>NC_069805.1:27121095-29943426 GCF_027406575.1 Nycticebus coucang | reverse complement strand
TGCAAACTAGATGGTCAAGAAAGGACTAGTGTCTAGAATACATAAAAAATTCTCAAAATTCAACAGTAAGAATCCAGATAATCCAATTAGACAATGAGTTAAACATCTGAGGAGACATTTCACTGAAGATGGACAGATGGCAAATAAGCACGTGAAGGATGCTCAGCCTCAGGATCCATGAGGGAAACGCAAATTGAAATCACAATGAAATGCTATTATAGGCAATTCCCGAGTTACAAACATCTGACTTTTGCTTATAAATGGAGACTAATATAGTAAGCCCCACAGTTGCAAACATTCGACTGAAGTTTGACTTGCACTTACGAATGGAGGCTCTCACAGGGAGTAGGTAAATGTACTTGTTTCAACTTACATACAAATTCAACCTATCTCTTTTATAACTGGGGGATGCCTGCACATACCTAACAGAGTGACTAAAATAAAAAACAAAGACAACACCAAAAGCTGATGAGGATGCTGAAAGACTGGGTCACTCATACCTTGCGGGTGAGAAGGTAAAATGGAATAGCTGTTCTCTGAAACAGTTCAACAGTTTCTTATGATTTAATAAAAAAATAAAAAAAAAAGCAAACAGGCAATATCATAAGACCCTGCAGCCTCTCTTCTGGGTATTCATGCCAGAGAAATGAAGACTCGTGGAAAGACAAAACCCTGTACATGAATATTTACGGCAGCTCCATTCACTATAGCTAAAAACTGGAAACAACCAGATGTCTTTTGGTGGGTAAATGGTTAAAACAAATGTTGGCACGTGCATATCACGCCCTACTGCTCAGCAATAAAAGGAGACTAATGACTGGATGAACTTCCAAAGAATTATGCGGAGCACAAAAAAGAAAAAGTCAATCCCTAAAGTTACTGACATTTACAGAATACTCCAGAAAAATAGCAGAAGGCACATTCTTTTTAAGCACATATGAAATACTTACCAAGAAAGATCAAATTTGGGGCCATAAAGCAAGTTTCCATATGTTCAAAAGGACTGAAATCACATCAAGTGTTTTCTCTGACCCCTGGTGGGTAAGAGGGGGCAGGGAGAAGGGTTAGGGAGCCGTTCCACCCATCCATGTAGGCAACGCTGAGACTGAGCTGTGAGCTGGAAACAAAAGGAGATCTCTGAGGGATAACAGCGCTGGCCTCCATCAGCACTTACACATGCAGGATATGAGTGAGGAGAAAATAGCTAGTTTCACGATTCCTGGTTTGGAAGGTGGGGGTGGTGGAGAAAGTACCACTTACCAAGCCAGGGACCCAGGAGAAAGAACTCCACAACAGGCCGGAGAAGGGAAGCACGAGTCTGCCTTTGGGAAAGTTTGGAGACGTCAGTGAGATACCCACGATGGCATCTAAAGGGAGCAGGAAATCCTGGGCCTTGGAGAGGTTGCTGAGCAATTGATTTCAGAGACTCAATTGGGGAAAGATGCTAAAAATGGCCCCCTGGGAAACACCAGCGTTTGGGCAATGCTTGGAGGGAGAAATGGCCCATAGGAATAGTGGGGAAGGAGAGGAAGTTTTGAGAAGCAAGAGATAGTTGACAGTGTCAAATGCCCCAGAGAGGGCAAGTGCTAGACAGCTAAAAAGTTCCCCGTGAGCCCATGGATTTAACAAGTGGCCTCATCGTGGCTGCCCTATTAGCTTTTTCCCTTTACTAGTCAACCTCGGTTTCCTGTGCAAAGAGGATGATCCCACTTAGCTGAATGAGTTCTGGTGAGAATTTAATACAGAGGTGGTGGTGGCTAGCAGAGCACCTGGTACAATGTAGGGACTCAATAAATCTGATAGGAGTTTCTCTTGTAAGGAGCTGGTGATGCAAGCACAAGCCAGGGCTCCTTAGGAAGAGCTCTGCTGGTCATGGCCAGTTTTGAAGGGTAGTGATCTTATCAGCACTGAGCATATAGTAAGCACTCAATAAATGGTAATTGTTCAAGCAGCAGAGGTCTGCTTTTGGAAGGCAGGAAGATTGGTGTCTCTGCTGCTCTGGTTGGGGAACCCATGTCAGACTCCGGATAGGTTTTACCACTGAACGAAGTGCACTGTGGCTTAGATGCCACTCTACTCAAGGCAGGGATGCAGGCAGCAAACCTGTCTCCCCAGTGCCAACTTTGTCCTCCAAGAGCAACAAGATCTTATTTATTTTCTTGCCATTAGTTTATTTATTTTTTGTTTTTAAGTTTCTGGTTATTGTGAGGGTACAACTAGGTTACAATGTTTGCATTTGTTATGTAGAGTCCCTCTTGTAGTTGTGTCCTGCAGCCAGGAGGTGCTCCATGTCCCACATTGTGCCCATCAAGTGGCAGCATCCCAACCCCCTTTCCCTCTCTCCCTCCCCCCAGAGCAACAGGATTTTAAAATCACAGTTGGAAACTTGCAACCATGGGCAAAGCAAGGTGCCAAGATACTCACAAGGAAAGTGACCCACCAGCACTTCCCCCCTGTTCATCTGGAAAACAACGTCCTGGGTCTGGTTACTAGGCAGGGTGATGCAGCAGCTGATCTCGCTGTTGCCAATGGAGAGGACAGCCCTGCACCCTGGTTCCGGGCAGTCGCAGGTGCACAGGTCCAGCTGCATGTACCCGTAGTGCTGTACCTCCCGGCACAGCTCCAAAAACTGTTCCAAAATCAGGGCAGGTGATGGGTAGAGGGAAGCAAAAGACCATTTGAAGCAAGCAAAAACCTCACATCACAAGCTCCTGCCATCCTCGCAGAACACATGGAATCAAGACCTGGATGAGCATGGTGGCTCACGCCTGTGATCCCAGCACTTGGGAGGCTGAAACAGGGGGATTGCCTGAGCTCACGGGCTCGAGACCAGCCTGAGCCAGAGCGAGACCTCATCTCTAAAAATAGCTGGGCGTTGTGGTGGGCACAACTACTTGGGAGACTTAAGCCCAAGAGTCTGAAGTTGCTGTGAGCTGTGACACCAGGGCACTGTACCCAGGGTGACAGCTTGAGACTCTGTCTCAAAAAAAAAAAAAAAAAAGTGAAGCTCTATTTTGCAAGAGAGTTGATGATGAATAAATAACCTATTTAAAATGAGTATTGGTATTTGCTATTCAATAAAGGGGCATTATGATATCACTGTATGAAAACCAAGAGATGGAAATCTGCAAGGATTATATACTTGAAAAAACTATTTCTTTTAAGAAGACTGCATCTGAAAAACACAATATAGGTAATTACAGGAGGTATATTTGTATTTTAACTTAGATCAGTGGTGGGCAAGTACTTACATATAGTAAGTATTTTGAGCTTTCTGGGTATATGGTCTCTATAG
Source organism: Nycticebus coucang (assembly GCF_027406575.1). NCBI lineage: Eukaryota > Metazoa > Chordata > Mammalia > Primates > Lorisidae > Nycticebus > Nycticebus coucang. The sequence goes on along the minus strand of NC_069805.1, from coordinate 29,940,131 downwards.
CAACTACTCACCTCTGCCATTGTAGCACAAAAGCAGCCTTACGCATTACATGAAAAAGTGTGACTATGTGTCAACAAAATTTTATTTATAAAAACAGTGGCCCATGGACCATAGTTATCCTAACTCTAATTTAGATCAGATGATTCTTTAAAGTGATTTTATTCATTTTTAATTCCAAGTTTTGTTGTATATATACATAAAATAATAGCTATTAACACTTTTGCTCCTTTAGCAGGAGAAGAACTTCACAAATAATGCTGGTTATTTAGCAGTACATTTCAGTTAATTTCAATGATTTCATTTTTTTCACCTAATTCATGTATTCAAAATTTTAAAAATGTATTATTTTAAATAATATGATAAATCTAAGTAAAGCATTTATTAAAGAAGATAAAATTTGCTTTGTGGAAAAAATACAAGTATACATTTAAGGAGAACCTCGTAAAATATAATATTCTTAATGCATTAAGAAGTTTATAGGGCAGACATGTGCTTAGAATTGGTTGTGATACACACAATCTGTAATTGTGCCTGAAGCACCAGCAATATTCTACCCATCAAAATAGAAGCTGTAATTGTACAAATTTGCAAATGCACAGAGAAACTCAACTCCAAGGTTTTTGGGACAAAGCTTAGGTAGAACCCCAGGGATTGGCAGGGGCGGGTAGTAAAAAATAATGTCAGTATGTACCATTTCATCATTTTTTTTTTGTAGCCCATCAATAAAAATCTCAAAGTGTCTGAACCTTTGAAGAGTTACTTTTTATGTCACTCTAAGTATACATAAGTCCTCTAAATTTTAATTGTATTCTATTTAAAATCAACGCTGCAGTTGTGAACATTGGCCAAGTCAAAAGAAGAAAAACAGAAAAACAACACAGTGAGGCAGAGGCCATTTCTCCTGTTAAAATGTCTTGTTTGTCAGACTCATTCCCTGCTGGGGGGCAGGAGGTGTGTGAATTGGTACTACTTTTATGGAAGCTTTAAAAACAGATGCTTAGAAATATATCCTGGGGAATAATAGAACACATACTCAAAGACAGGATGTTGGCTGCAGTGTGCAGGGACTTCAGCCAGGAACTGTGGCAGGTGCTGTGAATCCACAGAGTAAGTATAAATTAGACACAGTCCTGGGCCTCGTGGTACTCACTGCCAAAGTGATTTATAGCAGCAAAAGCTACAAACAACCTGACTTCCAATAAGAGAAAGGTGGTTCGGCAGACGATGACATAATCATGAAAAAGAATACTCTGTAGTCACTAAAAATAATTCTGAGGATCTATGTTAATTAACATGGTAAAGGACTCACGATCTACGGTTTGTATTTTTACATTTTTTTTTTTTTTTTTGGAGAGACAGAGTCTCACTTTATGGCCCTCAGTAGAGTGCCGTGGCCTCACACAGCTCACAGCAACCTCCAACTCCTGGGCTTAAGCGATTCTCTTGCCTCCGCCTCCCGAGTACCTGGGACCACAGGCGCCCGCCACAACGCCCAGCTATTTTTTGGTTGCAGTTTGGCCGAGGCCGGGTTTGAAGCCGCCACCCTCGGTATATGGGGCCGGCGCCTTACCGACTGAGCCACAGGCGCCGCCCTTTACAATCTTTTAACAACAAGCTTTCATTAATTCTATAATCAGAAAAATCAATAAAGGTTTTCTTTTTTTGAAGAGCCTTTCAGTGCTTTATAAATTACCAAAGCAGCTCAAATCCAACATGTTTCTTTAACCCCCTTCCAAGGGATTTCTCTTGGTAAAATATTTGATTCACCTTTGTTTGATTATCTTCTTTCTGGAGGGCTTCTAATTTCTCCCTCTGCACCTCTGTGGGTTTGGCCCATCCTTTTCCAATGTCCTGTACTGCCTTAAAACAACAGAAATTGTAAAATGAGCAATCTTAGCAGAAATTAATCTGATAAAAACATACTTGTGTATGAAGCACTATTAGAACAGACCCAAGTGGACACATGTTTAAGGACTTAGCATGTTAGGAAGGTTACTTTTTAAATTAGTGAGTTAGGAAGAACAATTAATTTGGCGAAGAAAATAAAGTTAGCTTTTCCCCCAGCACTACCTGATCAAATAAATCCCAGACAGATCAAAGATTTAAATGTAAAAAAAAAACATAAAAGAACTTGAAAAGATATCTTTTTCTGATCTTGATAGAAAATATCTTTTTAAGATATAAAGACCAAAATGTCATAATGAAGGAATACTAATATATAATTACCGAAAATATGAAGACCACCAGAACAAAACTAAATCAAATGGAAAACCAGGGGAAATGACTGCATCACACATGGCAAAACATTAATATTTATATAAAGCAATAAGAGAAATGCAAACATTCACAAACAAGGAAAATGGATAAAAGCCATGTATTGGCAATTAACACACACACAAAATCCCAAATGACAAATACATTTGAATCATAAACATCAATGTTAGAAAAAATTGTTATTGTTCATACTAATGTTGCCGTAATTGTTACTGTTTATACTAATGAAAAAGTTTCAGCTTATTAATTAATAACCTGTAGAGTGCTTATTATGGGTCTGGCAGTGTTTGAAGTATTTCAACTCAATCCTTATAGCCACTCTCTGTGATAGATGCTGTTATGATATGCCCCAAAATAGATAAATGAGTTACAAAATAGGAGTATAGCAGTAGACCTTAAATTTTTATAAAACAAACAAAAAAAAATGTTGTGTGCATACTTATGAGTCAAGACAATGCATGTGCATATAAATGAGATATACATGAAATAAACATATCGGCAAAGCTAACAGTTATGTGTGGGGGTGATTTAAGATTTAGGGTGACATTCACTTTCATTTTTGAACTCTTCCATATTTGCACCTTTTTTATGGGATGAAAATTTTACAATTTTTTAAAAAATTAAAAATTGAATGTATTGTTGGGCCCTGTCTGGTCAGCTTTGGTAATTGCCAAGTGTTCCCAAACCTCAAATCCTTAATGGGTTTCTCAGTTGTTTCCTAATCCCTGGCAGGTTTAAGCAAAACAACACTGGGCCGGAAGGCAGACATGGCCTGGAGGACAATGGCCCTCTCTGGAAGCTCATCAGGGTTGTTCTGGAGCAGAAGGAAACCTGGAAGTAAGAAGGTTATTGTCTATTTTCAGCCTGCCTTCCTGCTCCAGGCCCTTTCCTGTGCTCATCCCTCTCCCTCTGGCACCTAGATCCCCTCCCCTTTAGCCAGCCTGGCCCTGGACAGCTTGGTATGAGCTGTAGTCTCATCAGCTGCATAACCCCAGCCTGTGCTACTGCGACTTACTGTGATTGAACAGCATGGTCCATTGTTCCTCAGTTAGATGGTCAACCTCCCAAGGGATGACCCTGTGCCCTCCGCCTCAGGGAATCTTGCCCAGTGTCCTACATACCGCAAACACTCAATAATCCTCTGCCAATTACCAGGTGCTTCTTTACACCTTAGTCTGAACATAAGTCTACGTGTTACATCCCTCAGGGTCATGCTTTATCTCTGAAAGAAGAGAACACACTTTTGGACATTGTGGGAAAGGATTTAGAGAGGAGAGAAATAACTAATATTTGCTGAGAACCAGTTTTAGATAGGTTTCTCACTGACTTTTTCCCAGCTCCAGTAGTGCCCCCTCATCCTTGGGGGGGGTCCTTCCAAGACCTGTAGTAGTGGCCTGAAGCCACAGATGGTACCAGACTCTATATGTGCCATGGTTTTTACTGTGTTACACAACTTTGATAAAGTTTAACTTATAAATTAGGCACAAAACTCTTGCACTTTGGGGCCTTTATGAAGTAAAAGAAGGGTTACTTGAACACAAGCATTGTGGTACCTGGACAGTCAATCTGATAGCTGAGATGTTATAAAGTGACTAACAGGCAGGTGGCGTGCACAGTGTGGATAGAGTGGGCAAAGGAAGGGTTTCAGTGCTGAGTGGGATGGAATGGGATGGAATGAGAATTCATCATGCTACTCAGAGCTGTGCACAAATTACAAGTTATGTATTGTTTATTTCTGGAATTTCCCATTTAATATTTTTGGACCATGGTTGACCACAGGGAAAGTAAGACTTCAAATGGGGGTACTGCTATATTCAGTAGGAGATGAACAAGTCTCACCATTTTATAGATGGGTAAATTGAGGTTCAGAGAGGTTATGACATTCAAGATAACCCAGGAAGTGAGTGGCAGGAATTAGATTAAACCCATGTCTGAGCACTACCCTCAAGCCCTCTTACCCTTGCCCAAGCCACTGACTTCTTACCAGGTAGGCACATACCTGCCCCAAGGCTCTCTCCTTGTTGCTAAGTGTTCTCAGAAATGAACCTACAGCCTTGGCGCCGGTAGCTCAGTGGTTACAGCACCGGCCATATACGCTGGGGCTGGTGGATTCGAACCCGGTCCAGGCCTGCTAAACAACAATGACAACTACAACAAAAAAGTAGCAGGGTGCTGTGGTGGGCACCTATGGTCCCAGCTACTTGGGAGGCTGAGGCAAGAGAATCACACAAGCCCAAGAGTTAGAGGTTGCTGTGAGCTGTGATACCATAGCCCTCTACTGAGGGTGACATAGTGAGACTCTGTCTCAAAAAAAAAGAAGAAAATAAATGAACCTACACACCACACCAGAAAGGAATCAGCAGGGACATGAAGAACTAAGCACATTTTTCTTTTTTTTTTTTTTTGGCAGCTTTTGGCCGGGGCCGGGTTTGAACTCTCCACCTCCAGTATATGGGCCGGTGCCCTACTCCTTTGAGCCACAGGCGCCACCCTAAGCACCTTTTTCTTTCCTGAATTTACTTTATGTTAGGACCCTGAAAGGACTGTTAGCACAGGGCAACAACCTCAAAAAGAAGGCATGGCTACAAAGGAAGATAAACAGGACTCACGGTGGTAAGTATTAACTGAAAATGTAATCAGTCATCAGTAGACTAGCATCCTCAAACACAGATTCAAATGGTCTACAGCAGAGGTAACACAACTGTTTTTGTTTTATTACCTTTAAAAAGAGTTGGCCCTACAAGGGTACATGTGAAACTTACTAAATGTAGCATATAAATGTCTTAACACAATAACTAAGAAAATGCCAGGAAGGCTATGTTAATCAGTGTGATGAAAATGTGTCAAATGGTCTATAAAACCAGTGTATGGTGCCCCATGATCGCATTAATGTACACAGCTATGATTTAATAAAAAAAAAAAAGAGTTGGCCCTGTTTATGGGTTCACAAGTTATCACTCAAATGCACTATATATAGCACCTCACCAAGTTGGTCCAGACTGTGAGTCAAGTCTAGACAAATGTTGCTACAAAGTTACATGGTTCCTTCCCTGAAGACTGGCTGAGAGGGACTTATACAGAACCTAACTATTTTTTGTAGAGACAGAGTCTCACTTTACCACCCTTGGTAGAGTGCCATGATGTCACAGGACTCACAGCAACCTCCAGCTCTTGGGCTTTCACGATTCTCCTACTTCAGCCTCCCGAGCAGCTGGGACTACAGGCGCCCGCCACAACGCCCGGCTATTTTTTGGTTGCAGTTCAGCCAGGGCTGGGTTTGAACACAGAACCTAATTTTATTTTATTTTATTTTTTTTCTTATAACTTTAACTTTACTTATGATAGATATGTAAGTAAAAGTTTCATAAAACAGCCCTTGCATTTAAATTATGCTTTGTAGTATGCAATTTTCCATTCCATTAAATTGCATTAAAAATATACTGGTCACACCCATTATATTCATTTCACCGTCTTATTTATAGTTTAAAAATGCTGCCCAACATTCTGATAAACACATGCTTTTTTTCCAGAGAATCCCTTCTAAATATCTTCCTTGGACATCTCCAGTGAGGGGACTGCTTCAGGCTTTGAGGTGGCCCTTTTTATTCTATAATTTTAGAATGCTTGTTCCCCAAAATATATTGGGAAGCATCTTTATTTCATTAAGAAGCAGAGCAAGCCTGTGATTAGTGATTACATTTCAGGTTTCCAAGACTGAGTGGAGTGAACTCCCCACACATGGTGACCAATCAGCTATTTAGAAGCTATGATAGGAAAACAATGGTCCCTTCAAAGAGGTCCCCATCTTAATCCCCAGAATCTATGCACACAACTTTTTGTTTTCTCTTTTCAAAATGAAAAGTCATTATAGTATACAAGATGGTTTTGTTGTCAATAGTTTTGGCCCAGTGAAAATATGCAAACAGTTAACATTCATCTCATTAAAATTATAGCATATCTATAAATACAACAGATCTTTATTGTAATTAAAGTGATAAAATATCTGAGTTAGAGAGAAATGCATCCACACGCCCAGGAACACCAAGGATTGCCCACACCACCAGAAGCTGAGAGAGCAGCTTTGAGAGAATTTCTCTGCTGGAGGCTCCAGAAGGTATCAATCCTGCAGATACCTCAATTTCTGACTTCTGCCCTCTAGAACTGTAGCAGAAACTAATTTTAAAAGGGAAATCACATAAGCCATGGTTTTCCAGAGCTCCTATCACATACCAGCACCCTCCACAGAGGGCACAGTATGAGGCATAGAGAACAGGTGGGTATCAAAGTAAGGCACTGGCCATTGGGTTCTGGCTGGTTGAAGCATGGTGGAGGAGGGCCAGGGACGTATGTGCCTGCACGGGGCACTGGGCGGCGGGAGAGTCAGGAGGCCAGGCCAGCCCCCCACCTCTCACCAAACCAGAGTCCCAATGTGGGGCTAGGCCCTCCTTGAGGAAGGGGTACCTTTTTCTAATTTGTACAAAGTTACTGTATGGGCTGAAATGCAGGCCCAGAATTGACTGAACTTTCAAATGTTTAGAGAAAGCCCAGAAATGTATACTTTTAAATGCAATCTCTCATTTTGTTAACATCATTCTGTTTAAAAAAGCTAAAGATGCTTGTGTAAATTTAACATAATGTGAAAAAAAGAGAGAGAGAGAGAGAAGAAAGGAAATAGATTGCGGGAATCCATTTGACTCCTTGGACATCATCTGCTTGTAAAAAATCAAGAGTAGCTCATAAAAAATCAAAAGAGTACCTTTTCTTTTTTAAGTTTTTACTGTGAAGGTGTTTATTCAAATATAGTCAGAACCTCTATTGAGTTTAGATCAGATGATTTTTCACAAGTTATCATCAACTCTTTCGTGTCCAAAGGCAAAGCCCTAAATGGGCTGGGTCAGACATCTGTCACCAGTACTCAGGGGCCATCGTCAGACTTCCTGGGTGCCTGACTATATTCAATGTGAAGTAAAAATTATCTTAAGTCTTACACTAAAATAGTGGCTCTGACTTAGAAGTATGCTTTTAAATACGACATTTTGAATTTTTTTTTGAAGTTTTTACAGTGAAGGTGTTTATTCAAATAACGGAGTATCTTTTAATAGTTAATTATAAGGACTCCATTTTTTGCTATGTATCAGATCTCGTGAGAGCTTTGTGAGTTAACTTTTTAAAAGGATGACTGCTTCTCAGTCATCCAGGTATCCAAGGCACCCAGGACACAGGGGAAGGAAACAGTCTCTGTCCTTGGCCAGTCAGAGTCTGGTTAGGGAGAAATGCAGTGAATGGTATTAGCAATGCTGGGTGAGAAGTGCTGGAACAGAGGATATAAACAAAACACCGTGGGAACAGGGAGGGAGGAAGGCATTTTTTCTTTGAGAAGAGTCAAGGGCGGCTTCCCAGAGGAGGCGGCCACTGGGGTCCTGACAGCCCTGCTGCTGCCTTTGGACTTCTCAGTACTCCACTCAGACTCAGGCGATGATAGCGATGGTGATGATGATAATAGTAAGAGCATTATGAGAGCAACTACAATATTTTGAAGATTTTGCCACGCAAAAAGCCAAGATTGGAATATAGCAGTCTATTAAAGCCGGGAAAGCCCTTAGACACTATTAGTTCAACCTCATCACTTAACAGGGAGACGTCGTGGTTCAGAAGGATGAAGTGGCTGGCTCAGGACTGCACAGAGAGAGGGCTAGGGGCGAAGCAAGGGACAGACTTCACTTCTCAAACTGCAATTCAGTGAGCTTTCCATGAAGCTACCTTTTTGCCAGCTGCAAGCAGAGGAAATACCATCATCTATTTCTCCCTGGTTTACAACTCCTTAGTGAAGACAGATTAAGAAATCACAGCATGGGGCTGACAATTCTGACCTCTCACCACAGTGGGAACTGGAAGCCGTGCCATCGAGACTGTAGTTCCCACAGGAACGATACTAGAATTAGGTGATGTGTTCTCAACTAAGGACTTGACATCGCAAAAACCAGACACCATGTATCATAATGGCAAGGATACAATGATCTTTATTGAACATTTAAATTAAGTTAAATGTTCTTAATGAACATTTAAAATGGTAATTCAGCTCCAAGTTATATAACGTGGGTATAAGTATACTGGACGTGATTATATGTGGATGGAAGTATAATATGAAATAAACTCAAGCTATGTTCTGGCCATACAAATATAATAATGAATATTAAACATTTAACTATATTTTGATTTGCCTCTTTAGGATTTAGAAAAACGTTGTGGTCTTGATCTCTTAGAAAGTCACCTAAGGAAGTACACATTGAGGTTCTTTCCTATGCCCTCTAGTAAGTCAAAGCATAAAAATCCACCGGCTGACCTTTTTTTTTTTTTTAAGACAGAGTTTTACTTTGTTGCCCTTGGTAGAGTGCCTTGGTGTCAGAGGTCACAGCAATCTCAACTCCTGGGATCAGACTCCCGAGTAGCTGGGACTGTAGGTACCCACCACAACCCCAGCTATTTTTAGAGATTGGGTCTCGCTCTAGCTCAGGCTGGTCTTGAACTCCTGAGCTCAGGCAATCCACCCGCCTCGGCCTCCCAGACTGCTGGGATTACAGGCTCATTGACCTTTTTGTTGTGCCGAAAGTTATACAGTAGGTTTTGTTGTTTCCTAGTCTCCTTGAAAAGCTCATTAAAAGTAATGACTGAACCATAACATCTCTCCTCTTTTCAAAATTCTACCTCCTGACTTGGAGGCAGCCCTGGCAGGGCTGTGACCATCACCCGGCCTGTGGCTTAAGAACAGACTATAGGATATTCTCAGGGACTCCTGAAAGAAGTTTCCAAGTCTCCCTCCCAAAAGGGTCCAGCCAGGCCTGGGCAGCGTCAGGTCCCTGAGGATGTTGGCGTGGTGAGCGGGTGAGCGTGCACACTTGGAAGTGGCCGGCAGAGCAGGTGGAGAACTGAGGTTGGGTAACATGATGGGTGCATCATGTCACAACTTGGCAGAACCTCCACCTCACCAGGCAGGTGAAGGGAACAGAGGCCAAGCTCTCAATTTATTTTATTGGAGGCTAAGGGGCAGGGATAGGCAGGACCAAATACATAATGTGCAGGGCCTATCTGTGAAGAATGAAAATGCAAGTTCTTGGTTCAAAAATAATTAAGAATTTCAATAGCAGATCATCAAACAAGCAAGAGGCCCTATACAACTGCATGGATTTTGTGGACATGGAGTCAGGCGTCGGCGCAGGTAAGGGAAAAGAGGGGTATGCTAGAGTGAAAGTCAGGGTCATGTGTGACTTTAAATTATTAGGTATTCTTTCTAGGCTCACATCAAATTAGCCTAAATAATACAGAGGGTGCCAAAAAAGTATATACATTTTAAGAAAAGAACAGACTATATTAAAATTAAAATGCTCAATATATATCAGTAATGTTTGCTGTCTTGCAGAATCTCTTGTAATTGCAGAAGTTAAATGTGACTTGAGAATTACAATTTTAATACAGTTTGTTCCTTTTTAAAGATGTGCATACATTGCAAATGCAGAGAGCAATTTAAAATAGAGGTAGAATTCTTTCTATTCCTCTTTCTAAACTGCTCTTCTTTTGTTTTTTTTAAATCATAATAAAACATACACAACATAACATTTATCATTTTAATCCTTCCTAAGCGACTGGGTCAGTGGCATTATACATGTATACATTCACAATGTTGAATAACTGTCACCACTATCTATACCTAAAAATTTTTCACGAGCACCCAACAAAAACTTGTATCAATTAAATAATAACCACTTTGCGCCTCACCTTAGCCCCTGCTAACCTCTGTTGTACTTTCTGTTGATATGAATTTGCCTGCTCTAGGTATGAATATAGAATTATTACCTACCACATTTTTTAAAATGATTCCAAACCAAATAGCCTGTAACACACGTTCTTCTGAGGATTCTTGGCAACACTCACCTGCATATAGAGCAAGTCTATGGCTGCTCTGCTGCCCATCAGCATGGAGTCAAGGGCTGGATCAAGATACCTGCATAATTCAGGAGCATTAGTATAATTCACATGCCGTGGAAATGGCATGCCCAGGAGTGAGTGCGTTAGAGAGTAGAGGCCCTCTACCCTAAGAAGCAGGGCCCCCTTTACCAACAAAGCCACACCCCTATATGTACTTGTCTACCTTCTCTGTGTACCCCCCCACATCTCTTTTTTTTCCTAATTTCTTTATTCTATAAGCTTTTCTGGTGGGCTCTGAGAGTAAAGATGTAAACAAAAAGAAAAGTTCTAATGAGAAAAGTCCATATCCCTGTCCACACTCAGCCTCCCTCTTGGACGCCAAATCCTGGATTGCCTTTCCCTTCCCCTGAGGGCCTGACAGAGTCATCTGTCCCATATGGACCCACCCCCATAGTCATCACCCTGCACCAGGCCGCCCTCATGGCCTGAGCTGCTCTAGTAACCTTCTTCATAGGCTTTCTGCTTCATTTGTGTGCCCTCAACCTCACTCTTCACATCCTAACCTGAGTGCTCCTTCCTGAGTACCCCTTGAGACTCTCATAGCCCTGGGAGTTCGATCTACCCTACTTGCTTCCCAGGCCCTCGGTGGACCCTCTCCTGCCCTCATTTCCAGTTCCATCTCCTACCATCTCCACCCCAGCACTACATTCTAACCCTGCCTGGGAGACCACTTCCTACACCAGCCTCCTTCCCTGACTGATCCACCTTGCTCTGCAAGCCTCAGTGGTACCCTCACCACTGGTCTCTCCTCCCCAAGGCTGTGTTAGCCACCCATCCTCTGAACCTGCCCAGCACCCTGTCTTCATCCTGACCACTGCTCTGATCAAGTTTTCTTAACACCATATGTGAAGAACCTTGAGACCAGGGGCTGGGTCCTATCCAGAGTTGTTTCTCTGCACCTTCACGGGGTGATTTGCAGATAGCAAAGGCTCCATGTCAGTCCGTTAGATTCAGAATCACCAGGATGAACCGAAACTAGTTACTGCACAAGCAGGGCAGCATTTAAGAAAGGAGAGGAACTATCAGGAAGCAATGCACTTTGGCTAATCTAGAGCTGACCAGAAGGTAAGGCAGAGACTCTAAGTTCAGAATCATAGGGTGAATTGGCCGATGGGTGAGCTTAGACCAGGAAAATCAGGGTTGCACACTTCACACTCCATTTCGGTACAACCTCGCACATCCCAGAGGCCCCTGCGTGCAGAGAATAGCAACCACTGCAACAGAGAGTTAGAGGACAGCCTGACCCCTCCCAGACTGGGGCTCTGGTAGGCCAGGGCAGGAACCCTCTGGTTTGGAAGTGACCACATCACCCTGCAGAGAGGACCCAGAGAAGTCTCAAAGAAAAATCCTTAGATCTCCAGCTAGACCTTACTGCGAGGCCTCACTTGTTATGAATATACAGCTTTTGGACCTTGCACCCTTGCTAGTGCTCACCTAGCAAGGCCCCCTCTGCAAAGAGGGTGAGGCACCTGGGGTCCCCCACCAGGCTCTCCCCTCATCGGTTCTGGTCCCTAGCTCAAACACACAAGTTCCCACAAGCAAAGGCGATCTGCTGGATCCTAGATGCTGGCCTATGATTGGGTAGAAGATGTTTTATCTTGTACTTATTCTAGAATTTACCTATTAAGTGAAGACACAGGCAAAGCCTAATTCAAGCTGCAAGGAAAGGAGCAGAATCCTCATTGCTCCTTTGATCTCAAGTTTTCAGGAGAGGTCGTGAGCAAAAACAACAACAACAAAATCTAAGCCCCAGGGATTTTGTCTTCTTTTGCTTACTATAATCATTATCATCCATATAACAGTAACAGACATAACCAAAACTCACTGAGCATATGGGATTACTTTATTTAACCCTCACAATAATCCTACAATGTAGGCACTACTATTCCCATTTTATAGATAAAGGAACTGAGGCCTTTAGGCTAAGGTTATATAGCTAAAACCTGAAAGAGTTGGGACTTAGGTTCCCATATTCTGGTCCCAGGAATAACCATGCTCAGCCATCACCTCAGTGTAAGCAGCTTCCAGAACAGCTATTCTCTAAACACGTAAATGGAACTGAGTCCTTCTGTCTTTCTCAGGGTGCAATGGCACAAGATTTTGACCATTTCTCAGAGTACTTCTGAACAACAGTATATGAACTTCTAGCTTTGCTGAGATCTTCCTTCCCAAATTCAAAGCCACAAACAGGGGCTCTAGTGAGGCCAAGCTAACTACTATTCCTGGATTTCAAAATGCCTTTCCTGAAAGCGTCTGTGGGTGGGGATGAACCTAAGCGCATGTAATATAGCCATGGTAATAAATGGTGGGAACTAAAGTTTATAGGAGTGGGTGGGGCAATATCCTGCTTCCCATTGCTATTTTCTATTTGCTTATTCTCCACAGGACCTCATCCATATTCCTGGGGGAAATGATAGTATTTTCTGCAGAGGGACACTCGCGTCCTATCAATCTAGGAATATGGGTGGCCCTGGTATGCAATGCTGTCCTTTAGGAGCATAAGCCCAATACGTAGAGTTCAAATTCCCAACAAATCGGCTGAGTCCACTCATTGACTTCAGAGAACACCACACGTCAACAGAGGATTCAGATCTTGTGATAATCACAAACTCCTTCTGTTAATACGGTTAGTAATCCTTTCCAAAGCAAACCAATGGCCAGCCATTTATCTCTCTTACCTGCTTCAAGCCTCCCTGGCCTGCCCCTGTTTTTCAAGCCTGTTTTCTTGACTGCTCAGTAGAGGTGTGGAATAGATGGCCACCTTCCTCATTTGAATACCCCCGAGTGGCCAGGTGAGACTGGTAAAAGCCGTCCTCAGCGTCCTATTCTGTAGGATAAGCATCTGGTTCATGCTGCCTTCTCTCAGCTTCACTGCTCTTCCCAAGACTTTCCCAGAGTCTCTGGTCTCCAGCTGTCAGGCCGGAGCAGGATGTGGTGCGATGTCCTCAAAGGCCTTCTGTACTCAAGTACTTACCACTTTCGGAGTCCAACTCTACAGTTTTCCACTTCAGAACTCCGAAGACTAACATAAGGGAGTTCAAAGTCTGCCAATTTTTTCACCACTAGAGAAGGGAGAAAGGCAGTCTTACTGGTTGAAACAGCACAAAGAGTTCACACACAGCAGCTTTCAAATGAGAAATAAAACATTATTACTAGAAATAATAAAATCACAATAAGAATATTCTCTTGCATTTTTAACTTTCTGAAGTTCATTCAAAGAATAAATATCCTTTGATCCTCATAAAATACCTGCTCCTCGAGTAGGGGATATTTCACACTGTGCTATCGCGTCTATAGCACAGGAAATAGGTCCAGAGACATCCAGCACCTTCATCAGCACTCCACAGCACCTTGGGGCCGTGCCACCATCTGGACCCTTGAACTTGCAACTCAAAACCTCCAACCCACAGGCTCTGGAGGATATATATAAACTACTTTAATATTGCTGATACCACTAGACAACTAGAAAAACATTTGTAACATCTAGAAACACACTGTAGAGGAAAGCAGACTGATGTGAATTGGACTGTCTTTTATTATTTCATGAAACATTTTAAATAAGAATCTAAGAACTTATTTCTATCATCTATGTTATATCAAATATTCTTTAACAGGGAGAAATCATGCTGGAGTGGGAGGTCCGGACACCTGGAGTCTAGTACTCCATCCCCAGAAGGATGTGACGTGGACTGAGAAGGACACCAGGATTGGGACACCGGGACTGGGACACCAGGATTGGGACTGGCAGTGCACAGAGGAAGTGCGCTTGCTGAGATGGCCTGAGGTCTTGCTGGAGCTGCTTGGCCACAGCTCTCTCTGAAAAAAGATGCAACCTTCCACCCCTCAAGCCTTTGCCACAGGGGCCAACAACAGTAGCAGAGACTATCCCCTGGTGGGTGACTGGCCCCTGCTGTGACTCCCCCACCTCCTGGGCTGTCTCCTCCCCACCCCCACCCACACACACACATCTCCTGGCTGCCCTCATTCCCTCTTGTATTCTTACCAGAGAGCTTGCCTTCCTTGCAAAACCAAAAGAGAAAGAGGCCGAAGTAGTCCAAGAGCTCCCGACACAGTTCAATTTTGTGTGACACCACCTTGAACCAAAGACAAGCAAAAAGGGGGAAGGTTAGGAGTATCCACTGTGCTTCCTAACTGACATGCAGATTTGGAAATTGCCTGCACCGTCAGTAAAAAGTGCCCTTGTGGGTAAGCAGACATTCAAAGAAAGCTTTTTGGAATCTAAAAATAGTACATATTTTAGAACATCTAGAAATAGAAAAAATTAGAGCAAGGAAAATAAAAATCATTCCCACCACAATGGACAGAGGCTGTCCCAACTCAGATATGGACACATCTCCTGGTTATTTTGGTCTTTATTGTTCTATGGAAGGCAGTACCCATCAGCAGCCACACCCCAGGAACATCTGTCCTGTGATATCTGCCCATGGAGGGTGCACACTAACTTATCCCCCTGTGGGCTGGATTACCAGACATTCAGGACAGGGCCACTTCCCGCTGCCCTGGTGGCAAACCAAGTGCACCTGTTCCTGTCTCCCTTTATCACTGCAGGCCTGCTTCTCCTGATGCCTCCTGTGATGGTCAAGGGTAATTTACTATAGCCTTTGCTTCGTGAAAACCTCAGACGCCAGGTACGAGCTGCTTCATTTCACTTTCCTCTTTGACCTTTACATCAAACGGCTTTCATTTTGACACCAATGGTTTCATTTCTACCATCTGGTCTTCAGACTGTAAGAGGATCTTCCACATGTCCACAGGCTATCTCACTTCCCCCCCTCCCCCAGCCTGGCCCCTCTTGAAGACTGGGCTCTCAAATTTTCCTTGCTCTCCCAGTCTTAGCTTACTGAGCCACCTCTGTACCATACCTGGGCTTGACTCCCCAGCACTGCACAGGAGCACTGCTCTAACCACGGCTCTCAGTTCTCTGGGTGGCAGTTGTACAAACACCAGGCTCAAAGGGGCACTTTTCTTGTCAGAGATCTGCAAATTACCCAGCAGGCAGTCAGACTAGGTGGCTGGTATGAGTGGGTGTTCTCAGCCGTGGCTTTGAAAATAAAGAACAGCTCAGGAATAGTTTCACACCTTTTACTCAACGACGTGATTCCCATTCTCCTTCTGTCATTCTTCCCCCTACTCCCCACACACACCCTTGCAAAACACCCAGGAGCAAAACACAGGCGCTCTTCCTTGCCTGGGGTGACTGTGTGGTAGGTATTGTGTAGGAAAGACTTCTTTCCTACTGTAAATCTGGCCCTGTCCACTGCAATCCTATCTCTCTCTTTTTTCATCCATTTGGCGAAAAATATACCAAGGCAGCAGATAAAGAAGAGTGGGATCAAAAAAAAAAAAAAAAAAGAGAAAGAAAAAAAGAACAGAGAAGCTTTTTAGAATTTATACAGATGTAAATATAAAACTTCCTTTTGTGAGCAGTGAGCATCAGCAAAAGAGACAATAATATTTTCTCTCTTCACAGTGTTCACGGTAATCGAAACTCGGGAACACAAGCACCCTCAGTAACTCGGAGCAGCCCCAGGACATAGCCTGCTACTGGCCCTGTGAGCTCATGAGAAAGGAAAAGTCCGGATGGGCTGAGGCAAACCCGAGGGAGCAACGTGGGAATGGCAGCTGGTGTGCTGAAGATGCCGAAGATGATTTTTACTTAGAAAATGTAAATGATGTTTTCATGCAAGCCAGAGAATTTGCCAGCCCCGGGAAGGAACTTCACATCCGTAGCTGGCCAAGTGCTCCCTTTACCTTTTATGGGAACTTACCACTTCCAGGGTAGAACCTCCAGTGAAACTTACCTGATCTCAGGCTTGAGTTTCTCACAAGCCAGTGCAGAAGGAAAGCTCATTTTCTCTAAGACCACAAGTGTGCCTCAGCAAATGCGAGCTATTAGTTTCAAGGGAAATGGACAGAACAGGGGTACTGTGGAATCCAGAGGGACTGCCCCACTCGGTATTGTTCAGTGCTCCCTCTGATACCAACACCGCCACCAGTAATGACCAATAACCGCATTTATAGAACATGAACCATTTCAATAATTACTTAGACCTTGTCTTTAGTAACTTACCCAAACTCACACAGCCTCTACCGGGGCAGCACAACGCAGTCCTGCATCACTTAACTACATGGATATGTTCTGAGAAATCCGTCACTCGGCCATTTCATGGTTGGGTGAACATCACGGAGTAAACTGACACAAGCCTGGTCTAGCTTACTACACACCCAGGCTATATGGCAGGCCTATTGCTCCTAGGCTACAAACCTACACAGCACATTACTGTGCTGACGAATGTAGGCCATTATAACACAACGGTATTTGTGTATCTAAATACAGAAAAGGTACAAGAGAAATATTACGCTATAATCTCATGGGATCACCATCCAGAATTGACTGAAACATCGTTGTGTGGTGCATAGTTGTTATCTGAATCCAAGGTTCATCCTAAACCCAGAAGATAGGACCCCAAACCAACACTTCCACCTTCACCTGCAGGTGTCTGGTTGGGCCAGTGAGCCCAGGGTGAAAACATATCCACAAAGATGCCTGCAGGCAGGACAGGTGCTCCTGACTCTGCAGAGTCCCAACCATTTCCAAATTATCTTCCGTCCTGCAGCAGCACCCCTGAGCGACCTGCCCGGGCCCAGATGCATCTGCATTTGTGGAGCTCACCTCCTCTTGCTTCGTTTATGTGACTGTCACCCACTTTGCAGGTCCTTGGCAATCTAGGGAACTGTGTTTCTGTGCTTTTTATTTTGAGTGCAAACTCCATAAAGCATCAGGGGCTTTGGATGCTTTTTAGAAAAATTATTCTGGAAATCTGCAGAAGAGATTGGCAAGACTGAAAGCAAAGAGACTATTGATGGGCAGCTACAGAAATATAGGTAAAAAATGCTGAGGGTGGAGCTGAGGTTGGGCCCCGGGGAGGGAGAGGAGGAAATGGAGAGTCTGTAAGTATGAGGGAGGGCCAGTATACAGAATCAGTAGGACTTGTGGGATGGAGGACTGGGAGCCTGGAACTTCTTAGCAAGTGGTCTCAGCAACAAGGTGCTGCAGATACTGTTCCCCCACGTGGGGAATACAGAGCTGAGGAAAGGTGGGGCAGGGTATTTATGATGACTGGGGAAAAAAGAGTGTTGGAGATGCAAACCACTCCACTGAGGCCAGGAGGGCATGGGCAGCCCGGAAAGAGGAGACAGATGCTCAGGTGAAGGCAGGCCTGGCAGCTCGGCACCCAAGTGGGAACACTTTGGTCTCCCAGCTCTGAGGGGTCAGATACCACAACCCCAGCAGAAGAACTTTCTGTTCTTTGAAAGGTCCTAGAGACTTTCCAACTTTTCGTGTTTATAACTTCTTATTCTTTCTTGCATATTTCTCTGGAGGATTAGAAGTAAAATCCTCCAAAGGAAAAGGGCCTGGAGCTGGCCCTGGGAGCAGTATATGGGTGTGAGACAGCAGCACGTGCTAGGCAGCTCTGGGTCCTGCCCCTCAGTCCTCAGAGAGCTGACTAAAACTCAGCTCTGGCCCTGTGAGCCCAGAATTAGACCCACCAGGCATTGATTTCATGAGTTTTCCCTAGGGGGGAAAAGAAGACTTCAAGAAATTTCCTGTCGGCTCAGCACCCGTAGCTCAGTGATTAGGGCAATAGCCACATACACGGGGGCTGGCGGATTTGAACCCAGCCTGGGCCTCCTAAACAACAATGACAACAGCAGCAAAAACAACAACAACAACAATAAAAATAGCCGGGCATTGTGGTGGGTGCCTGTAGTCCCAGCTACTTGGGAGGCTAAGGCAAGAGAATCACTTAAGCCCAAGAGCTGAAAGTCTACTGAGGGCAACATAGTGAGACGCTGTCTCAAAAATAAATAAAGAAAGAAAAGAAAAGAAATTCCCTGTCACCCTCTGCCAGGAACTGTCACCAGCCCACCTGGGTATGGCCTGTTTCACACTCAGCCAGGCTCGTCCCACTTCCTGCTCCCATCCCTGCAGGCATCCCATAATAAAGCAGTGTGCACATTTTCAGGGAAGTGACAGGAGCTCTAGGAGGGACCTAGGAGATCTCTGGGAAATTGGTGCCCATAAGGAGGGTGACATCAGAGAGCCTCTGGTGGACTGGCTGGAAGTTAGAAGTTCTCCAAGGGATGCACCTCTGCAGACAAGTCACCCACAGAGCAAAAAAACAGGCAGGAAGCTTCTGGAAGGTAACCATTTCCTAAGCCCTGCTTTTCAAACAAAATTATTCCCCAATTCAGTTCTGGAGCTGGAGTTTAGACAAAGCTTACCTCTAGGACTCTTTTGGCAGTAACCGATGTTAGAATTTCCACTTTAATACTCCTTTCATTGGGCAGAAATACATCCAGAGATGCTTTCTTGACAGTGATGTTAAATGTGTTCTGTAAGCAAAGGAAAGCAAAGTCAAGTTCCAACCGTCCTTCAGAGCTGCTCACGCCCCACAAGTGGACAACCAGCTGCATCCCTTCTCCAGGCACCCAAAGTACACAGACCCAGGCACAGACAGGGAAGAGGGGAGACCTAGGTACAGACAGAGTGGGGTGAGGAGGGGCCAAGGCAAATCAGTAACATGGAGCTTGAATTATTTCCAGAATATTCATTATGGAGCAAAAGTTTTTGATAAAATCATCCACATACTTAACAATTTCAGAATTAACTCTCCCATTTTCGAATATTTCTAAGAATCCCTAAAAGTTTACATCTTAGATTCTTTCTTTTTTTATTATTAAATCATAGCTGTGTACATTGATATAATCCTGGGGCATCATTCACTAGCTTCACAGGCCGTTTACCAAGTTTCACATATACCCTTATAAGATGCACCCTTAGATTCTTTCTGACGCTAAACATCCAAGACTTTTCCTCATGGCTCCTAATTCTCCAATTCTTGGGCATCAAATGGGTGTCCAACAATTCAATTTAATTCTGACATGATTTACCCCAAGTTAGCATTCGATTCCACAAGTTGAAGGACTCCGTTCCACAAAGCCAACCCCCTTCAGATGCCAGCTACAAAGGGGTGTCTGGGTTACCCACACTTCCAGCCAACTGACCACAAATGCAGGGATTCCCATGACCTCTTCTCAGGTTTGATAATTTGCTAGAATTACTCAGAACTCAGGGAAATGGTTTACTTACTGGCTTATTACAGCAAATGCAACTCAGGAACAGCCAAATGGAAGAAATGCTCAGGGCAAAGGGGCGTGGAGTGCCCACGTGTTCACTAGCCGGGGCTCTCCAAACTGCACCACTTAGGGGGTTTTGTGGAGGTTCCATTATGGGGGCATGGCTGATTACAGCACTGGCTTTGTGATGGAACTCGATCTCCAGCCCTTCTCCCTTCCCAGGTCGAGACTGAGGATGAGACTAAAAGTTCCAACCCTCTCATTGTGTTCAGCGGACCAGTTTCTATCCTGAAGCTGACTAGGAGCCTCCAGCCAAAAATCAACTCAGTACAAACTCTGGAAAGTTGAAATGCACTTATACCACTAAGAAAAGATATTCCTATCACTAAGGAAATTCCCAGGTTTTTGGAGTCCTAAACCAGGGACTGGGGACAAAGATCAAGTGTGTTTTTTTTATCACACTGCACCACGACATGCAGTAGTGTATGATTTTATTACAGCAAAAGTCTAACCTCACAACCTATGTGGCCAACATGGGGAAACAAGTGCCCATCCAACAAGTGAGTGCCCAGCTGAGGGCCCAACTTCCCAGCTCCACACAGCCCTGAAGGACAGGTGCTAGAAACAGTGACAAATCTGGAGACCTGCACACTTCTCAGGATGAAATCCTCTGGAATGTTGACAGGCTAGAGACACTGTAAGGCCATCAGAATCCAGAGAAGCCTGGGGCTGAGGTGGAGCTCCAGTTACTCCAGGGAGAGGCACCCCAGAGGAGGTGTGGCCTAGAGAGGCCAAAGGCTGCCCAGAAGGGGCCTCATGGGGTGTCTGTGGCTTCTGGGGATAGACGGTTCTCAGCATCTCCCTAGCAGAATCCTCTCAGTTCATAGACTGGCTTATCTCTGATTGAGGTCACAGCTTTCTCATCCCAAGTTCCTGGAGAAGATTAAACTCTGATGCCCCAAGACTTCCATTGCATGCCAAGAATTAACTTCTCTCCTAGGCCTTTGGATGGTGCTAGTCAGGTGACATCCTCAAGAGAAGAGGGAGAGGAGTGAAATCATTCTCTGTGTTACGAGACTGCTGTAGAAGCCAGAATACCAGTAACACAGTGGGGAGGGAGGGAGGAAGTCTCTTTTCACTGACTAGAATATTTGCATCTGGCCCAAGTCGCCTGCTTTTGGGTGTCAAGTGTGGGGAGGAAAATCCAAATGACCAATCAGCTGATTGTTTGGGAATCACAAAGTTGGGGTTCGGGCAAGCTGATTAGGTGAGAGCCTTTCCCCTCATCAGACAATGCCACTCCTTCCCTTAGACCTGGCCACCCACATATGCAGCAGATTAGGCCTTGGGCTTTGTAGTGTCCCCAGGGGCTCCAGCAACTCAGTCACCTTGCCCAAGCACCTCAGAAGGGTGATTACATTACTGACAGGCCTTTCTCCGCCCCAACCTTGTTATCACAGGGCAAGCTTTGCCTTTAAATTTTAATTCCTCCCACATAAGTTTTTGTGATTCTAAATCTAACTACTTTAGAAGAGAAATCTGTTGTTTTCCAAAATCAAACCGTTTATTGAAAACAGCATCATATTATATGCACATGTCTGGGCAGCGTGTATACCTGACATGTCATTTATGAATATAATCCCTATGTATTTACTATACACAAATATACTGCTAGATCATGACACCGATCAGCATGCCCGTGCTAACTCTTCACGTATAGCAGTTCACTTAAATGAACTCTCCTAACAACTCGAGGAGGCATGTGCACTTAATCCTATTTTTTCAGAGAAGTAAACATTTGCAAAGGTTAAATAAGTTGCCTGTGGACATGCCGCTAGTTGGTGGCAGAGGCAAAATTCAAGGCTGGCTTCACATGACTCTAGAGCTGGCGTCCTCAAACTTTTTAAAAAGGGGGCCAGTTCACTGTCCCTCAGATGGCTGGAGGGCCAGACTATAGTTGAAAAAAAAAAAAAAAACTATGAACAAATTCCTATGCACACTGCACATATCTTCTTTTGAAGTAAAAAACAAAACAGGAACAAATACAGTCCACACCGCTTCATGTGGCCCGCGTGCCACAGTTTGAGGATGCCTGCTCTAGGGCCTGGGTTCTGAACAGAGTGAACATATTTCCCAGGTGGCCCAGAAAGGCTTTGGTATGAGCCTGTCACTCACTCTTCTCACTCTCAAAATACACCATTTGGGGTACATTATAGGGCTGCCCTACAGCTAAGCCTCCACGGCTATGCTGCTGCCTGTGCGTTTGCTGCTTACAGATGGCCAAGTGTATAACTTTCAAGCAGTCCAGTGACGTCTCACTGTCAGTATGGACTATCAGCAAACAGGGGCTACCTGCCAGGTTTTCCCTATATGCCCCCAGTGCAGGGACAGCCCCCTTCCTAGCAGCCCTTGAGAATAACCCAGAGCCCTTTGACAGAACGCAGGGCCGCTGGCCTCCCCCTGCACAGCACAGGCCTGAGCGCCCCATACAACCCTGGGCCACGCTTTCTTCACATCTCTCACTTCAACTCTGAGCTTCCCAGGAAGGGGTAGGGTGGTTAAAAGATTTCCCTAGTTTTCCTGCAAACACAGTAATGGACTGAGGGCAAACCACAGCAGGGCCCCCAAGACCCTGTATGTAGCTGAGACACAGCTGGTCAGAGAGAAACCTGACCCCCAGAGCCACTGTTCAGATAGTCCCTCTTCAGATACATTGTTTCCTAGGCCTTGGGTCTTTAAAGGTTTTGTGTCACCTCAGGGGAAAAACTCAAAATGATTCGGAAAGAATGGCATTGCTCGATTAATAAGATTCTAAAGGAGAGTGTTATTTCTTTCTTTTCTTTTGACTCACTATGTCGCCCTCAGTAGGTAGAGTGCCATGGCATCACAGCTCACAGCAACCTCAAACTCTTGGGTTTAAGCAATTCTCTTGCCTCAGTCTCCCGTGTAGCTGGGACTACAGGTGCCTGCCACAATGCCCGGCTATTTTTTGGTTGCAGTTGTCATTGTTGTTTAGCAGGCCCGGCCAGACTCGAATGCACCACCTTCAATGTATGTGGCTGGCGCTCTACTCACTGAGCTATGGGTGCTGAGCCAGGAGAGCATCATTCCAACGCAATTCCCAACTCAAACCATACAGCAGCCCATGAAATATCTACATTATGATAACCGTTAAAATGATATAAATGTTAAATTCTTCTATAAAAGAAAAGTGAGGAAGCAGATCAGATTGGCTGAGTGGGTGAGATTACAGATGGCCCTGAAATCGGAGACTCTAGGATTTGATTAAAGAGGCAACAGGGAGCCATGGTGGTTCTAGAGCAGGGAAATGGAAGGATAGAGAGAAAGTTGCAGGAAGATTTGTTCAGCAGTGTCATGAAAACAGACCAGAAGAGAGACTGAAGGAGGGGGAGACCCCTGAGAAGTTGGCAGGGCCATTCCTATACTAGGTACTGAGGGACTGGGCTGGAAACACACAACCCCCGGGGCAGACTGCCTGGACTCTGAGCCTAGCTCTGTCACTCACTGATAGTGGCCTCATGTGAACAGGTTGCTTCCCCTCTCTCTACCTCAGTCCTTCAGCTCTAACCTAAGGATGGTGACAGTGCCTACCCCTTTGGGCTGAGGTGAGGATTCAAGGAGATAGTGTATATGGGACTTAGAGTAGCACTCGTCACAAACATTCACAAAAACGATAGCTTTAGTGTTTTGTTGTCATTAGCAGTAGGAACAAGGAGGAAATTATATACATTTAATTTCACGTAGTAGGGTGGTGCCTGTGGCTCAAGGAGTAGGGTGCTGGCCCCATATATCAGAGGTGGCAGGTTCAAACCCAGCCCTGGTCAAAAAACTGCAAAAAAAAAAAAAAAAAGAAAGAAAAAAAGAAAAAAAAAACAATTTCACTTAGTGGCAAAAACTAGGAAAGAAAGGAGTCAAGAAAATATTCAGGTGTTTTCAACCCTCACATCCGGTCTAGTTCTGAGTCCTGCACACTTCACACCCTAAACATTCTTGAGTTCAGCTGCATCTCTCCACCTCCCACCAGCACCTTAGACCTGACGGGTCATCTCCTCTGCCCTGCACTCCCACCCAACCTCCTATGGGTCTCCCCGCTTCACTCTGGCCCCTGTTGAGCACTCCCCACACAGCAGCCTGAGAAGGATTTTTAAAAGCACAAACCTAAAAATGTCCCTCTCTTGCTTAAAACTCTCTGATGTCCTCACACTGTTCACAGGACACCCAACTCTTTGCCATTGGTCAGGGCGAGGCAAATTGGTGGGTCTCTGCCCCTCGCTTTCCTCCCTAGCACATCCTACAGCTTGCCTCGCCCAGTGGAATTCTCCCTCCCCGAGAGAGCAGGAGAAGGAAGGTGGGGTACATGCCCTCTGTTAGGCAGCTAGTCCTGAGGCAAAGGCCATTTTTACCATGGCAGGGAGAGCAGCTCTGTGAGAACGAAGTCATCAGACAGGGAAGCAGGCCTTGGGGCAGGGGTGGGAAGAGGGAGCCAGTCAGACTTCTGAGACCTTTTAGTCAAGTGAGTAAATCTCCCTCTTGTGATTTTTGTCCTTTACAATTGAAAAAGGCCTGACCTGCTCGGCACAGTGGTTAGGGTGCTGGCCACATACACCGAGGCTGGCGGGTTTGAACCTGGCCCAGGACTGCTAAACAACAATGACAACTGCAACAACAACAACAACAACAACAAAATAGCTGGGCGTTGTGGTGGGCACCTGTAGTTCTACTTGGGAGGCTGAGGCAAGAGAATCGCTTAAGCACAAGAGTTCGAGGTTGCTGTGAGCTGTGACACCATTGCACTCTACTGAGGGCAACATAGTGAGACCCTATCTCAAAAGAAAAGAGAGAGAGAGAGAGAAAATCCTGACTCATAATGGAAGCAGTGGAGCTCACCTTATCCACTCTAAATGTCTATTTATTGAATGCTCATGGCTTTTTTATACTTCATTTGTTTAAAGCCAAGTGGGATGGCTGTTTAGATGATAAGCATCTTCAGACTAGCGTTATGTGTTTATTTTATTTTGAACAGTACTCTGCACCAATAGACATTTAATAATCTTGGTGCCATATTTCTCAAAATTATCAAGTGAGAAGATAAAAAGAACCAGCATAGTGACATCTAAAACAGAGCATTAAAAATGGATCATTGAGGCTGGGCGTGGTGGCTCACACCTGTAATCCTAGCACCCTGGGAGGCCGAGGCAGGTGGATTGCCTGAGCTTAGGAGTTGGAAACCAGCCTGAGCAGGAATGAGACTCTGTCTCTAAAAATAGCCGGGTGCTGTGGTGAGCACTGGTAGTCTCACCTACTTCAGAGGCTGAGATAAGAGGATCACTTGAGCCAAAGAGTTTGAGGTTGCTGTGAGCTGTGACGCCACAACACTCAACACCAGGGTAACTGAGTGAGACTCTGTCTCAAAAAACAACAACAAATGGATCATTGATATACAGTCTCTCTCTCTAGCTCATCACTGCATACTTATTTTACAGATACTTCAGAGGTCTCCAATGATCTGTTTTGACATCGCAACACTGGTTTTGGTTGAGGTAACCTCCTTTCTGTGAAAAATCTCCATAAGAGAGGCAAAAGGTTAAAGACCACTAACCCATCACCATTGCTGAGGATGAAACAAATGGTCCTCACTTTCCTTCCTCCTTCTCTCTAGAGTACGTGCTACATGTTGCCTTGCCCAGTGGAATTCTGACTCACATTCTATTGCAACCTTCTCCGCTTTCCCCAAGATTCCACCATGACTACTACCTCCCTCATTCCCACTCTTTAACCTCACCTCCTACAAGTCACAGAGAAAGCATCAAGTGGGAGCTTACTCTCCTTCCGCTCATCATCTAAGCTTGGACCATGCCTCCAGCCTAGTACAATTTTTCTCTTTGCCTTACATTGAATTTAAGAGGTGCCCTTTCTCTGCTGCATCGCAGATCAAGTCCAAACCTCCTTCCTCAAGGACTTGGACCATTGATTAATTGATTACCAAGGTCTCTCCTGCCCACTATCAGGCAAACAGACTCCAATCTCCCTGAGCCTAAACAACCAAGACAGAGACTCTGGATGTACCATCTCTAAGGAAAAGAATCTGACCTGACTATGGAGAAAATTCTGTTTTCAGCATTGCTGTAGGTACAGAAAGATTTAGTAATATGTTTTAGGAAGAATGAATTTTTTTTTTCCTAAGTGATACAGTTTTAACTTGAGGAAAACAATAGATGTTCAAGGTAACCACAGACATTATTTACCTGTGCAGTAAAAAATATTTCCATATTATATAATAATTATATAGTAACCAAGGATTTAATTTTTAAAAATTGTGACATCCACAAAGTTAGGGAGAAGGGAGACATAGAAGAGGTGAAATAAGAAAGTTGAAATCAGACGGCGCCTGTGGCTCAGTGAGCGGGGCACCAGCCCCATATACCGAGGGTGACGGGTTCAAACCCAGCCCCGGCCAAAGTGCAACAACAACAACAAAAAAAAATAGCTGAGCCTTGTGGTGGGTGCCTGTAGTCCCAGCTACTCGGGAGGCTGAGGCAGGAAAATCGCCTAAGCCCAGGAGTTGGAGGTTGCTGTGAGCTGTGTGACGCCACGGCACTCTACCGAGGGCCATAAAGTGAAACTGTCTCTACAAAAAAAAAAAAAAAAAGAAAAAGAAAGAAAGAAACTTGAAATCATTATTCCCTTTAACAGTCAGTGGGCAGTGTTTCAAAATTGAGGAGTAATGGCCAGATGCTATGTCATAGCCCTGCAGACGCAGCTACTTCAGAGGCTGAAGCAGGAGGATAGCTTGAACCCAGGAGTTTAGTCTAGCCTGGGTGGCATAGCAAGACCCTGTCTCCAGAAAAAAAATAAAAGAAGGAAAGAAAAGCATATGTAATTAACCTCCATATTTTTAGATGCCTGAAGAAAAAGCTAAAAGATTGCAAAGTCCTTGCTTTGAGAGATCTGAGGACTATTATAATTCCTTTTTGCACTTTTTACTTCTAAAATCCTGCATTTTTCTTTGATTAAAAAAATTTGTAGAATAATAACACAAAGAGGAGAAATGTTAGCATCAAAAGATGTTTATGTGATGAGATAAAAGCAAGTGCAAAATAGATGAAACATTGGTTTGGAGTGGTAACCAAAGAAGAATTTGGCTCTATTTGTGATATTTGAATTTTATTAGAATGTTTAATGTATTAGTTATATAATTAATAAAATGTAAAATTAATAGGAAAACACAATTAGGCTGGGCATGGTGGCTTACACCTGTAATCCCGGTACTTTGGGAAGCCAAGGTAGAGGGATGGTTTGAGCCTAGGAGTTCAAGGCTGCAGTGAGCTATGATCATGCTTCTGTACTCCGGCCTAGGCAACAGAGTAAGACCCTGTCTCTAAAAAAAAAAAAAGCAAAAACCAAACCTCAAATCAAAAATACCAATTAGAGGGAAAAAGTTCAACTTAGTGGAGTTGGGCTATATAAAAAAAAAAAAGTTAAATAAACTGCCATCTAGTTTTATGGTGGTACCAGGGAGAAAATCAAAATCCACTCTAGAATACTGAGAAAACTGCCTTCATTCTTAAGAGACCTCAAAATCTTACAATCATATGGGCGTCTTTAACATATTTTAAAAACATGTGCTCCTTTCAAATTGAATTTAACAACCGGAGAAATCTTGGTATTTCTCAGGAAGATAATTGTGCTTTGTTGATATTCTGCTCTGAGGTGGAGGATGCCTGATGGCCAAGATGCTTATACCTATAGCTATAAAACCTAAGGTTTATGCCCAAGAAAATCCACTTGTGTGCTCAACAACCCCTAAACTTCCATCACATGAAGTGATCGGCCTTAATCATTTCTCTATAAAGAAAAAGGGAGGTACTTTTAAGAGGAAATTGGGGTATTGAGCCAGGTATCATGGCTCACACCTGTAATCCCAGTACTCTGCGTGGCCAAGGCAGATGGATTGCTTGATCTCAGGAGTTCCAGACGAGCCTGAGCAAAAGCAAGACCCCATCTGTACTAAAAACTTGCTGGGGGCGGCGCCTATGGCTCAGTCGGTAAGGCGCCGGCCCCATATGCCGAGGGTGGCGGGTTCAAACCCGGCCCCGGCCAAACTGCAACCAAAAAACAGCCGGGCGTTGTGGCGGGCACCTGTAGTCCCAGCTACTTGGGAGGCTGAGGCAAGAGAATCGCTTAAGCCCAGGAGTTGGAGGTTGCTGTGAGCTGTGTGAGGCCACGGCACTCTACTGAGGGCCATAAAGTGAGACTCTGTCTCTACAAAAATAAATAAATAAATAAATAAAAACTTGCTGGGTGTTGTGGTGGGCACCTATAGTCCAAGCTACTTGGGAGGCTGAGGCAAGAGTACCTCTTGAGCCCAAGACTGTGATGTTGCTGTGAGCTGTGATGCTGCAGCACTTTACCAAGGGTGACAAAGTGAGAATCTGTCTCAAAAAAAAAAAAAAAAAAACAGTAGAGGAAAATAAAATATTATCAATACCTACATTTTATAGAACACAAAACCAAGAGAGAGACAGAGGAAATAGGGGGGAAAGTCACTTCCCAGAACCCCAAACATAGACATAGCTAGACAAAACTTCCTAAGTAAATAAATTGCCCCCAACTTCCCAGGTACACAAAAGCCACTCCAAATGGCTTCTTAGTCTTTTTCCCAAACGTGTTGCTTCATGTGGGGCCCTAGAATATTGTAGTTAAGAAGCAGGAAGATAAAAAAGTCTTTAGTCTAGACTTAGATTTTCCCTTTTCAAATCTCTGTATCTCTAAAGTGACCAAAGAGCAAAACTCTAGAGCAGAGTAAGTCAGGGGGGTCCTTGATACACAAACAAGAGGGATTGACGTAACACCATGGTGGGTGGGCTACCAACACTCTGGAAATCACTCCCACCATCCATGCAGTGGGGAGCTGAGTCCAAGCTCCTGGGGTTAGACCCCAGCTCCTCTGCTTCTTTGCTGTGTGTCCTTGGACAAGTTGCTTAACCCCCAAAAGGGATACTAATAGCACATCCCTCAAGTTGTGAGGAATAAATGTGATATTGTGCCTCAAACGCTGGGTCTTACACAGACTACCAGCCCCTTCTTGGGCCAAAACCCTCTTCTTATTGGATGTATGTTGGCTTTGGCTGTCTTCGATAAAGGCTTTCCTTAGGAGCCTCCTGGAAGGTCACATGGAGTCATGCCTTTAATACAGTGTGCCCTTTCCCAGGAGCAGGAAGATGCTCTAGGACTCGCTGGAGAGCCAGGCCTGGGGCAGGGGAACCATTTGGAAACTGTGAGCCCCTGCACTTAGCCACCATAGTGAAAACAGCCAGGTGGGGAAACTGCCCAATCTCTGCTCCTGGGGCTCCCTTCATGGTCTGGCTCATCCCAGCCTCCCGACAGCCCTGCTGGAGCAGTCAGGCTGCAAGTCAAGCCAGCCACGTCTCTGCCGCATCTCCTGTGTCATCTAACTGCCAGGAAATCACTCTGGCCCTGGAGAGGGGTGGTGAAGAGTCTGATGGCAATGGGAGCAGACACTCACCCCCAATAAAAAGTAGCTCTTGCTTCCCTTTCACCAATATCAGTCCAGCATCTCCCAAACTAATCCATTCCTGGGATTTGGCCCAAGTCTGTGTGAGGCCCGGAGTTTCAGATATTATGTTTAATTTTCCCCAAATGGGGGTGGGGGGAACCAGCTAGAGTATATGATCTTGCCTACCCGCCCACCCTTTCAAACACCAGACCAGGGCACCCTCCCCACCACATCTCCCAGACACACACTCATCCTGTGACACTGCCTCCCAGCCCTCTTTCCACCGAGTCACACACCAAAATGACAATATTTGCACCGCACACTGGGGTAAGTGGGCATGATGCCACTGGAGGAGGCGGGGCCCACTAATGCCGCAGCACAGCTGAGGGGATGGAAATCTCTGCACAACCCCAACCCTCTCCTGGAACGAGGTCCTGCACCTCAGCATTCGGTCCTGCATCACAGTACACAGCCCCACAGCATGGCGTTCAGGACGTTTATTGCTGTGCCCCAGCAACACGGCAAACTCTGCAGGCGGACTGGGTGTCGGCTCACAGTAGCTGTTTGATATGTAGTTTTTGAGTGTACAGACAGTTAAGTGATAGGATCAAGCAGGACCAGGCACAATGAACACAGGATCATCTTCCTGACTGAACCTTAATGTCCTTTTCAAAATCATAATATCAATGTCCTTTATAAACATCTTTAGGAGCAAAGTTACCATTGTCCTTCTCTCCTAATAGAAGCAAACAAAAAACATTTGGAAGGAAAACCGTCTTTGAAGAAACAGTCCTGAACCTGAACCTCTGGGATTTCAGAGGGGCTGCCAAGCACAGTGGCCAGTGAGGCAGGAGGTGGAGGGCTCAAGGTGCCTTGGGGCCCAAGCTACACATGAGCTGCCTCAAAGTGGTCAACTGCAGGGCTCCACAGTTCTGGGAACACAACTCTGGGCCCATCTGACACCATCTGGTGGCAAGGGATGCTGAAGAGATGTGTAGACACTCCATTTTTGCAAAAAGCAACTTCTTAGCATGGCTGGGAAGAGAAAAAGGGACTGGGGTTAAGAACCATAATGGCAAACTCACATGTATGAACATTGCACCAGATATGCTAAATGCTTTAAGGGTATTGCTTAACTTAATCCTCAAAGCAACCCCAAAAGACAGGAGTACTTCTCCCCATTTTATAGGCGGGGAAACTGAGGAAGAAAGAGGCTAAGTAAATGGCAGTAAGTCATAGTAATCAAAAGTGGGGCAGCCAAAACGGGAATCCAGGTCCTACCACTCTGGAACCTGAACTCTTAACCACTAGGCCAGTTCAAGGGCTTCTGATCTTTGTAGACAGAAGACTCTAGAAGACGAGATCATGACTCCACGTGCTGCAGTTCATGGCTTTACCACAAGACTAATGCACTGCTTGTGCCCTAGGGCACAGTGTTCATGAGAAAGTACTCTTTCTCACTAGAAAGAAAGGAATAGGAAACAAGACCCAGAAACACAAAAGACAGATTCAACTGACTCATTGTTAAATGAGACATGACTGTGTGTGTGTGTGTGTATGTTTGACATACACAAAAATGTATAGAAAGAGAATATAGAGGCATCTGGCTCTGAGGAGAGCATCAGATGCTTGTGTTGGAGTAAAGGTCGTCATGTTTCAGCACGCTTGAGCGTCTGTAGCGGCCAGTAGTTTTCGCCCTTGTGGTCCAAACTGGAAACAATGCAAGTGTTTGTCAAACAGTGAACAAATAAGTAACATGTGATATATACACATGGTGTAATACTATCCAGTAATTAAAAGGAACAGACTACTAATAAATGCTGCAACGTGGATGAACTTTAATAACATTATGCTATGTGAAGGCTTTGTGTCACTCAAGGATGTGACTGTGGACTTCACTCAGGAGGAGTGGCAGTGGCTGAACTCTGCTCAAAGAAACCTATACAGGGATGTGATGCTGGAGAACTATAGCAACCTTGTTTCAGTGGGGTATTAGTCCCTGAAGTCAAATCTAATGTTGAAGCAAGGAGCACCATGGATGGAAGAGAGAGGAATCTCAAGTTGGCCCTATCCAGGCAGCTACAAGATTGCATTCGGATGAAGCATTGCAGGGGAGGGGGGGCGGAGACAAGATGGCTGACTGAAGCCAGCTTTCCACAGAGGCTCCCGTCCAGAAGGAGTGTTAAAGGACAGAAATTTAGCAAGTAACCTGGTGGATTAGAGCTGCACCAAGAGAGAAGTTTGAAGAATGCACATCAACACTGCTGAGGTAAGCTGCAACCCCAAGGATACAAACAAAAGGTACAAAATCCATCACCAAGCAGACGGGAGTACCCTCCCCAATGAGAATGGCTTGGAGTGCCCCACAGACAAATGAGCAGAGTTCAAAGGTCCTCCCACTCCACTCCCCGGGAGAGACCCTCTAAAAACTGGACCTACCTGCCCTACTAGGTTGCCATGGCATTCTCCTGCCAGGCATAAAAATGTATAAAACTATATATATTCTCTACCTGCAACTCTGAGCTCCCAGCACTCCCCTCCACTCT
The DNA here is from genome assembly GCF_027406575.1 of Nycticebus coucang. NCBI lineage: Eukaryota > Metazoa > Chordata > Mammalia > Primates > Lorisidae > Nycticebus > Nycticebus coucang. Next base: position 29,908,628 of record NC_069805.1, on the reverse strand, counting down.
CACTCTGAGGTCTGGAGGCCTGTCCCCCAGGAGTCCAGATTCTTGGGTGATTTCTCGAGGCCTGTGGACAGGGCCTGAACTGCAGCTGGTCAGTGCTGGCTCTGGGGCACGGAAGTGAGGAGAGGACGCGAACCACACTGAAGCAGCGGTGCCCCAAGGCACAGAGCAGCAGCCGTCTTTTAGCAACAATAGGCCTCACTCCTGGATATTCTGAAGCCACACCCTCTGTCTCCCTGTGCAACCAGAGGAGGCCGGGCATCTACTCAGGTGTCAACCACCACAGAACAGATCTGGGATGGAAATGCAGGCCTCGTAAGTAAAGGGTTTGCCTGAGGCAGTACTGGCCTGCCGGAAAGTTACCAGGGCAGGGCTGACCCAGAGGACCATTTTACTGAGCCTAAGATGCACCCAGCCCTCAGGGGATTGTCAGCCTATAGACAAAGGAAGACAGGAGGCTAGAACTGATAGGTAACCAAATACAAACCTGCAAGAGCAAAGACAGGGCCTGAGGTGCAGGCTCTGGGAACTCAAAACAGCTTCTCTTCTGCAGGGGAATTTAGCAGGGACAGAAATAAATTCCCGCAAAGTTATTCTGTTCTGTTAGTAACATCAATAAGGGGCGGGGCTGTAACTGAGTGAACACCCCCCCCAGCCTCCATCAAGCCCTGGAGGTTGTCAGGCCTCACCTCCCCCTTCTAGATAGAGGCAGAGCACAGTGGCCTGGCTGAACAGAAATAGATTTCTTTGTGATTCAGGCAGGTGCAAACCCTTGGAGTATCTGATCACTACGGGGAACTGGTCAAAGCCCTGCGGGACTATCAGTGACTGGGTGTGACAGAGGTGCAAGGTGGGGAAGGAGGCATCAAGCTTACCAGACTGATCTATTTGCTGGGTGGGTCCTCCTGACTCCACGGAACACTGGAGCAAGCCATACCAGAGTAGTCACCAGACCCCTGCGATCTAGTTGCCAGAGACTTTTAAACTCTCCCACCTGAGACAGGTGCTGACTAAGACAATTTATTTGGACCTTTTGAACTGAGCCAATTGCCCAAAGACTATTCAGGTGGTGCCCTGGGTGTGTGGTTGTAGGAAGGTTTGATTTTCCTTTTCCAATTGGTGCCTGTGGGGGGTGGGGTGACTTAATCGCTGGTATTTCTCCACAGCTGAGACTTCAACCCAGAGTAACTGTTTCACTAGGGTCAGACAGAGACCAGCTGAAAACAAGACAGAACCACTTAGTACCATCACACCAAACAGGTTCCCAGTTTCTTAGGCCATAGCACTGTACAGGTCCTCAACAAAGCTCCAGGGGAAAAATCAAAAGGTGTAAAACAATCATGGGGTGGAATCAGCGGAAAAACTCTGGTAACATGAATAACCGGAATAGATCAAACCCCCCAAGGAAAGATATAGCAGATGTAACTGAAGATCCCATTCATAAACAGCTGGCCGAGATGTCAGAAATTGAATTCAGAATTTGGATTGCAAACAAGATTAATAAAATGGAGGAAAATTTGGAATTAGAAATTTGAGCAGCAATTCAAAAGTCAGAATTAGAAATTCGAGGAGAAATTCAAAAGTTGTCTCAAGAATTTAACGAATTTAAAGACAAAACCACCATAGATTTTGACGCACTGAAGCCAGAATTTACAGCCCTCAAAGATCTGAAAAATACAGTATAATCCCTCAGTAACAGAGTGGAGCAAGCAGAAGAAAGGATTTCTGACATTGAAGACAAAGCCTTTGAATGCTCCCAAACTCTCAAAGAGGAAGAGAAACGGAGAGCAAAAATGGATCATTTTCTCAGAGAGCTCTGGGATAATTCGAAGAAGGCTAATATCTGCCTCATTGGAATCCCTGAAAGTGATGAAGTGGCCTTGCAAGGCACAGAGGCCCTTCTCCATGAAATTATGAAAGAGAATTATCCAGACATGCCAAGAGATTCTGAAATTCAGACAGCAGACAGTTTCAGAACCCCAGCACGACTCAATCCCAATAAGACATCCCCCAGGCATATCATAATTAACTTCACTAAAGTTAATATGAAGGGGAAAATTCTGAAAGCAGCCAGACATAACAAATCCATTACCTACAAAGGGAAAAATATTTGAATGACTGCAGATCTCTCTGCTGAAACTTTTAAGCCAGAAGAGGGTGGTCATCGACTTTTAATCTCCTAAAGCAAAATAACTTTCAACCCCGGATCCTGAATCCAGCTAAACTGAGTTTCATTTATGAGGGAGAAATTAAATACTTTAATGACATTCATATGTTGAAGAAATTTGCCATAACTAAACCAGCTCTTCAGGATATTCTCAGACCTATCCTCCATAATGACCAGCCCAATCCTCTACCACAAAAGTAAACTCACTCAGAAACTTTTGATCAAACTCCAACTTCCACAGTGGCAAAAAGATTAAAAATGTCCACTGGACTTTCAAAAAACTCGATACCCAAAATTTTACCAGACTTATCAATATTCTCCATTAATGTGAACGGCTTAAACTGTTCTCTAAAGAGGCATAGGTTAGCTGACTGGATACAAAAACTCAGGCCAGATATTTGCTGCATACAAGAGTCACTTCTTATCTTAAAAGACAAATATAAACTCACGGTGAAAGGATGGTCGTCCATATTTCAGGCAAATGGTAATCAGAAAAAAGCAGGTGTTGCAATTCTATTTGCAGATATAATAGGTTTTAAACCAACAAAAGTAAGGAAGGATAAGAATGGTCACTTCATATTTGTTAAGGGTAATACTCAATATGATGAGATTTCAATTATTAATATCTATGCACCCCACCAGAATGCACCTCAATTTATAAGAGAAACTCTAACAGACATGAGCAACTTGATTTCTTCCAGCTCCATAATAGTTGGAGTTTTAATACTCTTTTGGCAGTGTTGGATCAATCCTCTAATAAGAAGCTGAGCAAAGAAATTTTAGAATTAAACCTAACCATCCAACTTTTGGATTTAGCAGACATATACAGAACATTTCATCCCAAAAAAACTGAATACACATACTTCTCATCAGCCCACAGAACTTACTCCAAAATCGATCACATCTTAGGTCACAAGTGTAACTTCAGTAAATTTAAAGGAATAAAAATTATTCCTTGCATCTTCTCAGACCACCATGGAATAAAAGTTGAACTCAGTAACAACAGGAATCTGCATACCCATACAAAAACATGGAAGTTAAATAACCTTATGCTGAATGATGGCTGGGTCAGAGATGAGATTAAGAAGGAAATTGCCAAATTTTTGGAACAAAATGACAAGAAAGACATAAATTATCAGAACCTCTGGGATACTGCAAAGGCAGTCCTAAGAGGGAAATTTATAGCACTGCAAGCCTTCATCAAGAGAACTGAAAGAGAGGAAGTTAACAACTTAATGGGATATCTCAAGCAACATTCCAACCCCAAACCCAGTAGAAGAAAAGAAATAACCAAAATCAGAGCAGAATTAAATGAAATTGAAAACAAAAGAATTATACAACAGATCAATAAATCAAAATGTTGGTTTTTTGAAAAGGTCAATAAAATAGGTAAACCTTTGGCTAACCTAACCAGGAAAAAAAGAGTAAAATCTCTAATCTCATCAATCAGAAATGACAAAGACGAAATTTCAACAGACTCTTCAGAAATTCAAAAAATCCTTAATGAATATTACAAGAAACTTTATTCTCAGAAATATGAAAATCTGAAGGAAATTGACCAATACTTGGAAGCACGTCACCTTCCAAGACTTAGCCAGAATCAAGTGGAAATGTTGACAGGCCCATATCAAGTTCTGAAATAGCATCAACCATACAAAACCTCCCTAAAAAGAAAAGCCCGGGACCAGATGGCTTCACATCAGAATTCTACCAAACCTTTAAAGAGGAATTAGTACCTATATTACTCAACCTGTTCCAAAATGTAGTAAAAGAAGGAAGACTACCCAACATGTTCTATGAAGCAAACATCACCCTGATCCCCAAACCAGGAAAAGATCCAATAAGAAAAGAAAATTATAGACCGATATCACTAATGAATATAGATGCAAAAATATTCAACAAGATCCTAACAAACAGAATCCAGCAACACATCAAACAAATTATACATCATGACCAAGTCGGTTTTATCCCAGGGTCTCAGGGCTGGTTCAATATACGTAAATCTTCAGCACATAAACAAATTAAAAAACAATGACCATATGATTCTCTCAATTGATGCAGAAAAAGCTTTTGATAATATCCAGCATCCCTTCATGATCAGAACACTTAAGAAAATTGGTATAGAATGGACATTTCTTAAACTGATAAAGGCCATCTACAGCAAACCCACAGCCAATATCGTATTCAATGGAGTTAAATTGAAATCATTTCCACTTAGATCAGGAACCAGACAAGGTTACCCATTGTCTCCATTGCTCTTTAACATTGTAATAGAAGTTTTAGCCATTGCAATTAGGGAAGAAAAGGCGATCGAGGGTATCCACATAGGGTCAGAAGAGATAAAACTTTCACTCTTCACAGATGATATGATCGTATATCTGGAAAACGCTAGGAATTCTACTACAAAACTTTTAGAAGTGATTAAGGAATACAGCAATGTCTCAGGCTACAAAATCAACACCCATAAATCTGTAGCCTTTATATATACCAACAGTAACCAAGCCAAAAAAACAGTCAAGGACTCTATTCCTTTCACAGTAGTGCCAAAGAAGATGAAATATTTGGGAGTATACCTAACAAAGGACGTGAAAGATCTCTACAAAGAGAACTATGAAACTTTTAAGAAAAGAAATAGCTGAAGATGTTAACAAATGGAAAAATATACCATGCTCATGGCTGGGAAGAATCAACATTGTTAAAATGTCTGTACTACCCAAAGCAATATATAATTTTAATGCAATTCCTATTATCGCTCCATATTTTAAAGATCTTGAAAAAATACTTCGTTTTATATGGAATCAGAAAAAACTTCGAATAGCCAAGACATTGCTCAGCAATAAAAACACAGCAGGAGGAATCACACTACCAGACCTGGGAGTGTACTATAAATCGATAGTGATCAAAACAGCATGGTATTGGCACAAAAACAGACAAATAGATGTCTGGAACAGAATAGAGAGCCAAGAGATGAATCCAGCTACTTACCATTATTTGATCTTTGACAAGCCAATTAAAAACATTCAGTGGGAAAAAGATTCCCTATTTAACAAATGGTGCTGGGTGAACTGGCTGGCAACCTGTAGAAGATTGAAACTGAACCCACACCTTCCACCATTAACTAAGATAGACTCTCACTGGATAAAAGATTTAAACTTAAGACATGAAACTATAAAAATACTTGAAGAGAGTGCAGGGAAAACTCTTGAAGGAATCGGCCTGGGTGAATATTTTATGAGGAGAACTCCCCGGGCAATTGAAGCAGCATCAAAAATACACTACTGGGATCTGATCAAACTAAAAAGCTGCACAGCCACAAACATAGTAAGTAAAGCAAGCAGACAGCCCTCAGAATGGGAGAAAATATTTGCAGGTTATACCTCTGATAAAGGTCTAAAAACCAGAATCCACAGAGAACTCAAACATATTAGCAAGAAAAGAACATGTGACCCCATCTCAGGGTGGGCAAGGAACTTGAAGAGAAACTTCTCTAAAGAAGACAGACACGTGATCTACAAACACATGAAAAAAGCTCATCATCCTTAATCATCAGAGAAATGCAAATCAAAACTACTTTGAGATAGCACCTAACCCCAGTAAGAGTAGCCCACATAACAAAATCCCAACCCAGAGATGTTGGCATGGATGTGGAGAAAAGGGCACACTTCTACACTGCTGGTGGGAATGCACACTAATACGTTCCTTCTGGAAGGATATTTGGAGACTACTTAGAGATCTAAAAATAGACCTGCCATTTGATCCTATAATTCCTTTACTAGGTTTATACCAGAAGACCAAAAATCACAAAATAACAAAGACATCTGTAACAGAATGTTTATTGCAGCCCGATTCATAATTGCTAAGTCATGGAAGAAGCCCAAATGCCCATTGACCCACGAATGGACTAACAAACTGTGGTACATGTATACCATGGAATATTATGCAGCCTTAACGAAAGATGGAGACTTTACCTCTTTCATGTTTGCATGGATGGAGCTGGAACATATTCTTCTTAGCAAAGTATCTCAGGAATGGAAGAAAAAGTATCCAATGTACTCAGACCTACTATGAAGCTAAATTATAGCTTTCACATGAAGGCTATAGCCCAACTATAGCACAAGACTATAAGGAAAGGGCCAAGGAAGGGGAAGGGATAGGGGAAGTTAGGGTGGAGGGAGGGTAATGGGTGGGGCCACACCTACCATGCATCTTAGAATGGGTACAGGCAAAACTTACTAAAGGCAGAATACAAATGTCTACATACGATAACTAAGAAAATGCCATGAAGGCTATGGTGAACAGTTTGATGAGAATATTTCAGATTGTATATGAAACCAGCACATTGTACCCCTTGATTGCACTAATGTACACAGCTATGATTTAACAATAAAAAACCCCTAAGAATCACAAGGATTATGCATGTCTAAAGTACAAAAAAAATTCTACGGAAAATAACTATAATTAAAAAAACCATAATAATACAATTGATTAAACTACTATAAAACTGAATTTTTATTCATCAACAAAGTTAGAAAATAAAAAGTTTTTTAACAAGTAAATCATTAACCACAGCAAAAAAAAAAAAAAAAAAAAAAGATAGAGAATGTATTAAACTGAAACAACAGCTGTCCTTGAGCAGGGGGGACCATGAGGAAGGAAAGTTACTTTTCATTGTATACACTTTAGTGCTGTTCAAATTTTACTACCATCACCACTTCAGCCATAAACTTTTCAAAAAAAAAGAAAGTATGTGTATATTTAAGCTACCAAGGGTATGTGAAAATACGAACCACTGCATAAGAGAAGCCTCAAGGGCCATTCTCAAGTTGCATAGACCAGTAACGATATCAATAGCCATGGGCCCCTGTCTAAATGAAATGTGTTCTGATATTTGCAAATCCAAACAAGGTATCCTTCCTCCTCCTCCGTGAGGATCCAGTTCAATGGTATATTATTGTACAACTTCAGTCCCTTCAGAGCTTTTCCATTCAGTCAAGTGCATACATGCAGGCATCAGAATGTTTTCATATGTCATGTGTGACTAGATTAAGTGATGTGCTAAACAAACACACTTAGCAAAATGTCAGCCTAGGGGTCAAGGGGCCAGTGGTTACTCAGATCAACAAATGAAAGGGAGTTGCTGTATGTCATTCTGTTCATGCTTAATTGCCTCCATGACCCATTTACAACAAAGTTAGGAGCAGAGAATATATGAGTATTAGCTGCATAAGGCCCAGTGTTTTGATGTCGTCACCATGTTACGCTTGGAAATTACAGCTGCAGAAACAAGATCATAGACTTGTTAGGGGGCACTCAGCAAGAAGAGCTGCAGTTATTTTACTATGTCCTCGGGTTTTCTTCTTCAAGGCCAGTTTTGAGACGTATGATTCTTAGGCTATAGAAAAAGCTATGCTTAACAAAATAAGCCAATGGTCAAGTGACATACCTCCTTTTCCAGCTAGAATCTAAAACTCCCAAAGAAAAGAATTAAAAAGAAATTTAAAAAATTAAAAAAACAAAATAAATAAATAAGTAAACCTCCTGCAGGACAGGAATTCTCATAACCCTGACAGGAGTGCAGCCATTTTAGCAAATCAGGTCAGAAACCAGTAATCCCCCCTCCCTAGACTCCTGCAGTACCTCATGGCCAGAGTTCCTGGAAACACCCTACCCAAAATCCTGGTCCCAAGAATAAGTTCATAATCGTGACCAGCACTAAAGAGCCCCTGAATGTACTCCTGGCTCACTGCCCCATTCCAGCTATTCTTACAAGGCTAATAAAAGCCCTTTGCAACTGTGGGAGCTGAGCTGACACCTGGTCAGTCTCCATTCTCCTTTCCCCTCTGTGAACGTCTTTCCTTGTCCCTGGACTGGCCTCCTCTCCTTTCTTGTGGACCTTCACCCTGGTTCTTTGCCAGAACCTCCAAAAGAACAATATAGGAACCACCCTTCCATCTACTTGAAGTGAATATAGTTTTCCCGAGTCCAGGCTCTGTGGGGCTGATGCCACAGCACACGTCTGAGCATGGGCATGCACACGTGATTAATGAAGAGAGGTGTCCTGCGGGGGAGTCACGGCCTCAGTAAAGAAGCTTACCAGCTGTACCAGTTTTAAAAACTCGGTGAAGACATCGCTTCTCAATACGTTTGGGTCTATGGTCACTGAAAAACAAGGACAGCAAGCTGTTAGCAGAGGCTGGGCAGAGCCTATTAATTGCCCTGTCCTCCTGAGATCACTCCATGGCCTTGCCCATAGACAACTGCCTCCCTGAAGATGATGGGGGTTGTGACCTTTCAAATACAGGAAAATCCCTAGTGCTTGCCTCCTCCTGGCAGTCGTGACGACGCTGAACTCATTACAACCCATTACAGTGTTCCGGAATCTTACCTTATTCCTGCATGCCCCACTGCGCAACTCCCATTTGCTGCCTTACCAGGGTAACGGAGCTAACAAGAAGCAGCAAAAGGTCTTAAAACTTGTGTCTGGACTCCAAGCTTAGCAAGATGCATGGTAATTTGAAAAATTTAAATCAACCGAGAAACATTGATTAAATGACAGGAAGTTACAAAAGAAGTTACAAAAAACTCAGCAATGGTAAGGCAGAAAGATCTAAGGTCTTTCCTTCTTTAATATTTACAAAAATATTTTCACCCTGAGCTTTAAAGCCCTGGATGCCTATGGCCAGGTGCGGTGTCCAGACCAGGTGAGAGCTGCATCACGCCCAGCCTGCTTCTTCCCCTCTTTCCCCTCTTCCCACGAGCCCTGGACGCCCCCACTTCAGCTTAACTCACATACCTACCATATATTACACTGTTATGTTTCTCTCTTCTTCTTTTTTTTTTTTGTTGCTGTCTTACTGATTTCATCAAATAACCTCCACTAGCATTAAAACTATCACTGACTGGCCAAAACTATCACTGACTGGCTTCTTACGGGTTGTACCTTTCCCAAACAATGCCACGTTTTCAAAATAAACTAAGACAGAGAGTGTCTGAACATGAGAAACTCTTCCTAAAAGGCATACCCTCTTTCCACAGGGTAATTTCAGATTTCAGGGTGAGGGAAAGCCTTTGCTTTATTTTCTGCCATATATGTCACAGGGAAAACTAACTTTATATATCCATTAGCATGGATTCTTGGGGATGGAGAAAACTGTGGCAGAAAGTATTCACCCAACTAGTGTTTACTGTGTGACTATTAAGTTCCAGGTACTAGGCTAAGCACTTCGTGTATTTTAGCTCATTTAATCTCCATGACAAACCTGAGGGAAATATTTTACCGAAAGAAACTGAAGCTCAAAGCAGGTTAAGTATCTTAACAGGAGTAACACAGGCCAGTGAGGAGTAACAGTGGGATTTGACCCAAGGTGTAAGGGTCATGACTCTCAATCATGATGCGAAGGTACATGGCCATGCTCTCAGTCATGATGCTAAGCAAAACGGTCTCCTTACCTGACCTTGTCAAGGAGGGTACACAAGACATCCTGATGGTACAGATAAAGACCAGGCCTGGAAAAGTAATCCCTTAAGCTCTGTGATCATTTGTTAAAAAGGACAGGTCTTAAAGGACTATTTTGCTAAGACATGAGAAAACAAACCAAGAGACAATGAAAATTTAAAAGGGATTACATTTTGAACTTGAACGAGCTTATTCAACATGTCTAAAAAGAGGTATGGTTTCAAGAGAGAAAGGGGTGGGGAAAGGAAGAGCAGAGAGAGGGAAGGAGGGAGGGGGGTGGGGCCTTGGTGCGTGCCACACCTTTTGGGGGCAAGACACGATTGCAAGACGGACTTCACCTAACAAATGCAATCAGTGTAACCTGATTTATTGTACCCTCAATGAATCCCCAACAATAAAATACAAAAAAAAAAAAAGAGGTATGGTTTCCATTATTTTTTTTTCTAACTTTAAGGTTTATTTTTGTAACTTTTTTAAACAGAGAAAACAACACACTCGTTGGGGGAAAGGTGAGGGACTGAGAAGACAGGCTCTGGGTAAAAATTATTAGGACAGCACCTGGAGTTGATAGGCCTGCCTAGCAGAGAAACACAGGCACTGCCACGCCAGCACAGGGGACAGCTACTGTCTGGGGCTCAGCAGACCAGTCCACGCACCAAGCAAGGTTGCTATAGATCCAAGTCATAAAAATCTTCCAGCTCATCATGAAATAAGTCCCACTCATCTTCAGAGTCTGTCAGTTCATCGTCCCCACCTGCAGCCAAAAGCATAAGCAACATCTCGCCCAGCTCAAAGGTGACCACCTCTTCATCGTTGTCAAAGGGACTGCTGTTCTCTCTTTCCTCAATGAGCTCCCAGAAGTGGTTCCTTCGTTGGGCCCGGTATCTGCTTGATGTTCCCACTTTCTGTCTCTGTGGCTCCTCTCTACGGCCATCAGGGTATGTATGCTTGTAAAAACAGTTCCCTCCAAATGGGCAGCTCCCACGTCCTTCATCAAAATACCTGCACGCCTTGTTGCTCATTGCCTCCTTGTATTTCTGAATGAGTTTCTGCTTCTCTTCTTTCTCCTCCACCCAGTACTCACTTGGAATGACAAAATTAGATGTGATCCGGCATTCTGGGCAGGACTTTATGATCTTGCTCTCAAATTGCTTAGCACTCCTCCACTTGCGAATGCACTTGAGACAGTAGGTGTGGTTGCAGTTAGAGAGGATCCCGAAGCGGAGCTCACTGGGGTTGGCTTTCTCCTACACCACCTCCATGCAGATCCCACACACCATGTCCTTGCTGCGCTGCACAGCAAACGAGAGCTCCATGTCCTTCTCATGGGCCTCAATGCAAGATTTTCTGTGTTGCGATCTCTGGGCAGCATCCATTGGATGTAGGACCTGCAGCCCACACATATCACATGAGTTCCGTGGAGATATACACAGTTTTCCCCATATCGGCACTCTCCCACGGCAGCATAAGGGCAAAGCTGCTTCTTTGTTTCCACGGCGGTTTGCTCTTTCTCTGATTCTTCCTTGGTTACTGAGCCCTGCAGGGGTGCTTCAGGGCAGGAAGGTGCAGTACGCCCACAGTAGGGTTGTCCAGGAACAAACTCAATAGCATTCACCCAGTCCTCTGGACCAGCTCCTACACTTTTAAAGTTTGAATTTCTTGACTCAGCTTCACCGGTATTCATTTCAACAAGTGGTCCAACTGAAGAGAGACTTGAGGAAGCAGCAACAGATGACTTTGCAGTTAGGTCTGTAGCAGTTGCTTCTTCCTGTTTCAATGGCTTGCTATGTTCATATCTGCAGCGGTCTCCATAAATACAGTACCCTCGCTGGTAATACTTGCACACTACACCATATGGACTGTCAGAGAGGTCATGAGAGTAGCGACAGTTATCTCCTTCTTTACAAACCCCATGCATAAAATACCTGCAGGTGACCTGTTTAGTCCAGCCGCTGCCGCTGCCGTCGCTGCCGTCGCTGCCGCTGCCGCCTCCTCCTCCTCCCGCCCCCGGGACGGGGCGGCGACTGTGGGGAGAGGGGCGGGGGAGGCCGCTGCCACCACCGCCGCTGCCGCTCCTGCTCCTGATGTTGTGGCTGTTGTTCCCGGAGCCACAGCCTCCGCCATTACTGTTTATCCCACACCGGTTTCCATTATTAGAAACAAATGGGAAATAGATGGCTTCTAGAATTTTCACCTACTGTGCTTGAAAAAAATGCAGCTATAATAAAATGAGATAAATCTATAGTTGCTGACATAGAATGAGCTCTAAGATATATATATATATATATTTTTTTTTTTTTTTGAGACAGATCCTCAAGCTGTCGCCTTGGGTAGAGTGCTATGGTATCACAGCTCACAGCAACCTCCAACTCCTGGGCTCAAGGGATTCTCCTGCCTCTGCCTCCCAAGGAGCTGGGACTACAGGTGTCCGCCACAATGCCTGGCTAGTTTGTTGTTGTTGTTGTAGTTGTCATTGTTGTTTAGCAGGCCCAGGCAGGGTTCAAACCAGCCAGCTCCGATGTATGTGGCCAGCACCCTAACCACTGAGCTACAGGCACTGAGCCAGAAAAACTTTTTTCTTTAGCTATGAAAGACATTAGTGTGATAGTTGACAAAGTTTAAATATGGGCTCTAGATAACATTATTGATTTCCTGATTTTGATAACTACATTATGGTTATATAAGAGAGTGTCCTGAATCTTAGGAAATACACACAGAAATGTTTAAGGATAAAATGGCCTAGGCTCGTAATTCTCAAGTGTTTCCAAAAAATTATTTATATATATATATATATATATATATAGAGAGAGAGAGAGAGAGAGAGAGAGTCATAATATATACATACACATAAGAAAGAGAGTGGTAGTGCAGATGTAAAATGTTAACATTTGGGAAATATGAGTGACAAGCATACAAATATTCTTTTCATGGCTCAGCGCCTGTGGCTCAAGCAGCTAAGGCGCAACCCACGTACACCTGAGCTGGCAGGTTTGAATCCAGCCCGGGCCCGCCGAACAACAATGACGGCTGCAACCAAAAAATAGCTGGGCGTTGTGGTGGGCGCCTGTAGTCCCAGCTACTTGGGAGGCTGAGGCAAAATAATTGCTTGAGCCCAGGAGTTGGAGGTTGCTGTGAGCTGTGAAGCCACAGCACTTGACCCGGAGCAACAGCTTGAGGCTCTGTCTCAAAACAAACAAACAAAAAAAAAAAACAAACAAATATTCTTTTCATAATGTTTGAAACTTTTCTACAAATCAAACTTCCAGAATAAAAAGTTCTTAAAAAATCAGGTATAGAAAAATATGTAAACTTTAATTTGTGTTGAACACAAAGGGACCCTCATGCAAACCAGTGTGCACATGGATCATTTCTGGGGAACACACAAGTCACCTGGGGGCCAGAGTGGAAGGGAAACTACTTTTCATTGTATATTCTTTTGCATGATTTATATTTTCTAAAATATGTGTTTAGACTTTTCTAATTTAAAAAATTTCAGTATTTAATTGTCAGTTTTGCTATTTCCCTTCAATACCCTCTTTTCTCTGAGAGCTGAATGTGGCCAACCATAGTTTTGCTGTGACAGTGTTTTCAGACCCGGGCTGTCATGAGGCTGTTGCACTGTGAGCCTGGCGGTGGCTATAGCAGACTGCTGAGTCTCCTTGGTGCCCTAGCCTGGCTTCCTGAAAGCACTGAGATGGCAGTCCCGTCTCTGGCCCTGCTAATAAAGATCTCTGATAGATCTTTCTTATAACAGGAGCTTCCCTATAAACAATTCAACTTATCCCTTTGTTCATTCTTGATTCAGATAGCATTTCTTCCACTTCCATAGTCAAAGCCAAAACAGCACCCCTAAACAAAGCATTTTTTAAAACCAAATACGACGAACACCTATTTGATTCCACATGTATCAAATGTCCAGAACAGGCAAATCTCTAGAAATAAAAATTAGAGTAGTGGTTCCCAGGGCCTAGTGGGGGAGGGGAATAGGGAGTGACTGTTAATGGGTTTAAGGTTTCTTTATGGGGTGATGGCAATATCTAAAACTAGATTATGGTGATGACTGCAAAATTAGATAATTGTAGTAAAAAACATTGATTTGCACACTTTAAGCAGGGGAATTTTGTGTAACCTATAATACAATAAATGTTAAAAAATCCAAATACATACAATTTTGCAAATATTGTTCCAGCTGGTCCCTCCTCTCATCAGCCATGGATGTGGTCATTGCCAGATAATATTTTGGTGGAAAGAGTGGCAAACAATTTCCAAAGACCCTCCTCAGCTGAAAGATCCAGAAAGCACATAGTTAAGACAAGTGAGCCTCCAATTCAAGGTTGATGAGCTACTAAAGTCTCTTTTTAGGACAAGTCTTATCCTAGCTGACCTTATTTAATCCTTTTTGGTAGCCAAAAGGAGAAAAAGAGGATAATTTGATTTTCTTTCTTTTTTTTTTTTTTTTGAGACAGAATCTCACTTTGTCCCCCTTGGTAGAATGCCCTGGCATCATAGCTCACAGAAACCTCAAATTCTTGGGCTCAAACGATCCCCTTGCCTCAGCCTCCTGAGTAGCTGAGACTATAGGCACCTGCCAAAACATCCAGCTATTTTTAGAGATGGGGTCTTGCGTCTTGCTCAGGCTAGTCTGAACCCATGAGCTTGGGAAATCCACCCACCTCGGCCTCCCAGAGTGCTAGGATTACGGGCATGAGCCCAGCCTATAATTTGATAAGGAATTTATAATTTATATAATAAATTTATATAAATAAATTTAAATTAAATTTAAATTTAAATTTATTAAATAAATTTAATTTATAATTTGATAAGGAATTTATATATATATTTATATACTGAGATAAATATATATATAAATTCCTTATCAAAGGAATATCTCAGTATATATATATACTGAGATAAATATATATATATATTCATTAATAAGAAATTTATCTCAGCATCTCTCAGTTCTGGAGATGTTTCTAGACTTATCACAGACTGAAAACTCCAGTCTAAGTTTGGTAGTAGAATGGGGATGCATTTTTATTTTTCATCTGTTTTATAATATTATGCACTCATATCACACACTATTTTCTTATTTCACAAATATCTGATATCAATGGTGAAAATTAGGAACTTAATTCCTCCACCAAATATGAACTTGACAAATGTTGACAGCTCTGCTATTTAACGTGGTGGCCTTTAGTGACCTGTGGCTTCTAAGCACATGAAATGTGACTAGTCTGAATTGAGACGAGCTGTAAGCATAAACTGCACTCTAGTGGTTTGTTTTGTTTTTTTTTTTTTGGCCCTGGGTAGAGTGCCATGGCATCATCATACCTCACAGCAACCTCAAACTCCTGGGCTCAAGTAATCCTCTTGCCTCAGACCCCTGAGTAGCTACAGGCACCTACCACAACACCTGGCTAGTTTTTTCTATTTTTAGTAGGGACAAGGTCTCACTCTTGCTCAGGCTGGTCTTGAACTCCTGAGCTCAAGAAATACACCTGCCTCGGCCTCCCAGAATGCTAGGATTACAGGTGTGAGCCACTACACTCAGCCATATGAAAAAGTTGGGGAGGACTGTTCCTGCAATACCGGGTCAATTTGTGGAGTGGATGGAGCAAGCTTCTATTCCAACTCCCTGCTCCAAAACTCCATTTAATACATTATCCTCAGATAGAGGATGTATCAGATATTAAACTGATAAGAACAGATATTACACTTGACCTTAGCCAAAAGGCTGAGAAGCGATCCAGTTTAAATTTCAAAGAAATTAGAATGTGAATCATCTTATCGCACTGATAATTTTTATATCATTTACATGTTTAAATAATATCATATTTTGGATATATTGTATCAAATAAAATAAACTAAAATTAATCCTCATTCCTTCCTCTATTTTTTTTTTAAAGACAGAATCTTTCTCTGTTGCCTGTGCTAGAGTGCTAGAGGGCAGTGGCGTAATGAACCCACAGCATCCTCAAACTCCTGGGCTTACGCAATCCTCCTGCCTCAGCCTCCCAAGTAGGTGGGAAAACAGGTGCCTGCCACTATGCCCAGCTAATTTTTCTTTTCTTTTTTTTTTTTGTGGATACAGGGTCTCACTCTTGCTCAGACTGGTCTCAAACTTCTGGCTTTAAGCAATCCTTACCCTCAGCCTCCGAGAGTGATAGCATGAGTGATAATGATAGGCACAAGCCACCATGCCCAGCCTCCATCTGTTTCTTTTTACTCTTTTTAACGTGACTACTAGAAAATTTTAAATTACATAGATGGTTCACATTATATTTCTATTGGACACTGCTAGTGATGGAATTCCTATTGACGTACGATCCCTAAAACCCAGTCCAGCCCTTCCCTCCCACCCAACCATACATGACCCATGATCATACTGGTAATTATTTTTATGAAACTTTAACAGTAGATGCAAAGAAAAACAATTTTTAAAGTAAGAACCAAAACTCTTCTTTTTGCAATGTCTTCCTTGCAGTTGCAGTGGCAGCGTGAAGGTAGTAGCATTATGTTCTTTAAAATAAGAAAAAAGAAACTCAGAAACCTAGTCAGGTTTTTAACATGGTACCTTCTGAGCAAGAAGGCTGAACTCTTATTATAATACTATAGTCAGGGGTTAAAGAAAATGAAGCAGGTTTAAGAGAGATGAGGCTGCAAACAGACAAGAATTTTAACTCCATGGTCTTTAAAGGCTGGGCGGGGTGGCTCACGCCTGGAATGAGAAGGTGGGGAAGCCAAGGTGGGTGGACTGCTTGAGCTTCAGGAGTTCCAGACCAGCCTGAGAAAGAGTGAGATCCTGTCTCTAAAAATAGCCAGGTGTTGTGGTGGGCACCTGTAGTCCCAGCTACCCCAGAGGGTGAAGCTAGAGGAACATTTGAGCCCAAGAGTTTGAGGTTGCTGTGAGCTATGACACCACAGCATTCTACTGAAGGTGACAGAGTGAGACTCTCTATCAAAAAAAAAAAAAAATTCCACGGTCTTGGTCACAAATACAGTAAATATTTGGCGAATACTTACCTTGCATGGGCTCTCACTTTAAAGGACATCTAGGAGCTAACCACACCTCTCCACCCCTACCACCAGTGTCCCAGGCCAAGCCACTGCCATCTCTTTTCTAGATTATTGCCACGACCTTCCAACAAGTCTCTCTGCTTCCACCATGGCTCCTTCAGTCTAATCCTAACACAGCCTCTAAGACAATACTTGAAGAAAACAAAACAAAACAAAAAAACCTTAAGTCAGATAATTTAAGGCTCCACGGCTTCCCATCTCGCTCTAGTAAAAGCCCAAATCCTTATGATAACCTAGAACTGTGCCATGTGATATGGTGGCCAATAGACACCAGTGAGTAAATTTAAACTTAATTAAAATAAAAGGGCAGCACCTGTGCCTCAGTGAGTAGGGTGCTGGCCCCATATACTGAGGGTGGCAGATTTAAGCCCGGCCCGGGCCAAACTGCAACAACCAAAAAAAATTAATTAAAATAAAAATTTAAAATTTAATGCTTCAGTCTTACAAGCCATGTTTCAAATGTTCAGTAATCGCATGAAATGTTGCAGTTGGTATCAAATTGGACAAAGCAAGATAGAGCATTTCCCACAGCACAGAAAGTCCTATTGGACAGTACTAGTCTCATGTCCAGAAAGTTTATTAACTGCCTGTCTTTGGGCAAAATACAGCCCCCTGATGCTTTTTATGTGGCTATCATTTGTTTGATTTTTAGAGAATTTGAATGTGATGCCAACACTTATTTTTGTGATTTAAAAAATTTTTAATTATGTCTTATAGGGAGTACAAAACAGTTCACCCATTTTGGACGTCAGCTTGACAATTTCTTATAAAGCTAACCATAATCTTACTATAGAATACAGCCATAAGTATTTACCCAACTGATCTGAAAAATATGTTCACACAAAAACCTGCATGTGAAAGTTCATAGCAGTTAGGCCAGGATTGATAGAAATGGTAAAAATGAAAAAAAAAAAAGTGAAAGAAAATTCATAGCAGCTTTATTCCTAATCCCCCAAAACTGAAAGCAACAAATATCTCCTTCCATATGTGGGTGGATAAACAAACTGTGATGTATCCGTACAATGGAGTATTATTCAGCAATAAAAGGCAATGAACTACCAAACCATAGAAAGACACAAATGAACCTTAAATGCGTATTGCTGAGTGACAGAGCCAGTCTGCAAAAGCTACATACTGTATGATTTGAATTATATGACATTCTGGAAAAGGAAAAAGTATAGACACTTATATAAAGATCAATAGCCACCAAGATTTTACTGAATAGGGGAATCACACAAAATTTCTTAGGGCAATAAAACTATTCCATATTATACTACCATTGTGGATCCACGACACTGTGCGTTAGTCAAAATCCACTGAACTTTACAATAGAAGCTTACTATATGCAAACACGTGTATTTTAAAAAAATCATTTAGGAGACTAGGGGAATCCCAGGAAAGAATGCAGAATGTTATAAAACTATACTAAAAATATATGAAACCACATCCTTGACAGTCATGAGGAAAAAATACTGACCTTAAGTAACTTTGGAAATGAATGGGGCCTGTCAAACTAAAGGTATAACCACCACAGTCTAGTTGATAAAGTTGTTTCCCATGAGAGTTAGCCATTCTGACTCTCCTGCGTCTACATACAGAATCGAACAATTAAGTAAATGAATGGCAGACAGTGGAAGTCAGGTTTCTCACTGTTGTAGTTACTGGGAAGACCCAGTAGCAATGCATTAGCGTAAGATACATTAATACAACTTCATGTTTACCTTAATGTAGACACAGATGGTTACATATAGAAATATTTATCAATACGCCTGTATATATGGGTAGTACACACACATGTATTTCCTTGCTCTGTCGCTGCAGTAGTAACGAGCATACTTAGGGTTCAGATCCCTGTTTTTAATACCATTCTCCAAGAGAAGCAACCAGGGATCTGTGGGGCAGTGGTGGACTCTGGCACTCAAGCAGGAGATACCCAAGATGAGCCTGGAGCATCTTGTAGCTCCAGAAAGTAACCCAGGCCAGGCACCGTGGCTCACACCTGTAATCCCAGCACTCTGGGAGGCTGAGGCCGGTGGATTGGTTGAACTCATGAATTCGAGATCAGCCTGAGCAAGAGTGAGACCCCCACGTCTACTAAAAGTAGCAAAACTAGCTGGGCATTGCGGTGGGTGCCTGTAGTCCCAGCCACTTGGGAGGCTGAGGCAAGAGGACTGCTTGAGCCCCAAGAGACTGAGGTTGCTGTGAGATATGATGCCATGGCACTCTACCCAGGGCAAGAGTGAGACTGTCTCAAAAACTAAACAAAAACCAAAAATGTATAACCCAAAGTATAAGGCAAATACCCAGGAGTCCTTACAGATACAATTACTGAAAGATAAGTAGGAAAGAATAGACACATCTCCTGTGCAGAAGAATACCAGATAATTTATGCAGATGCTTTTTCCTCAGAAGGGGGCCATAAATCCTCAGTCCTTAAGACTGGGCTGCACATAGAGACTTCCTTCCAAAGAGGGCGCTATGGAAGGGAGGAAAAAAATCACTTTAGAGTAAAGAAATGTGACAAACACTACTTCAGCCAGGTGATGGGGGTGGAGATCTAGAGGGATAAGTCAGGTTGATAGCAGGTACCCTTGATATGGTGAGTAGAATGGCACTTTGTCTCTGGGGTCTTCATTCCCAAATCCTATCATTCCTGTCCAATCATGTGAAAAACATAAGACAAATTCTAACAGAGGGATAGCTTACAAAATATCTGACGAGTACTTCTCAAAACTATCAAGGTCATTAAAAATAAGAAATGGCTAAGAAACTGTCAAGAACTTAAGGGGATGGGATGACTAAATGTCATGTTGTACCCTGGCTGGGATCCTGGAACAGAAATAAGACATTAGGCACCTGTAGCTCAATGAGTAGGGCGTTGGCCCCATACACCGAGGGTGGCGGGTTCAAACCCAGCCCCAGCCAAAAAACAACAAAAAAAAATAGCCGGGCGTTGTGGCGGGCGCTTGTAGTCCCAGCTGCTTGGGAGGCTGAGGCAGGAGAATAGAGTGAGCCCAAGAGCTGGAGGTTGCTGTGAGTCCTGTGACATCATGGCACTCTACCAAGGGCGGTAAAGTAAGACTCTGTCTCTACAAAACAAAAGAAAACAAAACAAACAAACAAACAAAAAACAAAGGAAGTCTGAATAAACTATGAACTGTAGTTAATATAACAGTAATAATAATAATGTATCACCACCGTGATAATGTATCACATCTGAGGTTGAGTGTGGTGGCTATGTATGTTGAGGCAGGAGATTTCTTGAGGCCAGGATTTGGAGACCAGCCTGGGCAACACAGCAAGATTCCCATCTCCCTACCCAAATTTTTGATAATAAATGCAGGTATCTCTGGTTCATTGACTGTAACAAATGTACCATACTAATAGAAAATCTTTTTTTTTTTTTTTTTTTTGAGACAGAGTCTCACTTTGTCACCCTTGGTAGAGTGCTATGGCATCATAGCTCATAGCAACTTCAAACTCTTGGGCTCAAGAGATCCTCTTGCCTCAGTTTTTCATTTTCATTTTAAGTACAATGGGGTCTGACTCTTAGGCTGGCCTTGAACTCATGAGCTCAAGCAATTCATCTGCCTCAGCCTCCCAGAGTGCTAGGATTATAGGTATGAGCCATAGCACAGGGCCCTAATGGAAAATCTTAATAATAGAAGGAATAGGATGTGGACTGTGTGGGAACTCTGTACTATCTTTTTTGTAAACCAAAACTTCTCCAAAAAATAGTTTATTAAAAAAAAAACCCTGATGTTCTGGCTTATTTTTAAAAATCCAAACATCTTAAATGAATGGGTCACACTCCCTCAAGCAACAATTTGTTAAAACTATTCCACCACACCCCACTATCCCTCACCTCACTTAAGTTATTTGCCCAACTTCATGATCTAAAAAAGATTTCTAAAACAAATTTTAAAAAATAAGAAAAAGAAAATCATGACCTAAAATTGATTTTGGAAAAAAGAAGTAATAAATTACTTGTAATATCTGTAACCATCTAAACTTGCAACCTCTCCTAGTATAAAATATTACAGCAACAATTTGGTTTCTTTTAAATTCAAAGACATTTTTCTGCTATGACAGATGTCCAAAGACATCTCAGGTGGAGTATCAACCCAGGCAGAGCTGCTCAAACAACCTGGGATTTATGCACCCCCATCTCTACTAATTCTATTAAATAGAAACAGAAAGTTGTCTTCTTGCATGCAATTATCTCTTGATTAACTGATTAAATGATCTTTAAAAGGCAGTTATCTTCTTTGGCATGTGTTCATAAATGTCACAGATGCTCTCAAATTGGTGCTAATCACAGCAGCCTTGAGTCAACAGGCTGCCTGTCTTCTCCATCTGCAGGAGAGCATCTTGATGCAGAGCTGAGGCCAAGAGTCGGGGAAGAGGCAACAAGGAGCAAGGTTCTAACATCTATCACAGAGCAAACCTTCCCAGCAGGTTTTACAACCTGACCTGACTTCTCAAGGCATCTCTTCCCGCCCTTCTCTGATACTGGTCTAAGAGGGAAAATAAACAAACAGTAAACGGAGTAGTTAAGTCAGCCAAAAGTCAACCATCAACTCCACAAGTTTGACCCCATC
Organism: Nycticebus coucang; assembly: GCF_027406575.1. NCBI lineage: Eukaryota > Metazoa > Chordata > Mammalia > Primates > Lorisidae > Nycticebus > Nycticebus coucang. The sequence goes on along the minus strand of NC_069805.1, from coordinate 29,887,327 downwards.
AAAAGAGAATCTCCATGGGGGACAGTTGAGCTCACACAGACATGCCATCTCTTTCCCAGGTCCAGTCTTTGTGCATTAGCTCTCCACATACCCTGATGTGGACCAGGGGCTACCTTATCTGCACCAGGGGCTGCTCCTCAACCTCAGAGTTACCCAACCAAGTATAAATCTGATTCCTAAAGCCAAACCTCAAAGTCACTGTCTGCACCTAATTTAACAGAGTACATGGCATATAACAGAAACTCAGTAAACATTTAAGTAAATGAATAAATCAGCTAATTCTATAGGATGAAAACCACTCTATAAGGATGCAGACCTTCCCAGGAGATAAACTTATACTCACCAAACACACACAGCCTTGTTATTATTATTTTTGTACAGTGCTTTGTACTAAATCGGGTGAAGAATTCTTAGCCTCACGTCCTCGGTTTACCTTCCTGCACCTGTTGAGTCAAAAGAACTCCCAAGGAATATTTGTTTTGTTGAAGGGCCTGGTCTTGCTACTGATTACTCTAAAAGGTTCATCATGTAATTCTTGACAGATTGGAAGTGTCTTTTGAGTATGCCGCAAGCTCTTTTTGGAGACCAAGTTAAGAAACCCCAGTGCTTGGAGGACACAGACTTGAGCCAACTCTACACAGCAACATCCCTGATGCAAATTGACAACAACGTGATGAGGAAGTTTCATGGCTACAACTCCCTGGAGGCACATTAGGAGGAAGAAAGCTGCATGAGATCCCTGCACACGATGTATGTGCCTCTCATGCTGGTTAATGCAGCTGAGAACCCTTTGGTGCATGAAGGTCTTCTAACTATCCCCAAATCTCTTTCAGAGAAATGGGAGAATGTCATGTTTGTGCTGCCTCTACATGGGGGCCACGTGGGCTTCTTTGAGGGTGCTGTGCTGTTCCCCGAGCCCCTGACGTGGATGGATAAGCTAGTGGTGGAGTATGCCAATGCCATTTGCCAATGAGAGCATAACAAGTTGCAGTGCTCTGAGCAGGTGGAGGCCAACCTGGAGTGAGGCCTCCGGACTCTGGCTCCAGCAGCTCTCCTCCGGAACCCACATCCCCTCATCCCCTGTTTCAGGTCTCCCATCTCCCTCAGTGACCTGGAACTGACCTCACACTATCTGCAGGGGGCACCCACCATGCACACCTGTCTGGAAGTAGGCAACTCTCTCTGGGAGCTCCAGGCTATTTTTGTACTTAGTTACTGTTTTTTTTTCCATTGCATTGTTAGCCATGGTGACAAGTGACACAGTTCTCACCCTCCTGTTCAGTTTCAGCATCTGATTGCTTTTAAGCCCATTACATCTATTTTCCCTATTAAAAAATGTGTCTGAACAGAAAAAAAAAAAGAATTCTTAGCCATTTCATGCCCTCTATTGAATAGGAAGAATAAAAACTAGTTGAGAAGAGGCTAGGAAAGGTCAGCCAATCTTTAAGTCTCAGACTTAGGGTAGCCAGACAAAATACAGGATGCCCCAATAGTACATGGAACATACTTATACTATAAACTGTTTAGCACATTATAAATAGTTTATACCAGTGGAAAATCTGAAATTCAGATTTAACTTGCAGCTTTGCTCAGATTCTGTATCTATAAAATGGGCTGGGCAGCTTGAACAAAATCCTGTGCCTGAAACTGTCATAACAGAAAGTAGATACTAGTTGCCTGGGACCAAGGGTGGCTGGAGGGATCAAGAGCAAAGATGACAAGGAGACTTTTATACTTTTTTTTTTTTTTGAGACTCAGTCTTACTCTTGCTCTCAGAAGAGTGCTCGTCATAGCTCACAGTAACCTCAAACTCTTGGGCTCAACTGATTCTTTTGCCTCAACCTCCTGAGTAGCTGGGACTACAGGTGCCTGCCAAAGTGCCGGGCTATTTTTAGAGATGGGGGTCTCACTCTGGCTCAGGCTGGTCTTGAACTCCTGAGCTCAGGCAATCCACCTGCTGCAGCTTCTCAGAGTGCTAGGATTACAGGTATGAGCCGCTGCTCCAGGTCCTGATAAGGGAGACTTTTAGAGTGAGAGAACTTTTTAAAATGTTGATCATGATGGTGGTAATCGCATACATTTACTAAAATTAATCATACTGAACCCCTAAAATTGGGAACTTTTATTACATTATTCCAAAATATAGTACAAACATGTTAGTTTAGAACTCAGTCATTTGACTCATTATTTCAATGACACAATTTATTTTGTCAACTTTAGAAAGAAACCACACAATGTAAGTCTTGGAAATCAAATCCTGACCACAACACTAACTCTATGACTTCAGAAAAATTGTGTTTCAGTTTCTTCATCTGTTAAATGGGACTAATTATAATCCCAGCTCAAGATGCTTATAAAAATGAAGCTATTACCTGTAAAGTGTTTGGCACCAATCTCAGCACATGGTAACTGCTCGCTAGTTAATGTTTAAAATTAAGAAGATCAATAACCATCTAAGATCTAAATCGTTTCTTTAAAAATGTAGTAGTTCATATGAAAAGGGGGAAATGATAAACATAAAGTGTAACGAAATTGGAAACTGGATAAAGAAATCTCCATCTGGGCGGCTCCTGTGGCTCAGTCGGTAAGGCGCCGGCCCCATATACTGAGGGTGGCGGGTTCAAGCCCGGCCCCGGCCAAACTGCAACCAAAAAAAAAAATAGCCGGGCGTTGTGGCGGGCGCCTGTAGTCCCAGCTACTCGGGAGGCTGAGGCAAGAGAATCGCTTAAGCCCAGAAGTTGGAGGTTGCTGTGAGCTGTGTGAGGCCACGGCACTCTACTGAGGGCCATAGGGTGAGACTCTGTCTCTACAAAAAACAAAAAAAAAAAAAAAAGAAATCTCCATCTTAGGATTTAAAAAAAATGGAAGTGTTCATTAAAATCTATAGATTTAATTAGATTTCATTAATAGATTTTAATGAACACTTCCATTTTTTTTAAATCCTAAGATGGAATGTAAATGTTTTTTTTACAGTAACTGAGATAACGCCGGAAAGGCTATGTTAACCATTGTGATAAAAATGTGTCAAATGGTCTATGAAGCGAGTGTATGATGCCCCATGATCATATCAATGTATACAGTTATGATTTAATAAAAAAAAATAAAAAAATAAAATCTATTGCCTGCCCCACTGGGGGCTCTAAGCTGTAGCAATTCAGTATTTAAGGGCCCCTGTTGTGACTAAAAAAGTTTCTTATTCATGACTTCTCAAATAGAAGATGAAGAATAAAAGTTTACACAATTCATGTCTCTGATTCTGGACCTGTTAGGGTTTGATTAGTTTGTTTTCCTGAAATTAAGTATTTCTCTGAGTCTGTTGGTTAAGGAGGGCCAAATTCAGGGATTCCTGAAGCCTCTGAGTCAGCTAATGTTTACTGAGAGTGTTTAATGCGCCAGGCTCTGAGAGAAACTGGTCCTTGGTCTTCACAAGCATTCTGGGAGATTGACATCCATAACGACCTACTTGCTTCTTACTTCTACTGAGAAAATTGGGCAGAGGGAGAGGTGAGGCATTCAGCCAGTGGATCTGTCCCAGCGCTCTGCTGCCTCCTGATTTGCTCCTGGAGATGGTTACCTCCCTTTTCCCACATCACACTGCAGGACAGAAGAGCGTGGGAGATGGTACCATAACTTCTGCCTCCAAATGCCTAAAACAGCCTCTTTTCTCTCCCTTTCAGATTCCCCTCCACCTGTCTCTGTATTCCTCATAAATCCCCACTTACTCACTCCTCCTACTTACTTGCAAGTAGCGTCTCACCTTTCAGAAGTCTGAGTCCATGCCTCTGCCTCTCTACATTCTATACTGTGTTGCAGGCACTACTAATACAAAGATGACCACTCAAATTAACTAATAACTACATTGCAACTGCTTTCTTGTGGATACCAAAGATACTTAATCATACCTTTAAAATGGACTTTTCACCAGGTGTGGTGGCTCACGCCTGTAATCCCAGCACTTGGGAGGCCAAGGCAGGAGGAGTGCCTAAGCTCACAGGTTCAAGAACAGCCTGAGCCAAAGTGAGACTTCGTCTCTAAAAATAGCCAGGCTTTGTGGTGGGCACCTGCAGTCCCAGCTACTTGGGAGGCTGAGGCAAGAGAATCGCTTAAGCCCAGGAATTTTTGAGATTGCTGTGAGCTGTGACGCCACAGCTCTCTACCAAGGGTGACAAAGTGAGACCATCTCAAAAAAAAAAAAAGGACTTTTCCAATGTACCATGGTGTATAAGCAAGAAGGCTCTCTGTAGTGACCATTTTAGTAGCAGAAAAATCAAACTGAGCTGCCCATCAACAAGAAGACAGGTCTAAGTAAACTGGTGTGCCCGCTCACTAGAAGCCCGCAGACTGTCTGAAAAGACTCTCCTGCAGAATGCTAATAGCTGTTGCCTCTGGGCAAGTTTTTTTTCTGTCTTCTGTACACTTTTCTTTTTAACTTTAGGTATGTGTTCCTCAGAATCTAAAACTGAAAGAAAAATTCATAGAGCAGGGGAAGGAGGGTAAAGTTTATTTTCAAACTTCCATTCACTCCTCTGATTCATTTTGAAGACTTATGACTTATAAGAGTATAAGAACAATAAAACCTATTAGAATGGACTAATAAATCAGTCTGCCTCTCAGAGAAAGTACTGTCCAGATATCAGGGTGAGTAATTAAGGTAGGAAATGGCCTTCTAACTTGATAAGTCGTCTGTTTCCTGGGTTCCCAGCCTGCCAATACTTACAGCTTGTGAATAAGGCCATTTAAAAACAAAAATGGAGACACACCTTTTTAAAGGGTAAGCTTAAGAAACTGTAGAGAAAAGGAGATTATCTTTTCTTTTTTTTTTCCTTTGAATTGAGACAGAGTCTCATTCTGTAGCCCAGACTGGAGTACACTGGTGTTAATGTGGCTCACTGCAGCTTCCAACTCCCAGACTCAAGCAATCATCCTGCTTCGGCCTCCCCAGAAGCTAGGACTACAGTCACATCACCATCATGCCTAACTATTTTTTTCAATTATTCTTTGTAGATATGAGGATCTCACAAGTTGCCCAAGCTGGTCTAGAACTCTTGGCCTCAAGTGATCCTCCTGTCTCGGCCTTCTAAAGTGCTGGGATTACAGGTGTGAGCCACCAACCTAGACCAGAGAGGAAATTAAATATCCCTGCATAAGCTTCCTAAAACTCTATACGTTGGTCTAGACTCCGCTTGCTTAATTTTGAAGGGGAAGGGGCATTGTCCTGGGGAACAGAGGGCACTTAAATGGAGTCCACCAGAACCCCAGTGCCCTGCCGGGGCCCACATCTCACAGCTGTAAATAATTAGGAGCCACAAGTCTTCAAGTATTTGTGGGGCTGTATGGCAAGCAATTCACACTTACTCTTGCTACAACCCATTTCACAAATGAGAAGCCTGAGGCACTGAAAGGTCCAGAGTCTTGCCAGAGTCACACGACCCAAGCCCTTGCACACTTTTCCCCACCTGCCTCCAACTCGCTCACCTGTTCATTCCAACCATGCAGCTGGCTGTAGCGCACCTTGCAAAAGAGGAAGCCATCCAGATACACGGAGTACAGCTGCAAACACACAGGCACCCCGCCCCGGGTTTGCGCGGGGAGCAGCTGACCATTGCCACCGGCCCCCGCCCTGCGCAGCCCGCCCCGGGCCCCAGGCGCACCACGTAGCGCCCCCGAGCGTGTCGGGGAGCTGCTGGGACAGCGGGATGCAGAAGTGCATCTTCATGGCTGGAGAGGTGGCGGCAGAGCGGCGCCGGGAGTCGGACCGGAGATGGCCAGCCTCTCCGCGGTCTGAGTTGGGCGGTGCGAATGCTGCTGGGCAGCTGTCGCCCAGGTGGGACTCCCCCTAGTCCCCGCCCCCCCAGTAGCTGGCGTTCAGGACGGGTGGGGGCGGGGCGCGCCCAGGGCCGCCCCATTCGCTCCTAGTGCACCATGCGCTGGTGGCATTTTACCCAAGTACGTACCGTATGGGGCTTGAAAAAAGTTTGTGTCCATTACCTGCTTACACCGCCTGCAGTACATTATGAATTTAAGATTTTTTTAAATACATAAATCTAGTAATTACCCTATGACTAGCCCAATTACACCAGGTTCAATTTTTTGTGTGGTCGTTAAATGTAACACTTTAGATACGCTGCAATATATGTAACCCTACTTTAGTATTTTTTAAACCCTTTTCTCTCTTAGCATACAAGAAACATCAAAAAATAGAAGTGGCTTGGATCGGTCTCCGTCTCCGAGAAGCCCTGGTTTCAAACAGATGCCAGCGCCCAGTTAGCTGGATTCACACCGACACTTTATTCTGTGGACCACCCTTTCCAAGTTCTTTCAACAGTCTCTCATTTTTAGTTGCTGTGGAAAATAGTCCTTCTAATTCTCTTGCTTCAGTTAAATCAGAAGAGAATTCTTCCTGCCTTGCCGCGGTCACAGGTGGAGAAGGCAGCAGAGTCAAGCTCCCAGGTCCTGAGCAGCTCCCAGGTCCTGAGCAGGTCCAGCAGTCCACTGGTCACTTTACATGGGCTCATCCTTCCTCCCTCCTCTCCTTTAATCCACACGTTACTCTTCCTGGTAAACATTAGAGCAACATCCTATCAAGGACAAAACAGGCCTAGTGGGTGGAGGAACTTTCCCAAGGTCACAGAGCCATCTTTTCATAGTCAGAATCATTGAAAGTCCTTAAAAATGCTCATCATCTCCAGGGTAAGAGCTGAGTGCCTCCAGAGGGTGTCTGAGATCAGGGAAGGGGAGCCAACACTTGCTGGACACTTCCTGTTTATCCTGCAGGCTTACTGTGTGTGGGCCCAGAAGACATTGTGACATTTAATTTTCACAGTAACTATGAGCTAGGGACTAGTTCTGTTCTTAGAGAAAAGGAAATTGCAACATAGGGGAGGTGGTGTCAGGTAGAGGGTTAAGAGAAGAGCAACAGAATTCATATCCCCACTTAGCGGCTTCTAGCTGAGAGGACTTGGGCAAGTTAGTGGGCTCTTTAAGCTGCAGTTGCTGCTTCTATGAAATCGTATTAATAATTGTACTCACTTCAAGGGAATTTTCAGCCCAGGGTAGATTGGCCTTAGGGTCTTCCCCTGCCTGTGGGTCGTCTCTGATCTGGAGGCCCAGCCTCTTCTAGAGCCTTCTGGGGCAGAGGCTGATTGGGTAGATGCCGAGGTCTGATCCAATCTGTAGGGCAAAATGGAGGAGGCTGGTATGGCCCAGAGGTGGCCTCCGCCTTCAGGGAACTTTCTTGCTCCTGTGGATGGCTGGGGCCCTGGCTACACCCCATGGCGATGTCCATACAGGGCCATTGCCTTCCTTTCATTTATTCCAACCCAGAAGCTGAATCGGAACAGAAAAGGCCTCTACACAAGTCCCTGTCCTCCTCCATCCTGACCTCTGCTCTCAGGTCTCATTCACTGACCGAGTGGTCAGGGAATATTACTGAGCTCCCTCTGTGCACTCTGCACTGTGTAAAATCGAGTACTTGAACATGACAGAGAGTTAAGCACGTGTGTAACAACAGTAGCTGACGCTATTGGAGATGCTGCTCTGAACACTTTACATGGGTGAAGTCATTTAATGCTCCCAAGTGCTTAAAGTAGATACTGATATTATCCTCCTTTCATAGCTGGAGAGACTGAGGCATGGCGCAATTAAGGAATGGGCTCTGAATTGCAGAATCTGCAATGGCGACATGGGACCATGAACAAGTGGCCGGCATCACGAGTCTGTGCTCTGGGAGGCTGCTTTTCAGGGGGGCCTCGGGAAACCTGCACCCTTACTTCACAGGCATGCCCTTTACAGTTTTTAATTCTTAATGCAGTTTTAAATACATAAATTTTTACTAAATCTTAAATAAATAAATTTTTATTCAGTTTAGAAATCAATTCTATATTGTTTCCAACGGGTAATTTACTCTATGCCTGGCATACAGTCAGCATTCGGTAAAAGCTTAGCCTTCCTTCATTCAGTCAGGAGCCACTGGGTGCCTGTTATGGGCAGTGACGTTGGTGAACATTACAGATCCTAAGCCTAGTTTACAGATAAAAAAGACGCAATTTCTGTAGTGTGGCACATAGCATTTCAGAGCAGGTTCACAACTGACTGCTACTTAAGCTTTTTCACCATTATTTGAGTGCCTCATCTCATCTACTTTGTGTAGTCTCTTTTTGGTCCTTTGATATCTGGTAGCCCACTCTTTTGGTAACCACTCTGTCTGGCTGTGGAACTTAGTCTCTCTCCTGAGTCCTTCACACCCTTGTGCCTCTGGAATGGGCAGTGCAGTAGGGACCATGAGAGAGCCAGCAATGTGGCTCCTACTGACTGGTGCTCTAGCCAGCACTACAGGGGCCTACCCAGTGTGCATGATGGTGCCCTTGGCTCTATCTTTTCTTATAGCTCAGGCTTTGGAAGCCTTACTCCACTGGTCAAAGCCATGGACCGTGTGTATAAGGGACTTGAACAAACATGGAAGAGCTTCCTGGTTGGTGGACAGCTTTTTAGAGCAAACACAGAAAGAGATAGGAGCCATGAGATGAGATGCGTCCAGGTAAGTCTTCCCACCTGGTCAGTGTCTTCTTCACTCCCTTGAGGGTCAGATGGGAGAGTCAGAAAGATGAGGCTAGAAAGCTTGGGCTGTGTATCTTTCTCTGTTATGACTTCACCTGTATTGGGCTGTGCTGAATGCCCTCCGGTCCATTGGAATTTGCAGAAATAAACAAAATGGTAGGATACAAGAAACTGCAAAATTGTACCGGTAGTTCTGAAATTTCCATGGTTCCTGGGTGATTTTCTGGTCCAGAACATCTAAACCTAGTGAGTCGAATATTGTCCCCCCAAAATTCACATCTATGTGGAACGTTAGAATGGGACCTTATCTGGAAGGAGGGTCTCTGCAGATATAATTAAGTTAAAGCTCAAAATGAGATCCTACAAGATTAGGGTGGGTCTAAATCCAATGACAGTGTCCTTGTAAGGCACAGAAAAGGACACCCAGGCACACACAGACGTGGCTCTGTGAAGATGGAGGTAGAGTGAGGAGCTGTGCGGCCACAAGCCAAGGAGCTCCTGGGGCCACCAAATGTTCAGGAAAGGTGAGGAAGGATTCAGCCCTGAGGCCTTCAGAAGGAGTACGGCCCTGCCCACCCTTGTTTTCAGTCTTCTGGCCTCCAGAACTGGGAGATAGTTCACTCCTGTGGTTGTAAGCCACCCAGGCTGTGGTACTCTGTTGCCATAAAAAGTCATGAGAAAAAACTGTCCTGGCCCTGTGACCACAGTCAGCCTCACACAGAGTATAGAGGGCAGAGCCCTGCCATGCGTGTCTGTGAGGAGGAGACACAGGGAGTGAATCCCCGAGGAACGGAGATCTGTGATCTGGTGGACAGGGTCCTGAAACTAATACCAAGACTGGCTGACCCTATGCAGCACTCTTCATGGGCCAGGCACGGCACTCCATGCTGAAATATCCGAACTCACCTTCTCCTTGTAACAACCACATGAGATCAGTGGAAGGTCATCCCTGTTTTCTAGCTGGTGAAACTGGGAAAAGAGAACTCAATAACTCACCTGAAGTCACGCAACTTTTCAGAGGGGAGTCAGCATTCAAATCCAGGCAGTCTAGAAAGTCTCCAAAGTCCTTATCTCTAATCACTTCCCAATCAAAAAAACTCTTTATTCTTGGCGGTGCCTGTGGCTCAGTGAGTAGGGCGCTGGCTCCTTATACCAAGGGTAGCGGGTTCAAACCCAGCCCCGGCCGACTGCCACAAAAAAATAGCTGGGCATTGTGGTGAGTGCCTTTAGTCCCAGCTACTCGGGAGACTGAGGCAAGAGAATCACCTACGCCCAGGAGTTGGAGGTTGTTTTGAGCTGAGACGCCATGGCACTCTACCAAGGGCGATAAAGTGAAACTCTATCTCTAAAAAAAAGAAATAAATAAAATAAAAATAAAAAAACCTCTTCATTCTGTTCTTAACCACTGAGAGGAAACTCTAAAAAATTAAGGGTCCCCAGATTTGGGGGATGACCTCAGGAAGAGATCACTCTGTGAAAATAACACTGCTGTGAATCAAGCTGTTGCAGAAGCGACCACCACCCACCCTCCCTACTGAGCAGCTCAGCTCCACCCACAGGCTTCCGTGCAGGCACCAGGTCAGGTGGGGAGATTGAAGGAGGAAGGTGGGAGAGGTGAAGATGAAAGAGATGACCAAGCCTGACAGCCTCACAGCCCACGGGAGGCAGATACATACACAGAGTGCTAACCACCAGCCCCAAGGGGAGCTCCTGGGCAGAGTGGTGTCCACTGTGCCAGGAAGCACTCAGAGGGGATATTAACCCAGCAGGACGGAGGAGGGGGTGGCAGGAAAGGATATTTGAGAGGGATCTACAGGGTGAGTTAATTGTTGAGAGCATTCTAGGAAGACAACACAGCCAAAGCCTGGGATGATCAAACAAAACAAAACAAAACAAAAACACACAAAATCTTAAGGAGTTTGCGGTTGTAGGGAAATAAAAGTGAGGCCTGAAGAAGTGGTTGCTAAGTCTGGAGAGGGAGGCAGACTGGTATTTTGGAGGCTACAACTGCTGGGCTAAGAAACTTGGAATTTGTCCTGTAGTTTTAAAGAGGGAGAGGATGTGGACAGTGTACATTCTAGATGGATCCTCTGGTGAGTGTGCAAAGAATGCGGGGAGGTGCTGTCCTGTAACCAGAAGCAGTCAGGCCAGCAGGGACATTTTTCATGAGAAGAGATTGTAGAGTAAGTTCCTATAATGCACTTCTCCAAAACTGGGAGCCCCGGAGCTGGAGGTCTGGGTGCCATTACCTGTAATGACCCCCTCTTAGAGGGTCACAAAGTGCTTTTGTATATTCGGGGCTCTGAGATGTCTGCAGCAAAGAAACCTGGAACTCTGGTTGAGCTTGTGCCTATCACATTGCGGGGCTAGTGTCCCAGGAAAAGCTGTCACTGTGCGAAAGAAGCCTAGGCTAGAGCAGTGTCAAAGGGGGTGGATTAAAAACTATTTAGGAGGGCGGCACCTGTGGCTCAGTGGGTAGCGTGCTGGCCCCATATACCTAGGGTGGTGAGTTTGAACCCGGCCCCGGCCAAACTGCAACCAAAAATAGCCCGGCGTTGTGGTGGGTGCCTGTACAGCTACTTGGGAGATGGAGGCAGGAGAATCACTTGAGCCCAGGAGTTGGAGGTTGCTGTGAGCTGTGATGCCATGGCACTCTACCCAGGGGGACAGCTTGAGGCTCTGCCTTAAAAAACAAACAAACAAACAAAACTATTTAGGAGGCTTAGCTCCCGTAGCACAGTGGTTATGGCACCAGCCATATACATAGAGGGTGGTGGGTTTGAACCCAGCCTGGGCCACCTAAGCAACAATGACAACTGCAACAAAAAATAGCCAGGCATTGTGGTGGGCATCTGTAGTCCCAGCTACTTGGGAGGCTGAGGCAAGAGAATCACTTAGGCCCAAGAGTTGGAGGTTGCTGTGAGCTGTGACGCCACAGCACTCTATTGAGTGAGACTCTGTCTCAAAAATAAAAAAACAGGGCAGCGCCTGTGGCTCAAAGGAGTAGGGTCCCGGCCCCATATGCTGGAAGTGGCGGGAATAAATACATAAATAAATAAATATGCTATTTAGGATCACAACACAAACTCCAAAATTAGTTAGAAATGGCTCCTGTCCTCACGAAGCCGAAAGATAAGCACTTAAGGCATTCATAACTTGTCATTTGGCCCTTGACTGCTTTGTCATCTTCCATCTTCCATGATGTATTGCCAAGTCCAGCTACTTACACTCGATCCTGAGAGAGGGTTTTGTTTCCTTTCTCTTAGAGCCTCCCTTCATGGATGATGGTTGCTGCTGGCAAGTGTTGCCAGATGTGACCCTGCTCTATCCCCATCCAGCGGTGAAAACTGAACCAGGGATTGAATTCTGAAGAGATACAGGTGCAAGAGCAAATATTCAACAGCAATTCACCTCACTCAGGAAGATCACTGACAAAAAGATCACATACGACTATATATTGTACCTGACAACAAAACAGTATTTTGTTAAATTGTAAAAAAAAAAAAAAGGGGGGGGGAGGGCAAGTGGCATAGGACTTGGATTGATCGGGATGGGAAGTAAACAAAAGGAAGGGAAGGGGACCCCAGGCTGCCTCTGGGCTCAGGTGGGAGAGGCTTACAGGGAGGCAGGAGCTACGGGTGGGAAGCCCAGACTGTGCTTGGACGTGCTAAGCTGGACATGACGGAGGGGTCAGCTGATGGGATGAGGAGGGGACTGGGAGTCAAGGGAGCACAGATGAAGGTCAGAGTCATAGGAAAGGATACAGTCATCTGGCAAAGAAACAGGGGTTAGAGGACCTCTGGGCTCATGCTATAGAGAATTGGTAAAACCCTGGCAGATGTGGTGAAGGTGACAGGAATGGAGTGAGATTAGATCTGTAACCCAGCCAGTTTTCCTGTCCTGGGAATGTCTGGGAAAGGCTGTGGACTCCTCAGGGCCCTTGTGGGTGGAATGTCTAGGAAATAGCTTCTAATAAGCCAGGGTTCCTTCAAGCTCTGTCCAAGAGGAAGAGATACATCTTGAAGATGGGGGATTCTAACTCCTGATGTTAGAGGGCTGGGAAAGGTCATCAGGCTTTTGTCTAGCCAAGATGAAGTAGCATTCAAAACCACTCAGCTTTCTCAGCTGTGACCCTATGCTCACCAAACAGCCTTCCAATTAGTGACTTGGATTTCTGAGGGTGCCAGCAAGGGGGCAGTGTAAATCAGAGTCTGTCTGGCACATTGTTTTCCTGGAGGCCTGGTGCATACGTCCTTTATGAGCCTGACCTATTCCAAGTACCCTGACCAGCCACCAGTGACTGCAGGGGATACCTGCCATGAGGTTGTGTGAGGCCTGGGGGTGGGGGCAGGCAGCAGGCACCTGCTGTGGAAAGATGAATAGTTTCAGTGAGAAGGATACCGAACAGATGACCTTCCTCCAAGAAATGGGATAAAATGAACATATGTCATAAAATTATTATAGTCATATGGATGTCAATCCCGATGACTTAAATGCAGCCCTGACCATCAGTGTTTTAAAGACCACCCAAAGAGTTACCCCACATCTACTAATGGAAGGAGTTTTCTGCCTCTCAAATGTGATCAAAATGCTTTTGAAGAAAATTTCATCCAAGTTGTAGAAAAGTCTGGACAACCATTGCTACTTAATAATAATTCAATAAGAATAGTAAGCCCAGCTAAAGGTTTAAGGGTTTTCTCAGTGGAAAACAGCATCCACTGTACAGATCTTGTACTAACACATTTAATCCTCAAAGCGACCTTGAAGTGGATATGGACAAGCAGAGGCACAGTGAGGTTGAGGAACTTCCCCAGCAACATCCCCTCTGATGTCCCTCCCTGATATCCTGGGTTCCCCCTTCTCCAGGTGGCTTGGCCTGGCTTCCTGTCTCTCCTTCCTCACTTGCTAGAGTTTGGTTCTTTACCTTTTGTATGTCAACTCTCCACAAGGAGACATTAAGAGGCTGGAGAGCAGGCCTGGAAAGACGTCAGGCTCAGACTTGCCAGGCAGTCATTCCTGAGCCTGGGGAGTTCTGTTGAGAGCAGGGAGGGCGTGTGCAGATGGAGGCACTGTTCTCCTAAAACCTGTGAAGTACAAGGACAGAAGCAGTGCTGCCTGGGAACCCCCAAACCAAGCGTCTTTCACCACGCCAAGAGAATACCATGCAGCTTAGAAATCTTTTTTTTCTTTTTCTTTTTTGTTTTTTGAGACAGAATCTCACTCCATTTCCCTGGGTAGAGTGCCAGGGCATCATCATAGCTCACAGCAACCTCAAACTCTGGGCTCAAGCAACCCTCTTGCCTCAGCCTTCCAGGTAGCTGGGACTACAAAAGCGGGCCACCATGATTGGCTAGTTTTCTTCTATTTTTAGTAGGGACAAAGTCTCTCTCTTGCTCAGGCTGGTTTCCAAACTCCTAAACTCAAGCAATCCACCCGCCTCTCCTCGTCTCCCAGAGTGCAGGATTAAGGCATGAGCCCCTGGGCCAGGCCAGGTCCAGTTATTTTGTTTGTTTGTTTTGCAACAGAGTCTCACTTGGTAGAGTGCCTGGCATCACAGGTCACAGCAACCTCAAACTCTTGGGCTTAAGCGATTCTCTTGCTTCAGCCTCCAGAATAGCTGGGACTACAGGAGCTAGCCACAATGCCCAGCTATTTTTAGAAGCGGGGTCTCACTCTTGCTCAGGCTGGTGTTGAACCTGTGAACTCAGCAATCCACCTGCATCAGCCTCCCAGAGTGCTAGGATTACAGGCATGAACCACCGCACCCAGCCTCAGGTTTAGCTTTGATATTTTATTTTATTTTATTATTATTTTTCTTTTTTCATTTTTTTGGCCGGGGCTGGGTTTGAACCTGCCACCTCTGGCATATGGGGCCAGCGCCCTACTCCTTTGAGCCACAGGCTCTAGCTTTGATATTTTAAAGACCAGATACCTGAGCCATTTATGCCCTTTAATCTAGTTAGTTTATAAAATTAAGATCTAGGCTTGGTGCCTGTGCTCAGTGGTTAGGGTGTCAGCCACATACATTGGGGCTGGAGGGTTCGAACCTGTCCTGGGCCTACTAAACAACAATGACAACTGTAACAAAACAAACAAAAAAAGGTCCAGGCATTGTGGTGGGCGCCTGTAGTCCCAGCCCCTTGGGAGGCTGAGGCAAGAGACTCGCTTGAACCCAAGAGTTTGAGGTTTCTGTGAGCTGTGATGCCACTGCACTTTACTGAGGGTGACATAGTGAGACTCTGTCTCAAAAAATAAAAAGTAAAAAAATTAAGATCTGTTTATGTTTTTCAAGGTTAACATTAAACCACCACATGTGACTTCTTCCTACTGTGGAAATATGCACAAGTGCACAGCATTTTGTTCCAGCCCCAGTGGTGCTGCTCATCCTCGATTGCACACTGGAATCACCTGAGAAACTTACAAAATGCTGATGTCCAGGTCTGACCTCAGAGATCTGGACTTAATTGGTTAGGAGTATCAGGATATTCATACAGGTGGTCCCCGGGTTACAGACGAGATGTGTTCCTGAGACTATCTTGTGGTTGGATTTGTATGTAAATTGGATCCCTGATGAACTGTGCATAGGGTAATAATAACAACTCTATAATGGGTCATATGTGGTAATAATAACACAGTGTAGGACTGTAACAATAATAATACCCCTAGTGTGTTGTAATAATAAGTTACAGAAACTATTGTGCTGTTTCTTGTAATTTCTAGGCCAATGGAATGTTATGCTTATGTTGTGTGACCGGAGATGTGAAAGAACAGCAGCTTTGCTGTGGGTATAAGCTCACTCCTGCAATTATTAAGGGTAAAAAAGAAACAGACTACATAGTATGGGATGGCGTGTAGCAAAGTTCTTTGTTCAGGGATTTGATTTTATACACTTCTAGTCATGTACACACTTAATCATCTGTTAGTTTCAACATTATCTCATTTTACCTATCTGAAATTAACTTGTAAGAAAACATCCTGTTACTGCATCAACACAATCTCTTCTGCAGTAAACATCCTCTTCTAGACAATGAATAATTTCTTGGGCAGGTATCTAAATAAAGATCACAAAGAAGAAAGCAGCCACAGGGGAACAGAGTTAATGCAAGAGTACCTTCAAGGTTCACTCAGCATGAAGTAATGACTGCGTCTCTCCTCAGGGCAGAGCACCTATAGACCTCTGACAATATGTTTTTAACATACGTCAACCCTCTGGCCCCTATGTCTGAGGAAGGGAGGCATGCCCTTTGGCCTCAGGCTTAACGGGGTGCACAACTTCAGAGAATTGGCTTGTAGAATTTTAACTCCAGGCAAGCTAACTCTGCGCGTGTCCCAGGGGTCCCAGGTCCCTTAAGCCTCTGCAAGAATAGCAAGCCGTTTTAAACTCACACTGAGTTCACTTTGTATGCTTGATGTAGGATATGTTTATTTCTAAATATTATCCTACATGCTTATTTTGATCTTCTAACCAAGTCAGTAAAATCTTTCCATTTCAATAATTAATCCACTGTGCTGCTTAGTAATTACGGATGGGTTCACGGGAGCGTTGCCTCTCGCAGGCTCCATTCTTCTCACTTTACCCTTTGTAATTAATTGTCCCCAAGGCCGAGCTACTGATGTCTATGCTTTCCCAGTGAATGGTGGCATCTGGCCTTTCTCGTAACACTTTATTATTTCTACTTTGATTTTCACTGTGATCACCGCAGCCTCGCCTGGACTTGTTATGGACTTTCGCTTTGGAAGCGTGGTCATAAGGAGAAATACAGACTCACTAAATTGAATTAAAAAGTTAAGACAAGGATGGGCGCGGTTGCTCACACCTGTGATCTTAGCACTCAGGGAGGCCAAGGTGGGTACATCGCTGGAGCTCAGGGGTTCTAGACCAGCCTGAGTGAGACCCGTCTCTAAAAATAGCTAGGCACTGTGGTGGGCGCCTGTAGTCCCATTACTTGGGAGGCTGAGGCAAGAGGATCACTTGACTCCAAGAGTTTGAGGTTGCTGTGAGCTGTGACACCAAGGCACTCTACCAAGGGCAACAAAGTGAATGAACCTGGGCCTCAAAAAAAAGAAAAAAAAAAAGTTGAGACAGCAGTGGCGCTGAGCACAGCTACCTTATCAACAATGCGACTCGCCACCGGTGTGAAGAAGCTGCGCGGCCACGTGCTCGTGCAGGGAGACTTGTCTACACGTGTAGAAGGAACCAGGTCCTAAATTCTTAATTTAATTATTGAATTACAAATGATCCTGACGGGGAGCTCTGGGAACCCGTCCGTACGTAGGGAGCATTGTAAGTCACTCCATCCGTAACGGGCGCTGCCTGTCCTCCCCACCTCCCCCGAGTGTGACCGCCACTGGGGCCTGATGAAACCAGTGTGGCCCTCGCTGGCCCTCTCCACCCCTCTCACAGCCGCTCTGGCAGTGCTTCAGTGTTGAAGGCCGAGATTGTGGCTCCAGCTTGCTTTGCAGAAGATGGGGGGTAGTCTTGGAAAAATGCCTCCCTGGGAAGAAGCTGCATTAGAACCTCAGACAAGCAACTTTCGGGGACGAACTGAAGTCTGTGAAACATTGCCTGGGATTTTATTCACAGTCTTTTTCACCTATTTGTAGAATAAAGTTTTGTTTCAGGTGATGCTAGGACCCTGGTGAGAGACAGTGAGTAGATTCTCAAAAGCTGAGCAGAAGCACTGAACGATAATAAAAATAATAGGTAACACGGAGAGAGTACTAACTGTGTGCCAGGCACTACTCCAGAAGGACACTTTGCAACATTAATTCATGTGATCTTCACAATGACCCTAGGAAACAGAGTCTATTATGCACATTTTACTGATGAAGAAACTGACATATAGAGAGCTTAAGTATCTTGCCCAAAGTTGCACAGCTGGCAAGTCTTTTTTCTTTTCTTTTTTTTTTTGGCCAGGGCTGGGTTTGAACCCTCCACCTCTGGTATATGGGGCCGGTGCCCTACTTCTAGAACCACAGGCACTACCCTCTTTTTTCTTTTTTTTTAAGTAAATTTATTTCAGGTTAATGTGAGGGTACAAATTATCAGGTCAAAATATTTGATTTTGTTACGTAGAGTCCCTCTTGTGTTTATGTCTAACACACAAAAGTTGTGCCAAACACCCCCACCCACTGCTCATTTAGTGCGAACACCCAACCCCCTCCCCCTCCTGCATTACCCCTCCCCCAACTTGAATTGAAATGAGTTTTCTGCTATGTGGGCATGCATCAGATGGTCCACTGGCTTCGTGTTAGTATTGAGTACATTGGATAATTGCTTTCCCGTTCTTGTGATACTTTACTAAGAAGAATGTGTTTTAACTCTATCCAGGATATTACAAAAGATGTGAAGTCACCATCTTTTTTATGGCTGAACACTTTTCCCTGGTGTGTATGTCTTACTTCCGGGATTTGAAACTTGACTGCATGGGCTCTGCAGTGAGATGTGGGACACTAGGACTGTGGTGGGGCATGGCCAGAATGTACTCTGTGAGTACACAGGAGATGCTTCTGTGTATCACCGTAAGAGGTTCTTTGCAATGGCTCAAGGTGGCCATTGGGGATCAACCAGTGACTGCTGTTTGATCACTTTTGGTGGGACTTACTCTGCACCACCTACTGGCTGATTGGCTTGGAAGAGTCCAGGGCTCAATACAATTGTTTCAAGATGAGTCATATAACCAGGAAATATGTCAATTTAAGAAAGATCAATTTATGTATGGATTACAGAGTAGAATGAAGAATTAAGGGACATGGGAGGCTTAGGGGGATATTGCTGTTCTTTTCATGTGCATGTCAAGGGTATAGTATAGCAGGACATTCCTGAAGCTATCCCATGGTACAACTCTCAGAGACAGATGCCTAAGCTGGCCAGATGTTGATCTTGAGGCATGTTACTTATTTCTCTTAGTTGGGTGCAGTGTCTCATGCCTGTAATGCCAGCATTTTTGGAGGCCATGGCAGGACTTTGAGACCAGCATGAGAAACATAGTAAGAATCCCATCTTTACAAAAAAAAAATTATTTTTAATTATCAAAGCTTCATGGCACATAACTGTGGTCCCAGATACTCCAGAGACTGACACAGGAGGATTGCTTGAGCCCAGGAGTTTGAGGCTGCAGTGAACTATGATTGGACCATGGCACTCCAGCCGGGAGAGACCTTGTTTCTAAGAAAAAAAATTTTTTTGTTTGTTTACAATTGATGGCTATCTGTTACAAGCAATAAGAATGTTTCTTGCTTTTCTGAACAAAGGTAGCAATGCCATAGATATCAAAAATATTTTATTTTTTTAAGGTTTTCTTATTACAGGGTGGTGCCTGTAGCTCAGTGGGTAGGACGCTGACCACATACACCAAGGCTGGTGTGTTCAAACCTGGCCCAGGTCTGCTAAACCACAATGACAACTGCAACAACAATGGCAACAACAAAAAATAGCTGGGTGTTGTGGTGGGGGCCTGTAGTCCCAGCTACTTAGGAGGCTGAGGAAAGAGAATCGCTTAAGCCCAAGAGTTTGAGGTTGCTGTGAGCTGTGTTGCCACAGCACTCTACCCAGGGCAACAGCTTGAGACTCTGTCTCAATAATAATAATAATAATGATAATGATAATAATAATAAGTTTTCTCATTGCAAAAGCAATAGTGATATCTACTCATTGCATAAAATTTAGAAAATTAGAACATACAGATAAGAGAAGAAAGAAAAACCCAATATGAAGAGTAATTACTATTTATGGTTTGTACTTTTTGGCTCATATTTGGTACAGTTTTAGTTTGTGTCTCTCCAGTCTTTTTTACTCTGACTTTATAAACTCCTTCCCACCTTCAAATAAATGGTTCTAAAGTTTATAATCCTCTTCTTCCCCTTTCCTCTTCATTTTGTTTCACTAATTAAAGTGAGGAAAGCTCTTTGATTTATTGACAACTCTACTATATCATTTCTCAGTATAATGAAAGCGTTAACAATAGAAAAATTAACAATATTAGAAAAATGTTAGGAACTAGGAAAAAGGGTGAAAATATAATTGAAGTCACTACTTGGCTAAAATGAACCAGTGGGAATGGTGTTACTTAGATTACATATCACTTACTATTATTATTAGTTACCATTTATTTATCATTTACTACCTTGTGATAACCGTGTTTAGATGCATTACTTCATTAAATTCTCACATCTACCCTGGAAATTAGGTAATAGTATTATTATTAGTAACAATAGTACTTCTTTACAGATTAAAAAGTAAAGAAGAAAGGGGTGAGTTTTCCCCGTTTTTGCCACTGTGTAAAAGTGGCAGAGCTAGGAATCAAATCCAGGCTCTCTACACCTAAGCTCTTAACAGCAATTTCTTTAATATATTTTAAATTTGCCTCATTTGGCTGGGCTTCGTGACTCATGCCCATAATCCTAGCACTCTGGGAGGCTGAGGCAGGCAGATTGCCGAGTTTAGGAGTTGGAGACCAGCCAGAGCGAGACCCTGCCTGTAAAAAAAATATCCGGGAGTTGTGGCTACTTGGGAGGCTGAGGCAAGAGGATCACTTGAGCCCTAGAGTTTGAGGTTACTGTGAGCTATGACAGCACAGCACCCTACTGCGGGTGCCAAAGTGAGACTCAGTCTCAAAAAAAGGAAACATCTACCCGGGCGTTGTGGCGGGCGCCTGTAGTCCCAGCTACTCGGGAGGCTGAGGCAAGAGAATTGCTTAAGCCCAGGAGTTGGAGGTTGCTGTGAGCTGGGTGAGGCCATGGCACTCTACCGAGGGCCATAAAGTGAGACTCTGTCTCTACAAAGAAAAAAAAAAAAAGAAGGAAATATCAGTTTCTGAATTTAAAAAAATATATGAGCTCAGTGCCCATAGCTCAGTGAATAGGGCACCGGCCACATGCACCAAGGCTGGCAGGTTCGAGACTGGCCTGGGCCTGCTAAATAACAATGACAACTACAACAAAAAAATAGCCAGGTATTGTGGTGGGCACCTGTGGTCCCAGCTACTTGGGAGGCTGAAGAAAGAGAATTGCTTAAGAACAATAGTTGGAGGTTGCTGTGAGCTGTGACGCCACAGCACTCTACCGAGGGTGACATAATGAGGTTCTCTCATAAAAAATAATAATAATAAGTATATAAAAAATAAATTTACCTAATTTGAGCTTTTAGCTACTAATTTGTGCAGTTTCCTGCATCCAAAATGTTTTATATACCCCCAGTAGAGAGTGACACCGAATAACCATTTTTTTACATAATAGATCAAGCCAGGTCCAATAATGCTACCTAGCACTGGTATCTAACTCATCAAAGGGCAGGGCAGGGCACTAAAATAAGAAGGATGGGATGGCTCGGTGCCTGTAGCTCAAGTGGCTAAGGCGCCAGCCACATATACCAGAGCTGGTGGGTTGGAATCCAGCCCAGGCCTGCCAAACAACAATGACAACTATAACAAAAAAAAAAAAAAAATAGCCAGGCGTTGTGGTGGGCACCTGTAGTCCCAGCTACTTGAGAGGCTGAAGCAAGAGAATCACCTAGGAGTTGAAGGTTGCTGTGAGCTGTGACATCATGACACTTTACCCAGGGTGACAGCTTGAGACTGTCTCAAAAAAAAAAAAAAAAAAAAAGCTTTCTCCCTATGGAAGAAGGCTCTGAAGGTAACTAGCTCCATGCCCTAGAGTTCCTAAATATAGTCATCTCCGCTAACACTGCCCTGGCCTCCCTAAGCAGCCTGGTCTGGGTCCTTTAAATTCCATCCTTGTTCTGAATCCCTCCTTTTCACAGACTCCAATAATTAGCCATAAAATGAACATTCACTAAAATCATAAATCCAAATGATGCTTGTAAAAGGGATGCTTTAAGAGATACTTAGTATCAAGTTGTACTGTACAGACCAAGTCCTGGCAAAGACATCAAACACCCAAGCCTAAAGTAACATATGTCATCCTCTTATGTTTGCTTGACACCATACAGGTTTTTGGAGCTTTTTGATGAACATTTCTACCCTCAGTCTTCACAACAATCCAAAAAAGGCAAATACATAGAATTTCCATATTACTGATGGAAAACACCAAGCCTCAAAGAGGTTCAGAGGGCCAGGCAGTAAATTCTTGCTAGTGGATTAATCCAAAAGTTCATTAAAACCAGAGAACTGAATGTTGACTGTGATCCAGGGAGTGAATACCTGGGGCACTGGAATAAGAAGGATAGGATTAGTGAGAAAGAGTGAGAGCTATTGTTTCTTTTTCTCCAACAGTTTATAATAGTACATGTTAAAAGTACACGATCTGGGGAGGCTCCTATGGCTCAAAAGGAGTAGGGCGCCAGTCCCGTATACCGGAGGTGGTGGGTTCAAACCCAGCTCCGGCCAAAAACAGAAAAAAAAAAAATAATAAAGTACACAATCTGGTAAGTTTCAACAAATGTGTATACTTGTGAAACCATCATCACAATCAAGATAGGGGACATACCCATCATCCCTGTAAGTTCCCTTCTGCCCCCTCGTCATTCCTCCTTCCTGCCCCTCTCTGCCTCATCCCCGAGCAACCCTGACACGTGTCCTGTCGCTATAGATTAATTTGCATTTGGAGGACTCCTATATAAATGGAATCATGCGATATGTTCATTTGGTCTAGCTTTTTTTTGCTCAGTGTAGTTATTCTGAGGTCCATCGAAGTGGTGTAGATATTACAGTAACAGTTTTTCCCTTTTTCATTGCTCAGTACTATCATTATATATATATTCTACTGTTTATCTGTTTACCTGTTAATGTGGGTATGGTCTGTGTCCAGTTGCTTTTTTTTTTTTTTTTTTCTTAATAGGTAATATTTCTCAAGTAATTACTTGGCCAACATTCTTGTAGGTGCTGTTTATATATTAAACCATCTAATGTCTCACCCAACGCCCTGACATGAAATGGTGCTCCTCTGCTCCTCCTTTGCTGATGCGCTAATGGGGCAACTGTATGACTGAGAGAACTGACCGAGATCAGGCAGCTGGTAAGTGGCAGAGCCAGGATTCAAACCCAGACAGTATGGAAAGCCTATCAACTGCCGTGTTAAACGGCTGCCATCACTTAGCAACACCTGTTGCAGACAGAGGTGGGAAGACACAGCCCTTGCACCACGTACTTGCAATACCCAGGCTCTTAATAACCGTACTCCTTTCTCATCTCAACTGTCCCAACGTGGTTAAGTCCCCTCTGTGACATCCATTTCAGCTGTTGCTTCACTGGAGAACGTGTCTAGGTAGGGATCTGCTCAGCGTTAGATATTTCTGTTCCAACAACAGAGTATCATAGCACAGTAGGTCTAACTTTTTTTAAAAATTTACTTTTGAAAATAAATCACTGAATATCAGGAATATATGATTGTCACAGAATAGGATCTTTGTATTTGAGCGTTTAAAGAGAGAAATAGCTTTTTTCTCTACAGTACCACTGGAAATGACCCAACCAACCCTTTTTGAATGCACAGGGCCTTGCAGAACGCTTTGTCAGAGAAGTTTTGTTTCTGCTTTTGATTCTATTTTTGGCTTTTCCTCTTCCTCAGTTATGAGGATACCATGTGAATTACAACGCCCCACAGATCTGAAGCAGTCTGAGTAAGGCCCTCCCTACCAATTGAAATCTTATCTTTTAAAGGGTCACGTAAAGATTTTGTTTCTTCAACAGGAACAAGAGCTACGGCTCCATGGCTGGGGATAAAGAAAGGGCATTTTCAGCCCTGCCAGGGTACACTGTAAATAATGACATGCCAGGGGACCCTGCCTGCCAAGCTGGTCTTACTATTCAGCTATTATCCGACTTTGATTTCAGTTAAGTAAACATGAACTTGGGGACAACCAGCTTTTCTGCATCTCTAGTCAGGGAGTTGTAGGGGCAAGGTTGAGCTGGTGGCTGAGCTGGCCAAGCAAGGTGGCCTATATTCAGTCAAGAGGGCAGAGACCGAATCTTCAGTGGACACTTCTGGTGGGTCTGGCACTGTGGGCCCTGCTGTGGATGCCCCTGTGCTCACACAGTCTGATGGGGAAGCCAGACGCTCAGCGAGGAGAACACAAGTGGAACTGATTCCAAGTGTGGAATTTCGTGACAGGCAAGCGCAGAGGCAGAGCATGGACTGTGCCCGGGGCAGCAGTCCTGAGTGTGGGGACAGGGATGGCTGACCTGGACCAGGGGCATTTAACTGTGGCCTGAAGTGTGAGTCAGAATTAGCCAGGTGAAGAGGCAGTGTAGACGGTGAGAATGAGTCTGGGCAGAAAAACAGCAAGTAAGAGAAGCCTCAAGTTCTCTTGGAGAAGCAGACCAGAGACCAGTGACCTGGAGGGGAGGGGGCTGGGGTGCTGAGCTGCTGAGCACGGGGGTCTTGCGGGCCACATGAAGGTTTTTGTTTTGCTTTGTTTTACTTTATAAATCCTACTTCATATAATCCTCCAAATAACACTGTGAGGTCAGTATCATCTGCTTAATGTACTAACGAGGAGAAAAGGCTCTGAGAAGTGAACGATGTGCCCAAGCTTCTGTAGCTAGAACTCCCAATCATCACTCATCTTAGCATAGCATTTGTCCGTGTCATCCCACTTTGTGCCCATAAATCCTTTAAAATGTGCCCATTTCAGAGACAAAGAAATTGAGGCTTAGAAAAGTTTTGCTCAGTCGGGCGCAGTGACTCATGCGTGTAATCCTAGCACTCTGGGGGGTTGGGTTGGGTGGGTGGGTTGCTTGAGCTCAGGAGTTCAAGATCAGCCTGAGCAAGAATGAGACTCCATCTCTACTAAAAATTCTAAAATTGGGGGTGGTACCTGTGGCTCAACGGACTAGGGTGCTGGCCCCATATGTCAGAGGTGGCGGGTTCAAACCCAGCCCCGGCCAAAATCTTGCTTAGTAAATAAATGCATGAAAGAAGTTTAAAAAAAAAATTCTAAAATTAGCCAGGCATTGTGACAGGTGCCTATAGCCCCAGCTACTTAGGAGGCTGAGGCAACAAGATCTCCTGAGTCCAAGAGATTGAGGTTGCTGTGAGCTATGATGTCATGCAGTCTACCCAGGGACTCTGTCTCAAAAGAAAGAAAGAAAGAAAAAGATAAGGAAGAAAAGTTTTGCTCAAGATGATACCATCAGAAAGTGTCAAAGCCAAGATTTAAATGTCTGAAGTTCTGCCTCATAAAAAGTATTTTCTTTCTCTCTCTTATTCTCTCTCTGCTTTAGCAGTGGCTCTCAAGTGTGAGAGAATACTGAGGAACTTTAAAAACTGCAGGGCCTTTGGCCTCACCCGCAGTTATCTGATCCAGTGTTGGGCAAATCACTCAGCTCCAGCCACTTCAGCTTCCTAGTGTGCAGCGGGAGCAGGCAGGTCTTCCTTTTCCACGTGGGAGATCAGTAAGATAGTGTCAATCGGAAAAGTAAGACGTGTCATCCCAGACATGCATTTGGTGGCATGGAGGTTATCAGCCAGATACAGGAAAAGGTTACCTTCTGAGAGGGAAATGCTAGGGTGAGGCCCGAGACTACTGTTGTCTGCAGAAATCTTGTAGGACTACTTGACTCTTTAACCTACATGCAACTCGCACCTTGATAAAAATTTTTAAAAATATCAAAGTTAAGGGTTGGACTAGATAACCTCTGAGATCCCTCTCTCCTCTGTCATTCTGTGCTTTGTCAGAATTTCTGATTAAAATTCAAGCCCAAGAGAAGTCTTGCCCTTTGTACTAATACTCTTGGAAGATCTGGTTGACATCTGCACATACTGAAGTTTACCTCCCCTTTCTAGAAAGGTAACAAGGAAGACTGAGCCCTGACTTAGGTCTAGACACTGACCTAAGTGTGCTAAGCACCCTATGTCTTCATCTCAGCCATCTTTGAAACCAGGGAGGTGTGGTGTTATTGTCCCAAATTTAAAGGTCAGGAAAGTTACGCAAAGATACACTAAAGATGATCATCAGAGACTGGATTTGAACCACAACTATGGTGGTTTCTTGTATTGACCTCTGATTAAGGCCAAGAGCAGGCCAGGGGCAGTGACAGTTACCCTAAGCACACTGTAGGAGCCCAAGATGGAAGGATCAAAAGCTGGGAGGATCACTTGAAGCCTGGCATACCAGATCAGCCTAAGCAAGAGTGAGACCCCCATGTGTACTAAAAATTAAAAAGTCTGATGGGCCTGCTGGTGGGCACTGTTAGTCCCAGCTACTTGGGAAGCTAAGGTAGAAAGGTGGTTGAGCCTCATGAGTTTGAGGTTATGGTAAGTTATGACATCACTGCACTCTGGCCAGGGTTAGATAGAATGAGACTTGGTCTCAAAAAAAAAAAAAAAAAAAGCCAGGGGCAGCACATTACCTCCCATCCCCAAGCCCAGACCCCTGAAGGTGATTCTGTAGGGCTAACCCCACCATTCTGTGTGGCTTCCTGATCTAATCTGATCTCATTCGATGCAAGGAATGAGTTTAAAATACCTGTAGGAAGAAAGTACTAGCTTACAGTTTTTCAGAGGCAAATCATAGAAGCCCACTGTAAATATAAATAAAAAGGGAAAAATCACTTAGCAACACAGGCGTTCTTGTAGGACTGAAGGGCAGGATATATTGGATCTAAGAAACGGGGGTCTTAGAACTAAGAAACTAAAAGTTTCTTAAATTCTGTTTCTCTTTTCTTCTTTCTGCCTACCTACTAGCCAGTTTCCCCTTTCCCTTAAATCACCTGGCAGATGTAGCCACTGCACCGCCTCCCACTCCTCCACTCTAGTTTTCAGGTCACCTGTAACAGTTCCAGCCTTGGAGAGTGATTTAGTCCACTGGCAACCTGGTTTAGAGTTTTCGGGGAAGAGAACTTGGTTGGTCCATCCCTGGGCTAATCAAATCAGCTATACTCAGAGATAGTGGCCACACTATACGTGTGTGTGTGTAGAGTCATTCTATGAGAAAAAGAAAAGGTGGGCCATTTACTCATAGGTTTTATCGAGTCTGACATACTGGGACACAGCACTCTGGTGTTCATTTCACTTTTCTAGTCTTATTTTCCAGAATTAAAAAGAAACCCATGGTAATACTAAAATATCATTAAACAAGAAAAAAAGGCTAAATTGTATATACAACTGCCTTTTGAAATAGGGATTAGAATTAGTCTGATTTTTAGTTTTCGTTGCATATGTCAGAAAGTAAATTCAAATCAGAATCTACAGAGAACTCAAGTTAATCAACGACAACAACAAAGAGCAAACAATCCCATATACCACTGGGCAAGAGAAATGAACAGAACCTTTGCTGAGGAAGACAGACAAATGGCTAACAGACATTTGAAAAAATGCTCATCACCCCTGATCATCAGAAAAACGCAAATCAAAACCACCCTGAAATACCACTTAACCCCAGTGAGCACACATCACAATGTCTCAAAGCTGCAGATGCTGGTGTGGATGTGGAGAGAAGGGAACACTTTTACACTGCTGGTGGGAGTGCAAACTAATACCTTTTTGGAAGGAAGTATGGAGAATCCCCAAAAAACTCAAATTGGACCTCCCATTTGATCCCCCAATCCCACTGCTAGGTATCTACCCAGAAGAAAAAAAAATCATTTTATCACAAGGACATTTGCACTAGATCATTTATTGCAGCTTAATTTACAATCCCCCAAATGTGGAAACAACCTAAATATCCACCAACCTAGGAATGGATTAACAAGCTGTGGCATATATATACCATGGAATAGTATTCAGCCATAAAAAGATCGAGACTTTACATCTTTTGTTTTAACCTAGATGAAGTTGAAACATTCTTCTTAGTAAAGTATCA
The DNA here is from genome assembly GCF_027406575.1 of Nycticebus coucang. Lineage (NCBI taxonomy): Eukaryota > Metazoa > Chordata > Mammalia > Primates > Lorisidae > Nycticebus > Nycticebus coucang. The sequence goes on along the minus strand of NC_069805.1, from coordinate 29,860,011 downwards.
CAAGAACGGAGAAGCAAGAATTCAATGTACTCAATACTAATGTGAAGCCAGTAGAAGATCTAATACGTGCCCACATAAGAGAAAAACTCAAATCAATTCAAGGTGGGGGATGGGGAGTGGGGTGCGGGATAGAGGGAGGAGGGGGGTGGTTGTGCCCACTTCATGGGCACAGTGTTAAGGTGTATGGCTCACTTCTTGGGGGTGGGACATAATTATAAAACGGACTCTGCCTAACAAATGCAAACACTGTCACCTGATTCTTTCACCCTCATATTAATCTGAAAGAATAAAAAATAAAAGAAACTGAATTCAATGTAATTCAAGCAGAAAGGAAATGTAATACCCATGTAAACTGGGAAATACGGATGCTATCTGATGTCAGGCATTCCTGGATTCAGGAGCTCAAACAGCGCCTTCGAGACAGCACCTCTCTCTCACCACCTCTCATTTCTGCCTTCCTCTCCTTGCTCCCACGAAGTAGGGAAAGATGGCTGCAAGTAGCTGCAGTTTCTGGGCAGTTAACAGCCCCTCACAGTCCCAGACGGCGGGGGGGATGGGAGTAGCGCCCCCTCGAGGGAATCCTGGAAATCTGTGGGGATAGATATTGTTGTCACCGTGGCGGGAAGCTGCTGCTTGAACTTGATGATCGCAAAGCATGGGACAGTGCTACACAAAGTATCATCCTGCACCTCACACAACGGTCTAATGTCCCACTGTACATTTATGTGGGTGGAAAGCCTGTAATTAACCGAGCCTACACTTAACCCCATTTTACATATAAGCAAAGTATTTCTTGTACACTTTTAATATACACAACTTTGTCCATGAACTACCATGTGTAAAGTCAGGGAAGATTGCTTTTTTGTTTGTTTGTTTGAAATTTTACCAAGGGCTTTTCACTATTTCGGAAATCACAGCATCAATGGCATGGTCACTCATGCAAATGGAGGCATCGCACATCACATCTGCACATAGCTCTGCCTGCTGCTGCCACACTCATGGTGATTCTAGTTGTCGGGGCCAGCATCTGACTCCCTCATCAAGTGTTCTAATGTAACCATACCCGTGCATTTACGTATTATTATTTTATCGTGTGCTATTTTTATAAATGATTTTATTCTGTTAGAAACTATTTTAATTTCACTTTTGTATTATCACTAGGGCATCCCATTTACTTCTTAAATGACTTGTGCATTAACTATGAATTCCCTTTCAGTATATTAAAAGTGTAACAACACAATACTTGTTTATTTAAAGAAAGTGTTAGATTTGAGAACCATTATCTTAGAGGAAGAGGACAACCCCATCTTTCCTAATGAACACCAACTTGTAAGGAGGACCCAGATGGTCTAGTGTGGGTCATACCCTTTTCCTGAACCCAGGGATCTTCTCTGTGACCAGGAAAGAAAGGGCTCTTGGCTAGCCTGGCTAGCTGGGAGGCTGAGGAGGCAAAACACCCAGATACATAGCCCCACCAGGGCCACGTGGAGGGAGGGAGGGGGTCTCCAAGAGGAAAGTGGAATGCTGTTACTACAATAAAGTGAAAGGGAAGTTGGACAGACCAAAATGACAAATACACTTAAAAACCAACTTAGCAACCTCAGTAATGGGAAAGTGTTGGTGGAACATTCCCTACCACAGCCTGCAGGGTTTACAAAGTAAAGCTACAGCAAATCAGATTGCTAAGGATAAAGAGAAACAGAAAGTTAGCATTCAATTGCAAGAAAAACTTAAGAAAAAGCCGTGATCCCCTCTAAACAACTTTGATGATGCAACAATAACAAAGCTTCTTGCCTAAAATTGGCAGGGATTCCAGCTCCACCATGTCCCCAACACAGAGGGAGAAGGCCACAGCAGCGAGCAGGGAGTGGCAGGCAGGGTCCTCTCTGCATGTGGAGTCTGTCCCCAGGAAACAAGAGTAAATTTTGGTAATCACTGATGGCATATTAGCTGTCATTACATAATCATGGCACTCCAGGGACTTGGACCCATTCACCTGGAAGAACCAAGGAAAGGACTTGCATTGCTGTTATCAGCTGGTGGCCCCTCTGGACACCCCTCCTTGTGGCTGCAGACTATCATTTTTTAGAAAAACAAAGCCTTAGGAGAGCTTCATAAATATCACTTCTCTTGGTTGGATTGTGTGTGGAAGTAGGAAGTGAACACTTGAGACTAGAATATTGACATTCTAGTTTGCTGATGGAGGGGCTATACATGTTAGGGATTAATTTTCCCTTATTGGATAAACATTTATGGAGCATATTCCATGGTCTGGTACAAGACCTGATACAAAGACTTGAGACTCTTCGCCTCTGGGAGGTCATGACCCACAAACAGATGTGCTGAGTGACATGGTGTGTTCTTTCCTGTTCACTCCACCCCATGCATTCTTGCCCTCTTCTTTCGAGACCTGCCAAGCCAAATCCTGCCACAGGACCTTATTTTTGGCTTTTCTCTCATCTTTAGATGTTTTCTGGGTCCATCCTTCTCTTCATTCAGGTTTTTATAAGTGTCACCTCACTGCAGAGGTGGTGCCACCTTCCCTGACTATCCCAGCTAAAATAACCCCCTCCCCTCCCAGCCCTTTTTCTCTCACCCCCACTTCTTTCATTTCCTAATCCAATTTGAGTTTTGTTCAAAATATTCTCATTAACAATGACGGGGTGGCAAGGCATGCCTGTAATCCCAATATTTTGGAAATCTGGGGCAGGAGAATTGCTTAAGGCCAGGAGTTCAAAACCAGCCTGGACATAATAGTGAGAAAAAAAAAATTAAATTAGCTGGGCATGGTGTGCAACTATAGTCTCAGCTACTCAGGAGGCTGAGGCAGGAGGATCACTTGAGCCCTGGAGTTTGAGGTTACAGTGAGCTATGATGATATCTCTGTATTACAGCCTGGGCAACAGAGTGAGACCAGGAAAAAAGTAAGGAAGGAAGGAAGGAAGAAAAGAAGAAAGGAAGGAAGGAAGGAATGGAGGGAGGGAGGAAGGAAGGAAGGAAGCTAGCTATCTGGGTGGAAATTATAAAATATTGCTCCTCAAATCTGGGGATAGAATTGAGATTCTCTCTCCAGAAAAACATACATGTGCCTACAACTCTGTAGGATGTTTCAGGTGGTTTATAAATTCCCTGCAGCCCTATATTCTGGGTTAAGAACCCCCTCATATAAACCATACATTTCATGCTCTACAAAGTGTTCTTTAAAAATGCGAGTTCTCTCTCTTTGAAGGAGTTTTTGAAAATAAGTCTGGGTTTTATAAGTTTGGAATTGTCCAGACATGGTTCAACTGGAAGGAGGGAGAACAAGGACCCCTATCTCTTCCCAAACCTCCTGGCTGTGCACCTGAGTCACCTCGGGCAGACTCTCCAGCCAGGCGCCAGGGACGGTTCCCCAGGATGACTGCTGTGGGGCCGCCCTGTGAGTGGTAGGATGTTTAGCAGCATCTCCGGCCTCTACCCACTTGTTCCAGAAGCAGCCCCCCTACCAGTGTGACAACTAACAACGTCTCCCTATATTGCCAGATGTCCCCTGGTGGGGGTAAAATCAGCCCCAGTTGAGAACTTATTTTTAAAGGAGCACTTTAAGATTTAGTTTTGTCCACACACGTGAATAGACATAGCAGCAGCATTCTTAACAGTGAAAAGGTAGTAGAGCCCTCCAAAGGACGGATCAGCAAATAAAATGTGGATCTCCATAAAGTGGAATGTTATCTGCCCATAAAAAAAAAAACAATGGAGAGAGTGGCACCCATAGCTCAGTGGGGAGGGCGCCGGCCACATATACCAAGGCTGGCGGGTTTGAACCCAAGCCTGGGCCGGCTAAAAACAACAATGACAACTGCAACAAAAAAAACAATAGCCGGGCATTGTGGCGGGTGCCTGTAGTCCCAGCTACTTGGGAGGCTGAGGCAAGAGAATCTCTTAAATCCAAAAGCTGAAGGTTTCTGTGAGCTATGACGCCATGGTATTCTACCCAGGGTGACAGCTTGATACTCTGTCTCAAAAATAAATAAATAAATAAATGGACAGTTGGTACACACCACCTCACAGATGGACTATGGAAAGTCACAGAAGATCATGAGGTATATGATCCATGTCCCAAATAGGTGAATCTGTAGGGTAGCACTTGCCCAGGGCTGGGGAAATAGGGGGGTTGGGAAGTGACAGTGAATGGCTCAAAGTTTCTTTTTGGGGTGATAAAAATGTTCTAAAATTGATCATGGTGATGGTTGCATGACTCTTTGCATATGCAAAAAAAAATAAATTGGGTGGCGCTTGTGGCTCAGTCAGCAGATCTCTGGCCCCATATATTGAGGGTGGTAGGTTTGAACCCAGGCCTGGCCAAACTGCACCAAAAAATAGCTGGGTGTTGTGGTGGGCACCTCTAGTCCCAGCTACTCAGGAGGCTGAGTCAGGAGAATCGCCTAAGCCCAAGAGCTGGAGGTTGCTGTGAGCTGTGACACCACGGCACTCTACCAAGGGCAACAAAGTGAAACTCTGTCTAAAAATAAAACGAAAGAAAGAAGGAAAAAGGCATTAAATTGTACACATTAACTGTGTGAATGTGTGATATGTGAATTATATTTCAATAAAGCTGTTACCAGCCTCCTACCCCAGACCTATTGAATCAGCGTCTCCAAGGGACAGGCCCTGAGGATTGATCAGGTGTCAAGAGCTCCTCAGATGTCCTGAGGCACCTGGCTGGTCAGTGCTTGGGAACCCACACCAAACTTGTGATGCTCTCCAAATCTCAAAGAGAGAGATTAAAAAAAAATCTCCCTTGCCCTTCAAGCAGAAGAGGAGATGAATTAATAAAGGCCAGACAGGATGCCCATTTAGGTAAATGACGGAGTTGTCCCTTGTCCTGGTCTGGGCGTGGTTTCTCCTGCGGGCTGGTGATGGCATGGAAAATTCCACGAGTTATGGATTGGCGTGCAATGCCCCCCTGTGGACTGTTACAACAAGAAGTCTTGGAGTTTACATGCTGTTAGGTCATTTAACAGAGTCTCTCTCCTGTCTGCCTCAGTTCACGGTCAGTTCATCTGTCCCTAGAATGCTAGATACAGAGCACATCTTAGGCCTTGGAAAGTATAAGAGGAGAGAACACACCTTAAAAGGTGCCATTCATAGAACTGGGGAAGTTCAGGGACTGATTTCCTCAAGGTGAGTGAAATCTGCTCACATCTTTTTCTTTCAAGTTTTTACCATCAAAGGATCTAGCTGCATCAGTGGCCATCTCGGCTGGGAAAGCAGGACATGGCGGTGGTACCACAGCATCCTATCTGTCCCAGCAGCAGGGACCTGAGAACCCCCTCTTCTTGTGGTGTCCCCCCACCTCCCACTGGATGTACCGTGACCTCAGTGCTTCCTACCCACTCGGACAGACCTGAGCTCCAAGGCTGGCTCGCCCAGACACTGTGGCGTGTGCTTTTCACACATTATCCTAATTAATTATCAAAACAATCCTATGAGAGAGATGCTGTTCTTAGCCTCTTCAGATGAGGAAACTGAGCCACCGAGAGCTTGGTCAATTGTGCAAGGTCAACTGGGCATGAAAAGCACGTGCCATAGCCCACAGCACGCAGCGAGGTCATATCGGCACGCAGCGAGGTCATACTGTCGTTTGCCTTATTCTCCAAGTTTCCAGGTCCTCCTTCTTAGTCTGCTCTTAGCCACCACACCTGGCCTTCCAGGTATTATTTTACAGACAGGTGAGCACCAGAGGCAGGAAAGATGGGCATCTGTAGCCCAGAGCCTGCCTCTTCCACTTTTGATAAGAGAAATTCTGGGGAATTTCTTTGTTAATCAACTTAACTGATTCTTTTTTTCAAGGGACAGGATATCACTCTATTATTGAGGCTAGAGTGCAGTGGCATTATCATAGCTCACGATAACCTCGAATTCCTGGGCTCAACAGATCCTCCTGCCTCAGCCTCCCAAGTAGCTGGGACTACAGGTGCCCACCACCATCCCTGGCTAATTTTTTTTTTTTTTTTTAGAGATGGGGGTCTTGTTATATTACCCAGCCTGGTCTTCTTCAACTACTGCCCTCAAATGATCCTTCTTCTTTGGCTTTCCAAAGTGTTGTTATTACATGTAGGCCTGAGCCCTTGTACCCAGCAAGGTAACTGATCTTTGATATGTGTTCACATTTTCTAATTATTCACTGTATTAGCACTTGCATTAAATAACACACTTGCATTTTAACAAGAGTCTTCTAGCAATCGGATCATAAGCCCCCAAACCAAATTCCTAATGCTGGGCTTCCGAATGTCATGGCTCCTGTGAGGGTGAGAGGGTATATTATTCTGGGCAAGGGCTTTTTCCAGGTGGCCCTCCAAGTACCCCTGAGCACATTCGCTCCAATTTGCTGGGTGCCTCCCTGCTTTGCTGCTAATGTACTTTATCTCAGTTAATCCTCCTGATAACATGCAAGGGAATTATCCTATTTTATAGCAGAGGAGGTGAAAGAAGGCTGAGTGCAGTGAGCAGCACCGCTGACATTCACTGCTGGGGTCTTTCTGGCTCTGAAGCCTGTGCGGTCTTGCCCCTCATGCAGCCTTTCCAGGGGGTGTGGGGGGAACTCCCTGACGAAATTTCTGGGCACTTTCTGTCTTGTTCTTTATGTTTATGCCACACTCCCTAACAAACCATACTCTGAACCTCTCAAGGGGGCTGAATTGTATTTGCTTTGTTTCCAGTAGGTTCTACTTTGCTCGTAGTAGGTGCACAATCATGTACATTACGTGACTGTATGACTGGTTAGACGTGTGACTGCTTATTTGCTGCAAAGAGGAACTCAGCATTCAAATGAAATGCTTTAGCCATGCCCCAAAATGCTTGCCAGCAAGTCAGGAGCACCTTTCCCATGACAGGTAATGGGCACCTGTCCAGGCTAATTGCAGTAGGCAGATAAGCCATGTTTAGCTTGCCTTTGGACAAGTTCTTTTTTAAATGTCTTAACCTAATGTGTCTCCAGTCCTGCATCTCTAGACCCAGGAGAGCAGGTTGACTTGCCTTAGCCAAGGATCTTTCTATTACAAGTGCAAAAGTCCAACTCAAACAAGCTTACATAAACTGAAGAGCTATTGCTTCACAACTGGGAATGTCTTGGGGAGGCTTGGAGAACTGAAGAAAGAACTCCTGAGCTCAGGGGTCTGGGGATGGAGTGAGGGACCTCATCCTGGCAGGACCTTCTTTCCTCTCTACTTGCCAGGTGTTGTTATTATTATTACTCTTACTGTTTTGAGACAGGGTCTCCCTCTGCCACCAGGCTGGAGTGCAATGGCCCAATCATAGCTCACTGCAACCTCCAACTCCTGGGCTTTCCAAGAACTCTTCCTGCCTCAGCTTCCCAAGCAGATGGGACTTCAGGCATGTGCTGCCACACCCATCTAATTTTTCTATTTTCTGTAGAGACAAGGTCTCCCTATGTTGCCCAGGCTGGTCATGAACTCCTGGCCTCATGCAGTACTCCATCTTGGGCTCCCAAAGAGCTAGAGTAATAGTCATGAGCCACCACACCTGGCCTGCCAGGTATTATTTTACAGACAGGTGAGCAACAGAGGCAGGAAAGATGGGCATCTGTAGCCCAGAGCCTGCCTCTTCCACTTTTGATAAGAGAAATTCTGGGGAAAAGGCTCCAGTTTGCCCAGTCTATGTTGGAAGCACACTACGTGGATCAATTCACTCACTGTCAGTCATTCAACAACTATTATGAGCAAAAATGACCCCGTGCCTAGGCTTACGGAGTTCATAATCAGTGGGAGAGACAACATGAATCAGTTGGCCAACACGTATAAAATCGCATTGTGGCAAGTGCTTTGAGGAAGAGATAGAGGGCGTGGAAGAGCATACAGGGAGGATGTGACCTTGGAGGAGGTCAGGGAAAGCTTCCCTAAGGAAATGCTAAGATCAAAAGGATGAGTAACCTAGGTGAAGGGTTAGGGCAAGGGTGTTTTGGACAGAAGGACCAGCATGTGAAAGCAGCGTGTTTATAATAGAAACTGTCTAAGTAGCCAAAATAAAAAGGGCCGGCAAAGAGTGGTGCAAGGTAATAGGAGAAAGAGGGAGGGAGAAGTGCAGGGCTGATGAGCCACATCAAGGAATTTTGTCTTTATCTGAGGGCCCTGGGAAGCCAGGATTGAAGTGGGTTGATACGATCCTATGTGTCTTTTCATAGAAGAATTCCAGCTGCATTAGGCTGGATGGAGGTGGCCCCGAGTGAATGAATGCAGGGACATCAGTTAGGAGAAAGAAGATAACAGCTGGGACGAGGGTGGTAGGAGAGGGGACAGGAAAGAGATAGAGCAGGTAATGTCAGCAGACTTGGAAGCTTGGCTACGGCAGGGAAGGGAGAGAGTGCTGTCCAGAATGAGCCCCAGCTTACTATAATAGGTTTCTCAACAATGTCCAGAGGGGTGCAGGACTAAGTGTTGTCCCCTTCTCACCCCAACGGCTGCATCAGGCACTGTGACTAATCTAACTCACTAGATTCACCAACAGTTGAGAGAAATTCCCTGAAGAAAAGGGAATATAGTTAGCAGGAAAAGAAGAGCGAGAGACCAAGCCGAACAGACCCCAGCTATCCCCAGAAGACACAGCCCACTGCAGAGACAGCGTGGAAGATCAGTCTCTGCCAACTGCCACATTTATATTGGTTGTTAGTCAGCAGTTCGCATCTGCCAGTGGGCCAGACTCCGGGGATGTAATCCTGCTGCTTCAGGGGGCCTCTGGGGAGGGTTCCTACTGTCAAGTCCAGGTCATCAGCACACCAGTAGGGGCACTGTTACTCTTCTCAGACGCTTTTCTGGCCCCTCAGTTGCCAATCAGGTGGCACCTTGCCCTCAGCTTGAATCAGAGTTTAAAAGGGCAGAGGGATCAGTTCCAACGATTTCAGCCAATCTGGGAAGTGACAGAAGGAACTAAAGCTGGGGAACATGCAGTCCCAGTTTTGCATAAACACCCACGAAGACACACACACACACTTAAGCTCCCTTTGGCTTTCCTTAAATCTTTCCCCGATACGTCATGGAGACATAGATCTTAAGAATAAAATTTGCTCTTTGTTTATCTTAGGTATTTCTTTCAGTGACATCTAGAAGCTATTGGCAAATGTGTCAGAATTATAAACCAATGTGATAAGCCAGGGACGAGGTTAAAATAACCAGAACTGGTCTTTCAAGGTTCCCCAAGATACTCAGCTGAACCGGTTGTATTAACAGCAAACTAAAAGGAGCCAGATTGCCCAGGATGTTTGTCTAAGAAAATGATAGTGTCACTTCTCACAATTTGGTAGTCCATTCGTGGGTCAAGGGCACTTGGGCTTCTTCCAGGACTTAGCAATTGTGAATTGGGCTGCAATGAACATTCTGGTACAGATGTCTTTGTTATATTGTGATTTTTGGTCTTCTGGGTATAAACCTAGTAAAGGAATGATAGGACCCAATGGCAGGTCTATTTTTAGATCCCTAAGTATTCTCCAAACATCTTTCCAGAAGGAACATATTAGTGTGCATTCCCACCAGCAGTGTAGAAGTGTGCCCTTTTCTCCACATCCACGTCAACATCTCTGGTTTGGAGATTTTGTTATGCGGGCTACTCTTACTGGGGTTAGGTGATATCTCAAAGGAGTTTTGATTTGCATTTCTCTGATGATTAAGGATGATGAGCTTTTTTTCATGTGTTTGTAGATCGTGGGTCTGTCTTCTTAAAAACTAATCCCCATCTATGGAATGTTAAGCTCACACCCTAGATAGTCACAGCCTCCCATTAATTCAACATCCCACACTATTTTCTGGTTGTACCAAAAAATAAACAACCAGCAAATGATTACACCTCTTAAAAAAAAAAGCAATTTACCCTTAAAAAATGGGATGAGGTGGGATTCCCTCCTTCTAAAAAATGTTTCTAGAGCTACTAAAAAACTTGCATTTACAAAATAGTTGATAAAAATATTCCTCTGGATTGTACAAGAAGGGAGACAGGGACGACTGATAAGACATGGTATATGATATTAATCAGACTTGGCTTCTTTCTCTCCTGCTTCATCAGCGGCTGGATCCTCCTCAGTTTTAGTTTCTCCATTTTCTGCTGGTAAATCTTCTTTAGTTTCTTGGTTAGCCACTTTGGCCTGCTTTCCCTTTGCTCCTCTTTTCCCTTTCGGCTGCACTTTTTTGTCTGAAGATTTATCCCTTGCTGCTGCCTTTTTTGGCTTCGTTTCCACTTTCACAGGAGCAGGTTTAGCTGACAAGCGCGCGGACCTCCTCTTGGGCTCTTCCTTCTCGGCTCCTTCTGCAGAGCTGACCTTCCTCTTGGGCATCTTGGGGGCGGGCAGGGCGCGTGCCGGGTGCCTGTGGGCGCAGCGCGCCCAGAGCCTTCACGAAGCTGTGCTGCCCGGCCGCTGCCGCTCCTCCCGCCGCCCGAGCTGCTGAGAACCGCGGCGGGGGCGCTGGGAGAACCTGATGGAACTGGATTGGGAGCCGCCTCCTGCTCCCCCCGCGTCCCCCAGACAGGGGCTCTCCCTCCCAGCTGGCTGGGCCGCCCTTCCACTTGAATCTATCTTATTTAATCCTTATGGTGGTCTGAATAGATGCTGTTGTTGTTCTCATTCCAAAGGCAAGAAAACTGAGGCACAGAGAGAGTAAGTAGCTTAGCAAAGACCTCAAAACCAGTAAGTGGGAGGGCCAGGATATAAAAGAAAGAAGGAGAGGAGGGAGGTGAACTGAGCCTGCAGGCAGAGCCTGCTCTCATTTTCTCTTTTTACTAACACAGAGGCAATGGCCTGGGCCTCAATCCCTGCATGTGGCACCAGGGGAACAAGGACTAATGAGTCCACTCTCAGGAGGACACCAGGAAGTGGTTCCAAAAACAATTTCCACTTTGTTTCTGGAGAGTTATTGGATGGGGACATTTTGGTCCAAGGACGTAAACGAGTCTGCTTATGACAGAGTGGAGGTTTCAGATGTCACCTTGGATCTATGTGGAGAAAGATTTGATGATCTGAGGATGAGGTAGGGCCATTTTTGATTCAAGACTATTTTGGCAGAGCCTAAAAAACAAGCCATTGACTATTCATTTGTTTTTATCACCATCCTGAAACAGCCACACTTGTCCTAGTCCTTCAGCTGAGACCTTCCTGAGCCTGAGCCTCATATATGAGGTGACAGGTGGGATGACGCTGAGTGATCATAGACTCACATTATTTAAAACTGAATTTATTATCTTTTCCCCCATTTTTACCTCCTCTCACATTCTTGCTTTCAATTGGTGACATCATCTTTCACCTGCACTAGAAGTATACAAGCGACCCTTAACTTTGCTGACTTTACTTTCTAAATACTGTCTACTTCCCATTCCTGCATCCCTGCCCTGGTCTAGCCCTCATTGGCTCTTACTGGAGTATCTCGGTGGCATCACAACTGGTCTCCTGGTCTCGTGTTTTCACATTCATCTGCTTTATGTTCATCTCTTTCACAACTACTCGAATCTACCCTTAACATCACTCAACTCTGAGTGCAAAAGCAGCCGTGGACAATGTGGAAATGAATGGGTATGGATGCATTTCAATAAAACGTTCTTTACAAAAACAAGTGGCGGGCCAGATCAACCCCTGATTTACTGCATAGTTACCAGAGTTATCTGTAGAGAGTAAAACACTAACCACGTAACTATGTCATTTCCCTCCAAAGAAAGAAATTAAACTTGCGGTAGCCACATGGTCTGTAAAAGACCCAAACTTGTGAACATATCCTACAGATCTGATCCACCCCCTGCCTGCTATCTAACTTCACATCTCACCACTTCACGTTTCTCCAGCACTGAACTGTTTCCACACCACCTGGTGTTCCCAGTCTGCTACTTTTATCCGAGCCATGCTCTTCCTCCCTCCTGGAATCTCCCACTCACATTTCCTCTTCACTGGAATAATTCTTACGTATTCTTTGAGACAAGACCTAGACCTCCTTCTGGAATCTTTCTGTGATCCAGGCAGGATTAGCTGTTCCTCCCTTGTCTTGTATGAATTTGTGTGTCTCTATCATTGTCGACACAGCACAGGATTATAATTACCTTCTGTCTCCCTCATTGCACTGATTTCTTTAAGGGAAGGTTTCCTATGTCTTATGCACATTTTCGATCCCAAACCCAGTACTTGGCATGCAGTGGAAAGTATAAACAGTTTCAAAATAAATGTTTACTGAGTAAATGAATGCTGGAATAAATTCATTGAAAAGGAGTGATTTTTATTTTATTTATTTTATTTATTTTATTAAATCATAACGGTATACATTGATATGATCATGGGGCATCATACAGTCACTACATAGACCATTTGACACATTTTTATCACAATGGTTAACATAGCCTTTCCGGCGTTATCTCAGTTACTGTGACAAAACATTTACATTCTACATTTACCAAGTTTCGCAAATAAAGGAGTGATTTTTAAAAGTATATAAATGAAAAGTGAATATACAGGACTGTCTCCACCACAGACATCTTTTGTTTTATATCTATCTATATATATATGTGTGTGTGTGTGTGTGTTTGTGTGTATAAAAAGTGTGCATGCGTATGTGCATATATACTAGTATAAATTATATATGTGTGTATATATATGCAAACAATTATAGGAAATTTACAAACAGGTATAAGTAGAAAGGATATTATAATGAACTCTTTCCCTATTTACCCTTCACACAGTGTTGATATTTATTAATTTATGGAAAAATCTTGTTTTCATCTGCACCTACACTTGTCCCCCAGGTCTCCCATTTGATATTGTGATGCCCAGCTCAGATAACATATCATTTCACTTGAAATAATTTCAGTGTGTATCTCTAAAAGTTAAGGATTTAAACATTTAAACATCATCACACCATTATGATGCCTCAAAAAATAATTATTTTGTTGTTTTTGTTGTTGCAGTTGTCATTGTTTTAGTGGGCCCAGGCCAGGTTTGAACCCGCCAGCCTCGGTGTATGTGGCCAGCGCCCTACTCACTGAGCTATGGGTACTATAAAAAAATTTTTTTTGACTGTATGTAGAGGTCATCAAAATTAGTATCTTTACTCAGCTTCTTATTGGAGGATCTATCCAACACTGCCAAAGGAGTGTTAAAATCTCCAACTATTATGGAGCTGGAGGAAATCAAGTTGCTCATGTCTGCTAGAGTTGCTCTTATAAATTGAGGTGCATTCTGGTTGGGGGCATAAATATTACTAATTGATATCTCATCATATTGAGTATTACCCTTAACAAATATAAAGTGACCATTCTTATCCTTCCTTGGTGCATCTTACAAGGGTACGTGTGAAACTTAGTAAATGTAGAATATAAATGTCTTAACACAATAAGTAAGAAAATGACAGGAAGGCTATATTAACCAGTGTGATAAAAGTATGTCAAATGTGTCTATAAAACCAGTGTATGGTGCCCCATGATCACATTAATGTACACAGCTATGATTTAAATAAAATAAAAAATTAGTATCTTTATTCTTCTCATCAACAGTAATATATCCTTAAAATGCCTTAATTCAGATCACACTTCTTTACTCATTTATAAAAGTTTATATTATTAGTATCCAATATTTTACTTTGTTATGTTTATTAAGAGCTAATATTTTAATTCTACCTATTATCCCCTAAATTTAAGTGTTAATGTTTTATAGAATCAATATTTACAGCCCAGGCATGGTGACTCATGCCTGTAGTCCTAGCACTCTGGGAGGTCGAGACAGGTGGATTGATTGAGCTCAGGAGTTTAAGACCAGTCTGAGAAAGAACGAGACTTCACCTCTATTACATATTGAAAAACTAGCTGAGCATGGTGGTGGGTGACTATAGTCCCAGCTACTCAGGAGGCTGAGGCAAGAGGATGGTTTGAGCCTAAGAGTTTGAGGTTGCTGAGCTATGACACCATGTCACTCTACCTAGGGCACCAGAGTAAGACTCTGTCTCAGAAAAAGAAACAAACAAACAAAAAATAATATCTGCATATCAATATATAAACACATAGTATAATAACTAGCCAACTTTAGCAATCCCTTCAGTAGGATCTTTTTATAATAAAATCTTAGATTGCATTTATCTTTAAAATGCCTTTATTTTACCCTTATTCTTTAAAAAGTTTCACTGAATAAGTTTTGAGATTGAATTACCTTTTTCTTAGTATATCAATTACTTCTCTCTTTCTTAGTTTTGGACAGGGATGGATTACACCAGGAAAAGAACCCTGCTGATAATGTTGACAGAATGAGTTTTGCATCCACACCATCTCCAGCAGCAGAGGCAGAATGGTGTCTGCCCTCCACTCAGAACAGGCTCAGGCTAAGCCCAAAGTACAGATAAAATCTTAGTTCTCAACAATCACTCGAATCTCATTTCTTGGCTAATCTAGATAAAGTTGGTTAAATTGAGAGCGTCCAGGCTTTTGAAACAGAAGTGTGTGTCCAGGGATACAGCACTCAAAGAGGAAGTTATACATCCTATTTCCTCTCCAAGAGCTCTGAGTCCTAGGGAGAGAGTTTTCTCTCTAACACAGCTTGAAGCCCTGGCTGGGCCCGTGATGGAGGGAACAATGGGTGTGGGGCAAAGAGATGACAGACCATCCATAGGATCCTGGTCCTTTGCAGGCAAGCTCAGACCCCAGTTGCTGCCCCTGGGACTGTGGGGGCAACCAGCACATGCAACACTCTCATGCTTGTTTCTTCACTTCAGAAATAGCCACAAATGTCAGACTGGCCAGCTCTTCAGATGCATAGTGTGCAGAGATAGTAAATGACCCAAGATAGGTCAGTTCCTAAACCTTCTGACTCTCTTACCTCTGGAATATCTTTGCTCTTCAAATACATACAAGAAATCCTTGTTTTGCACATTTCCCTGACATGGACATCTAGCACTTTGTCATGACTGTTCAACACAACACCTGGTGATGCCTGATGCATTGCTCTGACACTGCTCTGGGCACACTAGGACAGGAGTGCACAGGTAGATTGGAGTTTATGCATAACGCCACTTCATCTATAGCTTGCCTTTAACTTCAGAAGTTGGCATAATCCACTACTGAGCACCAAGCTTTTCTGTGAGCTGAATGATCTCTTTCCCACAGGTGGGATGCAGAGAATATACAGCTGAACCTTTAATTCAGGTTCAGATTGGCTGTTATTAACCGTATGGTGTCAACTTTGAATGGGTGAAGGAAATGGCTGCTCCACACCATTACCCCAGCAGCACCTGCTTTTGCAAGTCTTCATCCTCGACTTAGGGGTTACTCCTCTTCTGGATGTTAGCATCCTCTTCCTTCAAATAGAGTCTGCCACTTATCCTCAGCCATACTTGGGGTATCAGACATATAATTTCATCTAGTTTCCCCCTACATGTTGTTTAGGGAGCTTAGGTGCCCAATAAGTGCAGAATGGGGTAAAGGAAAAATGCTTTCATTTGAGAGGACCAAGCCCCTTCACTACTAGGGCCTTTTATACATTCAAGAGCCACTTCTGGCCAGGTGAGGAGGCTCATGCCTGTAATTCTAGCACTGTGAGAAGCCAAAGCCAGTAGAGTGCTTGAGCTCAGGAGTTGGAGACCAGCCTGAGGAAGAAAATGAAAACCCTATCTCTACTTAAAATAGGAAAAAAACTAGCTGGGCATGATGACAGGTGCCTATAGTCCCAACTACTCAGGAGACTGAGGCAAGAGGGTCACTTGAGAGAGTTTGAGGTTGCTGTGAGCTATGATGATGCCATTGCATTCTACCCAGTGTAATGGTGTGAGAGTCTGCCTTAAAAGAAAGAGTCACTTGCCTCAGAGCCTGTAGCTCAGCGACTAGGGTGCCGGCCACATACACAGAAGCTGGTGGGTTTGAGCCCATCCTGGGCCTGCTAAAGAACAATGACATCTGCAAACAAAAAATAGCCAGGTGTCGTGGCAGGTGTGTGTAGTCCAGCTATATGGGAGGCTGAGGCAAGGTAAATCACTTAAGCCCCAGAGTTGGAGGTTGCTGTGAGCTGTGGCACCATAGCACTCTACCAAGGGTGACATAGTGAGACTCTGTCTCAAAAAAAAAAAATGAAGAGTCACTTGTCACTTCTTCTTAACATAAGGCCCACATGCTAAAGGAGACATTGTCTCTCTTTCTCCTTGGTCTGAGGACCCCAAAGTGAGTAGTTATTAATAAAAACATGCCAGTTTGACATTAAAAAAACACAAAAGTGAGGGATACCTGGAAGATAAGTAGTATTTTTATTGTATATTCCAAGAACATTTTTGAGTGCCTATAGTATGACAAGCACTAATTAGTATTCACCAGTATACAAAGTAAAGACCTCTGACTTTGTGGAACTTGCATTCCAGCAAGGGAGCTTACATCCCGCTGTATCAGTGCAAGTCATGACTACACGGCAGGAAGGAAAGGCGCTGGATCCCATTGACACCTGTTCCAGTTCTACAGCAAAGAGAGATGGGACAAAAAGAGCTTCCCTACAGGACTGACATGTGGTCTGAGATCTGAAGAATAAGTAAGAATTAACTATCCAGAATGTTAACCCTTAACCCTGTCATCTCTGATTCTAAATGATATGATATGAGAATATGTAAACATATATTACATATTTGATAAACACAGTAAAGGATTAATAAAAGGAACTAGCATATTATAATATCATCCTTCCTGTTCTTCACATTCCCTTTGCAGACACTCCAGACCACGTTGCTCCCACCCACCAGAGACTAGGATGTAACTGCTCGGAGAACACTGGCTCATTGGGACCCTTAATCAAATACTCCCCTGTATGAGCCATGGTTCTCCAGAGAAACAGAAGGATCAATATATACAGATATAGACAGATATGACAAATTTCTTAATGTATATTATGTGTATATACAGAGATTTATTATAGGAATTGGTTCACATGATCATGGAGGTTAAGAAGTCCAGTGATCTGCTGTGCTCTAGCTGGAGGCCCAAGAGAGCTGGTAGTGTAACTCAGGCTAAGCCAGTGATAAAGTCCTGGTCCAATATCAAAGGTTTAAGAACTACAACCACCAATGTCCAAAAACAGAAGACAGATGAGCCAGCTCAAACAGACAGCAGCCATGTTCCCTTCCTCTGCCTTCTTGTTCTATCTGGACCCTCAGTGGAGGGGCTGGTGCCCACCCACAGTGGTGAGAGCAGTCTACTGATTCAAATGCTAATCCATTCCAAAAACACCCTTACTGACACATCCATATAGAGTAATGTGCAGACTGTCTGGGCACCCTTCGTCCAGTCCAGGTGACTCGTACAATGAACCATCTCACACTTACTCTTTGTCTCCTACTCTCTGGCCCTGACTCCAACATCTAGAGCGGTTTTTTAAACCTTCCTTATCTCACAGCATACTTGACCCTTTAGTTAAATTTCCATGGCACACTTACCTTATGCTGATCAAAAAAGAAAAAAAAAAAGGGTAGAGAAAAGAATATGCTTACTGTGCTTTGAAATGTTATTCAAGTGCTGACTCTATAGCCCAGGCCAGGTTTTAAAGTCTATGTTTTGGAAGGTGAATGTGTCACTAATAGTATTACTCAAAAGAAAAGTTATCTTATGACACATTAGCTTGAAAAATGTATTGGAATTTCTATGGCTGGATGGAGGTTTGAGGAGATTGTGAATTTTTAAAACTAAGGAGGAACTTACCTGTTCACAATGATCTCCACCAACCTTTTGATATCATCAGCTATGAGTTTTGCCTTCTCTACCATCAAGATAAACAGCAATTCCCAAAGATTGAGTAATCCTTATAATTATGGATTATTTCTCTTGCTACCTCACCCACTGGATAAGCTACAGAAAATATTGTCATAATTGCTTAACATTTACAAAGATCCAAGAAGGCATTTTTATTTCACTTCATGTATTTTAATTTTGAGCCTATAAAGCACAAGCAGTTTGGCAAATGCAAGGAACCTTGAGATACAAGTTATAGCCCCTGCCCTCAAAGTAGTTTATGATCAAGTGGAAAAGACCTGTGTACAAATAATGCAGGAGAATAAATAAGGTGAAGGTGACTTTGAGTCAAATGGTGAAAGAGAGAGAGAGAGAGAGAGAATGAACCAAATAGCCGACTAGTATGACATTAGTCTGGATTCGTCACTATCTGGCTTTCAAATAGGAATAACAGAG
The DNA here is from genome assembly GCF_027406575.1 of Nycticebus coucang. Classification (NCBI taxonomy): domain Eukaryota; kingdom Metazoa; phylum Chordata; class Mammalia; order Primates; family Lorisidae; genus Nycticebus; species Nycticebus coucang. The sequence continues at coordinate 29,841,849 of NC_069805.1, read as the reverse complement.
TTTTATATGCATAAGAAGGGGACATTTTAAGCCAGTTCTGAATTCTCTGACTAAGGTTAGAGCACAGACTTTGGGCACAAGTTAGGCTTTTGTCTGCCAATTTATAACTGCTGATTTAGAACATCTTTTACTGTATGAACACATTATAAGAGCTATATGAAGAAGTCACATGTAAGTCACATTCTACTATCAAAACAGTCTTTGAAAGGTTTCTTTTAAGGCAATTTTCTAAATAGTGTTACAGTGATCAGTGATATTTCTTAGTGGATCAAGAATGAATGTTTGAGGTAGATGTAGATGGGTCTGGTGTAGGAAAATATTTGAAGATGAATCTAAAATGTGTTTATTTTGATGTCTTAATCCATTTGCCACTATGCATCTGTAATTTAACATAATAAAAGTAATAAAGCTTAAATATGATAGAAGATTTAAAATGGAAGAACTTATCCTTTGAAAGAATGAGAACGCCCACAAGAACTTGGACTGCACTTTTAAATGAAGAGAAAGTATTTTATTGGCACAAAAATTATAGAGTGGATGATAGTGATACTTGGAGACTGGGCCTGAAATTCTGATTGAATAGGCTATTCATCTCTATCCCAGACATTTGTTTGATTTGTATTTTGCTCATTGAAATAACAGGTGCACTAAACTGACCACAATAATTAGTGATTTGGGCATTTTGTATAGATGTAAGTGAGTATTTATGAGAAGATACATATGTATCTTCTCTAGAATATTATTATTAGGGGTGATCTCAGTCAAAAGAAATAACCACGGGTTGAATTTAAAACTTAGTGTAATAGATATTCCGGATATATGTGTGAAAATGCAGCATTTAAAATCATGTCAGTGAATAAAGCACCAGCTTTGTAAAAATCAATGCCAAATGATAGGGAAAACAGTATCAGATTTGGCAGGCAGATGGGGAGTGAACCGTTAGGTCTCATCCATCTCCAATTCCTATGACTAAATATTAGAGTCCAGAGACAAGCCTTGGAAATGCCAGCTCTTGAAATATCAAGTGTAGGCCAGAAAAGTCTATGAATAAATACCTCATTGAGAGAAATCCAGAAGATTAATAAAGTGGCCAAAAAATGTGGTGGGAGCGAGCTATTTCCCAGGTAGCTAACTAGAAATTTCATAGGACCTGGAATGGAATGAATGGAATAAGGAAAGAAATCTTATTCAGAAAAAAATATAATTTTGAAATACAATTCAATAGCTCAAAGTAATTTGTGAACAAATATTATTTCCTGTCACTTATATTTTATTTATTGCTATGCTCAGACAATGTAGACTGAAGAATAGATGGATAAACAAAAAGTCTCCTTCTGAGGGACTTTATAAAGAGTATTCATAGACTCCATCCTATCCTTTAATAAAACACTACTTATAGCAGTAATTCTCAAGGGAAGGGACAGAAAGAGGACAAAAATCATTTAAAAGCTTTGTCAAACTACATGTATCTTCTACCCACGATGTTAACATACATCTTAGTGGCAGGGAGATTTTTCCCTTCTCTCCTTCCTTTTGAGAACCTGTATTGTAAGGATATCAGCATGCTGTAGCCTTTAACAACTGCAAACTATTGCTCAGCATCTATTCTAGGAAGGGACTTTGTGTGGCATTTTATGCATAATGCTAATTGTAGTAGTACAAGAATTAGGGAATGTTCCTAGGTCAATTTTATAGATAGAATAATTGATGCTTAAACAGCTTAACTAATCTGACCAAAACAACAGATTTAGGAGGTTTTGGCAAAACTAGGAATTGTCATTCTGTCTGTGAATATCCCATCGAAGTGACCTAGAAATATTCAAACACAGCAATCCAATTCCTTCATGCTTCTTTGCATGTGGACTCCCCTCTAACCTCCATAAAAGCACTTGGCATCTGGTCCTCACTCTTCTCAGTATACCCACCTGCTTGGTTGAGCTCATTGTTGGGAACTGCTCTCATATGGCCCTTTGCCACACCTCCTCTTCCCACGAACTGTGAGTATGATAAATCCTTTAATTTGCTTTGTCTCCAAGTGTGACTTCCAGAGACGTGTTTAAATGATCCTTAAAGAGCCCCAAATGGGGACATATGTTAGTAACTTCATGTATTTTATATATTTATATAGAATTTATATATTCATAATTATAATTTATAATTAAATTATATTTGCATATAATTTATGTATTAAATGTAATAAATGTGTGTATACTAAATATAATATGTAATAAATATGAATAGATAGGCAATGAGTAAATTTTTTAATCATGTTTAAAAAAACATGCTCTAATTATTGATAAGTGTGTATTATGCAACTTCAAAACAATACTCTCAGAAAAATTGCATAGGTAAATGCAAAGGTTTTTATGAGGTTTGAATTCCAATACTATACTTTGAAGCAAGACCTGGATAAAAGTACATTAGTTACATCATAAGGCACAAGATTTTAACTATCTTAAACTTTGTAGAAACAATTTTTAAAAGTTCATAACATCATAGAAAAAAATGAACAATTATCCTATTTCCTACTATTAACAGCAGATAATTTTTAACTTCCTACAATATGTATTTTAATATCTTATTGTAGGAATATTATTCAGCCATGAAAAGAATAAAATTCTGTCATTTGCAACACCATGGATGGAACTTGAGAACATTATGTGACCTCAAAACCAGCCAGCCACAGAAAGAAAAATCTTGCATGTGGGAGCTAAATATTAAAAGTTATCAGTCTTGTGAGGACAGAGAGTAGAAGGATGGTTACCAGAGGCTGAAAAGGGTAGGGGGAATAAAATGGGGGTGGTTAAGGGATACAAAAATATATTTTAATTGAGCAAACAGTATTTGATAGCACAACAATGTATCTATGATCAAAAGTATAGTTAAAATGGCTATATTTCCAAAGTGATTTATAGATTCAATTCAATTCTCATGAAAATACCATTTTTTTCTACATGAAATGTGGAACTATTTTTTTCTAGATCTGAAAGACCGCCCCGGAGATCTCAGGGCGGAAGCACCTGCAGAGACAGCGAGCCTGGTGCTGCCGCGGCCAGAGCAGAGAGGATCGGCAGACCGCGCCAGGAGCCAGGAAGCTCCTCTGGAACCGAGAGGCTTGAAGGAGACGCCCGTTCTAGGCTTGCAGCTGCCTCTGGCAGGGGCTCAGCAGAGAGTCGCCCCGGAAGCCGAGCCAGTGAGGAGGTGGGATGGAGGAGGCGGTAAGGGGTGAGGGGGTAGGAAGGAGAAAGCGGGGAAGAAGGGGGTGTGAAGGAGGAGAGGGAAGACACAGCGCGAGATGGAGAAGGGGGGCGGAGGGGAGGAAGAGGCCAGAGATGGAGGAGGGGGATGCAGAAGGGTGGAGTGGAAGGGGTGTGGGATTGGAGGTGGGAGGCGGGTAGGCTGGAGGAATGGAGGAGGGGTAAGGGCGGGGGTGCGGGGGGCGGGCACGGAGTCGCGCGGCTGTGCGTGGGAGGCGGGGCGGCAGCGCGGGGCGCAGTGGACGGCGCAAGCGCCGGCAGCGGCTCCAGACTAGGGGAGTGGGCAGAGCGGCGCTGCGTCTCCGGCTGGAGCTGCGGGCACCGGGCGGGTCTCGACAAGGTGAGGAGCCGCTTGTCCGGGCTTCCCTCTCCACGTGCCTCTGTCGCCGGTCTGCGTGCTGCCAGCGTCCTGCTCTGGGCGAAGCTGCGGTGGGCGCCCTGGTCCCTGCTGGCCTCCTGCCCGGTTTCCGTCGTGGCCAGGCACGTTGTCCAGGGTTTCCAGTTGAAGCGCTCTGCACCTGACGCTTCCGGTTTTCTCTCTGCGGATGCTTGCCGCTGGCTGTGCTGTGCTGTGCTGTGCTTTGTGTGTGCGCGGCCGCAGCCGGGGGCTGTGGGTGGCGGTTTTCTGGACGATAAACAATGGCTCACTACCATCTCTCAGTACCACAAGGAAGTCGGATAGTGGGACAAATTCTGAGAGGTAAGTGCCAAGCGCCTCGGTGCCCAGCAAGCGTGCTGCTTGAAAGCCTGGGGGGCGGGGTCAGCGGGTCTGGGGACGAGGCGAGGAGAAATTCGGGGCGCGTCCCCTCAGGCTCCGGCGTCGGGTCTCCCGGTACCCACTGCTCCCCGCACCCGGTTATCACCGAAGCGTGCGAGTGCGGGCTCTGCTTCCCAACTTCTTCTTCTTCTTTTTTTTTTTTTTTTTTTGTGGTTTTTGGCCGGGGGTAGGTTTGAACCCGCCACCTCCGGCATATGGGACCGGCGCCCTACTCCTTGAGCCAGGCCGACTTCTGAATGGAGTCTCTGGCTGCGGTCATCAGACAGCTAGCTAGATGCGCCTGGCGGGGTGGGGGGGGAAGAAAGGTCAGCCTAACTTTGCCTTAAAGATGATTTTCCCTTCCTTAGATAGATAACAAAATAACATTTTTAAAAATTGACTATTGATATAATTTTGCTTGTTTATTAGCCTCTGGATGGATGATTTGTTTTTATTTTTCTTGCTATTGTGTTTTGCCATGACAAGGAATATATAATGAAAGCTTTGTATATGCATATTTTTCTACATAATTGATTATTAACTTAAACTTAAATGTTTTATTAGAACATAGTATGCACATTATGAACACATGTATTTACAAATATTGCAATTTGTCTTCCATAGGTTCACCATTTTCTGCTTCCACATGTACAATTGAATGTGTTGCCCCATATCACACCAATATAGTGTATTAATTTTTCACATTTTCAGATCTGCTTAGAAAAGGTAGTATCATGTATAATTTATATTTTTCCTTGTATTTCAAAATATTAAGGGGGTGCAAATGTGTTTGTTACATGGATAAAGCCTGGAAGGCTTGAGTCAAGGCTATAAGTGCACCAACCCCAATCACCCTTATCTTTCTTTTTTTTTTGTTGTTGAGATAGGGTCCCACCCTATGCCCTTGAGCAGAGTGCAGTGGGTGTGGTAGCTCACCGCAACCTCAGACTCTGGCTGCGGGCACCCCGCTGTCTCAGCCTCCGGAAGCCGCTGGGATTACAGCCGCTCGCTGTGGCGCCCGGCTGGGTTTTTCCATTTTTTAGGAGTCGGGGTCTCACTCTCGCTCAGACGAGTCTCGAACTCCTGAGCTCGAGCAATTCTCCCTCCTCAGCCTCCCACAGTGCTGGGATTACAGGCGTGAGCCACCGCGCCTGGCCTTATCTTTCTTAATAGAAATGAAATGTAGCCTGTTTATATTTAAGGATATTTTCCATTTTTTTTTTTTTTTTTTGTAGAGACAGTCTCACTTTACTGCCCTCGGTAGAGTGCCATGGCGTTACACGGCTCACAGCAACCTCCAGCTCTTGGGCTTATGTGATTCTCTTGCCTCAGCCTCCCGAACAGCTGGGACTACAGGCGCCAGCCACAACGCCCAGCTATTTTTTTGTTGTTGCAGTTTGGCCGGGGCTGGGTTTGAACCCACCACCCTGGGCATATGGGGCCGGCGCCCTACTCGCTGAGCCACAGGCTCCGCCCGATATTTTCCATTTCTTTTTCCAGAATGAAGTTCATATTCTTTTTCCATTTTTAAAAAATATTTTCTTGTTGATATGTAAGCCTTTCCTACAGGGAAGGAAAATTGGTACTTTTGATACTTAGAATTTTTTATGAAAGTATTCTTCCTAATTTATCAGTTGTATGCAAGCTTTCTACATAGCATTTTGTCATTGCAGGTAGTTTTTTTTTTGCTTTTTATTCAATTCAATCAATAATTGTTATGGCTTTTGGAATTTCTGCCATGACTAAGATATGTGTTTTCCATTCAGATATTTTAACATTTTTTTCATTTTTTCATTTTAAGTATTTTTATGATTTCATGTGAGATGTTTGGCAAGTGACTTAACATTTCTGTGCTTCAATTTCCCTATGTATAAAGTAGAGATAATATCAATAATGTGTGTCTTATCAAATTCCTTGTATTAAATATTTTTATACATTGAAAACACTTAAAACAATACCTTGTACACTGTGAGAATTTAAAAAGGGATAGCTATTTTATTATTAAATAATTTATCTTTTCATCATTGATATGCACAGTGTTATCTTCTCAAATATTAAATTCCTAGAAGCATTTTGCTCGATTTCTATACTTTTTCTTGTGGCAAAACAGATAGTTTCTCCAGACCCTGCTATATACCCCTATTATGGCTTTGAACATATCATTTTGTATTTATTGTTTATCCAGATAGTCATCATTAAACTATATTTCTTTGAGGTGGAGGATTTTATTGCTTTCTTCTTTGCATACCTGGGACTTATAAACTAACACAGTATATTTAAAGTAAATACTTTTATAAAAATGTAGGTTTATGTAGATATAATTTATGTGCAATAAAATAAATTATCACTCTGGCATTTACTATGTACTTGATGTAGTCCAAGTTATGAAATTTCCACTTTGGTTTGTGCTTTCCATGTCCTAAGAAGTCTTTGCCTAACTCAAGGTCACAGATTTTTTTGTCTTTTGCTTTCATTTAGACGTTTTGTTATTTTAACTCTTATATTTTGCCTAATGATACATTTCAGGATATATTTGATCTATGGTAATTGGTAAAGGCTGTAATTCATTTTATATTTTGCATACTGTTATCCAATTTTCCAGCACCATTTCTTAAAAGGTAATCTTTTCCCTAATGAATCAGCTTAGGTATAGTAAATACACTATTTATTATTGTAATTACTTGTTTTACATCATTGTACATTTTTGTAATAATTTGAAAGTACATTCAAATTTTAAAGTGAAGATATGTATGTTTTTTAATTAGCCTCAATGTTTTCATCATTTTCTTGTATTTGTTCCAGTTAATTTAATCCAACTATTTTCTCATTTGATAAGTATGCCATAGTCTGGCAATAAAATGTACTATAAGGACCACACACATGAAAATCAGAAAGATGTAGGCTCAAATTATCACTCTGGCATTTACTACTTATTTGTGAATTATTTATATAATAATCTTTAACCTCAGTTTTCTTAATTTTAAAATTTAGATAACTTCAATTTCCTAAAGTCATATGGAAGATTTCTTATAGGTATGGGTGGAGTTTACTCATTAAGCATACATGTTCAATTAGATTTATGGGATTCTCACAAAAGGTGCCCTGCCATGCTTTATATGACTTTTCCCCAAGATGAGGTATTGATCCAGCCCATAATTTTCTTACCTATTTAAAGAGATTATCAATGAGAATTCACCATTTTTTATTCTAAAATTGTTTTGCTTTTGCCTCGACCATGACATGATGACTGATACATACATAATTTTGGTATGTATCTTATCTATTGCTCCTGGGCATGAAAACAAGACAATAGAAATATGCTCAGACATGAGATAATGGGAACCCAGTTCCAAGAGTGAAATTTTCAGTGATATGAACAGGATCATGTCAAAAAGACCAAGAGTAGAGTTATAAGGAAAAAGAAAGATTACATTATAATAATCTCTTCAGATTCTACTGGTGTTGTTCAAGACCTAGGATTTCCATGATGCCGGGGGAAAAATTAGAAAGGAAGTGGCTGATCTTGGACCCTATCTTGAGATAGCTACCCCACAATTGTCATTGCTCTGGGGCTGGGTTAGTGCATATTGATAAGCTGAGGGAATTAAAAGAACTCTACAAATCTAGGGCCCAGGCAAATTTGCTCTGGGATCCTTGTCTTTTCATAATATAGAGGTTATATTCTCTTTCTAATTTCAAAGTGGACTGAACACTATGAAATCATCAGGAAAATTAGAATAGTGAGACCACAGACTATTTCTTGCACGAGGAAGCCTAAAGCCAACGAGGATGAAATTATCAGCTCGATGGACCTATGTCAGTTTCTTTTCCCCTAGAAAGCAGGAAAGGCAATCAGGATTACTTCACAGAGAGAAAAGTGATTGATAAATCCATAATCGTGGAATTTTCATAAATTTTGGGAGAGGCAAAATACTGGATTGCTGTTTAATCTTTAGAGAAATTATCTTGACTTTGTCTTCTGAAAAGTTAAGCTTCATTAAAAAGCATATGGCATTTAATTAATAATCAATATTCCTAGATAAAGCATATCAAGCCAGGATTTCATATTAATAATTTTAAAGTTTGGTGGAATCTAGCATAAATCGCCTGAGCGACAGTGAGACCCCGACTCGTGAAAAAAATGGACAAACCCAGCCCGGCGCCGCAGGGAGCGCCTGTAATCCCAGCGGCTTCCGGAGGCTGAGGCAGCGGGGTGCCCGCAGCCCGAGTCTGAGGTTGTGGTGAGCTACCACGCCCACTGCACTCTGCTCAGAGGCGTAGGGTGGGACCCTGTCTCAACAAAAAAAAAGAAGAGTTCATATTGATTTTAAGGGAATGGAATCATTCTGATGATGATTTATAATCCACAGCAATAGCCATAAGGGGAAATGTATGAGAAGGAGACATTTGGCACTATTACTTAAACTAAGAAATTTTTACTTTAAATGAAATTTATGAAGATAATTATAGATTCATATACAGTTGTAAAAAAAATATACAAAGTGATCCCATATCCCATGCCCCTAGTATAACAACTCTCAGCAATATTGAAAGAAAAGGAATGTTCTCAATCTGATAAAAGTCATTTCAAACACCACCTGCTATCATACTTAATGAGGATAGACTGCATGTTTTCCCTGTTATATGGGAACAAAGAAAAAATGTGTGCCCCTACCACTCTTATTCAACACAGGACTGGAAATTCCACTTGTAATAAGGCAATAAAATTTATCTAAATTGGAAAAGAAAAAGTAATACTGTGTATATTCTCAGATAACGAGATGGTGAATATAGAAAAGCTTTGGGAGGCACACACTTACTTATTAAATAAGTACAACCAGGTTGCAGAACACAGGGTTAATATATAAAAATTACTTCTAATTCTATACTAGAAATGAACAATGTAAAAATTAAATTAAAAAAACAAACAATTCCTTTGCAAAAAAAGATTCCTTTCCAATAGTATAAAAAATATACAAAACACTTGGAAACAAGTTTGATAAAAAGTACAAAACTTATACTCTTAAAATTACAAAATATAGTTGAAAGAAATTAAAGGTCTAAAATAATTGGAGAAATATCCCCTGCTCAAGGATCAGGAGACTTAGCATTGTCAAGATGGCAACACTCCTCCAACTTCTCTATAGATTAAATGCAGTTCTCATCAGCATCCCAGCTGACTTCTCTACAGATATTAACTGATTTTAAATTCACATGGAATCACAAGGGTCCCAGAACAGTCTTGGGGAGAAAAATAAGAGGAGTCAGACTTCTTGATTTCAAAACTTACTACAAAGAAATATTAGTCAAGGCAATATTGTACTGGGATAAGAATAAATACATAGATCAACAGAATAGAATTCAGAGTCCAGAACCTGCACGCGCCCTGCCCACCTCCAAGATGCCCAAGAGGAAGGTCAGCTTTGCCGAAGGAGTGGGGAAGGAAGAGCCAAAGAGGAGGGCGCGGTTGTCAGCTAAACCTGCTCCTGCGAAAGTCAAAACGAAGCCAAAAGCGGCAGCAAGGGATAAATCTTCAGACAAAAAAGTGCAGCTGAAAGGGAACATAGGAGGAAAGGGAAAGCAGGCCAAAGTGGCTGACCAAGAAACTAAAGATTTACCAGCAGAAAACGGAGAAACTAAAACTGAGGAGGATCCAGCCGCTGACGAAGCAGGAGAGAAAGAAGCCAAGTCTGATTAATATCATATACCATGTCTTATGAGTGGTCCCTGTCTCCCTTCTTGTACAATCCAGAGGAATATTTTTATCAACTATTTAGTAAATGCAAGTTTTTTAGTAGCTCTAGAAACATTTTTAAGAAGGAGAGAATCCTACCTCATCCCATTTTTTAAGTGTAAATTGTTTTTTTTTTTTTAAGAGGTGAAATCATTTGCTAGTTGTTTATTTTTTCGTACAACCAGAAAAGAGTGTGGGATGTTGAATTAATGGGAGGCTTTGACTGTCTTGGGTATGAGCTTAACATTCCATAGATGGGCGTTAGTTTTTATATGCTGTAATACAAAGCATACTAAATGGTAGTATGGAGTTCCGGTCCTCAATTTAATGTGTGAACATTTTAAATTACTTTTATTCCCATGTTGTTTTGTACCAGAATTGTTTCCTAAAGAAAACCATACACGTGATCATGGCTCTCAGTTTCAGAACTGTGTACACTCTGTAACATCTCTGGTTGTGGTACTGCTGTTTTCCTAAACATTGTAACTGTGCTGTGCAGGACTGAAAATCTGAGCATGTAGCATATATGGTAATAAAGTGAATTGGTGGGACTTACCTTAAAAAAAAAAAGATAATTATAAAAGCGATAGAGGTACACATACCTACAAATAGTTAAAATGTCATAACTGTTGTATAGATTTTGATGGCCTTGGATTTGGTTCTGTTTCCTTCTTTTCTCTCTTAATTGTAATTATAAACCTTGGTTTAACCCAGCTTCAGAATTCTCATAGCTTGTGCACTTAGCAGGCAACAGAGTAAGATAATACATAAAATATTACAAATCTGGTTATAAATGCAGCAATCATGCTAGAGACTGATAAGGAACAGGAAGACCCACAGTACTGACACTGTCTATTGATTTTGAGAAGAGTTGACTTGCTTTTGCTGTGGAATGGCAATTATCTCCGCACCTCCCTCCCCACCCCAGCAATAGAAGTTCAAAGCCCAGGAAATTCTGTAGACATTTCCCTAACAGAGTTGTACATTTTGCCAATAATGTGCTAGTGAGGGAGAAAAATGATCCACCAAACTTTCTAATTGAGTCACATCCTGGATTTGTCTTTGTCAACTGATGTTTATGTTATAAAATATAGATTTATTTCAAATTAAATAATCACATATGCTAGGGAAGTGCCTTATTTTTGTATGGGTATCTGCACCAAAGGCCAACCCTTGTATATCTGCGTGCAGTCAATGGCTGCCATTGTGACAGCTTGTCATTCATTTTTTAACATTCAGCCACTTACTGTGCACCAGCTGATCTTGTTATACTGACCCACCTTCGAAGTGCATATTATTCCTTAGTCTAAATGCTTTCTACACCATGGATTCTCACTTGGCACCATAAACTTAATTAAATGCTGTCATTTAAACCAGCTGTAGACTAAGTAATTAAAGCATTTTTATTTTATAGCTGGAGTACAGAAAATTTGACAAATTTTGGATCAGGATAACACACATAATTTGGACATGGCTGCCCACAAAATGTCACTGCAGGATGACTGAACTTAGAAAGCTTGTAAAAATCTATGACCCACCTTCCTGACTACCATATCGCCAACTGGGCTATGGTTCTCACAAGAGCCAAGTTAATTCTATCAGTTGCATCTGTGAGGTTGAATGACCGTGGGTAGCTAAGCTAACAAATTGAAGATCAAGGGGCTTAGGCTGACTTTTTATGGTGCGCCATAATGGCCATGTCCATAGATGAGGGAAAGTAAGAAGCCATTTGTACAGAGATTAAAAAATAAAAATAAAACAGAGGACAGAGAAGTATGAATGGCATGAAAAGATAGGAGCAATTCTGAGAAATGGGAAATAAGAACTTACTCCTGGTGGCTTTTCCCAGTGAAGTTATCTCTACTTCTTTGCCCTCAATAAATTTCCAGATTACTATATACCCTTTATTTTAAATATATTTATGTAGGTTTCTATTCCCTGTAGCTCAAATCCACTTGCCCAGGATAGTAAGCAAAATAGTTCATTAGAACCAGTAGAACTAAATTAAAATTTCCAAAAGGATTTCCTGTTCAAAAAATTTAGATGCATTTTTCTTTTCTTTTCTTTTTTTCTTTTTTCCCCATGGAAAACAGTACTGAAAACTTTTTATCTCAGTGGAGAAAACATCTTCTCTCTCTTTAGAATTCAAGCAGTCACAATTCTATGGAGTAATGATGATTCTAAATGCATTGTATCATGCAAATTAATCTATTGCTTTGGTAGCACTGCTCCAAAAAAACAGTGTGATGCTGAGTACACAGAATGAACAAATTAATTATCCAGACTGCAAAATAAAATCTCAGAGTGGTGACCTCTGTGTACTAGAATAATGAAAGGCATTAAGTTCATGTGGTAAGTTCAGTTGATGTAAAACCAAGCTTAAGTGGGGCCAAGTGTTCTCATAATTTATACCAAGTGGTATAGTCCAAGCTCACAAAAAGGTCTTGGCAAGGATAGGTTGATCTTAAGGGTATGATCAATAGCAAATTATTGGTTGCTGACCAAAAGGCTGTCTTCCCTATTTATGATCCAAAAAAGAACAACCCAGAGAAAAATAAAAACACTAATTTCTTGTCCTGTAGAAATCATTTTCTGGTACTAAGTTAAGCCAAAGAACATGAGGCGATTAATCTTATTGCTCACTTTTGGTTACAGGTAAATACAATTAAATAAATGTAAATAGAAAATTATTAAAAACTCAAGTATATTTTGTGGTACCTAGGACAAAAGTGAGTCAAACTCTGGAGCGAATAAAGACTCCTTCTGGGGCTTGGCGTTGTTTCAGACAGGAAGTGACACTTCAACTAAACTTATTTTTATTGGCCTAAACTAATCAAGTGCCCCTAACTAATTGCATAATTAAGAGTCTGGGAATTGCAGTCTCCCATATGCTCTGTTTCTTTGCTCAGATCCCTAAAACCAGACTCAGAGATGGAGATTTGTATGCAGGTACAGTACGGAGCAGGTCCCTCAGTAACAATGCCTGCAAGTGAACGAAGGTGGAAGGATAAGCTGGACTGCGATTCATTTGTGAGTGAGGTTTCAGCTGGAGTTCTGGAACTCAATGCCATTCATAGCGACTCAGACTCAAGGCAAGGGTCTGAGGTCTTTGTGTCCCTTCACCAACTAGATACTGACTGTGAACTAATCCCAGAGAGGGGATGTAGCTTTTGGCAAGGCATTTTCTTTAGGCTGAGGGTGATGCTTACAGAGGAACATATCACTGGGCAAATGCACCATCAATCCTGAGAAAGGATGTGGGCAGCCCACCACCCCAAGCACAGCAGTCTCATCTCTGTGCCACTAGGATGGGTTTACTTCTTGCAGGAAGTTCCCCCTCCAAGAAGAGCTTTTCCTTTATTCGGTGTCATCCTAGGGTAACATACCACCCTCTGCTCTACATCTTCCCATTCGAGATTTCCGTCACATTCCCCTAGTTCCTCTGCTGTTCTGGGTGTCTTAGCTAAGGGTGACACAGAACTTCATCCCTGAAGGGTCTGAGACCACAGTCACTCTCAAGCTGCCCTGGTATGGTTGCCCTTAAAAATTGGCCAGCAGAAAACCAAGAGGCACTAGGGGGATAGACTGATTCTTGCCTTACCCTCTTTTGTGTCCTAACAGCCCTACTCCCTCTGATCAGGTCAGTTACACCCGGCAGTGTAGTGATTCCTTTCTTTCCCGGATAGTCTCCTGGCATAAGGAGCCTCCAAGGAACAGATGGCAGACATAGCTAATACTTAAATAGGATTCCACACCTAGCCCTTGTAGATGAAACAGTACTCTCCCAGTAGTTTGTTGGTCACATGCGTCCTACTTAATGGCCATGGAGTAGTGGGATCCAAGGACCCCATGGTCATGTGTTCGCTGCCAGAGCCCCTTTGCTATAAAATGAGCTCACTGATCTGAAAAAATATTAGGCAAGGTTCTTTGTTGATGGATCCCCCGTACTCTACCACATAAGAGCTAAGATAGTGACTCAGCTTCCATTCCTGCAGGCAGCAAAGGCAAATCCATATCCTCCAAGTCTGTCATTCACTGTCAAAACCAATTGATGCTTCTTCTATCATAGAGGGTTTCAATGCAATCAACTTGCCACTAAGCCATTTGTGAGACCCCTGCAGAGATAGTGACATATCAGGGGTGCACATAATTAGTTTCTGTTGCTAACAGGTTGAACATTCAGCTTCAATAATACTGTAGGTAGAATATCTTTACTGTGAGGAAGCTCATAATGTTAGATCCATACAGAGTCTCCAGCTCTGCTTAGCCTGACCCTTCCTTTCAGAAACTCATTGTATCAGCACTGAGGTGGTCCATGACAGAGCCTGCCAAGGTCATCTGGTCACATCTTCAGTCTAACTGGTTCTTTTTTTTTTTTTGTAGAGACAGAGTCTCACTGTACCAGCCTTGGTAGAGTGCCATGGCGTCACACGGCTCACAGCAACCTCTAACTCTTGGGCCCAAGCGATTCTCCTGCCTCAGCCTCCCAAGTCGCTGGGACTACAGGCGCCTGCCACAACACCCAGCTATTTTTTGTTGCAGTTTGGCCGGGGCTGGGTTTGAACCCACCACCCTCCGCATATGGGGCCGGCACCCTACTCACTGAGCCACAGGCACCACCCCTAACTGGTTCTTAACTACAGTAGATGCTGGTTCTGAACCGAGTTGTGTCATCACTATGAGGCTTATGGAAATCCAGACTGTGCTGGTAAAATGGAAATAATCAATTTAGTGAGTGACAGGGTCAGTGAGTGTCAGAGTGACTGCTCTGTAAAGAGCAATACACACAATTGACAGGGTGTTGCATTGTGTGTGCAACCAATACACATTGAACATGTATCATGAAAGGCTAATAGAGACTGCTTTGATATGTGCTCAATCCATTTGCCCATCTGTCCCTCAAACTTTACTATCTGCAGTCTTTCAATCTTTTTTCTTTCAAGATTAAACAGATGAGCCAATTGCTATTGTCCATATATTCTTATTTTAAACCATATCTTTTCTTACATAAAATGAATACTCAGAATAAAGAGGGTGACCAGCCTAATACTCAGTCTACTGAGAACCTTGCTCTCAATGTTATTTTATAAGGCCACTGCCAAGCGGGACAATTGAACAGTGGCCAGCCCCTTTGTGGTTGCATTCACATAATGAACTATCTCACCCATGAAACAAGTCATTCCTCTTCCATCAGCCAGTGCAAGCCCCCAACCCCATTCATGGGTATGTGCTAAGGGAACACATCAGTACAGTAGTGACAAGCGGCATAGTGTCCTTGTGAATCTACTCATGTAACTTGTGTCCTATCTCAGATGTAACCTTTGAATCCCTCAGTCTTTTAGGTTTTATCTCCCACTCTATAGAGAATATTTACCTTACTGAGACTTCAAACATACGTTCTGCTTCTTTCTGATTAGCAAACTGATAGTGTGCCATTGATATAGTAAACTGACGTGCTCTACCATCAGTGGGTATTCCCATTCTGAGAACAGTTTTAAGATTGGAAACCTTGTTTAGGGCAGTCGATATGAGCCTTTCACGATACATGTTGAATTTGTATTGGTTGCACACACAATGCAACACCCTTAGGAACACCGTGTTCTGTCAATTGTGTGTATTGCTCTTTACATAGTAGTCCCTCTGACACTCACTGACCCTGTTACTCACTAAATTGATTATTTCCATCTTACCACCACAGTGTAGATTTCCATAAGCCTCATAGTGATGACACAACTCGGTTCAGAACCAGCATCTCCTGTCAGGCACACACAGAGAGGACATCTGCCACAGCTGCTTGGCTCTGTGAGGGCTTTATCCACGTGTGTAAGAGAGGATCTGACAGACTTGTATTTATTTGGGTTTAGATATATTTTTCTTCACATACTCTTGAGATTCATCTATGCATTGCATATACTAGTATTTCCTCCTTTTAAAATTGCCAAATAATATTCAGTTCTACATATATACTATAATTCTATCCATTCATTTGTGTATGGACTGGTGTGTTATTTCCAGTTTTGCAATGTTGATACTAAGCATCTATGAGCATTCCCTATACACATCTTTTGTGCATATATAAGTTTTTGTTTCTCTTAAGAAAACACCAGCGAGTACATTTGTTGATTTATATGACAGGGAGTCTGCTAAAAATAAAACTGGCAAGCTGCTTTTCAAAGTGATTTTACTATTATATATTCTTAGCAGCAAGGCAGGAGTATTCCAATTACCGCATATTCTCACCAGCACTAAGTACCATCAGTAAGCTTTTCTAATTTTGGTCATTCTGATGAGTATGTGGTAATATCTCATTGTGGTTTGGATATAATTTCCTGGATGAGTATTGATATTGAGCAATTCTTCAATTGCTTATTGGCCAAACATACATCTTTTGTGAAGTATTTTATTCAAATATTTTGCCCATTGTGGTGGGGAGAATCTTTTCAAAGAACAGAGGTTATTAACTTTGGAGTGGTACAATTTATAGATTTATTTTTTTCTGGTTTGTGTTCAATTTATAGATTTATTTTTTCTGGTTTGTGTTCTGTCTAATAAAACTCTGTCTAACCCAAAGTCACAAAGATTTACTCATGATTTCTTCTAAAAGTTGCAGTTTTAGTTTTTATATTCAGGATGGGTATGGATTTTAAATCCATTGTTGCTCATGGCCTGAAGTAAATGTTGAATTCATTTTTCCATATCAATACCTGGTGTCCCAGACACATCTGTTAAAAGTCTATCCGGGCCCACACTGAATTATCCTGATCACTTTTTAGAAAGGCAAGTAAACATAAACATGAAATTCAAGACATTCTACTTGATTACTACAGTGTAAAACAAAATCTTAAAATCAACTAGTATAAGCCCTCTATGTTCTTTCTCAAAAAAAAAAAAAAAGGGCT
The DNA here is from genome assembly GCF_027406575.1 of Nycticebus coucang. NCBI lineage: Eukaryota > Metazoa > Chordata > Mammalia > Primates > Lorisidae > Nycticebus > Nycticebus coucang. The sequence continues at coordinate 29,825,202 of NC_069805.1, read as the reverse complement.
ATTACAGATTTTTTGCATGCCTCAAGGAATTTCAGAATTAGTTTCTCAATTTCTCTCCCCAAAATAAGCCATGCAAGAATATTGATTGAGATTATATGTAGTATTGAAGGTATAGATCCATATGGAGAGAACTAGTACCTTAATATTGAATCTTCCAATCTATAATCATAGTTTATATATCTATTTATTTATAGGTTTCCTATCATTTCTCATAACAATGTTTTATACTTCTAAATCTATAGGTCTTATATAATTTACTAAACTTAGCCCTCAATATTTCTTTTTATTTTTGATGATATTAAAAATGGCAGTGGGCTGGGCACAGTGGCTCAAACCTATAATCCTAGCAATTTTGGAAGCCAGGAAGGGAGGATAGCTTGAGGTCAGGAGTTAGAGAGCAGCCTAGATAACACAGCAAGACTCCATCTCCAGAAAAAAAAAAAAAATTCAGAGATGGTGGCAAATGTCAGTAGTTGCAGCTATGTTGGAAGCTAGATAGGAAGAATAAACTTGAGTCCAAGAGTTTGAGGCTGCAGTTAGCTTTAATAGCTCTACTGGTGGAGCCCGGGCAATAGAGTGAGCTCTTGTCTCTGGAAAAAAAAAAAAAAAAAAAAATATATATATATGTATATATATACACACACAAACATTTTTTATATATGGTTCTATATATGTGTATATACATATACACATACATATACATATATACATATTATATACAGAGAGAAATTTTTAAAACTTAAAAAAATTGCAAAATAAATGGATTACTGTTTAAATTTAGTTCACTAAATATTTACTTCTTACATATAAAAATATAGTTGTTTTTATATATTGATCTTGAAACTTTTCTAAACTGTAAAACTTAATTAGTTTTAATGGCTTCTTGTAGGGATTTCTGTTTTCCTACTGAATCATCCTTTCCATGAATAAAGAAAGATTACTTCTTGCTATAAGTTTGCTTGCCTGAGACCTGCCTACTCATGCCCCCACCCATGCTTTCTTCTCTTGTGCACTAAATTATCCAGTAAAATGTTGCATAAAAGTGGTGGGAAATACCCCTGTAAGATGCACCACAGGTGCGATCCCACCGATCCCCCTCCCTCTACCCACCCCTCCTTTCCACTTCCCCCTATTGTTAAGTTGTAGCTGGGTTATAGCTTTCATGTGAGAGTCACAAATTAGTTTCATAGTAGGGCTGTGTACATTGGGTACTTTTTCTTCCATTCTTGGGATACTTTACTAAGAAGAATATGTTCCAGCTCCATCCATGTAAACATGAAAGAGGTAAAGTCTCCATCTTTCTTTAAGGCTGCATAGTATTCCATGGTATACATATAACACAATTTATTAATCCATTCGTGGATCGATGGGCACTTGGGCTTTTTCCATGACTTAGCTATTACGAATTGGGCTGCAATAAACATCTGGTACAAATATCTTTGTTATGTTGTGATTTTTGGTCTTCTGGGTATATGCCCAGCAGAGGAATTACAGGATTGAATGGCAGATCTATTTTTAGATCTCTGAGTGTTCTCCATATATCTTTCCAAAAGGAATGTATTAATCAAATGGTTTGTGAAGCGAGTGTATGATGCCCCATGATCATATCAATGTATACAGTTATGATTTAATAAAAAAAAATAAAAATAAAAAAAATAATAAAAAAAAAAGTGGTGGGAATGTATATATTTGTCTTGTTTCCAATCTTAGGTGAAGAACTAAATCAATCTTTCACCATTAAATTATACTAGCCTTTATCAAGTTGTAGAAGTTTTCCTTTATCCCTAGTGTGTTGAAAGTTTCTATCATAAGCAGACATTGAATTTTGTCAAAATTCTTTCCCTTTGTTCCTATTGAGAAGATCATACCATTTTTGTCTTTTATTCTTTATTTACAATCAATTACACTGACTGATTTTCAAATGTTAAACTCACTTTGCTGTCCTGAGGTAAGCACCACTTGACCATTATATCACATTATTTTTAGGTATTGCTGGATTTTATTTCCTAATGTTTTGCTAAATATTTTTGCATATTTTTTCTTAAGGAATATTGTCTATAGTTTTCTTGTCATTTTATGCCTGATTTTCATATTTTAAAAACTATTAAGTCTCCAAAGATCTTCCTCAATCCTTCAATTAAAGCACTTTTCCTTAAAAGAAAAGCCTCTCCTTTTTTTTTCTTCTTTTTTTCTTTTTTATTTAATTTTTATTGTTAAATCATAGCTTTGTACATTAGTGCAATCAAGGGGTACAATGTGCTGGTTTCATACACAATCTGAAGTATTCTCATCAAACTGTTCAACGTAGCCTTCATGGCATTTTCTTAGTTATTGTATGTAGACATTTGTATTCTGCCTTTAGTAAGTTTCGCCTGTACCCACTCTAAGATGCACCACAGGTGTGGCCCCACCCAATACCCTCCCTCCACCCTAATCTCCCCCCTCCCTTCCCCTTCCTTGGCCCTTTCCTCATGGTCTTGTGCTGTAGTTGGATTATAGCTATCATGTGAAAGCTATAATTTAACTTCATAGTAGGGCTGAGTACATTGGATACATTTTCTTTCATTCCTGAGATACTTTGCTAAGAGGAATATGTTCCAGTTCCATCCATATAAACATGAAAGAGGTAAAGTCTCCATCTTTCTTTAAGGCTGCATAATATTCCATGGTATACATGTATGGAATTTGCTAGTCCATTTGTGGATCGAAGGGCACTTGGGCTTCTTCCGTGACTTAGCAATTATGAGTTGGGTACAGATGTCTTTGTTATATTGTGACTTTTGGTCTTCTGGGTATAAACCTAGTAAAGGAATTAGAAGATTGAATGGCAGGTCTATTTTTAGGTCTCTAAGTATTCTCCAAACATTCTTCCAGAAGGAACATATTAGTGGGCATTCCCACCAGCAGTGTAGAGGTGTGCCCTTTTCTCTACATCCACGCCAACATATCTGGTTTTGGGATTTTGTTATGTGGGCTACTCTTACTGGGGTTAGGTGATATCTCAAAGTAGTTTTGATTTGCATTTCTCTGATGATTAAGGATGATGTGCTTTTTTTCATGTGTTTGTAGATCGTACATCTGTCTTCTTTAGAGAAGTTTCTCTTCAAGTCCCTTGCCCACCCTGAGATGGGATCACGTATTCTTTTCTTGCTAATACGTTTGAGTTCTCTGTGGATTCTGGTTATCAGACCTTTATCAGAGGTATAACCTGCAAATATTTTCTCCCATTCTGAGGGCTGTCTGCTTGCTTTACTTACTATGTTCTTGGTTGTGCAGAAGCTTTTTAGTTTGATCAGGTCCCAGTAGTGTATTTTTGATAATGCTTCAATTGCCTGGGGAGTCCTCCTCATAAAATATTCACCCAGGCAATTCCTTCAAGAGTTTTCCCTGCACTTTTATAGTTTAAAGTACTTCTATAGTTTCATGTCTTAAGTTTAAATCTTTAATCCAGTGAGAGTCTATCTTAGTAAATGGTGAAAGGTGTGGGTCCAGTTTCAATCTTCTATAGGTTGCCAGCCTGTTCACCCAGCACCATTTGTTAAATAGGGAATCTTTTCCCCACTGAATGTTTTTAATTGGCTTGTCAAAGAACAAATAACAGTAAGTAGCTGGATTCATCTCTTGGTTCTCTATTCTGTTCCAGACATCTACTTCTCTGTTTTTGTGCCAATACCATGCTGTTTTGATCAGTATCGATTTATAGTACAGTCTCAGGTCTGGTAGCCTGATTCCTCCTGTTGTGTTTTTCTTGCTGAGTAATGATTTGGCTATTCGAGGTTTTTTTCTAATTCCATATAAAATGAACTATTATTTTTTCAAGGTCTTTAAAATATGATGATGGAGCTTTAATAGGAATGGCATTAAAATTATATATTGCTTTGGGTAGTATAGATGTTTTAACAATGTTTATTCTTCCCAGACATGAGCATGGTATGTTTTTCCATTTGTTAACATCTTCAGCTATTTATTTTCTTAAAGTTTCATAGTTCTCTTTTTAGAGATCTTTCACGTTCTTTGTTAGGTATACTCCCAAATATTTTATCTTCTTTGGCACTACTGTGAAAAGAATAGAGTCCTTGACTTTTTTTTCGGCTTGGTTATCGTTGGTATATGTAAAGGCTACAGATTTATGGGTGTTGATTTTGTAGCCTGAGACATTGCTGTATTCTTTGATACTTCTAAAAGTTTTGTAGTAGAATCCCTAGTGTTTTCCAGATACACGATCATATCATCTGCGAAGAGTGAAAGTTTTATCTCTTCTGACCCTATGTGGATACCCTTGATCATCTTTTCTTCCCTGATTGCAATGGCTATAACTTCCAGTGCAATGTTAAAGATCAAAGGAGACAATGTGCAACCTTGCCTGGTTCCTGACATAAGTGGAAATGATTTCAATTAAACTTCATTCAGTATGATATTGGCTATGGGTTTGCTGTAGATGGTCTCTATTAGTTTAAGGAATGTCCCTTCTATACCAATTTTCTTAAGTGTTCTGATCATGAAGGGATGCTGGATATTATTAAAAGGTTTTTCTGCATCAATTGAAAGAATCATATGGTCCTTATTTTTAGTTTGTTTATGTGTTGAATTACATTTATAGATTTACGTATATTGAACCAGCCTTGAGACCCTGGGATAAATCCCACTTGGTCGCGGTGTATAATTTTTTTGATGTGTTGTTGGATTCTGTTTGTTAGGATCTTATTGAGTATTTTAGCATCAATATTCATTAGTGATACTGGTCTATGATTTTCTTTTCTTGTTGGGTCTTTCCCTTGTTTGGGGATCAAGGTGATGTTTGCTTTGTAGAATGTGTTGGTAATATTCCTTATTTTTCTATATTTTGGAAGAGGTTTAGTAATATAGGTACTAGTTCTTCTTTAAAGGTTTGGTAGAATTCTGACGTAAAGCCATCTGGTCCTGGGCTCTTTTTAGGGAGATTTTGTATAGTTGATGCAATTTCAGAAGTTGATATAGGGCTGTTCAACCTTTTCCCTTCATTCTGGCTAAGTCTTGGTAGCTGGCGTACTTCTAGGTATTGGTCGATTTCTTTCACATTTTCATATTTCTGAGAGTAGAGTTTTTTTTTTTTCTTTTTATTAAATCATAGCTGTGTACATTAATGTGATCATGGGGCACCATACACTGTTTTCATATACCGTTTGACACATTTTTATCACACTGGTTAACGTAGCCTTCCTGGCATTTTCTTAGCTATTTTGCTAAGACATTTACATTCCACATTTACTAAGAGTAGAATTTCTTGTAGTATTCGTTAAGGATTTTTTGAATTTCTGAGGGGTCTGTTGTTATTTCATCGTTACCATTTCTGATGGATGAAATTAGAGATTTTACTCTCTTTTTCCTGGTTAGATTGGCCAAAGGGTTATCTATTTTAATGACCTTTTCAGAAAACCAACTTTTTGATTTATGGATCTGTTGTGTAATTCTTTTTTTTTTTTCAAATTCATTTAGTTCTGCTCTTATTTTGGTTATTTCTTTTCTCCTGCTGAGTTTGGGGTTGTAGTGTTCTTCCTTCTCCAGTTGCTTGAGATGTCCCATTATTAACTTGCTGTCTTTCCGTTTTCTTGAGGAAGGCTTGCAGTTCTATAAATTTCCCTCTTAGGACTGCCTTTGCAGTATCCCAGAGGTTCTGGTAATTCGTGTCTTGATTGTTGTTTTCTTCCCAAAATTTCGTGATTTCCTTCTGAATTTCGTCTATAAACCATCTATCCTTCTATATAAAATTTTTTAGCTTCCATGTTTTTGTAAGGGTATGCAGGTTCCTGTTATTGAGTTCACTTTTATTCCATGATGGTCTGAGAAGATGCAAGGAATGATTTCTTTTCTTTTCTTTTCTTTTAATTGTTGCAGATTCATTGAGGGTACAATAAGCCAGGTTACACTGATTGCAATTGTTAGGTAAAGTCTCTCTTCCAATCACGTCTTGCCCCCATAAAGTGTGACACACACCAAGGCCCCACACCCCTCCGTCCATCCCTCTTTCTGCTTTCCTCCCCACCTTAATTGTCATTAATTGTCCTCATATCAAAATTGAGTGCATAGGATTCATGCTTCTCCATTCTTGTGATGCTTTACTAAGAATAATGTCTTCCACTTCTATCCAGGTTAATACGAAGGATATAAAGTCTCCATTTTTTTTAATAGCTGAATACTATCCCATGGTATACATATACCACAGCTTGTTAATCCACTCCTGGGTTGGCTGTTTCCACATTTTGGCGATTGTAAATTGAGCTGCAATAAACAGTCTAGTACAAGTGTCCTTATGATAAAAGGATTTTTTTCCTTCTGGGTAGATGCCCAGTAATGGGATTGCAGGATCAAATGGGAGGTCTAGCTTGAGTGCTTTGAGGTTTCTCCATACTTCCTTCCAGAAAGGTTGTACTAGTTTGTAGTCCCACCAGCAGTGTAAAAGTGTTCCCTTCTCTCCACATCCGCGCCAGCATCTGCAGTTTTGAGATTTTGCGATGTGGGCCATTCTCAATGGGATTAGATGATATCTCAGGGTTGTTTTCATTTGCATTTCTCTAATATATAGAGATGATGAACATTTTTTCATGTTTCTGTAAGCCATTCATCTGTCATCTTTAGAGAAAGTTCTATTCATGTCTCTTGCCCATTGATACATGGGATTGTTGGCTTTTTACATGTGGATTAATTTGAGTTCTCTGTAGATCCTAGTTATCAAGCTTTTGTCTGATTGAAAATATGCAAATATCCTTTCCCATTGTGTAGGTTGTCTCTTTGCTTTGGTTATTGTCTCCTTAGCTGTACAGAAGCTTTTCAGTTTAATGAAGTCCCATTTGTTTATTTTTGTTGTTGTTGCAATTGCCATGGCAGTCTTCTTCATGAAGTCTTTCCCCAGGCCAATATCTTCCACTGTTTTTCCTATGCTTTCTTTGAGGATTTTTATTGTTTCATCCCTTAAATTTAAGTCCTTTATCCATTGTGAATCAATGTTTGTTGGTTGGCAAAGGTGTAGGTCCAGTTTCAGTCTTTTACATGTAGACCTGCAGTTCTCCCAACACCATTTATTGAATAGGGAGTCTTTCCCCCAAGGTATGTTCTTGTTTGGTTTATGTAAGATTAGGTGGTTGTAAGATGTTTGTTTCATTTCTTGGTTTTCAGTTCAATTCCAAGTGTCTATGTCTCTGTTTTTGTGCCAGTACCATGCTTTCTTGACCACTGTGGCTTTGTAGTACAGACTAAAATCTGGTAGGCTGATGCCCCCAGCTTTATTTTTATTACTAAGAACTGCCTTAGCCATACGGGTTTTTTTCCGGTTCCATACAAAAAGAAGAATCATTTTCTCCAAATCTTGAAAGTACGATGTTGGTATTTTGATAGGAATGGCATTGAATAGGTAGATTGCTTTGGGAAGCATAGACATTTTAACAATGTTGATTGTTCCCATCTATGAGCATGGTATGTTCTTCCATTTGTTAATATCCTCTGCTATTTCCTTTCTGAGGATTTCATAATTTTCTTTATACATGTCCTTCACCACATTCGTTAGGTATATTCCTAGTTATTTCATTTTCTTTGAAACTATGGTGAAGGGAGTTGTGTCGTTAATTATCTTCTCTTCTCGGCTGTTATTGTTGTATACAAAGGCTACTGACTTGTGGACATTGATTTTGTATCCTGAAACATTACTGTATTTTTTGATGACATCTAGGGGTCTTGTGGTTGAGTCTTGGGGGATCTCTAAGTATAAGATCATGTCGTCAGCAAAGAGGGAGAGTTTGACCTCCTCTGCTCCCATTTGGATTCCCTTTATTTCCTTGTCTTGCCTAATTGTATTGACTAGAACTTCCAGCACTACGTTGAATAGTAAAGGTGACAGAGGACAACCTTTTCTGGTTCCAGTTCTAAGAGGAAAAGCTTTCAGTTTTACTCCATTCAGTAAAATATTAGCTGTGGGTTTGTCATGGAGAGCTTCAATCAGTTTTAGAAATGTGCCACCTATGCCTATACTCTTCAGTGTTCTAATTAGAAAAGGATGCTGGATTTTATCAAATGCTTTTTCTGCATCAATTGAGAAGATCATGTGATCTTTATTTTTGCCTCTGTTAATGTGGTGGATAACGTTTATGGACTTGCGTATGTTAAACCAGCTTGCATCCCTGGAATGAAGCCCACTTGATCATGATGAATGACTTTTTTGATCATAAGCTGTAATCTATTGGCTAGGATTTTGTTGAGAATTTTTGCATCTATATTCATGAGTGAGATTGGTCTGAAATTCTCCTTTTTGTTTGGGTCTTTTCCTGGTTTTTGTACCAGGGTGATGTTTACTTTATAGAATGTGTTGGGGAGGATTCCTTCTTTCTCAATTTTTTGGAATAATTTCTGCAGTACAGGAATAACCTCTCCTTGAAGGTTTGATAGAATTGTGGTGTGAAGCCATCTGGACCATGGCATTTTTTTGGTTGGAAGAATTTTTATTGTTTCTTTGATCTCACTGCTTGAAATTGGTCTGTTGAGGAGCTCTATTTCTTCCTGGGTAAGTCTAGGGAGAGGGTGTGATTCGAAATATTAATCCATTTCCTTCACATTGTCAAATTTCTGGGCATAGAGTTTCTGGTAGTATTCAGAGATGATCTCTTGTATCTCTGTGGGATCAGTTGTTATTTCCCCTTTATCATTTCTGATTGAGGTTACTAGAGATTTTACTTTTCTATTCCTCGTTAGTCTGGCCAATGGTTTATCTGTTTTATTTATTTTTTTCAAAAAACCAACTCCTTGTTTCATTAATTTTCTGAATGTTTCTTTTGTTTTCAATTTCATTGATCTCTGATTTGATTTTGGATATTTATTTTATTCTACTGAGTTTAGGCTTAGATTGTTCTTCTTTTTCCAATTCCATAAGATGGCTTGTGAGATTGTTGATGTGCTCTCTTTCTGTTTTTCAAATGTAGTTATCTAAAGCGATGAATTTTCCTCTCAGAACTGCTTTTGCAGTATCCCACAGGTTTTGGTAGCTTGTGTCTTCATTATTGTTATGCTCAAGGAAATTAATGATTTTCTGCTTTATTTCTTCCTTCACCCATCTGTTATTCAACAGACAATTATTTAATTTTCATGCCTTTGTTTGGGGTCTAGAGTTTTTGTTAGAGTTGAGTTCCACCTTTAGTGCCTTATGGTCTGAGAAGACACAAGGTAAATTTTCAATTCTTTTGATTCTGTTGATATTTGTTTTGTGTCCCAGAATATGATCAATTTTGGAGAATGTTCCATGGGGTGATGAGAAGAATGTATATTCTTTATCTTTATGATGGAGTGTTCTATATGCGTCTATCAAGCACAGTTGTTCTAGGGTCTCATTTAAATCTCTTATATCTTTGTTTAATTTCTGTTTGGAGGATCTGTCCAGCTCTGTAAGAGCAGTGTTAAAGTCCCCTGTCATGATGGTATTATCAGATATCATTTTGCTCAGACTGAGTAAGTTCTGTTTCAAGAATCTGGGAGCATTTAAATTGGGTGCATAAATATTCAGAATTGAAACATCTTGTTGTATTTTTCAATTGACCAATATAAAGTTACCATCTTTGTTTTTTTTTTTGACACTAGTTGCTTTAAATCCACATGAATCTGAAAATAAGATTGCAACATCTCTTTTCTTCTGAATGCCATTTGCCTGAAAAATTGTCTTCCAACCTTTGACTCGGAGCTTTAATTTGTCTTTTGAAGCCAGGTATGTTTCTTACAGACAGCAAATGGATGGCTTGTGTTTTTTAATCCAGTCAGCCAATCTATGTCTCTTCAGTGGGGAATTCAAGCCGTTAACATTTATTGAGATTATTGATAAGTGTGGTAGTATTCTATTCATCTTATTTGGTGAGAGTCCATTGCTTAGTTTTATCTTTTGCATCAGTGTGGAGGTTAGGTTCTGTCCTTTGATTTCTGAGTTCTTACTTTGCTGCTGATCCATTGTGGTGGTCAGTGTGCAGAACAGGTTGAAGTATTTCCTGTAGAGCTGGTCTTGTTGCGAAATTCCCTAATGTTTGTATATCCGTAAATGATTTGATTTTTCCATCAATTTTGAAGCTTAGCTTAGAAGGGTACAGAATTCTGGACTGGAAATTTGTCTGTTTAAGTAGATTAATGGTAGATGACCATTGTCTTCTTGCTTGGAAAGTTTCATTAGAGAAGTCTGCGGTCACGCTGATGGATTTGCCTTTGTAGGTCAACTGGTGCTTATTCCTGGCAGCTTGCAGAATCTTTTCTTTTGTCTTGACTTTGGACAGGTTCATAACTGTGTGTCTTGGAGAAGCTTGGTTAGTTTTGAGGCGACCTGGGGTCCGATATCCCTCCGAAAGCAGTGTGTCAGAATCTTTGGTGCTGTTTGGGAAATTTTCTTTTATAATATTCTCTAGTATGGCTTCCATTCCTCTGGGGCATTCTTCTTCCCCTTCTGGGATTCCTTTAACTTGTATTTTGGAACGCTTCATAAAGTCCCATAATTCTGACAGTGAACGTTCTGCTTTCTCTCTCTTCTTTTCTGCCTCTTTTACTATCTGAGTTATCTCAAGAACTTTGTCTTCTACCTCTGAAATTCTTTCTTCTGCATGGTCTAACCTGTTGCTGATACTTTTAAGTTCCCTAATTGACTGTTTCAGTTCATTCAACTCAGCTATATCCTTTTTATAATCTTCATATTGTTCATCTCTTATTTGATTCTGTTTTTGGATTTCGTTTTGGTTATTTTCCACTTTATTACCAGTTTCTTTCATTGTTTCCATCATTAGTTTCATTTTTTTCATCATTTGTATTCTAAATTCCCTTTCTGTCATTCCTAACATTTCTTTACATGTGGAATCCTCTGCAGTGGCTACCTCCTGGTCCCTTGGCAGAGTTTTTTTGGGCTGGTTCTTCATGTTGCTTGGAGTTTTCTGCTTATTCTTCCTTATGAGTGATTTCTTTTATCTGTTTCCTTGCCCTAATTTTCCTTTCACTTCCTCTTGCTCTTTAAGTTCTCATGCTTGTGGACTCCGGGTTAGATGAGTACTTTTGGTACAGGACTAGAAGGGTGAGAAGGTTGAAGAGCAAGAAAGGGATGAAAGAAAGGAGGACCAAGTGAAAAGAAAAAAAAATAGAGAAAGGAGAGGGGGTGGCTAAAAGGAATATTAACAAAAGAAAAGAGGCACAGAAAGAGGGAGACAGAGCAATATAGGTGTATAGTAAGGTAATTTGACACAACCTTTAAAAAGAACCACCTTTGGGGGTGCCCAGTTGGGTGGTTCCCTTGGGGTCAGCAGCTCTTTGCTGACCTGATCAGACACAGTACCCCAACTCCACCAAGTGGAGGGGAAAGACAAAAGTGCTATAAATCAAACCAAAGCAAGCAAACAGAAACTTTTATTGGATAAAATTGTGCGAGGATCTAAATAATCGTGGTAGAAACACTAGCAAAAATGAAATTGTAGTTATTAAAAATGCAGCAATGGGAAATTATAATTAAACTAGAAAAACTGAGGAAAAAAAGATCTGTACGGAAATGGTTGAAATTAAAAAACAAAACAACATCAAAATAAACAAAAAAAGAGAACCAAACCCCCCCCCCCGAAAAAAAAAAAAAAAAACAACCAAAAGCAAAGCAGTATGTATATGTTGTTGAATATTGTCTGGGCAACACGTGGTCTTCTGGGGTATGAGATGTTAATCACAGTTCTGATACGACCAGAGGCTGCTGATTTCTCAAACCCCAGCAGGTAGATACCCTAAATCTCTCTTCAGCCCACTTAAAAGGCACTTTGAACTTGTAAACTTGCTGAGCAGAAGCTTTCTCAGGAAAGTGCTTGTCGCTGGAATCACTGCTGAATTGGCTATCAAATTACCCAGTGTGCCAAAACTGGTCTCACTCTGCCCCTGAGGGTTAGGGCTGCAAGGCGGCTCAGACCCCACCCTTAGGCTACTAGGTTGCTGGGTTACCAGCTCCCACCAAATTCTACCTCTGCAACCCTGAGGGCGGAGCTTGCCGGGGCAGATCGCTCACAATGGCTCCCTGTGACCCACAGCCAAACACTATTAGCTCCGTCTGGCTCAGTGGCTCAGACTGGGGCCCTAGACAACGGGCCAAAGTTGTCCGCATTCCCACTCAGGCTCTCCCCAAGGCAGTTGAACTGAGTGCCAAGTCCAAAGACACCAAAACAGTTCACAGGTAAGGCCTTTCCGTTTTGCAGTCTCGCTGCTACTGAACTTACAGTTGTGGGTGGGTTTAGACTGATTGAACACATGCGAGCACTTGCCAGTTTTCCACTGTTTTAGTCCTCCTCTTGGGGTCCAGAAGTCTCTCGCTGACTCTCTGTATCCTCACAGGGGTGATGATAGGCAGATCCCACCATCCAGAGATGCCTGGAGTCCTATCTCCCCAGACTAATGGTGCCCAGATGCAAGGAAGCTGTTACTCGCTGCCATCTTGCTCTCCCCCTCTGAATCCTGAGTTCAACTTTTATTCCATGGTGGTCTGAGAAGATGCAAGGAGTAATTTCTATTCCTTTAAAGTTACTGAGGTTGGACTTGTGACCTACGATGTGATCGATTTTGGAGTATGTTTTGTGGGGTGATGAGAAGAATGTGTATTCAGTTTTGTTAGGATGAAATGTTCTGTAGATGTATGTTAAATCCATATGTTCAATGGTTAATTTTAAATCTGAAATTTCATTGCTCAGCTTCTTATTGGAGGATCTATCCAACACTGCCAAAAGAGTGTTATATTTTCCAACTATTAAGGAGCTGGAGGAAATCAAGTTGCTCGTGTCTGTTAGAGTTTCTCTTAGAAATTGAGGCGCATTCTGGTTGACTGCATAAATACTAATAATTGAAATTTCATCACATTGAGTATTAATCTTAACAAATGTGAAGTGAACATTCTCAATCTTCCTTATTTTTGTTGGTTTAAAGCCTATTGTATCTGCAAATAGAATTGTAACACTTGCTTTTGTCTGATTTTTATTTGCCTGAAATATAGATGACCATCCCTTCACACTGAGTTTATATTTATCTTCTAAGGTAAGAAGAGATTCTTGTATGCAGTAGATATCTGAGCTGAGTTTTTGTATCCAGTCAGCCAACCCTTGCCTTTTAGAGGACAATTTAAGCTATTCACATTAATGGAGAATATTGATAAGCCTGGTAGAATTTGGGGTATTGAGTTTTTCAAAAGTCCAGTGGACATTTTTAATCCTTTGTGGAAAGATTGAAGCTTGATTAAATGTTTCTGAGTGAGTTTACTTTTGTGGTGGAGGATTGTGCTTGTCATTATGAAGGATAGGTCTGAGAATGACCTTGAGAGCTGGTTTAGTTATGGCAAATTTCTTCAACATGGGAATGTCATTAAAGTATTTATTTTCTCCATCGTAAATGAAACTCAGTTTAGCTGGATACAGGATCCTGGGTTGAAAGTCATTTTGTTTTAGGAGAATAAAAGTCGATGACCACCCTCATCTAGCTTGAAAATTTTTAGCATTGAGATCTGCAGTCATTCTAATATTCTTCTCTTTGCAGGTTACAGTTTTCTTATGTCTGGCTGCTTTCAGAATTTTCTCCTTCATATTAACTTCAGTGAAGTTAATTATGATGTGCCGGGGGGATGTGTTATTCAGGTTGAATTGTGCTGGGGTTCTGAAACTGTCTGCTATCTGAATTTCAGAGTCTCTTGGCATGTCTGGGAAATTCTCTTTCATAATTTCATGGAGAAGAGCCTCTGTGCATTGCAAAACCACTTCTTCACTTTCAGGGATTTCTATGAGTCGAATATTAGTTTTCTTTGAATTATCCCACAACTCTCTCAGAGAATGATTCATTTTTGCTCTTCATTTCTCTTTCTCTTGGAGAGTTTGAAAGTGTTCAAAAGCTTTGTCTTTGATGTCAGAAATCCTTTCTTCTGCTTACTCCACTCTGTTACTGAGAGATTGTACTGTATTTTTTAGATTTTGAGGGCTACAAATTCTTGTCTCCATGTGTCAAAATCTTTTGTGTTTTTGTTTTTAAATTCGTTGAATTCTTGAGACAACTTTTGAATAACTCCTAGAATTTCTCATTCCAACTTTTCCTTCATTCAATTAATCTTGTTTGCAGCCCAAATTCTGAATTTGATTTCTGACATCCTGGCCGTCTGTTTATGAATAGGATCTTCAGTTGCGTTTGCCATATCTTTCTTTGTGGGGGTTGATCTACTCTGGTTATTGATGTTACCAGAGTTTTTCCGCTGTTTCCGCCCCATGATTATTTTACACCATTTGACCAGAGGAGGAGATAAAGAGAAGTTGGGTTGGGGGCTCCAGGAGTAGTGATTAACTAGCCCTTTGCCCAAAAGCTGGGACCAGTATCTGTGTCTTTTTCCTTGGAGCTTTGCCAAGGACCCATACAGTGATATGGCCTGAGCAACTGGGGACCTGCTTGGTGTGGTGGGGCTAAGTGGCTCTGTCTTGCTTTCAGCTGGTCTCTGTCCTACCCTATTGAATAAGTTACTCTGGGTTGAAGTCTCAGCTGTGGATATATACCAGTAATTAAGTCAACCCCAACAGGCAACAATTGGAACATGAAAATCAAACCTTCGCACAACCACAAACCCAGGGTACCACTTGGATAGTCCTCGGGCGATTGGCCCAGTTCAAGAGGTCCAAATCAATTGTCTCAGTCAGCACCTGTCTCAGGTGGGAGGGTTCAAAAGTTCTTTGGCAACTAGATCGCAGGTGTCTGCTGGCAACTGAAATACAACTTGCTCTGGTGCTCTGTGAGATCAGGAGGACACACTCAGGAAATATATTAGTCTGGGATGTTGAAGCCTCCTTCCTCCTCTTGCACCTCTGTCACACTCAGTCACTGATAACCCCACAGTGCTGTGACCCAGTTCCCTCCAATGAACAAATACTCCAGGAAGTTGGACCTGCCTGAATCACAGGGAGATATATGTATTCTCAGCCAGGCTGCTCTCTGGCACTATCCAGCAGGCGGAAGTGAGGCCTGACAACCTCGAGCGCTTAATGGAGGCTGTTAACTCAGTTCCAGCCCTGCCCCTGATTGATGTTACTGACAGAACAGAACAACTTCGCAGAATTTGTTCCTGTCCCACCTATATTCCCCTGGAAGAGAGACACTGTTTAGGTTCACAAAACCTGTGACTCAGGCCCTGTCTGTGCCGCTGCCCTGTCTCGACTGCAGTTTGTGTTGGAGTGGCACAGTTAGCTGTCAGTTCCAGCCTCTGCCTGCCCTCAGCTAATGATCCCCTGAGGGCTGGGTGCATCTTATTCTCAGTTTAGTGGTCCTCTGGGTCAGCCTCACCCTGGGAAACTGCTGGCTTTGAGTTCACGTGTTCTATCCCCCACTCCACCCAGGCCAGTATTGCCTCAGCCAAACTCTTTAGTCACGGGGCTTGCAGTTCAGTCCCAGATCTGTTTTGCCAGTGCCTTCCACAGGAGTAGATGCCAGGCCTCCTTTGGTTGTCCAGAGAGACAAGGAGTGTGACTCCAGAATATCCAGGGGTGAGCCAAATTGTTCCCACTTTGGCACCTGCTCTGTGCCTCTGGGCACTGCTGCTCCTCTATGGTTCCCTCTCAGCTGACTGCCCTCTTCTTACTCTCATGCTGCAGAATCAGCACTGACCAGCATAGTCCATGCCTTGTCCAAAACTCTCGAGAAAATACCCAAGAATCTGGACTCCTTGGGGACAGGCCTCTAGACCTCAGAGTGAGAGTGGAGGGGAGTGCTGTGAGTTCAGAACAGGTAATAACAGAGGTAGAGAATATATACGGTTTTATACAGTTTTAGGACTGGGAGGAGAGTGCCATGGCACCCTAGTAGGGGAAGTAGGTCCTGTTTTAAGAGGGTCTCTCCCATGGAATGGGAGGACTTTTGAGCTCTACCTCCTTGTTTGTATGGAGTACTGCAAGCCATTCTCATGGGGGAGGGGATTCTCGTCCATTTGAAGATGGATTTTGTACCTTTTGTTTGTATCCTTGGGGTCACCGCTCACCTCAGCAGTGTTGATGTGCATTGTTCAACCTTCTATCTTGACTCAGCTCTAATCCACCAAGTTACTTGCTAAACTTCTGTCCTTTAACTCTCCTTCTGATAAGAGCCTCTGTGGAAAGCTGGCTTCAGTCAGCCATCTTGCCTCACCCAACCCCGCAAGTGAAAGGTTCTTAATCCAAGGAAGAAAGATTATTACAAGGCACGAAACAAAGGAAAATGGAATCCCCATTCTGTAGAAATCATGTGGTCTTTATTTCCACCAGGATGCAGATGGGGTGGAATCATGAAAGGAATTCCTCATGTGGGTTGTGGTGGATGGGGAGGTAAAGGCCAGTGAATTTTATTTTCGTTTACCTCTCACTTTATTTTTAAAATTTACTCTATTAGATATTAGACTGGGCTCAGAGACTCACACCTGTAATGTGCTTTTTTTTTTTTTTTGAGCCAGAGTCTCACTATGTCACCCTCAGTAGAGTGCCGTGGCCTCGCAGCTCACAGTAACCTGAAACTCGTGGGCTTGAGCGATCTTGCCTCAGCTTCTATGCAGCTGGGACTACAGGAGCCTGCCACAATGCCTACCTAGTATTTCTATGTTTAATAGAGATGGGGTCTCGCTTTTTGCTCACTCTGGTCTTGAACTCTAGAGCTCAGGTGATCTACCTGTCTCAGGCTCACACAGAGCTAGGATTACATGCTAAGCCAACGTGCCTGGCTTAGATACATAGAAATATAAAATGTTGGGCGGCACCTGTGGCTCAAGGAATAGGGCGCCAGTCCCATATGCCGGAGGTGGTGGGTTCAAACCAAGCCCCGGCCAAAAAAAACACACACACACAAAAAAAATATGAAATGTTAAATTCAAGAGAGCTTTTTCCAGGGAAGTCCGAAGGGCCTCACTTAGCTGATCAACTTACTCTCAGAGCACTAATATTTCATGTCTACTTTTCCTTTATTACCCCTAGCTCATTTTCTTCCACATCTCCTTATTCTAATAAATATAATTCCAAAAAAGAAATGGCCAAAGTTTGTTTTCTTTATTTGACTTCATGATATTTAATTTTTCCATCCTTCTTCCTTTCTGAAGCCTTTCTCTTTAATGTTGCTTAGAGATTCTTTGGACTTCTAAGAATATAGTGCTTATCCAGAATAATCAGGACACTCAGTAAATAGGTTTTATAAATAATCAACAAATATTAGAAAAGCACCAGGTTATAGTTGTTAAGGAAAGCACACATGCGGATACACAGACATATACACACACACACACACACACACACACGTGGGTGGACATTTTGTTTATACACACAGACCTTCACTGGAAGAATAAATAAACATCAGCATCACTGTTTACTTCTGCTGACCCAAAGTGTCAGGACAGCATATAGGAAGGGAAGGCCCTTTATTTTCTTTCTTTCTTTTTTTTTTTTTAAGACAGTTTCACTTTGTTGCTCTTTCTTGAGTGCTGTGGCCTCACAGCTCACAGCAACCTCAAACTCTTAGCCTCAAGCAATTGTCTTGCCTCAGCCTCCACAGTTGCTGGGACTATAGGCACCTGCCACAAGACCTGGCTATTTTTTTTAATTTATTTTTTTGCACTTTTGGCTGGAGCCGGGCTTGAGACCACCACCCCCGGTATATGGGGCTGGCGCCCTACTCCTTGAGCCACAGGCTTCACCCTATAATTATTATTATTATTATTTTTTTTAGTAGGCTCTGGCCTTGTTCTAACCCACCAGCCTGGGTGCATGTGGCCAGTGCCCTAAGCACTGTGCTATGGGCACCCAGCCATCCAGATCTGGACCTCTTATCTCTCAACTCTGCCTATTCTGCTCCTTGTCCCAGGGAGCAGTTCAGTTGTCACGGGAGGGTTGGGGTGGCTGTGAGACTTGGGCTTGTTCTGTTGGAGGAAACAGCTGCTGGACATATCAGCAAGTGTCCAGGGTATATTACATTTGGACCACCTGAATTTCCTTCAAGGTTCTGAGAAGATTCCCAGGGCCCCCTTGTGGTTTCTTTGGAAACAGGATTGTGGTACTCCTCTCATTAACTTTTGACATTTCCACTGTATTTCTCAGGCCAACTTGCATTCATTGCTTGTGTCTTTGGTCAGTGCTGTTTGTACTTCCTCCTGTATTTATTATGGAAAATCCACAGCTTGCCTGTATTTTAGTTCCCACATTTCCTGGTTCTAACTGTTTATCTTGGTGGTTTGAATGACAAAATGAACCTCACTTTGATTAAACTGCTAGTTAATGATGAGGACTATTTACATAATTTGCTTTACAGTACTTTAAATTGAAAATACAGACACAGCCAAAGACTGACTGTACCACTAAAGCACAGACATTAGGCTCTGGGGAGACTGTGGTAGAAAGGGAAATGTGCCAGCCTGAGCAAGAGTAACGCCCCATCTCTACTAAAAATAGAAAAAACAATCTGGACATTGTGGCTGCACTTGTAGTCCCACCTGCTCGGGAGGCTGAGACAAGAGGACCATTTGAGCCTAAGATTTTGAGGTTGCTGTGAGCTGTGATGTCATAGCCCTCTACTCAGGGGGACAGAGTGAGACTGCCTCAAAAAAAAAAAAAAAGCATATGTGGGTTAAAATCTGAGAATCACACATTATAAACAGCTATGTCCTGTATCAGGACAACAGTCATCCCTCCTAAAGATGCTTATTGACAGGAGACATCGGTGTCTTTTTTTTTTTTTTGCAGTTTTTGGCCCGGGCTGGGTTTGAACCCGCCACGTCCGGTATATGGGGTCAGTGCTCTACTCCTTTGAACCACTGGCGCCACCCTGAACATCAGCACTTTTAGTGAAGCTTCCTGTTAAGTTATGTGCCTTAGTAGCTTTTGGGGTGAACATGAGATCCTGGTTTGTGGATTATTCTGTTGTCTATTGTTTTAGCATACACAACCTTGTGAGAGTGTACCTTTGTGAGCAGGTCAGCTGATTATGTCAGGTTTCATCTACAGTGTTAAAAAGGCATCCTTTCTAGGATGTGCATGAACTTTATGCACTGTGGGGGATTTCAGTATAAGTACAAAGCAAGAACTGCCTATACTTTGAGACTTGAGAAATCTCTGAGTTGACTCCTTTATTATTATAATTTATCATTTGCATTTAATTTCTAACCGTAGCTCTGTGGTAAGACAATGAGATTTGCACACACTTTTGCCTGCTTGTTTAGAACCAGAAGTTTCAGCTTAGGAGTTTTTTTTTTTTTTTTTTTGAGACAGAGTCTCACTTTGTCAACCTCAGTACAGTGCTGTGGCATCACAACTCACAGCAACCTCCAGATCTTGGAATTAGGTGATTCACTTGCCTCAGCCTCCAGTGAACCTGGGACCATAGGTGCCCACCACAACACCCAGCTATTTTTTGTTGTAGATTGGTGGCTGGGGCCGGGTTTGAACCCGCCATCCTTGGTGTATGGGGCTGGTGCCCTACTCACTGAGCCACAGGCACTGCCCCAGGTTAGGAGTTTTTACAAGGAAATGACTTGCTATATCACTATAAGTAATTTGAACAAAGCCAGCAACAACATGTAGTTCGTAATAAGAGATACATGTAGAATCCCTGTAATACTATGAAGTGAGTCACTTCCAGGTTCCTTGGCCTGTTAGGATGCTTGAGTCCCACCACTGAGCTACAGATACTGAGCCACTAGATACATTTTTAAAAATTTGCTGTCCTGATTGTTAGGTCTAGTCTAAAGTAGAAAAATACCAGTTAACTCCAGACAAATTCCTGGGCTGCAAGCCCTCAACAAAATGGAGTAAGTCTGATTCACTCCCAACATAGATGGGAAAGTACTCACTAACTTCTTGCTTGACTAACTCCTGGGCCTTGGAAATAAACCAACTAACATTTAGACAATACCAGGTGGAGATAATGCTGCGACAAAGATGTATGAAGGAAAAGCACTGGAACTAAGATGTATGGGAAAATACAAAAACAAAGATGTGTGATGTATGGCTGACTAACTGCAAAGTTCTGCTTCTGTACAATGCTTGCTTGCTAGCCTATCCAGATGCACCTGGACAGACTGCGTGCCAAACAGGATGCAGACCAAGCCTTAAACACCTGACTCGTTAAGCACTTGGGGCTGATCTCAGAAACCACATGTTGGGACACTGAGGCAGTAGCTGGCTGGCTCTTCAATAAAAGGACTCTGATGTAAATTTGATTTCTTTGGCAGTGTGGTCTTTGTGGAACACCTGGACACAAAATTTGGAGGCCCCAGTGAGAATCTCCAGACGCTGCCACTACTGATCCTCATCCGGCCTCCAAGACAGGTTGTGGTCCCTCTGAGGGGAGGCACTCTCTGGAAACATTCCAGGGCCCTTGGAGGACCCAGTGCCCTCAGGAGATTGGCTAATAATCACTGCTAAATTCATCTGTGAGTCCAGGTTCAGAGGTAAGCCATTTAAACATTAATTTTTGGCTATTGTGTGCAGACATTTAGTGTAACTATTGTGTTCATTTTTTGTTGTGCTTATTTGTTGTTATGGACTGTTGTGAAAATATATAACTGTTGTATTGTTTGTTGTGAATTGTGTAGGGACTTTAGGGACCTCTGAGGGAAGGCCAAAGGGACAGAAGCTTTGCACAGGAACCCCGGGATGCTGGGCTATCTGCCTGTCAGAGGCTCTCAGAGGTGTGTGTTGGTAATGCAACCTGTTGCTAGAAACACAGGAAATGCCAGTGGGGAACTTCTGCCCTGTAGAAGACCTATGGCACTGAGGCTGCCAAGACACTGGTGCTTTAGCCTTAGGCCTCAGAGTAATTGGGGTGCAGGGGACAGGTGACAAGGGACTTTGATTTCTAACCTCCAGTATTATGCCTGAGGTTAGTCCTGTAAACCTGTAAGATAGGAACCTCAGATTCCTGGGCTATCAGCCTGTCAGAAATAGGAGCCCTAGGTTACTGAGCTATTGGCCTGTGGAAGGGGCTCCAAAAACTGGGATGCCAGTGGGGGCCTCGGCCTTAAATGCACAATGTAGATTCATATATTTTTATTCATTTGTATTCTATGTTGTTTGTCTAGTTAACATATTATGGTTTGTGCTTCTGCTCTGTTGCCAGCCTTTGGTGTGGGCTGGCCCCCTACAGGTTTCTTTGATCCCCTCTTATGCTGACAGGGTTGGAAAGCAGTCACACAGGAAAACCTGGCCACCTTGACATTGATATATGAACAGAGTTAGTGAATAACCCCCCAGCTCGGCTCTGTGCCTGTTCTCCACATCTAGAAACTATAGGTTTAGACCTGTCTTTTCAGCCTGTTAGTCCCTCTGGTCTGAGTCCCTGGTTTAAGTCCTTCTAGTATGGATCGCCTGGGTCTGGGCCCCTCTGGTTTGAGTCCCTGGATTGAGTCCCTGTAGTTAATCTAGTTAATTTCTCTGCTTATAAGTTTAGTTTTTATTGGTCTATTGTGATGCTGTCATTGTGCCTATTTGTGCTTCTCTGTGCTTCATAGATGCTTTTTGTTCTTTTCAAAATAAGTTCCTCCTCTTCTAAGGGAAATACCCCACTGGATTATTTATTAAGACATTTTTAAGATATTTTCTCTACAAATAAGAGTGATAAAATCACTAAAGAACAGTTTTAGCTATCTCACTTCTCAGAAAAAAAAAAAAAAGTTCAGGCTACCAATTGGGCCACATAAGAAGTATTCCCCCAAACCAGTGAGACTTCTGAAACCCTAATTGTGTTAAACGTTAAATCTGTGCCAAAGAACTGTCCCTTTGAAACAGTGATTCTCAACCTTCCTAATGCCGCGACCCTTTAATACAGTTCCTGTGGGTCATGGTTCATAGATTGAGAACTGCTGCTTTAAAACCTCCCAGTAATTGGTTTAAAAAAGGAAGGTTGAAATTGTGTACAGTAAGTTGTTAAAGACTGACTGAAACAATAACAATATGTGGGCTTTTGCCCCCCCCTTCACAGGGTGAAACAATTGTGTGAATGGCTCCTGTGTGTGGCTCAGTTTTTATCCCAGCTGAAACTTGTCTTTAGTTTATCGGAGGGAAGAGAAAGCAAAACAGAGAAACCCACCCCGTTGAAAACTGTACTGAAGCGTTAAAAAAAATGACCTTTGATTGTTCAAGCAACTAGTTTCCTTTAAAATAAAATTAATTTTGAGCCTGTTACTAAAATCCAAATGTTTAAAAATTATGAAACTGTCACCTCTGTAATGCTTCTAAGATTACTAGATTCAACTGTGAACTTATGTAGAGAATATATTCTGCAGGGTGCAGCCCACCTGTGCCTAAAGATAAATTCTGGAAAAGAAACAAAGAGTCAAATTTCTAAGTTAATCTGAGTCTACAAATGAGAAAAATCCCTATCTAGCCCTAAACAAGAAAATCCTGTATTGATATAATATTCCGTAAACTGTCCCTCATTTGTAAAATGTAGTAGTTGTTTAAATTGTTTGAGAAACTGAATCTTTGTTTAAAAAAGAATTTTTTTTTTTTTTGTAGTTTTGTCAGTCAGGTCAAGTAAATAATTAATTTTGTGGTATACTGCCATCCTGTTTTGTAAAAAATGAGTTTTTGAAAGTGAAAGTAGACAGAATAATTAAAGCTCAAAAAATAAAATTTATGAAGAAATTTACATATGATCCAGTTAACCATGTATTGTCTTAATTTTTTTTTTTTTCCAGTTTTGGCCAGGGCTGGGCTTGAATCTGGTATATGGGACATGCGCCCTACTCCTTGAGCCGCAGGAGCCACTGTCTTTAAAATATTTTAACTTGTAATCTTACTTAAATAAATATTTTAAACTTTTAATATTTGACACACCTTCCAAAGTCAAAACTCTCAATCATTTTGAAATATTAAAACCACTAAAAACCTGAGAAGGACACAGTAGGCTTATTTGACTTATTAAAAATATATAGAAGAGACTAGAGGAGGCGGAGCAAGATGGCAGCCGAGTAACAGCTTTTTTGCATCTGGGCACCGTGAGTCTGGGGAGATAGGACTCCAGGCATCTCTGGCTGGTGGGAACTGCCTATCATCACTCCTATGAAGATACAGGGAGTCAGCGAGAGACGTCTGGACCCCAAGAGGAGGACTAAAACAGTGGAAAACCGGCAAGTGGTCCCATGTGTTCAATCCGTCTAAACCCGCCCACAACTGTAAGTTCAGTAGCAGCGAGACTGCAAACCAGAAAGGCCTTACCTGTGAACTGTTTTGATGTCCTTGGACTTGGCACTGAGTTGAACTGCCCTGGGGAAGGCCTGAGCGGGAGCACGGAGAACATTGGCCGTTGTCTAGGGCCCCAGTCTGAGCCGCTGAGCCAGACGGAGCTAATAGTGTTTGGCGGTGGGTCACACGGATCCATTGTCAGTGACCTGCCCCGGCAAGCTCCACCCTCAGGGTCACAGACCTAGAAACGGGTGGGAGCTGGTAACCCAGCAACCAAGTAGCCTTAGGGTGGGGTCTGAGACGCCTTGCAGCCCTAACCCTCAGGGGCAGAGTGAGACCGGTTTTGGCACACTGGGTAAGTGGATAGCCACTTCAGCAGCAATTCCAGCGAGAAAGCTGGGAAAGCTTCTGCTCAGCAAGTTTACAAGTTCAAAGTGCCTTTTAAGTAGGCTGAAGAGAGATTTAGGGTGTCTACCTGCTGGGGTTTGAGAAATCAGCAGCCTCCAGTCGTATCAGAACTGTGACTAACATCTCATACCCCAGAAGACCACGTGTTGCCCAGACAATATTCAATAACATATACAAACTGCTTTGTTTTTGGTTCTGTATTTTTTCTTTTTTTTTTTTTTGTTTGGTTGTTTTTTTCGTTTGTTTATTTTGACGTTGCTGATGTTCTTTTGTTTTTTTAATTTCAATCTTTTCCACACAGATCCCTTTTTCTTTCTCAGTTTTCCTAGTTTAATTATAATTTCCCATTGCTGCCTTTTTTAATAACTTCAACTTCATTTTTGCTAGTGTTTCTACCGATATAATTTGGTTTTTCACCCAGTTTTACCCCCGTAAAGTTTTCTGTTTGCTTCTTTTGGTTTGATTTATAGCATTTTTGTCTTTCCTCTCTACTTGGTGGAGGTGGGGTACTGTGTCTGATCAGGTTAGCAAAGAACTGCTGACCTCAAGGGAACCACGCAACTGGGCACCCCCAGAAGGTGAGGTTTTTTAAGGTTGTGTCAAAGTACCCTACTGTACACCTATATTGCCCTGTCTCCCTCTTTCTGTGCCTCTCTTCTTTTTGTCAATATTCCTTATACCCACCGCCTCTCCTTTCTCTATCTTTCTTATCACTCGGTCCTCCTTTCTTTCATCCCCTTTTTTTGCTTTTCAACCTTGTCACCCTTCTGGTCCTGTAACCCTTAGTCCACAGGCACAAGAACTTAAAGAGCAAGAGGAAGTGAAAGGAAAATTAGGGCAAGGAAACAGATAAAAGAAATCACTCATGAGGAAGAATCAGCAGAAAACTCCAGGCAACATGAAGAACCAGTCTAGAACAACCCCACCAAGGGACCATGAGGTAGCTACTGCAGAGGATTCCACCAGTATAGAAATGTTAGGAATGACAGAAAGGGAATTTAGAATACACATGTTGAAAACAATGAAAGAAATGATGGAAACAATGAAGGAAATTGCTAATAAAGTGGAAAATAACCAAAAGGAAATCCAAAAACAGAATCAAATAAGAGATGAACGATATGAAGAATATAAAAAATATATAGCAGACCTGAAGGAACTGAAACAGTCAATTAGGGAACTTAAAGATGCAATGGAAAGTATCAGCAACAGGTTAGACCATGCAGAAGAAATAATTTCAGAGGTAGAAGACAAAGTTCTTGAGATAACTCAGACAGTAAAAGAGGCAGAAAAGAAGAGAGAGAAAGCAGAACGTTCACTGTCAGAATTATGGGACTTTATGACGCGTTCCAACATACGAGTTATAGGAATTCCAGAAGGGGAAGAAGACTGCCCCAGAGGAATGGAAGCCATACTAGAGAATATTATAAAAGAAAATTTCCCAAACAGCACCAAAGAGTCTGACACACTGCTTTCAGAGGGATAAGGGACCTCGGGTCACCTCAACTCTAACCGAGCTTCTCCAAGACACATTGTGATGAACCTGTCCAAAGTCAAGACAAAAGAAAAGATTCTTCAAGCTGCCAGGAGTAAGCACCAGTTGACCTACAGGGGCAAATCCATCAGAGTGACCGCAGACTTCTCTAATGAAACTGTTCAAGCAAGAAGACAATGGTCATCTACCTTTAATCTACTTAAACAGAACAATTTTCAGCCCAGAATTCTGTACCCTGCTAAGCTAAGCTTCAAAATTGACGGAGAAATCAAATCATTTATGGATATACAAACATTGAGGAAATTCGCCACAACAAGACCAGCTCTACAGGAAATACTTCAACCTGTTCTGCACACTGACCACCACAATGGATCAGCAGCAAAGTAAGAACTCAGAAATCAAAAGACAGAACCTAACCTCCACACTGATGCAAAAGATAAAACTAAGCAATGGACTCTCACCAAATGAGACGAATAGAATACTACCACACTTATCAATTATCTCCATAAATGTTAATGGCTTGAATTCCCCACTGAAGAGACATAGATTGGCTGACTGGATTAAAAAACACAAGCCATCCATTTGCTGTCTGCAAGAAACACACCTGGCTTATAAAGACAAATTAAAGCTCCGAGTCAAGGGTTGGAAGACAATTTTTCAGGCAAATGGAATTCAGAAGAAAAGAGGAGTTGCAATCTTATTTTCAGTTACATGTGGATTGAAAGCAAGTAAAGTCAAAAAAGACAAAGATGGTCACTTTATATTGGTCAAGGGAAAACTACAACAAGAAGACATTTCAATACTAAATATTTATGCACCCAATTTAAATGCTCCCAGATTCTTGAAGCAGACCTTACTCAGTCTGAGCAATATGATATCTGATAATACCATCATAACAGGGGACTTTAACACACCTCTTACAGAGCTGGACAGATCCTCTAAACAGAAATTAAACAAAGATATAAGAGATTTAAATGAGACCCTAGAACAACTATGCTTGATAGACGCATATAGAACACTCCACCTCAAAGATAAAGAATATACATTCTTCTCATGACCCCATGGAACATTCTCCAAAATTATCATATCCTGGGACACAAAACAAATATCAACAGAATCAAAAGAATTGAAATTTTACCTTGTATCTTTTCAGACCATAAGGCACTAAAGGTGGAACTCAACTCTAACAAAAATGCTCAACCCCACCCAAAGGCATGGAAATTAAACAATCTTCTGTTGAATAACAGATGGGTGAAGGAAGAAATAAAACAGGAAATCATTAACTTCCTTGAGCATAACAACAATGAAGACACAAGCTACCAAAACCTGTGGGATACTGCAAAAGCAGTTTCGAGAGGAAAATTCATCGCTTTAGATGCCTACATTCGAAAAACAGAAAGAGCACATCAACAATCTCACAAGAGATCTTATGGAATTGGAAAAAGAAGAACAATCTAAGCCTAAACTCAGTAGAAGAAAAGAAATATCCAAAATCAAATCAGAGATCAATGAAATTGAAAACAAAAGAATCATTCAGAAAATTAATGAAACAAGGAGTTGGTTTTTTGAAAAAATAAATAAAATAGATAAACCATTGGCCAGACTAACTAGAAATAGAAAAGTAAAATCTCTAATAACCTCAATCAGAAACGATAAAGGGGAAATAACAACTGATCCCACAGAGATACAAGAGATCATCTCTGAATACTACCAGAAACTCTATGCCCAGAAATTTGACAATGTGAAGGAAATGGATCAATATTTGGAATCACACCCTCTCCCTAGACTTAGCCAGGATGAAATAGACCTCCTGAACAGACCAATTTCAAGTACTGAGATCAAAGAAACCATACAAAAGCTTCCAACTAAAAAATGCCCTGGTCCAGATGGCTTCACTCCAGAATTCTATCAAACCTTCAAGGAAGAGCTTATTCCTGTACTGCAGAAATTATTCCAAAAAACTGAGGAAGAAGGAATCTTCCCCAACACATTCTATGAAGCAAACATCACCCTGATACCAAAACCAGGAAAAGACCGAAACAAAAAGGAGAATTTCAGACCAATCTCACTCATGAATATAGATGGAAAAATTCTCAACAAAATCCTAGGCAATATATTACAGCTTATCATCAAAAAAAGTCATTCAGCATGGTGAAGTAGGCTTCATCCCAGGGATGCAAGGCTGGTTTAACATACGCAAGTCCATGAACGTTATCCACCATATTAACAGAGGAAAAATAAAGATCATATGATCCTCTCAATAGATGTAGAAAAAGCATTTGATAAAATCCAGCATCCTTTTCTAATTAGAACACTGAAGAGTATAGGCATAGGTGGCACATTTCTAAAACTGATTGAAGCCATCTATGACAAACCCTCAGCCAATATTTTACTGAATGGAGTAAAACTGAAAGCTTTTCCTCTTAGAACTGGAACCAGACAAGGTTGTCCTCTGTCACCTTTACTATTCAACATAGTGCTGGAAGTTCTAGCCAATATAATTAGGCAAGACAAGGAAATAAAGGGAATCCAAATGGGAGCAGAGGAGGTCAAACTCTCCCTCTTTGCTGATGACATGATCTTATACTTAGAGAACCCCAAAGACTCAACCACAAGACTCCAGAAGTCATCAAAAAATACAGTAATGTTTCAGGATATAAAATCAATGTCCACAAGTCAGTAGCCTTTGTATGCACCAATAACAGTCGAGATGAGAAGCTAATTAAGGACACAACTCCCTTCACCATAGTTTCAAAGAAAATGAAATACCTAGGAATATACCTAATGAAGGAGGTGAAGGACCTCTATAAAGCAAACTATGAAATCCTCAGAAAGGAAATAGCAGAGGATATTAACAAATGGAAGAATATACCATGCTCATGGACGAGAAGAATCAACATTGTTAAAATGTCTATACTTCCCAAAGCTATCTACCTATTCAATGCATTCCTATCAAAGTACCTACATTGTACTTTCAAGATTTGGAAAAAATGATTCTCCGTTTTGTATGGAACTGGAAAAAACCCCGTATAGCTAAGGCAGTTCTTAGTAACAAAAATAAAGCTGGGGGCATCAGCATACCAGATTTTAGTCTGTACTACAAAGCCATAGTGCTCAAGACAGCATGGTACTGGCACAAAAACAGAGACATAGACACTTGGAATCGAATTGAACACCAAGTAATGAAACTAACATCTTACAACCACCTAATCTTTGATAAACCAAAGAAGAACTTACCTTGGGGGAAAGACTCCCTATTCAATAAATGGTGTTGGGAGAACTGGATGTCTACATGTAAAAGACTGAAACTGGACCCACACATTTCCCCACTCACAAAAATTGATTCAAGATGGATAAAGGAGTTAAATTTAAGGCATGAAACAATAAAAATCCTCAAAGAAAGCATAGGAAAAACACTGGAAGATATTGGCCTGGGGGAAGACTTCATGAAGAAGACTGCCATGGCAATTGCAACAACAACAAAAATAAACAAATGGGAGTTCATTAAACTGAAAAGCTTCTGTACAGCTAAGGAGACAATAACCAAAGCAGAGAGACAACCTACACAATGGGAAAGGATATTTGCATATTTTCAATCAGACAAAAGCTTGATAACCATGATCTATAGAGAACTCAAATTAATCCACATGAAAAAAGCCAACAATCCCTTATTTCAATGGGCAAGAGACATGAATAGAACTTTCTCTAAAGATGACAGACGAATGGCTAACACATGAAAAAATGTTCATCATCTCTATATATTAGAGAAATGCAAATGAAAACCACCCTGAGATATCATCTAACCCCAGTGAGAATGGCCCACATCACAAAATCTCAAAACTGCAGATGCTGGTATGGATGTGGAGAGAAGGGAACACTTACACTGCTGGTGGGACTGCAAACTGGTACAACCTTTCTGGAGGGAAGTATGGAGAAACCTCAAAGCACTCAAGCTAGACCTCCCATTTGATCCTGCAATCCCATTACTGGGCATCTACCCAGAAGGAAAAAAATCCTTTTATCATAAGGACACTTGTACTAGACTGTTTATTTCAGCTCAATTTACCATTGCCAAAATGTTTAAACAGCCTAAATGCCCACCAACCCAGGAATGGATTAACAAGCTGTGGTATATGTATACCATGGAATACTATTCAGCTATTAAAAAAAATGGAGACTTTACATCCTTCGTATTAACCTGGATAGAAGTGGAAGACACTATTCTTAGTAAAGCATCACAAAAATGGAGAAGCATGAATCCTATGTACTCAATCTTGATATGAGGACAATTAATGACAATTAAGTTTATGGGGGGGAAGCAGAGAGAGGGATGGAGGGAGGAGGTTGGGGCCTTAGTTTGTGTCACACTTTATGGGGGCAAGACATGATTGCCAGAGGGACTTTACCGAACAATTGCAATCAGTGTAACTGGCTTATTGTGCCCTCAATGAATCCCCAATAATAAAAAAAAAAAAAGAAAAAGAAAAAAATTATATATAGAAAACATTGTCAAATATAAAATGGAAATTAATTTTGTCTAGGTTATGATTAATATATATTCCTATATTATAAAGCATTGATCTGCCCTAACCTATAAGACATTGGTTTCTCCTAACATATTGCCAGTAATAATTTTAATTTATCTAAAAAGGAAAAAAGGAAAGTGTTTTTGGTAACTGACTGAGTCCAAAGTTTGTCCTAAAGGAAAGAAATAAAAATATTAATATTATAATAAACATAATATTATTTGAGAAATGCTCTCAAATTCAAAATCCTGATGTCTTTGATAATTACGCACCTAGAACTTCATTAAAAATTAACATAGTTATGAGTGTTGCTATCCTAATTTCAAACAAAACAGAAATCAATTACATGAAACTGAGTTAATTTGTTTTGGCTTTTTATTTGAAATATTGCTGATCCTTTTTGTGTTCTGTTTTCTGGAAGTTAAGAAAACCATTTTCTATCTTTTAAGCTATTTGTAGCTTTTCAAGCTATTTATGTGCTTATGAGCAGAATTTGAAACATTTATTTTCTCTCTCTCCTTGATTTCTCCAGAATTTGAAAGCCATTTGTAAGAATTTTTATGACAATGCAGTTATTTGCATAAATTCAATAAGAATCTGTTTTGGTGTGGCACCTGTGGCTCAAAGGAGTAAAGCGCCAGCCCCATATGTTGGAGGTGGTGGGTTCAAAACCAGCCCTGGCCAAAAAAAAAAAAAAAAAAAAAAAAAGAATCTGTTTTGTTCTATAGGACATGATGAAGACACAGATTATTTTTCCAAGGCTTTGCCTGAAATAGCATATCCAGAGGTGTCCAGATTGCGTTAAGGAATTAAGGTTGACTTTATAAGGTCAGTTATGAAAAAAAAAAAAAAAGCCCTTTGAAAAACTGGCCAGATACCCATCAATAACATTTCCTGATCTGTGGTAGTTAACTAAGGTCACTTTTTAACATGACTAGGAATTGAAATGTACTTGGGGACCTCAGAGAGAGAGAAATTTACCCAATGCATACAGGTATCTAATGGCACAGATGAAACCTGGGTTTATGAAAGGCTTCAGTCTAACCTGAAAATTTCTTATAGAAGGTTCCAGGAAACCCAGTTTTAAAAAGAGCCTAAATAGCTAATAATTAATCATTCTTATTGAACTTTATGCAAATAATTAGGTCCAGTATACTGACAGTACAGTTTATTTTGATAACTAAGTTAGTTCTGCTATTATTTGCCTTCTAGTAAAGAGAAAAATTGGAGAGAGAACTGATTCAAAAAAAGGCTGTGGCCCACCTGTATTAAATCCCAGCCTTATCTGTAATGTCAACTCATAAAATAAAACATAACTATTCTACTAAACTAATCTGTTAAATGAAATTAAGAAACTGGCCAAGTATAGAATTGTGTACAGTAATTATATTTACTCTTAAGCCTTAAGACTCAACAAAGGTTGCCTATTGGCCACACTAGAAAATTTCTACAGCATTAAATGTTATCAATTCTGTAAAAACTCTTAAAACTATATATTATCTTAAAAATTATGCTGTTTATAAATAAGAATACTAATGTTCTCATTATATAAACCTTAGCCTTGAAATCCAGAACTTATAAATGTTTGTAAATAACTGTTAAATAGTTTCATAGTCTTAAAACAATCAACATGCCCTGATCCAGCCACATACTGGAAGCTGACTGGTCCTCGCATGGCTGAAGCCTGAGGAAACTCCTCATGAGACTTATATTAATTAAACTTTAAACTTTAGAAAAAGAGGAAAAAACATAATCTATGTACCCACATCACTCCTTCTCCTCCTCCTCCTCCTCCTGGTAGTAGGCCCTTGCATTTTCAATGTTAAAAAGTGAATGAGCATTGTCAAACTTACAATGTGAATCAATATGACCCTCACCACTGGGTCAATGATTTGACCCCCAAGAGAGAAAAGGGGGGACTTGTTAGGTCTAGGCTAAAGTAGAAAAATACCAGTTAACTCTTGACAAATTCCTGGGCTGCACACCCTCAACAAAATGGAGTAAGTCTGGTTCACTCCCAAGATAGATGGGAAAGTACTCCCTAACTTTTTGCTTGACTAACTCCTGGGTCTCGGAAACAAACCAACTAACCTTTAGATAATACCAGGTAGTGAGAATACTTTGACAAAGATGTATGGAGGAAAAGGACTGGAACCAAGATGTATGGAAAATACTAAAACAAAGATGTATGACGTATGGCTGGCTAACTGCAAAATTCTGCTTCTGTACAATGCTTGCTTGCTGCATCCCCAACCAGGATGAAGACCAAGCCTGAAACACCTGACTCCTTTTTTTTTTGTGGTTTTTGGCCAGGGCTGGGTTTGAACCCACCACCTCCGGCATATGGGACCGGTGCCCTACTCCTTGAGCCACAGGCGCCATCCCGAAACACCTGACTCCTTAAGCACTCGGGGCTGCTCTCAGAAACCCCATGTTGGGACAATGAGGAAGTTGCCAACTGGCTCTTCAATAAAAGGACTCAGCTGTAAATTTGGCTTGTTTGGTAGTGTGGTCTCTGGGGAACTCCTGGGCACAAAACTGATCACATAAAAAGCTTCTATTTTATTGTATATAAAACGTATTTCAATAATTTGTCTAAAATTTAAAAATAAAACTAATAGAAAAAAAACACACATGCATCAAGTAATTCCCAGTTAGCCAGGGACACTCTTGTTTATGCTGACTTTACTGGTATAATTCTTAGGTATGTCCTCAATAAATATTTGCCAAATGAATAAATTGATGAGGATGATAAATATCTTTAGTCATTGGAAGTTAAGAGGCTTTTATTTTTTACATTAGAGTAAAATGGAAAATTATCTACATATTAATTCTAAAGAGAATATTTAAATATGTTGGGGTGTATCCATTTGACATAGCTTTGAAAACTCTGTAGAATATTTATTGAGAATGTAAAACAGGCCCGGTGTAGTGGCTCACACCTGTAATCCTAGCACTCTGGGAGGCTGAGGTAGGTAGATTGCTTGAGCTGAGGAGTTTGAGACCAGCCTGAGCAAGAGTGAGACTCCATCCCTACTAAAAATAGAAAAAATAGCCAGGCAGGCAGTGGGTTGGGTGGGGGGTGCCTGTAGTCTCAGCTACTCTGGAGGTAGGCTGAGGCAAGGGGGTCTCCTGAGCCCAGGAATTTGAGGTTGCTGTGAGCTGTGATGACCGCACAGCACTCTACCCAGGGTGACAGAGTAAGACTCATTCTCAAAAAAAGAAAAAATAAGAGAGACTGTAAAACAGTCTAAGCAACTAATCAGGATAGCAGTATCTATATACTAATATAGAGCCTAATAAGCAACTAAATCAGGATAGCAGTATCTATCTTTTTCTTTCTTTCTTTTTTGAGACAGAGTCTCACTTTGTTGCCTTCACTAGGGTGCCATGGTGTTGTAGCTCACAGCAACCTCAAATTCTTGGGCTCAAGTGATTCTCTTGCCTCAGCCTGAAGAGTATCTTGTACTACAAGCTCCCACCACAACTCCCGGTTATTTTTAGAGACAAGGTCTCGGTCAGGCTCAGGTTAGTCTCGAACCTGTGAGCTCAGGCAATCTACCTGCCTCGGCCTCCCAAGTGCTGGCATTACAGGTGTGAGCCACCACGTCTGGCAGCTCCTTCAGGTCTTGCACGGTCTCCTTCTCAGTCTGGATGCCCTCTGTTCCTGCCAGACCCCTGGCCGTCCCTGTGGCCAGATCCCCTGGACCCCAAGCTGCCCTTGAAGCTGGTGGAGCAGGAAGTGGAGATCTGGGAACTTGAGCCCCTGCATAGACACTGACCGTGCTGCTGGCAGGCCAGACAGGGACTGGTAGTTGGTGGAGAGGGCAGTGGAGCGAGCAGTGAAGGTCATGATGTCTGAGGAGGAAGACAAGAAGACAAGACTCAGGGTAAAGTTGGGCTGTGAGTTAGGATTCAGAGTTGCCCAGCTGGGTGTCTCTGGCTCAAAACAGCTCAGTTAGTTGCAGACAGGCTGTCATCAAGAGTTAACATGCCTCTGAAGGCTTGGCTAGGGTGGGAGGATGGTCTTACAAGCTCATTCACATGACAGTTGGCAGGTCTTGGTGCCTCTTCATGAGTGCTTCTCCTCAGAGTTGTCCTAGGACTGAGTATGCACCTCCCCTCCTGCCCCAGGATAAGCAGTCAAGAGAAAGCAACTAAGGCAGGCCAGTCTTCATGTCCTAACCTCAGGAGTGATGTCTGTGTTAAATGTTCTACTTGTCAGAATCCAGTCATTATACAGATCGTTTGGTCTTGGTATATTGGCCCCCATGCTGCGGAGTTCTTCACAGCAGGCTGGGACCATTAACTTAAGTCTGCTGGTATCAAAATCAAGTGATCTCCAAATACTTTAAAAATAGACCAAGCAATCATATTTTCAGTCTTGTAGAGCCACCCATGGCACGGTGCTCAGTTCTGTGAGAAAAGCACTGTGACTCCAGCCTGCTGCTGCCCCTCTTAGCTCCCTGACCCAGAGGTTCCTGGCTGTGCTACCAGGTGACATCTCCTAGACTCGCAATGCCCTTCTCCCCAGAAACTTCCCTTCCCTCCACGCTTCTTGGGTCGTGGCTCTGTGCTGCTGTCTCTGGAAGGTCTCTGGTTGAGAGAAACTTCCCCTCTTTCCAGCCTGTGGAAGGGTAGCCCATAGAAAGCTGCCTGCGTGTTTCTGCCCTCTCCTACTGACACCTTTTCCTGATCACCCCCTAGTCTTTGCAGTCACTCAGGACATCCCACCTCTGGGTAAGACCTACAGGGGGCAGGTGTGTAGGGAGGTGGTGGGGAGGTATTGGGGTGTCTTACTGGCTGCCTACCACAGTTCACTCTGTGGCTCCCAAAGATTTGTCTCCTTCCCAGAAGCCATGATATCAGATCAGTGATTCAAAGAATGAATTTGGGGACCACAGAACACTGGTAAGACAGGATTTATTTACAGAAAATAATACAAAAACACCAAAGCTCCTGGCAGAGAGAGAAAACCCAAGTTGGGAGAAAAAAGCTCTCTCTCTCCCTGTCTGTCTGTCTCTGGGCTCTTTGTCCAGGGATATATAGTCCCATGGGTCCCTCTGTGGTTAAGTCTAGCTGTCTGGGTGGAAAATGAATGGCTACAATCTCTTTCATTCTGAAACCTAAGAAATTTGCATGAAATCGACCAGGCCTAAGAAATGGGTGTTCCCTGTTCAGCTGCAAGTGCAAGGGGAGGGAAACCTAAGGTGCTAGTGTCTCCCCAGCAGTTGTCTTGCCCCTCCAGCTACTGGAGCCTCCTGTGGGCCCCCCTGATTACCCTCCAGCCGGCTGGTTCCTCCGCCCACTGCCACAGCACCAACACCGCCAAGGTGGAGGCAGCAGGCTGGGGAGGCAGCTCCAATGAGCTGGCTGGGGCGCCACCTGTGCTGTATCAACTGGACATATTTGCTAGGACTTATGTTCAACTTTGTACACAAGGACAGGGCAGTGCTGAGGAGCATAGGGTGGGGCTGAGGCTGGGTGTTTTTTTTCTCACTTCCCCGTTGGCATCTGTCACTGTGGAAATGGTTGCTGTACCACAGGGCACAGTAATACTGGGCCTCATCCTCAGGCTGGGCCCCCGTGATGGTGAGGGCAGCCTTGTCTCTGAGCAGGGAGCCCGAGAAGCAGGCAGGGATGCCTGGGTTCTGGTTGCTGCCATCAAATATCAAACCCTGAGGTGACTGGTAGGGCTTCTGTTGGACCCAGCGGGCATAGTTGCTGGTGGTCACGGCCCCAGTGCTGGAGCCACAGGTGAGTGTGACCGTCCCTCCAGGATTTGTGGACAGGGAAGTTTCCTGAGTCACCACAGCCTGGGAAGTGGCTCCTGAAAACGGGGGGCGGTGGGGATAAAATGTTCAGGAGAAAAGGCAGCACAAAGGTTCAGAGTCGCCTTCCCCATGCCCAGCCCAGAAAGTCCCCTCTGACCTGTGCAGTGAGCCAGAAGTGTGAGCAGGAGAGGACCTCAGGCCATGGTGTAGATGGCCCAGGGCTGAGCTGTGCAGGATTGTTCCACACAGAGTAAGCCCCACACTCTCATTATAACTCCTAACATTGTGTAGGGGACAAGGATGTCATGCAAATGATACCCCAAAGGACACTCGGTAACTTGGCCAGGTCATAGTTACTGAGTTTTCACCCATCAATGACTCTGTGTTAAAGGGATGGGGGCCAGGAGGATCATTTCCCAGCTGATTCTGTCCCAGGACCAGGCCTATAGCGGCCTCTAGCGTGCAAAGTGGAAACAGGGCTGGATGCCCTGCTGGGGGTCTTTCCCTGTGTGCAGCCCTTTTGCCTTACGCGGGGAGTGTTCGCTTCTCTCAGTAGGTAAAACTCAGTGCCTGTGATTCTCCAGGCAGAAAACTGGATGGAGGAATGTTGGGAAGGAGAGGCCAGAATGAGTCACTGCCTCTCTTCTTTAGTCCAATACATACACTTCAGTGTCCTTATTGAGTAAAGGAGCTAAGATCTTGGGTTCTCCAGAACCCACCTGATCATGTGTGTCCCTAGCTATATAGGGGGTTGACTATCCTGTGGCTGGATGCTGGGTTTATAGAAGGACCTGGTAGCATTCCACAATTCCTTTCTTTTTTCCCCCTTTTTTCTTTTCTTTCTTTCTTTTATTTATTTATTTTTTTCGAAGATGGAGCAAGCAATCCACAATTTATTTAGGAAGGATGATTCAGTTCTCTGCTGCTCCAGAAAACTGAAGAACTATGTTGTGGGTTTTCCCTGGGGGTTTGCCAAATACTTGGGTGTGTGTACATGTGTGTGCGCACGCACGTGTGTCTATGTCTGCTGGTAGTGTAGCGCCTGTGTCCGGGCCTATGTACCATGGCTGCAGAGCACATGCCTTCTCTGCGCCCCCTTTAAGCTAGAAGCCCCTCTGTCACCTGATAATTTTTAACAGAAGTACCAAAGGTACTTTGGGTGGAACATGGGCTTGCAGAGATGAAGAAGCCTATGAAGTGTGTTCCTCTCTCTTAAAGGGGGGATTGTGAGATGCAAACATTTGTTTTGCTCTGGAGGGAACAGCCTGTCATGTCACAGACTTATGGCTGCTAGAAGCCTCACTGGTACGGTGGCTCTGGAGATGTCACAGAGTTGTCTGTCATCTACAGCACTTGTTATACCAGGGGCTTTATAATATTTGCCACCCCTTGAGTATCTGGTGTGATAGACGTGATTTCTTCATGGTGTTCTATAGAATATCCAGGTATCTTGGGATATATAGACATAGTGGAAGAGCTAATGGATCTCTGGGACAAAATCTTAAAAGCGTGCCCTAGTCCACTCCATGAGTTTGAATTGCTTTTGATCTGTTTTCCTGACAGGAATGAGAAAGTATGCATTCATACTTTCAGTGGCCATAGAGGCTGTCCCCATGTTACAAACAGGATGGGGTCTGTAGGCTTGTTTTTAAGTTGAATTTGTATGTGAGTTGGAACAGGGGCAGTTACCTATTACCTGGAATAGCCCCCATTTGTAAGTATGAGTCACACATCATCACTCAGATGTCTGTAACTCAGGGACTGCCTGTATACAGTGCAACTCTCCTACTATGGGCTCCTCAGAAAACAGTCTCTGACTTGTTTTCCTGCAGAGATTTCATTGAAAAGACCTACAAAGAAGGGAGGAAGAGGATGGCAAAGAGGGAAGAATTGATCTGCAATGGAGTTGTAGTGGAGATCTCAGGCTGGCCCACGTGGATTTAGAGAGCTGGGAAGATTCTTGAGGCTTGTTACAGATTGTGGCAGGGTCTCTGTTATACTCTTGCAATGAGCAGTTTTCTTATGTGGCTGCCCCTGGGGAAGGGTGTAATTTGGGGCACGTCAGTTCATTGAACCCTAAGGGATTTCTCAGAGAGTTACCAACACCTAACATTCCTGGTAGCAGGGGGAAGCAGAGTCTTGGTCTTGAAGGAAAGAAGTGAATGTCACCCTAGCATACAGGT
Organism: Nycticebus coucang; assembly: GCF_027406575.1. Taxonomy (NCBI): domain Eukaryota; kingdom Metazoa; phylum Chordata; class Mammalia; order Primates; family Lorisidae; genus Nycticebus; species Nycticebus coucang. The sequence goes on along the minus strand of NC_069805.1, from coordinate 29,787,660 downwards.
TCCTGGAGGGAAAGGATAGGCAGGGCTCTTTTCCTCCCAAGTATGTGGAGAGCATGGGGACAGGCAGGCCAAGCATTTTCTCCTCTGGTTTTTCTAGAAGTCTTAAAATTATTTATTTATTTATTTTTTGAGATAGAGTCTCACTATTTCACCCTCAATAGAGTGCTTTGGTGTCGCAGCTCACAGCAACCTCCAACTCTTGGGCTTAAACTATTTTCTTGCTTAGCCTCCCAAGTAGCTGGGACTAAGGCGCCAGCTAGAATGCCTGGTTATTTTTTGGTTGTAGTTGTCATTGTTTGGCAGGTCCAGGCCAGGTTCAAACCTGTCAGCTCAAATGTATGTGGCTCATGCCCTAGCTGCTGAGCTATAGGCACTGAGCCAGAAGTCTTCAAATTTAACTCTCCCATTTAGGGTTCGGACTATGACCATTTTGGATTAACTTTCATGTGTGGTGTGAGAAAAGAAGTTAGGTTCATTTTTTTATGTGTATGTACAATTTTTCCCTCATCCTTTGTTGAAAAGATACCCTTTCTCCCATTGTCTTGCTTTGGTACTTCTGTTAAAAATCAGTTAACAATTAATGAAAATTGCTTTTTTTTTTCTTTTTTTGAAAAAAATCTGTATCATGTTCTTTTGATTTCTATGTCTGTTGTTACACTCGTTCACAGGTTGCTGTGAACTGTGATGTCACAGCACTCTACCCAGTGGGACAGCTTGAGACTCTGTCTCAAAAAAAAAGCAAGAAAAAAAAAAAGCAAACAATAAGCCGGACATAGTGGCTCCCACCAGTAACCCTAGCACTCTGGGAAGCCAAGGCAAGTGAATTTCTTGAGCTCAGGAGTTTGAAACCAGCCTGGGCAAGGAGACCTGTCTCTACTAAAAACAGAAAAATTAGCCAGGCATTGTGGCAGGTACTTGTAGTCCCAGCTACTTGAGAGGCTGAAGCAAGGGGATCGCTTGAGCCTAAGAGTTTGAGGTTGCTGTGAGCTATGACACAAAGAAAGAAAGAAAGAAAAGCATGCAGGAGCTTGGGTTGGGTTCACATTGCAACCCAACTTCTTAGTTTGTAGCTCAAATTTCATTCAGTTCTTTAGTCTTTAGTCTTTGTGGGGACTGCCTACCACACGCATGATTCAGAAATGAGGTAGGCATTTTGGCAGAAATTATACACAAAACTTCAGGGCCCTCTGTGTGGCTCTCTTCCCCATGGGATCCCTTCCTTCCTTCCTTTCCAGTATGTGTCATTTTTCTGAACTCTGTGGCTTTCTTCTTCAAGCCAGATACCCCGTACATTTACTTTAGGAGTTTTTGCCATGGCAATTTACTTATTTATTTTTTCTTTAAATTAGGCTCTCTCTCTGATTACCAAGGATGGAGTACAGTGGTTCGATCATAGCTCCCAGCAACCTCAAACTCCTGAGCTCAAGTGATCATTTTGCCTCAGCCTCCCAAGTAGCTGGAACTACAGGTGCACGGCATGGCACTGTCTTGGCTATTTTATTTATTTTTATTTTTCTGTAGAGACAGGATTTCACCATGTTGCCCAGGGTAGTCTTGAACTCCTGCCTAAAGTGAACCTTCCTTCTTAGCCTCCCAAAGTTCTAGGTGCTGGGGTTACAGATGTGAGTCATCACATCCAGCCTTACCAGTTTTTACTGATTCCAGTTTACAAGCCATAAAAATTGGGGAGTTCGGTTCCACCATACCCTTCTTCAAAGTATCACTTTCTATCCAGGTTCTATTCCCCACATTCAGATAGCTGCTTTCTAATATTTTATCCAGAAGGTATAGTTGATTTCTCAGTAAGGTTCTGTCCAAAAGGGGCTTGTACAAACATACCCAAATTAGAGCTCTGACATTGAAAAGTAGACTTCGTAAGCCCAACACAACAGTGATGGTCACACTTCATTTACTAGGACTTTGTCAGATGTCCCCTGATAGTTAGGAGAGTGGGGAACGCAGCCATAATTCTGCACGGTAAGGCAGGTGTTGCCGAGGTTATCTTCCTAAGGAGGAGGAATACTGGAAGAGGGCAAGAGTGCCTTCAACACACAGAAAGAAAGGGACTGAGTTGTTCTCTTTTTTCAGCCGTTCAGTCTTTTTTGTTTGTTTCTTTTTGAGACAGTCTCAAACTGTCACCCTGGGTAGAGTGCCTTAGCATGACAGCTCACAGCAACCTCCAACTCTTGGGCTTAAGCGATTCTCTTGCCTCAGCCTCCCAAGTAGCTGGGACAGTGGGCACCTGCCACAGGCCCAGCTGTTTTTTTGTTGTTGTTGCAGTTTGGCCGGGGCTGGGTTTGAAACCGTCACCTTTAGTATATGTGACCGGCGCCCTACCCGCTGAGCTACGGGCACCGAGCCACCTTGTGCTCTTTAAGCAGTCAATCCTCTTTCCCCCTTCCTGCTGGCACCTGACACCCACTAATTTGGTTTTGTGTGTATGGCGTCACCTGCTCTGGACACTTAATACAAAGGAAACCAAACAAGATGTGGCCTTTGTGTCTGGCTTTTTACACATTGCAGAACGTTTCCAAGGCTTGTCCATCTCGTAGCCGTATCTGTGCTTCATTCTGGTTTAACATTGGAATAGTGTTCTGTCGTATGGATATACTATATTCCTCATTTATCTACTTATAAGTTTAAAGACATCTGGGCTTTTGGCTACTTTTTGGCTAATGTGAATATTGCTGCTAGGAACATTTGGGTACAAGTTTTTGTGTGAATACATGTTTTCACTGCTTTTGATTATACCCTTAGGCATGCAATTGCTGGGTCATATAGTACCTCTATTCCTCTATTTTTAATTCTTTTCTATTTCTTTATATTTTCTGCCATACTGTTTTTCTTTTCTCTCTCTTTTTCTTTTTTTTTTTGGAGACAGAGTCTTATTATATCACCCTCAGTAGAGTGCTGTGGCGTCATAGCTCACAGCAACCTCCAACTCTTGGTCTTAAGCCATCCTCTTCTTTCATCCTCTAGAGTAGGTGAGACCATGAGCTCCTGCCATATTGCCCATCAAGTTTTTTTTTTCTTTCTTTTTTGGTAGAGATGGGTGGTCACACTCTTTGGCTGGTCTAAGCTCAGGTGATCCACCCACCTTGGTCTCCCAGAGAGCTGGGGTTATAAGCAGGAGCCACCTCGCTGGCCTATTTGCATTTCATGTAATGAATAATGATGCTGAGCATTTTTTAATGTGTTTGTTGTCCACTTGTGCGTCTCTTTTGGAAAAATGTCCATCCAACAACTTTGACCATTTTTTGTTGTGTTGTTTATTGTTTTGTTTTGAGTTGTAAGAGGTTTTTTATATATGTGTATGTATATTTTATATATATAAATACACACACATATATGTATATTCTGGGTACTAGACCATTATCAGTTATATAATTTGCAAATATTTTAACCCATTTTGTGGGTATCTTATCACCTTAAAGCATGGTATCCTTTGATGCACAAATGTGCTTTACTTTAATGAAGTTCCATTTAATCTGTTTTTAGTTTTATTGTTGCACATGCACTTGGTGTAATATATAAGAAGCCATTGTCAAATCCAAGGTAAATATGCATATACTGTATACTTTCATACAAAAGATGTATATTTTTTAGCACTTATATTCAGGTGTTTGATTCATTTGAAGTTAATTTTTATATATGGGATAGGTAAGTGTCCAGTTTCATTTTTTTTTGCATATGAAATGTGGTTATCCCAGCACCATTACATGCTCTGGAGACTCTTATAGATATTCAATTAACATGACATATGTGGGTTTATTTCTGAACTCTCAATTTTATTCCATTTTTCTATATTTTTACCTTCTGCCAGTGCTACACTATTTTGATTATGTCACTTTGTAATAAGTTTTGAAATCAGGAAGTGTGAGTCCTCTAATTTATGTATTTATTTATCTTCTCAAGATTGTTTTGGCTATGCAGGATACCTTGCAATTCCATGTGAACTTAAAAACTAGACTTTGCTGATTTTGCACAAAAGGTCCCTGGGATTTTGATAGACATTGTGTTGAATCTATAGATCACTTTTTGTAGCACTGAGATCTTAACAATACTAAGTTTTCCAATCCATAAACATGAGATGCTTTTCTATTTCTTTATATTTTCTTGAATTACTTTCATCAATGGTTAACAGTTTTTAGTGTACAATGTACAACTTTCTTAGTTAAATTTGTTCCTAAGTATTTTATTCTTTCTTTTGCTTCATAAATGAAATTGTTTATTTTTATTTATGTATTTAGTTTTTAGTCAGAGTCTCATTCTGTTGCCCTCTGTAGAGTGCTGTGGTGTCACAGCTCAGAGCAACCTCAAACTCTTGGGTTCAAGCAATTCTCTAGCCTCAGCCTCCCAAGTAGCTTGAGACTACAGGCACCTGCCACAATGTCTGCTAGCTTTTCTATTTTTGGTAAATATGGAATCTTGCTCTTGCTCAGCTGGTCACTCCTGAGCTCAAGCAATTCACTTCCTCAACCTCCCAGAGAGCTACAATTATAGGTGTGAGCCCCTTTGCCGGCCTGAAATTGTTTCCTTAATATCGTTTTTCTTTATTTTTCATTGCTAGTGTATGAAAGTACAACTGATTTTGCCTATTGGTATTGTATTGTGTAACTTTGCTGAAATTCCTTCTTAGCTTGAATTATTCTGTGTGTGACTTCTTTGGGACTTCCTGTACGTGAAATCCTGGCATCTGCCAGTAGTGGTGGTTTTCTCCTGCCTTTCCTTTCGGCACCTGGTTACTCCCCTTCCTGGCAGACTGTCTTCAGTTCTTTTTCTTCCACGCACCCGCACAACTTACCTTTCTTCCTTTTGGAATTCTGAGTATGGTCTTAAAAATTTATACATTCTTAGCCTTGGTAACCCTTTGATCCCACCAGAGAGGTCGAGAGTAGTATGCTTAGAACCTAAATGCTCATTTTTTTACATCATAGAGTGAGCAGTGCCACAGAACAGAGCCAGATACCAGTTGCTTCAGAAGGATTTCTTTTTTCTTTTTGACACATTTTCCAGTTGTGTATACTGCTTGCTTCTTGACTAAGCTTTACAAGTTCTCACACCTCGGGGTGTCTGTAAAGGACCTCTTTTTTTCCTTTAACACATATAATAAACTAAGATTACATTTTAAAAATATAGATATTATTTACCAAAAACGGTGCCTTTAATCCTATTCTTTAGAGAAATAATGAATTGGGATATATAATTGCAGAATAATTTTGTGTGCACATGTATTTATATAATGTACATTGGCGAGGTGCTTTATGCACCTCTGTTAGTCTGAGGGAGGCGTATTGCCTTAGTTCACAGCTTCCAGACCACCTTGAGCTAGAGTGAGACCTTGTCTCTGAAAATAGCTGGGTGTTGTGGTGGTACCTGTAGTCCCAGCTCCTCAGGAGGCTGAGGCAAGAAAATCGCTTGAGCCCAAGAGTTTGAGGTTGCTGTGAGCTGGGCCACCACAACACTCTACCAAGGATGACAAATAAATGAATAAATAAATAAATAAATAAATAAATAAATAAAGAGTCCAATATGGCTATACCATTGTAAGGTATGAATTTCTCATTCCACGTTGTGTATCATGAATATCCTTCCATAATCGTAGAGGTAAATCAAGATGCCCAGAAATGAAAAGCAGATTTATTCATTAAGGACAGTTACAAATAAAAATTGCGGAGTCTCGCTGAAGAACTGGATGGAGATCCACCAGGTAAAGTCTGTGTAGAGGGGTCAGAGTGCTGTGATTTATTAGGAGCAACTGAGAAAGAGGTGGACTATGCAAGGCACTGCCTCTTGGATGTCTGTTCATCATTCCTGATGTGCATGAGGGTCTTCGTCAAGTTACTGTAAAGTATCTTTACTGTGGGGACGTTTGGGGATAAGATTGGCTGCATTTATAGAAGTAGATTCTGTTCCCCCATTTACAAAATGAGATTAAAAATAGAACCTACTTTCAAGTGTTGTTGTGAAAATTATAGCAAATAAGATGATGTATATAAATGTACCAGCATATTATAAATGCTCAGTCAATGCCAGTGATGAGTTTATAGTAGGTAGAATTTAATATCACTGATCATATTCAAAATACAGTAGAACCCTCACAGTTGACCACCTCCCTACACTGACCCCCTCCTTAAGTTGCTCTGATTTTTGTAGACCAGACATGCACCACATGTACGTATAGGTACCTTAGGCCTAGATCCTTATGTTGAACACCTGTGTCTATTGACCAGTTTGTTACAGTCCTAATCCCAGAGTGCTGGAATTACAGGCGTAAGCCACCTTGCCACACTAAGGGATGCTATTCTGTGGAGGAAATGTGCTTGACTTCAACCCTTTGATCTGATCCAGTATCTACTGTTCCTTCTGGATTATAAAACAATTGGGTTCTGCTTTTCCTGAACCAGTAGCCCACAAGTCATTTCCATGTTTCCTCCATCTCAGGCCTCAAGGTGGAATTGGAGTCAGTTAAGACCCTTCCTGTCCCCTGTCAATTGCTGGTCCATGTGGAGGCTGCCTCGAGCACTGATGTGCCTGATTATGGGATCCGCACATCACAAGGGCCTGGGAAGGTTTATGTCTTGGTTCCGTCACTTTTCTGAACACCAATGTAGAACAGCCAGGAGTAGTACTCAGCCTCGTCCTTCGGCTGGGCACCTGACAGGGTCAGGACAGCTTTGCCTGGAATGAGGGAGCCTGAGAACCAGGTAGGGGTCCATGACAGTTTGTTGCTTATATCATAAATCAGTGCTCTGGGAGCTTGGCCAGATTTCTGTTGGAACCAATGTGGATAATGACCAGTAGTGGCTGCTCCAGTGCTGGAGCCACAAGTGAGGGTGACTGTCCCTCCTGGGACACAGTCAGTGAAGGCTCCTGAATCACTACAGCTTGAGAACTGGACCCTGAAACCAAAAAGAGAAAGGTATCAGGAATGAGGAACAAAGGCAGAAGGATCCCTCCGAAGGCTGGTGTTTGAAACCTCTATGAACCTGGGCAGCAGGTGAAGAGGAAGAAGAGGAGGGAGTGGAGGAGGAGAAGAGTCCAGGCAATGGTGCAGCCTTTGGAAGAAACGCCTGCCCTGAAGTGGATGTTGGACTCTCTGATGGCTCCTTACTTCCTACCTAGCTTCCTGCACAGAGGGTGTTTGTTGTATGGTGCTTTATGCAAATCCGAGCTCTTTCCCACCCCCTTCCACCGCCCGGGTCCTCAGCCTTGAGAGCAACTGCACGGTGGGGTAGGCCCAGGGTGTCTGTGTGCTGTGCATTTTCCCCATGAGAAGAAATGGTTGCTGTAACGTTTTCTATGAGCCAGGGATCAGCCATGCAGAGTCTATTAAATTTGAACCACTTGGGCTTCTTTAAGTCCTTTGAGATGATCCTCAGCGCCCCCTGGTGGCCTCCATGGGCTGAGGCCATGGTTGCCTCATTCATTTAGCAAGTAACACATGGTTTGTTCTTGTGCATTTGTATTTCTCCAACAAACCGACATTCACTGCTTATCTCTTTTTCGTGGTCATTGTTTTTCATACCTGTTTTTTTTTTTTTTTTTCCAGACAGAGTCTCAAAGTTGTTGCCCTGCATAGAGTGCAATAGTATCACAGCAACCTCCAACTCTTGGGTTTAAGTGATTCTCTTGCCTCAGCCTCCTAAATATTTGGGGCTACAGGCACCCAGCACAATGTCCAGCTGTCTTTTGGTTGTGGTTATCATTGTTGTATGGCAGGCCCAGGTTGGATTCTAACCCACCAACTCTGGTGTATATGGCTGGTGCTCTAGCCCCTGAGCTACAGGCACCAAGCCTTTATCTGAGTATTTTTAATGACTAAAGGAATTGTTTTCAAACCCACTGACTGTATTGAAATTATTTATTTTGGATTTTATATCGAATAAATAGCTGGATTACATGATAATTATTTCATTTTATTATGTTTTTTTAAGACGGAATCTCACTGTCACGCTTGGTAGAGTGCCATGGTGTCACAGCTCACAGCAACCTCAAACTCCTGGGCTTAAGTGATTCTCTTGCCTCAGCCTCCCAAGTAGCTGAGACTCCAGGTGCCCAGGACAACACCCGTCTATTTATGTTGTTGTTGATGTGATTGTTGTTTAGCTGGTCCAGGCTGGGATCTAACCCACTGCCCCGGTGCATGTGGCCAGTACCTTAACCACTGAGCTATGTGAACCTAGTCTATTTTATTTATGTATTTATTTAGACAGAGTTGCACTTTGTCTCCCTTGGTAGAGTGCTGTGGCGTCATAGCTCACAGCAACCTCCAACTCCTGGGCTCAAGTGATCCTCTTGTCTCAGCCTCCCGAGTAGCTGGAACTATAGGCAACCACCACGATGCCTCATTATTTATTTTTATTATTTATTATTAAATCATAGCTGTGTACATTAATGCAATCATGGGGCACCATACCTTAGTTTTATATACCATTTGACATATTTTCATCACACTGGTTAACATAGCCTTCCTTGTATTTTCTTAGTTACTATGTTGAGACATTTACATTACACATTTTGTAAGCTATTTTTTTTAGGGATGGGGTCTCACTCTTGCTCAGGCTGGTCTTGACCTCCTGAGCTGAAGTGATCTATACACCTTGGCCTCCCAGAATGCTAGGGTTACAGACGGGAGCCACCACGCCTGGCCGGAGAATTATTTTAATTTACTTTAGGAAATTTAAAAACAAAATGATCAAAGACTAAAGGTTAAATGTTTTACTGCCAGTTTGGTGGAGACCAAAGTTAGCCATGCAGGTGATCAACCAGGTTGACTTCACTGAGCCCCTCAAGAAAAAGCACTGGACACTAAGCTTGGGTAGATGTGCCATATTGCATGAATTGTATCACCCAGTGCTACCAGCAGAAGGTACTACTGTCCGTGAGTATCCTGGGAGCTGACAACTAGAACCTGGTGCTTGTAATTCTACTGGCCCTTTTCTATGTGCTTCCTTCTTTGATTTGAATATCTCAGAGATAAATCATATCTCTGAATATAACAGATATTATCGAGTTATGTTTAATCCAGGCAGGAATTATCAGAACTTAGGAAACCTTCAACTTGCAATTGATGTCAAATTAAAGCTAGTTTGGGGGCCATTGGACTTAGCAGGTTCCAGACTCACATTCTGAGTCACTTATAATAAGGTACCTCTAACTATCTTACCTTGTTAGGATGCTGCAGGCCTAGTGTGAAAGGAAGGGTATGGTAGCAGAAAAATAACAAAATCTATAAAATAATGAATAAACATTCTTATTTTACTTTTTGGTAGAGTCAGGGTTCCACTGTGATGTCCTGTCTGGTCTTGAACTCCTTGTCTTAAGTGATCTTCCTGCCTTGGCAACCCAAAGTGCTGAGATTATAGAGGGCCACCACACCCAGTCCTGTAAAATTATTTCAAGAGGTTTATTCTGGCTGGACGTAGTGACTCACACCTGTAATCCAACACTCTGGGTGGCTTATGCGGGTGGATTGCCTGAGCTCACAGATTCAAGACCAGCCTCAGCAAGTGTGAGAAACTGTCTAATACATAGTGAAGCATTATGGTGGGTGCCTGTAGTCCCAGCTACTTGGAAGGTGAGACAAAATAATTGCTTGAGCCCAAGAGTTTTAGGTTGGGAGGTTGCTGTTAGCTGTGATGCCATTGCACTCTACAGAGGGCAAAAATGTGATTATCTGTCTAAAATAAATAAGATTATTCTGAGCCATACCTGTCATAAATAAATAAACAAACAAATAAATAAAGATGTTTATTCTCAGCCAATATGAAGGACCATAGTCTGGGAATCCACAAACTCACAAAGCCTTGAGTAAGTAATTCTGAGGTGGTCAGGTTCTGTTTTTTTTTTTCATTGTTTAATGAAATCATAACTTTGCACATTGATGCATTTATGGGGTTCAGGGTACTGCTTCAATATACAGTGTGAAATGCTTACATTGAACTAAGTAACACATCCATCACAATTGTACTTACTTCTTAATAGTTTTGAAATGTACCATTGCATTATGCACTTTGGGTGAGGTCCCCCAAAATACCCTTCCTCCTCCTATATCCCCCTCCCCTCCCCTCTCTCTTCTCTTCTCTTCTCTTCTACTTTATGGACTATAGTTAAGTTTTCCCATTCATATGGATGTGGAGGTGTTTATATATTGATTTCATAGTAGTATTGAGTACATTGGGTACTTTTTTTTTTTTTCCATTTTTGAGATACTTTACTATGAAGAATATGTTCCAGCTCCATCCAGGTAAACATAAAAGATGTGAAGTCTCCATCTTTTTTTATGACTGCATAGTATTCTATGATGTACATGTACCATAATTTGTTAGTCCATTCCTAGGATGATGGGCACTTGGGCTGTTTCCATGTCTTGGCTGTTATGAATTGGACTGCAATAAACATTCTGGTGCAAATCTCTTTGTCATAAAACAATTTTTGATCATCTGGGTTTATACCTAGTAGAGGAAATGCAGGATCGAATGGTAGGTCTACTTTTAGTTCCTTGAGTGTTCTACAAACTTCTTTCCAAAAGGTCATATGTGCTTGCATTCCCACCAGCAGTGTAGAAACGTTCCCTTCTCTCCACATCCATGCTAACATCTGTAGTTTGGGGATTTTGTAATGTGGGCTAATCTTACTGGAGTTAGATGATATCTGAAAGTGGTTTTGATTTGCATTTCTCTGATGATTAAGGATGAAGAGCATTTTTCCATGTGTTTGTAGGCCATGTGCCTGTCTTCATCAGACAAGTTTCTGTTCAAGTCTCTTGCTCACAGAGAAATGGGGTTATTTTCTTTTTTTTAGTCATAAAAAGAAGAGTTTATTTTGAAGCTAAAATTGCAAAATAAAACATACTTTTTACAGAACATAAATGAATCCTACACAAAGTTTATAAATAAAAATAAGATAAAATATAAAAGACATGTAAAATGCATATCAACTAATTCTGTTAAAGTTCATCGTGTTAGATGCTGTGTTAGATACTTAGAATAAAACATGATTACATATTTTTAAATTTATTTATTTTCATTGTTAAATCATAGCTGTGTACATTAGTGCAATCAAGGGGTACAATGTGCTCCTTTCATATACAATCTGAAATGTTCTCATCAAACTGTTCAACGTAGCCTTCATGGCATTTTCTTACTTTATGTAGGCATTTGCATTCTGCATTTAGTAAGTTTCGCCTGTACCCATTCTAAGATGCACCATAGATGTGGACCCACCCATTACCCTCCTTCCACCAAAACCTCCCCCCTCCCTTCCCCTTCCTTGGCCCTTTCCCAAAGTCTTGTGCTATAGTTGGGTTATAGCCTTCATGTGAAAGCTATAATTTAGCTTCATAGTAGAGCTGAGTACATTGGATACTTTTTCTTCCATTCTTGATACTTTGCTAAGAAGAATATGTTCCAGCTCCATCCATGTAAACACGAAAGAGGTAAAGTCTCCATCTTTCTTTAAGGCTGCATAATAGTCCATGGTATACATGTACCACAATTTGCTAGTCCATTCGTGGGTCGATGGGCACTTGGGTTTCTTCCATGACTTAGCAATTATGAATTGGGCTGCAATAAACATACTGGTACAGATGTCTTTGTTATATTGTGATTTTAGGTCTTCTGGGCATAAACCTAGTAAAGGAATTATAGGATCGAATGGCTGGTCTATTTTTAGGTCTCTAAGTATTCTCCAAACATCCTTGCAGAAGGAACATATTAGTGTGCATTCCCACCAGCAGTGTAGAAGTGTGCCCTTTTCTCCACATCCACACCAGCGTCTCTGGTTTGGGGATTTTGTTACAAAAACAGAGAAGTAGATGTCTGGAACAGAATAGAGAACCAAGAGATGAATCCAGCTACTTAACGTTATTTGCTCTTTGACAAGCCAATTAAAAACATTCAGTGGGGAAAAGATTCCCTATTTAACAAATGGTGCTGGGTGAACTGGCTGGCGACCTGTAGAAGATTGAAACTGGACTCACACTTTTCACCGTTAACTAAGATAGACTCTCACTGGATAAAAGATTTAAACTTAAGACGTGAAACTATAAAAATACTTGAAGAAAGTGCAGGGAAAACTCTTGAAGGAATTGGCCTGGGTGAATATTTTATGAGGAGGACTCCCCAGGCAATTGAAGCAGTATCAAAAATACACTACTGGGACCTGATCAAACTAAAAAGCTTCTGCACAGCCAAGGACATAGTAAATAAAGCAAGCAGACAACCCTCAGAATGTGAGAAAATATTTGCAGGTTATACCTCTGATAAAGGTCTAATAACCAGAATCCACAGAGAACTCAAACATATTAGCAAGAAAAGAACACGTGACCCCATCTCAGGGTGGGCAAGGGACTTGAAGAGAAACTTCTCCAAAGAAGACAGACACACAATCTACAAACACATGAAAAAAAGCTCATTATCCTTAATCCTCAGAGAAATGCGGGTGGGCAAGGGACTTTAAGAGAAACTTCTCCAAAGACAGACGCACAATTTACAAACACATGAAAAAAAGCTCATCATCCTCAATCCTCAGAGAAATGCAAATCAAAACTACTTTGAGATATCACCTAACCCCAGTAAGAGTAGATTCATCATGTTTAACAGGTTAAACAGGCCAAGGAGTGATTCCACAGCAGGAATGAACCTGCCATTGTGTACGCTGCCAGTACACACAGTGCGATATTTCACTGGAAACTTAGGAGAAAAGCCTTCCTTTTCTATGATTCTTTTTTTTTTATTATTATTGTATTGTAGGGTTTGCCACCTTACAGAAGTAAGAAAGCAAAGGGAAAGCATTCATACTGCACAGGTGGTTTTCTGTGGACACCAACAGCACCGTAAATGGAACTGGGGTTTACAAAGGCTGTGTGAGTATTCTAGTGGTTACGGCCATTACTACAAATTCCTGCAAGAACTTCCACTGTAAGAAGAGCCAAAGATTGCTTCTAAGTTTAAAGCAACTGCCGCTGAAAATATTAGGGCTATGTACATGTAATATTGATTCAGTGAGTTACAAACTTAAGTATTTAAGCCCCCAAATAGTGATGGGACATCTCACATATTCCAAACTAAAGGCAAGTAGCAATTTCTGATGGTGAATTGATGTGTTGTTTCACTGTTGTTAGTTTATTATTGTTGTAGTTTTGTTTTAAACAACCTGGGATCATAGAACAAATATTTCATCATGGGTACCAAGAAATATCAGGTAGTGAAAGTATCAAATAAACAAAAACAAAGAGCTACCCACCTGACATTCATATGAATATATGAACTGGGTCTGGCTAGCTTAGAACTCTAACTGGGAGGGGAGAAAACATTCAGTACCTTGACTTTGGCTGTACATCTTGAAAGTCGAAAAATTACTTCAGATTCCAGACCTGATTCCTCAACTTTCTCAAAAAACTAGAAAGCAATAACATGTTACAAAATAAGTACCTCCATAGGATGAAAAACATCTGAAATAATAATGATGAAATCAACCAATAAATCGTCAAGTGTGTACGTGCCTGGCCCTTGCATGCTTTGTTAAGTGTTCCCAACAGCCTTAGGAGGTCAACATTTTCCTCCAATTTGCCAGTGAGGAAATAGAGACATAGGGCAGTGATACAACTTTCCCAGATCAACCTCAAAAGTAATAGAACTGATGCTCTCAAGGTCGTGTACTTAACCACTATCATATGCTGCCACTTAACAATGTTAAGATCTGATTGGTACATCTCTTTCTACAGACTGATCAGTAAGAAAAGATTCTGAATCTACTGTCGGTGGTTGCAACCACCCTGGCTAAGAGATTGTAGGAATTTTAGAGTCTGACAGTTTAGAAATGGTAAAGGTTAATAACTTTCATGAGTTCTCCTGGTGGAGATGGGAGTTAAATGTAACAACAACAACAATAATAAACACTGCCATTTATTGGGCCTTCATGGTGTTTCAGATCTGATTCCTCGTACTTTACCTGTATTAACTCATTTGCACTTCACAATCATCATACAAGGTGGGTATACTATTAACCCCATTGTACTGCTGAGGAGACTGAGGCACACAGTTTGATTCACTGCAATAAAGCAGCTAAAATCATCTCTGGAAAGGGTACAGAACTTCCCCAAGTTCACACAGTAAGAAGGGGACTCAGGGTCTGCCATTTACCTTGTGAGAAATAATGGTTACTGGAACTAAGGTAGTTCTCATAGGTATGGAGAGAAATAGATATTTAGGAAGAATAGCCACAGGGGAGTCCATAAGAAAAGATGGATGTAGGATGGAAGGGGACTGCCTCCAATTGTCTTAAAAGAGGAACATTAGCTTTGATAGTAGTAACAGCTAACAGTTATTTTATTTATTTATTTTTTGAGACAGAGTCTCACTCCTTTGCCCTGAGGTAGAGTGTTGTGATATTATCACAGTTCACAGCAACCCCAAACTCTTGGGCTCAAGCGATCCTCCTGCCTCAGCCTCCTGAGTAGCTGGGACTACGGACATCCCCACCACAATGCCTGACTCGTTTTCCCATTTTTAGTAGAGATGGGGTATCACTCTTGCTCAGGCTGGTCTTGAACTCCTGAGCTCACCTAATAGTTACTGAGTTGCTTCATTTCATTATGTCCTATGCTAGGTTTTTACACCTATGATATAATATAAACTTGTGTTGAATCTTCTGTCTTTGACATTTTATAGATTTTTGTCAAACTCTGTCCTTTACTTAGAGGAAAAAGGGTATAATTTTGGTTTTAAATTAAAGAAGGAAAGAAAATCTGAGTCATCGGGGACTCTGGACTTGGATCTCTCCCCTCTGCCTAGTGTATGTTCCTGGTAAGTTCTCTCAACCTCCCGTCCTTCATCTGCCTCATCAGTAAAAGGATGATTGCACCGGTCACCTCAGGCTGCTGATCAGATGTGATACTGTATGGATGGCATCAGTGTTCCCTACCTGGGAAGGTGCCCCACAAAAGTCCTACACAGAAGCGTCCCTGGCATCCTCTGGCTATCTGGCTGCCATTCTCCCTGCTCCCTTCGCCAGGCCATCATTCAACCTGATCTTAGGATTGGCTCAACTTGATTCATTGGTAACAAAATGCAGGAAGACAGAATAAAAGAGACGTAGAATTGTTTGAGTAAAGCAGTATATCTTTCCTTTGTCAGTATTCTCATATATAATTTTAAAACTCATTTTAAAATTCATTAGGATCTATATTAAAGGCTTGGGATTTTAATCGTGCCACTTTATGTCACTATTGACTAAATGCATATATAGGTAAAGCAGTGTAAACTGTTCGCTATAAAAAAAAATGACTTAAAAGCAAATCAGCTATTCAGCAGCTGTTTAACTCAGTGAGAGTTGCTGAGATATTCTCATTTCATAGTCGAGGTAATATTTCCAAAACTCCCTTCCAGAAAAATTTTTCTGTTTGTCTAAATGTATGCTGTCTGCTCTGTCACACCTGAAAACTATGTCTGATATTTAGACTTTATTACTCTTTGTTTGGAAAATTCGTAAAATTCTTACACACATACATTTTAAAAAACTAGTCTAAGATACAGCTCAGTAAAATAGTTGGATGACCATATGTGTACTGTTCTTCATCCACACAGAATAACTGAATACATACACAATCACAAAAGCACAAATAACATTTGAAAAAAAAAGTAGTAGAACCTCTGCAAGGTTTACTCTCCTGATACATACATGTGGTACATGGCTAGTTTATGAAAATTAGGTCAACGTAAGGTGATGGTCAATGTAGGAAGGTGGCCAGCCATGGGGATTCCACTGTCTTAGGGAAAAAAATAACTGAAGGATGCCATGGGTCCTAGCATCTGTGTTCATCCTCTGATGTGTTACAGTAAAATGATGAAACGGGCTCTAAGTGCTACTTCAAGGCTGGTTAGCCTGACTGTATGTAGACCATTACAGGACATGGGGAATTGTAGGATAATATTTAGAAATAAACTTATCCTACATCAAGCACACAAAGTAAATTCAGTTTGAGTTTAAAATGACATGCTTTTCTTCCAGAGGCTTAAGACGCTTGGACCCCCCTGGGTTACTCACAGAGTTAGGCTCTTTGGAAAATTCCTTAGGCCTTTTCTCTGAAGCAGTACACCCCGTGAAGCCTGAGATCCAAGGGCATGCCGCCCTTCCTCAGAGATACGGGCCAGAGGGTTGACATATGTTAACAACATATTGTCAGAGGTCTATTGGTGCTCTGCCCTGAAGGAAGGTCACAGTTGTTACTTCATACTGAGTAAACTGAGTGAATGCTTGAAGATTAACTCTGTTCCCCTCTAGCTGTTTTCGTCTTTGTGCCCTGCTCGGAAAACTAGTCACTGTTTAGAGGAAGAGATTTACTACACAAGTGGTTACATTGATATGATAAATTTCCTTTCAAGTTCAAATTCAGCTTACAGATAATGGATTAGGTGTGTACGTGACTGGAAGAGTATAAAACTTAAACTTGGAATAAAGAACCTTGCTTTAGGCCATCAAACGGTGTATAGTCTGTTTCTTGACTTAATAATTACAGGAGCGAGTTTACACCTACAGCAAAGCTGCTGCTCGTTCGCGTCTCGGTTCACGCAACATATTGGCGTAGTCGGCAGGATCAGGGGATCGTGAAGGAGCAGTAAGACTTTCTGGACACCGGGCTGGAGGACGGCCGCCTCCACCAGGACGCCTCGGAGAGATCTTCGCTGAAGCGTTTGAGGTAAGCTTGAGAACCCTGTAACTGGGACGGTGCAGTTGCCACGCAGAGTACGTGGGACGTCTCCAGCATATCAAGAAACATGGGAGGGAATAATATGAGTCTTCAGCTCTCTTCTTCTTTGGAGGACCAATATATTGCCATTTTAAAAACTCTGATTTCTGCCACTAAAATTCCGGTAAAAACCAGTAACCTGAGGGAACTTTTCCATGTGGTTGTTAAGCATTGCCGCTGGTTTACACCTGACCAGAAAGTCCAGCTTAATTTAAAAGTCTGGAAGAAAGTGGGTCAGGCTCTGTCTCGTGCCCACCAAGAAGGCAATTTTATAAGTAGGGTAATATGGGTAACATATCAGCTGTTTCAGACATGTTCTGAGCAAGATTCTGAGACTGAGGATATTGGCGCTGACGAGTGGCCACCCCCGCCTCCTTTGTCCGAGCTGGGTCAGTAAGACCAGCCAGAACAGGTTGTGGAATATCTCAGAATAGGAACATTTATATGATATGCCACATTCCCATTCTAAATCCCAATCTAATAAGCCTCAAAAGTAATATGTGGGTGGCCTAATTAGTCTTAAAAGTGACGCAGAGACCTGTCCAGAATTAGTGGAAATGGCTGATGAATCAGCTCAAAAAGAGTCTGAGTTTGAACACCTTAAAAAGGTTATGGCTGAAAATTTTCATACAATGAATCAAAGAATTGCCTTCTTAGAAAAGAAGGGACCTGCAATACTCTCCTCTAGAGCAAGCTCTAAAGCAGGTTCTTGTAAAGATGTGCTTCCACCTTACAAGCCTCTAACTCCTTCTGCACCAGCAGGTCCTATAGGCTGGAGGGAAGGCCCCTTCTATCCTGTGTGGCCTAATCCTCCAAATACTTGCTTCACAGTACGGCATCACTTTCCTTTAGATATTTCTGAATTGGCTATATCTAATGAAAACTCAGTTCAAATTTCAGAATCAGGTTATAATAAGGAGCCTGTTGTACAAGCATATCCTGTTTTCAGGGAAATTCAAGAGAATGGTCAATCAGGAATTGCTCAGCATGCTCCTATACAAATAAAATTTTTAAGAACAATGAAAGATGCCGTTTTCGCCTATGGACCCACGTCACACTTTGTAATTGGCATTTTAAATTCATATTGCACAAATCATATTTTTATTCCTGTTGACTGGGAAACTTTAGCTCGTACTACCTTGAGCCCTGGTCAGTTTTTACAATTCAAGGCTTGGTGGCTGGAAGAGGCAACTTTGCAAAACGGAGCTCAGGGAACTCCAGTTAACTCTTTAATGTGTTCTGGCCCTGCGGCTGACATTCACCAACAGCTGCAATTAACACAAGATTTATTAATGCAGGTTAAAGATGTTTGTATTAGAGCTTGGCAAAGACTAGAGGAAAAAGATGGGGTTAAACGATTTTTTACAAAAATCATGCAAGCAAACAATGAACCATACTCTGAATTTGTAGCTAGATTTCAGACAGCAATTGAAAGGTCTGTTCCTGGAGAACAGGCCAGACAGATGCTTCTATTACAATTAGCTTTTGAGAATGCCAATTCAGATTGTAAGTTAGCCCTGGCCCCTGTCAAGAATCAGGATAGTGTTTCCATTGAACAATATCTCCGCACTTGTAGGGATATTGGTTCTGGAGCATTTCAGGCAAAGCTTAATGCTGCCGTCTTGGCGGAGGCACTTAATGGGACTAAAAGGAAGGCAAAATGTTTTAATTGTGGGAAAATAGGGCATCTGCGTTCTGAATGTCGCAAGGCTAAAATTGAGAGTACTACAGCTGCGGTAACTCAGAATGTTAAGCTGCAAGCTCCTGGTCTATGCCGCCGCTGTGGAAAAGGTAAACATTGGACTAATGAATGTAGATCTGTTAGAGATAAAGACGGCAAACTCCTGCCGCCCAAAGTAGAATTTATTCCGGCTCAGGAATCAAAAAACGGGATATCAGGCCCAGCTCGGGGCCTGAAAACAAATTCGAGCAATTAAGGTCCATTTCCAGTGGACAATGGGATAACACATGCACAGGCGAATCAGAACAATTAGTTGAAATAGAGCCTGTAAAATTACATGTTCAAGATCTCTTTCATGCAACTCAAGGAAGTGCAGCATTAGACATACCAATACTATATGAGGAAGAAATCTTAGCTGGACAAAAACCTAGAAAACTTCAGACTGGAATATATGGCCCTATTCCACCAGCCTCTGTGGGACTTATTTTGGGTAGAAGCAGTTTAACAATGGAAGGTTTGAACATACATCCTGGAGTTATTGATTCTGATTTTCAAGGGGAAATTATGCTTATGGCTTCATCTACTCAAAATATAAAATTAAAAGCTGGTCAAAGAATTGCACAAATTTTAATACTGCCCTATTACAAAGGACAGGCCGCTCCCGTAAAGCGGGAAGGTGGCTTTGGCAGCACAGGAAAACAGGTTTTTTGGCATACTTTCCTTAATGACTCTAGACCTCAGTGTACAGTAATTATGCTGACAAAATAACAATTACTGGACTAGTAGATTCAGGAGCTGATGTTTCGATAATTGCTTCCTACATGTGGCCTAAGGGCTGGCCAAAAAAGAAAATCGAGGCTACTTTTGTTGGTATGGGAACTTTAACTGATTTTGAACAAAGTACAAATATTTTAAACTGCTCTGGCCCTGAGGGTCAGAAAGCTCAACTACGCCCTTATGTGGCTCCCATTGCATTATCTATTTGGGGCAGAGATCTTTTACAACAGTGGGGAGCTATGATTACTATTCCAACTATTTCCAAACCAGCCAAGACTAGAATGATGAATATGGGTTATAATCCCATCGACCCCACTCCTACTTTAAAGCCTGAAATTGTAAGAATGGGAAATGACAAAACTGGACTAGGCTTGCCTGCTCTTCATGAGGGTTTTATATAGAGGCTCCTGTTCAGCGCTTCGCCCTGCCGTTAAAATGGTTAACAGATAAACCGATATGGGTTGAACAGTGGCCGCTCCCTTATGAAAAATTAGAGGCGCTTCATAATATAGTTCAAGACCAGTTAAAAGCAGGCCATATAATGCCCAGTACCACTCAATGGAACAGCCCGGTATTTCTAGTAAAAAGGAGATCTGGGAAATGGAGAATGGTGACTGATTTAAGACGAACCAATGCAATTATTTCTCCGATGGGAAACTCCCAATCTGGAATACCTAACCCATATCTAATTCCTAAAACCTATTCTATCATCATAATTGATTTAAAAGACTGTTTCTTTACCATTCCCCTTCATCCTGAAGATGCCGAAAGATTTGCTTTCACTGTTCCTGCCTTGAACTCAGAAAAACCTGCAAGACGCTTCCATTGGAAGGTCCTTCCTCAAGGCATGTTGAATAGCCCCACCTTATGTCAACTTTTTGTAAATCAGCCTTTAGAGATGGTAAGGACACTTTTCCCAGAGGGTATATGCTTACATTATATGGATGATATCTTAATAGCACACCCTGATAAGGAAAAGTTACAACAAATGTTTGAAACTGTAAAGAAAAACTGCCAGCAGTTTGGACTTGTAATTTCTGAGGACAAAATACAGTGTACAGATCCATGGGAGTATTTAGGATATAAAATAACTAGATAAAAAATAATTCCACAAAAAGTAACTATTAGAAGAGATACTTTAAAAACTCTGAATGATTTTCAAAAACTATTAGGAGATATAAATTGGATTAGACCTAGTTTAGGAATTCCCACATATGCTCTAAAAAATTTGTTTGCAACTTTAGAAGGACCAGCTGATTTAAAAAGCCCTAGAGTATTAACTGCTGAGGCAGAAAAAGAATTACAGTGGATAGAACAGCATATCCATCAATCTCAGATAGATAGAATTGATGAAGTCGGTCATTTTTATTTCTATGTGTTTCCTTCCAATCATTCTCCTACTGGACTGTTAACACAAGAAAATAATTTTATAGAATGGTGTTTTCTACCTAATAAGACAGTTAAGAAAATGGAGACATATATATACAAAATAGCCGCAATAATTTTAAAAGGACGTCAAAGATTTAGACAATTAATTGGTAAAGACCCAGAAAAAATATTTGTGCCTCTTACTAATTCTCAAATTAATAATTTATTTATCTTTAACATTGAATGGCAAATCTCTCTTTCAGATTACCTAGGAATTATAGATAACCATTATACTAAGGATAAAAGAATTCAATTTCTTAAAAAAAACCAATTGGATATTACCAAAAGTTATTAAAGACCATCCGTTAGATAATGCTCTCACTTTTTATACTGATGCTAACAAGAAAGGAATTGCAGGATATATAGGAGAAAAAATACAAAAGGTTGAACAGTCTCCTTATCAATCTGTTCAGAAAGCTGAATTATTTGCTATACTAATGCTACTAAGTGATTATCCAGATCAAGAGATAAATATTATTAGTGACTCAATCTTTTGTACAATTGTAGTACAAAACATTGAGACTGTTACTTTAACTGAAAATAATTCAGAATTAAATTTGTTGTTTCACAAACTACAAAAGTTAGTAAGTGCCAGAATAAAAGGTATTTATATTACACATATTAGAGCCCATACAGGATTACCCGGACCTTTATCAGAAGGCAATCATATGGTAGATCAATTAATAGGGTCAGTACTGACTGCCCAACAAGAACATAATATTCATCATTCTAATGCAAGATCATTAAAACAGAGACATGGCATCACTTGGCACTCTGCCAGAGCCATAGTCCGATCTTGCCCCACTTGCCAACCTTTAGTATCACCTCCTTTACCCAAGGGAGTTAATCCTAGAGGATTGAAATCTAATCAACTATGGCAAATGGATGTGACTCAATTTCCAGAATTTGGTAAGACAAAATATATACATCATACTGTAGATACTTATTCTCATTTTTCATGGGCAACAGCATTATCATCCAAAAAGCAGATGCTGTTATTACACATCTATTAGAATGCTTTGCTATTATGGGCAAACCTGAAACTATAAAAACAGATAATGGATCAGCATATATTTCAAATAAATGCAGAGAATTTTTTAATCTCCATCAAATAAATCATTTAACAGTTATTCCTCAAAATAGCCAGGGTCAGGCTATAATTGAAAGACAGAATAGAACATTAAAAGATATGCTCAAAAGACAGAAGGGGGAAGGGCAGTATACCACCCCCAAAAACAGATTATCTTCAGCACTATTTACTTTAAATTTTTTAAATTTGAATGATGAAAATGAAACTCCAGCATTTAAGCACTGGAGTGTGGTCACACCCTCATCTATTGACCAACCAGTATATTACAAGGACAACATCAATAATCTGTGGATCCCCGCCACTGTGGTAAAATGGGGAAGGGGATTTGCTTATATTTCCACAGGAGACCGTAACTTTTGGGTTCCAGATAAAAATATTAAACTCAGAAGAGTTATCCATGAAGAAACAACGACAGAGAAATCGGATGAAAATCCGAGTGAACAAATTAGCCACGAGATTCCAGCATCTAACATTGACCACAAGAATGGAAAGAAGAAAAAGATGACATCAGAACACCCAGAAATGGTGACCATGCAACAAATGCAGAAACTGGGGAAAGCTGCTGTGACAATTATACGCAGACAAAAGCGTAAGTTAACACCTGTAAATATTTTTTTAGCAATGTTTGCTTTCCTTATGTCAACTGTAGAAGGAAAGAAATTTCATTATTGGACATATGTCCCTAATCCACCGCTGCTGCGAGGGGTTAGTTGGACAGAACCCACAGTCCCCGTATTTACAAATGAATCTGTCTGGCTCCCAGGACCCTTTAATACCCGAGGACCATTTAAACCTGAAGAAGAGGGAATGAAGCTTGTTAATTATACTTCTGGGGTCACCGGTCCTCCTATTTGCTTTGGTCAACAATACCAGTGTTTAAATATATCTGTACAGTACTGGCTAAGTCATTATGACCGGCCAGCTTCTGGGAATGATGTCAAACGTGAGATGTTTATGCTAAGTGCTAATTCCATCTCTCGTTTTATCCCGGGTTTTACTCCTATAGATGTGGAAGCTCCTCCTTGTAAGGAGCACAGTTTTACATTACAAAGGGAATGGGTGCATTGGACTCGATGTAAAGGAAATCAAACTCTTTTCTTAACTAATACTTCTAAAGGTCCTATAATGGACTGGAGTCCAAAGGCAACTTTACTGGACAGCAATAAGAGACCTATTAACATTGAGTTGCCAAGAGATGAGTTTACATATCTTATAAATAAAAATAAAATCAGTATTAATATGACAACACCTATGACTTGGACAGATGTTGGGTTTGCACCCCCCGCACCTGGAATTTATGGCTTTCCTAAACAAAATCATTTGTGGAAAGTAGCAGCAGCTCTAAAACCTATGAAGGGCTGGACTGGTGGATTGTTTTATCATCAAACCACCACATCTCATACTTATGGTATGGAATTTACTGTCCATAATGAAAGATACATTCAAGCTTGTGTTCAATTACCCTTTGTGTGGCTTAAAGGCAACATAAAATGGAATGAAAAAACAGGAGAATTATTTTGTTCTGTGTGTCAACTGTTTACTTGTATTAATAGTTCTCTAAGTTTTAATCCTCAAAAGGAACAGCTGTATTTGTTGAGAGCCAGGACAGGTGTGTGGATGCCAGTGAATTTGACCAGACCGTGGCAAGAATCTCCTGCCCTGACAGTTCTTCAACTTCTGGCTGATCGAGTGTTGAGAAGAATGAAGAGATTTATTGGATTTTTATTTAGTATTATTCTAGGAATTATCGCTGTGACAGCTTCTGCTGCTGTCTCTGGCGTGGCTTTAACTCAAGGGATTAAAACACATAATTTTGTGGCTAATTGGCATAAAGACTCTGAACAATTATGGACTGCTCAAAAACAAATTGACACTGAGTTATATAATGAAATTGCTGACTTAGAACAAGCTGTTGTTATGTTAGGGGATGAATTAGTTAGCTTAAAGAAACAAATGAAGTTGAAATGTGATTGGAATATAACTACTTTTTGTATAACCCCTGTTAAATATAATGAGAGTAAATTTCCTTAGAAGATTGTTAAAAAGCATTTGTTAAACCATGATAATTTGACTAAGGAAATTGTAAATTTACAACATGAGATATATTCCACTTTTGAAAATAAGTTACAAAGTATAGATGGAGATCAGATTTTACAAGGCATAGCTGATGGAATTGAACAAATGAATCCTACTCCAAAAATACAAGGACTTACAGGAAGTTCTGTAGGATCATTAGCATTATTTTTAATTATTGGATTCATTTTATATTTGATTTGTAAAAGAGTGAAGCATGCACAAAGAGAAAATGAACGTTATGCGCAAGTGTTTGCTTTAATGATGACAGATATGAATAATATTCGTCGAAAACAAAAGGGGGAATGTAGGATAATATTTAGAAATAAACTTATCCTACATCAAGCACACAAAGTAAATTCAGTTTGAGTTTAAAATGACATGCTTTTCTTCCAGAGGCTTAAGACGCTTGGACCCCCCTGGGTTACTCACAGAGTTAGGCTCTTTGGAAAATTCCTTAGGCCTTTTCTCTGAAGCAGTACACCCCGTGAAGCCTGAGATCCAAGGGCATGCCGCCCTTCCTCAGAGATACGGGCCAGAGGGTTGACATATGTTAACAACATATTGTCAGAGGTCTATTGGTGCTCTGCCCTGAAGGAAGGTCACAGTCGTTACTTCATACTGAGTAAACTGAGTGAATGCTTGAAGATTAACTCTGTTCCCCTCTAGCTGTTTTCGTCTTTGTGCCCTGCTCGGAAAACTAGTCACTGTTTAGAGGAAGAGATTTACTACACAAGTGGTTACATTGATATGATAAATTTCCTTTCAAGTTCAAATTCAGCTTATAGATAATGGATTAGGTGTGTACGTGACTGGAAGAGTATAAAACTAAAACGTGGAATAAAGAACTTTGCTGTATGCCATCAAACGGTGTATAGTCTGTTTCTTGACTTAATAATTACAGGAGCGAGTTTACACCTACAGCAAAGCTGCTGCTCGTTCGCGTCTTGGTTCACGCAACAGGGAATGAAGCTGTAAATCGCCCGTAAAGTCCTAATATGGCTTTGGTGTCTTTAAATACAAAAGAAAATTCCTTCATTCATGGCTTTACAAAGTATCACATCACAAGCACGAAGTCCTATGAAGCCCTCATTCTCTGCCATCTACTCACTTTTTGCAATACCAGGGGAACTTTGATGTCAGGGTCTTTCCTGCAGTCATTTTCGAGAAGGAATATGAGTGGAACTCCAAAAATCCCACTGTCTTCATTGTAGAATCATCAGCAGGAAAGAAAAAAGAAGCGGAAAAGCACAACTTTATCCCAATGTGTCAGAAAGTGTGAAGACAAGAAGCAAGCAGCCCCTTTAGTTACCTCGCCCTTTCACTTTCTCTGTTTTGTTTCTTTTCAGTTGAATTCCAAAGGCATCAAAGAAGGTAGTCAGTTCAATCAGAGAGAGGTGGCAGATTTTCTCATGTGTTCAGCAGGCAGACCTCTTGCTTCAGTTAAGCCAAATCTGGTTTTCTGAACAATAATTTTCTGAAATGCAAAATGAAAGTATTTATTTATTTATTTATTTTTTTTTTTTTGGTAGAGACAGGGTCTCACTTTATGGCCCTCGGTAGAGTGCCATGGCCTCACACAGCTCACAGCAACCTCCAACTCCTGGGCTTAAGCGATTCTCTTGCCTCAGCCTCCCGAGCAGCTGGGACTACAGGCGCCCGCCACAACGCCCAGCTATTTTTTGGTTGCAGTTAGGCCGGGGCCGGGTTTGAACCCGCCACCCTCGGTATATGGGGCCGGCACCTTACCGACTGAGCCACAGGCGCCGCCCGAAAGTATTTATTTTTTACAGCAAAGGAAAACTGTTATACTTTTATTCAAATGCCACCTGAATGTTCTAAATCTATATAACAGAACATGCCATTTGTGAAAACTCTCTAAGGAGCATACTGCATCATAGAAATATTACAGTAGTGTTCTAATTAGAAACAAAACAATAGTCTTAAGTATGCATTAACACTGCCATCAAAACTGTGGAAACTACCTTGTTGCAAGGAACATCCTGTATTGTCAAACAACATACATTCCAGGTACTATATGAAATGGACATATGCAGCCTGACAATTAAGTATGCGAAGTCATCCTAGAAAAAGTGCTCCATACCTCACTGCTGAATATCATTATGGTCGAAGTACTCCCCTTGGGAAGCTATGCACTTATGCTGGCACCTAATCCACCCCTCAAAGCAATTTTGGAACTCTTTTTTTTCTGGATTGGCCATCAGAGCTGTCTTGGTATGAGGTCTGACAATTAAGTTCATGAATTTACCACTGTGTTTGTACACTGGAAGCACCATACAAACAGCTTGGTAAGGTATCATAACCTTGATATATCAGTGTCTCACTGCTATGTTCATGTTGACCTGTGGTGGTGTCTTGCTGAGTGGCGTTCATTATTGTTGTTGGGGGTTTTGTGTATCATTTGAGGGTGGCTCTGATGGTCATTCCAGAAGACCTTTGAAGGGTGGACTAGGCACTGGCATTGGTGCATAGTTTCCTGGGGGAAGTGCTTTCCTAGGATGAGATCACAAACTTAATTGTCAGATCTCATAGCCTGGCCCTTAATCTGGATCACACATGACAGAAACATACCAGGCAACATTTCTAGGTACATCTCAGGACAGCTATAGACACATCTGTTTGTTTGTTTATTTGTTTTTGAAGGTCAATCCTTAAATCAGGCTTCATCTATTTCATTTCTCATACCTGAAGACCTTACTAATCTCCCAATTTAAACTGATCACACCTGCTTACTGAGACAATTATTCTACCTTACAGATCAAATTCAGATAATTCCAAAGTCTTTAAAAAGCAAAAATGTACATTTCTGCAAGTAATTTTATGATTTTGAGGACAAAGATACCGTGACATTCTCCATTTCCACACTAAGAAACAAAATATACAAACAATAACAACAAACCCTTCAACAATCCAGAAATATCAGGAAGAATCTAAGCCGCAAAGCAAAAGATTGTTCTTATCTAATATCCACAAGTACCTTTGCTGAAAGAAATGCTGAAGTAGGAAATAACCCATAGCTATTTACTTTACAAAGCTTTACATAGATATTCTCCACAGGGTTTCCTAAGTTAGAGCTTCCTTAGTGCTTCTGAACAATCTACTCATTATTCATTCATTCATTCATCCATCCAAGAATTGTTCCTTGGAGCCCCAAGCATTTAAAAGTAAAACCACAAAATGTAGAATGCAGTTTGGGGAATACCTTGTGTTATTAAACATGTATTTTACCTTCCTTCTGACACCAACGCCCCACAATACATAACAATATAAGCAAGAACTGCAATCATTTGTTGAGCAATTACTGTTGAGTCCTCTGAGCAGTCTTCCTAAGAGGCTGACCTGCATCCTGGGTAAGCCGGACCTCAGGAGGTGACAGCTTTGGCAGGCAGACCCAGGGGCCAGGACCAGTTCTTGGTTGATTCTCTCTAGAGGCAAGGAGGGCTCCTCCTGAAACCAGAGTCTTCCTGGATTCCCTCTTTGCCTTAGAATACCACTTTGCCCTCTGACCTGGAAACTGCTTAGGGACCAGGAGGGGTTTTTGGAGTTTGACACACTTAGGTCTGAGTCCTCTTTCTGCCTCTTACCATCTGCGAAGGAATGTTACCTAGCCTCCCTGAGGCTCAGCTATCAAATGTGAATATTCACTAGAGCGCAATCCATAATTAGAGCCCCTCACACAGTGTCAGGCCCACCTAAGGTGCATCTTAGAGAATTCATCCCTGTCCTCTTCCTCTCCTCTGTCAAGTGCTGCTTTTCCGGGAATGGTCCAGGTCCCCTGATGCCAAGAATCTGTTTCTAGATGACTCATTCCTTTAGCTCTGAAACTGCCTGGGCCCTGCTCATCGTGCCTCTGGCCCTGTTCAACACTGAGTATTTGGGATTCCACAGAAGAAACTATTCACACATGCTTTACTGAATAGCAAAAAGATCAGTGTAACCTTGTTCTATATGAGGCTTCCAGGATTATAATATCCTGAATAAATATAATGAGGCTTTGAGGCTAATGTTGTAGAGGGCTCCCTTTGCCAAATGCATAATAGTATCAATTCTTGAATTGGTTTTGTGAGTTTTTAGTGTCTGTCCTATGACCTATGAGCTCTAACTCCTTGTTATGACTTATTTTCTGTCATACTTACTCTGATACGTGGCTTATAGGGGCACAAATGCAGAAAGTTAGGGTCTGTATTGACTTATATGAAGTAAGCATGCAAAGCTCAAGAAAGCTTAGAAGCCAGGTGGAAATCCTATTATAAGACAGTATTTAAGCACACGCCCTCACAACTTTTCCTAACCATGACTGCCAGGCACAGTCGGGTAGGCTGTGCACTGCACAACAAATGATACTCCAAATAACAGCCCAAATGGTGGTGCCCAGCTTCTCCAACCCCCTTTGTACATACACAGAAATACTTAGAGAAAAGAAATTCATGAAGAAGTCTCAGGAAGTTAATGGAATAATCTTGAAAGTTTTTTTTTGCTGTTGTTTGTTTGTTTTTTAAATATAAGAGTCTCGGCTTCGCACCTTTGGCTCAAGTAGCTAAGGCGCCAGCCACATACACCAGAGCTAGCAGGTTCGAATCCAGCCTGGGCCCACCAAACAATGATGACGGCTACAACCAAACAATAGCCAGGCATTGTGGTGGGTGCCTGTAGTCCCAGGTACTTGGGAGGCAGAGGCAGGAGACTCACTTGAGCCCAAGAGTCGGAGGTTGCTGTGAGCTGTGATGCCACAGCACTCTACACAGGGCAACAGCTGGAGGCTCTGTCTCAAATATATATATATATATATACACCCCCTTATGGGCCATCTCCCCTCCCTTCCGATTTTGCTCTGCTCTCCCTGCTTTTTTCTATTCTCTAGTTGCAGGGAGCCTGAAGGATGATTAAAAAACCATACACACCTAGATATCTGGAAAAGCACTTCCTTTATCTTCCCAGGCAGTGCTCCAGGCAGCTCCTTACACCCCTGACCCTGCATCCAAGGGAACCTGACCCTAGCTGAAGCCCCATGAGACACGCCCTCTCAAGGCTGTGTACCCCAGTGATGGCACCAGCATGCCTTGTAACTGCTTTCACAACAGCGGGGTGCCACGTTTGGTGACCTTCCAACAGGAACCCGCTCTTTGTTTTCCCAGCCTTCGTCACATTTCATCCTGTGCGGCTTCTTTACCCCAGGTGTGCTTTGCCGTTTCCCCACCTTGGGTCCTCTTCAGGTTCAATCTCTGTGCTATTTACCTTTCCTTCTTTTGGCTGCTTCTGCTGCTGCTGCTTAGACTCACGGGAGTGTGATTAATTTGCTGTTTGTGGCTCCCGAGTGACTATTTGGGGATGAATTAGGCTTGCTCAGTGGCTAGAACCACGGATTAGGCCGTGTTTGTTTAGCTGTTCCTTTCTGTTATATTGTTAGCACAGCCAGGGCCAAAGGCCATGCAGGCTCAAGGAGGCAGAAGTTAAGGGAAGGGAGTCCCCAAGGTTCATGGCGAGGACACATCCTACCCCCTTAAGGAAAAAGCCACAAGCCAAAGACCAGACCGGTTGCTGCATGGCTCTGGTCTGGGTCACATGTTCCTACAGACACCTGTGAGTGCCAGAATACTCAGACAGGACCACACCTTGCCCTAGGCTGTGACCTTGGTAACCCACTCTGCCGTCTACATTTCCTTCAAATTCACAATCCCTGGGAGCTGATAAAGAAACCTGCGGCAGCCTCATCTCTGTCCCTGCTCATGGTGGGCCTGCCTTTCAGAGCAGATCATACTGTTTTCCTTTCCTCAGTGAAAGCAAGACAAATCTAGGTGTAGAGAAACAGGAACCAGATGAATCATTCTGGAAAATAAGCATATACAGGAAGTCCCGGGGTTACGAATGCGCTAAGTTCTGTAGGTTTGTTCTTAAGTTGCATTTCTATATCAATTGAAACAGGTACATTAACCTATTTCCCGTAATAGCCCCTGTTCGTAAATGCAAATACTATGTAAGTTGGGTGTTTGTAACTTGGAGATTGTCCATAGATACTGGAGATGATTTTCAGGTTAGCTTGATTAATAACTATTGTAATTCTCCAGTACTAGATATGAGTTAACAGAAGCAATAAAATGAGTTTGGTCAGGTCAGAATGAATTCTAGCCAGAAGACTTTTTATCCAGCATGGGGAAACTAGCCTGGAAAGGTGCAGTGACCTCCATGGCTGCTCATTGAAACATGACATTAGGGTCTGTCCCCACAGAAAATCTCTCATCCTCCCCTTTCCATTCTCTCTCCCACTTTTGCTTTCTGGAATCCTAAGGAAATCAGTTTTTCTCTTTTTTCTTGAATGCAGCTTACCTTTTTCCATGTCAGGAATTTTGTAAAAGTTTACTTTTGACCATTTTTAAAATACATACTTATCAAAAAGTTCTGCATTTGCATCCATAGGCCTGAATTTGAATCCCAGCTCACCGAGCTGTCATCACATTACTTAACTTCTTTGATGCTGGTTTCCTTGTTGAATAATGAAGAGAACAGTGTTTATCCAAGGCAGATCCTGCTGATTACTACCTAGTATTTACACTATTCTTCTTCCCACTAATAATGATTCTGATTTTGGCAATAGGCTAGGCCTGGCCAAAACAAAACCTTTAGTTTCCCAGGTCCCTGGCAGAAATTGGCGTTGCTATGTGTCGCTGTGTGGGCTGACAAATGTCCACAGAAGTCAGGAGGTGGTAGCGTCAACATGCCACATAGCTGAGGGCACACCCAGGCGGGCAGCGGCCTGGTGCCTCCGTTTCTGCCCTTCCTTCCATCCTGGGGTTGCTGACTTAGAAAAGCCATCTTATGTCCATGCAGAGGAGGCCCCCAGTTAAGCATGAAAGAGCAGAAAACATTGCCTCTGGGTCTCTGTACTGGCTGAGACCGCCCAGCTTCTCTGTCTGCTTTTCATGTGTGGGAAGTCACACCATGTTTGACCAGGCCGCTGTGGGTGGGTGTCTGTGACCAGCCGCTGAACACCACCCCTAACTGGTCATGGAACTGGTATAAACGTTGAAGGTGAGAAACTACCAAACTCTAGGAATGCACATAGCCCTGAAGGATGGTACCAAACATATTTTGTTTGAAGCAAGTATATAACATTTCCCCCCAAATGATAGCAGAGCGCATAAAAAATTTTTAACTTTTCCGGAATCCCTAGGGCCCGTGTACACACCTGTAGTGTAAAGCTCTTAAAATGACTTTGAAGTAGACAGGGATAAAAATGATTAAAAATGCACTTTTTTGCTGCTGTAGAGGGTGGCCCCTGCTCCCCCTTGCCGTCCTCCCTGAGCCGAGGGTATGGGAGGCCCACGGTGCCCGGCTTCTGTGTGTGGTGTGCGTCTGACTGTGAGACACGCTGGCCCAAGGTCTGGAAAGGGGAGGTTAGGAAGGGGCCACACCCTTGCTACGTCTGCCGGGTCTGTTGTTTCCCTACAACAACATGGGCAAAGATCCCAGGGCACTAGCTCTGTGAGTTTTGAGAGTCGGGTCTCACCTGGGTTTAAACTTCAGCCTAGTCTAACATCAAAATTCTTTCAGGCCAATGACTGCTCTGTGTTTTCTGTTCTGCCTACTTTTTTTTTTTTTTTTAGGCTAGTCAAGTGAAGCAGTGGGAGGTGGGAAGGAACAAAGGAATATGTAACTGGTTGTGATCGATTAGTGTTTATTGAATTTATCCTGACTCTCTTCTCACACTGGACAAGTGTGTGTGTGTTTGTTTGTGTGTGCATCTGGAGAGGACCCGGTCTCTGGGTCAGGAGATATTCATAAGGACCTGTTGTAGAGACAGCTGCTTACATGTTATTCCCCAACACAAAGACTGCATGCTTCACCCAGAGATCTGGGCTTTGAGGTTGATGCCACCAATGAGATTTTTTGGTTATCTTCCCTGGGAGGAAAAGGTGTGACTGCATTTTGTATGCAGAAAGGAGGGCAATTTTTGTATATGGTGAGAGATAGGGTCCAGTTTCATACTCTTGCAACACGAGCATCTGATTTTTCCAGCACTTCCCCCACTGACTCCTCTTTTAAAGTTAGGCTTAATTATATAACATGTTTTGGCTAATTAAATGCAAACAGAAATGTTGTATGTCCTTTTTGAACACTGTTTTTTTATTGTTATAAAAACATAGAAGACAAAATGTACCATTTTTAAGTGTACAGCTCAGGAGTATTAAGTACACAACATAAGTGTGAAACAGAGATCTCTAGAACTTGTTTTTTATTGTTTCAGGTTATTTGAGGGCACAACCAATTAGCTTACATTGTTTGCATTTGTTAAGTAAAGCCCCTCTTTTAATTGTGTCCCACCCACACAGAATTTTTTAATCTTGCAAAACTGAAACTCTGTACCCATCACACAACTCTGTATCCCCAGCCCCTGGTAACCACTATTCTGTTATACTTTCTGTCCCTATGAATCTGACGGCTGCGTGTCCCATTGAAGACCTGAATGTCTTCAAGGTAAATCCATAGTATGAACTACCACATTTTATTCATTCATTCCTCAGTGGAAATTTAGGATGATTCTGTCTCTTGCCTGTTGTGAACAGTCTGGCTATGGCGAGCATCGTCATTAACGGCCTATGTGTGACTCGCCATATTCCCTTTTTCCTGCTGCTCTGAGCCAGGAAGAACACACCGAGATGAGCTTCTCTCAGCCTGGGTCCCCGAATTATTAAAATGAGCAAAGCTCCCAGCTGACCCAAGATAGACGTGGGGAGTGAGAAACAAGCTTTTGTTGTTTTTAAGACTAAAGTTTAACTCATCCAAAGTTTATGCGTAGAGAAGAACTTTGGTCAGGGACTCCCACAGTGGGGAAGGCTGCTGTATTTGAGCCCTCTACTTCTCTTGGGTTGCCCCAGCTTACATCTTCTTCTTAAATTTTTTTCTATTTCTTTTTTCATTCATTCATTTACTCTTTTTTTTTTTTTCTTTTTTTGGCCATGGCTTCTCATTTTTTAACTAGCTAAAGCCTGGGGAAACCCTAAACCCCTTTTCTCATTCCCTATTCCTTTATCTTGTTTTCTACACCCAACATTGGCAGCTTCATCACACCCTGTGTATCAGACAGACTTAGACTTGGCTGTGAACATCAAACCCCCAAATAATAGTGGCTAAGAAAATAGAAGTTAATTTTTTCCCTCATGTGAAGAACTCAGGGTTGATATGGTGGTTCCATGAGCAGCTGTTGCAGTGTCCTGTCTGCTCGCTCACCCTCGTTGTGTGCCTTCTATATCTTGGTTAGAGAAGCCTGATCCACTGTAGTTCCTTATACATGCATTTTGTCCAGCAGGAAAGACAAAAGAGAAATAAGTGCAAGGTAACGTCCAGAAGCTGTGGAGATCATGTTCATTTCCATCCCATGGTGGAATTTGGTCACATCAGACACATCAGAGGAAGCTGAGTGCATGGTGTTTATTCCCCAGACACCTGATGTGTTGCAATGGGATAAAGACTGTTCTTTAGGACTAAGTCCTCGACTGGCCATCTGGCAGCTTTGATGGCAAGTTCTGTAAGGAAGATTTGCCGTGGGAAAGCGTGACTTGTCAGAACACACAACTTCAGAAAGATACATACTCTGCCAGGCTGGCTCTGGGCCTCCATGATCTGTGCCCCACACAGGGTCACCACACGGGGACCTCAGAAGCTAGAGCTCCTCCCTAGATTTTTGATCGAGTTTATCTATTACCCTAGTTTGGCTAACAACTTTTCCTGGACCAAAGAGAAAACTCTCTAAGGAGGTTTCATGTGTGCTTTTGATCCTAAAAGAAAACTATAGTAGATTGTAGCTTGAAGGTGAAGATTATCTGATGTTACAGCAGAAATATTAAAGGAGCTTGAGCCCCATAGTCTGAGATTCAGCATTGTCCCAAGTGTTGTGACCCATGTGAAAAATATCCATATTGGCTACTTCCTCCTCCACGGAAACTCCCTTTAGCGTAAATTGCCCAATGTGCCGGTGTCTTTAGACTGGAGAAGTGACGCTCACCTCAGACGCTGCTGCACTGCTTCTTCCTTATCAAAGATATAAAAGCCTTGTGTCCTGCTGATGTTTTTCCTTTGTCAAAATGGCAAAATTAAAATGAATGGCATTCTGCTCCACGTAGGATATGGAATATTGTGGCAATCACGTTTACCGTTAACTAGAAAAAAATAGGATAAACTAAGAAAGTCATTGTTAAAAAGCCAGATATTGAGTGAAAAAAATGCTAAAGGA
Organism: Nycticebus coucang; assembly: GCF_027406575.1. Classification (NCBI taxonomy): domain Eukaryota; kingdom Metazoa; phylum Chordata; class Mammalia; order Primates; family Lorisidae; genus Nycticebus; species Nycticebus coucang. The sequence goes on along the minus strand of NC_069805.1, from coordinate 29,753,609 downwards.
ACTAAATTCAAGAGAGGGGACAAATCCTGGAAATTTACATAAATACATAATAATGATAAGCAATGTAATCAAACATTTGAAAAAAATCACTCAAAACTATTAGTTTCCCAGCAAAAGTAAAATAATTAAAAAATTAATTTCTTAAACATTATTTTTAGTAAATTTAGACTTTTTCTTGATAGAGAATATAACTTTTAGATGCTAAATTTTATTCAGGAATTGGTGACTTTTTTTAGCGCTTGATGTAACTAATAATGGATCGAATAATTTTTTGCTGAATTAAATAATAAAATTAAATTATTTTCATTTAACTTTCATTTAACATAAAAGTGTGAGGAACAAATACAAAAAGGAGTCACAAGGTCAAAACCAACCCATGTCCATACACAGGCTGCTTCTCAAAGTATGATTTTGCGACTGAACAGCTGAGCAAGAGAAAGTCCAGGATTCACTGCCATATGGTTTTGTAGCATTGGTCTGGCATGTGTTTTGTGTACTTTATATGAATTCAATGTCACTGATGCTGAAGTGAAAGCCTCTTCCCCAAATTCTAAACCCAACAGGAGGAATTAAATACCATTAAGGAATGAGATTTTATCAGGTATGGTTGAGCTTTGGATAGCCATGTACCATTGTGATATTACAATTTTTTAAACATGTCCCAAGAAATAATTTTTGCCCAATTGTGTGCAGTAGTGCTCCCATTGAGAATGTATAGCGTAAATGAATTTAAACCACTGAGAGCATATATTTATAAGTTAATTTTTGAATATGCATTTGCAAGAAAGATGTTTTCTCTTGAATTGCATAATTTATTTTTTTTGTCTTTTTACATGGAATTTTATATGTACAAGGGATAACCCTCCCTTGCCCTCAAAAAATCTATTTTTATAATTTGATTACAGAAGTTAGGAACCCAGAGCTCATTTAATAGAAATTCCTTTTGGAGCATACTTGTCCCAGGGACCTCAGGTGTCAGCTTGTGCTGTAGTATCTGGCCTGACATCTTTGAATAATTACAAAGTTAGCAATGGGGTATTGTGACTGTTTTTAAATATTTCAAAATGCCTAGACAAAATCATACTCTTGCTGGACTTTTTTTCCTCCCCTGACATGCTCAATCATATAATCCTTGTTCCATAAAAATGGGGCATTGGTAAACATTGCCTTGGCTATACAGGGTTTCTTCTGGTTCCATACAAAACAAAGAACTATTTTTTCCAGTTCTTCAAAGTATGATGTTGGTAATTTAATGGGTACTGCATTGAATCTGTAGATTGCTTTGGGAAGTATAGACATTTTAACAATGTTGATTCCTCCCAGCCAGGAACATGGTCTGCTCTTCCATTTGTTAGTGTCTTCTGCTATTTCTTTTCTTAGAGTTTCGTAATTCTCTTTGTAGAGGTCCCTCACCTCTTTTGTTAGGTATATTCCTAGGTATTTAATTTCCTTTGAAGCTACTGTCAAGGGGATTGTGTTTCTGGTTAGTTTTTCAACTTGGCTTTGTTGGCATATACAAAGGCTATTGATTTATGGACATTGATTTTGTACCCTGAGACGTTACTGATTTTCTTGATCACTTCCAGGACTCTTTGTGGTTGAGTCTCTGGGGTTCTCTAAGTATAAGGTTATATCATCCGCAAAGAGCAAGAGTTTGACCTCTTTTGCCCCCATTTGGATGCCCACAGGAGAAAGAACACTTCTGTAAATGGTGCATCCAAGGGATCTAGGTTGCTTGTTCCTTGTGAGGCCTGATGATCTGAGGTGGAGCTGGGGCTGTGATGCCACTGCTGGGGCGTGGCTGTAAACACAAGATTGGATCATCTAGTTGTAGGAAAACAAGCTCAGGGCTCCCATGGATGCTCCACTATGGTGAGTTGTATAATCATTTCATCATATATCCCAATGTAATAATAATAGAAATAAAGTGCAGAATAAATGTAAAAAAAAAAAAATGGAGCATGGATTAGTTGAACAGACTGCATCTCCTAGACCCACTGCCTGTACCTCCCACACCTGCCTGGTTTTGTTTACTGCCATTCTTAATCCCCCTAGAGATTTGTCATCATTTTTAACAAAAACAGAAATGAAACAATTATTGCTCAATAAGTGAATCTTTGAAAGTATTTTGAAGCCCAAGATTCATAATTGAAAATTATTAACAGGAGACACTGAATAGTGAAAATGTTTCAAGTTCTTATCTAGTTTAACAAGGTCAAATGCATTTTCCAAGGTTGTCCAACTAGTTAAAAAAAGGAGGCAGTATTAAATCCCAAATTTCTAGCTTAAACCTGTCATATTTCCCACTATATTAATGCTGTCCTCAGAGGGACAGCATCAAACGCTTGTTGCATAAGGGGCCTGAAAGCCATTGTCAGTGGATGGAGGTTTGTACCTGCCTCCAGCCCAAGGCTTGTGAGAGCTGTGTTTCCCGGCCTGCTCATGTTCCAGGGTGCTTTTCAGCCCACAGAACAGAAAGTTGGGAGGAAAAATGCTATTGCAGCATTTTTGACAGACCCCAAAAGGAAGCCTTGTTGTACTGTGATAATTGTGGTTCACAAGAAGTCCCTGAGGCGCCGTGAGTTCCCAGGATGGGGTCTGATGTATTAAAGAGTCATTATATTTAGAACAATTTTAACATTCACTCTGTGTTAACATTCTAAGGTGACAACATGACAACTCTCACACAGTTTGTTTAATTAGACTTTTAAGATTTCCAAAATGCAATTTAGTAGGGACATATTATTTGTTATTATAGTTTATACTCACATCAGTTTTACTTTTACCCCATCAAGTCTTTACTGACTATTATGATATGGTTCTCATTGATGTCTTACTTAATTGAACTACTCAAGATCTTTAAAACACAATTAATCCATAGATTACGCATTGACTAAATGAATTCATTTAGCACCTAGTAAGTATCAGAGTTGTGTTAGAAACAGGGAAATATTGGTGAAAAAAAATTAACTGTAACAAGGGTACATGTGAGACTTAGTAAATGTAGAATATAAATGTCTTAACACAATAACTAAGAAAATGCCAGGAAGGCTGTGTTAACCAGTGTGATGAAAATATGTCAAATGGGTCACGCCTGAGGTTGCGGGTCAGCAAGAGCCTCCAGCGTGAATGTGTGGCTGCAGCCCCGGGCAACCCAGCCCTCTCCCCCTCTTTTCTGCCTGTCTGCCTCTCCTCCTTGTCACCGTCTCTTCCTCCCGCACTCTGGGTCTGTGAATCTCGACCTTAATTTCTTCCACCCCGCCCTGCCCCGTCCCTCGCGTGCCCAGTCACCAGGCCGCGTGGGCCCTGCAACGCCTCCTCCCCTCCCCCAACCGCCACTCCCTCCCCGCAGGCGACACAGGGGCCGCAGCTGGGCCTCCTTCGCCTGGAGCCCGTCTCAGCGCCGACATTTCTCCACGCCAGCAAGCCTCCGACCTGCCGAGCAAAATGGGAAATAAGAATTCTCAATCGTAATCCTCTGACAACTGTTGAAGGTTCATATCTTTATAAATTGCCAGCATTAAAATATCTAGACATGGGAACAACACAAGCCACCTTACAACAGTCGAGAACATCCTCACGACAACTCTTGAGTTGGAAAAACTCAATGTGAAAGTTGCAGTTGCTACAGTTTTAAGAGTACTTTTTATAATCTAGATACAAGTCTTTCAGTCCACAGGCACAAGAACTTAAAGAGCAAGAGGAAGTGAAAGGAAAATTAGGGCAAGGAAACAGATAAAAGAAATCACCCATGAGGAAGAATCAGCAGAAAACTCCAGGCAACATGAAGAACCAGTCCAGAACAACCCCGCCAAGGGACCATGAGGTAGCTACTGCAGAGGATTCCACCTATACAGAAATGTTAGGAATGACAGAAAGGGAATTTAGAATACACATGTTGAAAACAATGAAAGAAATGATGGAAACAATGAAGGAAACTGCTAATAAAGTGGAAAATAACCAAAAGGAAATCCAAAAACAGAATCAAATCAGAGATGAACGATATGAAGAATATAAAAAGGATATAGCAGAGCTGAAGGAAATGAAACAGTCAATCAGGGAACTTAAAGATGCAATGGAAAGTATCAGCAACAGGTTAGACCATGCAGAAGAAAGAATTTCTCAGGTAGAAGACAAAGTTTTTGAGATAACTCAGATAGTAAAAGAGGCAGAAAAGAAGAGAGAGAAAGCAGAACGTTCACTGTCAGAATTATGGGACTTTATGAAGCGTTCCAACATACGAGTTATAGGAATTCCAGAAGGGGAAGAAGAATGCCCCAAAGGAATGGAAGCCATACTAGAGAATATTATAAAAGAAAATTTCCCAAACAGCACCAAAGATTCTGACACACTGCTTTCGGAGGGATATCGGACCCCAGGTCACCTCAACTCTAACTGAGCTTCTCCCAGACACATTGTGATGAACCTGTCCAAAGTCAAGACAAAAGAAAAGATTCTGCAAGCTGCCAGGAGTAAGCGCCAGTTGACCTACAGGGGCAAATCCATCAGATTGACCGCAGACTTCTCTAATGAAACTTTCCAAGCAAGAAGACAATGGTCATCTACCTTTAATCTACTTAAACAGAACAATTTTCAGCCCAGAATTCTGTACTCTGCTAAGCTAAGCTTCAAAATTGATGGAGAAATCAAATCATTTACGGATATACAAACATTGAGGAAATTCACCACAACAAGACCAGCTCTACAGGAAATACTTCAACCTGTTCTGCACACTGACCACCACAATGGATCAGCAGCAAAGTAAGAACTCAGAAATCAAAGGACAGAACCTGACCTCCACACTGATGCAAAAGATAAAACTAAGCAATGGACTCTCACAAAATAAGACGAATACAATACTACCACACTTATCAATTATCTCCATAAATGTTAATGGCTTGAATTCCCCACTGAAGAGACATAGATTGGCTGACTGGATTAAAAAACACAAGCCATCCATTTGCTGTCTGCAAGAAACACACCTGGCTTCAAAAGATAAACTAAAGCTCCGAGTCAAGGGTTGAAAGACAATTTTTCAGGCAAATGGAATTCAGAAGAAAAGAGGAGTTGCAATCTTATTTTCAGATACATGTGGATTGAAAGCAAGTAAAGTCAAAAAAGACAAAGATGGTCACTTTATATTGGTCAAGGGAAAACTACAACAAGAAGACATTTCAATTCTAAATATTTATGCACCCAATTTAAATGCTCCCAGATTCTTGAAGCAGACCTTACTCAGTCTGAGCAATATGATATCTGATAATACCATCATAACAGGGGACTTTAACACACCTCTTACAGAGCTGGACGGATCCTCTAAACAGAAATTAAACAAAGGTATAAGAGATTTAAATGAGACCCTAGAACAACTATGCTTGATAGACGCATATAGAACACTCCACCCCAAAGATAAAGAATATACATTCTTCTCATCACCCCATGGAACATTCTCCAAAATTGATCATATCCTGGGACACAAAACAAATATCAACAGAATCAAAAGAATTGAAATTTTACCTTGTATCTTCTCAGACCATAAGGCACTAAAGGTGGAACTCATCTCTAACAAAAATGCTCGACCCCACCCAAAGGCATGGAAATTAAACAATCTTCTGTTGAATAACAGATGGGTGCAGGAAGAAATAAAACAGGAAATCATTAACTTCCTTGAGCATAACAACAATGAAGACACAAGCTACCAAAAAATGTGGGATACTGCAAAAGCAGTTTTGAGAGGAAAATTCATCGCTTTAGATGCCTACATTCGAAAAACAGAAAGAGAGCACATCAACAATCTCACAAGAGATCTTATGGAATTGGAAAAAGAAGAACAATCTAAGCCTAAACTCAGTAGAAGAAAAGAAATATCCAAAATCAAATCAGAGATCAATGAAATTGAAAACAAAAGAATTATTCAGAAAATTAATGAAACAAGGAGTTGGTTTTTTGAAAAAATAAATAAAATAGATAAACCATTGGCCAGACTAACTAGAAATAGAAAAGTAAAATCTCTAGTAACCTCAATCAGAAACGATAAAGGGGAAATAACAACTGATCCCACAGAGATACAAGAGATCATCTCTGAATACTACCAGAAACTCTATGCCCAGAAATTTGACAATGTGAAGGAAATGGATCAATATTTGGAATCACACCATCTCCCTAGACTTAGCCAGGAAGAAATAGACCTTCTGAACAGACCAATTTCAAGCACTGAGATCAAAGAAACAATAAAAAAGCTTCCAACTAAAAAATGCCCTGGTCCAGATGGCTTCACACCAGAATTCTATCAAACCTTCAAGGAAGAGCTTATTCCTGTACTGCAGAAATTATTCCAAAAAATTGAGGAAGAAGGAATCTTCCCCAACACATTCTATGAAGCAAACATCACCCTGATAACAAAACCAGGAAAAGACCCAAACAAAAAGGAGAATTTCAGACCAATCTCACTCATGAATATAGATGGAAAAATTCTCAACAAAATCCTAGCCAATAGATTACAGCTTATCATCAAAAAAGTCATTCATCATGATCAAGTAGGCTTCATCCCAGGGATGCAAGGCTGGTTTAACATACGCAAGTCCATAAACGTTATCCACCATATTAACAGAGGCAAAAATAAAGATCACATGATCCTCTCAATAGATGCAGAAAAAGCATTTGATAAAATCCAGCATCCTTTTCTAATTAAAACACTGAAGAGTATAGGCATAGGTGGCACATTTCTAAAACTGATTGAAGCTATCTATGACAAACCCACAGCCAATATTTTACTGAATGGAATAAAACTGAAATCTTTTCCTCTTAGAACTGGAACCAGACAAGGTTGTCCTCTGTCACCTTTACTATTCAACATAGTGCTGGAAGTTCTAGCCAATACAATTAGGCAAGACAAGGAAATAAAGGGAATCCAAATGGGAGCAGAGGAGGTCAAACTCTCCCTCTTTGCCGACGACATGATCTTATACTTAGAGAACCCCAAAGACTCAACCACAAGACTCCTAGAAGTCATCAAAAAATACAGTAATGTTTCAGGATATAAAATCAATGTCCACAAGTCAGTAGCCTTTGTATACACCAATAACAGTCAAGATGAGAAGCTAATTAAGGACACAACTCCCTTCACCATAGTTTCAAAGAAAATGAAATACCTAGGAATATACCTAACGAAGGAGGTGAAGGACCTCTATGAAGAAAACTATGAACTCTTCAGAAAGGAAATAGCAGAGGATATTAACAAATGGAAGAACATACCATGCTCATGGATGGGAAGAATCAACATTGTTAAAATGTCTATACTTCCCAAAGCAATCTACCTATTCAATGCCATTCCTATCAAAGTACCTACATCGTACTTTCAAGATTTGGAAAAAATGGTTCTACGTTTTGTATGGAACCGGAAAAAAACCCGTATAGCTAAGGCAGTTCTTAGTAACAAAAATAAAGCTGGGGGCATCAGCATACCAGATTTTAGTCTGTACTACAAAGCCATAGTGGTCAAGACAGCATGGTACTGGCACAAAAACAGAGACATAGACACTTGGAATCGAATTGAACACCAAGAAATGAAACTAACATCTTACAACCACCTAATCTTCGATAAACCAAACAAGAACTTACCTTGGGGGAAAGACTCCCTATTCAATAAATGGTGTTGGGAGAATTGGATGTCTACATGTAAAAGACTGAAACTGGACCCACACATTTCCCCACTCACAAAAATTGATTCGAGATGGATAAAGGACTTAAATTTAAGGCATGAAAAAATAAAAATCCTCAAAGAAAGCATAGGAAAAACACTGGAAGATATTGGCTTTGGGGAAGACTTCATGAAGAAGACTGCCACGGCAATTGCAACAACAAGAAAAATAAACAAATGGGACTTCATTAAACTGAAAAGCTTCTGTACAGCTAAGGACACAATAACCAAAGTAAAGAGACAACCCACACAATGGGAAAGGATATTTACATATTTTCAATCAGACAAAAGCTTGATAACCAGGATCTATAGAGAACTCAAATTAATCCACATGAAAAAAGCCAACAATCCTTTATATCAATGGGCAAGAGACATGAATAGAACTTTCTCTAAAGACGACAGACGAATGGCTAACAAACACATGAAAAAATGTTCATCATCTCTATATATTAGAGAAATGCAAATCAAAACTTCCCTGAGATATCATCTAACCCCAGTGAGAATGGCCCACATCACAAAATCTCAAAACTACAGATGCTGGCGTGGATGTGGTGAGAAGGGAACACTTTTACACTGCTGGTGGGACTGCAAACTAGTACAACCGTTCTGGAAGGAAGTATGGAGAAACCTCAAAGCACTCAACCTAGACCTCCCATTCGATCCTGCAATCCCATTACTGGGCATCTACCCAGAAGGAAAAAAATCCTTTTATCATAAGGACACTTGTACTAGACTGTTTACTGCAGCTCAATTTACAATCGCCAAAATGTGGAAACAGCCTAAATGCCCACCAACACAGGGATGGATTAACAAGCTGTGGTATATGTATACCATGGAATACTATTCAGCCATTTAAAAAAATGGAGACTTTACATCCTTCATATTAACCTGGATGGACATGGAAGACATTATTCTTAGTAAAGCATCACAAGAATGGAGAAGCATGAATCCTATGTACTCAATCCTGATATGAGGACAATTAATGACAATTAAGTTTATGGGGGGGGAAGCAGAAAGAGGGATGGAGGGAGGGGGGTGGGGCCTTAGTGTGTGTCACACTTTATGGGGGCAAGATCTGATTGCAAGAGGGACTTTACCTAACAATTGCAATCAGTGTAACTGGCTCATTGTACCCTCAATGAATCCCCAACAATAAAAAAAAAAAAAAAAGAAAAGAAAATATGTCGAATTGTCTATAAAACCAGTGTATGGTGCCCCATGATCACATTAATGTACACAGCTATGATTTAATAATAAAATAAAATTAACTGTAAAGCTTAGAGGATATAAAACTAACAGTATAAATTAATACAGGATTACAGTTGTGATAATTGTGGTCCAGGGAGGGTAGGACTGAATCATAGTTTATTAAAAGCAGATTTGGTGAAATTGGGAATAACAGTAAAGGATTCCTTGAGGAAAGAATAATTAAGCAGAATTCTGAAGAAATAGCCTTTAGGTAAGCAAAGAAGGCAGAGAAGAAGCTTCCAGGCAGAAGAACAGTGTGTACAACGTCCCCATGGCATGAGTGTGGTTTGATGAACTGAAGGCCTTTGGTGCTGGAGAGCAGAGAGGGTTGGCAGCTGCCGCAGGACCCGCCCTGGAGTTAGGAGCACGTCGGGAATGATTTCCAGGCAGTGTCAGGCATTGGGTTTTATTCTGAGAACAGCTGAAAGCATCGAAGGAAATGGAGTGATCAGGTTTTGTGTTTCAGGAAATCATCTGTCATCGTTGTGAAGAACAGACTAGAAGAGCTGGAAAGAGACTTTGAGGCTTAGTGAGATGTTTTAGAAATGGGCATGTTAATTATTAGAGCTTGAACTCTCCGAAGGAGTGAGATCTCTCTCGATAGGGAAAAATGGTTCATGAGGCAGGCAAAAGAAATCTTAGCTATACAGTAGTCTGTGGCCCCCTGATGCTTAACAGGAACTGATAAAATCTTATTGCTTAGAATTTAATTTCTATTGTTTGGTTTTGGTGTTGTTTCGAGGTATCCCATGAGCAGCACTGGCATGGAATTCATGAAAGATACACAGAGATGTGTGCAGTGATGCAGAACTCTGAGGGGTGGATGGGGGTGGCGGGAGGACTTTCTCTTGCACGAATCTCATCTTGAAGTCCTACTGCAGGAGGTGGCCTCACCTTGGCTGTGGGCTGCTACTGACCACCGTGAGGATGCTTTTTATGTTCGATACTCGTGCTTTTGGGTATACATTGCGTTTTCAGAATTAAACTAAAATAATTTATAGTTTATGATTTAATTTGACAAAAGTTAATCATCTCATCGCTTGTTTAGTCAAATGCTAAAAAGAAAAACTGCCAACCATTTCTGAATGGGTATCTAGCAGATAAATGAGCTAAAAGATTATCTTATATCAAACAAAACTTAAGTTCAGTAGAAATAATTTTTAAGAAATTGATTTTTTAGGTGGCGCCTGTGGCTCAATTGGTAGGGCGCCGGCCACATACACCGAGGGTGGCAGGTTCGAACCCGGTCCTGGCCAGCTAAACAACAATGACAATTGCAAAAAAAAAGAAAGAAAAAATAGCTATTTGGGAGGGGCTGAGGCAAGAGAATGGCTTAAGCCAGGAGTTTGAGGTTATTGTGAACTGTGACGGCATTCTACCCAGGGCGACAGCTTGAAATTCTGTCTAAAAAAAAAAAAGATTAACTTTTTATTAGTTTTACTGGAAAATATAATTTGAATGATTTTTTTACAATTTTGATCCCATTGCTGTTATGGTATGTTTCTATAAATTGCTGATTTGCATATGCAATTTGGTATAACTTATTTAAGCATATATGTTATATTTGAATTTACTCAACATTTTAAAGTTAAGTTAAATGAAGTTAAATGTTGACAGCTTTAGAACTTTTAATTCCTTTTTAACTTGAAAACTTTACCCCATCCTTCTTAATCCTTCCTGAGTAAACCACAGTTGTAGAATCTATCAGTGGTATTAACATTTCATGGGTGGGGCAATTAGAAAAAAGATGGAAAAATGCTTATTGAGTAGTGACAATAAAGAAAAGGTTGATAAACACTTGTCTAGTAATGGAAGTAGAAACACAAAGCAATGGGCAATTACCCAGATTTTTTAGAGGTAAATTACTAGGGCTCAGTGGTGAATGTGATTTGAGAGCTGGAAAAGGGAAAGTGTTAATAGGACTGCAGGTCTGACTTCAGCAACAAGGCTGGAGGCTCTGCCAGCCGCCGAGATGAGGAAGGCCTGGAAGGGCACCATGTCATTTGCTTATTTATCTTGTAGGATACATTAGCATGTGTGTGCGTGTGTGTGTGTAGGTTATGGGTTTGTGTGCACATGTTGAATAAAAGGCTCTTGGACATGTTGACTTTTAGGTATATGTGGGAGGCGGAATAAAGACCCCTTCAGTGTCCACACCTAATCCCTGGGACCTGCGAATAAATTATTTTATATGGCAAAGAGGAATTAAGGTCACAGATGGAACTAAGCTGTTAATCAACTGACCTTAAGATATTAATGGTAATCACTAGGAAAACTACTAGGAAAATAATTTAGAAGTAGATGGTAAAATATATCTACTATAAGGGAATTAAACTGTTACAATAGAAAGATATATTTAAAAGAAGGTGGTAATGGTAGGGCGGCACCTGTGGCTCAAAGGGATAGGGCGCAGGCCCCATATGCCGGAGGTGGTGGGTTCAAACCCAGCTCCGGCCAAAAACTGCAAAAAAAAAAAAAAAAAAAAGAGTGGAAGAAGGTGGTAATGGAGGAACTGAGGATCAGAAAAGACACAACATATGGTAAATAGAAAAATAACAGACGTAAATACATGAATTGAGTTCTCTAGTTAAAAGACATATTGGTAGATGGATTTTTAAAATGTGACTCACTTATGCACTGCGTTCAAGAGACTCGCTTTGGGTCTAAAGGTGCAAATAGATTGAAAGAAAAATGATGGAAGAGACACCTACAAACATGACCAAGAGGAAGCTGCAGTGGCCGCACTCTTATTCTACAAATGGACTTAGCGGGACAAAGATGGACATTTTATAATTTTAAAAGTTCAATCCATCAGAAATATACAACAAATAAAGACGCATATGTCCCTATCTGAGACTTGATATGCATGAAGCAAAAGCTGACAAAATTGAACAAAGGAATAGACAATTCCACAATAGCTGGAGACTTCAGTGCCCCACTTGCCATAATCAATAGACTAGAAGGCAGAAAATCAGCAGGGAAGTGAACTTGAACAATGCTACAAACCAACTACGTGAGTTGGCTTCACAGACACCTATATAAGGCCCCACCTAACAACCACAGGAGCATGCATTTTTCTTAATTCCTCGTGGAACAGTCATCAAAATAGACCATATGTTAGGCCATTAAACAAGTCCTAAAAATATAAAATAATCAAAATCATACAAAGTATGTCTTTTTGACCACAATGAAATGAAATTGAAAATCAAAAACAGAAGAAAATTTGGAAAATTCACACATATGTGAAAATTAAGCAATATACATCTAAGGAATCAATGATTCAGAGAAACCACAGCGGAAATTAGAAAATACTTTGGGATGAATGAAAGTGAGAACACAGCATAACTTAACATGGGATACAATGAAATCAGTGATCAGAAGGAAATTTACAACTGTAGAAACTGTATCTTTAAAAAAGTAATATCTTAAAGAAATAACCCAAATTTATAGCGTAAGGAATCAGAAAAAGAAGAGCAAACTTAACCCAAAGAAAGGAAAAGGAAGTGAGAAAGATTAGAGCTAAAATAAGCAAAGGAAGAAAAATAATACAGAAAATCAATGAAAGCAAATGTTGGTTCTTTGAGATCAACAAAATTGATAAATATTTAACTGGATTGGCCCAATAAAAAGAGAGAGAATACTCTCTCTCTTTAGGAGACTAAAATCAGGAAAGAAAAGGGGAGGGGGGGAGACATTACTACTAACCTTACAGAAGTAAAAAGGGTGTTAATGAAATACTGTAAATAATGGTACGCCAACAAATTAGAATACCTAGATTAAAATGGACAAATTCTGGCTTGGTGCCCGTAGCACAATGGTTAGGATGCCAGCCACAAGCACAGGGGCTGGTGGGTTCGAACCTGGCCCAGATCTGCTAAACAACAATGACAACAATAACAAAAAAATAGCCAGGCATTGTGGCAGGCGCCTGTAGTCCCAGCTACTCAGGAAGCTGAGGCAAGAGAATCACTTAAGCCCAAGAGTTAGAGATTGCTGTGAGCTGTGACACCGCAGCACTCTACTGAGGGCAACAGAGTGAGACTCTGTCTCAAAAAAATAAAAAAACAAGGACAAATTCTTAGAAAAACAAAAACTGACAACACTGAATGGTTATAAGTCTGAATTGATTTTGTATTTCTTCTTGAGTCAATTCAGACCTGTAACAAGTAGTGAGATTGAATCAGTAATTAAAAGTCTCCCATGAAAGAAAATGCCAAGTGGCTTTTCTTGGCAGGTGGCTTCCCTGGTGAATTCTACCAACACCTAAAAAATTAGCAATAATCCGTCACAAACTCTTTTGAAAAACAGAAGAGAAAGGAATACTTCCTAACACATTCTGTGAGGCCACTATTAACCCTGATACCAGAGCCAGACAAAAAGATCAAGGAAAAGAAAGCTACAGACCAATATCCCTGGAGAATGAATCTCCAACAAAACACTAGTAAACAAAATCCAAAAACATAAAAGGCATTATATACTAAGACCATGTGAGAGTTACTCCAGGAATCCAAGGTTGGTTCAACATAAAAAATGAATCAATGTAATACAGAATATTATAGAATAAAGAAAATCATTTTAATAGAGGCAGAAAAAGCTTTTTACCATATGCAACAACCTTACAGAATAAAAATTTCCAACAAAGTAGAATGGAACTTCCTCAAACTAATAAAGGACATCTATGAAAAACCCTCAGCTGACATACTTATGAACAAGTGAAAGATCTTAGATCGGGAAAGCCAAGGATATCTGGTCTTACCAGTTGTTATTCAGTAGGAGAAAAAAAGTATTCAGATTGAGAAGGAAGAAGTAAATTTATCTCCACTTGCAAATGGCACGATCAGGTACATAGAAAACCCTAAAGAATCCATACCAAAAAAGCTATTAGGGCTAATAAATTCAGCACGTTTGCACGGTCTGTGTACAAAAGTGAGTTGTGATTATATACATTAGCAATCCAAAAATGAAATTAAGAAAACATTTCCACTTGCAGTAGCATAAAAATAGAAAAATACATAGGAATAAACTTAACCAAATAGTTGGAAGACTTGTGCAGTGAAAACTTCAAGACATTGCTGAAAGGAATTAGGTGTAAATAAATGGAAAGACACCAGGCTCTGGGGTTAGAAGCTTAATACTATTAAGATGGCAACACATCTCCAATTAATTGTATTGTAATTACAGATACAATACAATCTCGATCAAAATTCCAACTCCCTTTTCTTTTGGAAATGGACAAGGTGAATCTAAAATTCACATGGAATGCAGAGGAGCCCAGAGCAGTCCAAATAATTTTGAGAAAGGACAAAGTTGGGGAATGCATATTTTGATCTCCAATTTTACCTCAAAGAAACAGTAGTTCAAATGGTGAGATCATTGGGTGGTGTGGTCATTGGTTTTTTACAAGGGTAATAACATTCAATGAGGAAGAAATAATCTTTTCAACAAAGATTGGACAAAAGATTGGTGCTGGATGGTGTGATACCCACTTGCAAAAGAATGAATTAATTAGAGAAGGGAAGTTTACTATGACATGTTTGTAAAATGCAAATAGACTAGACATCTCCCCTCACATTCTGCTTTTAATAGAAGTCTTTCATTTTAGAGCATGGTAATTAAAAAATATCTGTTTTAAAGCTTAAAAGAAAAACAACAAAAAGGCCTAGAAAAAAAGCTTTACCCCTCTCCTTTTTATTTTGAGGTTAATAATCCTGCTCACCTTTCTATGTAGGATTACCAGATTTTATAGCTCCATTACCAATGATGTAAACATTCAAATGGGAGTGTTGAATATTGAGAAAGTGAGATCTTTTTTGAGGAAGCAGACAGTGAAATAAGACATTAAGGCTGACTCTGGGCAGAGACAGGGGATTCCTGCCAAACTCCTTTCCTGCCTGTGACAGTCCACAAATATGTGTGTGGTTGTAACTGAGCTTCCCGGAGGCCCTATTCCATTTCAGAGGCTGATAAAAAAATGTGACCATTTAACTACAAATGGAAATCTCAGAGTATGTGAAGCATAGCAGCCAGGAGAGCGTCCTGGGGAAATAACCCAGCAACAATCAGAATGTTAAAAACAAAGCAACCCGGTAACCAAAACATACCCCAGACAGACAGCGGAGCCAAGGAGAGAGGGAAGCACTCTGGGCAGAGTGAAAATGCGGCAGCAGAAGGCAGCAGCGTGGCCAGGCTGGCACCGGCTCACTAGGATCGGGCAGATGCCTCCTGTGCCAATGCTTCGCCAGCACCTAGGAGTTCAAACCTGAATAAGAAATAGTCCCTGTCTTCAACGACATATGGCATTATGTACTTTTAAGCCCCAGCAATACAATGCGATAAATGCTAAGATAAGTCTTCTGCAGTGTGCCGTGGGGCACAGTAGAGTTGGGAAGTTTGGGGGCACGTTTGAACATCTTTTGGACTTTTGAGTCAACTGTTCATTTGGTAGGACAGAGACTGGAGCAGAGCCTCCCAATGGTGATAGACACAGGGATAGGTGTGGGGAGGAGCTGACGTCTCAGGTTTGGAGAAAGCCACGCGTGTTAATGGAAACAAGTGCAGAGCCCCAGGGCGTGTGGATATTCAGGTGAGTGCACAGCTCTGGGGTGCTGGATGCCGGGAGAAGGAAACGGGAAGGAGGTAGAAGCAAGGCAGAAACGGAAGGCGAAAATGGCAAGCAGGAGCCCCAGGACGCGGCCCTCCGGAGTGAATGTTGAATCTGGAAAGGAGGGGTTCACTGGGTGTTCGTCAAAGCAGCGTGCAGCAGTGCTGGCAGGAAGTCATGAAAACTGAGGAAAGAGGAAGAGCAAGTAAAAGTATTTTCATGGCATTGTAAAGAGAAATCCAGCAAGCTTTGTATCTGAGCAGCACCCTGATGTGGGCTTCACGCAGCTGTTCCAGTAATCATTTTAGGCTCTGTTTCACGCGCTGAGCATTTTTCCATCATTCCGATGAGATCTGTGGTCAGACCCTGAGAAGCAGCAGGGTCTGTGAAGTGCATAGACACTCTGAGCAGACACTATGAGCAGTTATCATGTGCAAGGTCCTCTGTGTACGTGGTTTCACTTAAATCCCTCAAAAGCATTTAGGGAGTTACCGTTTTTTAGTTTAAGAGTCAAAGGAATGGTAAAAGTGAGGTAGGAGTTTAGTGCCTACTAAACTCAACTGTTAGCACTTTGATTTTATAGGCTCAGCCTTTCATTTCTCATGTTTATGAATCTTCCAGGTTTTGGAAAGCCTGGGGCACTGGCCATCTGGAATCCACCAGGGTATATCTTTTAGGATCTCCCCCACCTCGTCTTGCAACCTGCATTATGGGAATATCCCCCACCCCCACCCCCACCCCCCGCCCCATCACAGCTACCTGTCACTGGAACTTCTAGCTCACCACTTAGCTGATCTGTCTTTTGCTAGTCTCAGGGGATCCTCAAATGTCTTTCTTTATTTTTTTCTTTTGATCATAAACCCCAAAGATCACGTGGTATCTACTTAGAACCCAGGGGCAGATTTTAGTCTGCCTAGAAAGATGTACTGTGAGCAACTGGTTTGCATCATTTACCTGCCACTCATATTCTTCTTTCTTTTTTTTTTTTTTTTTTTTTTTGTAGAGACAGAGTTTCACTTTATTGCCCTCAGTAGAGTGCCGTGGCGTCACACAGCTCACAGAAACCTCCAACTCCTGGGCTTAGGCGATTCTCCTGCCTCAGCCTCCCTAGTAGCTGGGACTACAGGCGCCCACCACAACGCCCGGCTATTTTTTTTTGTTGCAGTTTGGCCGGGGCTGGGTTTGAACCCGCCACCCTCGGCATATGGGACCGGCGCCTTACCCGCTGAGCCACAGGCGCTGCCCCTCATATTCTTCTTTCATATCAGGTTGAACTACATGAAACTGGCATTTTTGGATTTTAGAAAAATTGAGTGTCAGCTGTTTCATGTAGGCTCTCGGTGATCATGGACTGGATATTTGTGTTCCCTCAAATTTCATATGTTAAAACCCTGTCCTCCCAAGGGTATCATATCAGCAGTTGGGGCTGTTGAGAGGTATTAAGATAAGATGAGGTTCTAAGGGTGGGGCCCTCGTGAATGGGATTAGTGCCCTTCTAAGTGTCATGAGAGACTTGTCGCCCTTCTCTGCTCTTCACCAGGTGAGGACACAATGAGAAGCAGGCAGTCTGTAACTGTCAAGAGAGCCACACCAAAGCCTGGCCATGCTGGCATCCTGGTCTCAGGTTCCCACCTACAGAACTGTGAGAAACAAGTTTATGCTGTTTGTAAGCAACCCAGTATATGGTATTTTTTTATAGCAGCGTAAGCTGACTGATGCAAGCTTTGTGGAGCAAGTGATTGGAATACTGATTCTTGGTGCTTTTCTTCGATTTAATGTTTATGCAATTTTTGCATATTTTAGTTCCATTTCAAAAATTTTTATTTACATATTATTAAGATCAGTCTACTATTTTAATGTCTAGGAGAAGTGTTAATTTTTATAAAACAGGACCCCTAAATTGTGTATATTAATTGAGGCTCCTCTTAAAAGTGCTCTGTTGTTTAGAGGGTACATATCTAAGAAGCTGAGTTTTTACAGCATGGTTTTTGAACTAGGATGCTATCGAGAATGGTCTTCTTTAGGCCACAAGTGGGTAGCTCCAGGCCCTTTCATTGATCTCTGTACTGCTGAATATGTTCCTTATGCAAATTCACATCTGGAGCTAAACCTTAATGTGTTTCAATTTTCAAGCAACATGTGGATAAAACTATTTTCTTTAAATATCACAAATTTTGTGTTCATGTTGACATAAAATATTAAGATTAAATAACATAGCCAAGATGCCTACTTTTTATTTGGTTTGAAATTTCATTTCAATACTATCTTATTTCCTAGAAACTAAGTCTCTTAAATCAGAAAGTCTATTTTATGTTGTACTCTAAAATCGAGCTGTTAGATTTTAAAAATTCACCAAACATGAACAGAATGTTAGCACCACCTTCGTATGATTCTGGGGTAGAATAAAAGAACTTCAAACCAGAAGGTCATTGAATTCATATCCCAAGTCTTATAAAACAGCTCTTCAGGGATAAAGGTATAATGGTTAATGCAAATATTCCTTATACTTAAAAAACTTCTAACTCATCTAACTTTAACTTCAATCTGTTTGTCCTAACTGTAATCTCTGGTTCCACTGGAAATATATATATATATATATATATATATATATTTTTTTTTTTTTTTTGGAAATATATTTAATTCGCTTCCAATTAATAATCATTCCAATCTTTTAGGGCAAGTATGATTTCCCTTCTAAGGTCATCTTCCTTCTATGAGTTTGATATGCTGTTGGGAGTGGGGGCAACAAACAATATCCTTCCATTCCTACTTTTGCGAATTGGTATTGAATCTTGAAGGGAAGAAATAAAAGGAGTGAAATATCTGTAAAATATTCCAAAATCGAGTTATTAAAGAAATGATTTCTTATTAAGAAATTCAGAAAAATAATGCATTGGCAGGAGGAATGTGTAACTGGATGTGGAAATGGTCATTTGCTGAAAGTAAGGTGAATCTCTTTCATCAGAAGAAGGAAATGGTTGCATGTGGACTGGTAGTTGTAGGAAAATTCACAAGTGTCACAAGGACAGAGCTGTGAAAGCATACATATGCAGCTCTAGCCTGGAAAGTACGTGGGCTAGGTGAAGGCTGATGGGCTGTGACTTACCGGGATATGAATATGGCCTCTCTAATGGTTTGGGAATGGAGTCTTGTACCGAAATTTAAAATCCTTAGCAAATTGTTAAAACTGAGGGAGGGAGAAGCCTTGGTGATGGGCCCTGCTTGTTGAAATTTGTCACGGAGCAAATACAACTGGGTGAGTAAGACGAGATTCCAGAGGATAAAAAGAAGTGGGAGGGCAAGCCTTGGCTTTTGTGTCTGTGTCTGTGACCTTATTGTCAGGCGTCTAGGCAGGGAGCGTTAGACCTGGAAGCGACCTTGAGAATTTCTGCTTTTACCATCCCATTTTCAGATGCCAAAGTGGAGCCCCGGAGAAAAGCTGTCCCCAGTCTTGTGGAGGAAGAGGGGGTTTGTGTTTTTCCATCACCTCTTATGTTCTTTGTAGTTGTTGCTAAGGCACTATTATAATAAAAGGGATGCTGTGGTTGCCTGTAAATGCACACAAATACTGTCATTATCATTATTATTTTTACCAAGCATTTGTGAAGAAAGCTTTCACATCCACCCCAGCTGAAAGACTCAACTAATTCCCTAGAAGCCAGAGGATCAGACTCTAGATCAAACCTCTAACTGGATTGATTTCCTCTTCCAGCTCCTGGCCTCCGGCTTTCTTAGTGGGAAATGATTATTGACCTCCCTCAACAAGGGTGTGGAGAGCGTGGGTTTGCTGATCCTCCCCTGAAAGTGGCGTGGAGCGTCTGGACTGTCACTCTTCCTTGTAAGGGAGAGGCCCAACTGCAAGAGAGAGAGGGTCAGGTACCTCCAAATCCTTGGATTTTCCTAGTTCCCCCTTTGTGAGTTCTCAGTGTTGTGTGGTCAGTGGGGTGCTGAGGCAGGCCCCTGATGAACACAGTGACAGTGCTCTTGTCAGCAGCAGTACCCGGCTTCCAGCCAGTGGTCTCTCCTCTTTGCTTCTGGTGACAGGATCTTCCTGGGGCTACCCGTGTTGCTAGTCAGAGCTCTTAAGCAGAAGCAGCAGCTCCATCAGAGCCTTCCACGTCCCACACTCAGCTCCTTGAGGGACAAGAAAGCCCTCTGTTATTCTTTATGAAGACACCCATGGTCCAGTTCCTACTGAATCAAGCAGTGTAGATGCCCATGACCCAGTTCCTATTGAATTGAGCAGTGTAGATGGCCCAGTTTCTACTGAATCTAGCAGAGTTTTCCACTCAGATGCCCAGGAAGTAATTGAATTACTGCAAGAACAAGTGAGTCAACATGTGCATGAAATATGTCTATAAGAAACAGTAATAGATATTGTGCTTTATACCGTGTACTGTGCCAAGCCCTTTGCATCCATTATCTCATTTAATCTTCACAAAATACTGAGGTCAGTGTAATGATCACCCCCATTATACAGACAAAAAAGTCAGCTTCAGAGAAGTTCAGCACATCACTTAAGATCATCAAACTGGGGAGGGTATAAACGGGTCTTCAAACCCAGCTCGTTTGAGCACCTAAGTGTTATACAACTTATAATAGATTTTTGTTATTTTTATCTTTTCATTATTTTTCGACACTGAGAGTACTCAACTATCATTTGACTCATCTGTGATGTGGTATTTTTAACGAGTTCTTTCAAGATTCTTGCTCAAAGCTTTTTAAAAATGTGGTAGAGAAAAAAAAACAAGTCTGTGAGTGAATGTAACATGATCTTTGCCCCTCCCCTGTCAGCAGCCCCCTGCTGTTTCCCAGGCAGGGGCCCCACTATTGATCCCTCAAATCAAATGAGGAAAGGGACACCTCTCAAGACTTTGAGTTACACTGAAGTCTTCAGTTCTGACACAAGCGATTGAAGTAAACAAAACACAGTAAAATTAGAGTAATTGGCTGGCTATTTCTTTCATTTATTTATTCAAATAAATTTCTACTTGCTCCTCCTACCAGGCTTTGAGTTGGGGACTAGAGACACAGCCTTCCAACAGGAAATGACACTTGTCAATTGCAAGAAAATGTGACACCCGACTGGTTACTTTGCCTGTTAAAACTCCTTCATTTTTTTTTGTATTTATATTGTAGATACTGTCTATCAAAAGAAATTATTTAGCAAATGCAAAACTTAAGAAATACAAGTCATTTAGAATTTCGCTGTGGGAGAATCTTCAGGCCTTAACCTGGCCTGCACCTGAGCCCTCTGAAACCTCCCTCTCCACGGGTCACTCTACAGGGACCTTAGAGGCCATGGCCATTAGCTAAATCTCTGAATCTGGTCTAGTGCTTTACGGTGGGGGTGGGGGTTCTGCTTGGGCACAGAGTGGGGAATTACAGGGAAATTTCTCAAAAAGCCTTTTGTTCTTTCGATTCTAAAGAAAACCTATGACTAATAGGTTTTGGGGGAATTATATTTAAAATTTTTAGGTTAGAATTAGAAGACAAGGTAGGAGAAACTTAGGGAGCTTTGGGCTACCTGGAAATCAGCATTGCTGTCTCTAGTAATATGTCGCACATCTAGAAATTGGGTTTGGCCACTGCCTCTGGGCCCGGATGCATCTTCTCTAAGTCTACATTTTTTCACATTGCCTAATACCTTGGCAATGTTGAAGCCTGCTACCTGCTGGCAGACTTGCCTGCTGCTGTCTACTCAAGTTACCTGTCCTAGACTCTGAACAATCAGCCTCTGCCTGTTGGTTGTGTAGTGATGACTCTGTTCAGCCTGCCTTTTACCTGGTTGTTACCCTGTCTAATGAACAACATTCTTCATTTTTCATTCATTTAACAAACATTTATTGAGTGTCAGGCACTGTTTTAGGAAGTGGAAATATTAATATAATAGTGAACAAAATTGAAAAAAAAAAAAAAACAACAAATAAGCCCTGCCTTCATGATGCTTCAAATTCTAATAGCTGTTAAATACCTGTAAACAGGATTGTCCCCTTATTAGCCACGGCTGGATACTTTCTCCTATAACTAAAAATTCTACCTCTAGTTCCTAATTCTGTATAGGCTGCTGTTTCTGCTGTCCAACTGCAACGAAGGGAACCCTCCTCTTACAGAATACAGAGTGTTTTCAGAAGAAAGGAAATATGACCACGAATGAGTTCCTGGGGGTAAAAAAGATCAGAAATAACAATTAGCATAAAATTAGAGCTCAACAATAAGTTGAAGCTTATAAAAATTCAAGGAACAATAAACACTTAAGAGTTTATTTTAAAAAGAGGAACAAGGAGGTAGCAGGCTATTTGTTGGGTGGAGTCATGTCAGCAGTGATGTATTATAAGATTACTGGTGAAAGGACAAGTTCTTTAACCCCAGTTTTACTTCTGTCTCCTTGTGGAGTAGGGAGGGGAAGTAAGACTGAAGAGACTCCTGAATGAGAGAAGAAGGCCCAAGTGGGAGAACCGAATTAAACTCTGAATAGTTTCCCAACTCTGATAAATTGCATACTCATGTTCTGTGGGAAATGTTCAGATTACACTGCTGATCTTATCTGCAGAGAGAAAGTAGAAATGTAAGGAGCAGTAGAAATGCCAGTAAGCAGGTGTGGGATGCTCCCTTCCCATTTTCAAGAAGTGGAAGAAGGGAGATTTTGCATAATACATACCAGTGACTGGTTATTTTTCTGGTATGTAAATTATGTATTAATACACAAGGCCCACAGACGTTTCCACAGGCTGTGACCGTGGTAGCCAGTAGTCTTGGTGTGCTGACTGCTATGCTGATCTTGGACACCAGGCCTCAGAAGTGGCATGGTCCTCTGGGGGCAAGTGTCCTCCTCAGTTGCTCCAGGTCTTCACAGAGCTCATTGTCTAGACCCTGGGCCAGGATGTGGCTATAATTTCTGTAGGAGGTAAATAGGCTGATTTCTCTTTGGGGTTCCCTGCTTCCATCCGGGCGCAGAGCTCCTGGGGGCTCATCAAGATCATGAAAGATGAAAGGAGCCCGGAGGTGCCTGATAGGGCAGAGTCATTGTGACCATTCCTGTGTGCAGTCAGGAGGCAGGACCAGCCCTGTGCACTGAGAGTCAGGATGCAAGACCAGCCCTGTGTGCAGAGAAAGAGTCAGCAGGCAGGACCAGCCCTGTGTGCAGAGTCAAGAGGCAGGACCAGCACTGTGCGTTGAGAGTCAGGAGGCAGGACCAGCCCTATGCACTGAGAGTCAGGATGCCAGCCCAGCCCTGTGTGCAGAGAGTCAGGAGGTAGGACCAGACCTGTGTGCTGAGAGTCAGGATGCAAGACCAGCCCTGTGTGCAGAGAGAGAGTCAGCAGGCAGGACCAGCCCTGTGTGCAGGGAGTCAGGAGTCAGGACCAGCCCTGTGCACTGACAGACAGTAGGCAGGACCAGCCCTGTGTGCAGAGTCAGGAGGCAGGACCAGCCCTATGCACTGAGAGTCAGGATGCAAGCCCAGCCCTGTGTGCAGACAGAGTCAGAAGGCAGGACCAGCCCTGGGTGCAGAGAGTAAGGAGGCAGGACCAGCCCTGTGTGCAGAGTCAGGAGGCAGGACCAACCCTGTGTGCTGAGAGTCAGTAGGCAGGATCAGTCCTGTGTGCAGGGAGTCAGGAGGCAGGGCCAGCCCTATGCACTGAGAGTTAGGATGCAAGCCCAGCCCTGTGTGCAGACAGAGTCAGGAGGCAGGACCATCCCTGGGTGCAGAGAGTAAGGAGGCAGGAACAGCCAGCCCTGTGTGCAGTCAGGAGGCAGGATCAGCCCTGTGTGCAGAGTCAGGAGGCAGGACCAGCCCTATGTGCAGAGAGTCAGCAGGCAGGACCAGCCTGTGTGCAGGGTGTCAGGAGTCAGGACTAGTCCTGTGCACCGACAGACAGCAGGCAGGACCAGCCCTGTGTTTGGAGAGTCAGCAGGTGGTTGAGACTGAGCCCTTTAGCTCAGTTAGATCCTTTGAATACCTGATCTGCAGTTAGATTAGGAAACCTGGCTTGCTTGCTCTGTGGGATGAAGCTGCTTTTCCCTTCCCTCTTCCTAAATATGCTATCACCATTGTTAACATCTCACTGCCCTATATTCTCCAATTACCCTGCCATTTCCTCTTTACCCAGTCTTGGGGGTGCGGGGTTGAGATTCTTCTACTCCTATTAGAATGTTGACACCTTTATGTTTTGCATGTCTGCTTTGTGTTAGAGACCAACAAAAGGTTTCCAGGAGCCAGAAAGTTGCTACCTTGACTCAGTCTGCCGTGGCATGTGAGTCAGTGTAGCCTCACTGACTCTCAGGCTCTCAGACTTTGTACATTAAGTTTGGGTAAGGTCTTGGGATTGTTCCCACAGTGTCATCTACCCTGTTGACTCCCAACCCAGATCAGGGTCTCAGCAAACCCTGAGAAATTTCCATCCTTCACATCTTCTGTTTCAGAACCTGTCTGGGTGCTTGTACTGACCTGGATATAGCATGCTGGTGGCCACTATGAACCCTCCATGAACCCTGTAACCTTTGAGGTCAATGTCTGTTTTCCTCAGGACCATATGAACATATTTTTGTGTCATGTCTTTAATGGCAGAGATGGCAGTGGCTATTTTCTGCCACCCATCAATGTTGGATATGAGGACAGTCATGCCTTGGTAAGTGTCCTGGGTTGGTCCCAGAATGCTCAGTGGATATCAAAATCCTCAAATGCTCAGCACTCTTACATAAAATGGTGTAGTATTTGTATAAAACCTATGCACCTCCTTCCGAATACTTTAAATCATCTCTAGATGACATATACTACCTAATATGGTATAAATGGTATGTAACTAAATAGTTGTTTACTGTATTATTTAGGAATAATGAAAAAAAGTCTGTGCATGTTCAGTACAGATGCAGCCATTCATTTTTTTTCCCTAAGTATTTTTGATCTGCAGTTGGTTGAATCCCTGGTTAGGGAAACCCCAGATAGGGAAGGCCAGCTTTATTTGCAGAATGTGCTGGAATTTACCAGGCATTATTAGAGATAAGGCAATAGAATGTCCTCCTGTGAGAGAAGTGTTGGATTTTCTGAAAGTTTGTTTGGAAACTTCTAGAGCAGGAGTGGACAGACCAGACATAGCCCACTGCTTATCTTTGTAAACACAGTTTCATTGTGATGCAGCCATGCCCGTTTTTGCACAAACTGCTGAGGTATCTTCCATGCTACCACAGCACAGTTGAGAGGCTGACCTTAAGGCCTAAAAATTTAAAAGTTTACTACATGTCCCTTTATAGAAAACTTCGCTGCTACGTAAAAAAAAATTGGGCACTAGACTTGTGCTTTGACTAAGCGTAGGTATGTCTAATGAACCAATTTTTAAAAAGCAGGTTTCCCAGATAGATCAGGAAACTGTTGTCCTCAGTGAGTGTCTGGTCCTTCACTAAAAATCCAACCTCCTGGCTCAGTGCCTTGTGGCTCAAGACGCTAAGGCACTAGCCACAGACGCCTGAGCTGGCAGTTTCGAATCCAGCCCAGGCCGGCCAAACAATAATGCCGGCTACAACCAAAACAATAGCTGGGTGTTGTGGCAGGTGCTTGTAGTCCCAGCTACTTGGGAGGTGGAGGCAGGAAAATCGCTTGAGCCCAGGAGTTGGGGGTGCTGTGAGCTGTGATGCCATGGCACTCCACTCAGGGCGACAGCTTGAGGCTCTGTCTCAAAAAAAAAAAAAATCCAACCACCACTTTGTGAGCATTCACTGCATGACAAGCATTGGGAATATAAAGATAAATAATTGTCTGTAGAGGAACCACAGACAGAAGGCGATAGTACCCAGGAGCACAGTGTTTGCTATGAGAGGAGTATGTCTTACATGAGGGCGGGTGCGGGGGGCCGCGGCTTGCCAATGTGGAGAACACCCAGGGCAGGCTGAGTCCTGAAAGTGAGCGGGAACCCCTGTGTTGATGGGGCCATCTTTGGGCAGGGAGATCTGCTTCAGCAGGGGCATGGAGCGCGGGCTCAGCGTGAGAATACTATAAAGTGCAAAGTGGGAGATGGCAGGAGAAGCAGGTTGAAGCCAGTTCAAAGAAGGAATGTTTTGCCACGCCGATGAATTTGAACCTAGTTGTAGAAGCCCAGGAGCACCCCTGAAACGTTTTAATTGCTGGAGTAAAACTGTCAGATTTGCAAATTATGTGAGCCCTTTTGGCAATGGTCTGAGTCAAAACAGGAAACAAGGAGTCTGGCTCAGGGGTTACGGACAAAATCCAACCAGGAAGAGGCCAGTGCCTGTGCCAGGGCAGTGGTGGTGCACAAGGGGAGGGATGTGTCTGAGAAACAGGAAGTAAAGTGGGACACTTCAGTCACTGGTGAGCTCCAGTGACACGAGGGTTGGTGTATCCAGACCGCCGCATAGATGTCTGGCGCGAGACCTAGATAACGATGTCATTAATTGCTGACATGGGGAAATCAGAACAGTCTGGAGTATGGAAAAGATGGAAGAAATTCAGTTCTGAACTTGTCAGTATAAGGAACCTGTAGAGTATCTATTTGGAGATTCCCAGCAAGCAGTTATAGGCAGTCCCCAGGTTATGAATGAGACAGGTCATGTAGGTTTGTTCTTAAGTTGAATTTATATTTAAGTGGGAGCAGGTACATTAATTTACCTTTTACCTATAATAGCCTCTGTTCATCGCCCATGGGTCGAATGACAGTCAGATGTTTGTAAGTCGGGGACTTACTGTAATATCCTATGTTCAACATAAATGTGAGCTGTGCATAAGTCAGACGCTTGTAATTGCTTATATACATATGATTTTAAAACTTAGGGGGAAAAATGGAACAGCCATCAATGTACAAGTAGTGATTAAAAATATGGAAGAAAAGCATGTGGGATTAGAAAATCATGAACACACCTGGAACCATCAGAAACCCATTGTTTTCCACTGATGAACAGAAGAGAAGTAACTTATGAAGGACACCAAGAAAGAGCTGTCACATAGTCAGGAAGAGGTCTCATTTTTCTATAAATCACTTATAAAAACTGATTAAACATGGCCTGCATAAAAGGACATTCAGGTAAACTGAAACTAGTTGAGTGCTCATGTCTACATGCCCCGTGTCATCGTGGAGGGAGGACGCCGTAGAAAGAACTAAGACCCTCCAGCATACCCACTGTATCAGTCAATGTCTTGGATAAAAGGCAGACCCTTTAAATGTTTGAATTATGTGAGGCTGAGAGAAATAGAAAATACATTAGATAGAAGAATTAGGACAGGAGAAGGTCTAGACTGGGGAGAGCCACAGATTCTAATAAAATAAAATTTACAAAGGATTAAATTTTCAGTACTATAAGTACAAGTTGGGAGTAATAGGACTTATTCATTACTGATTATAAAAATAAAAGAAAATATAAGGACTAGTTGACAGGGCGGCGTCTGTGGCGCCGGTCCCATGTGCCGGAGGTGGCGGGTTCAAACCCAGCCCCGGCCAAAAACCACACAAAAAAAAAAGAACTAGTTGACAGGTACTGATTGACTTAATGTGAGTCAACAGCATGAAGTGGCTGCCAAAAAGAGGTAGGATGAGTTTGGAATGATTTGATAGGACTGTATCACTAGAACTGTGGTTCTCAGACTATGGCTTAGAATTGTATAGGGTGATTTTCCTTCAAGTCACATTCCGTACGAGTTATATCAGAATCTCTGAGGGCTGAGACACCTAGCCATCAGTGTTTTAGAAAACTTTCCATGTGAATTCAACATGAAGCCAAATTTGAGAAGAAGTGAATAAAATCAGCCCTGTTAAAGAACAAAATACTCAAAACAAGCCAGGTGCAATGGCTGACACCTGTAATCCTAACACTCTGGAAGCCTGAGGCAGGTGGATTGCATGAGCTCAGGAGTTCAAGACAAGCCTGAGCAAAAATGACACCCTGTCTCTACTAAAAGTAGAAAAACTAGCCAGCAGTTGTGGCTGGTGCCTGTAGTCTCAGCTACTCTGAGAGGAGACTGAGAGGCAAGAGTATCACTTGAGCCCAGAATTTGAGGTTGCTGTGAGCTATGATGCCATGGCACTCTACCCAGGTGACAAAGTGAGAATCTGTCTCAAAAAAAAAAAAAGATACTCAAAATACTTGTTAAAGACAGTAGGGCAGAATTTATTCAAGGCCAGAGTATTTGGTGATAGGCATAGGGACCACTGCAATGGAGTCTAGTAGATTAGGCTCTACTTTAGCTCCAGTAAGGACATTATTGGGTGTTGATAGCCCAGGAACATGGTGGGGTCCCTGGGTAGAAGACTACTAAAAGGAAACATCAAGGGTAAGGGGATTTCTGGCCAAACTGACTTGATGGGGTTATTGCTGAAGGCAGACTAGGGTGATAAGGTATCAGGGTCCTCAGATCCTATGGGTGTAGGACTTGGGATTCTTCCTCAAACTAGATTCTATAAGGAACCACATTCAGGCTTACTCAAGCAGAGGACTCAGAGAAGCCTGACTTAAGGTTGGGTCAAAGGAGAGTCTTTGTGAACAATAAGAAATGTAATAATGGCTCTTTTTGGTTTTTTGTTTATTTGTTTGAGACAGAGTCTTACTCTGCTACCTGGGCTAGTGCCATGGCATCATCATAGCCCACAGCAACCTCACACTCTTGGGGTCAGGTGATCCTTCTGCCTCAGCCTCCCAAGTAGTTGGGACTACAGGTGTCCACCACAACACCTGGCTAGTTTTTTCTATTTTTAGTAGAGACAGGGTCTTGCTCTTTCTCAGGCTGGTCTTGAACTCCTGAGCTCAAGCAATCCACCTGCCTCAGCCTGCCAGAGTGCTGGGATTACAGGCATAATGCCGGAATAATGTTTTTTAATGAGAAAAAAAAATGGCTCTCCTTTACTTTTAAGGTTCTTTGGCTGGGCTACAAATTAAATTGACATAAGACAGATTAAAAGGAGACAGTCATACTTAATTACGTATGTATACACGGGAGTCCTTCAAAATATGAAATTCAAAAAAAATGGTTGACACTTATATATTATCCTGAGCTATAGAAAAGGGATAGGGGCCTAGGGATTCTGGGGGCTGGTGGCAACACAAGTTATGGGAGGGTCAGGGAGGAAATATGTGGCAACTAAGGGCTCTTGTTTGCAGATAAAAAGTCTCTTGGGTAATAAAAATTGTCTGGAGCAGCCTTCTTCCTGATACAGATATTTTAGCAATGTAGGTTTTCTTTATAGATGTAAATTTCTTTTATAAAAGGACAGCTTTTCAGAGCTACTCCTGTGTCTGCAGTTTCTCAGAATAACCAGCTCAAAATATGCCAGAGAAGTGTATTTTGGGGGTGGCATATTCTGATCTCCTCCAGTTGTATTTTGAGGTGGTATATCCTGAGCCCCAACAGTTTTAGCTGGGACCAGGATACCTTAGATCTTCTGGGAATAGTGATTTTCAAAATACACACAGCAGAGTACTTCCTTCCCAAGGTTCTGGCAATCATTTTGGTTGGGCTTCTGATACACCATCCTGTTCCACATGGGTTGAGAACCACTGGTGTAGACTCACTCCACTCGGCACTGTCCAGACCACACCTAATGTCTTTGAGTTTGTTGTGGCTGCCTCTCTTTTAAATGGCTGCAGAGGCTAGGCAAGGTGGCTCATGCCTGTAATCCTAGCACTCTGGGGACCTGAGGCAGGTGAATTGCTTCAGCTCAGAAGTTTAAGACCAGACTAAGCAAGAGTAAGACCTCTCATCTCTGGTTCAGGGCCTGTTGCTCAGCAGCTAGGGCACCAGCCACAGACATCAAAGCTGGTGGGTTTGAATCCAGCCCGGGCCTGCCAAACAATAATGATAACCACAACCAAAAAATAGTTGGGCATTGTGGCAGGCACCTGTAGTCCCAGCTACTTAGGAGGCTGAAGCAAGAGAATCGCTTAAGCCCAAGGGTTTGAGGTTACTGAGAGCTGAGATGCCATGACACTCTACCTGGGGTGACAGCTTGAAGCTCTGTCACACACACACACACACACACACACACACACACACACACACACGACCCCCATCTAGAGATTATTAGAAAAAACTAGCCAGGCATTGTGGTGGGTGCCTGTAGTCCTAGCTACTTGGGAGACTGAGGTAAGAGGATCACTTCAACCTAAGAGTTTGAGGTTGCTGTGAGCTATGACACCATGGCACTCTACCCAGGGTTACAGAGTGAGACTGTCTCAAAAAAAAAAAGTGAAAAAGAAGACACAACATACCAACATTTGTGGGATACATTTAAGGTAGTATTTACAGAGAAGATTTTTAGCACTAAACATCGATGTTAGAAAAGAAGAATGGTCTCAAATCATTGTAAAGATCAGAATTGCCAAAAAAATTTTTAAAAAGAACAAAGGTGGAGAATTCATACTATGTGGTTTCAAGACTTATTATAAAGCTACAGTAATCAAAACTCTGGTATGACACCAAAATTATCCATAAAATTAAAAACAGATAAATTAGACTTCATCAAAATGAAAAACTTTGATTAAAGTTAAAAATTAAAAACTATGGGAAAACTCCTTTGGCCCCTGAAGCCTCCCTGAAAATCAACTGACAAAAGGCAGAATCAAATGAGAAACAGCGTACAAAAGTTATTTTAACATGTATAACAGGAAAATCGCAGGAGAAAGATTACCCAGGAATCCAGTGGGTTACAGATATATATCCTTTTTCATAGGAGAAAAAGATAAGGAATGTGGGTGATTTTTATCCTTCTTCATAGGATAAAAAGATAAGGAATGTGGATGATTTTAAGGGGGATAGTAAATGATTTTAGGGGAATTCACTGAACTTGGAGAACATGTAATGACCTGAGATAAAGTCTGTTTGGCTTGCAGGGCAGTGTGACAGAAGTCTGTCCACTGGTGTTGACAGACTTTGGTCTTTCTGCCTGTGAAATGAGTTAAGTTTACTTAGGAGGCTGAGGCTAGAGGATAATAATGCTCTAGCCTGGGGCAACAGAGTGAGATTCTGTCTCAGAGAAAAAAAAAAAAAAGAACAACAACAACAACAAAAAAAAAAACAAAACAAAAAAACAGAAGAGATCCAGGGCAACTTCTCTAATGGATTACGTCCTCCACTGCCTGTTGTACAATATTTAAAAATAGTTGTCTTATATATTTTTCCATGTGGAAGGGTTGTTCCAGTTCCAGTTACTCTATCATGACCTGAAGCAGAAGTCACATCTTTTAATTTTATAATTAAATTTTGTTTTGTAATTATATATGTAGAACATTCACTTGATTTCAAATCAAATCTATAAAACAAGACTTATTCATAGAAGTCTAACTTGCATTCCTGTACCTTCCATTCTAGTCCTTCTATGTCTGTATCTGAGGCAATTAAAAATTACAATTATGAAAAAAAAAAGACTTAGGAAAAGCAGTTGTGGGTTTTTTGGTCAGGTCTGCGTACTAGGTAGATTTAGGAACTTCAGATAACAACTTCATCTTGTGCTTTGGGAGAGGCAGAGGATTTAGACATGGGATGTGGAGGACACATCAGGGAGATTCTGAGGCTGCTTCTTCAGTCCAATGTGTCAAAGTGCCGTATTTTGGGGTATCAATTTCTAAGCCCTGTCTGAAACTTCCCTAGAAGTTTTACCCACTAACAGCTGAGTTGGTTTGGGGGAGAAAATAAACTTAGTAGCTGGATGGCAAAGGGTCTTATTATTCCAGCCTCTCATTTCTGGGTATAGTTTATTCCAATTAAATAGTGGCATCTCAATTTTGTCCATGGCATTGCATGTGGGCTCTTAGAGCTGAGCCTGTATGTATGATGAGGCAAACAGGTCTTTAATACGAGGAGTTTCTATGGAAACAGAAGGATAAAAGTCACTTCCTAGAGAACTCTACAAACTCACCCTTCTACAGTCTGGAGGGCAGTCAGCAGAGATAGTGGCAATATGACATATTTTATTGGATTATAATTTGTGTGTAAAGTTCTTCCAAAGATAAACTGTTACAGGGATTTTTTTTTCTTCAAAGCCAAGCTGATTAGCTACAGCTTGTAAGGCCTCAGGAAAAAGTTTCAGTGAGTTAAAGTGAGAAAAATGAGAAAAAAAATTTGTAAATGCTGGTTTGGAGATTTGCAACCATCAAAGAATTCATGATTCAGTTCAAAATGTTTAGCAGGTAATAAAAACTCAAAAACAATGGATAGGGCTAGAATCTAATAACAGCTGCCTTGTTATGTTTTCTTCTGAAAGATAATTTTTCCTGTCTTTGGTGTCTCATTTCTACCAAAGACTAGTTTATTTGTAAAATTAGTTTCATTAACTTGGCCTAATTATTTACATAAAGCTTGGTGAGGATAGCGATTTATCATATAGGCTTTTTTTTTAAGTTAGCCTTGCTGGAACTTTTCATAAGGAATTCAGATTAGGCTTTTTAAAACCTCTTGTGGCAAGGAAGCCAAGCCAAGGATTTGACTCACCCTCGGGCTGTGTCTGTAACACCTGTGCAAATTGGTGAATTCCTTTCTTCTCAAAGCCCCCAAATACTTTGAGGTCCCTGGTCCAGTTAAAAGTGATGTTCTTTACTTACTGTAAGGCAACCATGTATTCAAGGCATCCCTCCAGTTTTCCAAGGGCCTCTACTTGCTTCATAATGTCAACCTCAATTTCTTAAAGCTTATCATATCTGAAAACATTCCAGTCAAAAGTTTGGTAAAATAAATAATGTTTCCAGTTGTGTTCTGTTCTGAGAGTAGTAAAAATTATTATTGCACATGTGCAAAGAACTGTATTACCATAAAATAAAAATATTCATGAATACTTTCTGAATTCTTGGGTGATCAGGCAGAGAGAAAGGCAAATGTTTCAGTTTTGTTCACAAAGTATATATTACCCAATTATTATAAAACTTAAAAGAAAAAAGTTTTCTTAATTCTTGAAAATAAAACATGAAGAATTAGCAATGTTTCAAACAAAAGGTTGTAAAATATTATTTTAGGCTAATTTATGCTGCTTGATATTAGGTTAGCAATTTTGTGAGTCCATTTTTTTCCGTTAGAATTCTAGAAATTTTGACCAAGTCCAAGGATATGTGTGCACTCCCAAAGTTGTCAGAATACTGTATCAGAATTCTTTCTGTCCTTTCTGTGAACCTCATTGGAGGTACAGTACTTTAAGATTTGAAGAGTTTTCAGGGGAGAAAAGCAATAATAAAGCAATAAATTTTAGACAGCAACATGTAAAATTGCCATGGTTAAAGAGGAAACTGACAAGGAAATTTAGTTATTTTCTGGGGCCTACAACAACGTAGTTTGAGAGTCGTAATTAGGACTGATAACGTATACCAGAACATATCAGAATTTTTTGGACTCTCAGTTTTGAAACACATATGTCAATAGCATACCCATACAAATATAACTATAAACAATGTTCAATGTCATTTATTATTTGAAAATGCCTCCCCTATAATTTAACATATCAAATAAGCCTATTTGTTATTTCTCTTTTGGATGTTTTGGGGCCCTTTTGTGTGTGTCCCTCACAACGCCCAGCTATTTTTTTGTTGCAGTTGCCATTGTTGTTTAGCAGGCCCAGGCTGGGTTCGAACCTGCCAGCCTAGATGTATGTGGCTGGCACCCTAACTACTGACCTATGGGTGGCGAGCCAATTTTAACTCGTATTAGCCCTAATTTTTAATGAAAAACCAAGGAAGTTAACAATTTTGAACACCACCATTGAGAAAATGAAAAGATAATTCACAGGCTGAGAAAAAATATTTGTAAATTATATTTTTGATAGAGGGCTTATATCTAGAATGTATATTGGGCACTCTCCAAACTCAATAATAAAACAACACCACAAGAGAAAATAGGTGAAAGATTTGACACTTTACAAAAGAAGTTAAGTGAATGGCTAACAAACACATAACAAGATACTCAACATCATTGGGTCATTGGGGCTTTAAGGTCCACTTAAACCACAATGGAGCACCACTACATACCTATTGAGATGGCCAAAACAAAAAAGACTGACCCCATCAGGTGGTGGGGAGGATATGGAGGACCTGGAACTCTCACACACTATGTACATAAAATGGTGCAACCACTTTGGAAAATAGTTAGGCAGCTTCTTAAAAAGTTAAACCTAAACCTACCACAGATTCATAGTTTCCTATTCTTTATTCAAGATAAAAGAAAGCATATTTCCATCTAGAGATGTGTATATGGATGTTTATAGCAGCTTTATCTGCAGTGTCCAGCACTAGGTGAACCACAGTCTAGGCACACAGCAAACTACTCTCAGCCAATCAGAAGGAATGAACTATTGATCTATACGGAGACATTGGTGAACCTCAATGTAATTATGCTGATTGAAAACCCCACACAAACAATGGTACATGCTGCGCCATTTCATGTATATGCTTTTTTAAAAAAATGCAAACCTATCTACAGTGACAGAACACAGCTAAGCAGTTACTTCAGAATGGAGGGATGGGAAAGATATTACAAAGATTTCTAGGGGAGCTTTCTCCCACCCCCTTAGATGCTATAGCTGGAAATAAATGGACATAAGACAAATTGGCAGGGGAAAAGCATGCAAATTGTATTTAATATATTTATATGCAGGTAGAGTTTTAAAAAGGAAAATGAAGACCCAAAGAAACCATTAGGTCCAAAAGCTTATATACCTTTTCTATACAAAGAACAGTAATTTTAAGGATGTGAGAAAACAAGGAGGCTTGAACTTGAGTCTGAAGTGTGGGACCACGTCTGGGAAGTATGCAGGGAATCTCGTGGAGATGCGGGCTGTTTTGGCAGGCTTGTTTGTATAGGTCTGTTTCAGCTCCCAGTCTTTGATGGTAAGAACAATCTTTCCCGGTACACAGAAGACGCCTTCCTCAGGGGAAGTTTTATGACCTGATTTTAGGTAGAAAGGGGGTGCCCAGAAAGCCCATCTGGCATCTGATGTTTCTTAAGGGACTTCAGCACAAAATAACATGTCCAGGCTGCATATTTGGGTGGCATGTTCCGAACACCTTCAGACTCAGGAAGAAATGTGGGGGGTAAGGGATATGTTCGTTTTCTCGAATGTGGTGACGGTTTCATGGGAGTGTCAGACTTACTGAACTGTATGCTTCAAATATCTGCAGTTGATGGGGTGTCGATTATACCTTGAGGAAGAAAAGAAAAGTTTAATCTGAGGAATAGGAGATCAGGCCCACAGAGAAGCTGCAGTGGGGCAAAATCCCAGCCCCCTCCCAGAGGGGAACTCAGTAATCACTGCTTGAAGCTACTCCTGTAGTTCAGCCATGTGTAGCCAGTCACTAGTCAATATAATTCCTGTAAACTAATGAGAATTCCTGAAAAACTGCTTTTAGAATCACCCTTCTCCTGGTTTGTCTTCTTTAAAAATGGAAACTCTCCTTTGTTCTCGGGCGCACTCTCAGGACCCCAGGCTGCAGTCCTCAACACTGGCCCAAATTCACTCTGCGTTAATCTTGCCTCAGTCTCCTTGTTAGGTTGACAGTCTCACTCACCATTGTTTTTATTTTTTTATTGTTAAATCATAGCTGTGTACCTTAGTGCAATCAAGGGGTACAATGGGCTGGTTTCATATACAATCTGAAATATTCTCATCAAACTGTTCAATGTAGCCTTCATGGCATTTTCTTAGTTATTGTATGTAGACGTTTGTATTCTGCATTTAGTAGGTTTCGCCTGTACCCATTCTAAGATGCACCATAGGTGTGGCCCCACCCATTACCCTCCCTCCACCCTGACTTACCCCCTCTCTTCCCCTTCCTTGGCCCTTTCCCCATATTCTTGTGCTATAGTTGGGTTATGGCCTTCATATGAAAGCTGTAAGTTATAGCTTCATAGTAGGGCTGAGTACATTGGATACTTTTTCTTCCATTCTTGAGATACTTTGCTAAGAAGAATATGTTCCAGCTCCATCCATGTAAGCATGAAAGAGGTAAAGTCTCCATCTTTCTTTAAGGCTGCATAATATTCCATGGTATACATGTACCACAATTTGCTAGTCCATTCGTGGGTCGATGGGCACTTGGGCGTCTTCCATGACTCAGCGATTATGAATTGGGCTGCAATAAACCTTCTGGTACAGATGTCTTTGTTATATTGTGATTTTTGGTTTTCTGGGTATATACCTAGTAAAGGAATTATAGGATAGAATGGCAGGTAGACTCTCACGGGCTAAAAGATTTAAACTTAAGACATGAAACTATGAAAATACTTGAAGAAAGTACAGGGAAAACTCTTAAAGGAATCGGCCTGGGTGAATATTTTATGAGGAGGACTCCCCAGGCAATTGAAGCAGTATCAAAAATACATTACTGTGACCTGATCAAACTAAAAAGCTTCTGCACAGCCAAGAACATGGTAAGTAAAGCAAGCATACAGCCCTCTGAATGGGAGAAAATATTTGCAGGTTATACCTCTGATAAAGGTTTAATAACCAGAATCCACAGAGAACTCAAATGTATTAGCAAGAAAAGAACAGGTGATCCCATCTCAGGGTGGGCAAAGGACTTGAAGAGAAACTTCTCTAAAGAAGACAGACGCACAATCTACAGACACATGAAAAAAAGCTCGTCATCCTTAAGCATCAGAGAAATGCAAATCAAAACTACTTTGAGATATCACCTAACCCCAGTAAGAGTAGCTCACATAACAAAATCCCAAAACCAGAGATGTTGGCGTGGATGCAGAGAAAAGGGCACACTTCTACACTGCTGGTGGGAATGCACACTAATCCTTTCCTTTTGGAAGGATGTTTGGGCCATTGTTTTTTTAAAAGAACTAACTTTTGTTCTTTTTTTTTAAAGACCATTGTTTTTTTTTAAAAGAACAAAAAAGAATGCTCCTCTGAGTTCTTGGCTCAGGTTTCACACGTGGTTGTTTGGGGGGCTGTCAGGGCTCATTACCTTAACTGTTCAGCAACTTCTTTGGTGGCTGAGGAGAGCCTCTCAGCCATGCTTTCTCACTCAGGACTGACCCCGCCTCAGTCTGCAACGCTCTGTCCTTTCTCAGGGCAATGTCAGAAAGTACAGAAATTACACACCTACGAGCCCCCAGGGTAGAGACTGTCATCAACTTTGAGATCCTGGAATTATCTTACCCACTTGGTAAGTGTCAGATGTGTCTGTGGGTGCTGAAATGAACCGAATCAATTACGACTGTTAATTTACTAAAAGGTTTACTTTGGCCCAGAATTTTTTTTATTCAAATAGTGTTTTTTTTCTTTGTGAGAGCTGAAATGGAATCAAGAAAAGACTCATTCTATTAACTCCTTAAATAGATTCTTTTTCATTCAAAGAAGGGGTCAATAGGAGAAGCATAAGCTGTGAGTCTTGTCCCAGCAAAGAAAGCCACGTGGGCAGTCCCTTTATTCAGATAATGTTTTTCCCCCTCGGTCAGAATTGAACAGAAGTCAAAGAAAGCCTATATATTCAATTCTTAAATTCTTTGGCTTCAAAGGAATGTTATAAGGAACCTGTAACTCAGGTAACTTTTGTTTTCAGATCCAAGGTGCGTAGTCTCGATAGCAGGTAAATTACTCAAATTTCTGACCTTTTGCAAGTCCCTGACCAATGACACTAGCATGTTTTGGCAACTGTAGTTGAGTACCTAGAATCTTGGCCTATAACCTGCATCTCACCTGTCTGCACTGCAGACTCCTGACTCTAGTTTAGAAACCTGTGGTCGGGAGGGCTGTCTGGAAAGCTGCCTAATCCTTACAACCCTGCTGGAGTGCTCCTTACCTGTCTTGACGGGCTCTCTTCACTCAGGGTCTACCAGCTGCTCCCTCTATAACCAAACTTTGGCAGCTCAGGTTAAAGTTACCTTCTCAGTGATTCCTAAGCCTGCTTCAATTTACAATACAGTACAATGTAATTTCCTCCAGAAATTAAGTTTCATTTTATTCTTCATTACAGTATAAATTTTCCCCTAAGATCACCTGAGATTTTAAAAACACTATGCCTCCCCCCCACTAAACAGACCAGTTAAATTAGAGTCCCTCATGACCCCAGGCATCAGCGTGGTTGGGGGGCAGGTTGTTTAAACCTGCATTCTGGTGTGCAGCCAGGTGAGAGTCACTGCCTGCTGGGTAGAAGGGCAGCGGCTTTTGTGTAGAAAGTCCACACTTTCTTTAACGTGTCTGGGAAAACTGAATTGCTTTTGTTTTACCTTCTACAGTTCTACAATTACATTTCCCCAAAGGCTAAGTTCTCTCATTGGTTATGTACAGGTCATGGCAGTTAGGGGAAAATTTATCCTGTAATTAAGAATAAAATGAAACTTAATTTCTGGAGGAAATTATATTGTACTGTATTGTAAATTACACTTTTCATTGGGAAATTATGAAATAAGATTTTGGCATTGGCTAAAATAATGCAGTGTCTAATTTTAAAAATGACATAATTAAAAGATAATTAGTGGAATAGGTACTAATTTGGCTAATTGCAACAATTAAATGATTGCTTCCATAATGTAAATTACTTTTTTACCATAGTCAGCCATCTAAAATATTTTCTAAACATCAATTGGTATTTTAAACATTAGATCATTTTACATGTATGAGCAAGTGGCCTATATTTGGTTAGTGGACTGCTTGTGACCGATGGCCAACTGCACCAGACCGGTCGACCAAAACTGCCTCAGCCAAGCAGGTTGCTGGCCCATGCTCAGCCCCAGTGGGGGTGGGAGAAGGCTGCGCAGGTGCCCAGCCTCAGTGTTGCTGTGCTAGATGTTGTCTTTGCTCCAAAGAAAACTCTTGAGTCTCCGTTCCCTCATCTGTGTGCAGGGTATAATAAAACCGCCTCACTGGATTGTCCCTACAATATGCATAGCATTAAAGCTCTTAATATAATAAGACGTAATAGTGATTTGCATTATTATTTTAAAAATACTTTTCTTTACACCAGCGCATTCTTATACTTCTCCTGCCCTTTAATTTGGCTGGCCAGAGAGAGGACCTGGGAGACATGGGGGCACAGGAAATTGGATTAGGTCACTGGATCCTGGAGGACAGCTGGGTGCTGCGAGATGGGTGGCAGGTGGGGGTGGGGCAGGTTTATCCATCAGAATTTTCCCTCCACTGGGGAGAGCTTGGGAAATGGGGCAAGCCTGAGTCTGTAGGGGAAGCTGTCCTGGAAGTCGGACTGAGGGAGAGAGCCTCGACTCCACAGAGCCAGCGGCATAGACCCAGACCCAGGATGCGAAGCCGGCAGATTTAACCGTGGAATCCAAACGGATAATCACTATTTCTACATGGATTTGAAGTCTGTTTTCTGTGGGTTGTGTTTTTGTTTTTTTTTGCAATGTTTGTAGTTTGAATTTTCCCT
Source organism: Nycticebus coucang (assembly GCF_027406575.1). NCBI lineage: Eukaryota > Metazoa > Chordata > Mammalia > Primates > Lorisidae > Nycticebus > Nycticebus coucang. The sequence continues at coordinate 29,714,751 of NC_069805.1, read as the reverse complement.
TTTTCTGACAATTGAAATTGAGCCAGATGCTCTGCATCCGAGCAGGGAAGAGTGAGGTAACTTACTGTTGACCCACAGAACGCAGGGCTGGAAAGGCTCAGCTAGATTTGCACGTTTAAACTGTAGCTCTCATCTCCTGAGTTCCATAAAGTGACTTGGGGCTTGACATAGTGGGAGCAGAGGGGAGAGGGCGGGATCAAAGGGACAGGGCTCCACTGAGAACCCGCCCTTTTCCTTCTTCAGATTATGGTCTGCTGGTTTGCTTTATTTTGTATGTCTGAGATTTTGAATAAAATTCCACGTGCAAATAAGGATTCTAGTCACAAAGAAAACAAAAGGTTGGGAAACCAGAAAATTAGTTCACTCTTCCATTCTATGAATGGGAGATGAGAATGATAAAGTGACTTGCTGGATGTTACACATGTAGAAAATAGGTGCAGAAGGACAGGTAATTAGTTTTTCTGATTTTCGATCCAGGGACACAGCCTCTTATATCATGTTGCCTTTCAACAGGTGAGGAAAGGTGGGTAAGAAGATCCAGGACCTATTTTCTAGACCACAGCTCTATACATGTTGCAAGAGAAATCTTCAAGCAAAGTGAAAGGAAAACAGCAAAATTTCAGCATCTTGAAGGTCTCACTATTACAGTGAAGAAAACCAAATAAACAAGGGGCCCAGGGCACAATTTGCCTTCATTTCTCTCTTACACTGGAAGTTTCTTTTTAAATTTTTAATTATTTTAAATTTCAGATTAATATGAGAGTACATACAATTAGGTTACATAGTTGGTTTTAGTGAAGTTAAAGTCCAAGTTGTAGTTGTGCCCTTCACCCAGGAAAGTGTGCAGGCTACCCGTGCAAGGTACCCATTGGGTGGGAACTTACAGAACCCTTTCCCCACTCCCTACTTGAATTTAATTGAGTTTTCCTTTCCTGTGAGCACGTAGTTGTTAATCTAGTTTTGGTTTAGTGTGGAGTACATGTGATGCTTGTTTATCTGTTACTTGTGATACTTCACTTAGGAGAATGTTCTCTAAATCCATCTAGATTGTTACAAAAGATACAAAATCTCCATATTTTTAGGGTTGAATAGTATTCTATGGTATGTATATACCACAGTTTATTAATACATTCATGGGTTGAAGGGCACTTGGGTTATTTCCATATCTTTGAGATTATCAAGTGAACTGCTATCAACATTTGAGTGAAAATGCTCTTATGGTAAAATGTATTTTTTTCTTTTAGGTGGATATGTGATGATGGGATTTCAGGATCAAATAGTAGGTCTACTTTTAGTTCTTTGAGGACTCTCCGTAATTCTTTCCATGGAGGCTGCACTGCTTTGCAGTCCCACCAACAGCTCACAAGTGTTCCCTTCTCTCCATGCCCACACCAGCATCTGTTGCTTCTGGACTTTGTGCTGTGGGCCATTCTCACTGGGGTTAGGTGATATCTCAGGGTGGTTTTGATCTGCATTTCTCTGATGATCATGTGCTTGTTGGCATCTGTCTGTCCTCCTGAGAAAAGTTTCTGTTCACATTTCCTGCCCAGTTATTAATGGGGTTGTTTGCTCTTTTTTGTTGACTTGCTTGAGTTCTTTTGTAGATTCTGGTGATTAGCCCTTTGTCAGCTTTGTAGCATGCAAATGTCTTCTCCCACTCTGAAGGTTGTCTCTTTGCTTTTTTGATTGGGTCCTTAGCTGTGCAGAAACTTTTTCACTTTATCAGGTCCCATTTATTTATTTTTGTTGTTGCTGCAGTTGCTGGTGGGATCTTCTTCATAAATCTGTAGGCTAATAGGATTAAGTGCTTTTCTGATACTTTCTTCTGGTGCTTTTATAGTTTGTGTCTTAGATTTAAATATTCTACCCATCCTGAGTTAATTTTTGCAAGGGGGGAGAAGTTTTTTACATGTGGCTAAGCAGCTCTCCTAGCACCATTTATTGAATACAAGTTGTTTTCCCTAGTGTATGCTTTTGTTTGTTTTGACAGAGATCAGATGGCGATATGAGCCTGGTTTCAGCTCTAGACTCTCTGTTCTGCCCCATAGATCTGTATCTCTGTTTTTATGCCAATGCTATGCTATTCTGATTACTATAGATTTGTAGTATAACCTGAAGTCTGGTGAAGAAATGCCTCCAGATTTGTTCTTATTTTGTAGAATTGTGTTGGCCATTTGGATTTGTTGTTGTTGTTGTTGCATGTAAAACATTGAACTATTTTTTCAAGATCTTCAAAGTATGACATTGGTATTTTAATGGAGATTGCACTAAATTTGTAGATCGCTTTGGGTAATATGGACATTTTAACAATGTTTGTTTTTCCAAGCCATGAGCATGGTATTTCCTTCCTTCTGTTAACATCCTCTGTTATTTCTTTTCTCAGGGTTTCATAATTCTCTCTGTGGAAATCCTTTATATTCTTTGTTAAATATATTCCAAGGTATTTCATTTTATTTGATGATACCGTGAAGGATTTTGTATCTTTGCTTTGATTGTCAGCTTGACTATTGTTGGCATATATGAAGGCTACTGATTTGTATATATTGATTTTATATCCTGAGATGTTGCTGGATTTCTTGATCACCTCCAGGAGTATCATAGTTGGGTCCTTGGGGTTTTCTAAGTATAAGATCATATGATCAGCAAAGAGTGATCGTGTGACCTCCTCCATCCCCAGGAAGCTTCTGTTCTATTGCAAGTTAAGCTGCATGACTTCGGGTAAGGCACCTGGAAAACCACAAAAAGATTTGCATGTCATTCTTAGAAAGGGATAAAGCAGTGGTTCCCTTTGGGAGTCGGAAAACACATATTTCTGATGGTCTTAGAAACCGAGACACCGCTCCTCTGTCTCCAGGTGAGTATGCCCACATGGACCCGGAGTGATGACATCATCTGTATTAAAGGGTCACAGCATTAGGAAGGTTGAGAACCACTGGGGTAAAGGATCCTGTAACAGATCAGTTTTACGGCAAATCCTCAGGATAATGTTATAAAGAAATGCAAGTGGGTACATTTTTCATGACTGAAGCTTATTTATATCACCTTTGTCTGCTACTGAGCTGTAGCATTAGTAGGAAATCAATATTTACCCAAGGATGTGCCCTACTCCCAGGTATTTAATGGAATCCTGCAGTTCCCATCAACTGTAATCCATGCTCTCCTTTTTCTAGCGCATCTAACAGTCTGTGTAACATCCTCTTACTTGAGCATCCTCCAATATGATCTCAGTATGAGATCAATATGATCTAAGCAGATTGTGGATCATAAGTACCTCCTATGTAAAAATTCTAGCCTTGGCAAAGAGAAGAAATCTATCTCTGTAATGTAGGTGCAGGGAATGAGTGTTCAATGAGGAGAAAAAGGAGAAATATCTGCATGGAGGGGAAGAAAAGTGGTCAATTTGGACAAAGAGATAAAACTCAACCATTGCTGATTTTTGAGTAATCAGGATTGATAAAATTACCTGGCTCTCCAGTTCCTTGTGGCTGTGCAGGTATAGATGGCTACAGAATCCAGGGCAGGATTGTTGGTGGAAGCCGGAACACACAGTGAGTATATGTTCTGTTTAGTGGCAAACCACATTTGGGAAGTTTGTAGGTTACAATTGCTAAACCTCCATCTAGATTCTTCTTTAATTAATGCCACTTAACATTATTGTAATTGGGAATGTTAGTTTTGTTTTTGTTTTGTGTGTGTGTTAAAAGGAATAAAATATAGGCAGAAAGCAATCATGGTTGTTAGTAGAAGTAGTTAATATAATATGGCCTGGGTGGTTTTACCATCACAACTTCACTGAATTGACCTTGGCTATTAGACCATTTGAATAGAGACATATCCCTATAACAAAGGAATAAAAGAATCATTAAAAAGTAAAATTTAAGCATACACCATCTAACTACCTCTCTGTAGTTAGATGTAATTGCAGTTTTCCACCAAAGAATTTGTGGAGAATTAAAATGAAAACCAAATACTTGGGGAAATAGCACCAAATGGATGGAAAATATGAAATTAACCATTTCCAATCCAATTTTTCTGCCACCCACATTCTCCCCAGATCTTTTTTATTTTGGTGGGGAAAGCATCAGTGGATTACTTGTAATTATCCTACAGTTTTAAAAAAGGAAAACATAAATACGATCTCACCTGATGATTTTATTATATATTTTAGGTTATATAAAATTTTAGATTATATAAAATAATTAAAGTTTTATTTGTTTACTTTTGTTTATGATTTTTTTAAGTACCGTACTTTTTGAAGCAAACTCTAGGATGGAGTCCAAGCTTCCTCTTGCAGAAATGGTTTCTCTCTTTCCACTTTCCTCATTTCTTCTGCTGTAAACCATGCGATCTTTTGTTGAGTTCTTTCCATTTTGGAGTATACAATGCATCCTCCCATGTAGCCTGGCCTCAGTGTCAGAGATGATTGTCTTCCCCTCTTTCTTGAATTTCTGTTAGTGATGTTGCTCACAAGCTGAGTGGGGCCATTTCTGCTATGAGGGAGGTGTGTCTGCACTTTCTCTCCAATGGAGAGGCCAAACAGATGCATCAACAGCAAAGAATGTTAGCAATGTCTTCCCACAGGATTGAAATTAGTTGTCTCAATATCCAGAAAATCTGTTTCTTACAAGGAATTGGAGAACTATTGAACTTCAGAATTATTTACATTTCTTTAGAAATGTGCTCATTGTCAGCGGCAGGCTGTCACGTGAAGAAGTATCTTTGGCATAAGAGCCAAGCATTATACAGTGTCGGGGAGAGAGCAAAGAGCTCTTTCCACTCGGCCATGTCTACCCAGATCACTACTTTAATAGCTTGAAATAAGTTGCTCCTATCTACTTTGTTAGATTTTTTTTTCTTCACAATTTCTTTTCCTTCTAAAAACAAGCAACTAACAAAACAAAAAGTAAAGACCTCTTCGATTCTTACAATTTCTTGGAAGAAAATTTTGTTTCAGATATTACATATTTCAAACAATTTTTTTTTTTTTTTTAGAGACAGAGTCTCCCCTTGTTACTCTCAGTAGAGTGCTGTGGCTTGACAGCTCACAGCAACCTCCAGCTCTTGGGCTTAGGTGATTCTCTTGCCTTAGCCTCCTGAGTAGCTGTGACTACAGGTGCCCGCCACAACGCCCGGCTATTTTTATGTTGCTTGGCTGTGGCTGGGTTTGAACCCTCCACCTTCGGTATATGGGGCTAGTGCCCTACTCACTGAGCCACAGATTCTGCCCTTCAAACAGAGTTTGAGGTCTCTTTTATTCCATTCCCTATCATATCAATATTAAGAAAAGGATTGGGTCATCAGCAATTTACTAAAATTTTCCCAACACATATTAAATTAGCTTGACATGTCTATACAAAAAGAACAGGTTGACTTAAACGGGGATTAGTCAGAATTGAAAGCATTGAAAAAAGAATGTTATAAAGCAAGTCCAGAGGGTGTATTTCTCACTACCATTCCTCTCTTACAGAAGAAAATCAGTGGTGCTCATTTGGTTGCCATCCAGAAGAAGAGTCTTAGTTGCCAGGCCAGAACCGCTTGGATCTTAGCAAGCATGTCTTGTATATTTTGAAATCATTGATTATATCAGGGTTGAGATCATTAGCTTGTAATCATTAAACTGGAAATTCAATTGGCCCTGGTTCTGATTCAATACTTACCAAAATAACTTCTATTAGCATTTGGATTTCCCTGAAGCTCTGGCTACAACAAGAAAGTAAAGATTACCCTGGACAGACCATAAAACGCTAAATTGGAGTCATACCTAGAACCTCAGTGTAGGGAGGGGCAGCCTCCAGCTATTTATTCTTCCAGCTGTGGTTAATGAGTGTGAAACAGGTGCTGTAACTGGTGGCCCAGGCTCCCCACCTGGCCTGGGGTGTGTGCAGTGTATATATCAGGGACCCAGACCTGACTCTCTACCCTTCCTTCTTTCCGGGAGTGGGCTTTTGAGGTGCCCCTAGAGGGAGTGAGTCTCCAGAGTTTTTAGTGAGTTCTATAGAGGAGGAGCCAGATTCCAGCAATTCTTGAGACCAGATGTGTATCTCGGTCTTAGAAGGATTGAGTCCTCCAGTGACTGAGATTATAAAGCCAGCAGGTGGGAGATGCAAAGCTAAGGGTCCAGATGAAGTTCTGAGACCTATTGCTGTCTGTCTGTCTGTCTGAAAGAGTCCTAGAGTCTCCACATTTTAAAAAGACTTTACACCTTTTTAAATTTTAAAATTGTAAACTAGTTCAAATTGAAACTTGTATACTTTGAAAGTGTTATTTTTAATTTTAAATCTCCCTTATTATGAGCAGGGGAGGAGAGTTTTTTGGGGGAATATTTACCATTAATAAGGGTAGATTGGGTTGGGATTTCTGAATGGATCTTATTCAATTTCCTGACAAATAGGTGTCACTTCCCTGCTACACTTACAGCCCCCTACCAAGACGCATGCTTTCTGTTTGAACATATGGTCACACTTTGGTGATTTGTTTTGGCTTTTACTTATTTATTTTTATTTATATCCTTTCAGAGTTAACTATCTCCAAGGAATATTGCTGGTGTGTTCAATAGCGAGCTAGAGAATGGCTCTGAAGATAGGCATGTTTAATTAAATTAAAACTTCTCCAACACATACCTGTAAGAAAGGGAAGCTGGTAATGCAGGCTGCTTCTTCCTGAAACAAGTCTGGGGCATTTTAAATCTGGTTCTACTTGGGGCCAGTATATTAGAGTTATTTCTTTTCTTCTTATTGTACTGGGGTTGATGTCGAGGGATGGCGGGAGAGAGAAAGCCAAGAAGGAAAGAAAAAGAAAAAAAGACGACACCCCCACCCCGTGGGATTGTGTGGTATATACATGCATATATCTGCATTATGTAAAAGTACAGATGTATCAAAAATCACTGATGAATGAATACATTCAGTGCTTTTTAAGCATCTAATAATTATGTAGTCTTAACACATTGTTTAAAGTTTGTTGATGTGAATGATTGTTATGATGAATGATTTTGTGATAGCAAGCCACATTTGTAATCAGGAATCAACTTCCACGGTTCTTCTGCCCTTTGTGACTCTTCTCACTGAGTCTGACGGATGCTGCGGTGGGCTGCCGGGATGTCACCGTCAGCAGGACACTCTTAATTTCCTTGCCTGTCCCAAGTGTTGGGAGGTGCTGGTGGAACAGCTGAGTCCCTCCCAGGGAGCAGCCTGACTCCCAGGATGGGATCAGAGCCCTCCATGGGCAGGACGGTTGCCGTCCACTGTTGTCACAGTGTGGCCGTTTAGCTCTCTGCACCCCAGTCCCCTGCTTCTTGCCTTCTTACAGGTATAAGAAACACTTCTCAATAAAGCTTGGGCAAGTGTATCCAGACCTCACGGTGTATCCAGGAAACTGAACTAAGACAGAATCAGGGGTGCATTTTACTTGCTAATATTTTAGTTACTTTTTTTTTGAGACGTGTCATCTCATGACGTTTTTTTCACTGTGTCATCCTGGGTAGAGTGCCGTGGTGTCATAGCTCACAGAATCCTCCAACTCTTGGGCTCAAGCAATCCTCTTGCCTCAGCTTCCTCAGTAGCTGGAACTACAGGCATGTGCCACCACACCAGGCTAATTTTTCTGTTTTTAGTAGAGAAGGGGTTCTTGCTCTTGCTTAGGCTGGTCTTGAACTCCTGAGCTCAAGTGATCCACCTGCCTTGGCTTCCCAGAGTGCTAGGATTACAGACCAGGTGTGAGCCACTGTATCTGGCCTTTAGTTACTATTTTTGTATATGCATTTTTAAGTGAGATGAGTCTAGCATCTTTTGGTATCCCTATCGGCTTTGTAATTAAAATTAATCTGACTTCATAAAATGAATTGAGGGGATGTTCCCCCCCCTTTTTTTTCTCCTGTATGGCCTGGAAATGTTTTAATAACATTGAAATAATCTGTTCTTTAGAGATTAGACCCATCTGGTCTTTGTGCCTTTTTTTCACGATAGATTCTGAATCACCAGCCCAACATCTTTTACAGTGGTTGACAATTTAAGTAATTTATATTTGGTGAGGAAATCATTCACTTCCTCTGTGTTTTCAAATTCATAGCCTTGGAATTGCAAGCAGTAAGTAATCTCTTATACTTCTTTTAATCTGAGCCTATATTTGTGGCTTTGTCTTCTCATTTTTAATCTTCCATATTTTTGCAAGCCCCTTCATGTGTGCACACATGTGCACATGTGTGTTTGCCAAGCGCATGTATCCTCTTTTTCATCAGAGAGCTGATCTACTTTATTGGTCTTAAAAATAAAAACAACTATTGAATGTTTTTCTCCCTTCTGCTTTATTTTGCCTTCTTTTTGTTTTCTACTTTTATTTATTTCAGCTTTCATTTATACTAATCCTTTTTACTTTTTTTCATTGTCTGCTTCTAATTTTAGGTCATGAGTATCACGTTGCTTTGTTTTTTTTCTCTTTTTCTTTTAATAATGAAGAAATGAAAGGCAGTAAGTTCACTTTAAGTGCTTTAACTTTTATGGTTCCCCTTTATTGCTTTCCCAATAGTTTGTAATTTCATGTTTCATTTCATTTTGATTCATGGACTAACTTTCCAAAAGTTAAAATTTTTATGGTTTATATCTCATTTCATTGGAGCATGATTAAGGAAGGTAACTTTAAAAATATATCTTTTTCTTTACTTTATTCTTGACAACTTCAATTTGCTAAGCTTTTCTTTTTGGCCAAATACATGATTGATTTTGTAAATGTTTCTTAACTCTAAGGGGAGAAAATGTATCTTCTCTAATACAGTGTGGAAGGGATTTAAGGCTTTACATATATTTATTAAATGACATTTATGATTTTTCTATTACATGCATCCAATTCCGGAGCAACTCTATTTAATTCTTCCTCTAATTATATTTTTTATGAAGTTATGTTTGCATTTTTAATAGTTTTTACTGTGCCAGCATATGTTGGAGATACTGTGGGTTCCATTCTAGACTACCTCAAAGCGGTGGCCTTCAGAGAATAAAAACTGAGGAATTTCCCACAGTGGGGTGAAAAGTGCTTTCTAAGAACAGGAATACCTGATGTTTGCTAACATGAGCCTCCTCCAGGATCTGCCCCAGAACTTCAGTGAAGGCCAGCCTCACGTGACATGGAGCAGACATACATGCCTTGTTTTATTGCCTCACGTGACATAGACCAGACATACACGGATGCCTTGTTTTATTGCACTTGACTTTGCTGTGGGTACAGATTGAAGGTTTGCAGCCACCCTGCATCAAGCAAGTTTATCTGTGCCAATTTTCAAATAGCATTTAGTTAAGTTGGTGAACTTGCCACACCAGCAGCACTGTGCAGAAAGGGTTCATGACCTTGGCACATGGTGTGGATGTGGGGCAGGGTCTGGCTGTGTGGCCTTTTTCATTCTCCCCGCACTTGTTTCCCCTCTCCTTGTGCAGTGCTGGCTTGCACCTCGAAATCTTCTTCTCTTTGGTTAACCACTTTTGCTTCCTTTTCTGTTTCCCAACCATACCTTCATTTTTCTCAGTTTGTCTTCTACCCAGGTGATTCTTCTGCATGTCACAACCCCATCATCACCATAATATTGAGCCTTTGATCTACGTGTCATGTCCTCTTTACTCTCCCGTGGGGGTAGCCTGGAACCCGCCCTATCTGGCAGTGATGCCATCACGCTTGCTTTCTTTTCATTTTCACTTGCTTGGTATTTTTGCCTATTCCTTTTATAGTTTATCACTCAACACATTTGCATTATTTTCTTTTTAAATTTATTTTATTTTCTGAGACAGAGTCTCACTCTGTTGCCCTGGGTAGAGTGCTGTGGCATCACAGCTCACAGCAACCTCAAGCTCTTGGGTTTAAGTGGATCTTCTCCCCTCAGCCTGCCAAGTAGCTGGGACTACAGGCACCCGCCACAGCATCTGGCTATTTTTTTAGAGACAAGATCTCACTCTTGCTCAGGTTGATCTCCAACTCCTGAGCTCAAGAGATCCACCTGCTTTGGCCTCCCAGAGTGTTAGGATTATAGGTATGAGCCACCATGCCCTGGACCTTATTTTCTTTTTCTTTCCTTCTTTTTTTTTTTTTTTTGCTGTTTTTGGCCGGGGCTGGGTTTGAACCTGCCACCTCCAGCATATGGGGCCAGTGCCCTACTCCTTTGAGCTATAGGTGCCGCCCCCCCTTATTTTCCTTTTTTAAAAAACAAATGACAAAGATCCAGTTTACCAGCTTTACTTTTTAAACCTAAGCTTAACATTACACACTTAAAGAAAAGTAAAAACTTTAATTTGCCAACATTCATGCATAACTAGAAAACATCCTTAATTTATATTAAACCAGAAATGTATTACCACTAATTCATTAATATCAATAATTAATAAATACTGAAAAAAATTGAAATTATTTCTGTTGAAGATTTATCCTGGCAATATTAACTTTGCAGCAGACCGACACTACTTGGCTCATGTTTTAGACACAATGGAAAAGCAGATTCTTGCTGGTGTTAGTGTGGAATCTTGTTCTATCACTACTAAAGAGTCAAAGCTTCCTTTGGAGTATGTTTAATAAAAAAGAATTCTGGGCATAGTGGCTCACACCTATTAATCCCAGTTACTCCGAGATGGAGGCAGGAGGATCACTTGAAGCCAGAACTTTAAGACCAGCTTGGGCAACATAGCCAAACTTTATTTCTAAAAAATAAGGTAAAATAAATTAGCCAGTGATAGTTATTGTGAGCCTATAGTCCCAAATACTCAGGAGGCTGAGGCAAGAGGATCACTTGAGCCCAGGACTTCCAGACTTCAGTGAGCTATGGTGACACCACTGCAGTCCAGACTAGGAGACAGAGCAATAAATACAAATTAAAGAGCAAAGTGCATACAGAGGGTCACAAAAATTTTAAAGGAAAAAAAGGTCCCATTATGTGGTTCCAACAATAAACTGAAACGTCTGTGACAAATAGGAGCGCCAATGTGCTGCTTACAAATTCTTTAGGTACAATTATACTGAAAGTCAAGTTCATTTGAAATCTTTAAAAAATATTCTGTTGATTCTCAAATGGTGCTAGTTACAGTTTGTCATTTCTGTTAAATGCGGGTGTTGAGTTACTTCACTTCCAACCTTAATAGCTGTTTCTTATGTTCACCATCAGGGACTTTAAGTGGCCTTCTGGTCAGCTTTTACTGTCTTGCCCATTCTCAGCAATGCCCTTTGAAGTGATTTTTCTACCATTCACTATTTTAGTAGAAGGGCATATAGATTTGCAATTGCTCACCAAAAAAAACGTGGAAGAAGATGAAGTGAGGCCCTCATGACACAGTGACCTGAATAAAGTAAATCCTGTTTCAAAAGAAGAAAACTCACCTCCATTTTTTTTTTTTTACTTTTTTACATTTATTTTTCTTCTGCTTCCTTTTTCTTAGTTTTGCTGATTTGATCGATTTACTGTTCCTGCATATACCCCATTCTTGATGTGGATTCTCTGTCTGTTTCCATTCCATTTGTCTAATGAATTCTCTTCTCCTTTCCTGTGCTGTCATTTTCCACCTAGGCAACTTGCTTTTTCTGTCTGGAATTTTCTCTAACGACTAATGGCGTTGAGGATTTTTTCACACACTCATTTACCCTGTTCTCTGTTGAGGTGTCTGTTCAGATCTTTTCATGACCTTCTCCCTGCCCCTCCTTCCCCCCCTGCCTTTTAAATTAGGTTGTTTTCTTACTATTGAGTTTTGACAGTTCTTTACACATTCCGGCTATAAGAGCTTTACTAAACGTACAATTTTTGCAGATGTTTCCTCCCAGTCTGTGGCTTACTTCTTCATTCTCTTGACGGTGATTTTGAAGAGCAGCAATTTTTAATTTTTATGAAGTTTGGTTTATTGGTTTGTTCTTTCTTGGATCATGCTTTTGGTCATTTCGGTCTGTATGCCATATTGAGTTAAGTTTTGCACATGGGTGAAGTGCAGTGAATGTTCTTTTTTGGCATATGTATATTCAGTTGTTTCAGCACCATTTATTGAAAAGACTATCCTTTCTTCACTTGAATGCCTTCACACCTTTGTTGGAAATCAGTTGTCCATATATATGTGAGTCTATTTCTGGGTCCATTCTGTTTTGATGATATATTTTGAGGCCAATACTACATTGTCTTGAATACTGTAGCTTTATAAGACTTGACGTCTGGAGAAGAGACAAGATGGCTGACTGAAGCCAGCTTTCCACAGAGGCTCCCGTCCAGAAGGATAGTTAAAGGACAAAAATTCAGCAAGTAACCTGGTGGATTTGAGCTGCACTAAGAGAGAAGGTTGTAGAACACATGTCAAACTCACTGAGGTGAGCTGCGACCACAAGGATACAAACAAAAGGTACAAAATCCATCACCAAGTGGACGGGAGTCCCCTCCCCCATGAGAACTGTTCAGAGTGCCCCACAAACAACCAGGCAGAGTTCAAAGGTCCTCCCACTACACTCCATGGGAGAGACCCTCTAAAAACTGGACCTACCTCCCCTACTAGGGTGCCACGGCATCCTGCCAGGCATAAAACTGTATAAACTGTATATAGTCTCTACCTGGAATTCTGAGCTCCCAGTGCTCTCCTTCACTCACACTGGGGTCTAGAGGCCAGTCCCAGTCAGTCTGCGGAGAGGGGACTGCACCGGAGTGGCAGTTCCCTGAGGCACAGTGCAACAGCCGTCTTTTGGTGACAATACGGCCAGGCATAAAACTGTGTAAAGCTGTGTGTATTCTCTGCCCACAACCCCAGGCATCCAGCACTCCCCGCACTCCCCTCTGCTCTCACACCAGGGTCCGGAGGCCTGTCCCCTAGGGATCCAGACTCCTGGGCGATTACTCGAGGGGTGTAGATAGTGCTGGGCTGCAGCCGGTTGGTGCAGACTCTGGGGTATGGGAGCGGAGAGAGGACGGTGGGCCGGAAGGGAGCTACACCGGAGCAGCGGTTGCCTGAGCCATAAAGCAGCAGTCCTCTTTTGCTAGCAATATGGCTCAGTACTGAATATTCTGAAGCCACACCCCCTGTCTCCCTGGGAAACCAGAGACTCTGAGTTTGCTTGAGGCAACTCCAACTTGCAAACCAAGGAAACTCCCAGGGTGGGGCTGACCCAGAGGTCCGCTTTACTAAACCTAAGATGCGCCTGGCCCTCAGGGGATCATCAGCCTACAGACAATACAAGAGCAAAGACAAGCTGATGTGGAACTCAATTCAGCTTCTCTTCTGCAGGGGAACCGTGGAGTTGTTCTGTTCTGTTCTGTCAGTAACATTAATCAGGGATGAGACTGGACCTGAGTGAAAACCCCTCAACCTTCATCAAGCGCCCGAGGTTGTCAGGCCTTACCTCCTCCTGCTGGAGAGAGGCAGAGCACAGCGACCTGGCAGACTTCCTTGTGATTCAGGCAGGTACAAACTCCTGGAGTACCGATTCACTACAGGCAACTGGGTCAGCCAACTGCAGGGCTATCAGTGACTGGGTGTGAAGTGATGCAAGGTGGGAAAGGAGGCAGCAACCTTCCCAGACTGATTTATTGGCTGGGTGGCTTCTCCTGACTCCACATAGCACTGGAGCAAGCCACACCAGAGTAGTCACCAGACCCCTGTGATCCAGTACCCAGAGACCTCTTAAACTCTCTCACCCGAGACAGATGCAGACTGAGACAATTGATTTGGACCTTTTTGAACTGAACCAATCACCTGAGGATAAATCAGGTGGTGCCCTGGGTGCACGGTGGCAGGAAGGTTTGATTTTTCTTTTCCAATTGTTTGCCGGTGGGAAGCGGGGTGACTTAATTGCTGGTATTTCTCCACAGCTGAGACTTCAATCCAAAGTATCTGTTTCACTAGGGTGGAACAGAAATCAGCTGAAAACAAGACAGAACCACTTAGCCCCACCACACCAGACAGGGCCCCAATTTCTTAGGCCACAACACTGTACAGGCCCTCGACAAAGCCCCAGGGGAAAAAAATCAGAGGGAGTAAAACAACCATGCGGCGGAATCAGTGGAAAAACTCTGGTAACATGAATAACCAGAATAGATCAACCCACCCAAGGAAAGATATGGCAGATGCAATTGAAGATCCCATTCATAAACAACTGGCTGAGATGTCAGAAATCAAATTCAGAATTTGGATTGCAGACAAGATTAACAAAGTGGAATTAGGAATTTGAGGAGAAATTCAAAAGTTCTCAAGAATTTAACAAATTTAAAGACAAAACCACCAAAGACTTAGACACACTGAAGCAAGAATTTGCAGCCCTCAAAGATATGAAAAATACAGTAGAATCCCTCAGCAACAGAATGGAGCAAGCAGAAGAAAGGATTTCTGACATCGAAGATAAAGCCTTTGAACACTCCCAAACTCTCAAAGAGGAAGAGAAATGGAGAGCAAAAATGGATCATTCTTTCAGAGAGCTCTGGGATAATTCGAAGAAGACAAATATCCGAATCATAGGAGTTCCAGAAACAGATGAAATGGCCTTGCTGGGCACAGAGGCCCTTCTGCATGAAATTAGGAAAGAGAATTTTCCAGACATGCCTAGAGATTCTGAAATTCAGATAGCGGACAGCTTCAGAACCCCAGCATGACTCAACCCCAATAAGACGTCCCCCAGGCATATCATAATTAACTTCACTAAAGTTCATATGAAGGAGAAAATCCTCAAAGCTGCCAGAAGAAAGAAAACCATTACCTTCAAAGGGAAGAATATTTGACTGCAGATCTCTCTGCTGAAACTTTTCAAGCAAGAAGAGGATGGTCACCAACTTTCAATCTCCTAAAGCAAAATAACTTTCAACCCCGGATCTTGTATCCAGCTAAACTGAGTTTCATTTATGATGGAGAAATTAAATACTTTAATGACACTCATATGTTGAAGAAATTTGCCATAACCAAACCTGTTCTTCAGGATATTCTCAGACCTATCCTCCATAATGACCAACCCAATCCTATACAACAAAAGTAAACTCACTCAGAAACTTCGGATCAAACTCCAATTTCCACACTGGCGAAAGGATTAAAAATGCCCACTGGACTTTTGAAAAACTTGATACCCAAAACTTCACCAGACTTATAAATATTCTCCATTAATGTGAACGGCTTAAACTGTCCTCTAAAGAGGCATAGGTTAGCTGACTGGATACAAAAACTCAGGCCAGATATTTGTTGCATACAAGAGTCACATCTTAACTTAAAAGACAAATACAGACTCAGGGTGAAAGGATGGTCATCCATATTTCAGGCAAATGGTAATCAGAAAAAAGCAGGTGTTGCGATTTTATTTGCAGATACAACAGGCTTTAAACCAACAAAAGTAAGGAAGGACAAGAATGGTCACTTCATATTTGTTAAGGGTAATACTCCATATGATGAGATCTCAATTATTAATATCTATGCACCAAACCAGAATGCACCTCAATTTATAAGAGAAACTCTAACAGACATGAGCAACTTTATTTCCCCCAGCTCCATAATAGTTGGAGATTTCAACACTTCTCTGGCACTGTTGGATCAATCCTCCAACAAGAAGCTGAGCAAAGAAATCTCAGATTTAAACCTAACCATCCAACATTTGGATTTAGCAGACATCTTCAGAACATTTCATCCCAACAAAACTGAATACACATACTTCTCATCAGCCCATGGAATTTACTCCAAAATTGATCACATCTTAGGTCACAAGTCTAACCTCAGTAAATTTAAAGGAATAGAAATTATTCCATGCATCTTCTCGGACCACCATGGAATAAAACTTGAGCTGAGTAACAACAGGAATCTGCATTATCATACAAAAACATGGAAGTTAAATAACCTTATGCTGAATGACAGCTGGGTCAGAGATGAGATTAAGAAAGAAATCGCCAATTTTTTTGGAACAAAACAACAATGAAGACACGAACTATCGGAACCTCTGGGACACCGCAAAGGCAGTTCTAAGAGGGAAATTTATAGCATTGCAACCCTTCCTCAAGAGAACGGAAAGAAAGGAAGTTAACAACTTAATGGGACATTTCAAGCAACATTCCAACCCCAAACCCAGTAGAAGAAAAGAAATAACCAAAATTAGAGCAGAATTAAATGAAATTGAAAACAAAATATTAATACAACAGATCAATAAATCAAAAAGCTGGTTTTTCAAAAAGTTCACTAAAATAGATAAACCTTTGGCCAACCTAATCGGGAAAAAAAGAGTAAAATCTGTAATCTCATCAATCAGAAACAACAAAGACAAAATAACAACAGACTCCTCAGAAATCAAAAAAATCCTTAATGAATATTACAAGAAACTTTATTCTCAGAAATATGAAAATCTGAAGGAAATTGACCAATACTTGGAAGCACGGCACCTTCCAAGACTTAGCCAGAGTCTTTAGAGTTCTCTAAGTATAAGATTATGTCATCAGCAAAGAGGAAGTGTTTGACCTCCTCTGCTCCCATTTGGATGCCCTTTATTTTCTTGACTTGTTTAATTGTATTGGATAGAACTTCCAGCACTAAGTTGAATAGTAGTGGTGACAGAGGACAACTTTGTCTGGTTCCAGTTCTAAGAGGAAAAGCTTTCAGTTTTACTCCATTCAGTACAATATTAGCTGTGTGTTTGTCCTAGATAACTTCCGTCAGTTTAAGAAACATGCCACCTATGCCTATATTCTTCAGTGTTCTAATTAGAAAAGGATGCTGGATTTTATCAAATGCTTTTTCTGCATCTATTGAGAGGATCATATAGTCTTTGGTTTTGCTTCTGTTGATACGGTGAACGTTTATGGACTTGCATGTATTAAACCAGCCTTGCATCCCTGGGATGAAACCTGCTTGATGATGATGTATGACTGTTTTGATGGTAAGCTGTGATCTATAGGCTAGGATTCTGTTGAGAATTTTTGCATCTATATTCATTAGTGAAATTGGTCTGAAATTCTCCTTTTTAGTTGGGTCTTATCCTGGTTTTGGTATCAGGGTGATATTTGCCTCATAGAACGTGTAGGGAAGATTCCTTCCTCTTACAATTTTTTTTTTTTTTTTGGTAGAGACAGAGTTTCACTTTATCACCCACCATAGAGTGCCATGGCATCATACAGCTCACAGCAACATCCAACTCCTTGGCTAAGGCAATTCCCTTGCCTCAGCCTCTTGAGTAGCTGGGACTACAGATGCTTGCCACAATGCCTGGTTATTTTTTTGTTGCAATTTGGCCAAGCCAGGTTTGAACCCACCACCCTCGGTATATAGGGCCAGAGCCCTGCCCACTGAGCCACAGGCACCACCCATCCCCAGTTTTTTGGAATAATTTCTGCAGTATAGGAATAGCTCTTCTTTGAAGGTTTAATAGAATTCTGGTGTGAAGCCATCTGGAGCAGGGTATTATTTTGTCGGAAGCTTTTTTTATTGTTTCTTTGATCTCAGTACTTGAAATTTGTCTGTTCAGGAGATCTGTTTCATCTGGGCTAAGTCTAGGGGGAGGGTGTGATTCTAAATATTGATCCATTTCCTTCACATTGTCAAATTTCTGGGCATAAAGTTTCTGGTAGTATTCAGAGATAACCTCTGTATCTCTGTGGCATCAGTTGTTATTTCCCCTTTATCATTTCTGATTGAGGTTAGTACAGATTTTATTTTTTTATTTCTAGTTAGTCTGGCCAAAGGATTATCTATTTTATTTATTTATTTTTTTAAAAAACTTGTTTTATTATTTTCTGAATTTTTTTTTGTTTTCAATTTCATTGATCTCTGATTTAATTATGGATATTTCTTTTCTTCTGATGGATTTAGGCTTAGATTCTTCTTTTTTTCCAAATCCATAAGATGGCTTGTTAGTTTGTTGAAGAGCTCTCTTTCTGCTTTTCAAAAGTGATAAATTTTCCTCTGAGGACTGCTTTTGCTGTATCCCATAAGTTTGGGTAACTTGTGTCTTCATTGTTATACTCAAGGAAGTTTATTATTTCCTATTTTTGTTCACCATCATTATGATGCCACAGAATACATATGTGTGCATATAATTGCATTTAGTACAGGACTGTATGTAATTCTATATATTCACATGACTGTGGTAATATTTTACTTTTCAATATGAAGAATTTAGTGTGTGGAAATTCATAAAATTCAGGTATTTAAGAGCTATAGAACTGTGATCTCATATAATATTTCTAGAGTTTGCCTATTACGTATAAAATTTTGCGGGGGCAGAGTCTCACTATGTCACCCTCGGTAGAGTGCCATCATGTCACAGCTGACAGCAATCTCAAACTCTTGAGCTTAAGTGATTCTAAGTGAATCTCTTGCCTCAGCCTCCCAAGTATCTGGGATTATAGGCACTCACCACAAAACATTGCTATTTTGTTGTTGTTGTTGTTGTTGTTGTTGTTGTTTGGCAGAAGGGGTCGGGTTCAAACCTGCCAGCCCTGGTGTATATGGCTGGCACCCTAACCATTGAGCTACAGGCACTGAGCCTCAGTATAAATTATTAAGCTTTCTTTTTTGATAATTGAAACTATTTTATAATTTTTATTGATTATTTGGTTGATTGAGACAGATTCATTCTGTCACCTTCACTGGAGTACCATTGTGTCATAGCTAACAGCAACCTCAAACTATCAGGTTTAAGCAATCCTCTTGCTTCAACCTCCCAAGAGGCAGAAAGTACAGAATCCCACCACAGTGCCTGGCTAATTTTTAGAGATACAGTTTTACTCTTTTCAGGATGCTCTCAAACTCCTGAGTACATGTGATCCACCGACATAGTCCTCCCAATGTGCTAGGATTATAGGCCTGAGCCACCATGCTCATCCTATTTTATTAGGTTACATTTAAAGAAAAGTTTTTCAGAAATAGATTTTGTTCTTGATAGATTTTTTTTATTATTATTTTGAATATATTATCCTACACCTTTCTGGTCTGTAGGAATTTTTGCTAAAAATCCTATTGATCATTTTATAGGAGTGCCTTTAAACATGCCTTGTCACATTTTTCTTACTGATTTAAAGATTCTATTTATAACCTTAAAATTTTTGATAATATATGTCTCTTATTTGGGTTTCCTTTTGTTGTTTGTTGTTAAAGTAGGTTAAGATTATTTAATATTTATGCTATTTTCTTCTTTAACTTTAGAATGTTCTCAGCCGTTGCTTCCAGTAATTTTCCTGCTCATTTTCCTTTCTTCAATCATTATAGTGCTTCCACTATAAATATTTTGGCATGTTTGAGGATAATAAGTCCCTAAATCTCTCTTCACTTTTCTTCATTATTTTCTTTTTGCTTTCTTGCCTAATAATTTCTTTTTTCTTTCTTTTCTTTTCTTTCTTTTTTTTTTTTTTTTTTGAGACAGAGTCTCACCATGTTGCTCTCGGTAGAGTGCTGGGGTGTCATAGCTCACAGCAACCTCAAATTCTTGGGCTAAAAGTTATTTTCTTGCCTCAGCCTCCCTAGGAGCTGGGACTATAGGTGCCTGCCACGTGACTGGCTATTTTTTGTTGTAGTTGTCAGTGTTGTTTTAGCAGGCACAGGCTGGGTTCAAACTCACCACCTCTGGTGTATGTGGCTGGTGTCCTAACCACTGAGCTGTGTGCGCCTACCTTGCCTAATAATTTCAAATGGGCTATTAGCATGTTTTCAGAATTGTTTTTCCTGCCACATAAAGTCTGCTGTTGTAACTTCCTAGTGAATTTTTAAACATAGCTATTTCATTTTTTGGCTCCATACTTTGTGGGGTCTGATGTTGTTGTTGTGTGATAAAGAGCAGCCCCCTAAAAGACCCAAGTTTGTCTCAGCCTGTTTCAGCCTTAGTCCCCTGCATGACCCCCCCAGTTAATTTCAAGAACAGGCTCCAGAATAGAACACGGAAATTCTCCGAGTTCCCTCAACTCCTAGCAAAATGGCTAAACAATGGCAGAAAACTTACCCAAGCAAAGTTTCCCAAGCTACCAAGCTAAGTTTCCTAAGCTGTTCTCATGCCAACTGCCACACTTTAGCCCCCTGACTGTAACCCCACCCTGAGCTAAATGCCATGTCCTGTTTCTGGTTTTTGCTTGCTTGCATAGCAACAAAAATGGTATAAAAATCAGCCTTCTGTTCACTTTGGGGCTGTTTTCCTTCTCAGCAATGGTCCCCTGTGCAGGTGTAATAAATCACCATCTGATTTATACTTGAAGTGGGGTCCCAGTCTTTCTTACAGGTGGCAGAGGGTACAACATTTCTGGAAGCCCCAGTGAGATTTCCACCCCAGAGCCCCACCTAATCCCACTGCTGCCCAATGGTTCTAGGGGAAGACCTCAGAGAAGACATTCCTCTGCCCCAGAGTCCTCAGACGTGTGGAGCCAGAGCATAACGTTCCAAAACTTCTGAAACTGGTGATAAAGCAACAACACCCCAGGGGAGTCAGTCTGATCTCTAGAGAGTTTGGGAGGGGGAATCCAACGAACCGGACACAGTCATATGGCCAATTCCCCAGGTGGGGGAAGATGTTTCTCCATCTTTGGTGGAACTTAGGTCCCAGGTCTTGTGTCTGTGTCTTGGGGGCTCACAGGGGTGAGCCCCAGGTCTTATGTGAGACTTAGGTCCCAGATCTTATGCCTTGGGAGGCTCACAGGAGTGATTCCCCGTTCTTTAGTGGGATGCAGGTCCAAGATCTGAGGTTTCTTGTGGAGGACTGACAACACAGTCTCTATCTCAAATAAGAACAAAAGGCCAACTTGTTTGTGTCATTATATGAGGAACTGCTTAACAAGGAACTACTCTGACCTTTCGCAAACTATTTCGCAAAAACCACCAGCAACTGCTTGGGGACTGTCTGCTCTTTTTGTTCTAATTACAGCAAGGGGCTTTCCGCTGCGGTTAGGTTGCCTGGAGACCTTGTGCTGACAGCTCAAAGGTCTTTCTGCATTGCAATGCCTTTATTTACCCTGGAGAGAAGTACAATAAATGAGACTTGATCAGACTCCTGTCTTGTCGCCATTCTTCGCGCCCCTTGCCACTTCCCATTCTTACCCCTTCCTCCAGGTGTCCCTGTCAACTGACCTGCCGGACGGGTCAGTTTCTGAGTGAATAAGTGAATGTGTGTCCATTGAACCTTGTGAAGTCTGCCAGTCCTTTTTGTGCCCAGTCATTCGATTCCAATCTTTCGTCCGCAGTCTCCTTGAAGACTGGACGCAACCCCCATCCACTGCCCCAAATATTTACTTGAGTGGATCACAGATCAATTCTTAGAAGGGACTCTCTCCAATTTCTATCCAGAAGAAATCTCTGTGTTATCTTACTTTCTCATTTTTCTGGTTCTCTAACTATTGTTGCTCATTCACTAATTTGGCTGCTCAGCCCCTTATACTTTTCCTGGTAAATTAATCATTGCTGTCTCTAAACCCACTAACTGATGTGTCCAATATCCCTTACAGCCTGGTGCGCTTTTGACTTGGTGTTACTTACTTGGTTTGATTATTCTTTTAGGGGGAGTTGGACTTGGCAGTGCAGCCCCCTCGGATTGGTCCTTCAGGGAATGTGAGGCCCTGACCTGCATTTATCTCCTCTTTGAAATCTCATTTATCCTTTTGTTCTCTTTTGAAGAATTTCCTTATCCAAACAATTCCTCTGTGCCCCTTTAAACACTCTTTCACCCTGTAAGGGATACATGCCCCTCCCTTCTGTTCAATGTCCTTTGTTCACCTCTTTTGGGGCGAGTTGCCTCCCATATACAGGACCCTCTTAACCAGACTGGTACCCTCCACCACTTGCCTTTTTTGCCAAGAGACCATTAGGTGCTGTTATTGCCACCAAGGGAACTCAGAAGAACAGTGTGCTACAGAAAGAGGTGGATATCCATTTCATTTACCTGGCTGTCAGATGGTCAGGTGCCACCAGCTTCAGTGGAATTCTTTGACAGATTGCTCATTCACCCTGATCCCCTGGTGGGTCCAGAACTCTCACCCCATCAATTTTCCAGTTCATCTATTCTGCCACCCAACTCCTCTATTTTCCTTGGGAGTGTGTCTTTGTATTTGGGTATTTTTGTTCTTCTCCAAGCACACTACAGTGCCCCTCACCTGAGCCCATTGAGCCCCAGGAGGGGAGTCCCGGGAGTCCCTGTGCCGTCCTACCTCCTGTCCAACTTGATTACTGGAGACTGCACCTGGAACTCACCCGGGTCTATCCTCCTGGGCCATCGTGACTGCCCTGAACCCAACATCAGAGTTTAGATTTAGGAATAGAAGCTTTACAAGACTTAACCATCTAAGCCCTTTTGCGACCCCTTGTGGACAAAGTTTGGATCCTTCTGAGTAGTGCCAGAGGCATGGGTCAGGGAACGTCCACCCTGCTGACTCCTTTAGAAAGTCTCCTTAACAACTTTTCTGATTTCAGTCACCGTGCTCGGGGATACAGCGCAAAAGTGAAGCCTGGCACCTTGCACACTCTCTGTGAATTTGAGTGGCCATCCTTTGGGACAGGGTGGCCTCCTGTAGGCACCTTAGATCTCTCTGCTCTTTCTAGCATTCAGACAATTGTCTACAGCCATCCAGGTCACCTGGATCAGATCCCCTACATTGATGTGTGGATTGACATCGCTTCTGAAGGACCATCATATGCCCGTAAGTGTGCCAATCATTTAACTCCTTCTCACATTCTTTTTGCATCTCCATCCAGCTCTACAAGGATGCTTTGACCCAGCACAGACCATCTGGACCTGCAGAAAACAAATCCTAAAACCCCTGTGTTACCCACTCCATCAGAAGAAACCATTTTACACCTCCCCATCCCGACTCAATCCTTGTATCTGCCCCCATATGATCCCCAGCTGGAGGGGGAAGCACACACACCCTCAACTCCCCCAGAGCCATAAACCCAGGAGGCCACTAGAGGACCCCTACGGGTTCCCTTGCAAACTGGGGGGAACTCCATACCAGCCCTCTAGTCAGATTCAACACAATTGGGACAGGGAACCCCTTCTATGGCAGCCCCCATCTTGCCCTTGGGCCAATTAGCCCCCACCCCAGCTTCATGAGGACAGCCATTTGTGGTATATGTCCCCTTCTCCACAGTGATTTATATAATTGGAAAACCCAGAATCCCCCCTTTTCAGAGAAACCACAAGGGCTAATCTCCCTTCTTGATACTATCTTTTTCACCCATCAACCCACTTGGGATGGTTGTCAGCAGCTCCTACAGGTCCTGTTCACTTCTGAGGAGTGAGAGGGCATCCTGAGAGCAGCCTGGAAGGCAGTTGAAGGGCCAGATGGGCAGCCCGCCACAGATGCAGCTCTTCTTGATGCTCATTTCCCAAGTACTCGACCTTCCTGGGATCCCAATTCTGATGAAGGTAGGAGAGCTCTACTTGAGTACCACCAGACTCTTATGAAAGGCCTCCAGTTAGCCGCTAAGAGACCAACTAATATATCTAAGTTTAGTGAAATCATTCAGGGCACAAATGAAAGCCCTTTTTTTAAGAAAGACTGTTAGAAGCCTATAGAACTTACACCCCTATTAACCCAGAAACCCCTGAAAATTGCAGGGCCATAAATGTGGCTTTTGTCACACAGTCAGCCCCTGACATTTGCAAGAAATTACAGAAATTAGAAGGCTTTGAGGGGAAAATTCTCAGTGAGTTGGTGGAAATAGCCCAGTGAGTTTTTAACAACCAAGAACCTGCTGACATGGTGGTCAATAAGAAAACTACTAAAGTTATCATAGCGCCCTCCAGGATCATACCTGAGTTTTGGGCCCCATCCCCCAGGCCAGAGACCCTACGTCCCCCTTAAAGCAGAATCAGTGTGCCTATTATAAGGAAATGGGACACTGGAAAAGTGAATGCCCTCAAGCTCTTTGCTTCTATTGCCACGAAAGGGGACACCAAAAAGAGAGATGCCCTCAAAGGGCAGTCAAGTCCCCCAAATCCAAAATTCTTTTTTAAGAAAGTGTGGACTGAAGGGACTGGGGCTCCTATCCGTTAGGCCCCCAGGAGCCCATGGTAACCCTCAAAGTTGGGGGCCAATCTGTAAATTTCCTAGTAGACACAGGGACCACTTTTTCAGTTCTAAAAACACCCCAAGGACCAGTTTTGAAACACAGGGCACTGATTAAGGGCACTTTCAGGGAGCCCCAGGCCGTCCCTTGGACCCAGGCCTGCATAACTGACCTTGGTAAAGGTATCATCATCCATTCCTTTTTGGTCATGCTGGACTGCCCATACCCACTGCTGGGGCGAGACCTGCTACAAAAACTCCGTGCCTCCATCTCATTTGGACCATCAGAAGCCATCCTGACAGCCCCACCCATATTCTGTTTTCAGCCCCTCTTGGGGATGAATACCTGTTCTTTGAAAGGCTTGACAAAACCCCTACTCAGGATGACTGCCTCTGCACTTGCAGGTCACTAATCCCACTGGTATGGGCTGAGAACAACCCCCAGGGCTGGTAAGCCACCAACCTCCAGTGGTAGTACAGGTCTCCAGTGGAGCAACTCTGGTCTGGGTCCAGCAATACTCCATATCTCAGGAGGCAAGACAGGTATTGCAGTGCATATCACCCGGCTAAGAGAGGCTGGCATATTATCCCCTTGTAAATTGGCCTGGAACACTCCCCTCCTCCCTGTCAAGAAGCCTAGTACTAATGATTATCGGCCAGTCCAGGACCTGAGAGAAGTAAACGCCCAGACAGATACAATCCACCCCACTGTTCCAAACCCCTACACCCTACTCAGCCTGACTCCCCCTACCAGAACATGGTATTCAGTCCTTGACTTGAAAGATGCCTTCTTCAAAATCCCTCTCTCCCCTGTCCGTCAGCCTATTTTTGCCTTTGAATGGGTAGATCCGGAGAGCAGACAAACTGGGCAGTTGACTTGGACTCGCCTGCCCCAGAGCTTCCAAAACTCCTCTACTTTATTTGATGAGGCCCTAAGCAAAGACTTCCTCCCATTTTGGGTTACCCACCAGGAGGTCTCCCTTTTACAATATGTTGATGACCTCCCGTTAGATGCTGAGACAGAACCAGAGTGCAAGCACACCACCATAGATCTCCAAGAACTGGAGAAGCTAGGGAACTACGTCTCTGCCAAAAAGGCACAGCTATGCACCACGGTCACCAACTAACTGGGATATGAGCTACAGGGAGGCCAACGTGCCCTCTCCAAGAGCAGAATAAAGGCCATCCTCCGCATTCCCCCAACTACCAAAAGGCAAGTATGTGAATTTCTACAGGCTGTTGGATATTTTCATTTGTGGATCCTAGGTTTTGCAGAAATAGACAAACCCCTGTGGACAGGGGTAGGCGATAAGCCCCTCCAGTGGGGCCAGGATGAGCTCAACACTTTTAACCAGCTTAAATATGCTCTTGTGTCCACACCCGCCCTGGCTCTGCCTGACATTACCAAGCCCTTCCAACTCTTCATGGCCGAGACTAAGGGTGTGGAAAAGGGAGTCCTAACCCAAACTTTAGGCCCTTGGAAGAGACCTGTTGCCTACCTCTCCAAGAGCCTAGATCCAGTAGCCTCAGGGTGGAGGCATACAGCCATTGCTGCTTGGCTAAACTGGTCAGAGAAGCAAAGCAGCTGACTCTAGGTCAGGACATGTAAGTGTTCAGGGGCCACACTGTGGAGACCCTCCTTTGGAGTCCTCCTGACCGATGGATCTCCAACTCCCGCATCACTCAGTACCAGGTATTACTTCTTGATCCACCCTGAGTAACATTCCTCAGAACAGCTATCTTGAACCCAGCCACTCTTGATGATGACCTCACGCTACCCATTCATGACTGCTTTGAAGTACTGGACTTCCTCTCCTGTCTGCGATTGGATTTGAAGGACACACCCCTCCAGTGCACTGACCTTGATCTATTCACTGATGACAGCAGTTAAATCCATGAAAGTAAACACATACCTGGGGCAGCAGTCACATCCTTCACAGAGTTCCTTTAGGTGCAAGCACTGGGGCATGGGACCTCCACCCAGAAAGCAGAACTTATTGCTCTGACACAAGCCCTAAGACTGGCAAAGGGAAAGGCAGTCAATATTTACACAGACAGCTGGCATGCATTTGCCACAGCCCATGCCCACGGGGCCCTATATACAAGGAATAGGGCTCCTTACTTCTGGAGGGAAGGACATCAAAAACAAGGAAGAGATCCTTGCACTGCTAGAGGCTGTATGGCTGTAAGATTGCCTCGCAATCATCCATTGCTGAGGACACCAAGGAGTAGATACACCCATGGCGTGGGGAAACACGCTGGCCAACCAAACAACCAAGGCAGCAGCTCTAAGACCAGTGGGGCTCCTTCACATCCTCCCCTTCCTACCGAACCACCTCCTACCATCCTCACTGGCCTACTCAGAAATAGACTGAGAAAAAAGTAAATGCCTAGACTGTTCATCAGGACCCCAAGACTGGCTCATATGCCCAGATGGCCGCCCATTCCACCCTGAAGCATTAGGGCCACAGCTCATAGACAAGCTATACCAAGAAACTCACCTCAGGGCCTCCAAGCTCAGCCAACTCATATCCAAGCATTCATACATCCCTCATCTCCACAAATGGACAAAATACACAGCCTTCAGATGTCTCCCCTGCAACAAGGTAAACGCAACCAGAGCTGCTACCCAGTTAGGGTCACACCTCCGGGGAACAAGCCTGGGGGAACATTGGGAGCTTGACTTCACAGAGATCAAGCCAGGCCGCTACGGTTATAAATATCTAGTATCTAATATTTAGTTTTAATTTACACCTTTTCAGGGTGGCCAGAAGCATTTCCTTGCAAAAAAGAAATGGCCCTAATAGTAGCAAAACATCTTCTCACTGACATTATTCCCTGATATGGATTACCCCTCACCCAGGTCTGACAATGGCCCGGCCTTTATTGCCCAGGTATCCAAAAACCTGATGGCTGCATTACAAATTACTTGGAAATTACCTTGTGCCTATAGGCCTCGAAGTTCAGGACAGGTAGAAAAAAATGAATAGGACATTAAAGGAAACATTAACTAAATTACACATAGAAACTGGCAGTAACTATGTAGATCTACTCCCCTTCACCCTTTTACGGGCCTGGTGCACCCCCTACTTTTAAGGGTTAACACCATTTGAGATATTACATGGCACTCCATCCCCTATTATTCCAAAACTAGAAGATGAAATGCTAACCTCTATCCATAACCAAAGGCTCTTAAGCTCATTACAGGCCCTGCAGAAACTACATATGGACCTGCGAGATGCCATCCAGTCAGCTACAACTGGGACCACCAGCACTCCCTTGATGGAACAATTCCATAATCTCCAACCTGGAGATTGAGCCTGGGTAAAAAGACATAACACCAAAACCTTCACCTCCCCAATGAGAGGGTCCTTACCCTGTTATTTTAACTACCCCTAAAGCCATAACTGTTGGGGGAAGGAAACCATGGCTCTACTACTCCAACATCAAGAAAGCCACTGAAGACCACATCCCTTCGGCCTGGAGCCTTGAAGCCACGGAAGACCCCCTCGAACTGCGGCTGTGCAGATCTCCCTCCTCGTCTTCACCTGCCTGCTCCACACCAACTGCAGCCAGGAAGCGAGGAGAGGATGATTCTACTACAACCAACACCAACTGACTTCCTACAATTGGATCCTCTCCTGCACCGAAGATGGCACAGAAATCTCAGCAACAGACACCCAACCAGCTTTCATGTTTGACCTTTGCACCCTACTCGGCCACAGTTCTACTGGCTCCATATTCAGGTACAGAGGGAGGTTCAGAGGAAGGGGAAACCCCAATGGGACTGCACAGGACACACTGCGGCCTCAAGAGTTCGTGACACAGGCTATTACCTGTGTCCTTCTAATGGAGAATCATGCCGGGGCGGTAAGGGGGGCTGTGGATTACTATTGTAGAAGTTGGGGCTGTGAAACACTAACATCATGGGAGGTATATAAAGACCCACACATAGGACTTTGTAAAATTCATCCAGCAGTCTGCACCTGAGTTGACAACTGCAACCCTGTATGGCTATTCATTAAGGATTGGTGGGAAGAGAAATGGAAAACAGGCTGCACTTGGGGAATAATATTTCACGTCTCTGGGCAGGACCCAGGCATGTTATTCGCTATCCAGTAAAATCCCCAGCCACATCCTGTCAACCCAGTAGGCCCAAATAGTTTTCTTAATCCACAGCCACCAAAGATTCCCCCCAGAACATCCCCAAAGGCTCCCCCACCAGCCTTCACCCCCACTATTCCTATCCAAGTACCAGCTCCTGTGACAAACACCCCAATTTATTGTCCCCCATATTAACTATGTTAGATACTGTGATCAAATTTGCTAACACAACAAATACAAACTTAACTGATTGCTGGCTTTGTTTAAACCCAGCCCCACCGTATTATGTAGGAGTAGCTACCAACGCAACCTTTGAACCTTCCCAAATTCAAGTGCTAAACACCTCTGCCTATTATTTGAAGACAAATAGCAGCCTATGTACCTAGGGAGCCACCCAAACCCTAACCTTAGGAGATTTGTAGGGACAAGGTTTATGCATAATATTCCCTGGATATCTGTTAAATTTATCTCCATATGAAGACAACTGTCTAAACATTTTATTTGCAAATTCCACCCATCTTGATTCACCTTACTATTTAGTAGCCCCAAATGAAACCTCGTTCGCATGCACCGCTGGTTTAACACCTTGTTTGAATTCCATAATTTTATATACCAACCCCCAACTTTGTGTTTTAACCTATATTATTCCTCAAGTTTTCATCTATTCTGGGGAAGGAGAGTGAGAACACCTGACTGGTTTACACAGACAAACTAGAGCCCCCAATCCTGGTGCCCTTATTAGTAGGTATAGGGTTTTCAGGATCCACTGCCAAGAGCACCACAGCCCTAGCAACCAGACCCCTCAGCCCTAGTTTCAGGGCCCTCTCAACCCAAATAGATTCAGATCCAGAACTTGGGAAAATCTATCATTCATTTGAAGACATCATTAAAGTCACTAGCAGAAGTAGTTCTTCAGAATAGAAGGGGTTTAGATCTACTATTTTTAAAGCAGGGAGGATTGTGTATGACCCTAGGAGAAGCATGCTGCTTCTACACCAACCATTCTGGAGTCATAAGAGACAGCTTAGCCCTGGTTAGAAAAAACTTACATGAATGGGAGGAATTAAAAAAACAAGACAGTAATTGGTATGAAACATTGTTTAACTGGTGCCCATGGCTAACTACTATTGTAACAGCTATTGCTGGACCATTCTTATTGCTCCTAATTGGAATAACATGTGGTCACATCATCCTCAGCCACCTCATAGCATTCATACCACAGAGACTCCAGAGTATAAAATTAATTGTATTGCATACCCATTATCAACCACTCCCCAATGATATAGATGAATCAAGGGTTTGATACCCCATAAGACCAGTGGGGGAATTTGATAAAGAGCAGCCCCCTAAGTAGACCCAAGTTTGTCTCAGCCTGTTTCAGCCTTATTCCCTTGCATGACGCCCACCCCAGTTAATTTCAAGAACAGGTTTCAGAATAGGACAGGGAAGTTCACCAAGTTCCCTGAACTCCCTAGCAATGGCTAAACAATGGTGAAAAACTTACCCAAGCAAAGTTTCCCAAGCTACCAAGCGAAGTTTCCTAAGCTGTTCTCATGCCAACTGCCATGCTGTAGCCCCCTGACTGTAACCCCACGCCAAGCTAACTACTACGTTCTGCTTCTGTTTTTTGCTTTCTTGCATAGATACAAAAATGGTACAAAAATCAGCCTGCTCTTCACTTCGGGGCCATTTGCCTTCTCTTCTCTTGATTCATCTATATCATTGGAGAGTGGTCCCCAGTGCAGGTATAATAAATCACCATCTGATGTATACCTGAAGTGGGGTCCAAGTCTTTCTTACAGGTGGTAGAGGGTTCAACTGTTATTGTTTTTGTTGCAGTTGCCAATGTTATATTAGCTGGCCCGGGATGGGTTTGAACTTGACAGCCTGGTGCCTATGGCCGGACCTACTGAATGAGCTACAGGCGCTGCCTGTTTGTGTTTTGTTGTTGTTGTTGTTGTTAAATCATAGTTATGTACATTAGTGCAATCAAGAGGTACAGTTTGCTGGTTTCATATAAAATCTGAAATATTCTCATCAAACTGTTCAACGTAGCCTTCATGGCATTTTCTCAGTTATTGTATGTAGGCATTCGTACTCTGCATTTAGTAAGTTTCGCCTGTACCCATTCTAAAATGCACCATAGGTGTGGCACCACCCATTACCCTCCCTCCACCAAAACCTACCCCCTCCCTTCCCCTTCCTTGGCCCTTTCCCCATAGTCATATGCGATAGTTGGGTTATAGCCTTCATGTGAAAGCTATAAATTAGCTTCATAGTAGGGCTGAGTACATTGGATACTTTTTCATCCATTCCTGAGATACTTTCCTAAGAAGAATATGTTACAGCTCCATCCATGTAAACATGAAAGAGGTAAAGTCTCCATCTTTCTTTAAGGCTTCATAATATTCCATGGTATACATGTACCACAATTTGCTAGTCCATTCGTGGGTCGATGGGCACTTGGGCTTCTTCCATGACTTAGCAATTATGAATTGGGCTGCAATATACATTCTGACACAGATATCTTTGCTATGTTGTGATTTTTGGTCTTCTGGGTATAAACCTAGTAAAGGAATTAAAGGATTGAATGGCAGGTCTATTTTTAGGTTTCTAAATATTCTCCAAACATCCTTCCAGAAGCAACGTATTAATGTGCATTCCCACCAGCAGTGTAGAAGTGTGCCCTTTTCTCCACACACATGCCAACATCTCTGGTTTGGGGATTTTGTTATGTGGGCTACTCTTACTGGGGTTAGGTAAGATCTCAAAGTAGTTTTGATTTGCATTTATCTGATGATTAAGGATGATGAGCTTTTTTTCATGTGTTTGTAGATCGTGTGTCTGTCTTTTTTAGAGAAGTTTCTCTTCAAGTCCATTGCCCACCCTGAGATGGCATCACTAGTTCTTTTCTTGCTAATACGTTTGAGTTCTCTGCGGATTCTGGTTATTAGACCTTTACCAGAGGTATAACCTGCAAATATTTTCTCCCATTCTAAGGACTGTCTGCTTGCTTTACTTACTATGTTCTTGGATGTGCAGAGGCTTTTTAGTTTGATCAGGTCCCAGTAGTGTATATTTGATACTGCTTCAATTGCCTGGGGAGTCCTCCTCATAAAATATTTACCCAGGCCGATTTCTTCAAGATTTTTCCCTGCAATTTCTTCAAGTATTTTTATAGTTTCATGTCTGAAGTTTAAATCTTTTATCCAGTGAGAGTCTATCTTAGTTAATGGTGAAAGGTGTGGATCCAGTTTCAATCTTCTACAGGTTGCCAGACAGTTTACCTAGCACCATTTATTAAATAGGCAGTCTTTTTCCCACTGAATGTTTTTAATTGGCTTGTCAAAGATCAAATAACGGTAAATAGCTGGATTCATCTCTTGGTTCTCTATTCTGTTCCAGACATCTACTTCTCTGTTTTTGTGCCTGTACCATGCTGTTTTGATCATTAACGATTTATAGTCCAGTCTCAGGTCTGGGAGCATGATTCCACCTGCTTTGTTTTTATTTCTGAGTAATGTTTTGCCTATTCGAGGTTTTCTCTGATTCCATATAAAACTAAGTATTATTTTTCAACATCTTTAAAGTACAACAATGGATCTTTAATAGAAATTGCATTAAAATTATATATTGCTTTGGGTAGTATAGACATTTTAACAATGTTGATTCTTCCCAACAATGAGCATGGTATGTTTTTCCATTTGTTAACATCTTCAGCTATTTTTTTCCTTAAAGTTTCATAGTTCTCTTTCTAGAGATCTTTCATGTCCTTTGTTAGGTATACTCCCAAATATTTCATCTTTTTTGGCACTATTGTGAAAAGAATAGAGCCCTTGACTATTTTTCGGCTTGGTTATTGTTGGTATATATAAAGACTACAGATTTATGGGTGTTGATTTTGTAGCCTGAGACATTGCTGTATTCCTTGATCACTTCTAAAAGTTTTGTAGTAGAATCCCTAGTGTTTTCTAGATATACGATCATATCATCTGTGAAGAGTGAAAGTTTGATCTCTTCTGACCCTGTGTGGATACCTTTGATTGCCTTTTCTTCCCCAATTGCAATGGCTAAAACTTCCACTACAATATTAAAGAGCAATGGAGACAGTGGGCAACCTTGTGTGTTTCCTGATCTAAGTGGAAATGATTTCAATTTAACTCCATTCAATACGATATTGCTGTGGGTTTGCTGTAGATGGTCTCTATTAGTTTAAGAAATGTCCCTTCTATACCAATTTTCTTAAGTGTTCTGATCATGAACGGATGCTGGATATTATCAAAAGCTTTTTCTGCATCAATTGAAAGAATCATATGGTCCTTATTTTTTAGTTTGTTTATGTGCTGAATTACATTTATAGATTTACATATATTGAACCAGCCTTGAGAGCCGGGGATAAATCCCACTTGGTCATGTATAATTTTTTTGATGTGTTGTTGGATTCTGTTTGTTAGGATCTTATTGAGTAGTTTAGCATCAATATTCATTACTGATATCGGTCTATAATTTTCTTTTCTTGTTGTGTCTTTCCCTGGTTTGGGGGTCTAGGTGATGTTTGCTTCGTAGAATGTGTTGGGTAATATTCTTTCTTTTTCTATATTTTGGAAGAGGTTTAGTAGTACAAGTACTAGTTCTTCCTTAAAGCTTTGGTAGAATTCTTAAGTAAAGCCATCTTGTCCTGGGCTTTTCCTTTTAGGGAGATTTTTTATAGTTGATGCTATTTCAGAACTTGACATAGGCCTGTTCAACATTTCCACTTCATTCTGGCTAAGTCTTGGTAGGTGGTGTACTTCGAGGTATTGGTCGGTTTCTTTCAGATTTTCATATTTGTGAGAGTAGAGTTTCTTGCAGTATTCCTTAAGAATTTTTTGAATTTCTAAGGGGTCTGATGTTATTTCATTATTACCATTTCTGATTGATGAAATTAGAGATTTTACTCTTTTTTTCCTGGTTAGGTTGGCCAAAGGTTTTTCTATTTTATTGATCTTTTCAAAAAACCAACTTTTGGATTTATTGATCTGTTGTATAATTCTTTTGTTTTCAAGTTCATTTAATTCTGCTCTGATTTATGTTATTTCTTTTCTTCTGCTGGGTTGGGGGTTGGAGTGTTCTTCCTTCTCCTGTTGCTTGAGATGTCCCATTAAGTTATTGATTTCCTCTCTTTCCGTTTTCTGGAGGAAGGCTGGCAGTGCTATAAATTTCCCTCTTAGGACTGCCTTTGCAGTATCCCAGAGGTTCTGATAATTCGTGTCTTGATTGTTGTTTTGTTCCAAGAATTAGGTGATTTCCTTCTTAATCTCGTCTATAACCCATCTATCCTTCAGCATATGGTTGTTTAGTTTCCATGTTTTTGTATGGGTATGCAGGTTCCTGTTATTGAGTTCAACTTTTATTCCATGATGGTCTGAGAAGATGCAAGGAATAATTTCTATTTTTTTAAATTTGCTGAGATTAGATTTGTGGTCTAAGATGTGGTCGATTTTGGAGAATGTTCCGTGGGCTGATGAGAAGAATGTGTATTCAGTTTTGTTGGGATGAAATGTTCTGTAGATGTCTGTTACATCCAGATGTTGAATCATTAAGTTTAAATGTAAGATTTGTTTGATTAGCTTCTTTTTGGAGAATCTATCCAGCACTGCTAAAGGGGTGTTAAAATGTCCAACTACTATGCAACTGGAGGAAATCAAGTTGCTCATGTCTGTTAGATTTTCTCTTATAAATTAAGGTGCATTCTGGTTTGGTGCATAAATATTAATAATTGAGATCTCCTCATATTGAGTATTACCTTCAACAAATATGAAGTGTCCATCCTTATCCTTCCTTAATTCAGTTTGTTTAAAGCCTATTGTGTCTGTGAATAGGATAGTAACACCTGCTTTTTTCTGCTTTCCATTTCCCTGGAGTATAGATGACCATCCCTTCACCTTGAGTCTATATTTGTCTTTTAATGTAAGATGTGATTCTTCTATGCAGCAGATACCTGGCTTGAGTTTTTGTATCCAGTCAGCCAACCTGTGCCTCTTTAGAGGACAATTTAAACCATTTACATTAATTGAGAATATTGATATGCCTTTCGAGAATCCCGTGGACATTTTTAATCCTTTTGCGACTTTGGAATTTGGAATTTGATCAAAATTTTCTGGGCGAGTTTACTTTTCTGGTGTAGGATTATGCTGGTATTTTTGGAGGATAGGTCTGAGAATATCCTGGAGAACTGTTTTTGTTATGGCAAATTTCTTCAACATGTGAATGCCATTGAAGTATTTAATTTCTCCATCATAAATGAAACTCAGTTTAGCTGGGT
Organism: Nycticebus coucang; assembly: GCF_027406575.1. Taxonomy (NCBI): domain Eukaryota; kingdom Metazoa; phylum Chordata; class Mammalia; order Primates; family Lorisidae; genus Nycticebus; species Nycticebus coucang. The sequence goes on along the minus strand of NC_069805.1, from coordinate 29,680,408 downwards.
ACAGGATCCTAGGTTGAAAGTTATTTTGTTTCAGGAGATTAAAAGTTGATGACCATCCTCTTCTAGCTTGAAAGGTTTCAGCAGAGAGATCTACAGTTATTCAAATATTCTCACCCTTGTAGGTGATGGTTTTCTTTCGTCTGGCTGCTTTCAGAATTTTCTCCTTCATATTAACTTTGAAATTGATTATGATGTGTCTGGGGGATGTCTTATTTGGATTGAGTCGTGCTGGAGTTCTGAAACTGTCTGCTATCTGAATTTCAGAAGCTCTTGGCATGTCTGGAAATTTCTCCTTCATAATCTCGTGGAGAAGAGACTCTGTGTCTTGTAAAGTCACTTTGTCACTTTTGGGTATCCCTATAAGAAGAGTATTGGTTTTCTTTGAATTGTCCCAGAGCTCTCTTGGAGAGTGATCTGTTTTTGTTCTCCATTTCTCTTCCTCTTTGAGTGTTGGGAGTGTTGAAAAGCTTTGTCTTCAATGTCAGAAATCCTTTCTTCTGCTTGCTCCATTCTGTTGCTGAGGCATTCTACTGTGTTTCTCATATCTTTAAGGGCTGCAACTTCTTGTCTCAATGTTTCAATATCTTTGGTCATTTGTTCTTTGAATTCATGGAATTCTTTAGATATCTTTTGGGTTACCTCCTGGAATTCTAATTTGATCTTATTTGCTATCCAGATTCTGAATTCAATTTCTGACATCTCAGATATTTGTTCGTGCATGGGATCTTGTGCTTGATCCTTGGTGGAGTTGATCTACTCTGATCTTTCATATTGCCAGAGTTTTTCTCTTGATTTCGCCTCATGATTCTTTTTCACTGTTGCCTCTGGCTGTCTCAGAGCTGGGGAGGTGTCTCTCCAAGATTAGACCACAGCGTGATCACTGTATTGTTGCTGCATCTTTGTAGGCGGTGAGCCTGTGTACTTCCTCTGTGGCTGCCACAGCTAGGGAGTTCTGGTTGTGGAAGCAGATCCAGAGTGTGACACACCTGGATCCAGCAACAGGGCGGGAGGTAGTGCACACATTTCTGAGAGTGCCTGGTGCCAGTGGGTTTGGCACAGAGAGCCCAAGGCTCTCGTAGTCTCTGGCCAGGAGAAGGGCTCTGGCTCTAAACAGTACTCCAGTTTAAGCTGATATAAGAGCTGCTGGTGGATTCATAGGTGGGAGCCCTCCCCCTCGCTCTTCTTATCACTTCTCTGCTCTAAATAACTGCAATAACAGGACCACCCACACCTGGGCCTCTAGGCTGGGTGTCCATGGGTATGTTTTCTTTGTGGGGATTTCATTAATTTTAATCTCCTTGTAAATAACCTAATTTTCTTTGCACATTTTTCCTCCATTTATTTATTTATTTATTTATTTATTTATTTATAACAAAAATGATCCAAAGAGCTTTATTGACATGACAGTTCATTCAAGAATAATTTTAAGAACATTTCAGTTGAAAGAGAATGGCATGTTTGTAGTCTTATTATAGACTTTTTTTTTTTTAAGTGTAATACAAAGAACTCCTATTAAGTAACTGGGAGCAGCATTGAATAAAGTACACCTATTTACACATTAAAAAAAAAAAAAAAACTCTGGTTTCTGCTACACAGCCACATTGTGCCTCTATAATGAGACAAACCCTTAAAAATCATGGAATTTTTTTAAACAACATCAATGGCATTTTTGCCACATCATTCCTCTATGCTTGTAATAGCGAGGGGTTTTTATCCTTGATCAGGAATTAGAGTTGTGTTTGCTGCTTGCCTTCTTACCAGACCTTTGAGATTTGTCCATGGATCACCATCGACTATGTTTAGTCTTCTCAGCCTTCTTTCTTTGCTACTTCATGCAGATTCAGAACTCCTTCCACTAGAATCAGAGCCTGAATGATTTTTACTATTTTTGGTAGTACTTTTCTTGCTATCTTGTCTAGAATCATGTCTTATGATTTTAACAGATATAGAACCACACCTAGAGAATGTTCTTTTGCTTTCTCATTTCCTTTTTAATCTATCATTCTGACTACTGAACTTAGTCTTTTTCTTCCCTTTTCTGTTTCTCTTTCCTTTTATTCTGTTCACGCTCCCTCTCCTTATCTTTCTTTTTCCTATTCATCTATACTTAGATTCCTCTCCTTTGTTCTCTCAAATTCTTTAGCCTCACCTTTGTGCTTATGACTGCTCCCACTAAGATTTCCATGTTGATCATCAATTTTACGCCTATCTTGACTCTGACTGAGACTGGAACGATTGGTTTGTCTATCCCTCGACCTACTTCTATTTTTACGTCTCTCTCAAGGACTCAGATTTCACCATCTTTCTCTTTCAAGTCCATTTCTACTAGACCTCCTCCTATCTCTCATCTTTGCCCTAGCCCTGCTGTTCTCTATTTAAATTCTGCGAGAGTAGCTTCTACTCCTGCTGCGTCTAACTTTCATTGTTGGAGATCTGCTCCTGTTATGTCTCTTTTCCTCTCAAGAGAAGATGATCTAGAAGAAGTGCAACTACTACCTGAGCTAGAACTGCATGAAGAGCTAGAGACAGCACTGCCAGGACTACTGGTTCTGCTATTGCTACTGGAACTAGAACTATTAGAACTTCCTGATCTACTCCTTCCTTCTTTCTCTTCTTCTTTATGTTCCTTTTTTTGGTTCTAAAATTGATTTTTCATTTAGAGTTCTCTGCTTTTCATTAACCACACCATCTGTTTCTCTTGCTTCTAGTAGTGATAAATCATTTTGCTCTTTATACATAAATTCATTCATCTCTTTTGTAACCTTTTCTGTTTGTTGCTTTTCTTCTTCCATGTGTTTATCATGTAATAGTTGCTATTCTTTTTCTTTTCTCCAAAAAGCTTCCTGTTTTTGCTGGATTCAGTGCCATTATTCTTCATCATCAGTGTCAGATGACTCAGAGTCTCTGTCACTCCTCTCATCTTCATTGTCTCCTGATCCATAACCACCCAGTGCACTGGACTGTGCCAGCTCTTTTGCAGGAGCTTTGCTTGCTTTCTTGTGTATTATCCTTTTATTTAGTTGTCAGTGTTCTCATTGAGATTATAGACCATCTGCAAAACAGATATTTTAAATATGTTAAAATTATTTCATAAATCTTCACTTTAGGGTCACTTTCATATTTTTGTCTTTCACTGTACTGTCTTGCTTGGTTTCTTTGATATGTTTTCATTTATAATGAGATTGTGTTCTTTAAAAAACAGCTTCCCAGGATGGCATCTGTAGCTGAAGGAGTAGGGCGCTGACCCCATATGCCAGAGGTGGTGGGTTCAAACCAAGACCCTGGCCAAAAACTGCAAAAAAAAAAAAAAAAACAGCTTCCCATTTCATCATTCAGTGAAGGCTTTGTTCAGAGGAAATTTAGAACCATTAAGCCACCCCAGACATTCTGGGCACTTCTCCAAACCATTGGCAAGATAAGCCTTCTGTGGAGTGCTCTGTATATTTTCCTACTAAAAATATTTCTCTATTTCTTGTTAAAATTCCTTCATGTTTATCTTCCATAATAAATATGACTATTCCTGCCATAGTTATTCAACTTTATTTTCGCTTGATTCAGCATGTCATTTAAATTATGTCTGCATTTCTTTTTTTCAGCACCACCTAAAGAGGGAAGCAATAATCAGTCTTTTGAAAGCCCAAGGTAAAAGCAGGACTTTGTGTATATGTTTGGATTATGTGTTCATCCAAATGTTTCTGAAAAGAAGAGATATGAAATTAAAGAGCATATTTATGAATGTCATCAATTTGATGACTCCTTCATTAAAACTTTGTTATTCTTTCACCAATCAATGTTACCTTCACATGCCAAAATCCACAACTGGAATCAGTACCATGTTTATCCAATCATCATTGCTTAATCTTCATCAGGGAATAAATACTTGGGGAAAACATTACATATTCAAGAAAATTTAGATAATATTTTTTACAAAACATTTCCCTAAATAATTATCTAGGTGGTTATATTGATGAGAGAAATCATCAATACAATAAACTTGAAAAGACCTTGAATCAACACTCATGCTCTATACAATGCCTAAAAACTCTATATGCAGAGATCCTGACAAATGTAAGAAATGTGAGGAAGTCTTTCATCAATGTTTAAGGTTTGTCATCTGTAATGACGTTCATAACCTAGAGGGTGTATTTTTTTTAAGGGTGCATATTTCTACAAGTGCATTGAATATGTGGAAGCTTTTCTCCTGTTAGGAAATTCATGCTATAATAAAGTCATACAGACAGAATAAATGCAAAAATGCCTTAGTCTTCCAATCTAAAAAATTACAATGGTTCATAATAAAGAAAACCTCTACAAATGTAAAGAATGTATCAAAGGCTTTGATCATCTTTTTATACCTTAGAGAAAGAACATGAGAGGACTCATAGTGGAGAGAAACCCTACAAATGTGAAGAATGTGGTAAAGCCTTTAAATGAGGCTCAAAACTTACAAAACATCAGAGAATTCACAATGGAGAGAAAACCTACAAATGTGAAGAATATGGCAAATCCTTTTAAAAGTTCTCAGCTTTTACAGCACATAAGAGAATACAGAAACCTTGCAGATGTGAGAAATGTACCAAAGCCTTTGACCGGTGTTTCTATCTTATAGCACAGAAGAGAACTCATACTGCAGAGAAATGTTACAAATGTAAAGAATGTGGCAAAGCCTTCAACCAGTGCTCAAGCCTTACAACACATAAGAAAATGCATACTGGAGAGAAACCCTACAAATGTGAGGAATGTAACAAATCCTTTAACCGGTGGTCACATCTTAAAGTACACAAGAGAATTCATACTGGAGAGAAACCTTACAAATGTAAAGACAGTGGCAAAGCCTTTAACTGTTGCTCATATCTTACAGCACATAAGTGAATACACACTGGACAGAAACCTTACAAATGTGAGGAATGTGGCAAAGCCTTTAACTGGTGCTCCCATCTTACAACACAATAGAGAATTCATACTGGAGAGAAAACTTACAAATATGAAGAATGTGGCAAGGCCTTTAACCAGTGCTCAAACCTTACAACACATAAGAGAATGCATACTGGAGAGAAACCTTACAAATACAAAGAATATGGCAAATCTTTTAACCAGTTCTCAGCCTTTACAGTACATAAGAGAATTCGTACTGCAGAGAAATGTTACAAATGTAAGGAATGTGGCAAAGCCTTTACATGCTGCTCATATGTTACAAGACATAAGATAATTCATACTGGAGAGAAACCCAACAATTGAGAAGAATGTGACAAAGCCTTTAGCCAGTGCTCACATCTTACAGTACATAAGAGAATTCATACTGGAGAGAAACCTTACAAATGTGAAGAATGTGGCAGTACAAAGAATGTACTTTAACCAGTACCTAAACTACAACACATAAGAGAATTCATACTGGAGGGAAACTCTACAAATGTGAGGAATGTGACAAAGCCTTTAAACAGTGCTCACATCTTACAGTACATAGAGAATGCATACTGGAGGGAAGCCCTACAAATGTGAAAACTGTGGTAAATCATTTAACCAGTTCTCAACTCTTGCATGACTTAAAAGAATTCATACTGGAGAGAAACCTTGTAAATTAGGAATGTGGAAAAGCCTTTAAAGGGTGTGCAATCCTTTGTAGAAATCAAAGAATTCCTTCTGGAAGGAAACCCTACAAATGTCAAAATGTTGCAAAGCCTTCAACCAGTACTCACATCTTTCTGGACATAAAGGAATTCATTCTGGAGAGAAACTCTACAATTGTGAAGAATGTGCAAAGCCTTTAACTAATGCTAAAACCTTACACAATATCAGAGAATTCACACTAGAGAGAATCCCCACAAATGTGATGTATGTAGGAAGGCCATTAACTCTCACTTTAGGTTTATATACATCAGAAGATTCACACTAAAAAAAAACAATAGCAATGTGAAGATTTGGGAAAACTTTTTAACATCTTACTCAACATCAAAAAATCCCAAGGTGGGGCGCAGAAGGCGTGCGGTCCGGGAAGTGGTGCTCGGCGTCCTAGGTAGCCGCAGGGGCCTGGTGGGGCCGCAGATTATGTTTCTAAGAGGCGGAGCAAGATGGCAGCCGAGTAACAGCTTCCTTGCATCTGAGTACCGTGAGTCTGGGGAGATAGGACTCCAGGCATCTCTGGCTGGTGGGAACTGCCTATCATCACTCCTATGAGGATACAGGGAGTCAGCGAGAGACTTCTGGACCCCAAAGGAGGACCAAAACAGTGGAAAACTGGCAAGTGGTCACGTGTGTTCAATCCGTCTAAACCCGCCCACAACTTCCACAGGCACAAGAACTTAAAGAGCAAGAGGAAGTGAAAGGAAAATTAGGGCAAGGAAACAGATAAAAGAAATCACTCATGAGGAAGAATCAGTAGAAAACTCCAGGCAACATGAAGAACCAGTCCAGAACAACACCGCCAAGGGATCATGAGGTAGCTACTGCAGAGGATTCCACCTATACAGAACTGTTAGGAATGACAGAAAGGGAATTTAGAATACACATGTTGAAAAAAATGAAAGAAATGATGGAAACAATGAAGGAAACTGCTAATAAAGTGGAAAATAACCAAAAGGAAATCCAAAAACAGAATCAAATCAGAGATGAACGATATGAAGAATATAAAAAGGATATAGAAGAGCTGAAGGAAATGAAACAGTCAATCAGGGAACTTAAAGATGCAATGGAAAGTATCAGCAACAGGTTAGACCATGCAGAAGAAAGGATTTCAGAGGTAGAAGACAAAGTTTTTGAGATAACTCAGATAGTAAAAAAGGCAGAAAAGAAGAGAGAGAAAGCAGAACGTTCACTGTCAGAATTATGGGACTTTATGAAGCATTCCAACATACGAGTTATAGGAATTCCAGAAGGGGAAGAAGAATGCCCCAGAGGAATGGAAGCCATACTAGAGAATATTATAAAAGAAAATTTCCCAAACATCACCAAAGATTCTGACACACTGCATTCAGAGTTATATCAGACCCCAGGTCACCTCAACTCTAACCGAGCTTCTCCAAGACACATTGTGATGAACCTGTCCAAAGTCAAGACCAAAGAAAAGATTCTGCAAGCTGCCATGACTAAGCGCCAGTTGACCTACAGGGGCAAATCCATCAGAGTTACCACAGACTTCTCTAATGAAACGTTCCAAGCAAGAAGACAATGGTCATCTACCTTCAATCTACTTAAACAGAACAATTTTCAGCCCAGAATTCTGTACCCTGCTAAGCTAAGCTTCAAAATTGACGGAGAAATCAAATCATTTATGGATATACAAACATTGGGGAAATTCGCCACAACAAGAACAGCTCTACAGGAAATACTTCAACCTCTTCTGCACACTGACCACCACAATGGATCAGCAGCAAAGTAAGAACTCAGAAATCAAAGGACAGAACCTAACCTCCACACTGATGCAAAAGACAAAACTAAGCAATGGACTCTCACAAAATAAGACGAATAGAATACTACCACACTTATCAATTATCTCCATAAATGTTAATGGCTTGAATTCCCCACTGAAGAGATATAGATTGGCTGACTGGATTAAAAAACACAAGCCATCCATTTGCTGTCTGCAAGAAACACACCTGGCTTCAAAAGACAAATTAAAGCTCCGAGTCAAGGGTTGGAAGACAATTTTTCAGGCAAATGGAATTCAGAAGAAAAGAGGAGTTGCAATCTTATTTTCAGATACATGTGGATTTAAAGCAACTAAAGTCAAAAAAGACAAAGATGGTCACTTTATATTGGTCAAGGGAAAACTACAACAAGAAGACATTTCAATTCTAAATATTTATGCACCCAATTTAAATGCTCCCAGATTCTTGAAGCAGACCTTACTCAGTCTGAGCAATATGATATCTGATAATACCATCATAACAGGGGACTTTAACACTCCTCTTACAGAGCTGGACAGATCCTCTAAACAGAAATTAAAAAAAGATATAAGAGATTTTAATGAGACCCTAGAACAACTATGCTTGATAGACGCATATAGAACACTTCACCCCAAAGATAAAGAATATACATTCTTCTCATCACCCCATGGAACATTCTCCAAAATTGATCATATCCTGGGACACAAAACAAATATCAACAGAATCAAAAGAATTGAAATTTTACCTTGTATCTTCTCAGAACATAAGGCACTAAAGGTGGAACTCAACTCTAACAAAAATGCTCGACCCCACCCAAAGGCATGGAAATTAAACAATCTTCTGTTGAATAACAGATGGGTGCAGGAAGAAATAAAACAGGAAATCATTAACTTCCTTGAGCATAACAACAATGAAGACACAAGCTACCAAAACCTGTGGGATACTGCAAAAGCAGTTTTGAGAGGAAAATTCATCGCTTTAGATGCCTACATTCGAAAAACAGAAAGAGAGCACATCAACAATCTCACAAGAAATCTTATGGAATTGGAAAAAGAAGAACAATCTAAGCCTAAACTCAGTAGAAGAAAAGAAATATCCAAAATCAAATCAGAGATCAATGAAATTGAAAACAAAAGAATTATTCAGAAAATTAATGAAACAAGGAGTTGGTTTTTTGAAAAAATAAATAAAATAGATAAACCATTGGCCAGACTAACTAGAAATAGAAAAGTAAAATCTCTAGTAACCTCAATCAGAAACGATAAAGGGGAAATAACAACTGATCCCACAGAGATACAAGAGATCATCTCTGAATACTACCAGAAACTCTATGCCCAGAAATTTGACAATGTGAAGGAAATGGATCAATATTTGGAATAACACCCTCTCCCTAGACTTAGCCAGGAAGAAATAGAGCTCCTGAACAGACCAATTTCAAGCACTGAGATCAAAGAAACAATAAAAAAGCTTCCAACTAAAAAATGCCGTGGTCCAGATGGCTTCACTCCATAATTCTATCAAACCTTCAAGGAAGAGCTTATTCCTGTACTGCAGAAATTATTCCAAAAAACTGAGGAAGAAGGAATCTTCCCCAACACATTCTATGAAGCAAACATCACCCTGATAACAAAACCAGGAAAAGACCCAAACAAAAAGGAGAATTTCAGACCAATCTCACTCATGAATATAGATGGAAAAATTCTCAACAAAATCCTAGCCAATAGATTACAGCTTATCATCAAAAAAGTCATTCATCATGATCAAGTAGGCTTCATCCCAGGGATGCAAGGCTGGTTTAACATACGCAAGTCCATAAACGTTATCCACCATATTAACAGAGGCAAAAATAAAGATCACATGATCCTCTCAATAGATGCAGAAAAAGCATTTGATAAAATCCAGCATCCTTTTCTAATTAGAACACTGAAGAGTATAGGCATAGGTGGCACATTTCTAAAACTGATTGAAGCTATCTATGACAAACCCACAGCCAATATTTTACTGAATGGAATAAAACTGAAAGCTTTTCCTCTTAGAACTGGAACCAGACAAGGTTGTCCTCTGTCACCTTTACTATTCAACGTAGTGCTGGAAGTTCTAGCCAAAACAATTAGGCAAGACAAGGAAATAAAGGGAATACAAATGGGAGCAGAGGAGGTCAAACTCTCCCTCTTTGCTGACGACATGATCTTATACTTAGAGAACCCCAAAGACTCAACCACAAGACTCCTAGAAGTCATCAAAAAATACAGTAATGTTTCAGGATATAAAATCAGTGTCCACAAGTTAGTAGCCTTTGTATACACCAATAACAGTCAAGATGAGAAGCTAATTAAGGACACAACTCCCTTCACCATAGTTTCAAAGAAAATGAAATACCTAGGAATATACCTAACAAAGAAGGTGAAGGACCTCTATAAAGAAAACTATGAACTCCTCAGAAAGGAAATAGCAGTGGATATTAAGAAATGGAAGAACATACTATGCTCATGGATGGGAAGAATCAACATTGTTAAAATGTCTATACTTCCCAAAGCAATCTACCTATTCAATGCCATTCCTATCAAAGTACCTACATCGTACTTTCAAGATTTGGAAAAAATGATTCTGCGTTTTGTATGGAAGCGGAAAAAACCCCGTATAGCTAAGGCAGTTCTTAGTAACAAAAATAAAGCTGGGGGCATCAGCATACCAGATTTTAGTCTGTACTACAAAGCCATAGTGGTCAAAACCGCATGGTACTGGCACAAAAACAGAGACATAGACACTTGGAATCAAATTGAACACCAAGAAATGAAACTAACATCTTACAACCACCTAATCTTCGATAAACCAAACAAGAACTTACCTTGGGGGAAAGACTCCCTATTCAATAAATGGTGTTGGGAGAACTGGATGTCTACATGTAAAAGACTGAAACTGGACCCACACCTTTCCCCACTCACAAAAATAGATTCAAGATGGATACAGGACTTAAATTTAAGGCATGAAACAATAAAAATCCTCCAAGAAAGCATAGGAAAAACACTGGAAGATATTGGCCTGGGGGAAGACTTCATGAAGAAGACTGCCATGGCAATTGCAACAACAACAAAAATAAACAAATGGGACTTCATTAAACTGAAAAGCTTCTGTACAGCTAAGAAGACAATAACCAAAGCAAAGAGACAACGCACACAATGGGAAAGGATATTTGCATATTTTCAATCAGACAAAAGCTTGATAACCAGGATCTATAGAGAACTCAAATTAATCCACATGAAAAAAGCCAACAATCCCTTATATCAATGGGCAAGAGACGTGATTAGAACTTTCTCTAAAGATGACAGACGAATGGCTAACAAACACATGAAAAAATGTTCATCATCTCTATATATTAGAGAAATGCAAATCAAAACATCCCTGAGATATCATCTAACCCCTGTGAGAATGGCTCACATCACAAAATCTCAAAACTGCAGATGCTGGCGTGGATGTGGAGAGAAGGGAATACTTTTACACTGCTGGTGGGGCTGCAAACTAGTACAACCTTTCTGGAAGGAAGTATGGAGAAACCTCAAAGCACTCAAGCTAGACCTCCCATTTGATCCTGCAATCCCATTACTGGGCATCTACCCAGAAGGAAAAAAATCCTTTTATCATAAGGACACTTGTACTAGACTGTTTATTGCAGCTCAATTTACAATCGCCAAAATGTGGAAAGAGCCTAAATGCCCACCAACCCAGGAATGGATTAACAAGCTGTGGTATATGTATACCATGGAATACTATTCAGCCATTAAAAAAAATAGAGACTTTACATCCTTCATATTAACCTGGATGGAAGTGGAAGACATTATTCTTAGTAAAGCATCACAAGAATGGAGAAGCATGAATCCTGTGTACTCAATATTGATATGAGGACAATTAATGACAATTAAGGTTATGGGAGGGGAGCAGAAAGAGGGATGGAGTGAGGGGCGTGGGGCCTTAGTGTGTGTCACACTTTATGGGGGCAAGACATGGTTGCAAGAGGGACTTTACCTAACAATTGAAATCAGTGTATCTGGCTTATTGTACCCTCAATGAATCCCCAACAATAAAAAAAATAAAATAAAATAAAATAAAAAAGAAAAAAAAATCCCTAATATTGGGGAGGGGGGAGGATGGGTGGAAAGAGGGTAATTGTTGGGACCACACTTATGGTGCATTTTACAAGTTTACATGTTAAATCTACTAAGGATTGAACATAAATATCATAACACAGTAACTAAGAAAATGCAGTGAAGGCTATGTTAACCAGTTTGATCAAAGTATTTCAAATTGTATATAAAACCAGAACATTGTACTCCATAATTGCATTAATGCACACAGCTATGATTTAATTAAAAAATAAATCTTTAATATTGAGGGGAAACCCTAAATTTGAAGGAATGTAGCAACACATTTAACTGTCTTTCAAGGATTATTCAATATCAGAAAATATGTATCACAAACCACAAAAAATGTAAAACTAGTGGCATGTTCTTTACTTAAAGTAAAGGCCTTAGACAATATGAAGAAATTGCAGGAGAAACCCTACAAATGTAAAAATATCTAAATGTGTACACTGCAGAAACCCTAATAATACACATGTAAAGAATTTGATCCCAAGTACACAACTTGGACATCATGAGGGAATTCACACATAGACAAACATTTTAACAGATACAATAAATGTGCCCAAGTATTTAATTAAAACTTAACTCTAAATGCCTCAGAGGATTCACACAAGTGAAAACTGAAGGTCATTTTCAGACTTTACATTAGCTTCATGTATTTACTATAGTGGAAAATGTCAAGACCAGATAATTTCTTGTTATTTCTCAAAAGAACAATAACTTATGTTTTACAGGGATAGTTGTCAACATATTCACGTATGCTTTGCATTGAAAATATTTAAAATTATTCATTCTTTGCAAGGTTTTTGTGTCTAATCCTTATCTTAAACATTGTTATTGTTATTAAAAAATATATTTAAAATTATTCAAAAATGGGAAGTGCAGGAGCTCACACTTTTAATTTTATCACAGTGGGAGGTGGAGGCAGGTGAATTGAGTGATCTTATGTATTCTAGACCAGCCTGAGCAAGAGTGAGACCCCTCCCATCTACTAATTTTAAAAAAGCTGAACATCGTGACAGGTCCCTGTAGACCAAGATACTGGGGTGGCTGAGGCAAGAGGATTGCTTGAGCCCAGAGTTTGGGGTTGTTGTAAGTCAAAACGCCATGACACTCTACCCAAGCCGACAGAGTGAGATTTTGTCTCACACACACACACACAAAAAATTCAAAAGCAAATATTGATGTAGTTCAATCATCAAATTAGTTGATGCTATAACTTTGTTCTTAACAGCTATCTGAAAATATGTAATCTGTCGTTTCTGCCTCGGAGCTATGAGTGGCCATTTAATGTTATGTGAACATAATCAGTATCAATTGTTCCATGGAAGTTCAATGGCAAATGTAAACTACATTAAAAAAATCTAAAGAAAATGTTTTTTGAGGGGGATTTGAATCATAAATGTATGATGCACATATGTGTACAAAGGGTATTTTGAACATTTTTCCCCCCTGGATTAAAGAGTAAAACTTTCTGGCTCAGCAGCTAGGGCACCATCCACATACACCGGGGCTGGCAGGTTTGAACCTGGCTCGGGCCTGCTACAAGCAACAATGACAAGTACAACAACAACAACAACAACAAAATAGTTACAGGCATTTTGGAAACACCTGTAGTCCCAGCTACTTAGGAGGCTCAGGCAAGAGAAACACTTCAGTCCACGAGTTTGAGGTTGCAGTCAGCTGTGATGCTACGGCACTGTACTGAGGGTGACCAAAAAATATCTTTACAGAGATCAGAGGAAAATAAAAATAAGTCCTATATCTTTACAGATATCAGAGGACAATAAAAATAACTCCTATCTAAAGGTGATAAAAATATACAAATCATTGTCCTCTGAATAGCCTACATTTTTAAAGAAAACTTTACTCTAGGAGTACTATCTTAGATAAAAGTAATGCTTCTTGAGCACTTGTGACCAATGAGCACACAGTGTATTTCAAAATGCTTTATTTAGACTTTGGGCTAATAACCTTGTCTGGATTAATGAAACTAAATGGTTTTTAATGATTTAACATTGATGAACAATGATGAAATGTGATTCTTCCACTATTGCTAAACTTTTTTGTCTTGTCCATGATTGTAGTTAACAGTTGAAAAATAACATACTATTTTGGTAATACAGTGGAATAACCACTTTAATAGTCTCTTTTCTGAGGCCCTAAAATATGGATATTTTAGAGAATATTGTTCACAAAATTACTATTTTGTGTTCATTTCACTTCCTCATAATAATGGAGATGTAGTTATAATAAAGATTATGTGGGACTATAATTTAAAGCCTTAACTTTAAATCCTAAATCGCTATTCATAAAATTTTACCCAATTTGTATTTTGCACATGGCCCTTTTCTAAGACAATTGAACACATAGAGATATTTTGTTTTTATTTAGACTTAATACAATATATCAACATAAATGAACTGTGTAAGAGGACTGTAGGGACAGAAATAACTGTGTGTATGAGTCTTCAGAAGAAAATGGAAATGGTGGATTAAAACAGATAATTTCAAAAAAGTTGATGATTTCCAAGAAAACTTGACCTTCCACATTTTCAAACCAAACTTAGTTTCTCTACATTAAATTTATTTCTTAACATATCTCATGTCTGCAGGGTGTAGAATCACCCCCATAGAAATCCTCATTTTTACTTGCCACCTATTCAGTTAAAGTAATTAATGAACTTTTTGTCCTTCAAATTTTTGAATATAGATGGACTGTCACATGGTCACACTTTAGGTTGATTCAGCTTTAACGCTCCAAGTTGCACTAAATGACAGGGTAGAGTTTCCTACTGTGACTTCTCAGTTGCTCATATCTCCACAAAGCTAAATGCTAATATAGATGTTCATATTTTCATATTATATTCTAACAGTAATTTTCTTCTAGACTTTTAACCTTCATTTTAGGAGATAACTTGCTTCTGTGGCCACTTGCAAAGCTGTTAGGAATGGCCAATTCACTGTTAATGCACATGGTGATCTTACTTACCCCAGAGTGTAATGAAGTATTCTATTGTCAAGTTCTCTAGTCCCTCTGGCTTTGGGGGGCATCACTGTAGTCCCTTAATCGTCCACATGCATCTCCCAAATGGCCGACACTACCCCAAATTGATGAGTAGTAACACACCAGATTTTCCCCTCTAATACTTACCCTTGCCCATATTTTGATTAGTTGATTTGTGCTGTCTGGCTCATCAGTTGTTTTATAAATGGTCCATCCATGAAAAGTAATGCCAAATACAGAAAGAGCCAAGAAACAGGAAAAGGCAAACAAATTCAGTTCATCAGTAGAGGATGTGACTTATTAGAGAATTTGTGGAGAGGTGCATGGACATGGGTAGCAACAGGACAGGTGGATGTCCATGATGTTATACCCCAGACACAGTGCTTATATACTATAAGAAATAGGTATACATGTTAATGTATTAGAGAATTAAGGTTGGCCTTACTGGACCAGAGGAAGATGCCAATCCCATTTGCATCATTATCTCTAACTTGTGTGATAACATCAAGGGTGTTTTGACCTAAGGGCAGAATTTATAGTAATATGTGCTTTTGCACAAGGAACAGTTGATAAAGTAAATATTTGAGAAGTGTTCCCCGAAGAGGGGTTAATCAGAAGTCAGTATAGCATATTATCATCCGAGAAGGGGGTACTTTAGTCTCCACAAAGCTCCCTATCCAGCAGCATGGGTTCAGGTAGCCCTTAGGAATTCAGGGTAGCTCAGTGGAAGGTCTCAACCATACAGTTTGGATTCACTAGGTTCTCAAATATAGGCAATTGAACTTGTTCAAGTCTTCATTATTTCCAACTTTATTGTTTCTCTTCCCCTCTACAGAAAAAGTTCCAGAAAATTTGAATATCATATGCCAAAAAAATCACACTAATCACATTCTGCTCATCAAGTAAAAGTAGGGGACATCGCTTCTTGGTCTTTTGGCTAAGATCAAGTGTAGTATCTGTTCTTAGTAGTAAAAGAGGGGGACAGGAGATGGAAACAAGTGTTGGGGGCAAAGAAAATTGCAGGTTGGAAGAAGTACAGCATTAGGAGTGTGTGTGTGTTTTACACTCTCACTGGAGTTTAAGATGCACATCACCAGTCATGTCTAATGTAGGCTAACAGGAAGAGAGATGTGTTTGTCCATTTGTTACAAGTGTGAAGATGGGATTCCCCTGGTAATGAGATGAGGTGACAGTGGGTGAGTTTTCTTCAGGGGTGATGACCTAGTAGAATTAAC
This sequence comes from Nycticebus coucang, assembly GCF_027406575.1. Classification (NCBI taxonomy): domain Eukaryota; kingdom Metazoa; phylum Chordata; class Mammalia; order Primates; family Lorisidae; genus Nycticebus; species Nycticebus coucang. Next base: position 29,664,646 of record NC_069805.1, on the reverse strand, counting down.
AGGTCTCTGGCTCCAATGCAGAGCCATTCTACTGGAAGGTAGCTGTCTCCAAGCTGCTGGGTCTGTGTAGGGAGCCTTACTTACTACCCCAAATTATCCCAACCATTCCACAGGAAGCCAAACTTCTGATGCTTCTGTCTGTACTGCATGAGGACAGGCTGGCTGCCTATATTATGGAGCAGGATGATGGAGAAATCCCATGTTCTACATGAGCAGTTGTGTTGCCCAGTTTGGGGTTCCAATGGGTATACATGGGACAGACATGTTTTTCCTGTGACACTTCCAATTACCACAAGATTCTTAGCCCATAGCCCAGTTAGTGACTTGTGCTTCAGGTGGCTTATGAGAAGAATCTGAGAAACTCATTCATTCCTAGTTGATTCACTCTGACCAGATATCAAAATATTCCTTGTAAAGAAGGCAAAATGTTTCCAATTACCCTGAGAAGACTGTCTTTTATTAGTCATAGGTAGCACCTAGGATGACCTTTCTGAGGGGTAGCAAAGGTAGTTCTGTGCAAACTGCCTTACATGGAATTGTGAAGACTTTAGCGTGGCCTCTGCGGCAGCAATTCCAGTGAAGCTGGTGTAGACAGAAGGAACTCAATCAGGCCTCCCAGTATATCCTGTCCCCCTGACAGCATGGATATGCTTTGCTGGGGAACTAGACAAGCCTGGAGACCCCAGGAGTTCACAGCTTGGTTAGTAGTAGTGCTGAGATTTGGGATGAAGGCATCTTGAGCAAGAAGGCCAGATTTCAGAAGGAGCCAGCCTCTCCAGGAGCCTCTGTGTCAGTGAATTTCCTCTTCAGTTCTGTGTTACTCATCTGGAATAGGTATGGGTGATGAGTCTTTTTTATAGGCCTCACAGTTTTGTGATGAGGTTCAAGAAAGAATAGAACTTTGAGAGTGTCTGTGCCTGCCTCTTCCTCTGGTGCGTGATGGTGAGAACAATAATGATAGTTGTTTGAAACTGAGTTCTCAGCAGACACGATGTGGTAGACAATAGTCCGCATGACAGCTTTCAGATTAGGGATGGTCACAGGGAGGCTGAGTTGCATGTCTAAAGTGATAGATCAAGTAAGTGTTGGAGCTGGGAGTGGATCTAGAATCACAGGTGACTGGAGGTGGCAAAACCATCATAACAGGTGACTTACAACAGTTATCCAGAGTCTAAGGTGAGAGGGCTGAGTTGTGACTGAGTGAGTGGAGAATAGTCTCCTTGGCCTTGTCCCGCACCGTGGCAGGTGTGGAACTCCAAGTTGGTCACCCTGGAGAAGAGCCTCCACAGAGCCCAAATGAGGCAGCATTGGTGGGAGAATGTGTTTTGTGATAGGGAGGGAGATAAGGGAGTCAGAGTACAGGGACACCTTCCATTTAGCTGGAAGTCTTCATATCAATAAAGCAGAGGCTTTCTTTTCCAATCCCTCATCTCTGTTGTGCCAGGGATTAAAATTTGTGAGATTGGAGCAAGAGCCTGGAAAAGTTGGGCTCAGTGAATTGGGAAATTGTGGAGATTGGAACCTGTAGATATTTTGACTTGTGGAAATCCCATTATAGAGATAACTAGGGGATGCTTGGTGATCTTAGAGGCAAGCTGGGGAAGGAAGACAAATAGAACCTGGAAAGGCTCCTGAGGATATTTGATGACTCCAAGTGGAAGAATTGAGTAAGGGAGTCTAGGAGACAGGGATTAATGAAATTTCAGGGACAGGCACCTGAGTTTGGGTGCTCATCATCATTACCACATCAGTGAACCAAGATGTCATATGTTTGCTGGGCACATTTTTCAGTGACTTGTTGCTACTGAACAGTACCATGAAGGATTATGTGAATGTCAGTGAGTCTGTGTAGGCAGGTTATGTACCAAGATCCTGAGGATCTAGTGTGGGATAAATTCCCACATGTGTGCCATTGAGGCAGGGAAAGACGACTTGACATGATTTTTACTAACACAGTAGCCGAAACCTAGCTGCCTTGGTCAGCATAAATAGAGCTTGCAAAGCAGGAAGTAAAATTCCCTTCTCAGTGACTTTATGATGCAGTTGTTAAGCCCAGATAGGTCACAGGTTAAGAGCCTGGCTACTGGAGATACAGCTCAGAGGTTGACAATGTGAGAAAAACATTGTCTTAAAAGCTGTATAGCTTCAAGCTCTGTGGATAAACAGAATCATAAAGCTTGTCTCTTAAATGTTAATGGGCACATGGAAATCCTGAATATTATCTCCCCAAGTTTCTGATTTTTACAGCTAGTTGAAGCATGTTCGTAAATAATGTAAGATGGAATGTTTTGAATAGATATTGTTGATTTTTAGAATTGATGTCCTCAAGCAAAGTTAAAATTAGCTAAGAATTGTTAAGAAGAAAAATTCTTTGATTATAGATTAATGGAGTGTATGTGACTGCTTGACAATATAAGGTGGTCCCAAATAAAGCTCATTTGCTACAAGCCAATCTGAGATGTAGCCTGCTTCTTGTTTTCCAAAACATTGCAGGAGCAAGCTTGCATTTGCGGCAAAGCTGCTGTTCCCTCGCAGTATCCATCACCACAACAATCTAGAGCAGGGGTCCTCAAACTGTGGCCTGCGAGCCACATGAGGCAATGTGATTGTATTTGTTCCCATTTTGTTTTTTTACTTCAAAATAAGATATGTACAGTGTGCATAGGAATTTGTTCATAGTTTTTTTTTAAAACTATAGTCTGGCCCTCCAACGGTCTGAGGGACAGTGAATTGGCCCCCTGTTTAAAAAGTTTGAGGACACCTGATCTAGAGTATAGAACTCTGCACTGGTAGGAGTGCTGTTTTGTGCACATCCTCTGCCCCAGGTGGCCCTGCCAGTAGTGCCACAGGGGTGGGGCTAGTCATGTGCTAGGGAGTCTTTGATAAGGATTAGATCTCTGCCTTCCAGGGGAATGTGTTCTAGATTTATGAGAAAGAGGAAGGTGAGCAGCTGGGACCTTTACTTTTGGGGTACCATGGGGTGTGGAAATCAGAGACACTGTGAGCAGGACATTTCTTGGCAATATCCTCTGTATTTTAGATTTGTTTGCATGATTTAACACAAAAGGAGGAGACTCATTCCAGGAGAAGTTACAGATAGGGACTTTAATGGAGAACTAATTTCCAGAAAAGGGACTCTTTCTATCCAACTGTGAGAACAGGCTGGGCTGCATGGGTTTAGAGGAGGCCCTTAAGAGAAAAGCTGCATAAACCAGTCATTGCTTCCTCCCTCTCCCACAGACTCTGTTGATCATCTCCTATCCAGACCCTCTCAGCATCTTATCCTTCCCTCTGGCTCCCAGAAGTCAAAGTTCTTCTGAAGTTTCAGTTGTTCCAAGGGGCTGCAAACAATTATTATCTTCAAGTTGAGGATGAATTTAGAGTCTGGTTCCATTCCATAAAGTGAATCAGTCAGAGATACAGGTAGTCTAGTGGATTTGCAGAAAGCACAGAGGGGACATACTTGTGGACAGGGGCAAAGGGCCTGTATCTATGGATCTGTAGTCAGCATCAGGTCCTCTTTCACGGTGATTCCTGGGGCACCAGGTCTCTAAATGATGGTCAGACAAAAGGAGGTGGACCAGAGACGTGTCTCCTAGTGGGCTCACATCTGCCTCTCCTGGAGCTGCCAGATGTGGTGTAAGCTGGATTCTTTATTTCAGTAGAGCAGCAGCACCCTCAAATCCCAGAACAGCCATATGAAATCTCAGGAGTAACTCAGTGGCTGGGAGGCAGAGACACTGTAAATTTTGGAATTAGTGTGGGATCTGGGATTCAGAAAGTTTACCTGGGCACCCAGCTCCACTATTCACCAAACCTTTGATGGAGGTGAGGGCCTCACTGCTCTCGTACTTGAGGCATAATTCTCATAAACTTAATGTGCCTTTTCAATCTCTTTTATCTATATTTGTCTATAATCATTATGTATTACTGATCTCAGTGTTTTTATTTAATTTAAAGGACATAGGCTATACATTGTGTATTATTCTTCCTCATGATTTCTTTGCTCTACTGTACGATTCAATTCCTATGAGGTACTTTGAGTAAAGTTTATAGAAATACAAAGTAGGATATAGAGCCACTGGCTAGAATTGTGGGGAAAAAGAGCTGTTATTTAAGGGGTACATTGATTCAATTTTGTAAGATGAAGACATGTTTCTATGTATGGAGAGCATGGTTGCAAAACAATAAGAATCTACTTAAGTGCTGTGAAATGTACAGTTAAAAATGGTTGAAATGTTAATTTTATGTATATTTTATCACAACATAAAAATAAATTTAAATGAAGAAACTACAGTATTGCCCCCAGAATTCTAACACCCCAGAACTCGAACAACTTGGAATCCAAATTAAAAATTTGAGCCAATTTTTCCTTAGCTCTGGTCACTGATTTGGAAGTTAAATGCCCAGCATACTGTTGGCACATTTTTGTGCCTACGTTTCCCCAATGCTCAGGGCACCCATAAGCTTTGTTGTTCAGTTTGTTGTCAGAAGCTGTAGTGAAAGCATCTTGTGTGATTTTCGCTGCTTATTTTATTCTTTTGTGCCTGTTTTGTGTTACTTTTTGTATAGTAACAAGTAAGTGTATTCGCTATGGGTCCTAAACAGTTAGTGAGGACAATAAGCATAAGAGGAAAGCTGTTTGACCTACAATTGGAGTTAAGAAATATCTTATCGTGAAGCATGAAAGCGGTACACGTGTGGCTGATCTTGCTACTATTTTGGGGAAGCCTAAATCTACTGTATGATTTTTGAAAAACAAAGAAGCTATCAAAGCAGCTGATGTGGGCTCGGTGCCCCTTGCTTAGTGGTTAGGGCGCCAGCCACATATACCTATACCGGGGTTGGTGGGTTCGAACCCAGCCCAGGCCAGCTAAAAACAACAATGACAACCACAACAAAACAATAGCCAGGCTTTGTGGCAGTTGTCTGTAGTCCCAGCTAATTGGGAGGCTGAAGCAAGAGTCTCGCTTGAGCCCAAGATTTGGAGGTCAAAGAGTATACAAGGGAAAGAAAACCTACTCTTAGTTTGAATTAATAAAAACAGCTGGCTGGTGAGGTGATTTCTGAGATGATAATTTGTGAGAAAGCCAAGGTCCTCCGCAATGATTTAGTGAAAGGCTGCCTGATGCTAGTGCTCAAAAGGAGGAGCTTAAAGCCAGTAGAGGGTGGTTTAAGAACTTTAAGAAAAGAACAGGGCGGGGAGTGGGTGGGCAGTGCCTGTGGCTGGGTGAGTGGGGCGCCAGCCTAATATACCAAGGGTGGAACCCGGCCCCAGCCAAATTGCAACAACAACAATAACAACAACAACAACAAAAAATAGCCAGGTGTCGCGTTGGTGCCTGTAGTCCCAGCTACTCAGGAGGCTGCGGGGATCCACTGTTTTGATTTGGAAGCAACAAAAGTTTGTAAAGGAGTTTAAGGGTTTTGTGAACAGTAATGAGTATGTTTTGAACCAAGTGTTCAATTGCAGTGAAACAGGCCTTTATATATTTAGGCTTTTATATTTTCAATTTTATTAATTTACATTTTTATTCAAATATTATTGTTAATATTTTCCCTTAAATACAGTGTATTTGTTGTTAAAATAATTTTGGAAATTTGAGTTTGTGGACCCAGAAATGAATTAACCCAGTTTTTATTGTTCTAAAGGGGAAAAATTGTTAGATGGGGATGTTGCAACACAAAAGTATCCATGATACTAAAAGGAAGATTAATGGCAAGGAGAATCTTGTAGTCTGTGTTCAGGGCCACTAATGTTGGCAGTGTGGCAACAAAGACACTCAGCATTTTCTTTCCTTTTTTTTAGACAGTCTCACTATGTAACCCTCAGTAGTGTGCAGTGGCATCACAGCTCACAGCAACCTCAAACTCTTGGGCTTATGAGATTCTCTTGCCTCAGCTCCCAAGTAGCTGGGACTACAGGAGCTTGCCACAAAGCCCTGCTTTTATTTTGTTGCAGTAGTCTTTGTTTTAGCTGGCCCAGGCTGGGTTTGAACCCTCCAGCCTCAGTCTATGTGGCCGGCACCCTACTCACTGAGCAAAGGATGCTGCCCTCGAGTTTTGTTTTTTGGGGTTTTTTATTTTTATTTATTTATTTATTTTTGAGACAGAGGCTCACTTTGTCTGACAGCAACCTCAAACTCTTAGTCTTCAACTAGTCTCTTGCCTCAGCCTCCGAAGTAGCTGGGACTACAGGTGCCCATCACAATTCCAGGCTATTTTTAGAGAGGTGGAGGTCTTTCTGTGGCTCAGGCTGGTGGCAAACCTGTCAGCTCAGGAAATCCACCCACCTCGGCCTCCCAGAGGCTATGAGTACAGGTGTGAGCCAGCGCCCCCTACCTTTAACACTCAGCATTTTCTACAGCAACTGTCTCAAGTCAGTCCTGATGCAGCCACAGCTGCAGTTCACAAAGCTGGGTGCTCCTTTATCATTTGTTGTCTCCTGTTTAGATTTTATGGCTCTGACCCTCCCCTGCTTGCCTCATTCCTGGAAACACCTGTGGAGTTGCCTTATTTTTTTTTCTCCCAGTGGTAACTTGAGATCCAGTGGTGTAATTAAATGTCACAGAGTCTTTAGGAATTCCACAGTGACTAATACCTAAGTCACTGTACTGGTGAAGTACTTACCTTGTTGTAGTTCCACGGTCATCTGCTCCAGTGAAGCTATGAACAATTCTAATCACTAGATCTCATTCTGTTCTGTCTGAGGCAGCTTAGAATCTAGGCATTTTTTTTTTTTTTGAGACAGAGTCTCAGTATGTCACCCTTGGTTGAGTGCTGTGGCATCACAGCTCATAGTAACATCAAACTCTTGAGCTTAGTTGATTCTCTTGCCTCAGCCTCCCAAGTAGCTGGGACTATAGGTCACCACCACAACATCCAGCTATATTTTTGTTGTAGTTGTCATCATTGTTTAGCAGGCCTGGGCTGAGTTTGAACTTCCAACCCTGGTGTACGTGGCTGGCTCCCTAACTGCTGAACTACAGGTACCAAGTCAAATCTAGGCATCTTGTCTTTGTCTTTCAATGTTATGATCTCGGACTTCTCAACCTCCAAAACTGTGACAAATACATTTCTTTTGTTTGTAAGCCACTGAATCTATGATAATTTTGTTATATAAGCCTGAATAAACTAAGAAGAAAGCATAACTCAGACATTTTCTCTTTCTTTTACTTCTTCCCTTTTGTGTTAGTGACTACATTGGGTCCATGCTGATAATACAAGATAACATTCTTTTATAAAAATCAGATTATTGTCAACCTTCATTATGTCTGGAACCTTAATTAATTTTTTTTTTTTTGTAGAGACAGAGTCTCTTGTTGCCCTCAGTAGAGTGCTATGGTGTCACAGCTCATAGCAACCTCAAACTCTTGGGCTTAAGCAATTCTCTTGCCTCAGCCTCCCAAGTAGCTGGGACTTTAGGCACCTTAATTTCCAATGTTACATACTTAATATGTATATATTGACAGGATATGGGGTTTAAAATATAGACATGCTTTGGGTGAGGACATTGGTTTGATTACTACCAATTCTATTAAACATAATTCTCCATTTCCACAAATTTACTGCAGAGAATAGTAATGGATATGAAGAATATCAAATTCATCATCACTCACTTATGCCTCTTCTCTCTAAATAACTATTGTTAATATGTACTGAAACTGAATGTGTATGCTAAATCAATAAATGGCAGTTTTTCACAATGAGGCTCTTGGGGAATTGGTGCTGAGCCTGGGCAAAAACACCATGGTTCTCATGAATTAAAGTTGAGGTAAAGCACAAGGCACTTGGTTCAACATGAACTTCAGATGAATAATAATCTGAAGATGAATAATAATAAACTTCAGATGAATAATAACATATAAATATTATGTTAAGGTATGCAAATACTGCTGACCCATACTAAAACATCATTAACTTTCTGAATTTTAAACTTAACTGCATCCTGAATTTTTATTGTGTGATTTTGGCAACCCCATTGTTGCTGTCTGCTAGCCCAATCAATGACACAGAGGTATCACTGCAGACAGAATGAATTGTTTATTAATTAAGGGAAGACTGTAGGCTCACTCAGGCCCACAGCAATTGTTCATCTTCATTAACTATTATATATCCAAATTCATCAGATAAGACCAAGTAAGAATAAAGAACAAAAGCATTAATTGAGACTGCCATAAAAATTTCTCCTCAGCATAAATGTTACAAACCATGTACACATCATTTCTAAGTCTAGAGCACATAACTTAAAGATAAGCTACAAGGACACCAGACTGTCTATTCTGTTCGCCCACCTTCCTAAAAGGTTAAATGAAATTTTGTGTAATTTGAAGTTAGGGAATGAAGAGCAACAGTTCAGCTTCAGGCAGGTGCTAAATCTCCAGCTACAACTTGGTGGGGACCTCAGGGAATCTCTTCTCAAGGCCTTTTTAGCAAGCAGGGAGGAATTAATCCTTGCATCTCTGCTGTTTCAGCAAGCAGGGAGGAATTAACCCACGAGTCTCACTTATGGCCTTGAATGGAATTTTCCTTCCCAGGTTCTCCCATACTTCAAGGAGCACATATGAGACAAAGCCACCTTTCTGGAGTGCAGAAAACCGTGCACCTTCACTCCATCATGGAATAATTATGAGATATGAATGACATACTGAATACCAAGTAAAATAGAAGAATAAAAGTCATATATATTGGTCAGAACATAAAAGAGAATTTTTCCTTAACTGATACCTTAAAAATGTACACATCTAAATGCAAATCTCATTCTTCACTATTAGCTGTGAAAGCCAAATTTCTTGTGGACTGAGACTAAAGTTCCTAAGCACTCTGTGACAAGTAATGTAAATTAAGTTCCTTCTCATTATTACAACTTTACTTAAGGTTATTTTTGCTGTTTTAAACCCCAAAGTATAAATATAATCATAATAATTATGGGGAAAATAACAACATTAAATCATCTAGGAACAAAGACTGATAATATCTGGATACAGATCAGACATCTGATTTAGAAAAAATGTGTAATAAATATAATAAAGCATTTGCCATAATCTAAGTGCTACAATGCATAGAAAATTCTATTGTGAAGAAAATCAAATTTGACAAGATCTATTTTATCATATTTATAGTAATAGCTAATTATTATAATCTTATTATTTTATGAGTTCTACCATTTTAATATAATCCATTGTACTCTGTCTGATTAATATCAACACATAGCAGCCTATTTTTTCTTTTATTATTATATTAATAAAATGACATGATTTTGCTCATTAATTTGACCACATCCTATGAACAGCACTGTGAAAAGTCATGATAAAATTTTCAGATGATAAAGTAAGTGCTGGCTTTTTAGTTCAGTGAGAATAGTTAACAACCTAGGAAACACAGCTGACAGTAGCAGGAAGTAAAATATCTTTCTGCCTAGATCAATTCAATAAAATATTCATTAATTATTAATAATAATTATTAATTAAAATTAATATTAAGTGATTAATAAAATAATCATTTAAATTACAAATGCTGAAGAATTAATATGATAAAAATCAGATACCATTGAAGATCTGAAAAAAGGTTTACTGTTTTGGGCAACTGATTTTAGCGTAGGTTCAGCTAAAAGCACAATGCTACTAAAATTATATTATAGCAGCAGAAAATTATAATTTCAGGACATTTAATTCTCAGATCTCCTAAGAACATGCAAAGACAGGGAAAGTGTTACAGCAGACATAGGAGACCAAAAAAACAGAAGAGGAGTTTATCTACAAATATTATAAATTCTGGAAAACGCTCCAAAACCTTTGTGGTAATGTGTTATTCTAATCAACAAACAAGATACCAGCAATATATGCAATACTTTTTTCAAATATCTCTAAGGTATTTTAAATCACATACCTTTGCATCATAGTAATGATAAGATTACAGTCATACCAACTGTACCAGTTGATGAATTTGAATGGAAATAGAGGAAATATCCTGTGTGCTCCCTGTTCAGGAACAGTTAAGGTGCATCTTGTGAGACATTCACCCACATGTATGCAAAAGAAACTCTTATATTGTTCAAAACATAACAATATATTCCTTGACATTTTGATGCACTCATGAGCCACAGATTTCTGTCATCATTTTCTTTATGTTTTCTACCTACCCTGATTCCATCCTCTCTGCTTTCTATTTTAAAGAATATAGACACTTTATCTGACTACAGATAAAGCGTACTTGTAAATTTTAACAACCAAATTGAAATTTGTCACCTTTTAGACTATCTGTTTTATTGAACAAGTTATAATTTTCAACTTCCAAAGGAATAAGCAGAAATACTTACTAAATTAAATTTTTCTAAGAAAATGTCATACTTTTAAATATTATAAATTATTGTTTTATTATCACAACATAATTTTACTCAAAGTAATATATAGAGTAACTTAAAGTTTTAGTTTATGTAGAATCTATAATATACTAAAATTTGCGAAACTTGGTAAATGTAGAATGTAAATGTTTTGGCACAGTAACTGAGATAACGCCGGAAAGGCTATGTTAACCACTGTGATAAAAATGTGTCAAATGGTTTATGAAGTGAGTGTATGATGCCCCATAATCATATCATTGTATACAGTTATGATTTAATAAAAAAAATAAAAAATAATAAAAAACAAAAAGAAAAAAATCTTAAGTTGTGCTCAATATCACCCACTACCACTTATGTAAGCAAAGCATGATATTTTCAGATAGTGTTAAGGTAACAAAAAAAGGATCCTTTTGCCCATCAGATAAAATCTCATTACTATAAAATGTTATACATATCTTTTGTGAAATCTTAACTTTAAATAGTTCAAAATACTTAAAATATACAAAATTGTATCCAAACTTTAAAGAACTAAAGCATATGACTATATCATTTCATAATTTCAGATTTCTGTGTTTAAATATAAAATTTCACATAAGGTAGAAAGTTTTACTTTAGCTAATTTTTTAAAATTAGAAAAGTCAAACGTGTACAAATTCAAGTGGAAAATTCCCCACATCCAAATATCCTTCCTCAAACCTCTAAATTTATTACCTCCTAAGATTAATTAAAGTTATCTTTCATCTGGAAGTATCTAATCTAAAACTACTATCTATGGTAGTTATAATGCAGCGAGCTATAAGATTGAAATTATTAGAAACTAATTCTAAGAACTGAAAAAATACTATACTATCTGAATTCATCTAGACTTATGAACATCCACTGTTAATAAGGCCAAAATATAAACACTTACTTAGATTGAGTCTTTGGAGTAGGTCTATGGATATGAGATGAAACCCTAGAGCTGATTCTAGGGAAGGGATGTTATCAGTCCATCTCCCTCTAGGCCCACAATTGTCTTGTCACCTGCAGAAGCAGGACAATTCCTGACATTGGGATCAGGAGAATGGAGAACCATGAAGGGAAAAATGAACTTACCTGGAAAACAACAGATGAGAAACAGCTGGGTTCCAAACACTTCCATATGTGGATAATTTACCTAAGTAAAATTTGGTGGCTTGTATGATCTCAGTACTTGTCAACTACATAAGAATTTCTCAGTAATCCTTTCTTCTAAATGAGTAGAACTCCATGTCAATTTCCCCTGTGGTCCCGTCCTTAATCAAGCAATACTTTTTTGCCTGGGTAACAGAGCAAGACCTCATCTCTAAAAACATTAGTAAAATAAAATAAACATTTAAATTTTTTAAATAATGTTTAGTGAATACACTGAAGTTATCAGTGTTTGCTATGCAAGCATTACACAGCAATGATCTTTCTTTTTTCTTTTCTTTTCTTTTCCTTTTTGAGACAGAGTCTCACTATGTCACCCTCAGTAGAGTGCCATGCGTCGTGGCTCACAGTAACCTCAAACTCTTGAGCTCAAGAGATTCTCTTGCCTCAGCCTCCCAAATAGACACTACAGGTGTCTGCCACAATGCCCAGCTACTTTTTTTTAGTGACAAGGTCTCAGTCTTGCTCAGGCTGTGTTCAAACTTCTGAGTTCAAGGAATCCACTTGCCTTGGCCTGCTAGAGTGCTGGGATTTCAGGCATGAGCCACTGCACCCAGCCCAACAATCTTCTATTTTTAAGTTGTATATACTTCTGAGGTATAATATGTTTTGATATATATATGTATCATGAAAAGATTCCTGTCAAGCTAATTAACACACTTTTTACCTCACTCATTTATCATTTTTGTGATAAAATGTATTATTTTACCAATTTCAAAATGTGTTATTTTTAACTGTAGTCACCATGTACTTCAATAGATCATTGAAACACAGCTATGATTTAATAAAATAAATAAATAAATAAAAATAAAAAGGCATTGCAAGAAAAAAAAAAACTTATTTTTTTAATCTAATTGACACTTGTATCCTTTGATCAACATCTACGCTTCTCCAAAGCCTCTGTTAACCACTTTTCCACTCTGTTGCTAGGAAAACTTACTTTTTTAGATTCAACATATAAGTCAGATCATATAGTACTTAACTTTACTTTGCCTGGATTATTTCACTTAAAATGTCCTCTAATTTAATCTGCGTTTTTGCAAATAAAAAGAAATTATTATTACTCAATAATCTCAGGGTTATAGCTAGACTATGCAAGCCCTTTGTCTGAATGGGGAAAATACCTGCTCTGGCTGAAATACTCAGCTGTTGTGCTTGATCCTTCAGGTGCCACAGACCCAGGCTTGTGAATTTTTTTCAGACAAACTTGTGAATTACTACTAAGATAAAAAGATGTATGGATTTGTTCAAACTTCATTCTGGTCCTAGTTTTAGGAAATACTGGAGATGGAAGCAAAAATTTGCTCACTAGTAATCTCTCCAATGAGACTTCTTTTATTTATCCCATCAATATAAATAAATTGAGAAATTTCTTTATGTTATTAGTCATAAGTTTTATCCATGGTAAAATTCTAGCAGAGTTTTTATAAAATTGTTCCACTTGGTGGTGGCATAAATTGGTTTGAGAAGCAAATAAACTAAATCAAAATATATATATATATATATAATTATCAAAAATTAAGTCCATTGGCCAGGGCCAGTGGCTCACACCTGTAATCCCAGCACTCTGGGAATCCAAGGTGGGCAGGCTGCCTGAGCTCACAGGTTTGAGACCAGCCTGAGCCAGATCAAGACTTCATCTCTAAAAATAGCTGGGCATTATGGCGGGCACCTGTAGTCCCAGCTACTTGGGAGGCTGAGGTAAAAGAATCTCTTGAGCCCAAGAATTAGATGTTGCTGTGAGCTATGATGCCACAGTACTGTACCATAGGTGACAAAGTGAGAATCCCTTGTTTCAAAAAAAAAAAAAAAAAAAAAGGCTAGGCACCCATAGCTCAGTGGTTAGGGCATGGCACCAGGGCTGGTGGGTATAAGCCCAACCAGGGCCTGCTAAACAACAATGACAACAATAGAAAAAATGGCCAGACATTGTGGCATGCACCTGTAGTCACAGCTGCTTGGGAGGCTGATGCAAGAGAATCGCTTAAGCCCAAGAATTTGAGGTTGCTGTGAGGTGTGACACCACGGCACCCTACCAAAGGCAACATACTGAGACTCTGTCTTAGAAAAAAAAAGAAGAAAAATTAAGTCCATCATTTCACCAATACTCTGTGAATCATTAAGTTCAACAGTTACACCTGAAATATATGTATTACCCTCCAAGATTGGTGTAATATTATTCTTAATCCACTATTCTTCAAAAATCATTTTAATTTATCAGATTCAATTACATTTTTTTACCATTTCAGTGGTCTACTATCAGATTCATAACTGTCTTCTGATAAACTGTCATTTTCCAGATCACTACAAAATATTTCAAAATCACTCAACAGTCAGATAATGCATCTGCATATAATTCATAGAAAAACTCTTCATCATGACAATCTGTCATAGTTGAAATTTTTACAATAATAGAGTTGTGATAAAAACCTGAATATCTAGAAAAATATTTTTATAATAAAGTTAACATAACTGAACACAATAAGGGAAGATTTTAGATGTAATATCCTATATTACTGTGTTTAAAACTTGTAATAGCTAATGCAAGGGCAAACATGAATTAACATGTGATCATTCAACAATGTTTCAGCATGAAAACATGAGTTAACCAGTCATGACCAGTCAACAATGAGTCAATAAATCACCAAATAATGCTAAGTTCCTCTTTCTAAAACTATTCAGTCAAGTTCTCAGTGAAAGAAAGTCAATTAAGAATCCTTCATCCAGAAAAGATGTCTATTAAAAATAAGAGAAAAATAAAACAATAAAGTAAACAACAACAAAGAATAACAACAGCAAGAAAAACTATGGAGCCAATGTGTTACAAACAGACTTGCAAGAATTACTAAATTAAGTTCTTCAGGCTAAATGCATGGGACCCCAAGCAGTAATTTAAATTAATATGAAAAAAAAAGCACTGAAAAATGTAATTTTGTAATTATAAAAAAGGCAACTTAAATACATACCTTATTTTGTTTCCTACCTCAACTGAGTTTTTTTTATTTGTTTATTTATTTTTCATTAAGACAGAGTCTCACTTTGTGCCCTCAGTAGAGTGCTATGGCATCATAGCTCCAACTCTTGGACTTAAGCTCCAACTCTTGGACTTAAGCACTTCTCTGGCCTCAGCCTCCCAAGTAGCTGGGACTGCAGGTGCCCGCTGCAACACCCGTCATTTTTTTTTTTTTTTGGTAGAGATGGGGTCTCACTCTGTCTCTGGCTGTGGCTCAGGCTGGTCTCGAACCTCTGAGCTCAGGGCAATCTACCTGCCTTGGACTCCCAGAGTGCTAAGATTACAGGCGTGAGCTACCATGTCTAGCCTCAACTAAGTTTTAAAAATCAATTGTATAAATACAGGGTGTCCGTAAAGTTCAAGTGCAATTTAATATAGTGTGCAATTTTAAATTGCACATGAACTTATGGAAATCTTGTGTATTTTTGTAGTTGCATTATTAGGCTTATCACATGAAAATGTAATGTAATGTCAATAATAGCACAAGGACCATGCACAGTGGCTCACGCTGGTAATTCTAGCACTCTTGAAAGGCCAAGGCAGGTGGATTGCTTGAACTCAGAAGTTGGAGACCAGCCTGAGCCAGAGCAGACTCTGTCTCAAAAAATAGCTGTGCACTGTGGCAGGTACCTGTAGCTCCAGCTGCTCAAGAGGCTGAGGCAAGAGAATCACTTGAGCCCAAGAGTTTGAGGTTGCTGTCAGGTATGACACCATGGCACTCTACCAAGGGTGACAAAGTGAGACTCTGTCTCAAAAAAAAAAAAAAAAAAAAAAAAAAACACAAAGCAGGTGACCAGAAATGATACCAGATAATAATAATTCACATCCAGAGAAGCAAAATAAGAGAACAAGAGAACCAGAAATGCCAATAAAAATATTATGATCACAAGAGTTTTAAACATATATTTTCTCTCCTTACTTTAAACAAAACAAAACTAAACAAAGCAAAACTTAAGTCAGGCATGGTGATATGTGCTTGTAGTCCCTGCTAATTGGGAGAATGAGTCAGGAAAATCCCTTGAGCTCAGGAGCTCAAACCCAGCCGGGAAAAATAGTGAGGTCCTATCTCTAAAAATAGAAAAAAGTGACAAAGAGATACTAAGATGACAGCATAGTGATTTTCTTTTTCTTTTTTTTTTTTTTTTTTTGTAGAGACAGAGTGTCATTCTGTTGCCCTTGGTAGAGTGCCATGGCATCACAGCTGAGAGCAACCTCCAGCTCTTGGGCTTAAGCGATTCTCTTGCCTCAACCTCCTGAGTAGCTGGGACTACAGGCACCCACCATAATACCCAGCTATTTTTTGTTGCAGTTTGGCCAGGGCTGGGTTCGAACCCACCAACCTCAGTATATGGGGCCAGAGCCCTACTCACTAAGCTAAAGGCACCACCCAAGCGATGGTTTCTTTGCAGACCTTCTTGACAACAGGGAAGAGAAACACATGCAGGTACTACCATTTAGACTACACTCTTCAATAACAGTGCTGTGAGAACATGGAGTGACTGTGGCAAACTCTAGGAGTGGACAGGATAAATAAGAAGTGAAGTTGCCTGGGCACAGTGGCTCATGGCTGTAATCCTAGCATTCTGGGAGGTGGAGGTGGGTGGATTGCTTGAGCTCATGGTTCAAGACCAGCCTGAACAAAAGTGAGACCCCCATCTCTACTAAAAATAGATTAACTGAGGCAAGAGGATAGATTGAGCCCCAGAGTTGAAGATTGCTGTGAGCTATGACAGCATGGCATTCTACCCAGGGGGACAGCTTAAGACTCTGTCTTAAAAAAAAAAAAATAAAAGTGAATTCAACAGGGAGATCAGGTGAAGGGACCTAGCGGGTTGGAGGCAGAGACTCCACATGATAATCACAATGCAGTCTTAGCTACAGGGAGCCCAGCATCATCCCCTGCAGCCCCAAGCTGAGGTGGCCCAATGAGGAACTTGATTTCTGTGCAGAGTAGCTGGGTATGTCAACACCCCACTGACATAACTGGACAGATTCTGCAAGAAAAATACAAAACAGAAAAACAATGGACTTAAACACGACTCTAGAAAAAATAGACTTACAAACATATACAGAACATTCCACACCAATAATACTAATTATATGTTTTTCTCCTCACCTCATGGATCATTCTCCAAAATTGATCATATCCAAGAACACAAAACATAGCTTAACAAAATTAAAAGAGTAGAAATTTTTGCCTTGTTTCTTTTTAAAGCATAATGAAATAAAAGTAGAAGTCAAGGCTCGGTGCCTGTGGCTCAAGTGGCTAAGGCGCCAGCCACATACACCTGAGCTGGCAGGTTCAAATCCAGCCCAGGCCCACAAACAACAATGACGGCTGCAATCGAAAAATCGCCAGGCATTGTGGCAGGCGCCTGTAGTCCCAGCTACTTCGGAGGCTGAGGCCCAGGAGTTGGAGGGTGCTGTGAACTGTGATGCCACAGCACTCTACCCAGGGTGACACCTTGAGGCTCTGTCTCAAAAAAAAAAAAGTAGAACTCAACTTCAACTGAAAATCTTATCCCCACACAAAGTCATGAAAACTAAACAACCTGTTGCTAAACAACAGCTGAATTAAAGAGAAGATAAAGAAGAACAGCATTAGATTCCTCAAAGAAAATGACAATGAAATCATAAGTTTTCAAAATCCTTGAAATATGAATAGCCAAGTTTCATAACAGGCACCAGTAGTGCCAGCCACTTGGTGGGCTGAAGCAAGAGGATCACTTGAGCCCAAGAGTTTGAGGTTGCTGTGAGCTCTGACATCATAGCACTCTACCCAGGGTGACATAGTGAAACTGTCAAAAAAAAAATCCATGAAATACTGCAAAAGCAGTCCTAAAGAGAAATTTATCACATTAAATGCCCACATCTAAAAAACAGAAAGAACACAAATCAATAATTTAATTAATCATCTCAAGGAACTGGAAAAGGAAGGGCAATCCAATTCTGAACCTAGCAGAAGAAAAGAACCAAAAATTAGATCAGAATTAAAAGAAATAAAGAACAAAAGAACCATTTGGAAGATTAATGAAACAAAAATTTGGTTCTTTGAAAAGACAAATAGAAGCCTCAGTGCATGTAGCTCAAGTGGCTAAGGCACCAGCCACATACACTGGAGCTGGCGGGTTCAAATCCAGCTTGGGCACACCAAACAATGACAACTACAACCAAAAAATAGCTGGGCGTTGTGGCGGGCACCTGTAATCCCAGCTAATTGGGAGGCTGAGGCAAGAGAATCACTTATGGCCAGAAGTTGGAAGTTGCTGTGAGCTGTGAGGCCACGGTACTCTACCCAGAGTGACAGCATGAAACTGTCTAAAAAACGAAAGAAAGAAAGAAAAGATAAATAGAATTAATAAATCTTTGGTCAAATTAACTAGAAACAGAAAAGTAAGACTGATAATAACCACGATTAAAAACAAAGAAGGAGAAATAACAACAGGTAACACACAGATACAAAAGATCATCACTAAATACTACAAAAAACCCTATGAGTACAAATTTGAAAATACAGGTGAAATAGACCAATATGTGGTATCACATTACCTTTCTGCAATTACCCAGGAAGAAACAGAACTCTTGAACAGACCAATAGAAAGCACCAAAATTGCAATAACAATAAAGAATCTTTCAACAGAAAAAGTCCTGAGACAGATGATTTCATACCAGAATTCTACCAAACATTCAAAGATGAGCTCCTACCTATGTTGCAGAACGTATTCCAAAACATTGAAAAGAAAGAAACCTTCCCCAATTCCTCCTACACATCAAATATCTCCCTGATACCAAAACAAGGAAAGGACCCAACAAAAAAAAAAAAAAAAAGAAAGAAAGAAAAAAGAGACCAATATCGTTAATGAATTTTCACACAAAAATACTTAATAAAATTCTAGCAAACAGAAATCAGCTACACATTTAAAAGATTATACATCATAACCAGACGGGCTTCAGCCCAAGGCTTGTTCAACATATGCATATCTATAAACGTAATTCACCACATAAATAGAAGCCAAAACAAAGACCATATGATCCTCTCAATAGATTAAAAAAAAGTATTTGACAAAATTCATCATTCTATTATGATAATAACATTTAAGAAAATAGGTATAGATGGGACATTTCTTAAACTGATAGATGTCATCTATGACAAACCCACAGCCAAGATCATACTGAATGGAGTAAAACTAAAAGCATTTCCACTTAGAACTGAAACCAGACAAGGATGACCACCTTATATGGTCACTATGACTCATCATAGTGGTGGAAATCCTAGCCAATGCAATCAGGCAAGAGAAGAATACTAAGGGGATCAGAGGAGGTCAGACTATCACTCTTCACTAAGTATGTCTTTATCCTTAGAAAACCCCAAGGGCTCAACCATGAGACTCCTGGAAGTGATAAAGAAATATAGCAATAGCTGAGCATGCTGGTTCATGTCTGCAATCCTAGCACTTTAGGAAGCCATGGCAGGTGGATCACTTGAACTTAGGAATTTGAGACCAGCCTGAGCAAGAGTGAGACCCCTTCTCTACTAAAAATAGGAAAACTAGCCAGACATTGTGGCAGGTGTCTCTAGCCCCAACTACTCAGGAGGCTGAGGCAAGGGGAGCACTTGAGCCCAAGAGTTTGAGGTTGCTGTGAGCTATGATGCCACAGCACTCCACCCAAGTTGACCAAATAAGAGTCCATCTCAGAAAAAAAAATAATCATTACCATTTCAGTATATAAAATCAATGTTACCAAATCAGTAGTCTTTATATACACTGACAATAGTCAACCTGAGGAACAAATGTCACAATACCCTTCTTAGTAGCTTAAAAAAAATACTTTGGAATATACTTAACAAAATATGTAAAGAATCCCTACAGAGAGAAATATGAAACCCTGAGAAAAGAAATAGCAGAAGATGTTAACTTCTATGTTAACATACTATGCTCATGGCTGGGAAGAATCAATACTAAAAGTTCAAACTATGCAAAGCAATCTACAGATTTAATGCAGTTTCTGTTAAAACACCACCATCACACTTTGAAGAACTTGAAAAAAATAGTTCTTTGATTTGTATGGAGCTAGAAAAAAAAACCAAATATGTAATGCAATTCTAATAAATATAAACAATAAAAACTAATCTGGAGACATTACATTACCAAACTTCAGGTTATATTACATTTCTGTAGTAATCAAGACAGCATGGTACTGCCATAAAAATATGGTACTACCATAAAAATAGAGACATACATCTATGGAACAAAAATAAAGAACCTAGAGGTGAAATAAGCCTCATATCACCATCTCATCTTTCATAAACCAAACAAAAGCATACACTGGGAAAAATACCCTCCATTTTGTATATGGTGCTGGGAGAACTGGTTAGACACATGTAAAATATTGAAACTCGACTCACATGTCTAACCACTTACAAAAATTAACTCATGCCAGATAAAAGATTTCAATCTAAGACATGAAATGATAAAAACTCTAGATGAGAAAGTGTGGGAAAAACTCAAAAATATCAGCCTTGGTGCAACAACAACAAAAATAAATAAATAGGACTTAATTAAGCTGAAAAGCTTTTGCACAGCTAAGGAGACAAAAACCAAAGAAAATAGACAACCTGCAGAGTGGGAAAGGATATTTGCATATTATGAATCGGGCAAAGTCTTGATAACTAGGATCTACATAGAGCTCAAATTAATCAACAAAAAAAGAGCTAACAATCCTATCACTGGGCAAGAGACATGAACAGAACGTTCTCTTGGGAAGACAGATGAATGACTAACAAACATATGAAAAAATGCTCATCATTCCTAATCATCAGAGAAATGCAAATCAAAACCACCCTATACCTAACCCTAGACGGATTAGCTCACATCACAAAGTCTCAAAGCTGCCGATGCTGATGCAGATGTGGACAGCAGGAAACACTTATACACTGTTGGTGGGATTGCAAACTAACACAATCTCTTTGGAAGGAAATATGAAGAATCCTAAAAGAACTCAAATTAGACCTACCATTTGACCCCACAAGCTCACTACTAGACATCTACCCAAAAGAAAAAATCATTTTATCATTTACGCTAGATTGTTTATTGCAGTTCAATTTACGATCACCAAGACAGAAAAAATCTAAATGCCCAGGAATGGGTCAACAAATTGTACGTGCACACCATGGAATACTATTCAGCCATAAAAATGATGGTAACTTCACATCTTTTGTAATATCCTGGATGGAGTTGAAACACATTCTTCCTAGTAAAGTATCACAAGAATGGGAAAGCAATTACCCAATGTACTCAATACTAATATGAAGCCAGTAGGCAATCTAATGCAGACCACATAGGAGAAAAACTCATTTCAATTCAAGTTGAGGGGAGGAGTAACGAGGAGGGAAGGGGAAAGGGTTAGGGTGCTCTCACTGAATCAGCATAGGATGGAGGTGTTTGGCACACATTTTGTGTGCGGGACATAACCACAAGAGGGAGTCTACCTCACGAAATCATATATGATTAAACACTGTTTCTTGTACCCTCACATTAACCTGAAATAAATGTACTTAATGAAAAAAAAAAAAAACTTGAGAAAGAAATCATGAAAAATACCCCATTGGCAACTGCAGCAATAGCAAAATAAATAAATGAGACCTGAACAAATTAAAATGTTTCTGCACAGCTAGTTACATAATCAACAAACAAGTAGACAATCTTTAGAATGGGAGAAGATACTGGTATGTTAAGAATTGGACAAAGAGCTAAATACCAGAATCTACAATGAATGCAAGCAAATCAACAAGAAAAGAGCAAATGACTCCATCAAACACAGGGAAAGTGATATGAATAGAATCTTTCCCAAGAAGACTGATGAATGTCTGACAAACAAATGAAAAAATGCTCATCATCCCTAATCATATAAATGCAAATCAAAACCCCTTTGAGATATCACCTGACACCAGTGAGAATAGACCACGTCACAAGGTCCCAAAGCTAGAGATATTAGTGTGGGTGCAAAGAGAGGGGTATGCTTATGTATTGTTGGTCAGATTGCAAAAAAGTACAGCCTTTTTGGAAAGAAATATTGAAAATCCCCAAAGAACTAAAAGTAGATCTCTCATTTGATACCACAATCCCATTACCAGGTATCTACCAGAAAGGAAAAAGCATTATCTACTATCAGGATATTTGCAATAAAATGTTTATAGTAGCTCAATTCACAATTGCAAAGATGTGGAAACAGCTCAAGTACCCACTGATTAATGAATGAATTAATAAACTGTGATATATATATCACATGTGATAATGAATTAAACTGTGATATATATATTACATGTGATCACATGGAATAGTATTCAGCCATAAAAAGATGGAGACTTTGCATCTTCTGTATTTACCTGGATAGATTTGGAGAAGATTTTTCTAAGTAAAGTATCTCAAGAATGGAAAATCAAGCATCCCATGTGCAAAGTACTAATCTGAAAATAGTAGATCAATAACTATAGGCCCACATGAGAGAAAAACTCAAATTTAAGAAGGGATAAGAGGGGAGGGGGTTCAGTAAGTTTCACCTATCAGGTAAAACATAAGGGTATATGGCACACTTCCTGGATGAAGAACTCAACTACAACTTTGGACTTTACCTTACAAATGCAAATAATGTAATCTAATTGTATGTACCCTCATGTTAACTTGAAATTTTAAAAAAAAAGGATACCTTAAACAAAAACAAATTGAGATTTGCATTTTGATGACACTACTAAAATGGTAAATGTTGTGGAAAACAGATTAAACCTGTGAGAATGTAGACTGATCTTACATTTTTTTAAATTAAAAATATATTTATTCCCTTGGCACTTGTGGCACAGTGGTTATAGCACCAGCCATAAACACTGAGGATGGCAGGTTCAAACCCGGCCCGGGCCAGCTACACAACAATGACAACTGCAACAAAAGAATAGCCAGGCATGGCAGGCGCCTGTAGTCCCAGCTACTTAGGAGACGGAGGTAAGAGAATTGCTTAAGCCCAAGAGTTGGAGGTTGCTGTGAGCTGTGACGCTACGGCACTCTACTGAGGGTGACATAGTGAGACTCTGCCTCAAAAAAGAAATGTATTTATTATATTCTTTCATTAGTGCAGACAAGAATCCAGGAAAAATAAGCTTGGTATTGACTCTGGATGAAAGAACCTCAATAATTTTTTATAATTAAGAGAATCATTACAAAGTCATTGTTGTCAAAGCCTACTTATCATATGTTAGGGCCCTGTCCAAAGTAACACAATTATCTGACCGAGAATCTAAATCTGAGCAGTGTGCTTCCAAAGTTGCACTTTTATCACTAAACTGTACTGGCCCAGGGATAGATTTGAAGAACATTTCTCCAAATGTGTCTCACCAATGTAGAGTTACCCATAACCAAAACTTTCTTCTGAACAAAGGTTAAATTATGGACATCTAGGCTCAATTTTAGTAAGGTTGACTTTATATTTTGCTAAAAGTCATTAGCTCTTGCAGTGTGTATGTGTGGGTGCATGCGCCACACACACATGCACCTACACACTTCATTTCATGAAAGCATTTCTGGAGGTGGGGGCTTAGGGAAAGGTTATTTGACGTTGCCTGCATACTCTTTAAGCAAATGCTCTCTGTTCCAGAACACAGTAGCTAGCCTGAGCAGTGGTCCAGAGCCTCTATTTTTAAACAACTAATAATTCCATCAACTCCTAATATTATCGATAAAGCACCAATAGGCAGAACTCTTGGGAATATTCTGCATCCACCACATCTGAATATGAAGTGGTAAGTTTCACAGAGCTTTTTGAATCCTTTAGGAGTCTGTTCTTGGAAATGAGGAAAAGGATGTTGTTCAATGTCACCATCTGCCCCTAATCATGCCATAAACCAGCTATTGACAATGATAGTGTGACGTGGCACATTTCTTTTTTTTTTTTTATTGTTGGGGATTCATTGAGGGTACAATAAGCCAGTTACACTGATTGCAATTGTTAGGTAAAGTCCCTCTTGCAATCATGTCTTGCCCCCATAAAGTGTGACACACACTAAGGCCCCACCCTCCTCCCTCCATCCCTCTTTCTGCTCCCACCCATAAACTAAATTGTCATTAATTGTCCTCATATCAAGATTGAGTACATAGGATTCATGCTTCTCCATTTTTGTGATGCTTTACTAAGAATAATGTCTTCCACTTCCATCCAGGTTAATACGAAGGATGTAAACTCTCCATTTTTTTTAATGGCTGAATAGTATTCCATGGTATACATATACCACAGCTTGTTAATCCATTCCTGGGTTGGTGGGCATTTAGGCTCTTTCCACATTTTGGCAATGGTAAATTGAGCTGCAATAAACAGTCTAGTACAAGTGTCCTTATGATAAAAGGATTTTTTTCCTTCTGGGTAGATGCCCAGTAATGGGATTGCAGGATCGAATGGGAGGTCTAGGTTGAGTGCTTTGAGGTTTCTCCATACTTCCTTCCAGAAAGGTTATACTAGTTTGCAGTCCCACCAGCAGTGTAAAAGTGTTCCCTTCTCTCCACATCCACGCCAGCATCTGCAGTTTTGAGATTTTGTGATGTGGGCCATTCTCACTGGGGTTAGATGATATCTCAGGGTTGTTTTGATTTGTATTTCTCTAATATAGAGATGATGAACATTTTTTCATGTGTTTGTTAGCCATTCATCTGTCATCTTTAGAGTAAGTTCTATTCATGTCTCTTGCCCATTGACATAAGGGATTGTTGGCTTTTTTCATGTGGATTAATTTGAGTTCTCTATAGATCCTGGTTATCAAGCTTTTGTCTGATTGAAAATATGCAAATATCCTTTCCCATTGTGTAGGTTGTCTCTTTGCTTTGGTTATTGTGTCCTTAGCTGTACAGAAGCTTTTCAGTTTAATGAAGTCCCATTTGTTTATTTTTGTTGTTGTTGCAATTGCCATGGCAGTCTTCTTCATGAAGTCTTCCCCCAGGCCAATATCTTCCAGTGTTTTTCCTATGCTTTCTTTGAGGATTTTTATTGTTTCATGCCTTACGTTTAAGTCCTTTATCCATCTTGAATCAATTTTTGTGAGTGGGGAAAGGTGTGGGTCCAGTTTCAGTCTTTTACAGGTAGACATCCAGT
Organism: Nycticebus coucang; assembly: GCF_027406575.1. Lineage (NCBI taxonomy): Eukaryota > Metazoa > Chordata > Mammalia > Primates > Lorisidae > Nycticebus > Nycticebus coucang. The sequence continues at coordinate 29,639,990 of NC_069805.1, read as the reverse complement.
TCTCCCAACACCATTTATTGAATAGGGAGTCTTTCCCCCAAGGTAAGTTCTTGTTTGGTTTATCAAAGATTAGGTGGTTGTAAGATGTTAGTTTCATTTCTTGGTGCTCAATTCGATTCCAAGTGTCTATGTCTCTGTTTTTGTGCCAGTACCATGCTGTCTTGAGCACTATGGCTTTGTAGTACAGACTAAAATCTGGTATGCTGATGCCCCCAGCTTTATTTTTGTTACTAAGAACTGCCTTAGCTATACGGGGTTTTTTCCGGTTCCATACAAAATGCAGAATCATTTTTTCCAAATCTTGAAAGTACGATGTAGGTACCTTGATAGGAATGGCATTGAATAGGTAGATAGCTTTGGGAAGTATAGACATTTTAACAATGTTGATTCTTCCCATCCATGAGCATGGTATGTTCTTCCATTTGTTAATATCCTCTGCTATTTCCTTTCTGAGGATTTCATAGTTTTCTTTATAGAGGTCCTTCACCTCCTTCGTTAGGTATATTCCTAGGTATTTCATTTTCTTTGAAACTATGGTGAAGGGAGTTGTGTCCTTAATTAGCTTCTCATCTTGACTGTTATTGGTGTATACAAAGGCTACTGACTTGTGGACATTGATTTTATATCCTGAAACATTACTGTATTTTTTGATGACTTCTAGGAGTCTTGTGGTTGAGTCTTTGGGTTTCTCTAAGTATAAGATCATGTCATCAGCAAAGAGGGAGAGTTTGACCTCCTCTGCTCCCATTTGGATTCCCTTTATTTCCTTGTCTTGCCTAATTATATTGGCTAGAACTTCCAGCACTATGTTGAATAGTAAAGGTGACAGCGGACAACCTTGCCTGGTTCCATTTCTAAGAGGAAAAGCTTTCAGTTTTACTCCATTCAGTAAAATATTGGCTGTGGGTTTGTCATAGATAGCTTCAATCAGTTTTAGAAATGTGCCACCTATGCCTATACTCTTCAGTGTTCTAATTAGAAAAGGATGCTGGATTTTATCAAATGCTTTTTCTGCATCTATTGAGAGGATCATGTGATCTTTATTTTTGCCTCTGTTAATATGGTGGATAACGTTTATAGACTTGCGTATGTTAAACCAGCCTTGCATCCCTGGGATGAACCCTACTTGATCATGATGAATGACGTTTTTGATGATAAGCTGTAATCTATTGGCTAGGATTTTGTTGAGAATTTTTGCGTGTATGTTCATGAGTGAGATTGGTCTGAAATTCTCCTTTTTGTTTGGGTCTTTTCCTGGTTTTGGTATCAGGGTGATGTTTGCTTCATAGAATGTGTTGGGGAAGATTCCTTCTTCCTCAGCTTTTTGGAATAATTTCTGCAGTACAGGAATAAGCTCTTCCTTGAAGGTTTGATAGAATTCTGGAGTGAAGCCATCTGGACCAGGGCATTTTTTGGTTGGAAGCTTTTTTATTGTTTCTTTGATCTCAGTGCTTGAAATTGGTCTGTTCAGGAGGTCTATTTCATCCTGGCTAAGTCTAGGGAGAGGGTGTTATTCCAAATATTGATCCATTTCCTTCACATTGTCAAATTTCTGGGCATAGAGTTTCTGGTAGTATTCAGAGATGATCTCTTGTATCTCTGTGGGATCAGTTGTTATTTCCCCTTTATCGTTTCTGATTGAGGTTACTAGAGATTTTACTTTTCTATTTCTCGTTAGTCTGGCCAATGGTTTATCTATTTTATTTATTTTTTCAAAAAACCAGCTCCTTGTTTCATTAATTTTCTGAATGATTCTTTTGTTTTCAATTTCATTGATCTCTGATTTGATTTTGGAGATTTCTTTTCTTCTACTGAGTTTAGGCTTAGATTGTTCTTCTTTTTCCAATTCCATAAGATCTCTTGTGAGATTATTGATGCGCTCTCTTTCTGTTTTTTGAATGTAGGCATCTAAAGCGATGAATTTTCCTCTCAAAACTGCTTTTGCAGTATCCCACAGGTTTTGGTAGCTTGTGTCTTCATTGTTCTAATGCTCAAGGAAGTTAATGATTTCCTGTTTTATTTCTTCCTTCACCCATCTGTTATTCAACAGAAGATTGTTTAATTTCCATGCCTTTGGGTGGGCTTGAGCATTTTTGTTAGAGTTGAGTTCCACCTTTAATGCCTTATGGTCTGAAAAGATACAAGGTAAAATTTCAATTCTTTTGATTCTGTTGATATTTGTTTTGTGTCCCAGGATATGATCAATTTTGGAGAATGTTCCATGGGGTGATGAGAAGAATGTATATTCTTTATCTTTGGGGTGGAGTGTTCTATATGCGTCTATCAAGCATAGTTGTTCTAGGGCTCATTTAAATCTCTTACATCTTTGTTCAATTTCTGTTTAGAGGATCTGTCCAGCTCTGTAAGAGGTGTGTTAAAGTCCCCTGTTATGATGGTATTATCAGATATCATATTGCTCAGACTGAGTAAGGTCTGCTTCAAGAATCTGGGAGCATTTAAAGTGGGTGCATAAATATTTAGAATTGAAATGTCTTCTTGTTGTAGTTTTCCCTTGACCAATATAAAGTGACTATCTTTGTCTTTTTTGACTTTAGTTGCTTTAAATCCACATGTATCTGAAAATAAGATTGCAACTCCTCTTTTCTTCTGAATTCCATTTGCCTGAAAAATTGTCTTCCAACCCTTGACTCGGAGCTTTATTTTGTCTTTTGAAGCCAGGTGTGTTTCTTGCAGACAGCAAATGGATGGCTTGTGTTTTTTAATCCAGTCAGCCAATCTATGTCTCTTCAGTGGGGAATTCAAGCCATTAACATTTATTGAGATAATTGATAAGTGTTGTAATATTCTATTCATCTTATTTTGTGAGAGTCCATTGCTTAGTTTTGTCTTTTGCATCAGTGTGGATTTAGGCTCTGTCCTTTGATTTCTGAGTTCTTACTTTGCTGCTGATCCATTGTGGTGGTCAGTGTGCAGAACAGGTTGAATTATTTCCTGTAGAGCTGGTCTTGTTGTGGCGAATTTCCTCAATGTTTGTATATCTGTAAATGATTTGATTTCTCCATCAATTTTGAAGCTTAGCTTAGCAGGGTACAGAATTCTGGGCTGAAATTTGTTCTGTTTAAGTAGATTAAAGGTAGATGACTCTTGCTTGGAAAGTTTCATTAGAGAAGTCTGCGGTAACTCTGATGGATTTGCCCCTGTAGGTCAACTGGCGCTTACTCCTGGCAGCTTGCAGAATCTTTTCTTTTGTCTTGACTTTGGACAGGTTCATCACAATGTGTCTTGGAGAAGCTCGGTTAGAGTTGAGACCACCCGGGGTCCGATAACCCTCTGAAAGCAGTGTGTCAGAATCTTTGGTGATATTTGGGAAATTTTCTTTTATAATATTCTCTAGTATGGCTTCCATTCCTCTGGAGCATTCTTCTTCCCTTTCTGGAATTCCTATAACTCGTATGTTGGAACGCTTCATAAAGTCCCATAATTCTGACAGTGAACGTTCTGCTTTCTCTCTCTTCTTTTCTGCCTCTTTTACTATCTGAGTTATCTCAAGAACTTTGTCTTCTACCTCTGAAATTCTTTCTTCTGCATGGTCTAACCTGTTGCTGATACTCTCCATTGCATCTTTAAGTTCCCTAATTGACTGTTTCAGTTCCTTCAGGTCTGCTATATCCTTTTTATATTCTTCATATCGTTCATCTCTTATTTGATTCTGTTTTTGGATTTCCTTTTGGTTATTTTCCACTTTATTAGCAATTTCCTTCATTGTTTCCATCATTTCTTTCATTGTTTTCAACATGTGTATTCTAAATTCCCTTTCTGTCATTCCTAACATTTCTATACTGGTGGAATCATCTGCAGTAGCTACCTCATGTTCCCTTGGTGGGGTTGTTCTAGACTGGTTCTTCATGTTGCCTGGAGTTTTCTGCTGATTCTTCCTCATGAGTGGTTTCTTTTAGCTGTTTCCTTGCCCTAATTTTCCTTTCACTTCCTCTTGGTCTTTAATTTCTTGTGCCTGTGGACTAAGGGTTACAGGACCAGAAGGGTGAGAAGGTTGAAGAGCAAAAAAAGGGGATGAAAGAAAGGAGGACCGAGTGATAAGAAAAAAAGAAAGATAGAGAAAGGAGCGGGGGTGGGTATAAGGAATATTGACAAAGAAGAGAGGCACAGAAAGAGGGAGACAGGGCAATATAGGTGTACAGTAGGGTACTTTGACACAACCTTTAAAAACCCCACCTTCTGGGGGTGCCCAGTTGCGTGGTTCCCTTGAGGTCAGCAGCTCTTTGCTATCCTGATCAGACACAGTACCTCACCTCCACCAAGTAGAGAGGAAAGACAAAAATGCTATAAATCAAACCAAAAGAAGCAAACAGAAAACTTTACGGGGATAAAATTGGGTGAAAAACCAAATTATATCGGTAGAAACACTAGCAAAAATGAAGTTGAAGTTATTAAAAAAGGCAGCAATGAGAAATTATAATTAAACTAGGAAAATTGAGAAAGAAAAAGGGATCTGTGTGGAAAAGATTGAAATTAAAAAAACAAAAGAACATCAGCAACGTCAAAATAAACAAACAAAAAAACAACCAAACAAAAAAAGAAAAGAAAAAAATACAGAACCAAAAACAAAGCAGTTTGTATATGTCATTGAATATTGTCTGGGCAACACGTGGTCTTCTGGGGTATGAGATGTTAGTCACAGTTCTTATACGACTGGAGGCTGCTGATTTCTCAAACCCCAGCAGGTAGACACCCTAAATCTCTCTTCAGCCTACTTAAAAGGCACTTTGAACTTGTAAACTTGCTGAGCAGAAGCTTTCCCAGCTTTCTCGCTGGATTCGCTGCTGAAGTGGCTATCCACTTACTCAGTGTGCCAAAACCGGTCTCACTCTGCCCCTGAGGGTTAGGGCTGCAAGGCGGCTCAAATCCCACCCTTAGGCTACTTGGTTGCTGGGTTACCAGCTCCTACCCGTTTGTAGCTCTGCGACCCTGAGGGCGGAGCTTGCCGGGGCAGATCACTGACAATGGATCCGTGTGACCCACCGCCAAACACTATTAGCTCCGTCTGGCTCAGCGGCTCAGACTGGGGCCCTACACAACGGCCAAAGTTCTCCGCACTCCCGCTCAGGCCTTCCCCAAGGCAGTTCAACTCAGTGCCAAGTCCAAGGACATCAAAATAGTTCACAGGTAAGGCCTTTCTGGTTTGCAGTCTCGCTGCTACTGAACTTACAGTTGTGGGCGGGTTTAGACGGATTGAACACACGCGACCACTTGCCGGATTTCCACTGTTTTAGTCCTCCTCTTGGGGTCCAGAAGTCTCTCGCTGACTCCCTGTATCTTCATAGGAGTGATGATAGGCAGTTCCCACCAGCCAGAGATGCCTGGAGTCCTATCTCCCCAGACTCACGGTGCCCAGATGCAAGGAAGCTGTTACTCGGCTGCCATCTTGCTCCGCCTCTCCCGACGTGGCACATTTCTTAAGCTGATCTATGTCAAACACACTTCTAATATCAGACTGAATGTAGTAAAACTGAAAGCTTTTCCCCATGGAACAGGAACCAGACAAGGATGTTCACTATTGCCACTACCATTCAACATAGTTCTGGAAGTCCTAGCCAATGTGATCAGGCAAGAGAAGTATATAAAGGGCACTCTAATGAGGGCAGCGGTGTCAAACTCTTGCTCTTTGCTGATGATATGACCTGATACTTAGAAAACCAGAGACTCAACCACAAAACTCCTGGAAGTGATCAAGAATTACAGTAATGTCTAAGGGTATAAAATCTATGTCCACAAATCCTTTACATATGCCAATAATAGCGAAGTTGAGAAGGAAATAAAGAACACAATTCCTTTCACGGTAGCTTCAAAGAAAATGAAATACATAGGAATATGCCTAACAAAAGAGGTGAAGAATCTTTACAAGGAAAATCACGAAATCCTAAGAAAAGAAATAGCAGAAGACATTAACAAATAGATTATTCCTCTTGGCTAGGAATAATCAACATTGTCCAAATGTCTATACTACCTACAGCAATTTACAAATTCAATGCACTCCCCATTAAAATATCAACATCATACTTTGAAGAACTGGAAAACATATTAGTTCATTTTATTATGGAACCAGAAAAAAAACCTTGTATGGTCAAAGCTATTCTTAGTAATAAAAACAAAGCCAGAGACATCATTCTACTGGACTTCAGGCTATATTACAAGTCCATAGTTATCAAAACAGCATGGTATTGGCACAAAAATAGAGACATAGAAATATGGAACAGAATAAAATACCAAGAGATGAACCCAGTCTCTACTTGTCATCTGATCTTTGACAAACCGAACAAAAGCATAGTAGGGAAAAGAATCCCTATCAACAAATGGTGCTGGGAGGACTGGATAACCACATACAAAAGACTGAAACTGGACCCGCACTTTTCACCACTTAAAAAATTGAATTAAGATAAATAAAACATTTAAATCTAAGACATGAAATGATGAAAATCTTTGACGAAAGTGTGGGGAAAACTCTTGATGATGCTGGACTAGGGAAAGATTTTAGGATGAAGACTTCAGTGGCCATCTCAAGAACAACAAAAATAAATGAATAGGACTTAGTTAAACTGAAAAAGGACACAACAAGTAAAGCACAAAGATAACTTTCAGAATAATAAAAAATATTTGGATGGTATGGATATGACAAAAGATTGATAAATAGATCTACAGAGAACTCAATCAATAAAAAAGGAGCAAATGATCTAATCTACCACTGGGCCAAAAGAGATGAACAAAACCTTCTCTGAGGAAGACAGGTGAATGGCTATCAAACATTTGAAAAAGCCTCATAAACCCTGATCATTAGAGAAATTCAAATCAAAACCACACTGAGATATGACCTAATCCCAGTGAGAATGACCCACATCACAAAGTCTCAAAGCTACACTCTACTGAGGGCAATAAAGTGAGACTCTCTCTCAGAAAGAAGGAAGGAAGGAAGGAAGGAAGGAAGGAAGGAAGGAAGGAAGGAAGGAAGGAAGGAAGGAAGGAAGGAAGGAAGGAAGGAAGGAAGAAAAAGGTGAGTTGGCTTGTCTAGGCAGAATTAATCCAAGTCAGGTTTATCCAAGTCATTGTGGGTTTCAGGGCAGTTCCCTGAATCCTAAAATATCAGAGGATCTGGCAGCTGTCTGGGTCCTCAGTTCTCGGAATGCTCTTGGATAAAAATGACCAGACACCTCTAAGTAAGGCAAGTATGGAACAAGATTTACTGAGGAAGAGAAAGGTAGGTGTACAGAGTAAGAAAGTTTGCAAAGCAGGACACATTCACTGAAGTCAGCAAATGGGCTTCCACTGTCAGGGCAAGTAGGCAAAGAGGCAACCTGAAGTTGTTAATCTACTTTTTCTGATTTGGAACTGAGTACATGTTGTTACGAAGTGCAAGAGTAAAAGACCACCAGGAATGCCAATTAATTGATGCTAATTTAGGAGTCTTTATTAGGTTGGCCAATGACTGCTACTCTACGTGGATACAGAGGGAACATTACTGGCTGTGAGGAGGAGGGGAGCATATATGGGGCAAATTATCTATATTATCAGGGGCTATGTGCAGTTTGACAAGAGAGTGAGTAACCAATTTTTCATAATCAGTTTGTACAGAAACAGAAGACGTTTATGGCACTTGATTACATAGCAATTCACACAATTGGAAAAACAGCAATTATACAAGAGGGAAAACAGAACAATTTTAAATGGACACTGGGTCAGCCGGTTACAGTAGCACCCGTGAGGTGGACGGCTTCCCGTTGCTCATTACCTCAGTTTCCCATTTCTAATTCTTAACTTTCCTTACTTTCTTTTTTTTGTGTGATTTTTTTTTGGCCGGGGCTGGGTTTGAACCCACCACCTCTGGCATATGGGACCGGCGCCCTACTCCTTGAGCCACAGGCGCTGCCCTACTTTCCTTACTTTCTTATGGGGGTACACTGGGGTCAATGAAAGAGGGTCCCTTCACTTCAATGTGATGCTCATATTTTCATTATTGTGGTACCTCAGTTAGGACAATGTTCACCAAATCCATCCAGATTGTTAGGAAAGATATAAAATCATCATCTTTTCATGGCTGCATAGTAGTCCATGGTATACATATACCAGAGTTTAATCCATTCCTGTGTTGAAGGGCATCTGGATTATTATCACATCTTTGCAGTTGTAAATTGTGCTGCTATTTGAGTGAAAATATCCTCATGGGAAAAATAACTTCATTTTCTTTTGGGTAGATACCTAGAATAGGATTGGTGGATCTAATAGTAGGCCTACATTGACTTTTTTAAGGAATATCCATACCTCTTTCTACAGCAGCTATAGTAGTTTTCAGCCCCACCAACAATGCATGAGTGTTTGCTCCTCTGGGCACTCACCATGTGTTGTAGGTCATTCTGAGATGGTTAGGTGGTATCTCTGGTGGTATCTTGAAGGGGGTTCAATTTTCATTTCTGTCATGATTGGGGATGATGATCATTTTTTCATGTGTTTGCTAGCCATTTGTAATTCCTCATGAGAAAAGTTTTTCTTTCTCTTGCCCAGTTTTTAATGGGGTAGTTTTACCTTTTCAGGTTGATTTGCTTGAGTATTTTGTAGATTCTGGTCATTAACACATAGTTGGATTTGTAGTATGCAAATACCTTCTCCTATTCTGTACGTTGCTTTCCTTTGTTCAATGTGTTCTTACCTTTATAGGAACTTTTTAACTTGATCAGTTCCCATTTGTTTATTTTGTTGCTGCAATTTCCAGTGAGGTCTTCATAAATGCTTTCCCTAGACTAATAAGATTAAGAGTTTCCCACACTTTCTTCTGGGGTTTTTAAAGTTTCATATCTTAGATTTAAACCTCTTCTCCATTGTGAGTTAATTTTTGTGAGTGGTGAGGGTGTGTGTGTTTAGTTTTAGTCTTTTACATGTGGCTAGCTTTCCCAGCATGATTTCTTTTCTTTTTTTTTTTTTTTGAGACAGAGTCTCACTGTATCACCCTACGTAGAGTGCTGTATCATCACAGCTCACGGCAACCTCAGACTCTTGGGTTTAAGTGATTCTTTTGCCTCAGCCTCCCAAGTAGCTGGGACTATAGGCACCTGCCACAACACCTGGCTATTTTTTGTAGCATTGTTGTTTGGCAGGCCTAGGCCTTGCTTGAACCTGTCAGCCTGGGTGAATGTGGCTGGCACCCTAGCCGCTGAGCTATGAATGCCGAGCTGATTTATTAAAATTTTATAGTATTTCATTTTATTGTAGGTAGGATTGTTTTCTTAACTTTTTCTCAGTTTGTTGTTAGAGTTTAGAAACGCAAGTCAGTTTTGAATGTTGACTTACAACTGTAGTGAATGGGTTTATAATATCTTAAATTTTTTGTTATAATCATAACCTGACCACTTCATCTAAAAGTAAAGAGAGTTTTACTTTTTTTTTTTTCTTGAGACAGTCCCACTTTGTCACCCTAGGTAGAGTGCCCTGGTGTCACAGCTCACAGCAATCTCAAACTCTTGGGCTTAAGTGATTCTCTTGCCTCAGCCTCCTGAGTGGTAGTGGCATAACCTAGGTCACGTAAGTTATAGCTGAGTCTATGGTACAGTATGATCATTTTTTAATTCTGTTGCCAGGACTATTATTGGAAAGTCTGCGAGTGGGTCATGTTCCAGCTCTCACAAAATCATACTCTTTAATCTTGGTCTCTACTAGGGTTTCAGAAACACTGACCTAAATCCCAAAACACCCAAAAAGGCCACTTTATCTGGGCTGTCAAGTACACTGTGGGGATATGAGTGGAAGCCCTCCTATTCTGTCATCTTCCTTCTGTTACTCTCCTAAATGTTTCACTTTCTGAAATGTTGCATGTAAAATTTGTACATGGTTCTTAGATTAGAAGTTCGGAAATAAAGTGCTAAATTTACAGGTTATGTAAGAAGCAAATTACATTACTAGTGAGCCCCTCATATTTATTAAAATGGTTGTAAGTGGCTAGGCATGCATCGTTCAGTAGTTATGGCACGGGCCACATGCTCCTGGGCTGGTGGGTTCAAGCCCAGCCCTGGCCTGAGAAAGAACAAAGACAACTGCAACCAAAAAATAGCCAGGTGTTCTGGTGGGCTCCTGTAGTCCCAGCTACTTGGGAGGCTGAGGAAAGAGAATCACTGAAGCCCTAGATTTTGAGGTTGCTGTGAGCTGTGATGCCATAGCACTCTACCGAGGGTGACATAGTGAGACTCTGTCTCAACAACAACAAAAAAATGGCAAAGTGTTGTGGCAAGTGCTTGTAGTCCGAGCTATAAGGGAGGCTCAGGCAAGAGAATCGCTTGAGCCTAAGAATTTGAGGTTGCTGTGAACTGTGATGCCATTGCACTCTACTGAGGGTGACAAAGTGAGACTCTGTCTCAATAAATGAATAAAAATTAAAAAAAATAATAAAATGGATGTAAGTTAAACTTTATTGCAGGAAACAAGGAATCACTAAAATTTATATCATTCTCAGCCTATATTTAAATGATGATATAAATTGATCCCAAATGTTTACTTTTTATTTTAGTAATTCATACCACATTTTTCAACCTTTATGTTATTCAGGCTAGTCCACGTCATTTGGAAAGAGCAGGTTTTCTTATTTTTTGTGTAAAATTTGTACCAATATTCATGGGTGCACAGAATTGAAAATAGTAGATACCAAATGTAGTAATTTTTTGCCATAGTGTGTTATTCTTTTGCTAAACAATATTACCTTGTTTCTTTTCAAATGTATGTTTCACCAGATAAGTTAATTGTATTTTTAAAAATTTAAACCTGAATATTAACAGTTCGATAAGAATCTTTAACTCAGTATACTTTAGCATGATGTAGTGTATTATTTATATATATTTGGGCATGCGTTTTGCCTATAAAAGTATCTGTGATGTATATATATTTTTATATATATATATATTTTTTTTTTTTGAGACAGAGTTTCACTTTATCGCCCTCAGTAGAGTATTGTGGCGTCACAGCTAACAGCAACCTCCAACTCCTGGGTCTAGGTGATTCTCTTGCCTCAGCCTTCCCAGTAGCTGGAACCACAGGCACCTGCCACAATGTCTGGCTATGTTTTTCTTTTATAAATATTGCCCGTACATGTACACGTTTAGGACCTGCATTATCCATAATTATCTAAGACTTACTATGTGTGTGCATGTGTGTAGTCAATGATTTTTTTCATCCTGTCTAGCTGAGAAATGGAGAAATATTTTTAAATTAACAATGTATTTTTTGTTTGAATCTATGTAATTTCGGAAGAGAAACAAATTTTTTATTTGAAGGTAATTTATTTATTTATTTTGAGACAGAGTATAACTATGTCACCCTCAATAGAGTGTCATTGTGTCACAGCTCACAGCAACCTCAAACTCTTAGGCTTAAGTCATTCTTGTGCCTCAGCCTCCCAAGTAGCTGGGACTATAGGCGCCAGCCACAATGCCTGGCTACATTTTGTTGTTGTTGTTGTTGTTATTGCTGTTGTTGTCCTTGTTGTTTAGCAGAATGTGGCTGGGTTCAAACCCACCAACCTCGATGTATGTTGCTGGTGGCCTAACCCCTGAGCTACGGGTGCGGATCCTTGAGGGTAATTTTTTGAAAAGTTTTTTAATTATATCTTTCAGGTAAGCAAATTTAGCACATTGTTAATTGTGGTTAAAAAATAATAAAATTGTCATCCAATATTTTTAAGTGCACAGTTTAGTGTTATAAATCATTTTAACATAGTTTTCAACAGATTTCTAGATATTTTTTATTTTACAAATATGAACGTTAATACTGACTATAAAACAAATGATCTTTTTCACCTGTCTCCTGAAGAATATTATTCTACTTTCTCTTTCTTTGTGTTGGACAATTTTATATGTTGTATGACAGTAATAATACTGTATCTGTTTCTTTTTCACTGTAGTATTTTACTTAACATAATATCTTTAAGTATGTCCCTACCGTAATGTGTCAAGATGTCTTTTTTAAGGCTATGTATATACCATTTTGTGTGGCACCTTTTATTTATCTACTCATTGATAAAAAGATATTTGTTTTGCTTTTAGGTATTGAGTTTGCTTCCAAGTATTGTCTTTAATGAGTAATGCTGTAATGTACATAAATGTGCAAGTATTTATTCAATTTTTTTAATATATTTGAGATATTGTGGATACGCTCATGAGTAACATGTGCATGTTTTTGCTTTTATTTCCTAAACCTTTGGTACTGTGTGTGAGAAATAACTACAAAGGCCAGTTGTCATGAAGCTTCCCCTTACATATGCTTCTAGGAGTTTAATAGTTATAGGTCTTATGTTTAAGTTTTTGTCTATGTTTTTAGTTGAACCATTGTAATTCTGCATATATATGGGTACAATTTATTGTTTCATATGATGGTGCATAATAATAAAATGATGGTATTTATTATACACATTACCTCATGCTTTTATTAGTTTTTTGTTGTGAGAACATCCATAAGCTGTTCTTCTGAATAGTTTATAATATATAATACTTAACTTTTAATCATTTTCACCTTACTGTGTAATAGAAGAGTAAAACATTTTCCCTTCTTTTTTGTACCTGTCAACCATCCTTGTCTCCCCCTCCCCTGCCCTCAATCTCTGGTAACTATTGTTCTACTCCCTGCTCCTATGATACCACTTTTTTAAGATTTCATACATGAGGGGGAGTGGAGGCAAGATGACTGACTGAAGCCAGCTTTCCACAGAGGCTTCCATCCAGAAGAAGAGTTAAAGAACAGAAATTTACAAGTAACCTGGCAGATTAGAGCTGCTCCAAGACAGAAGGTTGAAGAACACACATCAACCCTGCTGAGGTGAGCTGCAACCCCAAGGATACAAACAAAAGGTACAAAATCCATTGCCAAGAGGACAGGAGTCCCCTACTCCATGAGAACAGCTCAGAGTACCCAATAAACAAATGAGCAGAGTTCAAAAGTCCTCTCATTACATCCCATGAGAGAGACCCTCTAAAAACTGAACCTACTTCCCCTACTAGGGTGCCATGGTGCTCTCCTGCCAGGCATAAAACTGTATGTAATCTCTACCTGCAATTCTGAGCTCTCAGCACTCCCCTCCACTCTCACTCTGAGGTCTGGAAGCCTGTCCCCCAGGAGTTTAGATTCTTGGGTATTTTCTTCAGAGGTGTGGGCAGGGCACGGAATGCTGCTGGTCAGTGCTGATTCTGTGGCACAAGAGTGAGGAGAGGATGGTCGGCTGAGAGGAAACCACACAGGAGAGGCAGTGCTCCGAGGCACAGAGTAGCAGCCACAGTGGCAACAATAGGGCTCACCCGTGGATATTCGGGAGTCACACCCACTGTCTCTCTGGGCAACCAGAGGAGGCTGGGCATATTCTCTGGTAGCAGCCATTGGCAGAACAGATCTGGGATGGAAATGCAGGCCCCACATTGGGTAATATTGTTCATTAAAATTGTTTTTTCAATTCATTAACAATGGAAAGATAATTTTCCATTTAATCATGTGTTTTTCAATTTATTCATTCATGTTTTATGTTTTTTAATGTAGATAACGTTTACCTTTTACATTAAGTTTATAGCTAGATATCTTAATTTTTTACACATTTTGTGCTTGCATAAAAGCATTGGTCAACCTTTTTATTGCTAAAAGCACTCACAAAATTAGCTATAGAAGGTATATGTATAATGTATATGTGTATATATTTGCTTATGTGAGAGAGACAGAGAGAATAAAGGCCATACATGAAAATCCAATGCTAATATTGTAGTGAATGAAGAAATGCTGAAAGGTTTTCTCTGAGATTTGGAATGTTTTCTTCACTCATGTTCAGCATAGTAATGGAAATTATTGTGAGACCAACAACAATAAAGAATTAAAGGCTCAGCACCCATAGTACAGTGGTTACGGTGCCAGCTACATACCTCAAAGGTGGCAGGTTTGAATCTGACCTGGGCCACCTAGCCAACAATGACAACTGCAACAACAACAAAAATAGCCAGGCATTGTGGCAGGGGCCTACAGTCCCAGCTACTTGGGAGGCTGAGACAAGGGAATCACTTGAACCCAGGAGTTTGAGGTTGCTGTGAGCTGTGATACCACAGCATTCTACTGAGGGTGACATGGTGAGACGCTGTCTCAAACAAAAAAAAAAAAAAAAAAGAAAAAAGAATTAAAGTCATTCAGATTGGAAAGTGGGAAACCAAACTGTCCCAATTATCACACAATGGTCTTATATGTAAAAAAATCTAAAGACTACCCCACAAGAAAATCTCTTGAAACTATTAAATAATCAGAGAAGCTACAGAATGAAGAATTAGTAGCATTTGTGTACACTAACAGTGAACTAAAAAATAAATTTTAACATTCCATTTAGAAAAGCTATTAAAAGCCCAGTTTGTTTATTTTGAGTTCTTGTTTGTGTAAAGTGCAAGGTAAGATTTAACTTCAGTTTGTCCAATTTGATCCAGTATCCCTAGCCTTATTTTGTGAAGAGACTGTCTTTTTCTATTCTGATAAAAAACAAGCTGAACATAAATTAACCATATATATAAGGCTTTATTTCTAGGCTTTCTAATCTGTTTCATAATCTGTCTCTCCTTACTGAAAATATCAGACTGTTTTAAATACTATAGCTTTGTAATAATGTCTTTTTTTCTTTCTCTCTCTGTTTTTTTTTGAGAACGAGTATGACTTTGTTGCCCTGGGTAGAATGTTGTGACATCATAGCTCACAGCAACCTCAAACTCTTGGGCTCAAGAGATCCTGTTACCTCAACCTCCCAAGTAGCTGGAACTATAAGCACCTACCACAATGCCTGGGTATTTATTTATTTATTTTGAGACAGAATCTCAAAATAAGTGACATGGCACTCACCCTGAGTAGAGTGCCATGGCATCACAGCTCAGAGTAACCTCAAACTCTTGGGCTTAAGCAATTCTCTTACCTCAGCCTCCCAAGTAGCTGGGACTGCGGGTGCCCGCCACAACACCTGGCTATTTTTTTGTTGTAGTTGTCATTGTTGTTTGGCAGCCCTGGGCTGGGTTCAAACCTGCCAATTCCAGTATATGTCACTGGCACCCTAGCCACCAAGATATAACAGCTGATTCGGCCCAGCTATTTTTAGAGATGAGGTCTGGCTCAGGCTGTTCTTGAACCTGTGAGCTCAGGCGATCCACCTGCCTGGGCCTCCCAAGTGCTAGGATTACAGGCATGAGCCACCCTAACCTGCCCTTATTATGAATTTTTATTCCTAGCTTTATTCCACTTTAATCAGAAATGATGCTTTGTGTGTTGTGGTGGGTGTGTAGGTATGGAATACTTCTGAAAGCTTCTGATCAGTGGCTCATCATTATATAGTGTTCGTTGTTTTTTCTGGTGGCAATTTTATTTTTTTTGAGACAGAGCCTCATGCTGTCAACTTGTCTAGAGTGCCATAGCATCAGACTAGCTCACAGCAAAGTCAAATTTTGAGTTCAAGCAATCCTTCAACCTTCCGAGTAGCTGAGTTTGCAGGTGAACACCCTGATGGCTAATGTTTCTTGGTAGAATAGGTCTTGCTCAGCCTGGTCTGAAACTCCTGTACTCAAGCTATTCTCTTATCTCAGCCTCCTAGGGTGCTAGGATTACAGGCATGAGCCAACATCCCCAGCCCTTTGTGACAACTTTTGACGTTAAGACATATTTTGCCAACGTGCGAGTATTTAACTTCTATTCAATAACATTTCTCTCATTTTTTTTTTTTTTACTTTCAAACGATTTGTGACTTTATACCTGAAGTGCTTTTGTAGAAAGCAATGTTGGATGTTATTTTTTGAATTTATTCAGACAAAAGATGTCTTTTGATTTATTTAATTTATTTATATAAAAAGGAAATACTGAAACAAAATGACTATTGCATTTTATTTATTTTTGTAGTGTTACATGATGAAGAAGGTCAGGTTGTCTGCCACTGTCAGTTAATATGTAGAGATGGAGATAGGTGTACTAAACTTTATTTGTTAGAAGGCTGGGATTCGGCAGCTCCTGTGGCTCAGTGAGTAGGGCGCCGGCCCCATATGCCGAGGGTGGCGGGTTCTCAAACTGCAACAACAACAAAAATAGCCGGGCATTGTGGCGGGCGCCTATAGTCCCAGCTGCTCGGGAGGCTGAGGCAAAAGAATCTCGTAAGCCCAAGAGTTGGAGGTTGCTGTGAGCCATGTGATGTCATGGCACCCTAACGGAGGGTGGTACAGTGAGACTCTGTCTCTACAAAAAAAAAAAAAAAAAAAGAAGGCTTGGATTCTGGAGAACAGTGAAAGCAGTCTCTCTAAGACTGTTTTGTTCTTCCATTTCTAACATTATAGTTTGATATATTTATGTTTAAAATGAAAACTATGTGTCAACTCTTAGTTCAAACAATAATTGGTAGAACCTATGACTCATAAATAATAAATATTTTAATTTAAAAGTTAATCTCCTAAATCAATCCACCTAAACTACTTAAGATAAGCATTTTTTTAGGTGGTAGATAAGTTGTGTGTGTGTGTGTGTGTGTGTGTGTGTGTGTGTGTGTAGAGACAGTCTCACTTTATCACCCTCAGTAGAGTGCCGTGGCATCACACAGCTCACAGCAATCTCCAACTCTTAGGCTTAGGCGATTCTCTTGTCTCAGCCTCCCCGGTAGCTGAGATTACAGGCACCCACTACAATGACACAAATGCCCAGCTATTTTTTGTTGCAGTTTGGCCAGGGCCAGGTTCAAACCCTAGGTATATGGGCCTGTGCCCTGCTCACTGAATCACAGGCACCACCCTCAACTTCATATTGTTTTGTTTGAGTTCGTTGGGTTTTTACTCAGGACATAAGTCTAAACGTGGAAATGATGTAATTTAGACAACTTGATTTGAAGTGGTGAGTCCACTTTCTCCTGAGTTTTTCAGGTCTTTTTAAGTCTTGAGAATAACTTCATTAATGGCTAGAATGTCTATAGATTTCAGGAAGCAGGGCAAGGGACCTGTCCTTAAGCAATTGAGAGTGTGGCATAGTGTAGTGGCAGGCTTGCCATAACAGAGATAAGATGTTACTTACTGGAGGTCATGAAAAAGTTGGAAAGGTATTTTGGATATTGGGGTTAAGGGCAGTTGAGTATGTTTTTTTTTTTTTTGGTCTGAGTGGGTAGGTTACTGAAAGATAGATCTCCAGTAGGATTTGAAGGATACATCTCAAAAACTACTCCAGGGTAAAGAAGTAAACAGAAGTTTAAACTGGCTTCTTTACACTGACGGGGATGAAGTTAGGGTTGTGTTCAGGGTAAAAGAATAAAATTATTTAGTGGTCACCTACAAATATTTACAAGTTCTGGATTTTGAGGCTAAGGTTTCTTTGAGAGAAGATTTAAAGATTTAAAGATTTGGCACAGTTTTTAAGATTATATTTAATTTAAAAGTTTTTATAGGCTTGGAGCCTTTAGCTGTCCACGTATACCCAGGCTGAAGGGTTGGAACACAGCCTGAGCCAGCTAAACAACAATGACAACTACAACAAAACAATAGCCAGGCGGTGGGGTGGACGCCTGTAGTCCCAGCTACTTGGGAGGTGGAGGCAAGAGAATCACTTAAGCTGAAGAGTTTCAGGTTGCTGTGAGGTGTGACACCACAGCACTCTACTGAGGGCAACAAAGTGAGACTCTGTCTCAAAAAAAAAAAGAAAGAAAGAAAGAATTTTTTTTTTTTTTTTTTATAGAACTGATCTGACGTTCTGGGCAGTTGAAGTAAATATTTCTGAAAATTAGTTGAGTGTAGAGTAACTTGTTATTTCGTGTTATAGTCACATCACTTACAGAGAAATTTTTATTCAGGTTTTAATTTTTCTTGAGGTATTTATATAGACAAGGTAGATAGTGTTGAATATTGTACATATTTCTTCTAGTGTAGCCAGCAGGTAAATTTTGTTGAGCCTTCATGCTTTTCTAGTTGTTTCAGCTTCAGAGTCAGAGACAAATTTCCTTTTTTTTCTTTTTCCCAGACAGAGTCTCACTCAGTCTCCCTGGGGTTGAGTGCCCTGGCATCATTATTGGAATTTCTTTCCTCAATAGTCCTTGGTATCAGGGATTCAAAGAATGAATCCGTGTATCACGGATCAGTCATAAGATATAAGTTATTACACAGAAATGAATACAGAAAAAGTGAAAAACAACACCAGAGCTCTTGGCAGAGAGAAAGGTCCATGTTGGAAAATCTCCACCTGGGTCCTTTGTCTAGCAGTATATATAGTCACCTGTGTCCTTTGTAGTTACGTTTGGCCAGGATTTTGGTAAGGAATGAATACAGGGCAAGGTGAATGAGCCATTCACTTCATAAAATTTCCCAGGCCTAGGAAAAGGGGGGGGACTTCATTGGTCATCCTTGAATCAGGGAACTCTGTATCATCTGTAGGCCTGTGAAATGCTCACTGGGTAGTTGTGCAGGCAGAAGAGGGCTCTCTGTGTCCAAGGATGGTTCTGGGGTTGGCATGCACAGCAGCGCAGGGTGTGCCGTGGTCTCCCTCAACTAACTAGGGACCCCCAGGCTTTGGCCATGCTTGCCCCTCTCCCCTGCTTTTGATTCCCTAGCCCTTACCTCCCTGAGTTCCATGTACCAATAATTCCAGAGCAGTGATGCAGAAGGTGAGGTGGGTCCTACTTGTACCAAGCTGGGGCCCTACTAACCCTGTATCAACAGCAACATCTAACTCTTGGGCTCATGCAATCCTCTTTCTTCGGTCTCCCAAGTAGCTGGGACTAGAGGTGCCCACCACAACACCCAGCTATTTTTAGAGACAGGATCTCGCTCTTGCTCAGGCTGGCTCCAAATCTTGAGCTCAGACTATCTACCTGTCTGGGCTGCCCAGAGTGCTAAGATTACAGGCATAAGCCACCACATCTGGCCCACAGACAAATTTCTAATTACATCTTGTTTGGTATATAGAGATTGGGACAAGTATTTTCAGTCAGATTTTGCAATGTTGTTTCTGGGGCAGTCATCCCAAAATTTATCAGAGATTTGTACTTTGGAGTAAATATTTTTAACTTTGTTTCTTTTTTTAGTATCCACTTTGAAATTAAAAATTTTACAAATTAAAACCTAACATGTTGGGCGGCGCCTGTGGCTCAAGGAGTAGGGTGCCGGTCCCATATGCCAGAGGTGGCGGGTTCAAACCCAGCCCCGGCCAAAAACCACAAAAAAAAAAACAAAACAAACAAAAAAACCCTAATATGTTATCTTAGGGCTAAGATATGTTTCTTAGGGCTAAGAAGCAGGAAGAAAAATAAATCAGGACAAATTTGATTAATGTATGTATATAATTTTATATATTTTTGGCTAGTCTTTTTATCCTGTTAACAGATCAGTTTAGTTAAACAGTTATGTCTCATTTTATGACGTGGTATTATAGACAAGGCTGGCATTTAATATAGGTGGGCCAGCTTCTTATTTCTTTTTGTTTTAAAATTGGTTTTCTTGGAACATTTTATAAGGAATTTCAGGTTAGGCTTGAAAGTTTCTCACAACCCCGGGTTTTATCTGTGTCGTTAGGTATCTGTATGTATATATTGAGTAAATAATTTATCTCTAGAAGTTCTGAAGTAAATTGGGATTTCCAGACCTGTCAGAAAGTGTCATTTTTTATTTAGCACAGATCAGGAAATGTTACTAATGAAGCATCTGGCTAGTTTTTCCAATGGGCTTTTTATTGGCCTTATAAAGTCAACTTTAATTTTTTTTTTTTTTTGAGACAGTATCTTAACTTTGTTGCACTTGGTAGAGTTCCATAGTATCGTAGCACAGTAACCTCAAACTCTTGGGCTCAAGTGATCCTCTTCCCTGAGCCTCCCAAGTAATGGGAGTACTGCTGCACAGCACAACACCTGCCTATTTTTTAGAGATGAGGGTCTGGCTCTTGCTCAGGCTGGTCTTGAACATCCAAGCTCAGGCTATCCACAGGCGTTAGCCTTCCAGAGTGCTAGGATGAACTTTAGTTTTTGAACATAGTCTTGACACCTCTGAAAATTTTATTCTTGTTAAAGCTTTTGTAAAATAACCAGTGTTTTTAATTGTGTTTTATAAAAGAAAATATATTCTTATTGAACTTATGCAAATAACTATATTGTCAGAAATTAAGAATATTCCCAAATGATTTTTAAATGCCAGGGAAATCAAGGAGAGAGGAAAATAAATGTTTCTAATTTTAGGCTTGGTGGCTGTAGCTCAGTGGCTAGGGAGCTAGCCACATTCACCAGGGCTGGCAGGTTCAAACCCTACCAAGGCCTGCTAAACAACGACAACTACAAAAAAAAAAAATTGCCAGGCATTGTTTCAGGCACCTGTGGTCCCAGTTATTTGGGCAGCTGAAGCAATAGAATCACAGTTCAAGAGTTTGGGGTTACTGAGAACTGTGACGCCACAGCACTCTACCAAGGGCGACATAGTGAGACTCCATCTAAAAAAAAAAAAAAAAAATCATAATTTTCCCTAAAAGTAGATACCTGGTTGAAAGTTATAAATAGTTAAAAAGATGAAAAAACATTTTTTTGACTCCTAGAAAACAGAGCACAAAAAGAACTAGCAATGTTTTAAACAAAAAGTCATAAAAATTAGTTTAGTTGTATGTAATTGTTTTCTGTTCTGGTTTAGTTTTCTAATTGAAGTCCTGGAAGTGGTTTTTAGTTTGATGGTATATGATCCTTTAAGTTATTAGAAATTTGTATTTAACAGAACCTGGTAACTTTTTCATTACTTTTTGAAGGATAAACTTTGAACTAAGTTACAAAAAAACTTTTTGAGATGAATCAAAACATTATTACTTATTACATACCCTAAAACAGACTAATATTTTATAATAAACTGGATTATATATAAATTTCTTCACAAATTTCCTTCCCTGAGTTCCATTTAACCTGTGGACACAATATACAAACATTTTAAAACTTCTGTTTTGTCCCGTCTTTCACTTTTTTAATTAACTAGTCATTCTGTTTCAGATAAGATTCTTACACAATGTTATTTTTCTTTCTCTTTAATCTTTCTTACACAATGTTATTTTTCTTTCAAATAAGATTCTTACAAAATGTTATTTTTCTTTCTCTTTAATCTTTCTTACACAATGTTATTTTTCTTTCAAATAAGATTCTTACACAATGTTATTTTTCTTTCTCTTTAATCTTTCTTACTCCCAGAAAACCACTTTTCACAAAACAGGATTAGAGTTTTTACTCTAAAGTTAATTATTCACTTTGCTAAACTGATAATTAGAAGATTTAAAAGGCAAAAATCATATTTTAGACAAAAACTCAGTTTACCAAACAATTTTAGCAGCCGGAGTATTATATTTTACAAATGACTCAGGCATTCTATAGAAATGTAACATGACTTTAAAGTTTTAGGTTATTATAAAGTTTTGTAGCTGCTATTTTCAGAGAGGAGAACATGTCCTTAGGCCTCACCATAGCCACCTACTTATCTGAACTCAAAATTTAGAGGCTTAAAATTAAGAACATAAATTCACAGTCAAATCTATCAAAATTCAGAAATATTAAAGAGGTCACTATTCTATAATCCTTAAACATCTGAATTTTAAAAACAGTTTAGAAACTAATTTTATTTGTCAAAGAGTATCAAAGTCATCTGAAAACAAAAAGGCATTTTAGTTCTTTTCTGTGTTTCTGATAAAATACTTGATGTAAACGTTTACTTTTTTCCCAAAGTCAATTAGTTCTTTTGCATACTGTGATGGTGAAATATCACACATACATGACATATACAGACACATAAACCAATATATAGACAGGAGCAGAATTTTTATTTGCCAGCTTTTAAACACATATCTTTATTCAGACTATTAATTTTTTAATTACCTAATTTATGTATGTTAACAATTTATCTATGTTTTAGTTATCATTTTAAGTTATTTTTCTATTCACTATTTTACACCCTGTAAATAAGATAATATATACTTTTTTTTTTTTTTTTGTTTTGAGACAGAGTCTCACTATGTTCTCCTTAGTAGAGGGCTGTGACGTCACAGCTCACAGCAACCTCAAACTCGTGGGCTTAAGAATTCTCTTGCCTCAGCCTCCCAAGCAGCTGGGAATATAGCGCCTCCCACAATGCTCAGCTAATTTTTGTTGTTGTTCTAATTGTACTTGTTGTCTAGGACACTTGGACTGGGTTCGAACTCATCAACCCTGGTGTATGTGGCGGGCGCCCTAACCATTGAGCCATGGGTGCCAAGCCAATATATATACTTTTAATTAATTTTTATACTCAAAAGTTTTACCAAGAAAAAAACAAACTTATAATTTTTTTATATATATTTTATTTTATTGAGACAGAGTCTCACTGTGTTACCCTACGTAGAGTGCCAATGTGTCACATCTCACAGAAACCTCAAACTCTTGGGTTCAAGCAATCCTTTTGCCTCAGCCTCCCAAGTAGCTAGGAATACAGGTGCCTGCTATAATTCATAACTATTTTTAAGGTCAATTTTTTTTTTTTTTTTTGCAGTTTTTGGCCAGGGCAGGTTTCAAACCACCACCTCAGGTATATGGGGCCGGTGCCCTACTCCTTGAGCCATAGGCTCAGCCGAGATAGCCACAACACCTGACCATTTTTTGGTTGCAGTTGTCATTATTGTTTGGCAGGCTAGGGCTGGATTCAAACTTGCTGGCTCTGGTGTATGTGGCTAATACCTTAGCCACTTGAGCCACAGGTGCTACGTCTGTGCCAGAGTTTCTAAATCCATACCTATACTTTTTCTAAATCCATACTTTAAAGTCTGGTTTCCTCCTAGACCTTTGATCTGTGACCTGGGCCATCCTCTTCATTCACATCCTCCTACTGGGTGTTTGGGTATTATTTTCTCTCTTTACATTTGTTTCAAAAAGGTGACCAAGTCCAGTTTAAAGACAGCAAGTTCTATTTCATTTGAAAAAGACACATGAGGGTCGGTGCCCGTAGCACAGTGGGCCTATGCACCAGATGCTAGGTGGTTGGAACCAGCCCGGCCTGCTAAACAATGACAATTGAACAAAAAAATAGGTGGACATTGTGGCAGGCATGTATAGTCTCAGCTACATGGGAGGCTGAGGCAAAAGAATTGCTTAAGCCCAAGAGTTTAAGGTTGTGAGCTCTAACATCATGACACTCTACCAAGGGTGATATACTGAGACTCCATCTCAAAAAAAAAAAAAAAAAAAAAGGAAAGAAAGAAAGAAAAAAAGAAAGAGACACATAAATTTTGCTTGGGGTTTACCAATTTTCAACTTTGTATTGTACTCAATGGAGAAAAAGTGACAGAAAATTCTAAAAAATTACTTTCCATAATACCAATTTGACAGCCTCTGTATTTAAAATGTATTCTTAAGTATTTAAGTACTTAGTGTGGTACTCAGTAGAAAAGAGTGAACATAATGGAAGATTCTAAAAAAAATTTTCCAGTTACTATTTTATGATAGCCTCTGAAGAATATTTAATAAGACATATATTAAATGTGTGGATCCTGGGCTTTACTTTCAAATATGACTGAATTAAAAATAAATAGGAAGGGCTTGGCACCTGTAGCTCAAGCATCTAGGGTGCCAGCCACATATACCAGAGATGATGCGTTCGAATCCAGCCCGGGCCTGCCAAACAACGATGACAATTACAATCAAAAAATGGCTGGGCATTGTGGCGGGTGCCTGTATTCCCAGCTACTTGGGAGGCTGAGGCAAGAGAATCACTTAAACTCAAGAGTTGGAGGTGGCTGTGAGCTGTGACACCAACGCACTCCACCCAGGGCAACAGCTTGAGACTCTTTCTCACAATAAATAAATAAATAGGAGGAACTGGATTATAAAGTGTAGAAAAAAGTATATGTTATATCACTGAATTTCTAGAATCACCACTAAACTAGAGTGAAAGTTGCAATCACCTCAAAAAAGATAAATAATTAGTAAGTCAAAGAAAATTTTTTCGTGTGCATTAACAAACCACAACCTTTCTCCCTGACATCAGGAATCTGAGATTCAGGGCAGCACCTGTAGCTCAAGCAGCTAAGGTGCCAGCCACATACTCCAGAGCCAGTGGGTTTGAATCCGGCCTGGGCCTGCCAAAAAATGCCAACTACAACCAAAAAAGGAGGCTGAGGCAAGAGAATTGCTTAAGCCCAGGAGTTGGAAGTTGCTGTGAGCTATAATGCCATAGCACTCTACCCAGGGCAACAGCTTTAGGCTCTATCTCAAAAAAAAAAAAAAAAAAGGAATCTGAGATTCATTCACACAAAGTACAAGCTTTAAAGACCCATTCAGCAAAGGAAGGAAAGAAAACCCATGAAGTAAATTAGATATTCTGGAGGTAAGGTATTCTCACCCACAGAGACCAGGTTTCTGTAGTTCTCTAACATCACATCCCTATACAAATTGCACTAAGCAGGGTCCAAGTATTCCCAGTCTTCTGGAGTAAATTCTATGGTGACATCCCTGAATGTCAACAGTTCCTGAAGTAAAAATAAATAAATAAATAACACATTGACCAAGTGGCCATGGGCAGAGATTTAGGATCCAGGTATTCCCACCCCTCCAGAGAGAATTATATGCCCATATAACTACATATCAATAATCCCTGAATAAATGAATAAAATGGGCAGAGTTCTTAATTTGACCCCAGATAAAATGAGGGGGTTAAGGCCAGGCATGGTAGCTGATGTCTATAATCCTAGCTCCCTGGGAGGCTGAGGGAGATGGATTGCTTGAACTCAGGAGTACAAGTACAGCCTTAGCAGGAGCAAGATCCTGTCTCTAAAAAATATCCAGGTGCTGTGGCAGGCACCTGTAGGCCCAGCTACTCAGGAGACTGAGGCAAGAGAATCGTTTGAACCCAAGAGTTTGAGCTTTCTATGACCTATGACACCAAGGCACTCTACCAAGTGTGACAAAGTGAGACACCATCTCAAAAAAAAAAAAAAAAAGAATGAGGTTAAGAGAACTAGTTCTGGCTCAGCGCCTGGGGCTGAAGCAGCTAAGGCGCCAGCCACATACACCTGACCTGGCAGGTTAGAATCCAGGCCGGGCCCACCAAACAACAATGACAGCTACAACCAAAAAATAGCCTGGCCTTGTGGCCGGCACCTGTAGTCCCAGCTACTTGGGAGGTGGAGGGAGGGGAATCACTTGAGCCCAGGAGTTGGAGTTTGCTGTGAGCTGTGATGACATGGTACTTTACCCAGGGTGACAGCTTCAGGCTCTGTTTCAAAAAAAATAAATAAATAAAAAAGTACTAGTTCTGACAAACAAAAGTGACCTGAATTGCAGGAGGCACACTTTAATATATCTGAAGACTTTTTCTTTCATATTTGAGAAAGAGACTCTCTCTGTCACCCTGGGTAGGGTGCCATGGTACCCTCGTAGCTCACAGCAACCTCAAACTCTTACACTCGAAAGATCCTCTTGCCTCAGCCTCTTGAGTAGCTGAGACTGCAGTGTCTGCCACAATAATTCCCACATAATTTTTCCATTTTTAGTACAGACAGGGTCTCACTCTTGCTCAGGCTGGTCTTAAACACCTGAGCTCAAGCAATCTACCAGCCTCTGTAGCCTAGAGTGTTGGGATTATGAACAGGAGCCACTGTGCCCACCCTGACCTGAAGGCATTTTCTATCTCTGTGGAAAGAGAATAACATAAGATCCAAAAATTAGTGTAGATACTATGCTTATATAGAATATAAAATTCAAAATTAAAGCATCCACACAGGAATATACATTTTGAGTGCTACAATTTCATCACACAGAATCTGTTGCGTCAGCCTGGCACGGTGGCTCCTCTCTTTAATCCTAGCACTCCAGGAAGCTGAGGCATGTGGTTTTCTTGAGCTCAGGAGTTCAAGGACAGTCTAAGCAAGATCAAGACCCCATCGCTAAAAGAAATAGCCAGGCATTACGACAGGCACCTGTAGTTCCACCTACTTGGGAGGCTGAAGCAAGAGAATCACTTGAGCACAAGAGTTTGAGGTTATTGTGAGCTGTGAGTTGTGATGCCATGGCACTTTACCAAGGGTGACAATGTGAGACTCTGTCTCAAAAATATATATATATATATATATATATAGAATCAGTTGTGTCTGTTCCTCAGATGGAAAAGTCGTGGTGAGTTACAAGTACATTTCTCACTGTGTCTGTGTGTGTGTTCAACAACTACAATCCAGATTAGGATTCAGGAGAGCTGAGTGAGGCTGAGATTCTTTGTTGCTGATAAACTCAGTGGTGATGCTTAAGTATCAGTTCTAAAAGCCACACTTTGAACAGCAGAGGAGGAGAACACTGAGGGAAGAATTCATGGATATCATGGAATTGAAAATTTATTAAATACACAGATTATAACACAATAGCATGAATAGAGCATCCTTTTCATTATTTTTTTTTCTTTTTTTGAGACAGAGTCTCACTATGTTGCCTTTGGTAGAGTGCTGTGGGGTCACAGAGCACAATAGACTCAAACTCATGGGCTCAAGCGATTCTCCTGCCTCAGCCTCTGAAGTAGCTTGGAATACAGGCACCAGCCACAACACCCAGCTATTTTTTTTGTTGTTGTTGTTGTCGTCATTGTTGTTTAGTAGGCCCAGGCCAGGTTCGAACCCACCAGCCCCAGTGAATGTGGCTGGCACCCTAACCACTGAGCTATGGGTGCTGAGCCTGAGCAATTCTTTTGGAACATTTGCTGTAGAGTAGCTGTCATTCTAGCAGTTTTTTTATATAGGTACTTCAAACCACAAAAATAATCTATGAGATAAATAGTTCTGTTTTATGAGAATATTTTGCCAATTATTCTGTAAAAACTAGAACTTGGGTCTCACCCCAGTTTATCTGACTTAGAATTTATCTCAAGGGGACATACAGACTAAAATACAAAGCCAACCCCATCCAAATGTTCACAGCAGATTTTGTAACTGAAAAGAGTAATGACAAAAAGTTAAGGTAGCAACACAAAATAATGTTTACATTTTCTACACACAGATACACAGAAACCGTAACTCTAAGCACATTAAAAGTGATAGAATAGGGCGGCGCCTGTGGCTCAGTCGGTAAGGCGCCGGCCCCATATACCGAGGGTGACGGGTTCAAACCCGGCCCCGGCCAAATTGCAATGAAAAAATAGCTGGGCGTTGTGGCACGCGCCTGTAGTCCCAGCTGCTCGGGAGGCTGAGGCAACGGAATCGCTTAAGCCCAGGAGTTGGAGGTTGCTGTGAGCTGTGTGATGCCACGGCACTCTACTGAGGGCCATAAAGTGAGACCCTGTCTCTACAAAAAAAAAAAAAAAAAAGTGATAGAATAGAACATTTTTGTGTAAAATAAATATATTTAATTATAAAAGAACAAGAAATCTCTGCTGATGATTTCTTTTTTTTTTGGCAGCTTTTGGCTGAAGCCAGGTTTGAACCCACCACTTCTGGTAAATGGGACCAGCGCCCTACTCCTTGAGCCACAGGTGCCACCCTCTGTTGATGATTTTTAAACAAACGTACCATGGAGACCACCATGCATGAAGATATTAACTAAAATTAAAGATATTGATCCGGATCATTATATTTTTTCTAATTTTACTTTTAAATATTATTTTTCTTTTTTTTGAAACATAATCTCAAGCTGTCGCCCAGGGTAGAGTGCCGTGGCATCACAGCTCACAGCAACCTCAAACTCTTGGGCTTAAATGATTCTCTTGCCTCAGCCTCCCAAGTAGCTGCGACTACAGGTGCTTGACACTATGCCTGGCTATTTTCTTTGTTGCAGTTGTCGTTGTTTTAGCTGGCCTGGGCCCAAACAAGCCAGCCTCAGTGTTTGTGGCCAGGCCCTACCCACTGAGATAAGGGCACTGCCCTGTTTTTATATATTCTATGTGCCCTGTTATATTATGAAAGTTTGAGATGCTCAAATATATTAGTTATACATTAATTCTCATTTCCTTTCTCTCAATATACAGAAAAGTAATAAGGAAACATATGCTTGTGCCATGAGGAGACAATGAGATGGAAACCAACAAGACTGCGTTTTTTGAATTCAACTATTTCAAAAGCACTATCTCCAGTCCACAAATATGAGAGCCTTAATTCTCCAACACAAGCTAAGAGGAAATGGAAACGAAGAAAGGGAGTTTTGGCATTAAATGTGATAGTTTATACACATCGCTAAGTATATTATTCCAAGATATACTTAATGACAAAGAGTATTAATGACAAAGAGAAAACCAATAAAACTTTATAGTAAAGGAATCTTGCAGAGAGCCCCATAAACAAGTGAATGAAGTTACCATCAGCTGTAAGGGGACAAATTAGCATAAGGTGTCAATGAACACAGATGGCCAACAATCACCACTGAAATATGATTGGAAAAAATTAAATCATAATCTGAATATAACTTAGGAAACAGCATCTGTGGGGCGGGCACAGGTGACAGCATGTCTTCCACTGGCCATATGAAGCCTGGGCTGAGAACCACCTAGCGAAGTGCTGTCTCTCAATTTTCAAATCCTTTGGGATTCTGAACCCCTCTTAAATTAATCTGGTTCTGCAGGTTTGGAAGGGGTCTGTGAAGTAGCTTTTATGACAAGACCCTCTTAATGCAGATGATGCTCTACGATCCCAGACCCATTAGCACCAGCACTCAGCTAAAGCCAGCAGGGACAGCACACAGAGTCCCACACACCCAACACTTGTAACACAGCACAAATACTGTCCTGAAAATTCACATACTTTGCTGGCAATTGAAAGGTTACAGAGGACTGGAGCAGGCAGCAATGTTTGAGTGAGTCTGCACATGTAAAACAACATGAGCAGTGTGCTAGTGCAATGTGCACTGAGCAGATACCACGTGCTCACAAGTATGTGACAGAGCCTTGTGGTGGGACCATCATAGTGTGAGTTAATATTCAAAATGTACTGGGAGTCAGGCGCTAAATGTCTCCAAATTAAAGGCAGGATTCAAATTAAATAAATACCTGGTCTTGGCTCGGCGCCAACAGCTCAGTGTCTAGGGTACCAGCCACATACCCCAAGGCTGGCGGGTTTGAGCCCAGTCCAGGCCTACTAAACAATGACAACTGCAACCAAAAAATAGCCAGGCATTGTGGCAGGTGCCTGTAGTCAGTCCCAGCTATATGGGAGGCTGAGGCAAAAGAATCACTTAAGTCTAAGAGTTTCAGATTGCTGTGAGCTGTGATGCCAGGGTACCACCACAGGTGAAACAGTGAGACTGTCTCAAAAAAAAAAAAAAAAAAATACTGGGCCTTTACCTTTCCCTACTGTTTCTCTTCTGATATATATATATATGTGTGTGTGTGTGTGTGTGTGTATTTATATATAGCTAAATGCAGACAGTAGCCATACAGAAAAGAGTGGAGTGGTGTTCAGATGGATTTTTTTTTTTTTTTTGAGAAAGAGACTAAAGCTGTCACCCTGAGGAGAGTGCCGTGGTATCATAGCTCACAACAAACTCAAACTCTTGGGCTTAAGTGATTCTCTTGCCTCATCTCCCAAGTTGTTGGTACTACAGGCACCTGCCACAATGCCCAGCTATTTTTTGGTTGTAGTTGTCATTGTTGTTTGGCAGGCCCTGGCTGGATTCAAACCCACCAGCTCTGTTGTATGTGGCTAGCGCAATAGCCGGTTAAGCACCGGCACCAAGCCCAGAGGGATTTTTTCATTATTCTGTTTATATTTACTTTTTTTATGACCTGTAGAGCAGATACTAGATCTGTGAGAGTGAAAACCAGGTTGCTGAATGGGATGTCTCTAGAAACACACGTCTTAATGAGAAAATAAAGGCCCCCCAAATACAAAGTCTTATGTTTCTATTCACTTGATTTTGTGTTTTAAAACCTTGTGAGCACTAGATTTGGAAGGAAAGCAGGAACACCCATGCAAAAGTCTAATGTCTTCTAGCCAGTTCTGTGGGTGAAGATTTCAGGATGGGGAAAGACTTGGACCAGGGCCACAAAAGAATGGATCTGGACAGGGCTGGGGCAGGGAGCAGGCCTGAGCTTCTTATCTCCACATGGCTTGTCTTTAGTTCTATCTTTCCTAAGCCTACCCAAGGGAAATTTTACTCACAGTATTTGTTTCATTT
This sequence comes from Nycticebus coucang, assembly GCF_027406575.1. Lineage (NCBI taxonomy): Eukaryota > Metazoa > Chordata > Mammalia > Primates > Lorisidae > Nycticebus > Nycticebus coucang. The sequence continues at coordinate 29,609,899 of NC_069805.1, read as the reverse complement.
TGATTTTTAAACACTATCCATATTTATAACTTACAATAACAAATAATTTAACCAATTCTCTAAAAAATATCTTATTATAAAGTTAATATTTATTTTTAGCAAGGTAAAAGCAATAAAAATAATCATAATCACAACACTTCTGTTCATATATTGTCCTTCAGTGGTGATATCAGTACTCACAACAACATAAGGGACATGGCACAAATGAAGGCCAACTCCCCTGTATGTCTCCCTTCTTGGCATAGAACACAAGATGCTACGTGCAACCATGTATACACTTTTATAGACTGAAAGTTTCTGGTCATTAAATACCATAACTACTACATCTGATTTTCTTTCTTTCCTTTCTTTTTTTTTGGAGACAGAGCCTCAAGCTGTCACCCTGGGTAGAGTGCGGTGGTATCACAGCTCACAGCAGCCTCAAACTCCTAGGCTCAAGCGAATCTCCTACCTCAGCCTTTAAAGCAGCTGGGACAGGAGGCTGCCACAATCCCCAGCTATTTTTTGGTTGCAGCCATCATTGTTGTTTTGTGGACACAGGCTGGATTCAAACCCGCCAGCTCACGAGTATGTGGCTGGCACCTTAGCCGCTTAAGCCACAGGCACTGAGCCTTCATCTGATTTTCTTATGGCCTAAGAAAATGAAGGCAATTGATTTATCCATCAGTTTGCATCTCCAGTCCCCACCTTGTTCTTCACTCAAATACCAAGAAACTGGAGCAGCTCTCAGCTGAGCCTCTTTCTATGAGAGGAGAAACAAACCATGGACCACTCATTTCTCCCTCTTAAATAGATTGAGGATTAAACCTTGTTGTCAGCATGACAGCAGTCAGCACAGGACACTGTCAAAATCTTCCAGGACCTGGTAAGTGTCCCTAGTAACTTGAGGTTAATGCCATGGTGATCCAGGCAGCAGACACACAGGCTGACTATGCGGGTCAGAGGAGAGAATAAACCTGCCCTGGTGAAGCATCTCACCCTGCATCAGCTATGAGCTATTAGCTCTAAATCATCAGCTACATCATGGGCAAGAAGAGGGACAAAATTATCCAGAAACAGTGTACAGGTTGGCATTGTTGTGGTCAGCACAATGAATATTTTGTGGCCTTTCCCTCTGGTGTCAGAGGTGCTTATTTACAGTTATACTTTCTGTCACCACATACTGTTTACACCAGGAATGCCACACACAAGTACAGCAGCTCAACCAAAGAGATCTGGCAAACATTAAGGTACCCATTTCAAAACTGGAGACTTAAGACATCTATGTTGGCCAGCACAGTGACTTCAGCCTGCAATCCTAGCACTGAAGGCCAAGGCAGGTGCTTGAGCTCAACAGTTGAAGACCAGCCTGAGAAAAAGCAAGACCATCATTACTTTAATAAAAAAAAAAAAAAATTGGACATTGTGGCATGCACCTGTCCCAGCTACTTTGGAAGATGAGGCAAGAGGATCTCTTGAGTCCAAGAGGTTGCTGGGAGTTACGATGCCATGGCACTCTAGGACGGTGACAATTGAAACTCTGTCTAACAAAAATAAGTTATCTAAGATCAATGTTAATTTATCTTAATGAAGAAAATGTCTCCCCTAGGCTTTGGGTATTCTCAGGTCAAAATCTGGCCCTGTCTTGTGAATTCCAGATTGGAACCAGATCGTCTATGTAGTTTCTAGGTGGAATCAATTTGGCTCTGTTCTCTTGAAAGTGAAGGAAAGTGGAGAAGAAATTCCCTCATGTAAAGGCTCTAAAACATCCTGAACAACCCCAGAAACTATATTTATTTATTTTTATTAAATCATAGCTGTGTAAATTAATGCAATCATGGGGTACAATGTGCTGGTTTTAAATATAATTTGAAACATTTCCATCAAACTGGTTAACATAGCCTTCATAGCATTTTCTAAGTTATTGTGTTAAGACTTTTATATTCCATATTTAGTAAATTTCACATGAACCCTTGTAAGATGCACTGTAGGTGTGGTGCCACCAGTTAGCCTTAGTCCACCCATACGTCCCCCTCCCCTCCCCTCTCCTCCCTCTCCCTTTTACCTATATTCTTGGGCTATAATTGAGCTATAGCTTTCAAATGAAAACTATAACTTGGTTTCATAGTAGGGCTGAGTACATTGGATACTTTTTCTTCCATTCGTGAGATACTTTGCTAAGAAGAATATGTTCCAGCTCCATCCATGGAAACATGAAACATGTAAAATCTCCATCTTTTTTTAAGGTGCAATAATATTCCATGGTGTAACTGGAATTAATTAATCCATTTGTGGGTCAATGGGCACTTGGGCTTCTTCCATGACAGCAATTATGAATTGGGCTGCAATAAACATTCTGGTACAAATATATTTGTTATAATGTGATTTCTGGATATATACCTGGTAGAGGAATTGTAAAATTGAATGGCAGGTCTATTTATAGATTCCAAAGTGTTCTCCAAACATATTTCCAAAAGAAACGTATTAGTTTGCATTCCCACCAGCAGTGTAGAAGTGTTCCCTTTGCTCCACATTCACACCAACATCTCTAGCTTTGGTATTTTGTGATGTGGGCTAATCTTACTGGACTTAGATGATATCTCAAAGTAGTTTATATTTGCATTGCTCTGATGATTAAGGATGATGAGCATTTTTTCATATGTCTGTAGGCCGCATGCCTGTCTTCTTCAGAGAAGTTTCTCTTCAAGTCCCTTGCCCACACTGACATGGGATCACTTGTTCTTTTCTTGCTAATATATTTGAGTTCTCTGTGAACTCTGGTTATTAAACCTTTGTTGGAGACAGAACCTGAAAATATCTTCTCCCATTCTGAGGGTTCTCTGCTTGCTTTATTTACTCTGTTCTTGGCTGTGCAGAACCTTTTTAGTTTGATCGGTTCCCAGTAATGTATTTTTGGTATTGCTTCAATTTCCCAGGGGGTCCTCCTCATAAAATATTCGCCCAGGCTGATGTCTTCAAGTGTTTTCCTTGCACTTCCTCCTAGTATTTTTATACTTTCATGTCTTAAGTGTAAATCTTTAATCCAGTGAGTCTATCTTAGTTAATGGTGAAAGGTGTGGGTCCAGTTTCAGTCTTCTACAGGTCACCAGTGAGTTCACTCACTATCATTTGTTAACTGGGGATCTTTTCCCCACTGAATGTTTTTAATTGGCTTGTCAAAGATTAAATAATGGTAAGTAGCTGGGTTCATCTCTTGGTTCTCTAATCTGTTCCATACATCTACCTCTCTGTTTTTGTGCCAGTACCATGCTGTTTTGATCACTATTGATTTATAGTATAGTCTGAGATCTGGTAGTGTGATTCCTCCTGCTTTGTTTTTATTTTTGAGTAATGTCTTGGCTATTCGAGGTTTTTTCTGATTCCATATAAAACAAAGTACTATTTTTTCGAGATCTTTAAATTATGACAGTGCAGTTTTAATAGGGATTGCATTAAAATTGTATATTGCTTTGGGTATTATGGACATTTGACCAATGTTGATTCTTCCCAGCCATGAGCATTGTATGTTTTTCCATTTGTTAACATCTTCAGCTATTTCTTTTCTTAGAATTTCATAGTTCTCTTTTAGAGAACTTTTAAGTCTTTATTAGGTAAACACCCAAATATTTCATCTTCTTTGGCACTACTGTGAATGGAATAGAGTCCTTGATGGTTTTTTCAGCTTGACTATTGTTCATATATATAAAGGCTACAGATTTATCAGAGATGATTTTGTAACCTGAGATGCAGCTGTATTCCTTGATCACTTTTAAGAGTTTTGTAGTAGAATCCCTGGTGTTTTCCAGACATACAATTATAACATCTGCAAACAGTGAAAGTTTGATCTCTTCTGACCCTATGTGGATACTCTTGATCATCATTTCTTGCCAAATTGTGATGACTAAGACTTCCATTACAATGTTAAAAACCAGTAGAGACAATGGGCAACCTTGCCTGGTTCCTGATCTGAGTGGAAATGATTTCAAGTTAACTCCATTCAATACGATATTGGCTGTGGGTTTGCTGTAAATGGCCTCTATCAGTTTAAGAAATGTCCCTTCTATGCCCATTTTCTTAAGTGTGCTGATCATTAAAGGATGCTGGATATTATCAAAAGCTTTTTCTGCATCAAATGAGAGAATCATATGGTCATTGTTTTTTATTTATGTGGTGAATTATATTTATAGCTTTATGTATGAAGAACCAGCCTTGAGACCGTGGGACAAAACCCACTTGGTCATGGTGTATAATTTGTTTGTTGTGTTGCTTGATTCTGTTGCTAGGATCTTGTTGAACATGTTTGCTTCAAAATTCATTAGTGATATTGGTCTATAATTTTCTTTTCTTCTTGGGTCATTTCCTGGTTTGGGATCAAGGTGATGTTTGCTTCATAGAATGTGTTGGGTAGTATTCCTTTTTTATCAACATTTGGGGAAAGGTTGAGTAATATATGTAGTAGTTCCTCTTTAAAGATTTGGTAGAATTCTGATGTGAAGCCATCTAGTCCTGGGCTTTTTTTCAGACAGAGCCTCATGCTGTCGCACTGAGTAGAGTGCCGTGGCATCATTGCTCACAGCAACCTCCTACTCCTGTGCTAAACCAATTCTCCTGCCTCCACCTCCCAAGTAGCTGGGACCACAGGCACCTGACACAATGCCCAGCTATTTTTTTGGATGCAGCCATCATTGTTTTTTGGTGGGCCCAGGCTGGATTTGAACCTGCCACCTCAGGTGTATGTGGCTGGCACTTTAGTGGTTTGAGCCACAGGTGCTGAGCCCCAGGCTTTTCTCTTTAGGGAGATTTTGTATAGTTGATGCTATTTCAGAACTTGATGTAGTCCTGTTCAACATTTCCACTTGATTCTGATTAAATCTAGGAAGGTGGCGTGCTTCCAAGTATTGGTCAATTTCCTTCAGATTTTTATATTTCTCAGAATAAAGTTTCTTGTGATATTCATTAAGGATTTTTTGAATTTCTGAGGAGTCTGTTGATATTTCATCTTTACCATTTCTGAGAGATGAAATTAGAGATTTTACTCTTCTTTTCCTGGGTAGGTTAGCCGAAGGTTTATCTATTTTGTTGAGCTATTCAAAAAACCAACTTTTTGATTTATTGATCTGTTGTATAATCCTTTTGTTTTCAATTTTATTTAATTCTGCTCTGATTTTGGTCATTTTTTTCTTCTGCTGGGTTTGGGATTGGAATGTTCTTCCTTTTTCAGTTGCTTGAAATATCCCATTAAGTTATTAACTTCCTGTCTTTCCATTCTCTTGAGGAAGTCTTGCAGTGCTATAAATTTGCGTCTTAGGACTGCCTTTGTGGTATCCCACAGGTTCTGATAATTCAAGTCTTTATTATCATTTTGTTCTTAAAATTTGATAATTTCTTTTTTAATCTCATCTATGACACAGCTATTATTCAGCATAAGGTTATTTAGTTTCTATGTTTTTGTATGAGTATGCAGATTCCTATTGTTACTGAGTTCAAGTTTTATTCCATCACGGTCCGAGAAGATGCAATGAATAATTTCTATTCTTTTAAGTTTGCTGAGGTTACTCTTGTGATATAAGATATGTCCAAATTTGGAGTATGTTCCATGGGCTGATGAGAAGAATGTGTATTCAGTTTTGTTAGGATGAAATGTTCTGTAGATGTCTGATAAAACCAATTGTTGAATGGTTAAATTTAAGTCTAAAATTTCTTTGCTTAGCTTCTTATTGGAGGATCTATCTAACACTGCCAAAGGAGTGTTAAAATCTCTGACTATTATGGAGTTGAAGGAAATCAAGTTGCTCATGTCTGTTAGTCTCTCTTATAAATTGAGGCACATTCTGGTTGGGTGCATAAATGTTAATATTTGAAATCTCATCATGTTGAGTGTTACCCTTAACAAATATGAAGTGACCATCTTTATATTTCCTTACTTTTGTTGGTATGAAGCCTATTGTACCTGCAAATGAAATTGCAACTACTGGTTTTTCCTGATTTCCATTTGCCTGACATATGGATGACTATCCCTTCACCCTGAGTCTATATTTATCTTTAAGGTAAGATGAGATTCTTGTATGCAGCAGATATCTGGCCTGAGTTTTTGTATCCATTCAGCCAACCTTTGCCTCTTTAGAGGACAATTTAAGACATTCACATTAATTAAGAATATTGATAAGCCTGGTAGAATTTGGGGTATCAAGTTTTTCGAATGTCCAGTGGATAATTTTACTCCTTTCGCCACTGTGGAAGTTGGAATTTGATCAAAAGTTGCTGAGTGAGTTTACTTTTGTGGTGGAGGATTGCACTGGCCATTATGGAGGATAGGATCCTCTGAGAATACCCTGAAGAGCTGGTTTAGTTATGGCAAATTTCTTCAACATGTGAATGTCATTAAAGTATTTAATTTCTCCATCGTAAATGAAACTCAGTTTAGCTGGATACAGGATCCTGGTTTGAAAGTTATTTTGTTTTGGGGATATTAAAGGTCGATGACCATCCTCTTCTAGCTTGAAAAGTATCAGCAGAGAGATATTCAGTCATTCTAATATTCTTCCCTTTGTAGTTTATAGTTTTCTTACATCTGGCTGCTTGAAGAATTTTCTCCATCATATTAACTTTAGTGAAGTTAATTATGATGTGTCTGGGGGAATGTCGTATTTGGGTTGAGTCATGCTGGAGTTCTGAAACTGTCTGTTATCTGAATTTCAGAATCTCTTGGCATGTCTGGAAAGTTCTTCTTCATAATCTCATGAAGAAGTGCCTCCGTGCCTTGTGAAGCAACTTTGTCACCTTCAGGGATTCCTATAAGGCAAATACTAGTTTTTTCAAATTATCCCAGACCTCTATGAGAGAATGATCCATTTTTGCTCTCCACTTCACTTCCAACCCCTCCTGATTGATGTTGCTGACAGAACAGAACAATTTTGCCGAATTTGTTTCTCTCCCAGCTATATTCCCCTGTGGCTCAGATGCCCTTTGAGTTCACAGAAGCTGTGCCTCTGCCCAGAGCTGGCATGTCTGTCTTGGGTGCAGTCTGTGTTGGGGAGGGTGCAGTTAGAGCTCACACTCACCTTTAGTGTTCCACCTGCCTTTGTCTCAGCTATGATACCCTGAGGGCTGGGTATTTCTTAGGCTCACTAAAGCAGTCCTTCTGCTCAGCCCCACCCTGGAAGTATGCATTCTCTGTGTGTGTCCCCGCTGCAACCCAGTCCAGGCAGGTACCGCCTCAGGCATACCCTTTATTCATGGGGTCTGCATTTCTGTCCCAGATCTGTTCTGTCAGTAGCTGCCATCAGAGAAGATGCCCAGCTTCCTCTCGTTGCCCAGAGTTGGGAAGTGTCTCTTTAAAATATGCCCCAAGGGTGTGAGCCCTATTGTTCCTGCCACTGCTGCTGCTGCTCTATGCTGCCAGTTCACCATCTTCTCCTTACTCCTGTGCCACAGAATAAGCACAGACCAGCAACAGCCCATGCCCTGTCCACACTTCTCAGGAAAATGCCCCAAAATATGTACTTCATAGGGTACAAGCCTCCAGACCTCGGGGTGAGAGTGGAGGGGAGTGATGGGAGCTCAGAATTGCAGGTAGAGATTATATGTAGTTTTATGTCTGGCAGGAGAGTGCCATGGCACATTCATAAGTCCTCTCTATGGAAGGAGTTCTGGTTTTTAGAGGGTCTCTCCTGTGGGACAAAATAGGGGATCTGAACTCAGCTCGTTTGTTTGTATAAAATATACTGTGAGGTGTTCTCATTGGGGAGGGAACTCCCATCCGCTGAGTGATGGAGTTTGTAACTATTGTTTGTTTCCTTGGGGTTGCAGGTTGCCTCAGCATGTTTGATGTGGGTTCCTCAACCTTCTATCTTGGCTCAGATCCAAGCCATTGGCTTACTTGCTAAACTTCTGTCTTTTAAGTCTCCTTCTGGACTGGAGCCTCTGTGGAAAGCTGGCTCCAGTTGGCACTCTTGCCTCCACCTCCCATTAAACTGTGTTTTAAAAATTGCAAAACTTTTTATGGCTGCATAATATTCCATGGTCTACGTATACCATAAACGCAGAAATGTACATAGTTATGATCTAATAAAAATATTGCAATAGCTAATACAAGTGCAAACATGAGTTAACTCATGATTGGTTAACAATGTTTGGGCATGAAAACACGAGTTAACTTGTGACTAGTTGACGTGTTAACCTGGATCTCTGCTGCTAGATTATGTACAATTACCTCATTTTTTAATTCCATGTATCTTTATCCACATTTCTAAGGGTACATGTCCCACGCTGAGTCAATGTTTTATTTCACGACAGGAAACTTGTACAAACAGAGCCTTCCTGAGTGAGAGAAGTAGCTGGAGCTTGGCCATCCTTTTCCATTGCTTTCCCCTTGGCAGGTGCTAGGCTTATCATGTGAGCTGGAGCAGTGGTAGGACCTGACCAGTTTTTACCTTGAATAGATCATGCAAACATAATCCATTCACATTTTGTAGGTGTGATTTCATTGTGTTAATTTTTCCTCTGGTCTTTCATAGGTTTGTGGTATGAGCTAACATATGCTATAAATATTGATGAAAATAAATTTATTACCCATCTGCCAAATGGTAACAATTATTTTTCTTCTTTTATTAATTATAAAGAAATATAGGCCATTAAATAATTCAAATTGTACAGATCTTTAGAAAATGAAGGACAGCACCCATAGCTCAGTGAGTAAGGCACCAGCCAAGGGTGGCGAGTTTGAACCTGGCCCTGGCCAAACTGCAAGATAAAAATAGCCAGGCATTGTGGAGGGCGTCTGCAGTCCCAGATACTCAGGAGGCTGAGGCAAGAGGATCACCTAAGCCAAAGATCTGGAAGTTGCTGTGAGCTGTGACACCATTGCACTCTACTGAGTTTGACAAAGAGAGACTCTGTCCCTAAGGGGGGTAAAAAAAAAAAAAAAGAAAGAAAGAAAGGAAGGAGAAAGTCTCCCATTTTGCCCAAACTCATTCCACTTATACAAAAAACTATTGTTAACAGGTTGGTATTTATATTTCCAAATACTTTCTACAAAGTATTGTTTAACATCAATCATATAATTCTAATTGTTTTTCTTAAATTTACCATTTTCCAAGCTATATATAATGACGCCTTTTTATATCAGTGCACAAAATTCTTATTTTTTTTTCCTTTTTTTTGAGACAGTCTCACTGTGTCACTCTCAGTAGAGTGCCATCGTGTCACAGCTGATAACAACCTCAAACTCTTGGGCTTACGTGATTCTCTTGCCTCTTCCTTCCAAATAGCTGGGACTACCAGTTCCTTACACAATGTCCAGCTATTTTTGCTGTTGTTGTTATTGTTGTTTAGCAGCCCCAGGCTGGGTTTGAACTTGCCAGCCCAGTGTATGTGGCCAGCACTGAGTCTCCTTTACTATTATCAATATGTTAGCAAGGGGATCCATTTAGTCAACTGGGAGGGTTAAGACTTTATTTTAGTTCACATCTTTGAAAAGTCTGTAGTTATAGAACAATTTTGTTGGCTACTTATGATTGGTTAAACTTATTGTTTAGAAAATAGAGGCCTTTGTAACAAATAGCTCATTCACTTTTGTTTATGTTTGCAGATTTTGCAAGGCTGAGGTCACTAGTGAGGTCTAATTCAGGGATTCTTCAGTTATGGTCTTCATTTTAGTTTAACAGTTCTTTCCCATCTCAACGGTAACTTGGAAATATCATTTACTTTATTTTTTGGACATGTGGGCACTTGTACTTGAAGGTATATCCTGGTTTCAAACTGATTTGTAGTATCTCATTATTGAATTGCTGCCATTTACTGCAGTAATAAACAGATGTCTCACAACTCTGTGGGTTCTGAGCTGGTCACAGAGAGGATGAAGCAGAAGTAAAGAGGGAACAGCTCTGTACTCCACACAAAGAAATTTATTTCAATTAAAACCAATTTAACCCTCAATGAATCCCCAACAATAAAAAAAAAAAATTAACATGGATAAAAATGCATAATTATATAAAATTTAAAATAGTTAAAGACACAAATATTTATTTGCCTTGTGTAATATGAAAATATTAGGGAAAGAACAAAAAACTTAAAATACTTGCATCCAAAGCTCATTCGTTACGGCACTGACTGAGGTTGGCTGGTTAAAACCTGGTTAGAGCTGCTAAACAACAATAAAAACAATAGCCAGGCATTGTGGCAGGTGCCTACAGTTTCAGCTACTTGAGAGGCTGAGGTAAGAGAATCGCTTAATCCCAAGAGTTTGAGGTTGGTGTGAGCTGTGACACCATAGCACTCTATGGAGGGTGACATGAGACTCTTGTCTCCAAAATAATAATAATAATAAAATAAATAACTAAATCTTTAATTTTTCCTATGTAAAATTAAGTATATTTATATGGCAAAATATTGCATGATTCCAGTTGTAAAAAGGCCAAAAAAATACATGAATAAAATATAACAATATGTAAGACAAAGGAAATTACCATGTTAAATTTAATATTAATCCTACAATATTTATTCTACAATAAAATAAGATCAAATGAGGTCAGGAGATCCACGTGGTCTAGTGGTAGTCCCTTTGCAGCCTCTCCAGACAAAAGTGAGGAGAAAAACTTGGTGGCTGGCCATTCTGACTGCCCAGGTCAGAGACAGCACTGTGAAGGCATGGAGCAACTACATGGGACACCAGAAGCAGAGAGAAGTAGGAAGGGAAGAGAACAGGGAAAATAACTGAAGGGAAGGTGAGAGGCAGAGGAGAGACTCCACGTGGGAATGCAATATGGTCTGGGCTACTGGGAGCCTGCACCATCCCCCACATCCCTCTGCCTGGTTGATCTGTGGATTGGCCAGAATCCCATTTCAGATCAGCCTCCCTGGATGGTGAGCACACAGAGGATGGACTGGATGACAGAGGGAATCAAGTGACAGTGGGCCAACCTGCACTATCAGATGCACCTGCTGGTTTTGACATTGCCCACAGCTTCTTTGTGCCATAGCTTGTGATTTGTGCCCAAGGCTTTCCCCTTGGTGTGCAGGCAGAGCAGGGTGTGGGGAAGGGTGAGAAGATGACTCTGCCAGACACCTTGCACTGGGAAGACAGTGGCCCATTGCCTCTCTTCAATGAGGCACAAGAAGTCTGTGGAGATTAGGGTCTCACTGTGCTTGTCATATAGGCCAATCCCACAAGGTGCAGATTCCCAGAGGCCCCAAATGTGTCCAGTTCTCCAGCCTTCTGATCTGGTCTGCTGTGCTGCCAGTGCAGCCTCTGCCCCTGGTTTGTGTCACCACAGCCAGATCAATCCTTGATCTCCCACAGGCCTCCCCCACTGGTCCTATTCCAGTTACTGAGCCTTGGTTTCTGCTTTAGTTACATTGCTAGAGAGCCCTGTCCATGACTAGATTTTGTGGGCTGTCCCAAAGCATCTGGCATTCCCTTCAGACCCGCAGCACCACTCCCCAGATTCTAAATTCTCTTCCTGGCCCACATGCCCAACCCAGAGCCTTGCCTGTTAGAGAAAAGTTGGAAACTTTTGTCTAATTTCAAGTTGACAGGCTGTTGAAAAGTCTCAGAGAGCACAACTTGATGGTTCGCTGCATCCAACAGCTGCTGTTATTTCATTTTTTAAAGCTTATTTTTATCTGCAGATTACATGATACAAATTACATGCAGAAATTATTAGAGAATCAATTCCATTAAATAAATGTATTGGAACTAATAAATAACTTAGCAAGGTTGTAGGACATAAAATTGATATTAAATAAGGATACAAATCCTGCTTTATTTCTATATGTTTTTTCTATCCTTGATTTATGACACAACTTCTCCCCAGTGAACGACTCCTCAACCACAAACCATTTAGGCTGGATTTTAGAATAACTTGGATTTTAGATATTTAAATTTACATGATTACCTGCAGAAGAATTATCTCCCCATTCTCATTACTTTTGTAGAGCTCTCCAAAGATAAGCACAATTAATTAGCCAGATTACCATTGTTTTTTTTTTAAGTATTTTTTGTTTGTGTTTACTTATTTTTAGTATTTCAGGTTAATTTGAAGGTACAAAGTTTCTTTATTGGGTTACAATGTTTGCATATCTTAGGTAGAGTACCTTTTATAATTGTGCCCTGCCCTCAAGAGGTGTGCCATACATGGAAGCACACCCTTATCCCTCCCTTCTCTTACTCCCCACCCTCTCATTCTCCTGTTCCCCCTGCATCCCTCCCCATGAATTCATTTCAGTTTTCTCTTATGTGGGCATATATTAGATCATTTACTGGTTTTATATTAGCATTGAGTACATTAGATTCTGACTTCTCCATTTTTGTGATACTTTATAAAGAACAATGTATTTCAACTCCATCCAGGTTAATAAAAAAAGATGTAAACTCTTCACTTTTTAAATGGCTAAATAGTATTCCTTGGTATACATATACCACAGTTTGTTAATCCATTCTTGTGTCACCACAGCCAGATCAATTCTTGATCTCCCACAGGACTCCCCCACCGGTCCTATTCCAGTTACTGAGCCTTGGTTTCTGCTTTAGTGACATCGCTAGAGTGCCCTGTCCATGACTAGATTTCGTGGGCTGTCCCAAAGCATCTGGCATTCCCTTCAGACCTGCAGCATTTAGGTTGTGTTGGTAGGCATTTAGGTTGTTTGCACATTTTGCAGATTGTAAACTAATCTGCAGTTAATAATCTAGTGCAAATGTCCTGATAATAAAATGATTTTTTTCTTCTGGGTAGATGCCTAGTAGTGTATTTGTGGGATCAAATTGGAGGTCTAATTTGAGTTCTATAAGGCTTTTCCATATTTTTTTCTGAAGAGACCATGTTAGTTTTCAGTCCCACCAACAGTGTAAAAGTGTTTACTTCTTACCACATCTGTGCCAGCATCTGCAGCTTTGAGACTTTGTGATGTGAAATATTATCACTGGGATTAGGTCATATCTCAGGGTGGTTTTGATTTGAATTTCTCTGATAATCAGGAATGATGAGACTTTTTCATATGTTTGTTGGCCATTCACATGTCTTCCTCAGAGAAGGTTCTGTTCATATCTCTTGCCCAGTGATAGATGAGATTGTTCACATTTTCTTTGTTCATGGAGTTATCTGTACATCTACTTATCAACCCTTTGTCATATTCATACCATCCAAATATTTTTTCTCATTCTGAAAGTTGTCTTTTTGCTTTACTTCTTTTGTCCTTAGCTGTGCAGTTTTCCAGTTTAACTAAATCCCATTTGTTTTCTTTGTTGTTGTTGTTGAGATGGCTGCTAAAATCTTTGTCTTAAAATCTTTACCAGTCCAAGATCAGGAGTTTTTCCCACACTTCAATCAAAGATTTTTATCATTTCATGTCTTAGATTGAAATCTTTTATCCATCTTGAGTCAATTTTTTAAGTGGTGAAAAGTGCGGGTCCAGTTTCAGTCTTTTGTATGTGGTTATCCAGTCCTCCCAGCACCATTTCTTGAATAGGGATTTCATTCCCCACTATGCTTTTCTTCAGTTTGTCAAAGATCAGATGACAAGTAGAGACTGGTTTCCTCTCAGCATTTTATTCTATTCCATATGTCTATGTCTCTTATTTTTGTGACAATATCATGCTGTTTTGATCACTATGGACTTGTAATATAGCCTGAAATCCAGTAGAGTGATGTCTCTGGCTATGTTTCTATTACTAAAAATAGCCTTGACTATATAAGGCTTTTTTCTGGATCCATATTAAATGAAGTACTATTTTTTCCAGTTCTTCAAAGTATGATGTTGCCTCGGTACCCATAGCTCAGTGAGTACGGCACTGGCCACATGCACCGAGGGTGGCAGGTTCAAGCCTAGCCTGGGACTGCTGAACAATGACAACTACAGCAACAACAACAAAATATTAGCTGGACATTGTGCCATTGTGCCAGATGCTTGGGAGGCTGAGGCAAGAGAATTGCTTAAGCCCGAGAGTTTGAGTTTGCTGTGACACCATGGCACTCTACCAAGGGATACATAATAAGACTGTCTCAAAAACAACAACAACAAAAATATGGAAATTAAGGTTCCAGATATAGTGAAGTTTAATAATGATCTGACTTTAATAAAAGAATATTATCTTGTATTATCAGCATGGACCTAATATAGTCACAAACACAAAAAATCTTAAATATGAAAGAGGGAAAAGAAAAAGAAAATACCTGATGCTTTCTTCTTAGTATATTCAGGTTGTATAATAAAATTAACCTGTATAATAAAATTAACCTGATTTTTAAGCCACACGAAAGAAAGAAAACGAAAGAAATGTATTGGTCACAGTCCTGGAGATTGAGAAGTCCAAGATCAAAGAAAGCACTGAAAGACAAAGAAAAGATGCCTAGATTCAGCTTAGCACCTGTAGCTCAGCTGTTAGGGTACTGGCCAAATAAACCAGGGCTGGCAGTTCAATATCAGCCCAGGCCTGCTAAACAACAATGACAACTATAGACAGTGCCTGTGGCTCAAAGGAATAGGGCAGTAGCCCCATGCACTGAAGGTGGTGGGTTCAAACCCAGCTCCAGCAAAAAAAAAAGACAACTAAAGCAAAAAAATAGCTAGGGATTGTTGCAGGTACCTCTTGTCCCAGCTACTTGGGAGGCTAAGGCAAGAGGATCACTTAAGCCCAAGATTTTGAGGGTACTGTGAGGTGTGATGCCACAGCACTCTATTGAGGGCCTCATACTGAGACTCTATCTAAAAAGAAAGAAAGAAACAAAGAAACAAAGAAAGAAAGAAAGAGATGCCTAGATTCCTAAACAGCCTGAGAAGTATCAGAATGAAATCCAGTAATTAGAATTGTTCAAAGCTTCAATAGAGCATTCACTGAAGCAGATGAATGTGGGGCCACAACAAGATAAGTATTTGACCAGACTACAGTAACTTAGGTATTGGGGATGGAATCCCTAAAGACTGTGTGACATAATTGCACCAATGGATCCCAAGATACCACTGCAAAAAAAAAAAAAAAAAGCAATGCCCCAAGTGTTTCCAGGAATGAGGCAAGGAGGGGAGGGTCAGATGACAAAGGAGCACCCAGATTTGCAGACAGCAGCTGTGGTTGCATCAGTACTGACTTGCTGAGACAGCTGCTGTACAAAATGCTGAGTGTTATAAGCAGGGGGTGTTGGCTCACAAATGAAATCCTAGCACTCTAAGATGTAGTGGATGGTGGATTGTCTGAACTCACAGGTTCAAGACCGGCCTGAGCCAGAGAAAGACCCCACTTCCCTAAAACTAGGCAGGCATTGTCATGAGCACCTGTAGTACCAGCTACTCGGGAGGCTGAGGGAAGAGGATAGCTTAAGCCCAAGAGTTTGAGGTTGCTGCAAGAAAAACTGAGACTCTCTCAAAGAAAAAAAAAAAAAAAAGGAAAGGAAATTCTGAGTGTGTTTGTAGCCACACAGCCAACAGCAGTGGCCCTGAACACAGATGACAAGATTCTCCTTGCCATTAATCTTCCTTTTACTATGATGGATACTTTTGTGTTACAACATCCCCATCTAACAACTTTTACCCTTTCAAACGATTTTAAAAATTGGGTTAATTCATTTCTGGGTCCACAAACTTAACTTTTCCAAATGATTTTCACAGTACATATACTGAATTTAAGGTAAAATATTAACAAATGATAATATTTGGATGAAAATGCAAATTCATAAAATTAGAAATATAAAAGCCTAGGGCAGTGCCTGTTGCTCAGTCAGTAAGGCACCAGCCCCATATACCAAGGGTGGCGGGTTCAAACCCGGCCCCGGCCAAACTGCAACCAAAAAATAGCCGGGCATTGTGGCAGGCGCCTGTAGTCCCAGCTACTTGGGAGACTGAGGCAAGAGAATCGCTTAAGCCCAGGAGTTGGAGGTTGCTGTGAGCTGTGTGAGGCCACAGCACTCTACCGAGGGCCATAAAGTTTGACTCTGCCTCTATAAAAAAAAAAAAAGGAAGAAATATAAAAGCCTAAATATATAAAGGCCTGTTTCATTACGATTAAAAGTGGTATACGTGTGGTTGATCTCGCTACTACTTTGGGGATACCTAAATAAAGTGTAAAATTTTGAAAAATAAAGATGTTATCAAAGTAGCTCATGTAGTGAAATGCATTTTGACACTGACCTCTAGATCAAAAAGTATAGAAGAGATGGAAAAATTCCTCTTAATTCAAATTAATAAAAAATGAGCTGGTGAGGTGATTTCTGAGATGATAATTTGTGAGAAAGCCAAAGTCCTCCATAATGATTTAGTGAAAGGCATGTCTGATGCTCGGGCTCAAAAGGAGGAGCTTAAAGCCAGTAGGGAGGGGGTGGTTAAAGGACTTCAAGAAAAGAAGAAGGATCCATAGTGTTGTCATGGGTGAAGAGGCTGCCAGTTCCAACTGGGAATCAGCAGAAAACTTTGTAAAGGATTTTAAGGAGTTTGTGACACAGTACCTGCCTGGGAGGGGTACAGGGGGAACAGAGAATAGAACATGCCTGCCCAGAGACAGCAAACTCCCAGGATGGGGCTAAGCAGAAGGACTGCGTTAGTGAGCCTAAAATGCCCCCAGCCTGCGGAGGGATCATAGCTGAGACAAAGGCACACGAGAAGAGGGAGAAACCAAAAGATAAGTGTGAGCTCTACTCGCCTCCACCCCAACACAAACTGCAGCCGAGACAGACATGCCAGCTCCAGGCAATGCACAGACAGGGGCTGAGTTGCAGTTTCTGTAAACTAAAAACAACATCTGATCTGCAGGGCAATATAGCTGGGACAGAAACAAATACTGCAAAATTGTTCTGTTCTGTCAGCAACATCAATCAGGGGTGGGGCAGGAACTGAGTGCACCACCCCAGCCTCCATTAAGCACCCAAGGTTGTCAGGGCTCAGCTCCCCCTGCCAGATGCTGGCAGAGTGTGGATGCCTGGCTGAGGAAACACAAATCTCCCTGTGACTCGACGAGGTGCAAACCTCTAGAGCATCTTCTCATTGGAGGGAACTGGGTCACAGCCCTGTGTGGTTACCAGTGACTGCATATGAGAGAAGTGCAACACAGGGAAGGAGGCATGAACCCTCCCAGACTAATTCATTTGCTCGGTGGGTCCTTCTGACCTCACAGAGTACCAGAGCAAGTCATACTTGAGCTGCCAACAGACCCCTGCTATCTAGTAGTTGGAGACCTTTGGAACTCTCCCACCTGAGACTGGTGCTGACTGGGACAATTGATTTGGACCATTTGAACTGGGCCGATTACCCGAGGACTATCCAAAGTAGTACCCTAGGTGTGTGGTTGTGGAAAGGTTTCATTTTCCTTTTCTAGTGGTTGCCTGTGTGGGGCGAGGTGACTTAATTGCTGGTATTTCTACACAGTTCAGACTTCAACCCAGAAAACTAACTAACTAGAGTTGGACAGAGACCACCTGAAAACAAGACAGAGCCACTTATCCCCACGAAACTACACAGGTCCCCAGTGTCTCAGGCTGTAGCACTCTATGGGTTCTTTGCAAAGCTTTGGAGGAAAAGGTACAGACACCAATCCAGCTTGAGGGCAAAGGGCTGGTAAATCACTATTCCAGGAGCCCCCAACCCAAATTCACCTTATCTGCTCATCTAGCCAAACACTGTAAAATAATCGTGGGGTGGATTCAGCAGAAAAACTCTGGTAACATGAATAACCAGAGTAGATCAACTCCCCCAAGGAATGAAAGGGTGAACACAAGTTAAGATCCCATTCATAAGCAAATGGCTGAGCTGAGATGTCAGAAATTGAATTCAGAGTTTGGATAGCAAATAAGATTAATAGAACGAAGGTAAAGTTGAAATTAGAAATTCAAGGAACATTTCAAAAGTTGTCTCAAGAATTCAATGAATTCAAAGACAAAATCACCAAAGATTTTGATACATTGAGACAACAATTTGCAGCCTTCAAAGATCAGAGAAATACATTAGAATCCCTCAGTAACAGAATGGATAAAGTAGAAGAAAGGATTTCTGACACTGAAGACAATGTTTTTGAACATTCCCAAACACTCAAAGAGGAAGAGGAATGGAGAGCAAAAATAGATGATTCTCTCAGAGAGATCTGGAATAATTTGAAGAAAACTAATACTCGCCTTATAAAAACCCCTGAAAATGATGAAGTTGCTTCTTATGTGTTAAGGGTAATATTCAATATGATGAAATTTCAATTATTAATATTTATGCACCCAACAAGAATGTGCCTCAATTTATAAGAAAAACTCTAACAAACATGAGCAACCTGATTTCCTCCAGGTACATAATTTTTGGAGATTTTAACACTCCTTTGGCAGTGTTGGATAGATCCTCCAATAAGAAGCTGATCAAAGAAATTTCAGATTTAAACTTAACCATTCAACATCTGGATTTAACCTACATGTACAGAAAATTTCATCCCAACAAAACTGAATACACATTGTTCTCAACAACGCACAGAACATACTCGAAAATTGATCACATATTACATCACAAGTCTAACCTTAGTAAATTTAAAAGAAAAGAAATTATTCATTGCATCTTCTCAGACCACCACGGAATAAAAGTTGAACTCAGCAAACACAGGAATCTGCATAGACATACAAAAACCTGGAAGCTAAATAACCTTATGTTGAATGATAGCTGGGTCATAGACAAGATTAAGAAGGAAATTACCTAATTTTTGGAACAAAATAATAATGAAGACACGAATTATCAGAACCTCTGGGATACCACAAGAGGCATATTTATAGCACTGCAAGCCTTACTCAAGAGAACAGAAAGAGAGGAAGTTAACAACTTAATGGGACATCTCAAGCAACTGGAAAAGGAAGAACATTCTGATCCCAAACCCAGCAGAAGAAAATAAATAACCAAAATTTGAGCAGAATTAAATAAAATTGAAAACAAAAGGATTAAACAACAGATCAATAAATAAAAAAGTTGGTTTTTTGAAAAGGTCGATAAAATAGATAAACCTTTGGCTAACCTAACCAGGAAAAAAAAAGAGTGAAATCTCTAATTTCATCAATTAGAAATGGTAAAGACAAAATAACAACAGACTCCTCAGAAATTCAAAAAATCCTTAATGAGTATTACAAGAAAATCTATTCTCAGAAATATGAAAAGCTGAAGGAAATAGACCAATACTTGGAAGCACACAACCTTCCAAGACTTAGCCAGAATCAAGTGGAAATGTTGAACAGGCCTATATCAAGTTCTGAAATAGCATCAACTATACAAAATCTCCCTAAAAAGAAAAGCCTGGGACCACATGGCTTTCTATCAGAATTCTACCAAACCTTTAAAGAGGAACTAGTACCTATATTACTCAACCTTTTCCCAAATATAGAAAAAGAAGAAATACTACCCAACATGTTCTATGAAGCAAACATTGCCTTGATCCCCAAACCAGGAAAAGATCTAACAAGAAAATTATAGACCAATATCACTAATGAATATTGAAGCAAAAATATTCAACAAGATCCTAGCAAAAAAAATCCAGCAACACATCAAACTAATTATACATCATAACCAAGTTGTTTTTTTCCCAGAGTCTCAAGGCTGGTCCAATATACATAAATCTATAAATATAATTCATCACGGAAACAAATTAAAAGAACAAAGACCATATGATTCTCTCAATTGATGCAGAAAAAGCTTTTGATAATATCCATCATCCTTTCATGATCAGCACACTTAAGAAAATGGGTATAGAAGGGATCGGATAGAGGCCATCTACAGCAAACCCACAGCCAATACTCTATTGAATGGAGTTAGCTTGAAATCATTTCCAATCAGATCAGGAACCCTGATCCACAATATATGCACCCAGCCTGTCCTCATGCAGTGCAGACAGAAGCCTCACAAGAAATTTGGCTTCCTGTAGAATTTTTGACATAATTTGGGGCAGGAAGTAAAGCTCCTTACATAGACCCAGCAGCTTAGAGAGAGCTACCTTCCAATAGGATGGCTCTGCATTGGAGCCAGAGACCAGTTAATTCTACCTGGTCATCATCCCTGCAGAACAAACCACCTGCCATCACCCCAACTCATTAATAAGGGATCCCATCTTCACACTTCTGACCTATGGACAAACACATCTCTCTTCCTGTTAGACTAGATTAGTCATGACTGGTGATGTGCATCTTAAACTCCAGTGACTAAAACACACACACACACACACACACACTTCTAACCCCGTACTTCTTCCAACGTCCAACTTGCTTTCCCACTCCAACACTTGTTTCCAGCTCCTGTCCCCCACTTTTATTTGATGCACAGAATGTGGTTAGTGTGACTTTTTTGGCATGTGATATTCAAATTTTCTGGAACTTTTTCTGTAGAGGGGAAGAGAAAGACTACATTTGGGAATAATGTTTATCAACTGTTCCTTGTATAAGAGCACATATTACCATAAATTCTGTTCTTAGGTCAAAACTTCCTTGATGTTATCACAGAAGCTAGAGATAATGATGCAAATGGATTGGCATCTTCCTCTGTTCCAGGAAGGCCAACTTTAATTCTCTTACACATTAACATGCATACCTATTTCTTAAGCCCTATGTCTGGGGTATAACAACATGGGACATCCACCTGTCTTGTTGCTATCCAAATCCATGCACCCGTCCACAATTTCTCTAATGAGTTATACCCGCTACTAATGAACTGAATTTGTCTGGTCTAGAATATGTAAGCTCAAGCAATCCACCCACCTCCACCTCCCCCCAGTTCTAATTTTACTGTTGTGAGCTATCACTCTGCCAACATTTGAATAATTTTAAATATTTTCTTTCTTTTTCTTTTTTTTTTTTTGCAGTTTTTGGCCAGGGCTATGTGTGAACCCTTCAAGTCTGGCACATGGGGCTGGCGCTCGACCCCTTTCAGCCACAGGCACTGCCCCAATTTTGAATATTTTCAATGCAAAGAGTCCGTGAATACACTAAAACCCATACCTGTCAAAACAAGAAAGTTACTGCTCTTGAAAAATAACATGAAATTATCTGGTCTTGACATTTTTTCTCTACAGTATATACGTGAATTTAAAGTAAAGTTTGGAAATGCCCTTTAGTTTTTACTTATGTAAGTTCTCTGAGGCACTTAGAGTTCAGTTTTAATTAAATACTTGTGCACATTTATTGTATCTGTAAAATGCTTGTCTTTGTATGAACTCCCTCACAATGTCCAAGTTGGGTATTTGGGATAAAATTATTTTAACTTGTATCTATAGGGTTTCTGAAACACACGTTTGGATATTTTCAAATTTGTAGGGTTTCTCTTCTGGATAGATTTCCAGACATCGTCTAAGGTCTAAACTTTAAGTAAAGAATATGGTGCCAGTCTTTACATTTTTATGGTTTCTTTGTGATATATATTTTCTAATGTTGAATAATCCTTGAAAGACAGTTAAACATTTTGCTACATTCCTCAAATGTTTAAAGTTTCTCCTCAGTACTAAGGATTTTTTTATGTTGAGTAAGATGTACAAAGGTTTTGCCAAATTCTTTATATTAGTATCGTTTTTCTGGAGTATGAATTTCCTGATGTCTATTAAAGCTAGGGTGACAGGCGAAGGCTTTCCCAGAAATATCCCATTTGTAGGGAATCCCTCCAGGGTGAATTCTCTGATGTTGTGTAAAATTTCCAGAATGGTTAAAGGCTTTGCCTCATTCTTTATACTTGTAGAATTTCTGTCCAGTATGAATCTTTTATGTATTGTAAGTACTGAGCCCGATTTAAACACTGTACCACAATTTCATATTTGTAGGGTTTCTCTCCAGTGTAAATTCTCTGATGTTTAAGTATTGAGCACTGCTTAAAGGCTTTGCCACATTCTTCACATTATTAGGGTTCCTCTCCAGTGTAAATTCTTTTAGGTGTTGTAAGATCTGAATTTCAGTTAAAGGCTTTGCAATATTTCTTACATTTGTAAAGTTTCACTCCATATAAATTATCTTATGTGCTGGAAGAGGTGAAAAATTGGTAAAGGCTTTGCCACATTCTTCACATTTGTAGGGTTTTCTCTCCAGTTTGCCTTCTTTTGTGTTGTAAGAGAACACTAGTTAAAGCCCTTGTCACATTCCTCACTTTTGTAAGGGTTTTCTCCAGTATGAATTCTCTGATGTTGTTTAAGTCTTGAGCATTGCTTAAAGGTTTTACCACATTCTTCACATTTGTAGGGTTTCTCTCCAGTATGAATTTTCTTATGTGTTGTAAGACTTGAATACTGGTTAAAGGCCTTGCCACATACCTCACATTTGTAAGGTTTCTCTCCAGTATGTATTCTCTTATGTACTGTAAGATGTGAGCACTGGTGAAAGGCTTTGCCACATTCTTCACATTTGTAGGGTCTCTCTCCAGTATGAATTCTCTTATGTGATGTAAGATCTGAGCACCAATTATAGCCTTTGCCACATTCCTCACATTTGTAAGTTCTCACTCCAGCATGTATTCTCTTATGTGTTGTAAGATGTGAGCACTGATGAAAGGATTTGCCACATTCTTCACATTTGTAGGGTTTCTCTCCAGTATGCATTCTCTTATGTATTCTAAGGCTTGAATAATGGTTAAAGTCCTTGCCACATACCTCACATTTGTAAGGTTTCTCTCCACTATGAATTCTCTTGTGTGCTGTAAAAGTTGATAAATTGTTAAAGGATTTGCCACATTCTTCACATTTGTAGGGTTTCTCCCCAGTATGCATTATCTTATGTGCTCTTAGATTTGAGAACCTATTACAGTCTTTGCCACATTCCTTACATTTGTAAGGTTTTTCTCCACTATGTATGCTCTCATGTGCTTTAAGATGTGAGCAGCATTGAAAGGATTTGCCACATTCTTCACATTTGTAGGGTTTCTCTCCAGTATGAATTCTGTTATGTGCTGTAAGATGTGAGCACTGGTGAAAGGATTTGCCACATGCTTCATATTTGTAGGGTCTCTCTCCAGTATGCATTCTCTTATGTATTGTAAGGATTGAATAATGGTTAAAGGCCTTGCCACATACCTCACATTTGTAAGGTTCCACTCCACTATGAATTCTCTTATGTCCTGTAAGATGTGAACACTGATGAAAGGATTTGCCACATTCTTCACATTTGTTGGGTTTCTCTCCAGTATGCATTCCCTTGTGTGTTGTAATGCTTGAATAATGGTTAAAGGCCTTGCCACATACCTCACATTTGTAAGGTTTCTCTCCATTATGAATTCTCTTGTGCGCTGTAAAAGTTGATAACTTCTTAAAGGAATTGCCACATTCTTCACATTTGTAGGGTTTCTCTCCAGTATGCATTCTCGTATGTGTTGTCAGGTTCGAGCACTGATTAAAGGCCTTGCCACATTCCTCAAATTTGTAAGGTTTTTCTCTAGTATGAATTCTCTGATGTTGTTTATGTTTTGAACACTCCTTAAAGCCTTTACCATGTTTTTCACATTTGTAGGGTTTCTCTCCAGTGTGAATTCTCTGATGTTTTGTAAGTCTTGAGCCCCATTTAAAGGCTTTACCGCATTCTTCAGATTGGTAGGGTTTCTTTCCTCTGTGAGTCCTCTGATATTCTTTCTCTAAAGTTTAAAAAAATGATTAAAGCCTTTGACACATTCTTTGCATTTATTTGTAGGGGTTTTATTCACTATGAAATATGTAATTTCTTAGATTGGAAGACTAAGGCATTTGTGCATTTATTCTATGTGTATGAGTTTTTTACATTATGAATTTCCTGAGTGGGGAAAAGCTTCCACACATTCAATGCACATGTACAAATACACACTCTAAGTTATGGATATCATCACGGATAATATGTTTTAAATATGGATCAAAGAATTTGTCACATTTATTACATTTGTACAGGATCTCTTGGAATTGAGCTTTTAGGTATTTTATAGAGCATGAGTACTGATTCAAGGTCTTTAATGCATTGATAAATTTCTCTCATCAACATAACCACCTAGATAATTATTTAAGGTAAAATTTTGTAAAAAGAATATCAAAATTTTCTTGAATATGTAATGTGTTCCCCAATTATTTATTCTCTGATGATGATCAAGCAATGATGATTGGATTAACATCTTACCGTACTGATTCCAGTTTTGGATTTTGGCATGTGAAGGTAATGTTGTTTGGTGGAAGAATAATAAAGTTTTAATGAAGGAGTCATCAAATTGACAACATTCATAAATATGCTCTTCAATTTTAAATCTCTTCTTGTCAGAAACATTTGGCTGAACACATAATCCAAACATATACCCAAAGTCCTGGTTTTCTCTGGGGCTTTCAAAAGACTGATTATTGCTGCCCACAATAGGTGGTGCTGAAAAAAATGCAGACATAATTTAAATGGCATGCTGAATCGAGTGAAAGTAAAGTTGAATAATACAGTAGGAACAGACACTGCGGAATATATGGCATTATACATGGAAGATAAACATGAAGGAATTTTAACAAAGAATAAACAAATATTTTTAATAGAAAAATATACAGAGTACTCCACAGAAGACTTATCTTGCCAACAGTTTGTTGAGAAGTGCCCAGAATATCTGGGGTGGCCAAAAGGGAACTAAATTTACTCTGCATAAAGCCTTCTCTGAAAGATAAAATAGAAAGCTGTTTTTCAATGATCACAATATATCATTATAAGTGAAAATAAATCAGAGAAACCAAGCAAGATAATGCAATGAAAGACAAAAATATGAAAGTGATCCTAAAGTGACATTTTTTTTTTTTTGTAGAGACAGAGTCTCACTCTACTGCCCTTGGATAGAGTGCTGTGGAGTCACACGGCTCACAGCAAGCTCTAACTCTTGGGCTTATGCTATTCTCTTGCCTCAGCCTCCTGAGCAGCTGGGACTACAGGCACCCGCCACAGCACCCGGCTATTTTTTTTGTTGTTGTTGTTGCAGTTTGGCCAGGGCTGGGTTTGAATCCACCACCTTTGGCATATGGGGCCGGCGCCCTACTCACTGAGCCACAAGTACCGCCCAAGTGACACGATTTTAACGTATTTAAAATGTATTCCAAATCTACTATCACCTCAATGAGAACATTGACAACTAAATAAAAGGAGAAAAACAAGGTACAAATACAATGACATTATTTACAAGGGGATCAAAATTAATAAAAACCTCACTAAGTATGGAGCAGAAAAATGAAATAACTATATTGAAAAATTCACTAGAAAGGGTCAACAGCAGACTTAATGTGGCAGGAAAAACAATTCAGAAAAATTGATAATGGGACATTTGAAATTATTAGGCAAGAAAGCAAAAAGTAAATAATGAACAAAAGTGAAGTGGGATTTAGGGACCTATTATCATCAAGCAGGCCAAAATATTTGCAATGGAAACTCTATAATGATAGAAGAGAGAAAAATTAGCCAGAAGATTACTGGAAGAAATGTCTGAAAACTTTCTAAGTTAAGGAAGAAGGTAGCATAAATATTAAATAAGCTCCACCTAACTAGAAACAACAAAAAGAAACACAAACAAGAGACATATATTATCAAAAATTTTAAAGTTACAAACAAGGTCTTCAAATTAGCAAGAAAAATGGGACATGCCATGTTCAAGGGCACTCCTATAAAGTGATCAATAGGATTTTTAGCAAAAATTATGACAGACCAGAAAGTTGTATAATATATTCTAAATGATAAAAAGTATATATATATATATATATATATATATATATATATATATATATATGTATATGAAGCATAAAATCTATTTCTGAAGAAAATTTCTTTAAATAAAAGCTAATAAAACAGAAGGGCATTGTGGCTCAGGTCTGTAATCCTAGCATTTTTGGAGGCCTACATAAGTGGATCACCTGAGCTCAGGAGTTTGAGAGCAGCCTGGAAAGAGTAAGACCCAATCTCTAAAAATTAGCCAGGTGCTGTGGGGGGTTCCTATAGTTTCTGCTACTTGGGAGGTTGAGGCAAGAAGATTGCTTGAACCCAAGAGTTTAAGGTTGCTGTGAAATGTGACACCATGGCACTCTGTGAAGGGCGATATAGTGAGACTCTGTACCAAAATAAAATAAAGTAAAATAATAAATAAAATAAAATGATAAGTTTGTTCTTGGTAAAATTTATGAGTTTAAAACATTAATTCAAAGTATAGATATCAGCTCGGCTCCCATACCTCAGTGATTAGGGCCCTGGCCACATACAACGGGGCTGGTGAGTTCAAACATGGCCTAGGCCTGCTAAATAACAAATATAACTACAACAATAACAACAAATAGCTGCATGTTGTGGCAGGTACCTGTAGTTCCAACTACTTGGGAAACTGAGGCAAGAGAATTGCTTAAGCCCAAGAGTTTGAAGTTGCTGTCAGCTGTGACAACACGGCACTCTACTGACGGTGACAAAGTCAGAGTCTGTCTCAAATAAAAAGAAAAAAAGCATATATATATAATTTACAGACTGTAAAATAGTTAACAGAAAAAAAACTTAAAATGATAACTAAAACCAAGGTAAACTGCTAAGGTGAATAAATTAGGTAATTAAAAAATTAATAGTCTGAATAAACATGTATGTTTAAAAGCTGCCAAATAAAAATTCTGGTTCTGTCTACATGTCAGTTTATGTGTCTGTATATGTCATGTGCCTGTATATTTCACAATCAGAATATGCAAAAGAATTGTAATAAATTGACTTTGAAAAAAAACTAAATGCTCCCATCAAGTATTTTATCAGAAAAACAGAAAAGAACTTAAATGACTTTGGTTCTCTTTGACAAATAAAAGAAGTTTCTAAACTGTTATTACAATTCAGGTGTTTAAGGATTATAAAACTGAAACCTCTTTAATATTTCTAAATTTTGCTGGATTTCACTGTGAACTTATGCTCTTAATTTTAAGCTTCTAAATTCTGAGCTCAGATAAGTATGTGGCTGTGGTGAGGCCTAAGGATGTGTTCTTGCTTAAGACAGAAGCTAAAAAACTTTACAATAACTTAAAACCTTAAAGTCATGTTACATTTCATAAATTATTTTTAAAATATAATAACTTCAGCTGTTAAAATTGTTTGGGAAACCGAGTCCTTGTCAAAAAAACCATTTTTGTCTTTTAAATGTTCTCATTATTGCTTCAGCAAAGTGAATAAGTAACATTAAAGTAAACCCTAATCTT
Organism: Nycticebus coucang; assembly: GCF_027406575.1. NCBI lineage: Eukaryota > Metazoa > Chordata > Mammalia > Primates > Lorisidae > Nycticebus > Nycticebus coucang. Next base: position 29,582,829 of record NC_069805.1, on the reverse strand, counting down.
GTTTTCTAAAAAGTGGTTTTCTTTGAGGAGGAAAGATTAAAGAGAAAGAACAATAGCATGTGTAAGAAAGAATCTTATTTGATAAATTATATCCTGAAACACAATGAGTAGTTATTTTAAAAAGTGAAAAGCAGGACAAAACAGAAGGTTTAAAATGTTTCTAAATAGTGTCAACAGGTATCCCATGATTGCATTAATGTACACAGCTATGATTTAATAAAAATAATAAAATAAAATAAAATAAATAGTGTCAACAGGTTATATAGAACTCATAAAAGGAAATTTGTAAAGAAATTTGCACACAATCCACTTGATTATATATTGCCTTTTGACTTCTTATCTGGTTTCAACAAATGTTTTAAGCCTCTGATATTTGACAAACCTTTCAAAATCAAAAATCTAAATTCAATCTTTTTGAAATATTAAGACCACTATAGGCTTGAAAAAGACATATTGGGTTTACACAGTGTGTTAAAAATGTCTAAGAAGTATTGTCAAATATGAAATGGTGCTAATTTTCTGTGAATTATGTTTGTTTATGTACATATCTTCTAGTATTATAAAATATTACTCTGATTTACTGTATGTAATAAGTTATAATGTTTTGATTCATCTCAAAAAGTTTTTTGTAACTAAGCCCAAAGTATATGCTTTGAAAAAAGTAATGAAAAACTTAACAGGTTCTCTGTGGCTCAGCGAGTAGGGTGCCGGCTCCAGATGCTGAGGGCGGCGGGTTCAAACCCAGCCCCAGCCAAACTGCGACAAAAAAATAGCCGGGTGTTTGTGGCGGGTGCCTGTAGTCCCAGCTGCTTGGGAAGTTGAGGCAAGAGAATTGCGTAAACCCAAGAGTTAGAGGTTGCTGTGAGCCATGTAAAGTCATGGCCCTCTACCTGAGGGCGGTATGGTGAGACTCTGTCTCTACAAACAAAAACAAAAAAAACCCTAACAGGTTCTTAGTGGCACCCATAGCTCAGTGGGTAGGGTGCCAGTCACATACACCGAGGCTGGTGGGTTCGAACCCTGCCCAGGCCAGCTGAAAAGAAAAATAATGCTAACTACAACAACATCAAAAAAAATGGCCAGGCATTGTGTAGAGCACCTGTAGTCCCAGCTATTAGGGAGGCTGAGGCAGGAAAATCACGTAAGCCCAAGAATTTGAAATTGCTGTGAGCTGTGATGCCAGAGCATTCTACCAAGTGCAGCATTGGGAGACTGTCTCAAAAAAAAAAAAAATTAACAGGTTCTGTTAACTACAAATTTCTATTAACTTAAAAAATGATATATCATCAAACTGAAAACCAGTTTCAGGACTTTAATTGGAAAACCACAATAGAACAGAAATGAATTACTCAGGCCTAATTTTTATGATATTTTATTTAAAACATTGCTAAGTCGTTCAGTGTTCTGTTTTCCAGAAGTCAAAAAAAATGCTTTTCCATCTTTTGAACTATTTATAACTTTCAACAAGGTAGGTACTTTTAGGTGAAAGTATGATTTTTTTTTTCCCTTAAGACAGAGTCTCACTAAATCATAGCTAGAGTGCCATGGCAGTAGAGTGCCATTGCATTACAGCTCACACCAACCTCAAACTCTTGGGCTCAAGCGATTCTCTTGTCTCAGCTTCCCATGTAGTTGGAACTACAGGTGCCTGCCACAATGCTTAGCTATTTTTTAGCTGTAGTTGTCATTGCTGTTTAGCAGGCCTTGGCAGGGTTTCAACCCACAAGCTCTGGTGTATGTGGCTGGCGCCCTAGCCGCTAAGCTACAGATGCTGTGCCTAAAATTAGAAACATTCATTTTTTTCTCCTCGATTTATCTGAAATTTAAAAATCATTTGTAAATATTCTTAATTTCTGACAATATAGTTATTTGCATAAGTTCAATAAGAATATGCTTTCTTTTATAAAACACAATTAGAAATACCAGTTATTTTACCAAAGCTTTAACTGGAATAACATTTTCAGAGGTGTCCAGACTATGTTAAAAAATTAAAGTTCTGGATCAGCGCCTGTAGCTCAAGCAGCTAAGGTGCCAGCACATACAGCGGAGCTGGCGGGTTCAAATCCAGCCTGGGCCAGCCAAACAATAATGACAAGTACAACCAAAAAATAGCTGGGCATTGTGGTGGGCTCCTGTAGTCCCAGCTACTTGGGAGGCTGAGGCAAGAGAATTGCTTCTGCCCAAGAGTTTGAGGTTGCTGTGAGCTGTAACACCACAGCACTCTACCCAGGGTGACAGCTTGAAACTCTGTCTCAAAAAAAAAAAAAAAAAGAAAGAAAAGAAAATTAAAGTTCATCCTAGCAATCTGGAAGGCTGAGGCCTGTGGATTGCCTGAGCTTAGAACTTCAAGACCAGACTAAGCAAGAGCCAGGCCCCCATCTCTAAAAATAGCCAGGTGTTATGCTGGGCACCTGTACTCCCAGTTACTTGAGAGGCTGAGTCAAGAGGATCACTTGAGCCCAAGAATCTAAGGTTACCGAGAACTATGACACCACAGCACTCTCCCAAGTGTGGCAAAGTAAAGATGCTCTCAGAAAAAAAAAAAAAAAATTAAAGTTGACTTTAGAAGGCCAATAAAAAGCCCATTGGAAAAACTAGCCAAATGCCTCATCAGTAACATTTCCTGATCTGTGCTAAATAAAAAATGTCACTTTTTGACATGTCTGGAAATCCCAATTTACTTTAGAACTTTGAGAGAAACAGAATTTACCCAATACATACATATGAATACCTAATGACACAGATAAAACCTGGGGTTGTAAGAAACGTTCAAGTCTAACCTGAAATTCCTTATAAAATGTTCCAGGAAAACCAATTTTAAAAGAAACAAAAGCCTGGACAGATAATAATTATTACTACTACACTTTATGACCAGTATACTAAAAGTACAGTTTATTTTGATAATGAAATGAATTCTAATAAGATTTGTTTTTAGTAAAATGAGAAATTAGAGAGTGAGTAAGAAATATGATTGAAGAAATAAGAAGCTGTGGCCCACCTACATTAAATTGTCTTATCTACAATACCACTTCATAAAATGAGACATAGATGTTTAACTAAACTAATCGGTTAACAGGATAAAAACTCTAGCCAAAAAATACAAAAGTATATATGTTAATCATATTTATTCTGATTTATTTTACTTTCTTGCTTCTTAGCCCTAAGATAACATATTAGGTTTTAATTTGTAAAATTTTTTTATTTCAGGGTGGCGCCTGTGGCTCAAGGAGTAGGGTGCCGGTCCCATATGCTGGAGGTGGTGGGTTCAAACCCAGCCCCGGCCAAAAGAAAAAAAAAAATTATTTCAAAGTCAACGCTGAAAAAAGAAACTAACTTAAAAATATTTACTCCATTAATCAAATGTGGAATGTAAAGGTCTTAGCAAAATAACTAAGAAAATGCTACAAAAGCTATGTTAACTAATGTGATGAAAATGTGTCAAACGATATATGAACCAAGTGTATGGTGCCCCATGATCATACTAATGTACACAGCTATGTTTTAATAAAAAAATAAAAAAAATATTTACTCCAAAGTACAAGTCTGTGACATATTTTGTGATGACTTCCCCAGAAATAACATTACAAAAACTGACTGAAGATACTTGTCCCAATCTTTAGACTACATAACAAAAGAAACATAATTAGAAATTTGTCTCTGCCCTTCCCTCCTTCTCTGCTTTCCCCTTACCCCAAGGGAAGGGCTGAGGGAGAGGAAAAGAAGAAAGAAAAAAAAAAAAAAGAAAAGAAAAGAAAATGGTGACTAATTTTCACATAAATTGGTTTTAATTTTGATCAAAGTATATTAATTAAACATTAATTTTCAACTCAACATGTTAATATGTTGTTTAGGATATTGTATCCTCATTTATAAGTGACATATGTTTGTAATTTCTCCTTTATAATATATTTTCTCCAACTTTAATATCAGGTGTACCCAGATCAAGTAGAATGATTTTGATGTATTTCTTCTTTTTCTACTGTCTATAAGATTTAGCATGATCTGTTTTTTTGAAATTATCTTTTACTTTTATTTATAAATATTAGTTGTCTATTTTTTGATACTTAAAAAAATAAGAAGTTAACTGATGACTCCATAATGAATCTCAGAGTCAAAGCATTCTATAACAGACATACTCTTATTTGACAATGTGAATGTTACTTTCTTTGCATTATTAATACTATTGCTTAATATTTCGATGAAGCAATTGTCTGATTCCTTTTCTGAATGTATTTATGTTCATTCATTCTTTACAAGGCTTTTGTTTCTAATCTTTATCTTAAACATTGTTACTGTTATTAAATTTTAATTCTTTTTAATTTTGTGAAGGCAAAAAAATGGAAACCTAATTAACACATGTATATGTAAAAATTAAAACTAAAATTAAAAAAAAAAAGAAATTTGTCTGTGGGTTAGGCATGGTGGCTCATGCCCATAATCCTGGTACTCTGGAAGGCCCAGGCAGGTAGATAGTCCAAGTTCAAGAGTTGGAGACCAGCCTAAGGAAGAGCGAGACCCCGTCTCAAAACATAGGTGGGCCTTGTGGTAGGCACCCATCCTCCCAGCTACCTGGGAGGCTGAGGCAAGAGAACTCATGAGCTCAAGAGTTTGCAGTTGCTCTTGATACATGGTTAGTGGGGCCCCAGCTAGGGCCAGGAAGGACCTGCCTCCCTTTCTGTTTGTACGCGGGACTGGGAGGTAAGGGATGGAGAATCAAGTGCAGGGGAGATGGGCAAGCATGGCCAAAGACTAGGGTCTCTAGATAATTGATGGAGAGCATGGCACAGCCTGTGCTGATGTGCATGTCAACCCCAGAACTATTTTTAGACCTAGAGAACCCTCCTGTGCCCACACAACTCCTCCCCAGTGAGTATTTCACAGGCCTGTAGGTGATACAGGGTTCCCTGATTCAGAGATCAACAGGGCCCCCCACCTTTTCCTAGGCCTGGGAAATTTTATGAAGTGAATGGCTCATTCACCTTGCCCTTAGTGAAAGGGACCGTATTTATTCGTTACCAAATCCTGGACAAATGTAACTACAAAGGACACGGGCGACTATATATATACCCCAAGACAAAGGACCCAGGTAGAGATTTTACAACATGGGTCTTTGTCTCTGCCAAGAGCTCTGGTAAGAATTTTCTGAATTATTTTCTGTGTAATGAATTCTATCTAAGGACTGGTCTGTGGTCATTGGATTCATTCTTTGAATCCCTGAGACCAAGGACCTATTGAAGAAAGAAATTCCGGTAACACTGTGAGTTATGATGTCACAGCACTCAACCACAGGGAGACTGAGCAAGACTCTGTCTCACACACACACACACACACACACACACACACACAAAAGGGAAATTTGTCTCTGACTCTGAAATTGATAAGAAAACAACTACAAAAGCATGAAGGCTCAACAAAGATCAATCTGCTGCTGTGCTAGAAGAAATCGGTACAACAGTGAACACTGTCTACTATTTACATATACATACTTCAAGAAAAAATAAAACGTGAATAAAAATTTCCCAGTAAGAGATGTGGCTCCAACACAACCTCACAAGTGACTCCTCACCCAACTAATTTTCAGAAATATTTACTTCAATTGCCCAGAATGTCTAATCAGTTCTATATAACTTTAAAAACTAAATATAATCTTAAAAACTTTGCTAAATCTTTAAATAAAAATGCTACTGTTTTTTCATACAAATATTAGCCTCAAAACCCAGAATTTGTAAATATTTATAGGTCACTACTAAGTTATTTCATTCTTTTACCCTGAACACAACACTAACTCCATCCCTGTCAGTGTAAAGAAGCCAGATTAAACTTCTGTTTACTTTTGTACACTGGAGTAATTTTGAGATCTATCTTTCAGATCCTACACTCCAGTAACAGAGTCACTCAGAACAAAAAACTTACTCAGCTGGCCTTAACCTCCCTACACAGAATACCTTCCCAATTTTTGCATGGCCTTCATTATATAACCTTTAATCTGTTATGGCAAGCCCTGCCACCTTCTGAGCTACACTATGACTCCCTTTCAATTGCTTAAGAAGTGGTCCCTTGCCATGTTTACTGAAATCTACACACATTCTAGCCATTAATGAAGTTATTCTCAAGACTCAGAAAGACCTGACAAAATCAAGAGAAAGTGAACTAACCTCTGAGACACCCTACTTACACATCTTACTTACAACCCCTACAATAATCAACTTATCTAAATTATGTCATTTCCACATCTAGGCTTATCTTCTGAATAAAAACCCAACAAACTCGGCTTGACACCTGAAACATAGTGGTTACAGCGCCAGCCATATAGAAGGCTGGTGGGTTCGAACCCAACCTGGGCAGCTAAACAACAATGACAACTGCAAAAAAGAAATAGCCATTGATGTTGGCACCTATAGTCCCAGCTGTTTGGGAAGCTGAGGCAAGCAAATCACTTAAGCCCAAGTGTTTGAGGTTGCTATGAGCTATGAGGCCATGACACTCTACTGAGGGTGACATAGTGAGACCGCATCTCAAAAAAAAGAAAAGAAAGAAAAACCCAACAAACTCATACTGAACCGGTGAACTACAAAACAATATGAAGATGACAGTTAAAACTTTCAGTTGTTGGCTCAGCACCTATAGTTCAAGCGGCTAGAGCGCCAGCCACATACACGGGAGCTAGCGGGTTTGAATCCAGCCTGGACCCGCCAAACAATGACAACTACAACAAAAAAATAGCCAGGCATTTTGGCGGGTGCATGTAGTCCCAGTACTTGGGAGGCTGAGGCAAGAGAATCACTTAAACCCAAGAGTTTGAGGTGTGAGCTGTGATACTACAGCACTCTACCCAGGGCAACAGCTTGAGACTCTGTCTCAAAAAAAAAAAAAAAAAAAAAAAACTTTCAGTTGTTGGGATGGGAAGTGTATTATTATCAGACATCTTTATTTGTTATGATATTTAATGTGACCCTTTTTATCTTTTATTAACTTTACTACATTCCCAGTATAACATTAAACCCATCCCTTACTGAAATAAGTTCAATTCCAGAACAAATACAGTAAGTCATACTCATTATTTTCATGTAAAACTATTTCATAGATATGATATATAATAATAGAAATGGGAAATAAAAGCATATGTGGTGAAAATAAGATACAGTATGTTAATCCAGGACAGATATGACACAGCTGGTCTGGTCAGTTTAAGTCCAGCCTGACTCACTGGCTGAAAATGAATTTATCTCAGTGAGATACAAAAGAACCCATATAACTAAAAAAATCATAAAACAATGTAGCAACAAAATATGAATAGACAAATAGAAAAAAATTAAAAAAGAACAAAACAAGAGCTTCAGCTGAAGTCTACAATGTCAAACTAAAAATGTAATGGCATCATAGGAGATTCAGTTATTAAGAATAAAAGTTTAACAAATGCAAAGACAGGCCATTTGAAGTTACCCAATTACAGAGGAAAAAAGAAAGAGTAAAGGAAAGATATGGGTCTGAGAGTGCATCAATAAGTGAAGAAAAATATACATTTTTGATTTTCAAATGAGGAATAAACAGATTAAAAGGTTTTTTTTTTTTTAATATAATGTCTAGAAATCATCCCCAAACCACATGGATATAGTTTTGTTAAAATCAAAATATCTGAAGAAGAATCCAATAACGATTGCCCAGGATAAATTTTAATTGGAAAAATGCAAAGACAAAATGAGAAACTTTTTTTTTTTGAGACAATCTTACTCTTTTACCCAGTATAAAGTGATATGACATCATAGCTCATAGCAACTGCAAACTCTTAGGCTCAAGTGATTGTCTTGCTTCGCCTCCCAGGTAGCTGGGACTACAGGTGCCAGCCACAATGCCTAGCTAGTTTCCTTATTTTTAGGGGAGTCAAGACCTTACTCTTACCCAGGCTGGTCTCAAACTCCTAGGTTCAGCCTCCAAGAGTTCAAAGATTACAAGCATGAGCCACCACACCCGGCCTAAAGTGAGAATTTTAAAAGCAGCAAGAGGTAACAAAGTCATTAGCAGATATTCTAAGACAGACACCTGGAAGGTGAGATATAAATGAAATTATACGTTTAATGTGCTGAAGAAAAAAAGAAAAAAAAGCCCTGTCAACTGAAAAGACCATATCTGACAAATCTGACCTTCAGAAATGAAGAAGAGTTTTAAGACATTCCTACACAAAAAAATGTTTAAAATGTATCACTAGAATATCTGCTGAAATTCTTCAAAATAAAATGGTGGAAGGCAGTGCGTGTGGCTCAAGGAGTAGGGCGCCGGCCCATATACTGCAGGTGACAGGTTCAAACCCAGCCCCAACCCCCCAAAAAAAAACTTCAACAAAATAGAATGGTGGAATACTAATATGAAAACATTGAAGTGTGAATTTCACTGGAAACAATAAATACAAAATGAAATACTGAACACTCTGATATTGTAATGGTGGTGCATAAGTCACTTTTAACTCTAGTATAAAAGTTACAAAATTAAACTATTAAAATAAAGACAGCTAATATAATTTGTGAATGGATACACAATAAAAAAGTTACAAACTATAACATAGAAAGTATAGAATGTGTGGAGGGGGTTAATTTGTTGATTTTTTTCTATGCACAGAAATGAAATTGTTATCTTAAGCTAGAACATTCTAAGTATAAAATGTATGTAAATCTTCTGATACACACTAGAAAAATAACTGTAGTACATACAGAAAAGAGAGCATCCAATCATATACCAATGATAAAAATCCAAAAAGTCAAAGAAAAAAAAAGAATATAGTATTATTAAAGAAACAACGCAAGTATAAAATGCATAGAAAAAACAAAATTACAATAGGAAGTCCTTACCTATCCAAAATTACTTTACATATAAAGGGACTCAGTTATCCAATGAAAAGACAATGCTATAAACTATGGCCTGTAAAATTGATAGTAAACTTCAAAAATAGAAAAACTAGCTAGATGTTGTAGGCAGTGCGTATAGTCCCAGCTACTCGGGAGACTGTGGAAAGGGATCTCTTGAGTCCAAGAATTGGAGGTTGCTGTGAGCTATCAAGTCACAGCACTCTACCCAGTTTGACCGAGTGAAACTCTTTCTTCAAAAACTAAAAGAAAAATAGCAGTGGGACCTTTAAAAATTGATTAGGCCATGAGGGCAAAATGAGTGGATTAGGGTTTTATTTATTTATTTTTTTTTATTGAATGAGTGTGTTATTTACCATGAGTATAGTTTTGTTACTTAAAAACAACAAGAAGAACAAGAGCTCTATCTGAGCCACACCCTTGCTCTCCATCAGTTCTTTGGTCTTATTCATGATATGTTGCAGGAAAAAAACACTTTTCCAGATGCCAGTACCACGATCTTGCCTTGCCTAGCCTCCAGTATTACAAGCCAAATAAACTTGTATTCTTTCTAATTTACCCACTCTGTGGTATTGTTATAGCACTTAAAATGTGATAAAACAGAAATGAACAGATTTTTTTTTTTTTTTTGTAGAGACAGAGTCTCACTTTATGGCCCTCGGTAGAGTGCCGTGGCCTCACACAGCTCACAGCAACCTCCAACTCCTGGGCTTAAGCGATTCTCTTGCCTCAGCCTCCCGAGTAGCTGGGATCACAGGTGCCCGCCACAACGCCCGGCTATTTTAGAAATGAACAGATTTTTAAAAAACTAATATTATTCTGCTTACAAGTGATTCACTTTTCATTTAAGGACAAATAGGCAAAAAGTGAAAGGACTGAAATGAAAATTTTATGCTCATTTTAAACAAGAATGCAGGGATGATTATACTTTATATGGCACAAAATCGTCTTCTATGAAAAATCTGTCAAAAAAGTAAAAATTATTTACTATTTATTAACAAAGGGGTTAAATTCTCAAGAGGATATATGATTAAACATACATATGCATACATAAAGTGAACATTAGCAGAATAGTAGGAAAAATAGAAAAAATACAATAATAAAAGGGGACTTTGCTGCCCTACTTACAACAATGAATAGATCATTTTGGCAGAAAACCAGTAAGTGTGCACTTATAAAGCACTGTAGACTAACAAGACCTAACAAACACATGTCTCACATTGTACTCAACACATATGCAACCCACTAAGACTAAAATCATGAAGTAGGGTGGTGCCTATAGCTCAAAGGAGTATGGCACCGGCCTCATATATCAGAGGTGGAGGGTTCAAAAACAGCCACGGTCAAAAACTGCAAAAAAAAAAAAAAAATTTGTGAAGTAGAAATACTAAATGGATCGAACCAATACTGAGGAAAAGTCCTGAAGCAGTAATGAAAAAAATCCCCTAACAAAGAGAAGCACAAGATGGATGATTTCTTCACAGGTAACTTCTATTAAGCATTGAAAGAAGAAATAATCAATACTTCCCAAACTCCCAAAAACCTAAAGGGAGGAGACACTTCCAAACTTAAAATATGAAACACCATTATCTTCATATTGAAGCCATATAAAGATACTATAAAGAACAAAAACCACAAACTATTATCTCTGATGAAGGTACAAGCAAAAATTTTCAACAAAATACAAGAAATGAAATTCATCAACATGTTTAAAAGATTATAATACCAAGAATAAGTAGGATTTATACTTGGGATACGAGGATATCCCAACATATACAAACAACAAAAAATGATATCCTACAAAAACAGAAATGATACAAATTATGTGACTATCTCAAAATATTTATTTAAAGTATTTCATAAAATTTAATACACTTTCGTAATAAAACCTTGAAATGCTATACATACAAAGAAATATATCTCAACATAATGAAATCATATATAAAATGCTCCTAGGTGCCAATGTCAACAGTGAAAATTCTAACAGATATTGCTTTAGTATCAGAAAAAATAAAGGTACCAAATCTGATCATTTTTATTTAAAATTTTATTAGATCAAGCCAGAGTAATTAGGTAATAAAAAGAAACAAAAGACATTCAATCAGAAATAAAGAAGTAAAACTCTCTTGCTTATAGATGAACTGGTCACAAATATACAAAACCGTAAAGATTATAACAAAATATTTAGAGATAATAAACCCATTCACTAAAGTTGTAAGTCAACATTCAAAACTGTCTTGCATTTCTAAACTCTAACAACAAACTATCTGAGAAAAAGTTAAGGAAATAAGCCTACTTACAATAAAATTAAATACTATAAAATTGTAATAAATTGTGCTGGGAGAACTAGTTAGCCACACGTAAAAGACTAAAACTAAACACACACCCCTCACCACTCAAGAAAATTAACTCATGGTGGATAAGAGATTTTAATCTAAGATATGAAACTATAAAAGCCCTAGAAGGATATAGGCACAAAGCCTATAAATAAGCCTTTAAATGGTTCCATTTTGTGAAGGCAAGTGTGAAGTCTTTTGTGAGTTAGAAAGGAAAAAAACCCTGGACAGAACTCCATGTGTGGCTAAAGACCTGGTAATGTAGATGTGATTAAAGGCCTGGGTTCGTGGGGACAGGCCTGCAGGCAGGTACTTGTATAGCTCAGGAATTTCCAGACTACTCCCTAAAGATGAAAGACTGCCTCTAGATGGTCTATTAAAGGTCAAGCATTCAAACAGCTTGTTCCCCCAGAACCTTGTTTTGTGGTTTTGTTTTTGATTACTTAGTGTAAGAATAGCTTTAGATAAAGTTAGTGGAGTGGTTGTCAGTTAATCCATAGACCCCTGTAGGCTCCAGGCAGTGAGAGGCCTGGGGCTAAGGTTTAAGTCATATGTTTATAGATTAGTTGTGTGTAGTATTGCCCATATAATATTTGGTGGAAGAAACAAAGTTGCAGCATTCCATGAGAGAGCTACAGTCTTCCTTATTCACCATACAATTTCATTGCAGGTCTTAATCTCTGCAGCGCCGCACCATGCAACTTTCACACAACAGAAGAAAGTGTGGGAAAACTCTTAATCTTACTAGTCTAGGGAAAGAATTTATGAAGACCCCACTGGAAATTGCAGCAACAAAATAAATAAATGGAAACTGATCAAAAACAGGCAAAAACACATTCAACAAAGGAAAGCAACTTACAGAATGGGAGAAGGTATTTACATGCTCCCAACCAATAAAGGGTTAATAACCAGAAGTACTCAAGCAAATCAACCTGAAAAGGTAAAACTACGCCATTAAAAACTGGGCAAGAGAAAGAAAAATAAACTTTTCTCATGAGGACTTACAAATGGCTAGCATACACATGGAAAAACAATCATCATCCCCAATCCTCACAGAACTGCAAATCGAAACCACTTCAAGATACCACCTAACCTTCGCAGAATGACCTACAACACATGGTGAGTGCCCAGAGGAGCAAACATTCATGCATTGTTGGTGGGGCTGAAAACTAGTATAGCTGCTGTAGAAAGAGGTATGGAGATTCCTCAAAGAACTAAATGTAGGCCTACCAATAGATCTGCAGTCCCATTCTAGGTATCTGCCCAAAAGAAAAAAAAGTAATTTTACCCAGAAGGAGTCAAACCACAATGACATATCACTTCACTGTTATAATCACTTAAAGTCTGGTGTTAAGAAATGTTCACAAAGGTGAGGAGAAAAGAAAAATCTTGTACACAGTCAGTGGGAATGTGACTTCATCCAGGTGCTATAGAAAACTGTACGAAGACTTTTCAAATACATATACTTTTTTGAGACAGAGTTTCACTTTGTCACCCTTGGTAGAACGTTGTGGCATCATAGCTCACAACAACCTCAAACTCTTGTGTTCAAGCAATCCTCTTGCCTCAGCCTCGGAAGTAGCTAGGACTACAGGTGCCTGCCATAATGCACAGCTATTTTTAGAGACTGAGTCTCACTCTAGCTCATGCTGGTCTCCCAACACCTCAGCTCAGGCAATGCACCCGCCTTCACCTTCCAGAGGGCTAGGATTACAGGTGTCAGCCAGGCTTCTCGAATATGAAAAACAGAAGAGCCATACAATCCTTTAATTTCACTTCTGGGTGTGTACCCAAAGGAAATGAAATCAGTGACACAAACAGATTATCTCCTGTCATGTATTTATAGAAGATTACTCACATTATGTAATATTGTTCAGCCACACAAAAAAGAATAATTCTGTCATTTGTGACAACATAAATGGTTCGACCAGGGGAAAATTATGGTAACTGTAATAAAATGAACAGTTACAATTACTGTATAATATGAGCTATTTGTGGAACCTAAAAAAGTAGAGACCATACAATAGAGAACAGAACAGTAGGTGCCTGTAGGGGGTGATAAAAATGGGGAGATATTTGTCAAGCAGGATAACCTTTCATTTATAACATGAACAAATCCAGAAGACATAATGTATAGCATTGTGAATATAATTAACACTGCCTTAGGGTACACTTGAGATTAAGTAATCCTCTCAACTAGATTAAGAGAGTAGACCTTCAGTGCTCTCCTCCCAAAATCTGGCAACTCTGTGAAATGATGGATGTGTTAATAAGTTCATTGTGTTAATCATTGCACAAGGCATATGTATATAAAATTGTTAAGGTGTACACCTCAAAAACATAAAATTTATACTAGTAAAAACTCCATGACAGGAAAAAGAATGAACAAGTAAACATAGAGAACACATTCTCAGTAATCTGCATACTTAACCAAACAAATCTTAAAATGATAATTACTAAACATAACAGTTAAAATGTTACTATGTGCTGGACAATGTTCTAACCTCCAAGATCACTTTAAGTTAAGGCTCTATAGAGAAAGTAGTGCATTAAACTATTTTATACATGTGAAAATTGTGCATATACAGTTTAAATTTTTATTTTCTTTCTTTCTTTTCATTTTTTTTTGAGACAGTCTCAAGTTGTCTCCCTGGGTAGAGTGCCGTGGTGTCATAGCTCACAGCAACCTCAAACTCTTGGGCTTAAGCAATTCTCTTGCCTCAACCTCCCAAGTAGCTGGTACAACTGGTGCCCACCACAATGCCCAGCTATTTTTTGGTGGTAGTTGTCATGGTTGTTTGGTGGGCTCAGGCTGGATTCAAACCAGTCAGCCTCAGTGTATGTGACTGGCACCCTAGCTGCTTGAGCTAGTCACTGAGCCTCATTTTTTATAGTCTTAAGGATAATTAATCCTCAGATAATTTAAGAGCATGAAAAAGAAGACGTCCTGGGCGGCACCCGTAGTTCACTGGGCAAGGCGCCGGCCACTTACAGTGAAGCTGGCGGGTTCAAACCCGGCCCCAGCCAGCTAAAACAATGACAACTGCACCAAAATATATAGCCGGGCGTTGTGGGAAGCGCTTGTAGTCCCAGCCACTTGGGAGACTGAGGGAAGAGAAGGGCTTAAGCCCAAGAGCCTCAGGTTGCTGTGGCCTATGACGTCCCGGCACTCTACCCAGGGAGACAGTGTGAGACTCTATTGCAAGAGAAGAAAGAAGGGAAGGAAGGGAAGGAAAGAAAAGGAAGGGAAAGAAAGAAAAGGGAAAGAAAGAAAAGAAGACATCCTTCTATGACAAGGAGGAGAACCAATCCTAGAATTCTCAAAAATTAGTTTCATTGTGCCAGAGTTTCTAAAGCCATACTTTAAAGTCTGGCTTCCTCCTTGACTTTTGGTCTGTGACCTGTACTATCTCCTTCATTCACTTCCTCCTACTGGGTGTTTGGCTATTGTTTCCTCTCTCTTTACATTTGTTTCAAAAAGGTGACCAAGTTCAGTTTAAAGACAAGAAGTTCTGCTTCATTAGGAAAAGACACGTAAGGCTTGGCGTCCCTAGCACAGTGGGTACAGCTGTGGCCGCATGTGCAGAGGGGGCCAGGTTGGAATTAGTCCAGGGCCTGCTAAATAACAATGACAACTCCAACAACAAAACAGCCCCACGTTGTAGTGGGCCTGTTGTAGCAGGCCGGTGTAGTCCCAACTACTTGGGAGGCTGAGGCATGAGAATTGCTTAAGTCCAAGATTCTGAGGTTGCTGTGAGCTGTAACACCATGGCGCTCTACCAAGGGTGACAAAGTGAGACTCGGTCCCCAAAAACAAAAGAAAAAAAAAACAAAACATGAATTTCGCTTGGGGTTAATCAATTTTCAACTTTGTATTGCACTCAGTAGAGGAAAAAATGACAGAAGATTCTAAAAATTTACTTTCCAGATTACTAATTTGACAGCCCCTATATTTAAAATGTATTCTTAAGTATTTAAGTACTTAGTATAGTGCTCAGTAGAAAAGAGTGAATATAATGGAAGATTCTAAAAAATTATTTTCCAATTACTATTTTCTGACAGCCTCTGAAGAATATTTAATGAGAAGCATTTTAAATGTGTGGATCCTGTGCTTCACTTTCAAATATGACTGAATTAAAAATATATAGGAGGAACTGGATTAGAAAAAAGTATATATCACTGAACTTCTAGAATCAACTCTAAAGTAGAAAAAAACTGGCAAATCACCTCAAAAAAGAAGGTAAATAATTAGGTCAACAGAAATTTTTTGTATGTGTTAACAAACCCCATCCTTTTTCCCTGACATCAGGAATCTGAGATTAATTCACACAAAGTGCAAGCTTTAAAGACACATTCAACAAAGGAAGGAAAGAAAACCCATGAGGTAAATTAGATATTCTGGAGGTTAGGTATTCTCACCCACAGAGATCAGGTTTCTGTAGTTCTCTAACATCACATCCCCATACAAATTGCGCTGAGCAGGGTCCAAGTAGTCCCACTCTTCTGGAGTAAATTCTATGGTGACATCCCTGAATGTCAACAGTTCCTGAAATAAAAATAAATAAATAAAAAACACATTGACCAAGTGGCCATGGCAAGGTTTTTAGGATCCAGGTATTCCCTCTCCTCCAGAAAGAATTATATGCCCACATAACTACACATCAATAATCCCTGAATAAATGAATAAAATGGGCAGAGTTCTAAATTTGACCCCAGATAAAATGAGGGGGTTAAGTCCAGGCATGTTAGTTGATGTCTATAATGCTAGCTCCCTGGCAGGCTGAGGCAGGTGAATTGCTTTAGCTCAGGAGTTCGAGACCAGCCTTAGCAACAGCAAAATCCCATCTCTAAAATAATAGCCAGCCATTGCAGCATGCACCTGTAGTCCCAGCTACTTGGGAGGCTAAGGCAAGAGAGTCGCTTGAGCCCAAAAATTTGAGGTTGTTGTGAGCTGTGAGTTGTGATGCCATGGCACTTCACCAAGGGTGACAACATGAGACACTGTCTCCAAAAAAAAAAAAAAAAAAAATCAGATATGTCTATTCCTCAGATGGAAAAGTCATGGTGAGTTAGAAGTACATTTCTCACTTTGTGTGTCTGTGTGTGTTCAATAATTATAATGCAGATTCTGATTCAGGAGAGTTGAGTGAGGCTGAGATTCTTTGTTGCTAACTAGCTCAGCAGTGATGCTGAAGAATCAGTTCTAAAAGCCACACTTTTGTTGTTGTTGTTGTTGTTGTTTGTTGTTGTCCTTGCAGTTTTTGGTGAGGGCCGAGTTTGAACCCACCACCTCCGGTATATGGGGCTGGTGCCCTACTCCTTGAGCCACAGGCGCCACCCAAAAGCCACACTTTTGAACAGCAGAGAAGGAGAACAGTGAGGGAACAATTCATTGATAACATGGAATTGAGAATTTACTAACTACAAAGATTATAACACAATAGCATGAATAGAGCAATCCTTTTTTTTTTTTTTCACATTTTTGAGACAGAGCCGCCCTATGTCGCCTTCGGCAGTGCCATAGTGGCACAGCTCACAACAAACTCAAACTCAAACTCCTGGGCTCAAGAGATTCTCCTGCCTCAACCTCCGAAGTAGCTGGTACTACAGGTGCCAGCCACAATGTCTGGCTATTTTTGTTGTTGTTGTCATTGTTGTTTAGTAGGACCAGGCTGGGTTCGAACCCACCAGCCAGTGCATGTGGCCGGTACCCTAACCACTGAACTATGGGTGTTGACCCAGAACAATCCATTTGAACATTTGCTGCATACTAGATATCATTCTAGCAGTTTTTTTATACTGGTACTTAAAATCACAGAAAGAATCTATGAGAAAAATGGTGCTGCTTTATGACAAAATTTTGCCAATTATTCTGTAAAAATGTAGAACTTGGGTCTTACCCCAGTTTATTAGACTTAGAATTTATCTCAAGAGGATATGCAGGCTAAGATACTAAGCCAACCCAGGGCCGCACCTGTGGCTCAAAGGTGTACGGCCTTGGCCCCATATGCCAGAGGTGGCGGGTTCAAACCCAGCCCCGGCCAGAAACTGCAAAAAAAAGAAATGCCATCCCCAACCAAATGTTTACAGCAGATTTCATAAATGAAGAGAATAACGAAATAATGAAAAAAGTTAAGGCAGCAATACAAACTAAAGTTTACATTTTCTACACACAAATACACAGAAATGGTAACTCTAAGCACATTAAGTTATAGAGCAGAATATTTTTATGTAAAATAAATATATTGAATTGTAAAAGAAATAGAAATCTCTGCTGATGATTTTTAAACAAACATACTATGAAGACCACCATGCATGAAGATATTAACTAAAATTAAAGATATTGATCCTGATCATTTTATTTTTTCCAATGTTTTATATACATATATATATATATTTTTTTTTTAGTTCCTTGGCATCACAACTCAGCAACCTCAAACTCTTGGGCTTAAATGATTCTCTTGCCTCAGCCTCCCAAGTAGCTGGGACACCACAATGCCCAGCTATTTTCTTTGTTGCAGTTGTCATTGTTGTTTTAGCTGGCCCAGGCCTGAACCCACCAGCCTCGGTGTATGTGGACAGCACCCTACGCACTGAGCAAAGGGCACTGCCCTGTTTTTATATATTCTATGTGCCCTGTTACATTATGAAAGTTTGAGATGCTGAATATATTAGTTATACATGAATTCTTATTTCCTTTTTCTAAACACACAGAAAAGTAATAAGGAAACAGGTTTGTGCCATGAGGAGAGAATGAAATGGAAATGAACAAGACTGGGTTTTTTGAATTCAATCATTTCAAAAGCACTATCTCCAGTCCACAAATATGAGAGCCTTAATTCTCCAACACAAGTTAAGAGGAAATGGAAATGAAGAAGAGGAGTTTTGGCATTAAATGTGATGGTTTTTTTTTTTTCTTTTTTTTTTAGAGACAGAATATCACTTTGTTGCCCTCGGTAGCCATGCATCATAGCTCACAGCAACCTCCAACTCCTGGACTTAGGTGATTCCCTTGCCTCAGCCTCCCAAGTAGCTGTGACCACAGGCGCCCACCACAACACCTGCCTATTTTTTGTTGCGGTTTGGCCAGGGCCAGGTTTGAACCTGTCGCCCTCGGTATATGGGGCCGGCGCCCTACTCACTGAGCCACAGGCACTGCCCTAAATGTGATGGTTTATACACATCACTCAGTATATTATTCCAAGTTATTAGTAACATTGATGACAAAGAGAAAAACTTTATAGTTAAAGAATCTTGCCGAGAGCCCCATAAACAAATGAATGAAGTTACAATCAGCTGTAAGGGGACAAATTAGCATGAGGTGTCAATGAACACAGATAGCCAACAATCACCACTGAAATATGAGTGGAAAAAATTAAATCATAATCTGAATATAAATAGGAAACAGCATCTGTGGGGCAGGCACAAGTGACAGCATGTCTTCAACTGGCCATATAAAGCCTGGACTGAGAACCACTTGGCAAAGTGCTGTCTCCCAATTTCCAAACACTTTGGGATTCTGGACCCCATATAAATTAATGTACATTTAAAATTAAATTTAATAAAATTTAATTTAATTTAATTAAAAAAATACCTGATCTTTACCTTTCCCTACTGTTTCTCTTCTGATATATACATACATATATATGTGTGTGTGCATATATATATTTATATATAGTTAAATACAGACAGTAGCCATACAGGAAAGAATGGAGTGGTGGTCAGATGGATTTTTTTTTTCTTTTTGTTTTTGAGACAGATTCTCACTGTGTTGCCCTGGGTAAAGTGCTGTGGTGTCACAGCTCACAGCAACTCCAAACTCTATGGGTTTAAGCGATTCTCTTGCCTCAGCCTCCCAAGTACTGGTACTACAGGTGCCTGCTACAACCCCAAGCTATTTTTTGGTTGTAGTTGTCATTGTTGCTTGGCAGGCCTGGGCTGGATTCAAACTCACCAGCTCTGGTGTATGTGGCTGGCATCCTTGCCGCTGAGCTACAAGCACCAAGCCCACAGGGATTTTGTCATTGCTGTTTATATTTACCTTTTTATGACCTGCAGAGTAGCTACTAAATCTGTGACAGTAAAAACCAGGTTGCTGGGTCAGATATCTCTAGAAATACATGTCTTAATGAGAAAAAAAAAAAAAAGGCCCTCAAATAATAACGTCTTGTGTTTCTATTCACTTGCTTTTGTGTTTTAAAACCTTGTGAGCACTAGATTTGGAAAGACAGCAGGAGCGCCCATGCAAAAGTCTAATGTCTTCTAGCCAGTTCTGTGGGTGAAGATTTTAGGATGAGGACAGACTTGGACCACGGCCACAAATGAATGGATCTAGACAGGGACAGGGCAGGGAGCAGGCCCTGGACTTCTCATCTCCACATGGCTTGTCTTTAGTTCCATCTTTCCTAAATCTACCCACGAGAAATTTTACTCACAGTACTTGTTTCATTTTAATTTTTAAACACTATCTATATTGATAACATACGATAAGAAATAATTTAACCAATTTTCTAAAAAAATTATATTACAAGCTTAATATTTATTTTTAACAACCTAAAAGCAATAGAAATAATAATCATAATCACAACACTTCTGTTCATATATTGCCCTTCAGCGGTGACATCAGTAATCACAACAACATATGGGATGTGATGCAAATAAAACCCAACTCCCCTGTATGCCTCCCTTCTTGGCATAGAACACAAGATGCTAATAGTGCAACCATTTATACACTTTTTTTAAACTGAAAGTTTCTGGTCATTAAAGGCCATAACTATGTCATCTGATTTTCTTATGGCCAAATAAAATAAAGGCAATTGATTTATCCATCAGTTTGCATCTCCAGTCCCCCCCTTGTTCTTCACTCAAATACCAAGAAACTGGAGCAGCTCTCAGCTAAGCCTCTTTCTATGAGAGGAGAAACAAACAATGGACCACTCATTTCTCTCTCTCTCTCTCTCTGAGATGGATTCAAGATTAAACCTTGTTGTCAGTCCGAGCCCAGTCTGCACAGGAAACTGTCAAAATCTTCCATGACCTGGTAAGAGTTCCTAATAACACGAGGCTAACGCCCCCATAGTGATCCAGGCAGGTGAACGCAGGCTGACTATGTGGGTCAGAGGAGAGAATAAACCTGCCTTGGGTGAAGCATCTCACCCTGGATCAGCTGTGAGCTATTAGCTCTCCATGATCAGCTAACTCTGGAGTAAAAGGAAGGACAAAATTACCCAGTAACAGTGTACCTGTTGGCCGTTGTTGTGGTCAGGACAATGAATATTTTGTTGTCTTGTCCTCTGGTGTCTGAGGTGCTTGTTTAGTTACACTTTCTGCCACCAGATTCTATTTACACCAGGAATCCCACACACAACCACAGCAGCTCACTGAACAAGATCAAACTTTAAGGTACTCATTCCAAAATTGGAGACTTAAGGCATCTATGTTGGCCAGCACGGTGGCTCATGCCTGTAATCCTAGCACTCTGAAGACCAAGGCAGGTGGATTGCTCGAAATCAACAGTTCAAAACCAGCCTGAGCAAAAGCAAGCCCAACACGTCTTAAAAAAAAAAAAAAAAAAAAAAAAAACTTAGGCATTGTGGCAGGCACCTGTCCCAGCTACTTGGGAGGCTGAGGCAAGAGAATTGTTTAACCCCCCGAGTTTGAGGTTGCTGTGAGCTGTGACACCACAGCACTCTACCCAGGGAGACATAGTGAGACTCTGTCTCAAAAAAAAAGGAATTCCATTTTTCTCAATTGGTGTCGTTGATCATCCACACTTCCAATGCATTTGCACCACCATTTCCTTCTGGGGCTACAAAAATAATAATAATAATGCATTTTCTTTACAAAAGTTTCTGTTTGGGCGGCACCTGTGGCTCAGTCGGTGGGGCGCCGGCCCCATATACCGAGGGTGGCGGGTTCAAACCCAGCCCCGGCTGAACTGCAACCAAAAAAATAAATAGCTGGGCGTTGTGGCGGGCGCCTGTAGTCCCAGCTACTCAGGAGGCTGAGGCAAGAGAATCGCTTGAGCCCAGGAGTTGGAGGTTGCTGTGAGCTGTGTGATGCCACGGCACTCTACTGAGGGCCATAAAGTGAGACTCTGTCTCTACAAAAAAAAAAAAAAAGACAAAAAAAAAAGTTTCTGTTCATGTCTCCTGCCCAACTTTTTTTTTAACTGTCTCACTCTTATTCTGCATTGAGTGCCCTGACATCATCATAGCTTACAACTTTAAACTCTTCATCTCAAGACATCCTCTTGCCTCAGCCTACCAAGTAGCTAGGAATGCAGGCACCTTGCCACAAACCCTGGCAAGCATTTTTTTTTTTTAACAGAGATAGAATCTTGAATTCCTGAGCTGAAGGGGTCCACCCACCTTGTCCTCCTAGACTACTAGGATTACAGGTATGAACCACTGCACCCAGCCCAACTTTTCTATTTCAATAGAGACATGGTCTTACTCCTCCTGCTCAGGCTGGTATTCAAGTCCTGAGCTAAAGCAATTTGCTCTCCTGCTCTTCTCAGCCTCCCAGGCTGCTAGAATTACAGGCATGAGCCACTGCATTCAGCTTCTTGCCCAACTTTTATTTTTTTATTTATTTTATTATTATTTTTTTTTTTTGTAGAGACAGAGCCTCACTTTATAGCCCTCAGTAGAGTGCCGTGGCAGAGTGCCATGGCATCACAGCTTACAGCAACCTCCAACTCCTGGGCTTCAGTGACTCTCTTGCCTCAGCCTCCCGAGTAGCTGTGACTACAGGCGCCCACCACAACGCCCGGCTATTTTTTGGTTACAGTCAGCCGGGGCTGGGTTTGAACCCGCCACCCTCGGTATATGGGGCTGGCGCCTTACCGACTGAGCCACAGGCACCGCCCTTCTTGCCCAACTTTTAATGGTAACATTTGATCTTGTTAATTTTCTTGAGTTGTTTGTAGATTCTGGTTATGAGTCCTCTATTGAATGTGTAACATGTAAATATCTTTTTCTATTCTGTAGGTTGTCTATTTGGTTTGTTGTGTCCTTGGCTGTACAAAATTTTTTTAATTGACCAGAACCCAATTCTTTGGCTGTGCAAAATTTTTTTAATTGACCAGAACCCAATTCTTTATTTATGTATTTATTTTTATTTTATTTTTTATTTTGAGACAGTCTTACTATGTCACCCTCTGTAGAGTGCTGTCACATCACAGCTCACAACACCTCAAACCCTTGGGGTTAAGCGATTCTCTTACCTCTGCCTCTGCAGTAGCTGGGACTACAGGCGCCCACCACAATGCCATGGTATTTATTTGGTGGGGGGAGGTTGTATCTGTCATTGTCATTTAGCAGACCTGGGCCGGGCTCAAACCTGTCACACTCAGTATATGGGGCCAGCACCCTACTCACTGAGCCACAGCGTTGCCCTCTTCTAGAATTCCAAGTTTCATGACTTAGGTTTTTCTTTTATCCACTGTGAGAGGAGCAGGTCCTATTTCAATCTTTTATGGTAGCTGTCAAGTTCTCCTAGCACCATATATTGAATAGGAATTCTTTTCCCCATTGTATGTTTTTTTACAAATGTCAGATGGCATGCGAGGATGATTTTTTTTTGTTTTGTTTTGTTTTTTGTTTTGAGACAGAGCCTCAAGTTGTGGCCCTGGGCAGAGTGCTATGGCATCACAGCTCACAGCAACCTCCAACTCCTGGGCTCAAGCGATTCTCCTGCCTCCACCTCCCAAGTAGCTGGGACTACACTTGCCTGTCACAATGCCGGCTATTTTTTGGTTGCAGCTGTCATTGTTTGGCCACCGCGGCTGGATTCAAACCCGCCAGCTCAGGTGTATGTGGCTGGCACCTTAGCCACTTCAGCCACAGGTGCCAAGCCATGAGGATGATTTCATATCTGGATTGTCTGTTCTGATCCAAGGTCTATTCTCTGTTCATATCCAAAGGCTTTATACCAATATCATGTAGTTTTGATTTCCATAGCCTTTTAGTATAGCCTGAAGTCTGGTAAAATGAGGCCTTTGTAAGAAAAACTGATGGCCAACAAACGCATGAAAAAATGCTCAACATCTCTAATTACCAGGGAAATGAAAATCAAAATCACACCGAGATATCATCTAACCCACATGATAATGGTTCATATAAAGTCCCAAAACCACAGATGCTGGCATGAATGCAGAGAGAAAAGAAGACTCATGCACTGTTGGTGGGACTGCAAACTAGTTCAACCTTAATGGAAAGTAGTATGGGGATGTTTTGGGGGTTTTGTAGAGACAGAGTCTCACTGTATCGCTCTGGGTAGAGTGCTGTAGTGTCACACAGCTCACAGCAACCTCCAGTTCCTGGGCTTAGGTGATTCTCTTGCCTCAGCCTCCCGAGTAGCTGCTGCTTTTTTTTTTTGGTTTTTGGCCTGGGCTGGGTTTGAACCCGCCACCTCTGGCATATGGGACCGGCGCCCTACTCCTTGAGCCACAGGCACGGCCCAAGCTTTTTTTTTTTTTTTTTTAATAAAATGATCAGGTTATTTAATCCCTTGGGATTAAAGTTGATAGTGAACATAATTTCTAAATCTCAAAATCTCCAAGGATAAAGACATACAGAGTATTTCCCTAATAGGGGAAACTACTGCCCACCCCCCTTGTTCTTTAACAAATGGGTTAGACCAAAAGCAACTAACTTAAATCCTGATTTTTTCTAAAAATCTTGCTATAGCATTTGCGTACTGGTAAGAAATACTCTGCATCTAGGTTTAAATTCCAACTCTACCATTTATTAGCTGTGTGATATTGAGCAAGGTAACTAACTTCTCAGTACTTCAGTTTCCTCTTTTGTAAAATAGTACCTACCACATACTTTTGATATTTAGTCAATACATGTGAAATGCAAAGAACAATGCCCATAAGCAGGGTTTGTGTTTGCCAATGTTACCCAATTACAATGGCAGCATTTTGGATGAAATACTGTTGTCAAGACTGAGAACTTAGAGCATTTACTGAGGTGGGATAAGAAACCTTTTGCCCTTGCTCAAGAGAAGGAAGTAAAGTAGCTAAAATAAAAATTAAGGAACAACAGAAGCCACCAGTATGATACTGAAATTATTGCCTGATCCATTGTTCAGAGTAAAATTGTTTTCTTACCCTGACTTGTGATCTCCCTATCCAGACCTGTGGTCTGTGACTATTGATCTGTGACTTTTGTAACTGCAAGTGCTATAATACTTTTTGCTTCTATAACAAACCGATGATGAAAGTCAGTTGCTTGCTTGCTGGCTGCATTGCATGTAACCCCCTGATAGGATAGGTAATTTACCCTTATAAACCTTTTCCTTCTCATGGCCAGTACTGTTCCCTCTATATCTATGTACAGGAACAGTCAGTTGGCCAACCTAATAAAGACTCCTAAAATTGGCTTTAATTAATTGATGTCTCTGGTGGTCCTTTAAATAGTGCACTCTACAACATTACATTTTAAGGTACTAAAAAATATTCAAATCCTAATTTTAAATTTCACTGGAGACTCCGTGCCTGTAGCTCAGTGACTAAGGCTTCAGTCACATACACCAGAGATGTCAGGTTCAAATCCAGCCTGGGCCTGCCAAACAATATTGACAATTACAACCACAAAATAAAAATAGTCAAGAATTATGGCGGGTGCCTGTAGTCCCAGCTACTTGGGAGGCTGAGGCAAGAGAATCACTTAAGCTGTGAGCTGTGACTCCACACCAGGGCACTCTATCTAGGGCGATAAAGTGAGAATCTGTCTCAAAATAAATAAAAAAATAAATTTCATTGGAAAAGCATAGTCACAAAGGTCTGCCATATTAAAATATAAATGCAACAGAACTCTACATAGTGAAAAGTTCAAGCACACTACTGAAAATCATCTAATACTCATGACAAGATCATAACTAATACCTAGTCAGGGTGGCGCCTGTGGCTCAAGGAGTAGGGAGGGTGTCGGTCCCATATGCCGGAGGTGGCGGGTTCAAACCTAGCCCCAGCCAAACACCAAAAAAAAAAAAAAAGAAAAAAACTAATACCTAGTCAAATCCTATAAAAGATACCTTTACCTTTCAAACTTTCCAAGAGATGAAGTTTGGATAAAGTATAAAAAGTTTTTTCTTTTTCTTCTCAGTTTTTTATTTTTTGGCCAGGGCTGGGTTTGAACCCACCACCTCCGGCATATGGTGCTGGTGCCCTACTCCGTTGAGCCACAGGTGCCACCCTCTTTTTCTTTTTTTTGAGACTATGTTGCCCTCGGTAGAGTTCCACAGCATCACAGGTAACAGTAACATCAAACTCTTGGGCTTAAGTGATTCTCTTGCCTCAACCTCCCAAGAAGCTGGGAATACAGGAGCCTGCCACAATACCCCACTGTTGTTTTGTTGCACTTGTCCTTATTGTTTAACCTGGCCTGGGCCAGGTTCAAACCTGCCAACCTTGGTGTATATGGCTCTCGACCTAACCACTGGGCCCTGAGCCACTGATGAAAAAAAAAAATTTTTTATAAATAATTTTAGGCTTGGTAGCCGTAGCTCAGTGACTAGGGTGCCAGCCACATGTGCTGAAAATGGGGTGTTCCAGCCCGGCCCAGGCCCACTAAACAACAATGACAACTGCAACCAAAAATGACCAGGCGTTGTGGCAGGCGCCTGTAGTCCCAGCTACTTGGGAGGCTGAGGGAAGAGAATCACTTGAGCCCAAGAGTTTGAGGTTGCTGTGAGCTGTGACGCCAAGGCACTCTACCAAGGGAAACAGGGTAAGAGGCTATCTCAAAAAAAAAAAATTAAAAAGCTGAATTTTTCTATTAAATTCTATCTCCTTGCACTAACTTCCCTCTCCTCTCAGCATGGACAGGATAAAGTTTATGGTAGTAAAAATGTTGCCTATTTAATTTTTATAAATTCTGTTTAAATTACTAGTTCATTGTTTCAACAGTGGCCACTCAGTGCTTTAAGTATTTAGACAAGTTAAAAATTATTTATTTTCAGTAAACATGAAAAACGTCACTGATACACATTTAATTAGTGTTCAGCTGAGATCTGTTGCTCAGCAACCTCTGGATTTGATTTTTTGTAACCAACACGGGTGGAATTATGGAGAAAATGCCACCACACTGTTCGAACTAAATATGAGGTCCTTTATTGGCCACCCTAGATAGGTTCACACCTTAAAAATTTACACCCGGCATCACAGAGGAAGGGGTTTTTCATACCTTTTTCCAGTTGGGAGGGTAGGTAGGTGGGATCTTTGTAAGGTTAGATTTACAGGGTTGGGAGTTACCAGGGGAACCAAGGATAGGAAGGTATTACAAGGGTCTGCTGTGACTCTGGGCTAATCCCCTGTCTCTGCAGGAGATGTTTATTTAACAGCCCAGTTCTGCAAGGCCTATGTGCTGAAGGGGGTACTGAAGGGGAGGTGAAAAGAAAGTGCAAATTGGGGACCATTTGACCTTTCAGATTTATCTCAGTAAAAAAAGCACAGCAACACAATGCCTTCTCATAACTCCTACTGCCTTCCCACATTTCCAACCAAACTGTAAGGGTCCCTGGGCCAAACTTCTGGTCTTCACAAAGCGTAAAAGTATATTGTGGTCTGTTCAAATTCTTATGCAAAAAGAAAATAGATTTCAAAAGGCATTTACCTCATCACCAGAGCCCATCTGAATGTACTTCCAACTTATTCGCTAACAATTGATAATTTAGGCTGTGCATCTAACTTTTCTCATATAGACTACAGCCATACATCTTAACTAAACACACCAAAAGAACTGACAGTCTTGACCTTTGTAAAGCTTCTTTTGGAACCCTAAAGTAGTACATTAATTCATTTAAAAGTTATTTCTAGAAATATTCGTTTTAGTGGAGAAAGGTTAACTACTCGAAAATAAGACCTACTTACGGGAAAGATAAGATGTCCCCTGAAAATAAGGCCTAGCGCATCTTTGGGAGCACACCTTAAAATAAGACACTGTCTTATTTTCAGGGAAACAGGGTATCTTTGTCAAAATGGTTTCTCACACCTATATCTATTTCTTTGGCTTTGTCATTCAAACAAAAATAAAACGTCTATCTTACTGCTACAAGTCCAGCTGGTTATGCATATGGAAAGAAACACAAGCTTCAGCCAAGATGCTAAGTCTTACTAAGACTCAAACTTCAACAAAATCTCTCTGCACCGGCTGCGCCTGTGACTCAGTGTGTAGGGCGCTGGCCACATATACCGAGGCTGGCAGGTTCGAACCTAGCCCTAGCCAAACTGCAACAAAAAAACAGCCGGGTGTTGTAGCAGGTGGCTTTAGTCCCAGCTACTCAGGAGGCTGAGACAAGAGAATCACCTAAGCCCAGGAGCTGGAAGTTGCTGTGAGCTGTGACACCAGACCACTCTACGGAGGGTGACATATTGAGACTCTTTGTAAAAAGCAAACAACAACAAAAAAAACTCTGCAATGAAAAATTCCTTTTATTTTGCAAGGTAAATAACGAAAAACTAAATCAGTAGGGCAAAAAGGAAGTCTAAATCCAGGCTATGTGAAATTACTGGACCGTCAACAATAATACTCTAAAAATAATACTCTAAACGATATTAATTTTGATCTCAATTAGAAATTCTGACTCCAAATAATAAAAATATGGGATTAATTTCAAAAAGGTAAATATAATTAATGCAACTGTTCCCATTTTAGTTCCAAAGACTAAGACTGAACTTCTTTTTTTTAAAGAAAATCTGAAGTTCTACCTTCTGAAGTTGCGCATAAGCTAACTTCTCATTTTTTTCCATAGGGAATTACTGCACCAAGAATCTACTTTCCCATTCTTTTCAAATACAAGAAAAAATAGCTAAGTTTGGAGAGCGACGTATCTAATCTAATGCTTCAAAGAGAAGGGGAAAAAAATATACATGAAGTGTGACAGGAAACAAGTGTGAGTGGAACACTTTTACTAATGGAGATTTCTAAATAAGGGAAGATGCTGACATCAAGCAAATTTCAAGTAGACACGGCGAAGAATTTCCACACAGAGAAGCACTCGTGGTCCTCAGAAGTCCTGGCCTTGGAGAAAGCCCCAGAATCCATGGCCACGGGCCATTTCCACAGCGAGACTTCTCAGAAGCATCCTTTGGAGGACACATCAGCTTCTCCTGCAGGGGTTGGGAGGGAGGAGTGCCGAGCACCATCTTTCCTCTCTGGGAGCTGCGGCCTTAGGGACAAACTTCAAACCTGAGCTACTTCCAACTTCCAAGGGGAGAGGGGGAGCAGGGGAGCGTGGTTCCACCACTTTCCTCGCACCAAGCGCAGTGGCTGGGCACCGTGGCAGGGACGAGAGAGGCGGCTGGCGCTGCGTGGGGGTTTACTTGTCTCCGATGGGTGTGGGAAGAGGAGACAGAGAGATTCTACTGAAAAGATGGAGAGGTGAGAGAAGAGGGGCTGGGGAGAAGGGGAGGCACCACCTTTCTTTTCTCTGCTCTTCCTGGGGATTTGAAAACTCCTCCTAACAGGCCTTTAGCTAGAGCGGCGGCGCCCTCAGAGAAGTCCTGAGGCTGCTGGTGGCGGAAGCTCTGGCGGCCTCTGCCCGGCGGTGTCCTCAGGCCCAGGCTCCGCGGTGCTGAGGCCGCCTCTGCGGTTTTCTGGAGAAGACTCAAGCTCCGGAGGCGCCAGCTTCATCTCGTCCTCTCCCACACCGCTGCTCTCCCCGCTCGTTAGTCTGCGGAGAGGCCTTCATCTCTGCAGTAGGCGCCGGCCTGAGAAGCTCCAGGAAGCTTCTGCTCCCAAGGTCGAAGGGCGTGGTGGGGGAAGGGGCAGCAGGCGGGCCTCGCCGCCCAGTTGCTCTCAGCCCATACAATCCCTGCCCCCAGTAGCCTAGAGCAATGCTCCGGACCCAGCAGCTTCCTGGGTACCCCGAAGCGGGCACCCCAATCATAGAGTCCAGCCCCGTCTAGTATGGGGATTTCTGAAGGAGATCCTGAAATCTCTACTAGAGATTGACTCAAAGGAAAAAAAAAATGTTACATAAAAGACACTCCTGGGCAGCGCCTGTGGCTCAAAGGAGTAGGGTGCCAGCCCATATGCCGGAGGTGGTGGGTTCAAACCCAGCCCTGGCCAAAAACTGCAAAAAAAAAAAAAAAACAATCCCACTCAAATGTTCATGGCAGCACAATTCACAATCACATGGGCATGGAAACAATCCAAGTACCCATCAATACATGAATGGATTAATAAAATATGGTATATGTATACATGGACTACTACTCAACCATAAAAAGATGGTGTTCCAGTATATTTTGTAACTAGGTTACAAAAGAAGGTTCTTTTGTATATTTTGTAACTAGGTTACAAAAGAAGGTTCTTCTAAGGGGAATATCAGAAGAATAGGAAAACAATCACTCCTTGTGCTCAGTACTAAATGGAAACTATTTGATCAACACCTGTTTGCTCCTAGGGAAGGAAAACACAATAAAATTTGTGCGGGGGAAGGGGAAGAAGAGGAACGGGAAGGATAAATTCTGACTCAATGGGCATTTGGCCTGGGTATGTTAGACATTTTCTGAGTGAAGGAGTATAACTTTAAGTTTACGAAAGCAAACAATGTAACCAAAACACATGTACCCCCATGCCATACTGAAATAAACTTTAAAAAACCTGTGTTATTCAAAATTAACCTATCCAGGCTCTGCGCCTGAGGCTCAAGAGGCTAAGGCTCCAGCCACGTACACCTGAGCTGGACGGTTCCAATCCAGCCCCGGCTGCCAAACAACAATGACGGCTACAACCAAAAAAAAAAAATATATATATATATATAGCTGGGCGTTGTGGTGGGCACCTGTAGTCCCAGCTACTTGGGAGGCAGACGCAAGAATAGCTTGAGCCCAGGAGTTGGAGGTTGCTGTGAGAGGTGATGCCACAGCCTTCTACCCAGGGCGACAGCTTGAGGCTCTGTCTCAAAACAAACAAACAAACAAACAACAACAGACTAACCTATCCAGAAAAGAAGAATTAAAGCTTTATCTTTTTTATCCATTGTCATAAAAATGATAATGTGGCAAACAAAGAGAACATGTAAAGGATATTTTTCCTAACGTTATCTTTTGTGTATTTGATATGATTCCATACACTACAGTCTGTACACATTATTGAGATAATTGTCCCATCTTAGATCAGTGTGGGACCCTTCACTTTGCCTCCAGTATCCTTGTGCCATGAGACTGTATATTTTGAGACCTTTCTTATTTTCTGTAACAGACACACATGCTTGCTTCTCTTTGTCTAATATAATTTGCAAATACATGTCCCCAGGCTTATTTATTTTTACTTGACTTACGGTGTTCTCGACACACATCATGATTTTATATTGTGTAATTTATCAATTCCCTGTCCCTCTCCTCTCTTCCTCCAGAGTCTCACTTTGTCACCCAGGCTAGAGTTCACAGCAACCTCAAACTCCTGGATTCTGCTTCATCCACTCAAGTAGCTGGGATTAAAGGTCCCCTCCACAAAACAGAATTGATTTTTTTCTTTTCTTTCTTTCTTTCTTTTTTTTTTTTTTGAGGCAGAGTCTCATTGTGTTGCCCTCGGTAGATCGCAGTGGCATTACAGCTCACAGCAACCTCAAACTCTTGGGCTTCAGCGATTCCCTTGCCCCAGCCTCCCAAGTAGCTGGGACTACAGGCAACTGCCACATTGCCGGGCTATTTTTCAATTGTAATTTTCATTGTTGTTTGACAGGCCTGAGCTGAATTCCAACCTGCCAGCTCCATTGTATGTGGCTGGCACCCTTAGCTACTGAGCTAAAGGCGCTGAGCTCCCAATTGATTTTTTTTTTTTTTAGAAATTGGGGTTCTCACTCTTGCCCAGGCTGGAATTGAACCTAAACTTAAGCCTTGTCTCAGCCTCTCAGAGGGCTGGGGTTATAGGGATGAGCTTCCCCACCCAGCCCCCAATGTTGTTTTGTTGTGTTTTGGAGACAGTCTCATTTTGTAGCCCTCTGTAGAGTACCTCAGTGTCGTTGCTCACAGCAACCTCAAACTCTTGGGATGAAGTGATTCCCTTGCCTCAGCCTCCTGGGTAGCTGGGAGTACAGGCACCTGCCACTAAGCCCTGCTATTTTAGAGACAAGTTCTCCCTCTTGCTCAGGCTGGTCTGGAACCTGTGATCTCAGGCAATCCACCTGCCTCAGCCTCCTAGAGTGCTAGGATTACAGGTGTGAGACAGTATGCTCAGCCCCAATGTTTTGTTTTTTAAACATGTTTCTATTTGAGTCACAAGCTACATTTATTTACACAGCTTATAGAAATATTAATATTTATCAATGTTTTCTTCTATTATTTGTATATTTTAATTTTTTATTCTTTTATTTTTAATTTTTATTTTTTTATTTTTTTATTTTTTTGAGATAGAGTCTCACTCTGTCGTCCTCGTTAGAGTGCTGTGGCATGACATTTCACACCAACCTCCAACTCTTGGGCTTAAGTGATTTTCTCTCCTCAGTCTCCTAAGTAGCTGGGACTACAAGCAACCACCACAACACCTGGCTATTTTTTGTTGCAGTTGCCACTGATCTTTTAGCTGGCCAGGGCCAGATTCGAACCTGCCACCCTCGGCATATGGGGCCAGTGCCCTACCCACTGAGGCACAGGCACGACCTAATTAAAAATTTATTTTTACCATTTATATTTCTTCTTTATTTTTCCTTTACCTTACTCTATCACATACAAAATAAATCCATTTTAGCTGGGCATAGTGGCTCATGCCTATAATCCTCCCAGAGTGCTGATGCAGGTGGATTGCCTAACCTTGGGACTTTGAGACCAGCCTGAACAAGAGTAAGACCCTATCGCTATTAAAATTAGAAAAATTAGCTGGAGGTGTGGAGGACACCTGTAGTCCCAGCTCCATGGGAGGCTAAGGCAAGAGGGTTGCTCAAGCCCAAGAGTTTGAGGTTGCTTTGAGCTATGATGCCACAGTACTCTACCCAAGGCACAGAATCTGACCATCTCAAGAAAAATCCATTTTAATATTTTCACAAAAATATTCAGTTTTTTTTTTTTTTTTTTTTTTTTGAGAAAGAGTCTCAAGCTGTCTGTCACCCTGGGTAGAGTGCCATGGCTTCACAGCTCACAGCAACCTCAAAGTCTCGGGCTTAAGCAATTCTCTTGCCTCAGCCTCCCAAGTAACTGAAACTACAGGTGCCCACCACAATTCTAGGCTATTTTTTGTTGCCATTGTTGTTTGGTGGGCCGAGGCTGGATTCGAACCCTCCAGCTCCGGAGTATGTGGCTGCTGCCCTAGCCACTTGAGCTACAGGCGCTGAGCCAAATATTCTGTTCTTAAACATTAAGTGTTGATAAAGATTCCTCCTCTATAATGTTTATGGGGTAACTTCTTTTATGCACTTTGATGAATTTCCGAATTTTCTGTTTAAGTCTGCTTGTCTATTTTTTTGCATAAACACCACACTGCTTTAATTATAGAATGTTTTAATGTCATGGGAGGTCAGAGGCCCTCATTGTGTTTCTTTCTTAGGAATTTTGGTTATTTATAAATGTTTGTTTCTCCATGTCCACATTGCAAAATCATTGCAATCTTAAAGGAAACTGATAGCATTTATTAGCTTTATGTTATTGAGTTTTTCTAGCTAAGAACAAGATGTAACTTTCCATTTGTTTAAGTCTGCAAACACATATTTCAGAAATTCTTTATTATTTTGCTCATATACACTTTACACATTTTTCATTAGATTTCTTCCTAGGTCATTTTGTTTTACTTTAAAAAATATACTTCATGGCTCAGCGCCCATAGCACAGTGGTTAAAATAGCCAGAATATTTTTGTGGTGGGCGCCTACAGTCCCTGCTACTTGGGAGGATGAGGCAAGAGAATCTCGTTAGCTCCAGAGTTTGAGGATGCTGTGAGCTGTGACGCGACAGTACTCTACCAAGGGCCACATAGAGAGACTATGTCTCAAACATATATATATATATATATATATAAAACATATATATATACATATATGAAGTATATATGGAGTCATAGCTCACAAAAACTTCAAACTCTTGTGCTCAAGTGATCCTCTTGCCTAAGCTTTCCAAGAAGCTAAGACTACAGGAGCATTCCACATTGGCTGTCTATTTTTTTTTTTTTTTTGAGAGGAGGTCTTGCTCTTGCTCAGGTTGGTCTCCACCTCCTGAGCTCAGGCAGTATGGAGCCTAAGAGCCCCAGAGTGCTAGGATCACAGGCGTGAGCCACCATGCCCAGGCCACAAATATACTCCATAATTTCTTTTTTTTAATTTTTGAGACAGAGTCTCAAGCTGTTGCCTTTGATAGAGTGCCATGGTGTCACAGCCCAAAGAAACCTCCAAATTTTGGGCTTAAGCAACTCACTTGCCTCAGCCTCCAAAGTAGCTGGGATTACAGGAACCCGCCACAATGCGTGGCTAGTTTTTGGTTGTAATTGTCATTGTTGTTTGGCAGGCCCGTGTTGGATTCGAACCCGCCAGCTCTGGTATGTGGCTGCCACCTTAGGTGCTTGAGCTATGGGCACCGAGATTTTTTTTTTTTTTGAGACAAAGTCTAACTATGTTGTGCTTGGTAGAGTGCTGTGGCATCACAGTTCACAGCAATCTCAAACTCTTGGGCTTAAGCAATTCTGTTGCCTCAGCCTCCCAAATAGCTGGACTATAGGAACCTGCCACAACACCGGGCTAGTTTTTGTTGTTGTTGTAGTTGTCATTGTTGTTTTAGCAGGCTGGGCCAGGTTTGAACCTACCAGCCACAGTGCATGTGGCAGGTACACTAACCACCAAGCTACAGGTACGGAGCCTGGATCAATGTTATACTGTCTTTGTTACCGAATTATTTTTTGTATTAGGATTTTTTTCCTAATGAATTTATGTTTCCAGAAATGTAATTATATCATCTGCAAATTAAGTCTTACATAATTATTTTTATTTCTTGTACCATCCTCAAATGCCTTAGCAAAAGCTCACCACAAATGTAATGTATAACATAAGCAATATTGTGCTTTTTAGTATTGTTTCTGAAGAGAAGGAATGTCCCTCATGCTCTCTATGAGTATGAAAAAGGCCATTTTCTCAAGTTTTTTTTTTTTTTTTTTTCCAGACAGAGCCTCAAGCTGTTGCCCTGGGTAGAGTGCCATGTGTCACAGCTCACAGTAACCTCCAACTCTTGGGCTTACGCGATTCTCTTGCCTCGGCCTCCCAAGTAGCTGGGACTACAGGCGCCCGCCACAATGCCTGGCTATTTTTTGGTTGCAGTTGTCCTTGTTCTTCAGCAGGCCCGGGCCGGTTTCGAACCTGCCAGCTCTGCTGTATATGGCTGGCACCTTAGCCGCTTGAGCCACAGGCGCTGAGACATTTTCTCAAGTTTGAAATAAATATTTTTTGAGACAAAGTCTCACTCTGTTGCCCCAGGTTAGAGTGCTGTAGCATGAGCCTAGCTCATGGTCATCTCAAACTCCTGCGTTCAAGCCATCTTCCTGACTCAGCCTCCCAAATAGCTGGAACCTTAGGTACCCACCAACTTTTCTCTATTTCTTTGTCTCTCTCTCTCTCTAGATAAGAAACTGAGATACAGAACTTTTTTTTTTCTTTTTTTTCAGATAGAGTTTTACTCTGTCACCCAGGCTAGAGTGCCTTGATGTTATCATAGCTTGCAGAAACCTCAAACTCTTGGGCTCAAGTTCACTTAGCCTCCCAAGTAGTTGGGAGTACAGGTGCTACCATGATGTTTCCCTAATTTTTCTATTTTAGTAGAGATGGGTCTCACTCTTGATCAGGCTGGGCTCCAAATCCTGACCTCATGCAATTCATCCACCTCAGCCTCCCAAGTTGCTAAGATTATAGGAATAAGCCATCTGGCTTCACCACTTTTCTACTTATCGTAGAGACAGGGTCTTGCTCTTGTTCAGGTTGGTCTTAAAGTTTTGAGCTCAGGAGAGACAAAGTGGATCACACTGTAAACCTAGCACTCTGGGAGGCCAAGACAGGCAGATTACTTGAGCTCAGCAGTTTGAGACCATCCTGAGAAAGAGCAAGACCCAGTCTCTAATAAAAATTGAAAAATTAGCTTAGCATTGTGGTGAGTGTCTTGTAGTCCCAACTATTCAGGAGACTGAAGCAAGAGATGATCTCTTGAACCCAGAAGACTGAGGTTGCTGAAAGCTATGCTTATGCCACAGAACTCTAGCCTGGGCAACAGAGTGAGATTCTGTTTAAAAAACAACAACAACAAAAAACAAAAAACAAACAAACAAAAAAAAAAAAAACCTCTTAGTCTGAGCTAAATGGTTCATGCCTTAATCCTAACACTGTGGATGGTCTAGGCTGATGGATTGCCTGAGCTCAGGAGTTGGAGACTAGCTTGAGCAATAGTGAGACCCCATCTCTACTAAAAATAAAAAAAAAAAAAAATGTACCTGGGTGTTGTAGCTGGTGACCATAGTCTCAGCTACTTGGGAGACTAAGGCAAGAGGATCACTTGAATTCAAGAGTTTGAGGTTGCTGTGAGCAATGACCACAACACTCTAATAAGGTGACAAAGGAAGACTCTAGCTCAAAAAACAAAACAAAAAACTTCTGAGCTCAAGTGATTCTCTTACCTCAGCCTCCCATAGTACTAGTGTTACAGACATAAACAATCCTGCCCTGCCTTAAAAGAGTCTCATTTTGTCACCTTTGGTAGAGTGCTGTAGCATCACAGCTCACAGTAACCTCCAACTCCTAGGCGTAGACGATTCTCTTGCTTCAGCCTCCCGAATAGCTGGGACCATATGCACCCACCACAACACCCGGCTATTTTTTGTTGCAGTTTGGCAGGGGCCGGGTTTGACCCCACCACCCCCGGTATATATGGGGCTGGCGCCCTACTCACTGAGCCACAAACTCTGCCCTATTAATGGATAATTCTGATGAGCTGAAATGATCAATGATGCAAGTTCTGCTAACTAGACATTTTTGTAGCTATGAAAATAATCAGGTGATTGTTCTATTTCTCTTTATGAAAATAATGAGCCTAGGCCAAGCACAGTGGCTCACACATGTAATCCTAGCACTCTGGGAGGCTGAGGCAGGAGAATAACTTGAAGTCAAGAGTTTAAGAACAGACTGAGCAAAGCAAGACCCACCTCTAATAAAAAAAAAAAAATTATCCAGGCCAGGTAGGACATTTCTGTAGTTCTATGTACTTGGGAGGTTGAGGCAAGAGGATAACTAGAGCTCAGGAGTTTGAAGTTGTAGTCAGCTAGGCTGAGCCTTGACACTCCAGCTCAAGTGTCTTTTTTTCTAAAAAGAAAAAAAAATAAAAGAAAGTAATGAACCTTACTATTAAATGTCTGGACAATAAACAAATCAAGGGAATCAGATTTGTAGTGTAGTTTAGGCCAGGGATTTCTGAAGGGCTCGTTGACAAGAGCCCAAGTTCCTCAAACCCCTCAAGGCTAGCAATACCCTGGCAGTTTGCACAGAATGTCTGGTCCCTGGCAGGCTCAGGGCTAGGATTATGGGGGTCCTGTGGACCACCGTCCAAGACTTCGTGCCCCCCCCCTTTTTCTATGCCATAGATGGCCCTATTGTTACCTGGTGGCTGAGAACAGAATGCCTAGCAACCAAAGATTACCATCATCTGAGTCCTGCCCAGGCATAGCTAGAAATCACTGAACCCAGTTAGGCAAGTTTATCCCCAATTTATAATGTAAATTGTAATCAGGTAGTGTGCCTGCATGATTTTTTTTCCCCTTGTTTTCATTCTGATTGTTAATGATTGCTTCAGGTACCTTGTTTTGAATAACTCAAATTAAGTTTATGTGGTATGCTGTCAATTTGATTTATGATTTTTGATTG
Organism: Nycticebus coucang; assembly: GCF_027406575.1. NCBI lineage: Eukaryota > Metazoa > Chordata > Mammalia > Primates > Lorisidae > Nycticebus > Nycticebus coucang. The sequence goes on along the minus strand of NC_069805.1, from coordinate 29,545,803 downwards.
AATAAAGAGACCCATGGAAGAATAGCCAGTGCTGCACTTGCTGGCTGCACTTAAGATGCTGCTGGCTTAGCGTCAGCCCCTTACAGGCTCCCATTGCTTAATTCACCTGAAATAAGTGAGTCTGAGATTTTTCCCTCATCAACTCCCTCAGTGTAGATTCTGGCAAAGGTTATGGGAACTCAGGCCCCCCACAACAGATTACACTAAAATTTGAGGAATAACTCAATTTTGCCATTATGTATTGCTTTAATAATTAATTGATTTGTTTCCTACTATTATGTCTTACATATTTGTGTATGTAGGCAAAGATAAAATTTTTCTGTTGCAGTTTGTTTTGTACATTTGGAAGTTTTAGGTGCCAATCATTTATTTAATTTTTGTATCTCTATTTGAAAGTAGTACTTCCAGGCTTGGTGCCCATAGCACGGTGGTTATGGCACCAGCCACATACACTGAGGGTGGCAGGTTCGAACTCGCCTCAAGCCAGCTAAGCAACAATGACAACTGCAACAAAAAATAGCCAGGTGTTGTGGCAGGTGCCTGTAGAATCACTTAACCCCAAGGTGTTGTAGCAGGTGCAAGAGAATCACTTAACCCCAAGAGTTAGAGGTTGCTGTGAAGTGTGATGCCCCGACATTCTACCAATGGTGACATAGTGAGACTCTGTCTCAAAAAAAAAAAAAGAACAAAGAAAAAAGAAAGTAGTATTTCCATTATAAATGTGTTAAAATGAGTTAAAAACAGCCAGGTGTGGGGGCTCAAGCCTGTAATCTTAGCACTCTGGGAGGTCAAGGCAGGTGGATTGCTTGAGCTCAGGAATTAAAGACCACCCTGAGCCAGAAGAGATCCTATTTCTAAACAAACAAACAAAAAAAAAAAATCCAGGTGTTGTGGCAATCGGATGTAGTTCCAGCAACTTGGCAGGCTGAAGCAAGAGGACTGCTTGAGCCCAAGTCTTTGAGGTTGCTACCATGAGTGACAAAGTAAGACTCGGTCTCAAGAAAACATTGAGTTAAAGCATTCATTTATCTGATATTTAAATTGTAGAATTCCCTTATTAAACTACTTTTTCCTGGCTCTGTATTTGTGAGAGTATCTTCTATAAACTTTTCTGTTCCTGTGAATATTATATTGTTTAGCTTTCCAATCTATATTCCAGAAATATAGATTGATACGGATGTTTTTCTAGAAAGTGTTCATATCCCTTTGTTTTCTGAATCAATGTGCTTTGAGTTGTGCTAATTGTTCTTTAATGATTTTAGGATAAATTTATATTTTAAAAAGGTGGATCAATAGGGTAGTGGTAAAACATCAGACACACTTGAAAATATTGGCAGGGCCACATGGAAAAAGTCATTGTTCATTATTTGCCTCTCTGCATCCTATACAAAACATGGCCTTGCTTTAATATTTAAAGTGCTTAGAGCTCATTAGAAACAAGTTTTGTTTGAATAGCCGGGCGTTGTGGCAGGCGCCTATAGTCCCAGCTACTCGGGAGGCTGAGGCAAGAGAATCGCTTAAGCCCAGGAGTTGGAGGTTGCTGTGAGCTGTGTGAGGCCATGGCACTCTACTGAGGGCCATAAAGTGAGACTGTCTCTACAAAAAAAATACAAAAAAAAAAACAAGTTTTGTTTGAAGAAACATTACTGTTAATTTTACATTATTGCATACTAAATGTGTTCTTTCATACTGCCAGCCTGTATTATTTGTATTCTGTATATAGTATATCCTCAAATTACTTAGGAGTATTCATAAAATTATCTGGAGCACTGAAACCCAATTAATGGTCACTGCCATTAAGTGACTTAAGAAAATAAAATTGAATCAATTGAAAAAATTGAAGAATTACTTTAAATTGAAGTTAAAAAGGGTGAAGAATTTTTAAAAATCAAACTGCCACGAAAACTGCTTTACGCAAATCTCTGATCCACAGGCATAATTAGGTTACCTATGAGGACAATTGAAGTTTATACGTGTGAGCAAGTTCCAGTCATGTCTTAAGATTGGATCCAGCAGTCTTTTGCAAGCTGGAGAGTTTGTATAATATTACTGTCTCATGGCTAGAGTTTTGAAATAAAACCCATTGTAATGGGCGCAACTCAAGTGTATATTTCAAAATAATTAAGAGTAAATTATAAATACCTTACCACAAAAAATAAGTGAGGTGATGTTTATGTTAATTAGTTTGATTTAAGTATTCCACATTGTATATCAAATCAGCATATCGTACCCCATAAATGTATATAGTTATGATTTAATGAAAAATTAAGTTAAAAATCTATTGTAATTCATTGTGTGTGTGCAAATATTTAGATGTATTTTGTATATGTCCACATACTGTATGTTTCTGCCTACACAGTTCTGGATCAACTTGTAAATAAAAGAGCACTAATAAATTAAACAAAACCAAATGATTTTTTAGTGCATGTGAATTTAGTAATCTTAGATAAATAAACTGGGTTATATAAAAAAAGTGTATTTGGTATAGCAAGAACAAATACACTTTCAAGGAGGAGTGTGATGATTCATGTCTATAATTCAAGCACTCTGGAAGTCCAAGGCAGGAGGTTTCCTTGAGCTCAGGAGGTGGAGACAAGCTTGAGCAGGGGTAAGACCTCATCTCCACTAAAAATAAAAATGTTACCCAGGACTTGTCGCAAGGTCCTTTAGTTTTAGCTACTGATGAGACTGAAATAGGAGAAGTACTGAAGTCCAGGAGTTTGAGATTGCTGTGAGCTAGACTAATGCTAAGGCATGCAAGCCTGGGGCAATGGAGTGAGCTCTATCTCTCCCCCCACCAAAAGTTTTAAAGTTGTCAGCATACATTTTTTTCCCTAGGTTTTACTGGACATTTTGTTATTAAGGTGTCAGCATTTGACACAAAGTTTATAAAACTACAAACACAGCTGGGCGCAGTGGCTCACACCTATAATCCCAGCACTGTGGGAGGCTGAGGCAGGAGGATTGGTTGAGCTCAGGAATTCAAGGCTTGTCTGAGTCAGAGTGAGACCCTGACTCATGAAAAAATATTGTTGGGCGGCGCCTGTGGCTCAAGGAGTAGGGCACCGGTCCCATATGCCGGAGGTGGCGGGTTCAAACCCAGCCCCGGCCAAAAATCACAAAAAAAAGAAAAAATATTGTAAAACCCATCCAGGCATCCCAAATGAGAACCTGTAATCGCAGCGGCCTTCGGAGGCTGAGGAAGCAGATTGCCCACAGCCTGAGTCTAAGGTTGCATTGAGCTACAATGCCATTGCACTCTGCTCAGGGAATAGGGTAGAACTCTGTCTCGACAAAAAAAAAGGAAAAATAAAAAAGAAAGAAAAAAAACTACAAACACAGCTAGAGAAAAAATGATCTGTTTGTATGATTTCTGATAAGTAAGGTAAATTAAATATTATTATCTGATATTAATAGCTAAATTTCCTGAGTTATCAACAAAAATGCCTATCAATTTTTAGGTTCTTATCTAGGTAAAAATAAAGACATGCTTAAATAAAAAAGAAGTGTAAGGGCCAGGCACAGTGTCTCAAATCTGTCATCTTAGTGCTCTGTGAGGCTGAGACTGGTCAATTGCTTCAGCTCAGGAGTTAGACTATCAGCCTCAGAATGAGTGAGACCCCATCTCTATTAAAAATAAAAAAAATTAGCTGGGCTTTGTGGAAGCCCTGCAGTCTGAATTACTCAGGAGGATGAGGCAAGACCCTGGATTGAACCCAAGAATTTGAGGTTCCACCCCCACACACACTCTACCCAGAGAAACAGAGTTTTACTCTGTCTCCAAAAGAAAAAAAGAAAGAAAAGAAAAGGATAGGACTCCTCCGAGGCTCACAGATGGGTGCTCTCTAGGCTTCCCCACAGGCCACTCTGTCGCCCCCAAACCTGGAAGTCCTCACCTCAGAGCTGTGGGCTGGTCGCCCGGACCCTCTAACTGCCGCTGTGGTCCCTGTGCCAGAGCCGCAAGCCAGAGGCCCCAACAAGGCACAGCGCCAGACCGAGCCCTGGCACCCCGCAGTGTGCGGTCCCTGGGCACTTCCTCCCATCAACATAGGTGGAGGAGACTTTGTGGTTAAATTAGGAGATCTGAAAACTTCAGACTAGCGCAAACCTCTTGTTAAGGAAGTACCCCTTCAGCCACCTGGCTACAGACATATTTAGTAAATTCACTCGCGGTGTGGACTTCAGTTGGCAAGCCCAGGCCCCGTTGGCCCTACAAGAGGCGGCAGAAGCGTTTCTACTTCATCTCTTTGAAGATGCTTACCTTCATGTAAGGTAAGATTCCTCACGTTACATGCTGGCTGAGTTACTCTTTTCCCAAAGGATGGCAACTGGCCAGGAGGATCCGAGGCTTTTAGGAAGGGCTCCGCCGTTGGCTGAGCTCCTACAGCCAGAGTTTTTGGATGATACAAGGGAATCTCTCTGGAGCCACAACTAGATCCAGTGGAGTGTGAGGGGCTGCCTGGACTTGACTGTCTCTGAGCAGAGTGTGAATATGGCGTTTTTATTTTTATTTTTTTTCCAAGAAGGAGCAGCTTGCATGACTTCCCTCTGTAACAGAAATAATATCTGAGACAATCAACACAGTTCCAAAGGCCTGAAGATAATTTTTGGATAATAGTTGACTTCAGTTTGTGAGTTACTCATGTGACTAAGGATTTTGAAGATACTAGATTTGCTGTGTTATGGGAGAAAAGGAAATTTACTTGTTATTTTACACCCTTCTGTGCAATTGACATCTTTTACCATTTGTTCTTTTATTAGAAACATAAAGAAAAAAATGAGAGAAGACCACATTGATTAGTTGCATGGAGGGCCCAGCCTGTCTAGCATACAGATCTCTGCCCTGCAGGTCAGCCTCATCATTAGTGGGAACATCAAGTTCCTCAGTGAGCTGTGCTTATCAAGAAATGTATAGGTTTCAAAAGCTTAATTGGGGTTAAATAGAAAATCTTTAGGGTTTGATGTTCTTTTATCTTCTAGTAAACTTCTATTAAAATTATTCAGAAATTCTAAGTATATTCTAGGCTCGGCACTCATAGCTCAGTGGTTAGGGCGCAGGCCACATACACGGGGGCTGGCGGATTCAAACTCATCCCTGGCCTGCTAAACAACAACAATAACAAAAAAAAAAAAAATCAGCAGGGTATTGTGGTGGACACCTTTAGTCCCAGCTACTTAGGAGTCTGAGGCAAGAGAATCGCTTAAGTCCAAGATTTTGAGGTTGCTGTGAGCTGTGGCACCATAGCACTCTACCCAGGGTGACATAGTGAGACTCTGTCACCAAAAAATAAATAAATAAATAAATAAATAAAAGAGAGAGAGAAATTCTAAGTATTTTCTTAATGTAAAGTGTAACATTCTCATTTGTAAGTCATAGAAGATCATCAGTCTAGGATTTTAAAGAGATTTTTCAATGTTTTTACAGCTATTTTTATAGTTTCTTTGTGGAACAATGATAAAAACAAACATTTTTAATGAAAATATTTAAACAAAGTTCCTGCAACAGCAAAAATGGTGCTGTATTTCTGTATGCTAACATTAAGTTCTTCCTTTGTACACTGTTTGCAAATACCCATAATTTCAATAAGAGAATTGAGGGATACAATTTTCCCTCTGATGGAGTGGCGTAGGAGCAAACAAAATCCTTGCACTTGTGTTGTAAACAATTTCAGAGATTTCCAGAGAAATGTGAAGTACCACCCAAAGGTTTGAGATCTGTGTGTGGTAAAAGTGATTACTGAGGGCAGACTACTAACAATGATTTGGCCGTCAGCTGAGTTCAGACACAGACTAGAGGGAACAACCAAGTTCTATTTAATAAATTTTAAGCTTTTGGAAAAACTCTTCTTGTTTGCAATGTATGCAGGCATTTGAATAAAGCTTATCTATTCACAAATATAAAACAAAGAAAAAGATGAAAGAAAAAACTTCAGGGAGCAGAAGAAAATGTGCAATAAATTATAGTAAATTTTTTAATGTTAAAAATATTTTATTTTATTTTTCTTTTTCTAATTTATTTTTTAATAAGTCATTTGTACATCGATCATTAATACATTTATGCCATTATGGGATTCAATGTGTTGATTATTTGTACTAATTGGAGTGCTTACATCCTACTAATCAACATAGCCTTCACCTCATTTACCCAATTTACAGCAATAAGACATTTGTGTTCTACACCGGATAGATCCAACTTGTACTTGCAATATGCTCCAAGGCGTGGTCTCTCTACTAACCCTCCCTCTATCGATCCACCCCCCTCCCTTTTTTTCTCCCTCTCCTTCCCTCTCCCTCCCCTTCCCTCCTTCATCCTAGGCTATAGTTGTGTTTCATTTTTCATATGCAAGTGTGAGTGATCATAAATTGGTTTCACAAAATATTTTAAAAGGAAGAAAGAAAACTGTCAACAAATTAGAATAAATAAAACATTAAGTAAATACAGCAGCACATAAACAGAAACTTATGATCAAAGGTTTATGGGAGGTGCCTGTGGCTCAGTGAGTAGGGAGCTGTTCCCATATATCAAGGGTGGAGGGTTTTAACCGGCCCCAGCCAAACTGCAACAACAATTAAAAAAAATAGCCCGGTATTGTGATGGGCTCCTGTGGTCCCAGCTACTTGGGAGGCTGAGGCAAGAGAATCACCTAAGCCCAAGAGCTGGAGGTTGCCATGAGCTGTGACGCCACAGCACTCTACCAAGGGCAACAAAGTGAGACTGTTTCTAAAACAAACAAAAAAAGGTTTATGAAAATATTATAGTTTTGATATTTTAATCCTAAGTGCAGTGGCTCATGACTGTAATCCTAGCACTCTTGGATTGCTTGATCTTAGAAGCAAGACCCTGCTCTTCCCCCTGCCTCCCCTATACCTCTCTCTGCACCCTGCCCTTATTCTGCCATGCTGGGATCACATCTCTCTCGAGGCTGGCAGGCTATGGAGGGGTCTAAGGCTCTTGTGCTGACTGAAAGGAGGTTGGGATAATTGTCTGTCTACCCCTCTCCCCAACTCATTTAATGAAATGACTGAAATCAGAGATTTACTCATTCTTTGGCACGTGGATTATCCCATGGAGGCTCTACGTTTTGTAAATGATTTATTTCCACCTCTGCTTGGTTCTACATAGGTCCTTCCTGACCATACACTGAGTTATTTTTATGAGTGTATCAGTGGTGATCAGAAAGCTACTCTGCTTCAGAGACTAAGGAACCCAACTCTTAGCTCTGTAGATATTCTGTAGAATAAATGGACTGACACTTAATAGGAGAAATCTTTTTGGTTTATTTTATGATTTTACTCTCAAGTAGGTGAGAGTGAACTAAGCAGCTGAGTGGTTCAAAAGTCAACAAGAAAGTCAAACTTCACCTGTGGTGCATATTATAGGGGTATTTGCGAAACTTGGTAAATGTAGAATGTAAATGTTTTGGCACAGTAACTGAGATAACGCCGGAAAGGCTATGTTAACCACTGTGATAAAAATGTGTCAAATGGTTTATGAAGTGAGTGTATGATGCCCCATAATCATATCATTGTATACAGTTATGATTTAATAAAAAAAATTAAAAAAAAATAGTGGTTTGGGAAGCTCTGCTTCATTAGAAAATTTTTAGAGAAGGGTGAGTATGTCTTTTTCTCTCAGAGGAACATCTTTCTTTCCCATTCTGTTAAATTCTCTAACAACTCTCCTACCACCTGCAGTGATATTCCTTAAAACTTAGTGAAGAGCTAAACATCTTTTCCTCGGTTATAAGAGACTAAATTATCTAACAGCATTTTCATTGATTTTGGAGGATATAGGAATACCTGTACATATTCTTTGAAGAGCTCTATGTTAAACCAATTTTTTGAGACAGGGTCTTGCTCCATTGCCCCAGCTTTAGTCCAGTGGCTGATAATGGCTCACTGCAATCTCAAACTCCTGGGTTCAAGTGATCCTCTCATCTCAGCCTCCTTAGAAGCTACAACTACAGGCATGCATAACAATGCCCAGCTAATAATAGTAATTGTCATTATTACTATCATTCTGGGGATGAGTTCTCATTACATTGCTGGGGCTGATTTCAAAATCCTGATCTCAACTGATCCTTCTGCCTTGACCTACAAAGTTCTGGTATTACAAGCTAAGCCAGCATACCCAGTTCCATTTCTTAAGTCCTTTTTTTTTTCCCTTCATGTCTGAAATGTGTGAAGGGAATAGGAGAAATAGTGAGAGTTGTTTCAGAAATTCTAGAAACACTAGAACAGGTTTTTTATGTTTTCTTCTTCTTTTTTATTTTTTAAATTTGGAGACAGTCTCACTTTGTCGCCTTCAGTACAGTGCCGTGGTGTCACTGCTCACAGCAAACTCCAGCTCTTGAGCTTAGGCAATTCTCTTGTCTCAGCCTCCCAGTAGCTGGGACTACAGGCACCAGCCACAATGCTTGGCTATTTTTTTGTTGCAGTTTGGCCGCCCTCGGTACATGGGGCCAGCACCCTACTCAATGAGTCACAGGCACCACCCATGTTTTCTTCTTTATGATTTTTAATTCTAAGGACAATTCAGACATGATTTTACAGAAATTCAGACTCACTAATTTTATAAAAACACAAAGTAATTTATAAAAACACCTAGTGTGTTCCTAAATATAAGAAAATCTAATGTGCCCGTAGTTTCAGAAACAGGAGACTGAGGCAGGTTGATCACTTGAGCCCAAGAGTTTGAGGTTGCTGCAAGCTATGATGATGCCACAGCACTCTACCCAGGGTGACAGAATGGAACTAGTGTTAAAAATACTAAAGTTATTTTACTGCTACATACTCTTTTTCCTAGTGTAAAATAATATTAGAAATTTAGATCCTCTATGCCCAAATTTCAACTGTAATAAAGTTTATTTTATCTGCTTATATATCTCATATAATTCTTAAATGTACTACGTCATTGAGAAGCTTAGAATTGTCGAGCATATATTATACTCCCAATTGATACCTGATATTTTGATAACTTTTATTTCATAATTTTATCCTCTACGGTAAGTTATCAGAAATATGTCCTTCATGTGTATGTATGTGCAAATGTGTTTGTATGTGTATAACATGAGATTTTTTTCACAAATAAAATTGGATAACTATATATATTTGTTATGTATAAGGTAATAATTTGATATGTATGTACATTTTGAAATAATACCCTTAAGGTAGTAAATGCATCCATCATTTTACATATTAACTATTTATTTATAGTGAGAACACTATCTCAGCAAATTTTAAGCATACAAAACATTACCATATTATTTTTCACCTTATTGTGTTATTAACTGTAGGCATGATGCTGTACATTAGTTTTCTAAAACTTATTCATCTTACAAGTAAAAGTTACTACCCTTGAGCATCATTGCCACACTTCTTTTTTTTTATTCTTTTATTATATCATAGCTGTGTACATTAATGCATTTTATGGGGTACAATGTGCTGATTTGATACACAATGTGGAATGCTTACATTTAACTGATTAACATAACCATCTCCTCACTTACTTATTTGTTGTGGTAAGACATTTATACTTTATTCTTTTTTTTTTTTTTTGATGCTTATATCATTTAATGGATGTGCAAACACTCCCATCACTGGGCTATAGGAAATTTCATGGGGATGGAAGCTGATGAATCACCCACCCCAAAAACCTCATGATTACTCATTTTTCAGAAATCTGGATGCCAGAAGGACTCAGCTGGACACAGCATGATCACTTAGCCAAAGGGGTTCCTTGGGATTCTTACTTTCCTTCCTCCTCTTTGCTAAGGAACTTCTCCAGGGGTACAAATGATCAGGATGGGAGGAGGGCTGGGGTCCTATCTCTCTGGCGAAAAGAGGAGCACTGGAAACCCATACCCTAGGCGCTGTAAGACAACATGGAGGCACAGGTCTGGCACAGACCTGTCAATAAATAACAAACAGAAGTTATAGCACAGCGGGGCTCAGGGGGCCTGAGGACGATGGCTGGAGGAGCCACCTCCTGAGGCCTGGGTGGCCCTCTTGCTCCATGCTGCACACCAGCACATCTGCAAAGAGTCCCAGGAGGGTCTTGTTGAAGATGCAGTGGACCCACACCAGGTAGGTGGTAAAGGGCTTGATGTTCTCTGTGAAGGTGTGGTTCTGCAGGGCCAAGATGAAAGGCACATAGGTGTTCTCGCCCTGCTCCTGCAGCCACACCTCGTACTTCACCTCTCGCACCTTCAGGTACTTGAGGTTCCACGGGATCTGCCAAGAGACGGACAGGCGGGCCTCTGAGACTCCCTGCACCGACGCCTGGCATCGCGCCTCCCGCACCTTGCCGGGGTACAGGCTGACTGTCCACTTCTGTTTCCGTGGCCCTGGCTGACCTTTCACCACACGCCGTATGGTTTGAATGAGGGATGGGATGTCCACCTTGGTGTCCTGGTAGATTCGGAAGTGCCACTTGGGGTTCCGGCAACAGAGATGACGTGGGACCTCACGGCTTTGCAGGATACGAGCCTGGTCAGCCCGGTCCAGGTGGGTGATGCCTCCCTGATCCCAGGGCCGCTCAGGGTGTGTGACTGTGTTCTCTGGCATCATGTTCCGCCAGGCTACATACTGGAGGTCCATGCCAGGCAGCATGGCCAGTGTCCTACATGGGGTATAGTGGTCAGGATTGACAGCATATGGGAAGAGCTCAACCACAGTTGCCCCACGGGGCAAGAAGAGGGTGGTGACCAGCTGAGCCCCATGCATGCTGACTAGCACGGAGGCATTGCTGACCAGCCGCACAACATCTGCAAAGGTGTGGTCCTCCAAGGACACTGTCACTGTTCATCTGAAACTCCTGGGCCAGTGCCAAAAGCAGCTCTGCCTCATTCAGGATGAGTCTGTTCTGGGTGCGGCTAAAGACCAGAATGTACGACTCGCCCGGGGGGCTCCCACCTGGCTCACATTCAGTTTTTCTGTCATGAACCGTGCAAACTGCCAGATCTCATTCCCCGAGACGAGGAGATTGGCCTTTGGGCCCTGGGGCTGGACAAAGCTGTACTGGTACCAGGTGGTGATCTTGGAGAGGCCCACGAAAGCATGAGAGAAGCACAGCAGCCGGCCCAGGGTCTTCAGCTGTGCCCGCAGGAGAGGCTGCTTGGGGCTGAGGAGCTTGTAGAGGTCGAAGTGTGCGCCCTCGCCCCAGCCCTCCATGAAGAAGAACCGGGCGTCATGGGCCAGGCCAGGGAACTGCCTCAGTGTGTAGAAGAGCGGCAGCAGATCGTCGTGAAAGACATGCATGAGGTTGTCGGGGTTGAAGCGGTTGGCGATGAGGGCCACGTCGGGCATGAACACTGGCTTGGGCATGAAGCGCAGGGAGGCGGCGGGCAGCTCCACAAAGTTGAAGTACTGGGTGCTGTGGTCCTCCACGGTGGACAGGTCGAGCAGGGCTGGCTGTAAGCGCCGGGACCCCAGGTTGGACAGCATGACAGAGGTGTTGCCGTGGAAGAAGATGAACTCCTCGGCCTCGTTGCAGTAGCAGAGCCACTTGAAGCGGCAGATGCGGTCCGTGTGTGTGCGGCCTGTGCACACCATGTGTGTGCCGCCCTCCATCAGGATCTGCAGCGCCTTGGGGTAGTCGATCCTCAGCGCTGGGGCTGGCTCTGCAGCCTGTTGGCTGAGGGCCAGCTCCTCCTCCAAAGCGGCCGCGTGCTCCCGCAGCCGCACATGCTTCCACAGGACAGCCGCCAGCAACAACACCAGGAGGGCGTTGAACACTGCTGAGAGATGCATCCTAATGCCGCTGTAGGGCCCTAGTGAGAAGACGGCCACGGAGAAGTGCCACAGGCCAGGTGGGCTTCACCCATCCCTACGGGCACTGGAGGACAGCCTGAAGCCCGGGCTCCGGGGGCGGAAACTACCTCAGCTGCGGCGTCCCAGGGGCCCAAGGCGGCGCCGCCTTTCCCACACCGCCACGGCCCCACCGCGCCAGCTCGGAGCGCAAGAGGCCCAGGCAGGGAGAAGCACGTTCGGCCGCTCCGCGGAGTCAGCTGCCACGGCCGCCACCAGGTTCACAGGTCCCTGCCAAGCGCCTGCCGGTGAGCCCGAAGCCCGATCTTTTTTTTTTTTGTAGAGACAGAGTGTCACTTTATGGCCCTCAGTAGAGTGCCGTGGCCTCACACAGCTCACAGCAGCCTCCAACTCCTGGGCTTAAGCGATTCTCTTGCCTCAGCCTCCCGAGCAGCTGGGACTACAGGCGCACGCCACAACGCCCAGCTAAGCTATTTTTTGGTTGCAGTTCAGCCGGGGCGGGGTTTGAACCCACCACCCTCAGTATATGGGGCCGGCGCCTTACCAACTGAGCCACAGGCGCCACCCTCTTTTTTTTTTTTTTTTTTTTATTGAGACAGAGTCTCAAGCTGTCACCCTGGGTAAAGTGCTGTGGCTTCACAGCTCACAGCAACCCCAAACTCTTGGGCTTAAGTGATTCTCTTGCCTCAGCCTCCAAAGAAACTGGGACTACAGTTACCTGCCACAATGCCCAGGTATATGTTGTTGTTGTTGTTGTTGCAGTTGTCATTGTTGCTTTAGCTGACCTGGGCTTGGTTTGAACCTGCCAGCATTGGTGTATGTGGCTGGTGCCCAACCCTCTGAGCTAAGGGTACCGTCTATACTCTATTCTTAATAGTTTTGAAATGTATCATTGGCTCAGCGCCTGTAGTTCAGTGGTTAGGGCGCCCGTCCCATACACCAAGGCTGCTGGGTTCAAGCCTGGCCTGGACCTGCTAAACAAAGACAACTGCAACAAAGAAATAGCCAGGCATTGTGGGCACCTGTAGCCCCAGCTACGTGGGAGACTGAGGCAAGGGAATTGCTTAAGCCCAATAGTTTGAGGTTGCTATGAGCTGTTATGCTACAGCACTCTACTGAGGGTGACATAGTGAAACTCTGTGAGAGAAGAGAAGAGAAGAGAAGAGAAGAGAAGAGAAGAGAAGAGAAGAGAAGAGAAGAGAAGAGAAGAGAAGAGAAGAGAAGAGAAGAAAAGAAAAATATCATTGCATTATGCACATTTGATTAGGTCCCCCAAATACCCTCCCTTCTCCCAGCTTCCACCTTCCCCTCTCCCTCCTCTTCTCTCCTTATTTCTGGACTATAGTTATGTTTTACCATTTTTATGAATGTGTAGGTGATTATATACTGATTTCATAGGAGTATTAAGTACATTGGATACATTTTTTTTCCTTTCTTGAGATACTTTAATAAGAAGAATATGTTCCAGCTTCATCCAGGTGAAACATAAAAATGTGAAGTCTCCAGCTTCATCCAGGTTAAACATAAAAATGTGAAGTCTCCATCTTTTTTATGGCTGCATGGTATTACACGTTGTACATATACCACAATTTGTTAACCTGTTCGTGGGTCGATGGGTTGCTTTGGGCTGCTTCCATGTCTTGGCAATTATGAATTGGGCTATAATAAACATTCTGGTGCAAATGTCTTTGTTGTAAAATGATTTTTTATCATCTGGGTATATGCCTAAGAGAGCTTGCAGGATCAACCAGTAAGTCCACTTTTAGTTCTTTGAGTATTCTCCAAACGTCTTTCCAAAAAGGTCATATTAGCTTGCATTTCCACCAGCAGTGTAGAAGTGTTCCCTTCTCTCCACATTCACGCCAACATACGTAGTTTTGGGATTTGGGGATGTGTGCTAATCTTACTGGAGTTAGATGACATCTCGAAGTGGTCTTGATTTGCATTTCTCTGATGATTAAAGATGATGATCATTTCTTTATGTGTTTGTAGACCATGCGCCTGTCTTCTTCAGAGAAGTTTCTGTTCAAGTCTCTTGCCCACATAGAAATGGATTTATTGATTCTTTTCTAATTGATTAGTATGAGTTGTCTGTGTATTCTAGTTATCAGACCTTTGTCAGAAGCATAACCTGCAAGGTTATGAAGGTTTCCCATTCTGAAGGCTGTCTTTGGCTTTACTTACTGGACTCTTGGCTGTGCATAAGCTTTTTTCAGATCCAAGTGACATATTTTTGGTGTTGCTTCAATTGCTAGGGGTGGTCCTCCTCATAAAAAATTCTCCCATGCCAAATATTAATAGACAGTGCAGGGAAAATGCTTGAGCTACAGGCACTGGGCCAGGACCATGGATCCTTAACTTTGCCACCTGAGTGATGAGAATCTGGCCCTTCTGGGTCCTGAGTTCTATTAGTGTTATAAGATCTTCTATTTACCTACCAAAATTTACATAAATGTATTTGATCCATGAATGGTTACCAAATTATTTTTGTTGTGTGGAAATACACAAGTGGATCATTCCAATACACCAATTTGGCAAATGTCCCTTCACTATGTTTTTAATTTCTGATTTGTTTCATTTCAAAATTTTCTATAACTGGAATGAACATGGTGGAGTGAGGTGTGCTGTTACTGATTGGCCTCTGGGCTTGGCCTAGTGTGTCTGTATGACTGTGGGAGTTATCTCTGTGTGTCTTCTCCTACAGCAGGCAGTCCTACTTACTTCCTTCATCCAGCCACTTTCTCTATTCTTTAAATGTGGGTATCTCTTTCTCTACACATTACCTCCATAATTTGGAATGGAGAAGACCAGGTTTTTTTGTTCCACTTCTCAAATTCAACACAGAGAATCTCCTAAAATATGTTTATCCTGCCTGCTTCTCCAGGAAGAGAGAAGCAACTGACATGGTCTTCTGCTGCTGTTTGCTTAATTGTAAAGAAATCACTATGCAAGCTAAAGGCTGAAGTTTCATTTAGAACAGGTGCTTAGGTGTTGGTATTTATGAATTCTTTATTGCTTGTTCCAAACAAGAAGACTAAATAAACAGCAAATAATGGATGTCATGTTCAGGGTTTTTTTAAATGTCTTCCAGTTTCAGCCTCTATTATGATAACCACAGTTGAGACCATAGAGTAAATTCCAAATATGCATTCTAATTTGAAATGAAAGATATAAGTTTTTGCCCTGTTGGGCACTGGACTTACTTGGTACCTGTTACCCTGCTCTTCTTATTAAATTTTTTCCTTTGGGAATAGAATACTTTCTATGACTGTGAGTATTTTAGAATTACATAACTTGTTTAATTTTACAGGGTCATAGCTGAAGGGAAATTTGCCTCAGCAGGAATCGAACCTTGAGTCTCCCCCATATTTGATTTAGTTGAGACTTTTGAGCTATTGGGATGGAATGAATATATTTTGCACATAAGGAAGTTTGGGGAAACCAAGAGCAAAGTGCTATGGTTCGAATGTGGCCTCCAAAAATTCATGCATTGGAAACTTAATTCTCATTGCATCAATGTTGGGAGGTGTTTAGGTCACGAGGATTCTGTCATTGTAAATGGATTAATGCCTTTATAAAAAGGGCTTTCAGGAGTGGATTTATCCTCTTTCCCTTTTTCCTTCTGCCATGTGAAAACATGACCTTTTGTTGCAGGAAGACAAGGCCCAACGGAGAGAAAGAGCACCTTTATAAGAAGAAGGGCTTTATTCATCAGCCAGGAGCTTACTGCATAGAAGAATTCCAAATGGCCATGCTCCCCAACTGCCTTGGTCTTTCCCTTTTTATTGACAGTCAAAAAGTTCCACCCCACAGGTACACCTCTAATTGGCCAGTTTGAATCAAGTGGGAGATACTATTCCCACCCCTACAGAACTATAGGATTTCACAGAACTTGAAAATTTCCAAGTTTCAGGAAGTTAAGTTTACAAATTCCCAAGAGCTGAGTCACCATGCAGAGGACCCTGCATGTGTATCCTTGTGGTCTCCCTGAGAAGACCTGTTCTTCTAGATCTCACCCTTCTCGGCTATCCTCTCTCAATCCCCCTCTTTGAGACTCCAATACATTTTAATTTAATTCGGGGTCTCAATATCAGCTTGTTTCTGCAGGTTCCGATATTAATTACTTTTCAGCACTGAGGTTTTAGGGACTGTGACTCTTCTTCGGTTCTCTACTCAGGCCTTAATAGTACCATGGTGGTGGGCTAATATATATACGAGTTTTTACTTTTCCCTGTGACATTTCCCCCCTTTTCCCAAAGTTCAAAGTCCAATTAAGACAAGTCCCTCGAGGAGTTTCCTGAGGCCTCAGCTGTGCATTGACGAGCCAGCTCCCAGTATGTGGCTGGAGCAGGGCATGTTGATTGTCTTAAAAGTTATCTTTACTTTCCAAGGGGCAGTGAAGCTCTATTCAGGCAGCTGTGATGACTCCAGGTGAGGATTCTTTCCATCTTCACTGCTGTGCATGTGGTCAAAATGATGCTGTAAAGTTCTTTCTACCTTGTTTTCAGGGGGACCAGGTTCTGATTCCAGACCTAGACTTGGTCCCCTTGATCTTCCAGGGAGAAAAGATGTACAGACACAAAAGACTAAACAGAACACAGTTAATTACCCCAGTGGAGATTTTCCTTGTTTCTCTTTCTAGGGTTTTTGTCTATTCAGTTCAGTCTTTCCCAGTTCTTTTAGGAGTTCCTGCTAAATTTCAGAGAATTGACAGAGGCCTCTTTGAACAACACCAGTGGCAAGGCCTGCATCCAGTTAAGCTTTGCTTCCTGGCAGAGTTTACTAATTTGTACTCTTACGGTCCTGTTCATGCACTTTACCCTGTCTAAGTTTTGAGGCCTATAAATTATTCAAAGCTTTAGCTTATTATTTGCACTAGTTCTTTTATGAAGGCTAGCTCCTTGTCAAATTTAAACTAGAGTAGCAACTTAAATCATGGGACGATTTCTCTGGGCAATATTTTTACTACTTTAGGAGTCCTTTTTTATCCTGGTGGGGAAGGCTTTTACCTATTCTAAGTCTGATAGACAATCATCAGCCAGTACTTGTTCCCTCTAAACCTGGGCATTTCAGTAAAGTCTACCTGGAAGTCCTCGAAGGGCGGTGCTCCATACAACTGGATTCCTGTGGGGTAACACTGGTTCTTGGCACGTGTTGAACTGGCTGCAGGTGACACACTGTAGACTGACAATTTTGGCCAGGGCTGCCAGGTGAGAGATAGAGAAGTACTGGCCCCACAACTTCATTAAATACTCCTGGCACCATGGTGACTCCTAGAATCTGGGTGACTGCTACTCATCCATCTGGCATCTTTATTCATCCTCCCTCTGCTTCCTGGCTTCCTTCCGCTGCCAACCATTTCTTCTCCTCTCGGGCGTAGATACCAGTGAGCTCCAAAACCCATGGGATGAGAGGAGCCACTTGCGACACCTGGTATGGCTGAAAGGCAGCCCTCTTTGCCTGAGTGTCAGCTCTGGTGTTCCCCTTAGTGATGGTGGAAGCATCTCTTTGATGTCCATGACAATGCATAACTGCCACTTTCTGGGGTTTCTATATTGCCTCTAGCAATTGGAGTATTTCTTGCTGATACTTAATGTCCTTTCCCCCAGAGTTTAGAAGTCCCTTTTCCTTGTGTAATGCCCCATGCACTTAGAGAGTCAGAAAAGCATACTTAGAGTCAGTGTAAATATTTACACTTTTTCCTTGGATTAATTCTAAGGCTTGGGTCAAGGCAATTAACTCAGCCTTCTGAGAAGATGTCCCTTGACGTAGGAGCTTAGCCTCTACAGTCTCTGTTAAGGTGACCACTGCACACCCAGCCCACCACTCACCTTGCGCCATCACATAACTGCTTCCATCTACATACAAGTTCTAGTCTGCATCTATCCAGGGCTGGTCCCGCAAGTCAGGTCTGCTAGAGTACACATTATCTATGACCTCTGCACAGTCATGCTCAGTTTCTCTTCCACTGACTGGAAGGAGTGTGGCAGGGTTCAGGGTGTTACATACTTCTATTGTTATGTGTGGGTTATCACACATTAAGTTTTAGTACTTAGTTAATCTTGCATTAGAGAGCCAGAAATGTCCCTTTGTATTCATCAAAGTGACCACAGAGTGGGGTATTTTCACTCTGAGATCCTGCCCTAGAGTCAGCTTATCAGCTTTTTGCACAAGGAGAGCAGTAACAGCTAGAGTCTGTAAGCATGGTGGCCATCCTTTTGCCACTCCATCCAACTGCTTAGAGAGATAGGCTACAGGCCTTGGCCAGGACCCAACCAGCTGGTTAACACACCCACAGCCATTTTATGTCTCTCTGAGACATACAGAGTAAAGGGCTTGGCCAAGTCTGGCAGTCCCAAAGCAGGTGCAGCCATCAGTCTCATCTTTATCTGGGAGAAGGCACGTTCCTTTTCTCCTCTCTACTCCAAGGGCTCTCCCTCCTCTCCTTTATTTGACTCATACAAGGGATTAGCTAAGATGGCAAAGTTGGGGATCCAAAGATGACAGAAGCCGACTGGGCCTAAGAATTTCCAAACCCGCTTTTGGCTCATGGGGCTGAGAAGGCAATTAATGACCTGCCCCCATTTCATGCCCAGATACCTCTACCCCTGCTGGACAGTAAATCTTAGATAACATAGTTGTTGCTGGCAAATCTGGGCCTTTCCATTTGGATACTTTATAGCCACATACCTCTAGATGTCATAAAAGACAGTCCATGCCTCAGGCACAGCCCTCCTGGGTAGGGTGTTCTGAAAGGAGGTCCTTGACATATTGGAACACCACACATTCTAATTCCTCAGCCAGCAATTTCTGGAGGTCACGAGCCAGCCCTTCTCCAAAAATCATGGGTGTTTTGAACCCCTGTGGCAACCTGGTCCATGTGTACTGGATCGCAGTTTCCATGTCTGGTCTCTCCCACTGGAAAGCAAACAGCCAAAGCAAACAGCCTCTGGCTTCCCAGAGCCAGCCTTATACTGAAAAAGGCATCTTTTTAAGTCCAGACAAGTGGGTCACTTGGATTCTGCTGGCAGCAGATTCAGCAGAGTAAGATACAGTGTTACAGTTACACCATTTAGTGGGAAATTCTAGATAACATTTAATTCTGCACAAGTTTTTCGAGTGTAGCCAATAGGAGACCTTTGTTGAGTCTTAAGGCTTCAGACTAAACATAACTACTGTATATAATTCTATACTTTTTGGCCAGTCTCTTAGTCCCATTTAACAAATCAATTTTGTAAAACAGTTACGTCTCATTTTGTGAGTTGACAGTATAGACAATGCTGGGATCTAAATACAGGTGGACCACAGCCTCTTTTTCCTCCTTTTAAACTATTTTTTCTCTCCAATTTCTCTCTTTACTAAAGTCAAATTATAGTAGAACTAACTTATTTGCCAAAATAAACTGTACCTTCAATATACGGGGTCTGATTATTTGCATAAAGTGCAGTAAGAATAATTAATTATTAGTCATCCAAGCTCTTCTTTCCTATAAAATTGGCTTTGCTGGAACCTTTTATAAGGACTCCCAGGCTAGACATTTTGAAAGCCTTTCAGAGCCGAGGTTTCATCTGTGCCATTAGATACCTGTATGCATTGGGTAGATCCCTCTTCTCTTGAGGTCTCATTTTGATTCCCGGACCCACCAGCAAGTGACCTTTGTTACTTACCACAGATCAGGAAATGTCACTGGTGGATATCTGGCCAGTTTTCCAAAGGGCTTTTTTTATTGGCCTTACAAAGTCAACCTTAATTCCTCAATGCAGTCTGGACACCTCTGGAAATGCTATTCCAGCCAAAGCCTTGGTAAAATAAGTAGTGCCTTCATCATGTCCTATAGAACAAAATGCATTCTTATTGAACTTATGCAAATAACTGTATTGTCAGAAATTCAGAATACTTACAAATGGCTTTCAAATTCTGGAGAAATCAAGGAGAGAGAAAAATACATGTTTCAAACTCTGCTCATAAGTACATACATTGCTTCAAAAGGTACAAATAGCTCAAAGACAGAAAATTATTTTCTTGACTTCTGGAAAACAGAACACAGAAAGAATCAATAATATTTTGAACAAAAAGCCATTACAAATTAGCCCAGTTCCATGTAACTGATTTCTGTTCTATTGAAGTTAGGTTAGCAATACTCATAGACATGTTAACTTTCCAATGAAAGTTCTAAAACTGTGCTTTTTAGTCCGAAGGTATTTAATTTCCAAAGACATCAGGAATTTGAATTTGAGAGAATTCATCAGCCTCTCTTAATATTTCTTTTTCTTTTTAGGATAAACTTTGGACTCAGCCAGTTACATAAAAAATACTTTCTTTTTAGATGAATTAAGATTATTACCGATAATATATGTTAGGACAGACCAATGCTTTATAGGTGAGTACAGACCAATGCTTTATAATATTGGAACATATATATAACCATAACCTGCATAAAATTAATCACCATTTTATATTTGACAGTGTTTCCTACATATTTTTAATAAATCAAATAAGTTTAATTTGTTTTCCTATTACTTTCAGTGGTCTTAATATTTCAAGAAGACCAAATTTAGAGTTGTGGTTTTTTTTGTTGTTGTTGTTAGACTGGGCCAAGTTTGAACCCGCCAGTCTCAGTGCATGTGGCCAGTGTTGCAACCACTGCCCTATAGGCACAGAGCCCCAGATTTAGAGTTTTTATTTTGGAAGGTTTGTCAAATATCAAAGGCCTAAAACATTTGTTTAAAGAAAATGACAAGCCAAAAAAATTTAAAGTAAATACATAGTCAACTGGATCACATGTAAATTCTTTCACAAATTCCCTTTTATGAGCTTCATTTAACCTGCACAGATCATCTACAAACATTCTAAACTTTCTTTAACTTTTGCCCTGCCTTTCACTTTCTTATACAACCATTCTGTTTCAGGACAAAATTTATCACACAAGATTCTTTCTTTACACAATGCCATTCTCCTTTCTGTCTAATTTCTCTTACTTTCAAAAACTCACTTCCCACAAAACAGGATCCCAGTTTACCATGAAGTCACCCATTCACTCAGCCAAACTGATAACTAGAAGGTTTAAAAGGCAAGAATCTTATCCTTTGACAAAGATTCAGTTTCCCCAACAATTTAAACAACCAAATTATTACATTTTACCAATGAGAGACATTTTATGAGATACAAGATTGATACAGGATTTTCCCACTCAGGGCTGGACAGGAAACCCCCAATTGTCAGGCTCAGGTGAGCTTAGACATTAGACTTCCATCTCCAGGCACAAACCCTCTGAGCCCCAGCAAGGTCATGGACAAAGCAGCCCGAAACCTTTTGGATGGCTCCACCCCGACTAAGGAGCACACACCCTAATCCCCTCCCCAGACAAAAACTGCAGCAAAGACCAAATAATCTTGTCCAAGGTGAGACAAGACCTAATAATCTTGTCAATTCATTTGCTAGAACACCCCTTCAGTTTGTAAAGATATTTTTCCATCTACCAAGTCCTGGC
This sequence comes from Nycticebus coucang, assembly GCF_027406575.1. Lineage (NCBI taxonomy): Eukaryota > Metazoa > Chordata > Mammalia > Primates > Lorisidae > Nycticebus > Nycticebus coucang. The sequence goes on along the minus strand of NC_069805.1, from coordinate 29,524,544 downwards.
CAAAATATCTCTCAGGGCCAATTATTTACCCCTAGAAAAAGGACTTACGCCGGAAACCTCCAATACGGGCCTCCTGCCTCCTTCCAGAGGCTGTTCACCTTGGAAACCTGCTGCTTATGTGGGTTTTACCTCTCATCCAGCACGAGATTTATACTCTCTTCCCCAGATTTTCAAGTGCCATCCAGAGCTCACCAGACTGCCTGAACCACAACACTTTTCAAGGCACGACCCCTCTGCCAATAGCTCTGGCACTCTCCACTCTCTCTGCATGCCCCTCAGTCCAACAAAATCCCATTTTATCACTGGTCTGTGGCCTGCGGGCTCAATTCTCAAATTCCTGAGACCAAACACTCACTGAGGACATTCCAGTAACAAAACTACAACTTTCTTTCTAATGTCTTTTCATTTTCCCCCAAGTCCCACATGGCCACGTGGCCTCCACCAAAGACAGAAGGTGGAAAACCTCGAACTTCCAGTTTCTCTCAGAATAGCCAGGGGGCAAAGTTGGAGCAGGGAAGAAGGGCACACTCACACATTCATTTCACCCCATGAATGGAGGGGTGGGGCGAAACCACACCTATTGTTACCCATCTCAGTCATTCTTCAAGCACTCACATGCACACAATTCCAACTCATTTCTTAACCAGGTCAGCCTCGATTTCCCACTCGACCTGCCACTTAGTCATAGGAGGCAACCAACACTCCCCTAGGCCCTATGAAGGGAGGTCCAACTCCACACTCAGAGTTCTCTCAGTCACACCACATCCACACACTCTCACACACCTTTTAACAGACCTGCCAGCAATCTAATGCCCAAGAAGTTGATCAGGCTCCTCTTCCACTAAAACTGTAGTGGGATCCCCAGATCGATCATACCTTGCCTTAGGTATGTGTAGGTACCTGTTCCTGCATGCCATTTCCTCCTTGTGAAGACCCAACAATGGGGTCCTTTCTCAGCCCATTTGAGGCATCCACACAGGGAGGCAAAACTGCCTCCCTGGCATGCTCACTGGTTCACATTGCCAAGGCCGATCAGGGGCCCGCATGTGGGTGTCCAGAGGATTGGCAGCACAACCAGGCACATGTTCTCTTGAGGGGTGATCTCGCTTCCTGGTCAAGGAACCAAAAATGTTGCAGGAAGACAAGGTCCAATGGAGAGAAAGAGCACCCAAACACCATGTTTATAAGAGGAAGGGCTTTATTCATCAGCCAGGAGCTTACTGCATAGAAGAATTCCAAATGGCCATGCTCCCCGACTGCCTTGGTCTTTTTCTTGTTATTGACAGTCAAAAAGTTCCACCTCACAGTTCTCATTGGCCAGTTTGAATCAAGTGGGAGATGCTATTCCTGCCCCTACAGAACTACAGGATTTCACAGAACTTGGAAATTTCCAAGTTTCAGGAGGTAAAGTTTACAAATTCCCAAGAGCTGAGTCACCATGGAGAGGACCCTGCAAGTGTATCCTTGTGGTCTCCTTCAGAAGACCTGTTCTTCTAGATCTCACCCTTCTGGGGTATCCTCTCTCACTTTCTCTTAAACAGACACAGTAGGAGGGCCCTTGAAAGATCACAGCACCTTGATCTCGGACTTTGAGTCTCCTGAACTGTGAGGAAATGAATTTCTGTTCCTTATAAACTAAGGGCATACCTCAGAGATATTGCAAGTTTGATTCCACAACACCACAATAAAGCAAATATCATAATAAAAATGAATCACACAAATTTTTTGGCTTTCCACTGCACAGTTATTTTGTACTATACTGTAGTCTGTTAAGTGTGAAATAGCACTGCATGTAAAAGAAGATACATACCTTAATTAAAATTACTTTATTATTAAAAATGCAAGCAATCATCTGAGAATTCAATAAGTCACAATATTTTTGCTGGTGAGGGTCTTGCCTTGATGTTTATGACTTTTTTTTTTTTTTTTTAGAGACAGTTTCACTTTGTCACCCTCGGTAGAGTGTCATGGCATCACACTGCTCACAGCAACCTCCAGCTCTTGGGCTTAGGCAATTCTCTTGCCTCAGCCTCCCGAGTATCTGGAGTATCTGACTGTTAATACTGACCTGACGCCTGGCTAATTTTTGTTGCAGTTTGGGCCGGGCCATGTTCGAATCTGCCACCCTCAGTATATGGGGCTGGTGCCCTACTCACTGAGCCACAGGCACCACTCAATGTTTATGACTTCTGACCGATCAAGGTGGTAGTTGCTTGGTTGGGATGACTGTGGCAATTTCTCAAAATAAAAAAATATGTAGTTTCCATATCAATTTTCTTTTCATGAAGGATTTCTCTATACTATGCAATGCTGTTTGATAGCACTTTATCCACAGTAGAACATTTTTCCAAATTGGATTCAATCCCTCAATCCTCTCAAGCTCTGCTGCTACTTTGCCTACTATAATATTCTAAATTCTTTAGTGTCTTCTCAGAGATGTTTGCAGCATCTTTAACAGGAGTAGATGCCATCTTTGTTTATCCATAAAAAGTACTTCCTCATGCATTACAGTTTTTTCATGAGATTGCAAGGATTCAGTCACATCTTTAGGCTCCTCTTCTATCCAGTTCTCTTACTATATCTACCACAACTGCAGTTATTTTCTCCACTGACGTCTTCAATTCCTTAAAGCAATCCATGAACGTTAGAATCAACTTCTTCCAAACTCCTATTAATGTTGATATTTTGACCTACTTCAATGAACCATGAATGTTTTAAATGGCATCCAGAATCGTGAATGTTTTCCAGGAGGTTTCAATTTACTTTTCTCAGCTGTATCTGTGGAATCACTATCTGTGGCAGCTCTACCCTTATGAAATGCATTTCTTATATAGACTTAAAAGTCAGAATTACACCTTGATCCCTGGGCTGCAGAATGGATGTTGTGTCACCAGGCATAAAACAACAATATCCTTGCACACCTCTACCAGAGCTCTTGAATAACTAGGTGCATTGTCAAGGAGCAGTAATATTTTGAAATGAATCTTTTTTTCTGAGCCTTAGGGTTTTTGAAATGGTAAATGAGCATTGGCTTCAACTTAAATGTCATCATCTACATTAACTTCTAACAAGAAAGTCGGCTGTCCTTTGAATCTTTGAAACTGGACATTGCTTTGCCTTCCCCTTTCTAGCTGTGAAATTCTTAGATGGCATATTATTCCAGTAAAAGGCTGTTTTGTCTATGCTGAAAAATCTGTTGTTTGACACAGTTACCTTCATCAATTATCCTAGGTCAGATTATCTGAATAACTTGCTTTAGTTTCTCTATTAGCACTTGCTGCCTCACCTTGCACTTTTTTTTTTGTTTTTTTTTAGTAAGAGTCTGACTTTGTCACTCTCTGTAGAGTGCTGTAGCAACACAGCTCACAGCAACCTCCAACTTCTGGGCTTAGGCAATTCACTTCCTTCAGCCTCCCGAGTAGATTGGACTACAGGCACCCACCACAGTAGGTGGCTATTTTTTTGTTGCAGTTTGACCAGGGCTGGATTTGAACCCCCCCCCACCCTCGGTATATGGGGCAGGCACCCTACTCACTGAGCCACAGGCACCATCCTCTCACCTTGCACTTTTATGTCATGGAGATGGCTTCTTTTCTTAAACCTCATGAACCAACTTCTACTAGCTTCAATTTCTCTTCTGCAGCTTACCATCTCTCTCAGCCTTCATGAAATTGAAGAGAGTTAGGGCCTTTCTCTGGATTAGGTTTTGGCTTTGGAGAATGCTGTAGCTGGTGTGGTTTCCTGTTCAGACAAAAACTTACTCCATATTATCAATAAGGCTGTTTCTCTTTTTTGTGATTTGTATGGTGGCTGGAGTTGCACTTTTCATTTTCTTCAAGAACTTTTTCTTTGCATTCACACTTTGGCTGTTTGGCACAAGAGAACTAGATTTTGGCATCTTGACTTTCAACATGCCTTCCTTACTAAGCCTAATCATATTTCTAGAATTTGATTTAATAGTTAGAGACATGCAACCCTTCCTTTCACTTGAATACTTGAAGGCCATTCTAGATTGTTACTAAATGGCCTAGTTTTAACATTTTTGTGCCTCAGGAAATAGGGAGGCCCAGGGAGAGAAAAAGAGGCTAGGGAATGGCCAGCCAGAAAAAATCAACACTAATTAATTAAGTTTGCCATCTTACATGAGTGTGGTTCATAGTGCCCTAAAACAATTATAATATTAACATCAAAAATCACTGATTACAGATCACAATAACAAAAAAAATGAAAAAGTTTAAAATACCATAATAATTACCAAAATGTAATTATGAGACATGAAGTATGTGTATGCTATTGGAAAAATGGCACAGATGGACTTGTTCCATGCAGGTTTCCCTAAATCTTTAAGTATTTAAAAAGTGCAATATCTGTGAAGCACAATGAAGCAAAGTACAATACAATGAGATGTGCCTATAGTCAGTCTTATGTGTAGCAGCACACATGGACTAAGACACTTTTATACTGAAAACTGAAAAACATTGCTGAAAGAAATCCAAGAAGGCACAAATAAACAGAAAAATATTCTATGTTCATGGATTAGAAGTCTTAATATCACTAATGCCAGTTCTACAGAAAGCAATAACAGTTTCAGTTCAATCCCTATTAAATCTCAACAATATTTTTAGTAGAAATAGAAAATTTTGTTCTAAAATTGATATGGCATCTTTAGGGACTGAATAGCTAAAACTAAGTTGAGAAAACATATAATCAAGTTGCATCACTCACATGTCCTCATTTCAAAGCATTTCACTGTAGTTCTTGCATAAATACAGACATACAGATCAATATAAGAGACACACTGTAGAACCCAGACATAAACTCTTCCTTATATGACCAAATTATCATTGACAAAGGTGTCTAGACTACTCAGTGAAAAACAGACATTCTCTGTAATACATGGTGCTGGGACAACTGAATATTCACATGTTCTTTATCTTATGAAAATTTTATTTTAAATGGATTAAAAACCTAAACATAAAAATCCCAAGCCATATAACTCTTTGAAGAAAAAATAAGGGTACAACTTTATAATGTTGGATTTGGCAGTGTTCTTGGATAGATACCAAAAGCACAGGAAACAAAAGCAAAACAAAGGACTACCTAAAAAGTAAAACAAAACAAAATAGAAAACACAAAAATTCCCACAATACTTTATGTATCAAAGTACATAATCAATGGAGTGAATAGGCACTCCCTATACAATGGGAGAAAATATTTTTAAAACATATCCTTATTTAAAGGCTAATACATAGCATATATAAAGAGCACACCTACAACTCAATAACAACAAAATGAGTAAAAATGTGCAAAGGACTTGAATAGACTTCTCTAAAAAAGATGAAGAAAGCACATTACTAACTATAACAGAAATGCAGGCAAAACCTCCATGAAATACCAATTCATGAGAAAAAGAAAAATACAAGTAACGACAAGAAAATATAAAATGATACACATCAGCAAGATCATAAAGGCAATGCTAGTGGAAATGTAAAATAATTGTGCAATGCTAGTGGAAATGTAAAATAATGTAGCTGCCTTTGAAAATAGCATGGTAGTTCCTCAAGAACTTAAAAATGAATTACCCTAGTGTCCCACAATTTTACTCCTGGATGTATATTCCATAGAAATGTAAATAGAAACATTAACATATATTTGTAATTCCATGTTCATAGCAGCATGAGTCGCAATGCCCCCAAGATGAACAACCTAAATTCTATCAATAGATGAACTGGTGAACAAAATAAGGGATTTACTAGGGTCTATAGAGAACTCAAATTAATCCACATGAAACAAGGCAACAGTCCCATATATCACTGGGCAAGAGACATGAATAGAACCTTCTCTAAAGAAGACAGACGAATGGCTAACAAACATAAGAAAAAATGTTCATCATCCCTATATATTAGAGAAATTCAAATCAAAACCACCCTGAGATACCATCTAACCCCAGTGAGAGTGGCCCACATCACAAAATCTCAAAACTGCAGATGCTGGCGTGGATGTGGAGAGAAGGGAACACTTTTATGCTGCTGGTGGGACTGCAAACTAGTACAACCTTTCTAGAAGGAAGTATGGAGAAACCTCAAAGCATTCAAGCTAGACCTCCCATTTGATCCTGCAATCCCATTACTGGGCATCTACCCAGAAGGAAAAAAATCCTTTTATAAGAACACTTGTACTAGACTGTTTATTGCAGCTCAATTTACAATTGCCAAAATGTGGAAGCAGCCTAAATGCCCACCAACCCAGGAATGGATTAACAAGCTGTGGTATATGTATACCATGGAATACTATTCAGCTATTAAAAAAAAATGGAGACTTTACATCCTTTGTATTAACCTGAATGGAAGTGGAAGACATTATTCTTAGCATCACAAGAATGGAGAAGCATGAATCCTATGTACTCAATTTTGATATGAGGACAATTAATGACAATTAAGGTCTTGGAGTGGGGGAAGGAAAAGCAGAGAGAGGGAACGAGGGAGAGGGGTGGGGCCTTGGTGTGTGCCACACCTTCTGGGGGGCAAGACATAATTGTAAGAGGGACTTTACCTAACAAATGCAATCAGTGTAACCTGGCTTATTGTATCCTCAATGAATCCCCAACAATAAAAAAGGGGGGGATTTAATTAAACAGAGACATTATTGAGCTTTAAACAAAAATGAAACGACATAAGCTACAACATGGATGGTCCTTGAAAACATTTAACTAATAAAATATGCCAGTAACAAACTGAAAAATGGTGCATGATTTCACAGATGTGAGGTACCTGTAGTAATAAACATCGTTAAGTAGATAGTAGAATATGGGGATATGGTGAGTTGGTTTTATTATTGTGGGTTTTTTTTTTTTTTGACAGTCTCCTTGTGTCACACTGGGTGAAGTGCCGTAGTGTCACAGCTCACAGCAACCTTCGACTCTCGGGCTTAAGCAATTCTCCTGCCTCAGCCTCCCAAGTAGCTGGGACTACAGGCACCCATCACAATACCCAGCTAATTTTTTTGTTGCAGTTGTTTAGGTGGCCCGAGCTGGGTTCAAACCCACCACCCTCAGCGTATGTGGCTGGCACCATAACCAATGTGCTACAGGCGCTGAGCCAGTGAGTTATTTTTTAGTGTGTGCAGAGTTTCTGTTTTGAAAGATCAAAAAAGTGCTGGAGATGGATGGTGTGACAATTATCAAACCATATGAATATACTTAATGCCAGTGAACTGTACACTACCAGATATATATATATATATATATATATATATATATATATATATATATATGTTATATATGTTCTATAACAAAAATAATTAAAATGGTCAATATAATGTGTATGTTTTATCAACATACACATATATACATATAATTTGATAAAATAAAATTAGGCTATGAATTCAGACTGGAGAGCATTCAAGAAGGAAGGCTAATAGGATACATTGTTAATATGAGAATGTGGACATTGAAAGAAGGGTAAAATTTCGATAGACAGAAAACCACAAATGTCAATATGGGAAATAATGTTCCAAGTGACGGAATACCAGACTCAGATGACAGGTTTTAGATTTTGTTCATAATATTTCTTGTACCTACTAGATATATTTATTTGACTGTTACATCATAGATGAGCCTACATTTCTAGCTTTACTAATTTTCTAAATCTAGAAAATCTAGGTTTTCTAGATTTCTTAAAAGTGAATTGGTGATGACATTCACTTTTATAGGAAACACGGTGGTGAGAGGGAGGGTTTAGATTTGAACAAAGTGAATTTGAGGTACATCTCCAAACGGAGATGGTAATTTCAAAATAGGCTGCATGGATATGGGCCTCGGTAGAGAAATCTACATATAATTAATGTAGTGATGAGCAGATGGTTTCCCTAAGGGAGAGATTAAATGTGATAAGAAATGAGGTCACTGGACCAGAATTTTATGAGAGAGCAAATTCTACATATTTGATATGGTAATCTTATTATACATTTTCTTTGTACAAGGAGAAAGATGCTCAAAGTTAGAACAAGTTATATGGGGAATCTGAAACACAGGTGAAGGGATTAGCTTGAAAAGGAATGAGAGATCTTCTTTATTATAACTGGAGTAAAGGAGAAAGGAATCAACAGACATAAGCTGATTTTCTTTTTTCTTTTATCTTGGACAAGTCTGATGGTTTCTATTTTCTTTATAATGTAGGAGATACAAGAATAAAACTGAAGGAAGAAAGAAACATTTCACTCTTGGGAAATATGTGTATTATTCTTCCTTGATGATGCCAAGAAGTCAGTTCCTCTGCTAATTGCCTGCTGGGGACACAGATTTTCCCCAGAAGACTTAGTGTATCACAAACTCGTCTAAGTTACTGTTTCAGTTCCCCCTTTCTCCAAGTTTTCATTACCACTAAAATAGTTCCCTCAGGAAAAGATCCTGTGAAAAATACGAATCTTGCACATATTTTGCTTGGAAGCCAAAGCAAAATTCCTGTGGGTCAACAGTTGATTGGATACAAAATAACAAAGCTAAGAAAATGTTATACCATTTGCTGCCTGAAGATGTTGAAAACACTAACACATTTCAATTTACCTGATGTTAAGAATGTCATCTTGTTTAAATTGAATACACTTGTGTTAGAAGATTTTGTTTTTTAAGGACAGAATCTTACTTTATCGCCCTTGGTAGAGTACTGTGGTGTCACAGCTCACAGCAACCTCCAGCTCTTGGGCTTAGGTGATTCTCTTGCCTCTGCCTCCCAGGAAGCTGGGACTATAGGCATCCGCTACTACACCTGCCTATTTTTTGTTGCTGTTGTTGTTGCAGTTTGGCCGGGGCCAAACCCACCACCCTTGGTATATGGGGCCAGCACCCTACTCACTGAGCCACAGCTGGTGCCCCTAGAAAGGGCAAGTTAATATGATAGTTTATAAAAGTTAATATGATAGTTTATTGCTGTCATCACTGTTAGGTTTGTTCTACCATTAAAGTCAATGTATGAGATAGGTAAACCGTCTAGACTTCAGCCTTTGTTTACCAAATACATGAATTGCATAATTTCTTGTTATTCCTCATAAGTGCAAGTTAATGTCATACAATTAATGAGTGTAACTGATTAACACTTTGGGGGTAAACTTTATTTATAGAAACAACTTAGTTGATAGATAGATATATGCATACTTAATTCCACAACAACAAAACTTCCAACTTAAGTGGGGCACCCAATTCAAGGTAATTCCAGCTTTCTATAAAAAAACTTTCTAATGAGAAATACTGCAGTGGAAACCTCCTTAAGTAGAACACCATTAGAAACCTTTGAAATTGGGAGTCTCTGCCATCCCAAACAGAGGCATAGTGAGACAACGTAACCAAAATGAGTGTGGGTTTAAATTATTGGATTGGATTTTATGAAAAGGATAAAAGTGGATTTTCCAGAGGACCACTCTTCCTCAATACTGTTAACATTGTGGTCTCATTTTTGTATTTCCTTATAATTGTGTGTTGGGGGTCAGGAAGAATCAGAACAGTTATGGGCAGAGAATACTCGCTTAAATATGACACCAGGCACTTTACTGGTCACGTGGTCAACTTTTTAATCTGATCTTAAAACTCTTGAACAGATACAAGGAAATCAATGACCAAATATATAACCATTAGTATTATACGTTTACCAATTGGCAGAGTAGTCACGGAAGACCAGGTCATATGAAAAATGAACTAGACCCAAAAGGCTTCGGTTTTAAATGGATTTTTGCAGATTGCAAGAGGAAAGGATTATGATTTTTCAGCCAATCCCAAAGCTTTCTACAGACCGATATATGGACTAATGAACCAGGGCTGGATGGCAATATAGCATAGGTCACTGGGGAGTCAGCTTGTGTTTAGAGACTCATGTAAGATTTTTCAGGCCTGACCATAGGCAATTATTTGGTAGGCACTGTGGGGGATGCTGTGCTCCCCACGCCGGACTTACTGCAGGCCAGTACATTGAAGGCTCTGGAAAGAGTTGCAATCAAGGGCTCAGGCCCCTCTGGCTGGTCATGCTCTTTGCAATCATGAGATTTATTCCTTGCTGCCTTTGGTCTGACCAAGGAGAAAATCTGTAAACAATTTTCCCATTTTGATTTGCCATTCAGTGACTTTCTACACCTAGCCCTGTTCTTCTCTTCACTCTCCCTGGTGTCCAGATTCATAAAACTACAGGGACCTTTTGTTCACAGTGCCCTCAATAGTGATGAGAGATAAGCAATGCTGACTTACTTCAGCTTTTACCAATGCACCTCTCCATGGGAAGTGTAGTGGGGTGGGGTGGGGTGGGGTGGGGTGGGAGGGCAGATTGAGAAGAATCAGTGCTTTATCCATTTTATATTCCTGATTATACCATCTTAGTAAGTGATTAAAGTCTTTGCTATAACTTGCATCATTCTCTTGTAGTTGCTGTAATTGGCTTGTCTGACACCCTACAGTTCAGCCTTCTCTCCCAGCTCAGCCAACTCACTGACATTAATTACTTCATCTTTTCCTCACATCTTCCATCCAGAAAGACCCAACAGAGTCTCACTATGAAAAATGTATTCTTTTCTTTTCTTTCTTTTTTTTTTTTTTTGAGACAGAGTCTCACTATGTCCCCCTCGGTAAGTGCCATGGTGTCATAGCTCACAGCAACCTCAAACTCTTCATCTTAAGCACTTCTCTTGCCTCAGCCTCCCAAGTAGGTTAGACTATAGGTTCCTGCCACAATCCCCTGCTATTTTTTTTTGTTGTTGTTGTTATAGCTGTCATTGTTGTTTAGCAGGCCCAGGCTGGGTTTGAACCTGTCAGCCCCGGTGTATATGGCCGGAACCCTAATCACTGAGCTATGGGCACCGAGCCTGTTTCATTTCTTCATTGAGCATTTATTGATACCTTAATATGCATTTGACATCATACAAATTTCATAAAATACATGTATCATTAAAGCATGACCCACTGTTTAGGAAGTAGCTTATGATTTAGTATACATATACGGATGTTAAGACATTAGGTCAGTACTGTCCTGTAGTTTTTGCGATAGACATAATTTTAAGATATGAGATGGACACAAAATACATATTAATAGACTGTATAGATGGGGTACGTGAAAGATGAAGGTCAGTCAGAGGCAAGGAGGGCTTTATATGTATGTGACCAATGCCAAGTCTTAAAAAGATATCTCTTGTTTTATAATTTGTATTTCTAAAACCTTTGAAACCTATACTGTAGAGTTCTTCACTTTGAAATCTTTTTTTCTCCCTATGCACACACACACACACACACATACACACACACATCCTTTATTGTCATTTTAAGAAAAACAGAAGGAGAATCCTCTTTTTAATATTCCTTAAGTGACTGGCCCTTTTACAAAACTCTTTCTTATTTGTTACTAACTTGTGTGTTTGTTGTATCATCTCAGCTTGCTTTCTGCCTGATTCTCTAACAAAGGAGACAGTGAGAAGTAAGTAGGAGGACAAGGAAGTAAACTGGAAGAAAGAACACATGAGGAGGAGCCAACAGAAAAATTCAGGCAACAAGAAAAACCAAAACTGAGGAACTCCCCCAAGGGACCATAAGGCAGCCACTTCAGAAGACTCCACCTATAAAGAATTAATGACCAGGGTGGCACCTGTGGCTCAAAGGAGTAGGGCACCAGCCCCAGCTCCCCGCCCCCGCAAAAAAAAAAAAAGAAAAAAAGAAAAAAGAATTTATGACCTTGGCTTGGTGCCTGTAGCTCAGCAGCTAGAGAGCCAGCCACATACACTGGAGCTGGTAGGTTCAAATACAGAATTGGCCTGCCAAATAACAATGACAACTACAATAAAAAAATAGCCAGGCATTGTAGCAGGCACCTGTAGTCCCAGCTACTTGGGAGGCTGAGGCAGTAGAATCACTGAAGCCCAAGAGTTTGAGATTGCTGTGAGCTGTGATGCCATGGCACTCTATCCAGGGTGACACCATCTGTCTTAAATAAGAAAAAACTCTGACTTTGTCTCAAAAAAAAAAAAAAGAATTCATGGCCTTGAGAGAAAGGGAATTTAAAATATAAATGATAAGACAATAAAATGAACGGATGAGAAATGGAAAGACAGAACCAAAAGTCAGTTGGGAGATGTGTAGAATATATGAAGGATATGGTGGAGCTTAAGGAAATGAAGGAGAAAGAACCTCAGAGCTACAGGATAAAGTTTTTGAGGTAACCCAGGTAGTTAAAGAGGCAGAAAAGAAGAGAGAGAAAGCAGAACAGGTGCTTAGAGAATTACGAGACTCCGTGAAATGTCATGTGAATAACATGGATTCCTGAAGGAGAAGAAGATTGATCCAAAGGTATGGAAGCCCTACTGGAGACTATCATAAATGAAAACTTCCCAGATTTTACCAAAGATGCCAACACACTCCTTTTAGATGGCTATCTAACCGTGGGTCATCTCAACTTAAACAGAGCCTCTCCAGGACACAATGTAATGAATGTGCACAAAGTCAACATGAAAGAAAAAATTCTGCAAGCAGCCAGGGGTAAGCACCAACTGACCTACAGAGGCAGAGCCATTAGGATGACAGCATATTTTTCAACTGATGCCTTCCAAGCCAGAAAATCATGGTAATCCACCTTCAACATTTTTTTTTTGAGACAGAGTCTCACTAGAGTGCTGTGGCATCACAGCTCATAGCAACTTCAAATTCCTGAGCTTAAGTGATTCTCTTGCCTTAGCCTCTGAAGTAGCTGGAACTATAAGCACCTGCCTCAATGCCCGGCTATTTTTTTGTTGCAGTTGTTTAGCTGGCCCAGGCCAGGTTTGAACCTACCACCCTCCGTGTATGTAGTTATTACCATAACAACTATGCTACAGGCACCGAGCCACCTTCAAAATTCTTTTCTTTTTTTTTCAAAATTCTTAGACAAAACAGTTTCAGCCAATATTTCTGTATCCTGTTAAACTAAGCTTTAAAATTGACTGAGAAATAGAATCTTGTGCAGACATACAGCACTGAGGAAATTCAACACAAGACTACCTCTAGGGGAAATGCTTAGACCTATTCTCAACACTGACCACCACAATGGACCACCAGCAAAGTAAACACCCAGAAGCTAAGGGTCAAAACTTAGCTTCCACAACGGTGCAAAGACAAAACTATAAAATGGACTTTCTCAAAATAAGATGAATAGAATTCTACCACACTTATCAATTCTCTCAATAAATGTCAATGGACTGAATTCACCACTGACAAGGCAAAGGCTGGCTGAATGGATTAAAAAAAACTATAAGCCATCCATATGCTATCTCCAGGAGACACATCTAGCCTCGAAGGACAAGACTCAGGGTGAAAGGATGAACAACAGTGTTTTAAGCACATAAAAATCAGAAGATTTACAAAACAGACCTTAATGGGTCTGAGCAATATGATATTTCATAACACCATAAAGTTGGGGGCTTTAATGTGCCTCTGACAGAACTGGACAGATACTCTAAACAGAAACTAAACAAAGATCCAAAGGACTTCAATGTGACCCTAGAACAAATGGGATTAATAGACATATACAGAACTAAGAAATATACATTTTTCTCATCAGCCCATGGTATGTACTCCAAAATCAACCACATCCTAGGATGCAAATCAAACCTCAGGAAAATTAAAAGAAAAGAAATTATACCTTGTATTTTCTCAGACCACAAGGCAATAAAGGTAGAACTCAACTCCAGTAAAAATGTTCATCCCCATACAAAGACTTAGAAATTAAACACCCTTTTGCTGAATGATAATTGGGTTCGAGAACAGATAAAAGAGGAAATCACTAAATTCCTCAAACATAACAACAATGAAGACAATTTACCAAAACCTGTGGGATACAGCAAAAGCAGCATTAAGAGGGAAATTTATCCTCTGCTATTTCCTTTCTGAGGATATCATAATTTTCTCTATAGAGGTCCTTCACAAAGACACACCATACTCATGGATGGGCAGAATCAACATTGTTAAAATGTCAATACTTCCCAAAGCAATCTACCTATTCAATGCCATTCCTATCAAAATACCAACACCGTACTTTCAATATTTGGAAAAAATGATTCTGCATTTTGTATGCAACCAGAAAAAAACCCGTATAGCTAAGGCAGTTCTTAGTAATAAAAATAAAGCTGGGGACATCAGCATACCAGATTTTAGTCTGTACTATAAAGCCACAGTGGTCAAGACAGCATGGTACTGGCACAAAAATAGAGACATAGGCACTTGGAATCGAATTGAAAACCAAGAAATGAAACTAACATCTTACAACCACCTAATCTTCGATAAACCAAACAAGAACATACCTTGGGGAAAAGACTCCCTATTCAACAAATGGTGTTGGGAGAACTGGATAGCCACATTGAAAAGACTGAAACTGGACCCACACCTTTCCCCACTCACAAAAATTGATTCAAGATGAATAAAGGACTTAAATTTAAGGCATGAAACAATAAAAATCCTCAAAGAAAGCACAGGAAAAACACTGGAAAATATTGGCCTGAGGAAAGACTTCATGAAGAAGACTGCCATGGCAATTGCAACAACAACAAAAATAAACAAATGGGCCTTCATTAAACTGAAAAGCTTCTGTACAGCTAAGGAGACAACCACTAAAGCAATGAGACCACCTACACAATGGGAAAGGATATTTGCATATTTTGAATCAGACAAAAGCTTGATAACTAGGATCTATAGAGAAATGCAAATCAAAACCACCCTGAGATAACATCTAACCCCAGTGAGAATGGCCCACATCACAAAATCTCAAAACTGAAGATGCTGGCGTGGATGTGAGAGAAGGGAACACTTTTACACTGCTGGTGGGACTGCAAACTAGTACAACCTTTCTGGAAGGAAGTATGGAGAAACCTCAAAGCACTCAAGCTAGACCTCCCATTTGACCCTGCAATCCCATTACTGGGCATCTAGCCAGAGGAAAAAAATCCTTTTATCATAAGGATGCTTGTACTAGACTGTTTATTGCAGCTCAATTTACAATCGCCAAAATGTGGAAACAGCCTAAATGCCCATCAACGCAGGAATGGATTAACAACCTGTGGTATATGTATACCATGGAATACTATTCAGCTATTAAAAAAAAATGGAGACTTTACATCCTTTCTATTAACCTGGATGGAAGTGGAAGACATTATTCTTAGTAAAGCATCACAAGAATGGAGAAGCATGAATCCTATGTACTCAATTTTGATATGAGGACAATTAATGACAATTAAGGTCATGGTGGGGAGTAAAATCAGAGAGAGGGAATGAGGGAGAGGGGTGGGGCCTTGGTGTGTGCCACACCTTCTGGGGACAAGACATAGTTGCAAGAGGGACTTTACCTAACAAATGCAATCAGTGTAACCTGGCTTATTGTAACCTCAATGAATCCCCAACAATAAAAAAAAGAGGGAAATATATTGCATTAGATGCCTACATTTAAACAATGAAAAGAGAGCACATCAACAAAGTGATGAACCATCTTATGAAATTGGAAAAAGAAGAAGAATCTAATCCCAAGCGCAGTAGAAGAAAATAAATAAGCAAAATTAAAACAGAGATTAATGAAACTGAAAACAAAGGAATCATTTAGAAAATTAATGAAACAAAATGTTGGTTTTTCAAAAAAATAAATAAAATCAATAAACCTTTGGCCAGATTAACTAGAAACAGAAAAGTAAAATCTCTAATAAACACAATAAGAAACAATAAAGGGGAAATAACAACTGATGCCACAGAGATGCGAAAGATCATCTCTGAGTATTACAAGAAACTATATGCCTAAAAATTTGATAATGTGGAGGAAATGGATCAATACCTGGAATCGAACCCTCTTTCTAGACTTAATCAAGAAGAAATAGATTACTTGAACAGATCGATTTCAAAAACTGAGATAGACGAAACAGCAAAATTCCGCCAACAACAACGAAAACAATGTTTTGGTTCAGATGGCTTCACCCAGAATTCTATTAAACTTTCAAAGAAAAGCTTATAACCATACTGCCGAAATTATTCCCCAAAATTAAGAAAGAAGGAATCTTCCCCAACATGTTCTATGAAGCAAAAATCACCCTCATACCAAAACCAGGAAAAGACGCAAATTTAAAGGAGAATTTCAAACCAATTTCATTAATGAATATAGATGCAAAAATTCTCAACAAAATCCTAGCCAATAGATTACAGCTACACATTAAAAAAATCATGCATCTTATCTCACTTGATTGTTCACAGTCAGTTACAGATTGAATTCATTGTTCTACTTTTTTCCCCCTTCTCACTACTGCACTTGACTAGTCTAAAAATAAAAAATAAAATGAAAAATTTTAAAAAGTCATTCATCACAATCAAGTAGGTCTCCTGCCAGGGATGCAAGGCTGGTTTAACATATGCAACTACATAAATGTAATTCACCATATCAACAGAAGCAAAAACAAAGACCATATGTTCCTCTCAATAGATGCAAAAAAAGCACTTGATAATATTTAGCATCTTTTCTAACTAGAACATTGAAAAATATAGGCATAGATGGCACATTTCTGAATCTGATAGAAGCCATCTACGACAAACCCACAGCTATTGTTACACTGAATGGAATAAAACTGAAAGCTTTTCCACTTAGAACTGGGACCAGACAAAGTTGTCCTCTATCACCACTACTGTTCAACATAGTGCTGGAAGTTCTAGCCAGTACAATCAAGCAAGAGAAGGAAATGAAGTGCATCAAAATGGGAGCAGAGGAGATCAAACTCTTCCTCTTTGCCAATGGTCGATCTTATACTTAGAGAACCCCAAAGGCTTCTAACCACAAGAATCCTGCAAGTGATCAAAAAATACAGCAATGTCTCAGGATATAAAATAAATGTCCCCAAATTAGTTGCCTTTGTATATGCCAATAACAGTCAAGATGATAAGCTAATCAAGGGCATAGTGTCCTTCACTGTAGCCGCAAAAAAAAAGAAATACCTAGGGTGGCGCCTGTGGCTGAGCAAGTAGGGCACTGTCCCCATATACTGAGGGTGGCAGGTTCAAACCTGGCCCTGGCCAAACTGCAACAAAAAAATAGCTGGGCATTGAGGTGGGTGCCTGTAGTCCCAGCTACTTGGGAGGCTGAGGCAAGAGAATCGCCTAAGCCCAGGAACTGGAGGTTGCTGTGAACTGTGTGATGCCATGGCACTCTACCAAGGGTGATAAAGTGAGACTGTCTCTACAAATAATAATAATAATAATAAAGGCTTGGCACCTGTGGCTCAAGTGGCTAAGGTGCCAGCCACATATACCTGAGCAGGCAGGTTCAAATCCAGCCCAGGTGTGCTAAACAACAATGATGGCTGCAACCAAAATTTATCTGAGTGTTGTGGCGGGTGCCTGTAGTCCCAGCTACCTGTGAGGTGGAGGCAAGAGAATCACTTGAGCCCAGGAGTTGGAGGTTGCTGTGAACTGTGATGCCAGGACACTCTACCCAGGGCAACAGCTTGAGGCTCTGTCTCAAAAAAAAAAAAAAAGAAATACCTAGTAATATACATAACAAAAGAGGCGAAGGATCTCTACAAAGAAAATTACAAAACCCTAAGAAAAAAAATAGCAGAAGATATTAACAAATGGAAGAACATACCATGTTCATGGCTGGAATCAAAATTGTGAAAATGTCTATACTACCCAAAGCAAGCTACAGATTCAATGCAATCCCTATTAAATTACCATGCATTGTGTGTGACATTATCTTGGCTACAGTACCAATAGGAAATATAAAATTTTCAGATTCAATATAATCTTGTGGGATGATTGACTTGTGGTCCATCGTTGACTAAAATGTTGTTATGTGCTACATGACATTAGTGAACTGCTTATTAGTATCTCGTAATACCTGTGAGCTTTCTTCATTCATTCTTATTCTTTTTCATTCTCCCTCAGATTGGGTATTTTCCTTGCTTGAGTTATTGATTCTTAATTTTTTTAAAGGAATATAAAAAGGACTTTATTTCCACCATTGCCCTAGAACCAACAGTGATATTCTGAGGTGAAGCTTTCTGATTTATACACATAAGGCCTAGCAGCCAGAGCAGCTCAATCAACTTGCTCTTCCCCTCTCATTCCCTGAGGCCTTCCCTCCAGCTAATGATAACTTTGACTTTCACACTGTAAGAAAATCTGGTACCTGGAAAAGTCAGAGGGTTACTCCAGTTCAAACAGCAAGTCAGCTGCAGGATGAAGAATACATCGGCCCTCTCAGCCAGCTTTGGCTGGGACCTTTTCCTGCACAAGCCCCAGCCTTGGGAAAAATTGATTCTTAATTCTTTCTTGGGCTTGATCAAGTCTGTGTTTGTAGCTCTCCATGGAATTTTTCAGTTCAGTCATTGTATTTTTTAGCTCTGGAATTTCTATTTTGTTATTTAAAAACAGATTTTTTCTTGAGCCTCATTTTATTTCTATATTGTTTTTCTGATATTGTTTAATTGTCTCTCTATGTTCTCTTATAGCTCATGAACTTCTTTAAGATGATTACTTCAAATTCTTTATCAGGAAGTTTTTATATCACCAATTTCTTTATCTTAGGTTATAGGTGCTTTACTTTCTTCCTTTGGTGGCTTTATGTTTCCCTGACTGTAATCTTTGTGGGTATGTGTTGGTGTCTGAATATTCAAAAGGTGGGCACATATTGTAGTCTTTACATATGTCTTAGGCAGGAAAAGCCTTTCACCACTCATCCCATTCAGAGATTCTGGAAAGGTCATCTTGAATTATTGGTGGTATGTTCCTGGAGTACTTGAGCAAGCCACAGACTTGCTCTCCTTTTTTCTGCGTCAGCATAAGTTGGGCTGTCATTTGGGTACAAACAGTTAGACCTGGGATCACAGAAGCTATTCTTGAATCTGGGTCCATGAGGGCCAGCCTGGAGCCTGAGTGTGTAGGTGCTCCTCTGAATGCTTGGAGGTTGAGTGTGTGAGGGCTGGCTTGTTGTGCCCTACTGAGATGGGTCAACAGTAGTTAGCCTAAACTCTGGGTTATCTGGAATTTTTTGCCACAGAGGTCAGGTAGGCCAATAGACTGTGACCATAGGAGATTGCCTGGAGGTTGTGTGCATGGCACCCACGATCTGTGCCAATCATGTGATGGCACTCATGATCTGGTGCCTGTGATCACAGAGGCCAGCCTGATGATTGGATTTGTTGATAATTACCTGGCACTAAGATGCAAGTGGATGATTTCACACATGTTGGCCAGGAATCTGGGAGAGAGGAGGCCATGGGTTGTGAGTGTAAGGACTGGACCTTCAGGTGCCATCGTGCACTGGGGTGGGCTTGAAGTCTGGGACCACAGGGCCTAGTCTTACATGGAACAATCTGAAACCTAGGGTTAAGGGGGCAAGCCTAACAGTAGGGTAGGCCTGAAGATTGAGTGTGCTTGGGTAAGCATGGAGCCTAGGGCCAAAAGGGCTGGCACGGTGCTGGATATTACCAGGGTGAGCCTGATATTGGGGTTTGAAGCTAACATTGGTGCTCACTTTACTTTTCTTCTACACAGAGGTTATCTCTCTATATATATTGATCACTGGAGTTGGGAATGAAGTGATTCAGGTAATATGAAACTGTCCTTTTTATCCTCTTCATTATATAACTTTTAAAAATATTTCTGTGCTACACCCAGGTGTTACATCTTATTTCTTTAGCTCTTGGGAAGGTACTTTGGGCATAAATGGTAGTTTAAAGTGATGTTTTCCTGAGATGAGAGTTGGAAATTTTCATTCCACTGTCTTGCTGTTGTCATTCCTTCAGAAAAATTTCTTAAAAAACAAAAGAAAAACCAGATTAAAACAAATGTTAAAAGTGAGAAATTCATAGAAAACTACATTAAAATTAATAATTTCGGGGGCAGAGGCAAGATGGCTGACTGAAGCCAGCTTTCCACAGAGGCTCCCATCCAGAAGGAGAGTTAAAGGACAGAAATTTAGCAAATAACCTGGTGGATTAGAGCTGTGCCAAGAGAGAAGTTGAAGAATGCAATCAACCCTGCTGAGGCAAGCTGTGACCCCAAGGATACAAACAGAAGGTACAAAATCCATTCGCCAAGTGGACAGGAGTCCCCTCCCCCATGAGAACGGCTCGGAATACTCCATACAAACTAGCAAGCAGAGTTCAAAAGTCCTCTCATTATGTCCCAAGAGGGAGACCCTCTAAAAATTTGACCTACTTCCCCTACTACTGTGTCATGGTGCTCTCCTGCCAGGCATAAAACAGTATAAAATTGTATATATTCTCTACCTGCAATTCTGAGCTCCCAGCACTCCCCTCCACTCTAACTCTGAGGTCTAGAAGCCTGTCCCCCATGAGTCCAGATTCTTGGGTATTTTCTCGAGAGGTGTTCACAGGGCCTGAACTGCTTCTGGTCAGCTGATTCTGTGGCATGGGAGTGAGGAGAGAACGGTCAGCTGAGAGGGAACCACACAGGAGTGGCAGTGCCCTGAGGCACAGAGCAGCAGCTGTGTTTGGCAACAATAGGGCTCATCCATGGATATTCGGGAGTCACACTCCCTGTCTCTCTGGGCAACCAGAGGAGGCCAGGCCTATTCTCTGGTGGCAGCCACTGGTGGAACAGATCCAGGACAGAAACACAGGCCCTGTGAGTAAAGGGATTGCCTGAGGCGGTACCAGCCTGGGTGGAGCACAGGGACTAGAAAATGTATGTGCAGAGCCAGCAGATTCCAAGGGCAAGGCTGACCCAGAATATGGCTTTACTGAGCCTGGGATACACCTGGCCATCAGGGGATCATTAGCCCATACAAAGAAGGGCAGGCAAAGGCTGGAACTGACAGATAACTGTGTGCCACTGGAATACAAATGGCAGTGAGACCAGGAAGCAGCACAGACAGGGCCTGAGGTGCAGGTTCTGTAAACTATAACAGACTCTCTTGTGCAGGAGAATAGAGCTGGGACAGAAACAAATTCTGTGAAGTTGTTCTGTTCTGTCAGTAACATCAATCAGGGGTGGGGCTGGAACTCAGTGAATAGCTCCAGCCTCCATTAAGCACCTGAGGTTGTCAGGCCTCACCTCCCCCTGCTGGATAGAGGCAGAGAGCAGTGGCCTGGATGAGCAGACATAGATCTCCTTGTGACTCAGGCAGGTGCAAACACCTGGAGTATCTGCTCATTGGAGGCAACTGGGTCACAGCCCTGCTGGGTTATCAGTCACTGGGTGTGACAGAGGTGCAAGGAGGGGAAGAAGGCATCAACTTTCCCAGACTAATTTATTTGCTGGGTGGGTCCTCCTGACCTCACAGAGCACCAGAGCAAATCACATTTGAGTTGTCAGCAGACCCCTGCTATCTAGTTGCCAGAGACCTTTTAAACTCTCCCACCTGAGACAGGTGCTGACTGAGACAATTGATTTGGACTTCTTGAACTGGGCCAATCACCCGAGGACTATCCAAGTGGGACCCTGGATGTGTGGTTGTGGGAAGGTTTGATTTTCTTTTTTTGATTGTTACCTGTGGAGGGGTGGGGTGACTTAATTGCTGGTATTTCGCCACAGCTGAGACTTCAACCCAGAGTAACTGATTCACTAGGGCAGGACAGAGATTAGCTGAAAACAAAACAGAGACACTTAGCCCCACCACACCAAGCAGGTGCCCAGTTTCTCAGGCCGTAGCACTGTATGCGTCCTTGGGAAAGCTCCAGGGGAAAAGGTACGGACACCAGTCCCAGCTTTTGGGAAAAGGGCAGGCTAATCACTGCTTCTGGTGCCCCCAAATGCAACATCTCTTTATCCATTCATCTAGTCAAATGGTGTAAAACAATCATGGGGCAGAATCGGTGGAAAAACGTTGGTAACATGAATAACAAGAGTATATCAACCCCCCCCCCCAAGAAAACATATAGCAGATGTAACTGAAGATCCCATTCATAAACAGATGGCCAAGATGTCAGAAATTGAATTCAGAATTTGGATTCCAAACAAGTTTAATAGAATGGAGGAAAAGGTGGAATTAGAAATTTGAGGAGCAATTCAAAAGTTGTCTCAAGAATTCAATGACTTTAAAGACAAAATCTCCAAAGATTTTGACAAATTGAGGCAAGAATTTGTAGCCCTCAAAGATCTGAAAAATACAGTAGAATCCCTCAGTAACAGAGTGGAACAAGCAGAAGAAAGGATTTCTGACATTGAACACAAAGCTTTTAAACACTCCCAAACACAAAGCAGAAGAGAAATGCAGAGCAAAAACGGATCATTCTCTCAGAAAGCTCTGGGATAATTTGAAGAAATCTAACATTCGCCTCATAGGAATTCCTGAAAGTGATGAAGTGGCTTCACAAGACACACAGGCTCTTCTCCATGAAATTATGAGAGAGAATTTTCCAGACATGCCAAGAGATTCTGAAATTCAGATAGCAGACAGTTTCAGAACCCCAGCACAACTCAACCCGAATAAGATATCCCCCAGGCTCATCATAATTAACTTCACTAAAGGTAATATGAAGTAGAAAATTCTGAAAGCAGCCAGATGTAAGAAATCCATAACCTACAAAGGGAAGAGTATTAGAATGACTGCAGATCTCTCTGTTGAAACCTTTCAAGTTAGTAGAGGGTGTCACTGACTTTTAATCTCATAAAACAAAATAACTTTCAACCCAGGCTCCTGTATCCAGCTAAATTGAGTTTCATTTATGATGGAGAAATTAAATACTTTCATGACATTCGCATGTTGAAGAAATTTGCCATAACTAAACTAGCTCTTCAGGATATTCTCAGATGTATCCTCCATAACAGGTGTCCTCAATCTGCAGCCCACGGGCCACATGAGGTGGTGAGATTGTATTTGTTCCTGTTTTGTTTTTTCACTACAAAATAAGATATGTGCAGTGTGCATAGGAATTTGTTCATACTTTTTTTTTTAAACTATAGTCCGCCCTTCAACGGTCTGAGGGACAGTGACTTGACCCCCTGTTTAAAAAGTTTGAGGATGCCTGCTTCATAATGACCAGCCCAATCCTCTACCAAAAAAGTAAACTCACTCAGAAACTTTTGATCAAACTCCAATTTCCACAGTGGTGAAATTATTAAAAATGTCCACTGGACTTTTGAAAAACTCGATATGCAAATTTTTTTTTTTTTTTTGAGACAGAGCCTCAAGCTGTCACCCTGGGTAGAGTGCCATAGCATCACAGCTCACAGCAACCTCCAACTCCTGGGCTCAAGCAAGTCTCCTGTCTCTGCCTCCCAAGCTGTGGGACTACAGGTGCCAGCAACAATGCCTGGCTATTTTTTAGTTGCAGCCGTCATTGTTGATTGGTGGGCCTGGGCTGGATTCAAACGCATCAGATCAGTTGTATGTGGCTGGCGCCTTAGTCGCTTGAACCACAGGCGCCGAGTCATTGATACCCAAAATTTTACCAGGCCTATCAATATTCTACCTTAATGTGAAAGGCTGAAACTGTCCTCTAAAGAGTCACAGATTGGCTGACTGAACACAAAAACTCAGGCCAGATATCTGCTGCATACAAGAATTTCATCTTATCTTAAAAGATAAATATAGACTCAGGGTGAAAGGACAGTCATCTATATTTCAGGCAAATGTAAATAAGAAAAAAACAGGTGTTGTGATTCTATTTGCAGACACAATAGCTTTAAACAAGCAAAATTAAGGAAAGATAAGAATGGTCACTTCATATTTGTTAAGGGTAATACTCAATATGATGAGATTTCAATTATTAATATTTATACACCCAACCAGAATGAGCCACAATTTATAAGTGAAACTCTAACTGACTTGAGCAACTTGATTTCCTCCAGCTCCATAATAGTAGGAGATTTTAACACTCCTTTGGCAGTGTTGAATAGATCCTCCAATAAGAAGCTGAGCAAAGAAATTTTAGATTTAAACCTAACCATCCAACATTTGGATTTAACAGACATTTACAGAACATTTCACCGCAACAAAACTGAATACACATACTTCTCATCGGCCCACAGAACATACTCCAAAACTGATCACATCTTAGGTCACAAGTCTAACCTCAGTAAATTTAAAGGAATATAAATTATTCCTTGCACCTTCTCAGACCACTATGGAATAAAAGTTGAACTCAGTAACAACAGGAATCTGTATACGCATACAAAAACATGGAAGTTAAATAACTTATGCTGAATGATAGCTGGGTCATAGATGAGATTAATAGGAAATTACCAAATTTTTGGAACAAAATGACAATGAAGACACAAATTATCAGAACCTCTGGGATACCACAAAGGCAGTCTTAAGAGGGAAATTTATAGCACTGCAAGCCTTCCTCAAGAGGATGGAAAGAGAGGAAGTTAACAACTTAATGGGAAATCTCAAGCAACTGGGAAAGGAAGAACATTCCAACCCCAAACCCTGTAGAAGAAAAGAAGTAACCAAAATTAGAGCAGAATTAAATAAAATTGAAAACAAAAGGATTATACAACAGATCCATAAATCAAAAAGGTGTTTTTTTTTTGAAAAGGTCAATAAAATAGATAAACCTTTGTCTAACCTAACCAGGGGAAAAAAAAAGAGTAAAATCTCTAATTTCATAAATAAGAAATGACAAAGATGAAATAACAACAGACTCTTCAGAAAATCAAAAAATCTTTAATAAAGATTACAAGAAACTTTATTCTCAGAAATATGACAATCTGAAGGAAATTGAACAATACTTGGAAGCATGTCACCTTCCAAGATTTAGCAAGAATCAAATGGAAATGTTTAACAGGCCTATATCAAGTTCTGTAATAGCATCAACCATACAAAATCTCCCTAAAAAGAAAAGCCCAGGACTAGATGGCTTCACGTCAGAATTCTACCAAACTTTTAATGAGAAACTAGTATCTATATTCCTCAACCTATTCCAAAATATACAAAACGAAGGAATACTACCCAACAAGTTCTATGAAGCAAACATCACCCTGATCCCCAAACCAGGAAAAAACCCAACAAGAAAAGAAAATTTTCAAAAGAAAAGAAAATGAATATTGGTGCAAAAATATTCAACAAGATCCTAACAAACAGAATCCAGCAACACATCAAACAAATTATGACAAGTCAGTTTTATCCCAGGGTCTCAAGGCTGGTTCAATATACATAAATCTATAAATATAATTCAGGAAATAAACAAATTAAAAAACAAAAACCACATGATTCTCTCAATTGATGCAGAAAAAGCTTTTGATAATATCCAGCATCAGAGCACTTAAGAAAATTGGTATAGAAGGGACATTTCTTAAACTGATAGAGGCCCTCTACAGCAAACCCACAGCCATTATCGTATTGAATGGAGTTAACATGAAATCATTTTAACTCAGATCAGGAACCAGGGAAGGTTGCCCATTGTCTCCACTGATTTGTAACATTGTAATGGAAATTTTAGCCATCGCAATTAGGGAAGAAAGGTGATCAAGGGTATCCATATAGGGTCAGAAGATATCAAACTTTCACTCTTCGCAGATGATATGATTGTATATCTGGAATACACCAGAGATTTTACTACAAAACTCTGAGAAGTGATCAAGGAATACAGCAGTGTCTCAGGTTACAAAATCGACATTAATAAATTGGTAGCCTTTATATATACCAACAATAGTCAAGCTGAAAAAACAGTCAAGGACTCTATTCCATTCACAGTAGTGCCAAAGAAGATGAAATATTTGGGAGTTTATCGAACAAAGAACATGAAAGATTTCTATAAAGAGAACTATGAACTCTAAGAAAAGATATAGCTGAAAATGTTAACAAATGGAAAAACATACTGTGCTCATGGCTGGGAAGAATCAACATTGTTAAAATTTCCATACTATCCAAAGCAATATACAATTTTAATACAATCCCTGTTAAAGATCCACTGTCATACTTTAAAGATCTTGTAAAAATAATACTTCGTTTTATATGAAATAAAAAAAAAAATCTCGAATAGCCAAGACATTACTCAGAAATAAAAACAAACCAGGAGGAATCATGCTACCAGACCTTAGACTGTACTATAAATTGATAGTGAGCAAAACAGCATGGTATTGGCACAAAAACAGAGAGGTAGATGTATGGAACAGAATAGAGAACCAAGAGATGAATCCAGCTACTTACCATTATTTGATCTTTGACAAGCCAATTAAAAACATTCAGTGGGGAAAAGATTCCCTATTTAACAAATGGTGCTGGGTGAACTGGCTGGTGACCTGTAGAAGACTGAAACTGGACCCACACCTTTCACCATTAACTAAGATAGACTCTCACTGGATTAAAGATTTACAATTAAGACATGAAACTATAAAAATACTTGAAGAAAGTGCAGGGAAAACTCTTGAAGAAATCGGCCTGGGCAAATATTTTATGAGGAGGACTCCCCCGGGTAATTGAAGCACCTTCAAAAATACACTACTGCGACCTGATCAAACTAAAAAGCTTCTGCACAGCCAAGAACACAGTAAGTAAAGCAAGCAGACAGCCCTCAGAATGGGAGAAGGTATTTGCAGGTTGTATCTCCAAGAAAGGTTTAATAACCAGAATCCACAGAGAACTCAAACATATTAGCATGAAAAGAACATGTGATACGATCTCAGGCTGAGCAAGGGACTTGTAGAGAAACTTCTCTGAAGAAGACAGGCACATGGCCTACAGACATATGAAAAAATGCTTATCATCCTTAATCATCACAGAAATGCAAACCAAAACTACTCTGAGATAAAATCTAACTCCAATAAGATTAGCCCATATCGCAAATCCCAAGACTAGAGATTTTGGCATGGATGTGTAGAAAAAGGAACATTTGTACACTGCTGGTGGGAATGCGAATTAATATGTTCCTTTTGGAAAGATATTTGGAGAACACTTCGAGATCTAAAAATAGACCTTCCATTCAATCCTACAATTCCTCTACTAGGTATATACCCAGAAGACCAAAAATCACATTATAACAAAGGTATTTGTACCAGAATGTTTATTGCAGCCCAATTCATAATTGCTAAGTCATGGAAAAAGCCCAGGTGCCAATCGATTCACGAATGGATTAATAAGTTGTGGTATATGTACATCATGGAAGATTATGCAGCCTTAATGAAAGATGGAGGTACAGGTGAAACTTACTAAATGTAGAATATAAATGTATTAACACAATAACTAAGAAAATGCCAGGAAAGCTATATTAACCAGTGTGAAGAAAATATGTCAAATGTTATATAAAACCAGTGTATGGTGCCCCACACAGCTATGATTTAATAATAAATAAATTTTAAAAATATATTAATAATTTCTATTTGTGAGGACACTATAAAGAGAAATATAAAACTTCCAATAGGGAATAGCCAGGTGTTTTGGCAGGCACCTGTAGACTCAGCTACTTGGGAGGCTGAGGCAAGAGAATTGCTTTAGCCCAAGAGCTGGAGGTTGCTGTGAGCTGTGACACTACAGCACTCTACCAAGGGCAACAAAGTGAGAGTTTGTTTCTAAAGAAAAAAAAAAAAAAACTACCAATAGGGAAAAAAATCTACAACTAATTTTATCAGCAAGGAATTCCTATTCACAATATGAAAATAATCCCTACGTACTAATAAAAATTTAACCCAATTTTAAATGAGAAAATATTTAATTAGCACTCTACAAAAGAGGCAATTGAATGGCCACTCAATCCTTGTAAGAGTGAGGATAGTATTAAATGGGACAGAGTTAGATATAAGTCAGAGTGTTCAAGTACATGGGCCATGTCAACAAGCTTTACCTTTGCTATCAAAGCCCAGCAATGCCCAGAAAGATCTTAAGATAAGAATAACAGATTTTATTGCATTTAAAATTTACTATTTTTGTACCAAATCAATTTGCAATAGGAAGGGCTATGACAAGGGGAAAATATGCTCATTAAGGAAAAATATTAGAATGAAAATATTGACTATGGAAATCTAGTCCCAGAATTTCATTTTGGGTTTAGGCCTATTTGTCCATGAGTAATTATTGACCACTGCTTTCACTCTCAGCAAAAGGCTATATACTAATTGAGTCTCTGGGTATGTAGACTATCACTATTCATTTAATTTCCTTTCTTTTATTCTATATCTCCCTAAAGGAAACTTTTCTTTATTGGTAGCCACTGGAACTAATCAAAGCTTTACTTTGCTTCTTACTCCCAGAGGACATAGTTAAAATACAAGGAATCTTACCTCCAGAGACCTTAGAATTATGAAAAGTTTCTCTCCCTAGATCTCAGCTACTAACCATCATTTCATTACAAAGACTGAATCATAGCTAAATAGAAACCAAATGTGCTTTTATATTTCTGGATCAGAGAGGAAATGAAGATATTTGTGATCTTTGTAAGACTAGGATATTTTTCAGTTTAATGTGATACATGTTCCCATAAATGGGTTTCTTCTGAGACAGAGAAACAGAAGTTTGGAAATTTGAATAATTGAAGTTGCTCAATGACACACTTCAGCAGAAAGCAGCCCACACCATGCAGTAAGTTCAATAACATAACTTAAAAGAAACATACAAATGTTATATTATTTTTCAATTAATAGGTTGCATTTACAGATTTTTCAAATAATAGGTTGCACTTAAAGATTTTTATACTCTGTTCTTAGCTAATGTACAGATAAAAGACCAAACATTTTAGAATACATACCCCCTTCTTTTATTTGCATGGTAGTGGTTTGGGATTTTGTAGTGAGCCATGCGTAGACATGAAAGCATGTGAAAAAAAAGGGAGAATGGTCTAATGAGAATCTCAATACATGGTGGGATTGGATGAGTCTATATTCCTTTCAGTGGTGAAAGTTTCAGGGTGTGTGTGCATGTGTGCTAAGTAAAAGGGCTATTCTGTATACATTTTGAAATTTTTGCATTGATGGAATTTTGAAAAAATCATAATCAATTAGGAGATCCCAAGCCTGTTCCTCAACTCTGAATAGTAGCCCTCACATTATGGTCTTTAATATCTGTCCTCCTAGTTAATGTCACTATGTAATTCATTTTATAATGTTTTTGAATAAGAGAGATATTAATCAGCGTTGCTTTGGTAAAATGTAGTCAAAACAGACTCCTAAAATGAGGCTAATTCTTATGCTTGGTCACAGCAAGCATTTCTTTTTTCCATTTGGTTGCCTTTCTCTCTCCAACAACAGGCTATTTAGGCAATCGATACGAGAAAGCTAGAACTAGTAGAAATACATATAAGGTTTTTCAGGAAAGAGTCACTCAGTTGATTCCTTGCTGGTTTCCTTTCCCTGTTTACAAGTTGACCTGACTTGAAAGGAAGGGAAATCAATGATTTTCTAGAGTGAGAATTGACAAAGACAGAGAGATCGTGTAAACATTTTTAAAAGGAATCTCTTGGATTTTATAAAAGTAATGTGTCCTGATTGTGGCGGTGGTTTCTTAGGCATATACAACTGTCAACATTTCTTGAAATTCAAACTTTAAGTTGATACAGTTTACTGTGTATAAATTATTGCTACATAAATTTGTGAGGGAAAAGTACATTTCAGAGTTTGGCTTGACACACTGTAGAAGTCTGGGAGCGAAACTCAGATGCTATTTTACTGAACTACACCAAAACAAAAAAAAAATTTAGAAAAAAAATTAAATGGGTGACTGATGCTAAGGCAGATTATCATAAAAATTGCTTAATATTACTAGGTGTCTTGACTATGTATTCACTATTCTATTTTTTTGTTTGTTTTTCAGTTTTTGGCCAGTGCCGTGTTTGAACCACCCACCTCTGGTATATGGGGCTGGTGCCCTACTCCTTTGAGACACAGGCAGCACCCCACTATTCTATTTTTTAATCTCAACATTAAGACTATCAAAATATTGAATTGGCTTAATGTATATTTTCTAGCTAATCCATATCTATGACCCTATCATAATCATATTATAAATACTTTTGTCCTTTGACTATGCGGCTCTCTTCAAAATTTTCAGTCTGAAAGCCAGGACTAGTGGCTCATGCCTGCAATCCCAACACTTTGGGAGGCTGAAGTGAGAGGATCACTTGAGGCCAGGAGTTTGAGACCAGCCTGAGCAAGAGAAAGACCAAATCTCTACAAAAAAAAAAAAAAAATAGGAAAATTAGCTGGGCACAGTGGTGCATGCTCACACTCACAGCTACTAGGGAGGTTGAGGCAAGAGGATTGCTTGAGCCCTGGAGTTTGAGATCGCAGTGAGCTATGCAGATGCCACTGAACCTTAGGCTGGGTGATAACAAGACCCTGTCTCAAAAATTAAAAAAAAATGTAAAAAAATATCTGGAAATCATTTGGAAAAATACTTTGCAAGACCTAGATCAGATAATGGTCCTCTAGTGGTCTTCTATAACAAAACAAAATAAGGCCACTCTCTTTTCCTGATGCAATACCCTATCACTATTTTTTATCCCTTCTGTTATTGTTTATCACATCAGGCCCCACTTAATGTTTTACTTTACTATGTTTGCCATTTGATTAAGTGTTGAATTCAAGAACTGTTTCTTAAGAAATATTTTACCTTAGGACCTTATCATTACACCTAAAAGATAAGGTATTAACAAAAGTCTCTTGACATATTATGAAAGATTTTGACTATAATCTCACTGAAGAGTTATGAAATAAGGAATCTTTTTCATATTACTTAGAGCACTTTGCTTTCAGTTTAATAGAAACTGAAGAGAATTATGACAATTTGCAATGCTATACTTCAACAAATAAAGGGCAAATCATATGCTTTGATATAAATATGTATATCCAATATACATGTGAGAATAATACTAATATTCCCTTTCCTCCAATTATGTGTACTTTTATCCATTATTTTGTCAATACTATGTATATTCTTTGTTGGTTAGTTCATTGATAATATTTATTCTCCATTGTTTTTTTTTTTTTTTTTTGAGACAGAGTCTCAAGCTGTTGCCCTGGGTAGAGTGCCTTGGCACCACAGCTCACAGCAACTTCAAACTCTTGGGCTTAAGCAATTCTCTTGCCTCAGTCTCCCAAGTAGCTGGGATTATAGGTGCTGGCCATAATGCCCGGCTATTTTTTGGTTTTAGTTGTCATTGTTGTTTGACAGGCCTGGGCTGGATTAGGATCTACCTGCTCCTGTGTACGTGGCTGGCGTCTGAGCTACAGGTGCGGAGCCTCATTCTTCATTTTTATTCTGCATTTTGGCTGTATCTTTTCTTCTTCTTTTTTTTTTAACCTCCATAAAGGAAATTATTTATTTGTGTGTAAGTTGACTAATATTCAACTAACATAAATGAAATTATTGAATTATTGGCTTATAGATATCACATATATAAAGGATAAGATAACATTTGAGAATAAACTAACATATACAATGGAGAACAGAAACATCAGCTTTCCATACTGCAATGCATTGAAGGCAGACTGCAACACTTCTCTGTAGCAGGCTGTTTACTAGTAATATCATGAGAAGAGGCAAAGCACCCCCTAGTGGCAATTATTGATATAACTTAGTGGCATAAAAAAATGACAACACAAGTACCTTTCTTTAAAGTGTTTAAAAAGGGTTTGGCGCCCCTGGCTCAAGTGGCCAAGGTGCCAGCCTTATACACCTGAGCTGGTGGGTTCGAATCTAGTCTGGGCCCGCCGAACAACAATGTATGGCTGCAACAAAAAATAACGGGGCATTGTGGTGGGCACCTGTGGTCCCAGCTGCTTGGGAGGCAGAGGCAGGAAAATCCCTTGAGCCCAGGAATTGGAGGTTGCTGTGAGCTGTGATGCCACACGACTCTACCCAGGGGGACATCTAGAGGCTCTGTCTCAATAATTAATTAATTAATTGGGCGGTGCCTGTGGCTCAAGGACTAGGGCGCTGGTCCCATATGCCGGAGGTGGTGGGTTCAAACCCAGCCCCGGCCAAAAAAAAAAAAAATAATAATAATAATTAATTAATTAATTAAAGTGTTTAAAAAAACTTAACCTGTTCTTTAAGACCTTGGATATATCTTTGAGCTTGAAGTTGTGTGTTTTTTTTGCATTGGTTGTGTCACTGTTTAATATTCTGAAACCATCATTTGAGCCATGAATTCTGTTTATTTTTCTTTTTAAAAGGCTTAAAATTTAATAACAATAACAATGTTTAAGATAAGGACTAAAAACAAAAACCTCGTAAAGAATGAACGCAGATAAATACATATGGAAAAGAAATCAGATGATTGCCGCAATGAAATATTGAGCAATAATAATAATAATGCAAAAAAAAAGTAACATTCACATTGTCAGATAAAATTATGTCTATCATAGGATGCTATGGAGTCATCAGTTAACTTTTTTTTTGTTGTTGTTGTTGTATCTCTTCCATATACCACACATACAGGATGCATTTACTGAGAATATGCTTCGTATAAAGCACTATATTGTGTTATTGAGATTTAGTTTTAGAAAGATAATATCCATACATGCATAAGAGTAATGTTTTATTTAATTATCACATATTTAATTGCTTCAGAAATATCATTTGGCATAGCCATATTTGATATATCTATAATCCTCCCTTCTCTTTCCTTAGGAAGAAATGAAATGATCACAAATGATGTTAACAGAACTGAAGTTGTTGAATTTCTCCTTATGGGATTTTCAGACTCCTGGGAGATTCAGATTGTACACGCTGCTCTATTTTTGCTAGTTTACGTCACAGCTCTCTTAGGAAATCTTCTAATCATCATGCTTACTGCTCTGGATGTTCACCTCCAAACTCCAGTGTATTTCTTTTTGAGAAACTTATCTTTCTTAGATTTTTGCTACATCTCTGTCACAGTTCCCAAATCTATTGCCAATTCCTTGACTCATGACACCTCCATTTCTTTCTTTGGGTGTGCTCTGCAAGTCTTCTTTTTCATGGACTTGGCAACTACTGAGGTAGCCATCCTTACAGTGATGTCCTATGACCGCTACGTGGCCATCTGCCAGCCCTTACGTTATGAGGTCATCATAAACCAGGGGACTTGTGTGAAGATGATGGCCATGTCATGGCTCAGTGGGGTGATCTGTGGACTCATGCATGTGACAGCAACATTCTCATTACCATTCTGTGGGTCCAATAAAGTACATCAATTTTTCTGTGATATTCCACAGCTCCTAAGCCTAGTGGACTCCAAAATAATTTTCATTGAGACTGGAGTCATGGTTCTTGTTACGAGTCTTGTGATAATCTGCTTTGTTTCTATTACTCTCTCTTACATGTACATTTTTTCTGTCATTGTGAGAATTCCATCAAAGGAGGGTAAATCAAAAACATTTTCTACTTGTGTTCCACATCTGGTGGTCGTAACACTTTTTATGATATCTGGTAGCATTGCCTATGTTAAGCCAATTTCAAATTCTTTCTCAGTTTCAGATCTTTTCCTGTCAGTGTTCTACACAGTTGTGCCGCCTACCCTGAATCCCATCATCTATAGTCTTAGGAATAAGGACATGAAGGCAGCCATGAAGAGGCAGTGTGTGTGCTAGATGAAAAATTTGACTAGGGACCAGAACTTTTGAACTATTGTTCTAACCAGACAATCTTTTCATCTTCCTGAGATTGGATTTTCAATTGGTTGCTAAACTCTTTTCTTCATTTTTTTAAATGAAATTCAACTGTAGTCTAGTAACATTCTCCACATTTGGGCAAATTCAACTCTGGAATGCACTAAAAGGTACTTTGGCGTTATCAAAATATTAAAATTTGTGGTTTTATCCATTTTCATACATTATCTTCCTCAAAATGCTATAAATTATATTGTACTTAATAATGTATTAATTAAAATAAAAATGAATTGCTAATATAAGATGATTTCATACTATATATTTACATATTTATAAAGTATATATTATATACTTATATATAATCTTTTTTATTATATATTATGTACATATGTGTGTGTGTATATATATATGTATATGTATGTCAAGGTAGAGCAAGATTATATGTTTTAGAAATATCCAAATTATGGGTTGTGCCTGTGGCTCAAGGAGTACGGTGCTGGCCCCATATACTGGAGATGGCGGGTTCAAACCCGGCCCTGGACAAAAACTGCAAAAACAACAACAACAAAATAGCCAAATGGAAAATAAACAAAAAGTCGTGTACACTCCAAATGTTTTCAACATTAGAAATATGATCTAGTAGACTAGAGACTAGTGCTATGGTGCCAAATATAAACCTCCATGAAGGACTATTCTTTCAGAGAGTCATTTCTAAAGTTTGTAAAATCTACATGAGATAAAATATATGTAATTATTTGACAAACAAAAAAGGTGTACATAGGTTTATGGTGCCATGTATAGAAAAGATCATATGGGGAAATGAACTATTCATTTTACATTAAACATTTGATATAAATTTTTGTGTAATTAAATGTAAACATTTAACTAAACGTTGAATTTAATTAAACATAATACTGTGTTAAGCTAGAACAGCCTTCAGAGTCCACCCCATTTTCCCTCCCCAGAGGGAAGTACTATCTGACATTTGTTGCGTATCATTCTCAGAGTGCTCTTATGCATGTTTTGTATATGTATTTATCTATATAATGCATAGCATAATTTTATGAATTAACATTTATAAAGTCTATTATAAATAGTATCATATCCTGAAGGTGGAGCCTGATGGCAGACAGGATGGACATGTAGCCCACCACTCCCAAGCCATCAGGTAATCCTTCCCTGTGTGTGGATTATTGGACTGGACAGACAGCTGGAGACGCTCAGTGAACAGGCGGATTGCTATATATGAGGGATAATTTAAAACCACAGAGTCTATTTTACAGATTCTTCCCTGCTCAGCCATGCCGGCCAGCAGGCCCCTCCCCTATGGAGGTCAGCAGCTTGTAAATGCTGACAAAACCCAATTGACAAATATTTATTCCTGAACTGACGGAGGCATCCGAAAGGAGAGACACTCAAAACCACAGGGAGCTGGGCAACCTGTTGGACAATTGAAGGGAAGGGATCCTGCCAGGGAAACAGACATTTTGAACTACCCAAAAGGGCGGTAGATCAACTACCCCAGATGATGGAGGGGGCTGGCGGTTCAGGCTGCGTGGCAAACTGGCGGGTGCCTATCCAAAAGGGAAACTCTGAACCATAAAACTCAGAATAAGGTCCCTGAACACTCCAACCATGGGAACCGACTACAGCCGCTGAAGCTGCGGTCCCGGCTTCAGCTCCAGGAACCAGCTACAGCCGCTAAAGCCACAAACCCGCCAACAACCATGCACCCAGCACCACCCTCCGCACAGCTGATTGCAGTCACCAGTTTGCAGGAGAACATGGGAACAGAGTGGAAAGACTTAAGAAGCGTGGACACCTGCACTGAGTGGGAAGGTTGGTCGCAAGTGCTGTCTGGAAAAGAACAGCTGAGGTTACACAATTCATAGGCAACAAACTTTTACAGAAATTCCAAAATGGTGATCGGCCATGGAAGGTGGTTACCATGGTAAAAGTATAAACTGTAAATCAGGTATAAGCCTCGGAACCACTCACAGTGCCACCTGGTTTCCAGAAAGTACATTGCAGTATGAATATATTCCTACGAAAGTTGATCCCTACAGCAGACATATAGATGTATATAGGTATATTTCTACATGCAAGAATATTTTTGTACTTGGTGCCTCTTTTTTGTTTTGTTTTGTTTTGTTCTGTTTTTTCCTCACCATTTTCTTGGAGAAGCTTTTGATAATTTTTTATTAATACTTTTGATATAGATATATTTTTTATTTCTATGTTTTCTAATTTTAATTTCTTCTTCTCTTTTAACATTTCTACTAACACCACTTTTCTCTCTCTTTTTTTCTTTCTTTCAATTATTTTACAATTATCACTATTTTTATTGCAGTTGCTTTTATATTGCTATTGTCGTGGATGTTGCCTGTTTGTTTATGTGTTTCCGTCTGTTTCTGTATCTATGGGCCCATGTGCCTGGTAACCTTTGTATCTGTTTATTTGTTCATTTGGTCTCAAAGAGCTTGGTGTTACGACCTGCAAATCTGAGCTCCCAGCACTCCCCGCCACTCTCACTCCATGATCTGGAGACTTGCCCCCCAAGGAGTCCAGATTCTTGGGTAAACTCTCGAGAGGTGTAGACAGGACCTGGACTGCAGCTGGCCAGTGCTGATTCTGCAGCACAGGAGTGAGAAGATGACGGTTGGCTAAGAGGGAATCACACTGGAGTGGTGGTGCCCCAAGGTGCAGAGCAACAGCCGTCTTCACCAATAACAAGGAACACCCCCAGTTATCCCATAGCCTCTCTTCCTCTCTCCCTGGGCAACCAGATGAGGCAGAGCATCTTCTCAGACAGCAACCACCACTGAACAGACCTGAGACTGAAACACAGGCCCCATGAGTAAAAGGTTTGCCTGAGGCAGTACTGACCTGGGTGGAACACGGGGACTAGAAAACACACCCACAGAGCTGGGAAGCTCCCAGGGTGGGGCTGATCCAGAGGACCACTTTACTGAGCCTAAGACGCACCTGGCCCTCAGGGGATCACCAGCCTATAGACAAAGGAGGCCAAGAGGCTACAGCTGACAACTAATCGTGCTGCAAATACAAACCCGCAGGAGTAAAGACAGGGCCTGAGGCACAGGTTTTGAGAACTCAAATCAGCTTCTCCTCTGCAG
The DNA here is from genome assembly GCF_027406575.1 of Nycticebus coucang. Classification (NCBI taxonomy): domain Eukaryota; kingdom Metazoa; phylum Chordata; class Mammalia; order Primates; family Lorisidae; genus Nycticebus; species Nycticebus coucang. Next base: position 29,487,956 of record NC_069805.1, on the reverse strand, counting down.
AGGAATCTAGCAGGCTCAGAAGATAAATCCCACCGGGTTGTTCTGTTCACCCAGTAACATAAACTAAGGGCAGGGCTGGAACTGAGTGAACAGCTCCAGCCTCCATCAAGTGCCCAAGGTTGACAGGCCACACCACCCCCTGCTGGATAAAGACAGAGAGCAGCATCCTAGATGAGCAGACACAGACTACCCTGTGACTTAGGCAGGTGCAAACCCCTGGAGTAATCTGCTTACTGCAGACAACTGACTGGGTCACAGCCCTGTGGGGCTAGCAGCGACTGAGTGTGACAGAGCTGCAAGGTGGGTAAGGAGGCATCAACATTCCCAGACTAATCTGTTTACTGGTTGGCTCCTCCTGACTCCACGCAGCACTGGAGCAAACCATATTACAGCAGTCACCAGACCACTGTGATCCAGTTCCCAGGGACCTCTTGAACTCTCCCACCCGAGACAGCTGCTGACTGAGACAATTGATTTGGACCTTTTGAACTGAGTCACTCACCTGGGGACTATCCAGGTGGTGCCCTGGGTGTGTGGTTGTAGGAAGGTTTGATTTTCCTTTTCCATTTGTTGCCTGTGGTGGGTGGGGTGACATAATTGCTGGTATTTATCCACAGCTGAGACTTCAACCCACAGTAACTGTTTCACTAGGGTCAAATAGAAACCAGCTGAAAACAAGGCAGAACCTTGTTTTCTACACCAAACAGGGCCCCGGTTTCTTAGGCCACAGCACTGTACGGGTCCTCAACAAAACACCAGGGGAGAAATCAAAGGGAGTAGAACAATCATGGGGCAGAATCAGAGGAAAAACTCTGGTAACATGAATAACCAGAATAGATCAACCCCCCCCCAAGGAAAGATATGGCAGATGTAATTGAAGATCCCATTCCCAAACAATGGGCTGAGATGTCAGAAATCGAATTCAGAATTTGGATGGCAAACAAGATTAACAAAATGGAACTAGGAATTCGAGGAGAAATTCAAAAGCTGTCTCAAGAATTTAACGAATTTAAAGACAAAACCACCAAAGACTTAGACACACTGAAGCAAGAATTTGCAACCCTCAAAGGTATGAAAAATACAGTAGAATCCCTTAGCAACAGAATGAACCAAGCAGAAGAAAGGATTTCTGACATTGAAGATAAAGCCTTTGAATGCTCCCAAACTCTCAAAGAGGAAGAGAAATGGAGAGCAAAATGGATCATTCTCTCAGAGAGCTCTGGGATAACTCGAAGAAGGCAAATATCCAAATCATAGGAATTCCTGAAACAGATGAAGTGGCCTCACTGGGTACAGAGGCCCTTCTGCATGAAATTATGAAAGAGAATTTTCCAGACATGCCTAAAGAACCTGTAATTCAGATAGCAGATAGCTTCAGAACCCAAGCACGACTCAACCCCAATAAGACATTCCCCAGACATATCATACTTAACTTCACTAAAGTTAATATGAAGGAGAAAATTCTCAAAGCGGCTAGGAGAAAGAAAACTATTACCTTCAAAGGGAGAATATTAGAATGACTGCAGATCTCTCTGCTGAAACTTTTCAAGCCAGAGGAGGGTGGTCATCGATGTTTAATCTCCTAAAGCAAAATAACTTTCAATCCCAGATCTTGTATCCAGCTAAACTGAGTTTCATTTACGATGGAGAAATTAAATACTTTAATAACATTCATATGCTGAAGAAATTTGCCATAACCAAACCAGCTCTTCAGGATATTCTCAGACCTATCCTCCATAATGACCAACCCAGTCTTCTACTACAAAAGTAAACTCATTCAGAAACTTCTGATCAAACTCCAACTTCCACAATGGTGAATGGATTAAAAATGTCCACTGGACTTTTGAAAAACTTGATACCCCAAATTTCACCAAATTATCAATACTCTCCATTAATGTGAACAGCTTAAACTGCCCTCTAAAGAGACTTAGGTTAGCTGACTGGATACAAAAACTCAGGCCAGATATTTGTTGCATAGAAGAGTCACATCTTAACTTAAAAGACAAATACAGACTCAGGGTGAAAGGATGGTCATCCATATTTCAGGCAAATAGTAACCAGAAAAAAGCAGGCATTGCAATTTTATTTGCAGATACAATAGGCTTTAAACCAACAAAGTAAGGAAGGACAAGAATGGTCACTTCATATTTGTTAAGGGTAAGACTCAATATGATGAGATTTCAATTATTAATATCTATGAACCCAAATAGAATGCACCTCAATTTATAAGAGAAACTCTAATAGACATGAGCAACTTGATTTCCTCCAACTCCATAATAGTTGGAGATTTTAACACTCCTTTGGCAGTGATGGATCGATCCTCCAACAAAAAGCTGAGTAAAGAAATTCTAGATTTAAATCTAACCATCCAGCATTTGGATTTAGTAGACATCTACAGAACATTTCATCCCAACAAAACTGAATACACATACTTCTCATCAGCCCACGGAACTTACTGCAAAATCAATCACATCTTAGGTCACAAGTCTAACCTCAGTAAATTTAAAGGAATAGAAATTATTCCATGCATCTTCTCAGACCATCATGGAGTAAAACTTGAGCTGAGTAACAACAGGAATCTGCATACTCATACAAAAACATGGAAGTTAAATAACCTTATGCTGAATGATAGCTGGGTCAGAGATGAGATCAAGAAGGATATTGCCAAATTTTTGGAACAAAACGACAATGAAGACACGAACTATCAGAACTTCTGGGACACCGCAAAGGCAGTTCTACGAGGGAAATTTATAGCACTGCATGCCTTCCTCAAGAGAACGGAAAGAGAGGAAGTAAGCAACTTAATGGGACATCTTAAGCAACTGGAAATGGAAGAACATTCCAACCTCAAACCCAGTAGAAGAAAAGAAATACCCAAAATCAGAGCAGAACTAAATGAAATTGAAAACAAAAGAATAATACAACAGATCAATAAATCAAAAAGCTGGTTTTTTGAAAAGGTCAACAAAATAGATAAACCATTGGCCAACCTAATCAGGAAAAAAAGAGTAAAATCTCTAATCTCATCTATCAGAAATGACAAATATGAAATAACAACAGACTCCTCAGAAATCAAAAAAATCCTTAATGAATATTACAAGAAACTTTACTCTTGGAAATATTAAAATCTGAAGGAAATTGACATTACTTGGAAGCACGTCACCTTCCAATTGACCATTACTTGGAAGCACATCACTTTCCAAGAGTTTCATAGAGAACTATGAAACTCTAAGCACGTCACTTTCCACTTAACCAGAATCAAGTGGAAATGTTGAACAGGCCCATATCAAGTTCCAAAATAACATCAACCATACAAATCTCCCCAGAAAGAAAAGCCCGGGACCAGATGGTTTTATGTCAGAATTCTAACAAACCTTTAAAGAGGAATTAGTACCTATATTACTCAACCTGTTCCAAAATGTAGAAAAAGAAGGAAGACTACCCAACACATTCTATGAAGCAAACAACACCCTGATCCCCAAACCAGGAAAAGACCCAACAAGAAAAGAAAATTATAGACCGAGATCACTAATGAATACAGATGCAAAAATATTCAACAAGATCCTAACAAATAGAATCCAGCAACATATCAAACAAATCATACATCATGACCAGGTCAGTTTTATCCCAGGGTCTCAAGGCTGGTTCAATATACATAAATCTATAAATGTAACTTAGCACATAAACAAATTAAAAAACAAAGACCATATGATTCTCTCAATTAATGCAGAAAAAGCTTTTGATAACATCCAACATCCCTTCATGATGAGAACACTCAAGAAAATTGGTATAGAAGGGACATTTCTTAAACTGATAGAGTCTATCTACAGCAAACTGACAGCCAATATCATATTGAATTTAGTTAAATTGTAATCATTTCCACTCAGATCAGGAACCAGACAAGGCTGCCCATTATCTCCATTGCTTTTTAACATTGTAATGGAAGTTTTAACCATCACAATTAGGGAAGTAAAGGTGATCAAGGGTATCCACATAGGGTCAGAAGAGATCAAACTTTCGCTCTTCACAGATGATATGATTGTATATCTGGAAAACACTAGGGACTCTACTACAAAACTCTTAGAAGTGATCAAGGAATACAGCAACGTCTCAGATTACAAAATCAACATTCATAACTCGGTAGCCTTTATATATACCAACAATAGTCAAGTTGAAAAAACAATTAAGGACTCTATCCCATTCATGATAATGCCAAAGAAGATGAAATACTTGGGAGTTTATCTAACAAAGAACGTGAAAGATCTATTTAAAGAGAACTATGAAACTCTAAGAAAAGAGATAGCTGAGAATGTTAACAAATGGAAAAATAGATCATGCTCATGGTTGGGAAGAATCAACATTGTTAAAATGTCCATACTACCCAAAGCAATATATAATTTCAGTGCAATCCCCATTAAAGCTCCACTGTCATACTTTAAAGATCTTGAAAAAACAATACTTGGTTTTATATGGAATCAGAAAAAACCTCAAATAGCCAAGACATTACTCAAAAAAAAAAAAACAAAGCAGGTGGAATCACTCTACCAGACCTCAGACTATACTACAAATCGATAGTCATCAAAACAGCATGGTACTGGCATAAAAACAGAGAAGTAGATGTCTGGAAAAGAATAGAGAACCAAGAGATGAATCCAGCTACTTACATTATTTAATCTTTGACAAGCCAATTAAAAACATTCAATGGGGAAAAGATTCCCTATTTAACAAATGGTGCTGAATGAACTGGCTGGCAACCTGTAGAAGATTGAAACTGGACCCACACCTTTCACCATTAACCAAGATAGACTCTCAATGGATTAAAGATTTAAACCTAAGACATGAAACTATAAAAATGCTAGAGAAGAGTGCAGGGAAAACCCTTGAAGAAATTGGGTTGGGCGAGTTTTTTATGAGAAGGACCCCCCGGGCAATTGAAGCTGCTTCAAAAATACACTATTGGGACCTGATCAAACTAAAAAGAGAGCCAAGAACACGGTAAGTAAAGCAAGAAAACAGCCCTCAGAATGGGAGAAGGTATTTGCAGGTTATGTCTCTGACAAAGGTTTAATGACCAGAATCCACAGAGAACACAAATGCATTAGCAAGAAAAGAACAAGGGATCCCATCACAGGCTGGGCAATTGACTTGAAGAGAACCTTCTCTGAAGAAGACAGGCACGCGGCCTTCAGACATGTGAAAAAATGCTCATCATCTTTAATCATCAGAGAAATGCAAATCAAAATTACTTTGAGATATCATCTAACTCCAGTGAGACTAGCCTATACCACAAAATCCCAAGACCAGAGATGTTGGCATGGATGTGGAGAAAAGGGAACACTTTTGCACTACTGGTGGAATTGCAAATTAATACATTCCTTTTGGAAAGATACATGGAGAACACTTAGAGATCTAAAAATAGACGTGCCATTCAATCCTGTAATTCCTCTACTGGGCATATACCCAGAAGGCCAAAAATCAAATCATAATAAAGATATTTGTACCAGAATGTTTATTGCAGCCCTATTCATAATTGCTAACTCATGGAATAAGCTCAAATGCCCTTCGATCCACGAATGGATTAATAAATTGTGGTATGTGTACACCATGGACTACTATGCAGCCTTAAAGAAAGATGGAGACCTTACCTCTTTCATGTTTACATGGATGGAGCTGGAACATATTCTTAGTAAGGTGTCTCCAAGAATGGAAGAAAAAGTACCCAATGTACTCACCCTTATTATGAAACTAATGTAGGACCTTCACATGAAAGCTATAACCCAGTTACAACCTAAGAATTTGGAGAAGGGGGAAAGGGAGGGGAGGAAGAAGGGAGGTAGGTGGAGGGAAGGCGATTAATGGGATTACACCTGCGGTGCATCTTACAAGGGTATATGTGAATCTTAGTAAATGTGGAATGTAAAGGTCTTAGCAAAATAACTAAGAAAATGCCAGGAAGGCTATGTTAACTAGTGTGATGAAAATGTGTCAAACGGTCTATGAACCAAGTGTATGGTGCCCCATGATCATACTAATGTACAGAGCTATGATTTAATAAAAATAAAAGAAAAATTAAAAAAACAAAATCAAAACAAGCAAAAAAATATGTAAATAGTATGATATCCTAATTATCCTTTTAAAGCTTTATATATCAATTTATTATTTTCTGCTCAGTGCCTGTAGCTCAAGCGGCTAAGGCGCCAGCCACATATACCAGAGCTGGCGGGTTCAAATCCAGCCCAGGTCTGCCAAACAACAGTGACAACTACAACCAAAAAATAGCCAGGCATTGTGGCAGGCGCCTGTAGTCCCAGCTACTTGGAAGGCTGAGGCTTGAGAATCGCTTGAGCCCAGGAGTTGGAGGTTGCTGTGAGCTGTGATGTTACGGCACTCTATCCAGGGCAACAGCTTGAGGATCTGTCTCAAAATAAATAAATAAATGAATAAATAAATAATTTTTTATTTTCTTTGTAATTGACATGCAGTAGCTGTATATGTTTATAGGGTGAAATGCAATGTTTTGCTATATATTTACAATGTGGAATGATTAAATAAGGTTAAAGTAATATCCATTACCTCAAATATTTATCATTTCTTGGTGGTGACATTTAAAATCTAAAACATTAAAAATCCTCTCTTTTAGAATTTTATTTTGAAATTTAACTTCAAAAGTTTAATTTAAAATTGTATATTTTGAAATATACATATTATTTATTATAGTAACCATGCTGTGCAATAAATCACTAGAACTTATTCAAAGAAAACCATACCATTTTCCCATCTACCACATACCCAAGCCTCTGGTAACCACCAGTCTACTCTCTATTCCCTATGAGCTGGACTTTTTTAGAGTCCACATATAAACAAAATCATGTGACATTTGTCTCTTCGTGCTTGCCTTATTTATCTTAACATTATGTCTTAGAGTTTCACATATATTGTTGCAAATAACAGAATTACCTTGTTTTTTAAGGCTAAATTGTATTCCATTGGAGTATTTATCTATTTATTTATATATTTACATAGCTAGCTAACTATTGCCTCAAACTATCAGGCTCCTGCCTCAGCCTACGAAGTAGCTGTTGGATGCCACCATATCTGGCAAATCCTTGTTTATATATGAGGTTATGCTATGTTACCTAGACTGGTCTCAAACTTCTGGCCTCAAGTGATCCTCTCATCACAGTCTCCCAAAGTGCTGGAATTACAGGCATGAATCATCACATTCAGCCACATATTAAAAAATCCATTTGTTAGCCAGGTGAGGTGGCTCATGCCTGTAATCCTAGCCCTTTTGGAGGCCGAAGTGGGTGGATCACTTGAGCTCAAAAGTTCAAGACCAGCTTGAGAAACAGAGAGACCCTGTATCTACTAAAAATGAAAACCTGAGGCAGGAGAATTGCTTAAGCCTAAGAGTTTGAGGTGGCTGTGAACTATGATGCCATGGCACTCTACCAAAGGGAACAAAGTGAGACTCTGTCCTAAAAAAAAAAAAAAAAAAAAGAGAAATCCATTTGTTCATTGATGGGCACTTAGATTGATTGCATATCTTGAATGCTGTGAGTAATGCTACAATGAACATGCCAATGCAAGCATCTCTTTGGTATACTGATTTCATCAGGATATATGTAGGCATACCTTTCTATTGCATTGTGCTTTGTTGCGCTTCACAGATAATACTTTTTTTTTTTTTTTTACAAATTGAAAGTTTGGCTTGGTGCCTATAGAACAGTGTCAGCCACATACACCAAGGGTGGTGGGTTGAAATCTGACCTCGGCCAGCTAAACTAACAATGACTGCAACAAAAAATAGTGAGGCATTGTGATGGGCACTTGTAGTCCCAGCTACTTGAGAGGCTGAGGCAAGAGAATCATTTAAGCCCAAGAGTTGGAGGTTGTTGTGAGCTGTGACACCACAACACTCTACCAAGGGCAACATAGTGAGACTCCATCTTAAAAAAAATAAAAACAAAAACAAATTGAAGGTTTATGGCAACCTTACACAGAGGAAATCTATTTGCACCATTTTTCCAATGGCATGCTCTCATTCAAATCTTTGTCACATACTGGTAATTCCTGCAAAAGCTTTTTTATCATTATTACATCTTTTATCTGACCTTTGATGTTATTATTTTCATTGTTTTGGCATACTATAAACTGTGCTTGTATAAGAGGATAAATTTAATTGATAAATAAGTGTGTTCTGACTCCTCCACTCATAGGCTGTTTTCCCTCCTCTCGTTGGGACTCCCTATCCCCATAGACACAGGAATATTAAAATTAGGTCGATTGGGATCAACGCCCGTAGCTCATTGGTTAGGGTGCCAGCCACATACACGGGGGCTGGCAGTAGGAACCCAGCCCGGGCCTACTAAACAACAATGACAATTACAACCAAAAAAGTAGCTGGGTGTTATGACAGGCACCTGTAATCTCAGCTACTTGAGAGGCTGAGGCAAGAGACTCTCTTAAGCCCAAGAGTTTGAGGTTTTTGTGACATCACAGCACCCCACTGAGGGTGAAATAGTAAGACTCTGTCTCAAATAAATAAATAAAATAAAATAAAATAAAATTAAGTCAATTAATACAATGGCCTATGTAGCAACCTATATAACAGAATATGTAGCAACCTATGTAACAGGATTTGTAGCAACCTATGTAATAAGATATGTAGCAACCTATGTAATAGGATATGTAGCAGCTTATGTAACAACATATGGAGTGATCTATGTAGCAACCTCTGCAGCAAGATGTGTAGGAACCAGGACATCCAAGCTTGCAGAGGCAAAGTGGCAGTTTTTTGAAACATACAATCAATAACTAGACATTAAGGAACAGACTTTGGCAGTTGAAAATTGATCAGCTATGGAATTCCAGTGTGGAGGTCGTGCTCCGGGGAGGGGAGCTTGTTCTCAATAAACAGCAGCCGCAGAGGTTGCATGGGGCTTCCATGTCCCCCTTCCCCATGCATTGGGAGGTCCACCTCCTGCAAGCTTTGAGCTTACAATCCATTGTCCAGCCTGCTTCCTTGGTGATGGCACCAACAGGCCTAAGATGGCCTCTAAATGTTCATGTGAATGGAAAAGTTCTGTGTCCCTCACTTTAAATCAAAAGCTAGAAGTGATCATCCAAAGGTATTTTAAAGTAAAAAATCTCTAATCACACACTTGTAGAAACTCACTGCCAAAGAATTGGCCTCTGAATATGAAAATGACTCCTTGAAATCAGTTAAAAACAAATAAAAAGCATCCAAAAAATGTGCATTACACTTAAAGAGGCATCTCAGAGGAAACATATTTTGGCAGAGAAAATATAATTTGACCATTGACATGGGCAAGCTTTTCTAAAACATCAATTTTTGGAGGATTTTTTAATTTCAGATATTATGAGGGTACAAATGTTTAAGTTATATTACTTTCATTTCTAAAGTAAAGCTCAGGTTATAGTTGAACCCTTCACCAGGGGGAATGCTGAGCATTCTCACCTTGTGCCCATTAGGTGAGATCCCACCAATCACCCATTTTCCTCACCCTCCCATCTCTCTCTTCTTACCTCTCCTTGTTAAAATGTCCATACTACTCAAAGCAATCTATAGATTTAATGCAATCCCCATCAAAGCACCACTGTCATATTTTGAGAGAGATTTTTTTTAATTTCTTTTATTATTTTATTTATTTATTTATTTGCAGTTTTTGGCCAGGGCCGAGTTTGAACCTGCCACCTCTGGTATATGGGGCCGGTACCCTACCCCTTGAGCCACAGGCACCACCCACCACTGTCATATTTTGAAGAACTTGAAAAAATAGTACTTCATTTCATTTGAAACCAGGAAAAAAAAAAAAAACCCTGAATAGCCAGTACAATTTTAGGAAATAAAAGCAAATCTGTAGGTATCACTTTACCACACTTCAGGTTATACCACCAGTCTATAGTGATCAAAACAACTTGGCATTGGAACAAAAATAGAGAAATAGATTATGGAATAGAATAGAGAACCTAGAGATGAACCCAGCCACATATAGCCATCTGATCTTTGATAAACCAAACAAAAGCATGCACTGGTGACAAGAATCCCTAGTTAATAAATGGTGCTGGGGGGACTGCTTAGCCACATGTGCAAAACTGAAATTGGATCCACAAAAATCATTGAGTGATTACCCAATTTTCCCATGGAGTTCAGATATTTTTATACAAGGTCTTTGGTTGGGGGTGGTATTAAGGAGTATAGGATGGTAAAAAGTTGCTAGGAGGATAAATGGATAGGGAGAAATAGATTGATGTACATTAAGCTGAGAGACAGATATTTGTGACTTAAATTATTTGGGTCAGGTCTCTTACATTCTTGATCTTGATTCTATAATGTACTGAGATAACAGGAACAGGAAAGGGAAGTCCATTGTCTTCTTTGATCTTCTGACCTGGTCAGTTGGGTTAATGCAGATAGAAGGTCAAGATCCTTCTATCTGCATTAACCCAGTGTTTCTTGACCTTGAATGGCCTTCAATTCAAAATATTCTTGATACCAGGGAGTCACATTTAGGGTGAAATTTCCTGAGTTCCTTCACAGTACTGTATGACTCAGTTCTCAGGCTTAATTCTCCTCTTGGCATAATGAATTGGGAAGTCCTGAGATTTTATTTTGTTTTATATTAGACACTATTATTATTATTTTTTTATTTAACTATGCTTTAAGCATGAAATTCAGTCAATTGTTTTGGTCAAGTTGAAACAATCAATATATTTCACTTTGCACTTTATAAAACAGAGAAGCAGCTACATGAATAAAGCCTATGCCATAAACATTAATATAAAATATGTCTAAAGTATTCTTTAGCTGTAAATGAATTATGAGCTACATCAATTCTTCACTCAGGAAAACACAGATCAGATGATCGATAGTATTTTAGTATGTGCCCTCTTCAATCACTGCCTCACAAAATCCATTCTAGCCTGTTTTAAACTTCTTTATTAATAGTTTTAACATTTTCTCTAAAAGTAAATGGACATTTAAAATTGACTATTATGCATAAACACTCTATAAAACAGTCTATAAAATGGCCAAGTGACTACTGAATACTGTGAGTCACCTAATTTGAGGAGTTGGAAATTATGTCAGCAATTTAGCCCCAGGGAGAGTTAGCCTAACTACCTTAGCTACTCTGAAGTGTAAGGGATAATCTGTAGTCTGCCTTGTGGGATTGTTGAATTTTTGGTTCTCAATTGATTTTAAGAACAGAGTATAAATTATAAAAGCTATTAATAAGGATGAATGGTGGGGAATCATTCTCATAGATGTTACACATAAAAGTAAATCTAAGAGCACTTCTTTAGGTATCCAGCAGCTGATTGAAAAGAGTCCTTGTGCCTTCACCCCAGGCAATGGTCTACCAGTTTGGGAGGATTCTGAGAGAGCTGACCTCAGGTCCAATTTCTTCCTTCTTCTATCTGTGGCTCATACCTCCAGCTTGTGTTTATCATAAACTTGCCTCTCTGGAGGTGTCCTTGATCTGACCCATATCATCATCTCTATTCCCTTTCTTTCTTTCTTCCTTCCCTTCCCTTTTCCTTCCTTCTTTCCTTCCTTCCTTCTTTTTCCTTCCTTCCTTCCTTCCTTCCTTCCTTCCTTCCTTCCTTCCTTCCTTCCTTCCTTCCTTCCTTCCTTCCTTCCTCTTTCCTCTTTTCTCTGATCATCTTATTCTCATTATTCCTTTTTCTGAATGAATACACATGGTAAATCAGTGCAACAATCAGAATAAACCATCCAGGTAGGACATCTTCATTTATCTTTCTTAAGTAAAAATTTGTTTGATTAAGACTTGATAATAAAAAAAAAAAGACTTGATCACCTCTTGAGATGTTGACATATTGTGAGGCAAACACTTTAAGATTACTTGACAAGTGATTAATGTCTTTTTATTTGTAGGTTGTTGTGATGAACACATGAGTAACATATAACAAGCCCATAAAATGCATTTAAATACCGTTCATATAATAATATATATTATTCAAAAATCTCTTATTGGTACTTTTCAAAATGATTTTATGAATTTTGTTTAATCACATCATTTTACTACTCTTGATCTATATGCACGTGTATGAGAGAGAGAATGAGAGAGGAGATACTGTGACACACAAAGTCATGTCAATCGATAAGTTTAGAATTTTTTCTTCACAAATTTATGGACAAAAATGTTTTATTTAATTATTTTCCTTTGCAGAAGAGAAAGTAATAATAATGATTTTGCAAAATATACAGAAATACAACAAAAAAGACTAAATTAACAGCTATAAAATATAGAACAAATGTGGTTTAAGTGGAATCTGAAACAAGATTAAAGCTACAGATTATTGGTGTTTATAATTGGTGAGCTAATGTCATATGTGAAGATAATTTTGTCATTAGTATAAACTGGGAAATTTAAATACACTTATGTAATGAATATTTACATTAATTTGTTACATGTCTTTGTAGAATTTATATCCTATGAATGCTAATTTTATGTCATTTACACTCCTCTCTGTGTAACCCTGCATGTTTCTCTCCCAGTTGAAATCTGTAGCCTTTCATTCCTTCAAAATAATTGCCATTCTTTATATGATAATTTATAAATTGATTTATCAATACCTCAGCTTACAATGTTGTCACTTGTTTTTGAATTTCCATATTTCCACAAGATGTTCATCTCACAATTTCTGTTAGATGATCGGTATGTTGGCAGAAAGTAGATAAGTGTGTTATGTTTGCATATGTGTGGCTCTTACTCCTGGTTTACAAGAGTTCACAATGGAATTCAAATGCATATATATAACAAATATATGCTATAGACAGTATAACTGGGATATACTTTTATACATATAAGTGTGTACTGAGAATTAACTGGACATATTTATGCATAATATTTTGAAATACACTATGAACACCTGAAAGGCAGAATATACTTATTGTTCTACCTTCAATGATGTTTTCTCATTATGTTAAACATTAATTTTTTTTTTCCCAAAAGAAAGAAAAAACAAAGAGAAGACACCATGTTATTGCTGACTACTAGTCAAATGGTATTCAGCTGTAGGGATAATAATCTGTCCATAGAGAATGAGATACAATATAAAGAACAGTTGAGAAGCTATGATTAGATGTTAAGTAACTTGACAAAATGCTAAACTGAATTTTAATATAGGATGCTCTGAAGCCACAGTTTTATGACTCTTCTTTTTTTTTTTTTTTGAGGGAGTCTCACTATGTCATTCTTAGTGGAATGCCATGGCATCACAGCTCATAGCAGCCTCAAATTCTTGAGCTTAAATGATTCTCTTGCCTCAGCCTCCCCAGTAGCTGGGATTACAGGTGCCTGCCACAACACCTGGCTATTTTTTGGTTGTAGTTGTCATTGTTGTTTGGCAGGTCCGGGCTGGACCCGCCAGCTCCTGTGTATGTGGCTGGCACCCTAGCTGCTGAGCTACAGGTGCCGAGCCGGTTTTATGACACTTAAAACATGGTTTCAATAATTTCCTTTGAATTATTGGAGTAAATCAAGGAAATTTAACTTTTTTCTTTTTTTTGAAGCAGAGTCTCACTCTTTCACCATGGGTAGAATGCTGTGGCGTTGTCACAGTAGCCTAAGACTCTTAGGCTCAAGTGATTCTCCTACCTCAGCCTCCAAGTGGCTGGGACTACAGGCACCCACCACAACTCCCAGCTAAGTATTTCTATTTTTAGTAGAAATGGGGTCTTGTTCTTGCTGAGACTGGTCTCCAACTCATAAACTCAAGAAATCCTCCCACCTTGGCCTGTCAGAGTGCTAGAATTGCAGGTCTGAGCCACTGCACCCAGCTAGATGATTAACTTTTTTAATTATTTGGTGCTTGGGGGCAGAAAGAATTACATATGAATGGGTCACTCTCCCCAAACTCTCTTCAGCAGAGAATCATTGTAGGCTAGATCTTCTTTCCATTTCTTCCTTTTCTTGATAGGTGTTGCACATTACCTTCTTTTTTCCCAAAAAGATCAAACATTTTAATCTTCTTTGTTTCTTATCTACCATTATGGGTAGGGGACCATTGTGTCCCCTTCAAAATTCATTCTTTGATGCCTAACCCTTTGTACCTCAGAAGGTGATGATATTTGGGAAGAGGGTCTTTAAAGAGGTAATTAATTTATAATTAGATCATTGTGTTTGCCTTAATCCAATATGAGTGGTGTTCTTAAAACAAGAGGACATTTAGACACCGACAGGCATAGAAGAAAGTCATGTGAGGAAACACAGGGAAAGCTTGGCCATCTAATAACCAAGGAGACAGGCCTGGAATAAATCTTTACCTCCCAGCTCTCAGAGAGAACCAACCCTATCAAAACCTTGTTATTGAACATCTGGCCACGGGAACTGTGAAAAAATACATTTCTGGTTAAGCCACCCGGTCTGTGGCACTTTGCTGTGCCAGCCCCAGCAAACAAAATAATACATTGACATTCTCCAAAACTCATAATATTATATACTTCATGTCTTCCTAAGGAGGTTAGAACAGTAGAAATTTTTAATTACTCTTTGAAGTAGTTTGACCATGTTTTATCTTTAAAAATGTATGACTACATAGCCAATACATATTTATTTTATTTTTTAAAAATCATTATTATCCTGTTTCCAGAAATAACCATTATTTTTCTATATATGAATATGGACAGAGATTGTTTAGATCATAGTTCAAAACTTTTGTCAAGATGGATAAATTATGTTTTAAAAATTTATAAGGCTCGGCACCCATAGTTCAGTGGTTAGGGTGCTGGCCACATACACTGCGGCTGGCTGGTTCGAACCCAGTTGGGCCTGCTAAACAACAATGACAACTACAGCAAAAAAAATAGCTGGGTGTTGTGGCGGGTACCTATAGTAACAGCTGCTTAGGAGCTGATGCAGGAGAATCGCTTAAGCCCAAGAGTTTGACATTGCTGTGAGTTGTGACACCATGGCACCTTACGGAGGGCGACATACTGAGACTCTGTCTCAAAAAAGAAAAAAAAATTTATAATACAAAATAACATGTAATATATGACAGGTAGTTTGCAGAGTGACAGACTCAAAAGAAATTTGTTTTTTTTGAGACAGAGCCTCAAGCTGTTACCCTTGGTAGAGTGCTGTGGCATCACAGCTCACAGCAAACTCAAACTCCTGGGCTTAAGAGATTCTCCTGCCTCTACGTCCAAGCAGCTGGGACTACAGATGCCCACCACAGTGCCCTGCTATTGTTTGGTTGAAGCCATCACTGTTGTTTGGCGGATCCGGGATTTGAACTGCCAGCTCAGGTGTATGTGGCTGGCACCTTAGCAGCTTGAGCCACATGTGCCAAGCCGACTCAAAAGAAATTTTAAATTTATGTATTTTTTTTGTTTGTTTGTTTGGTTTTTTTGTAGAGACAGAGTCTCACTGTACTGCCCTCGGGTGGAGTGCCGTGGCGTCACACGGCTCACAGCAACCTCTAACTCTTGGGCTTACGCGATTCTCTTGCCTCAGCCTCCCGAGCAGCTGGGACTACAGGCGCCCGCCACAACGCCCGGCTATTTTTTTGTTGCAGTTTGGCCGGGGATGGGTTTGAACCCGCCACCCTCTGCATATGGGGCCGGCGCACTACTCACTGAGCCACAGGCGCCGCCCTTAAATTAATGTTTTAAAAATCAAATTTGAGTTGGTCCCAGCTCATCTTTTTTTTTTTTTTTTTTAGTTTGAGTCTCATTTTGTCACTCTCGGTAGAGTGCTGTAGTGTCGCAGCTCACAGCAACCTCCAGCTCTTGGGCTTAGGCGATTCTCTTGCCTCAGCCTCCAGAGTAGCTGGGACTACAGGCGCCCGCCACAATGCCTGGCTACCAGCTCATCTTAAAAACACTGCTATTAGCTGAATACAGACTCCAGAGACTGATTCTGATACCCAAGTCATTGTCTCTTATTCAAATTGTGTATGTCGGCAGACACTGTTTTCCTCAGTTAATAGTCCTTTGTCCCACACTCAGTTTCTCGTTCTTATTTTAAAATGCTAAGTCCTGAGCCGCACCTGTGGCTCAGAGAGTAGGGTGCCGGCCCCCTATACCGAGGGTGGCAGGTTCAAACCCAGCCCTGGCCAAACTGCAACAAAAAATATCTGGGCGTTGTGGCAGGCTCCTGTAGTCCCAGCTACTCGGGAGGCTGAGGCAAGAGAATCATCTAAACCCAAGAGCTGGAGGTTTCTGTGAGCTGTGATGCCCGGGCACTCTACCGAGGGCAACAGAATGAGACTCTGTCTCTAAAGAAAAAAAAAATTAAAATGCTAAGTTCTATTAAGGTCTTGATGACACTTTCCAGGTAGAAGAAGCAGTATGAACAACCAGCCAGTCAAGTGCCACAGACTAAGGCACGTCTTCAGTTCTGGTGGGTCCTGTATCAAGGCCAGCTGTATGCTCAGGATTTAGAGCTCTGTTCCACATGCCAGATTTGTACTGTAAAAGAACAATCTGTGACTGGATATACATGATCCAGTCGTCCACGGTTGTTCTGTTTGGAAGACTGGAAAGTTTTATGCTAAAGTCACAACCATTTATCTCTACCGAAAAATGTGAAAATTTGCCCTCAGGGTGCCTGATATCTCACACAGGCAACACCTAGCTGGAGCCACCTCATTAGTAACTACTCCTGACCTGCTCAGATATTCTCATTATGTGTTCAACTTCCGTTAGCATTCAAGTTATAACCATTTCTCTCCCTTTACTTTAAACAACATCTACCCGATGCAGTAATGATAGCCATTGTTTAATCAATTATTACTGAATGAATAAGATCATTCATATGTTTTTGTTTGTTTCTTACATTTTTTATTGATATGTCGTAGTTGTACATAGTTTTGGGGGGAATATGTGATATTTTGATATGTATATAAAATGTATATATTCGAATTAGGATAACTGGGATATCTATCACCTCAAATATTTACCTTATCTTTGTGTTGAGGACATCACAATTCTCTTCAAGCTATTTTGAAACATACTGTAAATTATTGTCAATTATAATTTCTCTACAGTACTATTGAATACTAGAATTTGGAAGTAGAGAGCAGAAAATGCTTAATAGAGGAAGGGGAGAGGGGATGGGTGTAACTAAGAGATAGAAAGGCCATTCAGTTTTTACCTTAAGTGATATATATTCTTCCAAAACGTGTTACTTATTGTGTATATACATAACCTGTTGCTTAATGAATATGTTTATTCTCTTTTACTTATTTCTTCTTTGTTTCTTAGACTTAAAAGAGAAATAGCAAAAGTTCAAGAAAAAGAAAAGCAAATGGTTGTGACTAGGTTTATTTTCAATCAACTCTGTGGACCACTTTGTGAGTGTGTCCTTTGCACTAAATATCACTAAGACTCCAACTGTTCTGAATATTCTTTGACTTTCCCTCTATGACTTGGAAAGGAAATGACAAATGA
This sequence comes from Nycticebus coucang, assembly GCF_027406575.1. Taxonomy (NCBI): domain Eukaryota; kingdom Metazoa; phylum Chordata; class Mammalia; order Primates; family Lorisidae; genus Nycticebus; species Nycticebus coucang. The sequence goes on along the minus strand of NC_069805.1, from coordinate 29,470,516 downwards.
GACTCCTGTGACTGAATTTATTCTCAAGGGCTTCTCAGACATGCCTGAAATGACGCTCACTAGTGCCATGTTTTTTCTGTTCACCTACCTCTTCTCCCTCGTGGAGAACATCTCCATTATTGCAACTGTGACCAGAGACAGCCACCTGCACACTCCCATGTACTTCTTCTTAAAGAATCTGTCTTTCTTGCACATGTATTATACTTCAGTCACTGTTCCCAAGGCACTGATCAACTCACTTACAGGGTTCCAGGTCATTTCCTTTTGGGAATGTGTGGCTCAGCTCTTTTCATTTGTGTTGCTGTGTGCTTCTGAATGCTTCTTGCTCACATCCATGGCACATGACCGCTATTTAGCCATTCACAAGCCTCTCCTATACAGTGTCATTATGCGCAGAAAGCTGTGTACAGAGCTTCTCGTTGTGGCCTGGTTCAGTGGAGCTCTTTATGCCATATTTCACACTGTCAACACCTTCTCACTCCTGTTCTGTGGACCCAATGTCATTGACCACTTCTTTTGTGATAGCTCTCCCATCATGAGACTCTCCTGCACTGACTCCCACATCAATGAAGAAGTTGGATTTGCAGTGGGTGGGTGCATCATTCTTGGTGCCTTTGCCCTCACCATAATCCCATATGTTCTCATCATCTCTACCCTTGCTCAGATTCGTTCTGCTGGTAGCCCTTGGAAGGCCTTCACCACCTGCGCCTCTCACCTGACCACAGTCATTCTGTTTTATGTCACTGGGAGCTTTGCTTACCTGACCCCCAATTCCCACTACTCTTTCACTCAAGGACGGCTAGTGTCTGTGTTTTACTCCATCCTCACACCCAGCTTGAATCCCATTGTTTACCGTCTGAGAAACACAGACATGCAGATGACCTTGAGAAAGCTATTTGCTCCATCTACGTAGACGTGTTTTTCACATTGAGCATATTGCCCTGAACATTGCCCCATGTTTGTGTTTGTTTATACAACTTATTCTTCTGTGAAAATGGATCACAGATTTTTCAATTGCTAAAACTGAAAATTAAGAAAAGAATGGGTAGCTGGGCTTTGTGGCTGGTGCCTGTAGGCCCACCTACTAGGGAGGCTGTGGCAAGAGAATTGCTTAAGCCCAGAAGTTTAAGGTTGCTGTGAGCTGTGACACCATGACACTCCACCAAGGGTGACACAGTAAGACTCTGCCTCAAAAAAAAATAAAGAAAAAAGAAAAAGAAAGAATGGGTATCTACCATGGAATTTATTCTGCTAATTGAAACCACTTTTGTCACATGCCCACTTTCTCCTAATACTTAAAGATAAAATGAAGAGCCAAAAATTAGTGCTATTTTGTTCAGTTTGTATTTTTCCTGTCAACCTGACAGGAACTGAGAAAAAATAATCTCTGTCTTTTCAGCTTATCATCCTACTGCCCCTGAACAGATGCTGGAGGAAACAGTTGATGCATCTTGTTCACAAAGGGTTGCAAAAACAGGGTGGTAGAGAATTCACTTCTTTATAGCTAGTATCTGGGGAAACAGATCTTGGGCTCTGGTTAGTTGATAATAGTGACTGATAGAGCCTGGGTACAGTGGTTCATGCCTAAAAGCCTAGAACTCTGGGAGACCTAAGTAGGTTGAATAAGCCAAGTTGATGATGATGTTCATAGGGAGGCTATTTAACATGTGGACATGGGGATGGGAGAATTGTAGTATTTTGAAACATCCTGGAATCAGATAGGTATTACCAATGTTTGTGTTAATGCAATTTTGTCTTTCATGCATATAGTAAGTAAATCTTGTATTTCACTCATTCTTTACATTTATCAAGATGATTAATATAAGATGATTTGTAAGATTTTTAAGTTGAAAAAATAAGATCTAGGCCAGGCATGGTGGCTCATGCATATAATTCTAGCACTCTGAGAGGTCAAGGCAGGTGGATTGCTTGAGCTTGAGTTCAAGATCAGCCTGAGCAAGAGTGCGACCTTGTCTCTAAAAATATAGCCAGGTGTTATGTCAGGTGCCTATAGTCTCAGCTACTCAGGAGGCTGAAGTAAGAGGATCATGTAAGCCCAAGAGTTTGAAGTTGCTGTGAGCTATGATGCCATGGCACTCTACCCACAAAATGAGACTCTGCCTGAAAAAAGAAAGAAAAAAAAAAAAGAAAAAAGAAGATTTATATTTGTTTATTGGCTTGTGATAAAACACACCACACACATAGCTATATATCTATATCCATCTATATGCATATAGTATATATTCAGAGATAAAGATAGACGGAGGTGTGCCCAACATATTGCATTTTAGAGGAACTGCACACAATGACTGATTATTTTTCTTTAAAATAAAATAAAAATTATTAGGCCCATTGGCCTGATAAACAAGTATAGAACAATCTGCCCAGGATAGCACAATACATATTTTTCTCAAGTACAAATACAACATTCTTCAGAATAGACCACATGTTCAGTGGTGCCTATGGCTCAGCGAGTAGGGAGCCAGCCCCATATACTGAAGGAGGCGAGTTCAAATCCAGCCCTGTCCAAATTGTAACTAAAAAAATAGCCAGGCATTGTGGTGGGTACCTGTAGTCCCAGCTACTCAGGAAGCTGAGGCGAGATTATCACCTAAGCCCAAGAGCTGGAGGTTGCTGTGAGCTGCGATGCCACTGCACTCTACTGAGGGCAACAAAGTGAAACTCTGTCTCAAAAAAAAAAAAAAATACACCACATGTTAGGCCACAAAATGTTTTCATAAATTTGAAAGTACTGAAATCATAACAAATATTTTTTAAAATGATAATGGACTAAAACCAGAAGTTAATAATAGAAGGAAAACTGGAAAATCCACAAAAATATAGAAATTAGTAATACACTTTAAACAATGGGTCAAAAAAGAAATCACAAGGGAAATTAGAAAATATCTTGAGATAAATTAAAATGAAAATACAATGTAACAAAACTTATGGGCATAGCAGAGGCAGCGTCAAGAGGCAAATACATACTTATAAGTGCTGAAATTAAAAGAGAACAAAGATGTCAGTTCAACAATCTAATTTATATTTTTAAAAAACTAGAAAAAGGGGCAGTGCCTGTGGTTCAAAGGGGTAGGGCGCCGGCCCCATATGCTGGAGATGGTGGGTTCAAACCCAGCCCCAGCCAAAACATGCAAAATAAATAAATTAATTAAAAAAAAATGAACCAGAAAAAGAACAGATTAAACTCAATGCTATCAGAAGGAAGAAAATAATAAAGATTATACATAATGAAATAGATTATAGAAAAACAATAAATAGAGAAAATCAACAAAAACAAGAGTTGGTTCTTTGAGAAGATCTGCAAGATGGATAACTCTAGCTCAGTGGTTCTCAATCTTCCTAATGCCACAATCATTTAATACAGTTCCGGTGGGTCGCCACCCACAGATTGAGAACGGCTGCTCTAGCTAGACTGAAAAAGAAAAAAATAGAATATTCAAATGCCTAAAATTAGAAACAAAAGCAGGGACATAAGGCCAATTTTACAAAAATAAAATGGATTGTAAGAGAATACTATAAACAATAATATGCCAACAACACTTAGATAAATCAATTTCTAGAAATACAATCTAGCAATACTGAATCATGAAGACACAAAACTCTAACGTGGAAATTGAATGAAAATCAAAAACCTCCCAATTAAGAAATGCCCAGGCCAAGATGGCTTCACTAGTGAATTCTATCAAGTATTTAAAGAAGAATTAAAATTAATTATTTTCAAATTTCCCCAAAACACTGAAGAGAGAACACTTCCAATTCCTTCTATGAAGGCAACATTACCCTAATACCAAAGCCAGATAAAGACACCACAAGAAAACTCCAGACTAATGTCCTTAATGAGTAGTAATGCAAAAATTCTCAACAAATACTATTAAACAAAATTCAGAAACATATTAAAATGATTATACACTATGTTCAAGTGAGATTTATTCTTGGAATGCAAGGATAATTCAACATACAAAGGTCCATCCACAAAATATGCCATATTAATAAAATGAATGGTAGGAACTAAACAATGATTTCAAATGATATTGGAGAAGCATTTGACAAAATTCAACTTCATTTTAATATAAAAATAAAAAACTTAACACACTAGGAAAAGAAGAAAACTACCCCAATATAATAAAAGGCATGGATGCCAAGCTCAGAGCTAATGTTATACCCGCTGATGAAAGTCTAAAATCTTTTCCTCTAAGATTAGAAAAAGGGCAAGCCCTGTAGCTCACTGGGTAGAGCGCCAGCCACATACACTGAGCCTGGTAGGCTCCAATCTGACTCAGGCCAGCTAAGCAACAATGATAACTGCAACAAAAAAATAGGGATTGTGGCAAGCATCTACAGTCCTAGCTACTTGGGAGGCTGAGGCAAGAGAATTGCTTAAGCCCAAGAGTTTGACATTGCTGTGAACTGTGATGCTACAGTACTCTACCCAGGGTGACAGCTTGACTCTGTCTCCAAAAAAAAAAAAAAAAAAAGATTAGAAAAAAAGACAAAGATATTCACTCTCACCACTTCTATCCATCATGATTCTGGAAGCTATAGCCACAGCAATTAGGTAAGGAAAAAACAGCGAAGTCTTCTAAGTTGGAAAGAAAGAAACAAAATTATCTGTTTGCTAATGACATGATCTTTATGTAAAACCCCCTAAAGAATCCACCAAGATATGTGAGACTAAGAACAAAATTCAGCATGGTTGGAAGATACAAAATCAACATAGAAATATCAATTAGGTTTCTATAAGGTGAGGTATGGTGGCTAACACCTGTAATCCTAACACTCCGGGAGGCTGAGATAGGAGGATTGCTTGAGCTCAGGGGAGTTTGAGACCAGCCTGAGAAAGAACAAGACTCCATCTCTACTAAAAATAGAAAAACTAGTCAGGCATCATGTGTGTCTGTAGTCCCAGCTACTCAGGAAGCTGAGGCAAGAGGATCACTTGAACCCAAAAGTTTGAGGTTGCTATGAGCTATGGTGAAGCCACAGCACTCTGCCCAAGGTGGCAGAGTGAGACTCTGTCTCAAAAAAAAGAAAGAAAGAAAGAAATAGGTTTCTATGTATTAACAATAAACAACCTGAAAAGAAAATTTAGAAAACAATACAATTTAAAACCAATAATATTCTCACAATAATCTCATAAACAATAAGATTCTAGGGCTGAAGTCATGCAAGGAGATAAAAGGTAATCTCTGAAAACTACACAGCAATGCTGAAATCAATTGGGAAGGCAGCAAGAAAAGAAAAAGGCAGCCTATAAATATGTTTAGAAGCCTTAATATTTATGAAGATGCCAATACTAGCCTAAGTGATCTACAGATTGACAGGAATGTAAAATGCTACCATTGATATAAAGAATGACATGGTGGTTCCCCAAAACATTCAAAACATAAATCCCATAAGAGTTGGCAGGTGTACTTCTGGATATATACAGAAGTAGCACTTGTATGCAGTAGATTTTATAGCAGAGTTTTAAAGAAATATTTGTGCAGCCACAATCATAGCAACATTCTTCACAATAGTCAAAATGAAGCAGCAACTCAAGCATGTATCAGTTGGTGAACGGATTAACAAAATGTGGTATCTACATACAATTAAGTAGTATTCAGCTTTAAAAAGAAACAAATAGGCTCGCTGCCTGTGGCTCAAGTGGCTCAGGCGCCAGCCACATACACATGAGCTGGCTAGTTCGAATCCAGCCTGGGCCCACCAAACGACAATAATGGCTGCAACCAAAAAAAAGCCAGGCGTTGTGGTGGGCGCCTGTAGTCCCAGCTACTTGGGAGACTGAGGCAGGAGACTCGCTTGAGCCCAGAAGTTGGAGGTTGCTGTGAGCTGTATGTCGAAGCACTCTACCCAGGGTGACAGCTTGAGGCTCTGTCTCAAAAAAAAAAGAAAGAAAGAAAAGAAACAAACAAACAAATAGAGCAGCACCTGTGGCTCAGTGAGTAGGGCACTGGCCCCATATACCCATATACTGAGGTTGGCAGGTTCAAACCTGGCTCCAGCCAAACCGCAACAGCAACAACAAAAAATAGCTGGGCATTGTGGTGGGCACCTGTAGTCCCAGCTACTCGGGAGGCTGAGGCAAGAGAATTGCCTAAGACCAAGAGCTGGAGGATGCTGTGAGCTGTGATGGCACAGCATTCTACTGAGGGTGACAAAGTGAGACTCTGTTTCTTAAAAAAAAAAAAAAAAAGAAAGAAAGAAAGAAAAGAAACAAATATTCTGACACATACAATTGCATAGATTAACCTAGTGGTTATTATGCTTAGCAAAATAAACCAGTCACAAAAAAATGAAATACTGTGCGATTCCACTTATATGAGGTTCTAGAATAGTCAAACTCACAGAGATAGAAAAGAGAAAAGTGTTTGCCAGAGTGGAGGAAAAATGGGGAATTGTTTGAAGTGAATAGGGTTTTAGTTTTGCAGGAAAAAAAGAGTACTGGAGATTGGTTGCACAACACTTTGAATGTAGTTAACACTACTGAACTATATACTTAAAAATAGTTAAGATTGGGTGGTGCCTGTGGCTCAAAGGAGTAGAGCGCCAACCCCATATACTGGAGGTGGTGGGTTCAAACCTGGCCCCAACCAAAAACGGCAAACAACAACAACAAAATGGTTAAGATAGTAAATTTCTGTTATATGTATTTTACTACAATTTTTTTAAAAAAAGTATATTATAAAAAATAACATTCTGTAGTCCTATAATTCTTCTTTATGATGAAGAGTCATTAAAGTGAGTCAATGTCTTTGTGTCTCATGCCTTATTAGTGAGAGTGAGAAACAAATTCTATAATTTTCCCAGGGCCTTTATGTGTTTGTCTATTTTTCTCTTCCTTATACATAGCCACACACACACATAAAGAAAGATAACACTGTTCTTTTCTATTGCAGAGAAAACTTTAAGAAAAAGAGCACCATGGAATATAACCACGTGGCATAGGGAGAGAAGGTGGCTTTAGGAAAAGTGAAAAGAGAGAAAATTGTGTTGAGCAGCTACGTTGGATAGAAATCATCTCCATAGAGCATCTTCAGATTGATACTCACTCGAGGCTAATTTATCTACTCAAGATAATATGACAATGTAGTCAGGTAGTAGAGATATAGGTAATTGATCAGTGGAATTCATTTTAGACAATGTAAGATAAATTTTTTATTTTTTATTTATTTAATAAATTCTAGTGCTTATTCTTTAATAAATTCTAGTGCAGAATAAGCACTAGAAGCAACTAATCATGAAGACTAGTTGGTCTTCATGATTGACCAACTGGTAAGAGGCCTAAAGCCCTCACCGTTAGGAAGGAGAAACAACTTGTGACCTCTTCATAAAATGGATCTTCCCTGCAGGTCCTCAAGCGATGAACTGAAGCAACGTGAATCTTCATATAAGACTGGAAAAAGTCTATGTTCATGAGATCATGTTTGCAAACCGGTATCCTTTACTGCTGAACCTACATGTGTCATGCGACATTTCTAGGTATAAAAGGAAAACAGAAATGGGTACATAAGTGTGCTAAAATTTATGTACAAGAATTAGTATAGCAGCTTTCTTCATGATTGACCAACTGGTAAGAGGCCTAAAGCCCTCACCGTTAGGAAGGAGAAACAACTTGTGACCTCTTCATAAAATGGATCTTCCCTGCAGGTCCTCAAGTTCAGGTAGTAGAGTTTACCCTGGATCTAGGGTCTCCACTGCTGTGCTCTGAAATCCATCACTGAATTTACACTAAGACCATGCTTTACATGAGCTACTTTTTGCCAATGACCAGGTATGGCAAGAAAACTAGGCAGGCGTCTTCTTGGGAGGCATGGAACATCTCTTTATGGACATCTTTCAATCAGAAACTCCCTGACGCTTTGCTGAATCCTCCTTAGGCTGCATGTGGTCAGCAGACTAGGACTCCTCCACCCACCCTTCCTTGCCTTTATCCTTCACTTGGGGTTAGACTTACACTGTGGTGTCAGAACACTGGCTTTTGTAGCTCTCTCTATTCTCTCACACTGGTGTTGCAATAACCTAACTCCATCCATTTTGAGCAAATGAAACAGATTTACTCCATTTTCTTAAGAGCTTGCAGCACACACACCATCCCCCACCTTTTTCTTTTTTTTAATTTTTATTTTTGGAGAGAGAGCTCACTATGTCATCCTCGGTAGAGTGCTGTGGTGTCATGGCTCACAGCAACTTTAAACTCTTGGGCTTAAGTGATTCTCTTTGCCTCAGCCTCCCAAGTAGCTGGGACAACAGGCGCCCGCCATAGTGCTCGGCTGTTTTTTTTTTTTTTTGTTGTTGTTGTTGTAATTGTCATTGTTGTTTGGCAGGCCTGGGCCTTGTTCGAAATGCCAGCTCCGGTGTACGTGGCTGGTGCCCTAGTCTCTGAGCTACAGGAGCCAAGCTCCTTCCCACTTATTGTAACCAAAATAGCCCTTCGAGCAAGCTGCAACTGCTGAGAACTGCAAAATCCTGTGACAGCTGAAAAATCTTGTGAAAACCACAATCCTGTCACAAGTCTGTCTGGTCTGTGTTTCCCCCTTGTAAACTCCCTCCCCATAGCTCTAACCTTGCAGATGTTAGCTTCTGTAAAATTCTGCTTACCTAGGGCTTCCCATCCCCCACTTGAAGGCCATATAAATACCTTGCACCTTGGGCAGTGCCTGTGGCTCAAAGGAGTAGGGTGCTGGCCCCACATGCCGGAGGTGGCGGGTTCAAATCCAGCCTTGGCCAAACTCTGCAAATAATAATAATAATAAACAAATAAATACCTTGCACCCCCACTTCAAAGGGGTCAAGAGACTTTGTGGCTTGTGCCCGCTTTTGACTGGAGAGCCCAATAAAGAACCCTTGCTTAATTTGGATTCAGTGTGCTGGCATTTCTCTGTAATTCCACTCCCAGTGTGTACAAGTGTTTTCCTTAATAAAATTCTTGTTTATTTATTTTTTTATTCCTGTCTTTGTGGGCATGTTCTTCCTGAAAGACTCAAAAGAGAAATACACCGTCATACACTGACAAGAATGGAACTCAGGGTGAAAGAAATTAGACACCAAAGAGAATACATAGTGAGATTCCATTTTACAAAGTTCAAACTCAAGCTAACGCAGTCAACTGTAACAGCCATCAGCAGTGAATTCCCTGGTGCGGGAGGGAGTAAAAGAATGGCTCTGGCAGCTGGCAATGCGCTATATCATGATACAGGAAGTGGTTATATTTCCGTTAATATTTGCAAAATTTCAATGACAATCTTAAATTACTAAAACATTTAATTTCTTAAATTGGATAAACGAATTTCATAAGTAGAAAATAGAAGAAAATGTAGTGTAGATAATTAAAAAGCTGTTTCTTTGGGAGAAATATGCTGAAATAGAAAAAAAAAGCTGATTTTAAAAAAATATCACATTTCGGCATACTTGCTCTCTACATTATTCTAACTAACTAAAGCCATCATCTTCAATTTATATATATTTATATGGCCTCTTTGGGCCTGGAGATATAAATAGTAGGTGCACTCATGCTAGCTTTAGAGTGGAAACGTGCCTAGCATCCCTTTACCACCTTTTGGCTGACTTCCTGATTTGACAGGCAAAGTCAGATATAGGTCTAGTTACTGAACAGCAATTTTCCAATGTCCATTTTCTAGCTTTCTTGGCCTGACCAGCAGTTGTGATTCTGACCCTGACGGAAGTGGCTTTTTTGGTCAGCTTCTTGAAATCTCAAATTCATCTACAAATGTAAGTTCTTAAAATCAGTGGTTAATGATGGCTTTAAAGGAAACGGGTTTCCCTGCGTGGGAGTTCTTTACTGTTCTGTGGAAACCTAAAGCCCCCTTCTCCAGTCCTTTAGCAACTGTGGAAATAGTTAATTCCAGTTTCCCTTGCTCTGAGTCCTATGGCTTAACCGGATTTATTCTTCTGCACTGAAGCCTAACTGGAAAAATATGTATTGCCATAACTAGATACACAGCATTTGAGAGGTTTATATTTTCTGCTATTTTCTAAGCCAGGGATGATCCCATTACTAATAGTAGGTAAGATAATGATAACCCATGATATGAAATAGCAAAATCCTTTGATTACCTGGAATAACTTTCCTGATGATGGAAAGAATTTGGGAGACTAAGTGATTCCGCTGATAACCAATCATGTTGGCACTGTGAAATACAAAGCTTATCCAGCTGCAAAGACTCAGGGTTTACAATTTTTGACACAAGTCAATGGTCCGAACTGATGGGATGCTGCTTGCCGCCGCCACGGAGCTGAACAGCAGTAAGGGTATCTGGGAGCCAGGCGCGGTGGGGTCCTGCAGGTGCGCGGCAGGGGTCAGCGTGAACCCGCCTCCGCCCGAGTGGAGTAGGAAGAAGGGGGCGGCCCCCGGCGAGTCGGGATCCCACTGCTCCGCCTGGGAGGAGGCTGCGGCCTCGCCTCGACCTGTGGGTCCGTGACCACGACCCGAGCGCGGCGCGGCTACTCCCGCCGCCTCTCCCCGCCCTCGCCCGCTCCTCGCAGCAGCTTTCCGAGTTGGCCACAGGCAACGGCGGCTCAGCCCTGCTCGCCGCTTACTGCTCCTAGGCCCCGGCGGAGATCAGAGGGGCCCCGCCGCCGCCGCCGCCTTAGTCCTCCGCTGTGGCCCCTGCCCCTGGGCGCCGCTTGGGCCCGCAGCCCGCACTGCGGGGCCTGCCCATCGCATATTTCAGTTGCTACACGAACCCATTAGGAAAGTGAAAAAAAGACCACAAACAGAATGAGATAAAATGTATGCTGATCATTTACCTGATAACAGACCTGTATTAGAAATATAGAAAGGACTAATACGGCCTCAGAGCGTATAGCTCGAGCGGCTAAGGCGCCAGCCACATACACCAGAGCTGGAGGGTTGGAATCCAGTCCGGGCCCACCGAACAACAATGACAGCTATAACCAAAAAATAGCCAGGCGTTGTGGTGGGCGCCTGTAGTCCCAGCTACTTGGGAGGTGGAGACAGGAGACTCGCTTGAGCCCAGGAGTTGGAGGTTGCTGTGAGCTGTGATGCTATAGCGCTCTACCCAAGGCGACAGCTTGAGGCTCTGTCTCAAAAAAAAAAAAAAAAAAAAAGAAAGAAAGAAAAGAAAAGAAAAGGGCAAATAGCTTGAACATAAATTTCCACGATAAAGATATACCAAAGACCAATAGTCAGTATTCAGTAAATAAATGAAAATATGCTCATGATCACAGCTACTGTAGAAGTAAAAAATCAAAACCACAATTAGATATCGTTTTTTACCATTTAGCATAGATGTAGTGAAAAATACAGGTATCAACCCATGTTGGAGAATGTGTACAATGGTGAGGCTGGTTTGGGAACCTTTTCTCAAAAGGTTAAACTTAAAAGTTACCATATAGTTGGCCGAGGTGGCTGTAATTCTAGCACTCTGGGAGGCCGAGATGGGTACATAGTTTTAACTCAGCAGTTTCAGACCACCCTGGGCAAGAGCAAGTAAACACTCTACTAAAAATAAAAAGCAAATAAATATATAAAAACCTATCCGAGTTGAGGTTGGTGCCTGTAATCCCAAGTACTTGGGAAGCTTGAGGCAAGATAATCACTTGAGCCCAAGAGTTTCAGGGTTCTGTGAGCTATGACACCGTGGCACTCAACCCTGAGCAACAGCAGGGAAAAAAGTTATCATATGACTCAGTAATTCGGCTTCTAGAGATATAAAAGATAATTAAGAGATAAACACCTATGTCTACACAAAAACTTGCACATGAATGTTCATATAACATTTTTCATGATAACCAAAAGGAGGCTATTTCTCAACTAATGTTCATCAGCCAATGACTAGCTTACAAGATGTGGTCTATCCATACAATCACATATTATCTGCCAATATAAGAAAGAAAATGATAAATTTCTTTCTGATATTTGATTCAGAATAGCTAGACCTGAAAAAATTATGCTAAGTGAAAGAACTCAGTCAAAAAAAAAGGGAAAAAAAGCATGCATTGTATTATTCTATTTATATGAATGGTCCAGAATAGGTAAATCTGTAGACAGAAAGTAGAATACTGGCTGCTAAAAGATTCAAAGTGAATGAATACTCTTAATCTAAGTATATCAGTTAATCCAACAAAGCTGTTTTTTGAGATCAGAAACTATCTGAAGATTCTCCACAGCACCCCTTCTAGTCAACTTTTTAAGTAAATACAAAATTAAAAAAAAAAATTGAAGAAGACAAGATTGCAGGTTACCTTTAGAAACTAATATATTTTGGGCAGTGCCTGTGGCTCAAAGGAGTAGGCCCCATATGCCAGAGTTGGCAGGTTCAATCCCAGCCCCAGCCAAAAACTGCAAAAAAAAAAAAAAAAAAAAAAAAAAGAAACTAATATATTTTGTATGTGAAAATGTGACAGGAATCTACAGGGTTATTTTTAGAATTAAAACTAATGTTTGGAAAACCAAATGAATAAAAAAGTCAATTAACATATATCAATTTTATATTTTTATTTCCATCAGTATCTCTATGTAGCAAACAAATAATAATTTTAAATTAATCCAAAGTTACCACTTCCTGTAGTATAACAATATGTAGTCATATACATATGTATTTAAATATATTGAATTTGTGTAGATGTATGTGTTTTGATACATATGAAACCTCTGCTAAGAAAATTGTAAAATTTCATAATCTATTAAGAAATGTAAAAAAAAAAGAGACATATATCATGCTTAGGGTTAAAATACTTAATATTACAAAAATACTTGTATCTGTTTTTCCAATGATTTTTATATTCATTGAGGTCTAATACAAGTCTTGTGGATATGTTTCTTTATAATATAAAAATTGCCTCTAAAATTTATACAGAAATGCATGTATCTAATCAAGAAGAAGTGGGAGAGGGAGAAGTAAAGGAAAGTAGAAGCAAAATAGAAATGAAGATTTGCTCTACCACGTGTCAACTCTTATAAAACTACTTTATTGAAATGTTGTAAAGCCTTGCAGTCCCAGCTATTTGGGAGACTGATACGAGAGAATCGCTTAAGCCCAAGAGTTTGAGGATGCTGTGAGCTATGACACCACCACAGTCTACTGAGGGCAACATAGTGAGAATGTCTCAAAAAAAAGTTATACTATGGGTATGTAAAGAGAAAAGAGGCCAATGTATCCAAATAACAGGCACAAATGCAGAACCATTCATAACAGAACACTTAGTATGTGACAGAGGTAGCATGCAATTTTACAGTGAAATTAAATATACATTTCAATAAATGGTGCTTTGAAAGTTACATAATGATATTGGATCAAATTAAATTTAACTCTTCCTTCACATCACAAACAAATGTGTATTAAAGGGCTAAATATGGCTTAGTGCCTGTAGCTGAAGCAGCTAAGATGCCAGCCACATATACCAGAACTGGCGGGTTCAAATCCAGCCCAGGCCTGACAAACAACAATGACAACTACAACCAAAAAATAGCTGGGTGTTGTGGCAGGTGCAGTTCCAGTTACTTGGGAGGCGGAGGCAAGAGAATCGCTTAAGCCCAGGAGCTGGAGGTTGCTGTGAGCTGTGATGCTACGGTACTCTACTCAGGGCGATGGCTTGAGGCTCTGTCTCAAAAAATAAAAAAAATTAAAAAAGGGCTAAATATAAATGTAAAAATTATAGTGCTTGTAGATACCAACAAAGGAAAATATCTTTAAAAGATCAGGATAGGGGCTGGATGCGGTGGCTGATTCTTGTAATCTTACCACTCTGGTGGGTGGATTGCTTATACTCAGTAGTTCAAGACCCATCTAAGTAAGAGCAAGACAGTGTCTCTAAAAATAGGTGTGCATTATGGTGAGTGCCTGTAATCCTGGCTACTTGGGAGGCTGTGGTAAGAGGATCACTTGAGCCCAAGAGTTTGAGGGTGACAAAGTGAAACTCTCTGTCTGTCTGTCTCAAAACAAAACAAACAAAAAAAAGAATATCAGGACAGGTAAGAATCATGAATTTAAGAAAAAAATATACAAATCACAAAGAAAACAATTAAGAAATTTGACTATTTTAAAGTTTAGAATTTCTGTTCTTCATTTGACACCATAGAGTAAAAAATTACACAAACCAAGTGAAACTGTGACATTAAAATAAAATCAGAATAAGGCATTTCTAAAGAATTAGCAGATTAGAAAATATTTAAGTACCTGTCATTATAAACTATTGAGGAGAAAGTTGAGAAAAATCTTAAACAGTACCAATGTAACAATTAACTGTTACAACCCCTCAGGGAATTGTATAACATTGTTATCAGTCAGCTGAGGCTATGTTATACTGTAGTGAATCCACAATTTTCAGTTCAGATTTATTTTTCAGGTATGATATATGTCCACTGTGTGTTTACTATCTCTTCACTCTAGAATTCAACTGATAGAATGATCTCTACCTAAATGATAAAGAGGAAAGAGATTACACCAAAGTGTAGACCACAATGTGGATATATTATGAGTAAGAAATAAATTTTTGTTGGTTTGACCACTGAGCTCTGGGGTTCATGGGTAAATGTAGTATTTATGGCAGAAAGGTGGCTAATTACAAGGAATAGGGCAAAGTTGTTATTGCTAAAATTTCTGTTTTTTTTTTTTTGTACACACAGAGACTCACTTTATGGCCCTCAGTAGAGTGCCGTGGCATCACACAGCTCACAGCAACCTCCAACTCCTGGGCTTAAGCGATTCTCTTGCCTCAGCCTCCCAAGTAGCTGGGACTACAGGCGCCCTCCACAATACCCGGCTATTTATTTGTTGCAGTGTGGCCGGGGCCAGGTTTGAACCCGCCACCCTAGGTATATGGGGCTGGCGCCTTACCGACTGAGCCACAGGTGCCGCCCCTAAAATTCCTGTTTAATTTTAAAATTACCTTGCTCCACTTATCTTCATTCCCCTAAGAACTGTAGTTTTCTGTTCTCTTCTGTAGGAAAATAATTATGCAGTATTTGTATGTTCTAGAGTAGGGTTATGCCTTTATAACTGCTCAATGTTTGAGAAACAACATCTGCTAAAGTATTGGCCCTATTAGCACCCACCCAGGGGACATCAAGTGACTGTAGAACCAGAGTTGCCCAGCAAAAGCTGGGCTTTTAACAATCTACTAATTCACAGGGAGATTTTTTTGCTTCCTCTTCTGACAGATTTAGGTGCTATATTTAATGTTGATATAAATTTATAGATAAAAGAAGGTACATAACCAACAAAGGAAATAGTCACACAAGGAAAGATTTAGAAATCTAACTCACACCTCTCCAACAAATCTAAATTGGGTGATTATGCCTTTTCCCAGTAAACATCAATACAAATTACCTAGTTCAAACAAAGAAATTTTATAAAGAAACATCATAAAGTCCTCAGTTATCAAAATACTGAAAACATTAAGATGTATTTCAGGCATTGGACAAGTATGACCAAAATCAGAATTTTTCAAGAATTATTAGTTTTGGTTGACATGGGGCTTGTAATCATTCACTACTTACTTCTGCCCTGAATGGCATGTGCTGAGCCATCTGAGCCTTGTGTGTTTGTCATCCTAGTATCAGGTTGAAGTTAAAGGAGCAAAAGTTCCTAAATTTTCAAGATAAAATTCTAAAGTATGAAGGCAGACTTATGGAATTCAATCTGATATAGTAACAAATGTTTAATATATTCTTCAGCCAAGAACCAGGCGAGAGAAACCCCTCCAAGGGACTGTGAGGTAGCTACTCAGAGGATTCCACCTACAAAGAAATGTCAGAAATGACAGAAAGGGAATTTAGAATACACATGATGAAAACAATGAAGGAAACTGCTGATAAAGAGGAAAATAACCAAAAGGAAATCCAAAAACAGAATCAAATAAGAATGAACAATATGAAGAATATACAAAGGATACAGTAGAGCTGAAGGAACTGAAGCAGTCAATTAGGGAACTTAAGGATTCAACAGAAAGTATCAGCAACAGATTAGACCATGCAGAAAAAAGAATTTCAGAGGTAGAGAACAAAGTTCTTGAGATAACTCAGATAGTTAAAGAGGCAGAAAAGAAGAGAGAGAAAGCAGAATGTTCACTGACAGAATCATGGGACTTTATGAAGTGTTCAAACATACGAGTTATAGGAATCCCAAAAGGGGAAGAAGAATACCCCAGGGGAACGGAAGCCATACTAGAGAATATTATAAATGAAAATTTCCCAAATATCACCAAAGATTCTGACACACTCCTTTCAGAGGGATATCGTACCCCTTGTCGCCTCAACTCTAACCGAGCTTTTCCAAGGCACATTGTGATGAACCTGTCCAAAGTTAAGACAAAAGAAAAGATTCTTCAAGCTGCCAGGAGTAAGCCTCAGTTGACCTACAGAGGCAAATCCATCAGGCTGACTGCAGACTTCTCTAATGAAACTTTCCAAGCAAAAAGACAATGGTCATCTAACTTTAATCTACTTAAACAGAACAATTTCCAGCCCAGAATTCTATATCCTGCTAAACTAAGCTTCAAAATTGATGAAGAAATCAAACCATTTACTGATATATAAACATTGAGAAAATTCTCCACAAGACCAGCTCTACAGGAAATACTTCAACCTGTTCTACACACTGACCATCACAATGGATCAGCAACAAAGTAAGAACTCAGAAACTAAAAGTCAGAACCTAATTTCCACAATGATGAGAAAGATAAAACTAAGCAATGAACTCTCACAAAATAAGATGAACAGAATACTACCACACTTACCAATTATCTCAATAAATGTTAATGGCTTGAATTCCCCACTGAAGAGGCATAGATTGGCTGACTGGATTAAAAAACACAAGCCATCCATTGGCTGTCTGCAGGAAAAACACCTGGCTTCAAGAGACAAAATAAAACTCCAAGTTAAGGGTTGGAAGACAATTTTTCAGGCAAATGGAATTCAGAAGATAAGAGGAGTTGCAATCTTATTTTCAGATACATGTGGATTTAAAGCAACAATAGTTAAAAAAAGCCAGAGATGGTCACTTTATATTGGTCAAGGGAAAAACACAACAAGAAGATGTTTCAATTCTAAATATGTATGCAACCAATTTAAATGTTCCCAGAGTCTTGAAACAGACCTTACTTAGTCAGAGCAATATGATATCTGATAATAGCATTATAACAGTGGACTTGAACATTCCTTTTACAGAGCTGAACAGATCCTCTAAACAGAAATTAAACAAAGATATAATAGATCAAAATGTGACCCTAGAACAACTGTGCTTGATAGACGCATATAGAACACTCCACCCCAAAGATGAAGAATATACATTCTTCTCATCACCTCATAGAACATTCTCCAAAATTGATCATATCCTAGGACACAAAACAAACCTCAATAGAATCCAAAAAATTGAAATTTTACCTTGTATTTTTCTCAGACCATAAGGCAGTAAAGGTACAACTCAACTCTAGCAAAAATGTTCAACCCCACACAGGGCATGGGAAATAAACAACCTTCTGTTGAATGACAGTTGTGTGCAGGAAGAAATAAAACAGGAAATCATTAACTTCCTTGAGCATAACAACAATGAAAACACAAGCTACCAAAACCTGTGGGATACTGCAAATGCAGATTTGAGAGGAAAATGTATTGCTTTAGAGGACTACATTAAAAAAAAAAAAACAGAAAGAGAGTGCATCAACAAAATCACAAGCCATCTTATGAAATTGGAAAAAAGAAAAATAATCTAAGCCTGAACCCAGTAGAAGAAAAGAAATATCCAAAATTAAATCAGAGATCAATGAAATTGAAAACAAAAGAATCATTCAGAAAATTAATGAAACAAAGAGTTGTTTTTTTGAAAAAATAAATAAAATAGAGAAAACTTTGGCCAGACTAACTAGAAATAGAAAAATAAAAACTCTAGTAACCTCAATCAGAAAGGATAAAGGGAAAATAACAGTTGATGCCACAAATCTACAAGAGATCATCTCTGAATACTACCAGAAACTCCATGCCCAGAAATTTGACAATGTGAAGGAAATGGATCAATATTTGGAATCACACCCTCTCCCTAGACTTAGCCAGGAAGAAATAGAGCTCCTGAACAGACCAATTTCAAGCACTGAGATTAAAGAAACAATTACAAAGCTTCCAACAACAAAAAGAAAAAATGCCCTAGTCCATATGGCTTCACACCAGAATTTCATCAAAACTTCAAAGAAGAGCTTATTCCTGTACTGCAGATGTTGTTCGAAAAAACTGAGGAGGAAGGATTCTTCTCCAACATGTTCTATGAAGAAAACATCACCATGATGCCAAAACCAGGGAAAAGACCCAACTAAATATTCATGATTCATTCACTCATGAACATAGATGCAAAAATTCTCACCAAAATCCTAGCCAATAGATTATAGCTTATCATCAAAAAAGTCATACATCATGATCAAGTAGGTTTCATCCTAGGGATAAAAGTCTGGTTTAACATACACAAGTCCATAAACATTATCCACCATATTAGCAGAAGCAAAAATAAAGATCATATGATCCTTTCAATAGATGCAGAAAAAGCATTCAATAAAATCCAGCATCCTTTTCTAATTAGAACACTGAAGAATATAGGCATAGATGGCACATTTCTAAAACTGATTGAAGCTATCTATGACAAACCCACTGCTAATAATTTATTGAATGGAGTAAAACTGAAAGCTTTTCTTCTTAGATCTGGAACCAGACAAGGTTGTCCTCTGTCACCAGTACTATTCAACATAGTGCTGGAAGTTCTAGCCAATACAATTAGGCAAGACGAGGAAATAAAGGGAATCCAAATGAGAGCAGAGGAGGTCAAACTCTCCCTCTTTGCTGATGACATGATCTTATATGTAGAGAACCTAAAAGACTCAACCACAAGACTCCTGGAAGTCATCAAAATATACAGTAATGTCTCGGGATATAAAGTCAATGTCCACAAGTCAGTAGCCTTTGTATATGCCAATAATGGTCAAGATGAAAAGATAATTAAGGACACACCTCCCTTCACCATAGTTTCAAAGAAAATGAAATACCTAGGAATATACCTAACAAAGGAGATAAAGGACTTCTACAAAGAAAATTATGAAATCCTCAGAAAGGAAATAGCAGAGGATATTAACAAATGGAAGAACATACCATGCTAATGGCTGGGAAGAATCAACATTGTAAAAATGTCTATACTTCCCAAAGAAATCTACCTATTCATTGCCATTCCTATTAAAATACCAACATTGTACTTTCAAGATTTAGAAAAAATGATTCCACATTTTGTATGGAACCAGAAAAAAAACCATCTAGCTAAGGCAGCAGTTCTTAGTAATAAAAATAAAGCTGGGGGCATCACCATACCAGACTTTAGGCTGTACTACAAAGCCATAGTGGTCAAGACATACTGGCACAAAAACAGAGACACAGACATTTGGAATCGAATAGAACACCAGGAAATGAAACTAACATCTTACAACCACCTAATCTTCCCTAAATCAAACTAGAACACACTTTGGGGGAAAGACTCCAAATTCAATAAATGCTATTGGGAGAACTGAATATTCACATGCAAAAGACTGAAACTGGACCCACACCTTTCTCCGCTCACAAAAATTGATTCAAGATGGATAAAGGACTTAAATTTAAGGCATGAAACAATAAAAATCCTTAAAGAAAGCATAGGAAAAACACTGGAAGACATTGGCCTGGGGAAAGACTTCATGAAGAAGACTGCCATGGTGATTGCAACAACAATAAAAATAAACAAATGGGACTTCAACTGAAAAGCTCCTGTACAGCTAAGGAGACAACAACCAAAGCAAAGAGACAACCTACACAATGGAAAGGATATTTGCATATTTTCAATCAGACAAAAAATTGATAAGTAGGATGTATAGAGAACTCAGATTAATCCACATGAAAAAAGCCAACAATCCCATATATCAATGGGCAAGAGACATCAATAGAACCTTTTCTAAAAAAGAGAGATGAATGGCTAACAAACTTATAAAAAAAAGTTCATCATCCTTATCTGTTAGAGAAATGCAAATCAAAACCACCCTGAGATACCATCTAACCCCAGCGAAAATGGCCTACATCACAAAATCTCAAAACTGCAGATGCTGGCGTGGATGTGGAGAGAAGGGAACACTTTTACACTGCTGGTGGGACTGCAAACTAGTACTTTTTGGATGGAAGTATGGAGAAACCCGAAAGAACTCAAGCTAGACCTCCCATTTGATGCTGCAATCCCATTACTGGGCATCTACCCAGAAGATTCCCTTTTTTCCAGAAGGGAAAAAATCCTTTTATTTTAAGGACACTTGCACTTGACCGTTTACTGCAGCTCAGTTTACAAACGCCAAAATATGGAAACAGCCTCAATGCCCACCAACCCAGAAATGGATTAACAAGCTGTGGTATATGTACACCATGGAATACTATTCAGCCATTAAAAATAATGGAGACTTTACATCCTTTGTATTAACCTGGATGGAAGTGGAAGACATTATTCTTAGTAAAGCATCACAAGAATGGAGAAGCATGAATCCGATGTACTCAATTTTGTTACGAGGACAATTAATGACAATTAAGGTCACTGTGAGGGTCGGGGTAGGAGAGATCAGAGAGAGAAAGAAGGAGGGAGGGTGGGAAAAGGAAGAGCAGAGAGAGGGAAGGAAGGAGGGGGTGGGGGCTTGGTGTGTGCTTCATCTTTGGGGGGCAAGATATGATTGCAAGAGGGACTTTGCCAAACAAATGCAATCAGGGTCACCTGGTTTATTGTGCCCTCAATGAATCTCCAACAATAAAAATTATATATATATATATTTTTTTCTTTAGCCAGGAAAATGACGGCTTGCTTAACCTTTGAAAATGAGAAAAATAAATGTTTCCATTGTGAGAGAGTAAGTTTTTATGTCATATTTGGTGAAAAAATGGTTTCATATTATGTAAGAAATACTGATTAAAAAAATTAAATCCAATACCAATTATTTTTGTATGCCACTTCACCGTGTAGCAACTCATTCTTTTTTCTTCATCACAGAAATTGCAGATTAATCAAACATGACATACATTTTTTTGCTTCTAAACCTCAGGAAGATATCAAATATCATTTTCTGTGTGGAAGCCTAATGGTGTTTAGTCTGTCATTTCACCCCAGTGAGGCAAATCTTCAAGATTACATGAATCCCAGGGAAGCTGGTTTGGCAGGGTTCTCAGGGCTGTCTCCTCATTGTGTCCTAAGTTATTAGCAGGCCTTCATAATTTTATTAATTTGCCCATCTTTGTTTAAGAGTGAATGCAAAGAGAACAATTTAAACAGTAGGCTTCTCTACATGTACTCAATATTATCTTCCAGGTTGACAATACCTCTGGGACACTGAGGTTCCTTTAAGTGCCCAGGCATATGTGCACTTGCATAAGTGCACTCCAATATGCAGATACATAAGGCAAAGCCTTTCCATATGATGTCCTTCTCTGTGCTTGGTGCAAAGGCTTTCTGAACAGGTTCTAAAACCTTATTTGAATACAGATTATGACTATAGTATCTTTAAGAAGCCTAGATGAATTATATAAATACAGTTTTGAGCGAGGAAAGCTAACACATATTTGTAGCTTACTATCACATGCCTTCTTAGAGGCATAGAAAGAAGGCATAGAAAACAAAAATACATGATGACAACAAACACTTGATAATTGACAGGAATAGAATAAAATTTAAGAACATATATCAAATACAATTTAAAATCTTAAAACTTTTTTAGCATTTTAATCTAGAAAATCTTTGCTTGGAAATACAAAACATCTGTTGAACATTTTACATTAAGCTGAGTTAATCTCTCTGTTCTGTAGACAGTAGATGATAGGGTTTATGAAAGGGGGCACCATGACGTAGAACACGGCTGTCAGCAGACTTTTAAAGGATGCTTTAATTGACATGGGCCCTAAGACAGCAATCATTGCAGACATTACAAACAATAAAAAACTTACCAGCTGTGGAGTACACCTGGATAAGGCTTTATTGCGGGTTTCCAGGGAATGCATCCTGAGCACAGTTGAAAATATATTACAGCATGACATAGAGAAAAAGGCAAAACATACTAAGGTGAGGCAAGCACTTACAACAAGGAACACAGATTCAGAAAACTGGACATCTGAAGATGATACTCTCATGACTTGAGGTATATCACAGAAATAGTGATGAATCACATTGGACTTTGTAAAGGGAAGCCTGAACATGTTGCCTGTGTGGATTGCAGAATAGACCAAGCCACTGACCCAAGAGCCACCTGCTGCCTCTGTGCACACACATGGGTTGATGGTCAACCCATAGTGCAGAGGGTGGCAAATGGCCACATATCGGTCATAAGCCATCACCACAAGGAGAGCAAGATCTACAGATGCAAAGAAAATATAAAAGAAAATCTGAGCTGCACATTCTTTGAGTGAGATAGATGTACTGCCAGTCAGAGAATTCACAGTCAATTTGGGAACACTTACTGAGAGGGATAAATTGCTCATGAAAAAGTACATTGGAGAGTGAAGATGTAGGTTCATCACAATGATGGTACAAGGTATAAGATTCCCAGTCAAGGCTCCCAGGTATATCACTAACAACAGCAGATCTTGCAACACCTGGAGCTCTTGGGAGCTTGAGATCTCCAGGAGGAGGAATTCTGTGAAGATGGTGAAATTGTCCATGTCTGCTATATGCTACAGCAACCTAGAATGAAGAAGAAAGTGGTAAGATGATGCAAAAACCCACAAAGGCAGACAACCCATCACACCTATAAATAAAGGCAGCTATTAGCATCAGTGTATGGCTTCTACAGTAAATCAAGAAAGAAGAATTGGAAAAAAGGCAAATATTTTGAAGTTAATGGGTGAGCATATTTCTTTCTGAGGTTCCTTTTCAAATCAACTGCCATCCCACATCAGTTTTTAAAATCACAGGATTATTGAGCTAAGAACATGACAAAAATTAAAATGAGATCAAGACCCTACAACGTTTTACTATTCAGCACATTTACATTATTTCCCCAAAACGGTTTTTCAAACAGTGCTGGGACATACTAGGGATCATTTTCTCATTCCCTTCGATATTGAACAATCTTCCTAGACATACCTAAGACAGGTTCAGGTATCAGTACAGTGGGTCCAGCTTTTAGTTATTCTCTCTGCCCAGCTGCTCTAAAAAGTGTCTACATAACAAGGTCAACTAATGAATGAATGCGCTTCCGCTGACAATGGTTGTAATCCAAATAAGAGAAAAAAGATTATACTTCACTGTCTTTTAATTTCTGTTGTTCTCCATGACATGTATGAGCCCTCCTTTCTTCCTTTGCAATGCCATCTATAAATAGTGTGATTATATTCACAACCAAATTGCTTTCATTTTCTTGTTGGCAGTGTGTGGCCATTTCCTTTGCTTTGCCCTGCTTCACCTCTTCTCCTGTGCACTGTATATAAGAAAAGCATTCCACCTAACACTGCTCCTTTAATAAACAGCCTTCTTTCTGCCAAGAATGTATTCCAATATTTAATTAAATGCTAAATATCTATCCAGACCTCTTACCTATATGCTTTGCTAGATTTTTCTGAAATCTCCTAATTAAAAATTAAATATTCTAATCTCTGCCTCCTAGTTTTGACTTGTGTCATAGCTTTTAATTTTAAAAAGTTTCAATTTTTATTATTATATTATTCTTTTAGTAGTAAAATTAATTTGCCTCAGCCTCCCGAGAAAGGAGTGAGCTTTAATTTCAGTACTATTTAATTTCTTCTTTAAAAGAATAGAAGTGTGGCTCGGCGCATAGGTTGTCAGCCACATACACTGAACATGGTGGGTTTGGACTCAGGCTGGGCCAAGCAAACAACAATGACAACTACCACCAAAAAATAGCTGGGCATTGTGGTGGGGACCTGTAATCCCAGATACTTGGGAGGGGGGCAAGAGAATAGCTTAAGCCCAAGAGTTTGAGGTTACTTTGAGCTGTGACGCCAGGGCACTCTACCAAGGGTGACAGCTTGAGACTCTGTCTCCAAAACAAACAATCAAACAAACAAACAAACAAACAAAAAAACCCCTAGAAGTGTGGGTGGGGCCTGTGGCTCAGTGAGTGGGGCACCAGTCCCATATATTGAGGGTGGCAGGTTCGAAACTGGTCCTGGACAAACTGCAACAAAAAAATAGCCAGGCATTGTGGTGGGCGCCTGTAGTCCTAGCTACTTGGGAGGCTGAAGCAAGAGAATCACCTAAGCCCAGGAGTTGGATGTTGCTGTGAGCTGTGATGCCACAGCACCCAACCAGGGCAATAAAGTGAAACTTTGTCTCAAAAAAACCCAAAAAACTAGAAGTGTGAGTTATAATTTTAAAATACAAAATGGCAGCCTGAGCAAGAGCTAGATCCTATCTCTACTAAAAATATAAAAATTAGCTAGGTACTGTTTCAGGTGCCTGTTTCAGCACAGTGGGTCTCAGCTACTAAGTAGTCTCAGCTACTTAGAGGCTGAGGAATAGGATTTTTTGAGCCTAAGAGTTTGAGTTTGCTGTGAACTATGACTCCATAGCACTCTACCCAGGGAGAGAGAGTGAAACTCTGTATGAAAAAAAAAAAAAAATATATATATATATAGTATTTTCCATTGTTATGTATATACAATTCATGTGTCATTTCACGAATACCTTACAGGGAAGGTGATTGGTGGGATTACACCTGCGGTGCATCTTACAAGGGTATATGTGAAACTTAGTAAATGTAAAATGTAAATATCTTAACATAATAACTAAGAAAATGCCAGGAAGGTTATGTTAACCAGTGTGATGAAAATGTGTCTAACGGTCTATAAAACCAGTGTATGGTGCCCCATGATAGCATTAATGTACACAGTTATGATTTAATTAAAAATAATAATAAAAAAGAATACCTTACAATTTATGCTAACATTTTATTTGTATAACAATAATAATGAACTGCTTATAATGGTTTATATTCACATGATTGTTCAATGATACTTTGGCAAAACTATTTATGCTCGTTTTTGTACCGTAAGTCATTTACTTATTTTTGATTTCTTTAGTTATTCTAATTTTACTAATGAAGAAAGAAAATTTGAAAAGAAGAGTCCTGGGCGGCGCCTGTGGCTCAGTCGGTAAGGTGCCGGCCCCATATACCGAGGGTGGCGGATTCAAACCCGGCCCCGGCTAAACTGCAACCAAAAAACAGCTGGGCTTTGTGGCGGGCACCTGTAGTCCCACCTGCTCGGGAGGCTGAGGCAAGAGAATTGCTTAAGCCCAGGAGTTGGAGGTTGCTGTGAGCTGTGTGAGGCCATGGCACTCTACCGAGGGCGATAAAATGAGACTCTGTCTCTACAAAAAGAAAAAAAAAAGAAAAGAAGAGTGCTATAAACTATCAAAATGCACTACTCCATATTAACTGACACAATTGATCATAGTGGTGGTTATTGAAGTGCACCAGTCTTAACAATTAGTTTTGCTTTGCTTTATCAAAACCACACAATAGTTACTGGTCATTAGAACTTGCATTGTCTTGCTCCCATTCACAGTTTAAATATTGTTTTTCTCCTCTGTTTATTCAAATTCTCAAGTTTCCCTGTGCTAAAGTTACCTAACATTATCTCCTTCAGAATTTATCATGATGGTAAAATGCAACACAAGGCATACTTTTGAGTCTAAGAGAAACTTCTGTATATTTCTCTGTTTCCTGTTATCTTAGTAATATTTAGAAATGGTTTACTTCATAATTTTTAAGGGTGGTCAACAATACTATAAAGAAGCATTGCCAACTTCATGTTAATTGTTAAACCGAGGACATACAATAATATACTAAAATGATTAGCATACAGCATCTATAGACGATCACACGCAGGATATAACACAAGTGGCTCATAGTAATAACTATGCAGGATATTTTGACGTTTTAAAAATATTTCAGATAGTATATTTGTTTACATTACCATTTCCATGAAATCCACATAGGTATGAGAGTTATCCTTTAAGCTCTAGTTCAAGAAGGGCAGCGCCTGTGGCTCAGTGAGTAGGGTGCCGGCCCCATATATCGAGGGTGGTGGGTTCAAACCTGGCCCTGGCCAAACTGCAACAAAAAATAGTGGGGCATCATGGCAGGCGCGTGTAGTCCCAGCTACTAGGGAGGCCAAAGTAAGAGAATCACCTAATCCCAAGAGCTGGAGGTTGCTGTGACTTGTGACGTTCACAGCACTCAACCAAGGGTGACAAAGTAAGACTCTGTCTCTAAAAAAATAATAATAAAAAAATAAAATCCACTTCAAGAATAATTTATTGTACCTACAATATTTCAATTCCTAGGGAACTGTTGTCATACTAGTTTCAACTAGTTTTAATTTTTTAACCTACAGTATTGCAGACAATCAGGTCCTACTTTTAAAATCAAATCACCTCGGGCAGCCCCTGTGGCTCCAAGGCATAGGGTGCTGGTCCCATGTACCGTAGGTGCCGGGTTCCAACCCAGCCCTGGCCAAAAACTGCAAAAAAAAAAAAATAATAATAATAATGATAACCTGAAATAATTACTAAAATCAGAAACATTTCATCTATTCTATGAGCATATATTTATATGCATACAGGAATAATGAAGCATGCAGTGTTTGGACATACCATAGCTACTTTAGTGAATTATTTATTAATAATGTTAAAAATGCACAAATTAAGACATACAAATGCAATACATAATATGAAATAACAAATTTACTTTCCTTAGCAAGAATATTACTTTTGGGTAATTTAAAGAGACGTGACAAAATCTGTGATCATACCATTTCTTCATACCTAAATTTCAAGGGGTTACTTCTCAGGGAGATTCATGCTACCCTAAATCACATAAATAACTCTGCTGCTAGATTCTTTATAAGCAATATCGTTCTTTAGAAATCACACATATGGGTCATCCTTCTAGAAAGCCTTTGGGAACTGATGACTTCAACCTCCAGATGCCAGCTTTTCTCCTATATCTGGTTGGTAAAGATTCTCTGGCAACATCTAGAGATTAGTTCAATTATAATAATGTGATGTAATAATAAAATTGACAAAGAAATTTTTTATGGCACTTAACAAAAGAGAAGTACTCTATAATGTTTCCTAGGTTTTGAGAGAGTCAATACATTTTCAAATTAATGTTTGATTATAAAAATAATTTGCTTACATTATAATCTATGAAAGTGTGTAACACCTAATAAAATTATATTTCCTTAGAGATTTGGACTCATATTATGGCATAAAGTTAAAGATATAAAATTTAAATATAATTAAAGTTAATTTAAATACCCCAAATCAATCAATAGCTATTAATGAGAAATCAGTAACATTTTACTATTTTATTATTTTATTTTATCGATTCAGTCGCACTATGTTGCCCTCAGTAGAGTGCCCTGGCATCATAGTTCACAGCAACTTCAAACTTTTGAGCTTAAGCGATCCTCTTGCCTGGAGCTCCTGAGTAACTGGGACTACAGGTGCCTGCCACAATGTGCAGCTAGTTTTTTTTAGAGACAGGATATCACTCTTGCTCAGGCAAGTCTTAAACTCCTGACCTCCAGCAATCCACCTGTGTCAGCCTCCCAGAGTGCTAGGATTACAGGCATGAGCCACCATGCCCAGCCCATGAGTAACAATTTAGAATGGATTTTTAATGGAAAGAAAGTATAAGATGAAGAAATCATGATACAAAGTTGGTTTCTTTTCTTTTTAATTTTGATGGATTTAAGGGTACAAGTGGTTTTTGATTACATGGATAAATTATATAATGTTGATGCCTGGGATTGTAGTGTACCTGTCACTTGAATAATTCATTATACTGTACCAATAGGTCGTTTTTTTCCCCCATAAACCCCCTCCCATTACCCCCTTATAAGTCTCCAGTGCCCTTTGTACCACACTCTGTATGCTTCGGTGTATTGGTAGTTTGGCTCTCACAGGTGAGAACATGTGCTATTTGGTTTTCTATTCCTGCGTTCTAAGTAAAGACATTACTTCATTCTTTTTTAGGGCTAAGTAATATTTTATGGTGCATATATCTCACATTTTCTTTATCACAGTGTGTTCCTTATTCATCAAAAGTGCTTGGAACAGATCTTTGTTCATGTTCTGTGGCCAGGTTGTTAGGTACCACACCCTCAGAAGCCTTCTTTAGGAAACCAGCCACATTGTCAGTATTCTGAAAGTTCTACTTCGTAGCTGTCAGTCTTGACAGAGTGGAATGAAGGAGAAGCTAAGAAGCTCTGAGGAAAGTCTAGAAAATGAAAACTCAAAAATCAAATATCTACATCCCATCTAAACAACATCAACAAAGCTAGAAAACCCCACGGGAAATTTTGTACATTTTGTTAACAGAGGTAGGACGGCAGCGCCTGTAGCTCAGTGGGCTGGGCAGCGGCCACATACACAGAGGCTAACAATTAGAACTTGGCCCGGGGCTGCTAAACAACAATAAAAACCGCAAAAACAAGAAACAATTAATAGCTGGGCATTGTGGTGGGCGCCTGAAGACCCAGCTATTTGGGAGGCTGAGCCAAGAGAATTGCTTAAGCCCAAGAGTTTGAGGTTGCTGTGAGCTGTGATGCCACAGCACTCTACCCAGGGCAATATAGTGAAACACTGTCTCAAAAAAAAAAATTCAAGAAACAATTTTCAAATCCATTATTTTGGGTAATTTCCAAAGTGCCCCATATATGCACAGTTCAGTTTAACTATCAATAGCCTTGTTATTTTCTTATTGGGTTCTTTTTGACGTTAAAAAAATCTCTGATTTTTGTAGAACACAAATGTCTTGATGCTGTAATTGGGTAAATGAGGTGAAAGCTATATTGATTAGTAGGATGTAAGCACTCCAATATGTAGAAATAATCAACACATGAAATCCTATAATGGCATAAATGTATTTATGATCTATGTACAAATGACTTAATAAATAAATATATATATATCCCTGGTTTAAAACCAAGAATGTGTAGTGAGTGTGTCCACAGATTATAACAGGGTAGAGGAAAGACATTGAGCAACCCAAAGAATAGCAAGGAGATTGTGTTGTTTGTGAAGTGGTTTAGTAGCATTTTGTAGATTCTTTGCTAGATTTAATATGTTGATGTAGAAAAGCTTTTTTCTACTTTTTTTGCAGAAGGGAGCTACAATCAGGCTACACTGACAGGCATATAGAGGCACACCATCTGGGGCTCTGGTACTGTTTCCACCTAAACATTCCATACTTAATAGTGCCTTGCTCCATAGGCTCTAAATACAGGCATAGGGTCATTGTGCCCTGCTGGAATTTGCTGTGAAGAGCCATAAGCTTCCTGTTTTGTTAGCATCAGGGAGGCTAGCAGGAATGGACCAGGACCTTGTCTCACGCTGATGATACCTCAGATGCTGGTGGGCTATGTGAACTGTCATTTCCTGTTACTAGAGGTTTTATTTTTAACTAAATAAAAATCTATAGATTCTCTTCTCTCCAACCCACAAAACAAAAACATTTATGATATTTTTAACACAGTAGAAAATAAACTGATACATATTTAAAATATTCACTTAATTTGTTAAAATCATGTGTTTTGTTTAATGCAATCATAGATCATTATGAAAATTACATTTCACAAAACAAAAAGAAATCAGGGAGAAGAGAGACAGTGTTTTACATTTTTGTAAATATCTTTAATATCATGTTTATTCTATTTATTACTATTATTTTTGTTTGTTTGTTTTTTGAGACAGAGCCTCTCCCTGGGAGAGGCATCACAGCTCCCAGCAACCTCCAACTCCTGAGTTTAAGTGATTCTCTTGCCTCAGCCTCCCAAGTAGCTGGGACTCCAGGTACCCGCCACAATGCCGGTCTATTTTTTGTTGCAGTTATTTAGCTGTTTGGGCAGGGTTCGAACCCACCACCCTCGAGGTACGTGGCTGGCACCGCAACCATTGTGCTACGGGCACCAAGCCAAAAAAGTATATTCTTAAACTTGCTTCTTCATTAGCTTTGTTGCAATGTTATTAGGTTTATTAAATGTATATGAAGAAAGTATGCCTCATAGAATTGGTAGGGCTCAGACATCAATCCCCCTAAATGAAGTCCTCAGAAGCAGTTTCAGAAGCAAAAGTTTTTCTCTGACCTTCTCCTGCCTGCCCATTCTCCACTAGCCTAACTATAGAAACTGGAATCACTTTCCCAAGATGGGTCATAGAAATTAGAACCCCTTTCCCCTAAATCCAGTGATGGAACTAAAAATTATTACTCTAACTTTACCTCCACCCTTCTGTGTAAACATTGGCCATACGGAAATTATCTGACCTACAGTTTTTGACTGTTAGGGCATAAGATCCCCATTCCAGAGAGGGACCTGTCCTCATCCAGGAGGAAGGATGCTGCACAGAGAAGCCAAGAAGAATCTAAACAGACAGGCCTTACTGGGTTTCCTCACTCAATGTGTTTACATTAGATCATATTCTTTCTGTCCAATCATATTTCTATGTGACTATCTATAGTTTGTAAAGATTAAGCATGAAAAGACCAATTTTCCCTGTATCTTTGGGTCTTCAGTTTGAAGGTTCCCATGTATACACATTAAATGAATTTGTATGCCTTTTCTCCAATTAATGTACCTTTTGTGAGTTGACTTTCAGTAAACCTTTGAGGGCCAAAGGGAATATGGGCCCACCTACCCTTTACTTTGTATACAGCTGGAAAAGGGAAGAATTATTTAATATTACTTAGATTGTTACTGTTCTTTGCTACTACAGCAAAACTCAACAAGTTATTTTTTTAAAAGAATACTTGCAATTTGGTATCTGAAACTTTTCATTTTCTGACGTAAATCTCTGCTGCATTCTGACTGTACATTTTACACAAACATGATTGTGTAGCATCATATATTGATCATCTGAAAATACTGGCTCACAGAGCAATGCAAATATCCCTAACATACTTCATTATACAATGCCCACATAAATCATATTTATTAACATTACTACTAATGTTCCTGAAAGAATTCAAGTATCAGGAAAACACCAAGCTGATGTCAGGGACACAAGTTTCTAAAATTCTACTTGCGAGTTGATGCTCAAATGTTGTCATGAAGAGCATTTTTTGTGTTGTTTTTACTCCATTTGTTTTTGAAAAAATGTCTGCCAAAGCCCAAAGTCTGATTACCTTTAGTCTGTCTATGAGGAAAAATCCCCATTTATTTCTGTGGCTGTGTCTTGCCTTTAATCCATTTTATTCTAGATGAATCTAGCTAGTAGTGAATTAAAGTGATTGACCTTTTCAGCATTGATGTATCTATGTAGAAATTAATGCTACTGGGCAGTGCCTGTGGCTCCGTGAGTAGGGCGCGGGCCCCATATACCGAGGGTGGAGGGTTCAAACTTGGCCCTGGCCAAACTGCAACAATAACCAAAAAAATTAGCCAGGCATTGTGGCAGGCACCTAGTCCCAGCTACTTGGGAGGCTGAGGCAAGAGCGTCACCTTTAGCCCAAGAGCTGGAGGTTGCTGTGAGCTGTGATGCCACAGCACTCTACCAAGGGTGACAAAGTGAGACTCTGTCTCTAAAAAAATAAAAATAAATCAATGCTACTGATCTTTTATGAAACTCTAAGAAAAGAAATAGCAGAATGTAGACATGGAACAATTGGAAGACATGTAACAAATGGAAGAACACACCATCCTCATGCCAGAGAGTAATCAACATTATTAAAATTTCTATATTTCCCAAAGCAATCTACAGATTCAATGCAATCCCTATTAAAACACCAACATCATACTTTCAAGATGTGGAAAAAATAATTCTTTCTTTTGAATGAAACCAGAAAAAATCCCCTATAGCCAAGGCAATTCTTAGTAATAAAAACAAAGCTGGGGGCATCACCCTACCAGACGTTAGGCTACATTACAAGTCCATAGTGATCAAAACAGAATGGTAATGGCCCCAAAATAGAGACAGACATTTGGGGAGAAATAAAGGCACTTTGTTGGCAGAATTTCTTCTTGATCAGGAGAGGTCTATCTTTGTTACATTAAGGCGTTTGACTGATTGAGCAGGGTGAGGCCCACCCACATTATGGAGGGTACTCTGTCTGTAGAATTGGTTTGAAGTGTTCTCTCTATCTCTCTTTTTTTAAGAAAGGGTCTCACTATGTTGCCCTGGGCAGAGTGCCATGGCATCATCACAGCTCATAGCAACCTCAATCTCTTGGGCTCCAAGAGAGCCTCTTGCGCAGCTCCACCACCATGCCCAGCTAATTTTTCTATTTTTAGTAGAGACAGGTCTCGCTCTCACTCAGGCAAGTCTTGAATTCCTAAGCTCAAGCAATCCACCTGCCTCAGACTCTCAGAGTGCTAGGATTACAGGCATGAGCCGCTGCGCCTAGCCCAAAGTGCACTCTAAAACACAACTTCACAGAAGTTTTGGAACAATGTTTAATTAAATATCTGGGCACTGTGACACATACACTCAAATTTACCCAAAAGATTAATCATCATAAGTGCATAACTTGCCAACTTGGCATCCATGCACATCTCCCTAAGCTTTCGATAGTCCTCAATTAAAGATGATAATAAGGCCATAGTGATATGATACAACCATTCTATATAGACTGAAAACATACTACACATTTCTCAGTTGAGAACACAAAGCTTTGGGGTTATGTTAGCTTTCCTTGATATCTCATAACTTACGTCATGTAAAGTTAGCAATATATAAACACTACAACACAGTCAATCAGCATAAATTACATGGTAAATGATATGAAAAGGAAGAAAACTGGGTGGTGCCTGTGACTCAAAGGAGTAAGGCCCCAGCCCCATATGCCAGCTGTGGTGGGTTCAAACCCAGCCCCGAGCAGAAACTGCAAAAAAAAAAAAAAAAAAAAAAGAGAGAGAGAGAGAGAGAAGAAAACTATGACATTTTACACACACACACACATGGTAGGGTGACCCAAATCTTCATTCCTGAAGAGACCAGGCCATAAGTAGTCCTGCCTAACTTGATTGCTTTAGTTTCCATTTACTTTAATCAGAGGAACTAGCAGTAATTTGAATTGCCCTAAGGGATCTCATGTAGACCAGACATACTCTTATTTACCTGCATTGTGGAGTAGCATTCTAATTTCTCCTTTGAAGTCTGCATCAATCATTCTACTCAATAGTATAACTCCCCCTTTTGCCTGTGATTCAGAGGTACAAGGAGCCCAAAGTTGCCAGTTGACCATTTTGATTTCCAGTTCAATAGAATGATTGTTCTATCTCGTGGTGGATGTATTTCTCCCTTTGGACTAAGACTTCTGGGTTAGGAGACTATAAAGTTGCAAGACATGAAGCAAATACATAGCTGTGGATCACTAGGAGAAGTAGTATGTAGTGTAACTCCCATTTCTACCTCTTGATTTTTCAATCCAGATATCCTGGCCAAGACAGAATGAGCAGTGTATCTTGGACTTATATTCAGAGCATATACAGACTCCTGAAATAATTTATCCCCGTCTGTAAAGTTGCCAGTAATTTAATGAAGTCTTCAAGTATTGTTAACAGAGTGTTCAAATGGTCTATTCTACTACTGTGGCAGGCCAGACAGTTGAGATAGTGGACAACATAATATGACCAGTGAATTCCAGAAGTATGGTCCCTGTGCTGCACTTTATTTGCTGTGAGTTTCCTTAATCAGAAGAAATGCTATGTGCAATACCATAGTGTTAGATAATGCATTCCATAAGTCCACAGATGGTTTGAGCAAAAGTTTTCTGTGCAGAGGGGGAAAACCCATATCTATAGTCTCAGTCCTTACAGGAATAAAATGCTATCCTTTACCTAAGGATGCAATCCATTGTGATCCACCAGCATTTGAGCTGGAGAGTCTTTTTTTCTCTGTTGCCCTATATAGAGTACCATGACATCATTGTAGCTCACAGCAATCTCAATCTCTTAGGCTCAAGCAATCCTCCTGCCTCAACCTCCTGAGTTGACTAGAGGCACCTGTTACAATGCCAGTCTAGTTTTTTCTATTTTTTTAAATAGAGATGGTGTCTCACTCTTGCTCAGGCTGCTCTTGAATTCCTGAGCTCAAGCAATCCACCTCCCAGAGTGCTAGGATTATAGGTGTGAGCCACTGTGGCCAGCCTGAGCTGGGAATTTAAATCCCTGAACTTATCCTTTTCTTCTTAATTGTGGAATGACATTAGAACCAACATTCCAATGTTATTAAGGTCATTAGTTTCACCAAAATGTTTGAAAGTAATGTATATGTGATGATGTAGATGCTTCCCTTGTTAAGTGTCAGAAATATCCAGTGGTGATACTTTATATATCTGTAATGCCACTTCGTGGCATAGACTATCACTGTTTTCTTTCTTTCTTTCTTTCTTTCTTTCTTTCTTTTTCTTTCTTTCTTTCTTTCTTTCTTTCTTTCTTTCTTTCTTTCTTTCTTTCTTTCTTTCTTTCTTTCTTTTCTTTTCTTTTGTTTTTTTTTTTTAATTTTTTTATTGTTGGTGATTCATTGAGGGTACAATAAGCCAGGTACACTAATTGCATTTTTTAGGTAAAGTCCCTCTTGCAATAGTGTCTTGACCCCAGAAGGTGTGGCACACACCACGGCCCCATCCCCTTCCCACCTTCCCTTTCTCTGCTCTTCCTTTCCCCACCCCTTCTTAAGTCCTTTATCCATCTCGAATATATTTTTGTGAGTAGGAAAGGTGTGCGTCCAGGTTCAGTCTTTTATATGTGGATATCCAGTTCTCCCAACACCATTTATTGAACAGGGAGTCTTTTCCCCAAGGTATGTTCTTATTTGGCTTATCAAAGATTAGGTAGTTGTAAGATGTTAGTTTCATTTCCTGGTTTTCTATTCGATTCCAAGTGTCTATGTCTCTATTTATGTGCCAGTACCATGCTGTCTTGACCAATATGGCTTCGTAGAACAGCCTAAAATCTGGTATGCTGATGTCCCCAGCTTTATTTTTATTACCAAGAACTGCCTTAGCTATATGGGTTTTTTTCTGGTTCCATACAAAACGCAGAATCATTTTTTCCAAATCTTGAAAGTATAATGTTGTATTTTAATAGGAATGGCATTGAATAGGTAGATTGCTTTGGGAAGTATAGACATTTTGACAATGTTGATTCTTCGCATCCATGAGCATGTATGTTCTTTCATTTGTTAATATCTTCTGCTATTTCCTTTCTGAGGATTTCATAATTTTCTCTGTAGAGGTCCTTCCCCTCCTTCATTAGATATATTCCTAGGTATTTCATTTTCTTTGAAACTATGGTGAAGGGAGATGTGTCCTTAATTAGCATCTCATCTTGACTATTTTTGGAATATACAAAGGCTACTGACTATTGGACATTGATTTTATACCCTGAAACATTACTGTATTTTTTGATGACTTCTAGCAGTCTTGTGATTGAGTCTTTGGGCTTCTCTATGTATACAATCATGTCATCAGCAAAGAGGGACAGTTTGTCCTGCTCTGCTCCCATGGGGATTCCCTTTATTTCCTTGTCCTGCCTAATTGTATTGGCTAGAACTTCTAGCACTATGTTGAATAGTAAAGGTGACAGAGGACAACATTGTCTGGTTCCAGTTCTAGGAGGAAAAGCTTTCAGTTTTACTCCATTCAGTAAAATATTAGCTGTGGGTTTGTCATAGATAGCTTCAATCAGTTTTAGAAATGTGCCACCTATGCCTATACTCTTCAGTGTTCTAATTAGAAAAGGATGCTGGATTTTATCATATGCTTTTTCTGCATCTATCGAGAGCCTCATATGATCTTTATTTTTGCCTCTGTTAATATGATAGATAACGTTTATGGACTTGCGTATGTTAAATCAGCCTTCCCTCACTGGGATATAACCTACTTGATCATGATGAATGACTTTTTTGATGATAAGCTGTAATCTATTGCCTAGGATTTTGTTGAGAATTTTTGCATTTATATTCATGAGTGAAATTGGTCTGAAATTCTCCTTTTGGTTGTCTTTTTCTGGTTTTGGTTTCAGTGTGATGTTTGCTTCATAGAATGTTTTGGGGGAAGAGTCTTTCCTCCTCAATTTTTTGGAATAATTTCTGCAGTACAGCAATAGCTCTTCCTTGAAGGTATTATGGAATTCTGGTGCGAAGCCTTCTGGACCAGGGCATTTTTCGATTGGAAGATTTTTTTATTATTTATTTAATCTCAGTGCTTGAAATTGGTCTTTTCAGGAGCTCTGTTTCTTCCTCGCTAAGTCTAGGTAAGGGTGTGATTCCAAATATTGATCCATTTGCTTCACATTGTCAAATTTCTGGGCATAGAGTTCCTGGTAGTATTCAGAGATGATCTCTTGTAGCTCTGTGGTATCAATTGTTATTTTCCCTTTATCATTTCTCATTGAGGTTACTAGCAATTTTACTTTTCTATTTCTAATTAGTCTGGCCACTGGTTTATCTCTTTTATTTATTTTTTTCAAAAAACCAACTCCTTGTTTCATTAATTTCTGAATCATTCTTTAGTTTTCAATTTCACTGATCTCTGATTTAATTTTGGATATTTCTTTTCTTCTACTGGGTTTAGGCTTAGATTGTTCTTTTTCCAATTCCATAAGATGGCTTGTGAGTTTCTTGATGTGCTTTCTTTCTGTTTTTCAAATGTAGGCATCTAAAGTGATCAATTTTTCTCTCAAAACTGCTTTTGCAGTATCCCACAGATTTTGGTAGCTTGTGTATTCATTGTTGTTGTGTTCAAGAAGTTAATGATTTTCTGTTTTATTTCTTCCTGCACTCATCTGTTATTCAACAGAAGGTTGTTTAATTTCCATGCCTTTGTATGGTGTTGAACATGTTTGTTATAGTTGGGTTCCACCTTTAGTGCCTTATGGTCTTAGAAGATACAAGGTAAAATTTCAGTCTTCTTATTCTGTTGATATTTGTTTTGTGTCCCAGGAGATGATCAATTTTGGAGAATGTTCCATGGGGTGATGTGAAGAATGTATATTCTTTTTTTTTTTTTAAGTACAAATGGGAAAAATATGGAACGCTTCACGAATTTGCGTGTCATCCTTGCGCAGGGGCCATGCTAATCTTCTCTGTATCGTTCCAATTTTATTATATGTGCTGCCGAAGCGAGCACGAATGTATATTCTTTATCTTTGGGATGGAGTGTTCTATATGTGTCTATCAAGCGTAGGGTCTAGGGTCTCATTTAAATCTAGTATATCTTTGTTTAATTTCTGTTTAGAGGATTTGTCCAGCTCTGTAAGAGGAGTGTTAAAGTCCCGTTATTATTGTATTATCAGATACCATATTGCTCAGACTGAGTAAGGTCTGTTTCAATAAACTGGGAGCATTTAAATTGGGTGCATAAATATTTAGAATTGAAATATCTTCTTGGTGCATTTTTCTGTTGACCTATAAAAAGTGACCATTTTTGTCTTTTTTGACTTTATGTTGCTTTAAATCCACATGTATCTGAAAATAAGATCACAACTCCTCTTATGTTCTGAATTCCATTTGCCTGTAAAATTGTCTTCCAATCCTTAACTCGGAGTTTTAATTTATCTTTTGAAGCCAGCTGTGTTTCTTGCAGACAGCAAATGGATGGCTTGTGTTTTTTAATCCAGTCATCCAATCTATGTCTCATCAGTGGGGAATTCAAGCCATCAACATTTATTGAGGTAATGGTAAGTGTGGTAGCATTCTATTCTTCTTATTTTGTGAGAGTCTATTGCTTAGTTTTATCTTTGTATCAGTGTGGAGGTTAGATTCTGTCCTTTAATTTCTGAGTTTTTACTGCCGCTGATCCATTGTGATGGTCAGTGTGTAGAACAGGTTAAAGTATTTCCTATAGAGCTGGTCATGTTGTGGCAAATTTCTTCAATGTTTTTATATTCATAAATGATTTGATTTCTCCATCAATTTTAAAGCTTAGCTTAGCAGGGTACAGAATTCTGGGCTGGAAATTGCTCTGTTTAAGTAGACTAAAGGTAGATGACCATTGTCTTCTTGCTTAGAAAGTTTCATTGGAGAAGTCTGCTGTCACTCTGATGAATCTGCCTCTGTAGGTCAACTGGCGCTTACTCTTGGTAGCTTATAGAATCTTTTCTTTTGTCTTGACTTTGGATAGGTTCATCACAATGTCTCTTGGAGAAGCTTGGTTAGAGTTGAGGTGACCTGGGGTCCGATATCCCTCTGAAAGCAGTGTGTCAGAATCTTGGGTGATATTTGGGAAATTTTCATTTATAATATTCTCTAGTATGGCTTCAATTCCTCTGCAGCATTCTTCTTCTTTTTCTGGGATTTCTATAACTCGTATGTTGGAATACTTCATAAAGTCCCATAATTCTGACAGTGAACACTCTGCTTTCTCTCTCTTCTTTTCTGCCTCTTCAACTATCTGAGTTGTCTCAAGAGCTTTGTCCTCTACCTCTGAAATTCTTTCTTCTGCATGGTCTAACTTGTTGCTGATACTTCCCTTTGCATCTTTCAGTTCCCTAATTGACTCCTTCAGTTCCTTCAGCTCCTTTCTATAATCTTCATATCGTTCGTCTGTTTTTAGATTCTGGTTTTGGTTTTCTTTCTGTTTATTTTTCACTTTATTAGCAGTTTCCTTCATTGTTTCCATCTTTTCTTCATTGTTTTCGTCATGTGTATTCTAAATTCCCTTTCTGTCATTCCTAACATTTCTTTATAGGTAGAATCCTCTGCAGTAGCTACCTCATGGTCCTTTGGAGGGGTTGCTCTGGACTGGTTCTTCATGTTGCCTGGAGTTTTCTGCTGATTCTTCCTCATGAATGATTTCTTTTATCTGTTTTTTTACCCTAATTTTTCTTTCACTTTCTCTTGCTCTTTAAGTTGCTATGCCTATAGACTAACGTTTCGATGAGTCCTTTTGGTACAGGACCAGAAGGATGAGAAGGTTGAAGAACAAGAAGGGCTGAAAGAAAGACAGAAAGAATGAAAAGAAAATAGAGAAAGGCGAGGGGGTGGGTAAAAGGTAATATTGACAAAATAAAGAGAGGCACAGAAAGAGGGAGAGAGAGCAATATAGGTGTACAGTAGGGTACTTTGACAAAATCTTAAAATTAAAGCAAACCTCTGGGGGTGCCTGGTTGGGTGGTTCCCTTGAGGTCAGCAGCTCTTTGCTAACCTGATTGGACACAGTACCCCACCTCTACGAAGTAGAGAAGAAAGACAAAAATGTTCTAAATCAAACCAAAACAAGAAAACAGAAAATTTTACATGTAAAATTGGGTGAAAAACAAATAATAGGGGTAGAACCACTAGCAAAAATGAAGTTCTAATTATTGAAAAGGTAGCCATGGGAAATTGTTTTTAAACTAGGCAGAAAGAAAAAAAGAAAAAATCGGTACAAAAAGGTTGAAATTAAAAAACAAAACAACAGGGTGGCACCTGTGGCTCAACGGGGTACGTCGTCAGCCCTATATGCCGAAGGTGGTGGGTTCAAACCAAGCCCTGGGCAAAACCTGCAAAAAAAAAAAAAAAAAACAAAAAAACCCCCAAATAACAAAAACACCAAAACAGTTCACTGGTAAGTCCTTTCCAGTTTCCAGTCTCGCTGCTGCTATACTTACAGCTGCAGTTGGGATTAGACCAATCGAACACACGTGACGACTTGCCAGTATTCCACTGTTTTTGTCCTCCTCTTGGGGTCCAGAAATCTCTTGCTGACTCCCTGTATCCTCAAAGGGATCATTATAGGCAGATCCCACCAGCCAGAGGTACCTGGAGTCTTATCTCCCCAGACTCCCGGTGCCCAGTTGCAGGAAAGCTGTTACTCGGCCTCCATCTTGCTCTCACTCCCTCTTTTTTATTTTATTTTATTTTATTTATTTATTTATTTGAGACAGAGTCTCATGCTATTTCCCTGGGTAGAGTGCTGTGACATCACAGCTCACAGTAACCTCCAAATCTTGGGCTCAGGTGATTCTCCTGCCTCTGCCTCCCAAGTAGCTGGGACAATAGGTGC
The DNA here is from genome assembly GCF_027406575.1 of Nycticebus coucang. NCBI lineage: Eukaryota > Metazoa > Chordata > Mammalia > Primates > Lorisidae > Nycticebus > Nycticebus coucang. The sequence continues at coordinate 29,430,538 of NC_069805.1, read as the reverse complement.
CCGCCACAATGCCTGGCTATTTTTTGGTTGCAGCCATCATTGTTGTTTGGCGGGCCCAGGCTGGATTTGAACTTGCCAGCTCAGGTGTATGTGGCTAACACCTTAGCTGCTTGAGCCACAGGCGCCGAGCTAGTGTTCTCTTTCTAATAAAAATCGAATCACTTGTGTTTTTAAATCTAATCAAATTAGAAAAATAATTCCATAAAACCAAGAACCAGTTATGAATACCCGTCCTTAAGATTCAGTTCGTTTAGCATCGTGGTTCTCTAAAGTAAGATAACCAATAGGGAGGGAGAGTCAAAAAGAGAGATAGGGAAACAGATGGAGAAAGACAGGAGAGGGGAAGAGAAAGAGAGAGAAAGACAGAGAACATACAATTGTAAGAAATAGGTTCGTACAATTGTGGGGATTGGTAAGCATAGTTGGGCAGGGTAGAGACTGGTGGAAGAGTTACAGGAAAAGTCCACCTCAGTAGGCTAGCATAATTCCTTCTTGGTGAGGAGAGGTCAGTCTTCGCACCATTATGGCCTTCATCTGACTGGATGAGGCTCACAAACTATGGAAGGCATTCTGCTTTACTCAAAGGGCACTCATTTTAACGGTAGTATCTTAAAGGAAAATACCTTCACAGAAACATGCTTAATAACGTTGGACCAAAGACCTGGGATCCATGTCACAGCCAACTCACCACATAATTAAACATCACAACCTCAAACACTTGGGGTTAAGCGATTCTCTTGCCTCAGCCTCCCAAGTGTCTGGGACTATAGGCACCTGCCACAATGCCTAAAATATACCCTAAATAGCAACAAACACATCTAGTACCCAAATCTTTGTTTGCTTCTAATGATTTTATTCAGTCAAATGAAACAAGTTTTCTTGAAGAAGTCACTGATTATTAGACTGGGAGGGAAATACACTAGATGAGCCTAGAGTGAGTTGTAATCCAAGAAAGTAAGGGAGTGCTTAAAAACCCACACTAATGATGGTCGTCAAAGGGACACAGAGCCAACCAAAAGAGCTCCCAAAGGCCAAAGCCTTTCATTAGAGGCAATGCAGGAAGCTGGAGATGAGATAAATTAGCACTTTTGAAAGGTTATATAGTAATTTTGCAAAGATATAATATTTTAACTGAGTCATTGAGAAAAAGTAGACACAAACCAAAGCCAACAGTAAATATTTACCTAGTAGATCTGTGCTTTTCACCATCTTACTCTATTCCTCAGGAGGCTGACCTATAAAAACCATGTCAATCAGACTCTTTTTATTTTTTGCAGTTTTTTTTTTTTTGGCCGGGGCTGGGTTTGAACCTGCCACCTCTGACATATGAGGCCAGTGCCCTACTCATTTGAGCCACAGGAGCCACCCATCAATCAGACTCTTAATGGTTTGTGACGTTGGTTTATTCACACATTAAGAGGTACCAGTACAAAATCAACAAATAGGAAAAGAGAAAAGTCAGGGTATCTGTTTTCCTAGCTGCCACACAGCAGTCTTGAGGGACTGCTAGTCCTGGTTTCCTCTATCACAGGATATTGCATCTGCTGAGTTACCCTCTGCTGAAGCTCAGGTTCTCAGGGGGTTTTTTTAGTTGCTGCTGCCCCGCACTAGCTCCTTCAAACTTAGTAATGCTCATTGCTTCCTACTGTTACTGGCTTCATTTTCTCACATACCACTTGAGATGCCTGTAATATAGTTGGTAATTTTGTTCATTAATCTATTACTAAAGTTTTGAGTGTTCTATCCACTTCCTAACTGGACCCTGTCCAAAACAGAAGGGTATATAAGTCAAAATCCATGACATATGCACAGATGACACAGAGTGGTGAGCAATATGGCACCATTTACTGTAGTTCTGTATGCAATAATCAGATACTGCAGTGTACGGTTAATGTGGGAAATGTGACTGGAGGTGAAACCATCCATATTAAAATAACGTAGAACTACAAGGTATAAACAGTAATCAAAGTCTGATTGTTATGAAAGTGTAGATATAGCCAGAAATTAATCAGCCATTGTTCCCTAACTCCCTTGCTGCTGTAAGTGGCCACTGCTTAATAGTACCATTCTTCCTGACGTGTGCAAGATTTGTGACTCCTCCACAACTTCTGTAGATAACATTGCTGATGTTAATTCCAAGACTTACAACTCCATATGTAATATTGATGTTGTCAATCTAAAGACTGATCTTTGAGGCGTTTTTTAGACTTTGCATTCCAGAGACCTATGGTGCTAAACAGACCTGTGGATAGGTGTGGGAATAGAACCAACAGCTCTGAAATCTACTACCCAGGAACCTGCCAAACAAGATAATTTCTGCATCCCAACTGTCTGAATTCATCTTTATTTTTTTATTTTTTTATTTTTTTTTACAGTTTTTGGCTGGGGTCGAGTCTAAACCCACCACCTCCAGTATATGGAGCCAGCGCCCTACTCCTTTGAGCCACAGGTGCTGCCCCTGAGTTCATCTTTTACCAACTAGCAGACCCAATTCTCCAGTGCTATGTTTGCCAAACTACCTTTAAAAACCCTTTCTCCTGAATTCCTGAGGAGATGAATTTGAAAATTACTCCCATCTCATCACCCAGCACCTTACAAAATAAAACAGCTTTCTGTTGCAACCCCTGCTGTCTTACTATGTTGTCCTCCACTAGGTGGTGGGCAAGGGATCCAGCTGGGCTATAAAAGAGGAGTGTCTTAGTCAGCTTGACCTACCATAACAAAATACCACAGAGCAAACTGGCTTAAACGGTAGACTTTTTTTGACAGTTCTAGAGTCTAGGAAGTCTAAGATCAAGCTTCCAGTCGACGCTGTTCCTAATGAGGGCCCTCTTCCTAGTTTGGGAGCAACATCTCAGTGTGTCCTTACATGGTAAAGAAAGAAAGAGGTTGATCTCTTTCTCTGGTCTTCTTATAAGGTCACTAATCCCTTCATGAAGGCCCCACCCTCATTACATCTTAAGATCCTAGTTTTCTTCCCAAGGCCCCATCTCCAAATATCTTTGTGCTAGGAATTTAGGGTTTCAAAATATGAATTTTAGGGGGGTACAAATCAGTCTTTGGCAAGGGTAAATCGAACAAATTTCGTAGAAATGACTTTTGGCCTATACTAGGCAGCAGATTGAACTTTATCTAGTAGCAGATGGTGATCAAGTTTCAATTGAAGGAAAAGGTACAATCTTATATCTCAGGAAAGAAAGGGCACTGAGGTCACTGTATAATTGGATAGCAAAACAAAAAGTGATGCCATTAAAAACCATGTCAGAGTTTATTATTATTATCCAGAATAAGAAATAAAAATAAAAAATAAAATTGTGCCAGTGAAAATGGAAAAGTGTGAATACCCTTTAGCAATTCTTGACACACTGGAAGTGGCAATTCTTTCATGACAGAAACTATGTCTTTTTTTTTTTTAAGGATCACAGTCTCACTTTATTACCCTTGGTAGAGTGCCCTGGCATCACACCTCACACCAACCTCCAACTCCTGGGCTTAGGATTCTTTTCCCTCAGTCTTCCGAGTAGCTGGGACTACAGGCGCCTACCACAACGCCTGGCTATTTTTTGTTGCAATTTGGTCGGGTCTGAACCCACCACCATGGATATATGGGGCTGGCGTTCTACCCACTGAGCCACAGGCACCGCCCAAATCAATGCCTTGAGCGTCATTATATTCCCAGACATTACGAAAACTGGTTAGTGAATACTGGCTGAGGTACTGAGCACAGCCACACTTTGCAATAGGCCAAGTCAGATAAAACTGAGACTTCCAAATGTTCTAAAAACTTTGTTTAATTTAGTAAACCTAATTTAGCTTATTTGTAACTGTGGTCATCTAATTTATTGTTCAAACATGGATATCCATGACAAAGAGAGAGGTAACCAAAACAAAGAGAGAGGTTCCCATGACCTCCTTCTTGGGTTTATTAATTTTCTAGAGTTCATAATACTAGGGAAACAATTACTTATATTTATAGATTTATTACAAAGGATTGACTATACAGTATAAAGAATACAACTGAACAGTCATAGTAAGAGATGCATAGGGCAAGTTAAGTGTGTGATGCTTTCATGTCTACTTATGGGAGGCTATTGATTTGGACTGAGCTTCTATGCTAGGCCCCAATAGACGAACCAGAATTGTCAGGTGCTACCTAATAAAATAAAACTTTAAAATGGGAAGGCTTTTCAAAACAAACAAAAAATTCCATCAGCCTATCATAATGGGCCTAGTCCCCTTTACGTGGCTTGATAAGAAAGCCCCCTCTGCTTTAATTCTATATTACAAGTACATACCTTTGAAATAACCATCCTCTTTTTGTTCCTTGTTTCTACTTTCTTTACGTACTTCTTGTCTCTAAATACTTACTCTGCATTGTAGAGGGGAACTCTCTGGTTCTTCTGGTTTTGAGGTCTGTCCAATTCTTGAATTTTACTTTGCTCAAATCTCTAGGTTTATTTTGTATAAAGTTTTTTTTTATCAAGTAAAAGTGAGAATTCATGCGCCTTAGCAATGTCATAGCCCTTTACTTTTCAACATTCTCTAGGGATACCCTCACAAACTGATCTGAAATAAATTCCTTTCCAAAGCAAAATCAGCAGGTGGCGCCCCTCTGCCGGGTAACCTCCACCCTGCTGTCACTCAGGCTTCAGTGGGTGGAGCTGAGAGAACTGGCCAATCAGGGGCCACCAGGGTGAAGCGCCAGCTCTGAAAATGGTGTCTAGGCTCTTGCTCACGCTGGGCTCTGTGAACAGCGTCAGGTTTCTGGGCCAGATCCTGTTTTGCAGTGGTCCCCCAAGCCGTAGGGAGGATGACAAAACACCATAGAAGCCGAGAAATGGTGAGTGTGGGGCTATGGGCCTCCAGAAGCGGACAAGGGGTGTGGAAAGGGCTGGTCGGAACCGGCCAGAACCGGCTGTGGCGGGACCGGGTTTCCCCTTGGTCAACTCTGCAGTCCGAGGAACCCAGTCCGCCTGGGCCCAGTACAGACTTCAGTCTTCTCCGGCTGCAGGCTGGGCCTGGGCCTCCTCTTGGGTCCCTACCTGGCGTCCCCCGCTCCAGCCTGAAGCCCACTCTGGACTGCTCCTCGCACGCCGCCCCCGATCTCCTCCAGAATGTAGGGTGTGGCGGGAATTCTCGTCAAGGGAGTGTCCTGACCTGGTGTGCAGGGACCTGCGTGGGCGAAGGCCTTTTCTTTGACGAACCCAGCAATTCCTTGCACATCAGAGGGCACCTGTTTTTTCTGGGTCTTCGAAATGTGTGTAAAGCAGAGTTTCCAATCCAAAACCCTGTCTTTCCCACCTCCCCACCCCCCAGTTCTCCTAGGGTTGGCAATAAATCCCTAAATTTCCAGTTCCCTACTTGCTTTCCCAAATACCAATTTCCCTCTCCCATTCATCATTGTTACCAACTATTTCCCCTGTGTTGTATATTTCAAACAGATACAGTATTTTAACTTTTCTACCTAGTAGTGAATGGCCTTTTACAACATTTCTTTTTTTTTAAATTTGTGTGAAGATGTTTTACTTGAGAGTAAAGCAGAGACTGTCTGAAGCATACAATCGCTGTCCTCTACCTCTAATATCTTTCCTGGGCACAGACATCCTATGAACACTTCTTAGATTTGAGGTTCCTTTTTTGGAAACTTTGCTGAGTGTCCTTTCAGAATGGTTCAGTTCTGCAGAACCCCTCCTTGAATTCCTTATCCTGAAAAGATTTGGTCCCTTATTTGAGTTTCAGTATTTCAGTAAATGTTAAGTATATTTAATTAACAAAATTTGAAAGACATTATAAAAGAACAGTTCCTGGGAGGCAAGAAATAGTTTTTTTTTGTTTTTTTTTTTTTGCATATTTTGTCTGGGGCCAGGTTTGAACCCACCACCTTCGGTATATGGGGCATGCGTCCTACTCCTTTGAGCCACGGGCACCACCCAGAAGTAGATTTTTTGAAAAAAAAATTAAAATGAAATATTTGTCTTGCATTTGATTTACTAAAAAGTCTTTTTGTACCCCCCTCCATCTCCTCTTTGTTCCAATTCTCTCAGTGTGTGTAATAAGCTTCTCAGGTCTGGTCTGTTCTGGGGGTGATTTCAACTTGTATTCTAGGGATTAGATTTGCAACACCTAAAAGTATTCAAATAGTGCTAATTGTTTATAAAATAATTTTTTTTGCCATGAAATAATAGCGAGTTGACATATTTATTTTCTGAAATGAATATATGTATGTGTGCTTTCTTGTCAAGCTAGAAAAAATGCTTTTCAGTTTTCTTCCTTAAGTTACACATAAACACTGGGTTTGAGTAATTTTGCTGGATTCCTCTCACACTGTTTTTTTTTTTTTTTTCCTTTTCTAACAGATCAATGATGGTGCAAAGCAACTTGATGGGAAAGAAGAGGCCTGAGGTCAGTGTCTCAGAAATCTGAGCTGAGATGAATATTAAGCCTGCAAAAGGAGATAACTGAAATTGGTTTTTCCTGAGGAACATCCCTTGCAGGTGATCCAACCTGGTCACATCCACCAAGAAGTGAGCCATATCCAATGAGAGAATCTGCAAAGGAGAAAAAACCTGAGGCTCCACATGGAGACACGGTTGCGGGGTGCGTGGATATGATGACCTTTGTAAGGTTGTTATTGTGGTCTCTTTAGGTCCGTTACTAGTCATTACATTTGAGTTTTGCATCTGTAGTGTTGGTACACTCACTTGTGCACACTGAGAAAGTCTGTGAAGGTCATTAGTTCTTTGTCTTGGAAAGGGGTTTGTGAATTTGGAACTTCCTCTGAGAACCTTATAGTGAATACTGCTGCCAGTTTCCTACCCGCTGAGAACTAAAGCCTAGGAGGGGCAACATTTCCACACTTTCAGGGAAAGGGAGTGTGTGGAGTTCCATGAGCTCATTCTTGTGGATGCTTAGGTCCCCCTATTTTACATCACAAGGGCAGACACACTTTGGAAGTTATATCTCTGGGAGAATGTGAACCCCAAGCTCAGAAATGTGTATAACCTTCTGAATGCTGCTTTTCCTAGTAAGTACATGTCTGCTAACCTGAGCTGACTTAAATAGGTGCATTTCTTTGCTTTGGATTCCTTTACTGAATATCACTCCCTTTTAACTCTAGTGTTTTGAAGTGCTTTATACTTTTAGTCCCTTTTGTGATTGTGTAAGATTGTTAGCTTTGTGGATAATAGGATTGAGGAGAGAGTGAAAAGAGATGGTCTGAGTATGACAAGAAAATTTGGGAAGGTAAGTTTTGCTTTGGTGAGACATAAGAACCTCCAGATGTCATGTGGGCATATTTAAACTTTCAGGTGCATTTTTTATTTTTTATATCAAGTTTTTCATGTTTGTGCCCCAGAAGTTCAGATTTATAAGGATATACTATTGTGGAGGCAATTTGAATTTCTGTTTTAAGAGGAATGAGAAAAATAAGAGTTATGTACATTCTTGAAAATCCAAATAAATATATTTTGGCTTGGCGAATGTAGCTCAAGCAGCTAAGGTGCAGGCCATATACACCAGGGCTGGTGGGCTGGAATGTAGCCCGGGCCTGTCAAACAGCAATGACAACTACAACCAAAAAATGGCTGTAGTCCCAGCTACATGGGAGGCCGAGGCGAGAGAATTGGTTAAGCTCAGGAGTTGCTTGTTGCTGTGAGCTGTGATACCATAGCACTCTACCCAGGGAGACAACTTGAGGCTCTGTCTCAAAAAGAAAAAAAAATACATTTAATTTCATCTCAAACCCCTAATGCAGTGGTTCTCAACCTTCCTAATGCCACGAGCCTTTTATACAATTCCTGTGGGTCGTGACCCACAGGTTGAGAACGGCTGCCCTAATGCATTATAAGATGCTACACATTCCTAACAGTACTCCTCCCTTTTTTGTGGAATGAAGTGGAAGGGAAAGTATGTTATCACCTGACACTTTAGTGAGTTGAAAAGGTTTTTTTTTTTAAGAAACAGAGCCTCACTTTATTGCCCTCAGTAGAGTGTTGTGGAGTCACAGCTTACATCAACCTCCAACTCCTGGGTTTAGGCAATTCTCTTGCCTCGGCCTCCCAAGTAGCTGGGCCTACAGGTGCCCACCACAACACCCGGCTTTTTTTTTTTTTTTTGGTTGCAGTTTGGCCGGGGCCAGGTTTGAACCCGCCACCCTTGGTGTATGGGTCTGGCGACCTACTCATTAAGCCACAGGCGCCACCCTAAAACAGTTTTTTATGGTTTGCACGTTTATAACTGTGATACATAAAGAATTATATAGCTGTATCAAAGTTTAGAAAAATCCATAAGACAAGTTTTAATAATTTTTTATTCATTTGTTAGTGCTTGTTTACATGACAAATAGAGCTAATATGCAAGTAAACTTCTTTCCTACATATGTTCTTAGAGTGAGTAGTCAGATTTGATTTTTTATGTCTGACTGCTCAGAACTAAAGCTTCACTTCTCCCTCTTCCTCTTGTGTACTACTCTGGGGCAAGCTACTGAAAAAGCCTGTGTGTTCCCTCTTCCCTTGGGGAGAAGATTCAAACCACTTAGTGGTTTGAAAACCACTTAGTGGTTTCAAAACCTGACCTGTTGCCAGAACTTTCACCCTGGCCCACCTTCTAACTTTGATTAGCAAGCCAAAGCCAGGCTGTGTTCCTAGCATTTTTTAATCTGTTTGATGAGCCTGCTCTGCTGTCAATTAAAGAAGTGATTAATAACAATTAAAACATTAAGGGGAGGGAGACAAGATGGCGGACTGAAGCCAGCTTTCAACAAAGGCTCCCGTCCAGAAGGAGAGTTAAGGGACAGGAATTTAGTAAGTATCCTGGTGGACTTGAGCCTCACCAAGAGAGAAGGCTGAAGAACGCACATCAACACCGCTGAGGCAAGTTGTGATCACAAGGACGCAAACAAAAGGTACAAAATCCACCACCAAGCGGACGGGAGTCCCCCTCCCCCATGAGACCGGCTCTGGAGCCCCACAATTTAACAAGCGGGCAGAAATTAAAGGCCCTCCCACTACACTCCACGGGAAAGACCTTCTAAAAACTGGACCTACCTCCCCTACTGGGGTGCCGTGGCGTTCTCCTGCCGGACATAGGGCTGAATAAAACTTTGGGAATCCTTTGCCGGCAACCCTGAATCCCCGGCGCTCCCCCTCCCGCCCACTGAGGTCTGGAGGCCTGTCCCCCAGGACTTCGGATCCTTGGGTGATTTCTCAAGGGGAGTGGACAGTCCCCGAGTTGCGACTGGTAGCATTGACTCTGAGGCCCGCGAGTAAGGAGAGGGCACCGGGCTGAGGGGGAGTCACGCCTCGCGGCACTTCCCTGCGGTGCAGTGCACCAACTCTCCCCGGGCATAGGGAGCCCAAGACTGAATAAGACTCTGGCCTCCCCGCTGAGAGCTGAGAACCCCTACTCTCACTCGGGGTCTGAGGGCCTATCCCCCAGGAGTTTGGCTCCTTGGGTGATTTCTCGAGGGGAGTGCACAGTGCCTGAGCTGCGTCAGGTCAGCGCTGACTCTGGGATACGTGAGCGAGGAGAGGGCACTCCGCTGAGGGGAAATCAAGCCTTGGCGGCACTTCCCTGCGGTGCAGTGCAGGAGCCCTCCCCGGGCACAAGACTGAATAAGACTCTGGCCTCCCCGCTGAGAGCTGAGAGCCCCTACTCTCACTCGGGGTCTGAGGGCCTATCCCTCCGGAGTTCGGCTCCTTGGGTGATTTCTCGAGGGGAGTGCACAGTGCCTGAGCTGCGTCAGGTCAGCACTGACTCTGGGACACGTGAGCAAGGAGAGGGCACTCCGCTGAGGGGAAATCAAGCCTTGGCGGCACTTCCCTGCGGTGCAGTGCAGGAGCCCTCCCCGGACCGTAGTATTGCGTGAAACTGAATGAAACTCTAGCTTCCCCCCGCCCCACTCCCAATCCGGGTCTGGGGGCCCATCCCCCAAGAGTTCTGATTCTTGGGGGATCTCTTAAGGGGTGTGGACCCAGCACAAACTGCAGCCGCTCAGTGCTGACTCTGCTGCGCGGGACAGAGGAGAAAAGGGTCGCCTGAGTGCCCACACCAGAGCAGCAGTTCCCTGGAGGTAGATCAACAGCCGTTTTTTCTTTAACGGCAGAACGCTCACTTCTGGATATTCTGAGGCCACACCCCCTGTCTCCCTGGGCAACCAGAGGAGGCCACCGGTGTCACGGCTCACAAACCCAGAAGCCTCCAGGGCGGGGCCGACCCAGAGAGGTGTTCAGACGCAATTCTCCAGCAGCAAAGACGTTTGAACTCAAAACAGCCCGTCTCCTGTAGGCGATGACAGGAACAGAGACAGAACCTCACAAAGTTGTCTGTTCTGTTCTGTTCTGTTAGCAGCATCCATCAGGGACGGGGCTAAGCCTGAGTGAACACCTCCTTCCCAACACCTGCATCAAACACTCAAAGATGTCAGGCCCCATCTCCTCCTGCTAGATAGCGGCAGTCTGCGGGGGCCTGGCAGACTTCCTCGCGATTCAGGCAGGTGCAAACCCCTGGAGTGTCTGTTCACTGCAGGCAACTGGGTTAGCCCTCTGCAGAGATACCAGTGACTGGGTCCGACGGAGGGGCAAAGTGGGGAAGGAGACGTCAACCTTCCCAGACTGCTCTGTTTGCGGGGTGGCTCCTCCTGACTCCACGCTGCACTGGGGTGAGCTGTCTCAGAGGAGTCACCAGGCCCCTGTGATCCAGTTCCCAGAGACCTCTTGAACCCTTCCACCCGAGACAAGTGCCGATTGAGACAGTTGATTCGGACCTTTTGAACTGGGCTAATAGACTGAGGACTTTTCAGGTGGTGCCCTGGGTGTGCGATTGTAGGAAGGTTTGATTCTCCTTTTCCAACTGGGGCCAGAGGTGGGCAGGCGGGGTGACTTAATTGCTGATTTTTTCACACAGCTGAGACTTCAAGCCAGAGTAGAAGTTGCAATAGGATCGAACAGAAACCAGCTGAAAACAAGACAGAACCACTTTGCTCCACCACACCAGACAGGGCCCCAGTTTCTCAGGCCACAACACTGTACGGGCCCTCGATAAAACCCCAGGGGAAAAACCAAAGGGAGTAAACCATGGGGCGGAATCAGCGGAAAAACTCTGGTAACATGAATAACCAGAATAGATCAACCCCCCCAAGAAAAGATACGGCAGATGTGATTGAAGATCCCATTCATAAACAACTGGCTGAGATGTCAGAAGTCGAATTCAGAATTTGGTTTGCAGACAAGATTAATAAAATGGAATTAGGAATTCGAGGAGAAATTCAAAAGTTGTCTCAAGAATTCAACGAATTTAAAGACAAAACCACCAAAGACTTAGACACACTGAAACAAGAACTTACAGCCCTCAAAGATATGAAAAATACAGTAGAATCCCTCAGTAACAGAATGGAGCAAGCAGAAGAAAGGATTTCTGACATTGAAGATAAAGTCTTCGAACGCTCCCAATCTCTCAAAGAGGAAGAGAAATGGAGAGCAAAAACGGATCACTCACTCAGAGAGCTCTCAGATAATTCGAAAAAACATAACATAAGGGTTATAGGAATTTCGGAGGCTGATGATGTGGCAGCCAAGGGCACAGAGGCCCTTCTACATGAAATTATGAAAGAAAATTTTCCAGACATGCCTAGAGAATCTGAAATTCAGATAGCAGACAGCTTCAGAACCCCAGCACGATTCAACCCCAAAAAGCCATCTCCCAGACATATCATAATTAGCTTCACTAAAGTTAACATGAAAGAGAAGATTCTCAAAGCAGCCCGGCGAAAGAAAACTATAACGTACAAAGGTAAGAATATTAGAATAACTGCAGATCTCTCTGCTGAAACTTTTCAAGCAAGAAGAGGCTGGTCATCAACTTTTAATCTCCTAAAGCAAAAAAACTTTCAACCCAGGATCTTGTATCCAGCTAAACTGAGTTTCATCTATGATGGAGAAATTAAATACTTCAATGACATTCATATGTTGAAAAAATTTGCCATAAGTAAACCAGCTCTTCAGGATGTTCTCAGACCTATCCTCCACAATGACCAACCCAATCCTATACCACAAAAGTAAACTCACTCAGAAACTTCGGATCAAACTCCAACTTCCACACTGGCGAAAGGATTAAAAATGTCCACTGGACCTTTGAAAAACTCGATACCCAAAATTCCACCAGACTTATCCTTACTCTCCATCAATGTGAATGGCTTAAACTGTCCTCTAAAGAGGCATAGGTTAGCTGACTGGATACAAAAACTTAAGCCAGATATTTGTTGCATACAAGAGTCACATCTCAACTTAAAAGACAAATACAGACTCAGGGTGAAAGGATGGTCATCCATATTTCAGGCAAATGGTAATCAGAAAAAAGCAGGTGTTGCAATTTTATTTGCAGATACAGTAGGCTTTAAACCATCAAAAGTAAGGAAGGACAAGAATGGTCACTTCATATTTGTTAAGGGTAATACTCAATATGACGAGATCTCAATTATTAATATCTATGCACCCAACCAGAATGCACCTCAATTTATAAGAGAAACTCTAACAGACATGAGTAACTTGATTTCCTCCAGCTCCATAATCGTTGGAGATTTCAACACTCCCTTGGCAGTGTTGGATCGATCCTCCAGAAAGAAGCTGAGCAAAGAAATCTTAGATTTAAACCTAACCATCCAGTATTTAGATTTAGCAGACATCTACAGAACATTTCATCCCAACAAAACTGAATACACATACTTCTCATCAGCCCACGGAACTTACTCCAAAATTGATCACATTTTAGGTCACAAGTCTAACCTCAGTAAATTTAAAGGAATAGAAATTATTCCATGCATCTTCTCGGACCATCATGGAATAAAACTTGAATTGAGTAACAACAGGAATCTGCATACCCATACAAAAACATGGAAGTTAAATAACCTTATGCTGAATGATAGCTGGGTCAGAGATGAGATTAAGAAAGAAATCACCAATTTTTTGGAACAAAATGACAATGAAGACACAAGCTATCAGAACCTCTGGGACACTGCAAAGGCAGTTCTAAGAGGGAAATTTATAGCACTGCAAGCCTTCCTCAAGAGAACGGAAAGAGAGGAAGTTAACAACTTAATGGGACATCTCACGCAACTGGAAAAGGAAGAACATTCCAACCCCAAACCCAGTAGAAGAAAAGAAATAACCAAAATTAGAGCAGAATTAAATGAAATTGAAAACAAAAGAATAATACAACAGATCAATAAATCAAAAAGCTGGTTTTTTGAAAAGGTCAATAAAATAGATAAACCTCTGGCCAACCTAATCAGGAAAAAAAGAGTAAAATCTCTAATATCATCAATCAGAAACAACAAAGACAAAATAACCACAGACTCATCAGAAATCCAAAAAATCCTTAATGAATATTACAAGAAACTTTATTCTCAGAAATATGAAAATCTGAAGGAAATAGACCGATACTTGGAAGCACGCCACCTTCCAAGACTTAACCAGAATCAAGTGGAAATGTTGAACAGACCCATAACAAGTTCAGAAATAGCATCAACTATACAAAACCTCCCTAAAAAGAAAAGCCCGGGACCAGATGGTTTCACGTCAGAATTCTACCAAACCTTTAAAGAGGAATTAGTACCTATATTACTCAACCTGTTCCAAAATGTAGAAAAAGAAGGAAGACTACCCAACACGTTCTATGAAGCAAATATCACCCTGATCCCCAAACCAGGAAAAGACCCAACAAGAAAAGAAAATTATAGACCGATATCACTAATGAATATAGATGCAAAAATATTCAACAAGATCCTAACAAACAGAATCCAGCAACACATCAAACAAATTATACATCATGACCAAGTTGGTTTTATCCCAGGGTCTCAAGGCTGGTTCAATATACGTAAATCTATAAATGTAATTCAGCACATAAACAAATTAAAAAACAAAGACCATATGATTCTCTCAATTGATGCAGAAAAAGCTTTTGATAATATCCAGCATCCCTTCATGATCAGAACACTCAAGAAAATTGGTCTAGAAGGGACTTTTCTTAAACTGATAGAGGCTATCTACAGCAAACCCACAGCCAATATCATATTGAATGGAGTTAAATTGGAATCATTTCCACTCAGATCAGGAACCAGACAAGGCTGCCCATTGTCTCCATTGCTTTTCAACATTGTAATGGAAGTTTTAGCCACCGCAATTAGGGAAGAAAAGGCGATCAAGGGTATCCATATAGGGTCAGAAGAGATCAAACTCTCGCTCTTCGCAGATGATATGATTGTGTATCTGGAAAACACTAGGGACTCTACTACAAAACTCCTAGAAGTGATCAAGGAATACAGCAGCGTCTCAGGTTACAAAATCAACATTCATAAATCGGTAGCCTTTATATACACCAACAACAGTCAAATTGAAAAAGCAGTTAAGGACTCTATCCCATTCACAGTAGTGCCAAAGAAGATGAAATATTTGGGAATTTACCTAACAAAAGACGTGAAAGATCTCTATAAAGAGAACTATGAAACTCTAAGAAAAGAAATAGCTGAAAATGTTAACAAATGGAAAAACATACCATGCTCATGGCTAGGAAGAATCAACATTATCAAAATGTCCATACTACCCAAAGCAATATATACTTTCAACGCACTCCCTATTAAAGCTCCACTGTCATATTTTAAAGATCTTGAAAAAACATTACTTCGTTTTATATGGAATCAGAAAAAACCTCGAATAGCCAAGACATTACTCAGAAATAAAAACAAAACAGGAGGAATCACACTACCAGACCTCAGACTTTACTACAAATCGATAGTGATCAAAACAGCATGGTATTGGCACAAAAACAGAGAAGTAGATATCTGGAATAGAATAGAGAACCAAGAGATGAATCCAGCTACTTACCGCTATTTGATTTTTGACAAGCCAATTAAAAACATTCATTGGGGAAAAGATTCCCTATTTAACAAATGGTGCTGGGTGAACTGGCTGGCAACCTGCAGAAGACTGAAATTGGACCCACACCTTTCACCATTAACTAAGATAGACTCTCATTGGATTAAAGATTTAAACTTAAGACATGAAACTATAAAAATACTAGAGGAGAATGCAGGGAAAACCCTT
The DNA here is from genome assembly GCF_027406575.1 of Nycticebus coucang. Classification (NCBI taxonomy): domain Eukaryota; kingdom Metazoa; phylum Chordata; class Mammalia; order Primates; family Lorisidae; genus Nycticebus; species Nycticebus coucang. The sequence goes on along the minus strand of NC_069805.1, from coordinate 29,415,443 downwards.
GAAGAAATTGGTCTGGGTGAGTATTTCATGAGGAGAACCCCCCGGGCAATTGAAGCAGCTTCAAAAATACACTACTGGGACTTGATCAAACTAAAAAGCTTCTGCACAGCTAAGAACACAGTAAGCAGAGCAAGCAGACAGCCCTCAGAATGGGAGAAAATATTTGCAGGGTATAACTCTGACAAAGGTTTAATAACCAGAATCCACAGAGAACTCAAACGCATCAGCAAGAAAAAAACAAGGGATCCCATCGCAGGCTGGGCAAGGGATTTGAAGAGAAACTTCTCTGAAGAAGACAGGCGCACGGCCTTCAGACATATGAAAAAATGCTCATCATCTTTAATCATCAGAGAAATGCAAATCAAAACTACTTTGAGATATCATCTAACTCCAATGAGACTAGCCTATATCACAAAATCTCAAGACCAGAGATGTTGGCGTGGATGCGGAGAAAAGGGAACACTTCTGCACTGCTGGTGGGAATGCAAATTAATACATTCCTTTTGGAGGGATATATGGAGAACACTCAGAGATCTAAAAATAGATCTGCCATTCAATCCTGTAATTCCTCTGCTGGGCATATACCCAGAAGACCAAAAATCACAACATAACAAAGATATTTGTACCAGAATGTTTATTGCAGCCCAATTCATAATTGCTAAGTCATGGAAAAAGCCGAAGTGCCCATCGATCCACGAATGGATTAATAAATTGTGGTATATGTATACCATGGAATACTATGCAGCCTTAAAGAAAGATGGAGACTTTACCTCTTTCATGTTTACATGGATGGAGCTGGAACATATTCTTCTTAGTAAAGTATCCCAAGAATGGAAGAAAAAATATCCAATGTACACAGCCCTACTATGAAACTAATTTGGGACTCTCACATGAAAGCTATAACCCAACTACAACTTAACAATAGGGGGAAGTGGGAAAGAGGGGGGTGGGTAGAGGGAGGGGAATCGGTGGGATCACACCTGTGGTGCATATTACAGGGGTATTTGCGAAACTTGGTAAATGTAGAATATAAATGTTTTGGCACAGTAACTGAGACAACGCCGGAAAGGCTATGTTAACCACTGTGATAAAAATGTGTCAAATGGTTTATGAAGTGAGTGTATGATGCCCCATAATCATATCATTGTATACACTTATGATTTAATAAAAAAATTAAAAAAAAAAAAAAAAACAAAAAAAACAATTAAAACATTAATTGTATATTAATTAATATAAAAAGTGATTAATAATCTGTTCACGTCCTGCTGACATGTTTGTGTTGCCATAATTCTTCACATCTTAACAAAGCCTTATTTGAGGGTCCAGGTGTCTCTGTAGGTGACTGTAACCATAGTAGGGAAGATAAGATAGTGTAATATGGTAGTGAGTTTGTATAACGAATCCTTTCCAAATAGACTAGACTGTTCATGATTCTTTCCTCTGAAGTCAGATTTGTTTGATATTAATAGAGCTATGCCTTTTTTTATTGGTGTTGGCATTTTATATGTTGCTCTCTTTATTTTGTGTTTTTATATTTAAAATGAGTTTCTTGGGGAAAACATATACATAGGTGTGTTTTTTTAATTCACTATAACAATATCTGTCAGTCAACTGTATTTAGACCATTAATATTTATCTATTTATTCATTATTTTTTTCTTGAGACAGTCTCACTTTGTTGCCCTTCGTAGAGTGCTGTCACATCACAGTTTATAGCAACCTCAAACTCTTCGGCTCTAGTGATCCCCTTGCCTCACCCTCCCAAATAGTTGGGAGCAGGTGCATGTCACAATGCCCAGTTATTTTTAGAGACAGGTCTCGCTCTGGCTCAGGCTGGTCTCAAACTCATGAGCTCAGTCAATCCACACACCTCGGCCTTCCAGAGTGCTAGGATTACAGGCATCAGCCACTGTGCCTATCTAGACCATTGATATTGAATGTGGTTATTGATATAGATTAATATCTGCATTTTAATTATTTATATTTTAATAATTTTTAGTGGCTCCAATTTGCTGTTCAAATTGTTTGTTTTTGTTTCCTTTTTGTGTTCAGTTTTTTTCATCTGCCTCCTGTAGCTGTAAGGGAGCATTTTTCCTGGCAGTGGAGTGTTCTCTATTTCTGTGGTTTGTTTTTAATGAGCCTGTACTTATGGGCTGTGACCTTCTGTAGGGTACCGGGTTTCTGAGCTTCTAAGCTCTTGAAAATTCCTGAGTAATAAAGGTGATAGGAGAGTCTTTTTTTCTAACAAGGTGATGCTTGGTGGGCTCCTAGATAGGGTAGGAAAAGACGCTGTGGTTCTCAGACCCAGCCTTGAGTAGAGGCTTGCAGTTTTCAGCTCCACTCTTCTGACCTCCAGGGATTGGACAGGGAACTGAAGATTTTATTTACCAGTGGCCAGTGATATATTCAATTATGCCTGCATAAATGACAACCTCTGTAAATACCTCTAAACAACAAGGTTCACTTATCTTCTGGGTTGTGAACACATCTAGGTACTCAGAAGGTAGCAGGCCCCCGGAGGGCATGGAAACTCCTTTCCCTTCTCCACCTCCATCCAAAAGGTTTACCTCATGTGCTTCTTCCACTTTGCTTGTTCCGAGTTGTAATCTTTATAATAAATTTATAATAGTAAAGTGATTTCCTGAGTTTTAAGAGATTTTCTATGGAACTTTGGATCATGAAGGTATTTCCTGGGAACTCTCAAATTTGTAATCTGTGGGGTAGAAATGTGGGTAGCCCAGGCATCTTGTCTGTGGCTCATGTGTGTAGTGGGGGAAGTCTTGTGGGGGTGAGCCTTCAACCTGTGGAGTCTGATGCTGTCTCTGAGCATTCATTGGTATGCTTGTTTAGTTTGAGTTGTAGGACACGTAGTTGATGTCAGAGAGTTGGAGAAATGGTGCTGGGAAAGAAATCACAGATTGTATTTGGTGTCAAGAGGGAAAAAAACCACCTTTTTCCTTTATATGTGCTCTTCGGTATCCCAGAGTCTTCACTTTAGGTCAGGCAACAAGGGCTAAAGTGGGCTCAAGTTTTATATTTACCTCCTTTAGGTGGGTTACAGTAAATGCCTAGTGGTTAGGCATTAGTAAAATAGAGTCCAGGGAAGGCCTTGTTAAGAACAACGTTCTGGGCCTAATTTAAAAGGGCCAGTTTTCCTAGGTCTTTTTATTTTATTTTATTTTTTTATTTTTATTTTTTTTGTAGACAGAGTCTCACTTTACTTCCCTGTGTAGAGTGCCATGGAGTCACACAGCTCACAGCAACCTCCAGCTCTTGGGCTTACGTGATTTTCTTGCCTCAGCCTCCCGAGCAGCTGGGCCTACAGGCTCCTAGGTCTTTTTAATTTTGTAGACAGTATTTTGCTGTGTGACCTCAGTTCTCTGATTGCTGTAAGATAAGTTGTTGATTTAAATTTTTTTTGAGGATTATAATGATGGCTTCTAAGTCTCTAACCCCCTTGGTGGCAGATGAGAAATGTGAAGTCTGTGATGCCTTTTTCAATTTGTTTTTTTGATGTTTAAATACTGACTGGTTTAAACTGTTAACCTTCCTTCTTCCCCCCTCTGTCCCCCTGTAACCCACATCTGAACAAGGTAATTTTTACAAAAGCCTGGCTGCTCCCTCCTTTGTCCTTGGCAAGATTCAACCTAGGCAAGCTCCCATTCTTGTCTATGAACTCCTGCTTAACAACAATTGCTCTGTCGGGTGGCACCTGTGAATAGGGTGCAAGCCCCATATACCGAGGGTGGTGGGTTCAAACCTGGCCCTGGCCATACTGAAACAAAAAATAGTCAGGCATTGTGGCAGGCACCTATAGTCCCACTTACTCGGGAGGCTGAGGCAAGAGAATCGCCTAAGAGCTGGAGTTTCCTGTGAGCTGTGATGCCACAGTACTCTACTGAGGGCAACAAAATGAAACTGTCTCAAAAAAAAAAAATTGCTCTGTCAGGCCATTTCACATGTGCTTCAGAGTTTTGCCATACTGTCCTTAGAGGTCTTAATTATGGAAGTATTACAATAAACCCTTTCATACTTTGTTGGTATGTGTCCGGTACATCATTCTGAACATCTGTCCCAAATCCTGGGTAGATATACACATTCCTCTGTAGGTGAGCCAAAGAGGTGCTCTAAAAGCAAATTGGTACAGGTTGAGTATGTCTTACCTAAAATACTTGGGACCAAAAGCGTTTCAGATTTCAGGTGTTTTCATTTTTTGGAATACTTGCATTCCACTTACCATGTTACCATCCCTAATCCCCCAAATCCAAAGTTCTCCAATGAGCATTTCCTGTGAACAATGAATGACCTTTGAGTATCTTGTCGGTACTCAAAAATACTTTTTAGAATTTTTTATGTCTCTTGCCCAATATTTAATGCAGTTGATTGATCATTTCTTTTTGATTTGCTTGAGTGTTTCAGATTTTCCAGCTTTAGATTAGGGATGCTGAGCCTTTATATATGTTGCAATATGCTTAGGTATTCTAGTGATAATTGTCCATCTCCTTTTCTACTAATGTGTGTACATGTTTTCTGTCTTTTTAAAAAAGTACATCTGAAGGTTACTTTATGAAACTAATTAATCCTAAATAGATACTTGACTCCTTAACACTTTTTTTGCTGCCAAAACTGTGAATTAGATTGGATTACTTTATTTTTGTGATTAAATTTACATTTTTAGCATTATTTATGTAATTCTGATTTTATTTTATTATTTTTGTTTATTTATTACTTTTTTTTGATTTAGAGACAGAGTCTTACTTTGTCACACTTGGTAGAGTGCCGTGGCATTACAGCTCACAGCAGCCTCCAACTCCTGGGCTTAGGTGATTCTTTTGCCTTAGCCTCGCGAGTAGCTGGGACTACAGGCCCCTGACACAAGGCCTATCTATTTTTTATTGCAGTTTGGCTGGGGCCGGGTTTGAACTCGCCATCCTCGGTATATGGGGCCAACACCTTACCCACTGAACCACAGGCGCCACCCCCAAATTGGATTCCTTTATTATGGGGCAAACAAAGCTATACACATTATGTTATTTTATACATTTAATGATTTGTATAATTTATTATTATGAAATATAATCATACAGGAATATACACATTGTTTTGTGGTATGGTTTAATAATGACAATATAAACATCCCTGGAAAAATCAAGATTTATGAGTAGACCTTGAACAGTCTTCAGAGACTCCTAATGGTCCCATATCTGATGCAGTTCTGTCTTGCCCCATAGATGACCACTGTCTTGATTTTTAGATTATTTTTTCTACTTTTATCATCTATTATTTTTCAGTAAGCAGTATTCTACTTCTGCTTCTTTGAACGTTCAATAAATGAATATTAAAATATAATACCACCAAAATGCTCTTTTAGTGGCTTCCTTTTCACATGTTAAAGTCTAAGGCTATGGACCATCCAGTTTACTCATGCATACCAATGTTTATGGTGTTACAGCTTTTTCTTTTCTTTTTTTTTTTTAAGTAAATTTATTTCAGATTAATGTGAAGGTACAAGCAGCCAGGTCAAAATAATTGATTTTGTTGGATAGAGTCCATCTTGTGGTGATGTCCCACACACAAAAGGTATTCCAACTCCCCCACCCCATGACCATTCATTGGGAGTACTCTAACCTCTCCCCTTTTCTCTCCCTCATTACCCCTCCTCCCAACTTGAATTGAAATGAGTTTTTCATCTATGTGGGCATGTATTATATCATCTACTAGATTCATATTTGTATCGAGTACATTGGATAGTTGCTTTTATTTTTTGCAGTTTTTTTGGCCAGGGCTGGTTTTGAACCTGCCACCTCCAGCATATAGGACCAGTGCCCTACTCCTTTGAGCCATAGGCGCTGCCCTGGATAACTGCTTTTCCATTCTTGTGATACTTTACTAAGAAGAATGTGTTTCAGCTCCATCCAGGATATTACAAAAGATGTGAAGGCACCATCTTTTAATGGCTGAATATTATTTCATATGAATTTTCTTGTAGAAGTAAAAGACCTTTGAGAAATGGCACTTCATTTTGTTTTCTGCTTTTTTTTTTTTTTTTGACTCAGTCTCATTTTTTTGCCCTAGGCTAGAGTGTCATGGTGGCAGTCTAACTCACAGCAACCTCATACTCTTGGGTTGAAGTGATCCTCCCACCTCAGCCTCCCAAGTAGCTGGAACTACAGGTTCCTGCCACAAAATGCACAGCTAGTATTTCTATTTCTAGTAGAGATAGGGTCTCGCTGTTGTTGCTCAGGCTGGTCTTGAACTCCTGATCCACCTGCCTTGGCCTCCCAGAGTGCTGGGATTACAAGTGTGAGCCACCATACCCAGCATGAGAAGTGACACATTGATGTTTGTTGGAAGTTTCCAGCTAGCATCATGTGGCAGGTTCTGGATATGTCCCATGAATTGCAGACCTGCTTTTCTGTCTGCCTGGCCAAACCTACGCTTGATGTCTTACAAATGTTTAAGTGTAACATGTTCAAAATTAAGGACCCTATACCTCATTCGGTGCTCAGGTTGTCTTTATTTCAGCTGACAGCAACAAAAAAGTGCTTGGAGTAATATTTGATTACTTTTTCTCTCTTGTACCCTTAAATTAACCTTATGACTATGAACAATGTCTATAGGCATTCAAACAAGATGTTTGTTTGTTATTAATGATGCCTGTAGGCATTGTTCATTTTGCTAACAAAAGTTTGATGGCACATTATTCATATGTTACCTAACTCGAGTCTGAAAGCATCACATGCTTTGTTCTCAACATTTTTCACAGTTATGCGTGAAATAATTTGTACAAATAGTGGAAACTGAAACCAACTTGGGTGAATTATTTTGATTAGTAAGAAACCAAAGACTGTCCAGTAGTGCACCATATATCATAACTGTTGTTGCATTCACTACAGGCCTCATTTAGCACTTTCATTCCTGAGTGCTCTGTAGTCAAAGGGTTAACGTAATCCTGCTGCTCTTCTTCTAAAATGTAGCCAGAATCTGACCACTTGCAAAACCTCCTGTTCCAGCATCATGTTCTGAGTCATGGTCATTTCAGTCTCCCTTTTGGTCTCCCTGCATCTTCAACACCTCTCACTATCCTCAAATGTAAGTTATGGAAGGTAGTTTTCCTTTCTTTTTTTTTTTTTTTTTATTCCCAAAGCTAAGAACTTCTCACAGTATAGAGTTGGTACTCAACAAACCGTGAACAAATAGAAAAAAACAAATTCTAAACCTTAAGCTCAACTATGGTGATCCTGCACTTGACAAGACAAGCAAGGCATATAGTTCTGTGGAACTTATCATCTAGTGGAGGGACATAGACTCTTAACAAATAAATTAATATGGAACAGTAACTTCAGTTATTAAGTGCCATAAGGGTTAAGAGAATATTTCCAAAACAGGGTATTTTAGATAAAGGTGGAACAGGAATGACTTAGGGGCATCTGTCCTTTAAGCTAAGGCTTCAATGATAAGAGTAGAAAGCCACACAAATTAGTTTAGCTAGAGATAATAACAAATACTAAGGTCAGGAGGCTAAGTAAGAGTTTTTTAGCAAAAAAGAAGACTGAGATGTCTGAAACTAAGTGAATGATAGGGGAAAAGGTTTGAGATATAAGAAAGGAGGAAAATAATGAGTTCTTGTACAATTAAGAAGGTTGAAATAGGACCCAGTTCTATAGCCCATTCTTTCACCAGTAAGGCCCTTACTTTTGTGTTTTGAAACTGTAGCACTGTTGGAGGCAGAGCAAGATTGCGGCCAAGTAACAGCTTCCTTGCATCTGGGCACCGTGAGTCTGGGGAGATAGGACTCCAGGCATCTCTGGCTGGTGGGATCTGCCTATCATCACTCCTATGAGGATACAGGGAGTCAGCGAGAGACTTCTGGACCCCAAGAGGAGGACTAAAACAGTGGAAAACCGGAAAGTGGTCTCGTGTGTTCAATCCATCTAAACCCGCCTACAACTTTCACAGGCACGAGAACTTAAAGAGCAAGAAGAAGTAAAAGGAAAATTAGGGCAAGGAAACAGATAAAAGAAATCACTCATGAGGAAGAATCAGCAGAAAACTCCAGGCAACATGAAGAACCAGTCTAGAACAACCCCGCCAAGGGACCATGAGGTAGCTACTGCAGAGGATTCCACCTATACAGAAATGTTAGGAATGACAGAAAGGGAATTTAGAATACACATGTTGAAAACAATGAAAGAAATGATGGAAACAATGAAGGAAATTGCTAATAAAGTGGAAAATAACCAAAAGGAAATCCAAAAACAGAATCAAATCAGAGATGAACGATATGAAGAATATAAAAAGGATATAGCAGACCTGAAGGAACTGAAATAGTCAATTAGGGAACTTAAAGATGCAGTGGAAAGTATCAGCAACAGGTTAGACCATGCAGAAGAAAGAATTTCAGAGGAAGAAGACAAAATTCTTGAGATAACTCAGACAGTAAAAGAGGCAGAAAAGAAGAGAGAGGAAGCAGAACGTTCACTGTCAGAATTATGGGACTTTATGAAGCGTTCCAACATACGAGTTATAGGAATTCCAGAAGGGGAAAAAGAATGCCGCAGAGGAATGGAAGCCATACTAGAGAATATTATAAAAGAAAATTTCCCAAACATCACCAAAGATTCTGACACACTGCTTTCAGAGGGATATCGGACCCCAGGTTGCCTCAACTCTAACTGAGCTTCTCCAAGACACATTGTGATGAACCTGTTCAAAGTCAAGACAAAAGAAAAGATTCTGCAAGCTGCCAGGAGTAAGCGCCAGTTGACCTACAGGGGCAAATCCATCAGAGTGACCACAGACTTCTCTAATGAAACGTTCCAAGCAAGAAGACAATGGTCATCTACCTTTAATCTACTTAAACAGAACAATTTCCAGCCCAGAATTCTGTACCCCACTAAGCTAAGCTTCAAAATTGACGGAGAAATCAAATCATTTATGGATATACAAACATTGAGGAAATTCGCCACAACAAGACCAACTCTACAGGAAATACTTCAACCTGTTCTGCACACTGACCACCACAATGGATCAGCAGCAAAGTAAGAACCCAGAAATCAAAGGACAGAACCTAACCTCCACACTGATGCAAAACATAAACTAAGCAATGGACTCTCAGAAAATAAGAAGAATAGAATACTACCACACTTATCAATTATCTCAATAAATGTTAATGGCTTGAATTCCCGACTGAAGAGACATAGATTGGCTGAATGGATTAAAAAACACAAGCCATCCATTTGCTGTCTGCAAGAAACACACCTGGCTTCAAAAGACAAATCAAAGCTCCGAGTCAAGGGTTGGAAGACAATTTTTTAGGCAAATGGAATTCAGAAGAAAAGAGGAGTTGCAATCTTATTTTCAGATACGTGTGGATTTAAGGCAACTAAAGTCAAAAGAGACAAAGATGATCACTTTATATTGGTCAAGGGAAAAATACAACAAGAAGACATTTCAATTCTAAATATTTATGCACCCAATTTAAATGCTCCCAGATTCTACCATCATAACAGGGGACTTTAACACTCCTCTTACAGAGCTGGACAAATGCTCTAAACAGAAATTAAACAAAGATATAAGAGATTTAAATGAGACCCTAGAACAACTGTGCTTGATAGATGCATATAGAACACTCCACCCCAAAGATAAAGAATATACATTCTTCTCATCACCCCATGGAACATTCTCCAAATTTGATCATATCCTGGGACACAAAACAAATATCAACAGAATCAAAAGAATTGAAATTTTACCTTGTATCTTTTCAGACCATAAGGTACTAAATGTGGAACTCAACTCTAACAAAAATGCTCAACCCCACCCAATGGCATGGAAATTAAACAATCTTCTGTTGAATAACAGTTGGGTGCAGGAAGAAATAAAACAGGAAATCATTAACTTCCTTGAGCATAACAACAATGAAGACACAAGCTACCAAAACCTGTGGGATACTGCAAAAGCAGTTTTGAGAGGAAAATTCATCGCTTTAGATGCCTACATTCGAAAAACAGAAAGAGAGCACATCAACAATCTCACAAGAGATCTTATGGAATTGGAAAAAGAAGAACAATCTAAGCCTAAACTCAGAAGAAAAGAAATCTCCAAAATCAAATCAGAGATCAATGAAATTGAAAACAAAAGAATCATTTAGAAAATTAATAAAACAAGTTGTTTTTTTGAAAAAATAAAATAGATAAACCATTGGCCAGCTAACTAGAAATAGGAAAGGAAAATCTCTAGTAACCTCAATCAGAAACAATAAAGGGGAAATAACAACTGATCCCACAGAGATACAAGAGATCATCTCTGAATACTACCAGAAACTCTATGCCCAGAAATTTGACAATGTGAAGGAAATGGATCAATATTTGGAATCACACCCTCTCCCTAGACTTAGCCAGGAAGAAATAAACCTCCTGAACGGACCAATTTCAAGCACTGAGATCAAAGAAACAATAAAAAAGCTTCCAACTAAAAAATGCCCTGGTCCAGATGCCTTCACTCCACAATTCTATCAAACCTTCAAGGAAGAGCTTATTCCTGTACTGCAGAAATGATTCCAAAAAACTGAGGAAGAACAAATCTTCCCCAACACATTATATGAAGCAAACATCACACTGATACCAAAACCAGGAAAAGACCCAAACAAAAAGGAGAATTTCAGACCAATCTCACTCATGAATATAGATGGAAAAATTCTCAACAAAATCCTAGCCAATAGATTACAGCTCATCATCAAAAAAGTCATTCATCATGATCAAGTAGGCTTCATCCCAGGGATGCAAGGCTGGTTTAACATACGCAAGTACATAAACGTTATCCACCATATTAACAGAGGCAAAAATAAAGATCACATGATCCTCTCAATAGATGCAGAAAAAGCATTTGATAAAATCCAGCATCCTTTTCTAATTAGAACACTGAAGAGTATAGGCATAGGTAGTACATTTCTATAACTGATTGAAGCTATCTATGACAAACCCACAGCCAATATTTTACTGAATGGAGTAAAACTGAAAGCTTTTCCTCTTAGAACTGGAACCAGACAAGGTTGTCCTCTGTCTCCTTTACTATTCAACATGGTGCTGGAAGTTGTAGCCAATACAATTAGGCAAGACAAGAAAATAAAGGGAATCCAAATGGGAGCAGAGGAGGTCAAACTCTCCCTCTTTGCTGATGACATGATCTTATACTTAGAGAACCCCAAAGACTCAACCACAAGACTCCTAGAAGTCATCAAAAAATACAGTAATGTTTCAGGATATAAAATCAATGTCCACAAGTCAGTAGCCTTTGTATACACCAATAACAGTCAAGATGAGAAGCTAATTAAGGACACAACTTCCTTCACCATAGTTTCAAAGAAAATGAAATACCTAGGAATATACCTAATGAAGGAGGTGAAGGACCTCTATAAAGAAAACTATGAAATCCTCAGAAAGGAAATAACAGAGGATATTAACAAATGGAAGAACATACCATGCTCATGGATGGGAAGAATCAACATTGTTAAAATGTCTATACTTCCCAAAGCAATCTACCTATTCAAGGCCATTCCTATGAAAGTACCTACATCATACTTTCAAGATTTGGAAAAAATGATTCTGCGTTTTGTATGGAAACGGAAAAAATACCGTATAGCTAAGGCAGTTCTTAGTAATAAAAATAAAGCTGGGGCATCAGCATACCAGATTTTAGTCTATACTACAAAGCCATAGTGGTCAAGACAGCATGGTACTGGCACAAAAACAGAGACATAGACACTTGCAATCGAATTGAAAACCAAGAAATGAAACTAATGTCTTACAACCACCTAATCTTCAATAAACCAAACAAGAACTTACCTTGGGGGAAAGACTCCCTATTCAATAAATGGTGTTGGGAGAACTGGATGTCTACATGTAAAAGACTGAAACTGGACCCACACCTTTCCCACACCTTTCCCCACTCACAAAAATTGATTCAAGATGGATAAAGGACTTAAATTTAAGGCATGAAACAATAAGCATAGGAAAAACACTGGAAGATATTGGCCTGGGGGAAGACTTCATGAAGAAGACTGCCATGGCAATTGCAACAACAACAAAAATAAACAAATGGGACTTCATTAAACTGAAAAGCTTCTGTACAGCTAAGGAGACAATAACCAAAGCAAAGAGACAACCTACACAATGGGAAAGGATATTTGCATATTTTCACTCAGACAAAAGCTTGATAACTAGGATCTATAGAGAACTCAAATTAATCCACATGAAAAAAGCCAACAATCCCATATATCAATGGGCAAGAGACATGAATAGAACTTTCTCTAAAGATGACAGACGAATGGCTAACAAGCACATGAAAAAATGTTCATCATCTCTATATATTAGAGAAATGCAAATCAAAACAACCCTGAGATATCATCTAACCGCAGTGAGAATGGCCCACATCACAAAATCTCAAAACTGCAGATGCTGGTGTGGATGTGAAGAGAAGGGAACACTTTTACACTGCTGGTGGGACTGCAAACTTGTACAACCTTTCTGGAAGGAAGTATGGAGAAACCTCAAAGCACTCAAGCTAGACCTCCCATTCGATCCTGCAATCCCATTAGTGGGTATCTACCCAGAAGGAAAAAAGTCCTTTTATCATAAGGACACTTGTACTAGACTGTTTATTGCAGCTCAATTTACAATTGCCAAAATGTGGAAACAGCCTAAATGCCCACCAACCCAGGAATGGATTAACAAGCTGTGGTATATGTATACCATGGAATACTATTCAGCCATTAAAAAAAATGGAGACTTTACATCCTTCGTATTAACCTGGATGGACGTGGAAGACATTATTCTTAGTAAAGCATCACATGAATGGAGAAGCATGAATCCTATGTACTCAATCTTGATATGAGGACAATTAATGACAATTAAGGTTATGGGGGGGAAGCAGAAAGAGGGATGGAGGGAGGGGGATGGGGCCTTAGTGTGTGTCACACTTTATGGGGGCAAAACATGATTGCAAGAGGGACTTTACCTAACAATTGTAATCAGTGTAACTGGCTTATTGTACCCTCAATGAATCCCCAACAATAAAAAAAAAAAAAGAAAAAAGAAAAAGAGGGAACATTTATGTTTATCTATAGCATAGAGAAATCAACTCTTGGAGAAACTGGATGGCAGTGTAAGTGTGAAACATTTATAGAAGAGTATGTGTTGAAATGGCCACCACATATAACTTGAAGAAACAGAGGGATAAATGGTCAAAGTTCTATGCTGCAAGTAATGAACAGAAGGTAATGAAAAATAGGAAAATATTGTATAAAGCTAAAAATGAAGATCTCAGTGGTATATTGAACAGTGGATCCATCAGCTTCGTAGTAAACATATGCCACTTAATGGTTTGATGATCATGGAACAAGCAAAGACGTATCATAAAGAAATAAAAATTAAAGGGAACTATGAATATTAAACAGGCTGGCTGCAGAAATTTTTTTTAAAAAGCATGGCATTAAATTTTTGAAGATTTGTGATAAAGCATCTGCTGCTTATGAAGCAGCAGAGAAATTTATTGATGAGTTTTCCAGGGTTGTCACTGATGACAATCTGATGCCAGAACAAGTCTGTAATGCTGATGAAATATCACTGCTTTGGTGTTATTACTCCAGAAAGACACTGACTACAGATGATTAGATAGCACTTATGGCAATGCCAAAAACAGGATGACTGTGCTGGGATGTGCTAATGCAGCAGACACTTTCTGTGACAGGCAAAAGATTGTGGGCTTGCTGCTTTCAAGGAGTGAATTTCTTACCAGTCCATTATTAAGCTGACCAAAAGGCATGGATCACCAGGGATATCTTTTCTGATTGGCTTTACAAACATTTTGTACCAGCAGCTCATGCTTATACTGGGAAGAGCTAGCCTGGTTGATGACTGCAAGATTTTGTTATTCCTTGACAATTGTTCTGCTCATTCTGTAGTTGAAATTCTCATCATAAGTAATATTTATGCCATGTACTTTCCCTCAAATGTTACTTTGTTAATTTAGCCATGTGACCAGGATATCCTTAGATCAGTGAAGAGTAAATATAAAACACTTTCTTGAACAGCATACTAGCCACAGTGAACAGAGGCAGGGATGTGAAATGTTTTCAAAAAGAGTTTAGCATGAAGGATGCTGCATATGCTGTTGACAACACTTAGAACACAGTAACTAAAGAGACAGTTGTGCATGCTCAATATGACCTCAGGCCTGTGACTATCTATGTTCAGTAATGATGACCAACAAGGTGACTTTGAAGAATTCTGTATGTCAAATGAGAAAAAGATGTCTGACCACATACATAGGGAAAAAATATTCCTTAAGAATCCATTAGTAAGCTGAAAGAAATAGATATTAAAGAAGTTTGTAACTTTGATAATGAGTTGTTCATTCATTGACTGATGGTGAAATAAATAAAGTGATTCAAAATCAAGATGGTCATGTTCAGGGTGATGATGAAGATGACTTTGTTGTTACTGCAGAAGAAGAGGCCTATAGACAGCATGGTGAAAATGTGTGATAGGCTTATGGAAGGACTAGAGCAGCATACATTTATAACAGAAGGCAAAATCCTGCCAGTTACGAAGTTGGAGCGAGGCTTTTGAAACGAAAACCATTGTTAATGAGGCAGAGGACTCTGGAGGAAGCATTGTAAAAAGCCACCCAGTAGAAAGCCTCCACATCCCTCTTGGACACAGTTTCTGGTCCTTCAACTGCTTCTGATGTTTCTTCTCATCTAAAAAACAATTCAGTGTACAGTAACCTTTTAATCAAAACATAGCATTCATTGTAGGTAGAGATTGAAAACCTGCCATTGTTTATTGTTGCTGTTTTTTAACAGCTGATACAGGTATTCTGATGATACTGCCGTGGTGCTTAATTACCCTGAACACATTATTTTTTCACTCTACTAGTGGTATGTCATATTTTTTGCTGTTAAATACTTATGCGTGAACAAATGTAATAAAATGATTGTTTATCAGTAGCATGTGAATAAATTTAGGATCAGGAATAATGATGATGCCAAACAGCCACATGGGTTGTTGAGACAGTGACACTTTTGCTTTCTGATGTTTCAGTGCACATAAACTTTGTTTCATGTATAAAATTATTATATAAAATTATCTTTAGGCTATGTGTACAAGATGCATGTGAAATATAAATGAATTTTGTGTTATTTTGTGTTTAGACTTGGATCCTATCCCAAGTTGTCTCATTATGTATATGTAAATATTCCAAAATAGAAAAAATCCAAGATATAAAATACTTTTAGTCTCAAGCATCTTGGATAAAAGTTACTCAACCTGTATCTTTGTTTGCCTGTGGGCCTTGGCTCATGTGACTTAGGGATGGACCAAACTAGAAGTCTAACTGTGATTTAGCATGGGAACAAATCAAATCAAAGGCCCTACAACCCAGTAGACAGATGTGCAAAAGGTATGATCAGATGACTCACAAACAGAAAATACAGATAGCTCTTAAATTTATATTTTAAAAGATGCTTAACTTATTCGTGATAAGAGAATGTAGACAAATTAGTTGGAGATATCATTTTCATGTATCAGATAGAAGATTCAAAAGTTTGTTATTATACCATGTTGGTGAATATTTGGAGAAATAAGTTGTCTTTTTGCTGATGAGGAAGAAAATTGATTTTGCCTTAGTGGAGGGAAATTTGACAGTTATCTATTAAAATTAGAAATACACGTGATCCTGGCACCGTGAGTCTGGGGAGATAGGATTCCAGGCATCTCTGGCTGGTGGGAACTGCCTATCATCACTCCTATGAGGATACAGGGAGTCAGCGAGAGACTTCTGGACCCCAAGAGGAGGACTAAAACAGTGGAAAACCGGCAAGTGGTCGCGTGTGTTCAACCCGTCTAAACCCGCCCACAACTGTAAGTTCAGTAGCAGCGAGACTGCAAACCAGAAAGGCCTTACCTGTGAACTCTTTTGATGTCCTTGGACTTGGCACTGAGTTGAACTGCCTTGGAGAAGGCCTGAGTGGGAGTGCGGAGAACTTTGGCCGTTGTCTAGGGCCCCAGTCTGAGCCGCTGAGCCAGACGGAGCTAATAGTGTTTGGCGGTGGGTCACACGGATCCATTGTCAGTGATCTGCCCCGGCAAGCTCCGCCCTCAGGGTAGCAGAGCTAGAAACGGGTGGGAGCTGGTAACCCAGCAACCAAGTAGCCTAAGGGTGGGGTCTGAGCCGCCTTGCAGCCCTAACCCTCAGGGGCAGAGTGAGACCGGTTTTGGCACACTGAGTAAGTGGATAGCCACTTCAGCAGTGATTCCAGCAAGAAAGCTGGGAAAGCTTCTGCTCAGCAAGTTTACAAGTTCAAAGTGCCTTTTAAGTGGGCTGAAGAGAGATTTAGGGTGTCTACCTGCTGGGGTTTGAGAAATCAGCAGCCTCCAGTCGTATCAGAACTGTGACTAACATCTCATACCCCAAAAGACCACGTGTTGCCCAGACAATATTCAACAACATATACAAACTGCTTTGTTTTTGGTTGTGTATTTTTTTTTCTTTTTTTTTTTTGTTTGGTTGGGTTTTTTTGTTTGTTTATTTTGACGTTGTTGATGTTCTTTTGTTTCTTAATTTCAATCTTTTCCATACAGATCCCTTTTTCTTTCTCAATTTTTCTAGTTTAATTATAATTTCCCATTGCTGCCTTTTTTAATAACTACAACTTCATTTTTGCTAGTGTTTCTACCGCTATCACTTGGTTTTTCACCCAATTTTATCGCCATAAAGTTTTCTGTTTGCTTGTTTTGGTTTGATTTACAGCATTTTTGTCTTTCCTCTCTACTTGGTGGAGGTGGGGTACTGTGTCTGACCAGGTTAGCAAAGAGCTGCTGACCTCAAGGGAACCACCCAACTGGGCACCCAACCCCCAGAAGGTGGGGTTTTTTAAGGTTGTGTCAAAGTACCCTACTGTACACCTATATTGCCCTGTCTCCCTCTTTCTGTGCCTCTCTTCTTTTTGTCAATATTCCTTATCCCTACCCCCTCTCCTTTCTCTATCTTTCTTTTTTTTCTTATCACTCGGTCATCCTTTCTTTCATCCCTTTTTTGCTCTTCAACCTTCTCACCTTTCTGGTCCTGTAACCCTTAGTCCACAGGCACAAGAACTTAAAGAGCAAGAGGAAGTGAAAGGAAAATTAGGGCAAGGAAACGGATAAAAGAAATCACTCATGAGGAAGAATCAGCAGAAAACTCCAGGCAACATGAAGAACCAGTCCAGAACAACCCCGCCAAGGGACCATGAGGTAGCTACTGCAGAGGATTCCACCTATACAGAAATGTTAGTAATGACAGAAAGGGAATTTAGAATACACATGTTGAAAACAATGAAAGAAATGATGGAAACAATGAAGGAAACTGCTAATAAAGTGGAAAATAACCAAAAGGAAATCCAAAAACAGAATCAAATCAGAGATGAACGATATGAAGAATATACAAAGGATATAGCAGAGCTGAAGGAAATGAAACAGTCAATCAGGGAACTTAAAGATGCAATGGAAAGTATCAGCAACAGGTTAGACCATGCAGAAGAAAGAATTTCAGAGGTAGAAGACAAAGTTTTTGAGATAACTCAGATAGTAAAAGAGGCAGAAAAGAAGAGAGAGAAAGCAGAACGTTCACTGTCAGAATTATGGGACTTTATGAAACGTTCCAACATACGAGTTATAGGAATTCCAGAAGGGGAAGAAGAATGCCCCAGAGGAATGGAAGCCATACTAGAGAATATTATAAAAGAAAATTTCCCAAACATCACCAAAGATTCTGACACACTGCTTTCAGAGGGCTATCGGACCCCAGGTCGCCTCAACTCTAACCGAGCTTCTCCAAGACACATTGTGATGAACCTGTCCAAAGTCAAGACAAAAGAAAAGATTCTGCAAGCTGCCAGGAGTAAGCGCCAGTTGACCTACAGGGGCAAATCCATCAGAGTGACCTCAGCCTTCTCTAATGAAACTTTCCAAGCAAGAAGACAATGGTCATCTACCTTTAATCTACTTAAACAGAACAATTTTCAGCCCAGAATTCTGTACCCTGCTAAGCTAAGCTTCAAAATTGATGGAGAAATCAAATCATTTACGGATATACAAACATTGAGGAAATTCACCACAACAAGACCAGCTCTACAGGGAATACTTCAACCTGTTCTGCACACTGACCACCACAATGGATCAGCAGCAAAGTAAGAACTCAGAAATCAAAGGACAGAACCTAACCTCCACACTGATGCAAAAGATAAAACTAAGCAATGGACTCTCACCAAATAAGACGAATAGAATACTACCACACTTATCAATTATCTCAATAAATGTTAATGGCTTGAATTCCCCACTGAAGAGACATAGATTGGCTGACTGGATTAAAAAACACAAGCCATCCATTTGCTGTCTGCAAGAAACACACCTGGCTTCAAAAGACAAATTAAAGCTCCGAGTCAAGGGTTGGAAGACAAATTTTCAGGCAAATGGCATTCAGAAGAAAAGAGGAGTTGCAATCTTATTTTCAGATACATGTGGATTTACAGCAACTAAAGTCAAAAAAGACAAAGATGGTCACTTTATATTGGTCAAGGGAAAACTACAACAAGAAGACATTTCAATTCTAAATATCTATGCACCAAATTTAAATGCTCCCAGATTCTTGAAACAGACCTTACTCAGTCTGAGCAATATGATATCTGATAATACCATCATAACAGGGGACTTTAACACACCTCTTACAGAGCTGGACAGATCCTCTAAACAGAAATTAAACAAAGATATAAGAGATTTAAATGAGACCCTAGAACAATTATGCTTGATAGACGCATATAGAACACTCCACCCCAAAGATAAAGAATATACATTCTTCTCATCACCCCATGGAACATTCTCCAAAATTGATCATATCCTGGGACACAAAACAAATATCAACAGAATCAAAAGAATTGAAATTTTACCTTGTATCTTTTCAGACCATAAGGCACTAAAGGTGGAACTCAACTCTAACAAAAATGCTCGACCCCATCCAAAGGCATGGAAATTAAACAATCTTCTGTTGAATAACAGATGGGTGCAGGAAGAAATCAAACAGGAAATCACTAACTTTCTTAAGCATAACAACATTGAAGACACAAGCTACCAAAACCTGTGGGATACTGCAAAAGCAGTTTTGAGAGGAAAATTCATCGCTTTAGATGCCTACATTCGAAAAACAGACAGAGAGCACATCAACAATCTCACAAGAGACCTTATGGAATTGGAAAAAGAAGAACAATCTAAGCCTAAACTCAGTAGAAGAAAAGAAATCTCCAAAATCAAATCAGAGATCAATGAAATTGAAAACAAAAGAATCATTCAGAAAATTAATGAAACAAGGAGTTGGTTTTTTGAAAAAATAAATAAAATAGATAAACCATTGGCCAGACTAACTAGAAATAGAAAAGTAAAATCTCTAGTAACCTCAATCAGAAACGATAAAGGGGAAATAACAACTGATCCCACAGAGATACAAGAGATCATCTCTGAATACTACCAGAAACTGTATGCCCAGAAATTTGACAATGTGAATTAAATGGATCAATATTTGGAATCACACCCTCTCCCTAGACTTGGCCAGGAAGAAATAGACCTCCTGAACAGACCAATTTCAAGCACTGAGATCAAAGAAACAATAAAAAAGCTTCCAACTAAAAAATGCCCTGGTCCAGATGGCTTCACTCCAGAATTCTATCAAACCTTCAAGGAAGAGCTTATTCCTGTACTGCAGAAATTATTCCAAAAAATTGAGGAAGAAGGAATCTTCCCCAACACATTCTATGAAGCAAACATCACCCTGATACCAAAACCAGGAAAAGACCCAAACAAAAAGGAGAATTTCAGACCAATCTCACTCATGAATATAGATGGAAAAATTCTCAACAAAATCCTAGCCAATAGATTACAGCTTATCATCAAAAAAGTCATTCATCATGATCAAGCAGGCTTCATCCCAGGGATGCAAGGCTGGTTCAACATACGCCAGTCCATAAACGTTATCCACCATATTAACAGAGGCAAAAATAAAGATCACATGATCCTCTCAATAGATGCAGAAAAAGCATTTGATAAAATCCAGCATCCTTTTCTAATTAGAACACTGAAGAGTATAGGCATAGGTGGCACATTTCTAAAACTGATTGAAGCTATCTATGACAAACCCACAGCCAATATTTTACTGAATGGAGTAAAACTGAAAGCTTTTCCTCTTAGAACTGGAACCAGACAAGGTTGTCCTCTGTCACCTTTACTATTCAACATAGTGCTGGAAGTTCTAGCCAATACAATTAGGCAAGACAAGGAAATAAAGGGAATCCAAATGGGAGCAGAGGAGGTCAAACTCTCCCTCTTTGCTGACGACATGATCTTATACTTAGAGAACCCCAAAGACTCAACCACAAGACTCCTAGAAGTCATCAAAAAATACAGTAATGTTTCAGGATATAAAATCAATGTCCACAAGTCAGTAGCCTTTGTATACACCAATAACAGTCAAGAGGAGAAGCTAATTAAGGACACAACTCCCTTCACCATAGTTTCAAAGAAAATGAAATACCTAGGAATATACCTAACGAAGGAGGTGAAGGACCTCTATAAAGAAAACTATGAACTCCTCAGAAAGGAAATAGCAGAGGATATTAACAAATGGAAGAACATACCATGCTCATGGATGGGAAGAATCAACATTGTTAAAATGTCTATACTTCCCAAAGCAATCTACCTATTCAATGCCATTCCTATCAAAGTACCTACATCGTACTTTCAAGATTTGGAAAAAATGATTCTGCGTTTTGTATGGAACCGGAAAAAACCCCGTATAGCTAAGGCAGTTCTTAGTAACAAAAATAAAGCTGGGGGCATCAGCATACCAGATTTTAGTCTGTACTACAAAGCCATAGTGCTCAAGACAGCTTGGTACTGGCACAAAAACAGAGACATAGACACTTGGAATCGAATTGAACACCAAGAAATGAAACTAACATCTTACAACCACCTAATCTTCGATAAACCAAACAAGAACTTACCTTGGGGGAAAGACTCCCTATTCAATAAATGGTGTTGGGAGAATTGGATGTCTGCGTGTAAAAGACTGAAACTGGACCCACACCTTTCCCCACTCACAAAAATTGATTCAAGATGGATAAAGGACTTAAATTTAAGGCACGAAACAATAAAAATCCTCAAAGAAAGCATAGGAAAAACACTGGAAGATATTGGCCTGGGGGAAGACTTCATGAAGAAGACTGCCATGGCAATTGCAACAACAACAAAAATAAACAAATGGGACTTCATTAAACTGAAAAGCTTCTGTACAGCTAAGGTGACGATAACCAAAGCAAAGAGACAACCCACACAATGGGAAAGGATATTTGCATATTTTCAATCAGACAGAAGCTTGATAACCAGGATCTATAGAGAACTCAAATTAATCCACATGAAAAAAGCCAACAATCCCTTATATCAATGGGCAAGAGACATGAATAGAACTTTCTCTAAAGACGACAGACGAATGGCTAACAAACACATGAAAAAATGTTCATCATCTCTATATATTAGAGAAATGCAAATCAAAACATCCCTGAGATATCTTCTAACCCCAGAGAGAATGGCCCACATCACAAAATCTCAAAACTGCAGATGCTGGCGTGGATGTGGAGAGAAGGGAACACTTTTACACTGCTGGTGGGACTGCAAACTAGTACAACCTTTCTGGAAGGAAATATGGAGAAACCTCAAAGCACTCAACCTAGACCTCCCGTTCGATCCTGCAATCCCATTACTGGGCATCTACCCAGAAGGAAAAAAATCCTTTTATCATAAGGACACTTGTACTAGACTGTTTATTGCAGCTCAATTTACAATCGCCAAAATGTGGAAACAGCCGAAATGCCCACCAACCCAGGAATGGATTAACAAGCTGTGGTATATGTATACCATGGAATACTATTCAGCCATTAAAAAAAATGGAGACTTTACATCCTTCGTATTAACCTGGATGGAAGTGGAAGACATTATTCTTAGTAAAGCATCACAAGAATGGAGAAGCATGAATCCTATGTACTCAATCTTGATATGAGGACAATTAATGACAATTAAGGTTATGGGGGGGGGAAGCAGAAAGAGAGAGGGAGGGAGTGGCCTGGGGCCTTAGTGTGTGTCACACTTTATGGGGGCAGGACATGATTGCAAGAGGGACTTTACCTAGCAATTGCAATCAGTGTAACTGGCTTATTGTACCCTCAATGAATCCCCAACAATAAAAAAAAAAAAGAAAAAAAAAAAAAAAAGAAATACACGTGATCCTTAGTTGTCAATTAAATGTCTATTGATAATCATTTATGCTGTGGATATTTTCACAAACCTGTAAAATGACACATTTACATGTCATTTGTAGCAATACTATTTGTAAAAGATTAGAAACAACATAAATGTCTATCCACATAGTACATTGATAAATTCTGAAACCTATTCAGTGGACTACATTGGGATCAGAAAGTGTTAGGGAATCCTTGGCTTCTTCATTAGGAATGGCCTTCAAGTTAGATCCACTCAGAATGGTTTATAAAATATGTTATCATTTATAACTAAACAGCCTATTAGTCTATAGATACACACAGATATCTTTAGAAAGATATGCAAGAAATTTGGAAGATTTGTTTTTGTCTTTGGGAAATGTTAAGGACTGAATGTGTCCCCCAAAGTCATATGTTGAAGTCCTAACCCTCCAGTTTGGTGGTCTTAGGCGGTAGGGCCTTGAGGAGGTAATTAGGGTTAGATGAAGTCTTAAACATAGAGAACCATGAGGGAATTAGTACACCTAGAAGAAGAGAAAGAGACATCAGAGTTTCCTTTCACTACCCTGTTAGGTTACTGTGAGAAGAGGTAGGCTGCAGGCCAGGAAGTGAGCCTTCACCTGACATTGCAGTTGTGGACATCTTAATTTTGGATTTCCAAGTCTCTAGAACTCTGAGAAATAAATATCTGTTTAAGCCACTCAGCTGTGGTACTTCATTATACCACCCCTTAGTGACTAAGGGAAAATTTAAATGTCTGGTTGATGGATAGAAAGGAAACTTTGTTACTTTTTATATTTTTGGCCCTGTAAATATAATCACTATTCAAAAATAAATAAAGTCTATTTTATTGGAGCAGTCATTATATTTTTTTCAGAACAGAAGATGAAACATCAAGAAAAAGAAAGAGAAAAAAAGAAACAACCACATACATTACCTTTTCAAGAGGGGCTGAAACCAAACAACTTTTTGATTTCCAAACTCAGACTTTTGGTGAGAGGCGGCCAGACAAGGATACAGAACCCAGCACCGTGAAATCTGTACAAACATCAAAGAACTGAGGAAATTGAATGCCTTTCACACCAATTCTAAACTCACAAAATCTATCTTCACATTCTCTGTACCACACAATAAAGAGTTTGGAAATAAAAAAAAAAAAAAAAAAACGTAGCACTGTTGCTAACCTGCAAGACTCAGCTAGTAGTTGCACAATATATATATGTTATCACTGAGAATTTCCCTTACTGGAATGTCAGTTCTCTGGGTCCCATGTTTTGTACATTGCTGAATCTTCAGTATGGACTTGTCCTGGCATATATATTAACTGCTTAATAAGTGAGGGATCACTACAAAAGTTTTGAGACAGACTGTGTTATGATGCATTATTTCATTTCTAAGAAACACAGGCAATAGCATCTTTTCTTTCTTTGTTATTTATTTATTTATTTATTTATTTTTGAGACAGAGCCTCAAGCTGTCACCCTGGGCAGAGTGTTGTGGCATCACAGCTCACAGCAACCTACAATTCCTGTCTTAAGTGATTCTCTTGCCTCAGCCATCCAGGTTGTTGGGAATACAGGCGCCCACCACATCTGGCTATTTTTTGGTTGTAGTTGTCATTGTTGTTTAGCAGGCCTGGGCAGGATTTGAACCCACCAGCTGTGGTGTATGTGGCTGGCACCTTAGCAGCTTGAGGTATAAGCGCCTAGCCAACAGCATCTTTTCTGATTCACCCATGCAAGTTTCAGTATTGTTAGGATGTTTCCAAGTTTTTCCATCTTCGTAGACTTTACATTTTTAATTTTTGCAGATTTCAAAACTTCACAATGACCTATGTATTTGTTGAATAAAATATCTCCTGTATCAGAATCTGTGGAGTGGGCCCCAGAATAGTTGTTTACCTAGTGACTGATATTTTCCACTCCCTTCCTAAAAATCAGCGTGCCAGATTTTAATTCTTTCTATATTCTGTAGGAAATGGGTCTAGCCTATAGTTAAATACTCCAGAGGCCTAGCATAATGTAAATTCAAGTGCCACAGGGCAGATGAACTGAAACAAGGATCATCCTGTGAATCCTCAGCGACTTGAAAGCTTTTTTTTGACTCTGTCTCACCTTATCACCCTACATAGAGTGCCCAGGTAAAGTCTCACTTTATCACACAGCTCACAGCAACCTCCAACTCCTGGGCTTAGGCGATTCTGTTGCCTCAGCCTTCTGAGTAGCTGGGACTACAGGCGCCTGCCACAATTCCCGGCTATTTTGTTGTTGTTGTTGCAGTTTGGCCAGGGCTGGGTTTGAACCCGCCACCCTTGGTATGTGGCGCTGGCATACTACCCACTGAGCCACACGCGCTGCCCCAACATAAAAGCTTTTGAGTAGTTGGTTCCTCTCCTGCAGGCGTCAGTCTTCGAGAAATTTTTTGGATCACCTCTTTTTTTTTTTTTTTTTTTGAGGCAGAGTCTCACTGTGTCACCCTCTAGAGCAGGGGTCCTCGACTTTTTAAACAGGTGGCCAGTTCACTGTCCCTCAGACTGTTGGAGGGCCAGAGTATATTTAAAAAAGAAAAAAAAAAAAACTATGAACAAATTCCTATGCACACTGCACATATCTTATTTTGAAGTAAAAAAAAAAAAAAGGGAACAAATACAATATTTAAAATGAAGAACAAGTAAAGTTAAATCAACAAACTTACCAGTATTTCAATGGGAACTGTGGGCCTGCTTTTGGCTAATGAAATGTTCCATGTCCAGTTCCAATTTTGTCACTGCTACTCATAAAAAGTGATGCAAGTGTGCATCAGTTAGTCTAGATCTGGTTGGAGATTTTAGATGTTTCATTCTGGAAAAAGTCTGTTCACAGACATAAGTGCTACCAAAGATGGGTGCAATTTTGAGTGCATGGTTCCTGAGATTAGGGTATGTCTCAGAGGGGAGAGATGCATAGAAATTAGGAAGGCTGCTCGATTTGAATGCATCTTTTGGAGAGTCACAATTGTGCAGTGCCGCCAGTTCCATGTGGTAAATAGTATCCACATTTTCAATGTCAATAGAAAATGGGTTACGGAAAAGCTGTATGTCCTGTTCATGGAGATGAAGTTCTTTAAATCTAAATTGGAACTCCTTTTGCAACTTTTCCAGTGAAACCACACGTGTTTTGTTTGGGAATGCAACCAATGGTTTTCTGCTAACAGATTTTGAGTTGTGGGGAGACGGCAGAAATTCCTTCTCTAATTGTTTGATGAGGAGGCCTAATTTTACTTCAAGTGCTTTCACATGTGATTGCATATCACAGATGAGCTTCCCCTTTCCTTGAAGTTGCACATTGAAACTCTTGAGTAGCTCTGTTACATCTGTCAGAAAGGCAAGGTGCCATTTCCATTCTGCATCATTGAGCTCTGGTTCTTCTTTGTTTTTTTGAAAGCCAATGACTCAGCCAATGGACTTATGTGTGGTACAGGACATCTTCATAGGCAACATGTAGCTCAGACAGAAATTCCTGAAATTGTCTGTGGTTTAGTGCATTAGCTCTAATGAAGTTAACACAAGATACCACAATTTTCATAACAGAGTCCCACTTCAGTGATTTACTACACAGTGCTTGTTGGTGGATGAGGCAGTGTATGGCTATTGGATGAGAATGGTTATGTTTGTCCATCTTGGTTAATGCAAGCAATTACTCCTTTCTTAGATCCCACCATGCTAGGAGCACCATCAATTGTGACACTGGCTAGTTTAGCCCAGTCCACCTCCACACCATTTCATAGATGTCCTCTCCTGTAGTTGTTCCATTGATGCTTTGCAGTGCAGCAAGCTCTTCTGTGACTTCAAAATAGTCATTCGTCTCACGAATAAAAATGAGAAGTTGTGCAGAATCATGAGCATCATTACTTTCATCAAGTGCCAAGGAAAAATAGGAAAGTGTTTTTGCCAAGTTTTGCAAATGTTGATGCAAATTGTCTCCCATTTCTTCAATCCTTTGTGTAATTCTAGGTCCTGAAAGACACTGTACTAAATAAATCGGCCTTCTCTGGACACATCTCTTTGGCAACAGAAAGAAGGCATTCTTTAACAAATTCTCCCTCCACGAATGGTCTGCCAGTGCACACTATGAGTTTGGCAATGTGCTTGCAGTGATGAAATATTTAGCTGCTTCTGCTTCCCAAAAGTATTTTGCTGAGTTGTCAATCTATTTTTCAGTTTTAATGTTATTTCTTTTCTCATTTCTCCAACCAAACAATCATATTTATCTTTATGTTGAGTTTGACAGTGTTGATGAAATTGTATTCTTTGAACACAGACACTATATTCTGGCATATCAAACACACAGCTCTTTCCTTGTACTACAAGAAAAAGTGATCATAAGTCCACTGTTCTTTGAATATCCTATGCTCCGACTCAATTTTTCTCTTTCTTGATATACTTGTTTCCTAGGGATTCCAAATTGCTGTTAGTAAAATACAAATATACATATACAGTTCTACAAAAACAATATACCAGCAATAACTTTGCCCACACAGAGACATATAGATTGCACTGCCCATCAATGCAGTCTGATCAGTGTCCATCAATGCAGCCTTGCCAGTCTACATCATTTCAGCCTCACCAGTGCCCCTATTGGTGAAAGTACACTTTTACCTCAGCCTCACACTGGTGTGGTGCGGGAAGTGGCACAATTAGAGAGCTGGTTCCTGCACCACCTTTCCAGTTCATACTACCCTGTGCGAACCACACTGTGATCTGTGAACTCGCACAAGACTCTGATCACATGGGTGAGAAGACCCATGCGATCAGATTCTACTGCAGTAAAAAAGAAGGCACATATCTCTTTTTTCTTCCGAATCTAATGCGAGTTCAACCATACAAGCATATGGCTGAACTCGCACTGCTCAGAGATTGTAACAGTGTGAACCGGGGCTTACACAGCACACAACATGCAACATCATACATAACTGAATAACAATCAGAATATAAATGCACTTACTGTCAATTAAATTGGGTTTCCTACTCCTCGGCTGTCTGCAGAGCTAGATTAAGTTCCCATGAGTCCCTAGGCAGATTACCAGTTTGGGACCCTCATGCCATAACACTGAGCACTGACCATTTGCATTAACACTGACCACTGACCATTTGCATTAATACTGAAGGCTGACCATTTGCATTAACAATGTGCACTTTCAATTATCATTACCACTGAGCACTATTTGCATTACCTCTGAGCGCTGACTATTTGCATTACCTCTGAGCACTGACAATTTGCATTAGCACTGAGCGCTGACTATTTGCGTTATCACTGTGATGCAACCCCCTAGAAACCAACCACCCCCAACCAACTAACAAACTTAAAATAAAAGTCTCTCCTAACTTCAAAAAAAAAAGGTGCCCCCTATTTGCCAGAAAAAAAAGACCTCCTAGCTTCACGAAAAAAAGGCCCCCTTAACCGCAAAAAAAAATGCCTACTAACTGCAAAATTAAAAAAAGACGTCCTAACTTAAAAAAAAAAAAATCTTTACTTGTTCTTACCTTAATCCTCAGGCAGCAGCAGGCTCTGCACAGGCAAGCTCGTGAGTTGTCCAATTATACCCGAGACTGAGAGGAGCAGTCGCGAGACAGAGAGATGGAGGGGAATCAGAGAGTGCTGCGCACATTGCACACATGCACACTGTGGCCCAGGACAAGTAGGCTGCTAAGCAGGACAGGCAGTGGCTGCAAAAACACCCTTCAGGTGGGATAAATGTCCTCAGTAGGTCGCATTTGGCCCATGGGCCATAGTTTGAGGACCCCTGCTGTAGAGTGCTATGGTGTCTCAGCTCACAGCAACCTCAAACTCTTGGGCTTAAGCAATTCTCTTCCCTCCACTTCCTAAGTAGCTGGGACTATAGGTGCCCACCACAATGCCCAGGTATTTTTTGTTGCAGTTGTTATTGTTTTTAGCTAGCCTGTACCGGTTTTGAACCCGCCAGCCTCGGTGGCTGGTGCTGTAACCATTGTGCTATGGGTGCCGAGCCTGTATCACCTCTTGATGACCATTTTAAGGGTCCAGACACTAGAATTCCTCCAGGTGAGTTAATCACCCTGATGATGGGCTTCCCTACAATGTCTGGGGCTCTAGATCTTCTTCCTGCCTGCTCCCCACTCTGCATTCCTGAATTTAATTATTTTCTTGTGGGCCGATTGTTGTTGGTCTACTATTTTTAGATTACTGAGTACATGGGATGCTTGCATTTTTATTCTTCAGACACTTAGGAGAAGTAAATACAAAAGATGCAAAGTCTACAACTTTTTCTGTAGCTGAATAGTATACTGTAAGATACATATGCCACAACTTATTAGTCCATTCATGGCTTGATGGGAGCCTGGGGTGTTACTATATCTTTGCAATTGTGAATTGAGCTGCTATTAATATTTGAGTGCCAAAGCCCTTCTGGTAAAATGATTCATTTTTCTTCTGGGTAGATATCTAGTAATGGGATTGTGGGGTCAACGAAAGGTCTACTTTTACATTGTGATCTACAGATTTAATGCACTTTCCATTAAAACATCACTATCATGCTTTGAAGAACTTCAGAAAATAGCTCTTCAAGTCATATGGAACCAGGAAAAAATCCAAATATCTAACATAATACTATGGAATAAAAAAACTGGAGGCATCACATTACCAAACATCAGGTTATATTCATTACAAGTCCATAGTGATCGAAACGGCCTAATACTGGCATAAAAATAGTGACATAGACCTATGGAGTAGAATCGAGAATCTAGAGATGAAACCAACCTCATGTCACCACTTGATCTTTGACAAAACAAATAAAAACTTACACTGGGGAATAGAACATCTTTTAGTAATTGGTGCTAGGAGGACTGGATAGCTCCTTGTAGAAGACTGAAAATGGAACTGTACATCTCACTACTTACAAAAGTTAACCCCTGCTGGATAAAAAGTTTAAATCTTAAGACATGAAATGATAAAAAAAACTAGAGGAAAGTGTGGAGAAAACTCTTAACAATGTTGGCCTTGGGAAAGAATTCATGAGGAAGAACCCATCGGCAACTGCAGCAACAACAAAAATATACGGGACTTGATGAGGTTCAAAAGCTTCTGCACCTGGGCGGTGCCTGTGGCTCAAAGGAGTAGGGCACTGGCCCCATATACTGGAGGTGGTGGGTTCAAACCCATCCCCGGCCAAAAACTGAAAAAAAAAAAAAAAAACAAAAAACTGCTGCTCAGCTAAGGACAGAATCAACAGAGCAAAGAGACAACTTCAGAATGGGATAAGATATTCACATGTTACAAATTGAAAAACAGGCTAGTGAGCAGAATATTTAAAAAAAACAAATAAGTCAGTAAGAGAAGAGCAACCAACCCCATCAATCAATGGGAAAAGGACATGAACAGAGAAACCTTTCCCAAGGAGACAGATGAATGGCAAAAAAAAAAAAAAAAAAGAAAAAATGTTCATCATCCCTAATCATTAGAGGAATGCAAATCAAAACCACTTTGAGGTATAATCTACTAACACCAGTGAAAATAGGCCACATCACAAGGTCCCAAAACTGTAGAAGTGGGTGCAGAGAGAGGGGCACAGTGATGCACTGCTTGGCAGGGTTGCAAAATAGTGTAGTCTTTTTGGAAAGAAGTATGGAGAATCCTCAAAGATCTATAATGTTTAAACATATAACCAGCTACAGTCTCTCCAGAAGGGTGGGGGCTTTCAATTTGCTAAGAAGCAGGGTTCCCATTCTTTCCTTGTCTGAACTATAGAGTATACAAAAACACAGACAAGGAGCGGTACCAATAAATACTGAACAAAAGCAAAATTTTCACCCAGCAGGGGAGTTATTCAACAAACAAGAAGACTTATAGCTTACAGGATCTCAGTTGGTATCAAGACCAAGAGCACAATGTGCTTTAAGTGGGTCCCTCATAAATGATGAAGAGAACCAGGACCATAGAGGGCAAAGTCACTCTGCATCCCTGCTTCTGACATGAACTGTTAAGTCTAAAAAAAGAAGGAATTAAGAGGTCAGAGGCAAAGAAACATTTATTCAGGAATGGAGATTGCAACACAGGTAGCTGTAAGGGGTGATGGGGCCTTATATATGTAGGACTGCATTTCTATTATATAAGTTGTTTTTCAGATTATTTCATTGTTAGATTAAGCAAAGAAGTATTTAATCATTGGTAGAATATTACTTTTGTGTCAGTCATAAAATACTTATATGCAGAGTGCTCATAAAACTTAGGACTTGTTTTAGTTTTCAAGATTATGGTTGTTTGTGTGGCCAGGCACAGTGGCTCATGCTTATGATCCTAGCTCTGGGGCACTGAGGCAGTTGAATTGCCTGCGCTGAGGAGTTTGAGACCAGCCTGAGCAAGAGTGAAATCTGAAAAACTAGCTAGGCCTTGTGGTAGGTGCCTGTAGTCCAAGTTACTTGGGAGGCTGTGGCAAGACGATCACTGGAGGCACGGCACCTGTAGCACAGTGGTTATGGGGCTGACCACAAGTACTGAGGGTTGTGGGTTCGAACCCAGCTCGGACCAGCTAAACAACAATGACAACTGCAACAAAAAAATATCCGGGTGTTGTGCCGGGTGCTGGTAGTCCCAGCTACTTGGGAGGCTGAGGCAAAAGAATTGCTTAAGCCCAAGAGTTTGAGGTTGCTTTGAGCTGTGATGTCATGACATTCTACCTAGGGTAAAATAGTGAGACTCTGTCTCAAAAAAAAAAAAGATGATCACTTAAGCCTTACAGTTTGATATTGCTATAAGCTATACTACACAGAACTTTACCCCAGGTGACAGAGTGAGACTCTGTATGGATATAACAAAAAAGCATATGGTTGTCTGTGAAGGAAATGTTTTCCATATTACCTTTGTGGATCTCAAAGTTCATCAGTAGTTTAACACAGAATTATAAGGCTAAGATGTAGTCACCACTGTGAAGCCTAGGTCATTGCATACTTCACACCATGGACCACCCTTCTTCAGTCCAATAAATTTGCTATAGTGTCTCACAGTTGAACACAGACACGATGTAAGAAAAAACTACAAGCAAAACTACTTTTATTTAAATTTTTTAGGATAAGCAGTCTCTGCTAAAGCAAAGCAGTTAGAGCAAGAGGGAATAAAAGAGATCCA
Source organism: Nycticebus coucang (assembly GCF_027406575.1). Taxonomy (NCBI): domain Eukaryota; kingdom Metazoa; phylum Chordata; class Mammalia; order Primates; family Lorisidae; genus Nycticebus; species Nycticebus coucang. The sequence goes on along the minus strand of NC_069805.1, from coordinate 29,383,953 downwards.
GCAATTCCCCAAACCTAAGACTCCTTGAGGGTTGTGAGATTTCTTGGGATTGGTTGCATATTGCCAATAATGGATACTTGAGTTTTCTGTATTAGCTAAACTTTTTTAAAAGACATTGAAAGTTCTGATAAAATAAGTAGACACCAGAAATAAAGGAAGCCTTTATAAAATGAAAAGAACCACTGTACTCTTCTCTTACTTTATGACATCTATATGAATATGAACTCATATATATATATATATATATATATGAGTAAAAAGGAAGTAGGTATGTTGGGGTTTTTTTGAATTTTATTTTAGATTAATGTAAGAGTACATAAAATTAGGCTACATTGTTTACATTTGTTAGGGAAAGTCTGAGTTGAATTTGAGTCCTTCCCTCAGGAGGTGCGCCATATACCCCTACATAGTACCTGTTAAGTGGGAGCTTACTGAACCCTTTCCCCTTTCCTTTCCCTCTTACTTGATTTTAATTGTGTTTTTCCTCTCATGTGGACCCGTAGTCGTTCATCTACTAGATTCCAGTTAGCATTGAATACATGAGATGCTTGCTTTTCCATTTTTGAGATACTTTACTAAGGAGAATATTCTTCAGCTCCATCCAGATAAAAATAAAAGATGTAAGGTCATCATCTTTTTATGGCTGAATAGTATTTGATGGTATACATGTACCACAGTTTATTAATTCATTTATGGGATAATGGCCACTTAGTTGTTTCCACATCTTTGTGATTGTGAATTGAGCTGCTATAAATACTTGACGGCACATGCATTATGGTAAGATGATTTTTTTTTTTCCTTCTGGGTAGATATCTAGTAATGGGATTGTGGAATCAAGTGGAAGGTCTACTTTTAGTTCTTTGAGGATTCTCCATATTTCTTTCCTAAAGGGCTGTGTTAGTTTCTAATTTCACCAGCAGTGTGTAAGTGTTCCCTTCTGTCCTTACCAGTGTCTTCCGTTTTTTGTTTTTTTTGAGACAGAGTCTCAAGCTGTTGCTCTGGGTAGAATGCTTTGGCATCACTGCTCACAGCAACCTCAAACTATTGGGCTTAAGAGATCCTCTTGCCTCAGCCTCCCAAGTAGCTGGGACTACAGGTGCCCGCCACAATGCCCGGCTATTTTTTGGTTATAGTTGTCAGTTTTCGGCGGGCCCAAGCTGGATTCAAACCTGCCAGCTCCAGTGTATGTGGCTGGCACCTTAGCGGCTTGAGCTACAGGCGCCGAGGCAAGTATCTTCAGTTTTGAGAACTTGTTCTATGGACTATGCTCACTGGTGTTAGGTAGTATCTGAAAGTGATTTTGATTTGCATGTCTCTGATGATTAGGACTGAGAAGCATTTTTTCATGTATTTTTGGCCATTCGTCTGTCTGCTTGGGAAAAGATTCTGTTCATGTCTCTTGCTCAATGATTAATGGGATTGTTTGTTCTTGTCAATTTCCTTGAGTTTTCTATAGATTCTGGTTACTAGCCCTTTGTTGAATTTGTAACACGTGACTATCTTCTCCCCTTTTGAAGCCTGTCTGTTTGCTTTGTTGATTGTTTCCTAAGCTGTATAGAAGCTTGCTTGGGTCCCATTTATTTATTTTTGGTTTTGCCACAATTGGCAATGATGTCTTCTCCATGAATTCTTTCCCAAGGCTGATGTCATAGTTTTTCCCATGCTTCCTTCTAGGGTTTTAGATATAAATCTTTTATCCAATGTGAGTTAATTTTTGTTAGTGGTGAGAGGTTCAGTTTCTAGTTTACATGTGGCTAACCAGTTCTCCCTACACCATTCATTAAATACGGATTCTTTTCCCAGTGTATGCTTTTATGCGCTTTATTGAAGATCGTAAAGCTGATTTCACCTCTGGGTCACAGATCTGTTCCTTAGATATATGTATCTTCTTTTTTATGCCAATACCATCCTGTTTTCATCACTGTGGACTAGTGGTATAACCTTAAGTCTGGTAATGTGATGCTTCTAGATTTGGTTTTATTTTATAAAATTTTGGTAGCTATTTGAGGCTTTTTCCTGGACTGTACAAAATGAAAAACTAGAACTTGCTTTTTCCAACCTTGGAGTGTTCCTGAATGGACAGCAGGGGATGTGAGCTACAGGCCTCAGTACCTTCTCCAAAAACTCATATCCCTAGGGTAAAATCACTGAGAAGATTACAGTCACTAGTGATAAGCTTGGCTATTGCTTCTGTTATGGGCCTGCTACTAAGAAGAGAAAAGGAATGGATGCAAAGTATCCTGCTAGTTTGATTATCACTGTATTTCTTCTTCACCCCCAAAATAGAAAGCTCAAATAGCTGCTTTCCTAGGCCAACACACTCTCCCTCTTTCACCTTTCTTTCTGGAAATGTAGAATATCCTTATTTTTCTTTCTGTCCTAATCTTTGTCTGGAGAAATTTTTCTCAAAACCTGCATGCACTAGATTACAACCTAAAGTGCTGTACCCTCTTATCAGTTTTCTACTGCTTCCTAGGCCCTTGTCCATACTCCTGTGCCATCAGCTGGGATTGATGTGGGCATACAATCCTGTGTATGAGTGGGCCTGTAGTCATGCCTCTGTGTCACATGACTATAGTTCTGGTGATAAGCGTACAAAAATAAATAACATGTTAGTTATTATATGTAAATATATAACATAAAATTATATGTAAAGCTACATATAAATTTTATTATATATAAATATGAAAGTATGGAAACATATTACTGCATATATTATAAATCATATGAGGTAATAAAGGCTCCTTGTACCTATGCGTTTTTCTTCCTACTGATTATTTTTAAATATCTGCTTTTTACCTCTGATGAAGTAAGATCTCAAAATCTACTTTATGGAATATCTTAGACTAGGTGAAGATAAGAAACTGCAATGGTTGAGGTGGCAACATGTTTTAAAAATAACAAATGAAAGAAATATGCTATGAAAAGTAGGTATCAGAATTCTTATTCTGATATGTAGCTACTAGAAAGCTTAAATGTAAGACATCGAATTACGTTTAAAAATATTGAAACACTATGAACTAAAGCTATCCAAATATCGAATACTTTCACTTCTGATTTCATATAAGTATGTAGAATCACATTTAGTAATAATATTTCTTTTTTTACAGGGTAAATGTGTTTTTTATTGCTATTGCAGGACAGTAAGCATTTTTATTTCAATGATTTTCTTTTTTATTGTTAAATCATAGCTGGGTGCATTAGTGCAATCAAGTGTACAGTGTGCTGGTTTCATATACAATCTGAAATATTCTCATCAAACTGCTCAACATAGCCTTCATGGCATTTGTATTGTGTGTAGACATTTGTATTCTGCATTTAGTAAGTTTTGCCTGTACCCATCCTAAGATGCACCGTAGGTGTGGCCCCACCCTAATTTTCCCCCTCCCTTCCCATCCCTTGGCCCTTTCCCCATATTCTAGTGCTATAGTTGGGTTATAGGCTTCATATGAAAGCTATAAATTAGCTTCATAGTAGGGCTGAGTACATTGGACACTTTTTCTTCCATTCTTGAGATACTTTGCTAAGAAGAATATGTTCCAGCTCCATCCATGTAAACATGAAAGAGATAAAGAATTTCTTTAAGGCTGCATAATATTCCATGGTATACATGTACCGCAATTTGCTAGTCCATTCGTGGGTCGATGGGCACTTGGGCTTGTTCCATGACTTAGTGATTATGAATTGGGCTACAATAAACATTCTGGTACAGATGTCTTTGTTATATTGTGATTTTTTGTCTTCTGGGTGTAAACCTAGTAAAGGAATTATAGGATCGAATGGCAGGTCTATTTTTAGGTTTCTAAGTATTCTCCAAACATCCTTCCAGAAGCAACATATTAGTGTGCATTCCCACCAGCAGTGTAGAAGTGTGCCTTTTTCTCCACAAGCATGCCAACATCTCTGGATTTGGGATTTTGTTATGTGGGCTACTCTTACTGGGGTTTGGTATCTCAAAGTAGTTTTGATTTGCATTTCTCTGATGATTAAGGATGATGAGCTTTTTTTCATGTGTCTGTAGATCATGTGTCTGTCTTCTTTAGAAAACTTTCTCTTCAAGTCTTTTGCCCCCCCCTGAAATGGGATCACTTGTTCTTTTCTTGCTAATATGTTTGAGTTCTCTGTGGATTCTGGTTATTAAACCTTTATGGAGGTATAACCTGCAAATATTTTCTCCCATTCTGAGGGCTGTCTGCTTGCTTTACTTACTATGTTCTTGGCTGTGCAGAACCTTTTTAGTTTGATCAGATCCCAGTAATGTATTTTTGATACTGCTTCAATTGCCTGGGGAGTCCTCCTCATAACATATTCACCCAGGCTGATTCCTTCAAGAGTTTTCCCTGCACTTTCTTCAAGTATTTTTATAGTTTCATGTCTTAAGTTGAAATCTTTTATCCAGTGAGAGTCTATCTTAGTTAATTGTGAAAAGTGTGGGTCCAATTTCAGTCTTTTACAGGTCGCCAGCCAGTTTACCCAGCACCATTTGTTAAATAGGGAATCTTTTCCCCACTGAATGTTTTTAATTGGCTTGTCAAAGATCAAAACTTCAGTGAAATTGATTATGATGTGTCTGGGGAATGTCTTATTGTGTTGAGTCATGCTGGAGTTCTGAAACTGTCTGCTATCTGAATTTCAGAATCCCTTGGCATGTCTGTAAATGTCTCTTTCATAGTCTCATGAAGAAGAGATTCTGTGCCTTGTGAAGCCAATTCATCACTTTCAGGTCCCTATAAGACGAATATTGGTTTTCTTTGAACTATCCCAGAGCTCTCTGAGAGAGTGATCTGTTTTTGCCCTCCATTTCTCTTCCTCTTTGAGAGTTTGGGGGCATTCGAAAGCTTTGTCTTCAATGTCAGAAATTCTTTCTTCTGCTTGCTCCATTCTGTTACTGAGGGATTCTATTGTGTTTCTCAGATCTTTGAATGCTGCAACTTCTTGTGTCAATGCGTCAAAATGTTTGGTCATTTGGTCTTTGAATTTGTTGAATTCTTGAGACATCTTTAGGGTTACTGCTTGGAATTCTAATTTGATCTTATTTGCTATCCATATTCTGAATTAGATTTCTCACATCTCAGCTATTTGTTTGTAAATGGGATCTTGTGCTGTGTCTACCCCATTGTTCCTTGGGGGAGTTGATCTACTCTAATTATTGATATTGCCAAAGTTTTTCCATTGATTTCGCCTCATGATTGTTTTTCACCATTGCCTCTGGCCATTCTCAGATTTGGGGAGGTTTCTCTTTAAGATTAGACCCCACGAGGATCACTCTATTGTTGCTGGATATTTGTAGGGGATGATCCTGTGTAGCTCCCCTGGGGCTGCCCCAGCCAGGGAGTTCTGGTTGTGGGAGCAGCTCTGGAGTGTGGCACACCTGTATCCAGCAGCGGGTGGGGGTGACGCACACGGTTCTGGGAGTTTCTGGCACCTGATGACTTTGGCACAGAGAGCCCAAGGCTCCAGCAGTCTCTGTCCAGGAGACGGGCTCTGTGCAGAGCCATTGAGGGCTCTAGAGGGTATGCAGCTACCAAAGTCCCTGGCCAGATGAGTGGGCTGGTGTGGAGGCTGGGAGGATACGGGAGGGAGGACGTGGGTTGGCGTGGCTCCCCGAATTCCTGGTCAGAGCATGCAGAGCCTGGTGGGCATGTGGCAGGTCATGGCACCGCTTGTACAGAGGTCCGGGTGGCTGCGGGTAGCTGGGTGTGAAGCCACAGGGCTGCCAGTGGAGATCCTGGAGGGGGGTCAGGCACTGTCCCTGGATTCTCTTGCTGGGGGTCTGTGCATGGTCTGGCCACTAGGGAAGGGGGGCACTGCTCAAGAACCTCCTCTCTCAGTCTCAGCAGAGGTTATGCTTCTGGTTCATCAGGAAGGGGGGAAGGGAGTTCTGGAAGTTGAGAATAGCAGGGAAGATCTTAGTTTGATATTTCTGCCCAGCAAAGAGTGTCCAGAGTTGCGGCAAGGTCCCTCTGAGGAAGTATTCCCCACTTCCCACAGCACTCACCAGGGGGTGAGGCAGGAGGTCCACAGTTCACCGCTTGTCTGTAGAATACCCGCAGGAGCAAACAAGGAGAGAAAAGAAAGGAGACAGAAAAACAAAGAAAAACCACAGCTTTCGTGGGAGAGGGGATGGAAATTCCTCCTTCCATATGAATTTTGTACCTGAAGCTTGATTTCTTGGAGTCGTAGCTTGCCTTAGCAGAGGTGACCTGCAGTTATCATCTCTCTCTCAGCTGGGCTCCCAGTCTTCAGCTTAATTAGGCTGTTTCTGGACATTATCTTTCCTTTTGGACAGGAGCCTCCCTCGGAAGCTGTTCTCCATTGGCTATCTTTTCCTTCCCCCAGTACAATATTTCTAATAGCAAGAAGGAATTTTATTTCTGATTATATGTATGTGTGTAACTTGAGAAAAATGGTTTGTTAAAGACATATGCTTAAAACAAACATATAAGGACCAAATAGAGATGACAGCTATGGAAAAACAGTAAAAAATTAGAAACCCATAAATGATGATTTCAATATCCACAAGGAATTCTCTGTATTATGACTATTACAAAGTCATACACACAATTCATTTCTTGTCTTTTTCTTCTTTTTTTCTTTATTTTGTAGAGACAAAGTCTCACTGTACCGCCCTCGGATAGAGTGCCATGATGTCACACAGCTCACAGCAACCTCTAACTTTTGGGCTTATGCAATTCTCTTGCTTCAGCCTCCCGAGCATCTGGGACTACAGGTGATCGCCACAATGCATAGCTAATTTTTTTGTTGCAGTTTGGCCGAGACTGGGTTTGAACCCGCCACCTTCCGCATATGGGGCTGGTGCCCTACTCACTGAGCAACAGGCCCCACCTTTTTTTTTTTTTTTTTGATACAGAGTGTTACTATGTCACCTTAAGTAGACTGCTGTTTCTTCACAACTTATAGCAACGTCAAACTCTTGGGCTGAAGTGATTCTCTTGTCTCAGCCTCCTAAGTAGCTGGGACTATAGGCAGGTGCCAGCCACAATGCCTGGCTATTTTTTGTTGCAGTTGTCATTGTTGTTTAGCTGGCCCTGGCTGGGTTTGAACCTGGCGGCCTCGGTGTATGTGACTGGTGCTGTAACCAATGTGCTATGGTGCTGAGCCCACAATTCATTTCTTCGTGTGCACTGATTTCCCAATTGTGTTCATGCTTTGATCAGTAATAAGTCATTTAACACTTTTAGTCTGTGTCTGGTAACCAATCTTTAAGGAACTGAGTAGAAAAGAAATGAGAATATGAGACTTTCAATTAGATTATAAAATCAAAATTGGTTTTCTAGTTGTGATGACAAGCATTAGTGTTTAGAAATAAATAAAAACTTATAACTGGGGAATGAAAGCCCCTCCAAAGTATAAGGTGTAGAGAGGCATTTATAAGGCAAAAGCAGTCACATCCCACTTCCCCTTGATCTAAATAATTACCTATTCAAACCACTTGCTATCTGGTTTCTAGGCTGACACCAAGTAGGTATAAAATGTCATAGATGAGCACTATAACTTATGCCCTAAAGTTCCACAATATACAGCCAGTCACTAACTGATGTCATCTCTGTTAACCAAGAATTTTTTTGTTTGTTTTTGAGACAGAGTCTTACTCTGTGCCCTGGGTAGAGTGCTGTGGTGTCATATTCACAGCTACTGGGCTCAGTGAATTCTCTTGCCTCAGCATCCCTGAATATCCGGGACTATAGCCATGCACCACCACATCCAGCTAGTTTTTCTATTTTTTAGTAGAGATGGGGTCTTCCTCTTGCACAGGCTGGTCGTGAACTCCTGAGCTCAAGCAGTCTACCCACTTTATCTCCCAGAGAGCTAAACAATAAGAATTCTTGCACTTAGCTTTTTATCAGTTCACTCTTTGTTCTCTTTTGCCTTTAAAAACCTGCTTGTAACAAAGGGCAGCTGAGCAATCCCCAGGGCAGCTTGGAAGTGTGTCCAGGGCTACAGTCCTCAACCTTGGCCCAAATAAACTATATTAATTTTGCCTCAGCTCCTTCCTTTTAGGTTGACAGTATCATTTGTCCTGATTTATCTACTAATGGAGGACTTTGCTATATTGTGTTCTGTTTTCACAAAGGTGAGTTAAGGTGTATATGAAAAACAGAAACAACAAAAAGAACACTTTCCAGGGAAACAAAAAGTAGCAGTATTAACCCAATCATTTTAATTCAAAATGTTATTCCTTTGTTCTGATGGATAAACATCACAGAGATACTCCCTCGAGGCCGTTTAGTTACTCTAATTTAATAATTACTTGGCTTCAGGGTGAGAATTTTTCCTTTTGGTTAAGATAAGATCATGTGAAAAGTGTAGAGACTAAGAAATATTTAATTTTTCTGTGATAAAATACCAAAAAAAGGGTAGAGATACTAGGGAGCAGCTTTGTTTTCTTGGCAGTATCCCGGAATTGGAATTGCTGGCAGTTAGACCTCTGCTGTGGATATGGGGTATGCCAGGGGACTTCTTAGAGTGCCACCATATAACAATGAAAAAGTTATAAGTAAATAGAGGAAATTACAAGCACTTGGCATCCCAGGAAGGTAAGAACTTGGTAAAATATGCTTTTGGTTTATAACTTACCTTTCCTTGGCATTCTGGGTACTAATGAAGCCCCAGGGGCATTTAAAGGAAACTTTACAACAGTAATAAATAGACACTTGGGCAACAAGTTTTAGGTTTCTCCTGGAACTAGATAAAATTCTCATAATGCACTGACCATTTGTTCACTATTTAACAGTGTGTTTTTGTATGGGTATGTATTGAGTGAAGAGGTAATAGTGTACACATTAATTTGAGACAGAAAAGCAAAATGAGCTCTCCTTGGGAGCTTTGGTCTCATTTAATGCCCATGTTTATGTTTCATGAGGCTCATCTGCACATGAATGTTGACCATGGAAATAAATCATTCCAAGGATGAGCTTTTTCTTCAGACATGACTGAAGATTTCAGTATTTGTAAGACATAACTCTAGATTTCCTTTAGTATTGTGACTAGTGTTTTTGTATTTATACTGGAACGGTCACTGCACTCAAAATATAGCTGAGTATTTTATTTGGTGTGGAGAGATATACACTCTTACTTCACACGGTGCTGCTTGATTGTTTAAAGTTTGCACATAAGTTATACTTACAAAGCAAAAAATCAGGGCTAGAATCTTTTTATTTTCTTTCTTTCTATTCTTTTGAGACAGACTCTCAAGTGATTGCCCTGATAGAGTGCCATGGCATCACAGCTCACAACAATCTCCAACTCCTGGGCTTAAGCGATTCTCTTGCCTCAGCCTCCCAAGTAGTTGGGACTACAGGTGCTCACCACAATGCCTGGCTATTTTTTGATTGTAGTTGCCATTGTAGTTTGGCAGGCTCTTGGTGCATGTCGCTGGTGCTGTAACCACTGTGCTACAGGCGCCAAGCCTTGATGAGTATTTTTAATCTATCAAAGTGTTTCTATCAGTTTCAAGTTTAGTCCTCATCTAAGGAAAAGTGTTGATAAACTGGAGAATTTCTAGAGTAAGAAAAGCTTCATTTGTTATCTTTCTTTCCTATACTTCAGCTCTTGTTCAGAATTACTTTCATTGTTTTCTTCCTTGTGTTCCACCACTACTTAAATCTATCTCTTGGATTGAAATATGCCTTGGACCTCTCACAATCTTCCCAACCCATTTTTTTCCCTGTGCCCATGTATTTATGTATTTTTTTTTTATTTCAGGTTAATGTGAGAGTACAAATAACTAGGTTACAATATTTGCATTTGTTGTCCTTCTTGTAGTTGTGTCCTGCACCCAAAGGGCACATGTGCCATGTATAACCTTACATTATGCCAAATAAGTGGGAACACACAAATATTTTCCTTTCCTTCCATCTTCCCATCCCTTCCTCCTTCCTTCCCTTTCACCTCAACTTGAATTGAATTGAGTTTTTCTCTTATGTGGGTGTGTATTAGGTTGTCTACTGGCTTCATATCAGTATTGAGTACATTGGATATTTGCATTTCCTCTTCTAATACTTTAATAAGAAGAATGTGTTTCAACTCTATGTATGTTAATACAAAAGATGTAAAGTTGGCTGAATACAATTCCATAGTACATATACCATATTTTGTTAAACCATTCCTAGCTTGATATCCATTTAGGTTGTTTTCCCATCTTGGCAACTGTAAATTGAGCTGTAATACACAATCTAGTGCAAATAACTTTATGATAAAATGATTTTTTTTTCTTCTGGGTAGATGCCTAGTAATGGGATTGTGGGATCAAATGAGAGGTCTTGTACCCAACGTGAATGGAATTACAGAGAAACACCAGCACACTGAGTTGGAATTAAGCAGGTGTTCTTTATTGGCTGGCCATCAAGAGCAGGCTCACACGTCAAAGTCTCTTGACCCTGTTGAAGTGAGGTTCAAGGTTTTTATATGGTACTTTGTGGGGGGATGGGAAACCCAAGTGCAAGCAGAGTTTGACAGAAGCCAACACCTGCAAGGTTAGAACTATAGGGTAAAGGAGGGTGCTTACAAGGGGTATCTGGGGGATGTGCACAGACAGAATTATGACAGGATTGTGGTTCAAAAGATTTTTCAGCTTTCAGCTAGACTTCCTGTTTCTGCAAGGTTGCTGCTTGCTCAAGGGGCAGTTATGGTTTACAAAGGGCAGGGTGTTGAAAGTTCTTAACAAAATGGAGTATGGAATAAGTCTGGCTTGCTTGCTCAAAATGGAGGAAGTTAGGGTATTACATTCCCTGCTCATCCTAGTCAAACACTTGACACTTTATCTAAGGGTATAGAATCATATTGGGCATTAATTACCATGAGTTTTATTGCACCCAGTCGAGTTTTTATGAAATTGATGAACGAGTTGAGAATGCAAGGCTCCATCAGCAAACCTAGGATAAGGAGGATTAAAGGGCCAGCAAGACCGGTGATTAAAGTTGTTGTTAGTCACGGATTCCAATCACATACGTTTTGGAACCAGGTCTGAGAATTTTACTGTTCCTTTCTTCTTTTGTTTAAATCATCTCGTTCCTTCCCCCCCTTTTTTTTTGAGACAGAGTCTCACTATGTTGCCCTCAGTAGAGTGCCCTGGTGTCATAGCTCATAGCAACCTCAAACTCTGGGGCTTAAGTGATTACTTTGCCTCAGCCTCCCAAGTAGCTGGGACTACAGACGCCTGCCACAATGCCTGGCTATTATTTTGTTGCAGGTTTCATTGTTGTTAGATGGCCCAGGGCCAGTTCGAACCCACCAGCATTGGTGTATGTGGCCAACACCCTAGCTGCTGAGGTATAGGTGCCACCCATCTTTAACCTTTTGGAGAATCTCCCTAATTACCCCTGACTTGTTGACATAAAAACAACAGATTCTCTTACTATAGCACAGCAGACCTTTAGCCCTCTCCAGTTCTAGAGGACCACCTATGCTACTGAGTTCACCTAGGTGTGGAGCAAGTCTATAGCATATTGGAGGTTTTCCAGGCTTCCATTATAATTGTGAGGATACTACTTCAAGATCATTGTTACCTTTTACTAAGGCAGCAGTTTCCACAGAAGCATCTCCTGCGGCTGTAAGACTGAGCAGGATTGGAATTAAAACTGTTGTCTGAATTTGACAGTGTGAATTTAGTTTCTGAGACAGCATTAAACTTTGTCCTTCTGAACCAGGATACATACATCTATGGCAATACGTGCACTATTGCCCGAACTCCTTCTGGCTGAAGCAAGTGAGCTGTGATACATCTGGTTAAGCCTATAGTACAAGCTAGCCAAGTTTTATTAGGAGCAAAGTTAGCTAAAGATGGTCTAGATCTTGGGTATAATTACTGCTACTGTGCTAAAGGAGGATTTGGTTAAGCTGTAGCCTGGGATCTGGAGATACCACGCTTGTCCCGTCACATCTCTTAGAGTAAACGGTGGGACTAGCTGCGTACAAAGCAAAAGGTTCTTGTTAGTTATGGGGGGGGTGTTGTTTTCCTAATCGTACATAATGTGGGGGTCGAGGCTGTAGACATAACCAACAATCAGAAGCTACTTCAGGTTGAGTTGCATTTAAAAGATGATACATACTATTTAACATAGCTAGCAGAGTAGGAAGTAGGGGTTTTTGGTGTGGTTTCTTATAAGGTATAGGGCCCCTAAAATCTGGATTAAAAGAGTTAAACAGTGAATCCTACAGTTTTGCTAGTCCCACTGGTCTCAGGGGAGTCTTCAGGAGTCTAATTAACTGAACTGAGAACTGAGTCCCTTTTGGCTAGCATGTGTGGGATTTGGAGTTTCCAAGCCTGTTTTTGTCTCCAGACTCATTTGGTCTCTGCACCTGGATTGAAATGGGGTTACATGTCCTAGGTGTCACACATGCCCAGGAACCCCCTTTGACCTCACCACAAGTCTTCTTTCTCCTTGCAGTGACATACTTGGTGTCATTTAGGGCAAAGTCACTGCTCTGTGATCTCATTTCTACCTGTGTTGCGCATAGTTGGAGGGACGGCTTTTCATCTAATATCATCCCCTGGGTGAGCACTCTGGTATATGGGCCAAGCAACCTGCATGGGTCAGTGTGGAAAACTGGACCCAAAGCACTCTTTTCCCAGTTTTCATTTGCTATTACTTTTTCTTTTCCATCAAACAACACAAAGTAGGAGGGGAGGAAGCAAGGGTATGGGGAAGGAATCTTTAAACTGACAGAACACATAGGAAGGAAATTAAGATTTTAACAGTTTTAGCTTGTGTTGCTGGAAGTGATCGGGCCAGGGTCGCAGAGATGAAACCAGCAGTCAGAATGTTTAGAGAAGCGGAGGGCTACAGCTCTCTTAGGCATGTAGCAATTTCTCTTTATTTCTTTTTTTTTTTTTTTTTTTTTTAGAGACAGAGTCTCACTTTATGGCCCTCTGCAGAATGCCGTGGCCTCACACAGCTCACAGCAACCTCCAACTCCTGGACTTAAGCGATTCTCTTGCCTCAGCCTCCCGAGCAGCTGGGACTACAGGCGCCCGCCACAACGCCCGGCTAACAATTTCTCTTTATTTCTTACAAGCTTATCTATTCTAACAATACAAAGTTGTGCCCATACACGTCATAATAGAAAACCAGCTGGTGACAGATAATCTATATGATAAGACTACAAGGTAACTATAAACAGAGCACAAAGAAAAACAAAGTGATTATAAAACTTAGGCAGCTATTCAGTTGTAAAGAACGGGTGTAACCTCTAGCTAAAATGCACATTAACTTATCGTGATTTTTCCACTCCCCAAATTCCTTCTAGGAAATTCCAGAGATAGCCAGACTCTGCTTTCTGGGTCTGTATCCTGCATGATTAGCTTTCTAATCATTATGGAGTGTCTTCTAAGGAACATCTCTTCATGTGGACGCTGAGAAGGTTTCTTCAAGCATAAATCAATGGCACTGGAAGTTACATTGAGGTTACAGCTTGAGAAGATTTTCTCTAGGCCTGACGGTCTAGGAGGTTTCACTGTTCACTTCTGTTTTTTTCCACTCAGGCATAGTGGTTCTATGCTGTTAGGCCGTTGACTTTCACAGTGGTTGGGGTGGCAAGAATGGTGGTGAATGGCCCTTTCCAAGTTGGGGTTAGTCCTTCCTTCTGAAATAACTTGATGTAGACTCAGTTACCAGGCTGGAAAGCAGTTCCGGGTTCCTTGCCACCAGTCTTAGAGTCTGGATAGGTGTCTCGAACCTGTGAGTGAATTATTTTTCTGGAGCCAAGAAAGAGACTGAAGATACTAGGAATGATTTCGTTTAAGAGTTGTTGTGGAAGGCTTCTACACATCTTGAGAATGTGTCCACTAACACAAGAAGATATTTGTACTCTCTGCTTGCTGGCTGGATTTTAGTGAAGTCGACTTCCTAATTTTCTCCTGGTATGTGTCATCCAAGGCAGATTTCTAACAGAAGCCTGGTCTGGCTTTGGCATTTATCTTTTTACATGTCACACACCAAGTGGCAGTTGACCAGGGTGGCTTCTGTATGACTTCAGCCACCTTACATATGTTTGCGGCTTTCTGGATTTTCTACACTGACAGAGACTAAGTCAAGAGTAAAAGAATTGAAACTATTTAGTAGTCATTTATAAATATGTATAAGTTCTGGATTTTGAGGCTAAGGTTTACACAATGAGAACATAAGAACATTAGTTCTTATCTATAGACTTAGTATAGTTTTTAAGATAACATTTAGTTTGAAGAGTTTGTACAGAACTAAAGTTAAGTTTTATTTTATGAGCTGGCATTGCAGATAAGCCTGGACTCTAACACAGGTAGGCTACAGTTTTTCTTTTGAATTGTTTTTCTCCCACTGATTTCTCATTTTACTAAAAACCAAATTACGACAGAACTATTTCAATTGCTAAAGTAACTGTACTTTCAGGATACCGAGTCTTATTATTTGCATAAAGTGCAGCAAGAACAATTATTAGCCATCTAGGTTCGTCTTTTCTTTAAAATTAGCTTTGCTGGAACTTTAACTATTTATCAGGAATCTCAGGTTAGACTTGAAAACCTCTCACGAGCCCAGGTTTTATCTGTGCCATCAGATACCTGTATGCATTAGGTAAAATCTTCTCTTTAGGTCCCTCACCATCCCTGGACAGGAGATCATGGTCAATTAGTAGATCAGATGAGACTTGAACTGGAGGCTCCTTGACCCTATTAGGTAGAAGATGCTTCTATGGGACTAAGACCTACCACTTCTCAGATTTTCCTAAATGGCCAGCAGTAATAATTTTGTATACTTTTAATAAAAGTGTACAAAAGAACTTGAACAATATAATCAGAAAGTTGACCTCTAAGTTTTCTTAAGGGCTAAGATGACTGACAAATTTTATAATTCATATAACAAAGTTTACATCTCTAGGATGTTTGATGACAGTCATGCAATTCATTATAATTAAAGACATATTTGGGTTTAATCATTCATACATTTCTTTCTATTATTAAAGGGTAGCAAAGTGAATATATATTGTTGTCATCATTCTTTAATTCAGAAAAAGATGTAGATTTTCCTTCTCCTAGTGGTCCATAGAGGGCTGTTATCCACTAACCTTAAATAACACTTTCTAGGGAGGAATGTTTACATATTTTCAGTGTGATGAAATCCTGGTGAAATCACAGTCATTGTTTACATTTTTTATGCATCAAGTCTCAGACAAGGTATATTAAATGTTTAATATGAATATGTATTCTTGGCTTGGTGCCTGTAACACAGCGGTTATGGCACCAGTCACATACAACCAGGCTGGTGGGTTCAAACCTAACCAGGGCCAGCTAAAAAACAATGACAATTAAAACCTAAAAATATCTGGGTGTTGTTACAGGTGTCTGTAGTCCCGGCTATTGGGGAGGCTGAGGCAAGAGAATCGCTGAAGCCTAAGAGTTTCAGGTTACTGTGAGCTGTAACACCAGGAGGATGACATAGTGAGACTGTCTCCAACAAAACAAACAAAAAAAGGAGTCCAATTTGGGTGGACTGCCTTACTTCAGGGGTTTGAGACCAGCTTGAGCCAGAGAGAGACCTCATCTCTAAAAAGCTCCAGGCTTTGTGGCAGGCCCCTGTAGTCCTACCTACTCAGGAGCCTGAGGCAAGAGAATCACTTGAGCCCAAGAGTTTGAGTAGGTTTTTCATTGTTTAAAGCAGGAACAGTGAAAGCAAACTGTTCCATGTCTTTTGGTTGCAAATGAATATTAAAAAAGCAATCTTTTAAATCAGTAATAATTATAGGATAATGTTTTGGTATTAAGGTAGGATTAGGTATTCCACGTTGCAAAGACTCCACTGGGTGGGTAAGTGAATTAATTTTTCTTAAATTTGTTAACATTCTCCATTTACCTGATTTCTTTTTAATTACAAAAATTGGAGAATTTCAGGAACATGTAGATTCAATGTGACCAGCTTACAATTGTTCATCAATTAATTGATGCAGTGCTTCTAATTTTATCAAAGGAAGGGATCACTGCTCCACCCAAACTGGTTTCTCTGTTTTCCATTGCAAGGAAATAAGCACCACTCATTCCAGCTGTGTTTCATTGTACATGTGCATTGAGAAGGTCTTAGAATCTCAATTCCCCCTTCTCCTCTTACAGAAATGTTCACGGATGTGCAGAAGTGCTGGGCAGAGGCCCCTAAGAAAAATTCTCTGATAATGAAGGAAGCCCTAGGCCTGTTTTATCATGGCCCATCTGGGTTATTTCAGGCTTTCTAGGAACATCAGGCTGAGTTGGATCATAGCCCATGTGAAACATAATATTTTTATTTAACAGCCTTTAAAATTGTGGGGATGGTAAGCATTGCTCCCCATTGTTGTGATAAGTCTTGACCCCATAACGTGACCACAATAGTGATGATGTAAGGGCGGACATCAGCTGCCTATCCTTCAGATCCTTTACAATGCAAATCAAAAGTACTTTGTTCAATATTAGTTATGGTTCCAAATGCCAATAAAAATAGCTTTCACAAATCATGTAAGCCCAAGAGTTTGAGTGTTGCTGTGAGCTGTGATGCCATGGAACTCTACCACAGGGGATTTTGGCCATCGTGCAGGACACATGTGAGTAGCAATGATAGAAACATCTGCCCTGGTATCTATAAGCCCCATAATTTGAATATTTTTCTCAAATGTTACTTTACATTGAGGACGAGTATTATTTAGAAAAGTATGCCAAAAAACATGCTTTTCTGTGCTTCCAAAGGTGGTTTTGGAAGAGAGAGGTTTTGCCCTTATCATATGGTAAAATTAATATTTGAGCCACACGATGTCCTGCAGACAACTGGATATTTTTGGTGGCTGAAGCCATCATTAATATTTCATCTTTATAATCTTCATCAATTATTCCTGGGAGGATAGAGTCTTATGAAGCAGTTTTTGTTGAAAAGTAGGAGCTCATCTTCAGCAGGCACCAAGCTCCAAGTTGCAAATCTCTACCTTGTCATGAAGACAAGTAAAGTATTGTTTTTCTTTCAATATACCCAATTCAAATTTCTTTGGACTACATCCAAAACAAGGGTTCCCTTTGAAATTACCAGGTGAAAATAGGATGTGCTGTATATAAAGAATGGTGTTAGGCTTGACACCTATAGCTCAGGTGCTAGTGCGCCAGCTATATACACAAAAGCTGGTGGGTTTTAACCTGGCTCAGATCTGCTAAACAACAATGACAACTACAACAACAACAACAACAAAAATAGCCAGGCATTATGGCAGGCGCCTGTATTCCCTGCTCCTGCAAGGCCAGGCAAGAGAATCTTGTAAGCCCAAGATTTTGAGGGTTGCTGTGAGCTGTGACACCAGGGGACTCTACCAAAGGTGACATAGTGCGATTCTGCCTCCAAACAAACTAACGAAAAAGGGGATGGTGCTGTCAAGTCTTCTACTTAAAGATTTAATTATGGCAATCTCTTTCCATATTGCCTGTGGTGAGCATCACATTTTAGTCTAATTATGTTATAAATTATTTTCTGTCTATTTTAGAATAGTGCATAGATTTTCTGGGGTGGATATTATTCTCTATTTCTGAAATGCTGTCCAGGGTTTCCAGACATGACATAAACCTATAAGGTGCCCCACAAGTTTGACTGTACAGGCAACTTTTTTGAGGGCTTCTAGTCACAACCCTGGAAGTTGTGGAGGATATTGTACACTGCCCCAAAATTGATAGGTGAGATCATCTCTCTGGCTCATTGGGATCTACAGGCTCACTTTTAGCAATTAGAGACGGTTTATCTAATAGATAAATTCACAGAGCACCAGTCATTCCAGCTGTGTTTCATTGCACATGTGCATTGAGTAGGTCTTAGAATCTCAATTCCCCCTTCCCCTCTTACAGAATTGTTCATGGGTGTGCAGAAGGCACTTGCAATGTCCCCACCTCTCCAAGACCTAAATCTACAGATGCAAAATTTAAATAAAGGATGTGTTAGAGACTTTCCATGAGGAAATCTCTTCTCCAGCTTCCTTTACATTCAAGAGTACAGAGCCAGATTGAGTCCACTTAGAAACTACATAGAAGTCTGACTTCAAGCAGGAATGAACAAGAAAGGGCCAGATTTTTAACTGATACTGCACAAACCTAGAGGAGACATTTTCTTCATTAAGAGCCACTGACATTGATAATATATAACTAATTTCTTTGAGACAGTCTTATTTGTCACCCTCTTAGAGTGCCATGGCATAACTTCCAGCAACCTCTTGGACTCAAGTGATCCTCTTGCCTCAGCTATAGTAGCTGGGACAGGTGTCTGCCACAATGCCTACCTTTTTGTTGTTGTTGTTTTGAGACACAGTCTCAAGCTGTGTAGAGTGCTGTGGCATCACAGCTTATAGCTCACAACAACCTCAAACTGTTGTGCTCAAGTGATTCTCTTGCCTCAGTCTCCCAAGTACCTAGGACTATAGGCGCCTGCCACAGTGGCCTGGCTATTTTTTTAGAGCGGGGATCTTGATCTTGCTAAGGCTGGTCTGGAACTCATGAGCTCAAGCAATGCACCTGCATTGGTCTCGCAGGGAGCTAGTATTATAGACATCAGCTACCGTGCCTGGCATTAACCCCCTCATTTTATCTGGAGTCAAATTAAGAACTCTACCCATTTTATTCTTTTCTTTTTTTCAGTTTTTTTTTTTTTATTGTTGGGGATTCATTGAGGGTACAATAAGCCAGTTACACTGATTGCAATTATTAGGTAAAGTCCCTCTTGCAATCATGTCTTGCCCCCATAAAATGTGACACACACCAAGGGCCCACCCCCATCCCTCCATCCCTCTTTCTGCATCTCCCCCATAACCTTAATTGTCATTAATTGTCCTCATATCAAAATTGAGTACATAGGATTCAAGCTTCTCCATTCTTGTGATGATTTACTAAGAATAATGTTTTCCACTTCCATCCAGGTTAATACGAAGGATATAAAGTCTCAATTTTTTTAATAGCTGAATAGTACTCCATGGTATACATATACCACAGCTTGTTAATCCATTCCTGGGTTGGTGGGCATTTAGGCTGTTTCCACATTTTGGTGATTGTAAATTGAGCTGCAATAAACAGTCTAGTACAAGTGTCCTTATGATAAAAGGATTTTTTTCCTTCTGGGTAGATGCCCAGTAATGGGATTGCAGGATCAAATGGGAGGTCTAGGTTGAGTGCTTTGAGGTTTCTCCATACTTCTTTCCATAAAGGTTGTACTAGTTTGCAGTCCCACCAGCAGTGTAAAAGTGTTCCCTTCTCTCCACATCCATTCCAGCATCTGCAGTTTTGAGATTTTGTGATGTGGGCCATTCTCACTGGGGTTAGATGATATCTCAGGGTTGTTTTGATTTCCATATCTCTAATATATAGAGATGATGAACATTTTTCATGTGTTTTTTAGCCATTCATCTGTCATCTTTAGAGAAAGTTCTATTCATGTCACTTGCCCATTGATATATGGCATTGTTGGCTTTTTTCATGTGGATTAATTTGAGTTCTCTCTGGATCCTAGTTATCAAGCTTTTGTCTGATTGAAAGTATGCAAATATCCTTTCCCATTGTGTAGGTTGTCCCTTTGCTTTGGTTATTGTCTCCTTAGCTGTACAGAAGCTTTTCAGTTTATGAAGTCCCATTTGTTTATTTTTGTTGTTGTTGCAATTGCCATGGCAGTCTTCTTCATGAAGTCTTTCCCCAGGCCAATATCTTCCAGTGTTTTTCCTATGCTTTCTTTGAGGATTTTTATGGTTTCATGCCTTAAATTCCATTTTGTTCATTTGTTCAGGGATTAGTGATATGCAGTTATGTGGCCATATATTTCTCTCTGGTGGAGTGGGAATACCTGGATCCTAGAAACTCTGCCCTTGGCCACTTGGTCAATGTGCTATTTATTTATTTATTTTTATTTCAGGAACTGTTGACATTCAGGGAGGCCTAGGATGCACCTCCCGTGGCCCCTGTGGCTACTCCAGGAGCAGCTGCTATTCCAGCAAAGGCAAAAAGAGTGATTAATGGAAGTGCCAGTTTGTGGAGGCAGCCTGCACAATGGGAAGGCCAGCTGGCTGAATCCTGGGCAATTTGGGCATCTCCCCGGGAGCAGCAGTTTGTCCAGTGAGAGGGTTGCACACAGGATGTTTGGTTTCCATGCACCCAGTATCTCTCTTTTGCTGGAGGCTGTTGGGTTGTGCATTTGATTTTGGCTAGTATACCAGGAGCTGATTCACAAGTGGCATTTAGTCCTCATCCCTGGAATTTTGTGCCAAGCCTTTCAGCTTCTTGGGCTGTTAAATGTCTCCAATATGGGATGAATCAAGGGGAGAGCAAATGAAGAATTATTTATCTGAAGGTTTCACAACAGAATTCCATTTGAACAGTATTTGAGATCCTCCAAGGATGTTTAGGAATATGGAGATCTCTAGAACTCTTTGGAAAACTTCAATAACCTTTTTTCAGTCCTAGTCATCGGAGTGAAGGTCTTTATGAAAAAGGTGAGTTGGCTTAGCTAGGCAGAATTAATCCAAGTCAGCTTTATCGAAGTCACAGAGCACCAAAAATATTGGGTTACAGGACAGCTGCTTGAATCCTAAAATGTCAGGGTTTCTGAGAGCTGCTTGGGTCCTGAGTTCTTAGAATGCTCTTGGGTAAAAATGACCATACACCTCTAAGTAAGGAAAGCATGGAAGAATGTTTACTGAAGAAGAGAAAGGCAGGATGACAGACTAAGAAAGTTTGCAAAGCAGGACACATTCATTATAGTCAGTAAATGGGTCTCCCTTTTCAGATCAAGGCAAAGAGGCAGCATGGAGTTGTTAATCTACTGGTTCTAATTTGGTATTGGGTACATGTGATGCTCATTTTTTTCATTATTGTGATACCTCAGTTAGCATAATGTTCACCAAATCCATCCAGATTATTACAGAAGCTATAAAATTGCCATCTTTTCATGGCTGCATACTAGTCCATCGTATACATATACCATAGTTTATTAATCCATTCCTGTGGTAGATGACACCTGGATTATTTCCACATCTTTGCAGTTGTAAATTGTGTTTCTGTATATAACATTTGAGTGAAAATGTCCTTATGGGCATAATGACTTTTTTCTTTTGGGCAGATAACCTAGAACGGGATTGCTGGATATAATGTTAGGCCTACATTTAGATCTTTGAGCAATCTCCATACCTCTTTCCTACGGAAGCTATACTAGTTTTTATGCCCAGCAACACTGTATGAGTGTTTGCTTCTCTGGTCACTCATTATGTGTTGTAGGTGATTCTGAGGTTAAGTGGTATCTCTGGTGGTATCTTGAGGTGGTTTTGATTTGCATTTTTGTCTTGAATTGGGGATGATGATAAATTTTTTCATGTGTTTGCTAGACATTTGTAAGTTCTCATGAGAAAAGTTTCTTTTTCTTTCTCTTGACCAGTTTTCAATGGGGCTGTTTTACCTTTTCAAGTTGATTTGCTTGAGAGTTTTGTCGATTTTGGTCATTAACACTTTGTTGGATTTGTAGCATGCAGATACCTTCTCCCATTCTGTAAGTTAGTTTCTGTTGTTCAATGTATTCTTTCCTGTTTTCTTACTTCATTAGTTTCCATTTATTTATTTTGTTGCTGCAATTTCCAATGAGGTCTTCATAAATTCTTTCCCTAGCTAGTAAGATGAAGAACACTTTCTTCTAGTGTTTTTATAGTTTTGTATCTTACATTAAAATTTCTTATCCATCACGAGTTAATTTTTGTGGGTGGTGAGGGGTATGTGTTTACTTTTAGTCTTTCACATGTGGCTAACTACTTGTCCCAGAAAGATTGATTAATTTATTTTTTTTTAACCGGCCTAGGTAGAGTGCTGTAGTGTCACAGATCATAGCAAACTCAGACTCTTGGACTTAAGTGTTTCTTTTGCCTCAGCCTCCTGAGTAGCTGGTACTACAGGCACCTGTCACAATACCCAGCTATTTTTTTGTTGTAGTTGTCATTGTTGTTTGGGAGACCCAGGCCAGGGTGGAACCCTCCAGCCCTGGTGTATGTGGCTGCCCCCCCTAGTTTCGTAGCTGCAGGCACCAAGCTGATTTATTAAAATTTTGTAGTATTTAATTTTATTGTAAATAAGATTGTTTTCTTAACCTTTTCTCAGAAAGTTTGTTTTTAGAGTTTAGAAATGCAAGTCAGTTTTGAATGTTGACTTACAAATTTAGTCAATGGGTTTATTATCTCTAAATATTTTGTGGGCACTGCCTGTGACTTAGTGGTAGAGTGCCGGCCCCATACACTGAGGGTGGTGAGTTCAAACCCAGCCCCAGCCAAACTGCAACAAAACAATAGACGGGCGTTGTGGTGGGCACCTGTAGTTCCAGCTACTTGGGAGGCTGAGGCAACAGAATCACCTAAACCCAGGAGTTTGAGGTTGCTGTGACACCATGGCACTCTACTGAGGGTGATAAAGTGAGACTCTGTGTCTAGAAAATCAATAAATACATAAATAAATAGATAATTTTGTTATAATATTTACAGTTTTGTTTATATCTGACTACTTTGTCTATAAGCAAAAGAGTTTTAATTCTTTATTTCTGATTTGAATGTCTTTTGTTATTTTATTACCCGATTACTCTGGCTTTATCTAATACAATTTTGAGTAAAAATCCTCAGATTGGGTACATTTATTTGCTTGTCTGATACTAAAGCAATGTCTGTTAGA
Organism: Nycticebus coucang; assembly: GCF_027406575.1. Lineage (NCBI taxonomy): Eukaryota > Metazoa > Chordata > Mammalia > Primates > Lorisidae > Nycticebus > Nycticebus coucang. The sequence goes on along the minus strand of NC_069805.1, from coordinate 29,361,284 downwards.
ATTTTCACTGTTGAGAATGGTACCTTAGAGCTTTATATATATGATTTTATTATGTTGAGATACATATCTTTCTGTGAATAGAATTTCAAGTTTTTATTATGAAAGTGTTTTGAATTTTATTAAATGTATAAATAAATATTTTGCGATAATCATATAATTTATATCATTTCTGTTTTTGTACTATATCTTTTTTTGTTGTTTGTATATGTTGCTATATCCTTGCATTCCAAGTATAAATCCTACTTATTCTTGGTATACAATCTTTTACACATGTTGAAGAATTTCATTTCTAGTATTTTGTTGAAAATTTCTGCTTGTACCTTAATCAGAGATAATGGTTTGTGGTTTTCTTTCTTATAGTATCTTTATATGGCTTCAGTATGAGGATAATGGTGGTCTCATAATTTAAGTTTGGAAGTATTTCCCCCCCTTTAGTTTCTTGGGAGCTTGAGAAGGATTGATTATTTCTTCTTTCAATGCTTGGTAGAATTTGCCTGTGAAGTCATTCATCTTTTCCTTCTCTTTGTTGGAGGATTTTTTATTAGTGCTTCAAGATTTTTCCTCAGTATTAGTCCATTTAGTATTTCTACTTTGTGATTTTAATTTTAGTGGGTTGTATATGTGTTGAGTGGAATGTGATACATGTGTTCGTTAGGTCTGGTTAGTCTACAGTGTTGTATAAGTGCACACTTTCTGGTGTTCTGCCGAAATGTTCTATTCATTGTTTTAAGTAGGGCAGTGAAATCCCCTTTCATTATTGTATTTCTTTCTATTTTTTCTACTATTCTGCTAATGTTCACTTTATGTATTTAGAAGTTCTAGTGTTGCATACATATTAATCATATTTCCTCTTGACATTTTGTTAATAAATAGTACATGATTTTTACCTTTTTGACAGATTTTTTATACAAAACTATTTTATGCTATATAATGTATGATCACTCCTGCACTCTCACTTATAATTAGCATAAAATTTTCATTTTAATCCTTTCACTTTTTGCCTATTTGTCCTTAAATCAAAAGTGAATCCCTTGTAAGCAGAATAATATGGGATTTTTAAACAATCCATTCATCTCTGTTTTATTCCATTTTTAAGTGATATAACAATCCACAGACTGGGTAAAGTATAAAGAATAGAAGTTTTGGCTTGCCTCCCATAGCTCAGTGGTTGGAACACCGGCCACATACACCAGGGATGGTGGTTGGAACCTGGCCCAGACCTGTTAAACAATGATGACAACGACAGCAAACAAATGGCAGGGAGTTGTGATAGGCACCTGAAGTCCCAGCTACTCAGGAGGCTGAGGCAAGAGAATAGTTCAAAAACCAAAAAAACAAAGAGAATAGAATCCTTGACATTCAATCCTTGAGGCCATCCAAGGCAAAACCGTGGTACTAACATCTGGAAAAGTCCTTTTTCCTGCAGCATTAACATGAAGGAGACCAAAGAACTGGTGGAGAGCAAGGTTGTGGATCAGGTAGAGCTGTTGTTATTCTTGTTGTTGTTTTTAAAAAACAGAACTATGTTCACGATAACTAACACACTCATTGGACTAAAAAAAAAAAAAAAAAACCCAATCCAATCAATTTGCTCTGATGGCCTAATCAGTTTTTAAAGGCCCCACTTGTATTTTTTTTTTTTTTTGAGACAGATTTTCACTTTGTCAAACTGGGTAGAGGTCTGTGCCATGATAGCTCCCAGCAACCTCAAATTCTTGGTCTCAAGAGATCCCTTTCCTCAGCTTCCTGAGTAGTTGGGACTGTAGATACTTGGCTACAACACACAGCTAGCTTTTCTATTTTATGTAAAGATGGTATCTCAGTCTTGCTCAGGCTAGTCTTGAACTCCTAAGTTCAAGCAATCCACCTACCTTGACCTCCCAGAGCACTACGATTACAGATGTAAGTCACTGTGCCAAGCACAAGTCCCCACTTCTAATTTCTATCATAGCAATTAAATTTTACTCTCAATTTTACAGGCCATAGTTTATAGCAGTGTCTTTTTATTGGATAACTGAATCTCTTTATATGGAAAGTAATTTTGAATACGTAAGGGCTTTCTATTGTAATTTTGTTTTTTCTATATATTTTATAATTACATCGTTTGTTTAATAATACTTTATTTCCTTTTTTCCCATTTTTTGGATTTCTTTTTGTCGTTGATATATGCTCGGATGCTCTCTGTTCTGTATGTACTACAGTTATTTTTCTAGTGTTTATTAAAAGATTTACATACATTTTATACTTAGAACATTCTAGCTTAAGATAACAATTAAATTTCTGTGCATAAAAAAAATCAACAAATTCACCCCTCACACATTTTATACTATTTATGTTACATTTTACAACTTTTTGTATTGTGTATCCATTAAAAAATTATTTTAGCTGTCTTCCTTTTAATAGTTTCATTTTGTAACTTTTATACTTGAGTTAAAAGTGACTTATGCACCACCATTATCATTCAGTATTTCACTTTGTATTTATTGTTTCCAGTGAAATTCACACTTCAATGTTTTCATTATTAGTATCTACCATTTTAATTTCAAGAATTTCAGCAGATATATTAGTGATACATTTTAAATGTTCTTTGTGTGGGAATGTTTTAAAACACTTCTTCATTTCTGAAGGTTCGATTTTTCAGATATGGTCTTTATGGTTGATAGCTTTTTTTTTTTTTTTCCTTTAGCACATTAAACATATAGTTTCACTTCCATCTCACCTACAAGATTTCTGCCTAAAAATATCTATTAATGACTCTGTTATCTCTTGCTGCTTTTAAAATTCTCACTTTAGGCAGGATGTGGTGGCTCATGCCTGTAATCTTAGAACTCTTGGAGGCTGAACTCAGGAGTTTGAGACGAGCCTGGGCAAGAGCAAGGTCTTGACTCTACTAAAAATAGAGAAACTAACTGGGCATTGTGGCTGCCACCTGTAGTCCCAGTAGGTGGCTGGAGCAAGAGAATCACTTCAGCCTAAGAGTTTGGGGTTGCTGTGAGCTATGATGCCACTGCACTTTACACTCGGTGAAAGAGTGAGATTGTCTCACCAAAAAAGTTTCTCATTTTTTTCTTTGGATGTTTCCAATTAAAATTTGTACTGGGCAATTCTTATTGGTTTTTCTTCAGATACTTTGATTTTAACAAAGCTATGTCCATGTATTTTTGATGGAATGACATTGTTTTTTTTAAAAAAAAATTATCTGTTTATTCCTCATTTGAAAATCACAAATGCATATATTTCTTCACTTAATGATGCACTCTCAGACACATATTTTTTCATTACTATTTCTTTTTTTGTCTGTCGTAGGGTAACTTCAAATGGCCTGCCTTTGCATTTGTTGACATGTTATTCTTAATAACTGAATCTCCTATGATGCCATTACATTTTCAGTTTGACATTGTAGACTCAGCTGAAGCTCTTCTTTTGTTCTTTTTTTCCCCCTATTTCTCTATTAAAATTCTTATTTTGTTTATGTGTTGTTTTATGATTTTTTTAGTTATATGGGTTCTTTTGTGTCTCACTGAGATAAATTCATTTTCAGCCTTTTGTTCGTTTTGTTTTTTGCAACATTCTCACTATGTCATTCTTCATAGAGTGCTGTAGTGTCACAGTTCACAGCAACCTCAGACTCTTGGGCTTAAGCAATTCTCTTGCTCAGCCTCACAAGTAGTTGAGACTACAGGCACAGCCACAATGCCCAGCTATTTTGTTGTTGTTGTTGTTGTTGTTGTTGTCATCGTTCTTTTAGCAACTCTGGGCTGGGTATCAACCCTCCAGCCCCTGTGTATGTATCCAGCACCCTACCCACTGAGCTATGGGCGCCACCTTCAGCCAGTTTTTAGATCTTCATTGCTTGGAAATTCATTACTGGAGCTTTATTTGTATCTTTTCTGCCTAAAAAGATACCTTTACAGTGATCATATCTGCGTGATGATTTATGGTCTGGATACCTGGATGCTTTATTGTCTGGATACCCAGGGTTTTGAACTCTGAATCTGAAGGAACAAATACCTCATTCAGTCATTATAGAGACGTTTCTTCTTTTGGGTGGCTGAGCTGATGAGATTTTTTTCTGAGATTGCAGCTGAGTAAGGTTGAAGCTAAGTAATGTGGGTGTTATAGGCAATCGAGTGTGTTTCATGGTTGGTAGGGATCATACAGTTGTGTATCCTGGCTATTCCCTGGGAAGTAGAATATTTTTTTAAGGTATTGATGCGTAGGACTGGTGCTCAGATTAAAAACTGCAGTGTTTCTGCAATTGCAGCATTGATACAATGAATGTGGGTAGGTGTTCACTCATCGGACAGGTTGTTGAATGGGCTAGACTGACCCCTGATTATAGCTGAGAGGGTCTGCAACTGATGCATAGGGCTGCTGCCAGATACACACCTGTGAAAAATGTCTTTTCATTTTTTTTGATAGTCTAAACTGCTGCCCATGTTTAGTGCAATGGCATCAACCTACCTCACAGAAACTTCAAGTGATCTTCCTGTGTCAAGCTTCTGTGAAGCTGGGATTACAAGTGCCTACCACAATGGTTGGCTAATTTTCCCTATTTTTAGTAGAGATGGGGTCTCACTCTTCCTCAGGCTAGTCTCAAACTCTTGAGCTCAAGAGATCCTCCCACCTTGACCTCTCAGAGTTCCAGAATTACAAGTGTGAGCCACTGCATTCAGCCTATGAGAAATGACTTTAGGTCTGTCATTGGGTCCATGTAATGTTCCCCTTCCACGTTTTGGGGTAGCAGGACTGCTTCTAGAGCTGGCAAGTGGAGGTTGTTACCAAGGCAATTTTAAGATTCACAGTAAAATTATTGTTAGCAGGCTTGCCTCCATGGACACAGATATGTGTGCTTCCAGACATACCTCAAATGGAGCAAAATTCGTTCTGGATTATGACCAAGGCCAGGTTACATGGCCAAATGAAGAACACATTTCAGATAAATTTTGGTGGTTCTGGATTCAGGAGCATAAATGGATGTTTCTCCCTATGTGGGCAGGATTTTTTTTTTTTTTTTACCATGGCTGAGAGATGAAAAAGGTGAGTTTTATGTTGATTCAACAGCCAAAGATTGGACCAAGTCTGCAGGCCTGTCTACCTGAGACTCACATGGGTATGAATCATCCTGTGGATCTTGGCAGATGGTGGTAGTGGCATAACCTAGGTCACGTGAGCTATTGCTGAGTCTATGATACAGTATGATCATTTTTTATTCTGGTGGCAGGACTATTAATGGAAAGTTTGCTAGTGGGTCATGTTACAGCTCTCACAAAATCATCCTCTTTCATCTTGGTCTCTACTAGGTTTTCAGAAACACTGACCTAAAAAATTCCCTAAACTCTCATAAAAGCTGCTTTGTTTGGGTTTTCACAGTATGCTGTGGGGGATATGAGTAGGAGACCTCTTTTGCTTTCATCTTCCTTCTGTTAGTGTCCTATATTTTTCACTTTCTGAAATGTTGCATGCAAAATTTGTTCATGGTTCTTAGAATAAAAAGTTTTGAAATAAAGTGCTAAATTTACATGTTACGTAAAAGAAAATTACATTACTAGCGAGCCCCGTTATATTTATTAAAATGGTTGTAAGTTCAAATTTATTTTAGAAAACAAGGAATCACTCAAATTTCTATCAATCATTCTCAGCCTATATTTAAATGATGATATAAATTAATCCCAAAAGTTTTCTTTTTATTTGAATAATTTGCAACACATTTTACACATTTCTGTTACTTCTTCATTTGGAAACACAAGCTTTTCTTAGTTTTCAAGTGCTGTATTATTACTGATATATTTTGTGTAAAAGTTGCACCAATCTTCATGGGTGCACAGAATTCAAATAGTAGATATGAAATTTAGTAACTCTTTTCCCAAACAATATTATGTTGTATCTTTTTCAAATGTATGTTTAATCAGATGAGTTAATTTTTTTTTAAATTTAAACCTGAATATTAACGATTTGATGAGAATTTTCAACTCTGTAGACTTTAGCATGATGTAGTGTATGAGTTATATATGCATTGGGCATGTGTGTATTGCCTATGAAAGCATCTATGATGTTTTCCTTTTATAAATATTGCCCATACATGTTTAAGACCTGCATTGTCCATCAATATTTATTACTTTGTGTGTGTGTGTGTGCGTGTGCATGTGTGTATGTGTGTTCAATGATTTTTTTCATCCTGTCTTGGTGAGCAATGAAGAATATATTCTTAAATTAACAATGTATTTATTGTTTGAGTCTATATTATTTTGGAAGAGAGAAACAAATTTTGTATTTGAGGGTAATTTTCTAGGGTTTTTTTGAGACAGATTCTCACTATTTCACCCTCAGTAGAGTGCTGTGGCATCACAGCTCACCGCAACCTCAAACTCCTGGGCTTAAGAGATTTTCTTTCCTCAGCCTCCCAAGTCGCTGGGACTACATGTTCCTGCCACGATGCCCGGCTATTTCTTTGTTGTGGTTGTCATAGTTGTTTAGCAGGCCCGGGCCTGGTTTGAAACAGCCAGTCTGGTTGTATGTGGCTGGCACCCTTACCGCTGTGCAACAGGCACCAAGCCTTGAAGGTAATTTTTAAAACATGTTTTAATTATATCTTTCAGGTAAATAAATTTAGGACATTGTTAATTGTGATTAAAAATATGAAATTGTCCTCAAATATTTTTAAGTGCATTTTAGTCTTATCAAGCATATTTACATAGTTGTCAACAAATTTCTAGATCTTTTTTATTTTACAAATATGAACGTTAATACTGACTATAAAATAATCCTCTTTTCCACCTCTCTCCTAAAGTATTATTCTTTTTTTTCTTTCTTTCTTTTTTTTTTTTTTTTTGTTGTTGTTGTTGTTGTTGAGACAGAGTCTCACTTTATCACACTTGGTAGGGTGCCATGGCGTCACAGCTCACAGCAACCTCCAACTCCTGGGCTTCGGTGATTCTCTTACCTCAGCCTCCTGAGTAGCTGGGACTACAGGCACCCGCCACAACGCCCGGCTATTTTTTTTTGTTGCAGTTTGGCCAGGTTTGGGTTTGAAGCTGCCACTCTGATTATATGGGGCCAGCGTCCTACCCACAGGTGCCACCCTTTTTTTCTTTTTTTGAGACAAATTCTCAAGCTGTCACCCTGGTGACAGTACCATGGTGTCACAGATCACAGCAACCTCAAACTTTTGGGCTTATATCAGCAGGTATGAACCCACCACGCTAGGTATTTGGGGCTGGCGCCCTACCCACAGAGCCACAGGTGCTGCCTCTAATCAATTTTTCTGACAGGTGAAAGGTCCGGGTCCAGTTTCAGTCTTTTACATGTGAATATCCAGTTCTCCCACCACCATTTGTTGAATAGGGAATCTTTTCCTCAGTGTATGTTCTTGTTTGGTTTATCAAAGATTCGGTGGTTTTAACATGTTAGTTTCATTTCCTGATTTTCTATTCAATTCCAAATGTCTATGTCTCTAATTTTGTCCCACTATCATGCTGCTTTGACCACTATGGCCTTGTAGTGCAGCCCAAAGTCTGGTATGCTGTTGACCCCAGCTTTGTTTTTATTATTAAGAACTGCATTAGCTATATGGCTTTTTTTTCTGGTTTCGTACAAAACAAAGATTTATTTTTTTCCAAGTCTTGAAAGTACAATGTTTGTATTTTAATAGGGATGTCATAGAATAGGTAGATTGCTTTCGGAAGCATGGACATTTTAACTGTGTTGATTGTTCTCAGCCATGAGCATGGTATTTTCTTTCATTTGTTAATATCTTCTGCTATTTCCTTTCTTAGGTTTCCATAATTTTCCTTTTAGAGCTCCTTCACCTCTTTTGTTAGGTCTATTCCTAGGTATTTTTTTGTTGTTGTTTGAAGATATGATAAAGTCAGTTGTGTCCTTAAGTAGACTCTGATCTTGGCTGTTATTGGCATATTCAAAGACTACTGACTTGTGGACATTGATTTTATATCCTGAGACATTACTGTGTTTTTGATAACTTACAGGAATATTGTGGTTCCAGTCTTTGGGGTTCTCTAAGTGTGAGATCAGATCATCAGCAAAGAAGGAGTGTTTGATCTCCTCTGCTGCCATTTGGATGCCCTTTATTTCCTTGTCTTGCCTAATTGCATTGGCTAGCACTTCTATTGCCTAATTGCATTGGCTAGCACTTCTAGCACTATGTTGAATAGTAGTGGCAAGAGAGGACAACCTTGCCTCTCTGGGTCCAGTTCTAAGTGGAAAAGCTTTCAGTTTCACTCCATTCAGTAATAGATTAGCTGTGAGCTTGTCATAGATAGCCTCAATCAGTTTAAGAAATGTGCCACGTATGCCTATACTCTTCAGTGTTCTAATTACAAAAGGATGCTAGATTTTATTGAATGCTATTTCTGCATCTATTAAGAGGACCACATGGTCTTCAGTTTGGCTTCTGTTGATATGGTGAATAATGTTTATGGACCTGCATATGTTAAACAAGCCTAACATCAGTGGGATGAAACTGACTTAATAATAGTGTATGAGTTTTTTGATGATAAGCTGTAATCTGGCTAGGATTTTGTTGAGAATTTTTGCATCTATATTTATTAGCGAAATTAGTCTGAAATTCTCATTTTTAGTTGGATATTTTCCATTTTTTGTTATCAGGGTGATGTTTCTTCATAGAACATGTTAGGAAAGATTGCATCCTCCTCAATTTTTTGAATTAATTTCTGCAGTGTGGGAATAAGCCATCAGGCTGTATCACTTGCTGAGAGCTTTTGCACACAGTGTTCTGCATGATGCACAGGGATGCAGCCTCAGGAAGTCACTTGCTGCCGGGTGATCCTGGTCACTGATGGTTACTCCAAATACACAAGTGTATCTATGTACTTGACCAAGGCCTAGGCTATCCTTTTTTTATTTCCTGACAACCACCTTGTCACAGCAATAACCACAAACAAGCAGAAATCTTACCCAAAAAACCAAACGTTCCAAACTCCTTCCCCTTACAACTATCAAAGAAGTTCAGAAAGCTGGAAAGGGTAAGAAGACATGAGCATCCGTCCAAAAGAAAAAAGTTTTTGTTTTGCTGGGTAATGTCTATCACATCTCCTCTCCCCACACACACAGACAAATTTCAGCATTTGAGCTCTTACTATGCGTCATGGGTAAACATCTCATTGAATCTTCAAAACAACAAGATAATGTCACGTCCAGCAATAGGTAAAAGCCACAAATTACCCCTAACACATTCAAATGATTTTGAAGAGCAAGGAGAACACCTGGTTCTCAGCTTGGGGGACAGCCAGCTCCAATTCCAGCACTTAACAACTGCATGCCTTTGAGCAAGCTCCTCCTAATCGACAAGACTTCTGTTTTCTCATCTGTCATAGGGGCTAATGCATGCACCTTTCTCACAAAAAGAAGCCAGGTCCAACTGGACAACACTGTTATCTGTGGTTATGGCCATTAAGGTTGGCTGCTAATTCAGCATTCAAGGACAAACACCTCCCTGTGGTGGATGAGGGTGGCAAAACAACCTCTTTGATGCCCTGTCCTGCACATCCAAAAGGCTCTTGGCATAGCGAGTCCTCAAATTCATCAAAGTGTAGATTTCACTGGCTTACCACAACCTTTATGTGGGAATGTGACAATGTGTAATTTATTTCAATTAAATTTTGTTTCACATACTCTTTTGCAAGTCAGAAAGATATGTTAGATCCAAAAAGGGGACAAAACAAAGAATGGAAGGAAGTTCCAGGTCTCGGCATTGCATTATTAGCAGCCCAGTGTTTGCTTGGCCTAGGTGGAAACCTATCTTTGGAATACACAACTCTGTCTGTGGAATCCTTCTTGCCCTCAGAATCCCAGACTCACTATTTCCAGGCTGAAGTGCCTATAAGTCTGTTTTAAGTGAAATTACTCGATTCTTAAAAGTCAGTGGAGCATTTTAGAGGGGAGGGATCAGATAGACTACTCCAAATAAGTTTCATTAGTCAAAACACACGATGTAATGTAACTGACATTTTACAATTAAGGGAGAAAAGATGGAACGAAAAGCCTCCTGTCTCTGCAACTCTCAGTACATCTTATAATAACTCGGTACATCCTCCTACTTTGGAGAAACACACCTTTGCCTCCAGTCCTCAGTACATGGGGGGATCATGGGAAAACCCCAAACTTGGGGGTGTTCTAAGAGTTTCAATTATTACTTCATCCTCAGCCTGGCCAGGTAACGAGCAGGTGAGATCCGTGGCTTGGGGATTTGAAGATGTGGCTTTTCTATATTGGGTGGGCTACAAGCTCCTTCCTCCTTGTTTTCTCACCAGGCCACAAAAGCCACACAGACTCCCTTCTCTTCCCTCCAGTGTGTTTTTCTGGGACTGCCCTTTCTTTTTCCCTTCCCTTTTCATGGTCAATTATGCACAAATCACTTACAGAAGACACAGTGGAGTGACTTTATCTTCAGGAAAGCCTCTAGGACACAGTTAACGACTGTCGGAGTCCACATTGGGTAGTCTGACACCATTGTGGATTCCCGGGGTGCTATTCTTTCTCACACAGTGGAGATGCCATCAGGGAAGAGGTGGTACCCAGAGACTACAGGATGAAAAGGGACCTTGAGGACTTAGCCACTTCTGCTCCTGAGTAATTAGGCTGCATCAAATGAGACAAGTTTGCAGGAGGCTCCAGTCTCCTGAACCAGACAACAGGCTGGATTTCTGGAATCCTAATGAGGACAATAAGATCAAAGAAACAATTTAATACCACCAGCATCTACCAGGCAGAGTGCTGCCCTAAAACTTGCAAGTAAGAGGCCTTAGAATGCCCATCCAGCTTCCATGCTAGCATCCTAGGAAAATCCAGCTAGAAATAACAATAAATCTGAAGGCATCATGTTACCACATTTCAGATTATTCTACAAGTGTATAGTGATTAAAATAGCAAGGTGCTGGCACAAAAACATAGATGCAGATCTATGGAATAGATTAGAGAATCTAGAGATGAACCCAGCCACATATAGCCATATGATTTTTGATAAGCCTAACAAAAGCATGCACTGGGAAAAAGAATCCTTATTTAAAATGGTGCTGCGAGGACTTGTCAGCTACATGTGGAAGACTGACACTGGACCTGCACCTCTCATCACTGAAAGAAATTGATTCTCACTGGATACAAGATTTACATTTAAGACATAAAACAATATAAATTCTAGAAGAGACTATGAGGAAAACACACTTCAAGTTAGTGGCCGGGGGGGAAAAATATGAGGAATACTCCCATGGCAAATGTAGCGACACCAAAAATAAATAAATGGGATTTGATCAAACTAAAAAGTTTCTGCAGAGCTAAGGGTAACACAGACAAAGCAGAGAGCCTTAGGAATGGAAGACAAATTTTCATGTTATGAATCTGACAAAAGCTCGATAACTAGAATCTACAGAGAACTCAAATTAATCACCACAAAAAGAACAAACAACCCCACTTGTATGTGGGCAAGAGACTTGAACAGAAAATTCTCTGAACATGACAGATGAATGGCCAACAAACACATGAAAAAATGATCATCATCTTTAATCATCAGGGAAATGCAAATCAAAACCACTCAGTTAGGTGAGATATCACCTAACTCCAGTAAGATTAGCCTACATCACAAACTCTCAAACGTGTGATGCTGCTGTGGATGGGGAGAAAAGGGAACACTTTTACAGTGCTGGTGGGACGGCAAACTAATATAACCTCTATGGAGGTTCACGTTGATCTCACAATCCCATACTAAGCATCTGCAAAATCATTTCACAACAAAGACAGTCAAACCAATCAAGTCTGCTGATTTTTAGGAGTGCACACACACCTACCCTTGACCTTCCTCATGAGATTGCCTGCTGCAGCCACTTTACTAGCCCAGACCTCCCAGCAGCCCCTTGGCAAGGGCTCAGCCTCCCCCATTCAGGGCGGGACTGTTCTTGCAGGAGCCACACTCAGCCCTGGCACCAGAAGCTGGGGCTTCCAGCCCAAGGCTTTCCTGGGAACGCTCCCCAGTTCCCCTGATCCCTGCAGGAGCCAAAAAGGACACATCCTCCTTCTCTCTTTTCCTTCCTTCACCACCCTGGGCCTCACTCAGTAGTCTAGCTGTGGCTCTGAAATCACTCTCTGTTCAGAGATTATTGTGGAACAGTGGTTAAGGGGAAGAAGCTATTGATAATCGACCTCATGGATTAATTTTCAGAAAAAAAAAAAAAAAGCCAATGCCTGGATAAAGAAAGTCCTGAGCTTTTATTGAATGACCAGTTGGCAATGTGGTTTAAGGCCTGGGAAATCACTCCAACACTTTCTTCTGCCTAGAAGAATAAATCACCTGTTGTCTCCACTGGTTCTGTGCTGAGGAAAGCCACCGGCACCCTACAACTATTTTCTGGAACTTGTTAAATATTTGGCATGCATTTCTCTTTATTTTTTATTTTATTTTATTTTGTTTTACTTTTATTTTATTTTATTTTATTTTATTTTATTTTATTTTATTATATTTTATTTTTTGAGACAGAGCCTCAAGCTATTGCCCTGGGTAGAGTGCCTTGGCATCGTAGCTCACAGCAACCTCCGACTCCTGGGCTCATCAATTCTCCTGCCTCTGCCTCCCAAGTAGCTGGGACTACAGGTGCTTGCCACAGTGAACGGCTATTTTTTGGTTGCAGCGGTCATTGTTATTTGGCGGGCCTGGGCTGGATTTGAACCTGCCAGCTCAGGTATATGTGGCTGGCGCCTTAGCCGCTTGAGCCACAGGCGCCAAGCCATCTCTTTATTTTTGAATGAAGATTTAATTGACAGATGGCCAGAGAACAAAAAGCAGAAGTAACCCCAAAGCTGTAAGGGTCTAAGGGTGTGGAGAAGCCCAGGGGGCTACGAAGGAACTCCGAGGAATCCTGGAAGTTCCAGATGTGTAGAATGCCCCAGCCCTATTGTCTCCTCTAGAGATTTTGCTGCTGAGAGCTCCTGCAGCAGAGGATCCTGGGTGTGTACCCTTTACCCTGCATTTCCTCAGTTACTGGGCATAAATAAGAACCATCCATTAGAAGAAGGGGCAAAATGCAGGTTCCCAGGTCCTCAGCATTCAGAATTCAAGATGTGTGGTAGCCTTCAGGGGATGATTCTCAGCATATATCTGATTTCTCTCGAGGTTTCCTGTATGATCCCAGGGGTCCAGCAACGAGGATGGTGGCTATGGAGGCTGCCAACTCTGCCGAGAATCTACAGTTTTGAAAGCACCTCATAGGTGTCTGTGCCTACAGCCAGAGTCAAAGGCTGGACTGTACTAGCTCTCCTTTCAGCTCCTCCAGGATCTGAGTCTCTTTGACCCTGCCAAGGATCCCTGCACCTTTCTTAGAGCTCCTCCTCCCTTTCCTGGGCAGAGTATCCCACTCAGGGTTCACCAAATCTCCCCTGAATCAGAGGAGCCAGTTCATGTCCAACACTCTGACTTGACTTTTTCTTATGTGCCAACCTCTTTGGGGGATTTTAAAAGGGTTTCTTGGTACCAGAGAAAATAAATTCACAAAGGAATCAGAGTCATTGGTTGTCTCCATTTTGTAATTACATACGATTCACAAAGTACTGCAGTTATCCGTATCTGCAGCATCAAAGAAGCAGAGACAGATATGGCCAAAGGGTCAGCGTCTTACCCACTTCTCCTGTTCCCTTGGGTCACCTTCACTACTGTGGCTCTGGGCCTGGGAGCTGTGGTGAGTGTCCTTGCCAAGGTAGACTGTGCTACCCGGGGAGGCCCTGTGGCTACAGCCCCTTACTATGGCAGATGGTTGAGTACAGCTGACAGTGGCCAGGGAGTTGAGTGACAAGAACCCTGTCTTTTCAGCCCATGCTGCAGTCTGTAGGTGCACCACAAGACAACAGGCGACCTTTCAGAAACCAAAAACTAGGAACAACTATGACACCTGCACACCAGTCACCAAGCTATTAAGGTAATATCTACTAAACTAAGACAAAACTTAGACGTGAACAATCCCAAGATAACCATGCAGAGGCCCATGAAGCCAAAAGCACCTGCTAGTTGTCTTTTTGCACAGATCCAGCTGGCCTGGTCCCAGTCTGATCCAGGCAACCAACTGAGTATGAGCCAATGGTTACTTCAAATGGGCTCATAATCCTTAATAAACCATTTCTGGTAACTTCAGAAATTTCTTCAACCTTAGAAAAGACTCAGGTCATTTCTCCCACAAACAACTCCTCCTTAAAAACCACCCACTGTAGTCTCAAAGGATCATCTGTTTAAGTCCCATTAAAGGAGTTTCTCTGTAAACGTTCCTCAGAAATATATTTAAAATCATTCTCATAAAATGTGTTTTGAGAAAAGACAAGCTTAATTCTCATATGCTTCATTATTGGGGAAAAAATAATAATTGTACGGTTTCTAAATTGAAATAAAATTGCAAAGATGCAAAATCAACCTATATCATCATCTATAAACCAGTCACAAATGTTAAATCAACTGTAAAAACTATTTTAAATCTACATGAATAATTTTATTAAATGATTTGAAATCATATTTTGTGCTACTTTCATTTATTAACCACTTCTCCAATAGCAATGAAGTTATGGGGGATATTTGAAATACAGAGATGTTTTCAAATAATTCTGTTGATGATGACAAGGTCGCCCTCTCCTGGGGGGAAAGAAGAAGCATATGACTTTCTGGTATGTGGTGCAGAAAATGGACTTGGAGAGTGAAAGCCGCATGATTTACATACCTACAAATTTGCCATTGAGTCTTAATAAGCATGCGTAAGATTTTATGCACAAGGGTTTGCATTCATATTGTGCGTAGTTAGAAGCAAGGAAATAATTTTCTAGAAGCAGCCAAAATAGCCTATGTCAAATGACTCTAAGTGTCAAGAAATTTCTCAAAGCATTTGGAGTTTAAAAGCAAGGGGACATTTCTGTCAACCCTCACTATTGAACATCCCTTTCATAGAGAGAAGTTCAGAGTATTTTCATCTCTGTAGCTCTAAACATGCCTCTTGGTGAAGAATAACCAGATCAAAAAGTCTACAAATATCTCATCTTTCTTTGTGTCTTCCAGGAGTCACAGGAATTCGAGTGGAGTATTCACCAATTGCCTCTGAACATGAAGCAGAAACAGAAATGTCACGCAGAGAACACTGTAACTAAAGTTCTTTGAGTGTTCCCCACCTCCCTCTCTGAGCTTTCTGCTCACTGTCCTGCTGTGGGACAACAGAAACCTACATTGGATCACTAAGGCTCTAGGCTCATTGCACCTTGAACACTTGAGTCAGCAAACTCAAGGGCAAATCATTTGTCTATTTACACAGAAGAAATGGAGAGGAGCTGTGCTAACCCTAATAAGCATCTCTATCCCAAAGTTTAAATGGCATATCCACATCCCTAGAGATGAGAGAAAAGAATTCCAAGATTAGTAGTCATCCTCCTATAGATAGCTACCAGAATCAAAGTCCAAAAATATAAAGCCAGATAGAGAAACGGAGCTTTGGAGTGTTGTCTGTGCCTCCCAGCCACCTTCAGTTGCAGAAGCCTCTCATGGAAAAGGGGGTTGAGGAAAAGGGGAGAAGGTGGGCAGTGGAGACTAGCCTTGGAGACTAGCCTGACACCCAATGACCTGCTCAATCAGCTGGGTCTCATTCTCCTTTTTGACTGCAGGCATGTCTGGAGGGACCATCTCTGAGCTGCCCTACCCTGTCTACTTTGTCCTCATGTCTACAAGCCACCCACCGTAAACGCCCATATGACCACCTCACATCGTAATCTTCATTGTGTTTCACATATAATACATATTTTCAGAAATACTTCTGTGCTACTACAGGTGTGTGCCATCACACCTAGTTCTATGTTTGTAGCACTTTTGAAGATACTCGGGCATTACTCCTTGGCCAGGATGCTAGGACTTTTATGACTAGTTAAAGGAAAAAGAAATATGTGATCTGCTATCTCTGCCAGGCCCTGCCTATTCTCTATGGCAGTTGTTCCCACACTTTGAAAGTCCCTTTGCCTGTGTAAATTTACCCAACAGTTATTTTCAGATTTAATTTAAATTTTGTTTCCATGAGTTGTGATAAAATCAAGATCAAATCAATCATTAGATATGTTTTTCCTCCTCTAGAGTTTCTTCATTTGGTTTGGATTAGGGTCCATAGACATTTGTCTTATCATCATGTACACAAATAAAAGAGTAAGCAAAATGGACAGGATGGAGGTTTTACAAGTGTGATTATAGTTTGAGTACCTTTCTCAGAAAATTAACTTTTGCATTGGAACAGTGATAGTAAAAATGGTGTGACTGGAACACAAAATGAGATATCTTTGCTCTAGATTTAATGTTATTGCTATTAGGCACACTACATTGAAAATCTGTTGCCATAACTGCTAGCATTGTGGTATATTTTGGTTTTAATGTGTAAATTTGCAATAAGATTCTGCTTCAATACTTTGGTGATAACATTTTCCTATTACCACATATAGAAGGAAGAAAACTAAGTACACAGAAAAGTAAGTATCCTATACAAAACTGGACAATGGGGGTTAGTTGTCATTTATAACTAGTTCAAACCAATGAACAGTAATATCTATGGTCTTGGTCACTTTAAGGTGTAACTGTCCTGATTTAGAATTCTATTGTGATGCTGGTTTGGGATCTGTGACTCAGACAGAATTCTGAGAGTCAGATTACCAGTCTTCATTTTCCCCTATACTTTTGAACCTTCCTCTTGTGTGATTTCTCCCTCTTATCTCTCTGCTATTCCCCTTCTCACCCTTTCTTATTCCACTCCTTGCCAAAACTATAATTGAGAGAGTTTATAAAGTACCATTTTATGATTTTGTTTCATCTGCAGCATAAGCTGTAATGATGATCACGGAAGTAGGCTCTGCCTCTCCGGAAAAGACTGAGATAAAAGCAGAGGCCTCTGCTAACAGCAGGAAGAAGACCCAGATGATGAAGTGTACTGTGGTCCTCTTAACTGGTTTCAAATACCTCTGTGAGGTAGAGGTGAGACAGAGCTGAGTGGAGAGCTGTAGTGATGTGTGGTCATGGCATGGCACAGTGAATGTGTTTCACCAGGTTTCTGTAATCTACTTTTCATACATTTGTATTAAAAGAAAAGAAAAAAGTCATTTCCGTTACAAACAAAATTACCTGTCCCTTAAAACAAGCAGTCCTGTGTACTGTGTACTCCAGTCCTGTGTACTCGGTGTTTGTTCTGAATAGTCATGAAATATTCTGATTATTACCTCTGGCTGTAAGATGTTTCTCCTGAGGAGACCTTATGGTAGTAGTTTGGTATTTCTGAATAATGAAGTGTAACTCCAAATGTTTTAGCTTGAGATAGATAATAGCTAAAATCTAGCTTATTTATGTAGTTTCATTTAATGAGAAAACACCCATGATTTACGAAGCATAATTCCTTTGACAGAAGCCTGACAAAAACCAATGACAGAAGCCAGTGTCATTTTTGAAGCCTTCAGTACCTTATCATTTTATGTCAATCAGAAGAATTTAGTGCTTTTTACAACTAATTACTTAATTTGTGACATATACTAATAGCTAATGTTTACAGAAGAACTGTGTGAAACGCTTTGATTATGTCACTTAATATATATGAGACTCTGTGTAACGTGGGCATCATTAGTATTGCCACTGTTACCGTGAGGAATATGGGGTAGACGTATTAAACAACGTGGCCCATGTTTCACAGCTAGTTTGTTGTTGAATCAATATTGTAGCCATGGTAATTTGATTCTAGAGCTCATGGACCTGACCACAGAATGATACTGTTTCTTCTGCCCCACATGGGACTGATCTTGCTGGTTAAAAGCTGCTCTAGTTGATTTTCCATTAACATTTTTCCTAACTTCCGACATTCTTGTTAAAAATAGAAGTTATACTTTAACAACAATGAAACAGTTCAGCTTGGTAATAACATCTTAAGTGTATCAAGTAGAACAGTAGTTTATTATGTATTCAGATGATTTATGGTTCTTGTGCTCACCTTGATATTTCAATTGTGTTTAAAGAGAGGGAGAAGCGAAAGGGGATTGAAAATCTATGTCTTAATTCTTGTTGCCATAACAAAATGCCTTAGCCTGGGTCATTCATAAAAATCAGGAATTAATTGCTTTCAGTTCTGGAGATTGGAAAGTCCAAGACTAAGGTGCCAGGAAATTTGGTATTTGATGAGGAGCTGCTTCCAAGATGGCTGTTGCTTCTTGCATTTTCACCAAGTTCTAGGAGCAAGTGCTGTGTCTTCCCTTGATGGAAGGGACAAGGCTGCTCCTATACAGGGAAAAGAATAGAAAAGAATGATTTTCTGAACTTGGGTCAAGGGACCCCATGTCCCTTGTTTTTCCTACCTACCCTAAAAGTGAGGGGATCTAGATTTTTGAGCATTTAACTTGATCCTAAGTGACCTTGAATCATTGATTCAATCTCTCTGGGCCTATTTCTTTATCTATAGATTATAGGACTATTTAGATGATCCAAAATGCCTATTAATTTATAAATTTCTTTAGATCAGTGAACCACAGGAGTGACCATTGTCCTTTATTTTTTAAATCTAGTTTTGTTCTATCTTTTCTTAAAAGTCATGAATTATTTAAAAAACTATAAAAACACAGAAACAGTAGAAGGGACAGTTGATATGCATCATAAACATTTAATCAGCCATTACTACCTTATTGTGTGTTTTTGATCTTTAACCAAATAAAACATTACGGACATTGCTTCATCTCATTGTCATCTTTTCCTTCTTGCTTTGTATATCATTTTATGATATGTAAATCTTAATTCGTTTTAACAGCCGTAGAGTATTCCGTTATATGACTGGACCATTTATTCCCCTTCTTTATGTACAATAATGGCCCTTCAGTGAACATTGTAGGATGAGTTTCCTCATCTACTGTGCAAGAGTTTCTTTAGGGTAGACAGACAGTGGTGAAATTATTGATGAAGTTTCACTTCACTTTTCACAGATACTGCCAAAGTGAATGTGACAATAACTTACATTGTAACCAGTAGTCATTTAAGTTTGATTTTACCACATTATCATTAACATATCTTATTATCAAACTTATTACTTTTGACCAATCTTATGTATGGAAAATCACATTAGTATTTTAATTTGTCTTTACTTGATAACTGCCAACTTTCACTAGGTTATGCTGCAGTAGCAACCAGCGTTATCTAGGGAATTGCTATTAAGGATTTTTAAAAGGGGGCACACAACAGGGTACTGAAGTGTTCATGTTTTCTGATTAAAATGTTGTATATCACAAAAATTAAGAAAAATGACAGTTACATACTAACTGATCTAGTTGGCCACTGTTATAACCTAAAAACTGACTTTACACACACACACACACAAAATTAACTATTTATATGGTGGTGTGGTATTTCTTATTCTCAAAGATAATGGGCGAGTATGATGTAGTGAGACAGATTCTACCAGCCACTCGGTTTTGCTACTTTTTGGTGAAACCTGAATCAGTTCATTAGTAGGAATAATAAAGCATTTTGTAGATGTTCTAAATCACACATAAAGGATGAAGATTGGATTAGCTCTTCATGTAATCATCATTAGTAGCACATTCCCTACTAATTAACATTGTTTATGTTTGCTTTAAAATAACTAAAAGAACATAAAAGCAAATCTCAGAAACAGTTTGCTGTTAATATCTACATATTTTGTAAAAAGGTATACTTTGTTCTGTTAAAACCTTTGTTGACTTTTCTACAGTGAATCTTTCCTTGATTTAATAAAAGTGTTAGTTTTGGAAGTAGAAAAAAATAAAGAAAATTCTGTCTACAAATGTGGTAAAAAGTGAAATATCAAACTAAAATGTTGGTGGAATAAATGATGTTGAATAATGGGGCTGATTGATTTTCCTGGGGACTATCCAGTCATATGTCATGAGCCACCTGAAGGAATAGAGGGAAGCAGTCTCAGCAGATTTTGTACTATTTTTAACATTAGTAAATGAACTGCTCACATAGTGCCTTTTTAGTCCTTTTTGTTATGGGGACTAGTATCAATAAAGCAGAGGGCATTTTATTATGATTTCACTTTAGATTTTCTGCTTTTTTATGAGTGGGAGGTATAAGGGCTAAAGTGAGAAGGATTATGAATCACTTTCATATGGTCATAAAATTGGGAAATAAATATGTTAGGTTAATTTACACTATATCATAGATCTGCCAGTATGTTCTGTAGTTACAGTACTCATGAAATCTTTAGTGCTTGAAAAGTAAAAAATGCTGCTTTTTTCTTCAGAAAAATTCAATGGGACAAGCATTATTGGACAACGTATGTGACCATCTCGATTTGCTAGAAAGGGACTATTTTGGGCTCATGTTTTATGAAAATGTTGAGGAGAAGGTAAGTGACTTTGACTCTATCTTTACCTTTTAAGAACTTTTTAAAACAAGTTTTTATCAGTATAAAATTTATCTTTAAAATAACTTATGTGTTATCAAGACTTCACCTTAGAAATCTGGTAAATATTAGAAAACTATCTTGTGTAGAGAAAATGATCTATACGTTTTAGGAGTTTTTTTGTATGTGTGTGTTTTACACTTGTAAGCAGACAGAATGTAATTGTCATTGATTGAAAATTTGTGTTCTGGCATAAAAACAACACAGAGTTTTAAAAATGGCATTAAACGTTTGGTTTTCAATGTCTCAGTCTGCCTTTTTGTTGCTAAGGATGGATAAATCAGCTCACACTGTGTAGGCACCTGCATGGTGGGTATTAAGGGTGCCTGACACATGGGATGGAGACACTTTGGAGGGATTCTATGTGAGGATACCCAAGGCTCATGGTGACAGTAAAAGGGATTACTGTTTGAGACCTAACACTCAAATCACAGAAAGAAGAATAGAAGGGTGAGTACAGAAACCTGAGTGTGCATTTTATTTGCTTACATGACATCATTGTTTGTATTTCCATGTCCCACTAATAAAATACAGGGTAGGAAGGATGGCATTATAGAACAGGACATTTTCTGAACTTGCTTACTTTTCTAATCTTAATGTTTAGTTTGTGTTAATTTCATGTTTGGACTAGAGGCAATTAAATTGCCTGCCGGCCTGCTGAAGAGTGTGTGAGTACGCTTACTAGGTGTGTGTACAACGCTCTTCTCAGAAGTAACAACATATATGACTAAACTGGACATTTTTGAGGCTATAAATTATAAGTTGATCTTAATAGTGTTTCCAAGCATGTGCTTCTTTGTGGTGAATAAAAGAGAATGTGGTGAGAATGGTTGTTATCTAACTTTTTGAACTTACCAGTTAGTAGTTTCCTATGAGCATTTAATCTTTGCAAAATAGGGACAAAATTCAGTATGTTGTCCAATGTATAGACTGATGTGTTCTGTTAGTAGAAATAGACTATGCTATATTAAGAAATCCAGAATTTCTGGAACACTAGTTTTGCATAATAATGATATTTACATAATGAGATTTATTATATTTTATTTTGATAACTCCTAATATATGTGTCTAATTTATATTCTACTCCTAATCTCAGCCTACTGTAGAGGGGATTTGGTAATTTTTCTGCCTGTTGTCTACAAATGTAGTACAAATGTTATGTGTGTGTTATTCTTTCCTGCTATGACTCTGTGAATCTTTGAGGATACAAACTTTGCATTATTTATTTTTGTTGCCTCACCATATCTAGACATTAACTAATGCTTGTTACCTATAAACCATCTCAGACCCTGTCCATTGTCATCACAAGAAAATAAGAGGTATCAACAAGGATGTGGAGAAATTTAAACCCTTGTGCGCTGTGTGCGGGAACGTAAAATGGTACAGCTGTTAATAGAAAACAGTATGCACATGTCATAAAAATGAAAAGTAGAGGTATCATATGGCACAGCAATCCCGCTTCTGGGTATAGATCAAAAATAGCTGAAAGTGAGACCTTGAAGAGGTATTTGGACACTCATGCTTATTGTAGCATTATTCATAATAGCTGAGAGGTGGACGTAGCTACATGTCCATTAATGGATAAAAAAAGTGTGGTACATACATATAAGGGAATGTTATTCAGTATAAAAAAGGAAATTTTGTCATATGTTATAGCATGAATAAATGTAGAAAATGTTAAGTGACATAAACACTGTATGATTCTACTAGATGAGGCATATGAAGAATCAAACTCATGGAAACAGAGAATAGAATTGTGGTTGCCTAGGGCCATGAGAAAGGAAAACGGGGAATTGTTCAAGTGGTTTCAGTTTTGCAAAATGGAAAAGTTTTAGAGATCTGTTGTACAATAATGAGAATATAGTTAACATAACTGTGCCTTAACAATGTTTAAAATGGAAGGTTTTATACTATGTGGTTTTTTACACAATAAAAAAAAACCATCCCTATGGGCTAAATGGCAAAGGATCCAATAGAGAACCACGAACACAAAGGCCCTGACCTCCTAGATGTCTCTGCTTATATTCTAGTTGAGGAGACAGAGGAAAGAACTAATTACCCAGTTACTACATTTTGATTCCTGCTCTACAGGAAAAATTATGGACACTAAACAGGAATACTGTTCTGGCTTTTTTTTTTTTTTTTTTTTTTGAGACAGTGTCCCATTTTGTCACCCTCGGCAGAGTGCCCAGCTGACAACAACCTCAAACTCTCAGGCTTAGGCAATTTTCTTGCCTCTGCCTCCCAAGTAGCTGGGACTACAGGTCCCTGACACAATGCCTGGCTATTTTGTTGTTGTTGCAGTTGTCATTGTTTATCTGGCCTGGGCTCGTTTGAACTCACCCGCCGGTCTTGGTGTTTGTGGCCTGCGCTATAACCACCATGTTACGGGTGCCGGGGTGCCGGGATTCCATCTAGGAAGACCGTTCTTAAGAGGGAATGTTGTTTGAGCAGAGACCTATGGTGTGAGTGGACCTTGGCTGGGTAACAGAACATAGGAAGTACAGACATGGGACCCTGAGTTTAGGGCAGCTATCTGCTTGAAAATTCTAAAGAAGCCTGTAGGGTAGGGCTGGGCATTAGCAGGGGTCAGATCATGTCGGGGTATCTAGGCTACTCACTGAGACTTGGGTAATTTCCTTTATCCTACCAAATGGTAAGTCATTGATAGGATGAAGCAAGTATGTGATATGAGCACTTTTGCCTTTCAAGAGGTCACTTTGTAGCTGGGCCTTGTGGCAGATCCCTGTAGTTTTAGACACTTGGGAGGCTGAGGCAGGATGTTAACTTGAACCTAGAAGTGTGAGGTTGCTGTGATATGGTTAATAACACAGTACTCCAGCCTGGGGCAACAGAGTGAGACACTGTGTCTAAATAAATAAATAAATAAATAAAACACTTGTGCTAACACTAAGAATGGGATGAAAGGGGACTTGAATAAGGGTGATTACTGAAAGCACAAACATGGCTTTAAGGTTGTGGCAATGGAAATAGAAAAGTGAATAAGAGAGTCTTTGCAAGGAGACAGAATCAGTCTAATCATTGACCGGTATGAGCAAAGGATGGCAGATACCAAGAATAAGTAAGGCCTGGTTTTTGGGAAGTTGGAGGAGTTTATTTAGGAGAAGGAAGACTTGATGGGTCGTGGAAGGGGATAGAATGAATATAGTTTCCAACAGTTTGAACTTTGGCTCAGATAACCTCTGGAAAGAATAAGTAAACAAATGAATTTAATTTTGGATGTGTCTTAAAAGATAGCATCTAGCATGAAAAATGCTCCATCTGTAATCCATCTCAAATGTACCTAGTGCATGAGATGCTTTTATTTCTGGATGAAAATACCGTACTTGTTGGGTTGAGGCTTATAACCAGACATAATTATTTAGAATTTATTTTTTTTAAGAATCAGATCTGGCATTTATCACAAAGTCATTAGTACTAGAATAGAAATGCCTGTTACCAGCTGATCATTCTGGGATTGGCACTGTGTGGCCGGCACAGTTCTCAGCACCTTATACATGTTGTCTCAGGGAGTTTTCAGAAGAGGCTTCCAAGGTAATGATTATCAGCCACAATGTGAAAATGTGAGGCATAGAGAAGTTAAATATTTAACCCAAGGTGCCTAGAGCAAAAAATGTTATAGATAAGTTTGAAACTCAGGCAAAACTAGGTAGAAAAAAGTAGATTTTAGGCAAAATGCAAAATTGTGAACTTCCTGTTCATTAAGAATAGGCACACTGTTTCGTAGCTATCATAACTGGGAATATAGGAGTGTACCATCTTTTCTCGGAGGAATTTTCCATGTCATCAAATTCTGAAAGTCCTCTTGCAAGACTTTCTGTATAAGGTGTTGAAGGACGGTGCTGGCAGAGTTTCTATTATGAGTTTGACTGTTGATCACTCTATTATGACATTAATACATGTGTGACTTGAGCTAACTTACAGATGGTGATAGTGTGCCGGTCTTTGCCAGTGCTATTCAAATGGGACTTCCTTTTTCATATGAGAATCACGGGAGAGACAGAATTAGGAATTAATTAATTAGGAATCTTATTTATCTCTCATCCTACCTTCATTCTTCCTAAATACGCACCAAATACACTAATGCATATGAATGCTTATGTTTACTGGGCATGCCGTTATTGTCCCCTTCCCAGTTAAAAAAAATACTAGCTCATTGTTTAATTTGCATAATTTGTGTAATTTATTGAAAGATGTTATAGCAGGAGATGTTATAGGAGTGGAGATTTATTGAAAGATGTTATAAGATGTTACCAGGTGGACTATGAGATGTCATATTGCTCAGGTATGTTGGAACAGAAAATGGATTAACCATTTGGTGAGGCTAAAATTATCAAGTGTATAACCTCCTTATAATCTAACTCTATTCATTATCAGAGCCTAATATACTCTGTCCTAAATACCTGATTGACATTTATTAGGGACTAGAGAGGAGACACTTTTTGAAGTTTTACTGCCCGACACGAATATTTTGTGTTACATAAAGGCAGATCTTTCAATTTTGGGAATGAGATGAACAGTTTAGTGTTGACATAGCTACTGAAAATTAGGGGCAATATTCTGGATGTGAGCAGGGAAGGGACATTCTGCACAAGAGAAGCAGCGGCTCCAGCATGGAAGGTCCTAATACACATGAGGCATTTTAAGCTGTCTATTGGGGATGGCGGAGGTGGCAGTTCCATCATCCCCACATAGAAAAGACCCAGGAGGAACAGGCATATGGGAAAGAGGAGCTGGGGACCAGTTTTAGAGCCGTGTTTTCTCAGCAAGTGCTGTGTTTTCTCAGCAAGTGCTCTCTTTCAGCTGGAATCCCAGGTTGGTTTGGGGGCTCTGTGGGGAGTGCTGATGGAGATGCTGGAAAGCAGCTGGAAAGATAGGCAGAGATCATTTTTGGAATATATTGTATCTCATGTTATGGAATCCAGATTTTAAGAAGAAAGATTTTTGGTCAGATTTACATTTCAGAAAGAACTTGTTCCTGGAGTTGAAAGCGATTATACAGGGAGCTGAGACCAGAGACAGGGAGGTCAGGAGAAGATTGTGACCATCTAGCCCAGAGCTGATGAATACCAGGGAGGTGGTATTAGGGGTGAAGAGGAAGACACAGAGACACTGTGTGGGGAATGTGCCTGGCAGGCTGTATGACCCATCACCTCTGAGGTGTGATGTTGAGTATGGAAGGTAAGTTCAAACGTCAAAGTTGGGTGCTGGGGAGTTTGTGGAGACTTTACATAGGTCTTTGGAGGAAAAGTAGCAATTTGGGTAGAGTTAATCACTGGAGAGTAAATTTAATTGTCATTTTGCCGAATTGGACGTTTTTGTAGGTCGTTGGCTAGATAATGCTTGGGGATCAAGGAGTAGGTGAAGCCATAGCAAATTAATGGTGTAGAATTTCAGCACTTGTGTGAACTATTACCTTAAGAGCCTGGCCATGAAAAGAACAGAAGGGAAGGCGACATTAGAGGATGTACCCCAGTACTTCCAATAGACGTTTTGGTGGTGGAAATGTGGAATACTTGCCCTGTCCAGTAGCTGTGGGTGCAACTGGACACCAAATCAATACCATCTACTCAGTCCATTTGTGTTGAACTGAGGGACCTGGGGAGGCCAACACCAGCCAGCCCTCCGGGGGAGAGACAAAGGTGCACCCCCTCTCTATGTCCCTCACAGGTTTTTATTGAAGTCTCAGGCATGAGAAAATAGAGCACAGAGCAAAGCTTAGACAGAGGGTAAGGGTGAAAACACAAGGCATTTATCTTTAACTGCATGATGGAACTTTTAACACATTTTGTTTCCTGCACTTCTATCTTGCCTTTTTCTTATCACTGCTAAATATGACCTAGGGCTGAGACACTAGTTGTGTCTAGTGAGTATCCTTTTTAGTATGCAGGGCCAGCAGTGATGCTTGGGTTTCCCCCTGATCACTCTGTCGTAGTGCCTTCCACTTTTATCTCCATTTCCCACCCCCTGTTTTGCTTTTTAGAGCACATTGAAATTTCTTACAGGGAAATGTAAGAGGAGGATTTTAATCAGGTTGTTTTAAAAATAACCCAAGTTAGTATAACATGTGACCCCATCTGTCTGTTCATGTCAGAAAGTTCTTGGGACATGGATTAGTTTCTGTTTCTAGAGTATTATTTGTAAAGTGTATCCACAAGGAGCCACAGGGGGCTGTTGATCACTTGAAATATGGCTGGCATGACTGGTGAGTGGTGGCTATTATACTGGACAATGCAGATATTTGACTAATGGTTTGGGGGGTTGGAGGATTTGCTTTATTGTAAATAGCTTTGAGTTTCCTGTGAGAAAGCCCAAGAAACATAGATGGCTGATGACAGAGGAGAGTGATGATGAGAAAATGTTCTAAATTCATGAAAATGATTAGCCTCGAGTGAAGAGAGTGACCTCATCCAGAGTCTGCAAGAAACAGGATAAAGGTGGTGTAGTGGTTAAAAAATTTAAGTTGTACAAAGTGCAGTATAAAATCTCTATGAAACAGATGGCAAAACCATCTGTTTATGAGTGAGTAGGGTCGCAGTGGGACCAGGAGAGACAGCCACCAAAGAGCTAGCACAGGGGTTGCTATTGACAGTTCTGAGATTGGAGATCATAAAATTGTGACGACAATACAATATATTCGTGCGTTTTTCTCTAACTGCCTTCATCAAACTGGGCATAATAGTGGAGAAATGGAGTATTGGATAGGTTCTCTCTTGGCTGTGTTCATGGTAGTTACAGTTAGAGGAAAAAGCAATGAGAAAATTGGAGATGTTGAAGAGATGATTAGTCAGAGGGTCTTAGGAAGGAAATTAATTGAATCTGAAATAGCAGATTGGCTTCGAAAAAATATCTTAGGGAAGGAGTAGAATTGCAAAGATGTTGAAGATTAGGCTCAATGGTAATAAGTGTGTAGAAAACTTAGATGAGAGGAAATGACTGTTTCTGAGAAGTGTGATGACATGACCTGGCCTGTGGCCATGAAGGCTATGGCTGAACTCAAGGAGAGGTTAAGGTCATTAAGTCAGATGATATTAACATAAGTACAAGTTTTGGTGGGGTTTACCATAGCATTCTTGGTCAAAAATATGCTAATGCTAAATAATAATTTGTAATTCCTAATACATCATAGTTACTCTTAGAAAAATGTCAGATGAAAATACACAAATATTAGGCACACACTTTGTATCTAGGCTTTAACTGAAAACTTCTGGAGAATAAAAAGTGAGATGTCCTTTCTGAGAAAATCAGGTTTCAGGAAATCATTGTTCAAATATATTTGGAAGTGAATTAAATTATTCACATATAATCTAATTTGATTTTTTAACTTTTGTTCCATAAAATTTTAAAAAGGTCTTCCTGTTTGTTGTGGACAAAATCTAATCCTAAAGTAACCTAGGAAAAGAATGCTTTTTCTTCCTGGATAGATTTGTATAACATTCTGTTTTTTTTTCCCACAGAGATGTATTACTATTCTACTAGCTTGATTTAATCAGAGTTACTTTGTTTCAAACCCTTGCAGTTTCAACAATAGTGATTGATCTTGGATTTCCCATCATCTAAGACTGTGAGAAAATAAATTGCTGTCATCTAAGTCAAAAAAAAAAAAATAGGACGCAGGGATAGGTATAGGGATCACTGCCCTGGAAATTTGAAATGGACAAGAGAGACTAGGTTTGATACTGAAAACAATACGGTAGGGTGGGGATTTGTAGTTGTGAATCAGTGTGGGGGGCAGCTGGGTCTTGCTGTTCATTTTTAGAGCTGCTTATTATTATGGGGAGCAGTATTTGGATGGGGAACAGTATGTGGAAACAGTGCCCTGCTAGGGCTTTCTGTAGGGAGCTGACTTGACAACTCAGTGTAGGCTGATTTAAGCCAGTAAGACTTGAAAACTGTCTGTGTACATTTTGCTTTGGGAAAAAGCAATCATTTCTATGTCAAAAGAAATTTTGGGCTCTCCTACTCAAAAGGTAGTCCCAGGAGCAGCAGTGTTAGCACAATGTAAAAACTTGTTAGATAAACTCCAGGCTGCATTTTTTACTAGATGTTCAGGTGATTCATTCATATGCACTTGAAAGTTAGGGAAATATTGATGAAGGGGATAAAATAGGCATGAGAGAGTTTGAAATGTTACAAAAGTCAAGAGAGTTATGGGGTCCTAATAAGACCATGTGGTTTGTGTTCCCACAAGTGTTCAAATACACAGGTTATGAAGGAAGTAGGTTGTCTAGTTTTGTTTGTAAGTTGAATCTGTATGTAAGATAGAACAGATACATTTACCCATTACCTGTGATAGCCTCCATTTCTGAGTTGTAGGTTAGTGAGATGTTTGTAACTTCGGGGCCTACTGTAATAGCCTCCATTCATAAGTGCAAGCTTTATGCAAATCAGATATCTATAATTAGGGGACTGCCCGGATTCATAGTGACTTAGGCATGAGTTTGACCAATCCCACTCTCTGTGGACATTTTAACCATATATTCTGAGGTTCTTTCTAACACTGCTCGTATCCTATGAGTAGACATATGCTATTAGGATACATTGTCTAGCGCTCTTTTCCCAGATTTTTCTGTCATGAGAGGATCAAGCCTCATTTGGAACACTTTTTCTCAGAGAACCTGTATTAAAATGTTGTAGGGAAATGTCAGAAGACTTGGTTAACCAAGACTGCTGCATCCTCAGATTTGAAGTGTAGTTCCATTTCAGATCCAAGAGAACGAGGCCATAAGAGTCACCTTAGAAGCATTTAGTGTTTAATTAAAGCACACACAGAAACTCAACACACGTAAACACATGCACTGAAAACCAAGTCACTACTTAGCCTAGTGAAATGCTAACAGAGGAAAGCTGCTTGGAATAGGACTTTATGAAATTGTGCTTACACTTTAACAAGTAGGTGAATCATAAATGGTTCTATTTGTGACTCTGGAGTTTTTCTTCTGGGTTCATTAACCCTTTCTCTCCTCCTGCAGATCTGGCTTGATCCCACAAAAAAGATAAAAACACAAATGCAAAGTGAGTATTTAAATCATATTTTGAGTTTGTTAAGTTAATCATTACATCTATTCATCCCTTTATTATCTGTAACATTTATAGGAATATAAGCTGGGATAATAATATAGTGCTAGACTAATCAGTTCTGTGTTGCATGTAATACCATCTTAGGAGTTAATAATGCTAATGATATTTTTGTAGAATTGTGACTATTTTGAACTTGGCTTAGGTTCTTGTATTTTTTAGGAAGTTCTAGACTCACATTCCTAAATGTTCCCTCACAGTGTCTGACTTTGTTTTTCTGGGAAAGAATGAGAAGATGGTCTTCTCATGCAAGAAGACATGCGATCATGTGATGATTTTTGTAGATTTGATTCTTAGTAGACATATACCATGGGCGTGGCTCTGATTTGGAAGTGTCTAATTCGTTTAGTCAGCATATCTGTGGATCCAGAGTAGTAAAGGTACACTGGTTGCAGATGTTCTGGAAGAGTGAGGACTCGAGCATCTTTCCAGGGCTCTGATACCTTCACTGTCTTTACTTCTCCTTGGTTCCACAATCAAGGGCCACTGTTTTTACTCTTTGAATCTGGGTTTATAGTTAGGCCTGCTTACCCCTTTCTTCCCATGTACCCATAGAATCTCCGAGTGCCTTCAAATGTCCACTCTCACCAGATGAGTTCTCTAAGCCTCATCTCTGCCAAGATTTCATTGTAGCTATCAGTCAAAATATAATTAGGAAAGGTAAATGTTAATTTTTGAGTTATCTGTGACAAATATCAACCTCATTGTTCTTGTTGAAAATTTGTCTTTACAACCTTTATTTTCTCAAAGTTACCTGAAAATACTCCATCTGTTGAATGCTTGCATATGATTAATATATAAACTGTTTATAGCTAGAAGGTCTGTTGCTATATAGCCGGGTAAAAATGATGATGTGGCAATATAAAAAGAAATGAAAATTTAACTTGAAAATGATTAGGAGTAGATTTTGAGTGTTCTCAACACAAAAACATATCTGAGGTATAACAACTATGTTAATTTGCTTGATTTAGCCATCCCAGAATGTATTCATAATTTACAACATAGTATTATGAACCAGAAATACAAACAATTTGTATTTGTCACTTTAGAAAAAGACTAGTGTTATGGATACATTTCATTAGCTTTTAGAAAACATAGGCATTCTATTAGAAATTTATTCCTGTAGTCATAGCCAGGCACTCAAGTGCTGTGTTAATACCTACAAAAAATCAACAAGGAACCATTATGAAACGAAAATCCTGTGATGGTATTGCTTTACTCTGGAGTGACAGTCACCTCCAAAACGTATGTTTTCATACACAGTGCTTGGATGCTTGATGCTGTCACCAAAGTGCTGCAAGACAAGAGACATAATAGTTAACAATACTTAGAAAAATCTTGTATTCCAGTATCCTATTTTTATATGTGTAAAGTAAAAATGAAATCTGACTTTGATAGGATTGATATTATTAGTAGAACAGTGATGTAGTGCCCCGAATACAGCAAAAGTGCATTTATGTCCACAGTAGCCAGTCAATAACTATTTGTGGACTATTGAGTTAGAGGAAAGGGAGTGTGCTGGCAGGGAGAAAAAGATAAAATGACACATTGAAGAAGAAGATGGGACTAAAGAAACTTCAAGTCAAGAAATTAGAGATCTGGCAAGATCTTTTAAGGTGTATATGCACAGCCTTGTTTTTATTTAAAAATCCTGTGAACTTGGAGCAGAACTCTAAATTCAGTCTAATGGAGTGATTTGAATCCCCTTAGATAAGTAGTACCTGCCCCTTTCCCTAAAGTTTTATTATTTTGAGCATTCAAAATGAGACATATCACAACATTAAGTTTTAACGCATAAATGGTAAGATTTATTTTTAAGAAGTCAGTTATGATATGCATGATTATCCTTTAGATCACAACACAGAAAACTTGATTTTATTTGAGGGTACTTATGCTTCTTGTATAAAGCCTGGGGAACAGTTTTGTTGTCTTTAAGTATTGTGAAGTTTTACCAAACCTTCCCTTTTCTGGTATCCCTTTCACACTTTATTCAAATACTGCATCCTACTAGTAATGCAATGAGTAGTATTACTCCCTTCCAGCAACAAAGTAGAAATCTTGAAATGCTTTTTTTTTAATTTTTATTTTTTAAGAAAGTGGCAGAGAATATTTGGCAACTGAAAAGCCTGTGACTAAAAGAAATCTTATCTCTAAGCTAGTACTTAGAGGTCATATTAAAATGTTTGCATAATGTTTACATAAACATTTATGAAAGTAGAAATAAATGTTTCTAAGGAAGTGAACCTATTCATGTTAATGATGGGTTATTTGTGTAATTGATTTCTAATTTATTTTTTATTTTCTTTTAGTTTGGTAAATTGTGTTAATTTTTAAAATAATAAAATAAAATTCTGCACACGGATCTGCAGTGAGATTGATCTGTACCATTTAAACATTGACCTTAAAGTTTTATCAAAAATGTCCTTCTGAGTGGTACCTGTGCCTCAGTGGGCAGGGCACCGGCCCCATATACAGAGGGTGGTGTGTTCAAGCCCAGCCCCGGCCAAACTGCAACAGAAAAATTTCCGGGCATTGTGGTGGGTGCCTGTATTCCCAGCTACTTGGGAGGCTGAGGCAAAAGAATCGTGTAAGCTCAAGAGTTAGAGGTTGCTGTGAGCCGTGTGATGCCATGGCACTCTACTGAGGGCAATAAAGTGAATCTCTGTCTCTACAAAAATAAAAAAATTCATTCTATTGATTGTTTAAATAATCATGATATTTAATTATTGCAGATCGCTCCTGGCTTTTTACATTTAATGTAAAATTTTATCCATCTTGTGCTTCTCAGATGACTGAGAGTATTTCCAGGTACTTTATATTTGCATTTGAAAATTAATCTTTCCTTATAGCATTTATTTATTTCTGGGAGAATAGTAGTAATTTCAGGGTTGAAACCTAACAGTTTTTTATTAAGGTAAGTTTTAAAAGTTTCCTTAGAATTCAGTAATCCCAATTAGTTTGAAATGTTGTCAATTTCAAAATAAGTTTACTCCCTTTAGCTTTTTGATTTCCATTTGAGAAATGGAAACATAAAAAAATGATATAATGAAGCAACTTTGTTTTCTTTGTGGTCTTTTAAAAAGTCACTGATGTTTCATCTTTGAAACTTAATACTGGTGATTTTTACTTTAGAGCTCGTGTATCTGTGCACTAGTCTCATGTAACAAACGCGATATAAAGATAGAAAACTGAAACTATTTTTAAAAGGCATTTAAACTGGTATTTTTTTGTCCCCTGATCTCACCCAAACCACCAAACTAAGTAGGCTTTCCCTTGTAGAGTCAGTAGCTATTTCAATTCCATCTCCTCTGAGATTGTGTGGGCCATTAAAACACACTCCACTTCAGTTGCAAAAATAAAGGACTCAGTTTATTAAGAAGAGAATATTTACTGCTTCTGAGAATTTGAATGGTAACTTTTGGGGTAAATGCAGGGGCTATGGAGAGACAGTCTTGTAGCCTTCAAGGATAAGCTTCTTCCTATAATGTTAAGGAAAGGAGGCAAGAAACTTGTTAAAGTTCGTTTAGGAAAAAGAGAAAGTAACATGAACGAGGTAGAGATGATCAAGAAGGGTAACCTTAGGTTCTTCTAGCCAATGATTAAGACTCTCATTATTTTTTAAATTTCATTAATCTTCAGAACTTTAGAGTGGCATTCTAATTTTTGTTAACATTTTAAATACAAGAAGACAGTTGATGTGATTGGCATTTTTACTTTATTCTAACAGTAATCATCGACTATGAACAGAACAGCAGTTAAGAATTTCCATTCTAGGCTCCGGGCCTGTAGTAAAGTGGTTAGTTACAGTGCCGGCCACGTACACCCAGTGTGCCAGGATTGAACCCACCCCAGGAAACCTAAACAATAAGAACTACAACAACAACAACAGAAAAAGACCAGGAATTGTGGCGAGTGCCTGTAATCTCAGCTACTTGGGAGGCTGAGGCAAGAGAATCACTTAAGCCCAAGACCTGTGAGCTGTGAGCTGTGATGTCACGGCACTCTACCAAGGGCAACACAGGGTGGACTCTATATCAAAAGAAAGAAAAACAAATAAATAACATTACCATTCTATTCATTAGCCTTTGAAACTAGTTTCTGTAAATAAACCAAAGTTTAGAAGCCCAAGGAGTGAGAGGAGGCTTCTTCATAGAGAATACCCTTTTTTTCTATGGATATGAAGGGGGTCTATGTTGTATATTTCTTTCCAAAGGGACATCAGCATTGAAGGAATAGAAGTGCTGCAGTCTTAACTAATTATTCTCCCCTTTTTTCCCTCTGCTCCTCACAGATACCTCCTATGCCTCCAGATCCGGGCAGACATTGTTTCTGGGCGCCTGCCCTGCCCCCCTGTGACTCGTGCCCTCCTGGAATCATACACCATCCAAGCGGAACGTGGAAATTATGTGGATGATGAGGTCCTCAACAAAATCAAGCCACATACTGATTATTATTTTGGGTCCATTGACACCAAGAAGATGGAGGACTTGGTATTGAATTTCTACAAAGCACATATGTATGTTGTCATGCTTCCTGGAGGGAGACTGGTCATGGTAGATTTAAATAGTGTCTCTTGTAACACTTTGTAGACATTTGAGCGCAGTTTGGGGGATTATCCAGTTTTCTTTTTGGATAACCTAGCTCTGATCAAGCCAACCTGCACCCCCTGTGATCTCCTGTCATTGGTTGGGTGACTGTAATATGAGGCCCTATGCTCATGTTCAAACGCTTCATTTACTGGATGAATGCACCTTTCCCTAGGACACCTCCTCTTCCTTTAACCTACACACACTGGAAACAAGCATATACACATACATGTTTGGCATTTCTATTTCTTCTGCCTTTTAATGGTTTTTATTACTATGGTAAAATGCCAGGGAGATAACAAAGCATTGAGATTTGTAAATAAAAAAGAAAGGACAAGGTATTGAGATTTGAATTAGAAGCGTAGGTGGTGATGGATTCAGGAAAATAGCAACAGAAATGTGAAGGTGGGGCTGGGTGTGGCGGCTCACACTGTAATCCCACCACACTGGGAGGCCAATGGAAGGACTGTTTGAGCTGAGGCATTCCAAACCACCCTAAGCAAGAGCAAGACACTGTCTCTACTAGAAACAGAAAAACTATCCATACGTCATGGCTCGCACTGTAGTTCCATGTACTTAGAAGACTGAGGCAGGAGGTTCACTTAGCCCAGGATTTGGAGGTTGCAGTGTGCTGTGATAACACCATGGCACTCTAGCTAGGCAATAGAGTGAGACTCTGTATCAAAAAAAAAAAAAATCTGAAGGAACCTGCCAATAAGCAGATAGTTACTTTATGCACATAAGATGACCCCTTTGGCTTAGCTAAAGATTACTAAAATTACATTAGTAATTCAATACCATATACTTTGGGAATGTTTCTATCTGTGTGAAAAGAGAATGGGTTTTTACACAAGTTTTTAAAAGCCTAGCTACACAATTATAATTTGTTCTGTTATTTCAAATTGTAGATTTATTGACAGCGCCTCAGGCTCAAAGGAGTAGGGTGCTGGCCCCATAAGGCAGAAGCGATGGGTTCAAGCCCAGCCGCAGCCAAATACTGCAATAAAAAAAAAAGAAAAAGAAAGAAAGAAAGAAAATTGTAGAACGTTTATAAAATACTTTGTAAACGTTCTGCAAGAAACTTTCACATATTAGGAAACAGGCGAAAAGAAAGAAAGAAAGAAAGAAAGAAAGAAAGAAAGAAAGAAAGAAAGAAAGAAAGAAAGAAAGAAAGAAAGAAGGAAGGAAGGAAGGAAGGAAGGAAGGAAGGAAGGAAGGAAGGAAGGAAGGAAGGAAGGAAGGAAGGAAAGAAAGAAAGAAAGAAAGAAAGAAAGAAAGAAAGAAAGAAAGAAAGAAAGAAAGAAAGAAAGAAAGAAAGAAAGAGAGAGAAAGAGAGAGAGAGAGAAAGAAAGAGAGAAAGAGAAAGAAAGAAAGAAAATGTAGTTTTATAAAATACTTTGTAAATGTTCTGCAAGAAACTTTCACATATTAGAAAACAGGCCACATTTTTTGAATTTTCTTTAAAAAATAAATACAACATTTCACTCTGAAAATGTTACTGTGGTTTAAGTTGCGATCAACAGGCCTTTATTGTATAGTTGTCATATGAATTATCAGGTACTGAAATGCCTTGGGGAATATAAGATTAATGGGACATGGACTTGTTCTCTAGGAGCTTAAAATTTGTTGAGTTAGGGTTAAGAATAGAAATATTTCTAGTGTGGACAGAATGTGATTATCTATTATAGGTATAAAATGAAATGCAAGTCATTTCAGTGTTCATTATGGTCAGTCCTAGCAACATAAAAGTAGGGAGTAAGAATTTCGCTATATCGTAGAAATAAAGTCACTTAAAAAAAATTCAATGTTAACTTACACCTATTAATTCTGTGGCTTTCTTCACCAGTAGGAATAACAAAAATCAACTCTCTTAACATACAAATCATAAGGGTGGAGTTATGTGACTCATTGCTGTTAGCACGTTAAGATGAGAGGATCCTTTTTATTTACTTTTTTTTTTTCCAGAGATAGTGTCTTACTCTGTCACCTTTGGTAGAGTGCCACGGTGTCACAGCTCACAGCAACCTAAAGCTTTATGGCTTAAGCGATTCTCTTGCCTCAGCCTCCCGAGTAGCAGGGACTACAGGCACCCACCAAAACGTCTGGCTATTTTTTGTTGCAGTTTGGCCGGGGCCGGGTTCAAACCCACCACCCTAAGTATATGGGTATGGCGCCCTACTCACTAAGCCACAGGTGCTGCCCTAGATGCGATGATCTTAAGAGAAAAATGCTAGAGTTGAGAGTTGAGTCTGTTTTCCCATTTCCTGGTCTTCTGCCAACTTTCCTGGGTTACATCCTCTACTCCAAACTATCTAATCTTAGCCACCCCTGGCTCTGTTTTAAACACTTCTATTTTGCATGTATTCAAAGCAACTGTAATATTGTTTCTTTTTATTCTCAGTGGCATAGCTTCAGCAGAAGCTGATTATCAGTTCATAGAGCACGCCAAGGGACTGCCCATGTACGGGGTTCATCTGCATGAGGCCAAGGTACTGTCATTGTCATGGAAAGTAACTTCACTCCAATGTGTTCACTGAAGTTTTCCCAGGGCTCTAGCTTTAGAATGGCCTAGTTTCATAAAAAAGAAGAGAGAGAGAAAGAAAGGAAGGGAGGAAGGGAGGGAAGGAGGGAGAGAGGGAGGCGAAGGAAGGGGGAGGGAGGGAGGAGAGAAGGAAATAACAAAAGGATGGCCTAGTTCACTATTGGAAAAAGACTGTTGGCCTTCCCTTGAGGATTTCTAATATTTCTTCGGTTAATCATGGGGTTTCGGTAGTGGGAGGAATCATTTATTCTCCCCCTACTTCTTCTTTTCAGTAGTCTTTTTAATGAATACCTTTTCATGGGTAGTTATTCTAAGCACAACTTGTCAGCCTTTTTACCTCTTATCCTGGTTTATTCTGAGTCCCAGCTTCTGCTAGGAGAAGTGCTGTGTCTGGCCCCGCTCCCTCTTCCACATTTGTATTAGGAGAGGGAGCAGATCTCAGTAAACCTAACAGGGCTGAGGTGGCACAGTTCTGACTGCTTCCAAAAGCTTCTGGGCTGTGAAGGAGCCCTAATCTTGGGCTCGTTCCTATAGGTCTGTTTTGGAATTTGTGAAAGATCAAGTACACTGGCCCAGGCTCACATGATGAAAGAACCTCAGTCTCATGTGAGAGGTAGTGAGATCAGGGAATCAAAAATAATGGTGGAGCACTGGTCTTGATCTTGAAGATACGATTTTGAATGCCATACTCCTGAAAAATAAAATCCTAAAGATCAAATTTCTGAAAAAATAATTTCAAAAATTGAAAACATATTTATTTGTATATTTAAAAGGAGTTTGAATTGAGAAACATAAAAACATGACAGAATACTTCATAGGCCATTTCATACAATAAAGTAGGCAATAATATACCTATATTTGTGAGCATAGATACACAGATATTCTAGTGACAGTCACTTTGATATAATAAGTTATGAACAGGTGAACCCTATTCATCAAGAAATGAAAATGAAATCTGTAAATGCATACTGTGGTTATTACTAGTGACAAATGTCACCTATTTCATGATTCTAGCTTAGGTAATTACATAGTGGGGAGAGTCAAGGAAGAGAATGGGAGCCCAGGTGAAAGATGGATTTGGTTTTGAGAAATGTGTCCACAGTCAGTGGAATGTTCTGAGGGAACCCACAGTTGTGAGCTTTGAAAGGACTCTGTCAAAACCTACCTGCAGTTTAGCAGCCCAGGTTGCATGATTTAGGAAATCTCTAGGAAAGCTTCCACTGAAACATAGATTTCCTTTCTATGACTCATGGGTCCTAAAAGACCTCCCAAGCACATTTCTCCTTCTCTAAACCCTACTACGCTTGCCACATGCAAATCTTGCATCTCGTGATCATTGAGAAGCCAGTTCTTAGATTACAATGTCACAAAGCGTCAAGATTTTGTTTTTAAATGTGATATCTTAGAAAGAAAGCTAAAAAGTTATAGGCCCTGTTGTAATATCAGTGTTTGCTTTGCACTTAAGAGCAGAAGACTAAAAAACTCAAAGTAATCACCATTGTGTTTGTTAGCTATTTGATTTGTTAGATAATATTTGATGAGTAAGATGTTTGTGGCTTATTGAACAGACTCTCTATAGCAATTGAAAAGAAGTTTTTATGTACTTTATAGTTTTGTTCCTTTTTCTATTTGATCCTTTTTTATTGTCTAGAGTTCAGATTTATTTATTTATTGCTGTTAAAGGAGTTCTTTTTTTTTTTTTTTAATCTGCCCTTCTTAGCCAGGGCAATTTGTACAGTATATTTTTTCCTCTTAACAATTATTTTATTAAATCATAACAGTGTACATTAATATATTTTGGGATACAATATGCTAATTTTGTATACGATTTGGAATGCTTACATCAAGCATATGTGAGGTTAACATAGCCTTCACCTCACTTACTTATTATGTTAAGACATTTTTACTCCACTTTTAATAGATTTGACATGTACCCTTGTAATATGCACCATAGGTGAGGTCCCAGTGATTACCCTCCCTCCACCAGCCTCACCGTTCCCCACTGCCCTTCTTCATCCTGGGCTATAGTTGTGTTTTATCTTTTGTGTGAACGTGTGGGTAGTTATATATTGGCTTTGTAATCGTACTGAGTACATTGGATACTTTTTCTTTCTAGCAAAGTATCTCAAGAATGGAAGAAAAAATATCCAATGTTAGAGGAGTTCTTACTGGTGCATTCATGTTAGGATAATTAGAAGAATCTGGAATAAAAGGACTCTTAACACAGGTGCAAGCAAACCACAAAGCAGCACAAACCATCGTCTGTGGTCCCCCGGGCTGTGTCACCATCCCTTTTGACCTCCCCAGGTCTGAAGGGGGCAGAGCAGACTGCATACCTGAACCCAGAAGGCAGATGTATGGAGATGGTTGTCTTAAGAGGAGCCAGTGTGAGAGGAACACAGGCAGCGTGATGCCACCATGCAGGGAGGGAATCTGAGTGTAAAATACTCTGACCTCCCCTCCATTTTTCTCCATGATCTCTTGTGAGAAATTTCCAAACCCATTTGGCAGCCAGCCATCAAGGGACCCGCTGTTATCCACATGGGGCAGCGTCCTGAGGTGGTGAGCAAGGCAGAGCAGGTGTTTCTTTTTAGACTTTCCTTTTCTGCCTTTGCTGCCCGGTGGCAGAACTCACATATGAGGGGTTAAGACTTGCTTTTCCCCTTTTACTCCCTGGCACTTATCTTGAATTTCTATTCACACAAATGTTAATAATCCTAAAACCATGCTGTAGAGCAATACCAAAATCAACCAATTTACTTGAATCTGCATTGCCCTTATTTTAAGTCAGATAAAATGGCTTTCTTGTCCTGTCCAAAGATTCCTTTGGACTGGAGATGTCTTGTGCAGTGTTTCCACTTGGGTTGCTTCCTCTCTTTTCGTGAGAACATGACACCGTGAGCAATCTTCCACCTTGCTCCCTGTGGACGTGGGCAGGGATGGTTTTGGCAAAGTTACTTGGGCACATGCACCTGATTCACTCCACCTTTTTATTCAATTCCTAGAGAGAGTTGTGGCTGCAAGCACAGGGTGAGTAAAGGAATAGACTAGATTTTTAAAAACATGCTTGGGTTGATATAATATAGTTTTGTTTGTATGAATTATTCAAGTATCATAGCAGAGAAAGCAATTGTCATTAACTTCCTCGACCTGTGCTTGTATTTTCTAGACATGTAAATTCTATTGAATTTTTCTTAGTAAAGGTAGTCAAGATATTATGCTTTATGAAGTGACATGTAGACTGAAGATGGTGTTTGTTTCAGCATGTTTTTCTGACACCTTGTTTCCTATTATTGACTTTTAAGAATGTGGATACTTTTAGATAGTATTCTTTAATTTTATATTTCTTTTTTTAGTTTGGGAATACTAAATGGGTAGACATGATATTTCTTTTTTCAGTTTGGGAATACTATAGAGGTAGACATGATTTACCCCCTAATACACTTTTGATCACTTCAGTCAAAGTTAAAAGTGTTCTGCATCCCAAAAAGGGGCATTATACCAGTTAAATGTGAATTCACCTAACCCATCTTCCCACCTCCTACCTACTGGGTTTCTATTGAGTTTTATTTTCAGATGTGCACCTAAGATTGGGATTTTATATGTTATGGATGAGATCCAGTTCTCCCCCGAAGACCTTGGGGATTTGTATACTTTATAGATTGTGCATCTTAGACCCTTTGCACTACTTCAAATGTGAGGAGGCAATTAGTCACTTTGGCTGTCCATTGATTTAGTTTTCTAAAAGCCCTTCAGGGTCTTAGTTATTCTCAATTATCATCTATTTTAAATGAAAGCTCTGGGGGAAAGAAAACTACGAAGAGCTTCAATAATAGTCTTTTAAAGTATGCCAGTCAAAGGAATGCTTGATGAGAAGTGAATGTCAGCACTCTGACTTATTGAAAAAGTTCTTGAAAGAATTCAGAGATTTCAGTGCAATTTTCTGTGGTGGATTTGTGCTTTGTGAACTACTGACATCATTTCAACAGCTTTATCTGAATTAAATAAAATTCACATTATTTATCTGAATAAATAAATAATTCAGGGTGATTTATCTGAATTAAATTGGCCTCAAATAAGATGGTTGAGTGCATCTTAGGGTGGACAACAGATCATTTCTAATGGCTTGAATAGCCTTCAGGAAAGCGTATTTTATTTTCTTTACCTTCAGGATCGTTGATACAGTTGTTTCCTTTCTTCGTTGTTATTGTTCAGAGCTGGAGAACATATGTCTTATGGCTTTTGAAGAATATTGTGTCCTAGGGCCAGGCGTGGTGTCTCACGCCTCTAACCTTAGCACTCTGGGAGGCTGAGGTGGGTGGATTGCCTGAGCTCATGGGTTCAAGGCCAGCCAAGGGAAGAGTAAGACCCTGTCTCTAAAAATGGCCAGGTCTCCTGGTGGACGCCTGTAGTCCCAACTACTTTGAAGCTGAGGAAAGATCATTGCTTGAGCCAAAGAGTTTGAGATTGATATAAACTATGACACCAGGGCACTCTACTGAGTGTGACAAAGGGGGACTCTGTCTCAAAACAAATAATGAACAAACAGAAAGAATATTGAGTCCTATATTCATGTTCCAATAACTGTTTGGCAAATCAAATCTGAGTCCTTAAGATAAATAGATTTTAGTTGTGACTATGTCTTACAGTTTCTATTAATTTGTGTTCTATTACTATAATTTAAATACAAAAGCATTAAGTTGCCATTCTTTCTTTGAGAGAGCTCTTTAGCCTCTTCATTATATAACTTTGACAGCTCTAATTATGGTTAATTCGGTTATTCTTTGAAGAACATCAAGCTGGGCGTGTCTGGCAATGGCGTGTTCATCTATAAGGAAGAGCTGACTTTCTGTCGCTTTGACTGGGGTAACATCGCAAAGGTCTCCTGTAAGGGCAGTGAGTTTTTACTCAGACTGAGGCTCGAAGAGGTAAGCAATCGTTCATCACCGTTGGCGTATCTAATCACTTGCGTCAGTTTGCTGCTTTACAGACTTGAGCTAAATAAATTCTTTCCCACTAAAATTTTAAGAAAATGAACTATTTTCTATTCCATTATAAAAAAGTCAGTCTTTTTGATGATCAGCCTGCATATACATATTTTTGCTACTAAAAACACACACACACACAGACATGCAAAGAAAAAGTCATAAATTCTTAGCTCACAGTAGTGAAGGAACAATAGGTTTTTGTTGTTAAATTAATTCAGTGGTGGAGATGAATAGGAATGCAATAAAAGGAGTTTAGTGGACACTGAAGTTGGTCGGTTGGTTGATGTTGAATAACTTCTACTTGATTTTCATAGA
This sequence comes from Nycticebus coucang, assembly GCF_027406575.1. NCBI lineage: Eukaryota > Metazoa > Chordata > Mammalia > Primates > Lorisidae > Nycticebus > Nycticebus coucang. The sequence goes on along the minus strand of NC_069805.1, from coordinate 29,319,319 downwards.
AAATGGTGTATCAATCTATGAAAAGTCCTTTTTGTATGAGTACATTAGATATACAATATTTACCTTTTTCAAGAAGAAAGACTTTTTATAGAGCCATCTAAATCCATGTTTCTCAGTAGCTTCTCATTGCCTTTTAAGGGAATATGCTGATAGATTTTGTGTATTTATTCCAGAAGAACAAATTTGATGGCACCATTACATTTCAAATGCCAAGTCCCCAGGCAGCCAAAAGGTTCTGGAAGGAGTGTGTGGAGCAACATACCTTTTTCAGGTAATTTTAGAAATGTAGTGCAGTATTTTCCTTGGTAGCCTCTACTGATTTAGAGACAGTAACATGGATAGTATATTAGGTTCATCCACCCTGGTGTCCTTGGGCTCTCTCTTCTTCTCTGTGCCTTATCTCCTTTGTCTGCAGTCCCTTCCATGTCCATTTTTGTGGCCTAAAGCCCTGTTTAATACTCAGCCATTCAGACCTGAGTCACTCTGCAGCTGACCAGAAGTCCACTTCCTGACTCAAACCACTTTCCTCCCACCACTACCACACTGCCCTGCACCTTGTACCTTTTTTCTCTCTACTGTCACTCATCTTAGCTTCCGTTTAGATGATCTTGTCAGCTCCTTCTTGGCTTAACTTCTTTCCAAAACCAGCCTGAGGCCTGTCATCTGGCCTCCTGGCTACATCGTCAGAACAGTCCTTACTTTCTCATGCCCAGACCTGTCTTCACATTGACCTTCCCAGTCTGTTGGTCCCGGATGAGTCTTTGTGCTGACTGTACCCCTTCTGTACCTGTGCTACCAGTTCCACCTTAAGCAGCACAGTGATGGCAACACAGGCAAAGTATTCTTTGTAACAGAACCTAACACAATCCTGAGGATTAGTGCTATTCCAGATAAGTAATTCACAGCATAAGCCAGATCCTCAGTGGAACTGGACAATCAAGCAGTCTTTTTACTTCCTTTGCCATTCCAGATGTCCACAGTCAGCTTGAGTTCCTAGTCCCCCCTGCCACTCTCCTCTGATGCCGTCCATCGTGTGGGTCACTGATGGTAGGCGTGTGGGTCGTGACTGTTCTTAATGTCGCACACCTTCTATTTCTCCCCTTTTTCCCTGACCTGAGCATCATTCCTCCTCTCCAACTAGCTTTCATTCTTTTCCTCATCTCCTGTCACAAAGAGGAGATAGCTATTTCTATGCCTTGGTCCCTCATTTCGTGCCTCATAAAGAATCCTGCTTTATACAATAAAATTTTTACGCTCCATTGCATGCTTTTGGCTTTCTTGCCCAATAAAAATGTTCATGTCTTGATTTTTTAGAAACAAATTCCTTTGACTAACTATCCATCTTTAGCTTATGTATTATCTCCTTTCGTACTTCTCTTCAAGGACATATGTTTGCATGTAGTTTGCTTATCCTTCTTTTATCCATTTCTGCGGTTTTCTATCACTGCACTCTACCCAGCTTTGTGTCTAAATCATTCGTCTTTAAGGTCTTTGCTCTGGGGTTTGGGGCTAAGGTGTTCTACCACACACTAGCTGTGTGACTGTTGTAAGTGGCTCAGCTTCTCTGAGCTCCAATTTCATCATCCATCTTTGGTGATAAACATAATATCTTCCTGATAAGATTGTTCTGAAAATCAAATGAGGATAAAACACACAAAGCAGAATTATTTTTAGTGGTTCATAGAGATTATCTTCATTATAATTATCACCATTATTCTTAGTTTGATAACATAACACAGTTTGTTATTTTGAAAGTGAGTTATCAGCTGGTACAAATTACTCCTTTGTAAAATTAAAATAACCCATATTTTTGAGACTACTCATCCATATTTCTTTTGAAGGAGAAATGTAACTCATAACAAATCGTTGAATCCATCTGACTCAGTTACACTGATCTGATAATTCTTTCACGAGCTGATAATGTCTCCTGGTAACTATGACCAATTTCTGCTCAATTCCAGAGTAGCCTGTTTGCTATAAAGGTAGTAAATGACATTTATGGCACAAATGTAAGACAGATGACAGCAGCTTTTGCTGTGCAATAATGGTAATAGTAGCAATAATTCTTTTAGAAAGGATTGACATACATTGAGCATTGCTTGTTGTGAGACACAGAATTGATTGGTTTCTATTACAAAGATTCATTTATTTCTCAGCCCAGGCAAGGCAGCTGGTGCTTATAGGCAGGTGCCTGCAGAAGAACACAGCAGCCAGGCACTGAGCAGAGACGGAGGCCCAGCCCTGTGACTCTAAAGCCCACACTTTCCACCACTGTGTTGTCCTCTTCTTACATTGTTCTAGCAAGAGTTTCTGAGATATGTTAGCATTATTCTCCTTCATTATTTTTGCTAATGTACCATGGACTCCAGTGTAAAAGTAAAACAATTTGATCCTTCAAACCATTGAGATAATGGTTAACAACAGCCCTTTTAACATTTCAAACTTTGTATAGCATTGTATTACGTAACAAAGCTATGTAAAACAGTATAGATAACAAAGAAAAGGCAAATGTATTTTGTCTACAGGGCTCTTTGAATCAGATCAGTGGTTTCTGTTTTGTTTTAGATAAAAGGGCAAAATGATTTTTTTTCCAGAAAATTATAGAGGCTTGCAGATTGAAGTCATCAAATAAACAAATCTTTCTGTTGATAGTAGTGGAATGAGAATATAATAAAGCTTCTTCTTGTGATTGGGTATGTAATGGAATTGTAAGGGCTGTGCAAGGATTATTTTAAGGTTTATATCAAACCTTTCCATATGGAGAGAATGAGGAACAGAAGAGCTATGAAACATGCCCTAAGGTAGTAAGTGGTGGATGTAGAATTCAAACCCAGGTAGTGTGGCTCCAAGTGTTTGTAAACATATCCAAGATGTTATACTGCTAAGTTGTATTAACAGCAGATAGGATCCTCTTTGTATTTTTCTTAATGCCTACATTGTTCTTATTATCATTTGAACTAGAGATTAACACGACAGTCTTGTAGCTTAACATTAAACTATCTCTTAAACTTGGCATTGTAGGGCCGGAGTAATCCCATGTGTGTTGGTGTCACTGGTGGCTTCATGGAGAGCTCTGTGGAAATACTTGTATTAGTTAAATGTATGATTAACTTTAGTAATAAGTGGATTTTTATTTAAATTGAAACCGAGTCTCTTTATGTTGCCCTCGGTGGAGTACCGTGGCATCACAGCTCATAGCAACCTCAAACTCCTGGGCTTAGGTGATTTTCTTGCCTCATCCTCCCATGTAACTGGGACTACAGGTGCCTGCACAATGCCTGGCTATTTTTTTGTTGCAGTTGTGATTGTTGTTTAGCTGACCCCAGGCTGGGTTCGAACATACCAACCTCAGCGCAGGTGGCCAGCACCATAACCACTGTGCTAAGGGAGCTGAGTCAGATAAGTGGATTTTTAAATATTCTTCTATACTCCATAAAAATCATTAATGATATTTGATTTATAATGGCAAGATTTAAAAAATTCAAATGGTCATGTACTTCTTATGTATGAATTCCTTTTTGATGCATCATTGATATGCACATCTTGCTCAAGGCCTTTAAACTTTTTATAAAGGTTAGTCCTTTTTTGTTATTTTTATAATCCCAAAGTAAAATGATAGATGTCTTTAGTGATTTTGATGTTACAAAGGGAGTCTTGTAACTAGTCTACATTTCTGCAGTTCCAGCATTCTCATGGGAGACTTTTCAACGCACGATTGGAAGCACTGACCATTGGCAAATTGCATTTCTCTGTAGCATCACCTGTGTTTCCTTTGAAAAGCAGGAAACACCTCTACTACTCTCCAAGAATAGATACAAGCCAGGAAAGCCAGAGTGCATGGGTTCTTCTTTTATCAATTACTTCTGATATGCTTTGTCCAGGTGAATAGAGTTGATGGAGGATCCCTTCTTGTATTTATGACATTTAGACTCACCTGGAATTCCATAGCTTTCATTGCAGAAGATTTCTAAAAAATCCTACTGAAGGTCTAGTAATACTTGAAATGGTAAAGAGCTCTTTAAGCAATCACTCTCCTTGGGCAAACAATAGGAAAATTTTGAAAGAGCTCTCCATATTCTTGTGTTACCAACTGAAGTCTTATTTAATGAATTGTACAAGAGTTCTGAGACTGTCTTTGTTTAGTAAGCTCTTGATCAGATAATGAAAACAAAATAATGTCCATTTTATTCCAAAAAGATTGTCTTATTTACTAAACATAAGATTTTACAAAAGTCTGGATATATTTGGCCTCAGGGAAATTTGAATTTTATTGTGAACCCAGGGTTTAGAAAGTAGAATTGTGCTAACAAGACAGGATCTTGCATCCTCCAGTTGCATCAGTTGCTTCTCTGCAGAGCAACTGTGTGTTGTGTTCTTGAAGAATCAGTGGATGGAGCCAATTCCCAAGTTAGGTGTTTTTTCCCAGAAGAAATAGACTTAAGTATTAAGAAACACTAATTGTAATGGACTGCTACTTACCATGTACAGCTGGCAGGAAGAATTCAAGTGGGTATCTATGGAAATGATTTAATCTAATACAAATAAATAACCTTTGATAAACAGTGACAACCTCTGCTCCTTTGCTTAGGTTGAGAAAGACATCTCGTTTGTGTATCCACGAATGTAAATTTACTCACATTATTCCTGTCATAAAACTGTCTGTTTAGGAGGATTTGTAATGTTCTTTTCTCATGAGAAAGCTTAGGTAGCATTCTTTTTGAGATATTATCTAATTAAACTATGTACTTTTAAAGTTTCTTTAAGCCCTCACATCTAACTTAGGTCCTTTCTTTCCCGTATAGACTGGAGCAGGCACCTAAAGCAAGATTTCTCGCCTGGTACAAATTCAAGTACAGTGGCCGGTCCCTGGCACAGGTCTGCCAGGCAAACGCCTTCATCAGCAGGGAAACACCAAAGGTTAAGCGTCCTCCTCCCATGTATATCTATGCACCTTTCATTGAAGGTAAATACATTTATGATACTTTTGGATTTCACTTACCTTTCTTGAAACTACTGAGGTTAGAATATATTGATCTAGTTAACAGTGTCACCAGAAACACTATAAAGGGATAACCATTCCTTTCCTTGAGTAAAGAAAATGCTCATTACACATATTCACAAGGAAATAATTTTGTAGTGCTTTAAAAATGTCACTCTAAAGATACATTGTCTTGGTTCAGATTGAACATCCCAAATCTGAAATCCAAAGTGCTCCAAGGTCTGAAACATTTTGAATGCCAACAGGTGTTCAAAAGAAATGGTCACTGGAGCATTTTGGATTTCAGGTGTTTGAATTTGGGATGCTCTGCCAGTAAGTGTACATCATGCAGGTTTTCCAAATCTGAGAAAATCCAAAATCTGAAACATTCCTGGACCCACACTTTTGGATAAGGGATACTCAACTTTGTTCTTAGTCAACAAAAATATTCCTTAAGAGTTCTTGCTTATGAGTTGTTAGACTTGATTATGGTGTGGTTTATTTGGTTCAATTTCTAGAACTTGGATTTAATGATAAATGAACTTGAATTAATAAATGAAATCCTAAGGGCTTTAAGCACATACACCTTACTTCAAATTAACATAAAACATTTCTACCATTATCACATTTTTTGAGTTAAAAAAAGTCCTACTGAAGTTATAAGACTTCCCATAACATGAAATGTTCATTGTTTCAAGAGAATAATTTTAATACAGCATTTTTACAAAAAGAAAGGAAATCAGTTTATTTGTTCTTCAACCCAAGGGGAGATGTGTTTAAATGTGAATTTTATTCTATTGCAATTATAATCAGCTACATATTTGTAGTTTTATATGAGTTACACATGGAAATAAACTGATGTTACTTCATATGTGCATCTCATTACCTGTTCTGCTTTGGGGTTAATATGTTTTCTATAAAAGAGTTAAAAGTAGATTTAAATTAGAATGCCTTATGAAGGACTTAATTTTTATTTCTATGTAAGAGAACGTGATTAGTATGGACAATATTCTACCTGAAGAAATAGTTTTCCAACATTTTTCATTGATTATTCCCATTTATATATATATTCATATGTACACATAATTTTGAAAAATATACTTATATGTTTATATGAACAGATATGTAATATCAATTTTGAAATTTTATTTTAATACTGTTCATTAGCAGAAATCTTTTTGATTATTTCTTGATATATTTTAGAATAAGTAACAACTTATATTTTAAATAATTAGGTAATATAAACAAGATACTGCTAAGAGAGAAGACAGCTCTCTCATTAGTGCAGTATTGGCATCCATTGGTCTTGATCTATTTTTCCTAGAAAACACCTTGATGCAGGTGGACACATAGAGACAGATCTATCCTAGAATTTGTTTCTGGGCATATTTGTATATAGTTATTAAATCTTGATTCTGGTGAAGGTCCCATGTAATATCATGAGGCCACATAAAAACTATACAAGGCCAGGTGCAGTGGCTCACACCTGTAATACTAGCACTCTGGTAGGCTGAGGTGGGTGGATTGGTTGAGCTTGAAGTTCAAGAATAGGCTGAGCAAGAAGAAGACATCATTGCCACTAAAAATGGAAAAACTAGCCAGGCATGGTGGCACATGCCTATAGTCCCAGTTACTTGGGAGACTGAAGCAGGACGATGGTTTGTGTCCCAGAGTGTGAGGTTGCTGTGAGCTATGATGCCACAGCACTCTACTCAGGGAGACAGAGTGAGACTCTGTCTCCAAAGAACAAAAAGGAAAAACCATAACTATATAAGGGAACCATGAACCATGCTTCAAACAGATGTCCATACTTGCAAATAATAAGAACTGAAATTCAGTGAATTATACTGCCCCAACTAACAGGCACAACGTAAAGGTATATGGCACTCCTTTCGGGTGTAGAACACAACTACAACAGGGACCTTACCTAACTAATGTAAACACTGTAACCTAATCATTTGTACTATAGTATTAATCTGAAAGAAAAAAAGAAAAAGAAAATGAATTATGAATGTACTACATCTGTCAGAATATCTTTTACCTCATTACCTACTCTGAGCTCTTTTTAAGGAAATAAAAGTGCAATTCCATGTAAATATTTTACAAGCCTTACCCCTTGTCACAGAGAATTTATGCAAGTGATGAATCAATGAAGTCACTGTTGTTTAATGCCCCATGAGAAATTATAGCTCTTTCTGGAACTCTGTTTTCAGCAGTTATTTGAAACTCTGAGGCTCTGTAACTCCTATGTGGTGAATTTTAGTGTTTAGGAGAACAATAAAACAATGGATTTTTTTCTCTTTGTATAAACCATGCTCAGGGAAACCCACCATGTCGTATGGGCAGTTAGCAAAGAGGGTGACAGAAGGTCTGTATCAGAAAACAATAATTTTTATAAGGAAAAGCAATGTACAACATAGTCATCCCTTATTTTTCCAGTTGTGCTTGGGACACTGTAATTTTTCTGATGAGCAAGTCATCAAAAGCATTATTGTTACTGTAAAAAATAGGAAGTCAAATTCAGGTGCCCTCTCCCATACGTTTGTCTTGGCGCCTGTAGCACAGTGGTTATGGCGTCAGTCACAGACGCCATGGCTGGTGGATTCGAGCCCAGCCCTGGCCAGCTAAACAATGACATCTGCAGCAAAAAAATACCCGGCATTGTGGCGGGTGCCTATAGTCCCAGCTACTTGGAAGGCTGAGGCAAGAGAATGGTTTAAGTCTAAGACTTTAGGGCTTTACGGTTATTATTAGCTGTGGTGCCGCAGCACTCTGCCCAGGGCGTCATAGTGAGAATCTGTCTCAAAAAAAAAAAAAGGGAGGCATTGATGCCAACACATGACCAAACAATCAGTGAACTCTTGGTTTAGGGCTGTGTTCTTTTTTTTACCGCATGAAAAGCTAGGCAGTAGCCTGGAACTGAGCATTATTTTCTTCACTAGAATAATTTAAGTATATAAATAATCCTCCGACTGAAGTTTGGCAAGGTAAAATAAATCCTCTAGTAATTACATAGAAAGTAAAAATAAATGTACTGTCTAAAGAACAAATATCAAAATAAAAATCAATGTAGATCAGCAATTTAAAATGGCAAATCCTCAGGATTAGAAAATTGAACTAAAAGGAAGGCAAGTCACCCATTTAAGAGAACAAATCACCAAGCTGCATGGTGACCGCTGGGGTGTGTGAGGGAAATAATTTTCTGAAAGTAGAAAGTATGAGCAGGGGCGCTACTTAGACTGGATCACAGAGGAAGGGAGGCCTACTGAGGAAGAAGCAAGTCCGCTGAGAAGGAGGCAGCCAGTGGAACGGCCGGAGTTTCTAAAGCATTGTAGGAAGCAGAGGTGGCAGGACTAAGGGAGTAAGTGAGGGAGAGCTGAGTCTTAAAGGATGCAGAGTCAGCATTTTGTCAGCTTTTAATTTGACATTCCTACAAATTTCAATATGTTACATTTGAACCTGTATTAGGTCTTTTTTATTATTTCTGTATATTTCAGGGGTACACATGTTTTAGTTACATAATTTGCTTTTATACATTTTAAGTCAAAGTTATAAGTGTGCCCTTCACCCAGAATGTGTGCATTGGACCAGTTAGGTTGAATTTACTCAACGTCTTTTTCCCCTCCCTCCTACCTGATTTCTATTTAGTTCCAGATGTGCACATAACTATCGATCTACTAGTTGCAATATAGTGTGAAGTATATGTGCTGTTTTTCCCAATCTTGTGATATACCACGTGGAATGGCCTCCAGTTCTACCCAGTTGTTAAAAAACATAGATCATCACCATTTTTTTAATGAATGATCACTACTCTATAGTATACATATATCATATTTTATTTATCCACTGATAAATTGATAGGCACTTGGGTTGTTTTGACATCTTTCCAGTTGTGAACTGTGGTGGTATAAACATTCATGTTGCAAGTGTCCTTTTGAAGAACTTGCAGCCTAATCTGGCTGTTAGTGCTTGTTTATGGGCATGTCTCTGAGACTGCATAGAATGGGTCCTGACAATGTGTGGGAGAAAGGGGCTGGTGTTGAGTTGCCTTTGGGTTGCTCTTGGCAGTGACATGTGTGAGAAGGGCAGGAACAGAGTCTGTTTGCAGGAGTACAAATAGATGCTCACCCTGGGCACAAGGTCCATGTTCTGGAGTCAAGCAAATCACCTAGAACCCTGTGGATTTCACAGTCTGAGCTGGAGAAATCTGTGTGTGTGGAAAGAAACAGAACAAAACCTGAAAAATTGAAGAGCTCTGAGAAGGACAATTGCCCAAGTTAGGTAGAGAAGCAATATGGCACCTGCCATCCCCTTTTGAGTCTCTGGGGACAGAAAGTGCTCTCTGTGGGTTGGGAGGCCCGTGACCTGTCCTCAAGCAGTTCCCAGCTCACTGGTGGCAGCAGCCTGTGTGCTCAGGTGGGGAGAAAGTCTCTCCAGCAGGTACAGAGCCCATCAACTGCCAGAGATGTGGGGGAAAGAGAAGAAATTGCTCTCTCTACCCTTCTCACTGTACACTAGGATGTCTTCCTCCTTTGTGTTCTACTCTGAAACTTTGTTATGGAATCATCTATAGGTTCTGATGCTTTTCTATAGAAATTATAACCAATCTGTGATTGATTCTTTCTTTTTCATCTAAAATACTTTCTCAGATGATCCAGCATTAGTGTATCTGGTTAGCCATCTTGTCTCTCTCATTATGGCAGTGGTTCTCAACCTTCCTAAAGGCCACGTTGTTACAAATTGAACAAAGGGGTCGTGACACAAACATTGAGAACCGCTGTGTATGGCATATTTTTTTCATTATCCAAGATTCCTGAGTGTTTGTAATAGGTACTTTGAAATCATAACCATAAGCTAAGGAGTTAATCATGGCCGTACACATAATTTCCAAAGGAAAATTATTAAAATATTATTAAAGTTAAAAAGAAAACCTCTGAAAATTTGTTAAGGGATGGTGAGTTCTTGAAAGGTGAAGTGGAACTAGAAAAGGGAAGAATGGTTCACATTCAGAAATGTATCCAAGGACCCTGTTGGGCATGATGGTAATGAGGGATGAAGAAGAGGCCTAGAAAATGTCCAGGTCCCTGGCCTAAGAAAATACTTCAGTGGAAAGATGAGAGTAGCTTCCCTATGGTGTCATCGTGTAGGAGAGATGAAGAGAGACCACACGAGTGCCAGGGATGCTGGGCGGGGGAAGTGGCTATATATTAGATTTACTGTCCATTGTATTGAGGCACGGAAGACAGAGATTTAAAAAAAGAAAACTATTAAAGATGAACATAGTTAAATTCCTCAAATTCACCTTGGTTTTCTTATCTTTTGAATGGTGTTCACATTAAAAATGGCCTTATGGAGTAATTTTTAATATTTATTGAAGGGAATCATTTTAATAATTATATAACTATTTGTTGCACTAGATAGATTCAGAAGTATATCCAGGCAAGATCAAAGCAACTCCAAAGAATTGTACTCTACAATTGTAATTCTGAAGTTTTGCCCAGATTGTGATATTTCAGCTGATATTACAGACCCTCGCACTGTCCAGCTCCATGATCAGGGTATATCCTTTAAAAATCTGTGATTCGAGACCCTTATGTAGTTCAGTTGGTTACAATGCAGAGTACTTTCAGACTTTGGTAAAAATCTAAAACTTAAGTTTCTTTTATATAGTCTCATTTTGAAAGAACTCAGGCAGTATTTCCATTCCTGTTAATTGTTTACATGCTGTCTGTTGATCTGTTTAATGGGGATTTCCATAAAATGTTAACATTTATATATTCTAAAGTAATTGAAAATTTCCCTTCCTTACTAGATGAAATCGGTCCTTTGGACAAGTGTTATGAAGGACGTTCCTGGAGAGATAACATCAAATGGCCCTGGTGTCGTAGTCATTGCCATCGTATGACACAGGGCCAGCAGAAAGACACCGAGAGGACTAAAGTCCTGCACTTTTTGAAAGGTACAGAACATTAGTACCATATGTGGTTTTAAATGTTTGCCTAGACTCAAGGTTATCTGTGGCATTTTCTGTTTCAGAAATCAAATATTCAAAATTAGCCATGTATTTTCTCTAACTGATAAAATTTTCCAACTTTCAAATATATGTAGGCTCTTGCTGGCTTTCACTGTGGTCTCTAACCTTTTTAGTAAGATATTCTCATGAAAATTGTATTAATGGAAGGAAGTAATTTACTGGACTTTTCAACTGTCTTCATAATCATCTGGCAAGATTCCTAAATTATGAAAGCTAAAATGATTTAAAATGTAGATTTGGTTTGTTACAAGTACATTTTAAAGTCGACCCTATGACTTGGTGATTTGAATTATGTTGACTTAAATTTTCAACAAGAACAAAGATGTTCTTTATGAAAAATTTTAAACTATAACTGATCAAGTCATCCTTAAGGAAATATAACTGTTTTGTGAAGAGTGAGTAGAAGAAGGTGTGTTGCCATTGGCTTTATTTTGTGCATACACCATAGTGAATGGACGAGTAACCTATAAAGTGTTTTTCAAATACCACTAAAATCACTGGAATATTGATTTGAAGAGTCTTGGATTTCTTCAGATCTCTTTCCCGTGTCTGCACAAAGTAACTTTTATTTTTAAACATAACATGGGAAGTAAGCATACTCACAAAAAAAAAAAAAAATGAAATCAGCCTGTGTATTTATAATGTTTTCTAAAACTAACTTTGAAAATTTTAAAGACATGCAACATGAATTTATAGTGAACCTGCCAGATAAAGTAGCTGCCAGTGCCTGAGGAATCTCATACCAGTAGCCCCTAGTATGCAGCATGGAGGAGGTCTCAAGTACCATGTGGACCTTGGCTCATGCCACAAGTACAAGTGCTTCATATAGCCTAAGTCATTAAATTGTTTGCATTTCATTGTAAAATAATTTTTGACTATCATCTTGAAATATTATTTGTTTAAACATTAGATTTGAAACAATAGAAATTCTGTCCAATAAGGTGGTATCCTTCAACTTCTGAGACACTGTCAGAAACATGTTTTTGTAATCATTCCAACAAGGCACCCAGTAGAGTAACTCCTTACATCTGAAACAGAAGAGCACAGAGTATCATGAAGTATCTTTTTCACTTTGCCTACTTAATTTAAAACACCTCCACCTTGTATTAGGTCATCTACTCCCTTCATATGAGAATTCAGTACATTGGATTCTTGCTTCCCCATTCTTGTGAGGCTTTACTAAGAAGAATGTGTTCCAACTCAATCCAGGTTAATACAAAAGATTAATATAATAATTAATTAATACAAAAGATACTATGGCTGCATAATATTCCATGGTATACATATACCACAGCTTCTTAATCCATTCCTGTGTTGTTGGGCATTTAGGTTGTTTGCATATGTTGGTGATTATAAATTGAGCTGCAGTGAACAGTCTAGTGCAAATGTCTTTATGATAAAAGGACTTTTTTTCTTCTGGGTACACGCCTAGTAATGGGATTGCAGGATCAACTGGGAGGTCTAGTTTGAGTTCTTTGAGGATTCTCCATACTATTTTCCACAAAGGTTTTATTAGTTTGCAGTCACAACAGCAGTGTAAAAGTGTTTCCTTCTCTCAACATGCACACTGGCATCTGCGGCTTTGAGACTTTGTGATGTGAGCCCTTCTCACTGGGGTTAGGTGATGTCTCAGGGTGGTTTTGATTTATATTTCTCTGATGATCAGGGATGATGAGCATTTTTTTCAAATGTTAGGCATTTGTCATCATCAGAGAAGGTTCTGTTCATATCTCTTGCCCAGTGGTAGATGGGATTGTTTATTTTGTGTTGATTTTTTTTTCTTTCTTTTAATTTATTATTAAATCATAGCTATGTACATTAATGCAATTATATGGCACCATAAACTGGTTTTATATACCATTTGACATATTTTCTTTATTTTATTTTATTTTATTTTATTTTATTTTTTTATTGTTGGGGATTCATTGAGGGTACAATAAGCCAGTTACACTGATTGCAATTGTTAGGTAAAGTCCCTCTTGCAATCATGTCTTGCCCCCATAAAGTGTGACACACCCTAAGGCCCCACCCCCCTCCCTCCATATGAGTTCTCTGTAGATTCTAGTTACCAACCCTTTGTCAGATAAATACGTTACAAATACCTTTTCCTGTTCTGTAAGTTGTCTTTTTGTTTTGTTGTTGCAATGACTGCTGAAGTCTTTGTCCATAATATCATTCCCCAGTCCAACATCGTCAAGAGTTTTCCCCACAGTTCCTTCCAAGATTTTTATCATTTTGTGTCTTATATTTAAGTCTCTTTTCCATCTTGCATCAATTTTTGTAAGTGGTGAAAGTTGTGCATTGAGTTTCGGTCTTTTACATGTGTTTATCCAGTTGTGCCAGCACCATTTGTTGTAAATAAAGTTATTAAAGATCAAGATCTATTTCTTTCAATTTTTGTATATTGCTGGATTCCTACAATAACTCTGAAGAGAGTTTAATTTTAGCTTTTCCTTACAAATTTATGACTCATTAAAAAATGAAATGTTTATCTGATAAAAACAGATTCAAAGAACTAAAGTAACAGTCAGAGAATATTTCCCTCCACATTGTTCTCCCTGTAGGTTTTCAGGTCCTGGTAATATCAGGGGTTTATTTTCTATGACATTATCTAGGCTGGGGAAATGGAAGCTGTGTTCAACAAATGCTGCACATTCACTGAGCAGAGAAGCACAGATACCTCCTTTCAAAGAACAGGAACAGGCATGAGGACTGAAGGTCTCATGTAACTGCCAAATCCAATTTGATCAGTAGTTTTATCCATTTCCTCTCAGCATCCACCACTTTCCTTTTTATAATTGTTAACCTGTAAAAAGTGTTTGTGTTTTCTTCACTGATTTTTTTTCCTTGCTTACAATCAAGCAAATGTACGTAGGGGAATGTAAAAGTGTCTCCCAAGAAGTCTCTTAATTTTCTTTTTGCTTCTTTCCTAAGTGTATGGCCTCATATATGCAACCTCTATAACCAACCTCTGATTTTCATACAGAAAGCTTTGGTATTCGGTGAGGCATGAATTGATCAACCAATGATACCCTTGGTGTTCATAACAGTGACCATTTCATATGGTACTTGGACTCTTAAGTTTTGTCCCAAAGTGAATTTATCAGCCTCCAGCAGTAGTATGGCAGGGGCTACATGTGTTCTCAGGTATGGAGGCCAACTCTTCGGGCCCTTGGCAAGTTGCTTAGAGAGATAAGCAACTGGTCTTGTGAAGGATAATACATTTGGGTTGAGCACTTCCTCAGCTGTTCTATTTCTCTCTAATATGCATAGTTCAAAAGGGCTTGGCCAGGTCAGGGAGGCCTGACACCAGGGCTGTTCATAGTTTTTCCTTTAGCAGCTTAAAGGCTATTGGTTGGCTGATATTTACTCAATTGACCCTTTCTCTCCTCCCTTACTAATTTCATATAATGGTTGGCCAGTTTGTATGTTTCATTTAGTCTTTCACAGAAATTCTCAGGGCTTTCATCTGGCTTCTGCCTGAACTCAGCCACCTTGGATATGTTTGCGGATCTCTGGCTTTGTTATACTGACAAGGCCATCGTCAAGTTTGCGTTCAGTAGAAGAGAATGAAACCATTTAGCAGTTAACTATAAATATCAGCAAGTTCTGGATTTCAAGGCTAAGATTCACCTGGAAATTCACAGTGAGAACATTAGTATTCATATCTACAGACTTAGCACAGTTTTTAATATAATACCTAGGTTTCAGAGTTCCTATGGAACTGATCCAAAGTTCTGGACAATTCAAGTGAATATTCTTGCACATCAGTTGAATATTGGGCCTTTTATGAGGCCATGTTATATTCACATCATTTACTGGGAAATTCTCATTCAAGTTCCATTTTCTTTTTTCTCAAGGTATCTATATAGACAAAACAGATAACGTTTAATAATACACAATTGTTTTCAGTGTGGCCAAAAGGTGACCTTTGTTGACACTTAAGTCTTCAGAGTAAATATAATTACTATCTATAGCTTTTTATTCTTTGGCCCGTCTCTTAGTCCCAGTTGAACAGATCAGTTTAGTAAAACAGCTATGTCTCATTTTATGAGCTGGCATTGCAGACAAGGCTGGAATCTAATACAGGTGGGCTACAGTTTCTTTTTTTTCTTTGAACTATTTTTCTCTTTCTAATTTCTCACCTTACTAAAAACAAATGATAGCAGAACTAATTCAATTGCCAAAATAAGCTGTACTTTCAGTATACTGGGTGTGATCATTTGCATCAAGTGCATCAAAATAATTGTTAGTTACCTAGGCCTTTCTTCCCTTTAAAATTGCCTTTGCTGAAACTTTTTATACGGAATCTCAGGTTAGACTTGAAAGCCTTCCATGAGCCCAGATTTCATATGTGTAATTAGATACCTACA
Organism: Nycticebus coucang; assembly: GCF_027406575.1. Lineage (NCBI taxonomy): Eukaryota > Metazoa > Chordata > Mammalia > Primates > Lorisidae > Nycticebus > Nycticebus coucang. The sequence goes on along the minus strand of NC_069805.1, from coordinate 29,303,934 downwards.
TGCATTGGACAAATTCTTTGTCTTTTGAGATCCCCAAGCAAATTTTGGTTCCCAGACCTGTCAAAAAGTGACATTCTTTATTTAATACAGACCAGGAAATGTTATTGATGGGTATCTGGCCAGTTTTTTCAATGAACTTATTTTTTATTGGTCTTATAAAGTCAACTTTAATTCCTTAAGGTAGTCTGGACACCTCTGAAAATGCTATTCCAGTCAAAGCCTTGGTAAAATACCAGTATTTTTATAATATCCTATAGAACCAAATATATTCTTATTGAACTTATGCAAATAATTGTATTGTCAGAAATTAGGAATACTTACAGATGGCTTTCAAATTCAAGAGAAATCAAGGAGAGAGGAAAAAAAATGTTTCACATTCTGCCTATAAGTATATACATTCCTGAAGCTCAAAAGACAGAAAATGCTTTTCTTGACTTCTGGAAAACAGAACACAGAAAGAATCAGCAATGTTTAAGACAAAAAACCATAACAAACCAGCTGAGTTCCATGTAACTGATTTTTGTTCCATTTGAAGTTAGGTTAAGAACACTTACAGACAGGTTAGTTTTCTAATTAAAGTCTTAGAAGTTTGCCTTTAGCCCGAGGCTATTTAATTATCAAAGACACCAAAAATTTGAATTGGAGAGAACTCCTCAGTCTTTTTTAATAATTTCTCTTGTCTAGTCTACACAAATTGATCTCCTCTACCTGCCCCCTAAACTCCTCTGCAAACATGTTCTTCTACCTTTTTTAACTCAGACTGTTAGAAGCAGCCTCACTGACCCCCACCCCCAGGTCATAAAACTCCTAGTAGCCAGCCAGTATATTCAGTCAAGCTATGGAAATCCTTTAAAATGATTTACTAAAATGAAAAGGAAAGAAGATACAACATTACCAAAAGGGGGAAAAAATCATTCATGGGTGGGAGATTATTTTTAATCAGATACTATCTGTTTGTTTTAAGAATGGGATGAGAGATTGTGTGTCATTCAGCCCTCACACCATCCTAAAGGTAAGTCCCATTATTATGATCCTCCCCTTTTTCAGGTGCAAAAACTGAGGAGGAACGACAGTGAGTAATGTGCCAGGTGAAGCAGGAACTGGGGCAGCTGTTGTTTGAAACCAGGCATTGTGGCTCCAGATGCCGCCTCTCTGAACTACAAAAGAAGCCCATGATCCCGCTTTACAGGTGAAACCGAAAGGCCTAGATTTAGCTCCAAGGGATCAAACAGAAAAATGTACATGATCATTAATAAACAATCAAAAGACAATTTACTTTGCAAATTCAAATATTTCTTTTCTGAATCTCAAAATAGACACAACGCTAAACACAGAGAGAGATTAGACATGAAAGAGATCTAAATGAGCCTCCATTACCAACTTCATTGTGAGGGTTGATCATCTGGGACCATCTGTTGATCATCTGGGACAGGCCCTCTGCTTTGCAGGGAGAATCTTTTCTCCCCAAATGTAGTCCTCTAGCACACTAGTCCAATCTTTCTGCTATTTGTTTCCACCCACTGAATATGTAGCAAACATTCTGCACCCAGTTTGTGGTTGGTAAATAAATCCCTGTAGTTGGATTAGTGAAGAGGTCTCAAGGATGTCCATTATGGTATTATAAATTTTAACTTGTTTTCCAGACTTCCTTAACCTGAAGTCAATTAAGACACTGTTTACACACACTGTTTGGCTAAAATTGTGGATGGGGAGATGTTTCAGGAAGGAAAGAGGGAGCCTCATTTGCTTTCAAACAACCAGTAGTTTATTTTATTTTTTAAATACATGCGAAACAAAAAGCCACACTGAAATTTTCACTTTCTAGTATCTAGAAATAAAACCCAATTCTGTTCCTTGAAGCCCTGAATAAAAAAGCATGTCAGCCTTTTTTTTTTGTTTTCTATTTCTTTTTCCTTTCACCATCACTATTAGCACCCGGCTGTCTCACTTGCTAAGAGCTTTTGCACACACTCTTCTGCATGATGCACAGGGATGCAGCCTCAGGAAATCTGATCCTTGTCAATGATGGTCACTCCAAACACACAAGTGTATCCATGTACCTGACCAAGGCCCATGCTGTCCTTCTTTTATTTCCTATCAGACAGCCATATTGTTCTAGCAATGACCACAACCATTCAGAAATTTTACCCAAATAGTTAAACTCTCTAAACTCCTCCCCCTCACCATTATCAAAGACGTTTACAAAACTGGAATGGGTAAAGGGAAATGAGCATCCCTCCAAAAACACACACATAAAAGGCTTTTTTTGGCTGGGTAAGGTCTATCATATCTCCTCTCTCTGCAAACACAGACAAGTTTTCAGCATACGATGCGTCATGGATAAACATCTCAAAACAACAGGTTAATTTCATGTCCAGCATTACCTTGAAGCCCCAAATTACTTCAAACAGATTCAAATGATTGAACTGGCTAGGCTGCCACCATTGTGGATTCCCAGGAGCAAGGAGAGCACCTGGTTCTCAGCTTGGGAGACAGATCCAATTCCAGCACTTAACAGCTGCATGCTCTTGAGCAAGCTCCTAATTGCCAAGACTTCAGTTTTCTCATCTGTCAAAGGTACTAATGCTTGCATATTTCTCAGAAACAGAGGCCAGGTACAACAGACCAACACCTTTTATCTGTGGCTATGGCCATGATATTGGCTGCTAATTCAGCATTCAAGGACAAACACCTCCTCATGGTGGATGAGGACGGCAAAACACCCATTTGATGCCCTGTCCTGTACATGGCAAAAGGCTCCTGGCATAGCAAGAGCTGAAATTCATCGAAGTGTGGATTTCACTGGCTTCTCACAACCTTTATGTGGGAATGTGGCAATGTGTAATTTATTTCACTTAAATTTTCTTTCACCTACTCTTTTGCAAGTCAGGAATATGTTTCAGATTTTTCAAAAATGGGAGAAAATAAAGAATGAAAAGAAGTTGCAGGGTCTTATCATTGCATTATTAGCAGCCCAGTGTTTGCATGGCCTGGGTGGAAGCCTATCTTTGGAATACTCAGCTCTGTGGAGTCCTCCTTGCCCACAGAATCACAGACTCACAATTTCCTGGCTGAAGGGCCTATTTTTCTGCTTTAAGTGAAATCTCTCAATTCTCAAAAGTCAGTGGGAAGGACTGACTTGCCCTCCTGAGATGGGAAGGATCAGATAGACTACTCCAAATAAGTTTCAGTAACCAAAAGACATGATGTAATGTAATTAGTATTTTACAAATAAGGGAGAAAAGATGGAACTAAAAGCCACTTGTCTCTGCAACTCTCAGTACATCTTATAATCACTCGATACATCCTCCTAAACTGGGGAAACACACCTGTGCCTCCAGTCCTCAGTTCATGGTGGGATAATGGGCAACCCCAAAACTTGGGAGTGTTCTAAGAGTTCCAATTATTATTTGATCCCCTGACTGCCCAGGTTAGGAGTAGGTGAGACCCATGGCTTGGGGATTTGAAGATGTGGCTTTTCTGCATTGGGTGGTCCTCAAGCTCCTTCCTCCTGGTTTTCTCAGCAGGCCACAAAAGGCCACACAGGCTCCTTTCTCTTACCACCACTCTACTTTTCTGGGACTGCCCTGCCATTTTCCCTTTTCTTTTCACGGTCAATTATGAACAAATCACTTACAGAAGACACAGTGGAGTGACCCCATCTTCAGGAAAGCCTCCTCTAGGACACAGTTAATGACTCTCAGAGTCCATATTGGCTAGGCTGACACCACTGTGGATTCCCAGGGTCTATTCTTTCTCACACAGTGGAAATGCCATCAGGGAAGGGGGGGTACCCAGCGACTACAGGATGGAAAGAGACCTTGAAGACTTAGCCACTTCTGCTCCTGAGTAATTAGGAGCCATCAAATGAGAAAAGTTTGCAGGAGTCTCCAGCCTCCTAAACCAGACAACAGGCTGGCTTTTCTGAATCCTAATGATGACAATATGAGATAGAAGATCAAGGAAACCATTTAACTCCAAGGAAACCTGCAAGGAAGAGGCCTTCATATCTATGGAATAGATTAGAGAATCTAGAGAGGAACCCAGCCACATACAGACATATGATCTTGATAAGCCTAACAAAAGGACCCACTAGGAAAAATAATTCTTGTTTAACCAATGATGCTGGGAGAACGTGTCAGCCACATGTAAAAGACTGAAACTGGACCTGCACTACTCACCACTGAAAAAGATTGATTCTTACTGGATAAAAGATTTAAATTTAAGACATAAAACAATAGAAATTCTAGAAGAGAGTTTGAGCAAAAGACACTTCAAGATATTGGCCTTGGGAAAAACTATATGAGGAATATACCCATGGCAAATCTAGCAACACTACAGATAAATAAATGGGATTTAATCATGCTAAAAGTTTAGCCAAGGGTACCACAAACAAAGCAAACAGATAGCCTTAGGAATGGAAGGAAATTTCTCCTGTGATGAATCTGACAAAATCCTGATAACTAGAATTTACAGAGAACTCAAATTAAACACCACAAAAAAGAGCAAACAACCCCACTTCTATGTGGTCAAGAGACTTGAACAGAAACTTCTCTAAAGAAGACAGATGAATAGCCAACAAACACATGAAGAAATGCTCATCGTCTTTAATCATAAGAGAAATACAAATCAAAACCACTCAGGTGAGATATTACCTAACTCCAGTAAAATTAGCCTGCATCACAAACTGTCAAAACTGCAGATGCTGGTGTGGATGTGGAGAAAAGGAAACACTTTTGCAGTGCTGGTATGATTGCAAACTAATATAAACTCTATGGAGGTTCACATTGATCTCACAATCCCCTTATTAGGCATCTACGAAATCATTTTACCACAAAGACATTTTCACCAGAGTGTTTACTGAAACTCAATTCATCATTGCCAAGTCATGGAAGCAACCCACACACTCATCAACCCATGAACAGATTAACAAATTGTGGTATATGCATACCATGGAATACTATTCAGCCATAAAAAGATAGAGACTTAACATCTTTTATGTTTACCTGGATGGAGATACATTCTTCTTAGTAAAGTATCTCAAAAAAATAAGTCCTATGTACTCAATACCAATATGAAACCAATATATAAACAATTACATCCTTATAAAAATGACAAAAGAAAAATATAGTCTAGAAAGGGGGAGAGGTGAGGAAGGAAATGGGAGGGGGATGTGGGAAGGGCAGTTGATGGGAAGAGAGAAGGTATTTGGTGGATACCACCTAAGTGCAGAATGATAGAGTGTTTAGCAAGCCCCCTTGGTGTGGCGTTCCTCTACATCTTGAACTTTACTTTGGAAGTGAGAACAAAATAACTTAAAAATTTGTGCCCTCATATTAATTTGAAATAAAAAATTTATTAAATGAAAGAAAAGAATAGCGGGCTAGAGACACCAAAGAGGTACTCTTTGCACTTTATGCTAACAGCTGTTAGGCTGTGCTTTCTGCTGGGGACACCTGCATCTCCACAGCTCACATGCTCCCTCCAGGATGTCCTCTCTGAGTCCTCAGCACATCCGGCTCCACATCCCTTGCTGGCTCCACCCCAAGCTCACTGCTGCCTCTTGGCTGCTTGTTACTCAAGCTTCTCAGCACCTGGCAGAAACCTAGCACACAGATCTGCCTAAAGCTTGGTGAATCAGGACCTTTCTGGGTTCCTTTTCTTCAGAAAAACCAAGTAATGACCCTCCTGGGCACTCATTTCATTAAAGAAGATGTTGCCTGTCCATAAAGGATACAGGCCTATTTGTCCCAGATCTACTAAGGTTGCCTTGGGGTTTGCACAGCTGGGATGGGGTGGAGAGCCCCCCTCCAGCAGGCTAGGGATCTGTAAGGATTGTAAAAAGACATTTGTCAAATGGGCCTATTGAGGGACAGCTGAGTCTACAGATGGGTCTACACCTTCTCCCCTCTTGTTCCTGGCATAACAGAGCAGAGGCAGGATGGTCACATGAGCCTCCAGACCTGTGAGTGTTTCCCTTACTCCACCTGACAGCATCAACCCCAGCCTTGTCCCATGTTCTTTGGCTTTCCCTGCCTCCCCTTAGTCTGAGTCTTTCCCAGTGGGTGAAGAAAGACCAGATGCTCAGGTGGTAGGAAGCCCACCCAGCAAAGCATATAGCATGTAACTCCGATTCCTGACATGGTCTGGGGTGAACTGGGCAGCCAGAGAAAGGCCCTTTTTGTCACAAGGCCAGCAGCTCTGGCTGACCATGGCTCGTCAGCCAAACAGCTTGAGGGCCCAAACCCTTTTGAAATTTCCCAAGAAGCCAGAAACATATTTTTATGTGAAATCCCTGGAGTTCTAAATATCAACCACCAATTTCAAGCTTTCAGAGCCTCTGGGTTAGTCAAGCCAATCAAGTCTGCAGATTGTTACCAGTGGACATATACCTGCCCTTGGCTTTCCTGCTGAGACTGCCTTCTACAGCCACTTCACAAGCACGGGCCTACCGGCACCCCCTTGGCAAGGGCTCAGCCTCCCCCATTCAGGGAGGAACTGTTTTTGCAGGAGCAACACTCATTCTGGGCACAAACACCTGGTGCCTCCAGCCCAAGGCTTTTCCGGTCTCCCTCCCTAGTTCCCATGGTCCCTGCGGCAGCCAATAAAGACACTTCTGCCTGCTCCCTTTCTCTTCATCACCCTGGGCCTCACTCAGTAATCTAGCTGTGGCTGTGAAATCATTCTCTGTTCAGAGACATTTTTGGAGCAGTGGTTAAGGAGAAGAGCTATTGATAACCCACCCCGTGGATGTATTAATTTTCAAAAATAAAAAATAAGGCCAATGAATAAAGAAAATTCTGAGCTTTTATTGAATGGCCATCTTGCAGTGGGATTTGAGGCCTGGACAGTCACTCCACCCTTTCTTCTGTATGGAAGAATAAATCATGTGTTCTTCTACCGGCTCTGTGCTTAAGAAGGTACAGCCACCCTACAACTATATCCTGGGACTTGTTAAATATTTGGCATGCATTTCTCTTTATTTTTGAATAAATATTTAACTGACAGATGGCCAGAGAACAAAAATCAGAAGTAAACCCGCAAGCAGTAAGGGTCTAAGGGTTTGAAGTAGCCCAGGGGGCTAACAAGGAGCTCTGAGGAATCCTGGAAGTTTCAGTAGTGGAGGATGGCCCAGTCCTCTTGTCCCCTTAGAGATTTTGCTGCTGAGAGGTCCAGTAGCAGAAGGTCCTGGGTGTGTGTCCTTTACCCTGCATTTCCCCAGTGCCTGATAATAAGAACCATCGAATAGGAGAGACAAAATGCAGGTCCCCAGGCCCTCAGCATTTGGAATTCAGGATGTGTGGTAGCCTTCAAGGGGTGGTTCTCAGAATACATCTGATTTCTCTTGAGGCTCCCTGTCTGGCCCCAGGGTCCGGATTCACCAAGCTTTAGGCAGAGCTGTGTGCCAAATCCCTGCCAGGTGCTGAAAAGCTTGAGTAACAAGCAGCCAAGAGGCAGCACTGAGCTTGGGGTGGAGCCAGGAAGGGAGGTGGAGCCAGATGTGCTGAGGACTCAGAGGGGACTTCCTGGAGGGAGCATGTGAGCTGTGGGGTTGCGGGTGTCCCCAGCAGAAAGCACAGCCTAACAGCTGTTCGCATAAAGTGCAAAGAGTCCCTCTTTGGTGTCTCTAGCCCGCTATGCTTTTCTTTGTTTTGTTTTTTTTAATAAAATTTGGCTATCTGAAATCAGCTTGACCAAGCTGACCTATAACTTTGGGATATTACATTTTCTTTATTCTCACATAAACTCTCTTAAAAATCATATTATCAGTGCCAAAGTTCAGTTATTTTCACATCAATTCTGAAATCCTCACCAGTGAGTAGGGAAGTGAAGACATGGGCCTGTCAAGTGTCTATCCATCCCCGTGGGAAGGCCAAGCCCACATCAGAAGCTGTGACCTCTAAGTAGACTCAGTCTCTCTAACAGGCCCAAACCAGGGGAGCAGGGAAACTATGCAATTTGGAAACGTTAGAGGGAAGTATCCAAGCTAAAGGAAGTTAGGAGTATGGGATACGGCACACTGCATGGAACAGGGTTTTTTAATAAGATTTCTTGAAAACGTATGAGCACTCATTTGGATAACCAAATAACACTCTCTCAAGGGCTGTCTGTGTAAGGAATCAAATTTTGGATGCCAAGCAAAGTATAAACCTGTCACATTAAAATCTACATCAGAAGATCTCATCATCAGTTTTTATGCTAGCTTGCCATTAAAATGACTTAAATATAAAAGCTGTATTTTTGACAAGCAAACTGTATCTGCAGTCTCGATATATACTGTAATGTGTAATGTTGTGAGACAAACAGCTCTAAGTCTGACAAAGCAACCGCACTGTGTCCTCTCAATTCAGCTCAGATTTCCTGAAGGGCAGTGCAGTGATTCTCAGAGTAAATCAATAAAATTCCACAGCATTTTAGGGCCTATTCTCGAGAAAGAAATTAAGCTTGCTGTGTAAATTCAGACCCTTTTCCAGTAAAGTTTCTAAAATGAAATCATCAAATCAGGATGTCTTGAGTACCAAGAAGAGAGCTACTACTATTTCACGCTTCAGTTTTGCAAAACCGTTTTTGGCCAGGGTCAGGTTTGAACCTACCACCTCCAGCATATGGGGTCGGCACCCTACTCTTTGAGCCACAGGTGCCGCCCCCAAATACTATTCTTTATCACTTGGTAATATTAGAGAAGAGGATTATATATACCTAGTCCTACACACACAATATCCTGAAGAAACAAAGTAAGAATTATTCTTTAGGGGTGGCTTACAAATGGAATAAACTTCAAAATGAGATTGCAAACAGATGTACAGTAATTTTGCAATTTTCAAATCTAATACAAAAGAAAAAATGCCAAACCACTGAAACATACACACAAAAGAAAACAGAAGGAAATCATGCCAGTTTTAAAATATTGTTTATATTTTTATCTTTTCATTACTAGTTTTTGAAACAAGTATCCCCCTGCCACTACTGTAGTAGCACATATGTTTATTAAAAAGAGCACATTCATTGAATTCCTAATGCATTCCATGTTAAACATGAGGAGAAGAGATTTTTCCAGAAGGTAAGAGAAAGTACATCTCTATTCTAGATTTTGATAGGCCAAATAATATGTCCTTTAAATGAGATGATCTAAAGTCCTAAAGGCATTCCTACTTTTTTGAATTCTAGGTATTATTTTTTGGAAGAATAGTTCTAAAAGATATGACTCTAAAGTCAGAAGACTTGGTCTTACATCTGGCCATATCCGTTATTTCTTTCATGCATTTTAGGAAGTCATTTCAGAATTACCACATTTTTCTCTGCTGCAGTAAGGGTTACCACATTCTCCCCTATCAGGCATGCTATCAGGATAAAATGATACAATGATAATTAACCTTGAATTGTTTTAGTGATATACCAGAATTTTTCTACTGTTGAAAATGAATACTGCCCCAACCCAAGATCAAAGCTCCTTCTCTGGTTCTTTGTACTTTGCATGTTCACCTTCCCCTGAACCTTGAAAGCAGTGCTTTTCAACCTTTTTAAGACACAGTACACTAGAATCTATAGCTAAACTCATATAGCACACTTAAATTGTGTTGAAAAAATAAAAAGATTAAAAAAAAAAGAATACACCGTGCTTTGAACTTCTATTGAAAATAATTTAAAGATCATTAAAAATTTTCACAACGCACCTAAGATCCTACTCGACCACTGTGCCCACCAGTTGAAAATCAATGCTCTGAAGACCTCAACATCTTCTGGGTTTGGGACAGATAACCCCAAGTAAATCTTGCTTGTTAAAATTGGGAAGTTAGTTTCCTTCTTTTTCTGACCCCATACTTGTGAAAACCTAAGCAATCTCGAGTTTTCCGAAACCACATTAAGTAATAGTGTATGAGTTTTCAAAATCTACCTTTGTCTATATTTGGCTACCTTTAATTTGTTGGGTTTTTTTGTTTGTTTGTTTGTTGTTTTTTGAGACAGAGTCTCACTTCATTACCCTGGGTAGAGGGCTGTGGCATCACAGCTCACAGAAACCTCTAACTCTTGGGCTTAGGTGATTCTCCTGCCTCAGCCTCCCGAGTAGCTGGTACTACGACACCGCCACAATGCCCAGCTATTTTTTGTTGCAATTGTCACTGCTGTTTTAGCTGGCTGGAGCTGGGTTGGAACCCACCACCCTCGGTATATGGGGCCAGCACTCTGCCCACTGAACCACAGGTGCTGCCCACTACCCTTAATTTGGAGATATAATAATTATTTTCTTTTCCCCTAGTTAGTTACCTACATTTGCATATAACCAGAACAAATGACATTAGGGCATATGCATATTTCCACTGTGACAGGGGCACCCAAAACTACAGCCAGGCCCTAGGAGGTTCAGATATTCTAGTCATTTGAGCCTCTCAGAATTAGAAAATGAAGCAATGTCAGACAGAGTGCATAAAACTTGGGCACATTTTAGAAGTATACACTTGAAAAATTATGTTTTTAGCACACAAAGAAAAAAGAGAAAATTTTGAAGTATCTTCTTTATTTTCTGTTCTGTGCATATCTTTATTAACCTCTTTTTAATAGTTCCAGAGCATTGTGCTTTTATCCTCTGTGCTGTGGCGGGAGGAGCAGAAGATCCCCAGCTGCTCCAGAGTCTTTGGCTGCAGACACTGAGAGAAAAGGGGCAATGTGAACATGTGATCTGTCTGAGCTGAGCTGACTGCATGGGCGTCACTTACTTCCTTGTTTGCACGTTTCATAATTAATTTATGCAGTTATTTGATATCCTTAAGAAAACTGTTGATCTTGAATTTCATTCAAGTTAAAAGGAATGGAATTAAAACATCAATAAAGAAGTGTGTTTGCTCCTCTTCTTGAAAGGGAAAGATAGTAAATATTTTAGCCTTCACAGACCATATAATATTTGTGGTAACTACCCAATTTTGCTTTAGTAGCATGAAAATAGCTATAGATGTGTAAAAGAATGGTTGAGACTGTGTTTCAATATAACTTTTATTTATGGAAATTTGAATTTCCTGTAATTTTCACAAATCACAAAATATTTTTCTTTTGATTTTTATCAATCATTTAAAAATGTAAAATCATTCTTAATTCAGGGGCATATAAATCAGAAAGTGGGTCAGATTCAGCCTTCTGATGGTAGTTTGCCCAGCCTTTTTTAGTCTAGTTAATCTAGTTTAACTTAAAGTTGCAAAAAAGGTGACCAAGATTCACCTATGTTCCCAAATGAAAAACTACATAAAAGACATCTGCTTTAGATTTATTCAAAATTTTTTCTTAAAAACATTAAGTAGACTTAGTCTATTAATGCAAATTTCTCTGAATTTTTTTATCAATTACTTTGAAAAACTTCCAATGTGCTAATTTGAACTGTGAAAGCCATCGAGGCAACCTCTATTTGGACTCCATATCGAGGTTAATAAAATTTATGTTATCTGAGACCATATTTTAGGTTAAATGTATGTAACAAAAACTTCTAAACCAGTGGTTCTCAACCTTCCTAATGCTGCAACCCTTTAATACAGTTCCTGTGGATCACGACCCACAGGTTGAGAAAAACTATTCTAAAGCTTTCTGCTTCTGTTAAACTAGTAGATACCCATAATTTGATGAACGCTGGAATGAGGCATTGGAGGAAAAGTAGAAGGAACAGAATTGTCTTCTTCACTGTATTATTTTGCTGAAAGACTCAGAAGTGTGTATGTTGATTATTCTCCCCCTAACCTGAATAACTTTGCCATTTAACATTTCAAATAATTTGATTATCATTGGAAATAATGCTGACTCCTTATCCCACTGTTCAGCTTCACTTTTATTGCTGCCATTGTTTTCAATATTCTTTTAAAACTCTATCTGAATGTCCCACAAGACAATTTCATTTTTCTCTCAGAGTTGTTTGTTCAGGGACATTAGGCTAACAGGCACGGTGGCTCACACCTCTAATCCTAGTACTCTGGCAGTCCAAGGTGGGTAGATTGCTTGAGCTCAGGAGTCAAGACCAGCCTAAGCAAGAGCAAGACCCTGTCTCTACTAAAAAAAGAAAAACAGACTGGGCATTGTGGTGGGTGGCTGTAGATCCTCCCAACTACTCAGGAAGATACTTAAGCCCAAGAGTTTGAGGTTGATGTGACTGCCTGGCAGTCTACCCAGGCTAACAGAGTGAAACTCTGTCTCAAAAAAATAAAAATAAAAAAAATAAAGTCACTGGGGCAACTTTAATCAGATGTAGTTCATGGGGCCTCCTTGAAAATTGTGGCTGAGAGTCCATTTATTACAGTAACTATTTGTGGTTCCTCAATCCTACCACTAAAAAAGGACTCACAGTTTACAGTGACAATATTACTGCAAAAATGAGTAAGTCCCTAGTCAACTGTAAAACATACACACAATAGCAGCAGCAGTGACAAAAACATTAGTCCACTTGGCTCCTCAGAGCTCACAGCTACTGCATTGATATGGAAGCTGTGTGTATAGGATACACCACACCAGCCATATGTTGACTAAGGCTAAAACCAGCTCTCTGGGGAGAAAAGTCCTCATTTGCTGATTTCCACAGTGGGGATACTTAGAGCGTGGCCCATTTGTGGCCACCAATGTGACATCTCTGAATGTGGAATGGGGAGACTTCCTCTCCATTGGCTCTTTTCAACTGAGATGAGCTGGCTTCTGCATCTCCCTGCCCGATAGTAAGAAACTACAGTAATTTTCTCCTGATATCTAAAAGGGAAACTGAAAATCAAACCTCCTTCCTATATTTATTTTCGTAATATTATACATTTCTATAATAAATAAAATCCTCTTAATGACTAGAAGGCTGCAAAATATTGGGTTATTTTATTTTTGCTGGTTTTATATTTTTAAATTTCAGAATATTTTCGTACAAATGTTTTGGTTACATGAGTTGCCTTTGCACAATTTGAGTCAAAGTTGTAAGTGTGCCCATCACCCAGACAGTATGTATTGTGTCCGTGAGATGTAAGTTCATTGTTCCCCCTGGCCCTTGCCACCTGCTTGCTTTCCATTGCATTTTACTAGCAAATGTGCACATGGGTGTTGCCTGATTAGTTCCAGTTAAATAGTGAGTGCATGTGGGTTTCCTTTTTCCATTCTTATGAAACTTCACTTAGAAGAATGGCCACATCTTCAGGATAACTTACAAATGAAGGTATTGACACTAATAAAATTTAGAATTGCTACTTGTAATGAATGGAACAATTAGCAGAGAAATTATCATTTATAAATGTCAGCAAATGCTACATTTAAGACAGAACCTTTTATTAGGATTTTTTAAAAAATCAAATCAGGGCAATTAAGACATAATCTTGAAATGCATTCCTTTTGTGTGTGCCTTTTAAATTCTTTTTATTTTTCCAATGTTATGTTTTACAGCAAACCATGGCTCTTATGAATGCAAATCAAATTGATTGCAATGATTCACGTAGTGTAAAGGGGGCAAGAACACCATGCTATGCTACTAGCACTGATTTGTAACATGAGTGGTAGATGTTCGTGGCAAAAAGAAAAGGAATAATCTGTGGCTTACTTGTAGAACTGAGTCCCTAAAGCTTATCTGAGGCAGTGAACAAGACTTTCTCTTACAGGATAGCTATTGTTTATCTTGCCTTCACTAGTTAGAGCAAGAAGCTTTACTCGTTTCGCATTCAAATGAGAGTAACAGTATGACATTTTACCTAACCTAGACAAAATGAGATAAAAATGTAAATTTAGGTGTATACTCCAAGATTAAAATTGCTACTGCTAGGATAAGTCACACCTGTTTGTAACTGAGACCACACTTAGTAGCTCAACAACTCATCCAACCTGAGTTATTCGCATCTCTCAGTATCTGGTTCTACAAAGCTGTAGAAGACATCAGTTCAGCTTGTTTGTTTAATGATAGATTTGTAAGAGAGATGAATAGAACCTTCTCTAATGAAGACAGACGAATGGCTAACAAACATGAGAAAATGCTCATCATCCCTAATTATTACAGAAATGCAAATCAAAACCACCCTGAGATACCATCTAACCCCAGTGAGAATGGCCCACATCACAAAGTCTCAAAACTGCAGAGGGCTGGCGCAGATGTAGAGAGAAAGGAACACTTTTACACTGCTGGTGGGACTGCAAAGTAGTACAACCTTTGTGGAAGGAAGTATGAAGAAACCTCAAAGAACTCAAACTAGACATCCCATTTGCTCCTACAATCCCATTACTGGGCATCTACCCAGAAGAAATAAAAATCCTTTTACAATAAGGACACATACGCCACACTGTTTATAGCAGGTCAATTTATAATTACAGAGATGTGGAAACAGCCTAAATGCCCACCAATCCAGGAATGTATTAACAAGCGGTGGTATATGTATACCATGGAATACTATTCAGCCATTAAAAAAGATGGAGACTTTACATCTTTTGTATTAAACTGGATGGAAGTTAAACACATTATTCTTAGCAAAGCATCACAAGAATGGAGAAACAAGAATCCTATGTACTCAATTCTGATATGAGAATAATAAATGACTTAGCACAGGGTGGGGGTGGGGGATGGGGAGAGCAGAGAAAGGGAAGGAGGGAGGGGTTGGGGGTGGTACACCTTTTGGGGGTGGAACACTATTATGGGAGGTTCTTTATCCGACACAGCAATCAATGTAACCTGGTTTTTTCTACCCTCAATGAATTTCCAACAATAAAAAAAAGATAGATTTGCAAAAACTAAAGAAGGCAGCAGCTTATGGAAATGTATACTTCAAAAGAAGATAACACATTTTAGGACCTTAATTTAATGTGATAGTTACTTAGGAAGTAGTAGGCACTCCATGATTGTAATACAGGATGTTAGCTGAGAAACGATCTCTTCTAGGATTGTATAGAAAGAAAAATCAGTGAAAGTGAATCTAAAAGAAACTCTTTGTGAGGCAAAAAAGTAAAAAAATGATGAGAATTTAAAAAACACATAAAAAAATAATGGGGTCAATAGAATAGAGAGTTTTAAGAAGAAAGCAGCTAAGCACAGAAGGGAAGATAGTTACTTCTGGATGAAAGAACATTGATTCTGACAAGAAGATGTTTTGGGATCCTGGAGAGTATCTTGGGTAAGAAATAAACTTATAAGGAGGAGTTGATGGCATGTATTTAATAGGTTTGGGAATCAAGGCAGATTGTGATCACTAACTGACAGTCAAATTCAAAGAATAGGAAAAGGGAGTGTGGCAAGTGAGGGAAAATGTATTAGAATGAAATAGGAATTGAGAGTCCAGTTGTCTAGCTGAGGTGGAAAGTGACTGGGTGGAAGAGGGACTGTGGGAGCCTTGCTAGGTAAGAAGGCTGCCTTGAGAGGGAGAGATGGCAGGGCTGTCTGGAGCTTGTGATAAAGCAAGCCAATGTCCACAGGGCACGTGGGATGGAGAGGATGAAGAAGGAAAAATAATGCCAGACAGCACATGCTAATAGGGCATATACGCCCTTTATCCCAGAGGTTTGGGAAAATCATACTAACAAATGTCAAATGAAGTCCTAAGGACTATGGAAGTAAATGCTTTCCTGGGGCATGAGGAACTCACCCAAGCAATGCCAAATCTTTGCTACACTAGAAATGCAAGTTTATTTCTAATTCTTCTAGGCATCCAAAAGACTCAAACTGAGAAGAGATACCTCGCTTCCCAGAGCCAGAGGGACTTTTATTCAAGAAGGAACAGGTGCCCGATAATAATGCGGTCCTATGTATGCCAGACAGAAAAATTCCTCCAAAGATGACGATGCCCTAATTTCTAGAACCTGCGCATATGTTAACTTGTTTGGCAAAAGGAACTGTACACACAGTTTTTGGCTGGGTCGAATCTAATCTCATGAGTCCTTAAACAAGCTGTGGTCAAAGAGATGTGCGAGCAACAAGGCAGGAAGGATTCAAGTGGGTCTGGAAGGCCTCTGAAGCTGGGACAGCCTCGCACAGCTCTACAACTGAAAGAACCCTAATTACATTAACAGCCCCCAAACACATGGCCATAGATCCTTCCCTAAAGCCTGCAGTACAGAATGCAGTCCTGCTGACCACTGAATTTGGCCCAGTGACACCTATGGCAGATTTTTTAATTCTTTCACTGCAAGATAACAAATGTGTTATTTTAAGCTCCTACTAAGTTTGTGATAATTTGTATGGCAGCAATAGAAAACACATACAATATGACCCAAAGTAGCCGTGAGAGTATGTCTCTAATAAACATCAAAGAACAGGGGTAAATTTATATAATCTTACAAGGAGAACAAATGCCTTAAAGACCCTTTCTCCTACCCCAGGTGGTTGGAAAACATGCCAGCTACCAGTGACTCTTCCTCTCCTGTAAAGCTGAACCTCCAGGGATGAGTCATGCTTGGCCCTTAACTTGTACTTCTCCTCTCCCTTTTGGCAAGTCACCATTATATTCCCCTGGCTCCTCAAGGCTTCCGCTCAGGTTTCTGCTTGGCAATGTGCTCTATGCTGGCCTCCAGAGGACTACACTAGGTAGGTAATAAAAATAATAATCACAAAATCTACAATCAGTGCTATAACAGAGGTCTAGATAAGACCCAAATGGCATCAAAGACAAAGCAACTAGCTCCCCTAAGGGATGGCAGAAAAAGGCAGTGGAGGCTCTTCATGGGATCTGAAATAGCGAATATAAATTTGGAAATCACACACACTGGTGGGGCTGTTTGGGCAGAAGTAATGGCACAAGTGAAGGTGTGAAGAAGTGAATAGGAATAAGAGATGTGAGTAGCAGGAGACCAAAGATGCTGTAAGATAAATAGTCAGGGTCCACATTATGCAAGACTTGCTATGACATAAAAAGAAGTCTGGGGTTTATAAATAACAGAAAAACTACTACAGAACTTTAAGCAGAAGAGAACAAAAGTGTATTTATGCTTCTGGGGCAGTAAGAAGGACAAACAAAGGCAGGTTAAGTAGGAGGTAAATGAACAGGAGCCCACACAACAATACTTATGCAAAAATTAATTAGGGCCTAAGTAATAGACATGAAGCGACGATCTGAAAGGATTGAGTTAGAGTATGCAAGATTTGATGATCTTTGGGGTGAAGGATAGTTGAGCAAAAACTTAAGAATCATTAATCACATGGTCATCTCCATAATTAATTTGTGTCACTGTATTAAGTACTTTCTTTGGACTGTATCACAGGGCCTGCATAATAGTACTATGAGAAAGTTATGACTGTTGCCTCCATTTTATTGATGAAAAACGGAGACTTCAAAAGATAAAGTAACTTTCGTAAAGTCATGCTATTAATATAAGAGCTGAAATCTAAACTCTGACAACTGACCCACTTACTTCATAATCTATGCTCTCAACCACTGTGACACGGCATTCCCCTGGCTTCTTCCATTCAGATTTCTGGCCTGTGTGACTGAGTCCATGAGTATCTTCAATTAGAAAATCAAAAAAGAGAGATTGATAACCATTGGTTAAAAATACATTCAATTTTGGACTTTGGGTTTAATGTACTTGTGAGACATCTATGTGATGACAAAAGGGCTCATGGTTTTTTGGGTCTGATTTCTCAAGAGGCCCCAAAAGGAAATATCTGTTTTCTGATACTCATGATGGCTCAAAAATTAATTTAACTAGCAGGTATACAGGAGACAAGGGCACAGGTTATACCTCATCATACTACAGATTAACTTCAGAGATTAAAAAATAAAAAAGGAGAACGCTTCCCCAAATTTCCAAGGTAGTACGACACCTCCACCTACGCAGTGGCTGTCAAGGACAGTGTATCTCCCAAGTCAGTCTGAAGCCCAGTCAGGGTCCTGGGCGCGCCTCTCTGGGACTCCCCATTTCCTTCCCAGCCACAGCTTACTCTGTTTTCTCACGTTTTCCTGACCAGTGCCTCTTGAACCACAAATGGGATACACTGCTGAGTAGAAACCTGACAAGTGTCCAGCAATTAGAAAGCATGGCAAGTGTTACATGTGTAAAAATGTTAATTCAATACACTCTCTTATTCCTCGTTTCTTATCTATCATTTTCTTTGTTTGCTTTGTCATGTCCTGGTTCTGAAAATGGTACTTAACACTTATTAGCCTGCAGGAAGGGAAATACCTTTGGAGACTCAATTTTCTCATCTATACACAGAGCATACTGAGGTTTACCTAACTACTATTGTGAATGTTTAAAGAGAATGACATATGTACAATGTATACAGGAAAATTTTGATAATGTTTTGTTCCTCTAACTCCATGTATCTGATAAAGAAGTTACATATTAGAAGTGATGACATTCACACATATAAAGTAGTATATTTTCACAGGCCCAAACAAAAAAAAAATAAATTAATATGAAAATATATAAAAATAAATTTCAAAACGTATTTAAATATGTGTGAAAAATTCTTACTGTTTTAATTAAATGAAAAACACTTAACAGAAGTTAATATGAGTGAAGACAAACCATTTCTCTCAAGTATCAAGGTTCTATGATAAACATAACCATTTTAATTGTGTGGTTAAGTAGAACAGCAACTCGGGTCATTGTTACTTGTGGGTGACTCCTGTTTCCAGAAACATAATTGCTCTGACTTTAGCTGCAGATATGCATCCTGCTGTTTAGTGCCTTTTTCTGCATATCCATTCATCAAGTAGTTATTACTCACTGCAAGGTGTGAGGCAGTGTGCTAGAAGCAATTTTGTCTCTTCTGCATGATGGGCATTATTGTGACTTGAATAGGACAGAGCTGGAGGGTTTATTTAGGGACAGTATAATCAGATCTCATTTGAGCACGGGGTATGAGAAAGTCCTAGTCTTTCTACATTTGAGTATGGTGAATTTGAAAAGTGTCCCAAGGACCCCTCAGTGGTGGCCATTCATATCGCTTCCTGGTAAGTTTCATGATTTTTGCTAAGGAGGTTGGCAAATGGCCCTGGGCAGTGGCCAGGAGTAAATCATCTTTGTTGTTCAAGGTTTGTGGATTTCTCAGCTAGGAAACAATGGTTGGATATTTTAGAAGAAAAGATAAAGGCCTTGCCAGGCATACGGCACAGAGAAACATCCTGGGCCAAGGAGGAAAACACACATGGAAAGAAGAACATCTTAGGGCTGCACTTCAATACTCTAAATGTTGTTGAAAGCCTTTAACAGCACCCCAAATTCATGCAATCTTAAGTCAATAGCATAGTTTCTATTCCTCAAATTTTTTGTCTTTTGCTCATCAATATGGAAATCAGCGTAATCAAACATGCTTGTATTTTCTGAGTACTTATCAGAAATATTGGCTTTATTAAATATGTAATAAATCTATCATGTTAAAAATAGTACAATGTTTAAAAAGTAAAATTACAAGAACTTAAATCATTAAAATAAAATCCATCCTTATGTATTCAGTGTATATGATTTAATTTTTCATTCTTCATCACTCTCAGAGTCTTAAAATGTACAAGTGTCTTCTATGGGTTCTTTTATCTTTTAAGGGGAATGTGCCATTCTCTCTGAAGACTTTAGTCTTTGGAATTAAGCAGACCTGAATGAACAGACCTTAAATCCTATAGCTTTGCCATTCTGTTTTCTTGGGTAAAGTACTAACCTCTCTGATGCTGCTTTTACCCATCATGCAGCTGGATCGTGCCCACTGCACCAGCAGTTTTCAACTTTGTCACATAACATGCCTGGAGTTCTGCCCACAATGCCCATTGGTTACCAGTGTTCCCCTTACTGACTACACATGCGTTTCCATTTGGTATCATGATTTATTAGGTGTTTAATCTCAGATAAGCACCTTAAACTTTTTAAGTGTATGGATATTTGAGGTTAATTAAATGCAAGAATGGGCATGAAAGTACTTTAAAAACAATAAAACATTATTTAAATGCAAAGTATAGAAAACAGAACTAGAGTGACCTATTTTCTTAACTTAGGTCATCATAAAATGCATTGCCATTACATAGTTTTTTGGTATCCCTCACAGAATAAAGTGAGGGATGCAAAAAAGAGAGACAAGGTCATGTGATAATACCACACAGCAATGAGGCTAAAGAAGGACAGTCATAGACAGTTACTGCCCAGATAGTAAAACATTTGCCCTTATCTATTTCAGATTTCCTGCTGTTCACTTTCTACCAGAAACTATAACTTGTCCATTTGACCTGTGTTATACCTACAAGTTCTCCCACCTTCACTTTTTATAAAAACATTCCAGGCTCACTAATGCTTTTCTTAACTAAATTTTTTCTTACCTATTAGTCTCAATTGAGACTCAATACTTCCTTCAGATATTTAGGTACTAAACAAAAATACTTGCTTAGAAATTTTAATACTTGGGCGGCGCCTGTGGCTCAGTGAGTAGGGCGCCGGCCCCATATGCCGAGGGTGGCGGGTTCAAGCCCAGCCCCGGCCAAACTGCAACCAAAAAATAGCCGGGCGTTGTGGCGGGCGCCTGTAGTCCCAGCTGCTCGGGAGGCTGAGGCAAGAGAATCGCATAAGCCCAAGAGTTAGAGGTTGCTGTGAGCCGTGTGACGCCACGGCACTCTACCCGAGGGCGGTACAGTGAGACTCTGTCTCTACAAAAAAAAAAAAAAAATGTTAAAAAAAAAAGAAAAGAAATTTTAATACTTTACTACCCTGTCAATTATAAATACATCAACTGGGTTTAGACAGCCCCTAAGCTAACCATAAAAAATATGAAATTAAATGGAATTTAATTAACATGGATTATATGGAAAGTTTTGTAAGATATATTGAATGAATCGTGGCTTATTTAAAATTTTAATTGCAGCTTTGTTCCTATCTTATTTTTAATATTTAATACTCTCAGTTACTTGAAGAGATTTAGTTTTCTTACTATTTATTAATAAATGAAATCAATTGGTATCGAAGGGACATTTTATCCTCCTACAGGGTTGTCAACCTACCACAGCTCTGATTATTCCAGAAGGGTGGGGAGGGGGAGTCTCTGTAGTTGACTGGCCATCAATTGCCACATTTTAGTATCTTTCATGTGGAAGAAGGAAAATCAATTAAAGGAGTAAAGGAAACCTCCTCACACTGAGGTAAACTAGATTTCTGTGGAAGTGACATGAGGGACCTGGATATTATGCTTATTTTCCTTTATACACAAAAATAATGTAAATAACCTTTAAGTAATTCTGCAGCACGGGTGACAGATTTGGCTGAACTAGTTGACAATCTCTGATCCTGTCTTATGACTGACTAAAAAATGACACTTGTAAGGCTGCAGAGACAGGTTTTGGTAGCAGGGCAATCGTCTTTCATGGGACAGTGTCAACTAAACTCCACACAAATCATATCTGGCACCTTGACCTCACTGCTGCCATCATGTCGCCATACATGACAGAGGTCAGACAGTGTAGGCCACACAGAGAGGTGCTGCTGAATTCCAAGATTCTAACATAAAACTTAGTCAAAATAGAATAACTACATACCTGAGAAAGAAATAATAGTGATTAAAAGCTCCAGCTCTGGAATTACTGCTTTAAATTCAGATTCTCACTCATTGGCTTAGACAAGTTACTTTATCTTTCGAGAAGTTACATTTTCCTCATCTATAATATGGGGATAATAACAGTACCTACCTCATAGATTTTTTAATAGATTTTGAAGGGAGGCTGTTCATGTAAGGTTGTTCTTCCAATGCCTGGAATATAATAGATAATAATTATTGCTTCGTCAGTTTTTATTAGACAGTACTTTGAATTCCAAAAATAGTGATCATATGGACTCTATAAGTGAGTCTTTGTGAATAAGTGGCAGGTTTTATCACTGAACATTTAAATGACTGGTTTTTGTTTGTTTGTTTTCGTATTATTTTTAATTGAAACATAATATTTGTATATATCTTTGAGGTTCAGTGTGAAATTTGAATACATTTATACATTGTGTAATGATCTAATCAGGATAAAGCATATCCATCACCTCAAGTATTTCTTTCTTTGTGGAGAGAACATCCACAAATCCTCTCTTCTGGCTATTTTTAAATATACCATACAGTATTATTATCTATCGCCACTTCACTGTGCACTTGAAGACCACAACTTATTCCTTCTTATTAACCATCCTCTGGCTACCCACTATGCTACTCTATGTTTTGAATACCAGCATTTTTAGATTTCACATATGGGTGAGACCATGTGGTATTCATCCTTCAGTTCTTGGCTCATTTCTCTTAACATATTGTCCCCTAGGCTCATCCATATTGTTGCAAATGACAGGAGATATATATATATATATTTTTTTTTATTTTTTTGCAGTTTTTGGTAGGAGCTGGGTCTGAACCCGCCACCTCTGGCATATGGGGCCAGCACCCTACCCCTTTGAGCCACAGGTGCCGCCCAGGATTTATATATTTTTTTTATGGCAGAATAATGTTCCACTGTGTATGTCTACTGCACCTTTAAGGTATCTATCCATTGACGCACGCCTCATTTGATTCTATACCTCGGCTATTGTATCGTATTGCAATAAATATGAGAGTGCAGATATCTATTTGCCTTTTGGTTGTAGGAAATAACTGATTTTGAAGAGCTTTCATTATTTTCTGCTCTTTTCCAAACTCCATGCTGGTCTGAAAGTGCCGATGCAAAAATCTTCCCAGTTTTCATTCATAAAAAAATCTGCACAGTGGGAGTGATAATGAGAATAATCATTGCATTAAACAGTCAATGCTCAGTATATAAATGTGATTCACTTTTGTTATAGTAGACACTTGGAAAATATGCAGCAGATTTTATTAGGTGATAATTTTAAGAAACATAAGTGAATTTTTGTGTGTGCCAATGTTTCCATCTTGATACAGACGGCTCTTGCTGGCAGAAGGTCAGGGCAGAGGGAAGCTGATAAATCCACCATCTTTTCACTGAGAATACAAGAGTAATACAGCATATTGATCTTAGAATTAATTTTGTCATTATTCTCTGTTAGTATCTGTTTTCTTTTGTTCATCTTCTTTAAGATTGCTAAACAAAGACGATAGTTAACTTCTTTTCTTCTTAAAAAATAGCTATTGAGTGGATTTCATCTCCCCATCTCGCCTTTCTTAATAATAAAGTTAATGCTGCAAAAATAGATGGCAAATATCAATTTTTAACTGGTTAACATTTTTTTCAATATGTAATTTAAATAATTCCATGTTTTTCAAATATAGTACAAAAGTAGAAATTATGATTACACATTACAAAAAATATTGTGAAGAATTAATTGAAATAATCAAAGATTATGATATAGTTTAGTTAATAATTTATAGTGGTAAAATTTTTCTTATAGAGTAAAAGTACATACAAAGGTATGCAACTTAATTTAGATACCTATTATTTTCCTGGTACAAAAAACAATTAAGACAAGTGATATAAAAATACATGTAATATTTTATTCATTAAAATATCAAATATTTCAATGAATAAGAATATTCCTTAAATTAGGGTTCATTGTACTTAATGTATTCTATATTAAAATCATTCAAAATAAATAATTGCATAGAAATAGTGGAATTTTTATAACCTAAATCATGTTGAGATTGGATTTTTTGATTAATTAAAGATTAGCTAAAAATCTATTTTATCTCAATTTTTTATAAACTTTAGAGGAAATAATATTTGATTTTTCCATCTTAGTGAGCACAGAGTATTGAATACAGGCTACATTTTTTATGTTTATTTTTCTCCTTATTAGATGTCTTATATGCCTGAAGATTAACATTCTAAATTTCAGTTAGGATTATATCAGTATGATGCTATTTGGGACACTATAGCCTTGTGATACAACTTGAAGTAGATAATACGATGCCCCCAGATTTGTTCATTTTACTTAGGATCACATTTGGCTATTTGAGCTCTTTTTTGATTCCATATAAAGTTTAGGATTTTTTTTTTCTAATTCCATGAAAAGGGGCATTGGTATTTTGATAGGTGGTATAAATTACTTTGTGCAGAATGATCATTTCAGCAATACTGATTATTCCAATCCTTGAGTATGAGATGTCCTCAACGATCTCGTTCATCAGTGTTTTATAGTTCCTCTTCTTCTTTCTTTTTTTTTTTTTTGAGACAGTCTCATTTTGTCACCCTGCGTAGAGTGCTTTGGCATCATAGCTCACAGTAACCTCAAATTCTTGGGCTCAAGTGATCTTCTTGCTTCAGCCTCCCAGAATGCTGGGATTATAGGCACCCACTACAATGCCTGGCTATATTTTTTAGAGATGTGGTCTTGTATTTTTTAGAGATGTGGTCTTGCTCTGACTCAGGCTGGCCTGGAACTCGTGAGTTCAAGCAATCCACTACCTCGACCTCCCAGAGTGCTGGGATTACATGCACCTACCATAACACCCTGCTGTTTTATTAGAGATAGGGTCTTGCTCTGACTAAGGCTGGTCTGGAACTCCTGAGCTCATGTAATCCACCAGGCTTGGCCTCCCAGAGTGCTGGGATGGCAGGCGTGAGCCACTGTGCCAGGCCTTATAGTTCTTGCAGGGATCTTTTGCTCCCTTGGTTAAGTGTATTCCTAAGTACTTACTTTTTTTGCAGCTATTATAAATGGCATCTAGTTCTTGATTTGATTCTCTGGTTGATGGCAATTAGTGTACAGAAATGCTACTGATAGCTGTACCTTAATTTTGTGTTCTAAGACTTTGCTGAATTTATTTATCAATTCTAGGAGTCTATTATAGGAGTCTTTAGGGTTTTGTACATTTAAAATCATATTATCTGGCTTGGCACCCAGTGAGTAGGGTGCCAGCCACATACACTGAGGCTGGCGGGTTCGAGCTCAGCCCAGGCCTACTAAACAACAACCACTTCAACCAAAAAATAGCCAGGTGTTGTGGCAGGCAACTGTAGTCCCAGCTACTCAGGAGTCTGTGGCAAGAGAATTGCTTAAGCCCGAGAGTTTGGGGTTGCTGTGAGCTGTGATGCCACGATACTCTACAGAGGGAAACACAGTGAGACCATGCCTGACTAGTTTTTCTCTTTTCAGTAGAGACGGGGTCTCATTCTTGCTCAGGCAATCTGCTGTCTTTTCCTCCCATAGTGCTAGGATTACAGGCATAAGACACCACACCGGGGCTAATTGTTGATTTTTTTATCAGAAAAGTTTAGTTGATCCATGAAAAGGGTGAGATCAGGACATGAGCAGTAGAGTTGCCCCCACTATTTAGTGATATGACCTTGGACATGAGGGGTTAACTCCCCGTGTCTCAGTGATTGTATTTGTAAGACGAATATATTTACAAATCAGCAACATTAGCTTTTGACTTACAGGTTGGTTGGGAGAGTCCACTGAAATAATATATGTTGAAGTATTTTTTAAAAGGTGAGGTATTTTTAAAACATAAAGCATATTTAGCTCCCATACTCTTAGCAGAGTCACATGCCTCCATCATGGAAAAGGAACGTAAAGGAATTTTATTTTGTCAGGCTTTACTTCATCTGAGATTTAGGGAAGGCTGAGACCCCACTGAGCAGCAGCAAGGAGGAGGAGTTGGACTTGTCTTTTCCTGCTGCTTCAGTCACTTTTTTTTTTTTTTTAGGCACAGAGTCTCACTTTACTGCTCTTGGTAGAGTGCTGTGACATCACCGCTCACAGCAACCTCCAGCTCTTGGGCTTAGGTGATTCTCTTGCCTCAGCCACCCATGTAGATGGGACTACAGGTGCCCTCCACAATGTCTGGCTATTCATTGTTGCAGTTTGGCCAGGGCTGATTTTGAACTTGCCACCCTCGGTATACGGGGCTGGCACTCTACTCACTGAGCCATAGGCGCTGCCCTTCTTCAGTAACTTTTATTATAGACGCCCCTGTGGGTCCCACCAAAGCAGTCCTAATATTGGGGAGCTTTTTACTTTTCTTTGTCTAATATTCATTTTAGCTGTCATCATGTCATTATCTAATATTTTCTACATAATTTCTACATTATGGATTTCTACATAATTATGTAGAAAATATCTAATATTCATTAGACAAAGAAAAGTAAAAGGGTATATGTTTATATATTAATATACATTAGACAAAGAAAAATAAAAAGGTGTATATTTATATATTAAACATATATATATTTTCATAAACAGGCAACTGGTAAACTAATAACTGTATGAGAATTGTTAACATTTCAGATTTTCTAAAAGTTTGTTTCTTCAATAAAAATTTTTATTTTATGAATGCATTTCATCAACTTTTGCTTCTGGGAGCAAATAGTAAGATAACTGTAGGAATTTTCTCTATTTGCTCTATGCATCAGGAACCCCCTGAGAGAATAAGAAAGAGAATAGGTGTGGCCAGAGGGATTTTCTTGTATGCTCAAAGCTTGCTTGGTCCTCTTATTCACATCGCTCTTACCACCCTTGAAATAAAATAGGTATGGAAATTGCCCAGACTATGGCCCTATGTCTTATTATTGTGCTTACACTGTGCTTCTTATTTTCGTCTGTTTGGTTTAAGTGTTCACAGCTAATTAAATTTCTTTAAAAAATCAAAAATCATTATGCAACTATGCAAAAGCATAAGAAGTTGTCCATATACGATGCAGAAAGATATCCTGGATACATCATCAAATAAAAAAAGCAAAGTACAAAACAGTGAATATAGAACGCTACATTTTATGCTTTAAAAAAGGAACAAAATTACATGTTATTTATAATTGCTAATGTCTACATAATTTCCTTCATTTTGTATGGAGAACATGGAAAGGATTGACAGAAAAAATAGTGGTTCTCTATAGGATTGGGGTGGCAGGCTGGATACGGCCACTACAGATGGATGAGGTGGGAACACGACTTTGCAATAATCTTGATTTTTTACTTTATGAATAAATTACAAATTCAAAAGACACCATTACATTAAACTTTTTTCTGAACTCCGTGATAGAGGTAACATAATGCACTGGAAACAGCCCAGGCTATGAACCTGAGGAGCCTGGGGCTGCCTGCTACTGTTGCCTGCAAGCGGGAACATGGTGCAATGCAGCCCCCAGCCTCGGTGTCCCCACCCGCTCCATAAACTGCAGTTGGCTACCAGATGCCCTAGATGTCATTGTGAGCTGTATTTTAATAGATCAAGTTTGTGCATAATCTAGAGTCACTGGATTAGTGCTGTAGTCACCGAGAAGTACACAAGCAAATTCTAATGTATTTGCTATCCAAAAAGTTATCATAGTATTTCTTTTAAAAAGTCTGTTTTACAATGTTCTTCCAGATGTGTTTTCTAAAAGGTAGGAACATTGCTTGAAATCATCTCTCTTTAAAATGTCTGATTATATAGCAGGATTCCTTGGAAGAATTTAACTTTTCAGCAAAAATTTAGCCTAGAAATACATACTGGTGAGAGAAGGGGAGTGTGGTGTAGCTGGCAGAGTGCCAGGTGTGATTTTCACACCAATATGACAAAAAGATGTTTTTGTCCCTATTTTCATTTGAGGAGATAAGGCTTGGAGAATTTTAGGTTATGGAATCAATATTCTAAGTGTAAAAATGAGTGTCCACAGAATGCATCAGGGAAGCTAGGAAGATGAATATCAACATCTCCATGGACTACAGGGACTGCATTCCTGCCCGGAAACAGTAAGGACGGGGTAATTTCACTGACAGCCAGGGGTGGGGGTGGGAGGGTACACCGTGGAGCCGCCTCTGTCCCCCCGCCCCCACCTCGTCCTCAGCAGAGACGTACACGGGGAAGGGACTCACTGAGACGGCCACCCAGTGTGCTTGTACAGACAGCAAAAAGAAAGACACACACGGGAGCGAGAGGGACAGACAGACTTGTACCAGCCTCAACGCAAACCCGGAGTCACACACCATGAAGACACTGACGATACAACGGGATGGTCAGTAGTACAGACGGTTAGACCCGCGTCAAAGACGGTCAGAAGCAGAGAGGGGGCGTCTCGGGAATGGAAACGGGGCAAAGCGAGCACACGTGGGGTCTGAGAGAGACAGTGGGGCGGGCAGGGCAGACGAGCGGCAGGAAGACGCGAGGGCGCAGGGAGGCGAGGGGCTCCGGGGGACCGAGACTCGCGCTTAACCAGATGAGAGGTTGCGCGAAGTCACACACAGGAAAAGTGCCCAAGGGCCAGACGCGAGGTCCGTGCGCGCACACGGGGAAACGTGCGGGCGGGGCAGACGCGACGTCGGTGCGCGCACCGCAGACATGTACATACCGGAGGAGCGAGGCAGAGACCATACTCTGAAGAGAGAATAAGGGAAGGAGGAAACAGTAGTTCAAAAGCGGTGACTCCAGCGCTCGGCGAAGGTCCTACCAAGACTTCCTTGTCCCCCGGCCATCGCCCTTGAACGTTCTTGTTGTATTTGTCTACTTCTGTTTATTTCATTATGTTCGGGGAAGGACATTTCTCTTACTCTTTGCATTTTATTCCTTGTCAATATTTCTTGGTAATTTCCACATTTCCTTAGTTTGCGTTCCTTAGATTTCCTACACACCTGTTGCTCCAGACGGCTTCGGGTTGGCTCCTTGGACTGATGTGACATTGTACAAGTAGGAAGGTGGGTACTTTATGGTAATATGTGCACCCCAAAGAATCTGGAATTGTCTGTATGAAATAAATTTTAAACCAATACGGTGTGAAATATTTTGAGAAAGATTCTTTATTGATTATATTTCTAAATAAATAAATACATTGCATATATAGGCATAGTACGGCTTTCCAGAAAGTTTCCAGCCACGTATATCTCTACTTTTCATAGTACATGGCTGGATAGTTTGCAGACAGGATATATGTTTATAGATGTATCTGTTATCTATTTTTATCCTTACAAAATAAAGCTTTGTTTGGGAGTTGATCACACTGTTTCTTCTGCAATATTGTCTTTCGAAGAGAAAGGGCACCATGTGGGTTGAGGTTGTGGTCCCACAAGCATTTCCAGCTGATGCGCCAGGCTAGGCATGTGTGCAATGTGGTCGATTTCATATATTTTGTACAGCTTTTCATTTTACTTCCCAGTGAGAGAGGCAAAATAGGAAAGGGTCAAGATCCTACAAATAGGAAAACAGTCTGGATCCCAAGTTCTCCACAAATTGTGGTCGACAGACCTCATTTACCATTAAATTGCTGAAGTCTAGACTGTGCTCTAACTTCAGGAAAAGAAGGGTAGGAAGTGTCACTTTAATGAGGTCCATAGCTATTTCTTATGCACACTCGTGTTGAAAAGCACTGTCGAGAAAACTGAATTTTATTGATTTTTTACAGGGATTAACTCTGAAAGCTATGTTCAAATACAGAGGGAGGGCAATGAGGGAATGTATTTCAGCAGTGAATTTTGTACATTGAAATTGCCCTGAATATATCTCTATCTATTCAGTTTTCTTTTTTTCCTTTCTTCTTAATACTAAATCATATGATCTTTATATGATGCTATTCTTTTATGAGTTTTCTAATTGCCCTTCTGCTTAACAAGAAATATCCAGAATAATAAGTTGCTAGCAGTAAAATAAATTGTACTTCATTTCACAAACTAATGTTGAAAATCATTCAAAGTGAAAAGTTATGTTTAGGTGAATTGCAAAGGAGCATGAACCTATGAATCCTGTGTGAATACTCACATACATACACACATATGTTTATAAATCAAACAATAATGTTTATATAATGTTATATGAAAATATTTTGGCCTAATTATATGCAACTAAAACATTAGATACTATTTCTTAGCATTTGTCAGAAAACTTGAATTTTAATACTAAATAAATACATATGCATTCCATATTCAAAGGAAAAATACATAATGATAATTTAGGAAACAAATATTGAGGTGATTATTCTCTTATAAGAGAGATTTATTTGTCTAAATAATTCACTACAGGGTGCTTAACATTGCAGCTTCTTTTCGTGAATTTAAAATTTACAAACATTGATTCATGTGCAAATCTTTGAAACGCGGCTTGCCTAAAGTCAGTTGCATACATTTTATTGCCTTTATTATTTTACATTTTTTTTTTTTTTACATTTTATTGCTTTAAATGTTAATACATCTGTTTCTAGTTTTCTACAAAGAAATAACAATTCCATGATGTTCCGGACATGTCTGTTTATCTAAATGTGAAATACTTCATGAAATCAAATGTGATTTCCGTATGTTTTTAAAAATATACTTTCATTGTATAAATGGATAGAAAACATTTATATTCGTAAGGATATTTTTTTTGAAGAGCAATTTTGGCTGCCAATGGCTAATTATTAGTATAAATATGTGATCTTTGATAAATATTATTCTGGGTATCTCACAAAAATAGCTTGAATTGAGGGAATTTAATAAATTAAAGGACAGAACGAAAATGTGAGTGAAAGAAATCAATAAAGCATGGAGCCTCTTACCCCATATTGATTTCTGTAATCCAGCAACCATTAAGTCTTACATAAGACTCTTGTAAGATGACATGTTTATATTTTTAAGATCAAACACCTTAATTTTGCTCATGGGTTCCCACACACATGGCACAAGTGAGCTTTCAGGAACCGTGCTTTCTGCAGGAGATGCTTTGAGGCTGAGCATCGCAAAGAGGCCTCGTGAGTGGGACCCTCCTCAAGCAGTTGCTTCTTCCACTGCTGGTGAACATCTTTCAAACGTTGTCACAAATTATGAAAATAGATGTAGAAGTGCAGGTTAATAAGTTATAAAATTAGCAAAAAATATTTTAATGGTCAAATCATTTCAAAGTACAGTTTTATGCAGAATATCATTCTTACCTCTCCACAGACATTTTGGCATTTAACTGGATAAAATTTTAGAAATGCTGCTTGTCCTAAACCTGCTCACTCTTTCCCCAAGGTGTATGATGACAAATGGAAATAAAGAATTGCTATGACTTTGCTTTTAAATTTTCTATGTTTTTGTCCTAATGGTATAAATTGAATTTGACATTTTGCACCAAAAGGTCTTTATTTTGGTCCTCACTTGCTGATAATTTCAAATCTATAACAACTAAATAACAAATAATGATTTGATAAAAATCTGTTATTAAATATATTTAGAACCTTCACTTTTTTAAAGACACCACGAAATACTTACTTTTCTCCTGCAATTAGTCTGTCAATAATTATTTTTTAGGTCTTAATTTCCTGTGTTTTAGTAATAATTCTTAATATTTATGTTGTCTGTAACATATATTAGACTCTTTTCTAAGAGCTATACATATATCACTGCTGCCTTTAATCTTATAAACAATCCTCTGACATTGGCATAAAGCATTTCTATTCCCAATTTCTCATGAATAAATCAAGGACCAGGGTTATTAAGTAACTTGCCAAAAGTCTAGCAATAGGTGGAGTGGTGGATTCTGGGTGCAAAATTTCTAGAGGCTGGGCATAGGAGAATCCCTTGAGTTCAGGAGTTTGAGACCAGGCTTAGCAAAAGCAAGACCCCATCTCTACTAGAAATAGAAAGAAAATAGCCTAGCATTGTGGAGGGTACCCATATTCCCAGGTACTTGGGAGGCTGAGGCTACACTCTTGAGCCCAGGAGTGTGAGGTTGCTGTGAGCTAGGTGTGGGCACTTTAGCCTGGGCAGCACAGTGAAACTGTCTTACACACACACAAAGAACTCTGACTCCAGAACTTGAATTACTATTTACTAACAGCCACATTGAAAAGTTAAATTATTTTAATTAAAAAAAAATTAAGTCTATATGTACTTTTTTCTTTAAGATAGTGGAACTATTCTTATTTTGAACACGTGATGCAGTCAGCCTTTGTAAGTACTTTTTCCATGTACTCATGTACCCTTCTCTTTCCAGATCACTTAATATGTTAAGTTTAATTATATAAACCTTTACATCACAGGTGGAGGCCTTTTGAAGTGCTTTCACAAATACTATCTTATTCTCTCCTACAACAATTTCCCAAACTGGTTAGAAGATACTGTGTCTTTCTTTCTGCAGCTGAAGAATTGAAGACTCAGAGGCATGTGGCGACTTGAACAATGTCCTACAGGTTGTCACCTAGTGAAAGGCAGAGCTCCAACTGGAAGCCGAGCACTGTGTGAATGTCCTGGACTCTGAGCTGAGCTAGCTCATTCTGCTCAGGCCTCTGAGGCCTGGGGGAGCAGCCGGCTCACAGCTTCCCAGGCTGGCCATAGAACTTGTGGAGTCCACTTTGTCCTCTTCTGGGGAAAAGCAACAGGCTAATGTTCAGAGCTGCACTCCTCTATTTGAACAGACCTCCCTTCCCATGGCTAAACCTGGTCTCCTTTCTCAGCGTCCTTGGGACAGGGCAGTCAGGACAGTCCTCTTCCTGCAGACACAGGGGCTGCTTATGTTTTTGTTTGTTTGTTTATAATCCAGTCTTGTCAACCTTGACTTTCTTTCCTCATGCCATAGAAGAACAACCCAGCACATCTTGTGCTCCACTTCCCACTTATGTTTCAAACTGTTCCATTTATTTTTTCTTCATCATTTTAATGTCCTTCATGCCATGTAATAATGAGCAACAGAGCTTGCTTTCTGTGGGCAAGACTCACACACTGTGTGTATGAGTACCATGAGGCATTCTCAGATTTTAACTGCTACTCTATGTACTGAAGAAATACTGTGACATTTTTGTGATATCCTGAGGTAGCACAGAATAGTCCTGAGCGTATGAATTCCAGAACAATACAGGATGGAGTCCACGTCCTGGCTCCTCCACTTACTGAACAGAAGATATTCAACAAATCCGTCATCTTTCTGAGCCCTAGATGCCTTCTTACTCATCTGCAATTCAATAATAATCACCATTATTATCACTGTTGTCTTGTTATAGATCCACCATACCAGGTATTCTATACCCAGGACCTGGAATCCCTATGGTAGTTGATTATTCAGATATAATTCCACTTCACATTTAAAGACATTAGTAGTAGACAGGGTAAGAAAACTGTCAAGGCCATACAGCTATGGGCAGCTGAGTGAGACAACCTAATTCTAAAGACTTTTCTTTTCTGGTGCATATTATGCTGGGAGGTATACGTGTGCGTATGGTTGTGAGTGCACAGATATTTAACTAAAATTCCTATGCTAAGGCCTGTAGTAGTCACTTTTAATTATTATAGCAATATTTTTCAGAGAGGATTGTATTGTTTCCTGAGAGTCTATGAGATTTAAAAAAGTTAGAATTTATACACTAGCGCGCAGAAGCCCAACATCCAAACCTAAAGATGTCTATCTCCAAATCTATTGCAACACAGACAAAATAGCAAGCAGTATTAACACATATTTTAGGAAGCACATTTTGGAGTCATAGAGTTTTGGAAATGTCTTTGAGAATAATCCAAAGGTGAAATTAAAAATACACCTTGTCTCTAGTAGTTAGAAAGAATGCCAGCAAGTAGCACTGTGGCTGGTGTGGCCCTGCTGTGTTGAACAGTAACCCTTCATTTTCTTAGTCATGCTACAGTCAGAGCATCCTGGGACAGGAGCCCCAGCCAAACCACTGTGGGAGTAGGAGCCCGGCCATGCCGCACAGTAGTTACTCGCCAGCCTGTGCAGAGCACCTCACTGTCATCACCCCATGGGGCCATCCACTCACTCTAGCCATTCTTATCCTTCTTTTATGTCTAGTTGATTATTTAAATTTTGGAAGCTTTAATTATCCGCACATCACTCAGTTTAGTAACATTCACTACTGAGAAATAATTCCATTTAACTGATATTACTTATTTATTTCGAATTGTAGGATCTTTGGTTCTTCTAAATCCATGTTTTTAGGGGCTTTCCCCCCTTTTTCTTTAACAGCACTTCAGTAAATATTTCTTCTTGTTTAAATGTTAACCTCCATTGCATCTAAATACAATGTTGCTTGGGGAAATACTAAAGTCTTTCTAGTTGTAGTATAATTATGGTTTGTTTAAAACAGACCCATGCTATGGCAAACTCTCCTGGTCTCAGTTTTTTTCTTTTCTCTGCTACTGTTCACTGCTGTACAGCTTATTGTAAAGGAGGCAACCAGGCTGATAGGAAACCCGAGGTCTACACCTAGAGCTGCCTTTAACTAGCTGTGAGCCCCGGCGAAATCAGCTAAATACTCTACTCTTTTCTGTGAAGTGAGGGGCTTTGGTGGCCACTCAGTAGGGTGCCTGTAGCTCTGGTGTCCTGTTGTCTGGGCACATAATCAGTGGATTCATGGGTTGACCTTTACTATTTAATGTATCAGGTGAGGTAATGAGCAGGGACAAGAGGGGAGCACAGGAATCTGTCCCCTGACAGCCACTAGCCTGACAACTCACATGTGGCAGCAGGACGCAGAGTGCAGAGAGCTGGGCACTGGGCTTCCGGGGGTGGGGGCAGGGTCAGAGGACTGTAGGGAGGAGGGGCGTGTGGGAACCAGATCTGTCAAGGGTGACACACGTGCTGTCAGAAGGCTAGTCCTTCAGTGGCCTGTTTCCACTGAGATCCACTCAGAAAATAGAACCTTCACAATTACTCCTTCAATTATCCCCCTTATGAAGATAAAACTTGGTAATGTGAGGAATTAAAGTATTTCCTAGTCAGGTCTTGCTAAGCAGTACAGAACCACCTTTCTCATTCATATTCTGAAGAGGCATTTGCATGTCTCACAGTGACACTGCATGACACGCAGTAACACTCCTATGTTTTCCCAGTTTTTCTTGTTATTCTGCAGAATTTCCCATGTCTATGGTAACACCTTTCCCCCTAGTCAATTACAATAGAACTTTAAGAAAACAGCTATATGGAATAAAACACACAGGACGTGAGTATGAGATAACTTTATTGTGCAGCAGAGGCAAGACTCAGTGGGGAAAGACACATGTTGGAAAGTAGGGAGACTTAGAGATTAAATCTGGAAAGAGTAAGGAGGGAGGGTCTTGTGGGTTGAGTTGGTGCATTTGGTGTAAGACAAGAGGAATCAGGAGATAGTAAAGACCTTTAAACAGCAGTGAAAGTCATGTTTTGGGAATGTTAATCTGCACAGCACTTTAAAAATATATTTTAAATTACTAGTTTCCATTTGGAATATAAAATATCTTATTTTTGCTCATGAATTTCTAAAACATCAAAACTAGTGTTAAGCTATATTTTCATCTGTCTTGTTATAGCTATTTTAAAACTCACAGTGCAAGATCCTCCACATCTAAGTAAGACAGTTAAGGCTTCTTAGTTCCGGTTCCTTTGGAGTGCTCACAATTTTAGCCTTAGAAGAAATTGAATGTGTGTACATTTTAGCTGGCGTCGATTTACGGTGATTAAATCTTTTTTCCCCCCTTGGGTTTGCTGCTGTTAGTTTCTACAACATCAGAAACCTATGGAATACAAAAATAGATTGAGAGAGTCTAGAGCAGGAAGGATCCTAGGAACATCCCAGGCTTCTGCCAGGATTCAGTCATGCAGGAATGATGACCACTGACCACATTTAACAAAAGGAAGTGTTGAGAGAGACAGGAATGAGAGTGCAAACTCACTGAGATCGGGGGAGAAAGAAAAACGGGTAAACATGTCTAGACTTAGAGTTTGGAAACAATGGAAAGATTTATACCTCAGACAGCTAACATTATCTGGCAGGTGAAACTCAGTTGAAAGAGAGGATGAGGCCATCTCCGTTGTACTGAGATGCTGGAGATACCCAGGCAGCTTGTAGAACATTTTGTATTTGAGTACAAGATAGTTAGGGTACGTTAATGCTCAGTATGTTGATTCTCAGGCAAAATGAATTTCAATTTAAATATATGTTTAATAGAAACTGTAAAAAGATTTATAAAATTTGAGGAGTGTAGGAGTCTTGGATTTTGTTTTTTGGTGATACTCCTTTTATTTGCAACCAGAACTGGAATAGGACCTTAGAGGCTCCTTTGTCATCTTCTAATTTTATTCCAATAAAGCTACACTTGTCTGATGAGAACATGAAGCAGGCTTCTGCATAAAACATTCCCTGCTGTATTTCTGACAGTGGCTTTGCCTCTTCCTGATTTTGCTGTTTAAGATTCCGGTAGGGCAGAGTTCATCATTGTGTGCTTAAACCATGCAAATGGCTTCCCATTGTTTTCAGGACGAAGACAAAATTCCTCAGGTGGAAGGAGCTGCTGCGTCTTGTACATGCCTGTGTGCTCTCCACTGTCCTCGCCCACCCTCTCTGTTACTCCCTGTATGCAAGCCACACTGACCTCCAGGCTCTCTCTTGCAGTGAGGCCGTTTCCTGTCTGAAATCTCCTTTCCCCCCCTGCACGCCCAGGCCCATCCTTTGACCTGCTTCTGGTCTCCTCTTCGTGCACCCCCCAGGGCACATCTCACCTATTCATCCAACACCTCCAGGCCTGGTTAGGTCACCTCCTATAACATCTCCTAAAACAAAGCCTGTTCTCTCTTGACACTTAGCACAAAGTATAAGTATAGCTACATGTACAATTGTTTGTTAATGATTCCTCTCTAACATGTACTTTTTGAGGGCAGCTGCCTGAGTCTTTTGCCCACCAAGTATCCTGAGCACCTTATGTGAAACACAGCGCTGACACAGGAACAGGGCATCTGTAGCTCCTGTGGCCTCACCTTATTTCCATACCAGCTGCGACTCTGGGTGACATATGGGAAGTTAGGGCAGTGGACAGTGATCTCCACAGAGCACTAGCCAGTCCTTCCCCCACACAAGAAGGAAACATTATTCGATGACTTTTTCTGCTGTAGAAATATTGCATCTGAACTTAAAAAAATCAAACAAGCATTGTACTAAAACTCAGATGAGGGTTAGCCTATTTTGCTTGCTTTTTGTCTATTTACATGCTTTCCCCCCATATTATCACTTTTATTCTAGAAGAAATTGCTTTTGACTTTAAAGTATAGTAATGAAGGTAATTTTATGAAGAAAAAACTTGATGAAAATGGGCTCTTCTCTGCCGGGAGCCAAAACACCTCACAAATATGCCCCTTGCTAGCTTGCTTGATTGTGGTTTTACGAGCTAACTATTCTTAGGAATTCAACCATAACAGCAACGGTATTTTCCCCTTGGGTAACTCCTCAGAAATGCACCCCCCGCCTTAGGGACCTTCTCCTAGTAATTCTCTAGAAACTAGCCCCCTCCCGGCCCTGCTAGGAATAGCCCTTAGTTACTTCCTTGTTTGAATGCTTATAAGCCCAGCTGAAAAAATAAACTCTTCGGAGCTTGATCAGACTCTTGACTTGCTCTCATTCTTTCGTGACTCTTGTCCCCTCATTCGACTGACCTTTTTGTTTCCCAGGTCCCCATTGAATTCCCCGCGGGCTGGGGCAATTGGCGCCCAAACGTGGGGCGAGGGTACGGGGGTCTCATCGAACGTTGCTGCCAGTAAGGGTACCCTTATCATTGGATTGCTGCAACCCGAAGGTTGTGAGTGAAAATCCGCACTGTGATCGCCGCGCCACAAGAAGGACGTGAGTGAAGATCCGCACTGCGATCGCCGCAGAATTGCCCACCTGCGAGTCTGATCCGTCAAGGTAAGAGAAAGCAACGAGATTATGGGACAAACGTTAAGTAAACATGACTTGTTTATTCAGGGACTCAAGGAGTCCCTCAAGACATGAGGAACTCGGGTAAAGAGAAAAGATCTCTATAAATTTTTTGTTTTTATTGGTGATATCTGTCCTTGGTACCCCCAAGAAGGCACTATTGATGTTCTGAGATGGACTAGAGTTGGTGATTGCCTAAAAGATTATTATAGAATATTCGGCCCCGAAAAAATCCCCGTTCAGGCATTTTTCTACTGGAATTTGATCTATGAAATTTAAAATAATTACAACCAATGGCCTGATATCTAAGAAGTTGTTAAAGAAGGAGAAAAGGTGCTTAAAGAACACTCCAGACCACCCTCAGCCTGCCCTTCTGTTTCTGTTCTTATGCCTGAGCCTGACACTCCCCCCAATCCTGAACCTCCCAAACCTGTTAATTCACTATACCCCTCCCTCGAGGAGCACCCCCCCAACTCCCTCTCCCCCTAAGAAACGACCACCCAGGAAGAGGAGGCTGCTAAGTATCACAATTCTTTCTGGCCTCCCTTCCCTTCCATCCTAAATCATCCCCCTTCCTATGCTTATGCCCCTCCATTTTGTGCTCTGATTCTAGGCATAGACACTCCAATTTAAAATTACAAACGCAAATTATGTCAAGAGGTCTTGTTTGGAATTACTCCAAACAAGAAAGGAACATTTAAAACTCATTCAAGAGTTACGTGCTTTAGAATTAGAACTAAACCCCCCCACCCCAACGTTCCATAAACATAGTTCAAAAGAAAAACCTTCAAAGGCGCTGCACGCCTTTCCTGTAAGTAAAATTAAAAGGGACCCCCCTTCTGAATCAGGACCAAAACCTTTCTCCGACGGGGACGACCACCCCTCGGCAGATGACACCTTGGATAATGACCACAAGGCCTCTGACTCAGATGCTGAAAAAACTGAAACTGCCAATCAGCAGTATCACCGCTTGAATTTCAAGCATGTTAAAGAATTAAAAACTGCTGTGTCCCTCTATGGCCCCACAGCCCCTTTCACTATATCTATACTTGAATCTGTGAGCGAGCGGTGGCTCACCCCAAATGACTGGTTCTTTATAACCCGCTCCACCCTGCCTGGAGGCGATTATGTCCTCTGGAGAACCGAATATGCTGATAACTGCAAAGAAACAGCAGCCCGTAATCTCAAAAATAAAACCTCCAAGAAATGGACTAGGGATAAACTCATGGGACGTAGTCCCTATGATACTAACATTACACAAGCTAAATTTTCCCCCGGCCTCCTGGCCCAAATACAGAATGCTGCCCTCAAAGCATGGAGAAAACTCCCTCCCAAAGGATCGGCAACTACCTCCTTGGCCAACATTCGACAGGGCCCTGACGAGCCTTATAGTAATTTCATGAGTCGCCTTACTGATGCAGCTGAGAGACTTGTCAGCCAGCACGAAAATGAAAGCGAGTTCATTAAACATCTCGCATTTGAAAATGCAAACCCTGCATGTCAAGCCGCCATACAGCTTCACCACAGCAGCAAGACCATTTCTGATTATATTAAACTTTGTGCAGGTATCGGCACTGCTCACTCCATGGGACTTGCTATTGGAGCTGCCCTTAAAGAATTCGCTCAGGGAAACAACCCCAAAACTTGTTTTAATTGTAAACAACCAGGACGCTTTTCTAGAGACTGCATGCCCCCTAAGGCCGAACAAACCATACTCCCCTCTCTTTGTCCACGATGCAAGCGAGGCAAACACTGGGTGTCCGAATGTCATTCGAAAACAGATGCCCAAGGCAATCCCTTACCTCAGAAGCAGGGAAACTTCCTACGGGGCCAGCACCTGGCCCCCAAACGGGCACAAACCCCTGGGGCTATCAGGTTTGTCCCCCATAACCCACCCCCTCAAGTCCAAGCCTCCTTTCCCTCTCCCAACCAACTGCTGGCAGCGCAGGACTGGACCTCTGTTCCTCCACCAGCGCAATACTAACACCTGAAATGGGCATCCATATCCTCCCTACTGGGGTTTATGGCCCCTTGCCCCCCAACACTTTCGGACTTCTTCTTGGCCGTGCCAGTACCACCCTGCAAGGCCTCACTATTCCCCCCGGCATCATTGATAAAGATTACGCCGGAGAAATTAAAATACTTGCTTCCGCCTCCCTTGGCCCTATAACCATTCACCCAGGCCAAAGAATACCTCAGCTAACATTACTTCCCCTCTTACCCACCAACCATCCTTATTCTCTAAAAACCCAGGGTACTCATAACCTCAGTTACTCTGACACCTATTGGGTCAGACAAATCACACAAGAAAAACCCCTCCTTAAGCTGCAATTAAACGGCAAAACTTTTGAAGGATTACTTGACACTGCGGCAGACATCACAGTAATCTTCAGTAAACACTGGCCCCCTTTCTGGCCCCTCACTACTTCCCTGACCCATCTCTGGGGTATTGGCCAAACCTCCAACCCCCAACAGAGTGCTGAAATCCTCAAATGGACAGACGAGGAAGGCAACACTGGTACTGTTCAACCTTATGTTGTGCCTGGCCTCCCAGTCAATCTCTGGGGAAGAGACATCCTTGCCCAGCTAAGACTAATTATGTGCAGTCCGAACAAAACCGTCACCCACCAAATGTTAAAACAAGGTTTCGCACTGGTCAGGGATTAGGGAAATATTCCCAAGGAATAAAAGAGCCCATTCAAATAACCTCAAATCTTAACCACGCTGGACTAGGCATAGAAAATTTACCCTGACGGCTATTGACTTTCCTGTACCCCATGCTGATAAGATTACTTGGAAATCCAACGAACCCGTGTGGATCGATCAATGGCCATTAACTACAGAAAAATTAACTGCAACAGCAATGTTAGTACAGGAACAGCTTGCTGCCGGCCATATTGAACCTACTACTTCCCCTTGGAATACTCCTATTTTTGTCATAAAAAAAAAAATCTGGCAAATGGAGACTACTGCAAGATTTAAGAGAAATAAATAAAACAATGCTTTCCATGGGGGCTTTACAACCAGGTCTGCCTACTCTCGTGGCTATCCCTGCTGGATTTTATAAGATTATAATTGACCTCAAAGATTGTTTATTTACCATTCCCTTACATCCTGAAGACAAGG
Organism: Nycticebus coucang; assembly: GCF_027406575.1. Lineage (NCBI taxonomy): Eukaryota > Metazoa > Chordata > Mammalia > Primates > Lorisidae > Nycticebus > Nycticebus coucang. The sequence continues at coordinate 29,263,402 of NC_069805.1, read as the reverse complement.
CACACTTTGCATTTAGCTTACCAGTAACTAATTTCAAAGGACCCATGCCTCGCTTCCATTGGAAAGTTCTACCTCAAGGCATGGCTAACAGCCCAACACAGTGCCAAAAGTTTATAGCCCAAATTATTGACCCTTTTTGAACATTATGGCCTACTAGCTATATAATTCACTACATGGATGACATCCTTTTAGCAGGAGCAGATGCTTCCCAAGTACTCCTATGTAGTCAACAACTCTCACAGAAATTAATAGACCGAGGCCTCCAAATTGCCCCAGATAAAATTCAATTAAAAGACCTCTATTTTTATTTAGGATTTGAGCTCCACCATCAGAAAATCACCACACAAAAAACCAGACATTTAAAAACCTTAAATGATTTTCAAAAACTTTTAGGCGATATTAACTGGATTAGACCTTATCTCAAACTTACCACCAGAGACCTCAAGCCCCTCTTCGACATCCTTAAAGGTGATTCTAACCCCTCCTCCCCTGCTCCTTAACCCCTGCAGCAATAACAGCCCTAAAAACTGTCGACGTGGCCATCCAGAACCAAGGGGTCACTTTTATCTCTTATGACAAACCCTTCTCATTCATTATCTGTGCCACACCTCATACCCCTACTGGAGTATTTTAGCAACATGGTCCTCTCTTATGGACCAACCTCCCTGCTTTCCCTTCCAAGATTCTCGTCCCTTAGGCTACCTTAGTTGCCAACCTTGTCCGTTTAGGATGCGAACAAAGTCGTCAGTTCTTTGGCAAGGATCCTGACAGGTTAATATTACCCTATACAAAAGACCAGCTAAACTGGCTCTTACAAACCACAGATAAGTGGCCAATTACCTGTTTATCTTTTTCTAGTGTGATTGACAATCATTACCCTGCCAACAAATTACTCCAATTCAGCAAAATTCACCCTTTTAGTTTTCCAAGAATAACTTCCTCTCGACCACTTCCTGAGACATGCCTTGTATATACCGATGGCTCCTCTAATGGTCTTGCTGCCTACACCATAGACGGACAAACCACCACTGTCCAATCTCCTTTTAAATCAGTACAACTTGTAGAACTTTATGCAGTAATTCAAGTTTTCTTAACCTTAACTAATCATCCTTTTAATCTATATACTGATAGTGCTTACATTGCTCATTCAATTCCTCTGCTTGAGACAATTCCCTATATTAAACCCTCCACCAATGCCACCCCCCTTTTTATCCACCTCCAAAAATTAATCAACTCCAGAAATTACCCCTTTTATCTTGAGCACCGCGCCCATTCTGATCTGCCCGGTCCTCTCGCCAAAGGAAACGCTTGTGCTGATGTGGCCACACGCCTCACCTTCCCTATTTCTGTAGACCCTATTGCAGAAGCCCAGTGATGCCATGCTCTACATCATTTAAACACCCAAACCTTATGGCTGGCTTTTAAAATTACCCGGGAACAAGCACGACAAATCGTTAAACAATGCCCAGCCTGTCACCCTACTACCTTCCCCTCATATAGGTGTTAATCCCAGAGGTCTAATTCCTAATGATATATAGCAAATGGATATTACACACATCCCTGAATTTGGCAATCTCAAGTACTTACATGTAACTATAGACACCTTCAGTGGATTTATATTTGCTACCCTCCATACTGGAGAAGCCTCCAAAAACGTTATCGCCCATGTTCTTAATTGTCTTTCAGTCATGGGCAGACTTAAAATCATCAAAACTGACAACGGCCCCGGATACACCGGAAAAAACTTTCAGGAGTTTTGCCACCAAATACAGATTAAACATATTACTGGCACACCTTATAACCGTCAGGGACAGGGCATCGTTGAACGTGCTCATCAAACCCTTAAAAATACCTTTCACAAATTAAAAATGGGAGAATTATACCACATGAAAGGATCCCCAAGAAACATTCTTCATCACGCCCTATTTGTCCTTAATTTTTTTAAATATGGATGCCCAGGGCAAGTCTGCCACTGACTGCCTTTGGCACCCAGAAACAAATAATTATGCCACAGTCCTATGGAAGGATCCACTCACCTCCAAATGGAACGGCCCAGACCCAGTTCTTATCTGAGGCCGAGGATCCGTATGCCTATTTGATACCAAAGAAAATGCAGCCAGGTGGCTGCCTGAAAGATTAGTAAAACAAATAGATAATAATTCTAAAATCCAGGGAGAAAAAACCTCCCTGAGATTATCTTTCTCCTTTCCCTTCCAGAACCATGGATTTCCATCCATGATGCTACCTTATCTCCTGATCTTCTACCTCCCGGCACTGGGCCAACCTGTTCCAGCGGTCACCAAGCCCCTTGCTAGCTTGCTTGATTGCAGTTTTACGAGCTAACTATTCTCAGGAATTCAACCATAACAGCAACGGTACTTGCTGGCAACCACTGGAACAGGTTGGCCCAGTGCCGGGAGGTAGAAGATCAGGAGATAAGGCAGCATCATGGATGGAAATCCGTGGTTCTGGAAGGGAAAGGAGAAAGATAATCTCAGGGAGGTTCTTCTCCCTGGATGTTAGATTTGTTATCAATTTGTTTTACTAATCTTTCAGGTAGCCATCTGGCTGCATTTTCTTTGGTATCAAATAGGCATACGGATCCTCGGCCCCAGATAAGAACTGGGTCTGGGACGTTCCATTTCGAGGTGAGTGGATCCTTCCATAGGACTGTGGCATAATTGTTATTTGTTTCTGGGTGCCAAAGGCGGTCAGCGGCAGACTTGCCCTGGGCATCCATATTTAAAAAAATTAAGGACAAATAGGGCATGATGAAGAATGTTTCTTGGGGATCCTTTCGTGGGGTATAATTCTCCCTTTTTTAATTTGTGAAAGGTATTTTTAAGGGTTTGATGAGCATGTTCAACGATGCCCTGTCTCTGAGGGTTATAAGGTGTGCCAGTAATATGTTTAATCTGCACTTGGTGGCAAAACTATTGAAAGATTTTTCCGGTGTATCCGGGGCCATTGTCAGTTTTGATGATTTTAGGTCTGCCCATGACTGAAAGACAATTAAGGACATGGGCGATAACGTTTTTGGAGGCTTCTCCAGTATGGAGGGTAGCAAATATAAATCCACTGAAGGTGTCTATAGTTACATGCAAGTATTTGAGATTGCCAAATTCAGGGATATGTGTAATATCCATTTGCTATATATCATTAGGAATTAGACCTCTGGGATTAACACCTATATGAGGGGAGGGTAGTATGGTGACACAGGCTGGGTACTGTTTAACGATTTGTTGTGCTTGTTCCCGGGTAATTTTAAAAGCTAGCCGTAGGGTTTGGACATTTAAATGATGTAGGACATGGCATAGCTGGGCTTCTGCAATAGGGTCTACAGAAATAGGGACGGTGAGGCGTGTGGCCACATCAGCACAAGCGTTTCCTTTGGCGAGAGGACCGGGCAGATCAGAATGGGCGCGAAGGTGTTCAAGATAAAAGGGGTAATTTCTGGAGTTGATTAATTTTTGGAGGTGGATAAAAAGGGGGGTGGCATTGGTGGAGGGTATAATATAGGGAATTGTCTCAAGGAGAGGAACTGAATGAGCAATGTAAGCGCTATCAGTATATAGATTAAAAGGATGATTAGTTAAGGTTAAGAAAACTTGAATTACTGCATAAAGTTCTACAAGTTGTGCTGATTTAAAAGAAGATTGGACAGTGGTGGTTTGTCCGTCTATGGTGTAGGCAGCAAGACCATTGAAGGAGCCATCAGTAAATACAAGGCATGCCTCAGGAAGTGGTTGAGGGGAAGTTATTCTTGGAAAAATGAAAGGGTGAATTTTGCTGAATTGGAGTAATTTGTTGGCAGGGTAATGATTGTCAATCGCACCGGAAAAAGATAAACAGGTAATTGGCCACTCATCTGTGGTTTGTAAGAGCCAGTTTAGCTGGTCTTTTGTATAGGGTAATATTAACCTGTCAGGATCCTTGCCAAAGAACTGATGACTTTGTTCGCATCCTAAACGGACAGGGCTGGCAACTAAAGTAGCATAAGGGATGAGAACCTTGGAAGGGGAAGCGGGAAGATGGGTCCATAAGAGAGGACCATGTTGCCAAAATACTCCAGTAGGGGTATGAGGTATGGCACAGATAATGAATGAGAAGCACGTAACTCTTGAATGAGTTTTAAATGTTCCTTTCTTGTTTGGAGTAAGTCCTTAAGGGAGGAGACCTCTTGACATAATTTGCATTTGACATTTTCAATAGGAGTGTCTATACCCAGAATCGGAGCGCAAAATGCAGGGGCAGAAGCATAGGAAGGGGGATGATTTGGGACGGAGGGGAAGGGAGGCCAGTCAGAATTGTAATACTTAGTGGCCTCCTCTTCTGGGGTGGTCATTTCTTCGGGGGAGAGGGAGTTGGGGGGGGGCTCCTCAAGGGAGGAGTATAGGGAATTAACAGGAGGTTTGGGTGATTCAGGATTGGGGGGAGTGTCAGGCTCAGGCAGAAGGAACAGAAACAGAAGGGCAGGCTGAGGGTGGTCTGGAGTGTTCTTTAAGCACCTTTTCTCCTTCTTTAACAACCTCTTGGACATAAGGCCATTGGTTGTAAGTTTTTAAAATTTCATAGATCAAATTCCAGTAGGAAAATGCCTGAACGGGGATTTTTTCAGAGCCGAATGTTCTATAATAATCTTTTAGACAATCACCAACTCTAGTCCATCTCAGAACATCAATAGTGCCTTCTTGGGGGTACCAAGGACAGATATCACCAATAAAAACAAAAAACTTATAGATATCTTTTCTCTTTACCCGAGTTCCTCGTGTCTTGAGGGACTCCTTGAGTCCCTGAATAAACAAGTCATGTTTACTTAACGTTTGTCCCATAAATTCGTTGCTTTCTCTTACCTTGACAGATCAGACTCTCAGGTGGGCAGTTCCGTGGCGATCGTGGTGCAGATCTTCACTCATGTCCTTCTTGTGGCGCGGCGATCACAGTGCGGATTTTCACTCACAACCTTCGGGTTGCAGCAATCCAATGATAAGGGTACCCTTACTGGCAGCAACGTTCGATGAGACCCCCATACCCTTGCCCCACATTTGGGCGCCAATTGCCCCGACCCACGGGGAATTCAGTTGGGACCTGGGGAACAAAAGTGTCAGTCGAATGAGGGGACAAGAGACACGAAAGAATGAGAACAAGTCAAGAGTCTGATCAAGCTCCGAAGAGTTTATTTTCTCAGCTGGGCTTATAAGCATTCAAACGAGGAAGTAACTAAGGGCTATTCCTATCAGGGCGGGGAGGGGGCTAGTTTCTGGAAAATTACTAGGAGAAGGTCCCTAAGGCGGAGGGTGCATTTCTGAGGAGTTATGCAAGGGGAAAGCACTGTTGCTGTTATGGTTGAATTCCTGAGAATAGTTTGCTCGTAAAACCACAATCAAGCAAGCTAGCAAGGGGCATATTTGTGAGGTTTTTTGGCTCCCGGCAGCCTGCCTGCCACATACACCCAATCACCACAGCATACTTAGCAATCCCCTTCAACCCTCCAGACCGATTGATTCCTCTCTTCTCTCTCTTCGGCCATAGCACGGGCAGGTTGGTCCTTACCCAGCATATATGCAGCCAATTCTACATGTTACAGTTTTGTACATGGTGACTGCTTGATGTGGTTAATGCCCAGCCACCCAAATTAGAAAAGAAACAGTGGTTCATGCCCATAATCCTAGCACTCTGGGAGGCCAAGGCTGGTGGGTCACTTGAGCTCAGGGGTTTGCAACCAGCCTGAGCAAGAGTGTCTCTACTAAAATCAGGAAAACTAGCCAGGCATTGAGGCAGGTCCCTAGGTTGGGACAAGAGGATTACTCAAGGCAGAGAGTTTGAGGTTGCTTAAGCTATGATGATGCCGTAGCACTCTACCCAGGGCAACAGAGTGAGTCTCTGTGTCAAGAAAGAAGGAAAGGAAAGGAAAGGAAGAAGGACAGAAGGAAGGAAAGAGAGAGAAAGAAAGACGATTTTATTGAGTTTTCAAGTTTTCTTAATACTGGCAGAGTGCTCTGCATATCTAAATCAAAAGTCATTAGCAAATGAATTCACTGTTCCTCTTCTCAGGACATTCATTTGTGGGGACACAGCAGGTAGCGAGGGTGCAGGTGGTAAAGAAAGTGGGTGGCAGACAGCACCGAGCATATGTGTGCTCAGGCCTCCTGTCATGTTCCACATCAATGAAGTGAGGGTTTGCTGATGGTAGCAATTCCTTTGCCCCAATATCAGTGGCAAAAAGCCCCCTGAATAGGTGCTTCAGGCTCAGCTTGAGGTTGTTCTTTTGTAAATACAAGGATAAAAAGGGATTTTTTTTGGCAATTTCATTGACGTTTCCTTTTGACACTTTCTCTGTCTCACGTTAAACTGCAGTTGCTCACCTATTATCACAAATACACAGAGGTTTTGGTGAGAAATCTTAGCTTGCCCTCAATCACACTCATACCCTCCCATCTTTGTAATGACAGGTAGTGTAGCGACAACCACAGATTTGATTATTTTCCCAAAAATTTTTCCCAGATATGGTACAAGTATCTCTCAACCGATCTGTATATTGGCAATGTTACCACTTGGAAATCTTTCTAAGGAGCTGAGGCATCCCCTTGAGTTTAGACAAATCCAAATATTAATTTCTGTTCTGGTATTTGCTGGCTTCTTGCCTCTGAGTTTTGAGGAAAGGCATCTTTTCCAGAGAAGTCAGTTCTCTTAGAAAATACGCAACATCATCAAATGGAAATGAGCTATTAAAAAGGATTCTTTGTGGTAATATCTCCATAATTAAGAGCAATATTTTTTGACGGAAGAAAGAGATGTAGTGATTCTTATGTTATTTAAGGGTGTTAGATTCTGTATGCTTTTTTGACTTCATATACAAATAACCTTTAAGAAATATGCATTGCTCCTTTTCAACACAAACAAGATTACTTCACTAGATTGCATTTGCATTGCATTTGCATTGAACTACACCACAGTTTGTCTTTCTGTCACAAGAAAGTTTTTGAGTAGACATTGCCCTCATTTGATTTAGAGTCAGTCTATACTATTTACTAAAGCGGAATTTACAGTCTGTGATTTATACTTCAGTTTATTTACTGGAAAAATATGTTGGACGAGACCACAGATCAGACATACACACACATATAACCTTCCCCTGATTCTGGACTGATCTACATTTAATATGTGTAAAATACAGCTATTCCTGGTTATTTTGGAAGGTAATTAATTAAACCATGTATTTATTTACTTATACTTATTGTTACCCTTCCTTTTTCTAGAATGTGTTTGTAGTAGCATTGCAAGAGCATATACAACAAATTTATGGTCAGTTACAAATAATAAATCAGGTCTAGGGAAAACAGAATACTCAGCAAGGCAAATAAACAAAGTCTTGAAATATTTCTGATTTGATGAATCTGGACACTAAGCTGAAACTACCAAGTTTCATTTATATTTTTTAATATCAAAGGGGTTGTGAAACTTGACAGGTCTTCAGAGAAATCAAAGGCATACTAGGCACTTAAGTTTTTCAAAATAAATTTCTCAAGTGGGTATGGGTGCTGTCACGGAGGAAGCAGGTGGGACAATGGATTGTGAGCTTGAAGCTTCAGGAGGTGGGTCTTCCCGAATGTGTGTGTGGGTAAGTCCCAAGCAAGCTCAGCAGCTGCTATTTATTGAGAACATGCACCCCCTTCACTGGAGCTCCACAGCGGATCAATTTCCAGCTGCCAAAGTCTGATCATTAATGTCCAGTAACTGCCACTTTGTCTCTGCAAGCGTGCTGTCCAGGTTCCTACATATCTTGCTAAATAGGTTGTTATATAGGTTGTTACATAAGTTGCTACATATCCTATTACACAGGTTGCTACATACTCTGTTACATAGGTTGCTACAAGAGGGACTTCATATTTAGTGGATAAATATTTAAAAAATTCCATGATTAAAATGATTTAAAATAGGAATAGCCAAAACTCTGTAGTTCAGTTTTATTTAGGACCCATATTTCGGTATGCCGTTCACCTGCAACCATCTACCCCAGGCATTAATTTTTCTCCACTTGTTCCCAAAGTCACCCTCCAGATGAAGTGGTCTAGGGGCTCCAGCAGCCAAACCCCCTGCAGAAGAGAGACAGATAATTAAGCAGTATATAGCTAGAAATGGAATTCTCCAATGGAATTTTGTTTTGTATGAGAAAATTACTGATTACATGTTGAACATCTCTCTCTCTCTCTCTCTCTCTCTCTCTTTTTTTTTTTTTTTTGAGGCTGAGTCTCACTCTGTCACTCTGGGTAGAGTGCTGTACTGTCACAGCTCACAGCAACCTCAAACTCTTGGGCTTGAGCAATCCTGTTGCCTTAGCCTTCTGAGTAGCTGGGACTATTGGTCCCCACCACAACACATGGCTAGTTTTTCTCTCTTAGTAGAGATGGGGTCTTGCTCTTGCTCAGGCTGGTCCCAAATCCAAAATTATATGAAATCTAAAACAATTCTAGTCCCAAACATTTCAGATAAGGGATAGTAAACCTGGATTTCACTTTTCTGACTCATTTCTATAGCAGTACTGAGTTAATGGGTTTGGATGAAAATGAGCTTCTCTTGGCTGGCCCAGTTCATCCGCTGTTCTGTAGAGGAAGGGATAATTTACTAATTTACTTAGTATTATTTTTTAAATGCTATCATATGAACAAGACACTCCAATTTTTCTTTTCTATTATATTCTTTAAAAGCTCCACTTGTTTGTTTTATTGGACTTTTTTTTCTTTTTCTGTCGTGTGCTTCTTCTCCAATCTTTACATACATGTATGGTAGGAAAAAACTGCTATTTGGGAGGAATTGAATTAAAATTGGATGACTACACTTTAATGTCATGCCAGTTACTTCTGTAAGACTCTTTTGTATGCCTCAAGTGATATATGGTAGGTATCGATGGAAATTCCCAGTTGCATTAACATCAGCATATCTCAATTGAAAGTATCTTCATGTTATTTTCAAATGTCTGTGTGTATGCCTTGTAAAGGTTTAAATTGATGTGTCAGTCTAAGAGTTTAATATTCCACATGCTCTGAGCTGTTCCCTTAAGTGTTCCTTTTATTAATCTATCCACTACCTACTACCTATGGACTAGCACTGTGCAACACTGCCGTCCACATATATAGTTTTAAGTTTTATAGTAGCTATATCAAAGAAAAGTAAAAAGAAGCAGATAAAGTTTATTTAAAACATTTATTTCATTCAATCTAATATATCATAAATATTTTCATTTCTAAAGGAATCAATATAAAATTATTAATAGGATACATTTCATTTTATATGTATTTTATACTTATGAAATATCTCAATTCAGACGCTAAGTTTTCAACAGCTAAAGTAAAATATAGTCCCATCAAACAATACAGTTGTGGGGATGGTGCCTGTGGCTCAAAGGAGTAGGGTACCAGCCCCATATGCCAGAGGTGGTGGGTTCAAACCCAGCCCTGCCAAAACTGCAAAATAATAAAAATAAAATAATAATAATAATAATAATAATAATACAGTTGTGTTTCACAGAAAACAGCATTTGGAACTTGCTCATTGTTTAAATATAATTTCAACTAAAATTAAAAATGTAGTTACTCAGTAATACAAGACAGCAGTAATGTAGGGAGGGCTCCAGATTGGATAACACATATTTCTGCACTGCTGTAAGTAAAATGTTTAATCATATGCGTGTGTACGTGTGTGTGTGTGTACATGTATACAATATATATAGAAAGAGAGAGAGAAATATTCGAGGCAACCATCAATTGACAGAAGCATTGTAAATTACATAAGTACATATGATAATAACATATTATATACACTATAAAAGTATATAGAAAATAGATATTTTAAATAATGTTATTTCATTTTATAAATGTTTAAAATGTCAAATCTGTTTTAGAGATAGGTGTTAGAAATAAATTCATTATTTTTAAAATATTCATTTTACATTTTCTCGTCCAGAGGTTTGGAAGACTGTTTCTAAGATCAGTTTAATGTTTGGTTTTAATGGCTGTTACAGCTGAAAGAGACGTTTCACAAAGACACAAAAGTACAATAACACATTTAAGGAGGAGTTCATTGTTAATCATAGGGTATTTAAATCCACGTAATCATCTTCTTGGTAATTCTGAGGGCTGAATTCTTGTCAAATAGGATTAAATCGTCATGGTTTCTACCTTGTAATATGCTTGGCTAAGAGCAAAAAGGATTAAAAAAAGCATCAGTTTTGCCATTTTTATGTGACTCATTGGTACTTGTAAAATCTTAAATCTGTCTTTATTTGAAATAATCCTTTGAAACCACATGCCCCATGCGAATGTTAGTTTCCTTAAAGTTAGATAACACAAACACTAAATCCACTTACCTGAGATCATGAGTCTGCAATATGCCTTGAAATAAGGAAAGTGGGCCGGGCCCGCACCCCGAGCATCAGTCCCTCCATGACGTGTGCTCCTGAACGATATATGTTTGAAGGAAAGGCTTCAATGTCATTTTAGATATTTATAAAGTTAAATTTCTTTTCTCTTTTATAAATATAAATACAACTTTTGCTCTTTTCTTCCTATACTTGGGGATGACATTGTGCCTCCCTTGAGTAAGCACTTAATCTTTGTGAAATATTCCTTATCAACAGGAGTACAGGAGCATGGTTTGGTGGCATTGTGTACCAATACATAGTTTGAGGATTTCCTCCGATTTACCATTGGTAGCACTTTCAACATATCTAATGTAAGTAACTGGGAATATCTTTCATTGACTAACATTAAACACTATGATTTTCTTAACGTAGATTAGAAACTTTATATGGGTTCTTTCAGCTCTGTGAGTATGTAAAAATGCTATCCAGCAATTTGACAGCCTTAAAGGGGCCCACATAGCCACTTGGACCTCTTCAAATTGTGCCCAAGAGAAAAGAACAGAAAACTCTGCCATCCGAAGAACAAATGCAAGAGTGGAGAAATTAAAGTCTCTGTTTTTAAAGAAGTCCTTATTTTCATTCATTTTATAAGAATTAATGTTATACTGTTTTGCATTTTAGATACTACTCTGTTGTGAAAGATATTTAAAAGTTTTTTTTTAGCAAAATTAATATTTAAAAGACATCTTACAGGGGTCCTCAAACTGTGCCCCACGGGCCACATGAGGCAGTGTGATTGTATTTGTTCCTGTTTTGTTTTTTTACTTCAAAATAAGATATGTGCAATGTGCATAGGAATTTGTTCATAGTTTTTTTTTTGTTTGTTTGTTTTAAACTATAGTCCAGCCCTCCAACGGTTTGAGGGACAGGGAACTGGCCTCCTCTTTAAAAAGTTTGAGGACACCTGTAGAATGTTAATTAACTTTTATTTTAAAAAATAAATTTAAATTTGGACCATGTATTTTTAATTACCATGACAATAATGAGTCATTAAAAAGATCTTTCCTTCATGTTTCATGGGGGAGAAAGTAAGAAGAGTATGCCATTTTTCTGCATTTCAACTTTTATTGTGATTTTCATTTGTTCTGCTCAGCTAGGTTGTATTTGGAGTGGCTAATATTAGTAAAATGGTTCCTGTTATTTAAGGTTTTTCCATTTAGTCTGTTTTTCCCAATATGTAATTATTGGGGAAAAATAATTGATATTTGTACCCCATTTGCTAAATTTCCAGAAATTCCCGGCCAATTTAGTTGGATGCTTATCTCTGTGTAATCTGGTCTTGACTTAAACTTGACATTCCCTTTTCCACAAAGGAGAAGTAGATCTATAAAAAGGCTGATCCCAAACTGTGGTTTTGTTTTTTGTAGTAAGTCCACTGGTATGGTAAGTAGAGGTTTTTTTGTTTGTTTGTTTGTTTTGAGACAAAATCTTCTCTGTTGCCCTGTGTTGGTGTCACAGCTCACAGAACAGCAAACTCATGGGCTCCTGCAATCTTCTTGTTTCAGTCTCCCGAGTAGCTGAGACAACAGGTGCCCACCAAAATCCCTGGCTAGTTTTAGAGATGGGGTCTTGTTCTTGCTCAGGCTGGTCTGGAACTCCTGAGTTCAAGGGATTCTCCTGCCTGGCCTCTCAGAATGCTTAGATGACAGGCGTGAGCCACTGGCCTCAAAGTAGAGTTCATTTTGAATATAATAGGCATGGTTCCCAGCCTCAACGAAAATGATTGCCCCTCTCCCACTTTTCTCATATACCTGAACCTGTGAAACATGGTAATATAAAAAAGTAACAAATTAGTGCAATTTAAGTAAGTTGAAATTTGCATAAATATGAAATTTCTTTTTAATATAAAATAGGTGTATTGACTAGGGTATGTGTGTGTATTAATGGTAGGACAGGCTAAGGTCTGATGCAGGAATAATAAACTAAAATATTAGGAGTATAATATAACAAACTATTTCTTCCTCCATTTCCTTTGGCGTTACAGAAAACTCCCTTAAACAAACTGTCCTCCACATCACATCCCTCTCATCCCTATTGCCTCGATGTTAATCTCGTGTCTCTGCCTCCTCAATTCCTGAGGCAGGAAAGAGAAATCACAGGCTTGCACGTTTTATTGCTTCAGCAAAAAGTGACCCATAGCATTGTCTAGAAGGAGAGACACGGCTGATTGCAAAGGGCTGGGACGTGGAAGAGAGTAAAGATAGAGCACAGGGGCATCACTGCCATGGCCAAGGCCAGGTGCATCACTGCCCTGGTCAGAGCTGGGAGCATCACTGCCACGGCCACGGCCAGGTGCATCACTGCCCTGGTCAGAGCTGGGGGTGTCACTGCCATGTCCATGGCCAGGTGCATCACTGCCCTGGTCAGAGCAGGGAGCATCACTGCCACGGCCACAGAGCTGCAGCCATGTGTTCATAAGCACAATACTTGAACTTTCATGTTTTATTTCTCAGAGATTTATTCTGAAATCTCATCTGAATATTTTTCAAATCTAATTTATGGTGTTTAGAAAATAAAGGTTTCTGCTGAGGGTTTTAATGATAATTCATTTCCTCATTTATTCATTTGAAAAAAACAAACAAACAATTACTGAGTAATTTACCCTAGGCCAGATATCAGAGCTATAGAGAGGAGTAAGGCATAGACTTCTGCTCTGAAAGAGTGTACCGATCAGTTCCCGAAGAGCCCCTGTGACGCGCCGTGTACCAGCAGTACATCCCCAACCGTTCAGAAGGCTTGTCATCACCCGTTAGGGGCCAGGTCTTGTGACAGGGACTGGACATAGTAAACAGGAGCGTCTCTAATTTGTAGTGATTATACTTTCTATAGGGGTTAAAGAAGGTATGTAGGGAGCAAAGAAACAAAACAGAAAAGGTTCCATCAGAGAGTAATAAGTACTGTGAATAAAATATTGTTACACCCAGAGAAGAAGCTGGAAAATCTACGTTAAATTAGGCCATCAGAAAAGACTGCCCTACTATGGGCCCATTTATCCAACAGCCTTAACAATCAGTCGTTCCAAGATCTGATCCAGGGACAAGGCATTCTAGGAGGAAACCCCAGAAAAGGCCAAGTTTCTCCTGTGTAATTAGTTAGACTACAGAAGGAAAACCGGGGCACAGAGCATAGAATATCGGAAGGACAGTGTTAGGGGATGAATTTGGAAATTGAGGTAAAATACAGCATGTGTGGTGTGTAGGCTGAGATGAGGATTCTATGATGATAGCATATTTAGGGGCACTAAGTTTGTTCTATGAACTGAGGGCTGGACTGGAGGACAATGAGTCAGCTGACCAAGAAGGGCTGAGGATCAGCATATGCAGGAAACAGTAAGAAGCACATTATTATTAGAGTGGAAAATAAGAAGGAAATGGTTGACATGCATTGGACTGTGCTAAGAATTTGGAGGCATGGAAAACATCGGGACAGCAAATTTAGACCCTCATTTTAATGAGGGGAAACTTTAATGCATATGTAAATATGTATATATGTGTATATATGTACGTGTGTATATAAATATTATATGTGTATAAAAATGAGATTTATTTCATGAATTGGTTCACATGATTATAGAGGCCATGAAGTCCAAACGTCTGCTTTCTGCAAGTTGGAGAACCAGGAAAGCTGATGGTGTAATTCTGTCTGAATCTAAAGGCCAAGAACCAGAGAGGACTTGATGTCCAAGAGGAGCATAAGATGCACGTCCCAGCTCAGCCTTTCTTTTCTGTGGGCCATAATGGTTAAACGGTGCCTGCCAACGTTGGTAAGGGCCAATCTTCTTTACTGAGTGTACCGATTCAAATCCTCTTCTCTTCCAGAAACACCCCCGTTATGTTCATCAGCTGTCTGGGTGTCTCTTCGCCTAGTCAAGTTGACACACGAAATTAACCATCATACAACATTTACATTTTGCTTGCTTTATGAAAAAGATAATTAAAGGATGTTTTATAATTTTTACAATTTGAGACTTGCTAAGATTATTTATTTCATTCCTGTGATTTAAACTTCTTCATTGTAAGTATATACAATGGCATAATTTGAGTTGCTGTGGTTCCTTGTAGGCACTTATTTAAATATTTATCAATTTGACATTGCAGATTTCTTTCCACAGTGTTAATGCAGGAATGTAATTTATGACTTAAATATTTTTATAGGCCCTTTGAAAACTTAGGAGTCCTACAAAACTAGGGTGAATGTGTATGTCTGAGAACAGGGGTCTCTTTCTAAGTGACTGAGGCAGATGAGTGGGAGCTGTCCCAGGAAGAAAGAGTCTTCTTTAAGCATTCATCCAACAAATATTCATAGACTACTCTACTATGAGAAATACTGTTCCAGGTACCAGGGATGGTATCCAGCATCAAACACAAGGTTAAAATAACAACAACAACAACAAAAAAAAAACATGCTTTTATCTTGTGTACCTCACCTTCTAGTGAGAAGAGAGGCAATACATAAGGTAAGTAAATAAAACATAAAGTATGTTTGATAGTGATAGGTGCTGAGAAGAAAAATAAATCTTGAAAGGTAGCTAGAAAATTTGAATAAGGAGCAGCAAATTGAGTTAGGATAACCAGAAAAGGCTTTTGAGTAAAGACGTGATTAACATAAGAGACTGAGGGCTGGACTGGAGGCCAATGAGTGAACATTGGTATATCAGTATCTGGGGGCAAAGTGTTCAAGGTGGAGAGAAAGAAAAATAAACAGGGAGATGAAATAATGTGGTTGAGAAAAAGCAACTTCCTGTCCAGGTGTGGTGAGATTGTCCACAGAGAGGGGCCGGAGCAGGTGACGTGGAGCGGACACTGGAAGATCTCTGGCTTTTTTTTTTTTTCTCTAGTAATGTGGAAAAGGCATTGAAAAGTTTTAAACAATAAAACTTTTGTTTAAAAGTCGACCTGAATTACTTCTTAATGGGATGGATTAGATGAGCCAAAGGTGTTTCTAGGGTGTAGATTCTTATTCGCTGAAAGAGGAGCTTCCATATTCTGAGAAGTGGAGGGCAGGAGGAACAACTTTGTGGTGGAAAGACAGTGGCTAGTTTTGCATATATGGGGTCTGAAATATCCATTAGATGTCCAAGTAGTAATTTCTTCTTGGTCATTAGATACACAAGCATGGAATGTAGAGGAGAGGTTAAGCCAAACAGAAGAATTTCATAATCCATGATATTCAGGATTGAATTCTTGTATTTTGGAATATTTGACAAATAAAAATGTATAGAAGGTATACAATGTGATGACATGATATGCGTTCATATGGTGCACTGAGTACCACAGTCAAATTAATTAGCACCATCCGTCACCTCCCCTAATTCTGATTTTTTCTGTGTGTTGCCTTTGTGTTCTAAGGTCACTTAAAATATGTTGTTTTAACAAATTTCAAGTAAAAAATACCGTATAATTAACTATAGGCCTAATGCTGAATGTTAGATACTCAGAACTTAATTCATCTGATAACTGAAAATTTATCCCTTTTGATCAAAATGTACTCTTTGTTAAGGTTTACTTGATTTATACTCTTAAATTTCTTCCACTTACATTTTTTTGTTTTGCCCCCTTGTCTTCTAACAGTTAACATTCAGCTCATCTTCTTACTATTGGCCTTGAGCATAATCATGTGTATAATATTTCTAAAAATCATCTGTGATGTTTCCTTCTTCCCTACAGTAAATAGCAGATTGATCCCAAGATGTCTCGCCAAGTCGTTTTAAGGTTTATGAAGTGAGTTTAAGCAGATGGTACAATTATTGGGGTAGAGTATGTGTGGTTTTATAAGAAAAAGCTTTTATGTTCAATCAATTTATCAATATGATTTAATGCATTTAAATTATGTTTACTTGAATTTTTTCTGAGTATGTTAAAGAGATAACTGTTTAATATAGTAAGCTATGCACGGTCAGTGCTCATCAGGATTTATCATTCCCTAATCTCCTAGGTCAGCTAATAGGATTCCCATTCAGTCCTCAGGCTGTCATAACTTATGAAATTCAAGTGTATGTTTCAATATGATCTTAGCCGAGGGAAGTCATGTAGCCAGTGAAGCAGAGAGAGAAAAGATTGCCATACTTGAATCTGTACCATCAAAATGACAAAATGGATCTATAATAAACAATAGGTTACTGGCTTCATATGCCTACTTCATCAATTGCAGTGCACAACAGGCAAGTTATTTATGAAATGGGCCTTTTGATAATATATAGCTCTGACTCTCCGCGCCGCCGGTGCCCAGCGCGCTCCTCGGCTCCGCGCCGCCACCATTGACATGCTGCACTGCGGCCTGGCCTGCGAGCGCTGCAGGTGGATCCTGCCGCTGCTCCTGCTCAGCGCCATCGCCTTCGACATCATCGCGCTGTCTGGCCGCGGCTGGCTGCAATCCAGCGACCACATCCAGACGTCCTCGCTGTGGTGGAGATGCTTCCACCAGGGCGGCGGCAGCGGGTCCTACGACGATGGCTGCCAGAGCCTGATGGACTTCGCATCGGGAAGAGCAGCCGCCGCCACGCTCTTCTGTGGCTTTATCATCCTGGTGATCTGCTTCATCTTGTCCTTCTTTGCCGTCTGTGGACCCCAGATGCTTGTCTTCCTGAGAGTGATCGGAGGCCTGCTGGCCCTGGCTGCTGTGTTCCAGATCATCTCACTGATAATTTACCCTGTGAAGTACACGCAGACCTTTAACCTTCACGCCAACCCCGCTGTCACCTACATCTATAACTGAGCCTACGGCTTTGGGTGGGCAGCCACCATTATCCTGATCGGTTGCTCCTTCTTCTTTTGCTGCCTCCCCAACTACCAAGACGACTTTCTGGGCAACGCCAAGCCCAGGTACTTCTACCCACCCGCCTAACATGGGAGCCAGAGCGGAAGAAAATCATCGCTGTGAAATGGTTTCCAGAGAACGAAAATGTTTCCTCCAGCCTACTTTGTATCTATGTTTTGGCAGTGTTCATAACAGTAAATAGTCAGAAATGCTAAAATAATTTAGGAGAAAATGTTAATTAGTGTTACAGTTTCATATTCACCTATTATATGTGTGTGGAGTTAAACGAGATATTTCTTTTCACTAACTACTTGTGCTATGCTGACGTTTCTTTATATCTCTCCATAACATTTATTTTTTTTTTTTTTTTGGTTTTTGGCCAGGGCTAGGTTTGAACCCGCCACCTCCGGCATATGGGACCGGCGCCCTACTCCTTAAGCCACAGGCGCCGCCCTCTCCATAACTTTTAAATTGCACTTGTAAGAGAATACGAACACGAAACTTACCATTGGTAAGGGGAAAATGGGAAGTGTTCCAAGATTTAATAATCTGATCACGTTTCTGTTCATTTCCACATAGAACGGACTGGGTGTAGTAGGGGTAAGAAGAAGACTGATGTAATTGGTAAAAAGTGTCAGTGACCAAACATTCTAAAAGAACTGCAAAAAACGTGTGTGTGTTTAAGCCTTTCACTTTTTAAAGAAGCAAAATAGTTTCCTAAATGCATATCAATTGGTGATAATTATAGTTAATATTCTGAATAATTATGTTTTTACTAAGCTTCATGTTGTGCTGATATGTCATCTAGGAAAGTATTGTTTCATAGTCAAAGCCTGTGGCAATAGTAAGGCCTTTGTAATGGTGAAATGTTAAGATGAAATTTTCTCTTTTAAATTTCTTTATGGGGTTAAGGTGTGGGCAAATGCTGTTATTAATAGATCTGTACTGTTTTGTGTCTATATGTGCAGAACCAGCATTGACTTGATTGAAAGATGGACGGGGTCTAATACATCACGACTGATAGCTCTGATTAGATTGTATAGTAAAGCATTAGGGCAGCCATTCCTATCACTGAAGTGCCATTAAAACCGTCTGAAGAAGTGGCTTGATTTGTTGAAATATCAGGTTTAACTGGGCCCTCATCATGTAGACACCGCTTCTGATAGATGGCAGCTATAAGCAGAAACTACATGTAATTAAAAACCTGGTCTTCCAGTCCCAGCTACTTCGGAGACTGAAGCAAGAGAATTGCTTAAGCCCAAAGTTGGAGTTTGCTGTGAGCTGTGATGCCACAGCACTCTACTGAGGGTGACATAGTGAAACTCTATCTACAAAAAAAAAAAAAAAAAAAAAAAATGCCTGGTCTTCCTGGGTAAACAGATATAAAATGTCTGATGTAAAACATGCAACAGGAGAATTCAGGGATGTGAGTTTCTCTGAGTGACATATATATGATTTGTGTATTTTTTTTTAACATTTATACTTACATAATGAAAACTAACTCATTTTATATATCAAATTACTATTTTGTAAGTTGTGGAATAAACAATTGAATTTTTCCTTATGCATTTTTCCCAATAAACCAGGTATACCAATAAAAAAAAAAAAAAGAAAATATATAGCACTTATGAGTCTCATTTCTAGGTCCTACTCAACAAAATATAGCAACAATATTTATCTATTTAGGACACACAATTACTTTATTTTTTTAAAAAGTGATATCATATAGGAAATATTAAAAAACATAATCTTTATAATAAATGAAACATATAACATCTAAAAATAAGAGTTCAAAATAATCTATGCTGGTGTTATTTATATATGCTGAGAACTGTATATAGAAATAATGCTAAAGATGAATTAACTGCCTTAAGCATGTGTTCACTCTCCATTTGGTCAATATGGCAAATACTCTGGAAGAACGTGTGAGTAACTAGCCCGTGTTCAGCATGTGTCATAAGCAAGATACTGGCTCCTGGCTCCACACGATGATGCCCAAGACTCTGAAAAATAAATAAGTAAAATCATGGCAATATAGTCTCACCAATAAAACAATATGAACTGGGAAAAAGTAATTACAGTTTTATGGAATTTTCTTTAACAACTTCTTCCATGAAACATAAATTCAGTTGATATCATTAGTTTTATATTTTAATGTGGTATTGTGATTTATGAAAGAGCTTCCTAGACTTTTTTTTTTTTATTGTTGGAGATTCATTGAGGGTACAATACGCCAGGTTACACTGATTGCAATTGTTAGGTAAAGAGGGATGGAGGGAGGGGCGTGGGGCCTTGGTGTGTGTCACACTTTATGGGGGCAAGACATGAGAGCTTCCTAGACTTTTAACACTTGACTTCCATCTCCCTCCTTACTGAGGAAGAAAACCTTACAGATGCTCATCAACATCTATACATCATTACCTTCCAGCATTCAGACAGCATGGTATGATCCCACTGATGACTTCATGAGTTAGAAAAAAGAACAATGTATCATATAACTTCAGGTTAAAATGAGCATTTCTGATTTGGATTTTTTAGACCGTCCACAAAATAATAATATTCATATGGGGAAAGGGATCTTAAATACATAATTAGTTTCTAAATTGCTCTAAAGACCCTCATACTCACCTACTTACTGGGTAACATGATATTCATGTATTTAAAAGCACTGTGATGCATGTTATGATCTCACCTAAAATATATTTGCAGCAAGATAGTGGACCAGAGGGCTCATTCAGCGGAGTTGTCCTGGAATGACTGGGGAAAAAGAGAGACCCCAGCCATACATGGTGCAGGGAATTTACCCAGAGTCATAGCTCAGGAACACAGTGAGGAGGTGGTGAGCTGGATATAGCGTATGATCTGGAGCTGTGAAAATCTGATCAATTAGGCAAATGTTTGCAATTGGCTGGGATTGCCTGGCCCCTGCAGTGGTCTGGGATGGGAAGAAGCCTAGTTAAAGCTTTCCATAGTTGGAGGAAGTTGCACATTGAGTGGAAAGCTTGGAAGAGTGGGTGGACTCAAACAGCATACAGCAACCAGATTTGAATACCAGCTGGAGTAGTCTTGCCATAGGTTTGGTTGTTGGCAAGGCAGCCATACTGAGAAGGTCTCAGAGGCCAGAGGGCTTCTGTTGTGGAAAGGTTGTAAGAAGGTCTTAGCAAGGTAATAAAGCATAGCCATCTTAATTCTGCCTGCCAGGATCAGAACTCCACTCTTGGGACGGGCTGAGGGATTCCCACACCCCACAGGAACTGGTGTCAGGGGCTCATGTGAGACCTGCCCCTAAAGGATTCTTGTGAGCTTTAAGATCCCAACCTGGCAGGGTCTGAATACTGAGGAAACAATCAGATGATCACCACCAAGGGCAACTAAATTTGGAATATAGACCATAGAGTTTGTGAGCTGTGCTCTCTGTCACCTAAAAAAACTGCAGTGCCACCTGGTGTCCTGACAACATATTGCAACATACTGTCATCAAGAGCAAGGACTTCTGTTTGAAGCAAAGGAGGCAGGGAGAAGGAAAAAAGGAAAACAAGGAGGTAAATAAGAAGAAAGAAACATGAGGAGGAACCAACAGAAAAATTCAGGCAACATGAACAAACAAAATAAAGGAACTCCCCCAAGGGACCATGAGGCAGCTATTGTGGAAGACTCCACCCATCAAGAATTAATGGACTTGACAGAAATTGAATTTAAAATGTGGATGATGGAGACAATAAAAGGAGTGGAGGAGAAAATGGAAAGACAGAACCAAAAGTCAGATGAGAGATATGTAGAATATAGAAAAGGTATGGTGGAGCTTAAGGAAATGAAGGAGACAATGATGGAATGTAAAGATGCAATAGAAAGTATCAAATATAGGTTAGACCATGTAAATAAAGAACCTCAGAGATAAAGGATAAAATTTTGAGTTCATTCAGGCAGTTAAAGATGCAGAAGAGAGAGAAAGCAGAATAGGTGCTTGGAGAACTACGAGACTCCAGGAAGTGCTCAAACATACATATTATATGGAATCCTAAAGGGCAAAAAGTTTGTCCCACAGGAACGGAAGCTATACTGGAAACTATCATAAATGAAAAGTCAAATTTTACTAAAGAACACAACACAGTCCTTTCAGATGCATTTTGAATCCTAGGTCAACTCAAGCAGAACTTCTCCAAGACATAATGGAATGAACCTGTCTGATTTCTGGATGAAAGAAAAAATTCTGCAAGCAGCAGGTGTAAGCTCCAACTGACCTACCAGGGCAGAGCCAATAGGATACAAGCAGACTTTTTGACTTAAACCTTCCAAGCCAGAAGAGCATGGCCATCCACCTTCAATATTCCTAAACAACAACAAAAAATTCAGCCCAGAATTCTTTATCCTGCTAAACTAAGCTTCAAAATTGATGGAGAAATCAACTCTTTTGCAGATATACAAGCACCAAGGAAATTTGCCACAACAAGAGCAGCTTTACTGGAAATACTTAGACATATTGTCAATACTGAACATCACAATTGACCATCAGAAAAGTAAACATCCAGAAGGTAAAGGTCAACACTTAGTATCCAAATGGCACAAATGAAAAAACTACACAACGGACATTCACAAAATAACATGAATAGCATTCCACCTAACTTATCAATTCTCTTCAAAATGTCAATGGACTGAATTCACTACTAAAGAGGAATAGGCTGGCTGAATAGATAAAAAAAAAAGTCCCCAGGAGATACACCTAGCCTTGAAGAACAAATAAAGACTTAGGGTTAAGGGATGAAAAACAGTTTTCAAGCAAATGGAAATCAGAAGAAAGGAGGGGTTTCACACTTATTTTCAGATAAAAGCGGATTTAAAAGCAACTGATTTTAAGAAAGATAAAGATGAATACTTTATACTGGTCAAAGGAACAATACAAGAAGACATTTCAATTTTAAATGTTTATGCACCCAACTTAAGTGCTCCCAGATATATGAAACAGACCTTGATGGGCCTGAGCAGTATTATATCCCATAACACCGTAATAGTCGGGTACTTTAACATCACTCTTACAAAACTGAGCATATCCTCTAAAACAGAAAGTAAGCAAAGATGCAAAGGACTTAAATGTGACCCAAGAACAAATGGGATTAATAGACATATACAGAATACACCATCCCAAAGCTAAGTAATATACATTGTTCTTGTCAGCCCATGATATGTACTCCAAAATCAACCACTTCCTAGGATGTAAATCAAACCTCAATCAAACCTCTTCTCAGACCACAAGGCAATAAAGGTAAAACTCAACTCCAGCAAAAATGTTCATCCCTACACAAAGACTTGGAAATTAAACAACCTTATGCTCAATATAGTTGGGTTCAGGAAGAGATAAAAGAGAAACTTGTTAAATTCCTCCAACATAACAACAATGAAGATACAAGTTACCAAAACCTGTGGAAAACAGCAAAAGCAGACTTAAGAGGTAAGTTAATCACATTAGATATCTACATTTGAAAAGCAGAAAGGGAATGCATCAAGAAATTCAAGAATCATTTATGGAATTGGAAAAGGAAGAAAAATCTAATCCCAAACCTAGCAGAAGAAAAGAAATAACCAAATTAAATCATACATGAATGAAATTGAAAACAAAAAACCATTCAGAAAACTAATGAAACAAAAAGTTGTTTTTTCAAAAAAGTAAATAAAATAGATAAACCTTTGGCCAGATTAACTAGAAACAGAAAAGTGAAATCTCCAATAACCTCAATCAGAAATGATAAAAGTGACATGACAACAGATGCCAGAGATACAAGAGATGATCTCTGAGAACAAGAAAGTCTATGCCCAGAAATTTGACAATGTGGAGAAAATGGAACTATACCTGAAATCACACCCTCTCCCTAGACTTAATCAAAAAGAAATAGATCTCTTGAACAGACTGATTTTGAGAACTGAACTGAGATGGAAGAAACAATAAAAAAAGTCTCCCAACAAAAAAATGCCCTGGGCCAAACAACTTCATACCAGAATGCTATCGAACATTGAAAGAAGTACTGATACCCATACCTCAGAGACCATTCAAAAAAAATTGGAAGGAATCTTCCCCAACACATTCTATGAAGCAAACATTATCCTGATATCGAAATCAGGAAAAGAGCCAACTAAAAATTAGAATTTCCGACCTATTTCACTCATGAATATAGATGAAAAAATTCTCTATAAAATCCTAGCCAATATATTACAGCCACACATTAAAAAAAATCATTCATCATGATCAAGTAGGTTTCATCCCAGAGATGCAAGGCTGGTTCAGCATGTGCAAGTCCATAAATGTAATTTGCCATATCGACAAGAAAAACAAAGACCCATATGATCCTCTCAATAGATGCAGAAGAAGCATTCAACAAAATTTAGCATCCTTTTCTAATTAGAACCCTTAAGAATATAGGCATAAGTGGCACATTTCTGAGTCTGATCAAAGCCATCTATGACAAACCCACAGCTAATATTTTATTTAATGGAGTAAAACTGAAAGCTTTTCCTCTTAGAACTGGAACCAGACAAGATTGTTCTCTATCACCACTACTATTCACATAGTGATGGAAGTTCTAGCCAATACAGTTGAGCAAGAGAAGGAAAGAAGGGCATCAAAATGGATGCAGAGAAGGTCAAACTCTCCTTCTTTCCCAACAATATAATCTTATACTTATTGAACCCCAAAGACTCAAGCACAACACTGCTAGAAGTAATAAAAAATATAGCAGTTTCTCAGGATATAAAATCAATGTCCACAAATCAGTAGCCTTTGTATATGCTAATAACATCCAAGATGAGAAGCTAATCAAAGACACAATTCCCCTCAGAGTAGTTTCAAATAAAATGGAATACCTATGAGTATACCTAACAAAAGAGGTGAAGGACCTCTATAAAGGAAATTATGAAACCTTAAGAAAAGAAATAGGAAAAGATATTAACAAATGGAAAAATGTACCATGCTCATGGGTTGGGAAGAATCAACACTGTTAAATTGTCTATACTTTCCAAAGCAATCTACAGGTTCAATGCAATCCTTGTTAAAATACCATCATCATCCTTTCAAAATTTGGTAAAAATAATTCTTCATTTTGTATGGAATCATAATAAATCCTGTATAGCTAAGGCAATTCTTAGTAATAATAACAAACCCAGGGGTATCACCCAACCAGACTTTTGGCTATACTGGACCATAGTGATCAGAACAACATTATAGTGGCACAAAATTGGAGACTTTGACATTTGAAAAAAGAAACCATGAGAATAGAAAACCAAATAGAAAATCATGAGATGAAACTAACCTCTTACACCCACTTGATCTTTGAAAACCAACAAGAACATACACTGGGGAAAAGAATCCCTATTCAACAAATGGTGTTGAGAGAACTGGATAACCACATGTAAAAGACTGAAACTGGTCCCACACATCTTATCACTTACAAAAATTGACTCAAGATGGATTAAAGATTTAAATCTAAGGCATGAAACAACAAAAATCCTTGAAGAAAGTGTGGGGAAAACACTCAAAGATGTAGGCCTGGGGAAAGATTTTATGAACAAGACTTCTGTGCCAATTGCAACAACATCAAAAAATAAACAAATGGGACTTAATTAAACTGAAAACCTTCTGTATAGCTAAGGAAATAAAAACCATGCAAACAACCTTTAGAATGGGAAAAGATATTTGCATAGTATGAATTGGAGGAAAGCTTGATAACTAGAGAACTCAAATTAATCAACAAGAAAAGACCCAACGATCTCATACATCACTGGGCAAGAGACATGAATAGAACCTTCTGTAAAGAAAACAGACGAATGGCTAACAGACACATGAAACAATGCTCATCAGCCCTAATCATCAGAGAAATGCCAATCAAAACTACCCGTAGATATCACCTAACCCCAGTGAGAATGGCCCACATCACAAGGTCCCAAAGTTGCAGATGCTGGCAGGGATGTGGAGAGAAGGGAACACTTTTACCCTGCTGGTGGGACGGCAAACTAATACAAACTTTTTGGAAGGAAGTATAGAGAATCCTCAAAAAATCCAAACTAGACCTCCCATTTGATCCTGCAATCCCATTACCAGGCATCTACTCAGAAGAAGAAAATCCTTTTATCATAATGACATTTGCACTGGACTGTTCATCGCAGCTCGATTTACAATTGCCAAAATGTGGAAATAGCCTAAATGCCCGCCAACATAGTAATGGATTAACAAGCTGTGGTCTGTGTATATTATGGAATACTGTTCAGCCACTAAAAAAAGATGGAGACTTTACATCTTTTGTATTAACCTGGACAGAGGTGGAACACATTCTTTTTAGTAAAGTATCACAAGAATGAAGAAGCAAGGATCCAGTGTACTTAATTCTAATATGAAGGCAGCAGATGAGCTCAAAGGGGGAGGTAGGGGAATGAGCAAGTGGGGAGAGGGAAGGAAGGAGGAGGATGGTGGTCACGCTGCATGGCACACCTCTTGGGGGCGGCACACAATTTAAGAAAGACTTTATCTAACAAATGCAATCAGTATAACCTAATTCTTTGTACCCTCAATTAATCCCAAACAATAAAAAAATAAGAAATTTTAAAAATGTATTTAAATAATATCTTTTGGAACTTTCACCTTCATCTTATGTATTTACACAATTGACTTATAATTCTTAAGTCCCATGTTGAGAAAACAATGTTTTTCTTTTCCCCCAAAGTAAATAGAAAAATTATAAGAAAGAGGAAATTAAGAGTATGCCACTTTCACTCTTAATTCATCTCCTGTTTGATTCAGATTAGTTATTTTATTTTTTAAAGACAAAAAGGTATTCTTAAGGTTTTTAGTGCATATAAAGTTAAATAAAATCGGGTGGCACCTGTAGCTCAAAGGTGTAGGGCACTGGCCCCATATGCTGGAGGTGGCGAGTTCAAACACAGCCCCGGCCAAAAACTGAAAAAAAAAACAAAAAAAGTTTAATCAAATCATGCATGCACTTTAGAATAACGTGTCCACTTTAAAGCAGAGTTACCCATATTCCGATGTTCTCATCGTGGTAGTTACAGAATAAAGGACAATCTTCTTTTAACCTTCTTCTAAACAAAACACAGACAAGTTGTGTTTTCTATTATAAATCATTCTTTAATTTTTAAAGAATCCCTACTATAAAAGTATCTGAAAACTCTATAAACCTTTTTGTTCTGTAATTATATTCATTAAAGTACATGTTGAGTAAAAGGAATGGCTGGAACCTGACCTAAACTCTCTGGTTACCCGAGAAACTTCACATTCAAATTCACGTTCTGCCATGTAAATTACTGTAAGTTAAGTCTTTCTGCAGCAGAGTAATTTCCCAGTATACTTTATTATGCATTTAATTTAGTTTTTGGCTGTGGCAAAGGATAAAAGTATGAAAGAATAACTAACAGATAGTGTGTGTGGCTATGGTGAGTGTCAAGTGGGAGAGAGGCAGGGAGGGGAGATTGTGTTTAGTTATTGACAGTAGGTATTCCTGATCTGAATCTTTCATACAGTTTCAAAAGTCAAACCTATAGTTTTGCAATTTTGCAAATGACACACACGTGAAAAAGAACTAATTGGTCTAACTTTGATTTCATAGACTAAGAAAGTGTTTAACAGGTAAGAATTGCATATGGCAGAATTAAGTCTAGAAATAGATTTTGGGATTCCCAATTCAAGGCCTTTTCATTTATACAGTGACTGATTAACTTAAGCATGTTGCTTATTGTAAACACTAAATTGTATGCAACTTTGTCAATTGCTACTTTGACCAGGGGACATTCAAAGAAAAGATTTGATAATTTACTCTAGAAGAAGAAAATTTTATCTTTATCTGCTTTAGCATCAGAGTAAGCTGAGTGGATAGTTTGTAAAAGAAACATAATACCCAAATTTTGGGATAATTTATATTTATCATTTTTGTTGCTTTTTGTTGGATGATCTGCAGGCTCATTGAAATATTTATCTTGCAGGTTAACATTTATCCTCTATACACTGTTTTTATTTTTTTTTTAATTTTTTTATTAAATCATAACTGTATACAATGATATGATTATGGGGCATCATACACTCACTTCGTAAACCATTTGACACATTTTTATCACAGTGGTTAACATAGCCTTAGAATATACACTGTTTTTAAAGTGCTATCACATTTATCAAGTAGAAATTTGCTTAGTAATTTTGTATACCCTTAATGAAATAAATATTGTTTCAACCTTAGTCTTAAATTCAATCCACTAGAGTGTAAGCCTAATATGAGCTGGGGATTGTCTGCTGGGATGCTGGATTCATAGTCCCCAAATCCCTGCCTGTCACAAAAGAGCCTTTACGAAAATAGTCATTGAATGAATGACTGAATCACTTCTGGTTTTCTATGGAGCACATAAAAAATAGATAATGAATTCAATGGAGTTTCAGAATATTCTCAAGAACTTCTGAATTGCTTAGAAAGAGAGAAGAAAAAACGAGACTAACATAATTGCTGAGGCAACAGATTCTATACTCATAGAGTGAAATTGTCTCTATGTTTGGAATCCTGAGAGGGTGTGAATAAAACCATGATGAGGGAGCAGTCTCTTTCTGACTGACGCTGCACATGAAAAGTCTCACGGATATTGAACTATTTTTTGTATATATTCCTCCAGTTCAAGATGCTGGAATGTATAAATTACTTTTTATTCAGAAGGACATTTTTCTTTTCTTAAATTTATATCATCAAGAACCAAATTTTGAAGAGAAATATCAGACCCTCACAGGTAATGTCATCTTGGTCATTGTATATACAAAAGAAAAAAAATCATCCTTTTTTTAATTCATTATGGTATGTAAGGCAATGGTTATAATAGTCTTTGCTCTGTCATTTATTTTTAGTTTCAAGTTAATGTAGAGAACATTTAGAATGCCCACGTGCATACAAAATTGTCAGATTCTTAAACAATGAATTTTCAACCAGTGATGAACTAGGTCAAGTTATCAGCAAGATGAAACCCTGAACATCCTTTGAGATGTTCTTTAAAAAAAAAAAAAAAAACTAGCATACATTCTAAACCTTAATTAAAGGGGTGTGTAGATAATACTTAAATCACTCAAACATGAGCTACAGTCAGGAGTAGAAAATTCAAATAGTCTGACAAAAATCACTACATCAGGCAACATGGTATAAAAAAACAAGCCCGTTACTCCGGATGCTGAGGCAAGAGAATGGCTTAAGCCCAACAGTTTGAGGTTGCTGTGAACAAGTGGTGGGGCGGGGGAGATGAATAATGTTTTTGATTGTTTAATTGCAGATATTTCTTTAGAAGAGTAAAAATAGTTCTAGAATTTTTCCTTTTGATCCTACATCAACTTTCTGATTTAACAACTTTTATTGAGCCTCTAGTATGGTTATATGGTGGACTAGAAAGGAAAAAAAAACAGTTATTGGACTCAAAAATTCATAATCTTATCGATTACGTAACCAATAGTTATGATGCAGAGAAGATACTAAGTGGCATAGGAATGAAGATACTATCAGACGAGCTGGGGACGCTCTTTGTACTGGTAAAATACTATGCATCTAAGATGGTGTTTATAGAGAAGAAAAGGATTTGGGGGGAAAACACTGGATTAGGGGGAAAAAGGAGATTATCTGTGATTTTTATTTATTTTTTTTGAGTTTATTTATTTATTTTTTTATTGTTGGGGATTCATTGAGGATACAATAAGCCAGTTACACTGATTGCAATTGTTAGGTAAAGTCCCTCTTGCAATCATGTCTTGCCCCCATAAAGTGTGACACACACTAAGTCCCCACCCCCCTCCCTCCATCCCTCTTTCTGCTTTTCCTCCCTCCCCATAACCTTAATTGTCATTAATTGTCCTCATATCAAAATTGAGTACATAGGATTCATGCTTCTCCATTCTCGTGATGCTTTACTAAGAATAATATCTTCCGCTTCCATCCAGGTTAATACGAAGGATGTAAAGTCTCCATTTTTTTTAATCCCTGAATAGTATTCCATGGTATACATATACCACAGCTTGTTAATCCATTCCTGGGTTGGTGGGCATTTAGGCTGTTTCCACATTTTGGCGATTGTAAATTGAGCTGCAATAAACAGTCTAGTACAAGTGTCCTTATGATAAAAGGATTTCTTTCCTTCTGGGTAGATGCCCAGTAATGGGATTGCAGGATCAAATGGGAGGTCTAGCTTGAGTGCTTTGAGGTTTTTCCATATTTCCTTCCAGAAAGGTTGTACTAGTTTGCAGTCCCACCAGCAGTGTAAAAGTGTTCCCTTCTCTCCACATCCACGCCAACATCTGCAGTTTTGAGATTTTGTGATGTGGGCCATTCTCACTGGGGTTAGATGATATCTCAGGGTTGTTTTGATTTGCATTTCTCTAATATATAGAGATGATGAACATTTTTTCATATGTTTGTTAGCCATTCATATGTCATCTTTAGAGAAGGTTCTATTCATGTCTCTTGCCCATTGATATATGGGATTGTTGGCTTTTTTCATGTGGATTAATTTGAGTTCTCTATAGATCCTAGTTATCAAGCTTTTGTCTGATTGAAAATATGCAAATATCCTTTCCCATTGTGTAGGTTGTCTCTTTGCTTTGGTTGTTGTCTCCTTAGCTGTACAGAAGCTTTTCAGTTTAATGAAGTCCCATTTGTTATTTTTGTTGTTGTTGCAATTGCCATGGCAGTCTTCTTCATGAAGTCTTTTTTCCAGACCATTATCTTCCAGTGTTTTTCCTATGCTTTCTTGGAGGATTTTTATTGTTTCATGCCTTAAATTTAAGTCCTTTATCCATCTTGAATCAATTTTTGTGGGTGGGGAAAGGTGTGGTTCCAGTTTCAGTCTTTTACATGTAGACATCCAGTTCTCCCAACACCATTTATTGAATAGGGAGTCTTTCCCCCAAGGTATGTTCTTGTTTGGATTACCGAAGATTAGGTGGTTGTAAGATGTTAGTTTCATTTCTTGGTTTTCAATTTGATTCCAAGTGTCTATGTCTCTATTTTTGTGCCAGTACCATGCTGTCTTGACCACTATGGCTTTGTAGTACAGACTAAAATCTGGTATGCTGATGCCCCCAGCTTTATTTTATTACTAAGAACTGCCTTAGCTATACGGGGTTTTTTTCTGGTTCCATACAAAACGCAGAATCATTTTTTCCAAATCTCGAAAGTACGATGTTGGTATTTTGATAGGAATGGCATTGAATAGATAGATTGCTTTGTTAAGTATAGACATTTTAACAATTTTGATTCTTCCCATCCATGAGCATGGTGTGTCCTTCCATTTGTTAATATTTTCTGCTATTTCCTTTCTGAGGATTTCATAATTTACTTTATAGAGGTCCTTCACCTCCTTCGTTAGGTATATTCCTAGATGTTTCACATTTTCTTTGAAACTATGATGAAAGGAGTTGTGTCCTTTATTAGCTTCTCATCTTGACCGTTATTGGCGAATACAAAGGCTACTGACTTGTGGACATTGATGTTATATCCTGAAACATTACTGTATTTTTTTATGACTTCTAGGAGTCTGTGGTTGAGTCTTTGGGATTCTCTAAGTATAAGATCTTGTCATCAGCAAAGAGGGACAGTTTAACCTCTTCTGCTCCCATTTGGGTTCCCTTTATTTCCTTGTCTTGCCTAATTGTATTGGCTAGGACTTCCAGCACTATGTTGAATAGTAAAGGTGACAGAGGACAACCTTGTCTGGTTCCAGTTCTAAGAGGAGAAGCTTTCAGTTTTACTCCATTCAGTAAAATATTGGCTGTGGGTTTGTCATAGATAGCTTCAATCAGTTTTAGAAATGTGCCACCTATGCCTATACTCTTCAGTGTTCTAATTAGAAAAGGATGCTGGATTTTATCAAATGCTTTCTCTGCATCTATTGAGAAAATCATATGATCTTTATTTTTGCCTCTGTTAATATGGTGGATAATGTTTATGGACTTGCGTATGTTAAACCAGCCTTGCATCCCTGGGACGAAACCTACTTGATCATGATGAATGACTTTTTTGATGATAAGCTGTAATCTATTGGCTAGGATTTTGTTGAGAATTTTTGCATCTATATTCATGAGTGAGATTGGTCTGAAATTCTCCTTTTTGTTTGGGTCTTTTCCTGGTTTTGGTATCAGGGTGATGTTTGCTTCATAGAATGTGTTGGGGAAGATTCCTTCTTCCTCAATTTTTTGGAATAATTTCTACAGTACAGGAATAAGCTCTTCCTTGAAGGTTTGATAGAATTCTGATGTGAAGCCATCTGGAAACCAGGGCATTTTTTGGTTGGAAGATTTTTTATTTTTTCTTTAATCTCAGTGCTTGAAGTTGTTCTTTTCAGGAGCTCTATTTCTTCCTGGCTAAGTCTAGGGAGAGGGAGTGATTCCAAATATTGATCCATTTCCTTCACATTGTCAGAGTTCTGGGCATAGAGTTTCTGGTAGTGTTCAGAGATGATCTCTTGTATCTCTGTGTGATCAGTTGTTATTTCCCCTTTGTCATTTCTGATTGAGGTAACTAGAGATTTTACTTTTCTATTTCTCGTTAGTCTGGCCAATGGTTTATCTATTTTATTAATTTTTTCAAAAAACCAACTCCTTGTTTCATTAATTTTCTGAATGATTCTTTTGTTTTCAATTTCATTCACCTCTGATTTGATTTTGGATATTTCTTTTCTTCTACTGAGTTTAGGCTTAGATTGTTCTTCTTTTTCCAATTCCATAAGATCTCTTGTGAGATTGTTGATGTGCTCTCTTTCTGTTTTTCGAATGTAGGCATCTAAAGCGATGAATTTTCCTCTCAAAACTGCTTTTGCAGTATCCCACAGGTTTTGGTAGCTTGTGTCTTCATTGTTGTTATGCTCAAGGAAGTTAATGATTTCCTGTTTTATTTCTTCCTGCACCCATCTGTTATTCAACAGAAGATTGTTTAATTTCCATGCCTTTGTGTGGGGTCGAGCGTTTTTGTTAGAGTTGAGTTCCACCTTTAGTGCCTTATGGTCTGAGAAGATACAAGGTAAAATTTCAATTCTTTTGATTCTATTGATATTTGTTTTATGTCCCAGGATATGATCAATTTTGGAGAATGTTCCATGGGGTGATGAGAAGAATATATATTCTTTATCTTTGGATGGAGTGTTCTATATGAATCTATCAAGCACAGTTGTTCTAGGGTCTCATTTAAATCTCTTATATTTTTGTTTATTTTCTGTTTATTGGAGTAAGAGGAGTACTCCAGCTCTGTAAGAGGAGTGTTAAAGTCCCCTGTAATTATTGTATTATCAGATATCATATTGCTCAGACTGAGTAAGGTCTGTTTCAAGAATCTGGGAGCATTTAAATTGGGTGCATAAATATTTAGAATTGAAACGTCTTCTTGTTGTATTTTTCCCTTGACCAATAGAAAGTGACCATCTTTGTCTTTTTTGACTTTAGTTGCTTTCAATCCACATGTATCTGAAAATAAGATTGCAACTCCTCTTTTCTTCTGAATGCCATTTGCCTGAAAAATTGTCTTCCAACCCTTGACTCGGAGCTTTAATTTGTCTTTTGAAGCCAGGTGTTTTTCTTGCAGCAAATGGATGGCTTCTTTTTTTTAATCCAGTCAGCCACTCATTTGTTCCTGCAATACCATTACTAGGCATCTACCCAGAAGGAAAGAAATCCTTTAATCATAAGGACACCTGTACTAGACTGTTTATTGCAGCTCAATTAATAATCTCCAAAATGTGGAAACAGCCTAAATGCCCACCAACCCAGGAATGGATTAACAACCTGGCTGGAAGTAGAAGACATTGTTCTTAGTAAAGCATCATAAGAATGTAGAAGCATGAATCCTATGTACTCAATTTTGATATGAGGACAATTAATGACAATTAAGGTTATGGGGAGGGAGGAAAAGCAGAAAGAGGGACGGAGGGAGGGTGGTGTGGCCTTGGTGTGTGTAACACTTTATGGGGGCAAGACATGATTGCAAGAGGGACATTGCCTAACAATTGCAATCAGTGTAACCTGGCTTATTGTATCCTCAATTAATTCCCAAC
Organism: Nycticebus coucang; assembly: GCF_027406575.1. NCBI lineage: Eukaryota > Metazoa > Chordata > Mammalia > Primates > Lorisidae > Nycticebus > Nycticebus coucang. The sequence continues at coordinate 29,230,173 of NC_069805.1, read as the reverse complement.
AATTAAAAAAAAAAAAAAACTTGAGAAAAAAATATATATATGCCCTTAAAAGAAGTTCTTAAATGTAAAAATATTGGTAAAGAAAATCCATGGATGTAATGAAAATCGTAAATAATTTGTAACTTTGTGAGGCAGTGATTTGTAGATTTGCATACATAGTTAAGAATAATGGCCTATGTCAAGGATTATTTTGTTTTATTCCCTGAACAACAGAAATATGTAGTATTTCATTTTTTTTAAAAGATAGTTCTCTTTAAATTTGTACCCAGAATCTACGTTTAGGAGGACATGTTTTCGATGTTTTAAATAATTAATTGATGAAAATATCTATGTGTAGCAAGCCACATTTGCTGATGATCAGTAACCTACCTTGACCACATTGATGGAATCATCAACTTCTTGGTGTAAGCAAAGAAACCTTCAAAGATACATTGGGAAGCATATAACACAAAGGAGAGCATTTCCTTCTACTTCTTCCCCATAGATTTTTTTTTTTTCCTGGCTTTCACTGTAATTAATACATATCACACAAACAAGGCTTTAATTCTTGCTTCCTTGACTTGTATTTGTATTGCTGTTTGCATCAGATGCTCAACAGAGGACAAATTACAATTTCAAACTGTATCAAGAATTCCAGTAGTCAGAGGCATCTGATTCAGATAAACTGAGGACATATTTGAAAGAAAGTCTTTTATTGTAGACATGGATGACTTCCTTGATAGCTGTGATGTTTAGCAATAGATCCAGAGGCTGGAAGAGAGGAAATGTTGACCAGTAAAGTGTATTTCAGTGTTTGAAGCACACTAGATTATTGCAAAGTATATTCAGACACAATCTTCTTAAGTTTTAGTAGTGATCCTTACTTTTATATGAAATAATTTTCATAATTAATATACATGTTAACATGTATTTCTTCAGGCCCTGTTATCAGGTAGCGTAATTATACCCTGCCATTAGCTTTATATTATTTAGAACCTCTGTTTTTTGTACATTTACTCCCACACTCAGGCCCACATCTTCATAAAAACCTAATAAAGTACCTAGTTGGTGCTTATCAGCTATTTGTTAAAGGAATAAATACTTGCTTAGTTCAAGGCAGCATGGGATATTAAAAAGAACTAGAAAGGTAAATGGGGCCGGGAAGCTGGCTTTAGATAATAGATTTATCACTGAATTTAGCTCAGAGATTTCTCACAATTTCAACAGAAAGGGGAACTGTTTTGGTTTTGTTTTGACTGTCCAATAAAAGCAGCACCCAGGATGAGAGATTTATCTGGTTCTGAATTCCAGAATTTATCAAGCTACAATATGGTGAAAAATACATGTTTGTTTTTTCAAAAGGGACAGAAACAGTCTTTGGCCCTCAATCGTAACAAACCGTATGAAATTGTTTATCCGGTGAGTATTTTGTACTGAGGGAGCATCAGCGGCATAAAGATCTTGGTCATTGTTTCCCTAGGACTCAGCAAAATTCTCAGCACCTATGAGGATCTCGGTAAATGTTACTTAAATTGTAATATCTCAATATTAATTTAATAGTAAATCAGAGAGAGATCAGTGATTTCAATTCTCCAAAAATAGTGTTAGGTCCCTCTGGAAGAGGACGTTTCCTAGTTCTTGGCTCCCAATGCCAAGAATGAGCACCAGTGCCCAGCCTGCGATGGCTGGTCTTAGAGCGATCAGCACCAACATACATTTATTACAGAACAAAGCACACAAACCATAAGGAAAATATGTCTCAAGAGCAAGACAAGACAGGTCGCTCTCCACCCTAAGTCTGAGACCGAGTCCACCTGAGTCTGAACACACCGTCTTCTACCTGCTATCTGCTTCGTCCCACCTTCCCAGGGCAGGATTGATTGAGTGGCTATCGCCTTCGGGCTAACTGACAGGTTAGGGTCACACAACTAAACTTCCAAGACGCAGTTGTCCTCCCTGGAACCTCCCGCAGGAACCCAAAGGGCTGAAATTTGCACGTTTAAATACCCGATGAGCCCAGTGGGCCCAGGTCAGTGTAAGGTCACGAGGGGCTCCTCACTATGTCTTCCGACTGGACAACAATCCTCAGGTGGCACCTTGGTTCCTACTCCCCGCCTGCCACACCCCTCGGTCTCTGTCCTTCCCAGGAGAGAAGCCAGGTGTTGCGGGTGGGCAAGGAGGTCTGTCTCCTCCCAGGCCCACCTTCCCCGCTTCTCAAGGAGAGAAGCTGGAGCCCGAGGCAGCATGTCGCTCCACCCCCAAGGCAGAAAGGGGAAAGCTGGAGGCCGCGACTGCATATACCCCCTCAGGCGTTGAGGCCCCGAAAAGTGGGACAGGCCACGTGCTTGGTGGCAGCGCCAGCCCAGGCTGCTGCTTCTGGAATGGAGCCTGCTGGCGGTGCAGGTGCTGGGGCTCGTCCTCTCTCGCTCGCTCGCTGCTGCTGCTCCTGCAGCCCCTGCCCCCAGGGTGACAGCAGGGTCCCACACTAACTTGGGAGGCACCTCCACAGGCTGTCTCCTTCCCCGCCTGGGGCAGGCCTGTTTGGCGTGAGCCTGGCCGTGTCCCCTTGCCGAGCAAGAGGAAGTGGCAACTAAACCAGACCAGCACCGCCTAACAGTAGTACAACTCTACTAGTGGCTAAAATGTATATATAATCCCTGAAAACTAGAAATAGTACCGTAGGGCCATGCCTAGAACACGGTTTTGATAACTATCAAGATAGACTCCTGGTCGGTTGGAGTCTGCCTGTCCCCACTGTGGTCCCTTTTATCTAGTGGAACAGTCTAGAATCCAGACTCCAGATAGAGGCCACGGGAACAGGCTGCAGATAGTATGTGAGGTGTACAATCATTGTCTTGTGTCAGCCAGAAACTTTTAGGACTTTAAAATTTGGATGACATTCATTTATAATATGAAATATTATCCACAGAACCTTCGATTTCAAACACTCCTGTCATTTAACTGGGACTCATAAGAAAAAAAGTTACTGCAGAATGCCTTTGGTTCATAACTTAAAACAAATAAAGACTGGTTGGATGATCCACCAGGAGGAGGGGAGATCCGGCTCGCTGCAGCAAGGGTCAGAGGGTAATCAGGCAGGAAAGCAGGCATGTTCAGTGTGCAAGGCTATCGGGAAGTTTCTTTCGTCTGGAGGATTGGGAGAAGAGAGTTCCCTGGTCTGTGGCTGGCACAGGTCTAAGTAAACAAGCAGGAGGACAATTTGAAATGACTGAGTCACTGATAGCTATTTAGTTTAAACTGAGCAGGTGAGCAATGACAGGGTCTCCAGTGGGTCTCCAGCTATGGCTGTGCTGGTAATTGTACTTTACACTGCAGTGTAGTCTGAACTAAAATGACGCAAAGAAATGTAAAATTATAAATGTCTTCTCTGCCATTTTTCCTTTTTCTCTGGGCATGGAAAAATGCCAAAATGATTACTGGATTTGTCTCATTATGTCCTGATAAAAGAAAGTTTTTCTTTAAAGGAAGTTTACCTTTCTGCTACTTTTACTGTAGCAAAGCCTTTCGACCTGGTGTGTGCGTGCGTGTATGCATGCGTGGTGAGTGCGTGTGTGCGTGCATGGTGAGTGTGTGCGTGTGTGCGTGCGTGTATGCATGTGTGGTGAGTGCGTGCATGCGTGGGCATTGCTGAGCCTCCTGGGTTCCTTTGGCCGAGCCGAGTCCCCGCTTTGCAGATTGTTCAGTGTCGGGGTGAGTGGATGTGGCTTCAGGGCAGGGCGGAGGGTTGCCTTTCTTTCCCATGGAGGCCCTGCAGCCTGTTTCAACAATTTTTTTATATTAAATTTTTTTTTCTTAAATCATAACTGTACATTGATGCATTTATGGGGTTCAGTTTACTGATTTGATATACAATGTAAAATGCTTGAACTGATCAACACGTCTATCACAGTTATATTCTTTTATTTATTTATTATTTGGGGCAGTTTCACTATGTCTCCCCCTGTAGAGTGCTGTAGCGTCACAGCTCACAGCATCCTCAAACTCCTATGCTTAAGCAATTCTCCTGCCTCGGCCTCCTGAGTAGTTGAGACCACAGGCGTCCCCCAAAATGCTGGGACTATTTTTTGGTTGCTGTTGTCATAGGTGTTTAGCAGGCCTGGGCTGGGCTCGAACCCGCTTGCTTCAGTGTATGTGGCCGGCACCAAGCCTATATTCTTTTCTTAATACTTTGGAAATTTACATTGCATTGTGCGCATTAAGTGAGGTCCCTGCCTAATACCCTCCCTCTTCTCACCTCCCCACTCTTCTTTCTACTTTCTGGACTATAGTTATGTGGAGTATTGAATACCTTGGATACCTTTTTTTCTATTCTTGAGAGACTTTGCTAAGAAGAATATGTTCCACCTCCATCCAGGTAAGCACAGATGATCAAAAATCATTTTACAACAAAGACATTTGCACCAGAATGTTTATTGCAGCCCAATTTGTAATTGCCAAGTCATGGAGACAGCCAAGTGCCCATGAACCCATGAATGGATTAACAAATTGCAGTATGTGTATAAGATGGAAGACTATGCTGCTTCAACGATTTTATTGCTCAGTTTCTATTTGACTTCTCTAAATGTAGTTTTGAAATGTGTTTTAAGCTCTTAATCCCACTAGATATCCATAGTTTATTTCTTAATGTAAGGTAACCTCTTTTTCATTTGAAAAATATCTAAACACCCCCCCCCCCATTTTGGCAGCTTTTTTTGTTGTTGTGCTTTATGACATAGGGAGATACAAAGTGGTACAGGAAGAGTAGCTAATAGGGGAAGGAGATGTAATGCCGCACACACACAGTCATTGCTATGAAATGTCTGCAACACCCAAGGTCATCAGTGGCTGACTCTTGAGAAAGCGCAGTAATTACTTGCTACATGCAAGGATGCATGTGTGATGGATTTTAAAATACTGTATTTTTAAGCTAAGATAATTTTTGAAAAATATTTTGTATCAGTATAGAAAACAGTTTATAACTATTTGAAGTTATAAATAGAACTATTTTAAAAACAGAGTGTCATGTCGTTCTAGGTACTAATGTAAAGCAAGAAATTACTTAAAAAAAATTTTTTTTGAGAGTCTTACTTTGTTGCCCTCGGTAGAGTGCCCTGCTGTGGCCTCATAGTTCACAGCAACCTCCAACTCTTGGACTCAGGCAATTCTCTTTCTTCAGCTTCCCAAGTAGCTGGGACTACAGGCACCCACCAGAATGCCTGGTTGCTTTTTTGTTGCAGTTGTTGTTGTTTAGCAGGCCCGGGCCAGGTTGGAACCTGCCAGCCCTAGTGTATGTGACCATTGTCATAATCACTGAGTCTTAAAATTCTTACTATATTTTAGTTGAGGTTTTTTGACCTATTTATGGCCTGCAGGGTGCATGTGTATTATTGGAGAACTATTTTGCTTATCTGTGGTATAGGATATTGCAAAAATTATGCCCAAACCTTTTCTTTTTTTTTTTCTTTGCTCATCAGCTTTTGTGGGTTTTTGTGTATTTAATGGTGGCCCAAGGCAACTCTTCTTCAGATGTGTAGCAGAGAAGTCTAAAAGGCTGGACACTCCTTTAACATATTTTGGAATAGACTTTCACTCAAATCAGAATAGTCTGATCCTGTAAAAGTTTGGCTTTATTATTGTCATCACCTCTGTTTCACACAAGGTATTTTCTTCCTTCAGCTGCTGCATATCCTGTCTCTTCAATCAGAGACTTTCAACAGAGATTGTGAGGGGCTGAATTGTTTCCTCAAAAAAGTCATGTTTTATAGTTCTAACTCCTGGTTATTTAGAATGTGACTGTATTTACAGATAGGATTTCTAAAAAGAAACGTAAGTAAAATGAGCATGGGTAGGCTCATGTGGGTAGGCTCAAATCTAATATGACTGGTTTCTTTGTAAGACTTTGAGAAAAGGTCTTTGATGTAGACCAAGAAGTGACTTGTGAGTAAAAAGAAATCAATCCTGCTGACATCTTGATCTCGGAATTTCCAGGCTTCAGAACAGTTACAAATAAATTTCATTTTTTAAGCCATTTAGTCTGTGGCATTTTGTCAGAACAGTGCTAGTAAACTAATCCATTAACTCTCTTCTGATATTGGGCAGGCCAGAGACTTCCTTCTCTCACCCTGGAGGATAATGGGCTGTTAGTCTTTCCCTTTAGCAAGATTCTTAATGCTTTTTCTTCCACAGACTCCTTTGGCAGACTGACACATGCTATGGATCCCTTCTCAGAATACATTTTTATAATTTAATTTTGTTTTTTTTGAGACAGAGTCTTGCTCTTTTGCCCCAGGCTGGAGTGCCGCAGCTTCAGCCTAGCTCACAGCAACCTCAAACTCCTCTGACTTCAAGCAATCCTCCTGCCTCAACCTCCCAAGTAGCTGGGACTACAGGCGCCAGAGTGAACTTAAACTGTTGAGCTCAAGTGATCCTCCCATCCTGGCCTACCAGAGTGCTAGGATTATAGGCATGAGCCACTGTGCCCAGCCCCAGATTCTATTTTAAATGGACACAATAAAATGCATAAACTTACAAAGGGCACCAATGTTATGGAAATTAAGTTATCAAAATATTTTTACATGTAATGCTTAAGATCATGAGTGTTCCTATTAACACAGTGAATAGTGATATCTAGCAAACAAGCCTAATTTAAATGGTGATGAGCCTAAATAATATTTTGAGCTACGTATAACAATTGTAAAGTTACATGAAATATGTATGTATATGATGACAAAGGAACAAGTACTACTTTTACTACTGTGGTTTATTTCCTGCGTTCAAACCGGGAAATAATAAAAATTTCACTTAGATGTTAGTGATGATAAATATGCAATTTGTTTTTCTTCATCCAAGTTCACAGAGTGGAATTAAGAGGTCCTGTCTTAGGGCGGCGCCTGTGGCTCAGTCAGTAAGGCACCGGCCCCATATACCGAGGGTGGTGGGTTCAAACCCGGCCCCGGCCAACTGCAACCAAAAAATAGCCAGGTGCTGTGGCAGGCGCCTGTAGTCGCAGCTACTCGGGAGGCTGAGGCAAGAGAATCGCATAAGCCCAGGAGTTGGAGGTTTCTGTGAGCTGTGTGAGGCCACGGCACTCTACCGTGGGCATAAAGTGAGACTCTATCTCTACAAAAAAAAAAAAAAAAAAAAGAATTCCTGTCTTAGAACATAATAAGAGAATCATTTCCATTTGTATAAAAAGCTAAGGATTTGAGACCACCAAGTAGAATGTTCATTTTGGGTAGTAAATTTGCACAGATCAAGCCCTTTTTTTGCCTGTTCTCCTTTGTAACCAGTGGTGTGTGTTTGCAAGGTAGTGAAAAGGAAAGAATAATCTGTGATTAAACCTAAAGAAAACCTTTGCTGGGCTGTAAGATAGTTACCCTTGATAACTAATGGAACTTCAAAGTGTTTAGGGGAGGATGTGCATTCTAGGCTGTGCAACTGATTTTGTTGGAAACTTTAGAAGGTCTTCAGTTTTGATTTGCAAAGGCAAAGTGGCATTGGGGGGTGTACAGTGTGTCTCCTGGGTCACTTATGTAGCTGGGTGAGGACATTATCAAAAGCTTCTTTCTGTCCAACATTAGCATAGATGACATAACCAAGGAACAGAATAGAATGTGTGTTTTGGTGGATCAGTGTAGAATTGATGAAGCTATTGCAGTTATTTCCACATGTGACAGTGATTTCTTACTCTCTCTGATTGCCATACAAATCTTATTTACCAGGAAGATTATGTGTCTAAAGCATTATTTCATAAGATATGTACTCTGCTGCTGGACATTGAATTTCTTTTGCCTTTAGTCTGTCTGTGTATAAAATGGATAAATCAAAAATACCTGTTGTGCTTTATTAAAAAATGTATATAAAGCATCAGCTGTAATATAGCAATACATGCAAAAGCCATTAAATATAAGCTGTGAAATGCAATGCAAAGACAAGGTGACAATATGATACTAAAAATAAACATGCTGAACACTTTACTAGCAATTGCAAATTAATGTAGCCTTCAAGATTTATTTAGTCAAACAATTTTTAACAGGAGTGATGACAATATTATTTAATGAGAAATATTAGGATTATAAACCTTTAGTTAAAAAAAATCCTAACAATGCCAACCTTTTTTAATAGAGATGTGCTTTCTGGGTGGCGCCTGTGGCTCAAGGGGTAGAGCGCCAGTCCCATATGCCGGAGGTGGCGGGTTCAAACCCAGCCCCGGCCAAAAACCAAAAAAAAAAAAAATAGAGATGTGCTTTCACGTGGACTTAATAACAACAGGATAGAATCCCTTGATATGAGGAAGCTTTTTCCTTCCTACAGTTCTAGCAAGAGTTAGACCTTAAATTGAGCATTTAATCCAATCTAATGAAAGATTTTTATTTTCATATAATTAGGAAGCAGAATCTCAGATATGACTTTGTAGATGAAATCTAACTACCTATTAAGATCTTAGGAGATACTTACAAAGAGGTTAGTGCTGGTCAGGCTGGGGTATATACAAGTTTTAAAAGCTAACAGGTGTGGTGACAGCCTTGCTGGAAAAATCCCTGAGAAAAAATTTAAAACTGGATAGTGACTGATGAAAACAATGAGATTCTAAGTATCTTTATCACTGTTAAAGAACTGAAAAATCAGATTGATTCCTCTTGAAGGCAGGACCATATTAAGAAATGTCAAGTTGGTAGGGGTTCCTAGAGGAAGGAAGCTGTATAATTTTTGAACAGTAGGTTATGATGGCCTTAGATGTGATAATTTTGACAGTGTATTTGTGATGGTTGAGTCAGAACAGGTCAATTAGCTTTTATTTATTTATTTTTTTATTAAATCATAGCTGTGTACATTAATGTGATCATGGGGCACCACACACTAGTTTCATAGATGGTTTTACACATTTTTCACCTTAGTAACTTAACCAAATGCTTATATATGGTAGTTTAGAACATTTAGGTCTGTAGCATTTTATTTTAAAAATTGAGCAATATTTAATTAATTCTAATTCATTAAAATAATGTTAAGGGTTTGTTTGCATTCATCAAATTGCAACACTTCTTGCAATTTAGAATAATTAATGAGGAAACTAAATTCAACAATAACTAAGGATATTTAAAAGGATAGTGTTCATCTACATTGACCTGAGAGAAATATGGAACCCTGCTAAAAATAGTGTAATTATAAAAGCCATCATATGATTCTAGAGCTGGGGCAGAAAAACTTAAGATGGGCCTGGGGCATCTTTTGTTGCCAGAAAATAAAAGTATGCTAAAAAAATGGGGCATATTGAAAAGACCTGGGAACAAACCGAAAGAACTTCCAGTGGCCAAAGTTGGGACAATGTAATCGAATCAACAATATAAATGGTATACATAAAAACATAAACAAAAAATAGATATTTGGATTATACCCCAAAGCTAAAATAGATACTTATGAAGCCATACTGGACACAAACACATTCGTGAGTAAACATTTAAGTGGGGTGGAAGTGACAACTTTTCATTACAACAATATTTCAATGAGTAAATCCAGAAAGAATGAGGGAAATAAAACAATCAACATTTGAATACCAAAATAATTGCTTTAACCAAGATCTGCTGATAGATGTTAAAATCGGTGAATAAAAGTGTAAACAGAAACAATGTTTGCCTTAAAGTATCAGATACTGCATTAATCAACGATCAAGATTAACAGCTATTAATGTCATCTACTTTCGTATATGAGGCACTGAGAAGGGTGTGTGACCTCTGCTGTCTTTCCCAGTAATAACTAAACTCAATCTAATAGTGAGAAAATATCATACCCAGATCATAGGATAGTCTGTGAAATAATTGTCCATTATATTCAGAGTGTCAAGGGAATAAAAGCCAAGGAAAAACTGAGGAACTGCCCGAGATTGGAAGAAACTAAAGAGGCGTGACAACTAAATACAATGCAGGATCCCTGGTTGAATCTGGAACAGGAAAAAAGTGAAAAAACACAGAAACCTAAATACTGTGCTTAGGTTAATAGTATTGTACCAAGGTTCTTTTCTTAGTTTTGATAAATGAATGGGCTGTGGTTATGTAGATGTTATTATCATAAAGGGAACATGAATGAAGGGCACATATATAGAATCTCTCTGTACTATTTTTACAACTCTTCTATGAAGTGTAAACTTAGCTCAACATTAACTTTCTTTAAAGCTCTTAGAATATACATATCTAATTATAAGATAATAGCTACACTTACACAGAAGTATGTGGCAGATATTGTTACAAGCGTTTTACATATATTGAGTTATATAATCTTTACAGTGTTATATTGTAGATGCTAGTAGCATCACCCAGTAAGGATGAGAAAAGTGAGGTAAAGAGAGTTTTATCCTGAGGTCATACTTCTACTTGATGGTGAAGCTGGGACTTCATCTATAGAATGTGTAATCATAACTACTCTTTAATGGACTTCACAACAAGTGAGTTACCTATAAGAAATATAGTTGCCGGCTCGGCGCCTTTGGCTCAAGCAGCTAAGGCACCAGCCACATACACCTGAGCTGGCGGGTTCGAATCCATTCTGGGCCCACCAAACAACAATGATGGCTGCAACCAAAAAATAGCCGGGTGCTGTGGCAGGCGCCTGTAGTCCCAGCTACTTGGAAGGCAGAGGCAAGAGAATCACTTAAGCCCAGGAGTTGGAGATTGCTGTGAGCTGTAATACCATGGCACTCTACCCAAGGTGACAGCTGGAGGCTCTGTCAAAAAAAAAAAAAAAAAAAGAAAAAGAAAAAGAAATATTGTTGCCATAATGATGTTACTTGAAATACCTTGTGAATTTATTTGTGGGTGTGTGCAGCATGTCCCTTTCCATAACCTAAATGTTAGCAAATGTTTGTCTTTTGATAATGTGTTTGATTTTTTAAAATCATTCAGGCCAACTTAGCTATGCAGTTTGAAATAAAAAATAAGGTGGTCAGGTCATATAGAAGTAATGACTCTAGTAGTCTTTTAAAGTAACTGATTTAACTTGTAAAGAAAATGTTTTAAATATTTAACTCTATTAATATATATGACATGTAATACTGTTTTGCAACCGGATTTTTTCATTGACTATTATATCATAAATATCTTTTCATATCTATACTTTTCTGCATTGTTTTTGATATGAAAAAACACTTAATTTTATGAATACAATAGACTTAGAATTGACTTACAGTCAAGCATCTATTTGGAAATGGGCTCTGTTTTCTTAGAAACAATACTCTTATGAAGTTCTTTCTATATATTGTGTATTCTTGTATCATTTTCCACTCATACTTGATATACAGGGTGCACATAAAGTTTGTGTATAACTATTTAAAATTGCACATGAACTTTATGGATGCCCTATATATGAATGAAAAAATGATAAATATATAATATTAATATATAAAATATATTGTAGAAGTATATTAGTATTTTAAATTAAAATATATATCAACATTTCACATTAAAATATATGTCAATATTAAATATTGAATATATTAATATATATATATAAACCCACTGCTTGCTAGCCACTATTCTACATACTAGGGATACCACAGAGCACAAATTAAATCATCCTTGATTTAATCTCCTATTAAATCTGCTATTAGTCTCATCTGCTGAAATTTTATTTCAGCTATTACATTTTTCAGTTCTGAAGGGCTGATTTTTAATATAGTTTCTGTTTTTCAGCTGAAGTATCTTACTGTATTAAGACTGAGCATAATTTCCTCTACATCCTTGAGTATAAACGTAAGAGCTCTTTATACATTTTTCCTACTAATTTCAACATCTGGGTTACTTTAGAATGGGTTTTCATTAGTTGCCTCTTATATTGAATATTGATCATGTTTTTCTAATGAAATTTGGTTGATGTGCTAGACATCATGAATGATGGAATGTAAGGACTTCGATTTTCTTGTGTGCTTCCAAATGTGGGTGTATCTGCCGTGGTTTTGGGTGTTGTCCAGAATCTCAAGATAGTTGACGTGTTTTGTAGAATTTCTATTTGCCATTTATGGGATAGTTGGTACAACAGGGCAATGACTATAAATATAATTCTATGTAAACTCATTCTTGAAAGGGTTTAAAATGTTTTGAGCATCAGAGTAGTAATAATAATTTTTAGAACAGACTATCATTTGGGCATATTACTTCTTTGGACTTTGTTTAAATTTTATACTTTATAGTTATATTCTGTAAATGAATATTGTTAGCTTTTTCATTTCCCATTTTTTGTATGTTAATACATATGATATTCCAAAGAGGTTTTCTTCTTCATAAAAGTAGATTAACATTAAAAATAATAAATTTAGGTAAATGACTAATTTATTCTGAGTCACAAGATAGTTTAGGTAACTTTAATTGTATTATACTCCAATTATTTGAAAAAGATATATATAGCTTATGCGTAAACTGTGTGATTAATAGTAGGAGCTAGAATATAAAAAGAGAACAAAACAAAATGATGACATTTTCTGTTTTCTTAACTGTATCATTACCACTCTATTTTTATTTATTTTTTATTTATTTATTTATTTATTTTTGTAGAGACAGAGTTTCACTTCATTGCCCTTGGTAGAGTGCCGTGGCGTCACACAGCTCACAGCAACCTCCAACTCCTGGGCTTAGGCAATTCTCCTGCCTCGACCTCCTGACTAGCTGGGACTACAGGCACCCGCCACAACGCCCGGCTATTTTTTTTTGTTGTTGTTGCAGTTTGGCCGGGGCTGGGCTTGAACCCGCCACCCTCGGTATATGGGGCCGGCGCCCTGCTCACTGAGCCACAGGCGCCGCCCATAAAAATAGTATGTAGGCATACCCCCAGGTATATGTTTTGGTTTCAGACCACCACAATAATGTGAGTATCGCAATAAAGCAAAAACTGCAATACAGCAAGTCAAGCAACTGGTCTGGTTTCCCAGTGCCTGTAAAGGTTATGTTTATACTATATCACAAGACAGGTGCAATGTTTTATGCCTTTTATCCTAGCACCGTGGTAGGCCAAGGCAAGCCTGGTTGATATAGTGACAGTCCATCTTTATAAAAACAACAACAACAAAACACTTCTGTAGGCTGTTACATGTGAAATAGCATTATGTCTATAAAACACATACAATTAAAAATACTTTCTTGCTAAAAATGCTAATGACCATCTGAACTTTCAATGACTTATGACCATTTTGCTTGGGAAGGATCTTGCCTCAGTTTTGGCTGATCAGGATGCTGGCTGCTCAAGGCTGGGGTGCTGTGGCTTCTTCTTAATTAATGAAGTTGTCTTATTTCACTTATCAGTTGACTCTTCCTTTTACTACAGATTCACATGTAACATGTGATGCTGTTTGATAGCATTTTATCCATAGTAGAGCTTCTTTCAAAATTGAGGTCAATTCTCACAATACTCGCCTCTCCTTTATCAGCTAAGTTCAAGTAATATTCAAGGTGCCTTGTTATTTCAATGTGCTCACTCCTTCACCAGGAGTAGATTCCATCTTAAGAGACTACTTTCTTTATTTGGAGGTGGTATATTACATTAATAACTTTTTTAAATTTTAGTAAAATGTATATAATATAAAATTTGCCATTTTAATCATCTTCAAGTGTACAATTTAGAGGCAGTAAGTATATTCATAGAGTTGTGAAAACATCACCACTTTCTATTTTTAAAACTTCCATCACCCTAAGACAGAAACTCCTTACCCATTAAAATAGGTTTACCACAGGCTCAGAGGAGGAGGGAATGGGGTTATTAATTGATGGATACCGCTTTCTTTGTTCACTTTTAGGAAGCAACTCCTTATCTTTCAAAGTTTGATTATGATACTGCAGCAATTTAGTCACATCTTCAGACACCCCACATCTATTTATGCCTTCCTGGGTATTTCTACAACATACAAGGGCTGTCTGGAAAGTATCCAGTCATGTGATAGGAAAAGAGACATTACGGCTGGATACTTTCTGGACATATGCCACTATTTCCTCCATTGAAGTTGTGGATCCCTCAGAGTCATCAATAATATTTAGAATTAACTCTTTCCAAATTACTGTAAATGTTGGTATTTTGACTTCCTCCTATGAATCACAAATGTTTCTTATACCACGCACAATGGTGAATCCTTCCCAGAAGGTTTTTAGTTTAGTTTGTGCAGATCCATCGGAGGAATCACTGTCTGTGGCTGATAACCTGAAAAATGTATTTTTTTTTTTTTTTTTTTTTGTAATTTTTGGCTGGGGCTGGGTTTGAACCCACAACCTCCAGCCTATGGGGCCGGTGCCCTACTCCTTTGAGCCACAGGTGCCACCCAAAAAATGCATTTCTTAAATAGTAAGACTTGTAAATCAAAATTATTACTTGATCTATGGGCTGCAGAATGGTTGTTTTAGCACAAAAACAATACTCATCTGTGTATCTCCATTAGAGCTCTTGCATTGTGAATGGGCAGTAATATTTTGAAAAGAATCTTTTTCCTTTCTTTTTCTGAGCAATAGATTTCAACCATGGGCTTGAAGTATTCAGCAAACCATGCTGTAAACAGATGTGCTGTCATCTAGGCTTGGTTGTTTCATTTCCAGAGCAAAGGTAGAGTAGGATACTTCGGATGGTAAATGAGCATTGGCTGGCTTCAGTTTAAGGTCACCAGCTGTATTGACGCCTAACAAGAGAGTCAGCCTGTCCTTTGAATTTTTGAAGTCAGGCATTGACTTCTCTCTAACTATGAAAGTCTGAGATGGCATTATATTCCAACATAGGGCTGTTTCGTGTGCACTGGAAACAAAATATATGTTTAGTGTGGTCACCTTCAACAGTGATCTTAACTAGATCTTCTGCATGGCTTGCAGCAACTTTACATCAGCTCTTGCCACCCACCTTTAACTTTTATGTTATAGAGATGACTTCTTTCCTTAAACCTCATGAATCACCTGAATCAACCTCTGCTAGCTTCAACACCTCCAGCTTTCCTCACCTCTCTTATCCTTCATATTTGAGAGAGGGTTTTACACTGGGTTAGGTTTGGGCTTAAGGGAATATTGTGGATAGTTTGATCTTTAATCCAGACACTAACATTTTCTCTATATCAGCAAAAAGGCTGTTTCACTTTCTTATCATACCTGTGTTTGTTGGAGTAACACTGTTAATTGCCTTCAGCAACTTTTCCTATTCATTCATAGCATGGATAGCTGTTCAGTGCAAAAGGCTTAGTTTTCAGACTTACCTAGACTTTTGACATGACTTCCTACAAAGCTTACTCGTTACTAGCTTTCGATTGAAAATGAGACGTGTGTGAATCTTCCTTTCGCTTGAATACTTAGAGAGCATTGAGGATTATTAATTGGCCTAACATCAATATTGTGTCTCAGACAATAGGGAGGTCGAAGGAAAAGGAGAGAGATAAGTGAATGGCAAGTCATTGAAGCAGCTAAAACACACACAGTATTTATTGACTGTTTATTTTTGTATTTGGATATAGTTTGTGGTGCTGCAAAACAATTATAATGACATCAAAAATCACTGATCACATATTATAACAGATATAACAGTAATAAAAGGAAATATTATTAGAATTATGAAAATGTGGCACAGTTATATCAAGTGAGCACATGCTGTTGAAAAATAGAGCAGACAGACTTGTTGATGCAAGGTTGCCACAGGTGTTCAATTTTAAAAAATGTGGTGTCTACAAGATACAGTAAAGTGGAGGACAATGAAATGAGGTATGCCTGTATACTGACGGTGCACAACCTGCTGTTTTCAAATATGTGTACATTGTGTCATTGCCAATTTCTGATTTAAAACCCTTTATTATATATACAGATTTATAAATTTCCATGCTGAAATTCAAGGCCAAAATATTTTCAAAGTAATTTTGTAATGGTTTTCTTTAAAAGAGAAAAAAATAGGATTGTATGACTTTTAAAGATGAAAATATTTTCAGCTTGGTAATAGAAATGGAGACAGAATCACATTGATATTTCATATGAAAAATTGTCCTTCCCGTATTTCTCTCTTTTTTTTGAATAACAATGTCAATCATAATAAACTATTTTCTTTTTGACTATATAATTTCCCATTTGCACTTAGGAAAGGGAAAACTAAAGATTGCTAAGATTTCTTTCTGACGTCCATTTTTTGTAATTAAAATAATCATTAGCAATTAAATTATCATAGGATGTTTCTTGTCCTTTATAATGCTAACAGAAAACCCTTGTTTGCTATGCCTTACTAACTTTCATTGCCTTTGAAAGGAATTCTCTGCTCTGTAATTGACAGGAATTCTTGGGAGATAAAACTCTAAATAGATATTTAAAAATGAAAAAGAAAGGCAGAAAATCAAATAGAAGGAATCAGCTGCAGTTTCTGATTTTGTTTCCTAGCACTTAATTTCCATTCCTGGAATGCTCAAACATCCAGTCCTAGTTGGAAAGTTTTATCTTTATGAGCTATTTTTAATGAGGCACAGTGAGAAGGTGATTTCAGATTTATCATGTGCCCTGTATCTGTTCATAGTGATCTTTAAGTAAGAAAAATAAATATAACAGTTTCTGTAGTACCTGCTAATACATTGTTGACAGTGAGTGATAGGAGGACTGCTAGTGGTTACCGAATGAGAACTTACATACTTTGGGGTAAGTTGAAATTTTTACACCCACATATAAACACAGTACATGGAGAAAACTAAAAGGAAGTTCCCTACATATGCATGTCTATAAGAATCTAGACTCATCTATATCTACATAATTATTTTTATGTCATATGAACTAAAATCAGATGAGCAAATATATATAATTATAATTATATAATATATATACATACATATACACATACATATAAAATATATACATACATATAGATTATATATATAATGTCTGTGTATATATATTATGTGTGTGTGTATATATATATATATATATATAAAATCTTCCAATGTTTAGTCCATTTGTACTGCTGCAACAAAATACCACAGACTGGATAATTTATAAATGATAGAAATTTATTTCCAATCGATCTCCATCAGGAAGTCCAAGATCAAGGTGCTGGTTGGTTCAGTGTGTTGTTAGGATGGCCCCGTTTCCAGGAGAGGGCCTTGTTGCTGCAACCTCTGAAGAAGATGAACACAGTGTCCTCATGCAGCAGAAGAGAGGGAAAGAAGGGACTTGCTCCTCAAAGCTCTTTTATAAGATGCTAATCTCATTCTTATGAGCTATACTGTCATGAATATTATCAAATTGGTGATTGCAGTTCAACACGTAAATGTTGGTGATTACATTCAAAGCATAGAAGAAATGGTAAGAAATTTGGCTAAGATCTCACTATCTCTGTAGAGCTAAAGGTCTTCACTGAGGAGTCTAGGAAATAGTTAATTTTTGACTTTGAAGTTATGTTGTTCACCTTGTCCCTACTTTTAATTTTATTATTTAATGCATTTTTTAATAAATTCTTCACAACTTAGAACATATACTGTATTCCATTATTTTTTCATAAATACATTACATCCACCTAGCTCATTTGAAGCACCTTATATAAATGAAACTCAAAGTATCTATGTTAGATATAGTAAGTGGCTACAAACTTTAAAGAATCTTTTTTTTTTAATTTTTTTATTAAATCATAACTGTATACAATGATATGATTATGGGGCATCATACACTCACTTCATAAACCATTTGACACATTTTTATCACAGTGGTTAACATAGCCTTTCCGGCGTTATCTCAGTTACTGTGCCAAAACATTTACATTCTACATTTACCAAGTTTCGCAAATACCCCTATAATATGCACCACAGGTGTGATCCCACCGATTCCCCTCCCTCTACCCACCTCCCCCTTTCCCACTTCCCCCTATTGTTAAGTTGTAGCTGGGTTATAGCTTTCATGTGAGAGTCCCAAAATAGTTTCATAGTAGGGCTGTGTACATTGGGTATTTTTTCTTCCATTCTTGGGATTCTTAGTAAAGAATCTTTTTAAAGTCATTTATTTTCACTACCAAATCAGAGTATACAGGCAAGGGCAACATTTTAAGACATATTATAAAACCTAAAATACTTAAAATAGTAAGTGCTATATAGTTAGGTTAGAAATATATGCTAGTTATATATAAGAATTTGATATATTACCATATTAAAAATATTTTAAATAAGTATCAATAATAAAAAGTCAATAAATGGCCAAGTGATAAGTGTCTAAAGGAAATGAAGTTTATAATGTTATCATTATCAGTTCAGTAAATATTTAGTTAAACACTTGAGTATTTCTAAACCACCAAATATTAAAATTCAGAAAACAAAGAAAACACATGGAAGAATAAATTGTAGGGGTGAAAAGATAAAAATAGATCTTATTTCCAGCTAATAAAGAGTATAGCTTTTCATTTCCTAAAGAATTCCTAAAAACTGGAAATATTTTAAAACTATGGACAAAAGTGGACAAAGACATGAAGTGATAATTATGAACAATATAATTAATGAATATATAAAAATGAGTAATCCCACTTGTTTTTAAAGAAATATAAATTGAATTGACAGCGAATATCTGTTTCTAATCTCAAAATACTCAGTGATTAAAAGATATACTTACTATGCTTTGAATGTACCTCAAAAATAATTTAATGATCTTCAAAAATGTTTATGGCACACCTAAGATCCTCTCACAGCACACTGGTTGAAATAAATGTAGCTCTTAAATTACCAGATGAGAACTTAACACTGTATATAAGGCAAGATATTTTAAAAGCAAAAATAACATTTTACCAATAAAATCTAAAATATCGATGAGGGCAAAAATCAAAATGACAAAATATTTCAGTTCTATAAATATCCCCTAGTGTTTCAACTCAGGCATTTCTTGAGACAAAGTAGCCTCCTGACTTCCCAGGAGATAGAAGGGCATAAGATCATTGAAACAAATAAAAATAAACCTCAACCTACTACATGCTTTTACAATCAATCCACATTATGATTTATCTCATACTACAAAATAGACTAAACATAGAAGAAAAAATGATATTTGCAGGATACGTCTCTGACAAAGGTTTAATAACCAGAATCCACAGTGAACTCAAACGTATTAGCAAGAAAAGAACAAGTGATCCCATCTCAGGCTGGGCAAGGGACTTGAAGAGAAACTTCTCTGAAGAAGACAGGCGCACAGCCTAAAGACACATGAAAAAATGCTCATCATCCTTAATTATCAGAGAAATGCAAATCAAAACGACTTTGACGTATCATCTAACTCCAGTAAGATTAGCCCGCATCACAAAATCCCCAAACCAGAGATGTTGGCACAGATGTGGAAAAAAGGGAACACTTCTACACTACTGGTGGAAATGCAAAATAATATGTTCCTTTTGGAAAGATGTTTGGAGAATACTTAGAGATCTAAAAATAGAACTGCCATTTGATCCTATAATTCCTCTACTAGGTATATACCCAGAAGACCAAAAATCACATTATAACAAAGATATTTGTACCAGAATGTTTATTGCAGCCCAATTCATAATTGCTAAGTCATGGTAAAAAAAACGAAGTGCCCATTGACTCATGAATGAATTAATAAATTGTGGTATTTGTACACCATGGAATATTATGCAGCCTTAAAGAAAGATGGAGACTTTACCTCTTTCATGTTTACATGGATGGAGCTGGAAAATATTCTTCTTAGCAAGGTATCCCAAGAATGGAAGAAAAAGTACCCAATGTATTCAGCCCTAAAATGAAACTAATTTATAGCTTTCATACGAAGGCTATAACCTGGTCTCAGGACAAGAATATGGGGAAGGGGGAAAGGGAGGAGAAGGGAGAGGGAGGAAGGGTAGAGGGTGATTGGTGGGTCCACACCTAGGGTGCATCTTGGAAGGGTGCAGGTGAAGTTTACTAAGTGTAGAGTATAAGGGTTTGAACACAATAATTAAGAAAATGCCATGAAGGCTATGTTAACCAGTCCGGTTTAAATATTTCAGACTATATATGGAACCAGCACATTGAACCTCATGATTGCATTATTATACACAGCTATGATTTAATGAAAAAAAAAAAAAGTACAACTCATTCATCTGAATACATTTCCCAGTTTGTCAGAGACAAAATATCTCTGCATTTCTTTGCCATAAGCACTATTCCTGAGATCCTCATTTTTTAGTATGTAAATCAAAATTTGAATAATCAATTTTTATCACTGTCACTTATTTTTGTAAGGTAGATATAGCTTATTCATCTCATTTGACAAAGTACATTTTTCAGCTGACCTCTGCAATCCTTAAATAATGTTTTATTTGAAAACTCTGTAGACACTATTCAAGAGTAGAGATATCTACTGTTCTTATTCTCAGGACGTGATCACAATAAAAAGTCCTTCTTGGGAGGATTCTAGTTCTGTTTCTTATATCACAACAGTTCTATAATCTTTAATAATTCAGAATTCAGATTATATCTTTTCTCAGTTTTTTTTCTTTCACCTTTGTGGCTAAACATTTGATTGCAATGACAAAGCGCAGTCAGGATATAAACTTATTTTTAGTTATGCAACAGAGCGGGAAATTTTGTCTAAAACATCAAATATTTTAAATTTTAAAGTTGGAAGAGGTCTTGAAATATGTTATCTAATTCCCGCTTTTTACCTCACTATGATTTTGTAAATTGGCTACAGCTAATTAGAGGAAGAATTCTACCAGAAAGTCCAAATTTCTTGATTCATTTTCCACATTTTCCTTATCAAGGAAATAATTTATGAATTTTAATTGGAATTTTTCTATATAACTTTTAGCTGATCTTCAAATTGTATTCCATTACTTAAAATAATGGGGATAAATAACATCCATAGTAATTGCTTATTGTAAGTGACAGTACAGCGTGCCCGTGTATGTGAAACACACATAAGGCTTGTGATAAAGTCTTTGTGAATCACAACACACTATTCTGTTCTCAGGACTCTCAATTGTAGGTATATCTGAAACTGTCAATCTAATAATAGATTGATTTAATAATAGAAACCCTAAAGCACATTAGATACAGTCTTCCCTCAGTGTCCACAGGAGACTGGTACCAGGACCCTGTAGATACCAGAATCCCGGGATGCTCTAGTTCTTTATACAACATGACGTAGTATTTGCATGTAACCTACACACATCCTCTCCTGTACTTCTAGTCATCTCTGTGTTACTCATAATACCTAATGTGATGTAAATGCTATATAATAGTTGTTATATTTTATTGTTTTTTATTTGTATTAGTTTTTATTATTTTTTATTTTCCTTAATAAACTCAATTGATTGTCAGTTGAATCATAGATACAAATCTCTGCATACGGAACTCCTGAATATGGAAGGCCGCTATCCTTAATTGCTTCCAAAACATCATAAACTTAATAGAAGGGAACATATTTTTGTTATAATTTTAATCTTTATATTTAAATAAAATATATTATGACATTTTATTAATATGACTATTTGATGTTCTAGAACTTCTATCTAAAATAATAGACAAGGAAATGTTTATTGCAGCAGCCCGTATAGCCTATGGCTAGGAGGAGTGAGAGTTATAGGACATACCTGGATAGCTCAACAGTGGAACACCTGGGTGGAAAGGGCATGGAGAGGGATTTAGCTCTCCTAACAAGCATGAGAGCTCGTGAGATGAGAGCAGTGGTGAACTGGCAGTCTCTACGCCTGTGTGTTGAGAGGCACGAGATCAGTTTTCTATAAGGCTGCAGGAGAAGGCAGTCAGGAAAATGTGCATTCTGTCATGGACCTGTTTACTCTGACTCTGTCTCCTCTCTGCCTGCAGAACGCCAGCTCGGCATCTCTCTGCTGAAGATTACCAAGCTCTACTAAAGACTAAGATCTGTCTATTCTAAGAAGACTGCTTTACTCTAAGAGTCTCTCTGTCTCCTGCTGAAGTAGATAGCCCTCAGACACCAAAGAGAAATTGCTCCTGAGCAAGGTAGCTTAGCGGTCTGAGTTCGGAACATAGTTAAGCCAGGCCCAGGCCTGGCCAATCCCAGGCTCTGACAGTTTATTGTGAAGTTATTGTTTTTTTCTTACACATTATACATCTACATGGATATTTTTTAGGTGTTAAGAAGATACTGGGAGGCGCCTGTGGCTCAGTCGGGAGGGCGCCGGCCCCATATACCGAGGGTGGCTTGTTCAAACCCGGCCCCAGCTGAACTGCAAACAAAAAATAGCCAGGCGTTGTGGCGGGCGCCTGTAGTCCCAGCTCTCGGGAGGCTGAGGCAAGAGAATCGCTGAAAGTCTAGGAGTTGGTGGTTGCTGTGAGCTGTGTGATGCCACGGCACTCTACCGAGGGCCATAAAGTGAGACTCTGTCTCTACAAAAAAAAAAAAGAAGAAGATACTAAGATTTTCAGGAGTATTTCAACTTTACAACATCCCAGTTAAAACCAAGGCTTGGAGGTTCTCATTTTCTTCCCCTTTCTGTCTTCTGAATGTAGACCATTGATGGCTCATCATTTACAAAGCACTGACAAGCACAGGCTTATAATAATTTAGCTGTTAATTGCTTTAGCTGGAGATTTTCTGTTATGAGTGTAGAATACATTTCAAACCAATGATACAAATTTTTTGTTTGTATTCACTATTTGCATGCAGAATGATTTTGAGATGAAAATTGAAGGCTTCTAATTTTATTCAGAATGACAGCTATGTATTTCCATAAATGTATGAGCATTTTGACGTGAAACTGTTATTTCTCATCTGAAGTCATAATTGTTCAGCACAAAAGTAGGCTATGAGAATGAATAATAATGACAATTTGCCTTTTTAAGATCATGGCATAATAGGCATAATTTTCAGAGGTGCGTATAAGCAAAAGGAACTCTGTCTGTAGGCAGCATCACAAGGTGGCTGTGAGAAGAAGACGTGAATTGCTCATCTTTGCAGCCGTCTCGCCTCTGACCTTTCTTTCTGGATAAGTGTAGCCTGTAGCCAGGTACCTGCCAGTGCTTTACTAAAGATGGTGACACAGAGAGCCAAAGAGAGGTCATGTAGGAATCCCAAGAGGTTAATACCTTTTGTTATAAAGCTCAATGGCATGACCATTTAGTTGTGACATGTCGTTTTTAAAGCAATCTGCTCCTTTTAGAGGAATCCATTTCTCTGGGTTGTCAAGAAGTAAAAAGCTTCTTTTGTTGTTGTTAAATGATGTTTTAAAATCCCATCCAATTTATGTTAAAGAAGGTACCTAGGATGGTTAAGACTGAAGACAGTGATACATGAAAAGAAATAAAAGAACACAGCAAACATGAGGCCTGGCAACAACCACGATAGTTATTTGTCTGCCAGCTGCAGTAATAAGGACTAGTTGTGCTGGATGAGAAAGCTGTTTAAAATTCAGATGCATCCAATAAAATATGCATGCTTCAAAAGAGATACGGTGCATAAATTTACAGTTTAAAAAATAACACGATTTCCAATGCTGAATTACTAAAATCAAAAATTAAATTCTTCAAGCTTATAGGTGTGATAAATAATGCAATAGATTATAGACATTGATAGAGATTTTGCTAAAAATAAAGTACTTTTATGTACATTCTTATCAGTGTATATGTGTATGATGCATGTGTGTGTGTGTGTTTAATTAGGAAAAATTCTATGAGTAAGTTTACGCTCTGAAGCATTTTCTGGTGACCCAATAATAATTTTCAGTTACCCACTTCACTGTGAAGAGCATATAGTAAGATTCTGAAATTAAGACATTCTCTTTTTGATTCTATATGCTTTAACATGGACTATAAGAGCAAGTTCCCTTATAAAAGTAAAGATATTACCATTAGCTCAGGGACTGTTTCTCATCTGTTTGGATCATCATTCTGACTGTCATTTCTGGGACCTTTCCTTCAGTTGTTTTTAAGCTAATGGTGAGAAGTTTGTGCAGAACCACCCACACATGCTTGTCCAGTTCCTGGGTGACCCACAGAATGCATGTGAGAGGGCTACTTGGATCACAGACAGTCTGTGCCTGTGGTACCAGAGATCCCTTCAGTGCAAAATTTATCTGGCCCTTATGGATACTGTATTAACATTGTGCATGGAATGTTCAACTGCCTCACTCTTGAGCTCTTCCCTGACTTTAAATGAATACTTTCTTGTGATATAAATGTGTGAACGGTAGTCATTTATATAAACCTGGAGAAATACAAGGAGGTAGCATTGGAAGAAAATTGTTATTGCACTCTGATCTTGAAGGAAAATTGATTTATTATTATGAAATAACAAAGTACTCTTAAAGCTAAAACCTTTTTTTGCCCTACTTTAACCTGACAAAAAGGTTTACTTCCTAGTTATAAACCCATCTAGAGCATGGCCTCTAATGGAAAATCTGAAAACTGCTTTGCACATGGCCATGGGAACCACTGCCCTAATGAAAGCCTTCATTAAAATACTGCTAGGATCTGTGTGCTATGGCAGAGTTCCGTCCAAAGTGAAAAAAAAATTAGTCGCACCTGTAATGAGAGTTCAATTAAGTGATCTTATAGGACAAGCTAGGAGAAAATTAAATATTGAATCCTTCATCACTAAGTGTTCATCTTGAAAGGAATCATATATGGACCGGAGAGAAAAGAGTGGAGATTAGCTGATAGGACTACTCGTGTGTGTGTGCGTGTGTGTGTATTTATTTATTTATTTTTTTTAAATCATAACTGTATACAATGATATGATTATGGGGCATCATACACTCACTTCATAAGCCATTTGACACATTTTTATCACAGTGGTTAACATAGCCTTTCCGGCGTTATCTCAGTTACTGTGCCAGTGAAGTAGCCCTTATTCAACTAAGGTACATTTTGTTCTTTGATGAAATAGGATCATGTAAGACTGCACATTCCATGTAAGACAGAGATGCTGAGGTTGGCAGGCAGTGCCAGGAAAGCACTGTGTGCTTGGACACGGCATGCGCTAGGACACGGCCTGTGCGAATCATTTGAACTATTGATCACGTGCAGTATCCTCAATTACTAAAAGGAGCAACCTTAGATTTTCTAACCTGATGTGGTATTTTGTCAAATTTTCAAATTATCTGCATAATCAGAAAATCAGTTAAGATATTTATGCAGCAAAAAGTGATCATATCTCTTTAGCGTATTGAAGTGCAGCCCTAAGATGTTCTTCTTTCCATGTGTGTTTTCCTCCTTGGCACAGAATGTTTCTCTGCCCCGTATGCCTGGCATGGCCTTTATCTTTTCTTCTAAAATATCCAACCATTGTTTCCTAGCTGAGACATCCACAAACCTTGAACAACAAAGATGATTTACTCCTGGCCACTGCCCAGGGCCATTTGCCAACCTCCTTAGCAAAAATTATGAAACTTACCAGGAAGGGATATGAATGGCCACCACTGAGGGGTCCTTTGGACACTTTTCAAATTCACCATACTCAAATGTAGAAAGACTAGGACTTTCTCATGCCCTGTGCTCAAATGAGATCTGATTATACTGTCCCTAAATAAACCCTCCAGCTCTGTCCTATTCAAGTCACAATAATGCCCATCATGCAGAAGAGACAAAATTGCTTCTAGCACACTGCCTCACACCTTGCAGTGAGTAATAACTACTTGATGAATGGATATGCAGAAAAAGGCACTAAACAGCAGGATGCATATCTGCAGCCAAAGTCAGAGCAATTATGTTTCTGGAAACAGGAGTCACCCAAAAGTAACAATGACCCGAGTTGCTGTTCTACTTAACCACACAATTAAAATGGTTATGTTTATCATAGAACCGTGATACTTGAGAGAAATCGTTTATCTTCACTCATATTAACTTCTGTTAAGTGTTTTTCATGTAATTAAAACAGTAAGAATTTTTCACACATATTTAAATACTTTTTGAAATTTATTTTTATATATTTTCATACTAATTTATTTTTTTTGTTTGGGCCTGTGAAAATATACTACTTTATATGTGTGAATGTCATCACTTCTAATATGTAATTTGTTTATCAGATACATGGAGTTAGAGGAACAAAACATTATTAAAATTTTCCTGTATACATTGTACATATGTCATTTTCTTTAAACATTCACAACAGTAGTTAGGTAAACCTCAGTATGCTCTGTGTATAGATGAGAAAATTGAGTCTCCAAAGGTATTTCCCTTAATGCAGGCTAATAAGTGTTAAGTACCATTTTCAGAACCAGGACATGACAAAGCAAACAAAGAAAATGATAGATAAGAAATGAGGAATAAGAGAGTGTATTGAATTAACATTTTTACACATGTAAGATTTGCCATGCTTTCTAATTGCCGGACACCTGTCAGGTTTCTACTCAGCAGTGTATCCCATTTGTGGTTCAAGAGGCACTGGTCAGGAAAACGTGAGAAAACAGAGTAAGCTGTGGCTGGGAAGGAAATGGGGAGTCCCAGAGAGGCGCGCCCAGGACCCTGACTGGGCTTCAGACTGACTTGGGAGATACACTGTCCTTGACAGCCACTGCGTATGTGGAGGTGTCGTACTACCTTAGAAATTTGGGGAAGCGTTCTCCTTTTTTATTTTTTAATCTCTGAAGTTAATCTGTAGTATGATGAGGTATAACCTGTGCCCTTGTCTCCTGTATACCTGCTAGTTAAGTTAATTTTTGAGCCATCATGAGTATCAGAAAACAGATATTTCCTTTTGGGGCCTCTTGAGAAATCAGACCCAAAAAAACAGGAGCCCTTTGGTCATCACATAGATGTCTCAAAAGTACCTTAAACCCAAAGTCCTAAATTGAATGTATTTTTAACCAATGGTTATCAATCTCTCTTTTTTGATTTTCTAATTGAAGATACTCATGGACTCAGTCACCCAGGCCAGAAATCTGAATGGAAGAAGCCAGGGGAATGCCACGGCACAGTGGTTGAGAGCATAGATTTTGAAGTAAGTGGGTCAGTTGTCAGGGTTTAGATTTCAGCTCTTATATTAATAGCATGACTTTACGAAAGTTACTTTATCTTTTGAAGTCTCCGTTTTTCATCAATAAAATGGAGGCAACAGTCATAACTTTCTCATAGTACTATTATGCAGGCCCTGTGATACAGTCCAAAGAAAGTACTTAATACAGTGACACAAATTAATTATGGTGATGACCATGTGATTAATGATTCTTAAGTTTTTGCTCAACTATCCTTCATCCCAAAGATCATCAAATCTTGCATACTCTAACTCAATCCTTTCAGATCGTCGCTTCATGTCTATTACTTAGGCCCTAATTAATTTTTGCATAAGTATTGTTGTGTGGGCTCCTGTTCATTTACCTCCTACTTAACCTGCCTTTGTTTGTCCTTCTTGCTGCCCCCGAAGCATAAATACACTTTTGTTCTCTTCTGCTTAAAGTTCTGTAGTAGTTTTTCTGTTATTTATAAACCCCAGACTTCTTTTTATGTCATAGCAAGTCTTGCATAATGTGGACCCTGACTATTTATCTTACAGCATCTTTGGTCTCCTGCTACTCACATCTCTTATTCCTATTCACTTCTTCACACCTTCACTTGTGCCATTACTTCTGCCCAAACAGCCCCACCAGTGTGTGTGATTTCTAAATTTATATTCGCTATTTCAGATCCCATGAAGAGACTCCACTGCCTTTTTCTGCCATCCCTTAGGGGAGCTAGTTGCTTTGTCTCTGATGCCATTTGGGTCTCATCTAGACCTCTGTTATAGCACTGATTGTAGATTTTGTGATTATTATTTTTATTACCTACCTAGTGTAGTCCTCTGGAGGCCAGCATAGAGCACATTGCCAAGCAGAAACCTGAGCGGAAGCCTTGAGGAGCCAGGGGAATATAATGGTGACTTGCCAAAAGGGAGAGGAGAAGTACAAGTTAAGGGCCAAGCATGACTCATCCCTGGAGGTTCAGCTTTACAGGAGAGGAAGAGTCACTGGTAGCTGGCATGTTTTCCAACCACCTGGGGTAGGAGAAAGGGTCTTTAAGGCATTTGTTCTCCTTGTAAGTTTATATAAATTGACCCCTGTTCTTTGATGTTTTTTGGAGACATACTCTCACGGATACTTTGGGTCATACATTGTATGTGTTTTCTATTGCTGCCATACAAATTATCACAAACTTAGTAGGAGCTTAAAATAACACATTTATTATCTTTCAGTGAAAGAATTAAAAAATCTGCCATAGGTGTCACTGGGCTAAAGTCAGTGCTGTCAGCAGAACTGCATTCTGTACTGCAGGCTTTAGGGAAGGATCTATGGCCATGTGTTTGGGGGCTGTTAACGTAATTAGGGTTCTTACAGTTACAGAGCTGTGCGAGGCCGTCCCAGCTTCAGAGGCCTTCCAGACTCACTTGAATCCTTCCTGCCTTGTTGCTCGCACATCTCTCTGACCACAGCTTGTTTAAGGACTCATGAGATTAGATTCGACCCAGCCAAAAACCCTGTATACGGTTCCTTTTGCCAAACAAGTTAACATATGCGCAGGTTCTAGAGATTAGGGCATCGTCATCTTTGGAGGAATTTTTCTGTCTGGCATACATAGGACCGCGTTATTATCGGGCACCTGTTCCTTCTTGAATAAAAGTCCCTCTGGCTCTGGGCAGCGAGGTATCTCTTCTCAGTTTGAGTCTTTTGGATGCCTAGAAGAATTAGAAATAAACTTGCATTTCTAGTGTAGCAAAGATTTGGCATTGCTTGGGTGAGTTCCTCATGCCCCAGGAAAGCATTTACTTCCATAGTACTTAGGACTTCATTTGACATTTGTTAGTGTGATTTTCCCAAACCTCTGGGATAAAGGGCGTATATGCCCTATTAGCATGTGCTGTCTGGCATTATTTTTCCTTCTTCATCCTCTCCATTCCACTTGCCCTGTGGACACTGGCTTGCTTTATCAGAAGCTCCAGACAGCCCTGCCATCTCTCCCTCTCAAGGCAGCCTTCTTACCTAGCAAGGCTCCCACAGTCCCTCTACCACCCAGTCACTTTCCACCTCTGCTAGACAACTGGACTCTCAATTCCTATTTCATTCTAATACATTTTCCCTCACTTGCCACACTCCCTTTTCCTATTCTTTGAATTTGACTGTCAGTTAGTGATCACAATCTGCCTTGATTCCCAAACCTATTAAATACATCCCATCAACTCCTCCTTATAAGTTTATTTCTTACCCAAGATACTCTCCAGGATCCCAAAACATCTTCTTGTCAGAATCAATGTTCTTTAATCCAGAAGTAACTATCTTCCCTTCTGTGCTTAGCTGCTTTCTTCTTGAAACTCTCTATTCTATTGACCCCATTATTTTTTATGTGTTTTTTAAATTCTCATCATTTTTTTACTTTTTTACCTCACAAAGAGTTTCTTTTAGATTCACTTTCACTGATTTTTCTTTCTATACAATCCTAGTAGAGATCGTTTCTCAGCTAACATCCTGTATTAAATCATGGAGTGCCTACTACTTCCTAAGTAACTATCACATTAAATTAAGGTCCTAAAATGTGTTATTTTCTTTTGAAGTATACATTTCCATAAGCTGCTGCCTTCTTTAGTTTTTGCAAATCTATCTATTTTTTATTGTTGGAAATTGATTGAGGGTCGAAAAAACCAGGTTACATTGATTGCTGTGTCGGATAAAGACCCTCCCATAGTAGTGTTCCACCCCCAAAAGGTGTACCACCCCCACCCCCTCCCTCCTTCCCTTCCTCTGCTCTCCCCATCCCCCAACCCCACCCTGTGCTAAGTCATTTATTGTTCTCATATCAGAATTGAGTACATAGGATTCTTGTTTCTCCATTCTTGTGATGCTTTGCTAAGAATAATGTGTTTAACTTCCATCCAGTTTAATACAAAAGATGTAAAGTCTCCATCTTTTTTAATGGCTGAATAGCATTCCATGGTGTACATATACCACAGCTTGTTAATCCATTCCTGGGTTGGTGGGCATTTAGGCTGTTTCCACATCTCTGTAATTATAAATTGACCTGCTATAAACAGTCTGGCGTATGTGTCCTTATTGTAAAAGGATTTTTTTTTTCTGGGTAGATGCCCAGTAATGGTATTGTAGGATCAAATGGGATGTCTAGTTTGAGTTCTTTGAGGTTTCTCCATACTTCCTTCCAAAAAGGTTGTACTACTTTGCAGTCCCACCAGCAGTGTAAAAGTGTTCCTTTCTCTCTACATCTGCACCAGCCGTCTGCAGTTTTGAGACTTTGTGATGTGGGCCATTCTCACTGGGGTTAGATGGTATCTCAGGGTGGTTTTGATTCGCATTTCTGTAATAATTAGGGATGATGAGCATTTTCTCATGTTTGTTAGCCATTCGTCTGTCTTCATTAGAGAAGGTTCTATTCATCTCTCTTGCAAATCTATCATTAAACAAACAAGCTGAACTGATGTCTTCTACAGCTTTGTAGAACCAGATACTGAGAGATGTGAATAACTCAGGTTGGATGAGTTGTTGAGCTACTAAGTGTGGTCTCAGTTACAAACAGGTGTGACTCATCCTAGCATTAGCAATTTTAATCTTGGAGTATACACCTAAATTTACATTTTTATCTCATTTTGTCTAGGTTAGGTAAAATGTCATACTGTTACTCTCATTTGAATGCGAAACTAGTAAAGCTTCTTGCTCTAACTAGTGATGGCAAGATAAACAATAGCTATCCTGTAAGAGAAAGTCTTGTTCACTTCATCAGATAAGCTTTAGGGACTCAGTTCTACAACTAAGCCACAGATTATTCCTTCTCTTTTTGCCACGAACATCTACCACTCATGTTACAAATCAGTGCTAGTAGCATAGCATGGTGTTCTTGCCCCCTTTACACTACGTGAATCATTGCAATCAATTTGATTTGCATTCATAAGAGCCATGGTTTGCTGTAAAACATAACATTGGAAAAATAAAAAGAATTTAAAAGGCACACACAAAAGGAATGCATTTCAAGATTATGTCTTAATTGCCCTGATTTGAATTTTTTAAAAAATCCTAATAAAAGGTTCTGTCTTAAATGTAGCTTTTGCTGACATTTATAAATGATAATTTCTCTGCTAGGTGTTCCCTTCATTACAAGTAACAATTCTAAATTTTATTAGTGTTAATACCTTCATTCGTAAGTTATCCTGAAGATGTGGCCATTCTTCTAAGTGAAGTTTCACAAGAATGGAAAAAGAAAACCCACATGCACTCACTATTTAACTGGAACTAATCAGGCAACAGCCATGTGCACATTTGCTAGTAAAATGAAATGGAAAGCAAGCAGGTGGCAAGGGCCAGGGGGAACAATGAATTTACATCTCACGGACACAATACATACTGTCTGGGTGATGGGCACACTTACAACTTTGACTCAAATTGTGCAAAGGCAACTCATGTAAGCAAAACATTTGTACAAAAATATTCTGAAATTTAAAAATATAAAACCAGCAAAAATAAAATAACCCAATATTTTGCAGCCTTCTAGTCATTAAGAGGATTTTATTTATTATAGAAATATATAATATTACGAAAATAAATATAGGAAGGAGGTTTGATTTTCAGTTTCCCTTTTAGATATCAGGAGAAAATTACTGTAGTTTCTTACTATCGGGCAGCGAGGTGCAGAAGCCAGCTCATCTCAGTTGAAAAGAGCCAATGGAGAGGAAGTCTCCCCATTCCACATTCAGAGGTGTCACATTGGTGGCCACAAATGGGCCACGCTGTAAGTATCCACACTGTGGAAATCAGTAAATGAGGACTTTTCTCCCCAGAGAGCTGGTTTTAGCCTTAGTCAACATATGGCTGGTGTGGTGTACCCTATACACACAGCTTCCATATCAATGCAGTAGCTGTGAGCTCTGAGGAGCCAAGTGGACTAATTTTTTTGTCACTGCTGCTGCTATTGTGTGTATGTTTTACAGTTGACTAGGGACTTACTCATTTTTGCAGTAATATTGTTACTGTAAACTGCGAGTTCTTTTTTAGTGGTAGGATTGAGGAATCACAAATAGTTACTGTAATAAATGGACTCTCAGCCACAATTTTCGAGGAGGCCTCATGAACTACATCTGATTAAAGTTGCCCCAGTGACTTTACTTTTTTTATTTTTATTTTTTTGAGACAGAGTTTCACTCTGTTAGCCTGGGTAGACTGCCGTGGCATCATAGCTCACAGCAACCTCAAACTCTTGGGCTTAAGTATCTTCCTGAGTAGTTGGGAGGATCTATAGCCACCCACCACAATGCCCAGTTAGTTTTTCTATTTTTAGTAGAGACAGGGTCTTGCTCTTGCTTAGGCTGGTCTTGACTCCTGAGCTCAAGCAATCTACCCACCTCGGCCTCCCAGAGTACTAGGATTAGAGGTGTGAGCCACCGTGCCTGTTAGCCCAATGTCTCTAAACAAACTTAACTCTGAGAGAAAAATGAAATTGCCTTGTGGGACATTCAGATAGAGCTTTAAGAGAATATTGAAAACAATGGCAGCAATAAAGGTGAAGCTGATCAGTGGGATAGGAGTCAGCATTATTTCCAATGATAATCAAATTATTTGAAATGTTAAATGGCAAAGTTATTCAGGTTAGGGGGAGAATAATCAACATACACACTTCTGAGTCTTTCCGCAAAATAATACAGTGAAGAAGACAATTCTGTTCCTTCTACTTTTCCTCCAATGCCTCATTCCAGCGTTCATCAAATTATGGGTGTCTACTAGTTTAACAGAAGCAGAAATCTTTAGAACAGTTTTTCTCAACCTGTGGGTCGCGACCCACAGGAACTGTATTAAAGGGTTGCAGCATTAGGAAGATTGAGAACCACTGCTTTAGAAGTTTTTGTTACATACATTTAACCTAAAATATGGTCGCAGATAACAGAAATTTTATTAACCTCGATCTGGAGTCCAAATAGAGGTTGCCTCGATGGCTTTCACAGTTGAAATGAGCACATTGGAAGTTTTTCAAAGTAATTGATAAAAAAATTCAGAGAAATTTGCATTAATAGACTAAGTCTATTTAATGTTTTTAAGAAAAAATTTGAATAAATCTAAAACAGGTGTCTTTTATGTAGTTTTTCATTTGGGAACATAGGTGAATCTTGGTCACCTTTTTTGCAACTTTAAGTTAAACTAGATTAACTAGACTAAAAAAGGCTGGGCAAACTACCATCAGAAGGCTGAATCTGACCCACTTTCTGATTTATATGCCCCTGAATTAAGAATGATTTTACATTTTTAAATGATTGATAAAAATCAAAAGAAAAATATTTTGTGATTTGTGAAAATTACAGGAAATTCAAATTTCCATAAATAAAAGTTATATTGAAACACAGTCTCAACCATTCTTTTACACATCTATAGCTATTTTCATGCTACTAAAGCGAAATTGGGTAGTTACCAGAAATATTATATGGTCTGTGAAGGCTAAAATATTTACTATCTCTCCCTTTAAAGAAAAAGTTTGTTTACCTCAGGAGCAAACACACTTCTTTATTGATGTTTTAATTGCATTCCTTTTAACTTGAATGAAATTCAAGATCAACAGTTTTCTTAAGGATATCAAATAACTGCATAAATTAATTATGAAACGTGCAAACAAGGAAGAAAGTGATGCCCATGCAGTCAGCTCAGCTCAGACAGATCACATGTTCACATTGCCCCTTTTCTCTCAGTGTCTGCAGCCAAAGACTCTGGAGCAGCTGGGGATCTTCTGCTCCTCCCGCCACAGCACAGAGGATAAAAGCACAATGCTCTGGAACTATTATAAAGAGGTTAATAAAGATATGCACAGAACAGAAAATAAAGAAGATACTTCAAAATTTCCTCTTATTTTGTTTCTCTGTGTGCTAAAAACATAATTTTTCAAGTGTATACTTCTAAAATGTGCCCAAGTTTTATGCACTCTGTCTGACATTGCTTCATTTTCTAATTCTGAGAGGCTCAAATGACTAGAATATCTGAACCTCCTAGGGCCTGGCTGTAGTTTTGGGTGCCCCTGTCACAGTGGAAATATGCATATGCCCTAATGTCATTTGTTCTGGTTATATGCAAATGTAGGTAACTAACTAGGGGAAAAGAAAATAATTATTATATCTCCAAATTAAGGGTAGTCTGCAGCACCTGTGGTTCAGTGGGTAGAGTGCTGGCCCCATATACCGAGGGTGGTGGGTTCCAACCCAGCTCCAGCCAGCTAAAACAGCAGTGACAATTGCAACAAAAAATAGCTCGGCATTGTGGCGGGTGTCGTAGTACCCGCTACTCGGGAGGCTGAGGCTGGAGAATCACCTAAGCCCAAGAGTTAGAGATTTCTGTGAGCTGTGATGCCACAGCACTCTACCCAGGGTAATGAAGTGAGACTCTGTCTCAAAAAACAACAAAGAAACAAACAAACAAAAAAAAACAACAAATTAAGGGTAGCCAAATATAGACAAAGGTAGATTTTGAAAACTCATACAGTATTACTTAATGTGGTTTCGGAAAACTCGAGATTGCTTAGGTTTTCACAAGTATGGGGTCAGAAAAAGAAGGAAACTAACTTCCCAATTTTAACAAGCAAGATTTACTTGGGGTTATCTGTCCCAAACCCAGAACATGTTGAGGTCTTCAGAGCATTGATTTTCAACTGCTGGGCACACTGGTCGAGGAGGATCTTAGGTACGTTGTGAAAATTTTTAATGATCATTAAATTATTTTCAATAGAATTTGAAAGCACAGTGTATTCTTTTTTTTTAATCTTTTTTTTTTCAACACAATTTAAGCGTGCTATATGAGTTTAGCTATAGATTCTAGTGTACTGTGACTTAAAAAGGTTGAAAAGCACTGCTTTCAAGGTTCAGGGGAAGGTGAACATGCAAAGTACAAAGAACCAGAGAAGGAGCTTTGATCTTGGGTTGGGGCAGTATTCATTCTCAACAGTAGAAAAATTCTGGTATATCACTAAAACAATTCAAGGTTAATTATCATTGTATCATTTTATCCTGATAGCATGCCTGATAGGGGAGAATGTGGTAACCCTTACTGCAGCAGAGAAAAATGTGGTAATTCTGAAATGACTTCCTAAAATGCATAAAAGAAATACGGATATGGCCAGATGTAAGACCAAGACTTCTGACTTTAGAGTCATATCTTTTAGAACTATTCTTCCAAAAAATAATACCTAGAATTCAAGAAAAGTAGGAATGCTTTTAGGACTTTAGATCATCTAATTTAAAGGACATATTATTTGGCCTATCAAAATCTAGAATAGAGATGTACTTTCTCTTACCTTCTGGAAAAATCTCTTCTCCTCATGTTTAACATGGAATGCATTAGGAATTCAATGAATGTGCTCTTTTTAATAAACGTATGTGCTACTACAGTAGTGTCAGGGGGATACTTGTTTCAAAAACTAGTAATGAAAAGATAAAAATATAAACAATATTTCAAAACTGGCATGATTTCCTTCTGTTTTCTTTTGTGTATATGTTTCAGTGGTTTGGCATTTTTTTCATTCGTATTAGATTTGAAAAATGCAAAATTACTGTACATTTGTTTGCAATCTCATTTTGAAGTTTATTCCATTTGTAAGCCACCCCTAAAGAATATTTCTTACTTTGTTTCTTCAGGATATTGTGTGTGTAGGACTAGGTATATATAATCCTCTTCTCTAAGATTACCAAGTGATAAAGAATACTATTTGGGGGCGGCGCCTGTGGCTCAAAGGAGTAGGGTGCCGGCCCCATATACTGGAGGTGGTGGGTTCAAACCTGACCCTGGCCAAAAACTGTTTTGCAAAACTGAAGTGTGAAATAGTAGTAGCTCTCTTCTTGGTACTCAAGACATCCTGATTTGATGATTTCATTTTAGAAACTTTACTGGAAAAGGGTCTGAATTTACACAGCAGGCTTAATTTCTTTCTCGAGAATAGGCCCTAAAATGCTGTGGAATTTTATTGATTTACTCTGAGAATCACTGCACTGCCCTTCAGGAAATCTGAGCTGAATTGAGAGGACACAGTGCGGTTGCTTTGTCAGAGTTAGAGCTGTTTGTCTCACATTACACAGTATATATCGAGACTGCAGACACAGTTTGCTGGTCAAAAATACAGCTTTTATATTTAAGTCATTTTAATGGCAAGCGAGCATAAAAACTGATGATGAGATCTTCTGATGTAGATTTTATTGTGACAGGTTTATACTTTGCTTGGCATCCAAAATTTGATTCCTTACACAGATAGCCCTTGAGAGAGTGTTATTTGGTTATCCAAATCAGTGCTCATACGTTTTCAAGAAATCTTATAAAAAAAACCAGTTCCACGCAGTGTGCCGTATCCCATACTCCTAACTTCCTTTAGCTTGGATACTTCTTTCTAACGTTTCCAAATTGCATAGTTTCCCTGCTCCCCTGGTTTGGGCCTGTTAGAGAGACTGAGTCTACTTAGAGGTCACAGCTTCTGATGTGGGCTTGGCCTTCCCACGGGGATGGAGAGACACTTGACAGGCCCATGTCTTCACTTCCCTACTCACTGGTGAGGATTTCAGAATTGATGTGAAAATAACTGAACTTTGGCACTGATAATATGATTTTTAAGAGAGTTTATGTGAGAATAAAGAAAATGTAATATCCCAAAGTTATAGGTCAGCTTGGTCAAGCTGATTTCAGATAGCTAAATTTTATTAAAAAAAAAAAAATGAAAGAAAGAAAAGGATAGCGGGCTAGAGACACCAAAGAGGGACTCTGGACTTTATGCGAACAGCTGGTAGGCTGTGCTTTCTGCTGGGGACACCCGCAACCCCACAGCTCACATGCTCCCTCCAGGAAGTCCCCTCTGAGTCCTCAGCACATCTGGCTCCACCTCCCTTGCTGGCTCAACCCCAAGCTCAGTGCTGCCTCTTGGCTGCTTGTTACTCAAGCTTTTCAGCACCTGGCAGGGACCTGGCACACAGCTCTGCCTAAAGCTTGGTGAATCAGGACCCTGGGGCCAGACAGGGAGCCTCAAGAGAAATCAGATGTATGCTGAGAACCACCCCTTGAAGGCTACCACACATCCTGAATTCCAAATGCTGAGGGCCTGGGGACCTGCATTTTGTCTCTATTGGATGGTTCTTATTTATTACCAGGCTTTGGGGAAATGCAGGGTAAAGGGCACACACCCAGGACCTTCTGCTACTGGACCTCTCAGCAGCAAAATCTCTAAAGGGGACAAGATGTCTGGGCCATCATCCACTACTGAAACTTCCAGGATTCCTCAGAGCTCCTTGTTAGCCCCATGGGCTACTTCAAACCCTTAGACCCTTACTGCTTTGGGGTTTACTTCTGATTTTTGTTCTCTGGCCACCTGTCAGTTAAATATTTATTCAAAAATAAAGAGAAATGCATGCCAAATATTTAACAAGTCCCAGGATATAGTTGTAGGGTGTCTGTACCTTCTTAAGCACAGAGCCGGTGGAAGAACACATGATTTATTCGTCCATACAGAAGAAAGGGTGGAGTGACGGTCCAGGCCTCAAATCCCACTGCAAGATGGCCATTCAATAAAAGCTCAGAATTTTCTTTATTCATTGGCCTTATTTTTTTATTTTTGAAAATTAATACATCCACGGGGTGGGTTATCAATAGCTCTTCTCCTTAACCACTGCTCCAAAAATGTCTCTGAACAGAGAATGATTTCACAGCCACAGCTACATTACTGAGTGAGGCCCAGGGTGATGAAGAGAAAGAGAGCAGGCAGAAGTGTCTTTATTGGCTGCTGCAGGGACCATGGGAACTAGAGAGGGAGACCAGGAAAGCCTTGGGCTGGAGGCCCCAGGTGTTTGTGCCCAGAATGAGTGTTGCTCCTGCAAAAACAGTCCCGCCCTGAATGGGGGAGGCTGAGCGCTTGCCAAGGGGGTGCCGGTAGGCCCGGGCTTGTGAAGTGGCTGTAGAAGGCAATCTCAGCAGGAAAGCCAAGGGCAGGTATATGTCCACTGCTAACAATCTGCAGACTTGATTGGCTTGACTCACCCAGAGCCTCTGAAAGCCTGAAATTGGTGGTTGATGTTTAGAACTCCAGGGATTTCACATAAAAATATGTTTCTGGCTTCTTGGGAAATTTCAAAAGGCTTTGGGCTCTCAAGCTGTTTGGCTGACGAGCCATGGTCAGCCAGAGCTGCTGGCCTTCTGACAAAAAGGGTCTGGCTCTAGGTGCCCAGTTCCACCCAGACCAGGTCAGGAATCGGAGTTACACGCTATATGCTCAGCTGGGTGGGCTTCCTGCCACCTGAACATCTGGTCTTTCTTCACCCACTGGGAAAGACTCAGACTAAGGGGAGGCAGGGAAAGCCAAAGAACATGGGACAAGAATGGTTGGATGCTGTCAGGTGGAGTAAAGGAAACACTCGCAGGTCTGAAGGCTCAGGTGACCATCCTGCCTCTGCTCTGTTATGCCAGGAGCAAGAGGGGAGAAGGCGAAGACCCATCTGTAGACTCAGCTGTCCCTCAATAGGCCCATTTGACAAATGTCTTTCTACAATCCTTACAGATCCCTAGCCTGCTGGGGGGGGCTCTCCACCCCATCCCAGCTGTGCAAACCCCAAGGCAACCTTAGTAGATCTGGGACAAATAGGCCTGTATCCTTTATGGACAGGCAACATCTACTTTAATTAAGTGAGTGCCCAGTAGGGTCATTACTTGGTTTTTCTGAAGAAAAGGAACCCAGAAAGGTCCTGATTCACCAAGCTTTAGGCACATCTGTGTGCTAGGTTTCTGCCAGGTGCTGAGAAGCTTGAGTAACAAGCAGCCAAGAGGCAGCACTGAGCTCGGGGTGGAGCCAGCAAGGGATGTGGAGCCGGATGTGCTGAGGACTCAGCGGGGACATCTTGGAGGGAGCATGTGAGCTGTGGAGATGCAGGTGTCCCCAGCAGAAAGCACAGCCTAACAGCTGTTAGCATAAAGTGCAAAGAGTACCTCTTTGGTGTCTCTAGCCCGCTATTCTTTTCTTTCTTTCCTTTAATAATTTTTTTACTTCAAATTAATATGAGGGCACAAATTTTTAGGTTATATTGTTCTCACTTCCAAACTAAAGTTCAAGATGTAGAGGAACGCCACACCAAGGGGGCTTGCTAAACACTCTATCATTGTGCACATTAGGTGGAATCCACCAAATACCTTCTCTCCTCCCATCAACTGCCCTTCCCACATCCCCCTCCCATTTCCTTCCTCACCTCTCCCCCTTTCTAAACCATATTTTTCTTTTGTCATTTATACAAGGATGTAATTGTTTATATATTGGTTTCATATTGGTACTGAGTACATAGGACTTATTTTTTTGAGATACTTTACTAAGAAGAATGTATCTCCATCCAGGTAAACATAAAAGATGTTAAGTCTCTATCTTTTTATGGCTGAATAGTATTCCATGGTATGCATATACCACAATTTGTTAATCTGTTCATGGGTTGATGAGTGTGTGGGTTGCTTCCATGACTTGGCAATGATGAATTGAATTTCAGTAAACACTCTGGTGAAAATGTCTTTGTGGTAAAATGATTTCATAGATGCCGAATAAGGGGCTTGTGAGATCAATGTGAACCTCCATAGAGTTTATATTAGTTTGCAATCCCACCAGCACTGTAAAAGTGTTTCCTTTTCTCCACATCCACACCAGCATCTGCAGTTTTGGGAGTTTGTGATGTAGGCTAATTTTACTGGAGTTAGGTAATATCTCACCTGAGTGGTTTTGATTTGCATTTCTCTTATGATTAAAGACGATGAGCATTTCTTCATGTGTTTGTTGGCTATTCATCTGTCTTCTTTAGAGAAGTTTCTGTTCAAGTCTCGTGACCACATAGAAGTGGGGTTGTTTGCTCTTTTTTGTGGTGTTTGATTTGAGTTCTCTATAAATTATAGTTATCAGGATTTTGTCAGATTCATCACAGGAGAAATTTCCTTCCATTCCTAAGGCTATCTGTTTGCTTTGTTTGTGGTACCCTTAGCTACATAGAAACTTTTAGCGTGATCAAATCCCATTTATTAATTTGTAGTGTTGCTAGATTTGCCATGGGTATATTCCTCATATAGTTTTTCCCAAGGCCAATATCTTGAAGTGTCTTTTCCTCAAACTCTCTTCTACAATTTCTATTGTTTTATGTCTTAAATTTAAATCTTTTATCCAGCGAGAATAAATCTTTTTCAGTGGTGAGAGGTGCTGGTCCAGTTTCAGTCTTTCACATGTGGCTGACACGTTCTCCCAGCATCATTGGTTAAACAAGAATTATTTTTCCTAGTGGGTCCTTTTTTTAGGCTTATCAAGATCATATGGCTGTATGTGGCTGGGTTCCTCTTTAGATTCTCTAATCTATTCCATAGATCTGAAGGCCTCTTCCTTGCAAGTTTTAGGGCAACACTCTGCCTGGTAGATGCTGGTGGTGTTAAATGGTTTCCTTCATCTTCTATCTCCTATTGTCATCATTAGGATTCCGGAAAGCCAGCCTGTTGTCTGGTTTAGGAGGCTGGAGACTCCTGCAAACTTTTCTCATTTGATGGCTCCTAATAACTCAGGAGCAGAAGTGGCTAAGTCTTCAAGGTCCCTTTCCATCCTATAGTCGCTTGGTACCCCCCCCGATGGCATTTCCACTGTGTGAAAAAGAATAGCACCGTGGGAATCCACAGTGGTGTCAGCCTAGCCAATATGGACTCTGAGAGTCATGAACTGTTTCCTAGAGGAGGCTTTCCTGAAGATGGGGTCACTCCACTGTGTCTTCTGTAAGTGATTTATTCATAATTGACCATGAAAAGAAAAGGGAAAAAGGCAGGGCAGTCCCAGAAAAGTAGAGTGGAGGGAAGACAAAAGAGCCTGTGTGGCCTTTTGTGGCCTGCTGAGAAAACCAGGAGGAAGGAGCTTGAGGACCACCCAATGCAGAGAAGCCACATCTTCAAATCCCCAAGCCATGGGTCTCACCTACTCCTAACCTGGGCAGTCAGGGGATGAAATAATAATTGGAACTCTTAGAACACTCCCAAGTTTTGGGGTTGCCCATGATCCCACCATGAACTGAGGACTGGAGGCAAAGGTGTGTTTCCCCAGTTTAGAAGGATGTATCGAGTGATTATAAGATGTACTGAGAGTTGCAGAGACAGGTGGCTTTTAGTTCCATCTTTTCTCCCTTATTTGTAAAATACTAATTACATTAAATCATGTCTTTTGATTACTGAAACTTATTTGGAGTAGTCTATCTGATCCTTCCCATCTCAGGAGGGCAAGTCAGTCCTTCCCACTGACTTTTGAGAATTGAGAGATTTCACTTAAAGCAGAAAAATAGGCCCTTCAGCCAGGAAATTGTGAGTCTGTGATTCTGTGGGAAAGGAGGACTTCACAGAGCTGAGTATTAAAAAAGACAGGCTTCCACCCAGGCCATGCGAACACTGGGCTGCTAATAATGCAATGATCAGACCCTGCAACTTCTTTTCATTCTTCATTTTGTCCCATTTTTGAAAAATCTGACACATATTCCTGACTTGCAAAAGAGTAAGTGAAACAAAATTTAATTGAAATAAATTACACATTGCCACATTCCCACATAAAGGTTGTGAGAAGCCAGTGAAATCCACACTTTGATGAATTTCAGCTCTCGCTATGCCAGGAGCCTTTTGCCATGTACAGGACAGGGCATCAAATGGGTGTTTTGCCGTCCTCATCCACCATGAGGAGGTGTTTGTCCTTGAATGCTGAATTAGCAGCCAATATCATGGCCATAGCCACAGATAACGGTGTTGGTCTGTTGGACCTGGCCTCTGTTTCTGAGAAATATGCAAGCATTAGTACCTTTGACAGATGAGAAAACTGAAGTCTTGGCAATTAGGAGCTTGCTCAAGAGCATGCAGCTGTTAAGTGCTGGAATTGGAGCTGTCTCCCAAGCTGAGACCCAGGTGCTCTCCTTGTTCCTGGGAATCCACAATGGTGGCAGCCTAGCCAGTTCAATCATTTGAATCTGTTTGAAGTAATTTGGGGCTTCAAGCTAATGCTGGACATGACATTAACCTGTTGTTTTGAGATGTTTATCCATGATGCATAGTATGCTGAAAACTTGTCTGTGTTTGCAGAGAGAGGAGATATGATAGACCTTACCCAGCCAAAAAAAGCCTTTTTTTTTGTTTTTTTGGAGAGATGCTCATTTCTCTTTACCCCTTCCAGTTTTCTAAACTTCTTTGATAGGGGTGGGGGGGAGGAGTTTAGAGAGTTTAACCATTTGGGTAAGATTTCTGAATGGTTGTGGTCAATGCTGCAACAATATGGCTGTCAGATAGGAAATAAAAAACGGACAGCCTGGGCCTTGGTCAGGTACATGGATACACTTGTGTGTTTGGAGTGACCATCAATGACCAAGATCAGACTTCCTGAGACTGCATCCCTGTGCATCATGCAGAAGAGTGTGTGCAAAAGCTCTTAGCAAGTGAGACAGCCGGGTGCTAATAGTGATGGTGAAAGGAAAAAGAGATAGAAAACAAAAAAGAAAGGCTGACATGCTTTTTTATTCAGGGCTTCAAGGAACAGAATTGGGTTTTATTTCTAGATACTAGAAAGTGAAAATTTCAGTGTGGCTTTTTGTTTCGCATGTATTTAAAAAATAAAATAAACTACTGGTTGTTTGAAACCAAATGAGGCTCCATCTGTCCTTCCTGAAACATTTCCCCATCCCCAATTTTAGCCAAACTGTGTGTGTAAACAGTGTCTTAATTGACTTCAGGTTAAGGAAGTCTGGAAAATAAGTTAAAATTTATAAAACCATAATGGACATCCTTGAGACCTCTTCACAAATCCAACTACAGGGATTTATTTACCAACCACAAACTGGGTGCAGGATGTTTGCTACATATTCAGTGGGTGGAAACAAATAGCAGAAAGATTGGACTAGTGTGCTAGAGGACTACATTTGGGGAGAAAAGATTCTCCCTGCAAAGCAGAGGGCCTGTCCCAGATGATCAACAGATGGTCCCAGATGATCAACCCTCACAATGAAGTTGGTAATGGAGGCTCATTTAGATCTCTTTCATGTCTAATCTCTCTCTGTGTTTAGCGTTGTGTCTATTTTGAGATTCAGAAAAGAAATATTTGAATTTGCAAAGTAAATTGTCTTTTGGTTGTTTATTAATGATCATGTACATTTTTCTGTTTGATCCCTTGGAACTAAATCTCGGCCTTTAGGTTTCACATGTAAAGCGGGATCATGGGCTTCTTTGGTAGTTCAGAGAGGCAGCATCTGGAGCCACAATGCCTGGTTTAAAACAACAGCTGCCCCAGTTCCTGCTTCACCTGGGCACATTACTCACTGTCTTTCCTCCTCAGTTTTTGCACCTGAAAAAGGGGAGGATCATAATGGGACTTACCTTTAGGGTGGTGTGAGGGCTGAATGACACACAATCTCTCATCCCATTCTTAAAAGAAACAGATAGCATCTGATTAAAAATAATCTCTCACCCATGAATGATTTTTTCCCCCTTTTGGCAATGTTGTATCTTCTTTCCTTTTCATTTTAGTAAATCATTTTGAAGGATTTCCATAGCTTGACTGAATATACTGGCTGGCTACTAGGAGTTTTATGACCTGGGGGTGGGGGTCAGTGAGGCTGCTTCTAACAGTCTGAGTTACAAAAGGTAGAAGAACATGTTTGCAGAGGAGTTTAGGGGGCAGGTAGAGGAGATCAATTTGTGTAGACTAGATGCCTCCTGAACAAAATCCCCAGTATCTTAGAAAAGCAAACTAATCCAGATGGCTGACTGGCTGGACAGGCAGAGTTTAGCAGCCTCTTTCTGTAATAGGAGGTCACCTCTACTGTCCCCCACCCCAAATACACATGCCAAAAAAGACAGACTTAGCATCTGGGCCATTTATCCCCAAATTTAACATTTGTAGTGCTCCATGACGACTGCACATTGAAAAGTTTATGCTTCCCCATCATCCCTTTTTATTTTGTAATTGTCTGTTGTTCACAGTACTGATTTGTAGAATTGGGCATGATAAAGAGTAGCTATTTTAATTTATCCAACATGCCCATCTATATGTATATAGACTGCGGGTATGGACCAAAGTGTCTCATTTATTTATGAAAGGAGAGATGTGCCATTCCCTCTCACACATTCTAGACTGACGTTAAAAC
Source organism: Nycticebus coucang (assembly GCF_027406575.1). Lineage (NCBI taxonomy): Eukaryota > Metazoa > Chordata > Mammalia > Primates > Lorisidae > Nycticebus > Nycticebus coucang. The sequence continues at coordinate 29,186,194 of NC_069805.1, read as the reverse complement.
AATACAATGGCCCTGAATGTTGATAAATGTGACTGCTCTTGTGATACTGTTTTTGGTGAGATGAGTACAACCCATATGGGCTCCAAGAAATACATTAATATTTTCATGAAAGATGTTCACAGGTAGTAAATTATCTGCAAATAACCTTGGGTATCAGCTTTCAGTGGACTGGATATTTATTTACTTAAAGCATTTTGTGTTGGTGGTTTCATAGATCTGCTCCTACCTCACATGTCATTTTGGAGGAGGCAGTGCACAGCACAACCTTGGAAAAAGCCAAGTTACAATATTGGCTCCCCTCCCATTTTAAAATTGTATGATGAAACAAACTACAATTAAGGGTTGGTGTGTTCATTTTAAGTGACACAATGCAAAACAGGAAATGACTGAACCAGTAGAGATCACCCACTAGTTTATTTAACTGGTTATGTACGGGCAGGCAACTCCTCTGCTGAGAGAAAAAGCACACAAAACAACACCCAGTCCTCCTGACATTGGTATTTAGACAAGGGTGCTACAAAGCAGAGATTGGAAACACTTAACACCACAGATGCCTGGCTGCTGAAGACCAGCAGAGATGCCTCTTGGATGCCAGGCAGCACTTATCACTAGGACCTGGCACTGAGGTGGCTGTTTCCAGAAAGTTCTTGCCAGACCTTTTCATTTCTCAGGAGAAAATGGACATCCATTTGGTTATGTTATTTTTTTTTTAAGTTAATTTGGGCCATTCATTACTTTTTTTTTCTTTAATAGTTTTCGGGACAGAAAAGTAAAATTAAATGTGTGAGTGTCTCCAGCTTATAACCTTTGGGAAGGATGGATGCATTAATGTGTACAGGAGTGATGGGATCTATGATACTGCCACTGGGCCACCATGGGGAAAATAATGTGGACTTTGGGGACTCATAGTCAGATTGGGCGGACATATCCCTGCCCCATGAGGAAGTGTTAAGGTGGAGGGAGAAAGTAGGGAATGAAAAGGCATACAGACCCTGATTTGCATTCTCTTCCCCATCCTCTTCAGCACCCCCTTCAGCACATAGGCTTGCAGAAATGGGCTATTAAATAAACATATCCTGCTGAGACAGGGGATTAGTCCAAAGTTACAGCAGATCATTGTAAAAGGGCATTCCTATCCTCAGTTCCCCTGGTAACTAACCAACACCCAACCCTGTAAATCTAACCTGGCAAAGGCTTGCTTTTCTTCCCCACCCCAACTGAAAGAAAGGTATAAAAACTCTCTTCTTTTGTCATGCAGGTGCAGAGAATTTTCAGATGTGAACCTTTCTTGGTTGTCCAGCTGATAAAGGACCTAATACTCAATTGAAACCGTGTGTTGGCTTTTTCTCTACAATTCCACTTGCATTGGGTACAGCATTTGGAGGCCCCAGTGAGATCTCGCTAGCTGGAGTGTCCGATTCCCTGTGACGCCCCCTGGAGAGGGCAGAAATTAAGGTGAGGCACATCCCTAGATATTCCAGGCCCTGTTAATTTCCTGAAATCCTCTTGAGGGCTCTGAAGAAACTCAGATGGATTCCACCAAAATCCTGGGTCTGAAACTCTCTCTCAAGAGGTAAGTGTTCTTATTCTAAGTGTAGTTTATTTATGTTCAGGAAGTAACCTTACATTACCAAGAACAGGCCACCGAATAGTCACAGAGACTCCAGTGCCGTGGGGATGCTGCTAAGTGCCCCAGGGAGCCACGTTAGTGCACAGGAAGAATGACAGGCACCCAAGAAGGAGGCACAGGGACTCTTGAATACTGCCCAGGAGAGACCCATGAGGGAGAGACAGGAGCTCCTGAGAGTTGGCTCATGCTGGATAGACCTGTCCTAGGTTCCTGAAAACAGCAGGATGCCAGTGGGGAGACTCAGCCTCAGAGGCACATTTGATTTGTTCTTTGTTCATGAGTTTGTTTGTCATTATTGTCATCAGTGTGCTGACTATTCTTAGTGTCTGTTCTGATTTCTATTCTTTTTGATTGGGTTCACAATTGTGGGAACTCAATAAAGTGAACTCCTGACACCCCCCCCCCCAGTGCATGATTCCACTATTCTAAGAACCATCTCTGAGTCCTCTGTGAAGTTCAATGGCCCAGATTCAATGTAGGGTGGCCTTCTAATGGCTCCCTTGACCCAACTCTCATGACTGTGGTCCATCCAGTGGTCACTGGGAAGCCAGGTCATCTGGACCAGTTCCCATACATTGATCAGTAATTGATTTTAGTCCATAATCCCCTTCCCTGGCTTTGTGTATGTGCAGTGGGTACAACAAAGCGAGACCACTCAAGGAGAGAATAGGCTCAGATGCACCTGGTAGCTACCAACTGGCCGGAGGAAACTGGCATCTGCCCTGGGAAATATCTAAGGCAAAGTAGAATCGATGCAGGGTCCCCACTATTTTAATGGAATTAGGTGTCTGATCAACCCCTGGATGTAAGATTGCTGGCAGGACTGGTGAGAGGTGTAGGAGAGTGTGTGTGTGTGGTGGGACTGAGACTGGACACGAAATGTAGATTTCCCCTCACAAATCTTAGGAGAGTGTTGGTTTACCTTCTGTGGCTAAGTGACAGTTTGTGTAAGAAATCGAGGGTACCAAGGTTAAGAAATGTGTTGTAATTGTGTGCATGTGAATGCTTGGAAACTAACTGAGATGGGTAATAATAGGCAGGAGGAGTTCATGCCCCCTTCCCCTTTTCATAGGGAAAATAACTGTGTGCTGGCTGCTGTCTGTATCCCTGTATATAAAGTGTTTGCAGTTTGTCTGAGGGAAAGGGATGAGAAGCATGTGGAGAAAGGCTGCCCTGTTAAGAACTGTGCTGAAAGATTTTGGAAAAGGGCTTGTGGAGAGACTACTGCAACATGTCTCCGGGAAGACTGAGAACTTTAAACAAGAATAACTTACATGCCCTGATGTTCAGGTGATTGTGGCATTATTTAAGATAGAATTGTTTTAAACCTGTTACTAAAGTTAAAATGTTCAAAGTTTATAGAACTGCTACCTCTATAATATTTCTAAGTTTGCTGGATTTGACCATGAGCTTGTGTTCTTGATTTTAAATCTCTGAATTGGGTGAGCTCATTCCCCTACTTAGGCCAGCAACTGCAGGGCGCAGATTAGCCCACATGACTCCTTTCTTCCCTGCTCCAACTTTTCCCACTGGCTATTCTGAAAGAAACTGGATGTTCCAGGTTTTCTGCTTTCTGTTTTGGATGCAGATCCTGTCCTTGATGGCCATCTTTACTATGTGGCCGTGTTTGACTTAAGGGAACAATGAAAAGACATCAGAAAGAATACTTATGTTATGGTATTGTTGCTGGAGTTTCTTTCTTAAGTGAATACTTAGTCTCATGGTCTAAGAGTTGAGCCTATGGGACACAGATGAATGATAAATTGTGATTTTGTTGGACGGAGGTGCAGGCAGACAGAGTGAAAAATGCCAGAGCTTCTGGTCGTAGGGAAGAGGCCCAAGTCAGAGGTCTCCTGAATGGGTCCTTTTTCTAGGATTAATATTGACACTAAGAGAAATTTTGACCAGGCTTGTTAGATGGGAAGATGCCTTTAAAGCTGATTGAGTGTTTTAATAAATGAATGAATGCAGTCCCTTCAATGGGGCAAGGTTATTAGGTTTTTGTCATAGGGAGGGGATTAGGATATTTACTCTTTGTTCAGGCTGCGTTAATCCTGGATTTGCTTAGTTCAGAGGGTGTAGACTGCAGGGTGCAACCTGTTTGTGCCTAGAAATGGGAATGTGATTTCTGAGCTCATCTGAGCCTAAAAAATGGGGTGTCCCTGTCTAGCTCTGAGTGGAAAAATCCTGTATCAATATTATATTCCACAAAATGTCTCTCTTTTGTAAAACGTAATAATTTGATCATTTAAATTATTTGGGAAACTGAGTCTTTGTCAAAGAATAAGATTCTTGCCTTCTAAATCTTCTAATTATTAGTTTCGCCAAGTAAATAATTAACTTCATAGTAAACTGTGATCTTGTTTTCTATTAAGTAGTTTTTTTGATTGTAAAAAACAAATAGGCACAAAGGAAAATAGCATTGTGTAAGAAAAGGATCTTATGTGGTAAATTTTCTCCTGAAACAGAATGATTATTTAAGAAAGTAATAGGCAGGAAAATTTAGAACATTTAGAATGTTTTCAATTGTCTGTGCTGGATTGAATACAGTTCATAAAATTATTATTGAAAGAATTTACATATAATCCAGATGACTATCCAGTACTGCCCTTAAAATCTTTTTACTTGTAATCTTGTTAAAGAAATGTTTTCAGCCTGTAATATTTGACAAACCTTCCAAAATAAAAGTCTAAATTTGTTCTTTTTGAAATATCAAGACCATTGAAAATCTGACAAAGACATATTAAACTTACTCAATATATAAAAAATGTATAGAAAATATTGTTAAATATGAAACAATTTTATATAGATTATATTTATATGTATATTCCAATATATGAAAAATTAGTCTGTCTTAATATATATTATCATTAATAATTTTAATTCATCACAAAAAGTATATTTTGTAACTGACTGAGTTCAAAGTTTATCCTTCAAGAGACATTATTAAAAAAGACAGAGGAATTCTCTCCAATTCAAATTTTCGGTGTCTTTGATAATTAAATAGCATCGGGCTAAAGGCAAACTTCTAAGACTTTAATTAGAAAACTAACCTGTCTGTAAGTGTTCTTAACCTAACTTCAAATGGAACAAAAATCAGTTACATGGAACTCAGCTGGTTTGTTATGTTTTTTTGTTTTAAACATTGCTGATTCTTTCTGTGTTCTGTTTTCCAGAAGTCAAGAAAACCATTTTCTGTCTTTTGAGCTTCAGGAATGTATATACTTATAGGCAGAATGTGAAACATTTATTTTTCCTCTCTAATTGATTTCTCTTGAATTTGAAAGCCATCTGTAAGTATCCCTAATTTCTGACAATACAATTATTTGCATAAGTTCAATAAGAATATATTTGGTTCTATAGGATATTATAAAAACACTGGTATTTTACCAAGGCTTTGACTGGAATAGCATTTTCAGAGGTGTCCAGACTGCCTTAAGGAATTAAAGTTGACTTTATAAGGCCAATAAAAGATAAGTTCATTGAAAAAACTGGAAAGATACCCATCAATAACATTTCCTGGTCTGTATTAAATAAAGAATGTCACTTTTTGACAGGTCTGGGAACCAAAATTTGCTTGGGGATCTCAAAAGACAAAGAATTTATCCAATGCATGTAGGTATCTAATTACACATATGAAATCTGGGCTCATGGAAGGCTTTCAACTCTAACCTGAGATTCCTTATAAAAAGTTTCAGCAAAGGCAATTTTAAAGGGAAGAAAGGCCTAGGAAACTAACAATTATTTTGATGCACTTGATGCAAATGATCACACCCAGTATACTGAAAGTACAGCTTATTTTGGCAATTGAATTAGTTCTGCTATCATTTGTTTTTAGTAAGGTGAGAAATTAGAAAGAGAAAAGTTGTTCAAAGAAAAAAAAGAAACTGTAGCCCACCTGTATTAGATTCCAGCCTTGTCTGCAATGCCAGCTCATAAAATGAGACATAGCTGTTTTACTAAACTGATCTGTTCAATTGGGACTAAGAGACGGGCCAAAGAATAAAAAGCTATATACAGTAATTATATTTACTCTGAAGACTTAAGTGTCAACAGAGGTCACCTGTTGGTCACACTGAAAACAATTGTGTAGTATTAAACGTTATCTGTTTTGTCTATATAGATACATTGAGAAAAAAAAACTGGAACTTGAATGAGAATTTCCCAGTAAATGATGTGAATGTAACATGGCCTCATAAAAGGCCCAATATTCAACTGATGTGCAAGAATATTCACTTGAATTGTCCAGAACTTTGGATCAGTTCCATAGGAACTCTTAAACCTACGTATTATCTTAAAAACTGTGCTAAGTCTGTAGATAAGAATACTAATGTTCTCACTGTGAATTTCCAGGTGACTCTTAGCCTTGAACTCCAGAACTTGCTGATATTTATACTTAACTGCTAAATGGTTTTGTTCTCTTATACTGAACGCAACTTTGACTATGGCCTTGTCAGTATAACAAAGCCAGAGAGCCGCGAACATATCCAAGGTGGCTGAGGTCAGGCAGAAGCCAGATGAAAGCCCTGAGAATTTCTGTGAAAGACTAAATGAAACATAGAAACTGGCCAACCATTATATGAAATTAGTAAGGGAGGAGAGAAAGTGTCAATTGAGTAAAAATCAGCCAACCAAAAGCCTTTAAGCTGCTAAAGGAAAAACTATGAACAGCCCTGGTGTCAGGCCTCCCTGACCTGGCCAAGCCCTTTTGAACTATGCATATTAGAGAGAAATAGAACAGCTGAGGAAGTGCTCAACCCAAATGTATTATCCTTGGCAAGACCAGTTGCTTATCTCTCTAAGCAATTGCCAAGGGCCCGAAGAGATGGCCTCCATACCTAAGAACACATATAGCCCCTGCCATACTACTGCTGGAGGCTGATAAATTCACTTTGGGACAAAACTTAAGAGTCCAAGTACCATATGAAATGGTCACTTTTATGAACACCAAGGGTATCATTGGTTGATCAACTCATGCTTCATCAAATACCAAAGCTTTCTGTATGAAAATCAGAGGTTGGTTATAGAGGTTGCATATATGAGGCCATACACTTAGGAAAGAAGCAAAAAGAGAATTAAGAGACTTCTTGAGAGACACTTTTGCATTCCCCTACGTACATTTGCTTGATTGTAAGCAAGGAAAAAAATCAATGAAGAAAACACAAACCCTTTTTACAGGTTAGCAATTATAAAAAGGAAAGTGGTGGATGCTGAGGGGAAATGGATAAAACTACTGATCAAATTGGATTTGGCAGTTACATGAGACCTTCAGTCCTCCTGCCTGTTCCTGTTCTTTGAAAGGTGGTATCTGCGCTTCTCTGCTCAGTGAATGTGCAGCATTTGTTGAACACAGCTTCTACTTCCCCAGCCTAGACGATGTCATAGAAAATAAACCCCTGATATTACCAGGACCTGAAAACCTACAGGGAGAACAATGTTGAGGGATATATTCTCTGACTGTTACTTTAGTTCTTTGAATCTGCTTTTATCAGGTAAACATTTCATTTTTTAATGAGTCATAAATTTGTAAGGAAAAGCTAAAATTAAACTCCCTTTAGAATTATTGTAGGAATCCAGCAATATACAAAAATTGAAAGAAATAGATCTTGATCTTTAAAAACTTACTTTACAACAAATGGTGCTGGCACAACTAGATAAACACATGTAAAAGACTGAAACTCAATGCACAACTTTCACCACTTACAAAAATTGATGCAAGATGGAAAAGAGACTTAAATATAAGACACTAAATGATAAAAATCTTGGAAGGAACTGTGGGGAAAACTCTTGACGATGTTGGACTGGGGAATGATTTTATGCACAAAGACTTCAGCAGTCATTGCAACAACAAAACAAAAAGACAACTTCAGAACAGGAAAAGATATTTGTAATGTATGTATCTGACAAATGGTTGATAACTAGAATCTACAGAGAACTCATATTAATCAACACAAAATAAACAATCCCATCTACCGCTGGGCAAGTGATATGAACGGAACCTTCTCCGATGATGACAAATGCCTAACATTTGAAAAAAATGCTCATCATCCCTGATCATCAGAGAAATATAAATCAAAACCACCCTGAGACATCACCTAACCCCAGTGAGAAGGGCCCACATCACAAAGTCTCAAAGCTGCAGATGCCGGTGTGGATGTTGAAAGAAGGAAACACTTTTGCACTGCTGTTGTGACTGCAAACTAATAAAACCTTTGTGGAAAATAGTATGGAGAATCCTCAAAGAACTCAAACTAGACCTCCCAGTTGATCCTGCAATCCCATTACTAGGCATCTACCCAAAAGAAAAAACATCCTTTTATCATAAAGACATTTGCACTAGACTGTTCACTGCAGCTCAATTTACAATCACCAACATATGCAAACAACCTAAATGCCCAAACACACAGGAATGGATTAAGAAGCTGTGGTACATGTATACTATGGAATATTATGCAGCCATAGTATTCTTTTGTATGAATTAATTATTATATTAATCTTTTGTATTAACCTGGATTGAGTTGGAACACATTCTTCTTAGTAAAGACTCACAAGAATAGGGAAGGAAGAATCCAATGTACTCAATTCTCATATGAAGGGAGTAGATGACCTAATACAAGGTGGAGGTGCTTTAAATTAAGTAGGCAAAGTGAAAAAGATACTTCATGATACGCTGTGCTGTTCTGTTTCAGATCTAAGGAGTTACTCTACTGGGTGCCTTGTTGGAATGATTACAAAAACATGTTTCTGACAGTGTCTCAGAAGTTGAAGGATACCACTTTATTGGACAGAATTTCTATTGTTTCAAATCTAATGTTTAAACAAATAATATTTCAAGATTAAAGTCAAAAATTATTTTACAATGAAATGCAAACAATTTAATGTCTCAGGCTATATGAAGCCCTTGTACTTGTGGCATGAGCCAAGGCCCAGATGGTCCTTGAGACCTCCTTCATGCTGCATACTAGGGGCTAATGGTATAAGATTCCTCAGGCACTGACAGCTACTTTATCTGGCAGGTTCACTATAAATTCATGTTGCATGTCTTTAAAATTTTCAAAGTTAGTTTTAGAAAACATTATAAATGCACAGGCTGATTCATTTTTTTTTTTTTGTGAGTATGCTTACTTCCCATGTTATGTTTAAAAATAAAGTTACTTTGTGCAGAGACGGGAAAGAGATCTGAAGAAATCCAAGACTCTTCAAATCAATATTCCAGTGATTTTAGTCGTAGTTGAAAAACACTTTATAGGGTACTTGTCCATTCACTATGGTGTATGCACAAAATAAAGCCAATGGCAACACACCTTCTTCTACTCACTCTTCACAAAACAGTTACATTTCTTTAAGGATGACTTCATCAGTTATAGTTTAAAATTTTTCATAAAGAACATCTTTGTTCTTGTTGAAAATTGAAGTCAACATAATTAAAATCACCAAGTCATAGGGTCCACTTTAAAATGTACTTGTAACAAAAAAAAGCTACATTTTGAATCATTTTAGCTTTCATAATTTAGGAATCTTGCCAGATGATTATGAAGACAGTTGAAAAGTCCAGTAAATTACTTACTTCCATTAATACAATTTGCATGAAAATATCTTGCTAAAAAGGTTAGAGACCACGGTGAAAGCCAGCAAGAGCCTACACACATTTGAAAGTTGGAAAATTTTATCAGTTAGAGAAAATACATGGCTAATTTTGAATATTTGATTTCTGAAACAGAAAATGCCACAGATAACCTTGAGTCTAGGCAAACACTTAAAACCACATATGGTACTAATGTTCTGTACCTTTCAAAAAAGTGCAGGACTTTAGTCCTCTTGGTGTCTTTCTGCCGGCCCTGTGTCATACGATGGCAATGATGACGACGCCAGGGCCATTTGATGTTATCTCTCCAGGAACGTCCTTCATAACACTTGTCCAAAGGACTCATTTCATCTAGTAAGGAAGGGAAATTTTCAATTACTTTAGAATATATAAATGTTAACATTTTATGGAAATCCCCACTAAACAGATCAACAGACAGCATGTAAACAATTAACAGGAATGGAAATACTGACTGAGTTCTTTGAAAATGAGACTATATAAAAGAAACTTAAGTTTTAGATTTTTACCAAAGTCTGAAAGTACTCTGCATTGTAACCAACTGAACTACATAAGGGTCTCGAATCACAGATTTTTAAAGGATATACCCTTATCATGGAGCAGGACAGTGGGAGGGTCTGTAATATCAGCTGAAATACCACAATCTGGGCAAAACTTCAGAATTACAATTGTAGAGTACAATTCTTTGGAGTTGCTTTGATCTTGCCTGGATATACTTCTGAATCTATCTAGTGCAACAAATAGTTATATATTAAAATGATTCCCTTCAATAAATATTAAAAATTACTCCATAAGGCCATTTTTAATGTGAACACCATTCAAAAGATAAGAAAACCAGGGTGAATTTGAGAAATTTAACTATGTTCATCTTTAACAGTTTTCTTTTTTTAAATCTCTCACTTCCATGCCTCAATACAATGGACAGTAAATCTAATATATAGCCACCTTCCCCGCCCAGCATCCCTGGCACTCGTGTGGTCTCTCTTCATCTCTCCTACTCGATGACACCATAGGGAAGCTACTCTCATCTTTCCACTGAAGTATTTTCTGAGGCCAGGGACCTGGACATTTTCTAGGCCTCTTCTTCATCCCTTATTACCATCATTCCCAACAGGATCCTTGGATACATTTCTGAATGTGAACCATTAGCCCTTTTCTAGTTCCACTTCACCTTTCAAAAACTCACCATCCCTTAACAAATTTTCAGAGGTTTTCTTTTTAACTTTAATAATATTTTAATAATTTTCCTTTGGAAATTATGTGTACGGCCATGATTAACTCCTTAGCTTATGGTTATGATTTCAAAGAACCTATTACAAACACTCAGGAATCTTGGATAATGAAAAAATATGCCATACACAGCGGTTCTCAACGTTTGTGGTCATGACCCCTTTGTTCAATTTGTAACAACGTGGCCTTTAGGAAGGTTGAGAACCACCGCCATAAAGAGAGAGACAAGATGGCTGACCAGATACACTAATGCTGGATCATCTGAGAAAGTATTTTAGATGAAAAAGAAAGAATCAATCACAGATTGGGTATAATTTCTATAGAAAAGCATCAGAACCTATAGATGATTCCATAACAAAGTTTCTGAGTAGAACACAAAGGAGGAAGACATCCTAGTGTACAGTGAGAAGGGTAGAGAGAGCAATTTCTTCTCTTTCCCCCACATCTCTGGCAGTTGATGGGCTCTGTACCTGCTGGAGAGACTTTCTCCCCACATGAGCACACAGGCTGCTGCCACCAGTGAGCTGGGAACTGCTTGTGGACAGGTCATGGGCCTCCCAACCCACAGAGAGCACTTTCTGCCCCCAGAGACTCAAAAGGGGATGGCAGGTGCCATACTGCTTCTCTACCTAACTTGGGCAATTGTCCTTCTCAGAGCTCTTCAATTCTTCAGGTTTTGTTCTGTTTATTTCCACACACAGATTTCTCCAGCCCAGAGTGTGAAATCCACAGGGTTCTAGGTGATTTGCTTGACTCCAGAACAAGGACCTTCTGCCCAGGGTGGGCATCTATTTGTACTCCTGCAAACAGACTCTTTTTCTGCCCTTCTCACACATGTCACTGCGAAGAGCAACCCAAAGGCAACTCAACCCCAGCCCCTTTCTCCCACACATTGTCAGGACCCATTCTATGCAGTCTCAGAGACATGCCCATAAACAAGCACTAATAGTCAGATTAGGCTGCAAGTTCTTCAAAAGGACACTTGCAACATGAATGTTTATAGCACCACAGTCCACAACGGGAAAGATGTCAAAACAACCCAAGTGCCTATCAATTTATCAGTGGATAAATAAAATATGATATATGTATACTATAGAGTAGTGATCATTCATTAAAAAAATGGTGATCATCTATGTTTTTTAACAACCTGGGTAGAACTGGAGGCCATTCCACGTGGTATATCACAAGATTGGGAAAAACAACACAGATACTTCACACTATATTGCAACTAGTAGATCGATAGTTATGTGCACATCTGGAACTAAATAGAAATCGGGTAGGAGGGAGGGGAAAAAGACGTTAAGTAAATTCAACCTAACTGGTCTAATGCACACATTCTGGGTGAAGGGCACACTTACAACTTTGACTTAAAATGTAAGAAAGCAAATTATGTAACTAAAACATGTGTACCCCTGTAATATAGTGAAATAATAAAAAAGACCTAATACAGGTTCAAATGTAACATATTAAAATTTGTAGGAATGTCAAAATGAAAGCTGACAAAATGCTGACTCTGCATCCTGTAAGCACTCAGCTCTCCCTCACTTACTCCCTTAGTCCTGCCACCTCTGCTTCCTACAATGCTTTAGATACTCCGGCCGTTCCACTGGCTGCCTCCTTCTCAGCTGACTTGCTTCTTCCTCAGGAGGCCTCCCTTCCTCTGTGATCCAGTCTAAGTAGCTCCCCTGCTCATACTTTCTACTTTCAGAAAATTATTTCCCTCGCACACCCCATCGGTCACCATGCAGCTTGGTGATTTGTTCTCTTAAATGGATGACTTGCCTTCTTTTTAGTTCAATTTTCTAATCCTGGAGGATTTGCCATTTTAAATTGCTGACCTACATTGATTTTTATTTTGATATTTGATGTTTAGATAGAATATTTATTTTTACTTTCTATGTAATTAGTGGAGGATTTATTTTACCTTGGCAAACTTCAGACGGAGGATTATTTATATACTTAAATTATTCTAGCCTAACTTATATGAACAGCAAAAAGGAAAAACAGCACAAGTCAATGAGAGATAAAGGTAATATTAGTTAGAGGTGGTGAAGAAAATAATGCTCAGTTCCAGGCTACTGCCTAGCTTTTCATGGGGTAAAAAAAGAACACAGCCCTAAACCAAGAGTTCACTGATTGTTTGGTCATGTGTTGGCATCAAAGCCTTCCTTTTTTTTTGGAGACAGATTCTCATTATGACGCCCTGGGCAGAGTGCTGCAGTGTCACAGCTCATAATAACCTTAAAGCCCTAAACTCTTGGACTTAAACAATTCTCTTGCCTCAGCCTCCCAAGTAGCTAGGACTATAGGCAACCGCCACAATGCCGGGTATTTTTTTGCTGCAGATGTCATTGTTTAGCTGGCCCGGTCTGGGCTCGAATCCACCAGCCCTGGCGTCTGTGGCTGATGCCATAACCACTGTGCTATAGGCGCCGAGCCAAACATATTGGAGAGGGCACCTGAATTTGACTTCCTATTTTTTAACGTAACAATAATGCCTTTGATGACTTGCTCATCAGAAAAATTACGGTGTCCCAAGCACAACTGGAAAAATAAGGGATTACTATGCTGTTCATTGCTTTTACTTATAAAAATTATTGTTTTCAGATACAGTCCTTCTGTCACCCTCTTTGCTAACTGCCATACGACATGGTGGGTTTCCCTGAGCACGGTTTATACAAAGAGAAAAAAATCCATTGGGTTATTGTTCTCTTAAACACTAAAATTCACCATTTAGGAGTTACAGAGCCTCAGAGTTTCAAATAACTGCTGAAAACAGAGTTCCAGAAAGAGCAATAATTCCTCATGGGGCATTAAACAACAGTGACTTCATTGATTCAGCACTTGCATAAATTCTCTGTGTAAAGGGGTAAGGCTTGTAAAATATTTACATGGACTGGCAGTTTTATTTCCTTAAAAAAAGGCTCAGAGTTGGTAATGAGCTAAAAGATATTCTGACAGATGTAGTACATTCATAATTCACTTTCTTTTTCTTTTTTTCTTTCAGATTAATACTATAGTACAAATGATTAGTTTACAGTGTTTACATTAGTTAGGTAAGGTCCCTGTTGTAGTTGTGTTCTACACCTGAAAGGAGTGCCATATACCTTTACATTTTGCCTGTTAGTTGGGGGAGTATAATTCACTGAATTTCAGTTCTTACTATTTGCAAGTATGGACATCTGTTTGAAGCATGGTTCATGGTTCTCTTATATAGTTATGTTTTTTTCCTTTTTGTTCTTTGGAGACAGAGTCTCACTCTGTCTCCCTGAGTAGAGTACTGTGGCGTCATGGCTCACAGCAACCTCAAACTCTGGGACTCAAACCATCGTCCTGCTTCAGTCTCCCAAGTAACTGGGACTATAGGCATGTGCCACCATGCCTAGCTAGTTTTTCCCATTTTTAGTGGCAATGATGTCTTCTTCTTGCTCAGCCTATTCTTGAACTCCAAAGCTCAACCAATCCACCTGCCTCAGCCTACCAGAGTGCTAGGATTACACGTGTGAGCCACTGCACCTGGCCTTGTATAGTTTTTATGTGGCCTCATGATACTACATGGGAGCTTCACCAGAATCAAGATTTAATAGCTATATACAAAAATGCCAGCAACAAATTCTAGGATAGATCTGTCTGTATGTGTCCACCTGCATCAAGATGTTTTCTAGGAAAAATAGATCAAGACGAATGGATGCCAATACTGCACTGATGAGAGAGCTGTCTTCTCTCTTAGCAGTATCTGGTCTATACTACCTAATTATTTAAAATATAAGTTGTTACTTATTCTAAAACATATCAAGAAATAATCAAAAAGATTTCTGCTAATAAACAGTATTAAAATAAAATTTCAAAATTGATATTACATTTCTGTGCATATATACATATAAGTATATGTCTCAAACTTATGTGTACATATACATATATATATATATACATACATATATATATATATAAATGGGAATAATCGATGAAAAATGTAGGAAAACTATTTCTTCAGGTAGAATATTGTCCATACTAATCACTTTCTCTTATATAGAAATAAAAATTAAGTCCTTCATAAGGCATTCTAATATGAATCTACTTTTAACTCTTTTATAGAAAACATATTAACCCCAAAGCAGACCAGGTAATGAGATGCACATATGAAGTAACATCGGTTTATTTCCGTGTGTAACTCATATAAAACTACAAATATGTAGCTGACAATAATGTTAATAGAAAAAAATTCACATTTAAATATATCTCCCCTTGGGTTGAAGAACAAATAAATTGATTTCCTTTCATTTTTTAAAAATGCTGTATTTAAAATTATTCTCCTGAAACAATGAACATTTCATATTACGGGAAGTCTTATAAGCTTAAGTAGGATTTTTTTTTAACTCAAAAGTGTGATAATGGTAGAAATGTTTTATGTTAATTTGAAGTAAGGTGCATATGCTAAAAGCCCTTAGGATTTCATTTATTAATTCAAGTTCATTTATCATTAAATCCAAGTTCTAGAAATTGAACCAAATAAACCACACCATAATCAAGTCTAACAACTCATAAGCAAGAACTCTTAAGGAATATTTTTGTTCACTAAGAACAAAGTTGAGTATCCCTTATCCAAAAGTGTGGGTCCAGGAATGTTTCAGATTTTGGATTTTCTCAGATTTGGAAAACCTGCATGATGTACACTTCCTGGCAGAGTATCCCAAATTCAAACACCTGAAATCCAAAACGCTCCAGTGACGATTTCTTTTGAACACCTGTTGCATTCAAAATGTTTCAGACCTTGGAGCGCTTTGGATTTCAGATTTGGGATGTTCAATCTGAACTAAGAGAATGTATATTTAGAGTGACATTTTCAAAGCACTACAAAATTATTTCCTTGGGAATATGTGTAATGAGCATTTTCTTTACTCAAGGAAAGGAATGGCTATCCCTTTATAGTGCTTCTGGTGACACTGTTAACTATATCAATATTTTCTAACCTCACTAGTTTCAGGAAACGTAAGTGAAATCCGAAAGTATCATAAATGTATTTACCTTCAATGAAAGGCGCATAGATGTACATGGGAGGAGTACGCTTAACCTTTGGTGTTTCCCTGCGGATGAAGGCGTTTGCCAGGCAGACCTGTGCCAGGGTCCGGCCACTGTACTGAAATTTGGACCAGGTGAGAAATCTGGCTTTAGGTACCTGCTCCAGCCTATAAGGGAAAGAAAGGATCTAAGTTAGATGTGAGGGCATAAAGAAACTTTAAAACTACATAGTTTAATTAGATTGTATCTCAAAAACAATGCTACCTAAGCTTTCTCATGAGAAAAAAACATTATAAATGCTCCTAAACAGACAGTATTATGACAGGAATAGTGTGAGTAAATTTACATTCGTGGATACACAAATGAGATGTCTTTCTCAACCTAAGCAAAGGAGCAGAGGTTGTCACTCTTTATCAAAGGTTATTTATTTGTATTAGATTAAATAATTTCCATAGATACCCACTTGAATTCTTCCTGCCAGCTGTACATGCTAAGTAGCAGTCCATTACAATTAGTGTTTCTTAATACTTAAGTCTATTTCTTCTGGGAAAAAACACCTAACTTGGGAATTGGCTCCATCCACTGATTCTTCAAGAACACAACACACAGTTGCTCTGCAGAGAAGCAACTGATGCAACTGGAGGACGCAAGATGCTGTCTTGTTAGCACAATTCTACTTTTTAAACCCTGGGTTCACAGTACAATTCAAATTTCCTTGAGGCCAAATATATCCAGACTTTTGTAAAAGCTTATGTTTAGTAAATTAGACAATCTTTTTGGAATAAAATGGACATTATTTTGTTTTCATTATCTGATCAAGAGCTTACTAAACAAAGACAGTCTCACAACTCTTATACAATTCATTAAATAAGACTTCAGTTGATAACATAAGAGTATGGAGAGCTCTTTCAAAATTTTCCTATTGTTTGCCTAAAGAGAGTGATTGCTTAAAGAGCTCTTTACCATTTCAAGTATTACTAGACCTTCAGTAGGATTTTTTAGATATCTTGTGCAATGAAAGCTATGGAATTCCAGGTGAGTCTAAATGTCATAAATACAAGAAGGGATCCTCCATCAACTCTATTCATCTGGACAAACAGCATATCAGAAGTAATTGATAAAAGAAGAACCCATACACTCTGGCTTTCCTGGCTTGTATCTATTCATGGAGAGTAGTAGAGGTGTTTCCTGCTTTTCAAAGGAAACAAAGGTGATGCTACAGAGAAATGCAATTTGCCAATAGCCAGTGCTTCCAATTGTGCGTTGATAAGTTTCCCATGAGAATGCTGGAACTACAGAAATGTAGACTTGTTACAAGACTCCCTTTGTAACATCAAAATCACTAAAGACATCTATCATTTCACTTTGGGATGATAAAAATAACTAAAAAGGACTAAACTTTATAAAAAGTTTAAAGGCCTTGAGCAAGATGTGCATATCAATGATGCATCAAAAAGGAATTCATACATAAGAAGTACATGACCATTTGAATTTTTTAAATATTGCCATTATAAATCAAATATCATTAATGATTTTTATGGAGTATAGAAGAATATTTAAAAATCCACTTATCTGACTAAGCTTCCTTAGCACAGTGGTTATTTTGCTGGCCACCAGCACTGAGGTTGGTAGGTTCGAACCCAGCCTGGGGTCAGCTAAACAACAATAACAACTGCAACAAAAAATTAGCCAGGCATTGTGCAGGCACCCGTAGTCCCAGTTACATGGGATGATGAGGCAAGAAAATCACCTAAGCCCAGGAGTTTGAGGTTGCTATGACCTTTGATGCCAGGGCAGTCCACTGAGGGCAACATAAAGAGACTCATTTTCAATTTAAATAAAAATCCACTTACTTACTAAAGTTAACCATACATTTAACTAAGATAAGTATTTCCACAGAGCTCTCCATGAAGCCACCAGTGATACCAACACACATGGGATTACTCCAGCCCTACAATGCCAAGTTTAAGAGATAGTTTAATGTTAAGCTACAAGACTGTCGTGTTAATCTCTAGTTCAAATGACAATAAGAACAATTTAGGCATTAAGAAAAATACAAAGAGGTTCCTATCTGCTGTTAATACAACTTAGCAGTGTAACTTCCTGGATATGTTTACAAACACTTGGAGCCACACTACCTGGGTTTGAATTCTACATCCACCACTTACTACCTTAGGGCATGTTTCGTAGCTCTTCTGTTCCTCATTCTCTCCATATGGAAAGGTTTGATATAAACCTTTAAACAATCCTTGTACAGCCCTTACAATTCCATTACATACCCAATCACAAGAAGCAGCTTTATTATATTCTCATTCCACTACTATCAACAGAAAGATATGTTTATTTAATGACTTCAATCTGCAAGCCTCTATAATTTTCTGGAAAAAAAATCATTTTGCCCTTTGATCAAAAACAAAAAAAAAACACTGATCTGATTCAAAGAGCTCTGTAGACAAAATACATTTGCCTTTTCTTTGTTATCTATACTGTTTTACATAGCTTTGTTACATAATACAATGCTACTCAAAGTTTGAAATGTTAAAAGGGATGTTGTTAACCATTATCTCAATGGCTTGCAGGATCAAATTGGTTTACTTTTACACTGGAGTCCATGGTACATTAGCAAAAATAATGAAGGAGAATAATGCTAACATATCTCAGAAACTCTTGCTAGAACAATGTAAGAAGAGGACAACACAGTGGTGGAAAGTGTGGGCTTCAGTGACACAGGGCTGGGCCTCCGTCTCTGCTCAGTGCCTGGCTGCTGTGTTCTTCTGCAGGCACCTGCCAATAAGCACCAGCTGCCTTCCCTAAGCTGAGAAATAAATGAATCATTGTACTAGAAACCAATCAATTCTGTGTCTGACAACAAGCAATGCTCAATGTATGTTAGCATATGTCAATCCTTTCTAAAAGAATTATTGCTACTATTAACATTATTGCACAGCAAAAGCTGCTGTCATCTGTCTTACATTTGTGCCATAAATGTCATTTACTACCTTTATAGAAAACAGGCTACTCTGGAATTGCGCAGAAATTGGTCATAGCTACCAGGAGAAATTATCAACTCATCAAAGAATTATCAGATCAGTGTAACTGAGTCAGATGGATTCAACGATTTGTTATGAGTTACATTTCTCCTTCAAAAGAAATATGGATGAGTAGTCTCCAAAATATGGGTTATTTTAATTTTACAAAGGAGTAATTTGTGCCAGCTGATAACTCACTTTCAAAATAACAAACTGTGTTATGTTAACAAACTAAGAATAATGGTAATAAATATAATGAAGATAATCTGTATGAACCACTAAAAATAATTCTGCTTTGTGTGTTTTATCCTCATTCGATTTTCAGAACAATCTTATCAGGAAGATATTACGGCTATCACCAAAGATGGATGATGAAATTGGAGCTCAGAGAAGCTGAGCCACTTACCACAGTCACACAGCTAGTGTGCGGTAGAACAGCCTTAGCCCCAAAGCCTAGAGCAAAAACCTTAAAGATGAATGATTTAGACACAAAACTGTGTAGAATGCAGTGATAGAAAACTGCAGAAATGGATAAAAGAAGGATAAGCAAACTACATGTAAACAGATGTCCTTGAAGAGAAGTACGAAAGGAGATAGGACATAAGCTAAAGATGGATAGTCAAAGGAATTTGTTTCTAAAAAATCAAGACATGAATATTTTTATTGGGCAAGGAAGCCAAAAGCGTGCAATGGAGCGTAAAAATTTTATTGTATAAAGCAGGATTCTTTATAAGGCACGAAATGAGGGACCAAGGCATAGAAATCGCTATCTCCTCTTTGTGACAGGAGATGAGGAAAAGAATGAAAGCTAGTTGGAGAGGAGGAATGATGCTTAGGTCAGTTGAAAATGGGAGAAAGAGAAGGTGTGCGACATTAAGAACAGTCACGACCCACACGCCTACCATCAGTGACCCACACGACGGATGGCATCAGAGGAGAGTGGCAGGGGGGACTAGGAACTCAAGCTGACTATGGACATCTGGAATGGCAAAGGAAGTAAAAAGACTGCTTGATTGTCCAGTTCCACTGAGGATCTGGCTTATGCTGTGACTTACTTATCTGGAATAGCACTAATCCTCAGAATTGTGTTAGGTTCTGTTACAAAGAATACTTTGCCTGTGTTGCCATCACTGTGCTGTTTAAGGTGGAACTGGTAGCACAGGTACAGAAGGGGTACAGTCAGCACAAAGACTCATCCGGGACCAACAGACTGGGAAGGTCAATGTGAAGACAGGTCTGGGCATGAGAAAGTAAGGACTGTTCTGACGATGTAGCCAGGAGGCCAGATGACAGGCCTCAGGCTGGTTTTGGAAAGAAGTTAAGCCAAGAAGGAGCTGACAAGATCATCTAAACGGAAGCTAAGATGAGTGACAGTAGAGAGAAAAAAGGTACAAGGTGCAGGGCAGTGTGGTAGTGGTGGAAGGAAAGTGGTTTGAGTCAGGATTTGGAGTTCTGGACAGCTGCAGAGTGACTCAGGTCTGAATGGCTGAGTATAAGACAGGGCTTTAGGCCACAAAAATGGACATGGAAGGGACTGCAGACAAAGGAGATAAGGCACAGATTAGAAGAGAGAGCCCAAGGACACCAGGGTGGATGAACCTAATATACTATCCATGTTACCGTCTCTAAATCAGTAGAGGCTACCAAGGAAAATACCACACTACATTTCTAAAATTTTCTGAAAAAGGTATGTTGCTCCACACACTCCTTCCAGAACCTTTTGGCTGCCTGGGGACTTGGCATTTGAAATGCAATGGTGCCATCAAATTTGTTCATCTGGAATAAATACACAAAATCTATCAGCATATTCCCATAAAAGGCAATGAGAAGCTACTGAGAAACATGGATTTAGATGGCTCTATAAAAAGTCTTTCTTCTTGAAAAAGGTAAATATTGTATATCTAATGTACTCATACAAAATGGACTTTTCATAGATTGATACACAATTTTCCATGAAAATCAAGTAGAAGTTATTCAACATCAACCAACCGACCAACTTCAGTGTCCACTAAACTCCTTTTATTGCATTCCTATTCATCTCCACCACTGAATTAATTTAACAACAAAAACCTATTGTTCCTTCCCTACTGTGTGCTAAGAATTTATGACTTTTTCTGTGCATGTCTCTGTGTGTGTGTTTTTAGTAGCAAAATATGTATATGTAGGCTGATCATCAAAAAGACTGACTTTTTTATAATGGAATAGAGAATAGTTCATTTTCTTGAAATTTTAGTGGGAAAGAATTTATTTAGCTCAAGGCTGTAAAGCAGCAAACTGACGCAAGCGATTAGATATGCCAACGGTGATGAACGATTGCTTACCTCTTCGAGCCTCAGTCTGAGTAAAAACTCACTGCCCTTACAGGAGACTATTGAGATGTTACCCCAGTCAAAGCGACAGAAGGTCAGCTCTTCCTTATAGATGAACACGCCATTGCCAGACACGCCCAGCTTGATGTTCTGCAAAGAATAGCACAATTAACCATAATTAGAGCTGTCAAAGTTATATAATCAAGAGGCTAAAGAGCTCTCTCAAAGAAAGAATGGCAACTTAATGCTTTTGTATTTAATTATAGTAATAGTACACAAATTAATAGAAACTGTAAGACATAGTCACATCTGAAATCTATTTATCTTAAGGACTCAGATTTGATTTGCCAAACAGTTATTGCAACATGAATATAGGACTCAATATTCTTTCTGTTTGTTCGTTGTTTTGAGACAGAGTCCCCCCTTGTCACACTCAGTAGCATCCCCTGGTGGGTCATAGCTTATAACAACCTCAAACGCTTCGGTTCAAGCAATGATCTTGCCTCAGCTTCCCAAGTAGCTGGGACTACAGGCGTCCACCAGGAGACCTGGCCATTTTTAGAGACAGGGTCTTACTCTTTCTCTGGCTGGCCTTGAACCCATGAGCTCAGGCAATCCACCCAATTCAGCCTCCCAGAGGGCTAAAATTAGAGGCATGAGACACCACGCCTGGCTCTAGGACACAATATTCTTCAAAAGCGATAGGACATATGTTCTCTAGCTCTGAACAATGACAAGGAAGAAAGGAAACAACTGTATCAACTATCCTGAAGGTAAAGAAAATAAAATACGCTTTCCTGAAGGCTATTCAAGCCATTAGAAATGATCTGTTGGTCCACCCTAAGATGCACTCAACCATCTTATTTGAGGCCAATTTAATTCAGATAAATCACCCTGAAGTATTTATTTATTCAGATAAATAAATTATGTGAATTTTTTTTTTTTGAAAGAGAAAAACATGTTTATGTGAGCACCTCCAGATACACACGCGTTAATCTTTCTCTTAACGTTATAGGGTAGACTCTGATGGCTCACCAGCAGTATCAAAGATGAGATTGCGCGTCTGGCGGCCGCAGCCTCACGGATCTAGAACAGATGCCTCTTGAAGCTCCACTGAATTCCGTTCCAAGGTTGCGCTCAGATCTCTCGTCTCTTCCTCCCCTCTCCCTTCCTTCAGTTCTTTCCTTCTTGGGAATGTTTGACAAAGCTAAGTCATGTAATAAAGTTTTCCATAAAGTATACCAGACATCGTTCCAAGCACCTCACAAGCACTATCTCCTTTACATTTCATAGCAACCTGACAGGTACATGTTGCTATCCTCTCATTTTATCGATGAGGACACTCAGAGTGTTTAAAAGAGAGAACCTACTCAGAGGAAGTAAATGATGACATCGGGCCTCAAACCCGACCCACCCTGATTTTAGGCCAACCACCTGCTGGGTTGAATTACAAGGGACACCTGGGCAAGGATGCCTGGTCCAGAGGCCCAGTCTGGGGGCTCTAACAAAATAGTCCAGGTCTATACACTCCAGGCCAAGGCCGTGAATTTTATTTAATTCAGATAAAGCTGTTGAAATGATGTCAGTAGTTCACAAAGCACAAATCCACCACAGAGAATTGCACTGAAATCTCTGAATTCTTTCAAGAACTTTTTCAATAAGTCAGAGTGCTGACATTCACTTCTCAACAAGCATTCCTTTGACTGGCATACATTAAAAGACTATTAATGAAGCTCTTCATAGTTTTCTTTCCCCCAGAGCTTTCATTTAAAATAGATGACAATTGAGAATAACAAAGAGCCTGAAGGGCTTTTAGAAAACTAAATCAATGGACAGCCAAAGTTACTAATTGCCTCCTCACATTTCAAGTAGTGCTAAGGGTCTAAGATGCACAATCTATAAAGTATACAAATCCTCATGGTCTTTAGCAGAGAACTGGATCTCATCCATGACATATAGAATTCCAGTCTTAGGTGCACATCTGGAAGTAAAACTCAATAGAAACCCAGTAGATAGGAGGTGGGGAGATGGGTTAGGTGAATTCACATTTAACTGGTATAATGCCCCTTTCCGGGGTGCAGAATACTTTTTAACTTTGACTGAAGTGATCAAAAGCGTATTAGGGGTAAATCAAGTCTACCTCTATACTATTCCCAAACTGATAAGAGAAATATCATGTCTACCCATTTAGTAGTCCCAAACTGAAAAAAGAAATATAAAATTAAAGAATACTATCTAAAAGTATCCACATTCTTAAAAGTCAATAATAGGAAACAAGGTGTCGGAAAAACATGCTGAAACAAACACCATCTTAAATCCCCATGGTCTTTAGGGGAGAACTGGATCTCATACATGACATATGAAATTCCAATCTTAGGTGCACATCTGGAAGTAAAACTCAATAGAAACCCAGTAGGTAGGCGGTGGGAAGATGGGTTAGGTGAATTCACATTTAACTGGTATAATGCCCTTTTTTGGGGTGCAGAACACTTTTAACTTTGACTGAATTGATCAAAAGCGTATTAGGGGTAAATCATGTCTACCTCTATAGTATTCCCAAACTGAAAAAATAAATATCATGTCTACCCATTTAGTATTCCCAAACTAAAAAATAAATATAAAATTAAAAATACTATCTAAAAGTATCCACATTCTTAAAAGTCAATAATAGGAAACAAGCTGTCAAAAAAACATGCTGAAACAAAAACCATCTTCAGTCTACATGCAACTTCATAAAGCATAATACCTTGACTACCTTTACTAAGAAAAATTCAATAGAATTTACATGTCTAGAAAATACAAGCACAGGTCGAGGAAGTTAATGACAATTGCTTTCTCTGCTGTGATACTTGAATAATTCATAAAAACAAAACTATATTAGATCAACCCAAGCATGTTTTTAAAAATCTAGTCTATTCCTTTACTCACCCTATCCTTGCAGCCACAACTCTCTCTAGGAATAGAATAAAAAGGTGGAGTGAATCAGGTGCATGTGCCCAAGTAACTTTGCCAAAACCATCCCTGCCCACGTCCACAGGGAGCAAGGTGGAAGATTGCTCGCGGTGTCATGTTCTCACCACAAGAGAGGAAGCAACCCAAGTGGAAACACTGCACAAGACATCTCCAGTCCAAAGGAATCTTTGGACAGGACAAGGAAGCCATTTTATCTGA
Organism: Nycticebus coucang; assembly: GCF_027406575.1. Taxonomy (NCBI): domain Eukaryota; kingdom Metazoa; phylum Chordata; class Mammalia; order Primates; family Lorisidae; genus Nycticebus; species Nycticebus coucang. The sequence continues at coordinate 29,162,203 of NC_069805.1, read as the reverse complement.
CTTAAAAATAAGGGCAATGCAGATTCAAGTAAATTGGTTGATTTTGGTATTGCTCTACAGCATGGTTTTAGGATTATTAACATTTGTGTGAATAGAAATTCAAGATAAGTGCCAGGGAGTAAAAGGGGAAAAGCAAGTCTTAACCCCTCATATGTGAGTTCTGCCACCGGGCAGCAAAGGCAGAAAAGGAAAGTCTAAAAAGAAACACCTGCTCTGCCTTGCTCACCACCTCAGGACGCTGCCCCATGTGGATAACAGCGGGTCCCTTGATGGCTGGCTGCCAAATGGGTTTGGAAATTTCTCACAAGAGATCATGGAGAAGAATGGAGGGGAGGTCAGAGTATTTTACACTCAGATTCCCTCCCTGCATGGTGGCATCACGCTGCCTGTGTTCCTCTGACACTGGCTCCTCTCAAGACAACCATCTCCATACATCTGCCTTCTGGGTTCAGGTATGCAGTCTGCTCTGCCACCTTCAGACCTGGGGAGGTCAAAAGGGATGCTGACACAGCCCAGGGGACCACAGACGATGGTTTGTGCTGCTTTGTGGTTTGCTTGCACCTGTGTTAAGAGTCCTTTTATTCCAGACTCTTCTAATTATCCTAACATGAATGCACCAGTAAGAACTCCTCTAACATTGGATATTTTTTCTTCCATTCTTGAGATACTTTGCTAGAAAGAAAAAGTATCCAATGTACTCAGTACTATTACAAAGCCAATACATAACTAGCCACACGTTCACACAAAAGATAAAACACAACTGTAGCCCAGGATGAAGAAGGGGAGTGGGAAACGGTGAGGCTGGTGGAGGGAGGGTAATCACTGGGACCTCACCTATGGTGCATATTACAAGGGTACATGTCAAATCTATTAAAAGTAGAGTAAAAATGTCTTAACATAATAAGTAAGTGAGGTGAAGGCTATGTTAACCTCACATATGCTTGATGTAAGCATTCCAAATTGTATACAAAATTAGCACATTGTATCCCAAAATGTATTCATGTACACTATAACGATTTAATAAAACAATTGTTAAGAGGAAAAAAATATACTGTACAAATTGCCCTGGCTGAGAAGGGCAGATTAAAAAAAAAAAAAAAAGAACTCCTTTAACAGCAATACATAAATAAATAAATCTGAACTCAAGACAATAAAGAAGGATCAAATAGAAAAAGGAACAAAACTATAAAGTACATAAAAACTTCTTTTCAATTGCTATAGAGAGTCTGTTCAATAAGCCACAATCATCTTACTCATCAAATATTATCTAACAAATCAAATAGCTAACAAACACAATGGTGATTACTTTGAGTTTTTTAGTCTTCTGCTCTTAACTACAAAGCAAACACTGATATTATAACAGGGCCTATAACTTTTTAGCTTTCTTTCTAAGATATCACATTTAAAAACAAAATCTTGACGCTTTGTGACATTGTAATCTAAGAACTGGATTCTCAACAATCACGAGATGCAAGATTTGCATGTGCCAAGCGTAGTAGGGTTTAGAGAAGGAGAAATGTGCTTGGGAGGTCTTTTGGGATCCATGAGTCATAGAAAGGAAATCTATGTTTCAGTGGAAGCTTTCCTAGAGATTTCCTAAATCATGCAACATGGGCTGCTAAATTGCAGGTAGGTTTTGACAGAGTCCTTTCAAAGCTCACAACTGTGGGTTCCCTCAGTACATTCCACTGACTGTGGACACATTTCTCAAAACCAAATCCATCTTTCACCTTGGCTCCCATTTTCTTCCTTGACTCTACCCACTATGTAATTACCTAAGCTAGAATCATGAAATAGGTGACATTTGTCACTAGTAATAACCATAGTATGCATTTACAGATTTCATTTTCATTTCTTGATGAATAGGGTTCACCTTTTCATAACTGTTAATATATCAAAGTGACTGTCACTAGAATATCTGTGTATCTATGCTCACAAAAATAGGTATATTATTGCCTACTTTATTGTATGAAATGGCCTATGAAGTATTCTGTCATGTTTTTATGTTTCTCAATTCAAACTCCTTTTAAATATACAAATAAATATGTTTTCAATTTTTGTAATTATTTTTTCAGAAATTTGATCTTTAGGATTTTATTTTTCAGGAGTATGGCATTCAAAATCGTATCTTCAAGATCATGACCAGTGCTCCACCATTATTTTTGATTCCCTGATCTTACTACCTCTCACATGAGACTGATGTTCCTTCATCATGTAAGCCTGGGCCAGTGTACTTGATCTTTCACAAAATCCAAAACAGACCTATAGGAATGAGCCCAAGGCTAGGGCTCCTTCACAGCCCAGAAGCTTTTGGAAGCAGTCAGAACTGTGCCACCTCAGCCCTGTTAGGTTTACTGAGATCTGCTCCCTCTCCTAATACAAATGTGGAAGAGGGAGCGGGGGCAGACACAGCACTTCCCCCAGCAGAAGCTGGGACTCAGAATAAACCAGGATAAGAGGTAAAAAGGCTGACAAGTTGTGCTTAGAATAACTACCCATGAAAAGGTATTCATTAAAAAGACTACTGAAAAGAAGAAGTAGAGGGAGAATAAATGATTCCTCCCACTACCAAAACCCCATGATTAACCGCAGAAATATTAGAAATCCTCAAGGGAAGGCCAACAGTCTTTTTCCAATAGTGAACTAGGCCATCCTTTTGTTATTTCCTTCTTTCCTCCCTCCCTCCCCCTTCCTTCGCCTCCCTCTCTCCCTCCTTCCCTCCCTTCCTCCCTTCCTCCCTTCCTTCCTTTCTCTCTCTTTCTTTTTTATGAAACTAGGCCATTCTAAAGCTAGAGCCCTGGGAAAACTTCAGTGAACACACTGGAGTGAAGTTACTTTCCATGACAATGACAGTACCTTGGCCTCATGCAGATGAACCCCGTACATGGGCAGTCCCCTGGCGTGCTCTATGAACTGATAATCAGCTTCTGCTGAAGCTATGCCACTGAGAATAAAAAGAAACAATATTACGGTTGATTTGAATACATGCAAAAAAGAAGTGTTTAAAACAGAGCCAGGGGTGGCTAAGATTAGATAGTTTGGAGTAGAGGATGTAACCCAGGAAAGTTGGCAGAAGACCAGGAAATGGGAAAACAGACTCAACTCTCAACTCTAGCATTTTTCTCTTAAGATCATCGCATCTAGGGCAGCACCTGTGGCTTAGTGAGTAGGGCGCCATACCCATATACTTAGGGTGGTGGGTTTGAACCAGGCCCCGGCCAAACTGCAACAAAAAATAGCCAGACGTTTTGGTGGGTGCCTGTAGTCCCTGCTACTCGGGAGGCTGAGGCAAGAGAATACCCTAAGCCCTGAAGCTTTAGGTTGCTGTGAGCTGTGACGCCATGGCACTCTACCAAAGGTGACAGAGTAAGACACTATCTCTGAAAAAAAAAACAAAATAAATAAAAAGGATCCTCTCATCTTAATGTGCTAACAGCAATGAGTCAGATAACTCCACCCTTATGATTTGTATGTTAAGAGAGTTGATTTTTATTATTTCTACTCATGAGGAAAGCCACAGAATTAATGGATATAAGTTAACAGAGAATTTTTTTTCAGTGACTTCATTTCTATGATATAGAGAAATTCTTACTCCCTACTTTTATGTTGCTAGGACTGACCATAATGAACACTGAAATGACTTGCATTTCATTTTATACCTATGATAGATAATCACATTCTGTCCACACTACAAATATTTTTATTCTTAACCCTAACTCAACAAATTTTAAGCTCCTAGAGAACAAGTCCATGTCCCATTAATCTTATATTCCCCAAGGCATTTCAGTACCTGATAATTCATATGAGAACTACACAATAAAGGCCTGTTGATCGCAACTTAAACCACAGTAACATTTTCAGAGTGAAATGTTGTATTTATTTTTTAAAGAAAAGTCAAAAAATGTGGCCTGTTTTCTAATATGTGAAAGTTTCTTGCAGAACGTTTACAAAGTATTTTATAAAACTACATTTTCTTTCTTTCTTTCTCTTTCTTTCTCTTTTTCTTTCTCTCTCTCTCTTTCTTTCTTTCGTTCGTTCTCTTCGCCTGTTTCCCAATATGTGAAAGTTTCTTGCAGAACGTTTACAAAGTATTTTATAAATCTACAATTTTCTTTCTTTCTTTTTTTTTTATTGCAGTTTTTGGCTGGGGCTGGGCTTGAACCCATCGCTTCTGGCTTATGGGGCCAGCACCCTACTCCTTTGAGCCTGAGGTGCTGTCCTATAAATCTACAATTTTAAATAACAGAACAAATTATAATTGTGTAGCTAGGCTTTTAAAAACTTGTGTAAAAACCCATTCTCTTTTCACACAGATAGAAACATTCCCAAAGTATATGGTATTGAAATACTAATGTAATTTTAGTAATCTTTAGCTAAGCCAAAGGGGTCATCTTATGTGCATAAAGTAACTATCTGCTTATTGGTAGGTTCCTTCAGATTTTTTTTTTTTTTTGAGACGGAGTCTCACTCTATTGCCCTAGCTAGAGTGCCATGGTGTTATCACAGCACACTGCAACCTCCAAATCCTGGGCTAAGTGAACCTCCTGCCTCAGTCTTCTAAGTACATGGTACTACAGTGAGCCATGACGTATGGATAGTTTTTCTGTTTCTAGTAGAGACAGTGTCTTGCTCTTGCTTAGGCTGGTTTGGAATGCCTCAGCTCAAACAGTCCTTCCATTGGCCTCCCAGTGTGCTGGGATTACAGTGTGAGCCGCCACACCCAGCCCCACCTCCACATTTCTGTTGCTATTTTCCTGCATCCATCACCACCTACACTTCTAATTCAAATCTCAATACCTTGTCCTTTCTTTTTTATTTACAAATCTCAATGCTTTGTTATCTCCCTGGCATTTTACCATAGTAATAAAAACCATTAAAAGGCAGAAGAAATAGAAATGGCAAACATGTATGTGTATATGCTTGTTTCCAGTGTGTATAGGTTAAAGGAAGAGGAGGTGTCCTACGGAAAGGTGCATTCATCCAGTAAATGAAGCATTTGAACATGTGCATAGGGCCTCATATTACAGTCACCCAACAAATGACAGGAGATCGCAGGGGGTGCAGGTTGGCTTGATCAGAGCTACGTTATCCAAAAAGAAAATTGGATAATCCCCCAAACTGTGCTCAAATGTCTACAAAGTGTTACAAGAGACACTATTTAAATCTACCATGACCAGTCTCCCTCCAGGAAGCACGACAACATACATATGTGCTTTGTAGAACTTCAACACCAAGTCCTCCATCTTCTTGGTGTCAATGGACCCAAAATAATAATCAGTATGTGGCTTGGTTTTGTTGAGGACCTCATCATCCACATAATCTCCACGTTCCGCTTGGATGGTGTACGATTCCAGGAGGGCATGAGTCACAGCGGGGCAGGGCAGGCGCCCAGAAACAATGTCTGCCCGGATCTGGAGGCATAGGAGGTATCTGTGAGGAGCAGAGGGAAAAAAGGGGAGAATAATTAGTTAAGACTGCAGCACTTCTATTCCTTCAATGCTGATGTCCCTTTGGAAAGAAATATACAACATAGACCCCTTTCATATCCATAGAAAAAAGGGTATTCTCTATGAAGAAGCCTCCTCTCACTCCTTGGGCTTCTAAACTTTGGTTTATTTACAGAAACTAGTTTCAAAGGCTAATGAATAGAATGGTAATGTTATTTATTTGTTTGTTTGTTTTCTTTTGATATAGAGTCCACCCTGTGTTGCCCTTGGTAGAGTGCCATGACATCACAGCTCACAGCTCACAGCTCTTGGGCTTAAGTGCTTCTCTTGCCTCAGCCTCCCAAGTAGCTGGGATTACAGGCACTCGCCACAATTCCTGGCCTTTTTCTGTTGTTGTTGTTGTAGTTGCAGTTGTTATTGTTTAGGTTTCCTGGGGTGGGTTCAATCCTGGCACACTGGGTGTACGTGGCCGGCACTGTAACTAACCACTGTACTACGGGCGCGGAGCCTAGAATGGAAATTCTTAACTGCTGTTCTGGTCATAGTCGATGATTACTGTTAGAATAAAGTAAAAATGCCAATCACATCAACTGTCTTCTTGGATTTAAAATGTTAACAAAAATTAGAATGCCACTCTAAAGTTCTGAAGATTAATGAAATTTAAAAAATAATGAGAGTCTTAATCATTGGCTAGAAGAACCTAAGGTTACCCTTCTTGATCATCTCTACCTCTTTTTCCTAAAAGAACTTGAACAAGTTTCTTGCCTCCTTTCCTTAACATTATAGGAAGAAGCTTATCCCTTAAGGCTACAAGAATGTCTCTCCATAGCCCCTGCATTTACACCAAAAGTTACCATTCAAATTCTCAGAAACAGTAAATATTCTCTTCTTAATAAACTGAGTCCTTTATTTTTGCAATTGAAGTGGAGTGTGCTTTAATGTCCCACACAATCTCAAAGGAGATGGAATTGAAATAGCTACTGACTACAAGTGAAAGCCTACTTAGTTTGGTGGTTTGGGTGAGATCAGGGGACAAAAAAAAAATTACCAGTTTAAATGCCTTTTAAAAATAGTTTCAGTTTTCTATCTTTATATCACGTTTGTTACATGAGACTAGTGCACAGATACACGAGCTCTAAAGTAAAAATCACCAGTATTAAAGTTTCAAAGATTAAACATCAGTGACTTTTTAAAAGACCACAAAGAAAACAAAGTTGCTTCATTATATCATTTTTTTATGTTTCCATTTCTCAAATGGAAATCAGAAAGCTAAAGGGAGTAAACTTATTTTGAAATTGACAACATTTCAAACTAATTGGGATTACTGAATTCTAAGGAAACTTTTAAAACTTACCTTAATAAAAAACTGTTAGGTTTCAACCCTGAAATTACTACTATTCTCCCAGAAATAAATAAATGCTATACGGAAAGATTAATTTTCAAATGCAAATATAAAGTACCTGGAAATACTCTCAGTCATCTGAGAAGCACAAGATGGATAAAATTTTACATTAAATGTAAAAAGCCAGGAGCGATCTGCAATAATTAAATATCATGATTATTTAAACAATCAATAGAATGACTTTTTTTTTTTGTAGAGACAGAGATTCACTTTATTGCCCTCAGTAGAGTGTCATGGCATCACACGGCTCACAGCAACCTCTAACTCTTGGGTTTACGCCATTCTTTTGCCTCAGCCTCCCAAGTAGCTGGGAATACAGGCGCCCACCACAATGCCCGGAAATTTTTCTGTTGCAGTTTGGCCGGGGCTGGGCTTGAACACACCACCCTCTGTATATGGGGCCGGTGCCCTGCCCACTGAGGCACAGGTACCATTCAGAAGGACAGTTTTGATAAAACTTTAAGGTCAATGTTTAAATGGTACAGATCAATCTCACTGCAGATCTGTGTGCAGAATTTTATTTTATTATTTTAAAAATTAACACAATTTACCAAACTAAAAGAAAATAAAAAATAAATTAGAAATCAATTACACAAATAACCCATCATTAACATGAATAGGTTCACTTCCTTAGAAACATTTATTTCTACTTTCATAAATGTTTATGTGGTGATCCATTATGCAAACATTTTAATATGACCTCCAAGTACTAGCTTAGAGATAAGATTTCTTTTAATCACAGGCTTTTCAGTAGCCAAATATTCTCTGTCATTTTCTTAAAAAATAAAAATTAAAAAAAAGCATTTCAAGATTTGTACTTTGTTGGTGGAAGGGAGTAATACTACTCATTGCATTTCTAGTAGGATGCAGTATTTGAATAAAGTGTGAAAGGGAAACCAGAAAAGGGAACGTTTGGTAAAACTTCACAATACTTAAAGACAATAAAATTGTTCCCCAGGCTTTATACAAGAAGCATAAGTACCCTCAAATAAAATCGAGTTTTCTGTGTTGTGATCTAAAGGATAATCATTCATATCATAACTGACTTCTTAAAAATAAATCTTACCATTTATGCATTAAAACTTAATGTTGTGATGTGTCTCATTTTGAATGCTCAAAATAATAAAACTTTAGGGAAAGGGGCAGGTATTACTTTTCTAAGGGGATTCAAATCACTCCATTAGACTGAATTTAGAGTTCTGCTCCAAGTTCACAGGATTTTTAAATAAAAACAAGGCTGTGCATATACACCTTAAAAGATCTCGCCAGATCTCTAATTTCTTGACTTGAAGTTTCTTTAGTCCCATCTTCTTCTTCAATGTGTCATTTTATGTTTTTCTCCCCACCAGCACACTCCCTTTCCTCTAACTCAATAGTCCACAAATAGTTATTGACTGGCTACTGTGGACATAAATGCACTTTTGCTGTATTTGGGGCACTACATCACTGTTCTACTAATAATATCAATCCTACGGCAGAGTTCACGTTTACTTTACACATATAAAAATAGGATACTGGGATACAAGATTTTTCTAAGTATTGTTAAATATTACGTCTCTTGCCTTGCAGCACTTTGGTGACAGCATCAAGCATCCAAGCACTGTGTATGAAAACATACATTTTGGAGGTGACTGTCACTCCAGAGTAAAGCAATATCATCACAGGATTATCGTTTCATAATGGTTAATTGTTGATTTTTTTCTAGGTTTTAACACAGCACTTGAGTGCCTGGCTATGACTACAGGAATAAATTTCTAATAGAATGCCTATGTTTTCTAAAAGGTAATGAAATGTATCCATAAACTAGTCTTTTTCTAAAGTGACAAATACAAATTGTTTGTATTTCTGGTTCATAATACTATGTTGTAAAGTATGAATACATTCTGGGATGGCTAAATCAAGCAAATTAACATAGTTGTTATACCTCAGATATGTTTTTGTGTTGAGAACACTCAAAATCTACTCCTAATCATTTTCAAGTTAAATTTTCATTTCTTTTTATATTGCCACATCATCATTTTTACCCGGCTATATAGCAAGAGACCTTCTAGCTATAAACAGTTTATATATTAATCATATGCAAGCATTCAACAGATGGAGTCTTTTCAGGTAACTTTGAGAAAATAAAGGTTTTAAAGACAAATTTTCAACAAGAACAATGAGGTTGATATTTGTCACACATAACTCAAAAATTAACGTTTACCTTTGTTAATTATCTTTTGACTGAAAGCTACAATGAAATCTTGGCAGAGATGAGGCTTAGAGAACTCATCTGGTGAGAGTGGACATTTGAAGGCACTCAGAGATTCTATGGGTACATGGGAAGAAAGGGGTAAGCACGCCTAACTATAAACCCAGATTCAAAGAATAAAAACAGTGGCCCTTGATTGTGGAACCAAGGAGAAGTAAAGACAGTGAAGGTATCAGAGCCCTGGAAAGATGCTCGAGTCCTCACTCTTCCAGAACATCTGCAACCAGTGTACCTTTACTACTCTGGATCCACAGATATGCTGACTAAACGAATTAGACACTTCCAAATCAAAGCCACGCCCATGGTATATGTCTACTAAGAATCAAATCTACAAAAATCATCACATGATCGCATGTCTTCTTGCATGAGAAGACCATCTTCTCATTCTTTCCCAGAAAAACAAAGTCAGACACTGTGAGGGAACATTTAGAAATGTGAGTCTAGAACTTCCTAAAAAAATAGAAGACCCTAAGCCAAGTTCAAAATAGTCACAATTACAAAAATATCATTAGCATTATTAACTCCTAAGATGGTATTACATGCAAAACAGAACTGATTAGTCTAGCACTATATTATTATCCCAGCTTATATTCCTATAAATGTTACAGATAATAAAGGGATGAATAGATGTAATGATTAACTTAACAACCCCAAAATATGATTTAAATACTCACTTCGCATTTGTGTTTTTATCTTTTTTGTGGGATCAAGCCAGATCTGCAGGAGGAGAGAAAAGGTTAATGAACCCAGAAGAAAAACTCCAGAGTCACAAATAGAACCATTTATGATTCACCTACTTGTTAAAGTGTAAGCACAATTTCATAAAGTCCTATTCCAAGCAGCTTTCCTCTGTTAGCATTTCACTAGGCTAAGTAGTGACTTGGTTTTCAGTGCATGTGTTTACGTGTGTTGAGTTTCTGTGTGTGCTTTAATTAAACACTAAATGCTTCTAAGGTGACTCTTATGGCCTCGTTCTCTTGGATCTGAAATGGAACTACACTTCAAATCTGAGGATGCAGCAGTCTTGGTTAACCAAGTCTTCTGACATTTCCCTACAACATTTTAATACAGGTTCTCTGAGAAAAAGTGTTCCAAATGAGGCTTGATCCTCTCATGACAGAAAAATCTGGGAAAAGAGCGCTAGACAATGTATCCTAATAGCATATGTCTACTCATAGGATACGAGCAGTGTTAGAAAGAACCTCAGAATATATGGTTAAAATGTCCACAGAGAGTGGGATTGGTCAAACTCATGCCTAAGTCACTATGAATCCGGGCAGTCCCCTAATTATAGATATCTGATTTGCATAAAGCTTGCACTTATGAATGGAGGCTATTACAGTAGGCCCCGAAGTTACAAACATCTCACTAACCTACAACTCAGAAATGGAGGCTATCACAGGTAATGGGTAAATGTATCTGTTCTATCTTACATACAGATTCAACTTACAAACAAAACTAGACAACCTACCTCCTTCATAACCTGTGTATTTGAACACTTGTGGGAACACAAACCACATGGTCTTATTAGGACCCCATAACTCTCTTGACTTTTGTAACATTTCAAACTCTCTCATGCCTATTTTATCCCCTTCATCAATATTTCCCTAACTTTCAAGTGCATATGAATGAATCACCTGAACATCTAGTAAAAAATGCAGCCTGGAGTTTATCTAACAAGTTTTTACATTGTGCTAACACTGCTGCTCCTGGGACTACCTTTTGAGTAGGAGAGCCCAAAATTTCTTTTGACATAGAAATGATTGCTTTTTCCCAAAGCAAAATGTACACAGACAGTTTTCAAGTCTTACTGGCTTATCAGCCTACACTGAGTTGTCAAGTCAGCTCCCTACAGAAAGCCCTAGCAGGGCACTGTTTCCACATACTGCTCCCCATCCAAATACTGCTCCCCATAATAATAAGCAGCTCTAAAAATGAACAGCAAGACCCAGCTGCCCCCCACACTGATTCACAACTACAAATCCCCACCCTACCGTATTGTCTTCAGTATCAAACCTAATCTCTCTTGTCCATTTCAAATTTCCAGGGCAGTGATCCCTATACCTATCACTGCATTTTATTTTTTTTTTTTGACTTAGATGACAGCAATTTATTTTCTCACAGTCTTGGAGGATAGGAAATCCAAGATCAATCACTATTGTTGAAACTGCAAGGGTTTTAAGCAAAGTAACTCTGATTAAATCAAGCTAGTAGAATAGTAATACATCTCTGTGGGAAATAAAACAGAATGTTATACAAATCTATCCAGGAAGAAAAAGCATTCTTTGCCTAGGTTACTTTAGGATTAGATTTTGTCCACAACAAACAGGAAGACCTTTTTAAAATTTTATGGAACAAAAGTTAAAAAATCAAATTAGATTATATGTGAATAATTTAATTCACTTCCAAATATATTTGAACAATGATTTCCTGAAACCTGATTTTCTCAGAAAGGACATCTCACTTTTTATTCCCCAGAAGTTTTCAGTTAAAGCCTACACACAAAGTGTGTGCCTAATGTTTGTGTATTTTCATCTGACATTTTTCTAAGAGTAACTATGATGTATTAGGAATTATAAATTATTATTTAGCATTAGCATATTTTTGACCAAGAATGCTAGGGTAAACCCCAGCCAAATTTGTCCTTATGTTAATATCATCTGACTTAATGTCCTTAACTTCTCCTTGACTTCAGCCATAGTCTTCATGGTCACAGGCCAGGTCATGTCATCACACTTCTCAGAAACAGTCATTTCCTCTCATCTAAGTTTTCTACACACTTATTACCACTGTGCCTAATCTTCAACATCTTTGCAATTCTACTCCTTCCCTAACATATTTTTTTCTAAGCCAATCTGCTATTTCAGATTCAATTACTTTCCTTCCTAAAACCCTCTGACTAATCATCTTGATTACATCTCATCAACATCTCCAATTTTCTCATTGCTTTTTCCTCTAACTGTAACTACCATAAACACAGCCAAGAGAGAACCTATCGAATACTCGATTTCTCCACTATTATACCCAGTTTGATGAAGGCAGTTAGAGAAAAACGCACGAATATATTCTATTGTCGTCACAATTTTATGATGTCCAATCTCAGTCAATAGCAACCCCTGTGCTAGCTCTTGGGTGGCTGTCTCTCCTGGTCACACTGCAACCCTACTCACTTGTAAACAGATGGTTTTGCCACCTGTTTCATAGAGATTTTATACTGCACTTTGTACAACTCAAATTTTTTAACCACTACACCACCTCTTATCCTGTTTCTTGCAGACTCTGGATGAGGTCACTCTCTTCACTCGAGGCTAATCATTTTCATGAATTTAGAACATATTCTCATCATCACTTTCCTCTGTCATCAGCCATCTATGTTTCTTGGTCTTTCTCACAGGAAAGCCAAAGCTATTTACAATAAAGCAAATCCTCCAACCCCCCCAACCATTAGTCAACTATCTGCATTGTCCAGTATGATAGCCACGACTCACCAGTCATGCCAGCCATATTTCAAGTGATCAACAGCCCCCTGTGGCTCCTTGTGGATACACCTTACAAATAATACTCTAGAAACAGAAACTAATCCATGTCCCAAGAACTTTCTGACATGAACAGAGAGATGGGGTCACATGTTATACTAACTTGGGTTATTTTTAAAACAACATGATTAAAATCCTCCTCTTATATTTCCCTGTAAGAAATTTCAATGTTTTCTAAAAAGCAAAACAGGGGGTGGGAAATGGAGATAAAAGTGGAAGGCACTACGACAGAGTGATCAGGGGGAAACCCAAGCATCACTGCTGGCCCTGCATACTAAAAAGTATACTCACTACACAGAACTAGTGTCTCAGCCCTAAGTCATATTTAGCAGTGATAAGAAAAAGGCAAGACAGAAGTGCAGGAAACAAAATGTGTTAAAAGTTCCATCATGCAGTTAAAGATAAATGCCTTGTGTTTTCACCCTTACCCTCTGTCTAAGCTTTCCTCTGTGCTCTATTTTCTCATGCCTGAGACTTCAATAAAAGCCTGCGAGGGACATAGAGAGGGGTGTTGGCCTCCCCAGGTCCCTCAGTTCAACACAAATGGACTGAGTAGATGTTATTCATTTGCTGTCAAGTTGCACCAACAGCTACTGGACAGGGCAGGTATTCCGAATTCCCACCAAAATGAAAACGTCTATTGGAAGTACTGGGGTACATCCTCTAATGTCGCCTTCCCTTCTGTTCTTTTCATGGCCAGGTTCTTAAAATAATAGTTCACACATGTGCTGAAATTCTACACCATTAATTTTCTATGGCTTCACCTACTCCTTGATCCCCAAGCATTATCTAGCCAACAACCTGCAAACACCTCCAATTCGGCAAAATGACAATTAAATTTACTCTCCAGTGATTAACTCTACCCAAACTGCTACTTTTCCTCCAAAGACCTATGTAAAGTCTCCACAAACTCCCCAGCGCCCAACTTTGACGTTTGAACTTACCTTCCATACTCAACATCACACCTCAGAGGTGATGGGTCATACAGCCTGCCAGGCACATTCCCCACACAGTGTCTCTGTGTCTTCCTCTTCACCCATAATACCACCTCCCTGGTATTCATCACCTCAGGGCTAGATGGTCACAATCTTCTCCTGACCTCCCTGTCTCTGGTCTCAGCTCCCTGTATAATTGCTTTCAACTCCAGGAACAAGTTCTTTCTGAAATGTAAATCTGACCAAAAATCTTTCTTCTTAAAATCTGGATTCCTTAACATGAGATACAATATATTCCAAAAATGATCTGTGCCTATCTTTCCAGCTGCTTTCCCAGCATCTCCATCAGCACTCCCCACAGAGCTCTCAAACCAACCTGGGATTCCAGCTGAAAGAGAGCACTTGCTGAGAAAACACAGCACTTGCTGACAAAACACGGCTTTAAAACTGGTGCCCAGCTCCTCTTTCCCATATGCCTGTGCCTCCTGGGTCTTTTCTATGTGGAGATGATGGAACTGCCACCTCCGCCATCCCCAATAGACAGCTTAAAATGCCTCATGTGTATCAGGACCTTCCATGATGGAGCCGCTGCTTCTCTTGTGCAGAATGTCCCTTCCCTGCTCACATCCAGAATATTGCCCCTAATTTTCAGTAGCTATGTCAACACTAAACTGTTCATCTCATTCCCAAAATTGATAGATCTGCCTTTATGTAACACAAAATATTCATGCCAGGCAGTAAAACTTCAAAAAGTGTCTCCTCTCTAGTCCCTAATAAATGTCAGGCAGGTATTTAGGACAGAGTATAGTAGGCTCTGATAATGAATAGAGTTAGATTATAAGGAGGTTATACACTTGATAATTTTAGCCTCACTAAATGGTTAATCCATTTTCTGTTCCAACATACCTGAGCAATATGACATCTCATAGTCCACCTGGTAACATCTTATAACATCTTTCAATAAATCTCCACTCCTATAACATCTCCTGCTATAACATCTTTCAATAAATTACACAAATTATGCAAATTAAACAATGAGCTAGTATTTTTTTTAACTGGGAAGGGGACAATAACGGCATGCCCAGTAAACATAATCATTCATATGTATTAGTGTATTTGGTGCGTATTTAGGAAGACTGGAGGTAGGATGAGAGATAAATAAGATTCCTAATTAATTAATTCCTAATTCTGTCTCTCCCATGATTCTGATATGAAAAAGGAATTCCCTTTCGAATAGCACTGGCACAGACCGGCAGACTATCACCATCTGTAAGTTAGCTCAAGTCACACATGTATTAATGTCATAATAGAGTGATCAACAGTCAAACTCATAATAGAAACTCTGCCAGCACCGTCCTTCAACACCCTATACAGAAAGTCTTGCACGAGGTCTTTCAGAATTTGATGACATGGAAAATTCCTCCGAGAAATGATGGTACACTGCTATATTCCCAGTTATGATAGCTACGAAACAGTGTGCCTATTCTTAATGAACAGGAAGTTCACAATTTTGCATTTTGCCTAAAATCTACTTTTTTCTACTAGTTTTGCCTGAGTTTCAAACTTATCTATAACATTTTTTGCCCTAGGCACTTTGGGTTAAATATTTAACTTCTCTATGCCTCACATTTTCACATTGTGGCTGATAATCATTACCTTGGAAGCCTCTTCTGAAAACTCCCTGAGACAACATGTATAAGGTGCTGAGAACTGTGCCGGCCACACAGTGCCAATCCCAGAATGATCAGCTGGTAACAGGCATTTCTATTCTAGTACTAATGTCATTGTGGTAAATGCCACATCTGATTCTTAAAAAAAATAAATTCTAAATAATTATGCCTGGTTATAAGCCTCAACCCAACAAGTACAGTATTTTCATCCAGAAAAAGAAGCATCTCATGCACTAGGTACATTTGAGACGGATTACAGATGGAGCATTTTTCATGCTAGATGCTATCTTTTAAGACACATCCAAAATTAAATTCATTTATTTACTTATTCTTTCCAGAGGTTATCTGAGCCAAAGTTAAAACTGTTGGAAACTATATTCATTCTATCCTCTTCCACGGCCCGTCAAGTCTTCCTTCTCCTAAATAAACTCCTCCAACTTCCCAAAAACCAGGCCTTACTTATTCTTGGTATCTGCCATCCTTTGCTCAGACCGGTCAATCATTAGATTGATTCTGTCTCCTTGCAAAGACTCTCTTATTCACTTTTCTATTTCATTGCCACAACCTTAAAGCCATGTTTGTGC
Source organism: Nycticebus coucang (assembly GCF_027406575.1). Taxonomy (NCBI): domain Eukaryota; kingdom Metazoa; phylum Chordata; class Mammalia; order Primates; family Lorisidae; genus Nycticebus; species Nycticebus coucang. The sequence goes on along the minus strand of NC_069805.1, from coordinate 29,146,378 downwards.
TTTCAGTAATCACCCTTATTCAAGTCCCTTTTCATCCCATTCTTAGTGTTAGCACAAGTGTTTTATTTATTTATTTATTTATTTATTTATTTATTTATTTAGACACAGTGTCTCACTTTGTTGCCCCAGGCTAGAGTACTGTGTTATTAACCATCTCACAGCAACCTCACACTTCTAGGTTCAAGTTAACCTCCTGCTTCAGCCTCCCAAGCGTCTAAAACTACAGGGATCTGCCACAAGGCCCAGCTACAAAGTGACCTCTTGAAAGGCAAGAGGTGCTCATCTCACATACTTGCTTCATCTTATCAATGACTTACCATTTGGTAGGATAAAAGAAATTACCCAAGTCTCAGTGAATAGCCTAGATACCCCGACATGATCTGACCCCTGCTAATGCCCAGCCCTACCCTACAGGCTTCTTTAGAATTTTCAAGCAGATAGCTGCCCTAAACTCAGGGTCCCATGTCTGTACTTCCTATGTTCTGTTACCCAGCCAAGGTCCACTCACAAAATAGGTCTCTGCTCAAACAACATTCCCTCTTAAGAACGGTCTTCCTAGATGGAGTCCCGGCACCCCGGCACCCGTAACATGGTGGTAATAGCGCGGGCCACAAACACCAAGACCGGTGGGTGAGTTCAAACGAGCCCAGGCCAGATAAACAATGACAACTGCAACAACAAAAAAATAGCCAGTCATTGTGGCAGGGACCTGTAGTCCCAGCTACTTGGGAGGCAGAGGCAAGAAAATTGCCTAAGCCTGAGAGTTTGAGGTTGTTGTCAGCTGGGCACTCTGCTGAGGGTGACAAAATGGGACACTGTCTCAAAAAAAAAAAAAAAACAGAACAGTATTTCTGTTGAGTGTCCATAATTTTTCCTGTAGAGCAGGAATCAAAATGTAGTAACTGGGTAATTAGTTCTTTCCTCTTTCTCCTCAACTAAAATATAAGCAGAGACATCTAGGAGGCCAGGGTCTTTGTGTTCATGGTTCTCTATTGGATCCTTTGCCATTTTGCCCATAGGGAGGGTTTTTTTTTTTTTTATTGTGTAAAAAAACCACATAGTATAAAACCTTCCATTTTAAACATTGTTAAGGCACAGTTATGTTATCTATATTCTCATTATTGTGCAACAGATCTCTAAAACTTTTTCATTTTGCAAAACTGAAACCACTTGAACAATTCCCCGTTTTCCTATCTCACGGCCCTAGGCAACCACAATTCTATTCTCTGTTTCCATGAGTTTGATTCTTCTGATGCCTCATCTAGTAGAATCATACAGTGTTTATGTCACTTAACATTTTCTACATTTATTCATGCTATAACATATGACAAAATTTCCTTTTTTAAGACTGAATAACATTCCCTTATACGTATGTACCACACTTTTTTTATCCATTAATGGACATGTAGCTACGTCCACCTCTCAGCTATTATGAATAATGCTACAATAAGCATGAGTGTCCAAATACCTCTTCAAGGTCTCACTTTCAGCTATTTTTGATCTATACCCAGAAGTGGGATTGCTGTGCCATATGATACCTCTACTTTTCATTTTTATGACATGTCCATACTGTTTTCTATTAACAGCTGTACCATTTTACGTTCCCGCACACAGCACACAAGGGTTTAAATTTTTCCACATCCTCCTTGATACCTCTTATTTTCTTGTGATGACAATGGACAGGGTCTGAGATGGTTTATAGGTAACAAGCATTAGTTAATGTCTAGATATGGTGAGGCAACAAAAATAAATAAAGCAAAGTTTGTATCCTCAAAAAGTTCACAGAGTCATAGCAGGAAAGAATAACACACACATAACATTTGTACTACATTTGTAGACCACAGGCAGAAAAATTACCAAATCCCCTCTACAGGAGGCTGAGATTAGGAGCAGAATATAAATTAGACACATATATTAGGAGTTATCAAAATAAAATACAATAAATCTCATTATGTAAATATCACTCTTATGCAAAACTAGTGTTCCAGAAATTCTGGATTTCTTAATATAGCATAGTCTATTTCTACTAACAGAACACATCAGTCTATACATTCGCAACACACTGAATTTTGTCCCTATTTTCCAAAGATTAAATGCTCATAGGAAACTACTAACTGGTAAGTTCAAAAATTTAGATAACAACAACCATTCTCACCACATTCTCTTTTATGCCTTTGAAGGCCAACAAAGAAGCACATGCTTGGAAACACTATTAAGATCAACTTATAATTTATAGCCTAAAAAATTTCCAGTTTAGTCATATATGTTGTTACTTCTGAGAAGAGCTTTGCACACACAGACCTAGTAAGGGTACTCACATACTCTTCAGCAGGCCGGCAGGCAATTTAATTGCCTCTAGTCTAAACATGAAATTAACACAAACTAAACATCAAGATTAGAAAAGTAAGCAAGTTCAGAAAATGTCCTGTTCTATAATGCCATCCTTCCTACCCTGTATTTTATTAGTGGGACATGGAAATACAAACAATGATGTCATGTAGGCAAATAAAATGCACACTCAGGTTTCTGTACTCACCCTTCTATTCTTCTTTCTGTGATTTGAGTGTTAGGTCTCAAACAGTAATCCCTTTTACTGTCACCATGAGCCTTGGGTATCCTCACATAGAATCCCTCCAATGTGTCTCCATCCCATGTGTCAGGCACCCTTAATACCCACCATGCAGGTGCCTACACAGTGTGAGCTGATTTATCCATCCTTAGCAACAAAAAGGCAGACTGAGACATTGAAAACCAAACGTTTAATGCCGTTTTTAAAACTCTGTGTTGTTTTTATGTCAGAACACCAATTTTCAATCGATGACAATTACATTCTGTCTGCTTACAAGTGTAAAACACACACATACAAAAAAACTCCCAAAAGATATAGATCATTTTCTCTACACAAGATAGTTTTTCAATATTTAAAAGATTTATTTATTTATTTTTTTTTTTTATTGTTGGGGATTCATTGAGGGTACAATAAGCCAGTTACACTGATTGCAATTGTTAGGTAAAGTCCCTCATGCAATCATGTCTTGCCCCCATAAAGTGTGACACACACTAAGGCCCCACCCTCCTCCCTCCATCCCTCTTTCTGCTTCCCCCCCCCATAACCTTAATTGTCATTAATTGTCCTCATATCAAGATTGACTACATAGGATTCATGCTTCTCCATTTTTGTGATGCTTTACTAAGAATAATGTCTTCCACGTCCATACAGGTTAATACGAAACACGTAAAGTCTCCATTTTTTTTAATGGCTGAATAGTATTCCACGGTATACATATACCACAGCTTGTTAATCCATTCCTGGGTTGGTGGGCATCTAGGCTGTTTCCACATTTTGGCAACGGTAAATTGAGCTGCAATAAACAGTCTAGTACAAGTGTCCTTATGATAAAAGGATTTTTTTCCTTCTGGGTAGATGCCCAGTAATGGGATTGCAGGATCGAATGGGAGGTCTAGGTTGAGTGCTTTGAGGTTTCTCCATACTTCCTTCCAGAAAGGTTGTACTAGTTTGCAGTCCCACCAGCAGTGTAAAAGTGTTCCCTTCTCTCCACATCCACGCCAGCATCTGCAGTTTTGAGATTTTGTGATGTGGGCCATTCTCACTGGGGTTAGATGATATCTCAGGGTTGTTTTGATTTGCATTTCTCTAATATATAGAGATGATGAACATTTTTTCATGTGTTTGTTAGCCATTCGTCTGTCGTCTTTTGAGAAAGTTCTATTCATGTCTCTTGCCCATTGATATAAGGGATTGTTGGCTTTTTTCATGTGGATTAATTTGAGTTCTCTATAGATCCTGGTTATCAAGCTTTTGTCTGACTGAAAATATGCAAATATCCTTTCCCATTGTGTAGGTTGTCTCTTTGCTTTGGTTATTGTGTCCTTATCTGTACAGAAGCTTTTCAGTTTAATGAAGTCCCATTTGTTTATTTTTGTTGTTGTTGCAATTGCCATGGCAGTCTTCTTCATGAAGTCTTCCCCCAGGCCAATATCTTCCAGTGTTTTTCCTATGCTTTCTTGGAGGATTTTTACTGTTTCATGCCTTAAATTTAAGTCCTTTATCCATCTTGAATCAATTTTTGTGAGTGGGGAAAGGTGTGGGTCCAGGTTCAGTCTTTTACATGTAGACATCCAGTTCTCCCAACACCATTTATTGAATAGGGAGTCTTTCCCCCAAGGTATGTTCTTATTTGGTTGATAAAAGATTAGGTAGTTGTAAGATGTTAGTTTCATTTCTTGGTGTTCAATTCGATTCCAAGTGTCTATGTCTCTGTTTTTGTGCCAGTACCATGCTGTCTTGACCACTATGGCTTTGTAGTACAGACTAAAATCTGCTATGCTGATGCCCCCAGCTTTATTTTAGTTACTAAGAACTGCCTTAGCTATACGGGGTTTTTTCCGGTTCCATACAAAACGCAGAATCATTTTTTCAAAATCTTGAAATGACAATGTAGGTACTTTGATAGGAATGGCATTGAATAGGTAGATTGCTTTGGGAAGTATAGACATTTTAACAATGTTAATTCTTCCCATCCATGAGCATGGTATGTTCTTCCATTTGTTAATATCCTCTGCTATTTCCTTTCTGAGGATTTCATAGTTTTCTTTATAGAGGTCCTTCACCTCCTTCGTTAGGTATATTCCTAGGTATTTCATTTTCTTTGAAACTATGGTGAAGGGAGTTGTGTCCTTAATTAACTTCTCATCTTGACTGTTATTGGTGTACACAAAGGCTACTGACTTGTGGACATTGATTTTATATCCTGAAACATTACTGTATATTTTGATGACTTCTAGGAGTCTTGTGGTTGAGTCTCTGGGGTTCTCTAAGTATAAGATCATGTCATCAGCAAAGAGGGAGAGTTTGACCTCCTCTGCTCCCATTTGGATTCCCTTTATTTCCTTGTCTTGCCTAATTGTATTGGCTAGAACTTCCAGCACTATGTTGAATAGTAAAGGTGACAGAGGACAACCTTGTCTGGTTCCAGTTCTAAGAGGAAAAGCTTTCAGTTTTACTCCATTCAGTAAAATATTGGCTGTGGGTTTGTCATAGATAGCTTCAATCAGTTTTAGAAATGTGCCACCTATGCCTATACTCTTCAGTGTTCTAATTAGAAAAGGATGCTGGATTTTATCAAATGCTTTGTCTGCATCTATTGAGAGGATCATATGATCTTTATTTTTGCCTCTGTTAATATGATGGATAACGTTTATAGACTTGCGTATGTTAAACCAGCCTTGAATCCCTGGGATGAAGCCTACTTGATCATGATGAATGACTTTTTTGATGATAAGCTGTAATCTATTGGCTAGGATTTTGTTGAGAATTTTTCCATCTATATTCATGAGTGAGATTGGTCTGAAATTCTCCTTTTTGCTTGTGTCTTTTCCTGGTTTTGGTATCAGGGTGATGTTTGCTTCATAGAATGTGTTGGGGAAGATTCCTTCTTCCTCAGTTTTTTGGAATAATTTCTGCAGTACAGGAATAAGCTCTTCCTTGAAGGTTTGATAGAATTCTGGAGTGAAGCCATCTGGACCAGGGCATTTTTTAGTTGGAAGCTTTTTTATTGTTTCTTTGATCTCAGTGCTTGAAATTGGTCTGTTCAGGAGGTCTATTTCTTCCTGGCTAAGTCTAGGGAGAGGGTGTGATTCCAAATATTGATCCATTTCCTTCACATTGTCAAATTTCTGGGCATAGAGTTTCTGGTAGTATTCAGAGATGATCTCTTGTATCTCTGTAGGATCAGTTGTTATTTCCCCTTTATCGTTTCTGATTGAGGTTATTAGAGATTTTACTTTTCTATTTCTAGTTAGTCTGGCCAATGGTTTATCTATTTTATTTATTTTTTCAAAAAACCAACTCCTTGTTTCATTAATTTTCTGAATGATTCTTTTGTTTTCAATTTCATTGATCTCTGATTTGATTTTGGATATTTCTTTTCTTCTACTGAGTTTGGGCTTAGATTGTTCTTCTTTTTCCAATTCCATAAGATCTCTTGTGAGATTGTTGATGTGCTCTCTTTCTGTTTTTCGAATGTAGGCATCTAAAGCGATAAATTTTCCTCTCAAAACTGCTTTTGCAGTATTCCACAGGTTTTGGTAGCTTGTGTCTTCATTGTTGTTATGCTCAAGGAAGTTAATGATTTCCTGTTTTATTTCTTCCTTCACCCATCTGTTATTCAACAGAAGATTGTTTAATTTCCATGCCTTTGGGTGGGGTTGAGCATTTTTGTTAGAGTTGAGTTCCACCTTTAGTGCCTTATGGTCTGAAAAGATACAAGGTAAAATTTCAATTCTTTTGATTCTGTTGATATTTGTTTTGTGTCCCAGGATATGATCAATTTTGGAGAATGTTCCATGGGGTGATAAGAATGTATATTCTTTATCTTTGTGGTGGAGTGTTCTATATAAGTCTATCAAGCATAATTGTTCTAGGGTCTCATTTAAATCTCTTACATCTTTGTTTAATTTCTGTTTAGAGGATCTGTCCAGCTCCGTAAGAGGTGTGTTAAAGTCCCCTGTTATGATGGTATTATCAGATATCATATTGCTCAGACTGAGTAAGGTCTGCTTCAATAATCTGGGAGCATTTAAATTGGGTGCATAAATATTTAGAATTGAAATGTCTTCTTGTTGTATTTTTCCCTTGACCAATATAAAGTGACCATCTTTGTCTTTTTTGACTTTAGTTACTTTAAATCAACATGTATCTGAAAATAAGATTGCAACTCCTCTTTTCTTCTGAATTCCATTTGCCTGAAAAATTGTCTTGCAACCCTTGACTCGGAGCTTTAATTTGTCTTTTGAAGCCAGATGTGTTTCTTGCAGACAGCAAATGGATGGCTTATATTTTTTAATCCAGTCAACCAATCTATGTCTCTTCAGTGGGGAATTCAAGCCATTAACATTTATTGAGATAATTGATAAGTGTGGTAGTATTCTATTCGTCTTATTTGGTGAGAGTCCATTGCTTAGTTTTATCTTTTGCATCAGTGTGGAGGTTAGGTTCTGTCCTTTGATTTTTGAGTTCTCACTTTGCTGCTGATCCATTGTGGTGGTCAGTGAGCAGAACAGGTTGAAGTATTTCCTGTAGAGCTGGTCTTGTTGTGGCAAATTTCCTCAATGTTTGTATATCCGTAAATGATTTGATTTCTCCGTCAATTTTGAAGCTTAGCTTAGCAGGGTACAGAATTCTGGGCTGAAAATTGTTCTGTTTAAGTAGATTAAAGGTAGATGACCATTGTCTTCTTGCTTGGAAAGTTTCATTAGAGAAGTCTGCGGTCACTCTGATGGATTTGCCCCTGTAGGTCAACTGGCGCTTACTCCTGGCAGCTTGCAGAATCTTTTCTTTTGTCTTTACTTTGGACAGGTTCATCACAATGTGTCTTGGAGAAGCTCGGTTAGAGTTGAGGCGACTTGGGGTCCGATATCCCTCTGAAAGCAGTGTGTCAGACTCTTTGGTGATGTTTGGGAAATTTTCTTTTATAATATTCTCTAGTATGGCTTCCATTCCTCTGGGGCATTCTTCTTCCCCTTCTGCAATTCCTATAACTCGTATGTTGGAACGCTTCATAAAGTCCCATAATTCTGACAGTGAACGTTCTGCTTTCTCTCTCTTCTTTTCTGCCTCTTTTACTGTCTGAGTTATCTCAAGAACTTTGTCTTCTACCTCTGAAATTCTTTCTTCTGCATGGTCTAACCTGTTGCTGATACTTTCCATTGCATCTTTAAGTTCCCTAATTGACTGTTTCAGTTCCTTCAGGTCTGGTATATCCTTTTTATATTCTTCATATCGTTCATCTCTTATTTGATTCTGTTTTTGGATTTCCTTTTGGTTATTTTCCACTTTATTAGCAATTTCCTTCATTGTTTCCATCATTTCTTTCATTGTTTTCAACATGTGTATTCTAAATTCCCTTTCTGTCATTCCTAACATTTCTGTACTGGTTGAATCATCTGCAGTAGCTACCTCATGGTCCCTTGGTGGGGTTGTTCTAGACTGGTTCTTCATGTTGCCTGGAGTTTTCTGCTGATTCTTCCTCATGAGTGATTTCTTTTATCTGTTTCCTTGCCCTAATTTTCCTTTCACTTCCTCTTGCTCTTTAAGTTCTTGTGCCTGTGGACTAAGGGTTACAGGACCAGAAGGGTGAGAAGGTTGAAGAGCAAAAAAAAGGGGGATGAAAGAAAGGAGGACCGAGTGATAAGAAGAAAAGAAAGATAGAGAAAGGAGAGGGGGTGGGTATAAGGAATATTTACAAAAAGAAGAGAGACACAGAAAGAGGGAGACAGGGCAATATAGGTGTACAGTAGGGTACTTTGACACAACCTTAAAAAACCCCACCTTCTGGGGGTGCCCAGTTGCATGGTACCCTTGAGGTCAGCAGCTCTTTGCTAACCTGGTCAGACACAGTACCCCACCTCCACCAAGTAGAGAGGAAAGACAAAATGCTAGAAATTAAACCAAAAAAAGGAAACAGAAAACTTTACAGGGATAAAATTGGGTGAAAAACCAAATTATATCGGTAGAAACACTAGCAAAAATGAAGTTGAAGTTATTAAAAAAGGCAGCAATGGGAAATTATAATTAAACTAGGAAAATTGAGAGAGAAAAAGGGATCTGTGTGGAAAAGATTGAAATTAAAAAAACAAAAGAACATCAGCAACGTCAAAATAAACAAACAAAAAACACAACCAAACAAAAAAAAATAAAGAAAAAAATACACAACCAAAAACAAAGCAGCTTGTATATGTTATTGAATATTGTCTGGGCAACACGTGGTCTTCTGGGGTATGAGATGTTAGTCACAGTTCTGATACGACTGGAGGCTGCTGATTTCTCAAACCCCAGCAGGTAGACACCCTAAATCTCTCTTCAGCCTACTTAAAAGGCACTTTGAACTTGTAAACTTGCTGAGCAGAAGCTTTCCCAGCTTTCTCGCTGGAATCACTGCTGAAGTGGCTATCCACTTACCCAGTGTGCCAAAACTGGTCTCACTCTGCCCCTGAGGGTTAGGGCTGCAAGGCGGCTCAGACCCCACCCTTAGGCTACTTGGTTGCTGGGTTACCAGCTCCCACCCGTTTCTAGCTCTGCAACCCTGAGGGCGAAGCTTGCCGGGGCAGATCACTGACAATGGATCCGTGTGACCCACCGCCAAACACTATTAGCTCTGTCTGGCTCAGCGGCTCAGACTGGGGCCCTAGACAACGGCCAAAGTCCTCCGCACTCCCGCTCAGGCCTTCCCCAAGGCAGTTCAACTCAGTGCCAAGTCCAAGGACATCAAAACAGTTCACAGGTAAGGCCTTTCTGGTTTGCAGTCTCGCTGCTACTGAACTTACAGTTGTGGGCGGGTTTAGACGGATAGAACACACGCGACCACTTGCCGGTTTTCCACGGTTTTAGTCCTCCTCTTGGGGTCCAGAAGTCTCTCGCTAACTCCCTGTATCCTCATAGGAGTCATGATAGGCAGTTCCCACCAGCCAGAGATGCCTGGAGTCCTATCTCCCCAGACTCACGGTGCCCAGATGCAAGGAAGCTGTTACTCGGCTGTCATCTTGCTCCGCCTCCTATTTACCAGATTTCTAAGTTGAAGTCTTGATAACACATAAGTTATTTTAAAGATAAATTTTATACTGATAAAAACTTGTTTTAAAAAGTTCTTAAAAGTAAAGATAGAGTCAAAGTCACTTACCTTCTCCTCAATATTTTCGTAAAACATGAGCCCAAAATAGTCCCTTTCTAGAACATCCAGATGGTCACATACGTTGTCCAATAATGCTTGTCCCACTGAATTTTTCTGAAGAAAAAAGCAGCATTTTTTACTTTTCAAGCACTAAAGATTTCATGAGTACTGTAACTACAGAACATACTGGCAGATCTATGATACAGTGTAAAGTAACCTAACATATTTATTTCCCCATTTTATGACAATATGAAAATGATTCATAATGCTTTTCACTTTAGCCCTTATACCTCTCACTCATAAAAAAGCAGAAAATCTAAAGTGAAATCATAATAAAATGCCCTCTCCTTTATTGATACTAGTCCCTGTAACAAAAAGGACTAAAAAGGCACTATGCGATCATTTCCTTTACTAATGTTAAAAATGCTACAAAATCTGTTGAGACTGCTTCCCTCTATTCCTTCAGGTGGCTCATGACATATGACTGGATAGTCCCCGGGAAAATCAATCAGCCCCATTATTCAATATATCCTAACATCATGTATTCCACCAACATTTTACCTTGATGTTTCACTTTTAACCACATTTGTAGACAGAATTTTCTTTATTTTTTTCTACTTCCAAAACTAACACTTTTATTAAATCAAGGAAAGATTCACTGTAGAAAAGTCAACGAAGGTTTTAACAGAACAAAGTATACCTTTTTACAAAATATGTAGATATTAACAGCAAACTGTTTCTGAGATTTGCTTTTATGTTCTTTTAGTTATTTTAAAGCAAACATAAAAATGTTAATTAGTAGGGAATGTGCTACTAATGATGATTACATGAAGAGCTAATCCACTCTTCATCCTTTATGTGTGATTTAGAACATCTACAAAATGCTTTATTATTCCTACTAATGAACTGATTCAGGTTTCACCAAAAAGTAGCAAAACCGAGTGGCTGGTAGAATCTGTCTCACTACATCATACTCGCCCATTATCTTTGAGAATAAGAAATAACCACAGCACCATATAAATAGTTAATTTTTTTGTGTGTGTGTGTGTGTGTGTGTGTGTGTGAAAAGTCAGTTATTAGGTTATAACAGTGGCCAACTAGATCAGTTAGCATGTAACTGACATTTTTGTAATTTTCGTGATATACAACATTTTAATCAGAAAACATGAACACTTCAGTACCCTGTTGTGTGCCCCGTTTAGAAATCCTTAATAGCAATTCCCTAGATAACGCTGGTTGCTACTGCAGCATAACCTAGTGAAAGTTGGCAGTGATCAAGTAAAGACAAATTAAAATACTAATGTGATTTCCCATAGATATGATTGATCAAAAGTAATCAGTTTGATAATAAGATATGTTAATGATAATGTGGTAAAATCAAACTTAAATGACTGCTGGTTACAATGTAAGTTATTGGCACATTCACTTTGGCAGTATCTGTGAAAAGTGAAGTGAAACTTCATCAATAATTTCACCACTGTCTGTCTAACCTAAAGAAACTCTTGCACAGTAGATGAGGAAACTCATCCTACAATGTTCACTGAAGGGCCATTATTGTACATAAAGAAGGGGAATCAATGGTTCAGTCATATAAAGGAATACTCTACGGCTGTTAAAACAAATCAAGATTTACATATCATAAAATGATATACAAAGCAAGAAGGAAAAGATGACAATGAGATGAAGCAATGTCCCTAATGTTTTATTTGGTTAAAGATCGAAAACACACAATAAGGTAGTAATGGCTGATTAAATGTTTATGGTGGATATCAACTGTCCCTTCTATTGTTACTGTGTTTTTATAGTTTTTTAAATAATTCATGACTTTTAAGAAAAGATAGAACAAAACTAGATTTAAAAAATAAAGGACAATGGTCACTCCTGTGGTTCACTGTTCAAAAGAAATTTATAAATTAATAGGCATTTTGGATCATCTAAATAGTCCTATAATCTATAGATAAAGAAATAGGCCCAGAGAGATTGAATCAATGATTCAGGGTCACTTAGGATCAAGTTAAATGCTCAACAATCTAGATTCCCTCACTTTTACGGTAGGTAGGAAAAACAAGGGACATGGGGTCCCTTGACCCAAGTTCAGAAAAATCATTCTTTTCTATTCTTTTCCCTGTATAGGAGCAGCCTTGTCCCTTCCATCAAGGGAAGACACAGCACTTGCTCCTAGAACTTGGTGAAAATGCAAGAAGCAGCAGCCATCTTGGAAGCAGCTCCTCATCAAATACCAAATTTCCTGGCACCTTAGTCTTGGACTTTCCAATCTCCAGAACTGAAAGCAATTAATTCCTGGTGTTTATGAATGACCCAGGCTAAGGCATTTTGTTATTGCAACAAGAATTAAGACATAGATTTTCAATCCCCTTTCACTTCTCCCTCTCTTTAAACACAATTGAAATATCAAGGTGAGCACAAGAACCATAAATCATCTGAATACATAATAAACTACTGTTCTACTTGATACACTTAAGATGTTATTACCAAGCTGAACTCTTTCATCGTTGTTAAAGTATAACTTCTATTTTTAACAAGAATGTCGGAAGTTAGGAAAAATGTTAATAGGAAATCAACTAGAGCAGCTTTTAACCAGGAAGATCAGTCCCATGTGGGGCAGAAGAAACAGTATCATTCTGTGCTCAGGTCCCTGAGCTCTAGAATCAAATTACCATGGCTACAATATTGATTCAACAACAAACTAGCTGTGAAACACGGGCCACGTTGTTTAATACCTCTACCCCATATTCCTCACGGTAACACTGGCAATACTAATGATGCCCACCTTACACAGAGTCTCATATATATTAAGTGACATAATCAGAGCATTTCACACAGTTCTTCTGTAAACATTAGCTATTAGTATATGTCATGTAAATTAAGTAATTAGTTGTAAAAAGCGCTAAATTCTTCTGATTGACATAAAATGATAAGGTACTGAAGGCTTCAAAAATGACACTGGCTTCTGTCATTGGTTTTGTCAGGCTTCTGTCAAAGGAATTATGCTTCGTAAATCATGGGTGTTTTCTCATTAAATGAAACTACATAAATAAGCTAGATTTTAGCTATTATCTATCTCAAGGTAAAACATTTGGAGTTATCCTTCATTATTCAGAAATACCAACCTACTACCATAAGGTCTCCTCAGGAGAAACATTTTACAGCCAGAGGTAATAATCAGAATATTTCATGACTATTCAGAACAAACACCGAGTACACAGGACTGGAGGACACAGTACACAGGACTGCTTGTTTTAAGGGACAGGTAATTTTGTTTGTAACGGAAATGACTTTTTTCTTTTCTTTTAATACAAAAGTATGAAAATTAGATTACAGAAACCTGGTGAAACACATTCACTGTGCCATGCCATGACCACACATCACTACAGCTCTCCACTCAGCTCTGTCTCACCTCTACCTCACAGAGGTATTTGAAACCAGTTAAGAGGACCACAGTACACTTCATCATCTGGGTCTTCTTCCTGCTGTTAGCAGAGGCCTCTGCTTTTATCTCAGTCTTTTTCGGAGAGGCACAGCCTACTTCCGTGATCATCATTACAGCTTATGCTGTAGATGAAACAAAATCATAAAATGGTACTTTATAAACTCTCTCAATTATAGTTTTGGCAAGGAGTGGAATAAGAAAGGGTGAGAAGGGGAATAGCAGAGAGATAAGAGGGAGAAATCACACAAGAGGAAGGTTCAAAAGTATAGGGGAAAATGAAGACTGGTAATCTGACTCTCAGAATTCTGTCTGAGTCACAGATCCCAAACCAGCATCACAATAGAATTCTAAATCAGGACAGTTACACCTTAAAGTGACCAAGACCATAGGTATTACTGTTCATTGGTTTGAACTAGTTATAAATGACAACTAAACCCCATTGTCCAGTTTTGTATAGGATACTTACTTTGCTGTGTACTTAGTGTTCTTCCTTCTATATGTGGTAATAGGAAAATGTTATCACCAAAGTATTGAAGCACAATCTTATTGCAAATTTACACATTAAAACCAAAATATACCACAATGCTAGCAGTTATGGCAACAGATTTTCAATGTAGTGTGCCTAATAGCAATAACATTAAATCTAGAGCAAAGATATCTCATTTTGTGTTCCAGTCACACCATTTTCACTATCACTGTTGCAATGCAAAAGTTAATTTTCTGAGAAAGGTACTCAAACTATAATCACACTTGTAAAACCTCCATCCTGTCCATTTTGCTTACTCTTTTATTTGTGTACATGATGATAAGACAAATGTCTATGGACCCTAATCCAAACCAAATGAAGAAACACTAGAGAAGAAAAAACATATCTAATGATTGATTTGATCTTGATTTTATCACAAATCATGGAAACGAAATTTAAATTAAATCTGAAAATAACTGTTGGGTAAATTTACACAGGCAAAGGGACTTTCAAAGTGTGGAAACAACAGCCATAGAGAATAGGCAGAGCCTGGCAGAGACAGTAGATCATATATTTTTTTTTTTCTTTAACTAGTCATAAAAGTCCTAGCATCCTGGCCAAGGAGTAATGCCCCGAGTATCTTCAAAAGTGCTACAAACATAGAACTAGGTAGTAGCACACACCTGTAGTCCCACAGAAGTATTTCTGAAAATATGTATTATATGTGAAACACAATGAAGATTACGATGTGAGGTGGTCATACGGGCATTTACAGTGGGTGGCTTGTAGACATGAGGACCAAGTAGACAGGGTAGGGCAGCTCAGAGATGGTCCCTCCAGACATGCCTGCAGTCAAAAAGGAGAATGAGACCCAGTGTCAGGCTAGTCTCCACTGCCCACCTTCCCCCCTTTTCCTCAACCCCCTTTTCCATGAGAGACTTCTGCAACTGAAGGTGGCTGGGAGGCACAGACAACACTCCAAAGCTCCGTTTCTCTATCTGGCTTTATATTTTTGGACTTTGATTCCTCTATAGGAGGAAGAATACTAATCTTGGAATTCTTTTCTCTCATCTCTAGGGATGTGGATATGCCATTTAACTTTGGGATAGAGATGCTTATTAGGGTTAGCACAGCTCCTCTCCATTTCTTCTGTGTAAATAGACAAATGATTTGCCCTTGAGTTTGCTGACTCAAGTGTTCAAGGTGCAATGAGCCTAGAGCCTTAGTGATCCAATGTAGGTTTCTGTTGTCCCGCAGCAGGGCAGTGAGCAGAAAGCTCAGAGAGGGAGGTGGGGAACACTCAAAGAACCTTAGTTACAGTGTTCTCTGCATGAGATTTCTGTTTCTGCTTCATGTTCAGAGGCAATTGGTGAATACTCCACTCGAATTCCTGTGACTCCTGGAAGACACAAAGAAAGATGAGATATTTGTAGACTTTTTGATCTGGTTATTCTTCACCAAGAGGCATGTTTAGAGCTACAGAGATGAAAATACTCTGAACTTCTCTCTATGAAAGGGATGTTAAATAGTGAGGGTTCACAGAAATGTCCCCTTGCTTTTAAACTCCAAATGCTTTGAGAAATTTCTTGAAACTTAGAGTCATTTGACATAGGCTATTTTGGCTGCTTCTAGAAAATTATTTCCTTGCTTCTAACTAAGCACAATATGAATGCAAACCCTTGTGCATAAAGTCTTAGGCATGCTTATTAGGACTCCGTGGCAAATTTGTAGGTATGTAAATCATGTGGCTTTCCCTCTCCAAGTCCATTTTCTGCACCACATACCAGAAAGTCATAGGCTTCCTCTTTTCCCCCTGGAGAGGGCGCCCTTGTCATCATCAACAGCAATATTTGGGAACATCTCTGTATTTCAAATATCCCCCATTCTGAGGGCTGGCAAATCAAAACTATTTTGAGATATCATCTAACTCCAATGAGACTAGCCTATATCACAAAATCTCAAGACCAGAGATGTTGGCGTGGATGCGGAGAAAAGGGAACACTTCTGCACTGCTGGTGGGAATGCAAATTAATACATTCCTTTTGGAAAGATATATGGAGAACACTCAGAGATCTAAAAATAGATCTGCCATTCAATCCTGTAATTCCTCTGCTGGGCATATACCCAGAAGACCAAAAATCACAACATAACCAAGATATTTGTACCAGAATGTTTATTGCAGCCCAATTCATAATAGCTAAGTCATGGAAAAAGCCGAAGTGCCCATCGATCCACGAATGGATTAATAAATTGTGGTATATGTATACCATGGAATACTATGCAGCCTTAAAGAAAGATGGAGACTTTACCTCTTTCATGTTTACATGGATGGAGCTGGAACATATTCTTCTTAGTAAAGTATCCCAAGAATGGAAGAAAAAATACCCAATGTACACAGCCCTACTATGAAACTAATTTGGGACTCTCACATGAAAGCTATAACCCAGCTACAACTTAACAATAGGGGGAAGTGGGAAAGGGGGGATGGGTAGAGGGAGGGGAATCGGTGGGATCACACCTGTGGTGCATATTACAGGGGTATTTGCGAAACTTGGTAAATGTAGAATGTAAATGTTTTGGCACAGTAACTGAGATAACGCCGGAAAGGCTATGTTAACCACTGTGATAAAAATGTGTCAAATGGTTTATGAAGTGAGTGTATGATGCCCCATAATCATATCATTGTATACAGTTATGATTTAATAAAAAAATAAAAAAAAATAAAAAATAGCCTGGCATTGTGGCAAAAAAAAAAAAAATATCCCCCATAACTTCATTGCTATTGGAGAAGTTAATAAATGAAGGTAGCACAAAATATGATTTCAAATCATTTAATAAAATTATTCATGTAGATTTAAAATAGTTTTTACAGTTGATTTAACATTTGTGACTGGTTTATAGATGATGATATAGGTTGATTTTTCATCTTTGCAATTTTATTTCAATTTAGAAACCGTACAATTATTATTTTTTTTCCAATAATGAAGCCTATAAGAATTAAGCTTGTCTTTTCTTAAAACACATTTTATGAGAATGATTTTAAATATATTTCTGAGGAATGTTTACAGGGAAACTCCTTTAATGGGACTTCAGATGATCCTTTGAGACTACAGTGGGTGGTTTTTAAGGAGGAGTTGTTTGTGGGAGAAATGACCTGAGTCTTTTCTAAGGTTTAAGAAATTTCTGAAGTTATCAGAAATGGTTTATTAAGGATTACGAGCCCATTTGAAGTAAACATTGGCTCATACTCAGTTGGTTGCCTGGATCATACTGGGACCAGGCCAGCTGGATCTGTGCAAAAAGACAACTGGCAGGTGCTTTTGGTTTCATGGGCCTCTGCGTGGTTATCTTGGGATAGTTCACGTCTAAGTTTAGTCTTAGTTTAGTAGATGTTACCTTAATAGCTTGGTGACTGGTGTGTAGGTGTCGTAGTTGTTCCTGGTTTTTGGTTTCTGAAAGGTCCCCTGTTGTCTTGTGGTGCACCTACAGAGTGCAGCATGGGCTGAAAAGACAAGGTTCTTGTCACTCAACTCCCTGGCCACCGTCAGCTGTACTCAACCATCTGCCATAGTAAGGGGCTGTAGCCACAGGGCCTTCCAGGGTACCACAGTCTACCTTGGCAAGGACACTCAGCACAGCTCCCAGGCCCAGAGCCACAGTAGCGAAGGTGACGCAAGGGAACAGGATAAGTGGGTAACACGCTGACCCTTTGGCCCTATCTGGCTCCGCTTCTTCGATGCTGCAGATACAGATAACTGCACTACTTTGTGAATCGTATGTGATTACAAAATGGAGACAAACAATGACTCTGATTCCTTTGTGAATTTATTTTCTCTGGCACCAAGAAACCCTTTTAAAATCCCCTGAAGAGGTTGGCACATAAGAAAAAGTCAAGTCAGAGTGTTGGACATGAACTGGCTCCTCTGATTCAGGGGAGATTTTGTGAACCCTGAGTGGGATACTCTGCCCAAGAAAGGGAGGAAGAGCTCTAAGAAAGGTGCAGGGGTCCCTGGCAGGGTCAAAAAAACTCAGATCCTGGAGGAGCTGAAAGGAGAGCTAGTACAGTCCAGCCTTTGACTCTGGCTGTAGGCACAGACACCTACGAGGTGCTTTCAAAACTGTAGATTCTGGGCAGAATTGGCAGCCTCCATAGCCACCATCCTGGTTGCTGGACCCCTGGGATCATACAGGAAACCTTGAGAGAAATCAGATATATGTTGAGAATCATCCCCTGAAGGCTACCACACATCTTGAATTCTGAATGCTGAGGACCTGGGAACCTACATTTTCCCCCTTATTCTAATGGATGGTTCTTATTTATGCCCAGTAACTGAGGAAATGCAGGGTAAAGGGTACACACCCAGGATCCTCTGCTGCAGGAGCTCTCAGCAGCAAAATCTCTAGAGGGGACAATAGGGCTGGTGCATTCTACACATCTGGAACTTCCAGGATTCCTCGGAGTTCCTTCGTAGCCCCCTGGGCTTCTCCACACCCTTAGACCCTTACAGCTTTGGGGTTACTTCTGCTTTTTGTTCTCTGGCCATCTGTCAATTAAATCTTCATTCAAAAATAAAGAGATGGCTTGGTGCCTGTGGCTCAAGCGGCTAAGGTGCCAGCCACATATACCTGAGCTGGCAGGTTCAAATCCAGCCCAGGCCCGCCAAATAACAATGACCGCTGCAACCAAAAAATAACCGGGCATTGTGGCAGGCACCTGTAGTCCCAGCTACTTGGGAGGCGGAGGCAGAAGAATTGCTTGAGCCCAGGAGTCGGAGGTTGCTGTGAGCTATGATGCCATAGCACTCTACCCAGGGTAATAGCTTGAGGCTCTGTCTCAAAAAATAAAATAAATTAAAATGAAATAAAATAAAATAAAACAAGTAAAATAAAATAAAATAAAACAAAAAATAAAGAGAAATGCATGCCAAATATTTAACAAGTTCCAGAAAATAGTTGTAGGGTGCCGGTGGCCTTTCACAGCACGGAACCAGTGGAGACAACAGGTGATTTATTCTTCTAGGCAGAAGAAAGTGTTGGAGTGATTTCCCAGGCCTTAAACCACATTGCCAACTGGCCATTCAATAAAAGCTCAGGACTTTCTTTATCCAGGCATTGGCATTTTTTTTTTCTGAAAATTAATCCATGAGGTCGATGACCAGTAGCTTCTTTCCCTTAACCACTGCTCCACAATAATCTCTGAACAGAGAGTGAGTTCAGAGCCACAGCTAGACTACTGAATGAGGCCCAGGGTGGTGAAGGAAGGAAAAGAGAGAAGGAGGATGTGTCCTTTTTGGCTCCTGCAGGGATCAGGGGAACTGGGGAGTGTGCCCAGGAAAGCCTTGGGCTGGAAGCCCCAGCTTCTGGTCCCAGGGCTGAGTGTGGCTCCTGCAAGAACAGTACCGCCCTGAATGGGGGAGGCTGAGCCCTTGCCAAGGGGCTCCTGGAATGGCTGGGCTAGTAAAGTGGCTGCAGCAGGCAATCTCATCAGGAAGGTCAAGGGCAGGTGTGTGTCCACTCCTAATAATCAACAGACTTGATTGGTTTGACTATCTTTGTGGTGAAATGATTTTGCAGATGCTTAGTATGGGAATGTGAGATCAACGTGAACCTCCATAGAGGTTATATTAGTTTGCAATCCCACCAGCACTGTAAAAGTGTTCCCTTTTCTCCACATCCACAGCAGCATCACACGTTTGAGAGTTTGTGATGTAGGCTAATCTTACTGGAGTTAGGTGATATCTCACCTAACTGAGTGGTTTTGATTTGCATTTCCCTGATGATTAAAGATGATGATCATTTCTTCATGTGTTTGTTGGCCATTCATCTGTCATGTTCAGAGAATTTTCTGTTCAAGTCTCTTGCCCACATACAAGTGGGGTTGTTTGCTCTTTTTGTGGTGATTAATTTGAGTTCTCTGTAGATTCTAGTTATCGAGCTTTTGTCAGATTCATAACATGAAAATTTGTCTTCCATTCCTAAGGCTCTCTGCTTTGTCTGTTACCCTTAGCTCTGCAGAAACTTTTTAGTTTGATCAAATCCCATTTATTTTTGGTGTCGCTACAATTGCCATGGGAATATTCCTCATATTTTTTTTCCAGGGGCACTAACTTGAAGTGTGTTTTCCTCATAGTCTCTTCTAGAATTTATATTGTTTTATGCCTTTAATGTAAATCTTGTATCCAGTGAGAATCAATTTCTTTCAGTGGTGAGAGGTGCAGGTCCAGTGTCAGTCTTCCACATGTAGCTGATAAGTCCTCCCAGCACCATTTTAAATAAGGATTCTTTTTCCCAGTGCATGCTTTTGTTAGGCTTATCAAAGATCATATGGCTATATGTGGCTGGGTTCATCTCTACATTCTCTAATCTATTCCACAGAACTGCATCTATGTTTTTGTGTCAGCACCTTGCTATTTTGATCACTATACACTTGTAGAATAATCTGAGATGTGGTAACATGATGCCTTCAGATTTATTGTTATTTCTAGCTGGATTTTCCTAGGATACTAGCATGGAAGCTGGATGGGCATTCTAAGGCCTCTTCCTTGCAGGTTTGAGGGAAGCACTCTGCCTGGTAGATGCTGGTGGTATTAAATTGTTTCTTTGATCTTATTGTCCTCATTAGGATTCCGGAAATCCAGCCTGTTGTCTGGTTCGGCCTCCTGCAAACTTGTCTTATTTGATGTGGCCTAATTACTCAGGAGCAGAAGTAGCTAAGTCCTCAAGGTCCCTTTTCATCCTATAGTCTCTGGGTACCGCCCCTTCCCTGATGGCATCTCCACTGTGTGAGAAAGAATAGCACCCTGGGAATCCACAATGGTGTCAGCCTAGCCAATGTGGACTCCGACTGTCGTTAACTGTGTCCTAGAGGCTTTCCTGAAGATAAAGTCACTCCACTGTGTCTTCTGTAAGTGATTTGTGCATAATTGACCATGAAAAGGGAAGGGAAAAAGAAAGGGCAGTCCCAGAAAAACACACTGGAGGGAAGAGAAGGGAGCCTGTGTGGCCTTTTGTGGCCTGGTGAGAAAACAAAGACGAAGGAGCTTGTGGACCACCCAATATAGAAAAGCCACATCTTCAAATCCCCAGCCACGGATCTCACCTGCTCCTTACCCGGCCAGGCTGAGGATGAAGTAATAATTGGAACTCTAGAACACCCCCAAGTTTGGGGTTTGCCCATGATCTCCCCATGTACTGAGGACTGGATGCAAAAGTGTGTTTCTCAAAAGTAGGAGGATGTATCGAGTGATTATAAGATGTACTGAGAGTTGCGGAGACAGGAGGCTTTCGTTCCATCTTTTTTCCCTTAATTGTAAAATGTTAGTTACATTACATCGTGTGTTTTGATTAATGAAACTTATTTGGAGTAGTGTATCTGATCCTTCCCCTCTAAAATGCTCCACTGACTTTTAAGAATCGAGTAATTTCACTTAAAGCAGACAAATAGGCCCTTCAGCCCGGAAATAGTGAGTCTGTGATTCTGTGGGCAAGGAGGACTCAACAGACAGAGTTGTGTATTCCAAAGATAGGCTTCCACCTAGGCCAATCAAACACTGGGCTGCTAATAATGCAATGCCGAGACCCTGGAACTTCTTTCCATTCTTTGTTTTGTCCCCTTTTTGGATCTGACCTATCTTCCTGACTTGCAAAATAGTATGTGAAACAAAATTTAATTGAAATAAGTTACACATTGTCACATTCCCACATACAGGTTGTGATAAGCCAGTGAAATCCACACTTTGATGAATTTGAGCTCTCGCTATGCCAGGAGCCTTTTGGATGTACAGGACAGGGCATCAAAGAGGTTGTTTTGCCACCCTCATCCACCACGGAGAGGTGTTTGTCCTTCAATGCTGAATTAGCAGCCAACCTTAATGGCCATAACCACAGATAACAAACAGTGTTGCCCGGTTGGACCTGGCTTCTTTTTATGAGAAAGATGCACGCATTAGCCCCTTTGACAGATGAGAAAACAGCGTGGGAGTAATTTCTGCAGTGTGGGAATAAGCCATCAGGCTGTATCACTTGCTGAGAGCTTTTGCACAGACTCTTCTGCATGATGCACAGGGATGCAGCCTCAGGAAGGTCTTGTCAATTAGGAGGAGCTTGCTCAAAGGCATGCAGTTGTTAAGTGCTGGAATTGGAGCTGGCTGTCCCCCAAGCTGAGAACCAGGAGTTCTCCTTGCTCTTCAAAATCATTTGAATGTGTTTGGGGTAATTTGTGGCTTTTACCTATTGCTGGACGTGACATTATCTTTTTGTTTTGAAGATTCAATGAGATGTTTACCCATGACACATACTAAGAGCTCAAATGCTGAAATTTGTCTGTGTGTGTGGGGAGAGGAGGTGTGATAGACATTACCTAGCAAAACAAAAACTTTTTTTTTTGGAGGGATGCTCATATCTTCTTACCCTTTCAAGCTTTCTGAACTTCTTTGATAGGTGAAAGGGGAAGGAGTTTGGAACGTTTGGTCTTTTGGGTAAGATTTCTGCTTGGTTTTGGTTATTGCTGTGACAAGGTGGTTGTCAGATAGGAAATAAAAAAGGATAGCCTAGGCCTTGGTCAAGTACATAGATACACTTGTGTATTTGAAGTGACCATCAGTGACCAGGATCACCCGGCAGCAAGTGACTTCCTGAGGCTGCATCCCTGTGCATCATGCAGAAGAATGTGTACAAAAGCTCTCGGCAAGTGATACAGCCTGATGGCTTATTCCCACACTGCAGAAATTATTTCAAAAAATTGAGGAGGATGCAATCTTTCCTAACATGTTCTATGAAGAAACATCACCCTGATAACAAAAAATGGAAAATATCCAACTAAAAATAAGAATTTCAGACCAATTTCACTAATAAATATAGATGCAAAAATTCTCAACAAAATCCTAGCCAGATTACAGCTTATCATCAAAAAACTCATACACTATTATTAAGTCAGTTTCATCCCAGTGATGTTAGGCTTGTTTAACATATGCAGGTCCATAAACATTATTCACCATATCAACAGAAGCCAAACTGAAGACCATGTGGTCCTCTTAATAGATGCAGAAATAGCATTCAATAAAATCTAGCATCCTTTTGTAATTAGAACACTGAAGAGTATAGGCATACGTGGCACATTTCTTAAACTGATTGAGGCTATCTATGACAAGCTCACAGCTAATCTATTACTGAATGGAGTGAAACTGAAAGCTTTTCCACTTAGAACTTGACCCAGAGAGGCAAGGTTGTCCTCTCTTGCCACTACTATTCAACATAGTGCTAGAAGTGCTAGCCAATGCAATTAGGCAAGACAAGGAAATAAAGGGCATCCAAATGGCAGCAGAGGAGATCAAACACTCCTTCTTTGCTGATGATCTGATCTCATACTTAGAGAACCCCAAAGACTGGAACCACAATATTACTGTAAGTCATCAAAAACACAGTAATGTCTCAGGATATAAAATCAATGTCCACAAGTCAGTAGCCTTTGTATATGCCAATAACAGGCAAGATCGGAGTCTAGTTAAGGACACAACTGACTTTACCATATCTTCAAACAAAAAAAAAAAATACCTAGGAATAGACCTAACAAAAGAGGTGAAGGAGCTCTAAAAAGAAAATAATGGAAACCTAAGAAAGGAAATAGCAGAAGATATTAACAAATGAAAGAAAATACCATGCTCATGGCTGAGAACAATCAACACAGTTAAAATTTCCATACTTCCGAAAGCAATCTACCAATTCTATGACATCCCTATTAAAATACAAACATTGTACTTTCAACAATTGGAAAAAAATAAATCTTTGTTTTGTACGAAACCAGAAAAAAAACCCATATACCTAATGCAGTTCTTAATAATAAAAACAAAGCTGGGGTCAACAGCATACCAGACTTTGGGCTGCACTACAAGGCCATAGTGGTCAAAGCAGCATGATAGTGGGACAAAATTAGAGACATAGACATTTGGAATTGAATGAAAAATCAGGAAATGAAACTAACATGTTAAAACCACCTAAGCTTTGATAAACCAAAGAAGAACATACACTGAGGAAAAGATTCCCTATTCAACAAATGTTGGTGGGAGAACTGGATATTCACATGTAAAAGACTGAAACTGGACCCGGACCTTTCTCCTGCCAGAAAAATTGATTAGGGGCAGCACCTGTGGCTCAGTGGGTAGGGCGCCAGCTCCAAATACCTAGGGTGGTGGGTTCATACCTGCTGATATAAGCCCAAAAGTTTGAGGTTGCTGTGATCTGTGACACCATGGTACTGTATCCAGGTTGACAGCTTGAGACTTTGTCTCAAAAAAAGAAAAAAGTGTGGCACCTGTGGGTTGGACGCTGGCCCCATATAATGAGAGTGGCAGGTTCAAACCCAAACCTGGCCAAACTGCAACAAAAATATAACCGGGCATTGTGGAGCATGCCTGTAGTCCCAGCAACTCAGGAGGCTGAGGTAAGAGAATCACCGAAGCCCAGGAGTTGGAGGTTGTTGTGAACTGTGATGCCATGGCACCCTACCAAGGGTGATAAAGTGAGACTCTGTCTGTACCAAAAAAAAAAAAACAGAAAGAAAGAAAGAAAGAATAATACTTTAGGAGAGAGGAGGAAAAGAGGATTTTTTTATAGTCAGTATTAACGCTCATATTTGTAAAATAAAAAAGATCTAGAAATTTGTTGACAACTATGTAAATATGCCTGATAAGACTAAAATGCACTTAAAATATTTGAGGACAATTTCATATTTTTAATCACAATTAACAATGTCCTAAATTTATTTACCTGAAAGATATAATTAAAACATGTTTTAAAAATTACCTTCAAGGCTTGGTGCCTGTTGCACAGCGGTAAGGGTGCCAGCCACATACAACCAGACTGGCTGTTTCAAACAAGGCCCAGGCCTGGTAAACAACTATGACAACCACGACAAAGAAATAGCCGGGCATCGTGGCAGGAATATGTAGTCCCAGCGACTTGGGAGGCTGAGGGAAGAAAATCTCTTAAGCCCAGGAGTTTGAGGTTGCAGTGAGCTGTGATGCCACAGCACTCTACCGAGGGTGAAATAGTGAGAATCTGTCTCAAAAAAAAACCCAGAAAATTACCTTCAAATACAAAATTTGTTTCTCTCTTCCAAAATAATATAGATTCAAACAATAAATACATTGTTAATTTAAGAATATATTCTTCATTGTTCACCAAGACAGGATGAAAAAAATCATTGAACACACACACACACACAAAGTAATAAATATTGATGGACAATGCAGGTCTTAAACATGTATGGGCAATATTTATAAAAGGAAAAACATCATAGATGCTTGCATAGGCAATACACATGCCCAATGCATATATAACTCATACACTACAACATGCTACAGTGTACAGAGTCAAAAATTCTCATCAAATCATTAATATTCAGGTTTAAATTTAAAAAAATAAATTAACTCATCTGAATAAACATACATTTGAAAAAGATACAACATAATATTGTTTGGGCAAAGAGTTACTAAATTTCATATCTACTATTTGAATTCTGTGCACCCGGGAAGATTGGTGCAACTTTTACACAAAATATATCAGTAATAATACAGCACTTGAAAACTAAGAAAAGCTTGTGTTTCCAAATGAAGAAGTAACAGAAATGTGTAAACTGTGTTGCAAATTATTCAAATAAAAAGAAAACATTTGGGACTAATTTATATCATCATTTAAATCTAGGCTGAGAATGATTGATAGAAATTTGAGTGATTCCTTGTTTCCTAAAATAAATTTGAACTTAAACCATTTTAATAAATATAATATGGGGCTCGCTAGTAATGTAATTTGCTTCTTACATAACATGTAAATTTAGCACTTTATTTCAAAACTTTTTATTCTAAGAACCATGAACAAATTTTGCATGAAACATTTCAGAAAGTGAAAAATATAGGACAGTAAAAGAAGGAAGATGAAAGCAAAGGAGGTCTCCTACTCATATCCCCCACAGCATACTGTGAAAACCCAAACGAAGCAGCTTTTATGAGAGTTTAGGGACTTTTTTAGGTCAGTGTTTCTGAAAAAATAGTAGAGACCAAGATGAAAGAGGATGATTTTGTGAGAGCTATAACATGACCCACTAGCAGACTTTCCAATAATAGTCCTGGCACCAGAATAAAAAATGATCATACTGTACCATAGACTCAGCTATAGCTTACGTGACCTAGGTTATGCCACTACCACCATCTGCCAAGATCCACAGGATGATTCATACCCATGTGAGTCTCAGGTAGACAGGCCTGCAGACTTGGTCCAATCTTTGGCTGCTGAATCAACATAAAACTCACCTTTTTCATCTCTCAGCCATGGTATAAAAAAAATCCTGCCCACATAGGGAGAAACATCCATCTATGCTCCTGAATCCACAACCACCAAAATTTATCTGAAATGTGTTCTTCATTTGGCCATGTAACCTGGCCTTGGTCATAATCCAGAACGAATTTTGCTCCATTTGAGGTATGTCTGGAAGCACACATATCTGTGTCCATAGAGGCAAGCCTGCTAACAATAATTTTACTGTGAATCTTAAAATTGCCTTGGTAACAATCTCCACTTCACAGCTCTAGAAGCAGTCCTGCTATCCCAAAACGTGGAAGGGGAACATTACATGGACCCAATGACAGACCTAAAGTCATTTCTCATAGGCTGAATGCAGTGGCTCACACTTGTAATTCTGGAACTCTGAGAGGTCAAGGTGGGAGGATCTCTTGAGCTCAAGAGTTTGAGACTAGCCTGAGGAAGAGTGAGACCCCATCTCTACTAAAAATAGGGAAAATTAGCCAACCATTGTGGTAGGCACTTGTAATCCCAGCTTCACAGAAGCTTGACACAGGAAGATCACTTGAAGTTTCTGCGAGGTAGGTTGATGCCATTGCACTAAACATGGGCAGCAGTTAAGACTATCTAAAAAAAAATGAAAAGACATTTTTCACAGGTGTGTATCTGGCAGTAGCCCTATGCATCAGTTGCAGACCCTCTCAGCTATAATCAGGGGTCAGTCTAGCCCATTCAACAACCTGTCCGATGAGTGAACACCTACCCACATTCATTGTATCAATGCTGCAATTGCAGAAACACTGCAGTTTTTAATCTGAGCACCAGTCCTACGCATCAATACCTTAAAAAAATATTCTACTTCCCAGGGAATAGCCAGGATACACAACTGTATGATCCCTACCAACCATGAAACACACTCGATTCCCTATAACACCCATATTACTTAGCTTCAACCTTTTTCAGCTGCAATCTCAGAAAAAAATCTCATCAGCCCAGCCACCCAAAAGAAGAAACATCTCTATAATGACTGAATGAGGTATTTGTTCCTTCAGATTCAGAGTTCAAAACCCTGGGTATCCAGACAATAAAGCATCCAGGTATCCAGACCATAAATCATCAGGCAGGTATGATCACTGTAAAGGTATCTTTTTAGGCAGAAAAGATACAAATAAAGCTCCAGTAATGAATTTCCAAGCAATGAAGATCTAAAAACTGGCTGAAGGTGGCGCCCATAGTTCAGTGGGAGGGTGCTGGCCACATACACAGGGGCTGGAGGGTTGATACCCAGCCCAGAGTTGCTAAAACAACGATGACAACTACAGCAACAACCACAAAATAGCTGGGCATTGTGGCCGGTGCCTGTAGTCTCAACTACTTGGGAGGCTGAGCAAGAGAATTGCTTAAGCCCAAGAGTCTGAGGTTGCTCTGAACTGTGACACTACAGCACTCTACTAAGAATGACATAGTGAGAATGTTGCAAAAAACAAAACAAACAAACAAAAAGGCTGAAAATGAATTTATCTAAGTGAGACACAAAAGAACCCATATAACTAAAAAAATCATAAAAGAACACATAAGCAAAATAAGAATTTTAATAGAGAAATAGGAAAAAAAAAACAAACAAGAGCTTCAGCTGAAGTCTACAATGTCAAACTGAAAATGTAATGGCATCATAGGAGATTCAGTTATTCAGAATACCATGTCAACAAATGCAAAGGCAGGCCAATTGAAGTTACCCTACAACAGACAAAAAAAGAAATAGTAAAGAAAAAATATGTGTCTGAGAGTGCACCATTAAGTGAAGAAATACATGCATTTGTAATTTTCAAATGAGGAATAAACAGATAAAAAGTTTTTTTAAAAAAAAATATCATTCCATCAAAACTACATGGACATAGCTTTGTTAAAATCAAAGTATCTGAAGAAAACCCAATAACAATTGCCCAGGCCAAATTTTAATTGGAAAAATCCAAAGAAAAAATGAGAAACTTTTTTGTTGAGACAATCTCACTCTTTCACCGAGTGTAAATTGCAATGTCATTATAGCTCACAGCAACCCCAAACTCTTAGGCTCAAGTGATTCTCTTGCTCCAGCCACCTACTGGGACTACAGGTGGCAGCCACAATGCCCAGTTAGTTTCTATATTTTTAGTAGAGTCAAGACCTTGCTCTTGCCCAGGCTCGTCTCAAACTCCTGAGTTCAGCCTCCAAGAATTCTAACATTACAGTCATGAGCCACCACATCCTGCCTAAAGTGAGAATTTTAAAAGCAGCAAGAGATAACAGAGTCATTAACAGATATTTTTAGGCAGAAATCTTGTAGGTGAGATGGAAGTGAAACTATATGTTTAATGTGCTAAAGGAAAAAAAAAAAAAGCTATCAACCATCAAGACCATATCTGACAAATCGAACCTTCAGAAATGAAGAAGTGTTTTAAAACATTCCCACACAAAGAACATTTAAAATGTATCACTAATATATCTGCTGAAATTCTTGAAATTAAAATGGTAGAATACTAATAATGAAAACATTGAAGTGTGAATTTCACAAGAAACAATAAATACAAAGTGAAATACTGAATAATAATGGTGGTGCATAAGTCACTTTTAACTCAAGTATAAAAGTTACAAAATGAAACTATTAAAAGGAAGACAGCTAAAATAATTTTTTAATGGATACACAATACAAAAAGTTGTAAAATGTAACATAAACAGTATAAAATATGTGAGGGGTGAATTTGTTGATTTTTTATGCACAGAAATTTAATGTTATCTTAAGCTAGAATGTTCTAAGTATAAAATGTATGTACATCTTTTGATAAACACTAGAAAAATAACTGTAGTACATACAGAAAAGTGAGCATCCAAGCATATACCAATGACAAAAAGAAATCCAAAAAATGGGAAAAAAGGAAATAAAGTATTATTAAACAAATGATGTAATTATAAAATATACAGAAAAAACAAAATTACAATAGAAAGCCCTTACCTATTCAAAATTACTTTACATATAAAGAGATTCAAGTATCCGATAAAAAGACACTGTTATAAACTATGGCCTGTAAAATTGAGAGTAAAATTTAATTGCTATGATAGAAAGAAGAAGTGGGGCCTTGGGCTCGGCACAGTGACTTACATCTGTAATCCTAGTGCTCTGGGAGGTCAAGGTAGGTGGATTGCTTGAACTTAGGAGTTCAAGACTCGCCTGAGCAAGACTGAGATACCATCTTTACATAAAATAGAAAAGCTAGCTGGGTGTTGTAGCCAAGTATCTACAGTCCCAACTACTCAGGACGCTGAGGAAAGGGATCTCTTGAGAGCAAGAATTTGAGGTTGCTGGGAGCTATCATGGCACAGACCTCTACCCAGTTTGACAAAGTGAAACTCTGTCTCAAAAAAAAAAAAAAATACAAGTGGGGCCTTTAAAAACTGATTAGGCCATCAGGGCAAATTGATTGGATTAGGGTTTTTGTTTTTTGTTTTTTTTTTTAATCCAATGAGTGTGTTAGTTATCATGAACATAGTTCTGTTTTTTAAAAACAACAAGAATAACAACAGCTCTACCTGATTCACAACCTTGCTCTCTACCAGTTCTTTGGTCTCCTTCATGTTAATGCTGCAGGAAAAAGGACTTTTTCAGATGTCAGTAAAATGGTTTTGCCTTGCCCAGCCTCAAGGATTGAATGTCAAATAAACTTCTATTCTCTTTGGTGGGTTTTTGAACTATTCTCTTGCCTCAGCCTCCTGAGTAGCTGGGACTTCAGGTGCCTGTCACAACTCCCTGCCATTTGTTTGCTGTCATTGTCATCATTGTTTAACAGGTCTGGGCCAGGTTCCAACCACCATCCCTGGTGTATGTGGCCGGTGTTCCAACGACTGAGCTATGGGCGGCAAGCCAAAACTTCTATTCTTTATAGTTTACCCAGTCTGTGGATTGTTATATCACTTAAAAATGGAATAAAACAGAGATGAATGGATTTTTTAAGTCTCATATTATTCTGCTTACAAATGATTCACGTTTGATTTAAGGACAAATAGGCAAAAAGTGAAAGGATTGAAATGAAAATTTTATGCTAATTTTAAGTGAGAGTGCAGGAGTGATCATACATTATATAGCACAAAATAGTTTTGTATGAAAAATCTGTCAAAAAGTTAAAAATCATTTACTATTTATTAACAAAATGGCTAAATTGTCGAGAGGAAATATGATTAATATGTATGCAATACTAGAACTTCTAAATACATAAAGTGAACATTAGCAGAATAGTAGGAAAAAATAGAAAGAAATACAATAATAAAAAGGGATTTCACTGACCTACTTAAAACAATGAATAGATCATTTCAGCAGAACACCAGTAAATGTGCACTTATACAACACTGTAGACTAACCAGACCTAACAAATACATGTATCGCATTCCACTCGACACATATACAACCCACTAAGATTAAAATCATGAATTAGAAATACTAAATGGACTAATACTGAGGAAAAATCTTGAAGCACTAATAAAAAATCTTCCAACAAAGAGAAGGAAAAGATGGATGAATTCACAGGCAAATTCTACCAAGCATTGAAAGAAGAAATAATCAATCCTTCTCAAGCTCCCAGAAAACTAAAGGGGGGAGATACTTCCAAACTTACATTATGAGACCACCATTATCCTCATACTGAAGCCATATAAAGATACTATAAGAAAGAAAACCACAAACCATTATCTCTAATTAACGTACAAGCAGAAATTTTCAACAAAATACTAGAAATGAAATTCTACAACATGTGTAAAAGATTATATACCAAGAATAAGTAGGATTTATACTTGGAATGCAAAGATATAGCAACATATACAAACAACAAAAAAAGATATACTACAAAAACAGAAATGATATAAATTATATGATTATCTCAAAATATTTATTTAATACATTTAATAAAATTCAAAGCACTTTCACAATAAAAACTTGAAATTCTATACACACAAAGATATGTATCTCAACATAATAAAATCATATATATAAAGTTCTAAGGTACCATTCTCAACAGTGAAAATTCTAACAGACATTGCTTTAGTATCAGACAAGCAAATAAATGTACCCAGTCTAAGGATTTTTACTCAAAATTGTATTAGATAAAGCCAGAGAAATTAGGTAATAAAATAACAAAAGACATTCAAATCAGAAATAAAGAATTAAAACTCTTTTGCTTATAGACAAAGTAGTCAGATATAAATAACACTGTAAATATAACAAAATTATCTATTTATTTATGTATTTATTGATTTTCTAGACACAGAGTCTCACTTTATCACCCTTGGTAGAGTGCCGTGGTGTCACAGCAACCTCAAACTCCTGGGTTTAGGTGATTCTGTTGCCTCAGCCTCCCAAGTAGCTGGAACTACAGGTGCCCACCACAACGCCCGTCTATTGTTTTGTTGCAGTTTGGCTGGGGCTGGGTTTGAACTCACCACCCTCAGTGTATGGGGCCAGCACTCTACCACTAAGTCACAGGCAGTGCCCACAAAATATTTAGAGATAATAAACCCATTCACTAAATTTATAAGTCAACATTCAAAACTGACTTGAATTTCTAAACTCTAAAAACAAACTATCTGAGAAAAGGTTAAGAAAACAATCCTACTTACAATAAAATTAAATACTACAAAATTTTAATAAATCAGCTTGGTGCCTGTAGCTATGCAGCTAGGGGGGCTACGACATACAAAAGGGCTGGTGGGTTCCACCCTGGCCTGAGTCTGCCAAACAACAATGACAACTACAACAAAAAAATAGCTGGGTATTGTGGCAGGTGCCTGTAGTACCAGCTACTCGGGAGGCTGAGGCAAAAGAAACACTTAAGTCCAAGAGTCTGAGTTTGCTATGATCTGTGACACTACAGCACTCTACCTAAGCCGATTAAAAAAAAATTAATTAATCAATCTTGCTGGGACAAGTAGTTAGCCACATGTGAAAGACTAAAACTAAACACATACCCCTCACCACCCACAAAAATTAACTCGTGATGCATAAGAAATTTTAATGTAAGATACAAAACTATAAAACACTAGAAGAAAGTGTTCTTCATCTTACTAGCTAGGGAAAGAATTTATGAAGACCTCACTGGAAATTGTAGCAACAAAATAAATAAATGGAAACTAATAAAGTTAGAAAACAGGAAAGAATACATTGAACAACAGAAACTAACTTATAGAATGGGAGAAGGTATCTGCATGCTACAAATCCAACAAAGTGTTAATGACCAAAATCTACAAAACACTCCAGCAAAGCAACTTGAAAAGGTAAAACAGCCCCATTGAAAACTGGTCAAGAGAAAGAAAGAAACTTTTCTCATGAGGACTTATGAATGTCTAGCAAACACATGAAAAAATTGATCATCATCCCCAATCATGACAAAAATGCAAATCGAAACCACCTCAAGATACTACCAGAGATACCACCTAACCTCAGAATCACCTACAACACATGATGAGTGACCAGAGAAGCAAACACTCATGCAGTGCTGGTGGGGAGAAAAACTAGTATAGCTTCTGTAGGAAAGAGGTATGGAGATTGCTCAAAGATCTAAATGTAGGCCTACCATTATATCCAGCAAACCCGTTCTAGGTTATCTGCCCGAAAGAAAAAGTCATTATGCCCATAAGGACATTTTCACTCAAATGTTATATATAGAAACACAATTTACAACTGGAAAGATGTGGAAATAATCCAGGTGCTCTTTACCACAGGAATGGACTAATAAACTATGGTATATGTATACGATGGACTAGTATGAAGCCATGAAAAGATGGCAATTTTATAGCTTCTGTAATAATCTGGAGGGATTTGCTGAACATTATCCTAACTGAGGTATCAGAATAATGAAAAAAATGAGCATCACAAGTACCCAATACCGAATTAGAACCAGTAGATTAACAACTCCATGCTGCCTCTTTGCCTTGACCTGACAAGGGAGGCCCATTTGCTGACTACAGTGAATGTGTCCTGCTCTGCAAACTTTCTTAGTCTGTCATCCTGCCTTTCTCTTCTTCAGTAAACCTTCTTACATGCTTTCCTTACTTAGAGGTGTATGGTCATTTTTATCCAAGAGCATTCTAAGAACTGAGGACCCAAGCAGCTCTCAGAAACCCTGACATTTTAGGATTCAAGCAGATGCCCTGAAACCCAATATTTTTGGTGCTCTGTGACTTCGATAAACCTGACTTGGATTAATTCTGCCTAGCTAAGCCAACTCACCTTTTTAATAAAGACCTTCACTCCGATGACTAGGACTGAAAAAGGTTATTGAAGTTTTCCAAAGACTTCTAGAGATCTCCATATTCCTAAACTTCCTTGGAGGATCTCAAATACTGTTCAAATGGAATTCTGCTGTGAAACCATCAGATAAATAGTTCTTCATTCGCTCTCCCCTGAATTCATCCCATATTGGAGACATTTAACAGCCCAAGAAGCTGAAAGGCTTGGCACAAAATTCCAGGGATGAGGACTAAATGCCACTTGCAAATCAGCTCCTGGTATAGTAGCCAAAATCAAATGCATGACCCAACAGCCTCCAGCAAAAGAGAGATACTGGGTGCATGGCAACCAAACATACTGGGTGCAAACCTCTCACTGGACAAACTGCTGATCCCGGGGAGATGCCCAAATTGCACAGGATTCAGCCAGCTGGGCTTCCCATTGTGCAGGCTGCCTCCACAAACTGGCACTTATGTTAATTACTCTTTTAGCCTGTACTGGAATAGCAGCTGCTCCTGGAGTATCCACAGGGGCCATAGGAGGTGCATCCTAGGGCTCCCTAAATGTCAACAGTTCCTGAAATAAAAACAGATAAATAAATAGCACATTGACCAAGTGGCCAAGGGCAGAGTTTCTAGGATCCAGGTACTCCCACTCCACCAGAGAGAAATATATGCCCACATAACTGCATATCACTAACCCCTGAATAAATGAATAAAATGGAATTTAAGGCATGAAACAATAAAAATCCTCAAAGAAAGCATAGGAAAAACATTGGAAGATATTGGCCAGGGGAAAGACTTCATGAAGAAGACTGCCATGACAATTGCAACAACAACAAAAATAAACAAATGGGACTTCATTAAACTGAAAAGCTTCTGTACAGCCAAGGAGACAACAACCAAAGCAAAGAGACAACCTACACAGTGGGAAAGGATATTTGCATATTTTCAATCAGACAAAAGCTTGACAACTAGGATCTATAGAGAATGCAAATTAATCCACATGAAAAAAGCCAACAATCCCATATATCAATGAGCAAGAGACATGAATAGAACCTTCTCTAAAGATGACAGATGAATGGCTAACAAACACATGAAAAAATGTTCATCATCTCTATATGTTAGAGATATGCAAATCAAAAGAACCCTGAGATATCATCTAACCCCAGTGAGAATGGCCCACATCACATAATCTCAAAACTGCAGATGCTAGTGTGGATGTGGAGAGAAGGGAACACTTTCACACTGCTGGTGGGACTGCAAACTAGTACAACCTTTCTGGAAGGAAGTATGGAGAACCCCCAAAGCACTCAAGCTAGATCTTCCATTTGATCCTGCAATCCCATTACTTGGCATCTACCCAGAAGGAAAAAAATCCTTTTATCATAAGGATACTTGTACTAGACTGGTTACTGCAACTCAATTTACAATCGCCAAAATGTGCAAACAGCCTAAATGCCCACCAACCCAGGAATGGATTAACAAGCTGTGTTATATGTATAAAATGGAATACTATTCAGCTATTAAAAAAATGGAGACTTTACATCCTTCGTATTAACCTGGATGGAAGTGGAAGACATTATTCTTAGAAAAGTATCACAACAATGGAGAAGCTTGAAACCTATGTACTCAAGTTTGATATGAGGACAATTAATGATAATTAAAGTTATGGAAGGGGAAGCAGAAAGAGGGATGGAGGGAGGGGAATGGGGCCTTGGTTTGTATCACATTTTATTGGGGCAAGACATGATTGCAAGAGGGACTTTACCTAACAATTGCAATCAGTGTAACCTGGCTTATTGTACCCTCAATGAATCCCCAACAATAAAAAAAAAAAAAACTGCAAAAAAAAAAAAATGAATAAAATGGGTAGAGTTCTTAATTTGACTCCAGATAAAATGAGGGGGTTAAGGCCAAGAACGGTAGCTGATGTCTATAATACTAGCTCCTTTGGAGACCAATGCAGGTGGATTGCTTGAGCTCATGAGTTCCAGAAAAGCCTTAGCAAGATCAAGATCCCCGCTCTAAAAAATAGCCAGGCCTTGTGGCAGGCGCCTATAGTCCTAGGTACTTGGGAGACTGAGGCAAGAGAATCACTTGAGCACAACAGTTTGAGCTTGTTGTGAGCTATGAGCTGTGATGCCATAGCACTCTACACAGCTTGAGACTGTGTCTCAAAACAACAACAACAACAAAAAGGTAGGCATTGTGGCAGACACCTGTCACAGCTACTATAGCTGAGGCAAGAGGATCACTTGAGCCCAAAAGGTTGCTGGAAGTTATGCCATGGCACTCTAAGAGGGTGACAAATAAGACTGTCTCAAAGAAATTAGTTATATAATATCAATGTCAGTGTCTCTTAATGAAGAAAATGTCTCCTCTAGGTTTTGTGTAGTCTCAGTTCAAAATCTGGCCCTTTCTTGTTCATTCCTGCTTGAAGTCAGATTTTCTATGTAGTTTCTAGGTGGAATCAATCTGGCTCTGTACTCTTGAATGTAAAGGAAGCTGGAGAAGAGATTTCCTCATGGAAAGTCTCTAACACATCCTTTATTTAAATTTTGCATCTGTAGATTTAGGTCTTGGAGAGGTGGGGACATTGCAAGTGCCTTCTGCACACCCATGAACAATTCTGTAAGAGGAGAAGGGGCAATTGAGATTCTAAGAACTACTCAATGCACATGTGTAATGAAACACAGCTGGAAGGACTGGTGCTCTGTGAATTTATCTATTAGATAAACCGGGTCTAATTGCTAAAAATGAGCCTGTAGATCCCAATGAGCCAGAGTGATGATCTCACCTATCAATTTGGTTGCAGTGTACAATATGCTCCACAACTTCCAGGGTTGTGACTAGAAGCCCTCAAAAAAGATGCCTGTACAGTGAAACTTGTGGGGCACCTTATAGGTTTATATCGTGTCTGGAAACCCTGGACAGCATTTCAGAAATAGAGAATAATCTTCACCCCAGAAAATCTATGCACTACTCTAAAATAGACAGAAAATAATTTATAACATAATTAGACTAAAATGTGATGCTCACTACAGGCAATATGGCAAGAGATTGCCATAATTAAATCTTAAAGTAGAAGACTTGACAGCACCATTCTCTTTTTCATTTGTTTGTTTGGAGGCAGAATCGCACTATGTCACCTTTGGTAGAGTCCCCTGGTGTCACAGCTCACAGCAACCCTCAAACTCTTGGGTGTACAGGATTTACTTGCCTGGCCTCCCAGTAGCAGGGAATACAGGTGCCTGCCATAATGCCTGGCTATTTTTGTTGTTGTTGTTGTTGTAGTTGTCATTGTTGGTTAGCAGACCCGGACCAGGTTCAAACCCACCAGCCTTGGTGTATATGGCTGGCACACTAGCACCTGAGCTATAGGTGTCAAGCCTAACACCATTCTTTATATATAGCACATCCTATGTTCACCTGGTAATTTCAAAGGGAACCCTTGTTTTGGATGTAGTCCAAAGAAATTTGAATAGGGTATATTGAAAGAAAAACAATACTTTACTTGTCTTCATGACAAGGTAGAGATTCGCAACTTGGAGCTTGGTGCCTGCTGAAGATGAGCTCCTACTTTTCAACAAAAACTGCTTCATAAGACTCTATCCTCCCATGAATAATTGATGAAGATTATAAAGGTGAAATATTAATGATGGCTTCAGCCACCAAAAATATCCAATTGTCTGCAGGACATCGTGTGGCTCAAATATTAATTTTACCATATGATAAGGGCAAAACCTCTCTCTTCCAAAACCACCTTTGGAAGCACAGAGAAGCATGTTTCTTGGCATACTTTTCTAAATAATACTGATCTTCAATGTAAAGTAACATTTGAGAAAAATATTCCAATTATGGGGCTTATAGATACCAGAGCAGATGTTTCTATCATTGCTACTCACATGCGTCCTGCATGCTGGCCAAAATCCCCTGTGGTACAGTTCCCTGGCATCACAGGTCACAGAAGTATTCAAACTCTTGGGCTTACATGATTTGTGAAAGCTACTTTTATTGGCATTTGGAACTATGACTAATATTGAACAAAGTACTTTTGATTTGCATTTTAAAGGACCTGAAGTATAGGCAGCTGATTTCTGCCCTTACATCATGCCTATTGTGGTCACATTATGGGGTCAAGACTTATCACAATGATGGGGAGTGATGCTTACCATCCCCACAATTTTAAAGGCTGTTAAATAAAAATATTATGTTTCACATGGGCTATGATCCAACTCAGCCTGATGTTCCTAGAAAGCCTGAAATAATCCAGATGGGACATGATAAAACAGGCCTAGGACTTCCTTCATTATCAGAGGATTTTTCTTAGGGGCCTCTGCCCAGCACTTCTGCACATCTGTGACATTTCTGTAAGAGGAGAAGTGGGAATTGAGTTTCTAAGACCTTCTCAATGCACATGTACAATGAAACACAGCTGGAATGAGTGGTGCTTCTTTCCTTGCAATGGAAAACAGATAAACCAGTTTGGGTGGAGCAGGGACCCCTTCCTTTGATAAAATTAGAAGCACTGCATCAATTAATTGATGAACAATTGCAAGCTGGTCATATTGAATCTAAAATTTCCTGGAATTCTCCAATTTTTGTAATTAAAAAGAAATCAGGTAAATGGAGAATGTTAACAAATTTAAGAAAAATTAATGCACTTACCCACCCAGTGGGGTCTTTGCAACGTGGAATACCTAATCCTACCTTAATACCAAAACATTATCCTATAATTGTTATTGATTTAAAAGATTGCTTTTTTAATATTCATTTGCAACCAAAAGACATGAAACAGTTTGCTTTCACTGTTCCTGCTTTAAACAATGAAAAACCTACTCAAACTCTTTGGCTCAAGTGATTCCCTTGCCTCAGCCTCCTGAGTAGGTAGAACTACAGGGGCCTGACACAAAGCCTGGAGCTTTTTAGAGATGAGGTCTCTCTCTGGCTCAAGCTGGTCTCAAACCCCTGAAGTAAGGCAGTCCACCCAAATTGGACTCCTTTTTTTGTTTGTTTTGTTGGAGACACTATCTCACTATGTCGTCCTCCTGGTGTTACAGCTCACAGTAACCTCAAACTCTTAGGCTTCAGCGATTCTCTTGCCTCAGTCTCCCAAATAGCTCGGACTACAGACACCTGCAACAATGCCCGGATATTTTTAGGTTTTAGTTGTCATTGTTTTTTAGCTGGCCCTGGCTGGGTTCGAACCAACCAGCCTGGTTGTATGTGACTGGTGCCGTAACCACTGTGTTACAGGCACCAAGCCAAGAATACATATTCGTATTAAACATTTAATACACCTTGTCTGACACTTGATGCATAAAAAATGTAAACAATGACTGTGATTTCACCAGGATTTCATCACACTGAAAATATGTAAACATTCCTCCCTAGAAAGTGTTATTTAAGGTTAGGGGATAACAGCCCTCTATGGACCACTAGGAGAGGGATAATCTACATCTTTTTCTGAATTAAAGAATGATGACAACAATATATATTCACTTTTCTACCCTTTAATAATAGAAAGAAATGTATGAATAATTAAACCCAAATATGTCTTTAATTATAACGAATTGCATGACTGTCATCAAACATCCTAGAGATGTAAAATTTGTTATGTGAATTATAAAATTTGTCAGTCATCTTAGCCCTTAAGAAAACTTAGAGGTCTGGGCGGCACCTGTGGCTCAGTTGGTAAGGCGCTGGCCCCATATACCGAGGGTGGCAGGTTCAAACCCGGCCCCGGCCAAACTGCAACCAAAAAATAGCCGGGCGTTGTGGTGGGTGCCTGTAGTCCCAGCTACTCGGGAGGCTGAGGCAGGAGAATCTCTGAAGCCCAGGAGTTGGAGGTTGCTGTGAGCTGTGTGATGCCATGGCACCCTACAGAGGGCTATAAAGTGAGACTCTGTCTCTACAAAAAAAAAAAAAAAAAAGAAAACTTAGAGGTCAACTTTCTGATTATATTGTTCAAGTTCTTTTGTACACTTTTATTAAAAGTATACAAAATTATTACTGCTGGTCATCTAGGAAAATCTGAGAAGTGGTAGGTCTTAGTCCCATAGAAGCATCTTCTACCTAATAGGGTCAAGGAGCCTCCAGTTCAAGTCTCGTCTGATCTACTAATTGACCATGATCTCCTGTCCAGGGATGGTGAGGGACCTAAAGAGAAGAACTTACCTAATGCATACAGGTATCTGATGGTACAGATAAAACCTGGGCTCGTGAGAGGTTTTCAAGTCTAACCTGAGATTCCTGATAAATAGTTAAAGTTCCAGAAAAGCTAATTTTAAAGAAAAGAAAATCCTAGATGTCTAATAAATGTTCTTGCTGCACTTTATGCAAATAATAAGACTCGCTATCCTGAAAGTGCAGTTACTTTAGCAATTGAAATAGTTCTGTTGTAATTTGGTTTTTAGTAAAATGAGAAATCAGTGGGAGAAAAATAATTCAAAAGAAAAACTGTAGCCTACCTGTATTAGAGTCCAGGCTTATCTACAATGCCAGCTCATAAAATAAAACTTAACTTTAGTTCTTTACAAACTCTTAAAACTAAATGTTACCTTAAAAAGTATACTAAGTCTGTAGATAAGAACTAAAGTTCTTATGTTCTCATTGTGTAAACCTTAGCCTCAAAATCCAGAACTTATACATATTTGTAAATGACTACTAAATAGTTACAATTCTTTTACTCTTGACTTAGTCTCTGTCAGTGTAGAAAAGCCAGAAAGCCGCAAACATATGTAAGGTGGCTGAGGTCATACAGAAGCCACCCTGGTCAACTGCCACTTGGTGTGTGACATGTAAAAAGATAAATGCCAAAGCCAGACCAGGCTTCTGTTATAAATCTGCATTGGATGACACATACCAGGAGAAAATTAGGAAGTTAACTTCACTAAAATCCAGCCAGGAAGCACAGAGTATAAACATCTTCTTGTGTTAGTGGACACATTCTCAAGATGGGTAGAAGCCTTCCACAACAACTCTTAAATGAAATCATTCCTAGTATCTTCAGTCTCTTTCTTGGCTCCAGAAAAATAATTCACTCACAGGTTCAAGACACCTATCCAGACTCTAAGACTGGTGGCAAGGAACCCGGAACTGCTTTCCAGCCTGGTAACCAAGTCTACATCAAGTTATTTCAGAAGGAAGGACTAACCCCAACTTGGAAAGGGCCATTCACTACCATTCTTGCCACCCCAACCACTGTGAAAGTCAACGGCCTAACAGCATAGAACCACTATGCCTGAGTGGAAAAAAACAGAAGTGAACAGTGAAACCTCCTAGACTGTCAGGCCTAGAGAAAATCTTCTCAAGCTGTAACCTCAATGTAACTTCAAGTACCATTGAATTATGCTTGAAGAACCTTCTCAGAGTCCACATGAAGAGATGTTCCTTAGAAGACACTCCATAATGATTAGAAAGCTAATCATGCAGGAGACAGACCCAGAAAGCAGAGTCTGGCTGTCTCTGGAATTTCCTAGAGGGAATTTGGGGAGTGGAAAAATCAAGATAAGTTAATGTGTATTTTAGCTATAGGTTACACCCGTTCTTTAGAACTGAATAGCTGCCTAAGTTTTATAATCACTTTGTTTTTCTTTGTGCTCTGCTTATAGTTACCTTGTAGTCTTATTGTATAGATTATCTGTCACCAGCTGGTTTTCTATTATGACGTGTATGGGCACAACTTTGTATTGTTAGAGTAGATAAGCTTGTAAGAAATAAAGAGAAATTGCTACATGCCTAAGAGAGCTGTAGCCCTCTGCTTCTCTAAACATTTGACTGCTGGTTTCATCTCTGCGACCCTGGCCCGATCACTTCCAGCAACACAAGCTAAGACTGTTAAAATCTTAATTTCCTTCCTATGTGTTCTGTCAGTTTAAAGATTCCTTCCCCATACTCTTGCTTCCTCCCCTCCTACTTTGTGTTGTTTGATGGAAAAGAAAAAGTAATAGCAAATGAAAACTAGGAAAAGAGTGCTTTGGGTCCAGTTTTCCACACTGACCCATGCAGGTTGCTTGGCCCATATAAAAGAGTGTTCACCCGGGGGATGATATTAGATGAAAAGCCATCCCTCCAACTATGTGCAACACAGGTAGAAATGAGATCACAGAGCAGTGACTTTACCCTAAATGACACCAAGTATGTCACTGCAAGGAGAAAGAAGACTTGTGGTGAGGTCAAAGGGGGTTCCTGGGCATGTCTGACACCTAGGACATGTAACCCCATTTCAATCCAGGTGCAGAGACCAAATGAGTCTGGAGACAAAAACAGGCTTGGAAACTCCAAACCCCACACATGCTAGCCTCAAGGGACTCAGTTCTCAATTCAGTTAATTAGACTCCCCAAGACTCCCCTGAGACCAGTGGGACTAGCAAAACTGTAGGATTCACTGTTTAACTCTTTTAATCCAGATTTTAGGGGCCCTATACCTTATAAGAAACCACACCAAAAACCTTACTTCCTACTCTGCTAGCTGTGTTAAATAGTATGCATCATCTTTTAAATGCAACTCAACCTGAAGTAGCTTCTGATTGTTGGTTATGTCTACAGGTTCGACCCCCATATTATGTACGGTTAGGAAAACAACACCCCCCAAAAAAACTAACAAGAACCTTTTGCTTTGTACGCAGCTAGCCCCACCGTTTACTCTAAGAGATGTGACTAGACAAGCATGGTATCTCCAGATCCCAGGCTACAGCTTCACCAAATCCTGCTTGACCACAGTAGCAGTAATTATACTCAAGATCTAGAACCATCTTTAGCTAACTTTGCTCCTAATAAAACTTGGCTAGCTTGTACTATAGGCTTAACCAGATCTATCACAGCTCACTTGCTTCAGCCAGAAGGAGTTTGTGCAACAGTGCACGTATTGCCGTGTATGTATGTATGTATGTATCCTGGTTCAGAAGGACAAAGTTTAATCCTGTCTCAGAAACTAAATTCACACTGCCAAATTCAGACAACAGTTTTAATTCCAATCCTGCTCAGTCTTACAGCAGCAGGAGGTGCTTCTGTGGAAACTCTGCCTTAGTAAAAGGTAACAAAGACCTTGAAGTAGTATCCTCACAATTTGATGGAAGCCTAGAAAACCTCCAATATGCTATAGACTTGCTCCACACCTAGGTGGACTCAGTAGCATAGGTGGTCCTCTAGAACTGGAGTGGGCTAAAGGTCTGCTGTGCTATACTAAGAGAAGCCTGTTGTTTTTATGTCAACAAGTCAGGGGTAATTAGGGATATTTTCCAAAAGGTTGAAGATGGGTGGCACATATACCTCAGCAGCTAGGGTGTTGACCACATATACTGATGCTGGTGGGTTCAAACCAGGCCTAGGCCATCTAACAACAATGAAACCTGCAACAAAATAATAGCCAGGCATTGTGGCAGGCGTCTGTAGTCCCAGGTACTTGGGAGGCTGAGGCAAAGTAATCACTTAAGCCCCAGAGTTTGAGGTTGCTATGAGCTATGATACCAGGGCACTCTACCGAGGGCAACATAGTGAGACTCTGTCTCAAAAAAAAAGGTGGGGGGGACGGTCCGAGATGATTTAAACAAAAAAAGAAAAGAACAGTAAAACTCTCAGACCTGGTTCCAAAACTTATGTGATTGGAATCCGTGACTAACAACTTTAATCACCAGTCTTGCTGGCCCTTTAATCCTCCTTATCCTAGGTTTGCTGATGGAGCCTTGCATTCTCAACTGGTTCATCAATTTCATAAAAACTCAACTGGCTGCAATAAAACTCATGGTAATTAATGCCCAATATGACTCTATACCCTTAGATAAAGAGTCAAGTGTTTGACTAGGACGAGCGGGGAACGCAATACCCTAACTTCCTCCATTTTGAGCAAGCAAGCCAGACTTATTCCATACTCCATTTTGTTAAGAACTTTCAACACCCTGCCCTTTGTAAACCATAACTGCCCCTTGAGCAAGCAGCAACTTTGCAGAAACAGGAAGTCTAGCTGAAAGCTGAAAAATCTTTTGAACCACAATCCTGTCATAATTCTGTCTGTGCACATCCGCCAGATCCCCCTTGTAAGCACCCTCCTTTACCCTATAGTTCTAACCTTGCAGGTGTTGGCTTCTGTCAAACTCTGGTTGCACTAGGGCTTCCCATCCCCCCCACAAAGTACCATATAAAAACCTTGAACCTCACCTCAACAGGGTCAAGAGACTTTGAGGTGTGAGCCTGCTCTTGATGGCCAGCCAATAAAGAACACCTGCTTAATTCCAACTCAATGTGCTGGTGTTTCTCTGTAATTCCATTCACATTGGGTACCATGAGACCTCTCATTTGATCCCACAATCCCATTACTAGGCATCTACCCAGAAGAAAAAAAATCATTTTATCATATAGTTATTTGCAGTAGATTGTGTATTACAGCTCAATTTACAGTTCCCAAGATGGGAAAACAACCTAAATGGATATCAACCTAGGAATGGATTAACAAAATATGGTATATGTACTATGGAATTGTATTCAGCCAACTTTACATCTTTTGTATTAACATACATAGAGTTGAAACACATTCTTCTTATTAAAGTATTAGAAGAATGGAAATGCAAATATCCAATGTACTCAATATTGATATGAAGCCAGTAGACAATCTAATACACACCCACAGAAGAGAAAAACTCAATTCAATTCAAGTTGAGGTGAAAGGGAAGGAAGGAGGAGGGGA
This sequence comes from Nycticebus coucang, assembly GCF_027406575.1. Lineage (NCBI taxonomy): Eukaryota > Metazoa > Chordata > Mammalia > Primates > Lorisidae > Nycticebus > Nycticebus coucang. The sequence goes on along the minus strand of NC_069805.1, from coordinate 29,102,543 downwards.
TGGGAAGATGGAAGGAAAGGAAGATATTTGTGTGTTCCCACTTATTTGGCATAATGTAAGGTTATACATGGCACATGTGCTCTTTTGGGTGCAGGACACAACTACAAGAAGGACAACAAATGCAAATATTGTAACCTAGTTATTTCTACCCTCACATTAACCTGAAATAAAAAAATACATAAATAAATTGGCACAGGGAAAAAAATGGGTTGGTAAGATTGTGAGAGGTCCAAGGCATATTTCAATCCAAGAGATATATTTAAGTAGTGGTGGAACACTAGGTAGAAAACAATGAAAGTAATTCTGAACAAGAGCTTATTCACTGAAGTATAGGAAAGAAAGATAACAAATGAAGCTTTTCTTACTCTAGAAATTCTCCAGTTAATCAACACTTTTCCTTAGATGAGGACTAAACTTGAAACTGATAGAATCACTTTGATAGATTAAAAATACTCATCAAGGCTCGGCGCTTGTAGCATAGTGGTTACAGCACCAGCGACATGCACCAAGGGCCTGCCAAACTACAATGGCAACTACAATCAAAAAATAGCCAGGCGTTGTGGTGAGCACCTGTAGTCCCACTACTTGGGAGGCTGAGGCAAGAAAATCGCTTAAGCCCAGGAGTTGGAGATTGCTGTGAGCTGTGATGCCATGCCACTCTATCAGGGCAATCGCTTGAGAGTCTGTCTCAAAAAAATAGAAAGAAAGAAAATAAAATGATTCTAGCCCTGATTTTTTGTTTTGTAAGTACAACTTATGTGCAAACTTTAAACAATCAAACAGCACCGTGTGAAGTAAGAGTGTATATCTCTCCACACCAAATAAAATACTCAATTATATTTTGAGTGCAGTGACCGTTCCAGTATAAATACAAAAACACTAGTCACAATACTAAAGGAAATCTAGAGTTATGTCTCACAAATACTGAAATCTTCAGTCACGTCTGAAGAAAAAGCCCATCCTTGGAATGATTTATTTCCATGGTCAACATTCATGTGCAGATGAGCCTCATGAAACATAAACATGGGTATTAAATGAGACCAAAGCTCCCAAGGAGAGCTCATTTTGCTTTTCTGTCTCAAATTAATGTGCACACTATTACCTCTTCACTCAATACATACCCATACAAAAACACACTGTTAAATAGTGAACAAATGGTCAGTGCATTATGAGAATTTTATCTAGTTCCAGGAGAAACCTAAAACTTTTTGTCCAAGTGTCTCTTTATTACTGTTGTAAAGTTTCCTTTAAATGCCCCTGGGGCTTCATTAGTACCCAGAATGCCAAGGAAAGGTGAGTTATAAACCAAAAGCATATTTTACCAAGTTCTTACCTTCCTGGGATGCCAAGCTTGTAATTTCCTCTATTTACTTATAACTTTTTCATTGTTATATGGTGGCACTCTAACAAGTCCCCTGGCATACCCCATATCCACAGCAGAGTTCTAACTGCCAGCAATTCCAATTCCGGGATACTGCCAAGAAAACAAAGCTGCTCAATAGTACCTCTACCATTTTTTTGTTATTTTATCACAGAAAAATTAAATCTTTCTTAGTCTCTACCCTTTTCACATGATCTTATCTTAACCAAAAGAAAAATTCTCAGCTTGAAGCCAAGTAATTATTAAATTAGAGTAACTAAACGACCTCGAGGGAGTATCTCTGTGAGGTTTATCCAACAGAACAAAGCAATAACATTCTGAATTAAAATTATTCGGTTAATACTGCTACTTTTTGTTTCCCTGGAAAGTGATCTTTTTATTGTTTCTGGTTTTTAAAGGCAAAAGAGAGCAAAGAGTGAACTGTTAAAAAGCTAAGTGCAAGAATTCTTATTGTTTAGCACTCTGGGAGATAAAGTAGGTAGACTGCCTGAGCTCAGAAGTTCAAGACCAGTCAGTGCAAGAGGAAGACTCCACCTCTACTAAAAAATAGAAAAACTAGCTGGATGTGGTGGTGCATGGCTATAGTCCTGGATATTCAGGGATGCTGAGGCAAGAGGATTCACTGAGTCCAGTAGCTGTGAATATGACACCACAGCACTCTACCCAGGGCACAGAGTAAGACTCTGTCTCAAAAAAAAAAAAAAAATTCTTGGTTTACAGAGATGACATTAGTTAGTGACTGGCTGTATACTGTGGAACTTTAGGGCATAAGTTATAGTGCTCATCTATGACATTTTACAGCTACTTGGTGCAGCCTAGAACCCAGATAGCAAGTGGTTTCAATAGGTAATTATTTAGATCAAGGGGAAGTGGGATGTGATTGCTTTTGCATTATAAATGCCTCTCTGCACCTGATACTTTGGAGGGGCTTTCATTCCCCAGTTATAAGTTTTTATTTATTTCTGAACACTAATGGTTGTCATCACCACAACTAGAAAACCAATTTTGATTTTATAATCTAATTGAAAGTCTCATATTCTCATTTCTTTTCTACTCAGTCCCTTAAAGATTGGTTACCAGACACAGACTAAAGGGGTTAAATGACTGATTACTGATCAAAGCAGGAACACAATTGGGAAATCAGTGCACCTGAAGAAATGAATTGTGGGCTCAGCACCCATAGCACAGTGGTTACGGCACCAGCCACATACACCGAGGCCGCCAGGTTCAAACCCAGCCAGGGCCAGCTAAACAACAATGACAACTGCAACAGAAAATAACCAGGCATTGTGTCTGGCACCTGCCTATAGTCCCAGCTACTTAGGAGGCTGAGACAAGAGAATCACTTCAGACCAAGAGTTTGAGGTTGCTATAAGTTGTGACGCCACAGCACTCTACTTAAGGTGACATAGTAACACTCTGTCTCAAAAAAAAAAAGGGCGGCACCTGTGGCTCAGTGAGTAGGGCACCAGCCCCATATGCTGAAGGTGGCAGGTTCAAACCCAGCCTCGGCCAAACTGCAACAAAAAAATTAGCCAGGCATTGTGGGAATCACCTGTAGTCCCAGATGCTCAGGAGGCTGAAGCAAGAGAATTGCATAAGCCTAAGAGTTAGAGGTTGCTGTGAGCCATGTGACGTCACGGCACTCTATCTGAGGGCGGGACAGTGAGACTTTGTCTCTACAAAATAAAGAAAAAAAGAAGAAAAAGACAAGAAATGAATTGTGTGTATGACCTTGTAATAGTCATAACACAGAGAATTCCTTGTGGATATTGAAATCATCATTTATGGGTTTCTAATTTTTACTGTTTTTCTATAGCTGCCATTTCTATGTGGTCCTTATATGTTTGTTTTAAGCATATGTCTTTAACAAACCATTTTTCTCAAGTTACACACAGACATATAATCAGAAATAAAATTCCTTCTTGCTATAAGAAATATTGTACTGGGGGAAGGACAAGATGGCCAACTGAGAACAGCTTCCGAGGGAGGCTCCTGTCCAAAAGGAAAGATAATGTCCAGAAACAGCACAATTAAGCTGAAGACTGGGAGCCCAGCTGAGAGAGAGATGATAACTGCACGTCACCTCTGCTAAGGCAAGCTGCGACTCCAAGAAACCAAGCTTCAGGTACAAAATTAATCTGGAAGGAGGAGAAAGCTGTGGTTTTTCTTTGTTTTTCTGTCTCCTTTCTTTTCTCTCTTTGTTTCCTCCCCCACGAAAGCTGTGGTTTTTCTTTGTTTTTCTGTCTCCTTTCTTTTCTCTCTTTGTTTGCTCCTGCGGGTATTCTACGGACAAGTGGTGAACTGTGGACCTCCTGCCTCACCCCACGGGTGAGTGCTGTGGGAAGTGGGGAATACTTCCTCAGAGGGACCTTGCCGCAACTCTGGACACTCTTGCTAGGCAGAAATATCAAACTAAGATCTTCCCTGCTATTCTGAACTTCCAGAACTCCCTTCCCCCCTTCGCGATGAACCAGAAGCATAACCTCTGCTGAGACTGAGAGAGGAGGTTCTTGAGCAGTGCCCCCCTTCCCTGGTTGCCAGACCATGCACAGCCCCCCAGCAAGAGAATCCAGGGACCGTGCCAATCCCCCTCCAGGATCTCCACTTGCAGCCCTGTGGCTTCGCACCCAGCTACCCGTGGCCACCCGGACCTCTGTACGAGCGATGCCGTGACCTGCCACATGCCCACCAGACTCTGCATTCTCTGACCAGGAACTTGGGGAGCCACACAAACACATGTCCTCCCTCCCGTATGCTCCCAGCCACCACACCAGAGCACTCGTCTGGCCAGGGACTTTGGTAGCTGCACACCCTCTAGAGCCCTCAATGGCTCTGCACAGAGCCCTTCTCCTGGCTAGAGACTGCTGGAGCCTTGGGCTCTCTGTGCCAAAGTCACCAGGTGCCAGACACTCCCAGAACCGTGTGCATCAACCCCCGCCCGCTGCTGGATCCAGGTGTGCCACACTCCAGAGCTGCTCCCACAACCAGAACTCCCTGGCTGGGGCAGCCCCAGGGGAGCTACACAGGATCACTCCCTACAAAGATCCAGCAACAACAGAGTGATCCTGGTGGGGTCTAACCTTAAAGAGACACCTCCCCAAATCTGAGAACGGCCAGAGGCAACAGAGAAAAACAATCATGAGGCGAAATCAATGGAAAAACTTTGGCAATATCAATAATTAGAGTAGATCAACTTCCCCAAGGAACAATGGGGCAGACACAGCACAAGATCCTATGTACAAACAAATAGCTGAGATGTGAGAAATTTAATTCAGAATCTGGATAGCAAATAAGATCAAATTAGAATTCCAAGCAGTAACCCAAAAGATGTCTCAAGAATTCAACAAATTCAAAGACCAAACATTTTGACGCATTGACACAAGAAGTTGCAGCCTTCAAAGATCTGAGAAACACAATAGAATCCCTCAGTAACAGAACGGAGCAAGTAGAAGAATTTCTGACATTGAAGACAAAGCTTTCGAATGCCCCCAAACTCTCAAAGAGGAAGAGAAATGGAGGGCAAAAACAGATCACTCTCTCAGAGAGCTCTGGGATAGTTCAAAGAAAACCAATATTCGTCTAATAGGGATCCCTGAAAGTGATGAAGTGGCTTCACAAGGCACAGAGTCTCTTCTTCATGAGATTATGAAAGAGAAATTTCCAGACATGCCAAGAGATTCTGAAATTCAGATAGCAGACAGTTTCAGAATTCCAGCATGACTAAAACCAAATAAGACATCCCCCGAGACACATCATAATCAATTTCACTGAAGTTTTGATCTTTGACAAGCCAATGAAAAACATTCAGTGGGGAAAAGATTCCCTATTTAACAAATGGTGCTGGGTAAACTGGCTGGCGACCTCTAAAAGACTGAAACTAGAACCCACACTTTTCAAAATTAATTAAGATAGACTCTCACTGGATAAAAGATTTCAACTTAAGGCATGAAACTATAACAATACTTGAAGAAAGTGCAGGGAAAACTCTTGAAGGAATCAGCCTGGGTGAATATGTTATGAGGAGGACTCCCCAGGCAATTGAAGCAGTATCAAAAGTACATTGCTGGGATCTGATCAAACTAAAAAGTTTCTGCACAGCCAAGAACATAGTAAGTAAAGCAAGCAGACAGCTCTCAGAATGGGAGAAAATATTTGCAGGTTATACCTCCATAAAGGTTTAATAACCAGAATCCACAGAGAACTCAAACATATTAGCAAGAAAAGAGTAAGTGATCCCATCTCAGGGTGGGCAAAGGACTTGAAGAGAAACTTTTCTAAAGAAGACAGACGCATGGTCTACAGACACATGAAAAAAAGCTCATCATCCTTAATCATCAGAGAAATGCAAATCAAAACTACTTTGAGATACCAAATCCCAGTAAGAGTAGCCCACATAACAAAATCCCAAATCCAGAGATGTTGGCGTGGATGTGGAGAAAAAGGCACACTTCTACACTGCTGGTGGAAATGCACACTAATACGATGCTTCTGGAAGGGTGTTTGGAGAATACTTAGAAACCTAAAAATAGACCTGCCATTCGATCCTATAATTCCTTTACTAGGTTTACACCCAGAAGACAAAAAATCACAAAATGACAAAGACATCTGTACCACAATGCTTATTGTAGCCCAATTCATAATCGCTATGTCATGGAACAAGCCCAAGTGCCCATCAACCCATGAATGGACTAGCAAATTGTGATACATGTATACCATGAAATATTATGCAGCCTTAAAGAAATACTTTATCTCTTTCATGTTTACATGGATGGAGCTGGAACATATTCTTCTTAGCAAAGTATCTCAAGAATGGAAGAAAAAGTGTCCAATGTATTCAGCCCTACTATGAAGCTAATTTATAGCTTTCATATGAAGCCTATAACCCAACTATAGCACTAGAATATGGGGAAAGGGCCAAGGGACAGGAAGGGAGGGGGAAAATTAGGGTGGAGAAAGGGTAATCGGTGGGACCACACCTACGATGCATCTTAGGATGGGTACAGGCAAAACTCACTAAATGCAGAATACAAATGTCTACATACAATAACTAAGAAAATGCCATGAAGGCTATGTTGAACAGTTTGACGAGAATATTTCAGATTGTATATGAAACAAGGACACTGTACCCCTTGATTGCACTAATGCACACAGCTATGATTTAACAATAAAAAAGAAAATCATTGAAACAAAAATGCTTACTATCCTGCAATAGCAATAAAAAACACATTTACCCTGAATAAAAGAAATATTATTACTAAATATGATTCTACATACTTACATGAAATCAGAAGTGAATGTATTCTATATTTGGATAGCTTTAGTTCATAGTGTTCCAACATTTTTAAACGTAATTTGATATCTTACATTTAACCATTCTAGTAGCTACATATCAGAATTAGAATTCTGATACCTACTTTTCATAGCATATTTCTTTCATTTGTTATTTTTAAAACATGTTGCCACGTCAACCATTGCAGTTGCTTATCTTCACCTAGTCTAAGATATTCCATAAAGTAGATTTTGAGATCTTACTTCATCAGAGGTAAAAAGCAGATATTTAAAAATAATCATTAGGAAGAAAAACGCATAGGTAAAAGGAGCCTTTATTACCTCATATGATTTATAATATATGCAGTAAATGTGTCCATACTTTCTTATTTATATATAATAAAATTTATATGTAGCTTTACATATAATTTTATGTAATGTATTTACATATAATACCTAACATGTTATTTATATTTGTATGCTTATCACCAGAACTATAGTCATGTGACACAAAGGCATGACTAAATGCCCACTCATGCACACGATTGTATGCCACATCAATCCCAGCTGATAGCACAGGAGTATGGACAAGGGCCTAGGAACCAGTAGAAAACTGATAAGAGGGTACAGCACTTTAGGGTGTAATCTAGTGCATGCAGGTTTTGAGAAAATTTCTCCAGACAAAGATTAGGACAGAAAGAAAAGTAAGGATATTCTACATTTCCAGACAGAAAGGTGAAAGAGAGAGAGTGTGCTGGCCTAGGAAACCAGCTATTTGAGCTTTCTATTTAGGGGGTGAAGAAGAAATACAGTGATAATCAAACTAGCAGGATACTTTGCATCCATTCCTTTTCTCTTCTTAGTAGCAGGCCCATAACAGAAGTAATAGCCAAGCTTATCACTAGTGACTGCAATCTTGTCAGTGATTTCACCCTAGGGATATGAGTTTTTGGAGAAGGTACTGAGGCCTGTAGCTCACATCCCCTGCTGTACATTCAGGAACACTCCAAGGTTGGAAAAAGCAAGTTCTAGTTTTTCGTTTTGTACAGTCCAGGAAAAAGCCTCAAATAGCCACCAAAATTCTATAAAATAAAACCAAATCTAGAAGCATCACATTACCAGACTTAAGGTTATACCACTAGTCCAGAGTGATGAAAACAGGATGGTATTGGCATAAAAAAGAAGAGACATATATCTAAGGAACAGATCTGAGACCCAGAGGTGAAATCCGCTTTATGATCTTCAATAAAGTGCATAAAAGCATACACTGGGAAAAGAATCCCTATTTACTGAATGGTGCTGGGAGAACTGGTTAGCCACATGTAAACTAGAAACTGAACCTCTCACCACTAACAAAAATTAACTCTCATTGGATAAAAGATTTATATCTAAAACCCTAGAAGGAAGCATGGGAAAAACTATGACATCAGCCTTGGGAAAGAATTCATGGAGAAGACATCATTGCCAATTGTGGCAAAACCAAAAATAAATAAATGGGACCCAAGCAAGCTTCTACACAGCTTAGGAAACAATCAACAAAGCAAACAGACAGCCTTCAAAAGGGGAGAAGATAGTCACATGTTACAAATTCAACAAAGGGCTAGTAACCAGAATCTATAGAAAACTCAAGGAAATTGACAAGAACAAACAATCCCATTAATCATTGGGCAAGAGACATGAACAGAATCTTTTCCCAAGCAGACAGATGAATGGCCAAAAATGCATGAAAAAATGCTTGTCAGACCTCATCATCAGAGACATGCAAATCGAAACCACTTTCAGATACTACCTAACACCCGTGAGCATAGTCCATAGAACAAGTTCTCAAAACTGAAGATACTTGGCTCGGCGCCTGTAGCTCAAGCTGCTAAGGTGTCAGCCACATACACTGGAGTTGGTGGGTTTGAATCCAGCTTGGGCCCGCCGAACAATGACAACTATAACCAAAAAATAGCCGGGCATTGTGGCGGGCACCTGTAGTCCCAGCTACTTGGGAGGCTGAGGCAAGAGGATCACTTAAGCCCAAGAGTTTGAGGTTGCTGTGAGCAGTGATGCCATATCACTCAACCCAGAGCAACAGCTTGAGACTCTGTATCAAAAAACAAAACAAAACAAAAAAAAACCGGAAGATACTGGTAAGGACAGAAGGGAACACTTACACACTGTTCTGAAATTAGAAACTAACACAGCCCTTTAGTAAAGAAATATGGAGAATCCTCAAAGAACTAAAAGTAGATCTTCCATTTGATTCCACAATCACCCTACTAGATATCTACCCAGAAGGAAAAAAAAACTCATCTTACCATAGTGCATGTGCCATCAAGTATTTATAGCAGCTCACTTCACAATCACAAAGATGTGGAAACAACTAAAGTGGCCATTATCCCATAAATGAATTAATAAACTGTGGTACATGTATACCATCAAATACTATTCAGCCATAAAAAGATGATGACCTTACATCTTTTATTTTTATCTGGATGGAGCTGAAGAATATTCTCCTTAGTAAAGTATCTCAAAAATGTAAAAGCAAGCATCTCATGTATTCAATGCTAACTGGAATCTAGTAGATGAACGACTAGGGGTCCACATGAGAGGAAACACACAATTAAAATCAAGTAAGAGGGAAAGGAAAGAGGGGAAAGGGCTCAGTAAGCTCCCACTTAACAGGTACAATGTAGGGGTATATGGCACACCTCCTGAGGGAAGGACTCAAATTCAACTCAGACTTTCCCTAACAAATGTAAACAATGTAGCCTAATTTTATGTACTCTTACATTAATCTAAAATAAAATTCAAAAAAACCCCAACATACCTACTTCCTTTTTACTCATATATATGAGTTCATATTCATATATATGTCATAAAGTAAGAGAAGAGTACAGTGGTTCTTTTCATTTTATAAAGGCTTCCTTTATTTCTGGTGTCTACTTATTTTAGCAGAACTTTCAATGTCTTTTAAAAAGGTTTAGCTAATACAGAAAACTCAAGTATCCATTATTGGCAATATGCAACCAATCCCAAGAAATCTCACAACCCTCAAGGAGTCTTAGGTTTGGGGAATTGCTGGATCTCTTTTATTCCCTCTTGCTCTAACTGCTTTGCTTTAGCAGAGATTGCTTATCCTAAAAAAATTAAATAAAAGTAGTTTTGTTTGTAGTTTTTTTCTTACATCGTGTCTGTGTTCAACTGTGAGACACTATAGCAAATTTATTGGACTGAAGAAGGGTGGTCCATGGTGTGAAGTAAGCAATGACTTAGGCTTCACAGTGGTGACTACATCTTAGGCTTATAATTCTGTGTTAAACTACTGATGAACTTTGAGATCCACAAAGGTAATACGGAAAACATTTCCTTCACAGACAACAATATGCTTTTTGTTATATCCATACAGAGTCTCATTCTGTCACCTTGGGTAAAGTTCTGTGTAGTATAGCTTATAGCAATCTCAAAACGTAAGGCTCAAGTAATCATCTTTTTTTTTTTTTTTTTGAGACAGAATCTCACTATGTTACCCTAGGTAGAATGTCATGGCATCACAGCTCACAGCAACCTCAAACTCTTGGGCTTAAGCAATTCTTTTGCCTCAGCCTCCCAAGTAGCTGGGACTACCAGCACCCGGCACAACACCCGGATATTTTTTTGTTGCAGTTGTCATTGTTGTTTAGCTGGTCCGAGCTGGGTTCTAACCCACCACCCTCAGTACTTGCGGTCAGCCCCATAACCTCTGTGCTACAGGTGCTGTGCCTCGAGTGATCATCTTGCCACAGCCTCACAAGTAACTTGGACTACAGGCACCTACCACAATGCTTAGCTAGTTCTTCAGATCTCACTCTTGCTCAGGCTGGTCTCAAACTCCTCAGCGCAGGTGATTCAACTGCCTCAGCGTCCCAGAGCTAGGATTATAAGCATGAGCCACTGTGCCTAGCCACACAAACAACCATAATCTTGAAAACTAAAACAAGTCCTAAGTTTTATGAGCACTCTGCATATAAGTATTTTATGACTGACACAAAAGTAATATTCTACCAATGATTAAATACTTCTTTGCTTCATCCAACAATGAAATAATCTGAAAATCAACTTATATAATAGAAATGCAGTCCTACATATATAAGGCCCCATCACCCCTTACAGCTACCTGTGTTGCAATCTCCATTCCTGAATAAATGTTTATTTGCCTCTGACCTCTTAATTCCTTCTTTTTTTAGACTTAACAGTTCATGTCAGAAGCAGGGATGCAGAGTGACTTTGCCCTCTATGGTCCTGGTTCTCTTCATCATTTATGAGGGACCCACTTAAAGCACATTGTGCTGTTGGTCTTGATACCAACTGAGAACCTGGAGCTATAAGTCTTCTTGTTTGCTGAATAACTCCCCTGCTAGGTGAAAATTTTGCTTTTCTTCAATATTTATTGGTACCGCTCCTTGTCTGTGTTTTTGTATACTCTAAAGTTCAGACAAGGAAAGAATGGGAACCCTGCTTCTTAGCAAATTGAAAGCCCCCACCCATCTGGAGAGACTGCAGCTGGTTATGTGTTTAAACATTATAGATCTTTGAGGATTCTCCATACTTCTTTCCAAAAAGACTACACTAGTTTGCAACCCTGCCAACCAGTGCATCACTGTGCTCCTCTCTTTGCACCCACTTCTACAGTTTTGGGACCTTGTAATGTGGCCTATTTTCACTGGTGTTAGTAGATTATATCTCAAAGTGGTGTTGATTTGCATTCCTCTAATGATTAGGGATGATGAACATTTTTTCATGTTTTTTTTTTTTTTTTTTTTTTTTTGCCATTCATCTGTCTTCTTGGGAAAGGTTTCTCTGTTCATGTCCTTTTCCCATTGATTGATGGGGTTGGTTGCTCTTTTCTTACTGACTTGTTTTCTTTAAATATTCTGCTCACTAGCCTGTTTTTCAATTTGTAACATGTGAATATCTTATCCCATTCTGAAGTTTTCTGTTTGCTCTGTTTATTGTATCCTTATCTGAGCAGCAGCTTTTTTTTTTTTTTTCAGTTTTTGGCCGGGGACGTGTTTGAACCCACCACCTCTAATATATGGGGCCGATGCCCTACTCCTTGGAGCCACAGGCATCACCCAGGTGCAGAAACTTTTGAACCTCATCAAGTCCCTTATATTTTTGTTGTCGCTGCAGTTGCCGATGGGTTATTCCTCATGAATTCTTTCCCAAGGCCAACATTGTTCAGAGTTTTCTCCACACTTTCGTCTAGAGTTTTTATCATTTCATGTCTTAAGATTTAAATTTTTTATCCAGCAGGGTTTAACTTTTGTAAGTAGTGAGAGATACAGTTCCAATTTCAGTCTTCTACATGGAGCTATCCAGTCCTCCTAGCACCAATTACTAAAAGATGTTCTATTTCCCATTGTAAGTTTGTGTTTGTTTTGTCAAAGATCAAGTGGTGATATGAGGTTGGTTTCATCTCAGATTCTAGATTCTACTCCATAGGTCTATGTCACTATTTTTATACCAGTATTAGGCCGTTTTGATCACTATGGACTTGTAATGAATATAACCTGAAGTTTGGTAATGTGATGCCTCCAGTTTTGTTTATTTGATAGTATTATGTTAGATATTTGGTTTTTTTCCTGGTTCCATATGAATTGAAGAGCTATTTTCTGAAGTTCTTCAAAGCTTGATAGTGATGTTTTAATGGAAAGTGCATTAAATCTGTAGATCACAATGTAAAAGTAGACCTTTCGTTGACCCCACAATCCCATTACTAGATATCTACCCAGAAGAAAAGTGAATCATTTTACCAGAAGGGCCTTGGCACTCAAATATTTATAGCAGCTCAATTCACAATTGCAAAGATATAGTAACACCCCAGGCTCCCATCAAGCCATGAATGGACTAATAAGTTGTGGCATATGTATCTTACGATATACTATTCAGCTATAGAAAAAGTTGTATACTTTGCATCTTTTGTATTTACTTCTCCTAAGTGTCTGAAGAATAAAATGCAAGCATCCCATGTACTCAGTAATCTGAAAATAGTAGACCAACAACAATAGGCCCACAAGAAAGAAAAACAATTAAATTCAAAAATGCAGAGGGGGGAGCAGGCAGGAAGAGGATCCAGAGCCCCAGACATTGTAGGGAAGCCCATCATCAGGGTGATTAACTCACCTGGAGGAATTCTAGTGTCTGGACCCTTAAAATGGTCATCAAGAGGTGATACAGGTTCGGCACCCGTAGCACAATGGTTACAGCGCCATCCACCGAGGCTGGTCAAAACTGGCCCCGGCTAGCTAAAAACAATAACAACTGCAACAAGAAATACCTGGGCATTGTGGTGGGCGCCTATAGTCCCAGCTACTTAGGAAGTGGAGGCAAGAGAATCGCTTAAGCCCAAGACTTTGAGGTTGCTGTGAGCTGAGACACCATGGCACTCTAGAGCAGGGGTCCTCAAACTGCGGCCTGTGGGCCAAATGCAGCCTGCCGAGGACATTTATCCTGCCTGCAGGGTGTTTTTGCGGCCACTGCCTGTCCTGCTTAGCAGCCTACTCATCCTGGGCCACAGTGCGCATGTGTGAAATGTGCGCAGCACTCTCTGATTCCCCTCCTTCTCTCTGTCTCTCGACTGCTCCTCTCAGTCTCGGGTGTAATTGGACAAGTCACGAGCTTGCCTGTGCAGAGCCTGCTGCTACCTGAGGACTAAGGTAAGAACAAGTAAAGATTTTTTTTTTTTGACGTTAGGAAGTCTATTTTTAATTTTGCAGTTAGTAGGCCTTTTTCTTGCGGTTAAGGGGGCCTTTATTTTTGTGAAGTTAGGAGGTCTTTTTTTCTAGCAAATAGGGGGCACCTTTTTTTTTGAAGTTAGAAGAGCCTTTTTTTTAAGTTGGTTAGTTGGTTGGGGGTGGTTGGTTTCTAGGGGGTTGCATCACAGTGATAACACAAATAGTCAGCGCTCAGTGCTAATGCAAATTTTCAGTGCTCAGAGGTAATGCAAATGCTCAGCGCTCAGAGGTAATGCAAATAGTGCTCAGTGGTAATGATAATTGAAAGTACTCATTGTTAATGCAAATGGTCAGCCTTCAGTATTAATGCAAATTTTCAGTGGTCAGTGTTATTGCAAATGGTCAACGGTCAGTGTTAATGCAAATGGTCAGTGCTCAGTGTTACAGCATGGGGGTCCCAAACTGGTAATCTGCCTAGGGCCCCATGGGAACTTAATCTGGCTCTGCAGACAGCCAAGGAGTAGGAAACCCAATTTAACTGACAGTAAGTGCATTTATATTCTGATTGTTATTCAGTTATGTATGATGTTGCATGTTGTGTGCTGTGTAAGCCCCGGTACACACTGTTGCGATCTCTGAGCAGTGCGAGTTCAGCCATATGCTTGTATGATTGAACTCGCATTACATTTGGAAGAAAAAAGAGATATGTGCCTTCTTTTTTCCTGCAGTAGAATCTGATTGCATGGGTCTTCTCACCCATGTGATCAGATTCCTGTGCGAGTTCACAGATCACAGTGTGGTTTGCACAGGGTAGTACGAACTAAAAAGGTGGTGCAGAAACCAGCTCTGTAATTGTGCCACTTCCCAAACCACACCAGTGTGAGGCTGAGGCAAAAGTGTACTTCCACCAATAGGGGCACTGGTGAGGCTCAAATGATGTAGACTGGCAAGGCTGCATTGATGGACACTGATCAGACTGTATTGATGGGCAGTGCAATCTATATGTCTCTGTGTGGGCAAAGTTATTGCTGGTATATTGTTTTTGTAGAACTGTATATATATATATACATATATATGTATATATACGTATATATATGTATATATATATATTGGTATTTTACTAACAGCAATTTGGAATCCCTAGGAAACAATGATATCAAGAAAGAGAAAAATTGAGTCGGAGTGTAGGATATTCAAAGAACTTATGGACTTATGATTACTTTTTCTTGTAGTACAAGGAAAGAGCTGTGTGTTTTATATGCCAGAATATAGTATCTGTGTTCAAAGAATACAATTTGCATCAACACAGTCAAACTCAACATAAAGATAAATATGATTGTTTGGTTGGAGAAGTGAGAAAAGAAAAAAAATTAAAACTGAAAAATACATTGACAACTCAGCAAAATACTTCTGTGAAGTAGCAGCAGCTAAATATTTCATCACTGCGAGCACATTGCCAAGCTAATAGTGTGCACTGGCCGACCATTCGTGGAGGGAGAATTTGTTAAAGAATGCCTTCTTTCTGTTGCCAAAGAGATGTGTCCAGAGAAGGCCAATTTATTTAGTACAGTGTCTTTCAGGACCTACAATTACACAAAAGATTGAATAAATGGGAGACAATTTGCATTAACATTTGCAAAACTCAGCAAAAACACTTTAATATTTTTCCTTGGCACTCGATGAAAGTAATGATGTTCATGATTCTGCACAACTTCTCATTTTTATTCGTGAGATTAATGATTATTTTGAAGTCACAGAAGAGCTTGCTGCACTGCAAAACATCAAAGGAACAACCACAGGAGAGGACATCTATGAAATGGTGTGGAGCTGGACTGGGCTAAACTAGCCAGTGTGACAATTGATGGTGCCCCTAGCATGGTGGGATGTAAGAAATGAGTAATTGCTTCCATTAACCAAGATGGACAAACATAACCATTCTCATCCAATAGCCATACACTGCCTCATCCACCAACAAGCACTGTGTAGTAAATCACTGAAGTGGGACTCTGTTATGAAAATTGTGGTATCTTGTGTTAACTTCATTAGAGCTAATGCACTACATCACAGACTATTTCAGGAATTTCTGTCTGAGCTACATGTTGCCTATGAAGATGTCCTATACCACACATAAGTCCGTTGGCTGAGTCATTGCCTTTCAAAAAACAAAGAAGAACCAGAGCTCAGTGATGCAGAATGGAAAAGGCACCTTGCCTTTCTGACAAATGTAACAGAGCTACTCAAGAGTTTCAATGTGCAACTTCAAGGAAAGGGGAAGCTCATCTGTGATATGCAATCACATGTGAAAGTACTTGAAGTAAAATTAGGCCTCCTCTTCAAACAATTAAAGAAGGAATTTCTGCCATCTCCCCACAACTCAAAATCTGTTAGCAGAAAACCATTGGTTGTATTCCCAAACAAAACACATGTGGATTCACTGGAAAAGTTGCAAAAAGAGTTCCAATTTAGATTTAAAGAGCTTCATCTCCATGAACAGGATGTACAGCTTTTCCGGAACCAATTTTATATTGACATTGAAAATGTGGATACGATTTACCACATGGAACTGGCGGCACTGCACAATTGTGACTCTCCAAAAGATGCATTCAACTCGAGCAGCCTTCCTAATTTCTATGCATCTCTCCCCTCTGAGACATACCCTAATCTCAGGAACCATGCACTCAAAATGGCACCCATCTTTGGTAGCACTTATGTCTGTGAACAGACTTTTTCCAGAATGAAACATCTAAAATCTCCAACCAGATCTAGACTAACTGATGCACACTTGCATCACTTGTTATGAATAGCAGTGACAAATATGGAACCGGACATTGAACATCTCATTAGCCAAAATCAGGCCCACAGTTCTCATTGAAATACTGGTAAGTTTGTTGATTTAACTTTACTTGTTCTTCATTTTAAATATTGTATTTGTTCCCGTTTTTATTTTTTTACTTCAAAATAAGATATGCACAGTGTGCATAGGAATTTGTTCATAGTTTTTTTTTTGTTTTTTTAAACTATAATCCAGCCCTCCAACGGTCTGAGTGACAGTGAACTGGTCCCCTGTTTAAAAAGTTTGAGGACCCCGGCTCTAGAGGGTGACACAGTGAGACTCTGTCTCAAAAAAAAAAAAAAAAGACGTGATCCAAAAAATTTCTCGAAGACTGACGCCTGCAGGAGAGGAACAAGCTACTCAAAAGCTTTTATGTTGGGGCAGCGCCCGTGGCTCAGTGGGTAGGATGCCAGCGCGACATACCAAGGGTGGCGGGTTCAAACCCAGCCCTGGCCAAACTGCAGCAACAACAACCAAATAGCCGGGAATTGTGGCAGGTGCCTGTAGTCCCAGCTACTCAGAAGGCTGAGGCAAGAGAATCGCCTAAGCTCAGGAGTTGGAGGTTGCTGTGAGCTGTGTGATAAAGTGAGACTTTACCTGGGCACTCTATGTAGGGTGATAAGTTGAGACAGAGTCAAAAAAAAGCTTTCAAGTCACTGAGGATTCACAGGATGATCCCTGTTTCAGTTCATCTGCCCGGTGGCACTTGTACTTACATTATGCTAGGCCTCTGGAGTCTTTAACTATAGGCTAGACCCATTTCCTACAGAATATAGAAAGAATTGAAATCTGGCACGCTGATTTTTAGGAAGGGAGTGGAAAATATAAGTCACTGGGTAAACAACTATTCTGGGGTCCACTCCACAGATTCTGATACAGGAGATATTTTATTCAACAAATACATAGGTCATTGTGAAGTTTTGAAATCTCAAAAATTAAAAATGTAAAGTCTATGAAGATGGAAAAACTTGGAGACATCCTAACAACACTGAAACTTGCATGGGTGAATCAGAAAAGATGCTGTTGGCTCGGTGCCTATACCTCAAGCTGCTAAGGTGCCAGCCACATACACCAGAGCTGGTGGGTTCAAATCCTGCCCAGGCCTGCCAAACAACAATGACAACTACAACCAAAAAATAGCCACACGTGGCAGGTGCCTGTATTCCCAACAACTTGGATGGCTGAGGCAAGAGAATTACTTAAGCCAGGAATTGTAGGTTGCTGTGAGCTGTGATGCCACAACACTCTGCCCAGGGTGACAGCTTGAGGCTCTGTCTCAAAAATAAATAAATAAATAAAAAAGAAAGAGAGAAAGAAAAGATGCTGTTGCCTGTGTTTCTTAGAAATGAAATAATGCATTATAACCCAGTCTGTCTCAAAACTTTTGTAGTGATCCCTCACTTATTAAGCCGTTAATATATATGCCAGGAAAAGTCCATACTGAAGATTCAGCAATGTATAAAACATGGGACCCAGAGAACTGACATTCCAGTAAGGGAAATTCTCAGTGATAACATATATATATATTGTGCAACTACTAGCTGACTCTTGCAGGTGAGCAACAGTGCTACAGTTTAAAAACACACAAAAGGAAGGGCCTTACTGGTTAAAGAATGGGCTATAGAATTGGGTCCTATTTCGACCTTCTTAATTGTGCGAGATCTGATTATTTTCCTCCTTTCTTATATCTCAAACCTTTTCCCCATCATTCACTTAGTTTCAGACATCTCAGTCTTCTTTTTTGCTAAAAAACACTTACTTAGTCTCCCGACCTTAGTATTTGTTATTATCTCTAGCTAAACTAATTTGTGTGGCTTACTACCCTTATCATTGAAGCCTTAGCTTAAAAAACAGATGCCCCTAAGTCATTCCTGTTCCACCTTTATCTAAAATATCCTGTTTTGGAAATATTCTCTTAACCCTTATGACACTTAATAACTGAAGTTATTGTTCCATATTAATTTATTTGTTAAGAGTCTATGTCCCTCCACTAGATGATAAGTTCCACAGAACTATATACCTTGCTTGTCTTGTCAATTGCAGGATCACCATAGTTGAGCTTAAGGTTTAGAATTTGTTTTTTTTTTTTTTATTTGTTCATGGTTTGTTGAGTACCAACTCTATACCATGAGAAGTTCTTAGCTTTGGGAATAAAAAAAAAAGAAAGAAAGAAAAGAAAACTACCTTCCTAGAATTTACATTTGAGGATAGTGAGTGGTGTTGAAGATGCAGGGAAACCGAAAGGGAGACTGAAATGATCATGACTCAGAAGATGATGCTGGAACAGGAGGTGGTGCAAGTGGTCAGATTCTGGCTACATTTTAGAGGAAGAGCAGCAGGATTACGTTAACCCTTTGACTACAGAGCACTCAGGAATGAAAGTGCTAAATGAGGCCTATAGTGATTGCAACAACAGTTATGATAAATGGTGCACTACTGGACAGTCTTTGGTTTCTTACTAATCAAAATAATTCACCCAAGTTGGTTTCAGTTTCCACTATTTGTACAAATTATTTCACGCATAACTGTGAAAAATGTTGAGAACAAAGCATATGATGCTTTCAGACTCGAGTTAGGTAACATGAATAATGTGCCATCAAACTTTTGTTAGCAAAATGAACAATGCCTACAGGCATCATTAATAACAAACAAACATCTTGTTTGAATGACATTAGACATTGTTCATAGTCATAAGGTTAATTTAAGGGTACAAGAGAGAAAAAGTAATTAAATATTACTCCAAGCACTTTTTTGTGTGAGTATCCAGAAAGAGTTGTTGTCAGCTGAAATAAAGACAACCTGAGCACAGAATGAGGTATAGGGTCCTTAATTTTGAACATGTTACACTTAAACATTTGTAAGACATCAAGCGTAGGTATGGCCAGGCAGACAGACAAGCAGGTCTGCAATTCATGGGACATATCCAGAACCTGCCACATGATGCTAGCTGGAAACTTCCAACAAACATGAAGGTGTCACTTCTCATGCTGGGTATGGTGGCTCACACTTGTAATCCCAGCACTCTGGGAGGCCAAGGCAGGTGGATCAGGAGTTCAAGACCAGCCTGAGCAACAGCGAGACCCTATCTCTACTAGAAATAGACATACTAGCTGTGCATTTTGTGGCAGGAACCTGTAGTTCCAGCTACTTGGGAGGCTGAGGTGGGAGGATCACTTCAACCCAAGAGTTTGAGGTTGCCGTGAGTTAGACTGCCACCATGACACTCTAGCCTAGGGCAAAAAAATGAGACTGAGTCAAAAAAAAAAAGCAGAAAACAAAATGAAGTGCCATTTCTCAAAGGCACTTTTTACTTCTACAAGAAAATTCATATGAAATACTATTCAGCCACTAAAAGATGGTGTCTTCACATCTTTTGTAATATCCTGGATGGAGCTGAAACACATTCTTCTTAGTAAAGTATCACAAGAATGGAAAAGCAGTTATCCAGGGCAGTGCCTATGGCTCAAAGGAGTAGGGCACTGGTCCTATATGCTGGAGGTGGCAGGTTCAAACCCAGCCCTGGCCAAAAAAACTGCAAAAAGAAAAAAAAAACAACTATCCAATGTACTCGATACAAATATGAATCTAGTAGATGATATAAGACATGCCCACATAGATGAAAAACTCATTTCTATTCAAGTTGGGAGGAGAGATAATGAGGAAGAGAAAACGGGAGAGGGTTAGAATACTCCCCCCGAATGGTCATGGGGTGGGGGGGTTGGCATACCTTTTGTGTGTGGGACATAACCACAAGAGGGACTCTATCCAACAAAATCAAATATTTTGACCTGGCTGCTTGTACACTCACATTAACCTGGAATAAATTTACTTAAAAGAAAAAGAAAAAGCTGTAACACCATAAACATTGGTATGCATGAGTAAACAGGATGGTCCATAGCCTTAGACTTTAACATGTTTAAAGGAAACCACTGAAAGAGCATTTTGGTGGTATTATACTTTAATATTCATTTATTGAACGTTCAAAGAAGCAGAAGTAAAACACTGCTGACTGAAAAATAATAGATGATAAAAGTAGAAAAAATAATCTAAAAATCAAGACAGTGGTCATCCATGGAGGAAGACAGAACTGCATCAGATATGGGACCATTAGGAGTCTCTGAAGACTGTTCAAGGCCTACTCATAAATCTTGATTTTTTCCAGGGATGTTTATATTGTCATTATTAAACCATACCACAAAAGAATGTGTACATTCCTCTATGATTATATTTCACAATAATAAATTATACAATCATTAAATGTATAAAATAACATAATGTGTATAACTTTGTTTGCCCCATAACAAAGGAATCCAATTTGGGGGTGGCACCTGTGGTTCAGTGGGTAGTTTGTTGGCCCCATATACCGAGGATGGTGAGTTCAAACCCAGCCCCAGACAAACTGCAATAAAAAATAGATAGGCCTTGTGTCAAGTTCCTGTAGTCCCAGCTAATCAGGAGGCTGAGGCAAAAGAGTCACCTAAGCCCAGGAGTTGGAGGCTGCTATGAGCTGTAACACCATGGCACTGTACCAAGGGCGACAAAGTAAGACTCTGTCTCTAAATCAAAAAAAAGTAATAAATAAACAAAAATAATAAAATAAAATCAGAATTACATAAATAATGCTAAAAATTTAAATTTAATCACAAAAATAAAGTAATCCAATGTAATTCACTGTTTTGGCAGCAAAAATAGTGTTAAGGAGTCAAGTATCTATTTAGGATTAATTAGTTTCATAAAGTAACCTTCAGATGTACTTTTTTAAAAAGACAGAAAACATGTACACACATTAATAGAAAAGGAGATGGACAATTAATCACTAGAATACCTAAGCATATTGCAACATATATAAAGGCTCAGCATCCCTAATCTAAAGCTGGAAAATCTGAAATACTCAAGGAAATCAAAAAGAAATGATCAATCAACTGCATTAAAAATTGGGCAAGAGACATAAAAAATTCTAAAAAGTATTTTTGAGCACCAACATGATACTCAAAGGTCATTCATTGTTCACAGGAAATGCTCATTGGAGAACTTTGGATTTGGGGGATTAGGGATGCTAACATGGTAAGTAGAATGCAAGTATTCCAAAATATGAAAACACCTGAAATCTGAAACTCTTTTGGTCCCAAGTATTTTAGATAAGACATACTCAACCTGTACCAATTTGATTTTAGAGCACCTCTTTGGCTCACCTACAGAGGAATGTGTATATCTACCCAGGATTTGGGACAGATGTTCAGAATGATGTACCGGTCACATACCAACAAAGTATGAAAGGGTTTATTGTAATACTTCCATAATTAAGACCTCTAAGGACAGTACGGCAAAACTCTGAAGCACATGTGAAATGGCCTGACAGAGCAATTTTTTTTTTTTTGAGACAGTTTCATTTTATTGCCCTCAGTAAAGTACCGTGGCATCACAGCTCACAGGAAACTCCAGCTCTTAGGCGATTCTCTTGCTCAGCCTCCCGAGTAAGTGGTTCTATAGGTGCCTGCCACAACGCCTGACTATTTTTTGTTTCAGTATGGCCAGGGCCAGGTTTGAACCCACCACCCTCGGTATATGGGGCTATCACCCTACTCACAGGTGCCACCCGACAGAGCAATTGTTGTTAGGCAGGAGTTCAGAGACAAGAATGGGAGCTTGCCTAGGTTGAATCTTGCCAAGGACAAAGGAGGGAGCAGCCAGCTTTTGTAAAAATTACCTTGTTCAGATGTGGGTTACGGGTAAACGGAGAGGGAAGAAGGAAGGTTAACAGTTTAAACCAGTCAGTATTTAAACATCAAAAAAACAAATTGAAAAAGGCATCACAGACTTCCCATTTCACATCTGCCACCAAGGGGGTTAGAACCTTAGAAGACATCATTATAATCCTAAAAAAAAATTTAAATCAACAACTTTGCTTACAGCAATCAGAGAACTGAGGTCACACAGCAAAGCACTGTCTACAAAATTAAAAAGACCTAGGAGCCTGTAGTCCCAGCTGCTCGGGAGGCTGAGGCAAGAGAATCACTAAGCCCAAGAGCTGGAGGTTGCTGTGAGCTGTGTGACGCCATGGCACTCTACACAGGGAGCTAAAGTGAGACTCTGTCTCTACAAAAAAAAAAAAATAAAAAAATAAAATAAAATAAAAAGACCTAGGAAAACTAGCCCTTTTAAATTTGGCCCAGAACATTGTTCTTAAAAAGGCCTTCCCTGGATTCTATTTTACTAATGCCTAACCACTGGGCATTTACTGTAACCCACCTAAAGGAGGTAAATATAAAACTTGAGCCCACTTTAGCCCTTGTTGACTGACCTAAAGTGAAGACTCTGGGATACCGAAAAGCACATATAAAGGAAAAAGGTGGTTTCTTCACTTGACACAAAATACAATCTGTGATTTCTTTCCCAACACCATTTCTCCAACTCTCTGACATCAACTACATGTCCTACAACTCAAACTAAACAAGCATACCAATGAATGCTCAGAGACAGCATCAGACTCCACAGGTTGAAGGCTCACCCCCACAAGACTTCCCCCACTTCACACATGAGCCACAAACAAGACGCCTGGGCTACCCACATTTCTACCCCACAGATTACAAATTTGAGAGTTCCCAGGAAATACCTTCATGATCCAAAGATCCATAGAAAATCTCTTAAAACTCAGGAAATCACTTTACTATTATAAATTTATTATAAAGATTACAACTCGGAACAAGCAAAGTGGAAGAAGCACATGAGGTAAACCTTTTGGATGGAGGTGGAGAAGGGAAAGCAGTTTCCATGCCCTCCCGGGGCCTGCTACCTTCTGAGTACCTAGAGATGTGTTCACCAACCCAGAAGATAAGTGAACCTAGTTGTTTAGAGGTATTTACAGAGGTTGTCATTTATGCAGGCATAATTGAATATATCACTGGCCACTGGTAAATAAAATCTTCAGTTCCCTGTCCAATCCCTGGAGGTCAGAAGAGTGGAGCTGAAAACTGCAAGCCTCTACTCAAGGCTGGGTCTGAGAACCACAGCGTCTTTTCCTACCCTATCTAGGAGCCCACCAAGCATCACCTTGTTAGAAAAAAAGACTCTCCTATCACCTTTGTTACTCAGGAATTTTCAAGAGCTTAGAAGCTCAGAAACCGGTACCCTACAGAAGGTCACAGCCCATAAGTACAGGCTCATTAAAGAACAAACCACAGAAATAGAGAACACGCCACTGCCAGGAAAAATGCTCACTTACAGCTACAGGAGGCAGATAAAAAAACTGAACACAAAAAGGAAACAAAAACAAACAATTTGAACAGCAAATTGAAGCCACTAAAAATTATTAAAATATAAATAATTAAAATGCATGTATTAATCTGTATCAATAACCACATTCAATATCAATGGTCTAGATAGGCCCAGTGGCTGATGCCTGTAATCCTAGCACTCTGGGAGGCCGAGGTGGGTGGATTGACTGAGTTCATGAGTTTGAGACCAGCCTGAGCCAGAGCAAGACCTGTCTCTAAAAATAACTGGGCATTGTGACATGCAACTGCTCCCAGCTATTTGGGAGGGTGAGGTAAGGGGATCACTAGAGCCCAAGAGTTTGAGGTTGCTGTGAGCTGTGATGTGACAGCACTCTATGAAGGGCAACAAAGTGAGACTGTCTCAAGAAAAAAATAATAAATAAATAGATAAATATTAATGGTCTAAATAGAGTTGACTGACAGATATTGTTATAGTGAATTAAAAAAACACACCTAAGTATATGTTTTCCACAAGAAACTCATTTTAAATATAAAAACACAAAATAAAGAGAGCAACATATAAAATGCCAACACCAATAAAAAAAGGCATAGCTCTATTAATAACAAACAAATCTGACTTCAGAGGAAAGAATCATGAACAGTCTAGTCTATTTGGAAAGAATTCGTTATACAAACTCACTACCATATTACACTATCTTATCTGCCCTACTATGGTTATAGTCACCTACAGAGACACCTGGACCCTCAAATAAGGCTTTGTTAAGATGTGAAGAATTATGGCAACACAAACATGTCAGCAGGACCTGAACAGATTATTAATAACTTCTTTAATTGATATTTACCAGGACAGCAGAGCAGGCTCATCAAACAGATTAAAAAATGCTAGGAACACAGCCTGGCCTTGGCTTGCTAATCAAAGTTAGAAGGTGGGCCAGGATGAAAGTTCTGGCAAAACGTCAGGAACTAAGTGGTTTGAATCTTCTCCCCAAGGGAAGAGGGAACACACAGGCTTTTTCAGTAGCTTGCCCCAGAGTAGTACACAAGAGGAAGAGGGAGAAGTGAAGCTTTAGTTCTGAGCAGTCAGACATAAAAAATCGAATCTGACTACTCACTCTAAGAACATACGTAGGAAAGGAGTTTTCTTGCACAGTAGCTCGATTTTTCATGTAAACAAGCACTGACAAATGAATAAAAAATTTTTAAAACTTGTCTTATGGATTTTTCTAAACTTTGATACAGCTATATAATTCTTTATGTATCACAGTTATAAATGTGCAAACCATAAAAAAAAACTTTTTTAGGGCAGCGCCTGTGGCTTAGGTCGCCAGCCCCATACACCAAGGGTGGCGGGTTCAAACCTGGCCCCGGCCAAACTGCAACCAAAAAAAAAAAAAAAAAAGCCAGGTGTTGTGTTGGGCACCTGTAGTCCCAGCTACTTGGGAGGCTGAGGCAAGAGAATAGCCTAAACCCAGCAGTTGGAGGTTGCTGTGAGCTGTAATGCCACAAGACTCTACGAGGGCAATAAAGTGAGACTCTGTTTCTTAAAAAAAAAAACAAAACCTTTTCAACTCACTAAAGTGTCAGGTGATAACATACTTTCCCTTCCACTTCATTCCACAAAAAAGGGAGGAGTACAGTTTGGAATGTGTAGCATCTTATAATGCATTAGGGCAGGGGTTCTCAACCTGTGGGTCACGACCCACAGGAATTGTATAAAAGGCTCATGGCATTAGGAAGGTTGAGAACCACTGCATTAGGGGTTTCAGATGACATTAAATGTATTTTTTTTTTCTTTTTGAGACAGAGCCTCAAGTTGTCTCCCTGGGTAGAGTGCTGTGGTATCACAGCTCACAGCAACCCCCAACTCCTGGGCTTAAGCAATTCTCTTGCCTCGGCCTCCCATGTAGCTGGGACTACAGGCACCCGCCACAGTGCCCAGACATTTTTTGGTTGTAGTTGTCATTGCTGTTTGACAGGCCCGGGCTACATTCCAGCCTACCAGCTCTGGTGTATATGGCCTGCACCTTAGCTGCTTGAGCTACAGATGCTGAGCCAAAATGTATTTATTTGGATTTTCAAGAATGTACTCTTATTTTTCTCATTCCTCTTAAAACAGAAATTCAAATTGCCTCCACAATAGTATATCCTTATAAATCTGAACTTCTGGGGCACAAACATGAAAAACTTGATATAAAAAATAAAAAATGCACCTGAAAGTTTCAATATGTCCACAAGACATCTAGAGGTTCTTATGTCTCACTAAAGCAAAACTTACCTTCCCAAATTTTCTTGTCCTACTCAGACCATCTCTTTTCACTCTCTCCTCAATCCTATTATCCACCAACTAACAATCTTACACAATCACAAAAGGGACTAAAAGTATAAGCACTTCAAAACACTAGAGTTAAAAGGGAGTGATATTCAGTAAAGGAATCCAAAGCAAAGAAATGCACCTATTTAAGTCAGCTCAAGTTAGCAGACATGTACTTACTAGGAAAAGCCGCATTCAGAAGGTTATACACATTTCTGAGCTTGGGGTTCACATTCTCACAGAGATATAACCTCCAAAGTGTGTCTGTCCTTGTGATGTAGAATAGGGGGACCTAAGCATCCACAAGAATGAGCTCATGGAGCTCCACACACTCCCTTTCCCTGAAAGTGTGGAAATGTTGCCCCTCCTAGGCTTCAGTTCTCAGCAGGTAGGAAACTGGCAGCAGTATTCACTATAAGGTTCTCAGAGGAAGTTCCAAATTCACAAACCCCTTTCCAAGACAAAGAACTAATGACCTTCACAGACTTTCTCAGTGTGCACAAGTGAGTGCACCAACACTACAGATGCAAAACTCAAATGTAATAACTAGTAACGGACCTAAAGAGACCACAATCACAACCTTACAAAGGTCATCATATCCACGCACCCTGCAACCGTGTCTCCATGTGGAGCCTCAGGTTTTTTCTCCTTTGCAGATTGTCTCATTGGATATGGCTCACTTCTTGGTGGATGTGACCAGGTTGGATCACCTGCAAGGGATGTTACTCAGGAAAAACCAATTTCAGTTACCTCCTTTTGCAGGCTTAATATTCATCTCAGCTCAGATTTCTGAGACACTGACATCAGGCCTCTTCTTTCCCATGAAGTCGCTTTGCACCATCATTGATCTGTTAGAAAAGGAAAAAAAAAAAAAAAAAACAGTGTGTGAGGAATCCAGCAAAATTACTTAAACCCAGTGTTTATGTGTAACTTAAGGAAGAAAACTGAAAAGCATTTTTTCTAGCTTGACAAGAAAGCACACGTACATATATTCATTTCAGAAAATAAATATGTCAACTCGCTATTATTTCATGGCAAAAGAAATTGTTTTATAAACAATTAGCACTGGTTTGAATACTTTTAGGTGTTGCAAATATAATCCCTAGAATACAAGTTGAAATCGCCCCCAGAACAGACCAGACCTGAGAAGCGTATTACACACACTGAGAGAATTGCAACAGAGAGGAGATGGAGGGGGGGGGTACAAAAAGACTTTTTAGTAAATCAAATGCAAGACAAATATTTCATTTTAATTTTTTTTCGAAAAATCTACTTCTGGGTGGTGCCCGTGGCTCAAAGGGGTAGCACGCAGGCCCCATATACCGGAGGTGGTGGGTTCAAACCTGGCCTCGGCGAAAATCTGCAAAAAAAAAGCCTATTTCTTGCCTCCCAGGAACTGTTCTTTTATAATGTCTTTCAAATTTTGTTTATTAAATATACTTAACATTTACTGAAATACTGAAACTCAAATAAGGGACCAAATCTTTTCAGGATAAGGAATTCAAGGAGGGGTTCTGCAGAACTGAACCATTCTGAAAGGACATTCAGCAAAGTTTCCAAAAAAGGAACCTCAAATCTAAGAAGTGTTCACAGTATGTCTGTGCCCAGGAAAGATACTAGGAGTAGAGGACAGCAATTGTATGCTACAGACATTCTCTGCTTTACTCTCAAGTAAAACATCTTCACACAAATTAAAAAAAAAAAAATTGTTGTAAAAGGCCATTCACTACTCGGTAGAAAAGTTAAAATACTGCATCTGTTTGAAATATACAACACAGAGGAAATAGTTGGTAACAATGATGAGTGGGAGAGGGAAATTGGTATTTGGGAAAACAAGGAGGGAACTGGAAATTTAGGGATTTATTGCCAACCCTAGGAGAACTGGGGGGTGGGGAGGTGGGAAAGACAGGGTCTTGGATTGGAAACTCTGCTTTACACACATTTGGAAGACCCAGAGAAAACAGGTGCCCTCTGATGTGCAAGGAATTGCTGGGGTCGTCAAAGAACACGCCTTCGCCCACGCAGGTCCCCGCACACCATGTCAGGACGTTCCCTTGACGAGAATTCCCGCCACATCCTACATTCTGGAGGAGATTGGGGGCGGTGTGCGAGGAGCAGTCCAGAGTGGGCTTCAGGGTGGAACGGGAGACACCAGGAAGGGCCCCAAGAGGAGGCCCAGGCCCACCCTGCAGCCGGAGGAGACTGAAGTCTGTACTGGGCACAGGCAGACTGGGCTCCTCGGACTGCAGAGTTGACCAAGGGGAAACCCGGTCCTACCACAGCCGGTTCTGGCCGGTTCCGACCAGCCCTTTCCACACCCCTCGTCCCCTTCTGGAGGCCCATACCACACGCTCACCATTTCCAGGCTTCTATAGTGTTTTGTCATCCTCCCTACAGCTTGGGGGACCACTGCAAAACAGGATCTGGCCCAGAAACCTGACAATGTTCACGGAGCCCAGCGTGAGCAAGAGCCTAGACACCATTTTCAGAGCTGGCGCTTCACCCTGGTGGCCCCTGATTGGCCAGTTCTCACAGCTCCACCCACTGACGCCTGAGTGACAGCAGGGCGGAGGTTACCTACCAGAGGGGCACCACCTGCTGATTTTGCTTTGGAAAAGAATTTATTTCAGATCAGTTTGTGAGGGTATCCCTAGAGAATGTTGAAAAGTAAAGGGCTATGACATCTCTAAGGCACATGAGTTCTCACTTTCACTTGATAAAAGAAAAACTTTATACAAAATAAACACAGATTTGAGCAAAGTAAAATTCAAGAATTGGACAGACCTCAAAACCAGCAGAACCACAGAGCTCCCCTCTACAATGCAGAGTAAGTATTTAGGGATAAGAAGTACGTAAAGAAAGTAGAAACAAGGAACAAAAAGAGGATGGTTATTTCAAAGTTATGTACTTGTAATATAGAGTTAAAGCAGAGGGGCTTTCTTATCAAGCCAAGTAAAGGGGACTGGGCCCATTATGATAGGCTGATGGAATTTTTTGTTTGTTTTGAAAAGCCTTCCCATTTTAAAGTTTTATTTTATTAGGTAGCACCTGACAATTCTGGTTTGTCTAGCATAGAAGCATAGACATATGTCTAGCATAGACAATTCTGGGGCCTAGCATAGAAGCTCAGTCCAAAACAATAGCCACCCATAAGTAGACATGAAAGCATCACACACTTAACTTGCCCTATGCATCTCTTACTATGACTGTTCATTTGCATTCTTTGTACTGTATAATCAATCCTTTGTAATAAATCTACAAATATAAGTAATTGTTTCCCTAGTACTGTGAACTCTAGAAAATTAATAAACCCAAGAATGAGGTCATGGTTACCTCTCTCCTTGTCATGGATATCCATGTTTGAACAATAAATTAGATGACCACACTTACAAATAAGCTAAATTAGGTTTACTAAATTAAACAAAGTTTTTAGAACAGTTGGAAGTCTCAGTTTTCTCTGACTTGACCTATTGCAAAGTGTGGCTGTGCTCAATACCTCAGCCAGTTTTCACTAACCAGTTTTCGTAATGTCTGGGAATATAATTATGCTCAAGGCATTGTTTTGTGCGGTGCCTGTGGCTCAGTGTGTAGGGCGCCAGCCCCATATATCCACGGTGGTGGGTTCAGCCCCGGCCAAATTGCAACAAAAAATAGCCAGGCATTGTGGTAGGCGCCTGTAGTCCCAGCTACTCGGAAGACTGAGGAAAAAGAATCCTAAGCCCAGGAGTTGGAGGTTGGTGTGAGCTGTGATGCCAGGGCACTCTACCAAGGGTAATAAACTGAGACTCTGATCCTTAAGAAAAAAAAAAAGACGTAGTTTCTGTCATGAAAGAATTGCCACTTCCAGTGTGTCAAGAATTGCTAAAGGGTATTCACACTTTTCCATTTTCACTGGCACAATTTTATTTTTTATTTTTATTTCTTATTCTGGATAATAATAATAAACTCTGACATGGTTTTTAATGGCATCACTTTTTGTTTCGCTATCCAATTATACAGTGAACTCAGTGCCCTTTCTTTCCTGAGATTTAAGATTGTACCTTTGCCTTCAGTTGAAACTTGATTACCATCTGCTACTAGATAAAGTTCAATCTGCTGCCTAGTATAGGCCAAAAGTCATTTCTATGAAATTTGTTCGATTTACCCTTGCCAAAGACTGATTCATATCCCCCTAAAATTCATATTTTGAAACCCTAAATTCCTAGCACAAAGATATTTGGAGATGGGGCCTTGATAAGATAACTAGGATTTTAAGAGGTAATGAGGGTGGGGCCTTCATGAGGGATTAGTGACCTTATAAGAAGACCAGAGAAAGAGATCAACCTTTTTCTTTCTTTACCACGTAAGGACACAGTGAGATTTTGCTTCCAAACTAGGAAGAGGGCCCTCATTAGGAACAGCATCGGCTGGCAGCTTGATGTTAGACTTCCTAGACTCTAGAATTGTCAAGAAAAAGTCTACTGTTTAAGCCAGTTTGTTCTGTGGTATTTTGTTATGGTAGGCCAAGTTGACTAAGACACTCCTTTGTTATAATCCAGCTGGGTCCCTTGCCCACTACCTAGTGGAGGACAACATAGTAAGACAGCAGGGGTTGCAACAGAAAGCTGTTTTATTTTGTAAGGTGCTGGGTGAGGAGATGGGAGTAATTTTCAAATTCATCTCCTCAGGAATTCAGGAGAAAGGGTTTTTAAAGGTAGTTTGGCAAACATAGGACTGGAGAATTTGGTCTGCTCGTTGGTAAAAGATGAACTCTGGGGCAGCACCTGTGGCTCAAAGGAGTAGGGCACCAGCTCCATATACCGGAGGTGGTGGGTTTAGACTCGATCCCAGGCAAAAACAAACAAACAAAAAGATGAACTCAGACAGTTGGGATGCAGAAATTATCTTGGTTGGCAGGTTCCTGGGTAGTAGATTTCAGAGCTATTGGTTCCATTCCCACACTTATACACAGGTCTGTTTAGCACCATAGGTCTGTGGAATGCAAAGTCTAAAAAATGCCTCAAAGATCAGTCTTTAGATTGACAACATTAATATTACATACAGAGTTGTAAGTCTTGGAATTAACATCAGCAATGTTATCTACAGAAGTTGTGGAGGAGTCACAAATCTTGCACCTGTCAGGAAAGATGGTACTATTAGGCAGTGGCCACTTACAGCAGCAAGGGAGTTAGGGAACAATGGCTGATTAATTTCTGGCTATATCTACACTTTCGTAACAATCAGACTTTGATAACTGTTTATACCTTGTAGTTCTACATTATTTTAATATGGATGGTTTCAACTCAAGTCACATTTCCCACATTAACCGTACACTGTAGTATCTAATTATTGCATACAGAACTACCGGAAATGGTGCCATATTGTGTCATCTGTGCATATGTCATGGATTTTGACCTATATACCCTACTGAAATTTAAAATATGTATATGCCTAAAAATAGAGTCTCAAATTTCTGGCTGTTTTTTGGTGCTTCCTTAGTGTAGAGCATATCCTTAGTTTTCATGCAGTTACATCTCATTTACAACAATGCAGTACAATGGGTGTAATAGTTACCCCATTTTTACTTATAAAGAACTGATATTCAAAGTGGCTAAGTACATTGGCTGAAGTCTCTCAACTACTCAGTAGCAGAACCAGGAGCTGGTTGCCATCTGATGAAAACCACCTCATCTTTGGATCACTGCACATGATACAGCCCCCCAATTCACAATTATCCCTTTTTTAAAAAATTATTTATTCTAAATTGAACTGAAAAAGTGTTTTATGTTTCTTCAGGGGACAAAGTCTGAGTAAATACTTTGACAATTTCACTGAAGCAGAGAAATAAAAGTGATCTACTTCCAGCATGTCCAACTTGTAGCCAGTGGGCCACATGCAAATTACTTGAGATCTCTTTTGCTTATCTTTGGTGTTGGATATTGAGAAGATTATTCACACAGATCTTTTTGTTGCTCATTAGATTCTCTTAGTGTTTGTGTGTTTAATGTGTGGCCCCCCAAAATTCTTGTCCTTCCAATGAGTAGTGGAAAAAAAAATGTTGGACACCTATTCTTATTGGAAGTTTAGATTGTATTTGCTACTTTTAAAATATCTTTTTTACTCCATTTATTGAAGCGATCAGCAGTTTATATGTGATTACACAGCTCATGTGAAATAATTATTTGTGTAATGATTTTTAGTAATCAAAAAAATCCTATAATAGTCTAAATATCTATTAATAAATACTGATAAATAAATCATGATATATTCACAAATTGAAATTCCATATGTCAGCAAATATAAGGGAACTAGACCTAAAACATTAACAAAGATAAATCTCAAAATCTCTGAGCAAAACAAGTTTCAGAAGAATAGGTACAGTAAATAATCTTTAAATAAAACTTAAAGTATGCCAAACAATTCTGTATATTCAAAGACACATAAATGCAGAATAATAGGGTATCATGTCTTGGTAAGGAAGAAAATAAAGTTAATTCCAAAAATTAATTCATTACTTGAAGCCCGGGATTGATAACTTGGAGTTTAGGCATTAAAAAGCTAGCAATTAACTACAGCAAGTTTGAAAAAAACCTTAGTATTTGACAGCATTTGGTGATAAACACACACAAACACACACACATTTTTATTATGGGATTCTCTGTATTTTTCTGTATGCTTGAAATATCTTAAAATAAATACATTATAATAAGGGGTCAGAGAACTCTTACTCAGTGGACCAGGCAATATCAATCCACACAGGACCAGCCTCACCTGACTTTGCAGAGAGTGGGGATACTAGCTCATAAGTTCCTCCATTACTCTACCCTTAAGTAAAAGCATGTACATCTCACAGAAAAAATAATAATGAATAAAGTTTAAAAGGGCTTCATAAATGGTAATGTATTATCTCACTCCCAACAGTTCTTAAAAATAGCTAGTCCCTCAACTAGTTTTTTTCCTGAGTGACCCAGGAAAAAAGTAGAGAGCACCATCTGGGACATTAGATAAGGAGAGTGGGTGGCCATATTCATGCACTTTCAATCACTCCACAAACATTTATAGGCTATTTGCAACGTGTAAATTATTTACTAAATGTTATGGAGAATTTAAAGACAAACATAATCTACTCATTGCTCTCAAGTATCTTACAATATTGTGAAGGAATAAGTAACATAAAAAGTGGCTTTCGGCTCAGTGCCTGTCGCACAGTGGTTAGGGCGCCAGCAGCATACACCAAGGCTGGCAGATTGGAGCCTGGCCCAGGCCAGCTAAACAACAATGACAACTGCAACAAAAAATAGCCAGGCATTGTGGTAGCTGCCTATAGTCCCAGCTACTCGGGAGGCTGAGGGAAGAGAATCACTTAAGCCCAAGAGTTTGAGGTTGCTGTGAGCTGTGACGCCATGGCACTCTCACTCTATGGAGGGATGACATAGTGACAAAAAAAAAAAAAAAAAGTGGCTCTTGGCAGGGTGGATGGCTTGAGGCCAGGAGTTGGAGACCAGAGTGAGAACATCGCTCAATAAACGCAAAATGAAGGTGGGAGTGGGACCTGCACAAAGTTTCTGACTTGCATCTTTGCACAGCCTTTTTATATGTCTTTTTAAAACAATATTACCTCTTTATTCTGTTGCTTTGGATTTATTGTTTGTTTTATTGTTTATCCCTACTCCTCCCAACTGAATTTCATATTTGAGGGAGAGGATTTTGTGTGTGTTTTTTAAACAATATCTTTATATCTGTCATAAAATCTACATGGAAATCCTTTACAGAGTGCAGCCTGGGTATATCTCAGTTGGTCTGGACTGACTGCACACTTACCTCCAGAGCTGCCTGAAGCTTGGTGATGACCCTTAGCTGATCCTACAAAACATGCAACAGATTTTTGTTGCTTTATAAAGTTACCAAGAACACTAAGCGAGGAAACACAGATCCAGCATTCCTAGAAAAGTACCCATACATATGTACATATATAGACATATCTCACATAGATTATAATTTTAAACCCTTAAAACAACTCATCCTGGTAGATTTTATTTTCTCTCTTTTAAAAAAGAAAACCTAAGGTTCTTAAGTGGTAAGTGCCTAAGTCCACCGTAGTAACAGGTGCCAGAGTTAGAAATCCAAACCCCTCCAACTGGTCCCTGTAAGCACTGCTCCACCCTGCCACCACTACCTCCAACCTCTGTTCATTGACTTGGAACAAGAAGGCAGAGGGATGCTCTGTTGAGCATCAGTGGAGAATATGTTCATAGGGTGACTCAGTGTTTTTGCTGTATTGCTTATATCTATAGAATGACGGTGACAGTGCCATATGTATTAATTTTACGATTACAAATAAATATCAGTGAATAGGCAAAGTTGCAAATATAGAAACCAAGAATAATGAATATTAATTGTATTAACTAAAGACAAATAATGTTTTTTAACTACAGCTCAATGGGTTGTTTCAAAGTCAGACCACACCACCATGTCAACCATGCTTATAACAATTGGATATAATAAATGAATTAAAGTAATAATAACAACAAATATGATAATTCAATTTAATAATAACTGGTTTCGATGGAATATGGAGGTTTTCAACAGCCAAGACTGGCCCAGTTGGAGGGATGCGCCTGTGTAACGGACTCACTCTAAGAGAACCTGACCAGCGGCAGATTTGAGCTTCCTGTACCAAGATGTTCCATACACACACTAGTGGTGGTTCAAGGTCTGGGGACTGAGGTGTCCTGTGTGACACAGCAGCAGTAGGGCAAAGAAGCTTGAGCAGTGGGAGGACAGAGTCTGAGATTTGGGGCTCCGGTTAATGTGAAGCCTTCTCCTGCTGTTGCCATGCTGAGTTCCTTGCCTGAGAAAAAGCTGTCCAATGAGTATATCTGAGATCTTTCAGCAACTGGATAGTTAAAGTAACTAATATATAATTAACTCACATAATAAGTACTTAAAATCGGATGAATAAGCAAATGAATGCAATTGTACAAAATGATGTTAGGCTTTAAAAGAAAAGTTGGGTCTACCTCCAGCTAGTGAATTAGAAAAAGTTCATAAATCAAGGGGAACTTGGGGCTTAAAAGAATAAATATAATTAGGAAAACCACTGATGATCACAGAGGGGATCTTGGACAAGGCTTGTTCTAGGGGCAGTATAAACAATGTGCAGTGACTATTGTGGGGCTCACCTTCCTGGGTGACATGCTCATGAGAAAGGCCTGGGCTTGTTCCTCAGTGACAACAGCTCTAAAGGCCACTGCAGCTCCCCAGGGAAATGGGCAGAGGCAGGAGGTGATGGCGTCCCCTCACCTCTTGACAATTATGCTTCCCAGTAGTGCTCCCCAACAAACTTCTTGCAGACAAACCTCTGCCATCTGTCCTCCAGTCCCCAAAGCCTGCCTTGTGACAGAAAGGACAGAAAGAGGCTTGTCTGAGGAGGGTTCAGTCTCCTTTGGCCAGAATACGGAGCAAATGAAGATGAACATTAGATAAGACTGGAAAGGCAGGCTAGAGTCACATCAAGTAAGCCCTTCATTAAGAGACTAAAGAGCTTCAATTTTATTCACTAGATGATGAAAAGGCATTAAACATTCCTAGCAGGGGAAAAGTATTTTCAAATTTAGTCACAAGAAAATAAAACTGGCAATATTATGGAGCAGCAACCTCTAAATCAGCATCACGAGATGAACAGACAATGAAAGAACTAAATAGTTGAACTTCTATTTACCAAATTTTTTACATAAAAACAAAAGAGAAATTAAGCATTCCCAATATACACATAGAGTCCACGCCAGTGTCTTCACATTATTATGTCATATGCTTGCATGTGAGGACTTATTGGGAAGGTCGATAGTTCTAGAACACATTATATTTTCCAACAGTATCGTTGTCAGTGCTCATTTTCTTTTCTTTTCTTTCTTTTTTTTTTTTTTTTGTTGCAGTTTGGCCAGGGCTGGGCTTGAAGCCCCACCACCGGTATGTGGGGCCGGCGCCCTGCTCACAGGACACTGCCCTCAATGCTCATTTTCAATGTATAGCATTGTGCTATAGTTTGCATTACTGAACAACCAGATTTATAATTTTTTAATCTAGTTGTAATTAAAGTAACCTTTATAAAATGGACTACTGGATTAAGTTTTTTCCCCCATAAAATACGTGTAGATGAAAGGAAATACAAGAAATACAGTTGTAAGTAAAGACAATAAAAGGACAGAAATGAAACTTTTCCAAATTTTAGTACAAGTTCCTCTTCAGCTATAAGATTAAAAACAAAGACTATGTAATCAGGTATAATAAAAAGTCAGACAAAAATATTTCAAAACAGCCAGCTGGGCACAGTGGCTCACACCTCTAACCCTAGCACTCGGGGAGGCCAAGATGGGTGGATCACTTGAGGCCAGGAGTTGGAGACCAGCCTAAACAAAGTGAAACCCTGTCTCTAATAAAATTAGGAAACCTAGCTGGACATTGTTGTGGTGCGTGCCTGTAGTCCCAGTACTTGTGAGGCTGAGGCAAGAGAATCATTTGAGCCCAGGAGTTTTGAGGTTGCTGTGAGCTATGATGCCATAGCACTCTACCCAGGGTGACAGAGAGAGACTTCGTCAAAAAGAAAGAAAGGAAGGAAGGAAGGAAAAAGGAAAGGAAGAAGAAAGGAAGGAAAGAAAGAAAGAAAGAGAAAAAAAATGAAAACCTCAAGAAGATAACTTGAAGTATGAATTTACATTCATTTCATTAGCTGTGAACAGTGCCTGTGCTTTAAGATATTAATTAATGATTGAATAAAGGCATGAGAATTTACAAGACATTTAAAAATACTGATTTTATCCTTCCTATCTTCTTACTGTCTATTTTTGTGTATGTTTTAAAATCTGTTTATAGAAATATT
This sequence comes from Nycticebus coucang, assembly GCF_027406575.1. Classification (NCBI taxonomy): domain Eukaryota; kingdom Metazoa; phylum Chordata; class Mammalia; order Primates; family Lorisidae; genus Nycticebus; species Nycticebus coucang. Next base: position 29,065,953 of record NC_069805.1, on the reverse strand, counting down.
TATGTAGGAATATAGGTATATATTTTATACGTTTTAGGGTTTGGTTATCAAATGTATAGATTACATGATCACAAAGGTGTGGGAACCATGAATGTAGTAAATAGATTGGTGAAAAAGAATCCAAATAAAGCTTTAATTCCATGTTCAGTTTAAAGTATTAACAGGATACGTCTACAATTATGTGAAAATGACAATGACAAGAACAACCATTATACATCACCACCAATTTACCAAGTACTGTTCAAAAACTTAGTCTTCATAAGAGAGTTGTTAAGCCAAATACTCTTACAAATAAGAAAAATGAGGATTAAGGTGGTTAGATAACTACCAGGCCACAAAGCCAGCAAAAGGAAGAGCTAAAAAACAAACCCAGGACTAACTCACTCCAGAGAACATGCCCTGAACCCTGTTCTTTCAATTTTATCCTCAATGAGACCAATTCAGTGAAGTCATATGCTCAGTGGGAGGATTGGAGGAGAAGGAAAAACTCAAGATAACAACAGGTGAAAAATAGAAATGCTCTGCTCAGCTTGCTGGGCTAGTTTAACAGGCACGATCTGCAGCACCTTCAACAGCACTGAAACTTTCCCCAGCATTCACTAGCCTGTGGCAGACAGCAAAGTAACAGAAGTCAGGATTGGGGTAAGAAAGGCAAGGATGGTTGAAGTGCAAGGAGCAAAATTTACAAGTAATGGTACTTTTTGTGCTGAATAGATAAGTTAAATCTGAGTATGGAGTTATGCAGTGTCAGAAAAGTGCAAGAGGGAAGAAAACAAGAATGAATTTGGAACCAATGCCAAAAGGGTCTATTCCGAGACAGGAATATCAAGGTTCAAGACTGTCCCATACAGAAGTTCAAGGGATGCCGGGCCCATGCTAAGGCCTTATGGACATGTAGCTCTGGACAACTGATGTTGTGACAAGGGCCTTCTGCCATGAGCATCATCAAGTGATGACTGGACTAATGGTGAGCACCAAGTGTGTTTGTGCAGGGCTAGATGCCCAGCTGTTTGCATCACCTCCTTTAATTGTCTCTAAACACCACCAAGGTGGAGCTCTCATCCTCTCCTTGTAACAGATAGTTAAATGGAAGTCACAACATTCCTCAGTAAAACAAGAGCACAGTTTACAGATGCTGCAAATCAAAGGAGATAAGGTAAAAGCTGCCTCCTTGTCACTTTTGCCCAGGGCCTCCTGGGAGAAAGGATGGGCAGATTTTTAAGAGTGTTCTAGAGTTATGCACTATTCTCCCTTTTTCTTCAGAAAACAGAAAGAGTTCTCTTTGTTCCCTTTCCCCTAGGGATAATTCCACTCTGAATGTACCTCTAAATGTAAGAAAATCACAGAGAATGTTTAAAAAAAAAAAAAAAGAAAAGGCAAACTAAAACTTGACAGTAATACGAGAAAAACTTTACCAACAAAATATTTTACATAGTTACAATTAATAAAACATGAGTCCGTTGCAGAGATCACAGCTGCTAGAAAACTGTCTTTGTGAATAAATAATACTAATGCAAGGCAAGACTGAACGCTAGGAGCAGCACTCAGTGAATTAGCCTGACTTGCCCATCAAGATCTTCTTTCCTAGAGAATACTCCCCCCATTGGTGTTTTCCAGAGGGATGCCAGCTCACGGCCACCAAGGCCTGACTCTAAGGTCAGTAGGTACATTTTTTTTTTTATGATTAATCAAGCCATAAAATCAATCCCTTCCTTATCTCTCAAAACACTTAGTACCTTTCTTTTAAGTGAATCAATAGCACTTATTTTTCATGGTAATTTGTAATCTCAGCTTCTACCTTTGTTGTTACAGTCAGCAAACATTTAGTACCAGGCTGTAGAGAGGCCTATGTGGATACGATAGGAATGGTGCTGATTCTCCTGGACATTACTATTCAAGGGCAGAGACCAACCTTATGTAAAGTCAATTACACAGGTAACTAGTCCTAACTGCTGCACCAGAGAGATAATGCAGGGTGCTCAGAGGGGAAATGTGAAGTCTGGAGTGAGAAGAATGATCTTCATGAAGAAGTGAGCTGTGAATAGGTTCTGAAAGATGAATAGGGGTTGTTAGTTGAAGACCCGGGGTCAGAATGTTTCAGACAGTGGCAAGAGGAAACCCACATGCCTTGGAGCCCAGGGCTTCCCAAAGAGATCAGTGTGACTTGAGGGAAGAGTGGGACAGGCTGGAGTGGAGAGAGGAGCTGCCAGCTCAGGAACATGGAGGCCATTTTAGGTGTGTGAGCTCTTGTAACAGCATGATGACAGTGATAACAATCATAAAACTGACAAGATCAGATCAGATTCACTATTTTAGAATAGAGGCTACGCCCTGGGTTTTTTATAACTATCACCCCCCAAAATGCATTACTTCCTAGTGGTCCTAGTGATTCATTACTCTTTGAATGAATGACTCATTAATTCGTTATACTATTTTTCACAACACTCAGATTTTATTTATCCATCTATGATGCCTGACCTCTGTGAAGGCATTAGCTTAGTTAGACTTGCAGCAAGAAAGAGTGAAACTCAAAAGGGGTGGAAATTAAAGTACTAAGGAAATTCATCATGCAGGAATGTGCATAGATATCTATGTAGACTGGCAGCTAATTCGATTATTGTTTGGGAACAAAATATGATTTTAAGATGCCGTAACAGCTTTTCTGACAACACAAAAGCAAAAGAGATTAAACTGACAGCATTTCTTTCTGCATTACACACTGAGGTTTTCTGCTATAACCATCATTACAATTATTACAACTAATAGCTAAATATTAGAAAGTTTCTTCTTTGCTTATTTATTTATTTATTGGAAGAAAAGGGGGCTAAAAAAACCCCACTTAATATTAACCGTATAAAAGAAATTTTACTTTATATTTACTCTGAACTTACTTTCAGGTAGAATCTCTAAACACTAGAGTCTATTTAGGAAGCCTGATTCCAAATGTACAAGAAGGTGGAAGCTGTGAAGGGGTAAGAATCAATGAGACATAATGTTTTTGAGAAGTCACAGGCAACGATTTTAGTGTATATGTAAAATACTGCAGGACATATTTTAAAAACTAATTAGTGACCCTGTGATCCCCAGGAAGAAAATGAAAAATCCCTCAAGAGCTCAGGAAACACAGCCAGGTAGAGCTGATTACTTCCCTTGATATTAAATTGATGATTTTGTCTGAAAGGGGCCACCAGTGGGTCACAAGACATTGCTTACCAAAGCAACGTAATTATACCTGCCTGTGCCTTTATAGAGCAGCCAGAGAAGAGTACCACATCCTCAACTCACTCTGAAGCTTATTTTGTTTCTAGTGAGTTGCTGGTGCCTGAAAAGAGTAGAAAATTGCCATTCTTAGTGCCCTGATTAATTAAAGTCCTCTTTAAAATTCCCTTGTTGCCAGAGTATAGTACAACTTTGGCAAAGATAGTGCTAAGTCTCTGGGTATGGCCCTGTGCCAAGGTGTGTCAATCTTGACCCCTTGGAGGATGATTAGCAGAGAGACAGTAGTTAAACCTTTGTGCCCATTCAGTCCCAGGCTTCTGCTGAAATTGGCAAACACTGTAGTGACTACTGTTTAAGGAGTAACTGCCTACCAGAAACTGGACTAAGGCAGCCAAGTTTTCTCACATAAGGCACCAAGTGACAATCACAGCTTCCCGTCAACCCTGACCTGGCTGAGAGTCTACCTGTGTCCCAAAGGAAAGAATATTACAAAAGCAATCCTCTTCAGATAACCACAACTCTTTTGCTTCCTCATATTACAGTTCCGTGAGTACTAAGAACAATAGCAAAATTCATGGGCCATTTGTGTAAAGACAATGAATAGAATTTAAGAAGATTTAATATACAGATGGAGTATAAGTTGCTCAATAAATCTATTAAATTCAAATTAAATAATAGAGATTATAAAGTGTTAAATGGTAAAAGATATAAAGTGAAAAAGGTATGACGTGTTCAATGATAAAAACACTTGCCCATCGTTATATTTTAAGTCTATTGCCTAATTGTCCATGTTCTACCCAGTTGAAATGACTTTAAGTAACTCCAGAGTTCCTAGAGACATGTTTTCTTCATGGAGGAAAATAATTCTAATGTACCTTTTAGTAAATTATAACAGCAGAAATGATCCCATTATACCTGAAAGTCTTGATTAAATAATTTATCAAATTCAGTAAATAAACTCTATATGCAAAAATCATTAAAAAGTTTCAATTATAATCTTTCCGACTAAAATTCAATATTCTAAAACATGACATTTTCTGTGTGAAATTTTGTACATTACTTCAAAGTATTCTTCAATTCAGATAACTACTGATTGTACGTTTAAAAGGAAAGTAAAAATGAAGAGACCAAGCAAGTAAAGAGGTTACAAATGTTATTGCTAACATCCTAGGCTGGAACCCAGGTCTCTTCAGTCATTCACAAAAATTTATCACTCCCTAGTGATGTGATACACTCTTCTAGGCACTTGGGAGAAGCACCCCCAGCTTGGGACAAACAAGACAAAAATCCTCCACCATCATGGAGGTTATACAGACTACTACTATATTATTCTTTCAAAATGTAAAATGTTTTCTTCCTTAGATGTTATTAAAACCTACAACTCTGAATAAGAGAAACTTTTGGCCTCGGTCTCATCCTAACATATGTATTAAATACTCACCAGGGTTAAAGAGGTAATGAAACTGGTGACTTTTTTTGCCATAAGAGAAAGGCTGGATGGCACTGCCACTTGTGTGTAAAGTTTTGGACAGCTAAATAATACAGATTTAAATTAAAAATGACAGATGCACTGACTTGAAACAAAATGGTTGCTGAGGGAACTTTTATTCCTTTTATCGCTATGGTTAACTATTAAATGGCTCATGTATTATTTTCAAGGTATGAATATTGTGACGATTGGTCAATGCTGTATGTAGCAATCACCATGTTTCCCAGCAGTTCTGTCATTGGAGGGATGGTTGCCTTATGGGAAAGATTTCTAACAGTGATAATCTCAACTTGGTTTTTCCTCGATTTCATATTTGACCTCGTTGACCTTCCAAGTATAGTGAGTACTCCATATAACAATATGAAAATGTTCACCACGACTATATATATCTTTAAAAGCAACAAGCTTTGACTCACTTTAAAGCGTTGCAATTAACCTACTTTTTTCCCCTGAAGTGAAAAGAATCACCATTGTTACATATCTGTGTAAAAAATGAATTAGCACATCAACTGGATGTTTCCAAAAAGGCAGTTGTTGGGAAGCACAGATCTTCACACCATCATCTGACTTCTTCATTATTTACAGAAGGTGTCTGTGATTTAGATACAGACAAAAATGTAAGAAAAGTACATTGTAAGAAAATAATATTGTATCTCTCCCCAAATTCTGCTCCCCATCCCTACATTGCCACCACCAAATAAATAAATAAAAAGCAAGCAAACAAATAAATCTACTTATTTCCTAAATTTTGACAATAATTAAACAGAATCATATGTATAGGAAAAAAAGATAAATGCATAGCTCTCCTAACGAAGCACCACATGCTAAACCTCCAACGGGATGGCCTGGGCTCCAGTGGACAGCTCTAATCTTAGGTACATGCAGTGCTCGAAATTAGATTTATGAAAAAGAAAGTTTGTGGTCTAGTACAAAAAGTGTGGCTGGATACACAGTTAAAACACTAAACTAAAATTGGTATGGAAACCAGGGAAAAGTGAAAACAACATAAAAAAAGTATATATTCTGCTACTTTATAAGGCAAATCTGAGTTCATTAACTTAAAATCAAGTCCTAAAATGTAAAGTGTATTAAGTTGTTCTAGTCCCAGGTTGCAACTTTATTTCCTGTTATATATCACTGTGGTTTTTGATTTTTCATCTGTAGTAGTAACTTAACTTGCATTTCTTCCAAAATGAATTTCATGCTCAACTTGTTTTTCTTCATTAAACTTCCTTTAGCAGTCCCTAATATGTGTGCTATTGAAACTCATTAGTCCCATTCACACTCGCCTGTCATTTCTTTCTTTTGCCACACATCCATATATTAAAGTGCTCTGCTGCTATATATAGGAAGAAAATTAAATAATAAATATGGGACTTGAACGTTTTATGAGTGTCAGGATGAGAGAGTGCCTGCAAGGCCCATAAGGTTTCACCCAAAAGAGGCATTACTGCTGGAGCTCACATGCTGACCCATCTCTGATCTATAAAGTCTGCAGTAATGGCAGCAGTAAAGCGTTTTGCCATTGACTATGGATTTCTCTTACACATAATGGAAATAGGCACAGAAGAGATTATATTGACTGTTATAAAAGAAATTCATATCAAAGTCTCCCCAAAGTTAAATGTCTAATAATTTCAAATGCCTGGAATGATTTACTAGTTTTCTCCCATCTCAGTTAAGCTTAGAGTTGCCAGTCTTTCTCTCACCCAGATTTGCTGCTTAATGTTTTTTTGTTTTTTTTTTTGGTGGGGGGTTTGTTTGTTGGGGTGGTTACTTAAAAGCAGAGATAATTTACATTCTTTTATAGCAACTTAGCAACATGTGACTTTATCAACAAGATTTCATTAATAAGACAACCAAAGTACCCAAACAAACTCATTACCATTAAGAAACCATTCTTAAAACCAGTTGAGAATGTTGTTATCCCACAAGATTAGGAGGTTAGCTATCTCAAGGTGTTTTAAATTATCATTTGAAAAGTAATAAAAAAAGTATAGCTTAGATTGATTGCGAGTGTTCACTGATTTTTTATTGCTCTGGCATTTTCAAATTTGAGATATTAATAATTTAAATTAATTGAAAGTTGGGTTCTTATTTCTTTCTTTTTTTTTTTTTTTTGAAAAGTTAAAAATTCCTTAATTTTTTATTCCTGGTACCACTACCACAATTTACAGGGCAATATACCTGATGTAATGAAAAGAAAAAGAAAGACAAAGCTACAACAGATAAAAGACCTCAGGAATGTACATCTAATTGACACTACATTGCATTAATCAATAGCTGCACTTTTTGCAAACTGTGGCTATGACAGTCCTGAACAAGAAGGGTTTCCTGTTTAAGCTGCAGTAACTTTTCTGACTATGGATCATCGTTCCTTCTGTGGCAGATTTTTACAGTTCCTCTAATGCATTTGGGACGACTGTCTCAAAGTAACCTGCAGCTTTCCTGACAACTCCTCGCTCTCTCTCCTGCTAGGAACTGTAGCCCTTTTATGTTGTTTTTAGAACCTTCTGCTACCATATCCACCACTTCCACCACCAGATCCATAACCACCACCATATGGACTACCCGAGCTTCTTCCACCAAAACTGCCCCCTTTCATGGGTCCATAATTTGATTGCTGTTGTCCACCATAATTTCCAAAATCATTATAGTTCCCACCACCACCATAGTTACCACCTCCAAAATTTCCTCCTTCATTGTAACCATCATATCCTCCTCCACCACCATATCCGCCACCTTGGTTTCCATATCCTGGTCCACCACCGCCATAGCCCCCTCTACTACTGTAACCAGGACCACCGCCATAGTTCCCACCGTCACCTCCAAATCCATTGTATCCACCATCACCTCCTCCATAACTACCTCTGCTGCCACCACCTCCACCACCATATCCTCCTCTTCCACCAAAGTTTCCACCACGGCCAAAATTACCTCCACCACCTCCAAAGTTTCCTCCCCGACCCATAAAGTTGCCAGATCCACCTCCACGACCTCTTTGCGATCCAGCAGACTGCATCTCTTGTTTAGAAAGGGCCTTTTTCACTTCACAATTATGCCCATTAATAGTGTGGTATTTCTGAACAACAATTTTATCAACAGTATCATGATCATCAAAAGTTACAAAAGCAAATCCTCTCTTTTTTCCACTCTGCCTGTCTTCCATAACTTCTATGGTTTCAATCTTGCCATACTTTTCAAAGTAGTCTCTCAAATTATATTCTTCTGTATCTTCTTTAATACCACCAACAAAAATTTTCTTCACTGTGAGATGGGCACCAGGCTTTACAGAATCCTCTCTAGAAACAGCTCTCTTTGGTTCCACAACACGCCCATCAACCTTGTGTGGTCGAGCACACATTGCTGCATCCACCTCTTCCACACAAGAGTAAGTCACAAAACCAAAGCCCCTGGAACGTTTTGTTTGGGGATCTCACATTACCACACAATCTGTGAGTGTGCCCCATTTCTCAAAATGTTCTCTTAAACTATCATCTGTAGTTTCAAAGCTGAGACCACCAATAAACAGTTTTCTCAACTGCTCTGGTTCCTTTGGATCATGGCCCTCCATTTTGAGACCGGACTCGCCTCTTCCAACTCGAGTTCAGTATCTTATTTATTTCTTAATAAAGCAAAAGAGATGGAAGCTTTACACTTTGGTGTGCCATGTATCAAACTAACAAACTGCATTAAATCATTAAGAAAGAATCACCCTTTTCATTTTGCTTTTAATTAAGATCGTGTGGTAATTTCCTTAAAAAATTCAGTGAATGTAAAATAACATTTAATGTGGTTAATTGCATCAAAAATCACAGAACTAAGATCCATAGCCAATGTGTTAGCCTTTCCTGAATACTGGGCCACTCAGAACACATGGGAGGTTTTTGAGGGACAAGTGTATTTGTCAACCAGAGCTTCAGAGATGGAAGTATCAGTTTTCCCATAGTGATAAGCTTTGGGGAATTCAATCATTTTTCTTGTCACTTATACTAGGAACTGTGCTTGCAATTTTTAGGGTTGAGAGCTTCTATCCCTTTATCTAAAACTACCATATTTTTTTGTGTTACTCTGACACGTAATTATCATATCTGATGAAGGCCACCATGTTCTTTGTAATAATTATTACCAAAAACACATAATCTGGAGAAGATGGAGCTAAATGTAATTAACTTTGTAGGTGAACTCTACAGAGTTTTCCATCGTTCTTAGAGTGACCCACTCTCAGAGGGATCATTTATTTAAATGTATACTTCACTATTCATTTACTGCCCATAGCTTCTAAAAAATTTGTAGGACATAAGTTTTGTACATATTTGTTCACATTTTTAGGTCTTCCAAAGTGGATTTACTACCCACACAGTTCACCAACATTTTGTGGAAGGACTGCTTGTAGAAACAGAGAACACAATTACCCCACATGATAATAATACCAAACAATAGGTCAAAATTTCCCCCTTTTCATTTTCACTGACAGAATGTAATGAAAGTATAAAAAAAATTCATTGTTTTTCACAGAAAAATACTGTCTGGCCACTACCAACGTTATGTTCAGCTAAGTCTTCCATGCTTGCATTTTGGCATGTGCAATGACACGATTTAATGGTTTCAAAGTATGTAAATTAGCTCTTAAAAAAAGCTTCTTTTCTATGTTTTATGTTCTCCATCCATATTTATATTAGCAGTCATATTCTTTACAAGCTCAAAAAGAGCAATTCCAGCCCACTTACCATTTGCCTTCATTATTTATATGCTATTATCATTTACTTCGTTATCTGCCACAGGTCATTTTTATCAATTTAATCTCTGTAAAAGATGTTGAATATTACTGGGCTGTGCAGCCAGGATAATTGGCTAGAGTGGACCAATACACAGAACATCCATTCTTCACATGAACCACGTGACTCACAGCAGCACAAAAGAGGCAAAACTAGTCTCCCAGAAATCTCTTTAAAATTAACAATTTTGCTTGTAGAAACTATTTTGTGCTACTTTTATAATCTTTAAATAAGCATACGAAAAGTCTGTAGAAATAGGAAATATCTAATTTTCCACTTTAGAATTCTTGGAAGACAAAAGATTTATATTTTCCTATTTCATCTTCAAAATTAGATGTTAAGAAATGCACACACACACACACACACAAATCCAGGAAGAAAGTTTGGTGAGACCCATCTTTTAATAACCAGAACGTCCCAAAATAAGTGCTGGAGAATGAAAGTGCTTCAGATGACATTGAAGAGTTGCCTTTTGACAAGTTCAGGCGTAATGGAGAGATTTGAAAGCTGGAACCATAACGGTATCAGCACACGATTTCCAATCTGTAAGCAGAGACCCCTTAAAAAATACTTAACGCTCTTGTTCAAAATACAAGATGTACAAAGTGCAGGATTTTACCCTTTAACAATTATCTAGCTTCGTTTTATCTCAGTGCATTTGAATGTCTGAACATTTAAAATTTAACGAATTGGCCCCAAATAGCAAAAAGCCAACTAAAATTGTGACGCTGAAGTGTCAGAGCATTTCAAAGGGGGAAATTGTATTAACACACTTAACCCATCTATATACACCCCTTAAATAAATCAGTCGCGAATATATAATTGTTCTGAAGCTTTGTGGACTCCAAAATTAGTTCAGAATAAAAAATGCTTGTCTGGATTCCAAAGCAAATTTTAGTTTCCTGAGTCAGTTAATATTCACTTAGTGATTAATCAAAGCTGCTGCAACTGACTTCTTTCTGCAAATAAAAATGAGTTTTCCTGAGAGACAAATTTTCAAACATTTTTAGGCAGAAAAATGTAATTCCCCGAATTTAGCTGCAAGAAAATGTCTGAGAAGTTGACTGGCAGCTCTCAGCGGGGAGGAGAAGCCGGCCAGCGAGCAGGCGGCCCGGCAGGGACGCAGGGACACCACCGCCAGGGAGCAGCGGCCGGGCAGGGGCGCAGGGACACCACGGCCAGAGAGAAAGCGGTCTCGCAGGGAAGCGGGGACACCACGGCCAGCGAGCAGCGGCCGGGCAGGGGCGCAGGGACACCACGGCCAGAGAGCAGCGGCCGGGCAGGGGCTCAGGGACACCGCGGCCAGCGAGCAGCGGCCGGGCAGGGGCGCAGGGACACCGCGGCCAGCGAGCAGCGGCCGAGCCTGGCCCCGCGGCTGCCGCGGTCTCGGGCTGGTCAACTCGGAGAAAGTTCCCTCGGACTGGATGTGGTAGTCAATGCGAGTGTATCACAAGGCCGCTGGTGTGGCCACTGGCTCTGCCGTCTCTACTCCATGCAGTGACGCTGTAACCCTTTAGCGTCTGGCTGAGAGAAGCGGGAGGCGGGAAGCGGCAGGAGGAGAGGCAAGGAGAGGAGACAGCATGAAAATGGCCAGTCCTCCCGCATGATTTCCCGAGAAGCCTAGACAGCCACAGACACGGAGCTGAGGCGGCCGCCGGGTCCCCTCGGGCGATTCCCCCACCAGCAGGTGCATGCGCCGCCGCCGCCGCCTATCCCTGAAATGTAGCTGGGAGAAGGCACGGATTCCGGAGGGAGGTCGCCACGGAGAGGTTTTCGGGGCAAAGTGGCGATCGTGGAGAGCTGCTTGGCTTCCCCCACCGATGCCACAAAATACAGCTTTTATGCCCAAGGAAGTCAGCTCCCCCGCGATCCCCCGGACGCGCGAGCAGGCTGCGCCCCCTTCTCTCCGGTTCCCTCAGCGCGGCGGCACCGACGCCCCGGCAGCCCCCCACCGCCAGAAACAGCGACGCGAACTTACCTTCGGTGAGACAAATCCACAGCCGGAGCCCCTTCATCGCCCCCAGCTCCTTCCAGTAATTCACGGAGACGGTTTCTACCCCAAGTCGCTGTCAAATTCAAGCCGGAATGGTCGAAGTATTTACCAATTTCTAGCTGCCTTTTTGAAATCTCCAGCACCCGGTGATTCTTGTTTCGGGATTCAAGACGCTTCTTCTTCTTTTTTTTCTTTAAGCATCCGCAACCCGGGCTTTGCCACCCCCTCCTTATTCACCCACGGACACTTCCAAAACGTGTCGATTGATCCTTTTTTCTTTCCAGATGCAACCACGATCCAGAATCCTGGCGACCCAAAGCCACCTCCATAGAAATCCAACCATCAGGCAAGAAATACAAATGATCAAACGTTACTTCTTTCAGCTGCAATCAGATAATCCTACTAATCCAATAGATTTATCTCGATTGGAAATTGACCTCAAAAATGAATTCTCCGTGCTGGCGTCCAGTGGAACGATTTTGTAGCCCTGTTCGGGAGACCGAAAAACTGTGGCTTCTTTCTTTCTTTCCTTTTAAAAATCTTGTTTCGGATTCTAGGTGCACTGCTCGCAAAAAATGCCGAGGACCCTGGTTTTACCCTGATACAGGTTTCTACTTCAGATCGGTGCAGAATGAAAAATGGTACAAAGGTACCCCTAGTGGCCGGAGGCGATATTGCAGGTACTCGCTTTCTCCCATCCCCTCCTCACCTTTTTGCTCCCCCCAGTAGATAATGGGGGCTTTAGTGAGAAGTCAAACAGGACGACGGAGCAGGAGGGGACTCCAATGGCACAGAACTACCTGAATACGCAATCTGATCTTTTTTCTTTAATGCTTAAAGACTGAATTTTCTGTGCTACTTTCTCTTCAGTATTCTATTTTTTTTTTTTTTTTGTACAAAATTTTCCCCAATGGCATTTAGTAACTAAAATGCCAAGTTGAGGCAACTCGGCGATTGCAAAGCAATTGTATTTGTTTGCTTACGCTGCTTGTAGAAAAACACTGAACATTTTGTGTCCTTTAAAGAAATCTGATTATGGACATTTTTTAAAGACAATCTTTTCTTATTTTGGACTTTTGATGTTCATTCAGTAAGGCAGGTGATAGCTTCCATGCGCCTGTAGTCACATGGTCGCAGGACCTAGAGGCTATTTTCTAGGCCTCAATGTTGCTTACCTGCGTCCTTTGAAATTCAATGACCTCATGATTACCACTAATACTTTTTCTTTTTTTTTTTTAACACTAGTATTTTTTTGACAGGCTTCAGAGAAAAAGTCAAAGCAATGAATTTCAGGACTGTTTCGCTAAGCCATCTGAGCACACTTTGATTATCAAGGGCCTAGTAAACTAGAAAAGTTGGATTTTTGTAGATGCAAGGACTCCAAGATCTTCATTCTTCACTTAACTATTTAAGCGTTTTTGTTGCGCAAGCACTTAGGGGGTGAAACACCTTCCAGCATCCACTGGCTTTATTATTAATTGGCTTTGTGACTTTTAGCAGTCACTTTTTGGTATACAGTTAATTTATCAATTGAAATTAAGGAGTAAAACCACATAAGTTAACAAATATACATCTTCCTCTAAGGAAGAGTCAAAATTGTAAATTGATCTATAAAATGAATGTAATTATTGTTAAGATTCCAGTCCAGTTCATCCTGGAACCTGAAAATTTAATTCTCAAATGTATTTGCAACAGCAACGGGTGACAAGTTTTATTACAGTCTGAAAACAAGAGTCTGGGAGTTTCTGTATAAACTATTAAGGCTTAATATAAAATGATAGTAATTAAGGTAATGTAGCTTTGGTTCAGGGATAGAAATTAGTCCAATGGAAAAGAATAGAAAAACTTAAAAAATTACTCATGCATTTGTGGAAACTTGATGAATAACAGGTGGCATTTGATGATTGTGAGGAAAGATGAATCATCTAGACATTCATGATACAACATATGATAAAATGATAATGAACTGAAGTTCATTTCACACCTAAGTATGTATTTAACATAGATTAAAAACCTAAAGATGCACAGCAAAACTTAAAAACTTGGGCGGAGCCTGTGGCTCAGTGAGCAGGGCGCCGGCCCCATATACTGAGGGCGGTGGGTTCAAACCCGGCGGGGAACTGCAACAACAAAAAAATAGCCCGGCATTGTGGCGGGCGCCTGTAGTCCCAGCTACTCGGGAGGCTGAAGCAAGAGAATCGCCTAAGCCCAGGAGTTGGAGGTTGCTGTGAGCTGTGACGCCACAGTACTCTACCTAGGGCGACAAAGTGAGACTGTCTCTACAAAAAAAAAAAAAAAAAAATCTTTTAGAGGGAATTAGCTTTACGATTTAAGGTGCTGAGAAGGGTTTATTAAGCAAGATATAAAAATCCAAGTCTGTAAAGAAAAAAATGCTAAATTTGTTATATTAAAATAAAACATTATGCAAGTCAAAAAAGTCAAACCATGGCCTGAAAGAAGATATTTGCAATGGAAGAATTAGTATCCAAAATATGTAAAGACTTTTTATTAATCTGTTTTAAAAGATAAAAAATATGGAAAGAAGAATGGGCGAAGGAGATAACAGTTGATTGACAAAGGAAGAGTCTCAGTGCCCAATAAACATGTGGAAAAGGTGATACAATCTGCTTAGTCATTAGAGAAATATCAGGTACAATGATGAGACTTTCATTTACAGTTAGGATATTAGCAAAACCAAATATTGAGGAGGATGTGGAGAAATCATGGCAAGTACGTAATAATACTAGTTTAGAGAGTAGTTCCACAATTTAATAATAGTTGAATATTCTTATGTCCTAAAATCCATTCTTTCCAGTTTTAGAAATACTAATTGCATAATTACTTGAAAGAGAAAAAAAGGAGGTGATCTGAAACCTTTAGATAAATAAGCAGGCAAAAAATTATAGAATATTCATATACTGCAATATTAGAAGCAGCAACAAGAAAAATGAAAGTATTATAGCTACATGAGTGAGTACGGATGAATCTCAAAAATACATGTAGTGAGCACTACCTCCAAAAGCAGGTTGTAAAAAGAGCCTGTAGGATAGCATTTATATACAAAATTCAAAAATAGGCAAAATAATTATATCTATCACATGTGGGCACATACATATGAAGCAAAAGTATATCAACATGTGTGATCATGTTAAACATAAAATTCAGGGTAGAGGTTACTGCTGAGCGGAACGGGGGATAGTGGACTGGGAAGGCAACTGAATCTACGGGGCTCTATTTCTCAGCCTGAGTCTTAAGGACAAAGGTCATTCTAATATTACTGTGTAACACTGTAATCTGTCCCTATGCCATAAATATTTCATTAAAATGAAAGACTTGGGCTAGATCATTTCTGTGAACCCTTACAGAATTATAAAATTTACTAAGTATGTGTAGATATGAAAAAATAATACAATGTCTCAGTGCTTGTAGCTCAGCGGCTTGGGCACCAGCCATATACACTGGAGCTGGTAGGTTCGCATCCAGCCCAGGCCTGCCAAACAACAATGACAACTACAACCAAAAAGTAGCCAGGCGTTGTGGCCAGTGCTGTAGTCCCAGCTACTTGGAAGACTGAGGCAAGAGAATCGCTTACGCCCAAGAGCTGGCTGGGGTTGATATGAGTTGCGACGACACAGTAGTCTACCTAGGGTGATGTAGTGAGACTCCGTCTCAAAAAAAAAAAAAAAGGAAAAATAGCACAAAAATTTTAAATATCATTATGTGATTTTCCTAGAGTTGTTTGTTTGTTTTTTCTTTTTTTGAGATAGAGCCTCAAGCTGTTGCCCTTGGTAGAGTGCTGTGCCATCATAGCTCACAGAAACCTCCAACTCCTAGACTCAAGCTATCCTCTTGCCTCAGTTTTTGTATTTTTATTAGAGACAGGGTCTCGCTTTTTACTCAGGCTAGTGTCCAACCTGTGAGCTCAAGCTAGTCACCTAGCACCTCCCAGAGTGCTAGGACTATAGGAGTGAGCCACCGTGCCCAGCCTTTTTGTATAGCTTTTAAAATTATACTATTTTATTTTTCTAAGAAGTAGAAATATTGGTGCTTATTTATTTCTGTATTAGGATTTCCTTCTAGGAAGCAAAATCACCTCCCAAATGAGAAAAGATGTGGTTAAAATATGAAAGAGGAAAAAATAACCATAATCCTCAACTAGGTCTTTCTTGCATGTCTTTTGATCTCACAATAGTAGCAGGGTTCTAATACTGTGAATCAGGCAATTGAATATGTTCAGTCTGACCAACTAGAAACCACCAAAGCCAGAATAGCTGTAAGGCAAACTACAATACAAAAGAAAATTCTCCCCAAGTATTTAAAATATGTATGTAAATTCAAATAGGGAGGCTTTGTAGATGTGAAATATGAGACGTGGGTATCTCATTTCAAAGTCTCTACACATTATTTTCTATAATTCAGGCAAAAATTGAGAAGTTACCAAATATTAGAAAAGAATTTTCTAGAAACCAATCACAGAAGTACAATGGGCAGTTAATAACACTCACTTCATCCTGGACTCATGAAAGATGAAGCCTGAGTTAATTGTCAAACAGTCAATTTGCCGCCATTCAGAAGAGATCCTGGAAATAACCAAAGCTGCTTTGTGATAAGGAAACATGAGATGCCAATTTAATTTCCTTTGATGACAGCACAGACAAGAGGGAAGAAGTAGATATAATATTTCTGAAATTTGGAGAGGTGGACATATTTTCTCAGCAACAATTTATTGAATTGCTCCTGAATACTGAGCACAGTTCAAAGTGTATCACAGGAGATTTGACTTTAAATCAGCCAACTACCTCAGATCCTCAGCTTGCTGTTGGTAATTGATTTGTTGTTTGTAAATGACAAGTACTTATTGTTATGAGGATGCCAGCATTCATCCCAACAGGTGTTAGATATTAATAGCGAACTGAAGGTTCATTCTCAGTGTGTGTCAGTGTGAACAAGTTGACAGGGAAAGACAGTCAATGGAGGAAGAAGAGTAAAAGGAGAAGAAGGAGGATAAGGAGGGTTAGAGGAAAGAAGGCTGAGGATAAATATGTGAACCGAATCCATTTCTCTCCCTGGGACTAACTTTACAGTCAGGATAGAAACTTAATCTTTGTACCCCTCATGATACAAATGATTAGCAAATGAAAGACTTAATATACCAAGCAATGAAATGAGTTGGTACATGAAGAAAACAAATTTATTCTTTATATTGAATGGGCTTGCTAATCTCTTCAAAAAATGAAATTAATAGAGGAGAGAAGTAAAAAAAATTCTATGAATGAGAATAATGGGAAATAAAAGGCCAAGACTGGCCAACCTGAGGGCTATAGGGGATACCAATTTAACCATATTGCTTAAATTTCACCTCCGGTAAAAAACATGGTAGAATTATATATCTATTTTGGTTTCTATATCAAGTAAAATTATTAATTTATTAATGCCAAATTGATCATGTGATGAAATAGTATGATTCAACTAAAAAATAGGTAAACAAGTATTTCATCATTGGTTTTTTAAAAAAGAAGTAGTTCTGAAGAAGTTGCTGGATTTTTGATAAACGACATAAATGCACGTCTTTTATTACTGGGTCAAATTAATTACGTTCTGATTGGTAGTAAGCTTATTATGTAAGAATGTTGTGAATGATCATTGTTCAACATCTGAAGAAAAGAAATAACCTATAAAATATCATTAAACAGGATTCTAAAGAAAGTCTGGAGAAAAAATATGCCTCTACCATCTTCTGAATTCCCCTAATGTAACCTCATCTTAAGTGCTGAAGACTTAAATATGAATGAATAGCAATTGGGAATTATGAAAGACATAAAAATAGAAAGCGTTGTAACATTACAAGGTCTAACTCCTGCAAAGGTAGCTGTTTACGAAGAGGTTCCTTCAACAGGGAAGAATCTTCTCACGCCATCCTGCTTAATTAGAAGACAACTCAGAACAACTGAGTGATGCTGAATATTTCCGGTATGTTGGGACAACCCACCTGCTTGGATGCTAAATACACAGACGCATCTTTGTAGTCCGCAGACTGTAGACTGGTGATGGAAACTAAGGGAGTGGTGATGGAGACTGGATGTCTCAGGATGAGACCACCACATGCAGAATTGGGCCTTCTTCACTAGTGTTGGGTAGAGACGCTGAAGTGTATTTTCCAGCAAACTCTTAAAAGGACTTAAATTAGAAATAACTCCAGATGCTCAAAATAAACTAAAATCCTTCTGATATGTTAAAATTGTCCAAATATTGGTGCCATTATGCTAATAATTAGGATTCTGTTTTGTTTCTATTTGAAATAGCTCTTTATTAAAATCTATAATTTATACTTATATTTAATTGGTACAAGTACTCTTTTATTTCAGAATGTTTTATTTCAAAATATGTTATGTTTACATACTTTATTTTTGGACAGACTGAGTCAAAGGAATAACTTTGCCCATCACCCAGATAGTATTCACCCAACAGGTGTGATTTGCCTATCCCCACCTTCTAGCTCCCCCCATATAGATTTTCATTGAGATCTGTTTCCATACGGGCATGTAAATTATTAATCAATTGGTTCCAATTTGGTATTGAGTATAAGTGTTTGTTTCTCCATTCTTGTGAGGTTTCACTTAGAAGAATGGTTTCCAGTTCCATCCAAGTTGTTAATAGATTGATAACAGATTGACTTTTTTGTGGCTAAGTACAAGTATTATTTACTAAAAAACATAACTTTTCAACTTCAAAGATTTCAGCTAATCAAATTGTTGGGATGCCCTATTATTTTGTAGAATATTTCATTTATTTTGGAATGCAGATTTTCATATAATAGTTGTGAGTTAGGATAGTATTTATGCTGAACTTCCGTAACAAAAACCTCAAAGCATATCTCTTGATTTTTTAGTGACTTTTGATTTCATCATACATGATTGATTTTAACATTGCAGTGAAGTCTAGAATGAGTTAAGTTGTACAAATTGTATTTAAAGTATCCTTTAACGCTGAAGAAACACTACCAGAAAGCCATCGTATGGAATATCGTTCATTAACAGTTATTGAAGACTATTAGTTTGTTTGAGTCTATGTTTCCAATATTAGTAAAAATTACTGTAAAATTTGACCTAATGGTAGGAAAGCCAGATGAAAATTAACTTTCTGTAGTTCAGGCTGGAAGAAAAATTAGTTTTCTCCCTGGCATTGTCATCAATGACTTCACAGGCATGGTGTGAGTGCTCCTCCTTTTCTGGATAAGATTTTATCCTAATTATACAATGGATGGTAAACACTAGCCTAGATTTTTATTGTCATTCAATAACTTATTTAGTTAACATCTCTACCTTTCCCAAAATATTTGGCTGTATAATTTCCAAAATATTAAATAAAAGAAACCTTAAAATGACATCTCCTTAAAGAATGGATCTCTCTCTCTCTCTCTGTCTTTCTGTCTCTCTACCCATCTATCTGTGCCTCTATCTCCAAACACATAAATCTGTTTCTTTAGTTAATTTTTGATTATGCACATCAAATTGGGACATATGTCACAAATGTTTCAAAATGGCATTTTTCCACGATGTTTGGTTTTGGAGTTTGCATTTTGCTTGTATGTGAATAAAATTTTTTGATGACCAGGAAACAAACAATAAAATAAGGTAATTAAAACCATATGACACTTAATGGTAAGAAGTTGTTCAAGTTCCCCAAACCTTCCCTTGAGATAATCAAGCTAACAAACAGTATTTGTTACAAAAGATCAAATTGGTCCTTTGTTTCTAAATTGTACTAGGAGGAGAGAAGGCCAAAGGAAAATACTAATTTCTTAAAGTAGTTGCTTAAGTAGACTAAGCAGCAAAATGTCAAAAAGTTCAAAGCAAGATTTTCTATGAGTCACAGATTTTATAGACTACTAGGATAGATAGTTTATACGTTAACAAAAAGTTAACTCACCATATGATAGAATGTGTAATACATTAAACCAATTCATAATTCATATTCTTATCATTCATAAGTCTGGGGAAGACACACAATACCTTATAACTGAAATTCAGCTTACCAGGGGTCAAACTAATCATTAAATCAACCAAAGTATATCTGAACAGTAGCCAAAATAATTGCATTTTTTAAGTCTATATAGATGCCAAAGGTATTCTTTTGTTAAATAGGGAAAGCCCAAGAACAAAAATGATTGAACTAAGGTCACACTGCCAGTGGCATTGTAGATGAGACCTCATAGCGCCCTGTCACTTCTGACTTATGGATTTTTATGTTTGCTTGTTGATATTAAAGTTTTGTTGTTAAAAAAATAGAAAAATAATAAAGTTTCATTATGTTTTAAATATTATATTATATAAACATGGTTGACCACAATGTATAGTTACCAAATCCAGAAAGTACAGCTTAAATTACTTAATATAATACCTGGAGCAATGCTCTCCCCCAAAATATCCATGTTCTAATGCCTAGAACCTGTGAATATTACTTTACACAGAAAAAGGAACTTTGAAGATGTGATTCATTAAGAATCTTGAGATGGGAAGATTATTCCGGATTATCCAGATGGATCTAAGGTAATCACAAAGGTCTTTTTTAGAGAAAGGCAGAAGGGTCAAAGTCAGAATAAGATGTGGTGACAGAAACAGAGATAAAAGAAGAGAAAAGAAGTAGAGAAAAAGAGAGGGAGAGACTTGAAAGCACTACACTGCTAGCTTAGAAGATGGAAGAAGGGGCTGCAAGCCAAGGAGAATAGGTGGCAGCTAAACAAGGAAATGAATTTTCCCCTAAAACCTCCAAAAGGAACACAGCCTTTGCCAATCCGTTTAGACTTGTGACTTCCAAACCTTAAGATAATAAATTTCTATTGTTTTAAGCCTCTAAGTTCGTGGTACTTTGTTATACCAGCAATAAGAAACCAATATACATAATGTGAGAAATATTCTGGGAATAATCAATGTTGCCTAGAGAAATATAATATAGGCCACATGCAATGTTTAAATTTTCTAGCATCCACATTAGGAAAAGAAGAATCAAGTCAAATTGAAATTAATAATGTAAATATATTTAGCCCAATATGTCAAAATATTATCAACATGAAATCAATATAAAAAAATTATTGAGATGCTTTGATTGTTTTACTACAATGTCTTCAAAATCCAATGTGTCGGTTGTACTTAGAGAACCTTTCAACTTGAACTAATTCCACTTCAAAACTTGACAGGGCTGCTTTAGATTGTAAAACACAAGTTGTAAAAGAAATTTTGTGTTATCCTATAGGTCATTCTGATATTCCGTCACAATCTAGATCAAAGATCATAAAGATATCTAAAAGAACCAGAGTGATTATACAGGAAATTTTCTGATAACTTGTATTTGAGACTTATACAGGTATTTAAAAAGAAAGATCAGAAAAGGAACAAAAATGAAAAAGAACATGAAAGAAGAGAGTGTTTACCCCATGGTATGGCACTGACTGAGGTCTGTGAGGAATGTCAACAATTATAGACAGAAATTTCCCATGTATTTTCAGAATAAAATGTCAGTGAGAACAATATAACCTAAAAATTTGTACCCTCATATAAATTTGAAATAAAAAATTTATTAGATATTTACTCAAAGTTCATTTATAATAATAAATATCATCTTAAATTACTTCATCTTGTGGAAAGAAAGTACATATTGGAATAAACATCATGAAAAAGTTATAGATAATTTCTAATGGCTTGAATAGCCTTCAAGAAAGCGTATTCTATTTCCTTTACCTTCAGGATAGTTGATACCGTTGATTCCTTTCTTCCTTGTTATTGTTCAAACAGAGCTGGAGAACTTATGTCTTATGGCTTTTGAAGAATATTGTGTCCTAGGGCCAGGCGTGGTGGCTCATGCCTGTAAACTTAGCACTCTGGGAGGCTGAGGTGGGTGGATTGCCTGAACTCATGGGTTCAAGGCCAGCCAGAGGAAGAGTAAGACCCTGTCTCTAAAAATGGCCAGGTCTCCTGGCACACGCCTGTAGTCCTAGCTACTTGGGAAGCTGAGGCAAGATAATTGCTTGAGCCCAAGAGTTTGAGGTTGCTATAAGCTATGACACCAGGGGACTCCACTGAGGGTGACAAAGTGGGACTCTGTCTCAAAACAAAAAACGAACAAACAAAAAGAAAATTGAGTCCTATATTCATGTTGCAATAACTGTTTGGCAAATCAAATCTTGAGTCCTCAAGATAAATAGATTTCAGATGTGCCTATGTCTTATGGTTTCTATTAATTTGTGTACTATTACTATAATTTAAATACAAAAGCATTAAGTTGCCATTCTTTCTTTGAGAGAGCTCTTTAGCCTCTTGATTATATAACTTTGACAGCTCTAATTATGTTTAATTGGGTAATGCTTTGCAGAACATCAAGCTGGGCGTGTCTGGCAATGGCATGTTCATCTATAAGGAAGAGCTGACGTTCTGTCGCTTTGACTGGGGTAACATCTCAAAGGTCTCCTGTAAGGGCAGTGAGTTTTTACTCAGACTGAGGCTCGAAGAGGTAAGCAATCGTTCATCACCGTTGGCATATCTAATCGCTTGCGTCAGTTTGCTGCTTTATAGCCTTGAGCTAAATGAATTCTTTTCCACTAAAATTTTAAGAAAATGAACTATTCTCTATTCCATTATAAAAAGGTCAGTCTTTTTGACCATCAGCCTGCATATACCTAGTTTTGTTACTAAATGTTAATAATAGCAATAATTCTTTTAGAAAGGATTGACATATGCTAACATAGATTGAGAATTGCTTGTTGTCAGACACAGAATTGATTGGTTTCTAGTACGATGATTCATTTATTTCTCAGCCCAGGCAAGGCAGCTGGTGCTAATAGGCAGGTGCCTGCAGAAGAACACAGCAGCCAGGCACTGAGCAGAGACGGAGGCCCAGCCCTGTGACTCTAAAGCCCACACTTTCCACCACTGTGTTGTCCTCTTCTTACATTCTTCTAGCAAGAGTTTCTGAGATATGTTAGCATTTTTTCCCTTCGTTATTTTTGCTAATGTACCATGGACTCCAGTGTAAAAGTAAACCAATTTGATCCTGCAAACCATTGAGATAATGGTTAACAACAGCCCATTTAACATTTCAAACTTTGTATAGCATTGTATTACGTAACAAAGCTATGTAAAACAGTGTAGATAACACAGAAAAGGCAAATTTATTTTGTCTACCGAGTCCTTTGAATCAGATTAGTGATTTGCCCTTTTATCTAAAATTATAGAGGCTTGCAGATTGAAGTCATTAAATAAACAAATCTTTCTGTTGATAGTAGTGGAATGAGAATATAATAAAGCTGCTTCTTGTGATTGGGTATGTAATGGAATTGTAAGTGTACAAGTATTGTTTTGAGGTTTATATCAAACCTTTCCATATGGAGAGAATGAGGAACAGAAGAGCTATGAAACATGCCCTAAGGTAGTAAGTGGTGGAAGTAGAATTCAAACCCAGGTAGTGTGGCTCCAAGTGTTTGTAAACATATCCAGGTTGTTATACTGCTAAGTTGTATTAACAGCAGATAGGATCCTCTTTGTATTTTTCTTAATGCCTAAATTGTTCTTATTGTCATTTGAACTAGAGATTAACACGACAGTCTTGTAGCTTAACATTAAACTATCTCTTAAACTTGGCATTGTAGGGCCGGAGTAATCCCATGTGTGTTGGTGTCACTGGTGGCTTCATGGAGAGCTCTGTGGAAATACTTGTATTAGTTAAATGTATGATTAACTTTAGTAAGTAAGTGGAGTTTTATTTAAATTGAAACCGAGACTCTTTATGTTGCCCTCGGTAGAGTGCCGTGGCATCACAGCTCATAGCAACCTCAAACTCCTGGGCTTAGGTGATTTTCTTGCCTAAGCCTCCCATTTAACTGGGAGTACAGGTGCCTGCACAATGCCTGGCTATTTTTTTTGTTGCAGTTGTCATTGTTGTTTAACTGGCCCCAGGCTGGGTTCGAACCTGCCAACTTCGGTTCAGGTGGCCAGCACCATAACCATTGTGTTATAGGAGCTTAGTCAGATAAATGGATTTTTAAATATTCTTCTATACTCCATAAAAATTCTTAATATTTGATTTATAATGGCAAGATTTAAAAAATTCAAATGGTCATGTACTTCTTATGTATGAATTCCTTTTTGATGCATCATTGATGCAGATCTTGCTCAAGGCCTTTAAACTTTTTATAAAGTCCTTTTTAGTTATAATTATAATCCCAAAGTGAAATGATAGATGTCTTTTAGTGATTTTGAAGTTACAAAAGGAGACTTGTAACAAGTCTACATTCCTGCAGTTCCAGCATTCTCATGGGAGACTTTTCAACGCATAATTGGAGGCACTGGCCATTGGCAAATTGCACTTCTCTGTAGCATCACCTGTGTTTCCTTTGAAAAGCAAGAAACACCTCTGCTACCCTCCATGAATAGATACAAGCCAGGAAAGCCAGAGTGTATGGGTTCTTCTTTTATCAATTAGTTCTGATGTGCTGTTTGTCCAGGTGAATAGAGTTGATGGAGGATCCCTTCTTGTATTTATGACATTTAGACTAACCTGGAATTCCAGAGCTTTCATTGCAGAAGATTTCTAAAAAATCACACAGAAGGTCTAGTAATACTTGAAATGGTAAAAAGCTCTTTAAGCAATCACTCTCTTTGAGTAAACAATAGTAAAATTTTGAAAGAGCTCTCCATACTCTTGTGTTATCAGCTGAAGTCTTATTTAATGAATTGTACAAGAGTTCTGAGACTGTCTTTGTTTAGTAAGCTCTTGATCAGATAATGAAAACAAAATAATGTCCATTTTATTCCAAAAAGATTGTCTTATTTACTAAACATAAACTTTTAGAAATGTCTGGATATATTTGGCCTCAAGAAAATTTGATTTTATTGTGAACCCAGGGTTTAAAAAGTAGAATTGTGCTAACAAGACAGGATCTTGCATCCTCCAGTTGCATCAGTTGCTTCTGTGCAGAGCAACTTTGTGTTGTGTTCTTGATGGGAAAGAATCAGTGGATGGAGCAAATTTCCAAGTTAGGTGTTTTTTTCCAGAAGAAATAGACGTAAGTATTCAGAAACACTAATTGTAATGGACTGCTACTTAGCATGTACAGCTGGCAGGAAGAATTAAAATGGGTATATATGGAAATGATTTAATCTAACACAAATAAATAAACTGTAATAAACAGTGAAACCTCTGCTCCTTTGCTTATGTTGAGAAAAACATCTTATTTGTGTATCCACAAATGCAAATTTACTCACATTATTCCTGTCATAAAACTGTCTGTTTAGGAGCATTTATAATGTTCTTTTCTCATGAGAAAGCTTAGGTAGCATTGTTTTTGAAATATTATCAAATTAAGCTATGTACTTTTAAAGTTTCTTTAAGCCCTCACATCTAACTTAATTCCTTTCTTTCCCATATAAGCTGGAGCAGGCACCGAAAGCCAGATTTCTCACCTGGTCCAAATTTCAGTACAGTGGCCGGACCCTGGCACAGGTCTGCCTGGAAAACGCCTTCATCTGCAGGGAAACACCAAAGGTTAAGCGTACTCCTCCCATGTACATCTATGCACCTTTCATTGAAGGTAAATACATTTATGATACTTTTGGATTTCACTTTCCTTTCTTGAAACCAGTGAGGTTAGAAAATTTTGATCTAGTTAACAGTGTCACCAAAAAACTTTAGAGGGATAGCCATTCCTTTCCTTGAGTAAAGGAAATGCTCATTACACATATTCCCAAGGAAATAATTTTGTAGTGCTTTGAAAATGTCACTCTAAATATACATTCTCTTAGTTCAAATTGAACATCCCAAATCTGAAATCCAAAGTGCTCCAAGATCTGAAACATTTTGAATGCCAACAGGTGTTCAAAGGAAATGGTCATTGGAGCATTTGGATTTCAGGTGTTTGAACAGGGAATGCTCTGCCAGTAAGTGTACATAATGCAGGTTTTCCAAATCTGAGAAAATCCAAAATCTGAAACATTCCTGGACCCACACTTTTGGATAAGGGATACTCAACTTTGTTCTTAGTGAACAAAAATATTCCTTAAGAGTTCTTGCTTATGAGTTGTTAGACTTGATTATGGTGTGGTTTATTTGGTTCAATTTCTAGAACTTGAATTCAATGATAAATGAACTTGAATTAATAAATGAAATCCTAAGGGCTTTTAGCATATGCACCTTACTTCAAATTAACATAAAACATTTCTACTATTATCACACTTTTGAGTTAAAAAAATTCCTACTGAAGCTTATAAGACTTCCCATAATATGAAATGTTCATTGTTTCAAGAGAATAATTTTAAATACAGCATTTTTACAAAAAGAAAGGAAATCAATTTATTTGTTCTTCAACCCAAGGGGAGATATGTTTAAATGTGAATTTTTTTCTATTGCAATTATAATCAGCTACCTATTTGTAGTTTTATATGAGTTACACATGGAAATAAACCGATGTTATTTCATATGTGCATCTCATTACCTGGTCTACTGTGGGGTTAATATGTTTTCTATAAAAGAGTTAAAAGTGGATTTATATTAGAATGCCTTGGGTGGCACCTCTGGCTCAAAGGTGTAGGGTGCCGGCCCCATATGCCAGAGGTGGTGGTTTCAAACCCCAGCCCCGGCCAAAAACTATAAAAAAAAAGAAAAAAAAGAATGCCTTACGAAGGACTTAATTTTTATTTCTATGTAAGAGAAAGTGATTAGTATGGACAAATACTGTTCATTAGCAGAAATATTTTTGATTATTTCTTGATATAGTTTAGAATAAGTAACAACTTATATTTTAAATAATTAGGAAATATAGACCAGATACTGCTGAGAGAGAAGACAGCTCTCTCATTAGTGCAGTATTTGCATCCATTGGTCTTGATCTATTTTTCCTAGAAAACACATTGATGCAGGTGGACACATAGAGACAGATCTATCCTAGAATTTGTTGCTGGGCATTTTTGTACATAGTTATTAAATCTTGATTCTGGTTAATCTCCCATGTAATATCATGCGGCCACATAAAAACTATACAAGGCCAGGTGCAGTGGCTCACACCTGTAATCCTAGCACTCTGGCAAGCTGAGGCAGGTGGATTGGTTGAGCTTTGGAGTTCAAGAATATGCTGAGCAATTGATGTCTTCAAGAAGAAGACATCATTTCTACTAAAAGTAGAAAAAACTACCCAGGTATGGTGGCACATGCCTATAGTCCCAGTTACTTGGGAGACTGAAGCAAGATGATGGTTTGAGTCCCAGAGTTTGAGGTTGCTATTAGCTATGATGCCACAGCACTCTACTCAGGAAGAGAGAATGAGACTCTGTCTCCAAAGAACAAAAAGGAAAAACATAACTATATAAGGGAACCATGAACCATGCTTCAAACAAATGTCCATACTTGCAAATAGTAAGGACTGAAATTCAGTGACTTATACTCCCCAAACTAACAGGCACAACGTAAAGGTATATGGCAATCCTCCTGGGTGTAGAACACAACTACAACAGGGACCTTACCTAACTAATGTAAACACTGTAAACTAATCATTTGTACTATAGTATTAATCTGAAACAAAAAAAAGAAAAAGAAAGTGAATTATGAATGTACTACATCTGTCAGAATATCTTTTAGCTCATTACCAACTCTGAGCCCTTTTTTAAGGAAATAAAAGTGCCATTCCATGTAAATATTTTACAAGCCTTACCCCTTTACACAGAGAATTTATGCAAGTGCTGAATCAATGAAGTCACTGTTGTTTAATGCCCGATGAGAAATTATTGCTCTTTCTGGAATTCTGTTTTCAGCAGTTATTTGAAACTCTGAGGCTCTGTAACTACTATATGGCGAATTTTAGTGTTTAAGAGAACAATAACCCAATGGATTTTTTTCTCTTTGTATAAACCATGCTCAGGGAAACCAAATATGTCGTATGGGCAGTTAGCACAGAGGGTGACAGAAGGTCTGTATCTGAAAACAATAATTTTTATAAGGAAAAGCAACAACAGCATAGTAATCCCTTATTTTTCCAGTTGTGCTTGGGACACTGTAATACTTCTGATGAGCAAATCATCAAAAGCATTAGTGTTACTGTAAAAAATAGGAAGTCAAATTCAGGTGCCGTCTCCCATACGTTTGCCTCGGTTCGGTAGCACAGTGGTTATGGCGTCAGCCACAGACGCCAAAGCTGATGGATTTGAGCCCAGCCCTGGCCAGCTGAACAATGACAACGGCAGCAAAATAATAGCCGGGCATTGTGGCGGGTGCCTATAGTCCCAGGTACTTGGGAGGCTGAGGCAAGAGAATCGTGTAAGTCCAAGAGTTTATTGCTTTAAGGTTGTGAGCTATGACACCGCAGCACTCTGCCCAGGGCGTCATAGTGAGAGTGTCTCCAAAAAAAAAGGAAGACTTTGATGCCAACAGATGACCAAACAATCAGTGAACTCTTGGTTTGGGGCTGTGTTCTTTTTTTTACCCCATGAAAAGCTAGGCAGTAGCCTGGAACTGAGCATTATTTTCTTCACCACCTCTAACTAATATTACCTTTATCTCTCATTGACATGTGCTGTTTTTCCTTTTTGCTGTTCATATAACTTAGGCTAGAATAATTTAAGTATATAAATAATCCTCCGCCTGAAGTTTGGCAAGGTAAAATAAATCCTCTAGTAATTACATAGAAAATAAAAATAAATGTTCTATCTAAACATCAAATATCAAAATAAAAATCAATGTATATCAGCAATTTAGAATGGCAAATCCTCCAAGATTAGAAAATTGAACTAAAAACAAGGCAAGTCAACCATTTAAGAGAACAAATCACCAAGCTGCATGGTGACCGATGGGGTGTGCGAGGGAAATAATTTTCTGAAAGTAGAAAGTATGAGCAGGGGCGCTACTTAGACTGGATCACAGAGGAAGGGAGGCCTCCTGAGGAAGAAGCAAGTCAGCTGAGAAGGAGGCAGCCAGTGGAACGGCCGGAGTTTCTAAAGCATTGTAGGAAGCAGAGGTGGCAGGACTAAGGGAACAAGTGAGGGAGAGCTGAGTGCTTACAGGATGCAGAGTCAGCATTTTGTCAGCTTTTAATTTGACATTCATACAAATTTTAATATGCTACATTTGCACCTGTATTAGGTCTTTTTATTATTTCAGTATATTACAGGGGTACACATGTTTTAGTTACATAATTTGCTTTCATACATTTTAAGTCAAAGTTGTAAGTGTGCCCTTCACCCAGAATGTGAGCATTAGACCAGTTCGGTTGAATTTACTCAACGTCTTTTTCCCCTCCCTCCTACCCGATTTCTATTTAGTTCCAGATGTGCACTTAACTATTGATCTACTAGTTGTAATTTAGTGTTAGGTATATGTGGTGTTTTCCCGATTCTTGTGATATACCACGTGGAATGGCCTCCAGTTCTACCCAGGTTGTTCAAAAACATAGATGATCACCATTTTTTTAATGAACGATCACTACTCTATAGTATACATATATCATATTTTATTTATCCACTAATAAATTGATAGGCACTTGAGTTGTTTTGACATCTTTCCAGTTGTGTACTGTGGTGGTATAAACATTCATGTTACAAGTGTCCTTTTGAAGAACTTGCAGCCTAATCTGGCTGTTAGTGCTTGTTTATGGGCATGTCTCTGAGACTGCATAGATTGGATCCTGACAATGTGTGGGAGAAAGGGGCTGGTGTTGAGTTGTCTTTGGGTTGCTCTTGTCAGTGACATGTGTGAGAAGGGCAAGAACAGAGTCTGTTTGCAGGAGTACAAATAGATGCCCACCCTGGGCAGAAGGTCCATGTTCTGGAGTCAAGCAAATTACCTAGAACCCTGTGGATTTCACAGTCTGGGCTGGAGAAAACTCTGTGTGTGGAAAGAAACAGAACAAAACCTGAAGAATTGAAGAGCTCTGAGAAGGACAAAGGCCCAAGATAGGTAGAGAAGCAATATGGCACCTGCCATCCCATTTTGAGTCTCTGGGGGCAGAAAGTGCTCTCTGTGGGTTGGGTGTCCCGTGACCTGTCCACAAGCAGTTCCCAGCTCACTGGTGGTAGCAGCTTGTGTGCTCATGTGGGGAGAAAGTCTCTCCAGCAGGTACAGAGCCCATCAACTGCCAGAGATGTGGGGGAAAGAGAAGAAATTGCTCTCTCTACCCTTCTCACTGTACACTAGGATGTCTTCCTCCTTTGTGTTCTACTCTACAACTTTGTCATGGAATCATCTATAGGTTCTGATGCTTTTCTATAGAAATTATACCCAATCTGTGATTGATTCTTTCTTTTTCATCTAAAATACTTTCTCAGATGATCCAGCATTAGTGTATCTGGTCAGCCATCTTGTCTCTCTCTTTATGGCAGTGGTTCTCAACCTTCTAAAGGCTACGTTGTTACAAATTGAACAAAGGGGTCATGACACAAACGTTGAGAACTGCTGTGTATGGTATATTTTTTCATTATCCAAAGATTCCTGAGTGTTTCTAATAGGTGCTTTGAAATCATAACCATAAGCTCAGGAGTTAATCATGGCTGTACAAATAATTTCCAAAGGAAAATTATTAAAATATTATTAAAGTTAGAAAGAAAACCTCTGAAAATTTGTTAAGGGACGGTGAGTTCTTGAAAGGTGAAGTGGAACTAGAAAAGGGAAGAATGGTTCACATTCAGAAATGTATCCAAGGACCCTATTGGACGTGATGGTTATGAGGGATGAAGAAGAGGCCTAGAAAATGTCCAGGTCCCTGGCTTAAGAAAATACATCAGTGCAAAGATGAGCGTAGCTTCCCTATGGTGTCATCAAGTAGGAGAGATGAAGAAAGATGACATGAGTGCCAGGGATGCTGGGCGGGGGAGGTGGCTATATATTAGATTTACTGTCCATTGTATTGAGGCATGGAAGAGAGAGATTTAAAAAATGAAAAATATTAAACATGAACATAGTTAAATTCCACAAATTCACCTCAGCTTTCTTATCTTTTGAATGGTGTTCACATTAAAAATGGCCTTATGGAGTAATTTTTAATATTTATTGAAGAGAATCATTTTAATAATTATATAACTATTTGTTGCACTAGATAGATTCAGAAGTATATCCAGGCAAGATCAAAGCAACTCCAAAGAATTGTACTCTATAATTGTAATTCTGAAGTTTTGCCAGATTGTAGTATTTCAGTTGATATTACAGACCCTCCCACTCTCCAGCTCCAGGATCAGGGTATATCCTTTAAAAATCTGTGATTCGAGACCCTTATGTAGTTCAGTTGGTTACAATGCAGAGTGCTTTCAGACTTTGGTAAAAATCTAAAACTGAGTTTCTTTTATATAGTGTCATTTTGAGAACTCAGTCAGTGTTTCCATTCCTGTTAATTGTTTATATGCTGTCTGTTGATCTGTTTAACGGGGATTTCCATAAAATGTTAAGATTTATATATTCCAAAGTAATTGAAAATTTTCGTTCCGTACTAGATGAAATCGGTCCTTTGGACAAGTCCGATGAGAGACGTTCCTGTCTGTCCTGGAGAGATAACATCAAATGGCCCTGGCATCATCATCATTGCCATCGCATGACACAGGGCCGGCAGAAAGACACTGAGAAGACTAAAGTCCTGCACTTTTTTAAAGGTTGCAGAACATTAGTACCATATGTGGTTTTAAATGTTTGCCTAGACTCAAGGTTATCTGTTGCATTTTCTGTTTCAGAAATCAAATATTCAAAATTAGAAATTTTATATTCTCTAACTGATAAAATTTTCCAACTTTCAAATATGTGTAGGCTCTTGCTGGCTCTCACTGTGGTCTCTAACCTTTTTAGCAAAATATTTTCATGCAAATTGTGTTAATGCAAGTAAGTAATTTACTGGACTTTTCAACTGTCTTCATAATCATCTGGCAAGATTTCTAAATTATGAAAGCTAAAATGATTCAAAATGTAGCTTTGGTTTGTTACAAGTACATTTTAAAATGGACCCTATGACTTGGTGATTTGAATTATGTTGACTTCAATTTTCAACAAGAACAAAGATGCTCTTTATGATAAATTTTAAACTATAACTGATCAAGTCATCCTTAAGGAAATGTAACTGTTTTGTGAAGAGTGAGTAGAAGAAGGTGTGTTGCCATTGGCTTTATTTTGTGCATACACCATAGTGAATGGACAAGTACCCTATAAAGTGTTTTTCAAATACCACTAAAATCACTGGAATATTGATTTGAAGAGTCTTGGATTTCTTCAGATCTCTTTCTCGTGTCTGCACAAAGTAACTTTTTTTTTTTTAAACATAACATGGGAAGTAAGCATACTCACAAAAAAAAAAAAAAAAAGCAAATGACATCAGCCTGTGCATTTATAATGTTTTCTAATACTAACTGAAAATTTTGAAGACGTGCAACATGAATTTGTAGTGAACCTGTTAGATAAAGTAGCTGCCAGTGCCCGAGGAATCTTGTACCAGTAGCCCCTAGTATGCAGCACGGATGAGGTTTCAAGGACCATGTGGACCTTGGCTCATGCCACAAGTACAAGTGCTTCATATAGCCGGAGACATTAAATTGTTTGCATTTCACTGTAAAAGAATTTTTGACTATCATCTTGAAATATTATTTGTTTAAAAGTTAGACTTGAAAACAATAGAAATTCTGTCCAATAAGGTGGTATCCCTCAACTTCTGAGACACTGTCAGAAACATGTTTTTGTAATCATTCCAACAAGGCACCCAGTAGAGTAACTCCTTACATCTGAAACAGAAGAGCACAGCGTATCAGGAAGAATCTTTTTCACTTTGCCTACTTAATTTAAAGCACCTCCACCTTGTATTAGGTCATCTACTCCCTTCATATGAGAATTGAGTGCATTGGATTCTTGCTTCCCCATTCTTCTGAGGCTTTACTAAGAAGAACGTGTTCCAACTCAATGCAGGTTAATACAAAAGATTAATACAAAAATTAATTAATACAAAAGAATACTATGGCTGCATAATATTCCATGGTATACATATACCACAGCTTCTTAATCCATTCCTGGGTTGTTGGGTATTTAGGTTGTTTGCATATGTTGGTGATTGTAAATTGAGCTGCAGTGAACAGTCTAGTGCAAATGTCTTTATGATAAAAGGATGTTTTTTCTTCTGGGTACATGCCTAGTAATGGGATTGCAGGATCAACTGGGAGGTCTAGTTTGAGTTCTTTGAGGATTCTGCATACTATTTTCCACAAAGGTTGTATTAGTTTGCAGTCGCAACAGCAATGTAAAGTGTTTCCTTCTCTCCACATACACAACAGCATCTGCAGCTTTGAGACTTTGTGATGTGGGCCATTCTCACTGGGGTTAGGTGATGTCTCAGGGTGGTTTTGATTTATATTTCTCTGATGATCAGGGATGATGAGCATTTTTTTCAATTGTTAGGCATTTGTCATCATCAGAGAAGGTTCCGTTCATATCTCTTGCCCCATGGTAGATGGGATTGTTTATTTTGTGTTGATTAATATGAGTACTCTGTAGATTCTAGATATCAACCATTTGTCAGATACATACGTTACAAATATCTTTTCCTGTTCTGAAGGTTGTCTTTTTGTTTTGTTGTTGCAATGACGGCTGAAGTCTTTGTCCATAAAATCATTCCCCAGTCCAACATCGTCAAGAGTTTTCCCCACAGTTCCTTCCAAGATTTTTATCATTTAGTGTCTTATATTTAAGTCTCTTTTCCATCTTGCATCAATTTTTGTAAGTGGTGAAAGTTGTGCATTGAGTTTCAGTCTTTTACATGTGTTTATCCACTTGTGCCAGCACCATTTGTTGTAAAGAAAGTTTTTAAAGATCAAGATCTATTTCTTTCAATTTTTGTATATTGCTGGATTCCTACAATAACTCTAAAGAGAGTTTAATTTTAGCTTTTCCTTACAAATTTATGACTCATTAAAAAAATGAAATGTTTATCTGATAAAAACAGATTCAAAGAACTAAAGTAACGGTCAGAGAATATATCCCTACACATTTTTCTCCCTGTAGGTTTTCAGGTCCTGGTAATATCAGGGGTTTATTTTCTATGACATAATCTAGGCTGGGGAAATGGAAGCTGTGTTCAACAAATGCTGCACATTCACTGAGCATAGAAGCACAGATACCACCTTTCAAAGAACAGGAACAGGCAGGAGGACTGAAGGTCTCATGTCATGTAACTGCCAAATCCAATTTGATCAGTAGTTTTATCCATTTCCCCTCAGCATCCACCACTTTCCTTTTTATAGTTGCTATCCTGTAAAAAGAGTTTGTGTTTTCCTCATTGATTTTTTTCCTTTCTTACAATCAAACATATGTACGTAGGGGAATGTAAAAGTGTCTCCCTAGAAGTCTCTTAATTTTCTTTTTGCTTCTTTCCTAAGTGTATGGCCTCATGTATGTAACCTCTACAACCAACCTCTGATTTTCATACAGTAAGCTTTGGTATTCAGTGAGGCATGAGGTGATCAACCAATGATACCCTTGGTGTTCATAACAGTGACTATTTCATATGGTAACTGGACTCAAGTTTTGTCCCAAAGTCACCTTATCAGCCTCCTGCATTAGTATGGCAGGGACTACATGTGTTATTAGGTATGGAGGCCATCTCTTCGGGCCCTTGGCAAGTTGCTTAGAGAGATAAGCAACTGGTCTTGCCAAGGATAATACATTTGGGTTGAACACTTCCTCAGCTGTTCTATTTCTTTCTGATATGTATAGTTCAAAAGGGCTTGGCCAAGTCAGGGAGGCCTGGCACCAGGACTGTTCATAGTTTTTCCTTTAGTAGCTTAAAGGCTTTTGGTTGGCTGATTTTTACTCAACTGGCCCGTTCTCTCCTCTCTTAATAATTTCATATAATGGCTGGCCAGTTTGTATGTTTCATTTAGTCTTTCACAGAAATGATCAGGGCTTTTATCTGGCTTCTACCTGACCTCAGCCACCTTGCATATGTTTGCGGCTCTCTGCTTCCTTATACTGACAAGGACATAGTCAAGGTTGGGTTCAGTGTCAGAGAATGAAACCATTTAGCATTTAACTATAAATATCGGGAAGTTCTGGATTTCAAGGCTAAGATTCACCTTGAAATTCACAGTGAGAACATTAGTATTCTTATCTACAGACTTAGCACAGTTTTTAAGATAATACCTAGGTTTAAGAGTTCCTATGGAACTGATCCAAAGTTCTGGACAATTCAAGTGAATATTCTTGCATATCAGTTGAGTATTGGGCCATTTATGCAGCCATGTTACGTTCACATCATTTACTGGGAAATTCTCATTCAAGTTCTAGTTTTTTATTCTCAAGGTATCTATATAGACAAAACAGATAACGTTTAATATTACACAATTTTTTTCAGAATGGCCAACAGGTGACCTTTGTTGATACTTAGGTCTTCAGAATAAATATAATTACTGTATATAGCTTTATATTCTTTGGCCCGTCTCTTAGTCCCATTTAACGGATCAGTTTAGTAAAACAGCTATGTCTCATTTTATGAGCTGGCATGGCAGACAAGGCTGGAATCTAATACTGGTGGGCTATTTTTTTTTTTCTTCGAACTATTTTCTCTCTCTAATTTCTCACTTTACTAAAAACAAATGATAGCAGAACTAATTCAATTGCCAAAATAAGCTGTACTTTCACTAAACTGTGTGTGATCATTTCCATAAAGTGCAACAAGAATAATTGTTAGTTACCTAGGCCTTTCTTTCCTTTAAAATTGCCTTTGCTGGAACTTCTTATAAGGAATCTCATGTTAGACTTGAAAGCCTTCCATGAGCACAGATTTCATCTGTGCCATTAGATACCTACATGCATTGGATAAATTCTTTGTCTTTTGAGGTCCCCAAGCAAATTTTGGTTCCCAGACCTGTCAAAATTGACATTCTTTATTTAATACAGACCAGGAATGTTATTCATGTTTATCTGTCCAGGTTTTTCAATGAAATTATTTTTTATTGGCCTTATAAAGTCAACTTTAATTCCTTAAGGCAGTCTGGACACCTCTGAAAATGCTATTCCAGTCAAAGCCTTGGTAAAATACCAGTGTTTTTATAATATCCTATAGAACCAATTATATTCTTATTGAACTTATGCAAATAATTATATTGTCAGAAATTAGGAATACTTACAGATGGCTTTCAAATTCAAGAGAAATCAAGGAGAGAGGAAAAACAAATGTTTCACATTCTGCCTATAGGTATATACATTCCTGAAGCTCAAAAGACAGAAAATGGTTTTCTTGACTTCTGGAAAACAGAACACAGAAAGAATCAGCAATGTTTAAAACAAAAAACCATAACAAACCAGCTGAGTTCCATGTTACTGATTTTTTTTCTGAATTTAAACTTAGGATAAGAATATTTAAGGACTGGTTAGTTTTCTAATTAAAGTTTTAGAAGTTTGCTTTTAGAACAATGCTATTTAATTATCAAAGACACCAAAAATTTGAATTGGAGAGAATTCCTCAGTCTTTTATAATAATTTCTCTTGAAGGATAAACTTTTAACTCAGTCAGTTGCAAAACATACTTTTTGTGATGAATTAAAATTATTACTGATAATATATATGAAGACAGACCAATATTTTATATATTGGAATATACATATAAATATAATCTATGTAAAATTATATCATATTTGACAATATTTTATATACATTTTTGGTGTATTGAGTAAGTTTAATATTTCTTTCTCAGATTTTCAGAGGTCTTGATATTTGAAAAAGAACAAATTTAGAGTTTTTATTTTGGAAGGTTTGTCAAATATTACAGGCTGAAAACATATCTTTAACAAGATGACAAGTCAAAAGATTTTAAAGGCAGTACTGGATAGTCATCTGGATTATATGTAAATTCTTTCAAAAAAATTTTATGAACTTTATTCAATCCTGCACAGACAATTTAAAAACATTCTAAATGTTCTAGATTGTCCTGCCTTTGACGTTCTTAAATAATCATTCTGTTTCAGGAGAAAATTTACCACATAAGATCATTTTCTTACAAAGTGCTATTTTCATTTCTGCCTATTTGTTTTTTACTCTCAAAAAAAAAAAAAAACTACTTATTAGAAAACAAGATCACAATTTAGTATGAAGTTAATTATTTACTTGGATAAACTGATAATTAGAAGATTTAGAAGGCAAGAATCTTATTCTTTGACAAAGACTCAATTTCCCAAATAATTTAAATAATCAAATTATTATGTTTTACAAAAGAGAGACATTTTGTGGAATATAATATTGATACAGGATTCTTCCACTCAGGCTAGACAGGGATGCCCCATTTTTTAGGCTCAGATGAGCTCAGAAATCACATTCCCATTTCTAGGCACAAACAGGCTGCACCCTGCAGACTACACCCTCTGAACTGAGCAAATCCAGGATGAAAGCAGCCTGAACAAAGAGTAAATATCGTAATCCCCTCTCTACGATAAAAACCTAATAACCTAGCCCCAGTGAAGGGACTGCATTCATTTTTTTGTTAAAACACTCCATCAGTTTTTAAAGGCATCTTCCCATCTACCAAGTCCTGGCCAAAATTTATCTTAGTGTCAATATTAATTCTAGAAAAAGGACCCATTCAGGAGACATCTGAATTGGGCCTCCTCCCCACAACCAGAAGCTCGGGCATTTTTCACTCTGTCTGCATGCCCCTCCCTCCAACAAAATCCCAATTTATCATTGATCTGTGGCCCATAGGCTTAACTCTTAGTCCTTGAGACTAAGGATTCACTAAAGAAAGAAACTCCAGCAACAATACCATAACATAAATATTCTTTCTGATGTCTTTTCATTGTTCCCTTAAGTCAAACATGGCCACATAGTAAAGATGGCCATCAAGGACAGGATCTGCAT
The DNA here is from genome assembly GCF_027406575.1 of Nycticebus coucang. Classification (NCBI taxonomy): domain Eukaryota; kingdom Metazoa; phylum Chordata; class Mammalia; order Primates; family Lorisidae; genus Nycticebus; species Nycticebus coucang. The sequence goes on along the minus strand of NC_069805.1, from coordinate 29,028,632 downwards.
CCAAAACAGAAAGCAGAAAACCTGGAACATCCAGTTTCTTTCAGAATAGCCAGTGGGAAAAGTTGGAGAAGGGAAGAAAGGAGCCATGTGGACTAGTCTGTGCCCTGCAGTTGCTGGCCTAAGTAGGGGAATGAGCTCACCCATTCAGAGATTGAAAATCAAGAACACAAGCTCATGGTCAAATCCAGCAAACTTAGAAATATTAAAGAGGTAGCAGTTATATAAACTTTGAACATTTTAACTTTAGTAACAGGTTTAAAACAAATTCTATCTTATATAATACCACAATCACCTGAACATCAGGACATGTAAGTTATTCTTCTTTAAAGTTTTCAGTCTTCCCAGAGACATGTGGCAGTAGTCTCTCCACAAGCCCTTTTTCAAAATCTTTCAGCACAGTTCTTAATCGGGCAGGCTTCTTCCATGTGCTTCTAATCCCTTTCCCTCAGACAAACTGCAAACACTTTATATACAGGGATACAGACAGCAGCCAGCACACAGTTATTTTCCCCATGAAAAGGGGATGGGGGCATGAACTCCTCCTGCATATTATTACCCATCTGAGTTAGTTTCCAAGCATTCACATGCACACAATTCCAACACATTTCTTAACTTGGCCCTCAATTTCTCACACAAACTGTCATTTAGCCACAGAACGTAAACCAACACTCTCCTAGGATTCATGAGGGGAAATGGGGAAGTCTACAGTTGGTGTCCAGTCTCAGTCCCACCACACACACACTCTCCAATACCTCTCACCAATCCTGCCAGCAATCTAACATCCAGGGTTTGATCGACACCTAATTCCATTAAAATAGTGGGGACCCTGGATCGATTCTACCTTGTCTTAGACATTTCCCAGTGCAGATGCCAGTTTCTGCCAGCCAGTTGGTAGCTACCAGGTGCATCTGAGCCTATTCTCTCCTTGAGTGGTCTCGCTTTGTTGTACCCACTGCACATACACAAAGCCAGGGAAGGGGATTATGAACTAAAACCAATCACTGATCAATGTAGGGGAACTGGTCCAGGTGACCTGGCTTCCCAGTGACCACTCGATGGACCACAGTCATGAGAGTTGGGTTAAGGGAGCCAGTAGAAGGCCACCCTACAATAAATATGGGCCATTCAACTTCACAGAGGACTCAGAGATACTTCTTAGAATACTGGACTCCATAGTTGTCAGAGAAGCCAGCAGTGAAGTTCTTTGACATGCATTGGAGGGTTGTCCGGGGTTCACTTTATTGAGTTCCCACGATTGTGAACCCAATCAAAAAGAATAGAAATCAGAACAGACACTAAGAATAGTCAGCACACTGATGACAATAATGACAAACAAACTCATGAACAAAGAACAAATCAAATGTGCCTCTGAGGCTGAGGCTCCCCACTGGCATCCTGCTGTTTTCAGGAACCTGGGAAGGTCTATCCAGCATGAGCCAACCCTCAGGAGCTCCTATCTCTCCCTCATGGATTTCTTCCGGGCAGCCTTCAGGAGTCCTTGTGCCTCCTTCTTGGGTGCCTGTCATTCTTCCTGTGCACTAATGTGGCTCCCTGGGGCACTTAGCAGCATCCCAACGGCACTGGAGTCTCTGTGACTATTCGGTGGCCTGTTCTCGGCAATGTAAAGTTACTTCCTGAACACAAATAAACTACACTTAGAAAAAGAACACTTAGCTCTTGAGAGGGAGTTTCAGACCGAGGATTTTGGTGGAATTCATCTGAGTTTCTTCAGAGCCCTCAAGAAGAGTTCAGGAAATTACAGGGCCTGGAATGTATCAGGGTGCGCCTCACCTTAATTTCTGCCTTCTCCAGGGGGCGTCACAGGGAGTCGGACACTCCAGCTAGCGAGATCTCACTGGGGTCTCCAAATACTGTACCCAATGCAAGTGGAATTATAGAGAAAATGCCAACACACTGTTTCAATTGAGTATCAGGTCCTTTATCGGCTAGACGACCAAGAAAGGTTCACATCTGAAAATTCTCTGCACCTGTATAACAAAAGAAGACAGTTTTTATACCTTTCTTTCAGTTGGAGTGGGGAAGAAAAGCAAGCCTTTGCCAGGTTAGATTTACAGGGTTGGGTGTTGGTTAGTTACCAAGGGAACTGAGGATAGGAATGCCCTTTTACAAGGATCTGCTGTAACTTTGGACTAATCCCCTGTCTCAGCAGGATATGTTTATTTAATAGCCCATTTCTGCAAGGCCTATGTGCTAAATGGGGTGCTGAAGAGGATGGGGAACAGAATGCAAATTAGGGTCTGTTTGGCTTTTCATTCCCTACTTTCCCCCTCCACTTTAACTGCTTTCTCATGGGGCAGGGATGGGTCTGCCCAATCTGACTATGAGTCCCCAAAGTCCACATTCTTTTCCCCATGGTGACTCAGTGGCAGTATCATAGATCCCATCACTCCTGTACACATAAATACATCCATCCCTCCCAAAGGTTACAAGCTGGAGCCACACATTTATTTTTACTTTTCTGTCCCCAAAACTAATAAAGAAAAAAAAAAAAGTAATGAATGGGCAATGTTACCTTAAAAAAAAGTCTAAAAAAAAAAAAATCACATAACAACATGGATTTCCATTTTCTTTTTTTTTTTAATTTTTTTATTAAATCATAACTGTATACAATGATATGATTATGGGGCATCATACACTCACTTCATAAACCATTTGACACATTTTTATCACAGTGGTTAACATAGCCTTTCCGGCGTTATCTCAGTTACTGTGCCAAAACATTTACATTCTACATTTACCAAGTTTCGCAAATACCCCTGTAATATGCACCACAGGTGTGATCCCACCGATCCCCCTCCCTCTACCCACCCCTCCTTTCCCACTTCCCCCTATTGTTAAGTTGTAGCTGGGTTATAGCTTTCATGTGAGAGTCCCAAATTAGTTTCATAGTAGGGCTGTGTACATTGGGTATTTTTTCTTCCATTCTTGGGATACTTTACTAAGAAGAATATGTTCCAGCTCCCTCTTTCATGTTTACATGGATTTTCATTTTCTCCAGAGAAGTGAAAAGGTCTGGCAAGATCTTTCTGGAAGCAGCCACATAAGTGGCAGGTCCTAATGATAACTGCTGCCTGGCATCCAAGTGGCATCTCTGCTGGTCTTCGGCAGCCAGGCATCTGTGGTGTTAGAGTTTCCAATCTCTGCTTTGTAGCACCCTTGTCTAAGTACCAATGTCAGGAGAAATGCGTGATTTTTTGTGTGCTTTTTCTCTCAGCAGAGGAGTTGCCTGCCTGTACATACCCAGTTAAATAAAGTAGTGGGTGATCTCTACTGGTTCAATCATTTCCTGTTTTGCATTGTGTCACTTAAAATGACCACATCAACCCTTAATTGTAGTTTATTTCATCATACAATTTTAAAATGGGAGGGGAGCCAATATTGTAACTTGGCTTTTGCCAAGGTTGTGCTGTGAACTGCCTCCTCCAAAATGACACATGAGGTAGGAGCAGACCTATGAAACCACCAACACAAAATGCTTTAAGTAAATAAATATCCAGTCCACTGTAAGCTGATACCCAAGGTTATTTGCAGATAATTTACTACCTGTGCACATCTTTCATGAAAACATTAATGTATTTCTTGGAGACCATATGGGTTGCAGTCATCACACCAAAAACAGTATCAGAAGAGCAGTCACATTTATCAACATTTAGGGCCATTGTAATGTTTTAATGTCAGTCTATTATGTGTGAGAGGGAATGGCACATCTCTCCTTTCATAAAGAAATGAGACACTTTGGTCCATACCCGCAGTCTATATCCATACAGATGGGCATATTGGATAAATTTAAAATAGTTACTCTTTATCATGCCCAATTCTACAAATCAGTACTGTGAACGACAGAGAATTACAAAATAAAAGGGGATGATGGGGAAGCATAAACTTTTCAATGTGCAGTCATCGTGGAGCACTACAAATGTTAAATTTTGGGATAACTGGCCCAGATGCTAAGTCTGTCTTTTTTGGCATGTGTATGTGGGGTGCGGGACAGTAGAGGTGTCCTCCTAGTACAGAAAGAGGCTGCTAAACTCTGCCTGTCCAGCCAGTCAGCCATCTGGATTAGTTTGCTTTTCTAAGATACTGGGGATTTTGTTCGGGAGACATCTAGTCTACACAAATTGATCTGCTCTACCTGCCCCCTAAACTCCTCTGCAAACATGTTCTTCTACCTTTTGTAACTCAGACTGTTAGAAGCAGCCTCATTGACCCCCCAACCCCAGGTCATAAAACTCCTAGTAGCCAGCCAGTATATTCAGTCAAGCTATGGAAATCCTTCAAAATGATTTACTGAAATGAAAAGGAAAAAAGTTCCAACATTGGCAAAAGGGGGAAAAATTATTCATGGGTGGGAGATTTTTTTAAATCAGATACTATCTGTTTGTTTTAAGCATGGGATGAGGGATTGTGTGCCATTCAGCCCTCACACCACCCTAAAGGTAAGTCTCATTATTATGATCCTCCCCTTTTTCAGGTGCGAAAACTGAGGAGGAAAGACAGTGAGTAATGTGCCCAGGTGAAGCGGGAACTGGGGAAGCTGTTGTTTGAAACCAGGCATTGTGGCTCCAGATGCTGCCTCTCTGAACTACCAAAGAAGCCCATGATCCCGCTTTACAGGTGAAACCTAAAGGCCGAGATTTAGCTCCAAGGGATCAAACAGGAAAATGTACATGATCATTAATAAACAACCAAAAGACAATTTACTTTGCAAATTCAAATATTTCTTTTCTGAATCTCAAAATAGACACAACACTAAACAGAGAGACAGATTAGACATGAATGAGATGTAAATGAGCCTCCATTACCAACTTCATTGTGAAGGTTGATCATCTGGGACCAAGTTTGGGACTGGCCCTCTGCTTTGCAGGGAGAATCTTTTCTCCCCAAATGTAGTCCTCTAGCACACTAGTCCAATCTTTCTGCTATTTGTTTCCACCCACTGAATATGTAGCAAACATCCTGCACCCACTTTGTGGTTGGTAAATAAATCCCTGTAGTTGGATTAGTGAAGAGGTCTCAAGGATGTCCATTATGCTTTTATAAATTGTAACTTGTTTTCCAGACTTCCTTAACCTGAAGTCAATTAAGATACTGTTTACACATACAGTTTCGCTAAAATTGGGGATGGGGAGATGTTTCAGGAAGGAAAGAGGGAGCCTCGTTTGCCTTCAAACAACCAGTAGTTTATTTTATTTTTTAAATACATGCGAAACAAAAAGCCACACTGAAAGTTTCAATTTCTAGTATCTAGAAATAAAACCCAATTCTGTTCCTTGAAGCCCTGAATAAAAGAGCATGTCAGCCTTTCTTTTTTTTTTTGCTATTTCTTTTTCCTTTCACCATCACTATTAGCATCAGGCTGTGTCACTTGCTAAGCGCTTTTGCACACACTCTTCTGCATGATGCACAGGGATGCAGCCTCAGGAAGTCTGATCCTGGTCACTGATGATCACTACAAACACACAAGTGTATCCATGTACCTGACCAAGGCCCAGGCTGTCCTTTTTTTATTTCCTATCTGACAGCCATATTGTTGCAGCAATAACCACAACGAATCAGAAATCTTACCCAAATGGTTAAACTCTCTAAACTCCTTTCCCTCACCCCTATCAAAGAAGCTTAAAAAGCTGGAATGGGTAAAGAGAAATGAGCATCCCTCAAAAAAAAAAAAAAAAAAAGCCTCTTTTTTCTCCTCTCTCTGCAAACACAGACAAGTTTTCATCATACTATGCGTCATGGATAAACATCTCACTGAATCTTCAAAACAAGAGGTTATTGTCATGTCCAGCATTACCTTGAAGCCCCAAATTACTTCAAACAGATTCAAATGATTGAACTGGCTAGGCTGCCACCATTGTGGATTCCCAGGAGCAAGGAGAGCACCTGGTTCTCAGCTTGGGCGACAGCTCCAATTCCAGCACTTAACAGCTGCATGCTCTTGAGCAAGCTCCTAATGCCAAGACTTCAGTTTTCTCATCTGTCAAAGGTACTAATGCTTGCATATTTCTCAGAAACAGAGGCCAGGTCCAACAGACCAACACCGTTATCTGTGGCTATGGCCATAATGTTGGCTGCTAATTCAGCATTCAAGGACAAAGACCTCCTCATGGTGGATGATGCCCTGTCCTGTACATGACAAAAGGCTCCTATCACAGAGAGAGCTGAAATTCGTCAAAGTGTGGATTTCACTGGTTTCTCAAAACCTTTATGTGGGAATATGGCAATGTGTAATTTATTTCAATTAAATTTTGTTTCATATCCTCTTTTGTAAGTCAGGAATATGGGTCAGATTTTTCAAAAATGGGACAAAATAAAGAATGGAAAGAAGTTGCAGGGTCTGATCATTGCATTATTAGCAGCCCAGTGTTTGCATGGCCTGGGTGGAAGCCTATCTTTGGAATACTCAGCTCTGTGGAGTCCTCCTTGCCCACAGAATCACAGACTCTCAATTTCCTGGCTGAAGGGCCTATTTTTCTGCTTAAAGTGAAATCTCTCAATTCTCAAATTCAGTGGGAAGGACTGACTTGCCCTCCTGAGATGGGAAGCATCAGATAGACTACTCCAAATAAGTTTCAGTAATCAAAAGACATGATGTAATGTAATTAGTATTTTACAAATAAGGGAGAAAAGATGGAACTAAAAGCCACCTGTCTCTGCAACTCTCAGTACATCTTATAATCACTCGATACATCCTTCTAAACTGGGGAAACACACCTTTGCCTCCAGTCCTCAGTTCATGGTGGGATCATTGGCAACCCCAAAACTTGGGGGTGTTCTAAGAGTTCCAATTATTATTTAATACCCCGACTGCCCAGGTTAGGAGTAGGTGAGACCCATGGCTTGGGGATTTGAAGATGTGGCTTTTCCGCATTGGGTGGTCCTCAAGCTCCTTCCTCCTGGTTTTCTCAGCAGGGCACAAAAGGCCACACAGGCTTCTTTCTCTTACCTCCACTCTACTTTTCTGGGACTGCCCTGCCTTTTACCCTTTTCATTTCACGGTCAATTATGACCAAATCACTTACAGAAGACACAGTGGAGTGACCCCATCTTCAGGTAAGCCTCCTCTAGGAAACAGTTAATGACTGTCAGAGTCCACATTGGCTAGGATGACACCATTGTGGATTCCCAGGTGGCTATTGTTTCTCACACAGTGGAAATGACATCAGGGAATGGGGGGTACTACCAAGAGAATGTAGGATGGAAAGGGACCTTGAAGACTTAGCCACTTATGCTCCTGAGTAATTAGGAGCCATCAAATGAGAAAAAGTTTGCAGGAGTCTCCAGCCTCCTAAACCAGACAACAGACTGGCTTTTCGGAATCCTAATGATGACAATAGGAGATAGAAGATCAAGGAAACCATTTAACACTACCAGCATCTACCAGGCAGAGTGCTGCCCTAAAACCTGCAAGGAAGAGGCCTTAGAATGCCCATCCAGCTTCCACACTAGCATCCCAGGAATAGCCAGCTAGAAATAACAATAAATTTGAAGGTGTCATGTTATCAGATTTCAGATTATACTACAAGTCTATAGTGCTCAAAATAGCAAGGTACTGGCACAAAAACAGATTCAGATCTATGGAATAGATTAGAGAATCTAGAGAGGAACCCAGCAACATACAGACATATGATGTTGATAAGCCTAACAAAAGGACCCACTAGGAAAAATAATTCTTGTATAACCAACGATGTTAGGAGAACGTGTCAGTCACATGTGAAAGACTGAAACTGGACTTGCACCTCTCACCACTGAAAAAGATTGATTCTCACTGGATAAAAGATTTAAATTTAAGACATAAAACAATAGAAAATATAGAACAGAGTGTGAGGAAAAAACACTTCAAGATATTGGCCTTGGGAAAAACTATATGAGGAATATACCCATGGCAAATCTAGCAACACTACAAATAAATAAATGGAATTTGATCATGCTAAAAGTTTCTGTGTAGCTAAGGGTACCACAAACAAAGCAAACAGATAGCCTTAGGAATGGAAGGAAATTTCTCCTGTGATGAATCTGACAAAATCCTGATAACTAGAATTTACAGAGAACTCAAATTAATCACCACAAAAAGAGCAAACAACCCCACTTCTATGTGGTCATGAGACATGAACAGAAATTTCTCTGAAGAAGACAGATGAATAGCCAACAAACACATGAAGAAATGCTCATCGTCTTTAATCATCAAGGAAATTCAAATCAAAACCACTCAGGTGAGATATTACCTAACTCCAGTAAAATTAGCCTACATCACAAACTCTCAAAACTGCAGATGCTGTTTTGGATGTGGAGAAAAGGAAACACTTTTACAGTGCTGGTGGGATTGCAAACTGATATAAACTCTATGGAGGTTCACATTGATCTCACAATCCCCTAATTAGGCATCTCAAAATCATTTTATCACAAAGACATTTTCACCAGAGTGTTTACTGAAACTCAATTCATAATTGCCAAGTCATGGAAGCAACCCACACCCTCATCAACACATGAAGAGATTAACAAATTGTGGTACATGCATACCATGGAATACTATTCAGCCATAAAAAGATAGAGACTTAACATCTTTTATGTTTACCTGGATGGAGATACATTCTTATTAGTAAAGTATCTCAAGAAAAAAAGTCCTATATACTCAATACCAATATGAAACCAATATATAAACAATTACACCCTTATATAAATGACAAAACAAAAATATAGTCTTGAAAGGGGGAGAGGTGAGGAAGGAAATGGGAGGGGGATATGGGAAGGGCAGTTGATGGGAAGAGAGAAGGTATTTGGTGGATCCCACCTAATGTCCACAATGATACAGTGTTTAGCAAGCCGCCTTGGTGAATGGTTCCTCTACATCTTGAACTTTACTTTGGAAGTGAGAACAATATAACCTAAAAATTTGTGCCCTCATATAAATTTGAAATAAAAAATTTATTAAAAAAAAAAGAAAGAAAAGAATAGAGGGCTAGAGACACCAAAGAGGGACTCTTTGCACTTTATGCTAACAGCTGTTAGGCCGTGCTTTCTGCTGGGGACACCCGCATCCCCACAGCTCACATGCTCCCTCCAGGAAGTCCCCTCTGAGTTCTCAGCACATCTGGCTCCACCTCCCTTGTTGGCTCCATCCCAAGCAGAAACCTAGCACACAGATCTGCATAAAGCTTGGTGAATCAGGACCTTTCTGGGTTCCTTTTCTTAAGAAAAACAGAGTAATGACCCTCCTGGGCACCCCCTTCCTTAAAGTAGATGTTGCCTGTCCATAAAGTATACAGGCCTATTTGTCCCAGATCTACAAAGGTTGCCTTGGGGTCTGCACACCTGGGATGGAGAGCCCCCAGCAGGCCAGGGATCTGTAAGAATTGTAGAAAGACATTTGTCAAATGGGCCTATTGAGCGACAGCTGAGTCTACAGATGGGTCTCCGCCTTCTCCCCTCTTGCTCCTGGTATAACAGAGCAGAGCGAGGATGGTCACCCAAGCCTCCAGACCTGCGAGTGTCTCCTTTATTCCACCTGACAGCATCCACCACAGCCTTGTCCCATGTTCCCTGGCTTTCCCTGCCTCCCCTTAGTCTGAGTCTTTCCCAGTGGGTGAAGAAAGACCAGATGTTCAAGTGGCAGGAAGCCCACCCACCTGAGCATATAGCATGTAACTCCGATTCCTGACCTGGTCTGGGTGGAACTGGGCACCCAGAGCCAGGCCCTTTTTGTCAGAAGGCCAGCAGCTCTGGCTGACCATGGCTCGTCAGCCAAACAGCTTGAGGGCCCAAAGCCTTTTGAAATTTCCCAAGAAGCCAGAAACATATTTTTATGTGAAATCCCTGGAGTTCTAAACATCAACCACCAATTCCAGGCTGTCAGAGGCTCTGGGTGAGTCAAGCCAATCAAGTCTGCAGATTGTTAGGAGTGGACACACACCTGCCCTTGACCTTCCTGCTGAGATTGCCTGCTGCAGCCACTTCAGAAGCCCGGGCCTCCGGCACCCCCTTGGCAAGGGCTCAGCCTCCCCCATTCAGGGTGGGACTGTTTTTGCAGGAGCCACACTCAGTCTTGGCACAAGCACCAGGAGCCTCCCGCCCAAGGCTTTCCTGGTCTCCCTCCCTAGTTCCCTGGTTCCTGTAGCAGCCAAGAAAGTCACTTCTGCCTGCTCTCCTTCCCTTCATCACCCTGGGCCTCACTCAGTAATCTGGCTATGGATGTGAAATCACTCTGTTCAGAGACATTTATGGAGCAGTGATTAAGGGGAAGAAGCTATTGATAACCCACCCCGTGGATGTATTAATTTTCAAAAATAAAAAATAAGGACAATGAATGGATAAAGACAGTCCTGAGCTTTTACTGAATGGCCATCTTGCAGTGGGATTTAAGGCCTGGGCAGTCACTCCACCCTTTCTTCTGTATGGAAGAATAAATCATGTGTTCTTCCACCGGCTCTGTGCTTAAGAAGGTACAGCCACTCTACAACTATTTCCTGGGAGTAGTTAAATATTTGGTATGTATTTCTCTTTATTTTTGAATAAATATTTAACTGACAGGTGGCCAGAGAACAAAAATCAGAAGTAAACCCCAAAGCAGTAAGGGACTAAGGTTTTGACCCCCAGGGGGCTAACAAGGAGCTCTGAGGAATCCTGGAAGTTTCAGTAGTGGAGGATGGCCCAGTCCTCTTGTCCCCTCCACAGATTTTGCTGCTGAGAGGTCCAGTAGCAGAAGATCCTGGGTGTGTACCCTTTACCCTGCATTTCCCCAGTGCCTGGGAATAAATGAGAACCATCCATTTCAAGAGACAAAATGTAGGTCCCCAGGCCCTCAGCATTTGGACTTCAGGATGTGTGGTAGCCTTCAGGGGGTGGTTCTCAGCATACATCTGATTTCTCTCGAGGCTCCCTGTCTGGCCCCAAGGTTCCAGGAACTAGAATAGTGACTCTGGAGGATACCAGCTCTGCCCAGGATCTACAGTTTTGAAAGCACCTTGTAGGTATCTGTGCCTACAGCCAGAGTCAAAGGCTGGACTGTACCATCTCTCCTTTCAGCTACACCAGGATCTGAGTCTCTTTGACCCTGCACGCGCGCGCACGCACACACACACACACACAAGGTGCCACTCCTGCCGCAGATCCTGAGCACCCACCAGTTGTTGTCATAAGTGGCTGAACCTTTGGTAAATGAAAGCCCCCTGGGAGGCTTCTGTAGGCCCTTAACAAGAACTTCCCTTTGCTTCTTCTGAGCCATCGGTAATTATTTCTAGATGCTGTACATATGCTTTTTGTGGATCATTTGCAGTCTGATTTCTCACCTCAAACACTCTTGAAATATTTTTCTTTTTAAATATAAACCCTGACTGGACACTGAAGCTTTTGATTTTCTCAACCACAGCAGGGAGAAGTGTCTAAACTCTGCTTCTCCTGCTTCCATGGAAGGACATTTAGGGAATCAGGGTGATGGCTGGGGGACTACCTGTGCCTGTCAGAGTGCTTCCCTCTGCTCCAGGGCCCTGAACCAAGAGGACATAGAGACCCCATTCCCTTTCTGAGAGCCTCTCCTCCATTTCCTGGGCAGAGTGTTCCTGTGGTTCACCAAATCTCCCCTGAATCAGAGCCAGTTCACATCCAACACTCGGACTTGGCTTTTTCTTATGTGACAAGCACTTCAGGGGATTTTAAAAGGGTTTCTAGATTCCAGGGAAAATAAATTCAGAAAAGAATCAGAGTCATTGTTTATCTTCAGTTTGTAATAACATACGATTCATAAAGTAGTGCAGTTATCTGTATCTGCAGCATCATAAAAGCAGAGCCAGATAGGGCCAAAGGGTCAGTGTGTTGCCTACTTCTCCTGTCACTTTGGGTCTCCTTCGCTACTGAGGCTCTGGGCCTTGGAGCTGTGGTGAGTGCCCATGGCAAGGTACACTGTGCTACCCTGGGAGGCCCTGTGGCCACAGCCCCTTACGATGGCAGATGGTTGAGTGCAGCTGACTGTGGCCAGGGAGGTGGGTGACAAGAACCCTGTCCTTTCAGCCCGGGATGCACTCTGTAGGTGCACGACAAGACAACAGGGGACCTTTCAGAAGTTAAATCAATAGGACCAAATATGACAGCTGCACACCAGTCACCCAGCTATTAAGATAAGATCTACTAAAGTAAACAAAATTTAGACATGAATGATCCAAAGGTAACCCATGCAGAGGCCTATGAAACCAAAAGCAACTGCCAGTTGCCTGTTTTTTGCACAAATCCAGCTGGCCTGGTCCCAGTGTGATCCAGGCAACCAACTGAATATCAGCCAATGTTTACTCCAATTGGACTCATATCCTTAATAAACCATTTCTAGAAACTTCAGAAATTTCTTCAACTGTAGAAAAGATTCAGGTCATTCTCCCACAAACAAGGCCTCGTTCTTAAAAACCATCCACCTTGGTCTCAAAATGATCTTCTATTTAAGTCCTATTAAAGGAGTTTCCTTGCAAAATACTCCTCAGAAATATAGTTAAAATCATATTAAAATCATTTTCATAAAATGTGTTTTAAGAAAAGACAAGCTTAATTCTCAAAGGCTCCATTATTGGAAAAAAAGCAATAATTGTACAGTTTTTAAATTGAAATAAAATTGCAAAGATGCAAACATCAACTTGTATCATCATGTATAAACCAGTCACAAATGTTACATCAACTGTAAAAACTATTTAAATCTACATGAATAATTTTATTAACTGATTTGAAATCATATTTTGTGCTACGTTCATTTATTAACTACTTCTCCAAAAGCAATGAAGTTATAGTGGATATTTGCAATACAAAGATTTCCGATATAATGCTGTTGATGACAAGGGCGCCCTCTCCTTGAGGGGGAAGGGAGAAGCCCATGACTTTCTGGTATATGGTGCAGAGAATGGATTTGGAGAGTGAAAGCCACATGATTTACACATGCACAAATTTGCCATGGAGTCTCAATAAGCATGCCTAAGACTTTATGCACAAGGTTTTACATTCAGATTCTGCATAGTTAAAAGCAAGGGAATAATTATCTGGTAGCACCCAAAATAGCCTATGTCAAAAGACGCTAAATGTCAAGGAATTTCTTTAAGCATTTGGAGTTTAAAAGCAGAAGACATTTCTGTGACCCCTCACTATTGAACACCCCTTTCATAGATAGAAGTTCAGAGGGTTGTCATCTCTGTCGCTCTAAACATGCCTTCTTGGTAAAGAATAACTAGACAAAAAGTCTACAAATATCTCATCTTTCTTTGGGGTACCAGGAGACACAGGAATTGGAGTATTCACTACTATTGCCTCTGAACATGAAGCAGAAACAGAAATCTCACGCAGAGAACACTGTAACTAAGGTTCTTTGAGTGTTCCCCACCTCCCTCTCTGAGCTTTCTGCTCACTGTCCTGCTGCGGGACAACAGAAACCTACTTTGGATCACTAAGGCTCTAAGCTCATTGCACCTTGAACACTTGAGTCAGCAAAATTGAGGGCAAATTTGTTTGTCTATTTACACAGAAGAAATGGAGAGGAGCTGTGCTAACCCTAACAAGCATCTCTATCCCAAAGTTTAAATGGCATATCCACATCCCCAGAGATAGGAGAAAACAATTCTAAGATTAGTAGTCATCCTCCTATAGATAGCTACAGGAATCAAAGCCAAATAATATGAAGCCAGGTAGAGAAACTGAGCTTTGTACTGTTGTATGTGCCTCCCAGCCTCCTTCAACTTCCTAAGTCTCTCATGGAAAGTGGGGTTGAGGAAAAGGTGGGAAGGTGGGCAGTGCAGTCCAGCCTGACACCCAATGACCTGCTCAATCGGCCTGGTCTCATTCTCCTCCTTGACTGCAGGCATGTCTGGAGGGACCATGTCTGAGCTGCCCTGCCCTGTCTACTTGGTCCTCATGTCTAAATGCCAAAAGCCACCCACTGGAAATGCCCGTATGACCACCTCACATGCTACTAGAGGCTTTTCTTGACTTCCCAAGGATACAGAGACAAGCCTTCCCAAAAATGGGAAGTGCCTTGGAGTTCATGTCTAGGTTTCAAGTTGGCCTCCTCCAAGGTGGGTGGTGATTTGTCTGGAAAATGGACTGTCCTCATCTCTCAGGTGGGGTAACTCCTGGAGTCCACCAAAGCTCCAGCTGCCCACTGGGCTTGACGGCACACACATTGCTAGCCTCTTTCCCTTCCTGAGAATAAGTTATTGGTCACATCAGGTCAACCTTAATGACCTGAATTCTTAACTCCAGTTCTGCTTCCCAAGAATTCACCATGAGAGCAGGACAAGCAGAATTCCACCAAAGGAGATGCCTTCACCTGACATGATCCGTGCCTGATTTGGCCTAACACACAGCACAACTGCACCCTCTCCAGCTTCAAGTGGTTCATGGTGCGTTGTGTTTGGTGCATGGCACAAGGCTCTTGGTGCCAGCAGAGAGCTCTGTTTACAGGACACTGAGTGATGCCCTGCCAGCAGTCCCTGTCCACCTGGGCCCCTATGAAACTGCTGCTTCAATGCTGCCAGCCTGCCTCCTCCACATAAATGTGTCAAGAGTTGAGTCATCTCTGAAACACACTATCTGCCTCCTGGAGACGTTGTGTGACCTTGCACATCATTTTGCCCCTAAAGTTAATTTCCGTGATGGATGCAATATATTCAAACTTGTGAATCGGTCTGAAGGACTCAAATGATGAATTATTGACAGCTGATGGAACCCAAGTGCAGAGATTAAGGGAGTTTTATTATCTTATTCCATCTAAATGTTCGTATGTTAGTATTGATCAAAATATAATGTGCTACAGAACCCAACATAAATCTAAACAATTTGATTAACACAAGCATTCAAGTAACGTAAAATGGCAATGTAGGAGAAAAGGGCTGTGTGTTGGTCACTGGGAGTATTTTAGCCATCAAGATGGGGAACCTGAAATTGGGGTGTGTGCTTGAGTGGGTGTTGGACACACCGGTATGAGTGTGTGTGTTTGTGTGTGTGCACGTGTGCACGCACGCGCAAGCATGAGGATGGAGGTACACTCCAGGGGGCAGGGACAGGTGGTAGCACTAGAGGCACTAAGGCTTCAGTCAGATGAGGAGGAAAGACTTGCTGTGGCTTCTCGGTTTGACTCTAATTTGCCATCATTTTCATTTTCAGCTTGCGGGATGAGCAGGGCAATGGAGCTGTGTTGGTGGTGGCTATGCCAGTGTCCTGTCAGGTGTGAAGACTAAGATCTGAGTCAGCTCCTCAAAGACAAAGAGAACACTTTTTGTGGATTCAGGACCCCACTGTCGGGCATCTGGAATTGTCCCGGCTAGAAGAGGGCAGATAGCTAAAACTGAGCAGGCGTCTGGGAAGAGAAGACCAAACAGAAACATGACGAAAGGAAGGTAATGTCACAATGTCATGCATGCCTCTGCGGGACCAGGTGAAAGACCCCAGCTTCCTTGGGTCTGACCCATATGTTTCTCATGAGGGTCCCCAGCAGGACTGAGGAAGCTACTGTGAGACTCCTGTGTTCCCTGTCTCATATCCCCAGCCTCCCTTCTGTACCCTGGGATCTTATACCCCACAAAAAACTGCCTATGCCCAAATCTTTTTCTCAGGATCTGATTCTAGAGGAATCCAGGAACTAAAATGTAAAGTCACAGAACTCGTTAAGTGGAAGAAAGTAGAGGTAATTGTTGTGTGTGTGTTCAAACCAGAGGTTCTCATCAGCCTCTCATGTTCTTATTAACAGATTCTTGAGCTAGGAATGGACAGAAACCAGATTAAAACATCATTATAAACAAGGAGGAGGTTTGGAAGCTGAGCTTTCAGATTTGACCTTGTTTTCTGTATGGATCCAAACATTCACTTTTCTGTAGAAGTAATGCCCATGTTTAATGTGAGGCCAGGCTAAGGTCTGTAAACTTTTGTTGCATCTAGTTTGTATTCATCAATTTACTAGTTCATGTGCATGTATTATTATATAAAATTTTGCACTTGAACACAGCAGCTTGGGAATGCCCAGGACACCGAGGGTGGTGGAAGCCCTGGGGATGACCTGAGTTTCTACATTATCAGCACAGTCTGGGGTTTCCCAACACACAGGCACCGCCAGAAAAGGAGGAACCATTGGTAGTCACTTGTCAGAAGTTGAGTCACAGAACAAAAAGGGAAGTTAATTCCTATGTCCTGGTTTAGTTTCTCTGGCCAAGTAATCTATTATATTTTTCTTGTGGAGAAAATATGAACCCTAGGCTGAGAATGAGGTGACCAAGTTAATAGCTGCATGACCCTAGAGCAGCGGTTCTCAACCTACAATTTGTAACAATGAAAATAGATCCTGCATGTCAGATATCGACATTAAGATTCACAACAGGAGCAAAATCACAGTTACAAAGTAGCAACAAAAATAATTTTATGATTTGGGGTCACCACAACATGAGGAACTGTATTAAAGGGTCGCAGCATTAGGAAGGTTGAGAACTACAGAGAATGGCACAGCCTTGGCTGGGTGGGGGAGGTGTCCCAGGGTGCTGAGAAGTACCCTTGGGACGCAAAATGCTGACTGGACCCATAAGAATCCCTCTGACAAGAGACCTTCTGGGCTGATTATTAGCAGGTCCACCTCCCTCCTAGAGGCTCAGACCCTAACAGCAGCCCTTCTAATCATGTCAGGGCCAGACAAATGCTCTGGGGAAGCTCACCAAGTGAGGGTCTTGGCAACATGCCAGGGTTGGAAGAAAGCATTTTGGAATTGAGACCCATCGAGCTGATGCCATTTGTTCAACATTGCAGCAAATGGCTACCGTTTATATTTAACATCCCTTCACGAGACACCACAGGTACTACACACATGAATTAGGCACATCCGAAGGTTGCTGTGAACTGCCCACCTCCTGCTACCTCTGGGTGCTGAAAAAGAGCCACCTCTCTCCAGGCTGAGTCCAGGCCCCTGCAGTGCTTGGGGTTTCCACTCTGCCCTTTCCTTTTCTGTTCCTATTACGGGTGCTCTGCCCTGTGAGCCCCAGAGCCACCTGGATGAGGCGGCCATCTTCATAGCATGGTCACTGTCTTTCTCCAGCCCTGCTCCTTGTCCATGCCTCCACCCCTCCATACCCTCTGCGTCCTCTCCAGCCTCTTGGAGCATTGAAGCCTCCCTGAGGGATCAGAGAAATCTGCTCCCAGTTGTGAAGGCCTCGTTTGTGTCACAGGCACTTAATAACTTCCTCTAGGACTCAGACCAACCCCTTCCCCTAAAACAGGCCTGAACAGGTGCCATGGGGACACTGCCTAATGAATTGTAGTCACCCAGGTACTTGTCTGCCTATCCCACGGCCATCTCCTGGCAGACAGTAATAAGGATTTGTCCATCCTTGCCCTGTTGGGATCTGTCATGGGCCTGGCATGCATGTGCACTAATTGAGCAAGTAAACAGATGATCGAATGAGAGGGTGAGTGGAAGGGAATGGTCGGTCTCAAGGGAGTCTGAGGCTGGAACCTAAGGATGAGCAGGATCGGATGGGGGAAGAATGTAGGATAGAACAGCAGGACAGTCTGGGCCCTGCAATGGGAAATTGTCCGTTCACCCCAGAGAATGAACTGTGCACCTTCTGTATGCTGGTGCTGTCTCAGCCTCCCTCGCAGAGACACAAGTGACAGGTGGACACTGCCTCTACTTACTCATGTGCTGCTGGCACCAAATCCAGGAATGGCTCTTGTCTGTGGGGACATGGGACCAGATCAGCCAGAAGTTGAAAATCCCTTCCCCAAAAAAACCAAACAAAACTCTTTTTGAATCTCAGAGTGAAAAATCCATTAGCTGGTATCAGTCTCTTCAGAATCTCAGTTTCAAACCTGGCAGAGCGTAGAAGATAAAACAATAGGACAGAATAACAGCCTGTGTTCAGTAAGGGCTTACATGAGGTAGGCACCATGTAAAGAGCCTTCTTTGGATGGATTTTCTTTTTTTTTTTTTTTTTTGTAGAGACAGAGTCTCACTTTATGGCCCTCGGTAGAGTGCCGTGGCCTCACACAGCTCACAGCAACCTCCAACTCCTGGGGCTTAAGCGATTCTCTTGCCTCAGCCTCCCGAGCAGCTGGGACTACAGGCGCCCGCCACAACGCCCGGCTATTTTTTGTTGCAGTTTGGCCGGGGCCGGGTCTGAACCCGCCACCCTCGGCACATGGGGCCGGCGCCCCACCGACTGAGCCACAGGCGCCACCCGGATTTTCTTATTCAATCCACATGGCTATCCCTATGCGAGAACAATATTTATGACCACCAATTTCACAGGCAGAACACTTCAGCCCAAAGGAATGCTGGAAGTTTCCAAATTCTCATAGCTAATGGGGACAGAAGACAGGAGATTTGAACCCAGGCAGCTTGACCCCAGTGCATGCACTAACCTTCCCTCCTTATGCCATCTGGGGAAGCCATCCAGCCTTGTTCTAGGAAGGAACTGGAGCCTACAGGGATACCAAGTGAGAGGGTAGCCTCTGACACTAGGTGTTCCTGAGCCCATGCCAGGCCCCATGCTAAGATGCCCTCGTGTCCTGGGACCATCCTCTCCCATCTGCACAAAATGAACAGAGAGGGACTGGCTGGTTGGAAGATGCATGGGTCTGTGTGACTCTGTACCCAGATCTTTTATCCGTTTTCTTCTCCTCTCTCCTGTGAAAAGAAGGAACAACTTGACCTCACCCCACATTACACCCTCAAGCCTTGCATATAGCAGGCGCTCCATAAATGCCCGTTGTCTCAGTGAAGACATAATTGAACAGAAATAAATTGAGGTCTTTCTTCTTTTACATTATTCCAAGAGTAAAAGCACACTTTACCCTCATATATGTTCCCAATGCCCTGATGATGATAAATCTGGAAATTGGTCAGCTGAACCCACCCACCCCCACCACCACACGCAGCCCATTACAGAACAGTCTCCCAGGTTTTCTAAAATGGGCAGTCCACTCCTTCATGTGTACGGTACCGTCTTGGGGTACCTCAGGATTCCTCCAATTTGGGAGGCATTTGGGACAGCAGATTCTCCTGGGGCTGGGGACAAGGAGGACTGGGGACCTCCATGCCTGTGTGGGGAAGCGTCCAGGCAGCCCCAGTCTGCTCAGGGGCCTGCCCCATGTTTCTTCAGTCAGGATGAGTCCCCAGGGAATCTGACCAGGGACCAGGCAGCCATGTGAGGATTTGTCTGGAAAACTTAGTTGGCCCCTCCCTTGGGAACAACCCTTGAAGCTGTCTAGAGATTCCAGAGCTTCTTGAAATACATTCTCCCCACCCAGCCTGCCAGATGCCTAATTTATGGGAGCAGGTAAGGAAAAGGAATGGAGAGAGGGGAATTTGACCCGTTAAAAGGCATTTCCCACAGTGGCAGGTGTCATTTGATGCACCAGCCAGCCTGCACACCTTCTCACCGTGACACTGGAACACTGGTCCTACTGTCCTCTTGCCCAGGAATAGACTAGCTGGGCTCTCAGAAGCCCCCAGACCATTCATAGCAGTAACTTCGGAGGCATGGACCACCATGGCAATAATGTCCCCAGGTGAGTGAGGGGTTGCCCACACCACCTGTTCCTGTTGCCCACATGGAGCCCACATGCCCTGAGCTGGTCCACAGTGGCATTGCTCCCTTGAACCTTCTGGGTCCTTCTTCTGGACATTCAGGACATGAGGTCCTTTCCCTAATTAACTGGAAGCTCCTCAGGTATTTTGCATTTGTGTCAACAAGGCCTGGGCACAGAAGCAGTCCTCAGAAAGTTGAGCCAGGCTGGAGAGCATGGAATTTGTGGGCCTGTTGGTATCTCTCGGGATAACAGTAAAGAATGACTTTTCCAAAAGCTGGGAAGTGGGAACCTCCTACTCCACCCTCTCACATGGCCCAGAAGAGTATAGCAGCTATCATTTCTCTTACAGGGGGTGTACCCGGAGCTTCTGGGCTGCCATCAGTGTTGCAGGAAGACAAGGCCCAACAGAGAGCAAGAGCACCTAAACACCACATTTATAAGAGGAAGGGCTTTATTCACCAGTCGGGAGCTTAAGGCATAGAAGAATTTCAAATGGCTGTGCTCCGAGACTGCCTTGGTCTTTCTCTTTTTATTGACAGTCAAAAGTTCCACCCCACAGTTACCCTTCTCATTCTCCAGTTTGAATCAAGCGGGAAATACTATTCCCGCCCCTACAGAACTACAGGATTTCACAGAACTTGGAAATTTCCAAGTTTCAGGAAATTAAGTTTACAAATTCCTCACCATGGAGAGGACCCTCCATGTGTATCCTGGTGGTCTCCTTGAAAAGACCTGTTCTTCTAGACCTCACCCTTCTCGGCTATCCTCTCTCATCAGCAGTCAGAGGCAGCACGGAAGCTGCAACCTGCCTCCAGATGCCCCATCACAGATAGAGGTCAACACCAAAGCAACAAATTTGGGGTTGCTCTATCTTAATGGGTACCTGGCTGAAGTGTACTAAGTGTCCCTCCTCAGAGTTTTTTGGGCTGCAGAAACCCCAAACTGATCCCAGGGACCTTAGTGAGACCTCCCAGCACTATATTTAGGAGGGTCCCCCACATACCCAGACATATCAGGACAATTGTAAGCTGGCATAGAATAGGGATAGGCCTAGTGTTAGAGAAAAATCTCTGAAAGTGTGAACTAAAATAAAATCTTAAAGCTCCCCCACCCTCACTGACTGATTGACTGGACTCCTTTTGGCCAAGGGGATCCCTAAAAGTGTGTTGCTAGCCTTGAGAAAGGGTATCAGACATTCCTCATCATACCCCGTCCCATTCTTAGAGATGTCCTCTGTGACTCATTAACAGGCCTAAGGCTATGCAAGCCTTCCCTGCAGGTCCTCAATATACACAACAAAACATTTGAGTGGGTCCAGTGTTCTGGGTCCAGTGTTCTGTCTCTGATTAACAGACCCTTTATCTTAAGCATCCCTTTTCCCTGACTCCTGGTCTTTTAGACAGAGCCTAACTCTTTCAGCCAATTGTCAGCTAAAGAATCTTTAAACTCACCTATAACCTGCGGGCTCCTGCTTTCAGATTTTCACCTTTTGGGGCCAAACCAAGGTATGTTTTCCATGTATTGATTTATGACCTCACCAGTAATTTCTGTCTCCCTCAAACGTATACAACCAAATTGTCAACCTACACTCAGCAAGGCCACTTGCTCAAGGCTTCTCGGGTATGGCTCCATGTTGGACTCTTCCAATTTGGCCCAGAAAAACTTCTTTAAATTTTTTTAGAGTATGGTTTCTTCTACATCAAGAGAATGGTCGCCTCACTGGCTCAGTTTCTCATTGGCTCAGTAAACAAACATAAAGTCAATTACACTATCCCAGCTCAGAGGAAAGTTACTTGAGTCAAGGTCAGGAATTCTCACTCTAAAGGGATTCAGAAAAACACAGGGGAGAGTCTCTAAGGCAATTATCTTAATTTTGCAAAATTGCATTTTCTAGAGAGAGAAAAAAGCATTGTCAAGCCCATGATTATGAACTAAAATATTAAACTGATTTATTTCTAATAACATATTTAACTTCTAAGAAGTATCCAGATAAGTTGGGGCATTCTGCACTTCTAAAGAGTCCTGAAGTCATTTGAGAGGCAAATCAAATGTTCATTTAAATAGAATGCCTTGAAAGGAGGGTGCCCTGCAGACCTGGCTTCAAATCTGGCTGTACGGATTACCGGCTGTGTGACCTTACACAAGTTACTTCACCTCTCTGAGGTTGCATGCTCCCATCTGTGAAATGATGCTAATAATAATCGATACTTCATGAAGTTTGATGTTCACACATAGTTCTTAGCACATCATAGGCTCTGAAGACGTGCTGGGTATGTGTTATGTATATATAATTACCTGCTCCCACTGGGATAGTCTACGGAGTGTTCCTGTACAATGCACCACACCACCACATGCTCAAGGCTTCCAGAGACATAGCTGTTCATTTAGTCTGGGAATATGAAAAGGTGAGATTACCTCATTTCTTATTATATAAGAAAAAAAAGCTAGAAAGAAGCCTCTAGTTAAAAGCCAGTCTTCTGACGTTCCCTCATTCATGAAGTTTATCAGTTCCTTCAGTTAACCATGATCCAGGCCTTCAGGAATGTTTTGTCACCTTGAGGTCCACGAGCCATCATTTCACAGCTTGCAAGGAGCTTCTGCATCGGCAAAAACTCCCAGATGAACACAGAGAGCAGAAAACACAGGTGAGAGGCTGGCTTGGAAGGGAGGCTCCCCCTCCACTCCCAAATTCCCCTTCTTGCACCTGAGGGCCTGGCAATGCAATAAGCCAAGCTTCACATACAAACAGACCTCTGCGCAAGTTGTCGCTGCGGTGCCAGTGGGGCAGGAAACAGCTCCTCTGAGCCTCAGTTTCCCCTTCTGTAAAATGGGGATAATGACATCTGTCCGAATGAATAAATGAACTTGGGCCTAATGCTGTGAGGCCGAGACCACAAAGACTGTGCCCAGAGACTTAGTCCTTGCTGCCATTACACTGCAAGATGCTGATGAAATTCCTTTGACAGGAGGTCTCCAGCTCACAGAAGTGGCTTTGGGGGAACTTCCAGCTGGACAACACACTCCTGGAAAACAGAAGACTTCCTGTCTGGGTGAAATGAGTGGAGTAGGTGCACACACCAAGGTGGATCTGAAAACACCTCGTCTGTTCAGAGAGACACGGGACACTGCTTCTGCTCCTATGCCCCAAAAAGCATGCCCCTGCTGCCATGTTTTCTGAAATTCTCAGAGACTGCCTGATATGCTCTGTAAGATATCCTGGATTTTAAATACAGGAGAGGTTTTTGGTTTTGGTCAATTTTTTTTTTGTTTATTTTGTTTTTCTTTTACTAATGGAGCAATGAAAAGGTGTCCTGGGGCCCCAGCTCTGAAGCAGAGAACTAGACCAGTGATGTCTCCATGCTTCCCCTCCCCCCATTTGTGGGCTTCTGGGGATTCTGCTATCCCCAGGACCCAGTATGGTTCCTAAGAACACCACACCCAAAGCTCAGAAGTTCCAGCAGAGCCTGTTGAGCTTTAGCCAAAACAAAAATGTGGGTGCCATTGCTGCGGAGAGGCTGTCATTTACTGGTCTAAGGAGGCAAGAGCAGCCAGCATCCCCAGTAGAGGACCAGGTGAGAGGAGGGAGAAGGCAAGCAGGAGGGGAGAGTGGGGAAATAAGAAGGAAAAGAGAGGGCAGAAGGGACATGAGATACAGGAATGAATCCAAAAACAGGGGACTGACACCTGGGGAGTTAAGGAAGAGACACCAAGATTCGCAGAGTTTTGGGGGGATGAAGGGGTAGAGCTGCACCTACTTCTGAAAGGGGACAGGCCTGAGTACAGGTGAGCCTGTGGCAGTGAATCGTGTTCACATGTGTGTCTGTGGCACATCTGCACACAGGCTCCTCTTGTCTCTGGCCAATGACCTCTCCTCCCAACTCAGCTCTCTGAGCCCAAGGGAAAGTCCCCCGTTGGCCCCACAGTTCTCTACACAGCTCCTGATCAATCCCCAGCCTGTTTCTAGGAATGTGCCCACCAAACAATGACAACTACAAGCAAAAAACAGCCAGGCATTGTGGCGGGCACTTGTAATCCCAGGTACTTGGGAGGCCGAGGGAAGAGTAATCACTTAAGTCCAGGAGTTTGAGCTTGCTCTGAAGGTGATGCCACAGTTCTCTACCCAGGGCAACAGCTGCAGACTCTGTCTCAAAAGAAATATAAAGAAACAAAAAGAAAACTGTGGTGTTATAATAATAGTGCATAAAACATTTTAATTGTGCTATAAAATTGGAAAGACAATAAAATTTTATACAAAAGTGATGTTAAGTTAAACCATTTTAATGTACCTTGTAAATAAATAAAATAAAACAACATATCTCCTCAAAACAAGACAAACAAAACTCCACATACCTATCAATTCTCTCAATAAATGTGAATGGCTTGAATTTCCTGCTACAGAGGCACAGGATGGCTGACTACATAAATGTATACATCTTCTGACTCCAAGAAATGCACATAACCTCTAAGGATAAAATGTGACTCAAGGGGAAGGGATGCAAAACAATATTTCAGGCAAATGGAAATCAGAAAAAAGCAGGGGTTGCAATCTTATTTACAGATAGAATTGGTTTTAAACAAAGAAAAATATCAAAAAACAACAATGGACTCTACATACTGGTCACGGGAACTACACAACATGAAGAGATTACAATTGTTAACACCTGTCCACTCAATCTAAATGCTCCTAAGTATAAAAAAAGAATGGTAAATAATCTGAACAATATGATATCTTCAAGCTCCATAATAATTGGAGATTTCAATGTCCCTCTGACATTACTGGACAGATCCTTCAAGCAGAAACTAAACAAAGAAGTAATCTAGAACAAGTGGACTTAATTAACAAATACAGAACTTTTCATTCAATAAAACTCAATACACATCTTTCATTATCAGCCCATGGATTATCCTGCAAAATTGATCATATATTAGGATACAAATAAAATCTCAAAAAAAATAAAAAAATAGAAATTATACCACATATCTTCTCATGCCGTCACAGAATAAAAATAGAACTCAACACCAACATAAATACTCAAATCCACATAAAGTCATTGAAGTGAAACAACCTTTTGATGAAAGACAGTTGTATTAAGGATGAGATTAAGGAGTAAATCATTAGATTTTTTGAACAAAATGATAATGATAGGCACAGGCTACTGAAACCTGTGGGATACTGCAAAGACAATCCTAAGAGGGAAATTTATAGCATTAGATGTCCTCACCTAGAAAACAAACACAGAGAAAGCAAGTTAATAACCTAATGGGCCATCACAAGGAAATGGAAAATACAATAAAATCCCAAACCAACCAAAAAACAAACAAAAAAGAAATATATAGCTAAAACTAGAGAAGAATGAAATGAAATTAGAAATTAAGAATTATTCAGAAGATCCGTGAAACAAAAATATTTGTAATTTGAAAAGATTGGTAAAATTCATAAATGATTGCCAGAACGCAGAAAAGCAAGATAAATAACTTCAATCAGAAACAAAAAAGGGGGAAATAAGAGATACCACAGAAATACACAAGATCCTCCACAATTACTACAAACCACTTTAAGCCCAGAAATCTGAAAATGTAGAGGAAATAAACCAAAACTAGAATCACACCACCTTCCTAAACTCAATATGAAAGATCAGAAATTTTGAATAGACCTATATCAGGCACTAACATTACATCAAAAATACAAAATTTTTTAAAATAGAAAAGTCCTGGACCAGAAGCTTTCACACCATAATTCTACCAAACTATATTGAATAATCTCAACACAACATAGAGAAGAAAGGAATCCTTCCTAACACATTCTACAAAGAAAATGTCCAAAACTTGATTCCGAAACTTGATTCCAAAACTAGGATAGCAGCCAACAAATACAAAAAAACTATTAGTCCAATATCATTAATGAGTATTGAGACAATAATATCCAATAAGATCTAAGCAAACAGGATAAACTACACATTAAAAAATTACACATCATAACCGAGTAGCCTGTATCCCAGGGGTGCAAGGTTAGTTCAACATAGATTAATCCATAAATGTAATTCATCACATAAAAAATATCAAAAGTGAAAACCAAACAATTGTCTCAATTGTATGTCTCAATGCAGAAAACCTATTTGACAAAATCCTGCATCCTTTTTGTGAGACGAACACTTAAGAAAATAGTAATAGATGGGACATTTTCTAAACTGATAGAGCCCATCTACCACTAACCCACAGCCAATATCATATTGAATGCAGTAAAACTGAAGGCATTTCCACTTACCACTGAAACCAAACATGGATGTCTACTGTCACCACTGCCATTCAATATAGGTCTGGTAGTCTCAGCTAATGCAATCAGGCAAGAGAAAACGATCAAGGGTATTCAAATGGGAACAGTGAAGGGAAAATCTTGTTCTTTGTAGATGACATGATCTTATACCTGGAAGGCCCCTGGGACGCAACTATACAGCTATTAGAGGAGATCAAAAAATACAGTAACGTCTGGATATGCAGAATCAATGTCCAAAAATTAGTTGCCTTCATAACATACCAATAATTGGCTGAGAGTCAAATCAAAGACCTAATGTAATTCACAGTAGCTCCAAGGAAAATTATATACCTTGTAATATATCTAACAATGTATGTGAAGGATCTCTATAAAGACAATTATGAATTCCCAAGAAAAGAAATGGCAGAAGATGCTAAAAAATGAAAAAAATATTATAATCATCATGGCTGGGAAGAGTCAACCTAGTTACAATGTCCATACTACCCGAAGTGATCTGCAGAATTAACGCAATTCCCATGAAAACACCAAGTCATATTTAAAGAACTTCAAAAAATGGTACTTTGTTTCATATAAAACCAGAAAAACAAACAAACAAACAACAACAAAAAAAAACGAGCGAATACAATTCTTAGGGAAAAAGAATTTGTATTGCGGTATCCATTACATCTGGAGGCATCACATTACCAGACTTCAATTTGTACTACAAGTCTATAGTTATCAAAATAGTGTTGGGTGGGCAAAAAATAGAGATATACACCTATTGAATAGAATAGAGAACCTAGGGATGAACCCAGCCACATATCATCATCTGATCTTTGATAAACCAAACAAAAGCACTGAAGAAAAGAATAACTATTTAATAAATGGTGCTTAGAGAACTAGGTAGCCACATGTAGAAGATTGAAATTGGATCAGTACCTCTTACCACTGACAAAAATTGAGTCCTGCTGTATAAAAGATTTACATTTAAGACACAAAACCAAAAATTCTAACAGAAAGTTGAAGAAAACTCTTGACAAATAGACCTGGGAAAAGATTTTATGAACCAGACTTCCTTGGCAGTTGCGGAAACATCAAAAATAAATAAATCATATGTCATTAAGCAAAAAATCTTCTGCATAGCTAAAGGTACCACAGCTAAAGCAAAGAGACAGCTTTCAGAATGGGCAATGTATTTGCATGCTATGAATCTGACAAAAAGCTGATGACTGGAATCTACTGAGAACTCAAATTAATCAACAAAAAGAGCAAACAACCCCATTCATGAGATGGGAAGAAACCTGAAAAGAAACTTCACTGATGATGACACGTGAATAGCCAAAAAACACATAAACAAAGACTCATTGTCCCTAATCATCAGAGAAATGCAAATCAAAACCTCTACAGATATTGCCTAATTCCAGTGAGGTCAGCACATAATATAAAATCCGAAATCTGCAGATGTTGGCGTGGATGTAGAGAGAAAAGAACACGTTTGCACTTCTGGTGGTAATGCAAACCAATTCAACCTCTATGGAAAGAAGTATGGAGAATTCTCAAACAACTAAAAGTGTACCTTCCATTTGATCTCAGAATCCCATTACTAGGTATCTATGCAGAAGAAAAACAATTATTTAACCATAAGGACATTTATACCAGAATGTTTATTGCATCTCAGTTCACAATTGCCAAGACATGGAAGAAAACCAAGTGCCCATCAACTCCTGAATAAATTAAACTGTGGTACATGTATAGCATGGAACACTATTCAGATAGAAGAAAAGATGGAGACTTTACATTTTTTGTGTTTACTTAGATGAAGTAGAAACACATTCTTCTGAGTAAAGAATATAAAATTGTAAATTTGTAATGTAACAGTGTACTACAAAAACACTATTATCTGAACTTACTACAAGATTACATGTTATAACAGATAATACAGAAAACATGTCCCACTGGAACAAAATAAATCTTTAGGAATTAACCCTTGAGAAATGGAGGTCTTTGCATTTTCAAAAAAGCATTAAAAATAACCATCTTAAACATACACTACATGTAAATAATTACACAGAGAATAAAAATCATCAAAATTATGCCTGAGGAAACTGAGATATTGACAAAGAGATAAAAACTATACAATGTACCCAATTTAAATTGCAGACCTGAAAAATTTAATACCTTAGTTGAAATATTTACTATGCATTACAATAGCAGAATCAATGAATCAGAAAAAAAAAGAAAAAAGAAGACATATTTGTTGTACAGATTGATTCACGGAAACAAAATTTTAAAAAGGAAAACTGAAAGTAGAGTATAAAACTGACTAGACACAATCAAGTTGATCAATACATTTAAGAAAGGAATCCTAGAAGGAGAATACAGAGAGAAATGATACAAAGGTTATCTGAGAAACAAAAGAGCTGAGAACTTGAAATTTGCTCTTACTTAAGAACAGAAGAAAAATGAACGAAATAAGCTGAATCAGAAATGAAAAGGGTAACATTGCAGAAATACATACTGCAGAAATAAACACCATCCATGAATACTAGATAAATCACTATACACATAATGTAGAAAACAGACATTTTCAGACATACAGTTGGATGATGGTTTGCCTTGCTACCATATTAATGTTGATATGTTGAATTTCTTTTCAAACATATCATTTTAAAAATTATAAGCATTTGTTATTAAGTTCACAGAAACGAAATTATGTTCAAATTCTCAGGAATTAAGGACTAATGATAACATTGTCAGTTATATTTAATTTTTTTTTTTTTTTTCAGTTTTTGGCCAAGACTGGGTTTGAACCCGCCACCTCCGGCATATGGGGCTGGTGCCACAGGCGCCACCCATTTATATTTAAATTTTGATGGCAAGTTTGTTACCTCACTTGAGGGGGGCCTTCCCCTTCCCCTGAGTTCTGAGAGACTACAATATGTATAATAAAACATTAATAATTTCAAAATTTTCATTAAAAAAATCATCCATGAATACTAGATAAATCGCTATGCACATAATCTAGAGAACAGAGAGAAAATAGAAAAGGTCCTAGAAACACACAACCTCCAACACTTAACCAGAAAGAAATAAAACTGAGTAGACCAAAAAAAAAGAAAGAAAAGTGAGATTAAAACAGTAAGGAAAAATCTAGTCAAAAAAGAGAAGCCCTGCACAAGATATGTTCATAACTGAATTCTGTCAAACCTACAATGAATACTCGGCACATATAACGTAGAAATTACTCCATAATATTGAGAAAAAGGGAAACCTTCCTAACTCATTCTACCCACTGCTGACACTGGAGAGTGACAGGGCAGGTGTGGATAATGCTAAAACCTTGAGCTGGCTGACACCAAAGGGAGCCAAGCTTGGAGCAGCCTCACAGTATCCCATTATGTTAATGCTTCTGACTCTAGCAGTTGGAACTACCCCAGGGCTGACTTCCTTGGACACATGGGCAGAGGTGAGCAGATTATGCCTACCACACTGCCCCATCTGTAGCTGCAGGAAACTGTTTGGATGGCAGAGTCTTCCCTGACTCCCCACCTCATAGTCTGGCATAAGCTTCAGGAATTTGCCTCTACCACCCCTATGGGGATTCACCTCTCATACAGTTAGCTACCAAGCCCAGAATAACATCAATGAATCAGGAAAACAAGCCTGGATCTCTTTGGCAACTAGCTGATAACATCCCACCCCTACCACATGCAGAATACAGAGTACTGGGTTTTTTTTTTCCTCTCTTAACCAATAAGTGCCACCTATTGTCATTAGGAAGAAAAGTTTTTTTCTTTGTATTTTACTTTTCCAAATCCTGGAGCATTACTTATGGACCACGAAATACATGTATTTTTTAATTTTTTTCCTTTTTTTGTTAATTTATTGTGTGTTTTTTCTTTTTTAACATACTTTTTCTATTTTCTTCTCCATTTCCTTTTCCTTTTTATTTTTTTTATTTTTCTACTTTTCTCAACTTTCATAAATATCTTAAGTAACCATCAAGACAATCTCTCTCTTTTGAGTGTGTTTTGTGTTTGGTTTTTTTGGAAGACCATTTCTCTAAGGCCTCCATGGCAGTGTTGCAGCAATGGTCTGGCTCATGGTGGCCTTCAACACTTGGATTTGGAAATCCCTGGTCCTGCTTTGACCTCCTGAGGGGTTGCAACTGCTGTTCCTCACTAAGATGCATGTTTTTGTTTGTTTGTTTGTTTTTACTGTATTTGATGGAAGTAGGGTCCCACTCTGGATCAGGCTGGTCAGAATCATCTAACTTTGGGTAATACACCTGCACCTGTCCTGGAGCCCCCAGATCACTGATATTGTTGGTATGCTTCACTATGCATGGCCTGTTACAATTATCATCATTAGCTTTCTTCTTTTTATCTCTCATTTTCTCATTCTTTTACTCTCCTTCCTTTTCATTTCTTAATCCTGGTACCAAAAGGCAACTTTAATCTCAAAGCACAGAAACAAAGAGGCTTAAGGAGAACTAGGAAGTGCAAAAAGTTAAGTAGTGGAAGGAAATAACAAGAAGTAACAACACATGCAGAGGATCCAACAAATAAAAATTATATCAACTTGAAAAACTAGAATAGACCAATCCTGAAAGGGATTACCAAGCTGCTATCAAAGATGAAAAGAAAAAAAGAATTTAGATTATAGATGTCCAAAGTGATGAAGAGAATTAAAGGGCAAGTGGAAAGTCACCAAACAGAAATAAAAAAACTGACCCAAGAAACAATCAAAAGACATGATGAAATTAAAAGAGTTCAAAGTATTGAAGGAGTCATTCAAGGAGTTTAAAAATGCAAAAGAAAATTTCAATAACAGCATAAACCTTGAAGAAGAAAGAATCTTAGAACTTGAAGACAAGGGTCTTGAGCTACCTCAGTTATTTAATGAGGCAGAAAAGAGGAAAGGTTAGGTGTGATGGCACACGCCTGTAATCCTAGCACTCTGTGAGGCCAAGGAGGGTGGATTGCTTGAGCTCACAGGCTTGAGACCAGCCTGAGCCAGAGTGAGCCTCATCTCTAAAAATAGGCATTGTGGCGGGCGCCTGTAGTCCGAGCTACTTGGGAGGCTGAGGCAAGAGGATTGCTTGAGCCCGAGAGTTTGAGGTTCCTATTAGCTATGACACCACGGCACTCTACCTCAGGTGACAAAGTAACATTCTATCTCAAAAAACAAAACAAACAAACAAATACAAGAGAGTAAAACAATAGCAATCCTAGCAATTATGGGATTCTATAAAGTATATAAACATAGAAATTATAGGCACAGAAGACCTATTGGAGGATATCATAAATGAAAAATGTTTAAGTATTACCAAAGATTCACAGATACTCCGTTGATAAATATCAAATCCCAGTTTATCTCAATTCAAACAGAGCATCTTCTAGACACATTGTAAAAAACTTGGCCAAAATGAAATAGAAAATTTTGAAGGCCACCAGGAATAAGCAACAGTTGACCTACAAGGGCAATTCCATCAGAGAGACAGCAGATTTCTCAGCTGAAAAACAACAAGCTAGAATAGATAGGACTCTCGTTTTCAATATACTCAAACACAACAACTTCCTGCCTAGGATTCTGTATTCTACAAAACTAAGTTGCATATTCAATGGATATATCAAATGTTTTCCTTGCAAGCAATCATTGAAGAAATTTGCCACTATAAGACCACCTGTCCAGGAAGTATTCCAGAGTAATATTACACATCGAACATAACAATGTACCACAAGCAAAGACACACAGAAATTAAAGGTCAAAGCCTAGCTTCCTCAATGGTACAAGTGATAAATGTAGGTGGCAACCTTCACAAAAGAAGACAAACACAAATCCATCATAGTTATTAATTTCTCAATAAATGTGAATGGCTTGAATTACCCATTGATGAGACACAGACCAGATGACTGGATCAAAAGCACAAGCCAACTATATGCTGTCCTCAGGTAACATATCTAACAGCTAAGGACAAAACAAGACTCAGGGTGAGGGATTATAAATCAATATTTCACGCAGATGAAAATCAAAAGAAAGCAGGGGTCGCAATTTCAAAATACATTGGGCTTTAAACACAAAAGATAAGGAATGATAAAAATAAAGTACTCTATTTTCTTGTCAAGGGAACAATACCAGAAGACATCTCAATCCTAAGTATTTATGCACCCAAATTAATTAAATGTTTCCAGATTTACAAAATGAACTCTAACAAGTTTGAACAATATAATATCCTATAACAGCATAATTTCTGGGGTCTTCACACCCTATTGGACAGACCCTCCAAACACAAACTGAGCAACGAAACAATCGACTTTAACATGACGCTACAAAGCATACCACCCCGATATTACCAAATACACATTCTTTTCATTAGCTCATGAATAATTTTCCAAAACTGACCACATCCTAGGACACAAATCAAACCTCGACTAATTTAAAAGAATAGAAGAAAAACCCCATCTCTAAAACTATTGTGGTGAGCACCTGTAATCCCAGCTACTTGGGAGCCTGAGAAAAGAGAATCACTTGATCTTAAGGTTTTGAAGTTACTTTGAGGTACAATACCACGGCACTCTACCAACGATGACAAAGTGAGAATATGTCTCAAAAAAAAAAAATCTTTTATGTGATGGACTTTCCTTTCCTTCGCCAAGATATGTAGGTTAATACAAAGGATTCGATTTGCCTTTCTCTGATGATTAAAGATGCTAAGATGCGCGGGGCACCACCCAGAAAGGTGACTCCGCTGGGTCCCTAGCCCGGATTTTCTCATGCTGGATGCGGCATCCACCAC
The DNA here is from genome assembly GCF_027406575.1 of Nycticebus coucang. Taxonomy (NCBI): domain Eukaryota; kingdom Metazoa; phylum Chordata; class Mammalia; order Primates; family Lorisidae; genus Nycticebus; species Nycticebus coucang. The sequence goes on along the minus strand of NC_069805.1, from coordinate 28,996,029 downwards.
ATCAGGCAATCGCCACTCTTCAGGAGCCTCTCCGCCTGGGGCTCCACGCTCCATTGCCGACTCCTGCCCTGAGGTGCGCGCCTGCAAAAGACCAGTCTGGAGAGGAGCGGCCGGGCAGTGCCAAGAATCTTTTGGGAAGCTTTGATAATTCGGTTAATATATGCGGGAGGGGAGACAAGATGGCGGACTGAAGCCAGCTTTCAACAAAGGCTCCCGTCCAGAAGGAGAGTTAAGGGACAGGAATTTAGTAAGTATCCTGGTGGACTTGAGCCTCACCAACAGAGAAGGCTGAAGAACGCACATCAACACTGCTGAGGCAAGTTGTGATCACAAGGACGCAAACAAAAGGTACAAAATCCACCACCAAGCGGACGGGAGTCCCCCTCCCCGATGAGACTGGCTCTGTAGCCCCACAATTGAACAAGTGGGCAGAAATTAAAGCCCCTCCCACTACACTCCACGGGAGAGACCTTCTAAAAACTGGACCTCCCTCCCCTACTGGGGTGCCGTGGCGTTCTCCTGCCGGACATAGGGCTGAATAAAACTTTGGGAATCCTTTGCCGGCAACCCTGAATCCCCGGCGCTCCCCTCCCGCCCACTGAGGTCTGGAGGCCTGTCCCCCAGGACTTCGGATCCTTGGGTGATTTATCAAGGGGAGAGGACAGTCCCCGAGTTGCGACTGGTCAGCATTGACTCTGAGGCGCGCCGAGTGAGGAGAGGGCACCGGGCTGAGGGGGAGTCACGCCTCGCGGCACTTCCCTGTGGTGCAGTGCAGCAACCCTCCCCGGGCATAGGGGACCCAAGACTGAATCAGACTCTGGCCTCCCCGCTGAGAGCTGAGAACCCCTACTCTCACTCGGGGTCTGAGGGCCTATCCCCCAGGAGTTCGGCTCCTTGGGTGATTTCTCGAGGGGAGTGCACAGTGCCTGAGCTGCGTCAGGTCAGCGCTGACTCTGGGACACGTGAGCGAGGAGAGGGCACTCCGCTGAGGGGAAATCAAGCCTTGGCGGCACTTCCCTGCAGTGCAGTGCAGGAGCCCTCCCCGGGCACAAGACTGAATAAGACTCTGGCCTCCCCGCTGAGAGCTGAGAGCCCCTACTCTCACTCGGGGTCTGAGGGCCTATCCCTCCGGAGTTCGGCTCCTTGGGTGATTTCTCGAGGGGAGTGCACAGTACCTGAGCTGCGTCAGGTCAGCGCTGACTCTGGGATACGTGAGCGAGGAGAGGGCACTCTGCTGAGGGAAAATCAAGCCTTGGCGGCACTTCCCTGCGGTGCAGTGCAGGAGCCCTCCCCGGACCGTAGTATTGCGTGAAACTGAATGAAACTCTAGCTTCCCCCCGCCCCACTCCCAATCCGGGTCTGGGGGCCCATCCCCCAAGAGTTCTGATTCTTGGGGGATCTCTTAAGGGGTGTGGACCCAGCACAAACTGCGGCCGCTCAGTGCTGACTCTGGGGCGCGGGACAGAGGAGAAAAGGGTCGCCTGAGTGCCCACACCAGAGCAGCAGTTCCCTGGAGGTAGATCAACAGCCGTTTTTTCTTTAACGGCAGAACGCTCACTTCTGGATATTCTGAGGCCACACCCCCTGTCTCCCTGGGCAACCAGAGGAGGCCACCGGTGACACGGCTCACAAACTCGGGAAGCTTCCAGGGCGGGGCCGACCCAGAGAGGTGTTCAGACGCAATTCTCCAGCAGCAAAGACGTTTGAACTCAAAACAGCCCGTCTCCTGTAGGCGACGACAGGAACAGAGACAGAACCTCACAAAGTTGTCTGTTCTGTTCTGTTCTGTTAGCAGCATCCATCAGGGACGGGGCTAAGCCTGAGTGAACACCTCCTTCCCATCACCTGCATCAAACACTCAAAGATGTCAGGCCCCATCTCCTCCTGCTAGATAGCAGCAGTCTGCGGGGGCCTGGCAGACTTCCTCGCGATTCAGGCAGGTGCAAACCCCTGGAGTGTCTGTTCACTGCAGGCAACTGGGTTAGCCATCTGCAGAGATACCAGTGACTGGGTCCGACGGAGGGGCAAAGTGGGGAAGGAGACGTCAACCTTCCCAGACTGCTCTGTTTGCGGGGTGGCTCCTCCTGACTCCACGCTGCACTGGGGTGAGCTGTCTCAGAGGAGTCACCAGGCCCCTGTGATCCAGTTCCCAGAGACCTCTTGAACCCTTCCACCTGAGACAAGTGCCGATTGAGACAGTTGATTCGGACCTTTTGAACTGGGCTAATAGACTGAGGACTTTTCAGGTGGTGCCCTGGGTGTGCGATTGTAGGAAGGTTTGATTCTCCTTTTCCAACTGGGGCCAGAGGTGGGCAGGCGGGGTGACTTAATTGCTGATTTTTCCACACAGCTGAGACTTCAAGCCAGAGTAGAAGTTGCAATAGGATCGAACAGAAACCAGCTGAAAACAAGACAGAACCACTTTGCTCCACCACACCAGACAGGGCCCCAGTTTCTCAGGCCACAACACTGTACGGGCCCTCGATAAAACCCCAGGGGAAAAACCAAAGGGAGTAAACCATGGGGCGGAATCAGCGGAAAAACTCTGGTAACATGAATAACCAGAATAGATCAACCCCCCCAAGAAAAGATACGGCAGATGTGATTGAAGATCCCATTCATAAACAACTGGCTGAGATGTCAGAAGTCGAATTCAGAATTTGGTTTGCAGACAAGATTAATAAAATGGAATTAGGAATTCGAGGAGAAATTCAAAAACTGTCTCAAGAATTTAACGAATTTAAAGACAAAACCACCAAAGACTTAGACACACTGAAACAAGAACTTACAGCCCTCAAAGATATGAAAAATACAGTAGAATCCCTCAGTAACAGAATGGAGCAAGCAGAAGAAAGGATTTCTGACATTGAAGATAAAGTCTTCGAACGCTCCCAATCTCCCAAAGAGGAAGAGAAATGGAGAGCAAAAACGGATCACTCACTCAGAGAGCTCTCAGATAATTCGAAAAAAAATAACATAAGGGTTATAGGAATTTCGGAGGCTGATGACGTGGCAGCCAAGGGCACAGAGGCCCTTCTACATGAAATTATGAAAGAAAATTTTCCAGACATGCCTAGAGAATCTGAAATTCAGATAGCAGACAGCTTCAGAACCCCAGCACGATTCAACCCCAAAAAGCCATCTCCCAGACATATCATAACTAGCTTCACTAAAGTTAACATGAAAGAGAAGATTCTCAAAGCAGCCCGGCGAAAGAAAACTATAACGTACAAAGGTAAGAATATTAGAATAACTGCAGATCTCTCTGCTGAAACTTTTCAAGCAAGAAGAGGCTGGTCATCAACTTTTAATCTCCTAAAGCAAAAAAACTTTCAACCCAGGATCTTGTATCCAGCTAATCTGAGTTTCATCTATGATGGAGAAATTAAATACTTCAATGACATTTATATGTTGAAAAAATTTGCCATAAGTAAACCAGCTCTTCAGGATGTTCTCAGACCTATCCTCCACAATGACCAACCCAATCCTATACCACAAAAGTAAACTCACTCAGAAACTTCGGATCAAACTCCAACTTCCACACTGGCGAAAGGATTAAAAATGTCCACTGCACCTTTGAAAAACTCGATACCCAAAATTCCACCAGACTTATCCTTACTCTCCATCAATGTGAATGGCTTAAACTGTCCTCTAAAGAGGCATAGGTTAGCTGACTGGATACAAAAACTTAAGCCAGATATTTGTTGCATACAAGAGTCACATCTCAACTTAAAAGACAAATACAGACTCAGGGTGAAAGGATGGTCATCCATATTTCAGGCAAATGGTAATCAGAAAAAAGCAGGTGTTGCAATTTTATTTGCAGATACAGTAGGCTTTAAACCATCAAAAGTAAGGAAGGACAAGAATGGTCACTTCATATTTGTTAAGGGTAATACTCAATATGACGAGATCTCAATTATTAATATCTATGCACCCAACCAGAATGCACCTCAATTTATAAGAGAAACTCTAACAGACATGAGTAACTTGATTTCCTCCAGCTCCATAATCGTTGGAGATTTCAACACTCCCTTGGCAGTGTTGGATCGATCCTCCAGAAAGAAGCTGAGCAAAGAAATCTTAGATTTAAACCTAACCATCCAGTATTTAGATTTAGCAGACATCTACAAAACATTTCATCCTAACAAAACTGAATACACATACTTCTCATCAGCCCACGGAACTTACTCCAAAATTGATCACATTTTAGGTCACAAGTCTAACCTCAGTAAATTTAAAGGAATAGAAATTATTCCATGCATCTTCTCGGACCATCATGGAATAAAACTTGAATTGAGTAACAACAGGAATCTGCATACCCATACAAAAACATGGAAGTTAAATAACCTTATGCTGAATGATAGCTGGGTCAGAGATGAGATTAAGAAAGAAATCACCAATTTTTTGGAACAAAATGACAATGAAGACACAAGCTATCAGAACCTCTGGGACACTGCAAAGGCAGTTCTAAGAGGGAAATTTATAGCACTGCAAGCCTTCCTCAAGAGAACGGAAAGAGAGGAAGTTAACAACTTAATGGGACATCTCACGCAACTGGAAAAGGAAGAACATTCCAACCCCAAACCCAGTAGAAGAAAAGAAATAACCAAAATTAGAGCAGAATTAAATGAAATTGAAAACAAAAGAATAATACAACAGATCAATAAATCAAAAAGCTGGTTTTTTGAAAAGGTCAATAAAATAGATAAACCTCTGGCCAACCTAATCAGGAAAAAAAGAGTAAAATCTCTAATATCATCAATCAGAAACAACAAAGACAAAATAACCACAGACTCATCAGAAATCCAAAAAATCCTTAATGAATATTACAAGAAACTTTATTCTCAGAAATATGAAAATCTGAAGGAAATAGACCGATACTTGGAAGCACGCCACCTTCCAAGACTTAACCAGAATCAAGTGGAAATGTTGAACAGACCCATATCAAGTTCAGAAATAGCATCAACTATACAAAACCTCCCTAAAAAGAAAAGCCCGGGACCAGATGGTTTCACGTCAGAATTCTACCAAACCTTTAAAGAGGAATTAGTACCTATATTACTCAACCTGTTCCAAAATGTAGAAAAAGAAGGAAGACTACCCAACATGTTCTATGAAGCAAATATCACCCTGATCCCCAAACCAGGAAAAGACCCAACAAGAAAAGAAAATTATAGACCAATATCACTAATGAATATAGATGCAAAAATATTCAACAAGATCCTAACAAACAGAATCCAGCAACACATCAAACAAATTATACATCATGACCAAGTTGGTTTTATCCCAGGGTCTCAAGGCTGGTTCAATATACGTAAATCTATAAATGTAATTCAGCACATAAACAAATTAAAAAACAAAGACCATATGATTCTCTCAATTGATGCAGAAAAAGCTTTTGATAATATCCAGCATCCCTTCATGATCAGAACACTCAAGAAAATTGGTCTAGAAGGGACTTTTCTTAAACTGATAGAGGCTATCTACAGCAAACCCACAGCCAATATCATATTGAATGGAGTTAAATTGGAATCATTTCCACTCAGATCAGGAACCAGACAAGGCTGACCATTGTCTCCATTGCTTTTCAACATTGTAATGGAAGTTTTAGCCACCGCAATTAGGGAAGAAAAGGCGATCAAGGGTATCCATATAGGGTCAGAAGAGATCAAACTCTCGCTCTTCGCAGATGATATGATTGTGTATCTGGAAAACACTAGGGACTCTACTACAAAACTCCTAGAAGTGATCAAGGAATACAGCAGCGTCTCAGGTTACAAAATCAACATTCATAAATCGGTAGCCTTTATATACACCAACAACAGTCAAATTGAAAAAGCAGTTAAGGACTCTATCCCATTCACAGTAGTGCCAAAGAAGATGAAATATTTGGGAATTTACCTAACAAAAGACGTGAAAGATCTCTATAAAGAGAACTATGAAACTCTAAGAAAAGAAATAGCTGAAAATGTTAACAAATGGAAAAACATACCATGCTCATGGCTAGGAAGAATCAACATTATCAAAATGTCCATACTACCCAAAGCAATATATACTTTCAACGCACTCCCTATTAAAGCTCCACTGTCATATTTTAAAGATCTTGAAAAAACATTACTTCGTTTTATATGGAATCAGAAAAAACCTCGAATAGCCAAGACATTACTCAGAAATAAAAACAAAACAGGAGGAATCACAATACCAGAACTCAGACTTTACTACAAATCGATAGTGATCAAAACAGCATGGTATTGGCACAAAAACAGAGAAGTAGATATCTGGAATAGAATAGAGAACCAAGAGATGAATCCAGCTACTTACCGCTATTTGATTTTTGACAAGCCAATTAAAAACATTCAGTGGGGAAAAGATTCCCTATTTAACAAATGGTGCTGGGTGAACTGGCTGGCAACCTGCAGAAGACTGAAATTGGACCCACACCTTTCACCATTAACTAAGATAGACTCTCATTGGATTAAAGATTTAAACTTAAGACATGAAACTATAAAAATACTAGAGGAGAATGCAGGGAAAACCCTTGAAGAAATTGGTCTGGGTGAGTATTTCATGAGGAGAACCCCCCGGGCAATTGAAGCAGCTTCAAAAATACACTACTGGGACTTGATCAAACTAAAAAGCTTCTGCACAGCTAAGAACACAGTAAGCAGAGCAAGCAGACAGCCCTCAGAATGGGAGAAGATATTTGCAGGGTATAACTCTGACAAAGGTTTAATAACCAGAATCCACAGAGAACTCAAACGCATCAGCAAGAAAAAAACTAGGGATCCCATCGCAGGCTGGGCAAGGGATTTGAAGAGAAACTTCTCTGAAGAAGACAGGCGCACGGCCTTCAGACATATGAAAAAATGCTCATCATCTTTAATCATCAGAGAAATGCAAATCAAAACTTCTTTGAGATATCATCTAACTCCAATGAGACTAGCCTATATCACAAAATCTCAAGACCAGAGATGTTGGCGTGGATGCGGAGAAAAGGGAACACTTCTGCACTGCTGGTGGGAATGCAAATTAATACATTCCTTTTGGAGGGATATATGGAGAACACTCAGAGATCTAAAAATAGATCTGCCATTCAATCCTGTAATTCCTCTGCTGGGCATATACCCAGAAGACCAAAAATCACAACATAACAAAGATATTTGTACCAGAATGTTTATTGCAGCCCAATTCATAATTGCTAAGTCATGGAAAAAGCCGAAGTGCCCATCGATCCACGAATGGATTAATAAATTGTGGTATATGTATACCATGGAATACTATGCAGCCTTAAAGAAAGATGGAGACTTTACCTCTTTCATGTTTACATGGATGGAGCTGGAACATATTCTTCTTAGTAAAGTATCCCAAGAATGGAAGAAAAAATACCCAATGTACACAGCCCTACTATGAAACTAATTTGGGACTCTCACATGAAAGCTATAACCCAGCTACAACTTAACAATAGGGGGAAGTGGGAAAGGGGGGGTGGGCAGAGGGAGGGGAATCGGTGGGATCACACCTGTGGTGCATATTACAGGGGTATTTGCGAAATTTGGTAAATGTAGAATATAAATGTTTTGGCACAGTAACTGAGATAACGCCGGAAAGGCTATGTTAACCACTGTGATAAAAATGTGTCAAATGGTTTATGAAGTGAGTGTATGATGCCCCATAATCATATCATTGTATACACTTATGATTTAATAAAAAAATTAAAAAAAAAAAAAAAAAAGAATAGAAATTGTACCTTGTAGCTTACAGACTACTATGGAATCAAGGTCGAACTCATTTCCAACAAAAACTTTCATTCCCAAAATCATAAAAACTAAATGATCTGATACGAAACACAACTATTTCAAGGAGAAGAGAAAGGAGAAAATCATTAGATTTGTTTAACAAAATGATGATGAAAAACCTCTGGGATACTGAGAAAACAGTCATAAGAGGGAAGTTTATTGCATTATATGCCCACAGCCAATAATTTAAAAAGCACAAATCAACAATCTAATGCATCATTTCTAGGAACTGAAAAAGAAAGAGCCATCCAATCCCAAACCTAGCAGAAGGAAAGAACCAAAATCAGAGCAGAAGAAAATGAAATTGAGAACAAAAGAACCATTCAGGAGATTAAGAAAACTAAAAGTTGGTTCCTTAAAATAAATAAAAAATAAAATTGATAAAAATAAAAAAATTGATAAAACTTTGGCTAGTCTAACAAGAAACAGAAAAGTAAGATCTCTAATAACCTCACTGAGAAATGAAAGAGGGAAAATAACAATAGATGTCCCAGAAATACAAGAGATTATCTCTGATTGCTACAAAAATTGCTATGCCCAGAAATTTAACATTGTGGAGGAAATGGACTAATACCTGGAATCATACTACCTACCTAGACTTAACCAGGAAGAATTAGAACTCTTCAACAGACCGATATCAAGCACAGTAATTGCAAAAATAAAATAGCTTCTAACAACAACAACAAAAAGTCCTGGACCAGATGATTTTACACCAGAATTTAAACAAACATTCAAAGAAGAGCTCATACCTATGCCGCAGAATACATTCAAAAACATTGAGAAGGAAAGAACACTCCCAATTCATCCTCTGGAGCAAATATCTTCCTGATACCAAAACCATAAAAAGGACCCATTAAGAAACACACACACACACACACACACACACACACACACACACACCAATTTCACTAATGAATACAATCCAACAATACTCAAAATCCTAGCAAATAGAATACAGGTGTGGGACGGCGCGCCGGGGCGCGCTGCGGTGGTGACAACGGTCCCCACGTCAGCCTCACCTTCCGGGCTGCCGTGGTGACAAGCCCTGCGGCTCCCCCGCGCCCCGCCGCCTCCGCCTCCCGCAGCCCCGGGTCCCGGCCGAGTCTCCGCCTCCCTCAGCCACGCCTGCCCGACTGCGCGCCACGTGACCCGGCGAGGCGAGCGGTGCTGCGCGACGACCGTTCCTGGCACAGCATCCATCCGCCATGCTGCGCGCTGCTGGGGCCGGATAGTTTGGTCTCTTCCTCCCGCTCGGCCTCCCGTTCCCGAGCCCTCTCACGAAGCCTGAGCCGGGGGCGCCGGACTCTCTCCAGTCTCGGCCGCGCCTCGCCCAGGTAGGCGGCCTGGGTCAGCGGTTGCAGCCGCTCGGCCAGTTGGGCACGCAGTGGCGCGGCTTGGGCGTGCAGTTGGGTCCAGGCGGCGCCGTTGCCCTCGGCCTCCCGCAGGGCCTGGCTCAGGCCGCGCAGCCGCCACACCAGGCGCAGTACCCCGCGCACCCGCGCGTGCACTTCGCCTAAGCTGGGCCCAACGTGAGTGCGCTGCGGCACCCGGCAGGCCCGTCGCGGCGTCCCGAACGCCGCCTCCAGCCACTGCCGGTCACGCAGGCGCTGGAGGACCGCGTCCCCGAGCACGTCGGACGGCCGCGGCGCCTCAGGCCAGCGCGGGTTCCAGCGGCCGCGGGCACTCGCCGGCGTAGGTCCCCGGGATGGGCCGGCACTGGGGCTGCGACGGAGGCAGTGGCGGCGGCGGCACCGGGTGAATGGCGACGCCGCAGCCTCCACCGGAGGCTTCCGTGGGGGCGCGGGGCTGCAGAGACAGCGGAGGCTGGAGGAAGGGGGCGGAAGCCCCCGGAAAAGGGGCGGGCCGCTGGGGAAGAGGCGGCGGTGGCGGACAGCTAAAGGGAGCCGGAGGCGGCGGCTGCGTGGGCGGTGGGCCCCGGCGAAGAAGGGAGGCAGAGCCATGTTCTCCGCGGAGGTGCTCTTGATACGGGGCTTCTTTTTTTTTTTTTTTTTTTTTGTAGAGACAGAGTCCCACTGTACCGCCCTCGGGAAGAGTGCCGTGGCGTCACACTGCTCACAGCAACCTCTACTCTTGGGCTTACCCGATTCTCTTGACTCAGCCTCCCCAGCAGCTGGGACTACAGGCGCCCGCCACAACACACGTCTATTTTTTATTGCAGTTTGGCCGGGGCTGGGTTTGAACCCGTCACCCTCTGCATACAGGGCCGGCGCCCTACTCACTGAGCCACAGGCGCCGCCCTTTTTTTTAGAAAGTTCTAGACTCACATTTCTAAATGTTCCCTCCCAGTGTCTGACTTTGTTTTTCTGGGAAAGAATGAGAAGATGGTCTTCTTATGCAAGAAGACATGCAATCATGTGATGATTTTTGTAAATTTGATTCTTAGTAGACATATACTATTGGCCTGGCTTTGATCTGGAAGTGTGTAATTAGTTTAGTCAGCATATCTGTGGATCCAGAGTAGTAAAGGTACACTAGTTGCAGATGTTCTGGAAGAGTGAGGACTAGAGCATTTTTCCAGGGCTCTGATACCTTCACTGTCTTTACTGCTCATTGGTTCCACAAGGGCCACTGTTTTTACTCTTTGAATCTGGGTTTATAGTTAGGCCTGCTTGCCCCTTTCTTCCCATGTACCCATAGAATCTCTGAGTGACTTCAAATGTCCACTCAAACCAGCTGCAGTTCCTTAGCCTCATCTCTGCCAAGATTTCATTGTAGCTTTCAGTCAAAAGATAATTAGCGAAGATAAACATTAATTTTTGAGTTATTCGTGACAAACGTCAACCTTATTGTTCTTGTTGAAAATTTGCCTTTAAAACCTTTATTTTCTCAAAGTTACCTGAAAAGACTCCATCTGTTGAATGCTTGCACATGATTAATATATAAAATGTTTACAGCTAGAAGGTCTGTTGCTATATAGCCGGGTAAAAATGATGTGGCAATATAAAAAGAAATGAAAATTTAACTTGACAATGACTAGGAGTAGATTTTGAGTGTCCTCAACACAAAAACATATCTGAGGTATAACAACTATGTTAATCTGTTTGATTTAGCCATCCCAGAATGTATTCATACTTTACAACATATTATCATAAACCAGAAATATATACAATTTGTATTTGTCACTTTAGAAAAAAGACTAGTGTTATGGGTACATTTCATTACCTTTTCCAAAACATAGGCATTCTATTAGAAATTTATTCCTGTAGTCATAGCCAGGCACTCAAGTGCTGTGTTAATACCTAGAAAAAAATCAACAAGGAACCATTATGAAACAATAATCCTGTGATGACATTGCTTTATTCTGGAGTGGCAGTCACCTCCAAAATGTATGTTTTCATACACAGTGTATGAATGCTTGATGCTGTGTCACCATAGTGCTGCAAGGCAAGAGACATAATATTTAACAATACTCAGAAAAATCCTGTATCCCAGTATCGTATTTTTATATGTGTAAAGTAAACCTGAAATCTGACTTTGGTAGGATTGACATTATTAGTAGAACAGTGACGTAGTGCCCCAAATACAGCAATAGTGCATATATGTCCACAGTAGCCATTCAGTAACTATTTGTGGTCTATTGAGTTAGAGGAAAGGGAGTGTGCTGGCAGGGAGAAAAAGATAAAATGACACATTGAAGAAGAAGATGGGACTAAAGAAACTTCAAGTCAAGAAATTAGAGATCTGGCAAGATCTTTTAAGGTGTATATGCACAGCCTTGTTTTTATTTAAAAATCCTGTGAACTTGGAGCAGAACTCTAAATTCAGTCTAATGGTGTGATTTGAATCCTCTTAGGAAAGTAATACCTGCCCCTTTCCCTATAGTTTTATTATTTTGAGCATTCAAAATGAAACACATCACAACATTAAGTTTTAATGCATAAATGGTAAGATTTATTTTTAAGAAGTCACTTATGATATGAATGATTATCCTTTAGATCACAACACAGAAAACTTGATGTTATTTGAGTATACTTAAACTTATTGTATAAAGCCTGGGGAACAATTTTGTTGTCTTTAAGTATTGTGAAGTTTTACCAAACCTTCTCCTTTCTGGTATCCCTTTCACACTTTATTCAAATACTACATCCTATTAGTAATACACTGAGTAGTATTACTCCCTTCACCCAACAATGTAGAAATCTTGCAATGCTTTTTTTTTTTTAATTTTTATTTTTTTTTAAGAAAATGGCAGGGAATATTTGGCAACTGAAAATTCTGTGATTAAAAGAAATCTTATTTCTTTCTTTTTTTTTTTTTTTTTGTACAGACAGAGTCTCACTTTATGGCCCTCGGTAGAGTGCCGTGGCCTTACAAAGCTCACAGCAACCTCCAACTCCTGGGCTTAAGCGATTCTGTTGCCTCAGCCTCCGGAGCGGCTGGGACTACAGGCGCCCGCCACAACACCCAGCTACTTTTTGGTAGCAGTTTGGCCGGGGCCGGGTTTGAACCCGCCACCCTCGGTATATGGGGCCGGCGCCTCACCAACTGAGCCACAGGCGCCGCGCAAAAGAAATCTTATTTCTAAACTATTACTTGGAGGTCATATTAAAATGTTTGCATAATGGATCACCATATAAACATTTATTAAAGTAGAAATGAATATTTTTCAGGAAGTGAACCTTTTAATGTTAATGATGGGTTATTTGTGTAATTGATTTCTAATTTATTTTTTATTTTCTTTTAGTTTCATAAATTGTATTCATTTTTAAAATAATAAAATTGTGCACATGGATCTGCAGTGAGATTGGACATTGACCTTAAGTTTTATCAAAAATGGCATTCTATTGATTGTTTAAATGATCATGATATTTAATTATTACAGACCGCAACTGGCTTTTTACCTTCAATGTCAAATTGTACCCATCATGTGCTTCTCAGATGACTGAGAGTATCACCAGGTACTTTATATTTGCATGTTTAAATTAATCTTTCCATAAAGCATTCATTTATTTCTAGGAGCATAGTAGTAATTTCAGGGTTGAAAACTAACAGTTTTCATTAAGGTAAGCTTTAAAAGCTTCTTTAGAATTGAGTAATCCCAATTAGCTTGAAATGTTGTCAATTTCAAAAAATTTTACTCCCTTTAGCTCTAGGATTTCCATTTGAGAAATGGAAACATAAAAAAAGATATAATGGGAAACGTTGTTTTCTATGTGGTCTTTTAAAAAGTCACTGATGTTTAATCTTTGAAACTTTAATACTGATGATTTTTACTTTAGAGCTCATGTATCTGTACACTAGTCTCATATAAACAAAGGTGATACAGAGATAGAAAAATGAAACTATTTTTAAAAGGCAATTGAACTGGTAATTTTTTGTCCCCTGACCCCACCCAAACCACCAAACTAATTAGGCTTTCCCTTGTAGAGTCAACAGCTATTCCAATTCCATCTCTGAGACTGTGTGGGCTATTAAAACATACTCCACTTCAATTGCAAGTAAAGGACTCAGTTTAGTAAGAAGAGAATATTTACTGTTTCTGAAAGAATTTGAATGATAACTACAGAGTGTTTTCCTTTTTGTGACAGTCATTTTTATGTACAGTCTTTTAAAATGGCTTATCTCTTGGCCAAGGTCAACTGTGTGCAGTGTATGTATTTCTGAGAAACTAGATGGTCTTATGGAAAAAAATGCTCATCTGTGGTTCCTGTGTCTTTGATGCTCTGCTAGGCCAATTTTGTTGCCAAGTAACAGGTTAGAGAGGTACTTTAAAGAGTGCACAACAATGACTTCAGAAAGGAATGACAGGCTGGGTGGTCCATAGCTCAGTGAATAGGGTGCCGGCCACATGCTCCGGGGCGGGTGGATTACAACACGTCTCGGGCCTGCTAAAAAAGAAAGAAAAAAAAAGTTGCCAGGCATTGAGGTGGGCGCCTGTAATTCCAGCTTTTTGGGAGGCTGAGGCAAGGGAGTTGCTGTGAGCTATGACACCTTGGCACTCTACCAAGGGTGACAAAGTGAGACTCTGTCTGAATTAAAAAAAAAAAAAAGGAATGATAAGAGATTTCTTCCTAAAATTAGATAACTGGTGGGTCTTTCTTGTTCTTTCTTTCTTTACCACTTCTTGTTGATTAGGAATGTACTAATTAAGCTTTGATTGGATTCTCTTGAGTGAGTCAATAATGAATGGGAGCTTTTGTTATGCACAATGAGCTGCCTAGAGCACAAAACTGACCCCTTTATATGTGTAGAAGATGAAGCTTCCCCATAGGAGCTCCTGGAGTGCCTGTAAAGAATGCTTGCAGTTGGGGCATTGTGACCCAACACACTCTCTATATGTATTCTCCTTGTTGCAGTAATTTTGGGGGATGATCATGATTACAAGTTTATTGAATTGGTAAGGGCCTTGGTTTTCTATATCAACGGGGCTTTAACTGTCTGCCTGTCTAGTGGGAGAAAAGATACTGTTTACTAAGTTCACTGAAGACTTTAGTGGTATAGCCTGAGACCAATCACCTGCCTGTCCTTGTGGCCTGCCAACTTAAATGTCACCATGGAAATCATTCTCATGACTTGAGTGAGCATTTTGAGGCAGCCGAGAAGACTATTTAGAGTAATGTGTCATAGCACTGTGTGAAATAGACGGAGTTAAAAATTCAGAAATGTCTTGTCATTTTTATCTGAAGTTTTTAGGACTTAGAGGTATGCTTTGAAAATGGGATGGGAGCTATGTGAAAAGCAACAAGATGGAATCTTTGTGATTGGGTTATAAAAGTATGAGAAAGTGTGGTAAACTAGCACCATTGCTGAGAATCTGAGGCTAACCAGGAACCATAGTTTAAAATTTAATTTTCTAAAGTAAGTACTCTGATGCTCGTATTGTTGTATGGGTCGAGGAAGCATCTACTCCTCATTCTAAATAGTGTTCCTGCAAGCCACAAAAATTCTCAATGTTAGTGATAGAGACACAACTTCTATTCTTTCAGAAAATCATCAAGCATTGTCATGTAGCAAGTACTTTGTTACCCGTGGACAGGGATGATGATGATGAGCAGAGTCCCTGCCCTGCCTGATGAAAGATTTGGGTTGTAATTCAGGTGCAACTGATCTAGATTGTGTGCTGGGTTGTGCCCCCAAACCTAGGTCAGGCAAAAATGTCCATAAAGTGAAGCTGGCCAGTTGCTAATAGGAACGGCAGTCTCCAAAAGATCTTTGGGAATGAGGGCGTGGCCATTGATTTCAGAGGGATGGGTGGTGACATCAGCAGGATCAGTAGTCTGCCTGAAAGGAAAAAAAAAATATTAATACACTTAAAATCTCTTGTTTCTGCATGTTACTTGGTGGAAAACAAAAATTCATTTTTTTTTTCCTTTTCAGATTCTTTCTTTCCGTGTAGTCCATCACTTGGAACATTAAATAAGAATAACTATTATTGCGAATAATTATTATAACTTCCTAAGTTATTGATTCCCAGGCAGGTATCTAATTAATGTTATGTAATTTTTACCCTTCCTTTCAAAAGGAGGTGAAGTTCTTCTCTTCTTATAGGTAGGAGATTCACCTTAGGCAAGTGAGTTAACATGGCACTAAGTCATAGAGAGCCAGCTCTTCCTGGCTCCAAAGCCCATGCCTTTTCTACTAAACTGAGTGAGGCACCTCTTTAGCTGGAGTGAGAAGACAAGTAAGGGCTGCAAAGTAGGGATTTCTTATAATTGTTAAAGTTCTTTTAGGAAAGAAAGTAACGTGAAGTGGGTAGAGATGATAAAGAAGGGTAACTTTAGCTTCTTCTAGCCAATGATTAAGACTCTCATTATTTTTAAAATTTGTTAACCTGCAGAACTTTGGAATGGCAAGTTAATGTTTGTTAACATTTTAAATCTAAGAAGACAATTGATGTGATTGGCATTTTTACTTTATTCTAACAGTAATCATCGACTATGACCAGAACAGCAGTTAAGAATATCCATTCTAGGGTTGGTGCCCGTAGTACAGTGGTTAGTTACAGTGCCAGCCAGGTACACCGAATGTGCCGAGTTTGAACCCACCCCAGGAAACCTAAACAACGACAACTGCAACAACAAAAGGCCAGGAATTGTGTCCAGTGCTTGTAATCCCAGCTACTTGGGAGCCTGAGGCAAGAGAATCACTTAAGCCCAAGAGTCGGAGGTTGCTGTGATGCCACGGTACTCTACCAAGGGCAACACAGTGTGAGTCTATATCAAAAGAAAAAAAAACAAACAACATTACCATTCTATTCATTAGCCTTTGAAACTCAGTTTCTGTAAATAAACCAAAGGTTAGGTGCCCAAGGAGTGAGACAAGGCTTCTTCATAGAGAATACCCTTTTTTCTATGGATATGAAGCGGGTCTATATTGTATATTTCTTTCCAAAGGGACATCAGCATTGAAGGATGAGAAGTGCTGCACTCTTAACTAATTATTTTCCCCTTTTCTCCCTGTGTTCCTCACAGATACTTCCTACGCCTCCAGATCCAGGTAGACATTGTTTCTGGGGGCCTGACCTGTCCCCCTGTGACTCGTGCATTCCTGGAATCCTACACCATCCAGGCAGAACGTGGAAAATATGTGGCTGATGAGGACATCAACAAAATCAAGCCACATACTGATTTTTATTTTGGGTCCATTAACACCGAGGAGATGAAGGACTTGCTGGTGAATTTCTACAAAGCACATATGTATGTTGTCGTACTTCCTGGAGGGAGACTGGTCATGGTAGATTTAAATAGGGTCTCTTGTAACACTTGGCAGACATTTGAGCACAGTTTTGGGGATTATCCAGTTTTCTTTTGGATAACCTAGCTCTGATCAAGCCAACCTGCACCCCCTGCTATCTCCTGTCATTGGTTTGGTGACTGTAATATGAGATCCTATGCTCATGTTCAAATTCTTCATTTACTGGATGAATGCACTTTTCCCTAGGACACCTCCTCTTCCTTTAACCTATACACACTGGAAACAAGCATATACACATACATGTTTGGCATTTCTATTTCTTCTGCCTTTTAATGGTTTTTAGTATTGTGGTAAAAAGCCAGGGAGATAACAAAGCATTGAGATTTGTAAATAAAAAAGAAAGGAGAAGGTATTGTGATTTGAATTAAAATTGTAGGTGGTGATGTATGCAGGAAAATAGCAACAGAATTGTGGAGGTGGAGCTGGGTGTGGTGGCTCACACTGTAATCCCAGCACACTGGGAGGCCAAGCTGGGAGGACTGTTTGAGCTGAGGCATTCCAAACCATCCTGAGCAAGAGCAAGACACTGTCTCTACTAGAAACAGAAAAACTATCCATACCTCATGGCTCACACTGTAGGTCCATGTACTTAGAAGACTGAGGCAGCAGGTTCACTTAGCCCAGGATTTGGAGGTTGCAGTGTGCTGTGATAAAGCCATGACACTCTAGCTAGGGCAACAGAGTGAGACTCTGTCCCAAAAAGAAAAAAAAAAAAAAAAAAACCTGAAGAAACCTAGTAATACACAGATGTTACTTTGTGCACACAGGATGACTCCTTTGGCTTAGCTAAAAGATGACTTAAATTACATTAGTAATTCAATACCATATTATACTTTGGGAATGTTTCTATCTGTGTGAAAAGAGAATGGGTTTTTACACAAGTTTTTAAAAGCCTAGCTATACAATTATAATTTGTTCTGTTATTTAAAATTGTAGATTTATAGGGTGATGTGTGTGGCTCAAAGGAGTATGGTGTTGGCCCCATATGCTGCAAGTGGTGGGTTTAAGCCCAGCCCCGGCCAAAACCTGCAACAAAAAAGAAAATTGTAGATTTATATAATACTTGTAAACGTTGTGCAAGAAACTTTCACATATTAGAAAACAGGCCACATTTTTTGACTTTTCTTTAAAAAATAAATACAACATTTCACTCTGAAAATGTTACTGTGGTTTAAGTTGTAATCAACAGGCCTTTATTGTGTAGTTCTAATATGAATTATGAGGTACTAAAATGCTTGGGGAATATAAAGATTAATGAGACATGGACTTGTTCTCTAGGAGCTTAAAATTTGTTGAGTTAGGGTTAAGAATAGAAATATTTGTATTGTGGACAGAATGTGATTATCTATCATAGGTATAAAATGAAATGCAATTAATTTCAGTGTTCATTATGGTCAGTCCTAGCAACATAAAAGTAGGGAGTAAGAATTTGTCTATTTTATAGAAATGAAGTCACTTAAAAAATTCTCTGTTAACTTATACCCATTAATTCTGTGGCTTTCTTCACCAGTAGAAATAATAAAAATCAACTCTCTTAACATACAAATCATAAAGGTGGAGGTATGTGACTCATTGCTGTTAGCACGTTAAGATGAGAGGATCCTTTTTATTTACTTTTTTTTTTCAGAGATAGCGTCTTAGTCTGTCATCCTTAGTAGAGTGCCTTGGCGTCACAGCTCACAGCAACCTAAAACTTTTGGGCTTAGGCTATTCTCTTGCCTCAGCCTCCCAAGTAGCAGACACTACAGGCACCCACCACAATGCCTGGCTATTTTTTGTTGCAGTTTGGCTGGGGCCGGGTTCAAACCCACCATCCTCGGTATATGGGTCCGGCGCCCATTCACCAAGGCACAGGTGCTGCCCTAGATGCGATGATCTTAAGAGAAAAATACTAGAGTTGAGAGTTGAGTCTGTTTTTCCATTTCCTAGTCTTCTGCCAACTTTCCTGGGTTACATCCTCTACTCCAAACTATCAAATCTTAGCAACCCCTGGCTCTGTTTTGAACACTTCTTTTTTGCATGTATTCATAGCAACCATAATAATGTTTCTTTTTATTCTCAGTCGCATAGCTTCAGCAGAAGCTGATTATCAGTTCATAGAGCACGCCAGGGGACTGCCTATGTACAGCGTTCATCTGCATGAGGCCAAGGTACTGTCATTGTCATGGAAAGTAACTTCACTCCAGTGTGTTCACTGAAATTTTCCCAGGACTCTAGCTTTAGAATGGCCTAGTTTCATAAAAAAGAAAGAGAGAGAGAAAGGAAGGGAGGAAGGAAGAAAATCACGAAAGAATGGCCTAGTTCACTATTGGAAGAAGACTGTTGGCTTTCACTTGAGGGTTTCTAATATTTCTGCGGTTAATCATGGGGTTTATGGTAGTGGGAGGACCCATTTATGCTCTGCCTACTTCTTTTCAGTAGTCTTTTTAATGAATACCTTTTCATGAGTAGTTATTCTAAGCACAACTTGTCAGCCTTTTTTACCTCTTATCCGGTTTATAGTGAGTCCCAGCTTCTGCTAGGTGAAGTGCTGTGTCTGCCCCCACTCCGTCTCCCACATTTGTATTAGCAGAGGGGAGCAGATCTCAGTAAACCTAACAGGGCTGAGGTGGCACAGTTCTGACTGCTTCCAAAAGCTTCTGGGCTGTGAATTAGCTCTAGCCTTGGGCTCATTCCTATAAGTCTGTTTTGTATTTTGTGAAAGATCAAGTACACTGGCCCAGGTTCACATGATGAAGAACCCTCAGTCACATGTGAAAGGTAGTAAGATCACGGAATAAGGAATAATGGAGCACTAGTTATGATCCTGAAGATACGATTTTGAATGCCATAGTACTGAACAATAAAGTCCTAAAGAAAAAATTTCTGAAAAAATAATTACAAAAAATTAAAAACATATTTATTTGTATATTTAAAAGGGGTTTTAATTGAGAAAAATATAAACGTGACAGAATACTTCATAGGCCACTTCATACAATAAAATAGGCAATAATATACCTATTTTTGTCAGCATAGATACTCAGATATTCTAGTGAAAGTCACTTCGATATAATAACAGTTATGAGTAGGTGAACCCTATTCATCAAGAAATGAAAATGAAATCTGTAAATGCATAATTCTATGGTTATCACTAGTGACATATGTCACCTATTTCATGATTCTAGCTTAGGTAATTACATACTGGGAGAGAGTCAAGGAAGAGAATGGGAGCCCAGGTGAAAGATGGATTTGGTTTTGAGAAATGTGTCACATTCAGTGGAATTTACTGAGGGAACCCACAGTTGTGAGCTTTGAAAGGACTCTGTCAAAACCAACCTGCAGTTTAGCAGCCCAGGTTGCATGATTTAGGAAATCTCTAGGAAAGCTTCCACTGAAACATAGGTTTCCTTTCTATGCCTCATATTAATAATTCTTAAATTATTAAGGTTTTCAATGTTTATGATAATAAAAATAGTGGCAAACAACAAAATAACAGGCACTTACATGTCTTCAGATGAAAATAAGCACTGATAATACTGTGATACATTTTCTTTTTTGTTTTTTTCTGAGATCTGTGAGCAGTTAAATTCTGATGTCTTTCTATAATAGGTTAGTACTCTGAATATCATTCTTCTTAGGCTTTTATTTTAACTTTCTTTATAAACATTTTTTCATCTCACTAGATGATATCTGGCAGCATCATTTGTAACTACTAGACGTGGTGGATCTTTAATTTTCAAACTATTTTCACAGTGAAAATGCTCTCATACAATTTTAATTTTTTTAATATTGCAACAAAAAGCAGAGTGTAAAGAATGACTTACTTAATGCCTTATATTATTAAGTGGTCTCATCTGCCTGCTACCTTTGGATAAATTCTAGTAGAAGTTGAAACAAATCATCCGAACATTTAACTGTTTTTCAGCTCATTTCCTATGTGATAAGGACAGTCTGCTTTAGCCAAAACTCAGAAATAAGGAAGGGAGGAGACAATAGATTTGGGTCAAAAAAAGACCTCCCAAGCACATTTCTCTTTCTCTAAACCCTACTATGCTTGCCACATACAAATCTTGCATCTTGTGATCATTGAGAAACCAGTTCTCAGATTACAATGTCGCAAAGCTTCAAGATATTTGTTTTTAAATGTTATATCTTAGAAAGAAAGCTAAAAAGTTACAGGCCCTGTTATAATATCAGTGTTTGCTTTGTAGTTAAGAGCAGAAGACTAAAAAACTCAAAGTAATCACCATTGTGTTTATTAGCTATTTGATTTGTTAGATAATATTTGATGAGTAAGATGTTTGTGGCTTATTGAACAGACTGTAGCAATTGAAAAGAAGTTTTTATGTAGTTTATAGTTTTGAACCTTTTTCTATTTGTCCATTTTTCATTGTCTTGAGATCAGATTTATTTATTTATTCCTGTTAAAGGAGTTCTTTTCTTTTCTTTTCTTTTCTTTTTTTTAATCTGCCCATCTCAGCCAGGGCAATTTGTACAGTTTATTTTTTTCCTCTTAATAATTGTTTTATTAAATCATTATAGTGTACATTAATACATTTTGGGATACAATGTGCTGATTTTGTATACAATTTGGAATGCTTACATCAAGCATAAGTGAGGTTAACATAGCCTTCACCTCACTTACTTATTATGTTAAGACATTTTTACTCTACTTTTAATAGATTTGACATGTACCGTTTTAATATGCACCATAGTTGAGGTCCCAGAGATTACCCTCCCTCCACCAGCCTCACCCTGCCCCCCCCTTCTTCATCCTGGTCTATAGTTGTGTTTTGTTTTTTGTGTGAAAGTGTGAGTAATTATATATTGGCTTGTAATAGTAATGAGTACATTGGATACTTTTTCTTCTATTCTTCTTAGTAAAGTATCTCAAGAATGGAAGAAAAAATAATGTTACAGGAGTTCTTACTGGTGCATTCATGTTAGGATAATTAGAAGAGTCTGGAATAACAGGACTCTTGACACAGGTGCAAGCAAACCACAAAGCAGCACAAACCATCGTCTGTGGTCCCCCGGGCTGTGTCACCATCCCTTTTGACCTCCCCAGGTCTGAAGGGGGCAGAGCAGACTGCATACCTGAACTCAGAAGGCAGATGTGTGGAGATGGTTGTCTTGAGAGGAGCCAGTGTCAGAGGAACACAGGCAGCGTGATGCCACCATGCAGGGAGGGAATCTGAGTGTAAAATACTCTGACCTCCCCTCCATTTTTCTCCATGATCTCTTGTGAGAAATTTCCAAACCCATTTGGCAGCCAGCCATCAAGGGACCCGCTGTTATCCACATGGGGCAGCGTCCTGAGGTGGTGAGCAAGGCAGAGCAGGTGTTTCTTTTTAGACTTTCCTTTTCTGCCTTTGCTGCCCGGTGGCAGAACTCACATATGAGGGGTTAAGACATGCTTTTCCCCTTTTACTCCCTGGCACTTATCTTGAATTTCTATTCACACAAATGTTAATAATCCTAAAACCATGCTGTAGAGCAATACCAAAATCAACCAATTTACTTGAATCTGCATTGCCCTTATTTTTAAGTCAGCTAGATGGCTTCCTTGTCCTGTCCAAAAGATTCCTTTGGACTGGAGATGTCTTGTGCAGTGTTTCCACTTGGGTTGCTTCCTCTCTTGTGGTGAGAACATGACACCATGGGCAATCTTCCACCTTGCTCCCTGTGGACGTGGGCAGGGATGGTTTTGGCAAAGGCACTTGGGCACATGCACCTGATTCACTCCACCTTTTTATTCTATTCCTAGAGAGAGTTGTGGCTGCAAGCACAGGGTGAGTAAAATAATAGACTAGATTTTTAAAAACATGCTTGGGTTGATCTAATATAGTTTTGTTTGTATGAATTATTCAAGTATCACAGCAGAGAAATCAATTGGCATTAACTTCCTCGACCTGTGCTTGTATTTTTTAAAAGACATGTAAATTCTGTTGAATTTTTCTTAGTAAAGGTAGTCAAGATATTATGCTTTATGAAGTGACAGGTAGACGGAAGATGGTGTTTGTTTCAGCATGTTTTTCTGACACCTTGTTCCTCCTATCATTGACTTTTAAGAATGTGGATACTTTTAGGTAGCATTCTTTAATTTTATATTTCTTTTTTCAGTTTGGGACTACTAAATGGGTAGACATGATATTTCTTTTATCAGTTTGGGAATAGTATAGAGGTAGACATGATTTACCCCTAATACGCTTTTGATCACTTCAGTCAAAGTTAAAAGTGTTCTGCACCCCAGAAAGGGGCATTATACCAGTTAAATGTGAATTCACCTAACCCATCTTCCCACCTCCTATCTACTGGGTTTCGATTGAGTTTTACTTCCAGATGTGCACCTAAGTTTGGAATTTTATATGTCATGGATGAGATCCAGTTCTCCCCTAAAGACCATGGGGATTTGTATACTTTATAGATTGTGCATTTTAGACCCTTAGCACTACTTGAAATGTGAGGAGGCAATTAGTCACTTTGGCTGTCCATTGATTTAGTTTTCTAAAAGCTCTTCAGGCTCTTTGTTATTCTCAATTGTCATCTATTTTAAATGAAAGCTCTGGGGGAAAGAAAACTATGAAGAGCTTCATTAATAGTCTTTTAATGTATGCCAGTCAAAGGAATGCTTGTTGAGAAGTGAATGTCAGCACTCTGACTTATTGAAAAAGTTATTCAAAGACTTCAGAGATTTCAGTGCAATTTTCTGTGGTGGATTTGTGCTTTGTGAACTACTGACATCATTTCAACAGCTTTATCTGAATTAAATAAAATTCACATAATTTATTTATCTGAATAAATAAATACTTCAGGGTGATTTATCTGAATTAAATTGGCCTCAAATAAGATGGTAGAGTGCATCTTAGGGTGGACTAACAGATGATTTCTAATGGCTTGAATAGCCTTCAGGAAAGCGTATTTTATTTTCTTTAACTTCAGGATAGTTGATACAGTTGTTTCCTTTCTTCCTTGTTATTGTTCAGAGCTGGAGAACATATGTCTTATGGCTTTTGAAGAATATTGTGTCCTAGGGCCAGGCGTGGTGTCTCATGCCTATAATGTTAGCACTCTGGGAGGCTGAGTTGGGTGGATTGCCTGAGCTCATGGGTTCAAGGTCAGCCAGAGAAAGAGTAAGACCCTGTCTCTAAAAATGGCCAGGTCTCCTGGTGGACGCCTGTAGTCCCAGCTACTTGGGAAGCTGAGGAAAGTTCATTGCTTGAGCCGAAGCATTTGAGGTTGTTATAAGCTATGACTGACCAGGGGACGCTACTGAGTGTGGCAAGGGGGGACTCTGTCTCAAAACAACGAACAAACAGAAAGAATATTGTGTCCTATATTCATGTTGCAATAACTGTTTGGCAAATCAAATCTGAGTCCTTAAGATAAATAGATTTCAGATGTGACTATGTCTTACAGTTTCTATTAATTTGTGTACTATTACTATAATTTAAATACAAAAGCATTAAGTTGCCATTCTTTCTTTGAGAGAGCTCTTTAGCCTCTTGATTATATAACTTTGACAGCTCTAATTATGGTTAATTGGGTTATTCTTTGCAGAACATCAAGCTGGGCGTGTCTGGCAATGGCGTGTTCATCTATAAGGAAGAGCTGACGTTCTGTTGCTTTGACTGGGGTAACATCTCAAAGGTCTCCTGTAAGGGCAGTGAATTTTTACTGAGAGTGAGGCTTGAAGAGGTAAGCAATCGTTCATCACCGTTGGCATATCTAATCGCTTGCGTCAGTTTGCTGCTTTACAGCCTTGAGCTAAATAAATTCTTTCCCACTAAAATTTTAAGAAAATGAATTATTTTCTATTCATTCCATTATAAAAAAGTCAGTCTTTTTGATGATCAGCCTACATATACATATTTTGCTACTAAAAACACACACACAGAGACATGCACAGAAAAAGTCATAAATTCTTAGCACACAGTATGGAAGGAACAGTAGGTTTTTGTTGTTAAATTAATTCAGTGGTGGAGATGAATAGGAATGCAATAAAAGGAGTTTAGTGGACACAGAAGTTGGTCGGTTGGTTGATGTTGAATAACTTCTACTTGATTTTCATGGAAAATGGTGTATCAATCTCTGAAAAGTCCATTTTGTATGAGTACATTAGATATACAATATTTACCTTTTCAAGAAGAAAGACTTTTTATAGAGCCATCTAAATCCATGTTTCTCAGTAGCTTCTCATTGCCTTTTATGGGAATATGCTGATAGATTTTGTGTATTTATTCCAGATGAACAAATTTGATGGCACCATTGCATTTCAAATGCCAAGTCCCCAGGCAGCCAAAAGGTTCTGGAAGGAGTGTGTGGAGCAACATACCTTTTTCAGGTAATTTTAGAAATGTAGTGTGGTATTGTCCTTGGTAGCCTCTACTGATTTAGAGACAGTAACAGGGATAGTATATTAGGTTCATCCACCCTGGTGTCCTTGGGTTCTCTCTTCTACTCTGTGCCTTATCTCCTTTGTCTGCAGTCCCTTCCATGTCCATTTTTGTGGCCTAAAGCCCTGTCTTATACTCAGCCATTCAGGCCTGAGTCACTCTGCAGCTGTCCAGAAGTCCACTTCCTGACTCAAACCACTTTCCTCCCACCACTACCACACTGTCCTGCACCTTCTACCTTTTTTCTCTCTACTGTCACTCATCTTAGCTTCCGTTTAGATGATCTTGTCAGCTCCTTCTTGGCTTAACTTCTTTCCAAAACCAGCCTGAGGCCTGTCATCTGGCCTCCTGGCTACATCGTCAGAACAGTCCTTACTTTCTCATGCCCAGCCCTGTCTTCACATTGACCTTCCCAGTCTGTTGGTCCCGGATGAGTCTTTGTGCTGACTGTACCCCTTCTGTACCTGTGCTACCAGTTCCACCTTAAGCAGCACAGTGATGGCAACACAGGCAAAGTATTCTTTGTAACAGAACCTAACACAATTCTGAGGATTAGTGCTATTCCAGATAAGTAATTCACAGCATAAGCCAGATCCTCAGTGGAACTGGACAATCAAGCAGTCTTTTTACTTCCTTTGCCATTCCAGATGTCCATAGTCATCTTGAGTTCCTAGTGCCCCCTGCCACTGTCCTCTGATGCCGTCCATCGTGTGGGTCACTGACGGTATGCTTGTGGGTCGTGACTGTTCTTAATGTCGCACACCCTCTCTTTCTCCCCTTTTTCCCTGACCTGAGCATCATTCCTCCTCTCCAACTAGCTTTCATTCTTTTCCTCATCTCCTGTCACAAAGAGGAGATAGCGATTTCTATGCCTTCATCCCGCATTTCGTGCCTCATAAAGAATCCTGCTTTATACAATAAAATTTTTACGCTCCATTGCATGCTTTTGGCTTCCTTGCCCAATAAAAATATTCATGTCTTGATTTTTTAGAAACAAATTCCTTTGACTAACTATCCATCTTTAGCTTATGTCCTATCTCCTTTCGTACTTCTCTTCAAGGACATCTGTTTACATGTAGTTTCCTTATCCTTCTTTTATCCATTTCTGCAGTTTTCTATCACTGCATTCTACACAGCTTTGTGTCTAAATCATTCATCTTTAAGGTCTTTGCTCTGGGCTTGGGGCTAAGGCTGTTCTACCACACACTAGCTGTGTGACTGTGGTAAGTGGCTCAGCCTCTCTGAGCTCCAATTTCATCATCCATCTTTGGTGATAGCCATAATATCTTCCTGATAAGATTGCTCTGAAAATCGAATGAGGATAAAACACTCAAAGCAGAATTATTTTTAGTGGTTCATACAGATTATCTTCATTATAATTATTACCATTATTCTTAGTTTGATAACATAACACAGTTTGTTATTTTGAAAGTGAGTTATCAGCTGGCACAAATTACTCCTTTGTAAAATTAAAATAACCCATATTTTGGAGACTACTCATCCATATTTCTTTTGAAGGAGAAATGTACCTCATAACAAATCTTCGAATCCATCTGACTCAGTTACACTGATCTGATAATTCTTTGATGAGTTGATAATTTCTCCTGGTAGCTATGACCAATTTCTGCTCAATTCCAGAGTAGCCTGTTTTCTATAAAGGTAGTAAATGACATTTATGGCACAAATGTAAGACAGATGACAGCAGCTTTTGCTGTGCAATAATGTTAATAATAGCAATAATTCTTTTAGAAAGGATTGACATATGCTAACATACATTGAGCATTGCTTGTTGTCACACACAGAAGTGTTTGGTTTCTATTACAATGATTCATTTATTTCTCAGCCCAGGCAAGGCAGCTGGTGCTTATAGGCATGTGCCTGCAGAAGAACACAGCAGCCAGGCACTGAGCAGAGATGGAGGCCCAGCCCTGTGACTCTAAAGCCCACACTTTCCACCACTGTGTTGTCCTCTTCTTACATTCCTCTAGCAAGAGTTTCTGAGATATGTTAGCATTATTCTCCTTCATTATTTTTGCTAATGTACTATGGACTCCAGTGTAAAATTAAACCAATTTGATCCTGCAAACCATTGAGATAATGGTTAACAACAGCCCTTTTAACATTTCAAACTTTGTATAGCATTGTATTATGTAACAAAGCTATGTAAAACAGTATAGATAACAAAGAAAAGGCAAATGTATTTTGTCTACAGAGCTCTTTGAATCAGATCAGTGGTTTTTGTTTTGTTTTAGATAAAAGGGCAAAATGATTTTTTTTTCCAGAGAATTATAGAGGCTTGCAGATTGAAGTCATTAAATAAACAAATCTTTCTGTTGATAGTAGTGGAATGAGAATATAATAAAGCTGCTTCTTGTGATTGGGTATGTAATGGAATTGTAAGGGCTGTACAAGGATTGTTTTAAGGTTTATATCAAACCTTTCCATATGGAGAGAATGAGGAACAGAAGAGCTATGAAACATGCCCTAAGGTAGTAAGTGGTGGATGTAGAATTCACACCCAGGTAGTGTGGCTCCAAGTGTTTGTAAACATATCCAGGATGTTATACTGCTAAGTTGTATTAGCTTAACATTAAACTATCTCTTAAACTTGGCATTGTAGGGCCGGAGTAATCCCATGTGTGTTGGTGACACTGGTGGCTTCATTTAGAGCTCTGTGGAAATACTTGTATTAGTTAAATGTATGATTAACTTTAGTAAATAAGTGGATTTTTTTTTTAAATCGAAACTGAGTCTCTTTATTTTGCCCTCAGTGGACTGCCCTGGCATCACAGCTCATAGCAACCTCAAACTCCTGGGCTTAGGTGATTTTCTTGCCTCATCCTCCCATGTAACTGGGACTACGGGTGCCTGCACAATGCCTGGCTAATTTTTTGTTGCAGTTGTTATTGTTGTTTAGCTGACCCCAGGCTGGGTTCGAACCTACCAACCTCGGTGCAGGTGGCCAGCACCATAACCACTGTGCTAAGGAAGCTTTGTCAGATAAGTGGATTTTTAAATATTCCTCTATACTCCATAAAAATCATTAATGATATTTGATTTATAATGGCAATATTTAAAAAATTCAAATGGTCATGTACTTCTTATGTATGAATTCCTTTTTAATGCATCATTGATATGCACATCTTGCTCAAGGCCTTTAAACTTTTTATAAGTTTAGTCCTTTTTAGTTATTTTTATCATCCCAAAGTGAAATGATAGATGTCTTTAGTGATTCTGATGTTACAAAGGGAGTCTTGTAAGAAGTCTAAATTTCTGCAGTTCCAGCATTCTCATGGGAGACTTTTCAACGCACGATTGGAAGCACTGGCCATTGGCAAATTGCACTTCTCTGTAGCATCACCTTTGTTTCCTTTGAAAAGCAGGAAACACCTCTACTACTCTCCATGAATAGACACAAGCCAGGAAAGCTAGAGTGTACGGGTTCTTCTTTTATCAATTACTTCTGATATGCTGTTTGTCCAGGTGAATAGAGTTGATGGAGTATCCCTTCTTGTATTTATGACATTTAGACTCACCTGGAATTCCATAGCTTTCATTGCAGAAGATTTCTAAAAAATCCTACTGAAGATCTAGTAATACTTGAAATGGTAAAGAGCTCTTTAAGAAATCACTCTCTTTGGGCAAACAATAGGAAAATTTTGAAAGAGCTCTCCATATTCTTGTGTTATTAACTGAAGTCTTATTTAATGAATTGTATAAGAGTTGTGAGACTGTCTTTGTTTAGTAAGCTCTTGATCAGATAATGAAAACAAAATAATGTCCATTTATTCCAAAAAGATTGTCTAATTTACTAAACATAAGCTTTTACAAAAGTCTGGATATATTTGGCCTCAAGGAAATTTGAATTGTACTGTGAACCCAGGGTTTAAAAAGTAGAATTGTGCTAACAAGACAGCATCTTGCGTCCTCCAGTTGAATCAGTTGCTTCTCTGCAGAGCAACTCTGTGTTGTGTTCTTGAAGTATCAGTGCATGGAGCCAATTCCCAAGTTAGGTGTTTTTTCCCAGAAGAAATAGACTTAAGTATTAAGAAACACTAATTGTAATGGACTGCTACTTAGCATGTACAGCTGGCAGGAAGAATTCAAGTGGGTATCTATGGAAATGATTTAATCTAATACAAATAAATAACCTTTGATAAACAGTGACAACCTCTGCTCCTTTGCTTAGGTTGAGAAAGACATCTCATTTGTGTATCCACGAATGTAAATTTACTCACACTATTCCTGTCATAATGCTGTCTGTTTAGGAGCATTTATAATGTTCTTTCTCATGAGAAAGCTTAGGTAGCATTGTTTTTGAGATATAATCTAATTAAACTATGTAGTTTTAAAGTTTCTTTAAGCCCTCTCATCTAACTTAGATCCTTTCTTTCCCGTATAGGCTGGAGCAGGCACCTAAAGCCAGATTTCTCACCTGGTCCAAATTTCAGTACAGTGGCCGGACCCTGGCACAGGTCTGCCTGGCAAACGCCTTCATCTGCTGGGAAACACCAAAGGTTAAGCGTACTCCTCCCATGTACATCTATGCACCTTTCATTGAAGGTAAATACATTTATGATACTTTCGGATTTCACTTACCTTTCCTGCAACTAGTGAGGTTAGAAAATATTGATATAGTTAACAGTGTCACCAGAAGCACTATAAAGGGATAGCCATTCCTTTCCTTGAGTAAAGAAAATGCTCATTACACATATTCACAAGGAAATAATTTTGTAGTGCTTTGAAAATGTCATTCTAAATATACATTCTCTTAGTTCAAATTGAACATCCCAAATCTGAAATCCAAAGCGCTCCAAGGTCTGAAACATTTTGAATGCCAACAGGTGTTCAAAAGAAATGGTCACTGGAGCGTTTTGGATTTCAGGTGTTTGAATTTGGGATGCTCTGCCAGGAAGTGTACATAATGCAGGTTTTCCAAATCTGAGAAAATCTAAAATCTGAAACATTCCTGGACCCACACTTTTGGATAAGGCATACTCAACTTTGTTCTTAGTGAACAAAAATATTCCTTAAGATTTCTTGCTTATGATTTGTTAGACTTGATTATGGTGTGGTTTATTTGGTTCAATTTCTAGAACTTGGATTTAATGATAAATGAACTTGAATTAATAAATGAAATCCTAAGGGCTTTTAGCATATGCACCTTACTTCAAATTAACATAAAACATTACTACCATTATCACATTTTTGAGTTAAAAAAAAACTCCTACTGAAGCTTATAAGACTTCCCATAATATGAAATGTTCATTGTTTCAAGAGAATAATTTTAAATACAGCATTTTTACAAAAAGAAAGTAAATCAATTTATTTGTTCTTCAACCCAAGGGGAGATATGTTTAAATGTGAATTTTTTTCTATTGCAATTATAATCAGCTACATATTTGTAGTTTTATATGAGTTACACATGGAAATAAACCGATGTTACTTCATATGTGCATCTCATTACCTGGTCTGCTTTGGGGTTAATATGTTTTCTATAAAAGAGTTAAAAATAGATTCATATTAGAATGCCTTATGAAGGACTTAATTTTTATTTCTATGTAAGAGAAAGTGATTAGTATGGACAATATTCTACCTGAATAAATAGTTTTCCTACATTTTTCATTGATTATTCCCATTTATATATATATGTATATGTACACATAAGTTTGAGACATATACTTATATATGCACAGAAATGTAATGTCAATTTTGAAATTTTATTTTAATACTGTTTATTAGCAGAAATCTTTTTGATTATTTCTTGATATGTTTTAGAATAAGTAACAACTTATATTTTAAATAATTAGGTAATATAGACCAGATACTGCTAAGAGAGAAGACAGCTCTCTCATTAGTGCAGTATTGGCATCCATTCGTCTTGATCTATTTTTCCTAGAAAATATCTTGATGCAGGTGGACACATGCAGACAGATCTATCCTAGAATTTGTTGCTGGGCATTTTTGTATATAGTTATTAAATCTTGATTCTGGTGAAGCTCCCATGTAGTATCATGAGGCCACATAAAAACTATACAAGGCCAGGTGCAGTGGCTCACACCTGTAATCCTAGCACACTGGTAGGCTGAGGCGGGTGGATTGGTTGAGCTTTCGAGTTCAAGAATAGGCTGAGCAAGAAGAAGACATCATTGCCACTAAAAATGGAAAAAACTAGCCAGGCATGGTGGCACATGCCTATAGTCCCAGTTACTTGGGAGACTGAAGCAGGACGATGGTTTGAGTCCCGGAGTTTGAGGTTGCTGTGAGCCATGACGCCACAGCACTCTACTCAGGGAGACAGAGCGAGACTCTGTCTCCAAAGAACAAAAAGGAAAAAACATAACTATATAAGAGAACCATGAACCATGCTTCAAACAGATGTCCATACTTGCAAATAGTAAGAACTGAAATTCAGTGACTTATACTCCCCCAACTAACAGGCAAAATGTAAAGGTATATGGCACTCCTTTCGGGTGTAGAACACAACTACAACAGGGACCTTACCTAACTAATGTAAACACTATAACCTAATCATTTGTACTACAGTATTAATCTGAAAGAAAAAAAGAAAAAGAATTATGAATGTACTACATCTGTCAGAATATCTTTTAGCTCATTACTAACTCTGCGCCCCTTTTTAAGGAAATAAAAGTGCCATTCCATGTAAATATTTTACAAGCCTTACCTCTTTACACAGAGAATTTACGCAAGTGCTGAATCAATGAAGTCATTGTTGTTTAATGCCCCATGAGAAATTATTGCTCTTTCTGGAATTCTGTTTTCAGCAGTTATTTGAAACTCTGAGGCTCTGTAACTACTATACGGTGAATTTTAGTGTTTAAGAGAACAATAACACAATGGATTTTTTTCTCTTTGTATAAACCATGCTCAGGGAAACCCACCATGTCGTATGGGCAGTTAGCACAGAGGGTGACAGAAGGTCTGTATCTGAAAACAATAATTTTTATAAGTAAAAGCAATGAACAGCATAGTAATCCCTTATTTTTCCAGTTGTGCTTGGGACACTGTAATTTTTCTGATGAGCAAGTCATCAAAAGCATTATTGTTACTGTAAAAAATAGGAAGTCATATTCAGTTGCCCTCTCCAATATGTTTGGCTCAGCGCCTATAGCACAGTGGTTATGGCATCAGCCACAGACGCCAGGGCTGGTGGATTCGAGCCCGGACCTGGCCAGCTAAACAGTGACATCTGCAGCCAAAAAATACCCGGCATTGTGGCGGTTGCCTATAGTCCCAGCTACTTGGGAGGCTGAGGCAAGAGAATGGTTTAAGTCCAAGAGTTTAGGGCTTTAAGGTTATTATGAGCTGTGACACTGCACCACTCTGCCCAGGGCATCATAGTGAGAATCTGTCTCCAAAAAAAAAGGAAGGCCTTGATGCCAAAACATGACCAAACAATCAGTGAACTCTTGGTTTAGGGCTGTGTTCTTTTTTTACCCCATGAAAAGCTAGGCAGGAGCCTGGAACTGAGCATTATTTTCTTCACCACCTCTAACTAATATTACCTTTATCTCTCATTGACATGTGCTGTTTTTCCTTTTTACTGTTCATATAAGTTAGGCTAGAATAATTTAAGTATATAAATAATCCTCCGTCTGAAGTTTCGCAAGGTAAAATAAATCCTCCACTAATTACATAGAAAGTAAAAATAAATGTTCTATCTAAACATCAAATATCAAAATAAAAATCAATGTAGATCAGCAATTTAAAATGGCAAATCCTCTAGGATTAGAAAATTGAACTAAAAAGAAGGCAAGTCATCCATTTAAGAGAACAAATCACCAAGCTGCATGGTGACCGATGGGGTGTGCGAGGGAAATAATTTTCTGAAAGTAGAAAGTATGAGCAGGGGCGCTACTTAGACTGGATCACAGAGGAAGGGAGGCCTACTGAGGAAGAAGCAAGTCAGCTGAGAAGGAGGCAGCCAGTGGAACGGCCGGAGTTTCTAAAGCATTGTAGGAAGCAGAGGTGGCAGGACTAAGGGAACAAGTGAGGGAGAGCTGAGTGCTTAAAGGATGCAGAGTCAGCATTTTGTCAGCTTTTAATTTGACATTCCTACAAATTTTAATATGTTACATTTGAACCTGTATTAAGTCTTTTTTATTATTTCAGAATATTACAGGGGTACACATGTTTTAGTTACATAATTTGCTTTTATACATTTTAAGTCAAAGTTGTAAGTGTGCCCTTCACCCAGAATGTGTGCATTAGACCAGTTCGGTTGAATTTACTCAATGTCTTTTTCCTCTCCCTCCTACCTGATTTCTATTTAGTTCGAGATGTGCACATAACTATCGATCTACTAGTTGCAATATAGTGTGAAGTATCTGTGTTGTTTTTCCCAATGTTGTGATATACCACGTGGAATGGCCTCCAGTTCTTCCCAGGTTGTTAAAAAACATAGATGATCACCATTTTTTTAATGAATGATCACTACTCTATAGTACACATATATCATATTTTATTTATCCACTGATAAATTGATAGGCACTTGGGTTGTTTTGACATCTTTCCAGTTGTGAACTGTGGTGGTATAAACATTCAGGTTGCAAGTGTCCTTTTGAAGAACTTGCAGCCAAATCTGGCTGTTAGTGCTTGTTTATGGGCATGTCTCTGAGACTGCATAGAATGGGTCCTGACAATGTGTGGGAGAAAGGGGCTGGGGTTGAGTTGCCTTTGGGTTGCTCTTGGCAGTGACATGTGTGGGAAGGGCAGGGACAGAGTCTTTTTGCAGGAGTAGAAATAGATGCCCACCCTGGGCAGAAGGTCCATGTTCTGGAGTCAAGCAGATCACCTAGAACCCTGTGGATTTCACAGTCTGGGCTGGAGAAATCTGTGTGTGTGGAAAGAAACAGAACAAAACCTGAAGAATTGAAGACCTCTGAGGAGGACTAAGGCCCAAGTTAGGTAGAGAAGCAATATGGCACCTGCCATTCCCTTTTGAGTCTCTGGGGGCAGAAAGTGCTCTCTGTGGGTTGGGAGGCCCATGACCTGTCCAAAAGCAGTTCCCAGCTCACTGGTGGCAGCAGCCTGTGTGCTCATGTGGGAAGAAAGTCTTTCCAGCAGGTACAGAGCCCATGAACTGCCAGAGATGTGGGGGAAAGAGAAGAAATTGCTCTCTTTACCCTTCTCACTGTACACTAGGATGTCTTCCTCCTTTGTGTTCTACTCTGAAACTTTGTCATGGAATCATCTATAGGTTCTGATGCTTTTCTATAGAAATTATACCCAGTCTGTATTGATTCTTTCTTTTTCATCTAAAATACTTTCTCAGATGATCCAGCATTAGTGTATCTGGTCAGCCATCTTGTCTCTCTCTTTATGGCGGTGGTTCTCAACCTTCCTAAAGGCCACGTTATTACAAATTGAACAAAGGGGTCATGACACAAATGTTGAGAACCGCTG
The DNA here is from genome assembly GCF_027406575.1 of Nycticebus coucang. Classification (NCBI taxonomy): domain Eukaryota; kingdom Metazoa; phylum Chordata; class Mammalia; order Primates; family Lorisidae; genus Nycticebus; species Nycticebus coucang. Next base: position 28,961,714 of record NC_069805.1, on the reverse strand, counting down.
TGTATGGCATAATTTTTCGTTATCCAAAGATTCCTGAGTGTTTCTAATAGGTGCTTTGAAATCATAACCATAAGCTACGGCGTTAATCATGGCCGTACACATAATTTCCAAAGGAAAATTATTAAAATATTATTAAAGTTAAAAAGAAAACTTCTGAAAATTTGTTAAGGGATGGTGAGTTCTTGAAAGGTGAAGTTGAACTAGAAAAGGGAAGAATGGTTCCCGTTCAGAAATGTATCCAAGGACCTTGTTGGGCATGATGGTAATGAGGGATGAAGAAGAGGCCTAGAAAATGTCCAGGTCCCTGGCCTAAGAAAATACTTCAGTGGAAAGATGAGAGTAGCTTCCCTATGGTGTCATCGAGTAGGAGAGATGAAGAGAGACCACACGAGTGCCAGGGATGCTGGGCGGGGGAGGTGGCTATATATTAGATTTACTGTCCATTGTATTGAGGCATGGAAGACAGAGATTTAAACAATAAAAAATATTAAACATGAACATAGTTAAATTCCTCAAATTCACCTTGGTTTTCTTATCTTTTGAATGGTGTTCACATTAATAATGGCCTTATGGATTAATTTTAATATTTATTGAAGGGAATCATTTTAATAATTATATGACTATTCGTTGCAATAGATCGATTCAGAAGTAAATCCAGGCAAGATCAAAGCAACTCCAAAGAATTGTACTCTACAATTGTAATTCTGAAGTTTTGCCCAGATTGTGGTATTTCAGCTGATATTACAGACCCTCCCACTGTCCATCTCCATGATCAGGGTATATCCTTTAGAAATCTGTGATTCGAGACCCTTATGTAGTTCAGTTGGTTACAATGATGAGTACTTTCAGACTTTGGTAAAAATCTAAAACTTAAGTTGCTTTTATATAGTGGCATTTTGAGAACTCAGTCAGTATTTCCATTCCTGTTAATTGTTTACATGCTGTCTGTTGATCTGTTTAACAGGGATTTCCATAAAATGTTAACATTTATATTTTCTAAAGTAATTGAAAATTTCCCATTCTTTACTAGATGAAATCCGTCCTTTGGACAAGTCCTATGAAGGATGTTCCTGTCTGTCCTGGAGAGATAATATCAAATGGCCCTGGTGTCCTCATCATTGCCATTGCATGACACAAGGCGGGCAGAAAGACACCGAGAAGACTAAAGTCCTGCACTAATTGAAAGGTACAGAACATGAGTACGATATGTGGTTTTAAATGTTTGCCTAGACTCAAGGTTATCTGTGGCATTTTCTGTTTCAGAAATCAAATATTCAAAATTAGCCATTGTATTTTCTCTAACTGATAAAATTTTCCCACTTTCAAATATGTGTAGGCTCTTGCTGGCTTTCACTGTGGTCTCTAACCTTTTTAGCAAGATATTTTCATGCAAATTGTTATTAATGGAAATAAGTAATTTACTGGACTTTTCAACTGTCTTCATAATCATCTGGCAAGATTCCTAAATTATGAAAGCTAAAATGATTCAAAATGTAGATTTGGTTTGTTACAAGTACATTTTACAGTGGACCCTATGACTTGGTGATTTGAATTATGTTGACTTCAATTTTCAACAAGAACAAAGATGTTCTTTATGAAAAATTTTAAACTATAACTGATCAAGTCATCCTTAAGGAAATGTAACTGTTTTGTGAAGAGTGAGTAGAAGAAGGTGTGTTGCCATTGGCTTTATTTTGTGCATACACCATAGTGAATGGACAAGTACCCTATAAAGTATTTTTCAAATACCTCTAAAATCACTGGAATATTGATTTGAAGAGTCTTGGATTTCTTCAGATCTCTTTCCCGTGTCTGCACAAAGTAATTTTTATTTTTAAACATAACATGGGAAGTAAGCATACTCACACACACACAAAAAAACAAAACAAAACAAATGAAATCAGCCTGTGCATTTATAATGTTTTCTAATACTAACTTTGAAAATTTTAAAGACATGCATCATGAATTTATAGTGAACCTGCCAGATAAAGTAGCTGCCAGTGCCCGAGGAATCTTGTACCAGTAGCCCCTAGTATGCAGCATGGAGGCGGTCTCAAGGACCATGTGGACCTTGGCTCATGCCACAAGTACAAGTGATTCATATAGCCTGAGACATGAAATTGTTTGCATTTCATTGTAAAAGAATTTTTGGCTATCATCTTGAAATATTATTTGTTTAAGAATTAGATTTGAAAACAATAGAAATTCTGTCCAATAAGGTGGTATCCTTCAACTTCTGAGACACTGTCAGAAACATGTTTTTGTAATCATTCCAACAGGCACCCAGTAGAGTAACTCCTTACATCTGAAACAGAAGAGCACAGCGTATCATGAAGTATCTTTTTCACTTTGCCTACTTAATTTAAAGCACCTCCACCTTATATTAGGTCTTCTACTGCCATCATATGAGAATTGAGTGCATTGGATTCTTGCTTCCCCATTCTTGTGAGGCTTTACTAAGAAGAATGTGTTCCAACTCAATCCAGGTTAATACAAAAGATTAATACAAAAATTAATTAATACAAAAGAATACTATGGCTGCATAATATTCCATGGTATACATATACCACAGCTTCTTAATCCATTCCTGTGTTGTTGGGCATTTAGGTTGTTTGCAAATGTTGGTGATTGTAAATTGAGCTGCAGTGAACAGTCTAGTGCAAATGTCTTTATGATAAAAGGATGTTTTTTCTTCTGGGTACATGCCTAGTAATGGGATTGCAGGATCAACTGGGAGGTCTAGTTTGAGTTCTTTGAGGATTCTCCATACTATTTTCCACAAAGGTTGTATTAGTTTGCAGTAACAACAGCAGTGTAAAAGTGTTTCCTTCTCTCCACATCCACACCAACATCTGCAGCTTTGAGACTTTGTGATGTGGGCCATTCTCACTGGGGTTAGGTGATGTCTCAGGGTGGTTTTGATTTATATTTCTCTGATGATCAGGGATGATGAGCATTTTTTTCAAATGTTAGGCATCTGTCATCATCAGAGAAGGTTCCGTTCATATCTCTTGCCCAGTGGTAGATGGGATTGCTTATTTTGTGTTGATTGAGTTCTCTGTAGATTCTAGTTATCAACCCTTTGTCAGATACATACGTTACAAATATCTTTTCCTGTTCTGAAGGTTGTCTTTTTGTTTTGTTGTTGCAATGATGGCTGACGTCTTTGTCCAAAAAATCATTCCCCAGTCCAACATCGTCAAGAGTTTTCCCCACAGTTCCTTCCAAGATTTTTATCATTTAGTGTCTTATATTTAAGTCTCTTTTCCATCTTGCATCAATTTTTGTAAGTGGTGAAAGTTGTGCATTGAGTTTCAGTCTTTTACATGTGTTTATCTAGTTGTGCCAGCACCATTTGTTGTAAAGTAAGTTTTTAAAGATCAAGATCTATTTCTTTCAATTTTTGTATATTGCTGGATTCCTACAATAATTCTAAAGGGAGTTTAATTTTAGCTTTTCCTTACAAATTTATGACTCATTAAAAAATGAAATGTTTACCTGATAAAAGCAGATTCAAAGAACTAAAGTAACAGTCAGAGAATATATCCCTCCACATTGTTCTCCCTGTAGGTTTTCAGGTCCTGGTAATATCAGGGGTTTATTTTCTATGACATCATCTAGGCTGGGGAAATGGAAGCTGTGTTCAACAATGCTGCACATTCACTGAGCAGAGAAGCACAGATACCACCTTTCAAAGAACAGGAACAGGCAGGAGGACTGAATGTCTCATGTAACTGCCAAATCCAATTTGATCAGTAGTTTTATCCATTTCCCCTCAGCATCCACCACTTTCCTTTTCATAGTTGCTATCCTGTAAAAAGGGTTTGTGTTTTCTTCCTTGATTTTTTTTCCTTGCTTACAATCAAGCAAATGTACGTAGAGGAATGTAAAAGTGTCTCCCAAGAAGTCTTTTAATTTTCTTTTTGCTTCTTTCCTAAGTGTATGGCCTCATATAGGCAACCTCTATAACCAACCTCTGATTTTCATACAGTAAGCTTTGGTATTCCGTGAGGCATAAGTTGATCAACCAATGATACCCTTGGTGTTCATAACAGTGACCATTTCATATGGTACTTGGACTCTTAAGTTTTGTCCCAAAGTGAATTTATCCGCCTCCAGCAGTAGTATGGCAGGGGCTACATGTGTTCTTAGGTATGGAGGCCATCTTTTCGGGCGCTTGGCAAGTTGCTTAGAGAGATAAGCAACTGGTCTTGCCAAGGATAATACATTTGGGTTGAGCACTTCCTCAGCTGTTCTATTCCTCTCTGATACGTATATTTTAAAAGGGTTTGGCCAGGTCAGGGAGGCCTGGCACCAGGACTGTTCATAGTTCTTCCTTTAGCAGCTCAGAGGCTTTTGATTGGCTGATTTTTACTCAACTGGCCCTTTCTCTCCTCCCTTACTAATTGCATATAATGGTTGGCCAGTTTGTATGTTTCATTTAGTCTTTCACAGAAATTCTCAGGGCTTTCATCTGGCTTCTGCTTGACCTCAGCCACCTTGCATATGTTTGCGGCTCTCTGGGTTTCTTATACTGACAAGGCCATAGTCAAGGTTGGGTTGAGTGTAAGAGAATGAAACCATTTAGCAGTTAACTACAAATATCGGCAAGTTCTGGATTTCAAGGCTAAGATTCACCTGGAAATTCACAGTGAGAACATTAGTATTCTTATCTACAGACTTAGCACAGTTTTTAAGATAATACCTAGGTTTAAGAATTCCTATGGAACTGATCCAAAGTTCTGGACAATTCAAGTGAATATTCTTGCACATCAGTTGAATATTGGGCCATGTATGAGGCCATGTTACATTCACATAATTTACTGGGAAATTCTCATTCAAGTTCCAGTTTTTTTTTTTTTTTCTCAAGGTATCTATATAGACAAAAGAGATAACGTTTGATACTACACAGTTGTTTTCAGTGTGGCCAACAGGTGATCTTTGTTGACACTTAAGTCTTCAGAGTAAATATAATTACTGTATATAGCTTTATATTCTTTGGCCCATATCTTAGTCCCATTTAACACATCAGTTTAGTAAAACAGCTATGTCTCTTTTTATGAGCTGGCATTGCAGACAAGGCTGGAATCTAATACAGGTGGGGTACAGTTTCTTTTTACTTTGAACTACTTTTCTCTTTCTAATTTCTCACTTTACTAAAAACAAATGATAGCAGAACTAATTCAATTGCCAAAATAAGCTGTACTTTCAGGATACTGGGTGTGATCATTGGCATAAAGTGCATGAAGAATAATTGTCAGTTACCTAGGCCTTTCTTCCCTTTAAAATTGCCTTTGCTGGAACTTTTTATAAGGAATCTCAGGTTAGAGTTGAAAGCCTTCCATGAGCCCAGATTTCATATGTGCCATTACATACCTACATGTATTGGACAAATTCTTTGTCTTTTGAGATGCCCAAGCAAATTTTGGTTCCAAGACCTGTCAAAAAGTGACATTCTTTATTTAATACAGACCAGAAAATGTTACTGATGGGTATCTGGCCAGTTTTTTCAATGAACTTATCTTTTATTGGCCTTATAACATCAACTTTAATTCCTTAAGGCAGTCTGGACACCTCTGAAAATGCTATTCCAGTCAAAGCCTTGGTAAAATACCAGTGTTTTTATAATATCCTATAGAACCAAATATATTCTTATTGAACTTATGCAAATAATTGTATTGTCAGAAATTAGGAATACTTACAGATGGCTTTCAAATTCAAGAGAAATCAAGGAGAGAGGAAAAATAAATGTTTCACCTTCTGTCTATAAGTATATACATTTCTGAAGCTCAAAAGACAGAAAATGGTTTTCTTGACTTCTGGAAAACAGAACACAGAAAGAATCAGCAATGTTTAAAACAAAAAAACATAACAAAGCAGCTGAGTTCCATGTAACTGATTTTTGTTCCGTTTGAAGTTAGGTTAAGAACACTTACAGACAGGTTAGTTTTCTAATTAAAGTCTTAGAAGTTTGCCTTTAGCCCGATGCTATTTAATTATCAAAGACACCAAAAATTTGAATTGGAGAGAATTGCTTAGTCTTTTTTAATAATTTCTCTTGAAGGATAAACTTTAAACTCAGTCAGTTACGAAACATACTTTTTGTGATGAATTAAAATTATTAATGATAATATATATTAAGACAGACCAATATTTTATATATTGGAATATACATATAAATATAATCTATATAAAATTATTTCATAATTGACAATATTTTCTATACATTTTTGGTATATTGAGTAAGTTTAATATGTCTTTCTCAGATTTTCAGTGGTCTTGATATTTCAAAAAGAACAAATTTAGAGTTTTTATTTTGGAAGGTTTGTCAAATATTACAGGCTGAAAACATTTCTTTAACAAGATGACAAGTCAAAAGATTTTAAAGGCAGTACTGGATAGTCATCTGGATTATATGTAAATTCTTTCCAAAATAATCTTATGAACTTTCTGCAATCCTGCAGAGACAATTGAAAACATTCTAAATGTTCTAAATTTTCCTGCCTATTACTTTCTTAAATAATCATTCTGTTTTAGGAGAAAATTTACCAATTAAGATCCTTTTCTTACACAATGCGATTTTCCTTTCTGCCTATTTGTTTTTTACTCTCAAAAAAACTACTTATTAGAAAACAAGATCACAGTTTACTATGAAGCTATTTATTTACTTGGCTAAGCTAATAATTAGAAGATTTAGAAGGCAAGAATCTTATTCTTGAAAAAGACTCAGTTTCCCAAATAATTAAAATAATCAAATTATTATGTTTTACAAAGGAGAGACATTTTGTGGAATATAATATTGATACAGGATTTTCCCACTCAGGGCTAGACAGGGACGCCCCATTTTTTAGGCTCAGATGAGCTCAGAAATCACATTCCCATTTCTAGGCACAAACAGGCTGCACCCTGCAGACTACATCCTCTGAACTGAGCAAATCCAGGATTAAAGCAGCCTGAACAAAGAGTAAATATCCTAATCTCCTCCCTATGACAAAAACCTAATAACCTTGCCCCAGTGAAGGGACTGCATTCATTCATTTGTTAAAACACTCAATCAGTTTTAAAGGCATCTTCCCATCTAACAAGCCTGGCGAAAATTCTTTTAGTGTCAGTAGTAATCCTAGAAAAAGGACCCATTCAGGATTCCTCTGACTTGGGCCTCCTCCCCACGAACAGAAGCTCTGGCATAATTCACTCTGTCTGCCTGCCCCTCCCACCAACAAAATCAAAATTTATCATTCACCTGCGACCCATAGGCTCAACTCTTACTCCCTGAGACTAAGGATTCACTTAAGAAAGAAACTCCAGCAACAATACCATAACATAAGTATTCTTTCTGATGTTTTTTCATTGTTCCCTTAAGTCAAACACAGCCACGTAGTAAAGATGGCCATCAAGGACAGGATCTGCATCCAAAACAGAAAGCAGAAAACCTGGAACATCAAGTTTCTTTCAGAATAGCCAGTGGGAAAAGTTGGAGCAGGGAAGAAAGGAGCCATGTGGGCTAGGCTGTGCCCTGCAGTTGCTGGCCTAAGTAGGGGAATGAGCTCACCCAATTCAGAGATTTAAAATTAACAACACAAGCTCAAGGTCAAATCCAGCAAACTTAGAAATATTATAGAGGTAGCAGTTCTATAAACTTTGAACATTTTAACTTTAGTAACAGGTTTAAAACAAATTCTATCTTAAATGATACCACAATCACCTGAACATCAGGCATGGAAGTTATTCTTCTTTAAAGTTCTCAGTCTTCCCAGAGACATGTTGCAGTAGTCTCTCCACAAGCCCTTTTCCAAAATCTTTCAGCACAGTTCTTAACAGAGCAGCCTTTTTCCATGTGCTTCTCATCCCTTTCCCTCAGACAAACTGCAAACACTTTATATACAGGGATACAGACAGCAGCCAGCACACAGTTATTTTTCCTATGAAAAGGGGAAGGGGGCATGAACTCCTCATGCCTATTATTACCCATCTCAGTTAGTTTCCAAGCATTCACATGCACACAATTCCAACAGATTTCTTAACCTGGGTACCCTCGATTTCTTACACAAACTGTTACTTAGCCATAGAAGGTAAACCAACACTGTCCTAGGATTCGTGAGGGGAAATGGGGAACTCTACAGTTGGTGTCCAGTCTCAGTCACACCACACACACACCCACTCTCCTACACCTCTCAACAGTCCTGCCAGCAATCTAACATCCAGGGGTTGATCAGACACCTAATTCCATTAAAACAGTGGGGACCCTGGATTGATTCTTTGTTGTCTTAGACATTTCCCAGTGCAGATGTCAGTTTCTTCCAGCCAGTTGGTAGCTACCACGTGCATCTGAGCCTATTCTCTCCTTGAGTGGTCTCGCTTTGTTATACCCACTTCACATACACAAAGCCAGGGAAGGGGATTACAGACTAAAATCAATCACTGATAATGTAGGGGAACTGGTCAAGGTGACCTGGCTTCCCAGTGACCACTTGATGGACCACAGTCATAAGAGTTGGGTCAAGGGAGCCAGTAGAAGGCCACCCTACATTAAATCTGGGCCATTCAACTTCACAGAGGAGTCGGAGATGATTGTTAGTGTAGTGGACTCCATAGTCATTGGAGAAGCCAGCAGTGAAGTTTTTTAACATGCACTGGGGGGGTATGAGGGGTTCACTTTATTGAGTTCCCACAATTGTGAACCCAATCAAAAAGAATAGAAATCAGAACAGACACTAAGAATAGTCAGCACACTGATGACAATAATGACAAACAAACTCATGAACAAAGAACAAATCAAATGTGCCTCTGAGGCTGAGGCTCCCCACTGGCATCCTGCTGTTTTCAGAAACCTGGGACAGGTCTATCCAGCATGAGCCAACTCTCAGGAGCTTCTATCTCTCCCTCATGAGTCTCTCCCAGGCAGTATTCAGGAGTCCTTGTGCCTCCTTCTTGGGTGCCTGTCATTCTTCCTGTGCACTAACCTGGATCCCTGGGGCACTTAGCAGCATCCCGACAGCACTGGAGTCTCTGTGACTATTCTGTGGACTGTTCTTGGTAATGTAAGGTTGCTTCCTGAACACAAATAAACTACACTTAGAAAAAGAACACTTACCTCTTGAGTGGGAGTTTCAGACCCAGGATTTTGGTGGAATCCATCTGAGTTTCTTCAGAGTCCTCAATAGGATTTCAGGAAATCAAAGGCCCTGGAATGTCTCAGGGTGCACCTCACCTTAATTTCTGCCCTCTGCAGGGGGTGTCACAGGGATTTCAGACACTCCAGCTAGCGAGATCTCACTGGGGCCTCCAAATACTGTACCCAATGCAAGTGGAATTGTAGAGAAAAACCCAACACACTGTTTCAATTGAGTATCAGGTCCTTTATCAGCTGGATGACCAAGAAAGATTCACATCTGAAAATTCTCTGTACCTGCATGACAAAAGAAGAGAGTTTTTATACGTTTCTTTCAGTTGGGGTAGGGAAGAAAAGCAAGCCTTTGCCAGGTTAGATTAACAAGGTTGGGTGTTGGTTAGTTACCAGGGGAAATGAGGATAGGAATGTCGGTTTACAAGGATCTGCTGTAACTTTGGACTAATCCCCTGTCTCAGCAGGATATGTTTATTTAATAGCCCATATCTGCAAGCCTATGTGCTGAAGGGGGTGCTGAAGAGGATGGGGAAGAGAATGCAAATCAGGGTCTGTTTGCCTTTTCATTCCCTACTTTCTCCCTCCACCTTAACTGCTTCCTCATGGGGCAGGGATGGGTCTGCCCAATCTGACTATGAGTCCCCAAAGTCCACATTCTTTTCCCCATGGTGGCTCAGTGGCAGTATCATAGATCCCATCACTCCTGTACACATAAATACATCCATCCTTCCAAAAGGTTACAAGCTTTAGACACTCACATTTATTTTTAATCTTCTGTCCCCAAACTATTAAAGAAAAAAAAAGTAATGAATGGCCATTGTTAACTTAAAAAAAAAAATCACATAACAAAATGGATTTCCATTTTCTCCTGAGAAGTGAAAAGGTCTGGCAAGATCTTTCTGGATACAGCCACCTCAGTGCCAGGTCCTAGTGATAAGTGCTGCCTGGAATCCAAGTGGCATCTCTGCTGGGCTTCAGCAGCCAGGCATCTGTGGTGTTAGAGTTTCCAATCTCTGCTTTGTAGCACCCTTGTCTAAATACCAATGTCAGGAGGACTGCTTGATTTTTTGTGTGCTTTTTCTCTCAGCAGAGGAGTTGCCTGCCCGTACATAACCAGATAAATAAACTAGTGGGTGATCTCTACTGGTTCAATCATTTCCTGTTTTGCATTGGGTCACTTAAAATGAACACATTAACCCTTAATTGTAGTTTGTTTCATCATACAATTTTAAAATGGGAGGGGAGCCAATATTGTAACTTGGCTTTTGCCAAGGTTGTGCTGTGAACTGCCTCCTCCAAAATCACACGTGAGGTAGGAGCAGACCTATGAAACCAACAACACAAAATGCTTTCAGTAAATAAAAATCCAGTCCACTGAAAGCTGATACCCAAGGTTATTTGCAGATAATTTACTACCTGTGCACATCTTTCATGAAAACATTAATGTAGTTCTTGGAGCCCATATGGCTTGCAGTCATCTCACCAAAAACAGTATCAGAAGAGCAGTCACATTTATCAACATTCAGGGCCATTGTATTGTTTTAATGTCAGTCTATTATGTGTGAGAGGGAATGGCACATCTCTCCTTTCATAAAGAAATGAGACACTTTGGTCCATACCCGCAGTCTATATCCATACAGATGGGCATATTGGATAAATTTAAAATAGTTACTCTTTATCATGCCCAATTCTACAAATCAGTACTGTGAACAACAGACAATTATAAAATAAAAGGGGATGATGAGGAAGCATAAACTTTTCAATGTGCAGTCGTCGTGGAGCACTACAAATGTTAAATTTTGGGATAACTGGCCCAGATGCTAAGTCTGTCTTTTTTGGCATGTGTATGTGGGGTGGGGGACAGTAGAGGTGACCACCTAATACAGAAAGAGGCTGCTAAACTCTGCCTGTCCAGCCAGTCAGCCATCTGGATTAGTTTGCATTTCTAAGATACCGGGGATTTTGTTCAGGAGGCATCTAATCTACACAAATTGATCTGCTCTACCTGCCCCCTAAACTCCTCTGCAAACATGTTCTACCTTTTGTGACTCAGACTGTTAGAAGCAACCTCACTGACCCCAACCCCAGGTCATAAAACTCCTAGTAGCCAGCCAGTATATTCAGTCAAGCTATGAAAATCCTTCAAAATGATTTACTAAAATGAAAAGGAAAGAAGATCCAACATTACCAAAATGGGGAAAAATCATTCATGGGTGGGAGATTTTTTTTAATCCGATACTATCTGTTTGTTTTAAGAGGGATTGTGTGTCATTCAGCACTAACACCACCCTAAATGTAAGTCCCATTATTATGATCCTCCCCTTTTTCAGGTGCGAAAACTGAGGAGGAAAGACAGTGAGTAATGTGCCCAGGTGAAGCAGGAACTGGGGAAGCTGTTGTTTGGAACCAGGTGTTGTGGCTCCAGTTGCCGCCTCTCTGAACTACCAAAGAAGCCCATGATCCCGCTTTACAGCTGAAACCTAAAGGCCGAGATTTAGCTCCAAGGGATCAAACAGGAAAATGTACATGATCATTAATAAACAACCAAAAGACAATTTACTTTGCAAATTCAAATATTTCTTTTCTGAATCTCAAAATAGACACAGCACTAAACAGAGACAGAGACATTAGACATGAATGAGATGTAGATGAGCCTCCATTACCAACTTCATTGTGAGGGTTGATCATCTGGGACCAAGTTTGGGACTGGCCCTCTGCTTTGCAGGGAGAATCTTTTCTCCCCAAATGTAGTCCTCTAGCACACTAGTCCAATCTTTCTGCTAATTCTTTCCACCCACTGAATATGTAGCAAACATCCTGCACTCAGTTTGTGGTTGGAAAATAAATCCCTGTAGTTTATTTAGTGACGAGGTCTCAAGGATGTCCATTATGATTTTATAAATTGTAACTTGTTTTCCAGACTTCCTTAACCTGAAGTCAATTAAGATACTGTTTACACACACAGTTTCGCTAAAATTGGGGATGGGGACATGTTACAGGAAGGAAAGAGGGAGCCTCATTTGCTTTCAAAGAACCAGTAGGTTATTTTATTTTTTAAATACATGCGAAACAAAAAGCCACACTGAAAGTTTCACTTTCTAGTATCTAGAAATAAAACCCAATTCTGTTCCTTAAAGCCCTGAATAAAAAAGCATGTCAGCCTTTCTTTTTTGTTTTCTATTTCTTTTTCCTTTCACCATCACTATTAGTACCCGGCTGTCTCACTTGCTAAGAGCTTTTGCACACACTCTTCTGCATGATGCACAGGGATGCAGCCTCAGGAAGTCTGATCCTGGTCACTGATGGTCACTACAAACACACAAGTGTATCCATGTACCTGACCAAGGCCTAGGCTGTCCTTTTTTTTTTTCCTATCTGACAGCCATATTGTTGCAGCATTGACCACAACCAATCAGAAATGTTACCCACATGGTTAAACTCTCTAAACTCCTCCCCCTCACCCCTATCAAAGAAGTTTAGAAAACTGGAATGGGTAAAGAGAAATGAGCATCCCTCCAAAAAAAAAAAAAAGCCTTTTTTTGGCTGGGTAAGGTCTATCACATCACCTCTCTCTGCAAACATAGACAAGTTTTCAGCATACTATGCGTCATGGATAAATATTTCAAAACAACAGGTTAATGTCATTTCCAGCATTAGCTTGAAGACCCAAATTCCTTCAAACACATTCAAATGATTGAACTTGCTAGGCTGCCACCATTGTGGATTCCCAGGAGCAAGGAGAGCACCTGGTTCTCAGCTTGGGAGACAGCTCCTGTTCCAGCACTTAACAGCTGCATGCTCTTGAGCAAGCTCCTAATTGCCAAGACTTCAGTTTTCTCATCTGTCAAAGGTACTAATGCTTGCATATTTCTCAGAAACAGAGGCCAGGTCCAACAGACCAACACCGTTATCTGTGGCTATGGCCATGATGTTGGCTGCTAATTCAGCATTCAAGGACAAACACCTCCTCACAGTGGATGAGGACGGTAAACACCCTTTTGATGCCCTGTCCTATACATGGCAAAAGGCTCCTGGCATAGTGAGATTTGAAATTCATCAAAGTGTGGATTTCACTGGCTTCTAAAAACCTTTATGTGGGAATATGGCAATGTGTAATTTATTTCAATTAAATTTTGTTTCACATACTCTTTTGCAAGTCAGGAATATGTGTCAGATTTTTCAAAAATGGGAGAAAATAAAGAATGGAAAGAAGTTGCAGGGTCTGATCATTGCATTTTAAGCAGCCCAGTGTTTGCATGGCCTGAGTGGAAGGCTATCTTTGGAATACTCAGCTCTGTGGAGTCCTCCTTGCCCACAGAATCACAGACTCTCAATTTCCTGGCTGAAGGGCCTATTTTTCTGCTTAAAGTGAAATCTCTCAATTCTCAAAAGTCAGTGGGAAGGACTGACTTCCTCTCCTTAGATGGGAAGGATCAGATAGACTACTCGAAATAAGTTTCACTAATCAAAACACATGACGTAATATAATTAGTATTTTACAATTAATGGAGAAAAGATGGAACTAAAGCCACCTGTCTCTGCAACTCTCAGTACATCTTATAATCAATCGATACATCCTCCTAAACTGGGGAAACACAACTTTGCCTCCAGTCCTCAGTTCATGGTGGGATCATGGGCAACCCCAAAACTTGGGAGTGTTCTAAGAGTTCCAATTATTATTTGATCCACTGACTGCCCAGGTTATGAGTAGGTGAGACCCATGGCTTGGGGATTTGAAAATGTGGCTTTTCCGCATTGGGTGGTCCTCAAGCTTCTTCCTCCTGGTTTTCTCAGCAGGGCACAAAAGGTCACACAGGCTCCTTTGTCTTCCTTCCACTCTACTTTTCTGGGACTGCCCTGCCTTTTTCCCTTTTCTTTTCATGGTCAATTATGAACAAATGACTTACAGAAAACACAGTGGAGTGACCCCGTCTTCGGGAAAGCCTCCTCTAGGACACAGTTAATGACTCTCAGAGTCCATATTGGCTAGGCTGACACCACTGTGGATTCCCGGGGTGCTATTGTTTCTCACACAGTGGAAATGCCATCGGGGAAGGGGGTGTACCCAGCGACTATAGGATGGAAAGGGACCTTGAAGACTTAGCCACTTCTGCTCCTGAGTAATTGGGAGCCATCAAACGAGAAAAGTTTGCAGGATTCTCCAGCCTCCTAAACCAGACAACAGGCTGGCTTTCCGGAATCCTAATGATGACAATAGGAGATAGAAGATGAAGGAAACCATTTAACACCACCAGCATCTACCAGGCACAGTGATGCCCTAAAACCTGCAAGGAAGAGGCCTTAGAATGCCCATACAGCTTCCACACTAGCATCCCAGTGAAAGCCAGCTAGAAATAACAATAAATCTGAAGGCATCATGTTATCAGAATTCAGATTATACTACAAGTCTATAGTGCTCAAAATAGCAAGGTACTGGCACAAAAACAGAGATTCAGATCTATGGAATAGATTAGAGAATCTAGAGAGGAACGCAGCCACATACGGCCAGATGATCTTGATAAGCCTAAGAAAAGGACCCACTAGGAAAAATAATTCTTGTTTAACCAATGATGCTGGGAGAACGTGTCAGCCACATGTGAAAGACTGAAAGTTGACCTGCACATCTCACCACTGAAAAACATTAATTCTCACTGGATAAAAGATTTAAATTTAAGACATAAAACAATAGAAATTCTAGAAGAGAGTGTGAGGAAAAGACACTTCTAGATATTGGCCTTGGGAAAAACTATATGAGGAATATACCCATGGCAAATCTAGCAACACTACAAATATATAAATGGGATTTGATCATGCTAAAAGTTTCTGTGTAGCTAAGGGTACCACAAACAAAGCAAACAGATAGCCTTAGGCATGGAAGAAAATTTCTCCTGTGATGAATCTGATAAAATCCTGATAACTAGAATTTACAGAGAACTCAAATTAATCACCACAAAAAAGAGCAAACAACCCCACTTCTATGTGGTCAAGAGACTTGAACAGAAACTTCTCTAAAGAAGACAGATGAATAGCTAACAAACACATGAAGAAATGCTCATCGTCTTTAATCATCAGGGCAATGAAAATCACAACCACTCAGGTGAGATATTACCTAACTCCAGTAAAATTAACCTACATCACAAACTGTCAAAACTGCAGATGCTGGTGTGGATGTGGAGAAAAGGAAACACTTTTACAGTGCTGGTGGGATTGCAAACTGATATAAACTCTATGGAGGTTCACATTGATCTCACAATCCCCTAATTAGGCATCTAAAAAATCATTTTACCACAAAGACATTTTCACCAGAGTGTTTACTGAAAACTAATTCATAATTGCCAAGTCATGGAAGCAGCCCAAACACTCAACCCATGAACAGATTAACAAATTGTGGTACATGCATACCATAGAATACTATTCAGCCATAAGAAGATAGAGACTTAACATCTTTTATGTTTACCTGGATGGACTGAAACATTCTTGACGTAAAGACTTACCATCTTTTATATTTACCTGGATGGAGGTACATTCCTCTTAGTAAAGTATCTCAAGAAAAAAAGTCCCATGTACTCAATAACAATATGAAAATAATACATAAACAATTACATCTTTATATAAATGACAAAAGAAAAATATAGTCTAGAAAGAGGGAGAAGTGAGGAAGGAAATGGGAGGGGGATGTGGGAAGGGCAGTTGATGGGAGGAGAGAAGGTATTTGGTGGATCCCACCTAAGTGCACAATGATAGAGTGTTTAGCAAGCCCCCTTGGTGAGGGGTTCCTCTATATCTTGAACTTTACCTTGGAAGTGAGAACAATATAACCTAAAAATTTGTGCCCTCATATGAAATTGAAATAAAAAATTTATTAAAAAAAAAAAAGAAAGAAAAGAATAGCGGGCTAGAGACACCAAAGAGGGACTCTTTGCACTTTATGCGAACAGCTGTTAGGCTGTGCTTTCTGCTGGGGACATCTGCATCCCCACAGCTCACATGCTCCCTCCAGGAAGTCCTCTCTGAGTCCTCAGCACAACAGGCTCCACCTCCCTTGCTGGCTCCACCCCAAGCTCAGTGCTGCCTCTTGGCTGCTTGTTACTCAAGCTTCTCAGCACCTGGCAGGGACCTAGCACACAGATCAGCCTAAAGCTTGGTAAATCAGGACCTTTTTGGGTTCCTTTCCTTCAGAAAAACCGAGTAATGACCCTCCTGGGCACTCACTTCCTTAAAGAGCCAGGATGGTCACCTGAGCCTCCAGACCTGCGAGTGTCTCCTTTACTCCACCTGACAGCATCCACCCCAGCCTTGTCCCATGTTTCCTGGCTTTCCCTGCCTCCCCTTAGTCTGAGTCTTTCCCAGTGGGTGAAGAAAGACCAGATGTTCAGGTGGCAGGAAGCCCACCCACCTGAGCATATAGCATGTAACTCCGATTCCTGACCTGGTCTGGGTGGAACTGGGCACCTAGAGCCAGACCCTTTTTGTCAGAAGGCCAGCAGCCCTGGCTGACCATAGCTCGTCAGCCAAACAGCTTGAGAGCCCAAAGCCTTTTGAAATTTCCCAAGAAGCCAGAAACATATTTTTATGTGAAATCCCTGGAGTTCTAAACATCAACCAGCAATTCCAGGCTTTCAGAGGCTCTGGGTGAGTCAAGCCAATCAAGTCTGCAGATTGTTAGCAGTGGACATACACCTGCCCTTGGCTTTCCTGCTGAGATTGCCTGCTACAGCCACTTCACAAGCCCAGGCATCTGGGCAGCCCCTTGGCAAGGGCTCAGCCTCCCCTATTCAGGGCGGGACTGTTTTTGCAGGAGCAACACTCATTCTGGGCACAAACACCTGGTGCCTCCAGCCCAAGGCTTTCCCGGTCTCCCTCCCCAGTTCCCCTGGTCTCTGCAGCAGCCAATAAAGACACTTCTGCCTGCTCCCTTTCTCTTCATCACCCTGGGCCTCACTCAGTAATCTAGCTGTGGCTGTGAAATCATTCTCTGTTCAGAGACATTTTTGGAGCAGTGGTTAAGGAGAAGAGCTATTGATAACCCACCCCGTGGATGTATTAATTTTCAAAAATAAAAAATAAGGCCAATGAATGGATAAAGACAGTCCTGAGCTTTTATTGAATGGCCATCTTGCAGTGGGATTTGAGGCCTGGGCAGTCACACCACCCTTTCTTCTGCATGGAAGAATAAATCATGTGTTCTTCCACCGGCTCTGTGCTTAAGAAGGTACAGCCACCCTACAACTATTTCCTGTGACTTGTTAAATATTTGGCATGCATTTCTCTTTACTTTTGAATAAATATTTAACTGATAGATGGCCAGAGAGCAAAAATCAGAAGTAAACCCCAAAGCAGTAAGGGTCTAAGGGTTTGAAGGAGCCCAGGGGGCTAACAAGGAGCTCTGAGGAATCCTGGAAGTTTCAGTAGTGGATGATGGCTCAGTCCTCTTGTCCCCTTTAGAGATTTTGCTGCTGAGAGGTCCAGTAGCAGAAGGTCCTGGGTGTTTACCTTTTACCCTGCATTTCACCAATGCCTGGTAATAAATAAGAACCATCCATTAGAAGAGACAAAATGCAGGTATCCAGTCCCTCAGCATTTGGACTTCACGATGTGTGGTAGCCTTCAGGGGGTGGTTCTCAGCATATATCTGATTTCTCTCGAGGCTCCCTGTCTGGCCCCAAGGTTCCAGCAACCAGGATAGTGACTCTGGAGGCTGCCAGCGCTGCCTACGATCTACAGTTTTGAAAGCACCTTCTGGTGTCTGTGCCTACAGCCAGAGTCAAAGGCTGAACTGTAAAATCTCTCCGTTCAGCTACACCAGGATCTGAGTCTCTTTGACCCTGCCAGGGACCCCGGCACATGCAAGCATGGGCGCGTGTGCGCACGCGCACGCACACACCCACAGGTTGCCACTCCTGCCCCAGGTGCTGAGCACCCCCCAGTTGTTGTCGTAAGTGGCTGAAACTTTGGGGGATGAAAGCCCCCTGGGAGGCTTCTGTAGGCCCTTAACAAAAACTTCCCCTTGCTTCTTCTGAGCGGTTGGTAATTATTTCTAGATGCTGTACATATGCTTTTTTGTGGATCATTTGCAGTCTGATTTCTCATCTCAAACACTCTTGAAATATTTTTCTTTTTAAATATAAAGCCACAATGGACACTCAAGCTTTTGACTTTCGCAACCACAGCAGGGAGAAGTGTCTAAACTCTGCTTCTCCTGCTTCCATGGAAGGACATTTGGGGAATCAGGGTGATGGCTGGGGGACTACCTGTGCCTGTCAGAGTGCTTCCCTCTGCTCCAGGGCCCTGAACCAAGAGGACATAGAGACCCCATTCCCTTTCTGAGAGCCTCTCCTCCATTTCCTGGGCAGAGTGTTCCTGGGGTTCACCAAATCTCCCCGGAATCAGAGGAGCCAGTTCACATCCAACACTCGGACTTGGCTTTTTCTTATGTGACAAGCACTTCAGGGGATTTTAAAAGGGTTTCTAGATTCCAGGGAAAATAAATTCACAAAAGAATCAGAGTCATTGGTTGTCTTCAGTTTGTAATAACATTTGATTCATAAAGTAGTGCAGTTATCTGTATCTGCAGCATCATAAAAGCAGAGCCAGATAGGGCCAAAGGGTCAGTGTGTTGCCTACTTCTCCTGTTCCCCTGGATCTCCTCTGCTACTGAGGCTTTGGGGCTTGGAGCTGTGGTGAGTGCCCTTGGCAAGGTACACTGTGCTACCCTGGGTGGCCCTGTGGCCACAGCCCCTTACGATGGCAGATGGTTGAGTGCAGCTGAATGTGGCCAGGGAGGTGGGTGACAAGGACCCTGTCCTTTCAGCCCGGGATGCACTCTGTAGGTGCACGACAAGACAACAGGGGATCTTTAGAAGTCAAGTCAATAGGACCAAATATGACAATTGCACACCAGTCACCCAGCTATTAAGATAAGATCTACTAAAGTAAACAAAATTTAGACATGAATGATCCAAAGGTAACCCATGCAGAGGCCTATGAAACCAAAAGCAAGTGCCAGTTGCCTGTTTCTTTGCACAGATCCAGCTGGCCTGGTCCCAGTGTGATCCAGGCAACCAACTGAGTATGAGCCAATGTTTACTCCAATTGGACTCTTATCCTTAATAAACCATTTCTAGAAACTTCAGAAATTTCTTCAACTGTAGAAAAGATTCAGGTCATTCTCCCACAAACAATGCCTCATTCTTAAAAACCATCCACCTTGGTCTCAAAAGGATCTTCTGTTTAAGTCCCATTAAAGGAGTTTCCTTGCAAAATACTCTTCAGAAATACAGTTAAAATCATACTAAAATAATTTTCATAAAATGTGTTTTAAGAAAAGACAAGCTTAATTCTCAAAGGCTCCATTATTGGAAAAAAAGTAATAATTGTACTGTTTCTAAATTGAAATAAAATTGCAAAGATGCAAATAACAACCTGTATCATCACGTATAAACCAGTCACAAATTTTAAATCAACTGTAAAAAGTATTTAAATCTACATGAATAATTTTATTAACTGATATGAAATCATATTTTCTGCTACCTTCATTTATTAACCACTTCTCCAATAGCAATGAAGTTATAGTGGATATTTGCAATACAGAGACGTTCCCATATAATGCTGCTGATCATGACAAGGGCGCCTTCTCCTTGGGGCGGTTCTCCTTGGAGAACCCCATCACTTTCTGGTATATGGTGCAGAGAATGGACTTGGAGTGAAAGCCACATGATTTACACACGCACAAATTTGCCATGGAGTCTCAATAAGCATGCCTAAGACTTTATGCACAAGGTTTTACATTCAGATTCTGCATAGTTAAAAGCAAGGGAATAATTATCTGGTAGCACCCAAAATAGCCTATGTCAAAAGACACTAAATGTCAAGGAATTTCTTGAAGCATTGGGAGTTTAAAAGCAGAAGACATTTCTGTGAACCCTCACTATTGAACACCCCTTTCATGGAGAGAAGTTCAGAGGGTTGTCATCTCTGTCGCTCTAAACATGCCTCCTTGGTAAAGAATAACTAGACCAAAAAGTCTACAAATATCTCATCTTCCTTTGGGGTACCAGGAGACACAGGAATTGGAGTATTCACTACTATTGCCTCTGAACATGAAGCAGAAACAGAAATCTCACGCAGAGAACACTGTAACTAAGGTTCTTTGAGTGTTCCCCAATTCCCTCTCTGAGCTTTCTGCTCACTGTCCTGCTGCGGGACAACAGAAATCTACTTTGGAGCACTAAGGCTCTAGGCTCATTGCATTTGAACACTTGAGTCAGCAAAATTGAGGGCAAACTTGTTTGTCTATTTACACAGAAGAAATGGAGAGGAGCTGTGCTAACCCTAATAAGCATCTCTATCCCAAAGTTTAAATGGCATATCCACACCCCTAGAGATAGGAGAAAACAATTCTAAGATTAGTAGTCATCATCCTATAGATAGCTACAGGAATCAAAGCCAAATAATATGAAGCCAGGTAGAGAAACTGAGCTTTGTACTGTTGTCTGGGCCTCCCAGCCTCCTTCAGCTGCCTAAGTCTCTCATGGAAACTGAGGTTGAGGAAAAGGTGGGAAGGTGGGCAGTGCAGTCCAGCCTGATACCCAATGACCTGCTCAATCGGCCTGGTCTCATTCTCCTCCTTGACTGCAGGCATGTCTGGAGGGACCATGTCTGAGCTGCCCTGCCGTGTCTACTTGGTCCTCATGTCTAAATGCCAAAAGCCACCCACTGGAAATGCCTATATGACCACCTCACACGCTACTACAGGCTTTCCTTGACTTCCCAAGGCTACAGAGACGAGCCTTCCCCAAAATGGGAAGTGTCTTGGAGTTCATGTCTAGGGTTCAAGTTGGCCTCCTCCAAGATGGGTGGTGATTTGTCTGGCAAAGGGACTGTCCTCATCTCTAATGTGGGGTAACTCCTGGAGTCCACCAAAGCTCCAGCTGCCCACTGGGCTTGACAGCACACACATTGCTAGCCTCTTTCCCTTCCTGAGAATAAGTTATTGATCACATCAGGTCAACCTGAATCCTTAACTCCAGTTCTGCTTCCCAAGAATTCACCATGAGAGCAGGACAAGCAGAATTCCATCAAAGGAGATGCCTTCACCTGACATGATCCGTGCCTGATTTTGCCTAACACACAGCACAACTGCACCCTCTCCAGCTTCAAGTGGTTCATGGTGCGTTGTGTTTGGTGCATGGCACAAGGCTCTTGGTGCCAGCAGAGAGCTCTGTTTACAGGACACTGAGTGATGCCCTGCCAGCAGTCCCTGTCCACCTGGGCCCCTATGAAACTGCTGCTTCAATGCTGCCACCCTGCCTCCTCCACATAAATGTTTCAAGAGTTGACTCATCTCTGAAACACACTATCTGCCTCCTGGAGACGTTGTGTGACCTTGCACATCATTTTGCCCCTAAAGTTAATTTCCGTGATGGATGCAATATATTCAAACTTGTGAATCTGTCTGAAGGACTCAAATGATGAATTATTGACAGCTGATGGAACCCAAGTGCAGAGATTAAGAGAGTTTTCTTATCTTATTCCATCTAAATGTTGGAATGTTAGTATTGATCAAAATATAATGTGCTACAGAACCCAACATAAATCTAAACTGTTAGATTAACACAAGCATTCAAGTAACGTAAAATGGCAATGTAGGAGAAAAGGGCTGTGTGTTGGTCACTGGGAGTATTTTAGCCATCAAGATGGGGAACCTGAAATTGGGGTGTGTGCTTGAGTGGGTGTTGGCCACACCGGTGTGTGTGTGTGTGTGTGTGTGTGTGTGTGCGCGTGCGCATGCGTGAGGATGGAGGTATACTCCGGAGAAAGGAGGCAGCACTGAGGGCACCAAGGCTTCAGCCAAATGAGGAAAGACTTGCTGTGGCTTCTCGGTTTGACTCTAATTTGCCATCATTTTCATTTTAAACTTGCGGGATGAGCAGGGCAATGGAGCTGTGTTGGTGGTGGCGATGCCGGTGTCCTGTCAGATGTGAAGACTAAGACCTGAGTCAGCTCCTAAAAGACAAAGAGAACACTTTTTGTGGATTCAGGACCCCACTGTCGGGCATCTGCAATTGTCCCGGCTAGAAGAGAGCAGATAGCTGAAACTGAGCAGGGGTCTGGGAAGAGAAGACCAAACAGAAACATGACGAAAGGAAGGTAATGTCACAATGTCATGCATGCCAGGTGAAAGACCCCAGCTTCCTTGGGTCTGACCTATATGGTTCCCATGCGGGTCCCCAGAAGGACTGAGGAAGCTACTGTGAGATTCCTGTGGACCTGTCTCATATCCCCAACCTCCCTTCTGCACCCTGTGATATTCTACCCCCCCAAAAATTGGCTACGCCCAAATCTTTTTCTCAGGATCTGATTCTAGAGGAATCCAGGAACTAAAATCTAAAGTCACAGAACTCATAAGTGGAAGAAAGTAGAGGTAAGTGGTGTGTGTGTGTTTAAACCAGAGCTTCTCATCAGCCTCTCACGTTCTTATTAACAGATTTTTGAGCTAGGAATGGACAGAAACCAGATTAAAACATCATTATAAACAAGGAGGAAGTTTGGAAGCTGAGCTTTCAGATTTGACCTTGTTTTCTGTATGGATCGAAAAATTCACTTTTCTGTAGAAGTAATAGCCGTGTTTAATGTGACGCCAGGCTAAGGTCTCAAAACGCTTGTTGAATCTAGTTTGTGTTCATCAATTTACTAGTTCATGTGCATGTATTATTACATAAGATTTTGCACTTCAACACACCAGCTTGCAAATGCCCAGGACACAGAGGGTGGAGGAAGCCCTGGGGATGACCTGAGTTTCTACATTAAGAGCACAGTCTGGGGTTTCCCAACACACAGGAACTGCCAGAAAAGGACGCACCTTTTGGTAATCACTTGTCAGAAGTTCTGAGTCACAGAACAAAAAGGGAAGTTAATTCCTCTGTCCTGGTTTAGTTTCTCTGGCCAAGTAATCTATTATATTTTTCTTGTGGAGAAAAAATGAACCCTAGGCTAAGAATGAGGTGACCAAGTGAATAGCTGCATGACCCTAGAGCAGCGGTTCTCAACCTACAATTTGTTACAATGAAAATAAATCGTGCATATCAGATATCTACATTAAGATTCACAACAGGAGCAAAATTACAGTTACGAAGTAGCAACAAAAATAATTTTATGGTTCGGGGTCACCACAACATGAGGAACTGTATTTAAGGGTTGTAGCATTAGGAAGTTTGAGAACTACAAAGCCTTGGCTGGATGGGGGAGGTGTCCCACGGTGCTGAGAAGTACCCTTGGGACGCAAAATGCTGACTGGACCCATGAGAATCCCTGTGATGAGAGACCTTCTGGGGTGATTATTAGCAGGTCCACCTCCATCCTAGAGGCTCAGACCCTCCCAGCAGCCCTTCTAATGACATCGGGCCCAGACAAATGCTCTGGGGAAGCTCACCCAGTGAGGGTCTTGAAAACTGCCAGGGTTGGAAGAATGCATTTTGGAATTGAGACCCATCGAGCTGATGCCATTTGTTCAACACTGCAGCAAATGGTTACCATTATTTTTAACATCCCTTCTTGAGACACCGCATGTGCTACACACATGAATTAGGCACATCCGAAGGTTGCTGTGAACTGCCCACCTCCTGCTACCTCTGGGTGCTGAAAAGAGCCACCTCTCTCCAGGCTGAGTCCAGGCCCCTGCAGTGCTTGGGGTCTCCATTCTGCCCTTTCCTTTTCTGCTCCAATCACGGGTGCTCTGCCCTGTGAGCCCCAGAGCCACCTGGATGAGGCGGCCATCTTCATAGCATGGTCACTGTATTTCTCCAGCCCTGCTCCTTGTCCATGCCTCCACCCCTCCATACCCTCTGCATCCTCTCCAGCCTCTTGGAGCAGGGCAGCCTCCCTGAGGGATCAGAGAAATCTGCTCCCAGTTGTGAAGGCCACGTTTCTGTCACAGACACTTAATAACTTCCTCTAGGACTCAGACCAACCCCTTCCCCTAAAACAGGCCTGAACAGGTGTCATGGGGACACTGCCTAATGAATTGTAGTCACCCAGGTACTTGTCTGCCTACCCCACGGCCATCGGGCAGACAGTAATAAGGATTTTTCCATCCTTGCCCTGTTGGGATCTGTCATGGGCCTGGCATGCATGTGCACTAATTGAGCAAGTAAACAGATGATCGAATGTGAGGGTGAGTGGAAGGGAATGGTCTCAAGGGAGTCTGAGGCTGGAACCTAAGGATGGGCTGGATCGGATGGGGGAAGAATGTAGGATAGAACAGCAGGACAGTCTGGGCCCTGCAATGGGAAATTGTCCGTTCACCCCAGAGAATGAACTGTGCACCTTCTGTATGCTGGTGCTGTCTCAGCCTCCCTCGCAGAGACACAGCTAACAGGTGGACACTGCCTCTACTTACTCATGTGCTGCTGGCACCAAGTCCAGAAATGGCTCGTGTCTTTGGGGACATGGGACCAGATCAGCAGCGGTTGAAAATCCCTTCCCCAACAAAACCAAACAAAACTCTTTTTGAATCTTAGAGTGAAAAATCCATTAGCTGGTATCAGTCTCTTCAGAATCTCAGTTTCAAACCTGGCAGAGCGTAGAAGATAAAACAATAGGACAGAATAACAGCCTGTGTTCAGTAGGGGTTTACATGAGCTAGGCACCATGTAAAGAGCCTTCTTTGGATGGATTTTCTTATTCAATCCACATGGCTATCGCTATGCCAGAACAATAATTATGACCAATTTCACAGGCAGAACACTTCAGCCCAAAGGAATGGTGGAACTTTCCAAGGTCTCATAGCTAATGGGGGCAGAAGACAGGAGATTTGAACCCAGGCAGCTTGACCCTAGTGCATGCACTAACCTTCCCTCCTTATGCCACCTGGAGAAGGCATCCAGCCTTGTTCTAGGAAGGAACTGGAGCCTACAGGGATACCAAGCGAGAGGGTAGACTCTGACACTGGGTGTTACTGAGCTCATGCCAGGCCCCAGACTAAGATGCCCTTGTGTCCTGGGAACATCCTCTCCCATCTGCACAAAATGAACAGAGAGGGACTGGCTGGTTGGAAGATGCATGGGTCTGTGTGACTCTGTATCCAGATCTTTTACCCGTTTTCTTCTCCTCTCTCCTGTGAAAAGAAAGAACAACTTGACCTCACCCCACATTACACCCTCAAGCCTTGCACATGGCAGGCGCTCCATAAATGCCCATTGTCTCACTGAAGACATAATTGAACAGAAATAAATTGAGGTCTTTCTTCTTTTACATTTTTCCAAGAGTAAAAACATATTTTACCCTCATATATGTTCCCAATACCCTGGTGATGATAAATCTGGAAATTGGTCAGCTGAACTCTCCACCACGACCACACACAGCCCATTACAGAACAGTCTCCAAGGTTTTCTAAAATGGGTAGCCCACTCCTTCAGGTGTACGGTACCCTCTTGGGGTACCTCAGGATTCTCCTGGCTTAGGTATTTGCACTGGGATGGCAAATAATGCTGCGAGACCGAGACCACAAAGACTGCACCCAGATACTTAGTCCTTGCTGCCTTTACACTGCAAGATGCTGATGAAATTCCTTTGACAGGAGGTCTCCATCTCACAGAAGTTGCTTTGGGGGAACTTCCAGCTGGACAACACACTCCTGGAAAACAGAAGACTTTCTGCCTGGGGGAAATGGGTGGAGTAGGTGTACACACCAAGGCAGATCTGAAAACACCTCGTCTGTCCAGACAGACACGGGACACTGCTTCTGCTCCTGTGCCCCAGAAAGCATGAGGCCCCTGCTGCCACGTTTTCTGAAATTCTCAGAGACTGCCTGATATGCTCTGTAAGATATCCTGGATTTTAAATACAGGAGAGGTTTTTGGTTTTGGTCGATTTTTTTGTTTGTTTGTTTCGTTTTTCTTTTACTAATGGAGCAATGAAAAGGTGTCCTGGGGCCCCAGCTCTGAAGCAGAGAACTAGAAAAGTGATGTCTCCAGGCACCTCCTCCCCCATGTGTGGGCTTCTGGGGATTCTGCTATCCCCAGGACCCAGTATGGTTCCTAAGAACACCACACCCAAAGCTCAGAAGTTCCAGGGTGCAGAGGGAGAAGAGCCTGTTGAGTTTTAGCCCAAACAAAAATGTGGGTGCCATTGCTGCGGAGAGGCTGCCATCTACTGGTCGAAGAAGGCAAGAGCCGCCAGCATCCCCAGCAGAGGACCAGGAGAGAGGAGGGAGAAGGCGAGCAAGAGGGGAGAGTGGGGAAAAAAGAGGGAAAAGAGAGGGCAGAAGGGACATGAGAGACAGGAATGAATCCAAAAACAGGGGACTGACAGCTGGGGACTTAAGGAAGAGACACCAAGATTCTCAGAGTTTGCGGGGGATGAAGGGGTAGAGCTGCACCTACTGCTGAAAGGGGACAGGCCTGAGTACAGGTGAGCCGGTGGCAGTGAATCGTGTTCACATGTGTGTCTGTGGCACATCTGTACACAAGCTCCTCTTGTCTCTGGCCAATGACCTCTCCTCCCAACTCAGCTCTCTGAGCCCAAGGGAAAGTACCCCGTTGGCCCCACAGTTCTCTACACAGCTCCTGATCAATCCCCAGCCTGTTTTCCAGGAGTGTGCCCACCAAACAATGACAACTACAACCAAAAAGTAGGCAGGCATTGTAACGGGCGCCTGTAATCCCCGGTACTTGGGAGGCCGAGGCAAGAGTAATCACTTAAGCCCAGGAGTTTGAGCTTTCTCTGAACGTGATGCCACAGTTCCCTACCCACGGCAACAGCTGAAGACTGTGTCTCAAAAGAAATATAAAGAAATAAAAAGAAAAGAAAACTGTGGTGTTATAATAATAGTGCATAAAACATTTTAATTGTGCTATAAAATTGGAAAGACAATACAATTTTATACAGAAGTAATGTTAAGTTACACCATTTTAATGTATCTTGTAAATTCAAAAGATTTTAGGAAATTCTCATGATAAAAATAGAGAATACTTACAGAGATACAGAGAAGAAAATGTGAAAATAAACTATGTCTCTAAAAGTCAATGAGACACAAAGATAACAATGAGAAAAACAGCAAATTCTGACAAACGTAGAAAACAATCAGAGAAAGAATAAGTTGTTGCCTTTTTAAAAATTACGTGAAGTTGATGCAATAGATGCTCCACTTAAAAGACATATGGAAATCCCTTCCACAAAGGGACTATCAAAAATCCAACTACATTGTGTACAAGAGTCTCAACTTCGTATCTAATAAAAGCAATGTACTAAAATTGGTGTGATAGAAGAAACATGCCAAAAAAAGATGTTAAGAATAAGAGAGCAGGCTCAGCTCCCGTAGCTCAGTGAGTGGGGCACTGGCCACATACACAGAAGGTGGCAGATTCGAGCCCAATCCCAGGCCTGCAAAACAACAATAACAACTGCAACAAAAAATAGCCAGGCATTGTGGTGGGCACCTGTAGTCCCAGCTACTTGGGAGTCTGGGGCAAGAGAATTGCTTAAGTCCAAGAGTTTGAGGTTTCTGTGAGCGGTATTACTGAGGGTGACATAGTGAGACTCTGTCTCAAAAAAAAAAAAGAATATGAGAGCAGAGGAGATCACAATTATGGTAGGCACATCACATTTATGTTAAAAATATTACATTTTAAAAAATATACTTTAACTACTTTCACAAGAGATAAGGTTCATTAAATAATAAAATTGTCTTGCTTGGAAGCATAAATAATATATGTATGCATAATATATATATATATATATCTTTCTCTTGAACTGAAGGTCACAAAAAATGTAAACACATTGACAGAATTGCAGCAAGAAATAAAAAAGCATATAATAGAATACTTCAATATTCTACTTTCAGTAATAAATAAATTCAGATTATTAATAAAAAAAACTTGAAAATACTATAAAGCAATGAGGCCTAATAGGTATATAGAGACATAGAATATCAGAATATACAATCTTCTCATTAGCTCATAAAACATTTTCCTGGAACTACCAACCGTTCTGTCACAATTTTAAAAATTGAAATTTTATACTTTCATTTCTTACGAAAATGGAAAAGAAGTATAAATCAATTAGAAAGAACAGAAAAAATCCACAAATACATGGAAATAAACTCGTGTTCAAGCACTCGAAGATTTAATGCTGAGAAGATGCCCATACTGCTCAAATTTATTTGCTGATTAAATGTAATCCTTTTAAAACTCCCATTTTATTTTTGCAAAAAGAAAAACAGTCACCCCTCAAATCCCTTGGAATCCTAAGGCACCACAGAGATCCAAACAATCATTAGAAAGAGAAACAATGTTACAGACACCACACTTTCGGATTTCAAAACATTAAAAAGCTATAGTAATCAAAGTAGTTTTGTACTGACAAAAAGGCAGGCAACTAAACCAATAAATCAGAAGAAACATAGGTATAAATTCTTGCATGTATTTTCTAACAGCTATTTACAAACCCACATTAATACACTAATGTTCACAAAAACCAGGAGATGAAAGCAATCCAAACTGCCCTTACTAAGAAATACAATTTGGAATATAATGTATTATTTTTGAGGTTTTCAGAAGCAGATAAACTTATCATAGATGCAATAGAGATATATACCTTGATGACATTATGCATATTTAAATATAAGTCAAAAATATACAGATGTAGCATATCTGATTGCACTTATATAATACTATTTCTGATGTAGTTACACTCTTGGAAACAAAATAAAATAATGATATTTTTCAGGGGTTAGGCAATGGTGAAATGGGTTTTTGTTTTATATTACTGAATTTTAGTCTCGCAAGATGTGTGCATTTTAGACATACATTGCATAACATTGTAAATATAATTAACATGACTGATGTG
Source organism: Nycticebus coucang (assembly GCF_027406575.1). Lineage (NCBI taxonomy): Eukaryota > Metazoa > Chordata > Mammalia > Primates > Lorisidae > Nycticebus > Nycticebus coucang. Next base: position 28,932,742 of record NC_069805.1, on the reverse strand, counting down.
AATAATTAAATTGTGAATTTTATATTGTGTTTTACAATAATGAGAAGAAAAATTATATCTCAAATATACACTTATAAAACTTTTCAAAATTTCCCTTCAAATTACAAAAGTAGCTCTCTCACATAAATGTAATACATATTCATCAATATATAGTTGCAGAAATTACAATTTTCATGAATACTCACCTAGACAGAATCAAACACATTTTGACCAAAACCACTAAAACAAACATACTAGAGATATTTTTTATTCATACAGGCTAATAAACAGAGAGATATCAACAGATATCCCTCAAACAGAGAGATATCAAAATTCAGAGAGAATTTTATTGGAAATGAATAAATAAGTGATTTATAGTGAAATTTTTAATCATGCTAAACAATAGAGTTCAATATTGTCATATAAAATTGTAACATATCAAGAGGGGAAGGTCAGCGGCTAGGGCACCAACCACATACACCAGAGCTGGTGGGTTCAAATCTAGCCCAGCCCTGACAAATGATGACAACTACAGCGCCCCCCCCCAAAAAAAAAAAGTAGCTGGGCATTGTGTCTGGTGTCTGTAGTCCCAGCTACTTGGGAGACTGAGGCAAGAGAACTGCTTAAGCCCAACAGTTTGAGGTTGCAGTGGGCTGTGACACCATGGCACTATCCAGGGTGACAGCTTGAGACTCTGTCTCCAAATAAATAAATAAATAAATAATGGGACAAGATGAACAACTAGAAGCAACATTCACCAAAAGCCCATGTCCAAAAGAAGAAAAATTAAACTGAAGGCAACTTTAGGAAACTGAAATTGGAGAGTTGAACACAATGACAAAAAAAATAAATTAAAAGGTACACATTATCCCCACTAAGGCAAACTGAGAGGGTGAGAAAGAGAATAGAGATCAGATAAGAAGCAACTAGACAGAATGCACCTGTTGCCAACCAGGAAGGGAGACATCCCCCCAAATGGGGAGCCTGAAATGGGCTTTCTGTGAGTGAGTCAGGAACAAAGGACCTCTTTGAGAGCCATGAAGCCTCTTCTTTTATGCCAAGAAATTCTCACCTCTGGTTTCCCATGCTGCATGCAGCAAAAGGGAACAAATTTTCCTCGGCAATCCTGAGCCCACAGCCCATCCTCTCCACTTTCTGGTTGCCTGACAAAATACCCCCCGCAGATGTCAGGGTGTTTGACAAGATCTCTCAGAGACCTCTCTATTGTGTGGGCCACTGAGTCAAATGCTACCCATCCCTAGTTGTGAGAGGCAATTGTGGCTGTGCAACACTCCCTTTGACATGGCGTGGATTCTCCTGGATCTCCCTTGTTCTAAGGAGGATCTTTTCTCTACCCTCTGGAGAGTTCTTGCCCAGTAACTGTGCCCAGTGTCTCCTCACACCCCTCCTGCCAACTTAGAGAGAGACATTCCTAGTCTCAGGTGACCTAGGCTGGGAAGGTCCAGGAACCAGATCCTCCTCCCCAGCCACAGGTGATGGCTGCCTTGTACCAAGTCTACAAATCAGATTTTAGGGGTAGTGCTACAGCTTCCTTGAAATGGTTTTCACAAGGAATGTTTGCACCACTGGAACAGAAACGGTTAGAGCGACTGGTGGATTCCCCTCCTATAGCTGGTGCTGCTGGTGGAGGGCCATAGGTTTGCACTGATGTAAATATGTTTGCACAAGGGAGTTAGCACCACGAGGCCATAATTGGTGGTCTGTTCATGGACTCCTCTCCTCCAGCAATTACCAATAGGGTCCATAGTGGTTCAAATTTTTTACAACAGGGACTGCAGTGAAATATGATGACTTCTTTAAACTGAGTAGAGAATGGGCTGACACCAGAACAGTAGTAGTTTGCATTATCTTGTAGCCTCCCCCAACTCAGGACACTTACCTGGTGGCCTGCCCCTCTATGCTGCCCACCAAAACTGGAGAGAGTAAAGCTTACTGTCAGAGATACCCACACAGCAGGCCCCAAAAGGAGATCCATGATGCTGTGGGGGAAAGGGCCATAGCATGAGCTCCAGATAATTGGTGAAGGGGTGGTAATCTTCACTTCCTAGGGCCTCCAGATCTGATCTCACACACCGGTTTTAGTTTTCAAATAGGTCTCTGGGGTGCTGCTTAATGTCCTTAATTAGATTATCTCTCAATAACTATTTAGGGACAACCTAACATTTCAGCTAAGAAAAAGTATAATTAATATGAAAAATATGCTGAAAATACACATGGGGAGGAACCAGCAGAATAATCTTGACAGCAAGAAACATCAGACCTGATCAATTACCTCAAAAGAATTCAAGGAGTTAAAGAAGAAAATACCATCAATAGAGAAATCTTTTAAATGTCAGAAATACAATTTAGAATATAGATGGCAAAGACATGAATGGAAATGAGGAATAGAAGGAAAAAAATACAAAAAGTTGTCTCAATAAATTAGTGAAATCAAAGAGAAAGTCACCAAACATCTACCTATAAGTAGAAAAGATACAACAGAACTTAAGGAATTGAAACAAATATTCAAGGAGCTTCAAAACACAGTACAAAGCTTCAGTAATCGAGTAGAACATAGTAAAGAAAGAAATTTAGAAATTGAAGACAAGACTTTTGATCACTCAAACAGGCAGACAAAAGAGGAAACAAAAAACATTATATTTCCTGAGAGAGTTATGGCATTACTCTAAAAGGTCAAACATCCAAATTATCGGGATTCCTGACAAAAAGATGGTCCTAACAGCACCAAAGCTCTACTTCAAGAAATCATGGTATAAATTTCCCCAAGCATTAAGAAAGACACAGAATTAAGATAATAGATAGTTTCAGAACTCCAGCACAACTCAATCCAAACAAAGCATTTCCTACACACACTGTAGTTAATATTGCCAAAGACAATTTAAAAGAGAAAGTCCTGCAAACAGCCAGTAGTAAGTAATGTCTTACCTACAAAAGGAAAAATACCAGGAAGACAGCAGACCTATCACCTGAAATGTTTAAAGCCAGAAGAGGGTGGTCATCCACCTTTAATTTTTTTTAAACAAAACAATTTTCAGCCCAGGATCCTGTACCTTCCTAGACTGATTTTCATATGCAATGAAGGAATCAAACATTTTACTGACATGAAAATGTTGAGAAAAATTGCCACAACTAACCCAGATCTACAAGAAATACTCAGACCCTTGCTTCCAACTGACCAGGAGGGTGATCCATCAACAATGTATAAACACCCAGAAATTTAAGAACAAAGCCTAGCTTCCACAGTGACACATGGGATACAATAAAGCAACAGACCTCCTCAAAACAAGACAAACAAAACTCCACATACCTATCAATTCTCTCAATAAATGTGAATGGCTTGAATTTCCTGCTACAGAGGCACAAGATGGCTGACTACATAAATGTATACATCTTCTGTCTCCAAGAAATGCACATAACCTCTAAGGATGAAATGTGACTCAAGGGGAAGGGATGCAAAACAATATTCCAGGCAAATGGAAATCAAAAAAAGCAGGGGTTGCAATCTTATTTAGAGATAGAATTGGCTTTAAACAAAGAAATATATCAAAAAACAACAATGGACTCTACATACTGGTCAAGGGAAATATACAACATGAAGAGATTACAATTGTCAACACCTGTCCACTCAATCTAACTGCTCCTAAGTATAAAAAAAGAATGGTAAATAATCTGAACAATATGATATCTTCAAGCTCCATAATAATTAGAGATTTTAATGCCCCTCTGACATTACACGACAGATCTTTCAAGCAGAAATTAAACAAAGAAGTAATCTAGAACAAATGGACTTAATTAACAAATACAGAACTTTTCATTCAATAAAACTCAATACACATTTTCATTATCAGCCCATGGATTATCCTTTAAAATTGGTCATATATTAGGATACAAATAAAATCTCAAAAAATCAAAAAAATAGAAATTATACCATGTATCTTCTCATGCCATCACAGAATAAAAATAGAACTCAATACCAACATAAATATTCACATCCACATAAAGTCATTGAAGTGAAACAACCTCTTCATGAAAGACAGTTGTATTAAGGATGAGATTAAGGAGTAAATCATTAAAATTTTTTAACAAAATGATAATGATAGCCACAAGCTATTGAAACCCGTGGGATACTGCAAAGACAATCCTAAGAGGGAAATTTACAGCATTAGATGTCCTCATCTAGAAAACAAACACAGAGAAAGCAAGTTAATAACCTAATGGGCCATCACAAGGAAATGGAAAAGAAAATACAATAAAATCCCAAACCAACCAAAAACAAACAAACAAAAAAGAAATATATAGCTAAAATTAGAGAAGAATGAAATGAAATTAGAAATTAAGAATTATTCAGAAGATCCGTGAAACAAAAAAATTGGTAATTTGAAAAGATTGATAAAATTCATAAATGATTGCCAGAAAGTAGAAAAGCAAGATAAATAACTTCAATCAGAAACAAAGAAGGGGGAAATAAGAGATACCACAGAAATACACAAGATCCTTCAGAATTATTACAAACCACTTTAAGCCCAGAAATCTGAAAATGTAGAGGAAATAAACCAAAACTAGAATCACACCACCTTCCTAAACTCAATATGAAAGATCAGAAATTTTGAATAGACCTATATCAGGCACTAACATGACATCAAAAATACAAAATTTTTTAAAATAGAAAAGTACCGGACCAGATGCTTTCACACCATTATTCTACCAAACTTTATTGAATAATCTCAACACAACATAGAGAAGAAAGGAATCCTTCCTAACACATTCTACAACGAAAATATCAACTGGATTCCGAAACTAGGATAGCAGCCAACAAATAAAAAAAAAACTATTAGTCCAATATCATTAAGGAGTATTGAGACAATAATATCCAGTAAGATCTAAACAAACAGGATAAAGTACACATTAAAAAGTTACACATCATAATCGAGTAGGCTGTATCCCAGGGGTGCAAAGTTAGTTCAACATAGATTAATCCATAAATGTAATTCATCACATAAAAAAATATCAAAAGTGAAGACCAAACGATTGTGTCAATTGTACGTCTTAATGCAGAAAACCCATTTGACAAAATCCTGCATCCATTTTGTGAGATTAACACTTAAGAAAATAGTCATAGATGGGACATTTCCTAAACTGATAGAGCCCATCTACCACTAACCCACAGCCAATATCATATTGAATGCAGTAAAACTGAAGGCATTTCCACTTACCACTGAAACCAAATATGGATGTCTACTGTCACCACTGCCATTCAATATAGTGCTGGTAGTTCCAGCTAATGCAATCAGGCAAGAGAAAAAGATCAAGGGTATTCAAATGGGAACAGTGAAGGGAAAAATTGTTCTAAGCAGATGACATGATCTTATACCTGGAAGGCCCCTGGGACTCAACTATACGGCTATTAGAGGAGATCAAGAAATACAGTAACGTCTGGATATGCAGAATCAATGTCCAAAAATTAGTAGCCTTCATAAAACACCAATAATTGGCTGAGAATCAAATCAAAGACCTAATGTAATTCACAGTAGCTCCAAGGAAAATTAAATACCTTGTAATATATCTAACAATGTATGTGAAGGATCTCTATAAAGACAACTATGAACCCCCAAGAAAAGAAATGGCAGAAAATGCTACAAAATGGAAAAACATATCATCATCATGGCTGGGAAGAATCAACCTTGTTAAAATGTCCATACTACCCGAAGTGATCTGCAGATTTAATGCAATTCCCATGAAAACACCCAGTCATATTTAAAGGACTTCAAAAACTGGTACTTTCTTTCATATAAAACCAGAAAAAAAAAAAAAAAACTAGCCAATACAATTCTTAGGAATAAAGAATTTGTATTGCAGGTATCCATTACCTCTGGAAGCATCACATTACCAGACTTCAATTTGTACTACAAGTCTATAGTTATCAAAATAGTGTTGGGTTGGCAAAAAATAGAGATATACACCTATTGAATAGAATAGAGAACCTAGGGATGAACCCAGCCACATATCATCATCTGATCTTTGATAAACCAAACAAAAGCATGCACTGAAGAAAAGAATTACTATTTAATGGTGCTTAGAGAACTAGTTAGCCACATGTAGAAGATTGAAATTGGATCAGCACCTCTTACCACTGACAAAAATTGAGTCCTGCTGTATAAAAGATTGACATTTAAGACACAAAACCAAAAATTCTAACAGAAAGTTGAGGAAAACTCTTGACAAACAGACCTGGGAAAAGATTAATTTGAACAAGACTTCCTTGGCAGTTGCAGAAACATCAAAAATAAATGAATCGTATGTCATTAAGCAAAAAATCTTCTGCATAGCTAAAGGTACCACAGCTAAAGCAAACAGACAGCCTTCAGAATGGGCAATGTATTTCCATGCTATGAATCTGACAAAAAGCTAATAGCTAGAATCTACTGAGAACTCAAATTAATCAACAAAAAGAGCAAACAACCCCATTCATAAGATGGGAAGAAACTTGAACAGAAACTTCACTGATGATGACATGTGAATGGCCAAAAAACACATGAACAAAGACTCATTGTCCCTAATCATCAGAGAAATACAAAGCAAAACCTCTACAGATATTGCCTAATTCCAGTGAGGTTAGCCCACCATACAAAATCCCAAATCTGCAGATGCTGACGTGGATGTGGAGAGAAAAGAACACTTTTGCACTTCTGGTGGTAATGCAAACCAATTAAACCTCTATGGAAAGAAGTATGGAGAATTCTCAAATAACTAAAAGTGTACCTTCCATTTGATCTCACAATCCCATTACTAGGTATCTATGCAGAAGAAAAACAATTATTTTACCATAAGGACATTTATACCAGAATGTTTATTGCAACTCAGTTCACAATTGCCAAGACATGGAAGAAAACCAAGTGCCCATCAACTCCTGAATAGATTAACAAACTGTGGCACATGTATAGCATGGAACACTATTCAGATAGAAGAAAAGATGGAGAATTTACATTTTTTGTGTTTACTTACATGAAGTAGAAACACATTCTACTGAGTAAAGAATATAAAATTGTAAATTTGTAACGTAACAGTGTACTATAAAAACACTATTAACTGAACTTACTACAAGATTAGATGTTATACAGATAATACAGAAAACATGTCCCATTGGAACAAAATAAATCTTTAGGAATTAACCCTTGAGAAATGGAGATCTTTGCATTATCTGAAAAAGAATTAAAAATAACCATCTTAAACATACACTACGTGCAAAAGCATTACACAGAGAATAAAATCATCAAAATTATGCATGATGAAACTGAGATATTAACAAAGAGATGAAAACTATATGACGCATCCAATGTAAATTGCAGACCTGAAAAATTTAATACCTTAGTTGAAATATTTAGTATGCATGTATAATAGTAGAATTAATGAATCGGAACAAACAGAAAAAATAAGACATATTTGTTATACAGATTGATTCATGGAAACAAAATTTTAAAAAGGAAAACTGAAAGTAGAGTATAAAACTGACTAGACACAATCAAGTTGATCAATATATTTAAGAAAGGAATCCTAGAAGGATTATACAGAGGGAAATGATAGAAAGTTTATCTAGGAAACAAAAGAGTTGAGAACTTGAAATTTGCTCTTACTTAAGAACAGAAGAAAAATGAACCAAATAAGCTGAATCAGAAATGAAAAGGGTAACATTGCAGAAATACATACTGCAGAAATAAACACCATCCATGAATACTAGATAAATCACTATGCACATAATGTAGAAAACAGACATTTTCAGACATACAGTTGGATGATGGTTTGCCTTACTAACATATTCATGTTGATATGTTGAATTTCTTTTCAAACATATAATTTTAAAAATTATAAGCATTTGTTATTAAGTTCACAGAAACATAATTATGTTCAAATTCTCAGGAATTAAGGACAAACCATAACATTGTCAGTTATAATTAAATTTTGATGGCAAGTTTGTTACCTCACTTGAGTGGGGTCTTCCCCTCCCCCTCAGTTCTGAGAGAATACAATATGTATAACAGAACATTAATAATTTCAAAATTTTCATTAAAAAAATCATCTATGTCACACTTTATGGGTGCAGGACATGATTGCAAGAGGGACTTTACCTAACAATTGCAATCAGTGTAACCTGGCTTATTGTACCCTCAATGAATCCACAACAATAAAAAAAAAAAAAAAAGTTAAGACAAAGAAAAAAAAAATAAATAAATAAAAATAAATCATCCATGAATACTAGATAAATCGCTATGCACATAATCTAGAGAACAGAGAGAAAATAGAAAAGATCCTAGAAACACACAACCTCCAACACTTAACCAGAGAGAAATAAAACTGAGTAGACCAAAAAAAAATAAAGAAAAGTGAGACTAAACCAGTAAGGAAAAATCTAGTCAAAAAAGAGAAGCCCTGCACAAGATATGTTCATAACTGAATTCTGTCAAACCTACAATGAATACTGGGCACATATAACGTAGAAATTATTCCATAATATTGAGAAAAAGGGAAACCTTCCTAACTCATTCTATGAAGCTAATGTTACAGTCATACAAAAGCCAGGGAAAGACACAATGATAACAAAAGAAAAGTAGAAACCAATATCCCTTATGAATACAGATGCAAAAACCCTAAAAAAAAAAACAAAAACAAAAACTAGCAGTCTGAATAAAACAGTATACTAAAAAAAAAAAAAATCAAGCGCCAAGATGACTTCATTCCATATGCAAAGGATAGCAAACAAGGCATGATAAAAACCCTGAACAAACTAGGCATAGAAAGAAAATATCTCAGAATTATAAAAGTCATATTTGGAAAACACACAACTAACATATTCAACAGAGAAAAGTTGAAAGCATTGCCCATAAGAACTAGAGTAAGACAAGGATTCCCACTATCACCACTCTTTTTTGACATAGTGCTAGAAGTCCTAGGCAAGACAAAAAAGAGGAGAATATTAAAGGTATCCAAACTGGTAAAGTGGAGGTCAAACATCGCTTTTTCCCAATGATATAATATTGTACCTAGAAAATCCCAAAGGTTCTACCAAGAGTCTTCTGGAATTAATAAATTAAGCAAGTCTTAGGATAAGAAGCCAATATACATAAATTAATACTATTTCTATATAACAATGACAGTTAAGCCAGGAGTCAAATCAAAGACTAAGTAACATTCATAAAAACAAAAACAAAATAAAATAAGTAGGGATATACTTACATGCAAGTAAGAGAGTAAAATTTCTCTAACATGGAAAACAATAAATCTCTGAACAACAAAGTTGCAGAGGGTATAAACAAATATCCTGACTTAGTAGAAACAATAATGTTAAAATATCAATACTACTTAAAGTGATTAATAAATGCAATGAGATCTCCATCAAGTTGCCAAAGTCATAATTCACAGATAAAGAAAAAAATTATTTTATACTTTGTTTGGAGCCATAAAAGAGCCTGAATCTTAACCAAAAGAACAAATCTGTAAGACTCCCAGTGCCACACTTGAAGCCATACTATGAAACTATAGCCTTGTAGTTTAACAAAAACAGCATGGTATCTCTACAAAAATATGGAAATACACCAATGGAACGGAGGACCCAGATATAAAACCACCTACCTTCAACAAAGTTATCTTTGACAAAGCAGGCAATAACATACACTGGGGAAAAGAAGCCCTATTTATATTTAATAAATGGCTCTGGGAAAATTAGATTGTTACATGCACCAGAATGAAGTAGGACCACTACTTCTCACCACTCACACTCAGGATATACAAAAGATTTATGGCACAAAATCATAAATATTCTAGAGGAAAATGTAGAAAAAGCTCTTCTAAATATGATTCTAGGCAAAGAATTTAAGAAAAAGACCCCAAAGGCAATCATGGCAAAACCAAAACTGGGATTTGTTTCAGCTAAAAAGCGTCTGCACTGCTACAGACACAATTAACAGATCAAAACAGACAACCAACAGAATGGAAGAAATAGTCACAAATTACACTTCCAATAAAGGACTAGTAACTAGAATTGACAAATAACTCAAGCAACCAACAGGAAAAGACAAACCATCTTATAAACTAGTGGGCAAAAAAACATGAAAAGACAATTCTCAAAAATCAGAAAAAATGGTCAGTAAACATGCGAAAAAATATTCAATTTCATGACTTATTAGGGTAATGCAAATTAAATTGACAATGACATTATCACCTTACTCCAGTTACAATGGAATTTATTAAAATTCCCAAATCAACAGGTGCTGACATGGACACAGAGAGAAAGGCATTTTTGTATGCTGTTGTTGGAGTGCAAATTTGTAAAACTTCTATGAAAATGAGAATGAAATTTTCTCAAAGAACTAAAAGTAGACCTACAATTTGACCCAGCAGTCCCACTACTGGTTTTTTCCCCAAAAGAGAAATTATTTTACCAATAAGATACCTGTATTTGAATGATTACTGCAGCACAATTCATTATTGCCAATATGTGGAAAAACCAAGTGCTGACAAATTCATGAGTAGACTAATTAAATGTACATGTATTCCATGGAGTACCACTCAACCACAAAAAAATGATAAATTAATACCTTTTACAACAATCTGTATGGCACTAGAGACCATACTTCTAAGTGAAATATCTCAAGAATGAAAAACAAACACCACATACAGTCACTATTAAATTGGAGCTAACTGATGAGCTCACATGTGCATAGAAGGAAGTAAAAGTCTGTGGAAATCAACCAAGGGAAAGGGGTAGTGGGAAGGAGGCAAATGGACTAAGCCGACCTAGTGGGTACTGTGAATACCATATGAGTGATGGGCATACCTATAGTCAGGACTGTAGCATCACAAAAATGATCCATGTAACGTGAAATAGTTTTACACCAGTAATACGTTGAAACAAAATAATCCATTCATTTTTGTGAAAATATAAAAAATCTTCTAATCTATTTTCAGTCCATGAATACCCAGATGGATTTTAAAAAGAATGCAGAAAGGGAGGCTCCATGATGACAGACTAGAGACATTTCTTCATCAGCTGCTCTCAGTAAAACTGATGAGCGGAGTCTGTAGGTGCCTCCATCTGGATTGTGCTGTCCAGAAACAACATTGCAAAGGCACAGTGAGACACAATGGAGAACCAGGAGCAAAACGTTAAGAAAGGTGAGAGGCACGCATGAAAAGCAGATGCAAAGTACGGCAGCAACCCAGGGAGAGAGCCTGCATGTGGAATCCCTGGGGGATTAATTTTGCAGGTGATTTCCCCACACCCCACCATGGCATTCTGTAGGAGTGGACTGGGGATTGAACTGAACTCTGAGAGGGCCTGTCCAGCCATGCCTGAAGACTGATACGAAACAAGCCGGAATATAGGTCCCACAGGACGTTCAGGTGCACAGAAGCTGGCCTTTTGTTGAAGGGTTGGAGAGAGTATAATCTGCCTCTTAGGGACAAAGCCAGAGGCCTGAACCCAGGCTATCATTTTAGTGCCACTGGCTGGGCAGATCTGGTACTGGAGCCTGTTCAGTGGGAGGCCTGGCAGCCTGGTCCCCACTGCTGACACTGGAGACTGACAAGGCAGGTGTGGATAATGCTAAAACCTTGAGCTGGCTGACACCAAAGGGAGCCAAGCTTGGAGCAGCCTCACAGTATCCCATTAATGCTTCTGACTCCAGCAGTTGGAACTACCCCAGGGCTGACTTCCTTGGACACATGGGCAGAGGTGAGCAGATTATGCCTACGACATTGCCCCATCTGTGGCTGCAGAGAACTGTTGGATGGCAGAGTCTACCCCGCCTCCCCACCTCATAGTCTGGCATAAGCTTCAGGAATTTGCCTCTACCACCCCCATGGGGATTCACCTCTCATACAGTTAGCTACCAAGCCCAGAATAACATCAATGAAGCAGGAAAACAAGACTGGATCTCTTTGGCAACTACCTGATAACATCCCACCCCTACCAGATGCAGAATAAAGAGTACTGGGTTTTTTTTTCCCTTCTTAACCAAGAAGTGCCACCTATGGTCATTAGGAAGAAAAGGTTTTTTCTTTTTATTTTGCTTTTCCTAATCCTGGAGCATTACTTACGGACCACGCAATACATGTACTTTTAATATTTTCCCTTTTTTTTTAACTTTTAACTAAGTTTCATATTCAATGGATAATATCAAATGTTTTCCTTGCAAACAAACATTGAAGAAATTTGCCACTATAAGACCACCTGTCCAGGAAGTGTTCCAGAGTAATATTACACATCGAACATAACAATGTACCACAAGCAAAGACACACAGAAATTAAAGGTCATAGCCTAACTTCCTCAATGGTACAAGTGATAAATGTAGGCGGCAACCTTCACAAAAGACAAACACAAATCCATCATAGTCAAGCCATAGTGAATGGCTTGAATTACCCACTGATGAGACACAGACCAGATGACTGGATCAAAAGCACAAGCCAACTATATGCTGTCCTCAGGTAACATATCTAACAGCTAAGGACAAAACAAGACTCAGCTTGAGGGATTATAATCAATATTTCAGGCAGATGGAAATCAAAAGAAAGCAGGGGTCACAATTTCAAGATACATTGGGCTTCAAACCACAAAAGGTAAGGAATGATAAAAATGAAGTACACTACATACTGGTCAAGGGAACAATACCAGAAGACATCTCAATCCTAAGTATTTATGCACCCAAATTAATTAAATGTTTCCAGATTTACAAAATTAACTTTAACAAGTCTGAACAATATAATATCCTATAACAGCATAATTTCTAGGGACTTCACACCCTATTGACAGAACTGGACAGACCCTCCAAACACAAACTGAGCAAAGAAACAATCGACTTTAACATGACGCTACAAAACATACCACCCCAATATTACCAAATACACATTCTTCCCATTAGCTTATGAATAATTTTCCAAAACTAACCATATCCTAGGACACAAATCAAACCTCGCCTAATTTAAAAGAATAGAAATTATATCTTGTATCTTACAGACTACTATGGAATCAAGGTTGAACTCATTTCCAACAAAAACTTTCATTCCCCAAATCATAAAAACTAAATGATCTTATGTGAAACACAACTATTTCAAGGAGAAGACAAAGGAGAAAGTCATTAGATATGTCTAACAAAATGATGATGAAAAACCTCCGGGATACTGAGAAAGCAGTCATAAGAGGGAAATTTATTGCATTATATGCCCACAGCCAATAATAATAAAAGGCACAAATCAACAATCTAATGCATCATTTCTAGGAACTGGAAAAGAAAGAGCCATCCAATCCCAAACCTAGCAGATGGAAAGAACCAAAATCAGAGCAGAAGAAAATGAAATTGAGAACAAAAGAACCATTCAGGAGATTAAGAAAACAAAAAGTTGTTTCCTTAAAATAAATAAAATAAAAAAAATTGATAAAACTTTGGCTAGTCTAACTAGAAACAGAAAAGTAAGATCTCTAATAACTTCACTGAGAAATGAAAGAGGGAAAATAACAATAGATGTCCCAGAAATACAAGAGATTATTTCTGATTGCTACAAAAATTGCTATGCCCAGAAATTTAACATTGTGGAGGAAATGGACTAATACCTGGAATCATACTACCTACCTAGACTTAACCAGGAAGAATTAGAACTCTTCAACAGACCGATATCAAGCACAGTAATTGCAAAAATAAAATAGCTTCTAACAACAACAACAAAAAGTCCTGGACCAGATGATTTTACACTGGAATTTAAACAAACATTCGAAGAAGAGCTCATACCTATGCCGCAGAATCCATTCAAAAACATTGAGAAGGAAAGAACACTCCCAATTCATCCTCTGGAGCAAATATCTTTCTGATACCAAAACCATAAAAAGGACCCATTAAGAAAAAGACACACACACACACACCAATTTCACTAATGAATACAATCCAACAATACTCAAAATCCTAGGAAATAGAATACAGGTGTGGGACGGCGCCAGCGCCCGTCGGCGCTGCGGCGGGTGACAACGGTCCCCACGTCAGTCTCACCTCCCGGGCTGTGGTGGCGACAACCGCTGCGGCTCCCCCGCGCCTCGCCGCCTCAGCCTCCAGGAGCCCCGTTTCCCTCAGTCACCGCCTGTTCGACTTCGCGCCACGTGACGGCGTCACGTGACCCGGCGAGGCGAGCGGTGAGTCCCGGACCGGTCTGGCCATCCTGACCGCACGACAACCGTTCCTGGCACAGTATCCATCCGCCGCGCTGCGCGCTGCCGGGGCGGATAGTTTGGCCACCTCCTCCCACTCGGCCTGCCATTCCCGAGCCATCTCGCGAAGCCTCAGCCAGCCGCGCCGGACCCTCTCCAGCCTCTGCTGCACCTCGCCCAGGTAGGCGGCCTGGGTGAGTGGTTGCAGCCGCTCGGCCAGTTGGGCACGCAGCGGCGCGGCTTCGGCGTGCAGCAGGGCCCAGGCGGCGCCATCGGCCTCGACCTCCCGCAGTACCTCGCGCACGCGCGCGCGCACTTCGCCTAAGCTGGGCCCAACGTGAGTGCGCTGCGGCACCCGGCAGGCCCGTCTCGGGGTCCAGAACGCCGCTTCCAGGCACTGCCGGTCGCGCAGGCGCTGGAGGACCGCGTCCCCGAGCACGTCGGACCGCCGCGGCGCCTCAGGCCAGCGCGTGCTCCACGGAGGCCCTGGGCCAGGAGGCGGCGCTCGCCGGCGTCGTCCCCGGGAAGGGCTGGCACTGGGGCTGTGGCGAGGCAGTTACGGCGGCGACGGCAACGGGTAAAAGGCGTCGCCGCCGCCTCCGCTGGAGGCTTCCGTGGGGGCGCGGGGCTGCAGAGACAGCGGAGGCTGGAGGAAGGGGGCAAAGGCCCCCGGAAAAGGGGCGAGCCGCTGGGGAAGAGGCGGCGGTGGCAGCGGTGGCGGCAGACAGCTAAAGGGAGCGGGAGGCGGCAGCCGAGTGGGCGGTGGGCCCGGGCGTCCCTGGGCGAAGAAGGGAGGCAGAGCCTTGTTCTCCGGGGAGGTGCTCTTGAGACGGGGCTTCTTTCTTTTGAGGAAGTTCTAAACTCACATTCCTAAATGTTCCCTCCCAGTGTCTGACTTTGTTTTTCTGGGAAAGAATGAGAAGATGGTCTTCTTATGCAAGAAGACATGCAATCATGTGATGATTTTTGTAAATTTGATTCTTAGTAGACATATGCTATTGGCGTGGCTTTGATCTCGAAGTGTGTAATTAGTTTAGTCAGCATATCTGTGGATCCAGAGTAAAATAGGTACACTGTTTGCAGATGTTCTGGAAGACTCCAGCATTTTTCCAGGGCTCTGATACCTTCACTGTCTTTACTTCTCATTGGTTCCACAAGGGCCACTGTTTTTACTCTTTGAATCTGGGTTTATAGTTAGGCCTGCTTGCTCCTTTCTTCCCATGTACCCATAGATTCTCCGAGTGCCTTCAAATGACCACTCTAACCAGCTCAGTTCGCTAAGCCTCATCTCTGCCAAGATTTCATTGTAGCTTTCAGTCAAAAGATAATTAGCGAAGATAAACGTTAATTTTTGAGTTCTGACAAACATCAACCTTATTGTTCTTGTTGAAAATTTGCCTTTAAAACCTTTATTTTCTCAAAGTTACCTGAAAAGACTCCATCTGTTGAATGCTTGCATATGATTAATATATAAACTGTTTATAGCTAGAAGGTCTGTTGCTATATAGCTGGGTAAAAATGATGATGTGGCAATATAAAATGAAATGAAAATTTAACTTGAAAATGACTAGGAGTAGATTTTGAGTGTCCTCAACACAAAAACATATCTGAGGTTTAACAACTATGTTAATTTGCTTGATTTAGCCATCCCAGAATGTATTCATACTTTACAACATATTATCATGAACCAGAAATATATACAATTTGTATTTGTCACTTTAGAAAAAGACTAGTGTTATGGATACATTTCATTACCTTTTAGAAAACATAGGCATTCTATTAGAAATTTGTTCCTGTAGTCATATCCAGGCACTCAAGTGCTGCGTTAATACCTAGAAAAAAGTCAACAAGGAAACATTATGAAACCATAATCCTGTGATGACATTGCTTTATTCTGGAGTGGCAGTCACCTCCAAAAAGTATGTTTTGATACACAGTGCATGGATGCTTGATGCTGTCACCAAAGTGCTGCAAGGCAAGAGACATAACATTTAACAGTACTCAGAAAACTCCTGTATCCCAGTATCCTATTTTTATATGTGTAAAGTAAACCTGAAATCTGACTTTGGTAGGATTGGCATTATTAGTAGAACAGTGATGTAGTGCCTCAAATACAGCAAAAGTGCATATATGTCCACAGTAGCCATTCAGAAACTATTTGTGGACTATTGAGTTAGAGGAAAGGGAGTGTGCTGGCAGGGAGAAAAAGATAAAATGACACATTGAAGAAGAAGATGGGACTAAAGAAACTTCAAGTCAAGAAATTAGAGATCTGGCGAGATCTTTTAAGGTGTATATGCACAGCCTTGTTTTTATTTAAAAATCCTGTGAACTTGGAGCAGAACTCTAAATTCAGTCTAATGGAGTGATTTGAATCCTCTTAGGAAAGTAATACCTGCCCCTTTCCCTATAGTTTTATTATTTTGAGCACTCAAAATGAGACACATCACAGCATTAAGTTTTAATGCATAAATGGTAAGATTTATTTTTAAGAAGTCAGTTATGATATGAATGATTATCCTTTAGATCACAACACAGAAAACTTGATGTTATTTGAGTATACTTAAACTTATTGTATAAAGCCTGGGGAACAATTTTGTTGTCTTTAAGTATTGTGAAGTTTTACCAAACCTTCCCCTTTCTGGTATCCCTTTCACACTTTATTCAAATACTACATCCTATTAGTAATACACTGAGTAGTATTATTCCCTTCCCCCAACAAAGTAGAAATCTTGCAATGCTTTTTGTTTTTTAATTTTCATTTTTTTAAGAAAATGGCAGAGAGGGCGGCGCCTGTGGCTCAGTGAGCAGGGCGCCGGCCCCATATGCCGAGGGTGCCGGGTTCAAACCCAGCCCCGGCCAAACTGCAACAAAAAAATAGCCGGGCGTTGTGGCGGGCGCCTGTAGTCCCAGCTACTTGGGAGGCTGAGGCAGGAGAATTGCCTAAGCCCAGGAGTTGGAGGTTGCTGTGAGCTGTGTGACGCCACGGCACTCTACGGAGGGCAATAAAGTGAAACTCTGTCTCTACAAAAAAAAAAAAAAAAAATGGCAGAGAATATTTGGCAACTGAAAATCCTGTGATTAAAAGAAATCTTATTTCTAAACTATTACTTGGAGGTCATATTAAAATGTTTGCATAATGGATCACTATATAAACATTTATTAAAGTAGAAATGAATATTTTTCAGGAAGTGAATGTATTAATATTAATGATGGGTTATTTGTGCAGTTGATTTCTAATTTTTTATTTTCTTTTTGTTTGGTAAATTGTATTCATTTACCAAAATAAAATTCTGCACATGGATCTGCAATGAGATTGGTCTGTACCGTTTGATTAAGTTTTATCAAAAATGTTATTCTATTGATTGTTTAAATGATCATGATATTTAATTCTTACAGATCGCAACTGGCTTTTTACCTTCAATGTCAAATTGTACCCATCATGTGCTTCTCAGATGACTGAGAGTATTACCAGATACTTTATATTTGCATTTTTAAATTAAGCTTTCCGTATACCATTTATTTATTTCTGGGAGCATAGTAGTAATTTCAGGGTTGAAAACTAACAGTTTTTAATTAAGGTAAGCTTTAAAAGTTTCTTTAAAATTGAGTAATCCCAATTAGTTTGAAATGTTGTCAATTTCAAAAAATTTTACTCCCTTTAGCTCTTGGTTTTTCCATTTGAGAAATGGAAACATAAAAAAATGTTACAATGGGAAACTTTGTTTTCTATGTGGTCTTTTAAAAAGTCACTGATGTTTAATCTCCAAAACTTTAATACTGGTGATTTTTACTTTAGAACTCACGTATCTGTACACTAGTCTCATAACAAAGGTGATATAGAGATAGAAAAATGAAACTATTTTTAAGAGGCAATTGAACTGGTAATTTTTTGTCCCCTGATCCCACCCAAACCACCAAACGAAGTAGGCTTTCCCTTGTAGAGTCAATAGCTATTCCAATTCCATCTCTGAGAGTGTGTGGGCTATTAAGACATACTGCACTTCAATTGCAAATAAAGGACTCAGTTTAGTAAGAAGAGAATATTTACTGTTTCTGAGAGAATTTGAATGGTAACTACAGAGTGTTTTCCTTTTTGTGACAGTCATTTTTATGTACAGCCTTTTAAAATGGCTTATCTCATGGCCAAGGTCAACTGTGTGCAGTGTATGCACTTCTGAGAAACTAGATGGTCTTATGGGAAAAAATGCTCATCTCTAGTTCCTGTGTCTTTGATGCTCTGCTAGGCCAATTTTGTTGCCAAGTAACAGGTTAGAGAGGTACTTTAAAGAGTGCACAATAATGCCTTCAGAAAGGAATGACAGTCTGGGCGGTCCATAGCTCAGTGGATAGGGTGCCGGCCACAGGCTCCGGGGCTGGTGGGTTCCAACCCGTCCCAGGCGTGCTAAAAAAAGAAAGAAAAAAAAAGTTGCCAGGCTTTGAGGTGGGCGCCTGTAACTCCCGCTATTTGAGAGGCTGAGGCAAGAGAGTTGTTGTAAGCTATGACACCATGGCACTCTACCAAGGGTGACAAAGTGAGACTCTGTCTCAATTCAAAAAAAAAAAAAAAAAAAAAGGAATGATAAGAGATTTCTTCCTAAAATTGGATAACTGGTGGGTCTTTCTTTATCTTTCTTTCTTTACCACTTCTTGTTGAATAGGAATGTACTAATTAAGCTCTGATTGGATTTTCTTGAGTCAATAATGAAAAGGAGCTTTTGTTATGCACAATGAGCTGCTTAGAGCACAAAACCTGACCCCTTTATTTGTGTAGAAGATGAAGCTTCCCCATAGAAGCCCCTGGAGTACCTGTAAAGAATGCTTGCAGTTGGGGCATTGTGACCCAACACACTCTCTATGTGTATTCTCCTTGTTGCAGTAATTTTGGGGGATGATCATGATTACAAGTTTATTGAACTGGTAAGGACCTTGGTTTTCTGTATCAATGGGGCTTTAACTGTCTGCCTGTCTAGTGGGAGGAAAGATAATGTCTAAGAGTTCACTAAAGACTTTAGTGGTATAGCCTGAGACCAACCACCTGCTTGTCCTTGTGGCCTGGCAACTTAAATGTCACCATGGAAATCATTCTCATGACTTGAGTGAACATTTTGAGGCAGCCGAGAAGACTATTTAGAGTAATGTGTCATAGCACTGTGTGAAATAGACGGAGTTAAAAATTCAGAAATGTCTTGCCATTTTTATCTGAAGTTTTTAGGACTTAGAGGTATGCTTTGAAAATGGGATGGGAGCCATGTGAGAAGCAACCAGATGGAATCTTTGTGGTTGGGTTATAAAAGTATGAGAAAGTGTGGCGAACTAGCACCATTGCTAAGAATCTGAGGCTAACCAGGAACCATAGTTTAAAATTTAATTGTTAAGTTGTAGCTGGGTTTATGAAGTGAGTGTATGATGCCCCATAATCATATCATTGTATACAGTTATGATTTAATAAAAAAAAATAAAAATAAAAAATAAAATTTAATTTCCTAAAGTAAGTCCTCTGATGCTCATATTGTTGTATGGGTTGAGGAAGCATATACTCCTCATTCTAAATAGGGTTCCTGCAAGCCACAGAAATTCTCAATGTTAGTGATAGAGAGACAACATCTATTCTTTCAGAAAATCATCAAGGATTGTCATGTAGCAAGTACTTTGTTACCCGTGGACAGGGATGATGATGACGAGCAGAGTCCCTGCCCTGCCTGATGAAAGATTTCGGTTGTAATTCAGGTGCAACTGATCTAGATTGTGTGCTGGGTTGTGCACACAATCTAGATCAGTTGCACCAGCACTTCCCATTTGACAATCTTGTGTAGAGAGCAGGAAGAAGACTGGGCTCCCAAACCTAGGCCAGGCAAAAATGTCCATAAGGTGAAGCTGGCTAGCTGCTAATAGGAATGGTAGTCTCCAAAAGATCTTTGGGAATGAGGGTATGGCCATTGATTTCAGAGGATGGGTGGGGACGTCAGCAGGATCAGTAATTTGCCTGAAAGGGAAAAAAAAAATTAATACACTTAAAATCTCTTGTTTCTGCATGTTACTTGGTGGAAAACAAAAATTCATTTTTTTTTTCTTTTCAGATTCTTTCTGTCCATGTAGTCCATCACTTGGAACATTAAATAAGAATAACTATTATGGCCAATAATTCTTATAACTTCCTAAGTTATTGATTCCCAGGAAGGTATCTAATTAATGTTATGTAATTTTTACCCTTCCTTTCAAAAGAATGTCAAGTTCTTCTCCTCTTATAGGTAGGAGATTCACCTTAGGCAAGTGAGTTAACATGGCGGTAAGTCATAGAGAGCCAGCTCTTCCTGGCTCCGAAGCCCATGCCTTTTCTACTAAACTGAGTGAGGCACCTCTTTAGCTGGACTGAGTAGACAAGTAAGGGCTTCAAAGTAGGGATTTCTTATAATTGTTAAAGTTCTTTTAGGAAAAAAGAAAGTAACGTGAAGTGGGTAGAGATGATAAAGAAGGGTAACCTTAGCTTCTTCTAGCCAATGATTAAGACTCTCATTATTTTTAAAATTTCATTAATCTTCAGAACTTTACAATGGCAAGCAAATGTTTGTTAACATTTTAAATCTAAGAAGACAATTGATGTGATTGGCATTTTTACTTTATTCTAACAGTAATCATCAACTATGACCAGAACAGCAGTTAAGAATTTCCGTTCTAGGGTTGGTGCCGGTAGTACAGTGGTTAGTTACAGTGCCAGCCACGTACACCGAGTGTGCCGGGTTTGAACCCACCCCAGGAAATGTAAACAACAACAACTGCAACAACAACAACAAAAGGCCAGGAATTGTGGTGGGTGCCTGTAATCCCAGCTACTTGGGAGGCTAAGGCAAGAGAATCATTTAAGCCCATGAGTTGGAGGTTGCTGTGATGGCACGGCACTCTACCAAGGGCAAAACAATATGACTCTATATCAAAAGAAAAAAAAAACACAAATAAATAACATTACCATTCTATTCATTAGCCTTTGAAACTCAGTTTCTGTAAATAAACCAAAGGTTAGGAGGCCAAGGAGTGAGAGAAGACTTCTTCATAGAGAATACCCTTTTTTCTATGGATATGATGCGGGTCTATATTGTATATTTCTTTCCAAAGGGACATCGGCATTGAAGGATTAGAAGTGCTGCAGTCTTAACTAATTTTTCTCCCTTTGTTCCTCACAGATACCTCCTATGCCTCCAGATCCGGGTACACATTGTTTCTGGGTGCCTGCCCTGTCCCCCTGTGACTCGTGCCCTCCTGGAATCCTACACAATCCAGGCGGAACGTGGAAACTATGTGGATGATGAGGATGTCAACAAAATCAAGTCACATACTGATTATTATTTTGGGACCATTGACACCGAGGAGAAGGACGACTTGGTGGTAAATTTCTACAAAGCACATATGTATGTTGTCGTGCTTCCTGGAGGGAGACTGGTCATGGTAGATTTAAATAGGGTCTCTTGTAACACTTGGCAGACATTTGAGCACAGTTTTGGGGATTATCCAGTTTTCTTTTTGGATAACCTAGCTCTGATCAAGCCAACCTGCACCCCCTGACATCTCCTGTCATTGGTTGGGTGACTGTAATATGAGGCCCTATGCTCATGTTCAAATGCTTCATTTACTGGATGAATGCACTTTCCCCTAGGACACCTCCTCTTCCTTTAACCTAGACACACTGGAAACAAGCATATACACATACATGTTTGGCATTTCTATTTCTTCTGCCTTTTAATGGTTTTTAGTATTGTGGTAAAAAGCCAGGGAGATAACAAAGCATTGAGATTTGTAAATAAAAAAGAAAGGAGAAGGTATTGAGATTTGAATTAAAATTGTAGGTGGTGATGTATGCAGGAAAATAGCAACAGAAATGTGGAGGTGGAGCTGGGTGTGGTGGCTCACACTGTAATCCCAGCACACTGGGAGGCCAAGCTGGGAGGACTGTTTGAGCTGAGGCATTCCAAACCATCCTGAGCAAGAACAAGACACTGTCTCTACTAGAAACAGAAAAACTATCCATACCTCATGGCTCACACTGTAGGTCCATGTACTTAGAAGACTGAGGCAGCAGGTTCACTTAGCCCAGGAGTTGGAGGTTGCAGTGTGCTGTGATAAAGCCATGGCACTCTAGCTAGGGCAACAGAGTGAGACTCTGTCTCAAAAAAATAAAAATAAAAAAAAAAACACTGAAGAAACCTAGTAATACACAGATGTTACTTTGTGCACACAAGATGACTCCTTTGGCTTAGCTAAAAGATGACTTAAATTACATTAGTAATTCAATACCATGTTATACTTTGGGAATGTTTCTATCTGTGTGAAAAGAGAATGGGTTTTTACACAAGTTTTTAAAAGCCTAGCTACACAGTTATAATTTGTTCTGTCATTGAAAATTGTAGATTTATAGGGCGATGCATGTGGCTCAAAGGAGTTTGTGCCGGCCCCATATGCTGGAAGTGGTCTGTTCAAGCCCAGCCCCGGCCAAAACCTGCAACAAAAAAGAAAACTGTAGATTTATAAAATACTTTGTAAACGTTCTGCAAGAAACTTTCACATATTAGAAAACAGGCCACATTTTTTGACTTTTTTTTAAAAAATAAATATAACATTTCACTCTGAAAATGTTACTGTGGTTTAAGTTGTAATCAACAGGTCTTTATTGTGTAGTTCTAATATGAATTATCAGGTACTGAAATGCCTTGGAGAATATAAAGATTAATGGAATATGGACTTGTTCTCTAGGAGCCTAAAATTTGTTGAGTTATGGTTAAGAATAGAAATATTTGTAGTGTGGACAGAATGTGATTATGTATCATAGGTATAAAATGAAATGCAAGTCATTTCAGTGTTCATTATGGTCAGTCCTAGCAACATAAAAGTAGGGAGTAAGAATTTTTCTATATCATAGAAATGAAGTCACTTAAAAAAAATTCTCTGTTAACTTATACCCATTAATTCTGTGGCTTTCTTCACCAGTAGAAATAATAAAAATCAACTCTCTTAACATACAAATCATAAGGGTGGAGGTATGTGACTCATTGCTGTTAGCACGTTAAGATGAGAGGATCTTTTTTATTTACTTTTTTTTTTCAGAGATAGTGTCTTACTCTGTCACACTTAGTAGAGTGCCATGGTGTCACAGCTCACAGCAACCTAAAGCTTTTGGGCTTAGGCTATTCTTTTGCCTCAGCCTCCTGAGTAGCAGAGACTACAGGCACCCACCACAATGCCTGGCTCTTTTTTGTTGCCGTTTGTCTGGGGCTGGGTTTAAACCCACCACCCTCGGTCTATGGGGCCGGTGCCCTACTCACTAAGTCACAGGTGCTGCCCTAGATGAGATGATCTTAAGAGAAAAATGCTAGAGATGAGGCTGTTTTCCCATTTCCTAGTCTTCTGCCAACTTTCCTGGGTTACATCCTCTACTCCAAGCTATCTAATCTTAGCCACCCCTGGCTCTGTTTTAAACACTTCTTTTTTGCATATATTCATAGCAACCGTAATGTAATATTGTTTCTTTTTATTCTCAGTGGCATAGCTTCAGCAGAAGCTGATTATCAGTTCATAGAGCACGCCAGGGGACTGCCCATGTACAGCGTTCATCTGCATGAGGCCAAGGTACTGTCATTGTCATGGAAAGTAACTTCACTCCAGTGTGTTCACTAAACTTTTCCCAGGGCTCTAGGTTTAGAATAGACTAGTTTCATAAAAAAGAAAGAGAGAGAGAAAGGAAGGAGGGAGGGAGGAAGGAAGAAAATAACGAAAGAATGGCCTAGTTCACTATTGGAAAAAGACTGTTGGCCTTCACTTGAGGGTTTCTAATATTTCTTCGGTTAATCATGGGGTTTATTTTAGTGGGAGGAACCATTTATTCTCCCCCTACTTCTTTTCAGTAGTCTTTTTAATGAATACCTTTTCATGGGTAGTTATTCTAAATACAACTTGTCAGCCTTTTTTACCTCTTATCCTGGTTTATACTGAGTCCCAGCTTCTGCTAGGAGAAGTGCTGTGTCTGCCCCCACTCCCTCTCCCACATTTGTATTAGGAGAGGGGAGCAGATCTTAGTAAACCTAACAGGGCTGAGGTGGCACAGTTCTGACTGCTTCCAAAAGCTTCTGGGCTGTGAAGAAGCTCTAGCCTCGGGCTCATTCCTATAAGTCTGTTTTGTATTTTGTGAAAGATCAAGTACACTGGCCCAGGCTCACATGATGAAGCACCCTCAGTCTCATGTGAGAGGTAGTAAGATCATGGAATAAGGAATAATGGAGCACTAGTCATGATCCTGAAGATACGATTTTGAATGCCATAGTCCTGAAAAATAAAGTCCTAAAGAAAAAATTTCTGAAAAAATAATTACAAAAACATTGAAAACAGATTTATTTGTATATTTAAAAGGGGTTTTAATTGAGAAAAATAAAAACGTGACAATACTTCATAGGCCACTTCATACATTAAAATAGGCAATAATATACCTATTTTAGTGAGCATAGATACTGAGACATTCTAGTGATATTCACTTCAATATAATAACAGTTAAGAACAGGTGAACCCTATTCATCAATAAATGAAAATGAAATCTGTAAATGCATAATTCTATGGTTACTACTAGTGACAAATGTCACCTATTTCATGATTCTAGCTTAAGTAATTACGTAGTGGGGAGAGTCAAGGAAGAGAATGGGAGCCAAGGTGAAAGATGGATTTGGTTTTGAGAAGTGTGTCCACAGTCAGTGGAATGTACTGAGGGAACCCACAGTTGTGAGCTTTGAAATATCTCTGTCAAAAACTACCTGCAGTTTAGCAGCCCAGGTTGCATGATTTAGGAAATCTCTAGGAAAGCTTCCACTAAAACATAGGTTTCCTTTCTATGCCTCATATTAATAATTCTTAAATTATTAAGGTTTTCAATGTCTATCAAAATAAAAATAGTGCCAAACAGAACAAAATAAAAGGCACTTACATGTCTTCATATGAAAATAAGCACTGTTAATACTGTGATACATTTTTTTCTGAGATTGTGAGCAGTTAAATTCTGATGCCTTTCTGAAATAGGTTAGTACTCCGAGTATCATTCTTATTAGGTTTTTTTTTATTTTAACTTTCTTTATAAACATTTTTTCATCTCACTAAATGATTTCTGGCAGCATCATTTGTAACTACTAGACGTGGTGGATCTTTAATTTTCTTTTTTTTTTTTTTCTTTTTTTTTTTTTGTAGAGACAGAGTCTCACTGTACCGCTCTCGGGTAGAGTGCCGTGGCGTCACACGGCTCACAGCAACCTCTAACTCTTGGGCTTACGCGATTCTCTTGCCTCAGCCTCCCCAGCAGCTGGGACTACAGGCGCCCGCCACAAAGCCCGGCTATTTTTTTGTTGCAGTTTGGCCGGGGCTGGGTTTGAACCCGCCACCCTCGGCATATGGGGCCAGCGCCCTACTCACTGAGCCACAGGCGCCGCCCGGATCTTTAATTTTCAAAGTATTTTCACAGTGAAAATGCTCTCATACAATTTGAATTTTTTTAATATTGCAACAAATGCAGCGTGTAGAGAATGACTTACTTAAACCATATATTATTAAGTGGTCTCATCTGGCTGTTACCTATGGATAAATTCTAGTAGAAAGTGAAACAAATCATCCGAACATTTAACTGTTTTTCAGCTCATTTCCTATATGATAAGGACAGTCTGCTTTAGCCAAAACACAGAAATAAGGAAGGGAGGAGACAATAGATTTGGGTCTGAAAAAGACCTTCCAAGCACATTTCTCCTTCTCTAAACCCTACAACACTTGCCACATACAAATCTTGCATCTCGTGATCATTGAGAAACCAGTTCTCATATTACAATGTCGCAAAGCTTTAAGATTTCTGTTTTTAAATGTTATATCTTAGAAAGAAAGCTAAAAAGTTACAGGCCCTGTTATAATATGAAGTAAAAGATTAAGATCTTTTATCCATCTTCAATCAATTTTTCTTTACTTTTTCTTTGTTTCTTTCTTTCTTTTTTTTTTTTTTGTAGAGACAGTCTCACTTTATTGCACTTGGTAGAGTGCCGTGGTGTCCCACAACTCACAGCATCCTCCAACTACTGAGCTTAGGAAATTCTCTTGCCTCAGCCTCCCAAGTAGTTGGACTACAGATGCTTGTCACAACACTTGGCTATTTTTTTCTTGGAATTTGGCTGGGGGCGGGTATGAACCCACCACCCTCGGTATTTTGGTCTGGCGCCCTACCCACTGAGCCACAGGTGCTGCCCCTAATCAATTTTTCTGACAGGAGAAAGGTCCGGGTCCAGTTTCAGTCTTTTACATGTGAATATCCAGTTCTCCCACCACCATTTGTTGAATAGGGAATCTTTTCCTCAGTGTATGTTCTTCTTTGGTTTATCAAAGATTAGGTAGTTTTAACATGTTAGTTTCATTTCCTGATTTTCTATTCAATTTTAAATATCTATGTCTCTAATTTTGTCCCACTATCATGCTGCTTTGACCACTATGGCCTTGTAGTGCAGCCCAAAGTCTGGTATGCTGTTGACCCCAGCTTTGTTTTTATTATTAAGAACTGCATTAGCTATATGGGTTTTTTTTTCTGGTTTCGTACAAAACAAAGAGTTTTTTTTTTTTCCAAGTCTATAAAGAACATTGTTTGTATTTTAATAGGGATGTTGTAGAATCGGCAGATTGCTTTCGGAAGTATGGACATTTTAACCGTGTTGATTGTTCTCAGCCATGAGCATGGTATTTTCTTTCATTTGTTAATATCTTCTGCTATTTCCTTTCTTAGGTTTCTATAATTTTCTTTTTAGGCTCCTTCACCTCTTTTGTTAGGTCTATTCCTAGGTATTTCGTTTTCTTTGAAGATATGGTGAAGGCAGTTGTGTCCTCAGGTAGACTCTGATCTTGGCTGTTATTGGCATATACAAAGGCTACTGACTTGTGGACATTGATTTTATATCCTGAGACATTACTGTATTTTTTGATGACTTACAGGAATATTGTGGTTCCAGTCTTTGGGGTTCTCTAAGTATGAGATCAGATCATCAGCAAAGAAGGAGTGTTTGATCTCCTCTGCTGCCATTTGGATGCCCTTTATTTCCTTGTCTTGCCTAATTGCATTGGCTAGCACTTCTAGCACTATGTTGAATAGTAGTGGCAAGAGAGGACACCCTTGCCTCTCTGGGTCCAGTTATAAGTGGAAAAGCTTTCAGTTTCACTCCATTCAGTAATATATTAGCGGTGAGGTTGTCATAGATAGCTTCAATCAGTTTAAGAAATGTGCCACATATGCCTATACTCTTCAGTGTTCTAATTACAAAAGGATGCTAGATTTTATTGAATGTTATTTCTGCATCTATTAAGAGGCCCAATGGTCGTCCGTTTGGCTTCTTTTGATAATGGTGAATAATGTTTATGGATCTGCATATGTTAAACAAGCCTAACATCACTGGGATGAAACTGACTTAATAATAGTGTGAGTTTTTTGATGATAAGTTGTAATCTGGCTAGGATTTTGTTGAGAATTTTTGCATCTATATTTATTAGTGAAATTGTTCTGAAATTCTCATTTTTAGTTGGGTATTTTCCATTTTTTGTTATCAGGGTGATGTTTCTTCATAGAACATGTTAGGAAAGATTGCATCCTCGTGAATTTTTTGAAATAATTTCTGCAGTGTGGGAATAAGCCATCAGGCTGTATCACTTGCTGAGAGCTTTTGCACACACTCTTCTGCATGATGCACAGGGATGCAGCCTTAGGAAGTCACTTCTGCCTGGTGATCCTGGTCACTGATGGTCACTCAAAATACACAAGTGTATCTATGTACTTGACCAAGGCCTAGGCTATCCTTTTTTTATTTCCTATCTGACAACCACCTTGTCGCAGCAATAACCAGAACCAAGCAGAAATCTTACCCAAAAAACCAAACATTCCAAAGTCCTTCCCCTTAACCCTATCAAAGAAGTTCAGAAAGCTGGAAAGGGTAAGAAGAAATGAGGATCAATCCAAAAGAAAAAGTTTTTGTTTGGCTGGGTAATGTCTATCACATCTCCTCTCCCCACAGACACAGACAAGTTTCAGCATTTGAGCTCTTACTATGTGTCATGGGTAAACATCTCATTGAATCTTCAAAACAACCAGATAATGTCACGTCCAGCAATAGGTAAAAGCCACAGATTACCCCAAACACATTCAAATGATTTTGAAGAGCAAGGAGAACACCTGGTTCTCAGCTTGGGGGACAGACAGCTCCAATTCCAGCACTTAACAACTGCATGCCTTTGAGCAAGCTCCTCCTAATCGCCAAGACTTCTGTTTTCTCATCTGTCAAAGGGGCTAATGCGTGCATCTTTCTCAGAAAAAGAGGCCAGGTCCAACTGGATAATACTGTTATCTGTGGTTATGGCCATAAGGTTGGCTGCTAATTCAGCATTCAAGGACAAACACCTCATCCTGTGGTGGATGAGGGTGGCAAAACAACCTCTTTGATGCCCTGTCCTGTACATCCAAAAGGCTCCTGGTATACCGAGATCTCAAATTCATCAAAGTGTAGATTTCACTGGCTTATCACAACCTTTATGTGGGAATGTGACAATGTGTAATTTATTTCAATTAAATTTTGTTTCACATACTATTTTGCAAGTCAGGAAGATAGGTCAGATCCAAGAAGGGGACAAAACAAAGAATGGAAAGAAGTTCCAGGGTCTCGGCATTGCATTATTAGCAGCCCAGTGTTTGATTGGCCTAGGTGGAAGCCTATCTTTGGAATACACAACTCTGTCTGTGGAGTCCTCCTTGCCCACAGAATCACAGACTCACTATTTCCTTGCTGAAGGGCTTATTTGTCTGCTTTAAGTAAAATTAGTCGATTCTTCAAAGTCAGTGGAGCATGTTAGAGGGGAAGGATCAGGTAAACTACTCAAAATAAGTTTCATTAATCAAAACACACGATGTAATGTAACTAACATTCTATAATTAAGGGAAAAAAGATGGAACGAAAAGCCCTCTGTATCCGCAGCTCTCAGTACATCTTATAATCACTCGATACATCCTCCTACTTTGGAGAAACACTCTTTTGCCTCCAGTCCTCAGTACATGGGGGGATCATGGGCAAACCCCAAACTTGGGGGTGTTCTAGAGTTCCAATTATTATTTCATCCTCAGCCTGGCCAGGTAAGGAGCAGGTGAGATCTGTGGCTTGGGGATTTGAAGATGTGGCTTTTCTATATTGGGTGGTCCAGAGGCTCCTTCCACCTTTTTTTCTCTTCAGGCCACAAAAGGCCACACAGGCTTCCTTCTCTTCCCTCCAGTGTGTTTTTCTGGGACTGCCCTTCCTTTTTCCCATCCCTTTTCACGGTCAATTATGCACAAATCACTTACAGAAAACACAGTGGAGTGACTTTATCTTCAGGGAAGCCTCTAGGACACAGTTAACCACTGTCGGAGTCCACATTGGGTAGGCTGACACCATTGTGGAATCCTGGGGTGCTATTCTTTCTCACACAGTGGAGATGCCATCAGGGCAGGGGCGGTACCCAGAGACTATTGGATGGAATGAAGCTTTGAGGACTTAGCCACTTCTGCTCCTGAGTAAGTAGGCCAAATGAGACAAGTTTACAGGAGGCTCCAGCCTCCTAACCAGACAACAGGCTGGATTTCGGGACTCCTAATGATGACAATAGGAGAGAAAAGATCAAAGAAACAATTTAATACCACCAGCATCTACCAGGCAGAGTGCTTCGCTAAAACCTGCAGGGAAGAGGCCTTAGAATGCCCATCCAGCTTCCATGCTAGCATCCTAGGAAAATCCAGCTAGAAATAACAATAAATCTGAAGGCATCATGTTACCACATTTCAGATTATTCTACAAGTGTATAGTGATCAAAATAGCAAGGTGCTGGCACGAAAACATAGATGCAGATCTATGGAATAGATTAGAGAATCTAGAGATGAACCCAGCCACATGTAGCCATATGATCTTTGATAAGCCTAACAAAAGCATGCACTGGGAAAAAGAATCCTATTTAAAATGGTGCTGGGAGGACTTATCAGCTAAATGTGGAAGACTGACACTGGACCTGCACCTCTCACCACTGAAAGAAATTGATTCTCACTGGATACAAGATTTACATTTAAGACATAAAACAATATAAATTCTAGAAGAGACTATGAGGAAAACACACTTCAAGTTAGTGGCCCTGGAAAAAAATGTGAGGAATATTCCCATGGCAAATGTAGCGACACCAAAAATAAATGGGATTTGATCAAACTAAAAAGTTTCTGCAGAGCTAAGGGTAACACAGACAAAGCAGAGAGCCTTAGGAATGGAAGACAAATTTTCATGTTATGAATCTGACAAAAGCTCGATAACTAGAATCTACAGAGAACTCAAATTAACCACCACAAAAAAAGCAAACAAACCCACTTGTATGTGGGCAAGAGACTTGAACAGAAAATTCTCTGAACTTGACAGATGAATGGCCAACAAACACATGAAGAAATGATCATCATCTTTAATCATCAGGGAAATGCAAATCAAAACACTCAGTTAGGTGAGATATCACCTAACTCCAGTAAGATTAGCCTACATCACAAACTCTCAAAAGTGTGATGCTGCTGTGGATGTAGAGAAAAGGGAATACTTTTACAGTGCTGGTGGGATGGCAAACTAATATAACCTCTATGGAGGTTCACGTTGATCTCACAATCCCATACTAAGCATCTGCAAAATCATTTCACCACAAAGACAGTCAAGCCAATTAATTCTGCTGATTATTAGGAGTGGACACACACCTGCCCTTGACCTTCCTGATGAGATTGCCTGCTGCATCCACTTTACCAGCCCAGCCCTCCCAGCAGCCCCTTGGCAAGGGCTCAGTCTCCCCCATTCAGGGCGGGACTGTTCTTGCAGGAGCCACACTCAGCCCTGGCACCAGAAGCTGGGGCTTCCAGCTCAAGGCTTTCCTGGGCATGCTCCCCAGTTCCCCTGATCCCTGCAGGAGCCAAGAAGGACACATCCTCCTCCTCTCTTTTCCTTCCTTCACCACCTTGGGCCTCACTCAGTAGTCTAGCTGTGGCTCTGAAATCACTCTATGTTCAGAGATTATTGTGGAGCAATGGTTAAGGGGAAGAAGCTATTGATAATCGACCTCATGGATTAATTTTCAGAAACAAGAAAACAAATGCCAATGCCTGGATAAAGAAAGTCCTGAGCTTGTATTGAATGGCCAGTTGGCAATGTGATTTAAGGCCTGGGAAATCACTCCAACACTTTCTTCTGCCTAGAAGAATAAATCACCTGTTGTCTCCACTGGTTTTGTGCTGAGGAAGGCTACAGCCACCCTACAACTATTTTCTGGAACTTGTAAATATTTGGCATGCATTTCTTATTATTTTTTATTTATTTTATTTTATTTTACTTGTTTTATTTTATTTTATTTTATTTTTTGAGACAGAGCCTCAAGCTATAGCCCTGGGTAGAGTACCATGGCATCATAGCTCACAGCAACCTCCAACTCCTGGGCTCAAGCAATTCTCCTGCCTCTGCCTCCCAGGTAGCTGGGACTACAGGCACCTGCCACAATGATCGGCTATTTTTTGGTTGCAGTGGTCATTGTTATGGGCTGGATTTGAACCTGCCAGCTCAGGTATATGTGGCTGGCGCCTTAGCCACTTGAGCCACAGGTGCCAAGCCATCTCTTTATTTTTGAATGAAGATTTAACTGACAGATGGCCAGAGAACAAAAACCAGAACTAACCCCAAAACTGTAAGTGTCTAAGGGTGTGGAGAAGCCCAGGGGTCTACGAAGGAACTCCGAGGAATCCTGGAAGTTCCAGATGTGTAGAATGCCCCAGCCCTATTGTCCCCTCTAGAGATTTTGCTGCTGAGAGCTCCTGCAGCAGAGGATCTTGGGTGCATTTCCCCAGTTACTGGGTATAAATAAGAACCATCGTTTAGAAGAAGGGGCAAAATGCATGTTCCCATGTCCTCAGCAAGATGTGTGGTAGCCTTCAGGGGATGATTCTCAGCATATATCTGCTTTCTCTCGAGGTTCCCTATATGGTCCCAGGGGTCCAGCAACCAGGATGGTGGCTCTGGAGGCTGCCAACTCTGCCCAGAATCTACAGTTTTGAAAGCACCTCATAGGTATCTGTGCCTACAGCCAGAGTCAAAGGCTGGACTGTACCAGCTCTCCTTTCAGCTCCTCCAGGATCTGAGTCTCTTTGATCCTGCCAGGGACCCCTGCGCCTTTCTTAGAGCTCCTCCTTCCTTTCCTGGGCAGAGTATCCCACTCAGGGTTCACAAAATCTCCCCTGAATCAGAGGAGGCAGTTCATATCCAACACTCTGACTTGACTTTTTCTTATGTGCCAACCTCTTCAGGGGATTTTAAAAGGTTTTCTTGTGCCAGGGAAAATAAATTCACAAAGGAATCAGAGTCATTGATTGTCTCCATTTTGTAATCACATACGATTCACAAAGTAGTGCAGTTATCTGTATCTGCAGCATCAAAGAAGGAGTGCCAGATAGGGCCAAAGGGTCAGCGTGTTACCCACTTATCCTGTTCCCTTGGGTCACCTTCACTACTGTGGCTCTGGGCCTGGGAGCTGTGGTGAGTGTCCTTGCCAAGGTAGACTGTGCTACTCTGGGAGGCCTTGTGGCTTCAGCCCCTTACTATGGCAGATGGTTGAGTACAGCTGACAGTGGCCAGGGACGTGAGTGACAAGAACCCTGTCTTTTCAGCCCATGCTGCACTCTGTAGGTGCACCACAAGACAACAGGGGACCTTTCAGAAACCAAAAACCAGGAACAACTATGACACCTGCACACCAGTCACCAAGCTATTAAGATAATATCTACTGAACTAAGACAAAAACTTAGATGTGAACAATCCCAAGATAACCACTTAGAGGCCCATGAAACCAAAAGCACCTGCCAGTTGTCTTTTTGCACAGATCCGGCTGGCCTGGTCCCAGTATGATCCAGGCCACCAACTGAGTATGAGCGAATGTTTACTTCAAATGGGCTCATAATCTTTAATAAACAATTTCTGGTAACTTCAGAAATTTCTTAAACCTTAGAAAAGACTCAGGTCATTTCTCCCACAAAAAAACTCCCCTTAAAAAACACCCATGCTAGTCTCAAAGGATCATCTCTTTAAGTCCCATTAAAGGAGTTTCCCTGTAAACGTTCCTCAGAAATATATTTAAAATCATTCTCATAAAATGTAATTTGAGAAAAGACAAGCTTAATTCTCATAGGCTTCATTATTGGAAAAAAAATAATAATTGTACTGTTTCCAAATTAAAATAAAATTGGAAAGATACAAAATCAACCTATATCATCATCTATAAACCAGTCACAAATTTTCAATCAACTGTAAAAACTATTTTAAATCTACATGAATAATTTTATTAAATGATTTGAAATCATATTTTGTGCTACCTTCATTTATTAACCACTTCTCCAATAGCAATGCAGTTATGGGGGAAATTTGCAATACAGAAATGTTCCCAAATAATGCTGTTGATGATAACAAGGGCGCCCTCTCCAGGGGGAAAAGAGGAAGCCTATGACTTTCTGGTAAGTGGTGCAGAAAATGGACTTGGAGAGTGAAAGCCACATGATTTACATACTTACAAATTTGCCATGGAGTCCTAATAAGCATGCCTAAGACTTTATGCACAAGGGTTTGCATTCATATTATGCATAGTTAGAAGCAAGGAAATAATTTTCTAGAAGCAGGCAAAATAGCCTATGTGAAAAGACTCTAAGTGTCAAGAAATTTCTCAAATCATTTGGAGTTTAAAAGCAAGGGGACATTTCTGTGAACCCTCACTATCAAAGATCCCTTTCATAGAGAGAAGTTCAGAGTATTTTCATCTCTGTAGCTCTAAACATGCCTCCTTGGTGAAGAATAACCAGATCAAAAAGTTTACAAATATCTCATCTTTCTTTGTGTCCTCCAGGAGTCACAGGAATTGGAGTGGAGATTCACTAATTGCCTCTGAACATGAAGCAGAAACAGAAATCTCATGCAGAGAACACTGTAACTAAGGTTCTTTGAGTGTTCCCCAATTCCCTCTCTGAGCTTTCTGCTCACTGTCTTGCTGCGGGGCAACAGAAACCTACTTTAGTTCACTAAGGCTCTAGGCTCATTGCACCTTGAACACTTGAGTCAACAAACTCAAGGGCAAATCCATTTGTCTCTTTAGACAGAAGAAATGGAGAGGAGCTGTGCTAACCCTAATAAGCATCTCTATCCCAAAGTTTAAATGGCATATCCACATCCCTGGAGATGAGAGAAAACAATTCCAAGATTAGTAGTCATCCTCCTATAGATAGATACCGGAATCAAAGTCAAAAAATATAAAGCCAGATAGAGAAACGGAGCTTTGGAGTGTTGTCTGTGCCTCCCAGCCACCTTCAGTTGCAGAAGTCTCTCATGGAAAAGGGGGTTGAGGAAAAGGGGGGAAGGTGGGCCATGGAGACTATCCTGACACCCAATTACCTGCTCAATCAGCTGGGTCTCATTCTCCTTTTAGACTCCAGACATGTCTGGAGGGACCATCTCTGAGGTGCCCTACCCTGTCTACTTGGTCCTCATGTCTAAATGCCAAAAGCCACCCACCGTAAATGCCCATATGACCACCTTACATCGTAATCTTCATTGTGTTTGACATATAATACATATTTTCAGAAATACTTCTGTGGGACTACAGGTGTGTGCCATCACACCTAGTTCTATGTTTGTAGCACTTTTGAAGATACTCGGGGCATTACTCCTTGGCCAGGATGCTAGGACTTTTATGACTAGTTAGAGAAAAAACAAAAAAAATATGATCTGCTATCTCTGCCAGGCCCTGCCTATTCTCTATGGCAGTTGTTCCCACACTTTGAAAGTCCCTTTGCCTGTGTAAATGTACCCAACAGTCATTTTCAGATTTAATTTAAATTTTGTTTCCATGAGTTGTGATAAAATGAAGATCAAATCATTAGATATGTTTTTTCTCCTCTAGAAGTTCTTCATTTGGTTTGGATTAGGGTCCATAGACATTTGTCTTATCATCATGTACACAAATAAAAGAGTAAGCGAAATGGACAGGATGGAGGTTTTACAAGTGTGATTATAGTTTGAGTACCTTTCTCAGAAAATTAACTTTTGCATTGAAACAGTGATAGCAAAAATGGTGTGACTGGAACACAAAATGAGATATCTTTGCTCTAGATTTAATGTTATTGCTATTAGGCACACTACATTTAATATCTGTTGCCATAACTGCTAGCATTGTGGTATATTTTGGTTTTAATGTGTAAATTTGCAGTAAAATTGGGCTTCAATACTTTGGTGATAACATTTTCCTATTACCACATGTAGAAGGAAGAAAAGTAAGTACACAGCAAAGTAAGTATCCTATACAAAACTGGACTTTGGGGGTTAGTTGTCATTTATAACTAGTTGAAACCAATGAACAGTAATACCTATGGTCTTGGTCACTTTAAGGTGTAACTGTCCTGATTTAGAATTCTATTGTGATGCTGGTTTGGGTTCTGTGACTCAGATGGAATTCTGAGAGTCAGATTACCAGTCTTCATTTTCCCCTATACTTTTGAACCTTCCTCTTGTGTGATTTCTCCCTGTTATCTCTCTGCTATTCCCCTTCTCACCCTTTCTTATTCCACTCCTTGCCAAAACTATAATTGAGAGAGTTTATAAAGTACCATTTTATGATTTTGTTTCATCTACAGCATAAGCTGTAATGATGATCACGGAAGTAGGCTGTGCCTCTCCGGAAAAGACTGAGACAAAAGCAGAGGCCTCTGCTAAGGGCAGGAAGAAGACCCAGATGATGAAGTGTACTGTGGTCCTCTTAACTGGTTTCAAATACCTCTGTGAGGTAGAGGTGAGACAGAGCTGAGTGGAGAGCTGTAGTGATGTGTGGTCATGGCATGGCACAGTGAATGTGTTTCACCAGGTTTCTGTAATCTACTTTTCATACATTTGTATTAAAAGAATAGAAAAAAGTCATTTCCGTTACAAAAAAATTTACCTGTCCCTTAAAACAAGCAGGGTCAATGTCCTCCAGTCCTGTGTACTCGGTGTTTGTTCTGAATAGTCATGAAATATTCTGATTATTACCTCTGGCTGTAAAATGTTTCTCTAAAGGAGACCTTATGGTAGTAGGTTGGTATTTCTGAATAATGAAGGGTAACTCCAAATGTTTTACCTTGAGATAGATAATAGCTAAAATCTAGCTTATTTATGTAGTTTCATTTAATGAGAAAACACCCATGATTTACAAAGGATAATTCCCTTGACAGAAGCCTGACAAAAACCAATGACAGAAGCCAGTGTCATTTTTGAAGCCTTCAGTACCTTATCATTTTATGTCAATCAGAAGAATTTGGTGCTTTTTACAACTAATTACTTAATTTACATGACATATACTAATAGCTAATGTTTACAGAAGAACTGTGTGAAATGCTTTGATTATGTCACTTAATATATATGAGACTGTGTAAGGTGGGCATCATTAGTATTGCCAGTGTTACCGTGAGGAATATGGGGTAGAGGTATGAAACAAGGTGGCCCACAGCTAGTTTGTTGTTGAATCAATATTGTAGCCATGGTAATTTGATTCTAGAGCTCAGGGACCTGAGCACAGAATGATACTGTTTCTTCTGCCCCACATGGGACTGATCTTCCTGGTTAAAAGCTGCTCTAGTTGATTTCCTATTAACATTTTTCCTAACTTCCGACATTCTTGTTAAAAATAGAAGTTATACTTTAACAACGATGAAAGAGTTCAGCTTGGTAATAACATCTTAAGTGTATCAAGTAGAACAGTAGTTTATTATGTATTCGGATGATTTATGGTTCTTGTGCTCACCTTGATATTTCAATTGTGTTTAAAGAGAGGGAGAAGCAAAAGGGGATTGAAAATCTATGTCTTAATTCTTGTTGCCATAACAAATGCCTTAGGGTCATTCATAAACACCAGGAATTAATTGCTTTCAGTTCTGGA
Source organism: Nycticebus coucang (assembly GCF_027406575.1). Classification (NCBI taxonomy): domain Eukaryota; kingdom Metazoa; phylum Chordata; class Mammalia; order Primates; family Lorisidae; genus Nycticebus; species Nycticebus coucang. Next base: position 28,895,537 of record NC_069805.1, on the reverse strand, counting down.
GATTGGAAAGTCCAAGACTAAGGTGCCAGGAAATTTGGTATTTGATGAGGAGCTGCTTCCAAGATGGCTGCTGCTTCTTGCATTTTCACCAAGTTCTAGGAGCAAGTGCTGTGTCTTCCCTTGATGGAAGGGACAAGGCTGCTCCTATACAGGGAAAAGAATAGAAAAGAATGATTTTCTGAACTTGGGTCAAGGGACCCCATATCCCTTGTTTTTCCTACCTACCCTAAAAGTGAGGGAATCTAGATTTTTGAGCATTTAACTTGATCCTAAGTGACCTTGAATCTTTGATTCAATCTCTCTGGGCCTATTTCTTTATCTATAGATTATAGGGCTATTTTGATGATCCAAAATGACTATTAATTTATAAATTTCTTTTGATCAGTGAACCACAGGAGTGACCATTGTCCTTTATTTTTTAAATCTAGTTTTGTTCTATCTTTTTTTAAAAGTCATGAATTATTTAAAAAACTATAAAAACACAGAAACAATAGAAGGGACAGTTGATATCCACCATAAACATTTAATCAGACATTACTATCTTATTGTGTGTTTTCGATCTTTAACCAAATAAAACATTAGGGACATTGCTTCATCTCATTGTCATCTTTTCCTTCTTGCTTTGTATATCATTTTATGATATGTAAATCTTAATTTGTTTTAACAGCTGTGGAGTATTCCTTTATATGACTGAACCATTGATTCCCCTTCTTTATGTACAATAATGGCCCTTCAGTGAACATTGTAGGATGAGTTTCCTCATCTACTGTACAAGAGTTTCTTTAGGGTAGACAGACAGTGGTGAAATTATTGATGAAGTTTCACTTCACTTTTCACAGATACTGCCAAAGTGAATGTGCCAATAACTTACATTGTAACCAGCAGTCATTTAAGTTTGATTTTACCACATTATCATTAACATATCTTATTATCAAACTGATTACTTTTGATCAATCATATGTATGGGAAATCACATTAGTATTTTAATTTGTCTTTACTTGATCACTGCCAACTTTCACTAGGTTATGCTGCAGTAGCAACCAGCGTTATCTAGGGAATTGCTATTAAGGATTTTTAAAAGGGGGCACACAACAGGGTACTGAAGTGTTCATGTTTTCTGATTAAAATGTTGTATATCACGAAAATTAAAAAAAATGTCAGTTACATGCTAACTGATCTGGTTGGCCACTGTTATAACCTAAAAACTGACTTTACACACACACACACACACAAAATTAACTATTTATATGGTGGTGTGGTTATTTCTTATTCTCAAAGATAATGGGCGAGTATGATGTAGTGAGACAGATTCTACCAGCCACTCGGTTTTGCTACTTTTTGGTGAAACCTGAATCAGTTCATTAGTAGGAATTATAAAGTATTTTGTAGATGTTCTAAATCACACATAAAGGATGAAGAGTGGATTAGCTCTTCATGTAATCATCATTAGTAGCACATTCCCTACTAATTAACATTGTTTATGTTTGCTTTAAAATAACTAAAAGAACATAAAAGCAAATCTCAGAAACAGTTTGCTGTTAATATCTACATATTTTGTAAAAAGGTATACTTTGTTCTGTTAAAACCTTTGTTGACTTTTCTACAGTGAATCTTTCCTTGATTTAATAAAAGTGTTAGTTTTGGAAGTAGAAAAAAATAAAGAAAATTCTGTCTACAAATGTGGTAAAAAGTGAAACATCAAACTAAAATGTTGGTGGAATACATGATGTTAGGATATATTGAATAATGGGGCTGATTGATTTTCCTGGGGACTATCCAGTCATATGTCATGAGCCACCTGAAGGAATAGAGGGAAGCAGTCTCAGCAGATTTTGTACCATTGTTAACATTAGTAAATGAACTGCTCACATAGTGCCTTTTTAGTCCTTTTTGTTACGGGGACTAGTATCAATAAAGGAGAGGGCATTTTATTATGATTTCACTTTAGATTTTCTGCTTTTATATGAGTGGGAGGTATAAGGGCTAAAGTGAAAAGCATTATGAATCATTTTCATATTGTCATAAAATTGGGAAATAAATATGTTAGGTTAATTTACACTGTATCGTAGATCTGCCAGTATGTTCTGTAGTTACAGTACTCATGAAATCTTTAGTGCTTGAAAAGTAAAAAATGCTGCTTTTTTCTTCAGAAAAATTCAGTGGGACAAGTATTATTGGACAACGTATGTGACAATCTGGATGTGCTAGAAAGGGACTATTTTGGGCTCATGTTTTACGAAAATGTTGAGGAGAAGGTAAGTGACTTTGACTCTACCTTTACTTTTAAGAACTTTTTAAAACAAGTTTTTATCAGTATAAAATTTATCTTTAAAATAACTTATGTGTTATCAAGACTTCACCTTAGAAATCTGGTAAATATTGAAAAACTATCTTGTGTAGAGAAACTGATCTATACGTTTTGGGAGTTTTTTTGTATGTGTGTGTTTTACACTTGTAAGCAGACAGAATGTAATTGTCATCGATTGAAAATTGGTGTTCTGACATAAAAACAACACAGAGTTTTAAAAACGGCATTAAACGTTTGGTTTTCAATGTCTCAGTCTGCCTTTTTGTTGCTAAGGATGGATAAATCAGCTCACACTGTGTAGGCACCTGCATGGTGGGTATTAAGGGTGCCTGACACATGGGATGGAGACACATTGGAGGGATTCTATGTGAGGATACCCAAGGCTCATGGTGACAGTAAAAGGGATTACTGTTTGAGACCTAACACTCAAATCACAGAAAGAAGAATAGAAGGGTGAGTACAGAAACCTGAGTGTGCATTTTATTTGCCTACATGACATCATTGTTTGTATTTCCATGTCCCACTAATAAAATACAGGGTAGGAAGGATGGCATTATAGAACAGGACATTTTCTGAACTTGCTTACTTTTCTAATCTTGATGTTTAGTTTGTGTTAATTTCATGTTTAGACTAGAGGCAATTAAATTGCCTGCCGACCTGCTGAAGAGTGTGTGAGTACCCTTACTAGGTCTGTGTGTACAATGCTCTTCTCAGAAGTAACAACATATATGACTAAACTGGAAATTTTTTAGGCTATAAATTATAAGTTGATCTTAATAGTGTTTCCAAGCATGTGCTTCTTTGTTGGCCTTCAAAGGCATAAAAGAGAATGTGGTGAGAATGGTTGTTGTTATCTAAATTTTTGAACTTACCAGTTAGTAGTTTCCTATGAGCATTTAATCTTTGCAAAATAGGGACAAAATTCAGTATGTTGTCGAATGTATAGACTGATGTGTTCTTTTAGTAGAAATAGACTATGCTATATTAAGAAATCCAGAATTTCTGGAACACTAGTTTTGCATAAGAGTGATATTTACATAATGAGATTTATTATATTTTATTTTGATAACTCCTAATATATGTGTCTAATTTATATTCTACTCATAAACTCAACACACGTAAACACATGCACTGAAAACCAAGTCACTACTTAGCCTAGTGAAATGCTAACAGAACAAAGCTGCTTGGAATAGGACTTTATGAAATTGTGCTTACACTTTAACAAGTAGGTGAATCATAAATGGTTCTATTTGTGACTCTGGAGTTTTTCTTCTGGGTTCATTAAACTTTTCTCTCCTCCTGTAGATCTGGCTTGATCCCACAAAAAAGATAAAAACACAAATGCAAAGTGAGTATTTAAATCATATTTTGGGGTTGTTAAGTTAATCATTACATCTATTCATCCCTTTATTATCTGTAACATTTATAGGAATATAAGCTGGGATAATAATATAGTGCTAGACTAATCAGTTCTGTTTTGCATGTAATACCATCTTAGGAGTTAATAATGCTGCTGATATTTTTGTAGAATTGTGACTATTTTGAACTTGGCTTAGGGTCTTCTATTTTTTAGGAAGTTCTAGACTTCCTAAATGTTCCCTCACAGTGTCTGACTTTGTTTTTCTGGGAAAGAATGAGAAGATGGTCTTCTCATGCAAGAAGACATGCGATCATGTGATGATTTTTGTAGATTTGATTCTTAGTAGACATATACCATGGGCGTGGCTTTGATTTGGAAGTGTCTAATTAGTTTAGTCAGCATATCTGTGGATCCAGAGTAGTAAAGGTACACTGGATGCAGATGTTCTGGAAGAGTGAGGACTCGAGCATCTTTCCAGGGCTCTGATACCTTCACTGTCTTTACTTCTCCTTAGTTCCACAATCAAGGGCCACTGTTTTTACTCTTTGAATCTGGGTTTATAGTTAGGCCTGCTTACCCCTTTCTTCCCCTGTACCCATAGAATCTCTGAGTGCCTTCAAATGTCCACTCTCACCAGATGAGTTCTCTAAGCCTCATCTCTGCCAAGATTTCATTGTAGCTTTCAGTCAAAAGATAATTAGCAAAGGTAAACGTTAATTTTTGAGTTATTTGTGACAAATATCAACCTCATTGTTCTTGTTGAAAATTTGTCTTTAAAACCTTTGTTTTCTCAAAGTTACCTGAAAATACTCCATCTCTTGAATGCTTGCATATGATTAATATATAAACTGTTTATAGCTAGAAGGTCTGTTGCTATATAGCGGGTAAAAATGATGATGTGGCAATATAAAAAGAAATGAAAATTTAACTTGAAAATGATTAGGAGTAGATTTTGAGTGTTCTCAACACAAAAATATATCTGAGGTATAACAACTATGTTAATTTGCTTGATTTAGCCATCCCAGAACGTATTCATACTTTACAACATAGTATTATGAACCAGAAATATATACAATTTGTATTTGTCACTTTAGAAAAAGACTAGTGTTATGGATACATTTCATTACCTTTTAGAAAACATAGGCATTCTATTAGAAATTTATTCCTGTAGTCATAGCCAGGCACTCAAGTGCTGCGTTAATACCTAGAAAAAAATCAAAAATTAACCATTATGAAACGATAATCCTGTGAGGATATTGCTTTACTCTGGAGTGACAGTCACCTCCAAAACGTATGTTTTCATACACAGTGCTTGGATGCTTGATGCTGTCACCAAAGTGCTGCAAGGCAAGAGACATAATATTTAACAATACTTAGAAAAATCCTGTATCCCAGTATCCTATTTTTATATGTGTAAATTAAACGTGAAATCTGACATAGGATTGATATTATTAGTAGAACAGTGACGTAGTGCCCCAAATACAGCAAAAGTGCATTTATGTCCACAGTAGCCAGTCAATAACTATTTGTGGACTATTGAGTTAGAGGAAAGGGAGTGTGCTGGTGAGGAGAAAAAGATAAAATGACACATTGAAGAAGAAGATGGGACTTAAGAAACTTCAAGTCAAGAAATTAGAGATCTGGCAAGATCTTTTAAGGTGTATATGCACAGCCTTGTTTTTATTTAAAAATCCTGTGAACTTGGAGCAGAACTCTAAATTCAGTCTAATGGAGTGATTTGAATCCCCTTAGAAAAGTAATACCTGCCCCTTTCCCTATAGTTTTATTATTTTGAGCATTCAAAATGAGACACATCACAAGATTAAGTTTTAATGCATAAATGGTAAGATTTATTTTTAAGAAGTCAGTTATGATATGCATGATTATCCTTTAGATCACAACACAGAAAACTTGATTTTATTTGAGGGTACTTATGCTTCTTGTATAAAGCCTGGGGAACAATTTTGTTGTCTTTAAGTATTGTGAAGTTTTACCAAACCTTCCCTTTTCTGGTATCCCTTTCACACTTTATTCAAATACTGCATCCTACTAGTAATGCAATGAGTAGTATTACTCCCTTCCACCAACAAAGTAGATATCTTGAAATGCTTTTTTTTAAATTTTTATTTTTTAACAAATGGCAGAGAATATTTAGCAACTGAAAAGCCTGTGATTAAAAGAAATCTTATGTCTAAGCTAGTACTTGGAGGTCATATTAAAATGTTTGCATAATGGATCACCACGTAAACATTTATGAAAGTAGAAATAAATGTTTCTAAGGAAGTGAACCTATTCATGTTAATGATGGGTTATTTGTGTAAATGATTTCTAATTTATTTTTTATTTTCTTTTAGTTTGGTAAATTGTGTTAATTTTTAAAATAATAAAATAAAATTCTGCACACGGATCTGCAGTGAGATTGATCTGTACCATTTAAACGTTGACCTCAAAGTTTTATCAAAAATGTCCTTCTGAGTGGTACCTGTGCCTCACTAGTCAGGGCACCGGCCCCATATACAGAGGGTGGTGTGTTCAAACCCAGCCCCGGCCAAACTGCAACAGAAAAATTTCCGGGCATTGTGGTGGGCGCCTGTATTCCGAGCTACTTGGGAGGCTGAGGGAAAAGAATGGCGTAAGCCCAAGAGTTAGAGGTTGTTGTGAGCCGTGTGATGCCATGGCACTCTACTGAGGGCAATAAAGTGAATCTCTGTCTCTACAAAAAAAAAAAAAAAAAGTCATTCTATTGATTGTTTAAATAATCATGATATTTAATTATTGCAGATCGCTCCTGGCTTTTTACATTTAATGTAAAATTTTATCCATCTTGTGCTTCTCAGATGACTGAGAGTATTTCCAGGTACTTTATATTTGCATTTGAAAATTAATCTTTCCGTATAGCATTTATTTATTTCTGGGAGAATAGTAGTAATTTCAGGGTTGAAACCTAACAGTTTTTTATTAAGGAAAGTTTTAAAAGTTTCCTTAGAATTCAGTAATCCCAATTAGTTTGAAATGTTGTCAATTTCAAAATAAGTTTACTCCCTTCAGCTTTTTAATTTCCATTTGAGAAATGGAAACATAAAAAAATGATATAATGAAGCAACTTTGTTTTCTTTGTGGTCTTTTAAAAAGTCACTGATGTTTAATCTTTGAAACTTTAATACTGGTGATTTTTACTTTAGAGCTCGTGGATCTGTGCACTAGTCTCATGTAACAAACGCGATATAAAGATAGAAAACTGAAACTATTTTTAAAAGGCATTTAAACTGGTAATTTTTTTTTTGTTCCCTGATCTCACCCAAACCACCAAACTAAGTAGGCTTTCCCTTGTAGAGTCAGTAGCTATTTCAATTCCATCTCCTGAGATTGTGTGGCCCATTAAAACACACTCCACTGCAATTGCAAAAATAAAGGACTCTGTTTAGTAAGAAGAGAATATTTACTGTTTCTGAGAATTTGAATGGTAACTTTTGTTGTAAATGCAGGGGCTATGGAGAGACAGTCTTGTAGCCTTAATGGATAGGCTCCTTCCTGTATTGTTAAGGAAAGGAGGCAAAAAACTTGTTAAAGTTCTTTTAGGAAAAAGAGAAAGTAACATGAACCAGGTAGAGATGATAAAGAAGGGTAACCTTAGGTTTTTCTAGCCAATGATTAAGACTCTCATTATTTTTAAAATTTCATTAATCTTCAGAACTTTAGAGTGGCATCCTAATTTTTGTTAACATTTTAAATCCAAGAAGACAGTTGATGTGACAGTTACTTTAGAAGACAGAAGTGTTAGAAGACAGTTACTTTATTCTAACAGTAATCATCGACTATGACCAGAACAGCAGTTAAGAATTTCCATTCTAGGCTCCGTGCCCGTAGTACAGTGGTTAGTTACAGTGCCGGCCACGTACACCCAGTGTGCCAGGATTGAACCCACCCCAGGAAACCTAAACAATAACAACTGCAGCAACAACAACAACAGAAAAAGGCCAGGAATTGTGGCGAGTGCCTGTAATCCCAGCTACTTGGGAGGCTGAGGCAAGAGAAGCACTTAAGCCTGTGAGCTGTGAGCTGTGATGTCACGGCACTCTACCAAGGGCAACACAGGGTGGACTCTATATCAAAAGAAAGAAAAACAAATAAATAACATTACCATTCTATTCATTAGCCTTTGAAACTAGTTTCTGTAAATAAACCAAAGTTTAGAAGCCCAAGGAGTGAGAGGAGGCTTCTTCATAGAGAATACCCTTTTTTTCTATGGATATGAAGGGGGTCTATGTTGTATATTTCTTTCGAAAGGGACATCAGCATTGAAGGAATAGAAGTGCGGCAGTCTTAACTAATTATTCTCCCCTTTTTTCCCTCTGCTCCTCACAGATACCTCCTATGCCTCCAGATCCGGGCAGACATTGTTTCTGGGCGCCTGCCCTGCCCCCCTGTGACTCGTGCCCTCCTGGAATCGTACACCATCCAAGCGGAACGTGGAAACTATGTGGATGATGAGGTCCTCAACAAAATAAAGCCACATACTGATTATTATTTTGGATCCATTGATACCAAGAAGATGGAGGACTTGGTGTTGAATTTCTACAAAGCACATATGTACGTTGTCGTGCTTCCTGGAGGGAGACTGGTCATGGTAGATTTAAATAGTGTCTCTTGTAACACTTTGTAGACATTTGAGCACAGTTTGGGGGATTATCCAGTTTTCTTTTTGGATAACCTAGCTCTGATCAATCAACGTGCACCCCCTGCGATCTCCTGTCATTGGTTGGGTGACTGTAATATGAGGCCCTATGCTCATGTTCAAACGCTTCATTTACCGGATGAATACACCTTTCCCTAGGACACCTCCTCTTCCTTTAACCTATACACACTGGAAACAAGCATATACACATACATGTTTGGCATTTCTATTTCTTCTGCCTTTTAATTGTTTTTTTTACTATGGTAAAATGCCAGGGAGATAACAAAGCATTGAGATTTGTAAATAAAAAAGAAAGGACAAGGTATTGAGATTTGAATTAGAAGTGTAGGTGGTGATGGATGCAGGAAAATAGCAACAGAAATGTGGAGGTGGGGCTGGGTGTGGCGGCTCACACTGTCATCCCAGCACACTGGGAGGCCAATGGAAGGACTGTTTGAGCTGAGGCATTCCAAACCAGCCTAAGCGAGAGCAAGACACTGTCTCTACTAGAAACAGAAAAACTATCCATACGTCATTGCTCACACTGTAGTTCCATGTACTTAGAAGACTGAGGCAGGAGGTTCACTTAGCCCAGGATTTGGAGGTTGCAGTGTGCTGTGATAACACCATGGCACTCTAGCTAGGGCAATAGAGTGAGACTCCATCTCAAAAAAAAAAAAAAAAATCTGAAGGAACCTACCAATAAGCAGATAGTTACTTTATGCACATAAGATGACCCCTTTGGCTTAGCTAAAGATTACTAAAATTACATTAGTAATTCAATACCATATACTTTGGGAATGTTTCTATCTGTGTGAAAAGAGAATGGGTTTTTACACAAGTTTTTAAAAGCTAGCTGCACAATTATAATTTGTTCTGTTATTTAAAATTGTAGATTTATAGGACAGCGCCTCAGGCTCAAAGGAGTAGGGTCCTGGTCCCATAAGCCAGAAGCGATGGGTTCAAGCCCAGCCCCAGCCAAAAACTGCAATAAAAAAAAAAAAAAGAAAAAGAAAGAAAGAAAGTAAATTGTAGATTTATAAAATACTTTGTAAACGTTCTGCAAGAAACTTTCACATATTAGGAAACAGGCGAAAAGAAAGAAAAAAGAAAAGAAAGAAAGAAATAGAGAGAGAGACAGAAAGAGAAAGAAAGAAAGAAAATGTAGTTTTATAAAATACTTTGTAAATGTTCTGCAAGAAACTTTCACATATTAGAAAACAGGCCACATTTTTTGACTTTTCTTTAAAAAATAAATACAACATTTCACTCTGAAAATGTTACTGTGGTTTAAGTTGCGATCAACAGGCCTTTATTGTGTAGTTCTCATATGAATTATCAGGTACTGAAATGCCTTGGGGAATATAAGATTAATGGGACATGGACTTGTTCTCTAGGAGCTTAAAATTTGTTGAGTTAGGGTTAAGAATAGAAATATTTCTAGTGTGGACAGAATGTTATTATCTATCATAGGTATAAAATGAAATGCAAGTCATTTCAGTGTTCATTATGGTCAGTCCTAGCAACATAAAAGTAGGGAGTAAGAATTTCTCTATATCATAGAAATGAAGTCACTTAAAAAAAAATTCTCTGTTAACTTATACCCATTAATTCTGTGGCTTTCTTCACCAGTAGAAATAATAAAAATCAACTCTCTTAACATACAAATCATAAGGGTGGAGGTATGTGACTCATTGCTGTTAGCACGTTAAGATGAGAGGATCCTTTTTATTTACTTTTTTTTTTTTTTTCAGAGATTGTGTCTTACTCTGTCACCTTTGGTAGAGTGCCATGGTGTCACAGCTCACAGCAACCTAAAGCTTTAGGGCTTAGGGTATTCTCTTGCCTCAGCCTCCCGAGTAGCAGGGACTACAGGCACCCACCAAAACGTCTGGCTATTTTTTGTTGCAGTTTGGTCGGGGCCGGGTTCAAACCCACCACCCTGGGTATATGGGTACGGCGCCCTTCTCACTAAGCCACAGGTGCTGCTCTAGATGCGATGATCTTAAGAGAAAAATGCTAGAGTTGAGAGTTGAGTCTGTTTTCCCATTTCCTGGTCTTCTGCCAACTTTCCTGGAGTTACATCCTCTACTCCAAACTATCTAATCTTAGCCACCCCTGGCTCTGTTTTAAACACTTCTTTTTTGCACGTATTCAAAGCAACCGTAATATTGTTTTCTTTTTATTCTCAGTGGCATAGCTTCAGCAGAAGCTGATTATCAGTTCATAGAGCACGCCAGGGGACTGCCCATGTACGGGGTTCATCTGCATGAGGCCAAGGTACTGTCATTGTCATGGAAAGTAACTTCACTCCAGTGTGTTCACTGAAGTTTTCCCAGGGCTCTAGCTTTAGAATGGCCTAGTTTCATAAAAAAGAAGAGAGAGAGAAAGGAAGGAAGGGAGGAAGGGAGGGAAGGAGGGAGAGAGGGAGGCGAAGGAAGGGGGAGAGAGGGAGGAAAGAAGGAAATAACAAAAGGATGGCCTAGTTCACTATTGGAAAGAGACTGTTGGCCTTCCCTTGAGGATTTCTAATATTTCTTCGGTTAATCATGGGGTTTTGGTAGTGGGAGGAATCATTTATTCTCCCCCTACTTCTTCTTTTCAGTAGTCTTTTTAATGAATACCTTTTCATGGGTAGTTATTCTAAGCACAACTTGGCAGCATTTTTTACCTCTTATCCTGGTTTATACTGAGTCCCAGCTTCTGCTAGGAGAAGTGCTGTGTCTGCCCCCGCTCCCTCTTCCACATTTGTATTAGGAGAGGGAGCAGATCTTAGTAAACCTAACAGGGCTGAGGTGGCACAGTTCTGACTGCTTCCAAAAGCTTCTGGGCTGTGAAGGAGCCCTAGCCTTGGGCTCGTTCCTATAGGTCTGTTTTGGATTTTGTGAAATCTCAAGTACACTGGCCCAGGCTCACATGATGAAGGAACCTCAGTCTCATGTGAGAGGTAATAAGATCAGGGATTCAAAAATAATGGTGGAGCACAGGTCATGATCTTGAAGATACGATTTTGAATGCCATACTCCTGAAAAATAAAATCCTAAAGATCAAATTTCTGAAAAAATAATTTCAAAAATTGAAAACATATTTATTTGTATATTTAAAAGGAGTTTGAATTGAGAAACATAAAAACATGACAGAATACTTCATAGGCCATTTCATACAATAAACTAGGCGATAATATACCTATTTTTGTGAGCATAGATACACAGATATTCTAGTGACAGTCACTTTGATATAATAAGAGTTATGAACAGGTGAACCCTCTTCATCAAGAAATGAAAATGAAATCTGTAAATGCATACTATGGTTATTACTAGTGACAAATGTCACCTATTTCATGATTCTAGCTTAGGTAATTACATAGTGGGGAGAGTCAAGGAAGAGAATGGGAGCCCAGGTGAAAGATGGATTTGGTTTTGAGAAATGTGTCCACAGTCAGTGGAATGTACTGAGGGAACCCACAGTTGTGAGCTTTGAAAGGACTCTGTCAAAACCTACCTGCAGTTTAGCAGCCCATGTTGCATGATTTAGGAAATCTCTAGGAAAGCTTCCACTGAAACAGATTTCCTTTCTATGACTCATGGGTCCCAAAAGACCTCCCAAGCACATTTCTCCTTCTCTAAACCCTACTACGCTTGCCACATGCAAATCTTGCATCTCGTGATCATTGAGAAGCCAGTTCTTAGATTACAATGTCACAAAGCGTCAAGATTTTGTTTTTAAATGTGATATCTTAGAAAGAAAGCTAAAAAGTTATAGGCCCTGTTCTAATATCAGTGTTTGCTTTGTAGTTAAGAGCAGAAGACTAAAAAACTCAAAGTAATCACCATTGTGTTTGTTAGCTATTTGATTTGTTAGATAATATTTGATGAGTAAGATGTTTGTGGCTTATTGAACAGACTCTCTATAGCAATTGAAAAGAAGTTTTTATGTACTTTATAGTTTTGTTCCTTTTTCTATTTGATCCTTTTTTATTGTCTTGAGTTCAGATTTATTTATTTATTGCTGTTAAAGGAGTTCTTTTTTTAATCTGCCCTTCTCAGCCAGGGCAATTTGTACAGTATATTTTTTTCCTCTTAACAATTGTTTTATTAAATCGTTATAGTGTACATGAATACATTTTGGGATACAATGTGCTAATTTTGTATACAATTTGGAATGCTTACATCAAGCATAGGTGAGGTTAACATAGCCTTCACCTCACTTATTATGTTAAGACATTTTTACTCTACTTTTAATAGATTTGACATGTACCCTTGTAATATGCACCATAGGTGAGGTCCCAGTGATTACCCTCCCTCCACTAGCCTCACCGTTCCCCAATCCCCTTCTTCATCCTGGGCTACAGTTGTGTTTTATCTTTTGTGTGAAGGTGTGGTTAGTTATATATTGGCTTTGTAATAGTACTGAGTACATTGGATATTTTTTCTTTCTAGCAGAGTATATCAAGAATGGAAGAAAAAATATACAATGTTAGAGGAGTTCTTACTGGTGCATTCATGTTAGGATAATTAGAAGAATCTGGAATAAAAGGACTCTTAACACAGGTGCAAGCAAACCACAAAGCAGCACAAACCATCGTCTGTGGTCCCCCGGGCTGTGTCAGCATCCCTTTTGACCTCCCCAGGTCTGAAGGTGGCAGAGCAGACTGCATACCTGAACCCAGAAGGCAGATGTATGGAGATGGTTGTCTTGAGAGGAGCCAGTGTCAGAGGAACACAGGCAGCGTGATGCCACCATGCAGGGAGGGAATCTGAGTGTAAAATACTCTGACCTCCCCTCCATTTTTCTCCATGATCTCTTGTGAGAAATTTCCAAACCCATTTGGCAGCCAGCCATCAAGGGACCCGCTGTTATCCACATGGGGCAGCGTTCTGAGGTGGTGAGCAAGGCAGAGCAGGTGTTTCTTTTTAGACTTTCCTTTTCTGCCTTTGCTGCCCGGTGGCAGAACTCACATATGAGGGGTTAAGACTTGCTTTTCCCCTTTTACTCCCTGGCACTTATCTTGAATTTCTATTCACACAAATGTTAATAATCCTAAAACCATGCTGTAGAGCAATACCAAAATCAACCAATTTACTTGAATCTGCATTGCCCTTATTTTTAAGTCAGATAAAATGGCTTTCTTGTCCTGTCCAAAGATTCCTTTGGACTGGAGATGTCTTGTGCAGTGTTTCCACTTGGGTTGCTTCCTCTCTTTTCGTGAGAACATGACACCGTGAGCAATCTTCCACCTTGCTCCCTGTGGACGTGGGCAGGGATGGTTTTGGCAAAGTTACTTGGGCACATGCACCTGATTCACTCCACCTTTTTATTCTATACCTAGAGAGAGTTGTGGTTGCAAGGACAGGGTGAGTAAAGGAATAGACTAGATTTTTAAAATCATGCTTGGGTTGATCTAATATAGTGTTTTTTGTATGAATTATTCAAGTATCACAGCAGAGAAAGCAATTGGCATTAACTTCCTCGACCTGTCCTTGTATTTTCTAGACATGTAAATTCTATTGAATTTTTCTTAGTAAAGGTAGTCAAGATATTATGCTTTATGAAGTGACATGTAGACTGAAGATGGTGTTTGTTTCAGCATGTTTTTTCTGACAGCTTGTTTCCTATTATTGACTTTTAAGAATGTGGATACTTTTAGGTAGTATTCTTTAATTTTATATTTCTTTTTTTAGTTTGGGAATACTAAATGGGTAGACATGATATTTCTTTTATCAGTTTGGGAATAGTATAGAGGTAGACATGATTTACCCCTAATACGCTTTTGATCACTTCAGTCAAATTTAAAAGTGTTCTGCACCCCAGAAAGGGGCATTATACCAGTTAAATGTGAATTCACCTAACCCATCTTCCCTACTCCTATCTACTGGGTTTCTATTGAGTTTTACTTCCAGATGTGCACCTAAGTTTGGAATTTTATATGTCATGGATGAGATCCAGTTCTCCCCTAAAGACCATGGGGATTTGTATACTTTATAGATTGTGCATCTTAGACCCTTAGCACTACTTGAAATGTGAGGAGGCAATTAGTCACTTTGGCTGTCCATTGATTTAGTTTTCTAAAAGCCCTTCAGGCTCTTTGTTATTCTCAATTGTCATCTATTTTAAATGAAAGCTCTGGGGGAAAGAAAACTATGAAGAGCTTCATTAATAGTCTTTTAATGTATGCCAGTCAAAGGAATGCTTGTTGAGAAGTGAATGTCAGCACTCTGACTTATTGAAAAAGTTATTGAAAGACTTCAGAGATTTCAGTGCAATTTTCTGTGGTGGATTTGTGCTTTGTGAACTACTGACATCATTTCAACAGCTTTATCTGAATTAAATAAAATTCATATAATTTATTTATCTGAATAAATAAATACTTCAGGGTGATTTATCTGAATTAAATTGGCCTCAAATAAGATGGTAGAGTGCATCTTAGGGTGGACCAACAGATGATTTCTAATGGCTTGAATAGCCTTCAGGAAAGCGTATTTTATTTTCTTTAACTTCAGGATAGTTGATACAGTTGTTTCCTTTCTTCCTTGTTATTGTTCAGAGCTGGAGAACATATGTCCTATAGCTTTTGAAGAATATTGTGTCCTAGGGCCAGGCGTGGTGTCTCATGCCTATAATGTTAGCACTCTGGGAGGCTGAGTTGGGTGGATTGCCTGAGCTCATGGGTTCAAGGCCAGCCAGAGAAAGAGTAAGACCCTGTCTCTAAAAATGGCCAGGTCTCCTGGTGGATGCCTGTAGTCCCAGCTATTTGGGAAGCTGAGGCAAGATCATTGCTTGCGCCGAAGAGTTTGAGGTTGCTATAAACTATGACACCAGGGGACTCTGTCTCAAAACAAAAAATGAACAAACAGAAAGAATATTGAGTCCTATATTCATGTTGCAATAACTGTTTGGCAAATCAAAGCTGAGTTCTTAAGATAAATAGATTTCAGATGTGACTATATCTTACAGTTTCTATTATTTTGTGTACTATTACTATAATTTAAATACAAAAGCATTAAGTTGCCATTCTTTCTTTGAGAGAGCTCTTTAGCTTCTTGATTATATAACTTCGACAGCTCTAATTATGGTTAATTCGGTTATTCTTTGCAGAACATCAAGCTGGGTGTGTCTGGCAATGGCGTGTTCATCTATAAAGAAGAGCTTACGTTCTGTCGCTTTGACTGGGGTAACATCACAAAGGTGTCCTGTAAGGGCAGTGAGTTTTTACTGAGACTGAGGCTTGAAGAGGTAAGCAATCGTTCATCACCGTTGGCATATCTAATCGCTTGCGTCAGTTTGCTGCTTTACAGCCTAGAGCTAAATAAGTTCTTTCCCACTAAAATTTTAAGAAACTGAACTATTCTGTATTCCATTATAAAAAAGACAGTCTTTTTGAAGATCAGCCTGCATATGCATATTTTTGCTACTAAAAAAACACACACAGAGACATGCACAGAAAAAGTCACAAATCTTAGCACACAGTAGGGAAGGAACAATAGGTTTTTGTTGTTAAATTAATTCAGTGGTGGAGATGAATAGGAATGCAATAAAAGGAGTTTAGTGGACACAGAAGTTGGTCGGTTGGTTGATGTTGAATAACTTCTACTTGATTTTCATGGAAAATGGTGTATCAATCTATGAAAAATCCTTTTTGTATGAGTACATTAGATATACAATATTTACCTTTTTCAAGAAGAAAGACTTTTTATAGAGCCATCTAAATCCATGTTTCTCAGTAGCTTCTCATTGCCTTTTATGGGAATATGCTGATAGATTTTGTGTATTTATTCCAGAAGAACAAATTTGATGGCACCATTACATTTCAAATGCCAAGTCCCCAGGCAGCCAAAAGGTTCTGGAAGGAGTGTGCGGAGCAACATACCTTTTTCAGGTAATTTTAGAAATGTAGCGTGGTATTGTCCTTGGTAGCCTCTACTGATTTAGAGACAGTAACAGGGATAGTATATTAGGTTCATCCACCCTGGTGTCCTTGGGTTCTCTCTTCTACTTTGTGCCTTATCTCCTTTGTCTGCAGTCCCTTCCATGTCCATTTTTGTGGCCTAAAGCCCTGTCTTATACTCAGTCATTCAGGCCTGAGTCACTCTGCAGCTGTCCAGAAGTCCACTTCCTGACTCAAACCACTTTCCTCCCACCACTACCACACTGCCCTGCACTTTGTACCTTTTTTCTCTCTACTGTCACTCATCTTAGCTTCCGTTTAGATGATCTTGTCAGCTCCTTCTTGGCTTAACTTCTTTCCAAAACTAGCCTGAGGCCTGTCATCTGGCCTCCTGGCTACATCGTCAGAACAGTCCTTTCTCATGCCCAGCCCTGTCTTCACATTGACCTTCCCAGTGTGTTGGTCCTGGATGAGTCTTTGTGCTGACCGTACCCCTTCTGTACCTGTGCTACCAGTTCCACCTTAAGCAGCACAGTGATGGCAACACAGGCAAAGTATTCTTTGTAACAGAACCTAACACAATCCTGAGGATTAGTGCTATTCCAGATAAGTAATTCACAGCATAAGCCAGATCCTCAGGGGAACTGGACAATCAAGCAGTCTTTTTACTTCCTTTGCCATTCCAGATGTCCACAGTCAGCTTGAGTTCCTGGTCCCCCCTGCCACTCTCCTCTGATGCCGTCCATCGTGTGGGTCACTGTTGGTAGGAGCTGTGGGTCATGAGTGTTGTCTGTGTCGTGCACCTTCTCTTTCTCCCCTTTTTCCCTCACCTAAGCATCATTCCTCCTCTCCAACTAGCTTTCATTCTTCCCCTCATCTCCTGTCACAAATAGGAGATAGCGATTTCTATGCCTTGGTCCCTTATTTCGTGCTTCATAAAGAATCCTGCTTTATACAATAAAATTTTTACGCTCCATTGCATGTATTTGGCTTCCTTACCCAATAAAAATGTTCATGTCTTGATTTTTTACAAACAAACAAATTCCTTTGACTAACTATCCATCTTTAGCTATGTCCTATCTCCTTTCGTACTTCTCTTCAACGACACATGTTTACATGTAGTTTGCTTATCCTTCTTTTATCCATTTCTGCAGTTTTCTATCACTCCATTCTACCCAGCTTTGTGTCTAAATCATTTGTCTTTAAGGTCTTTGCTCTGGGCTTGGGGCTAAGGCTGTTCTACCACACACTAGCTGTGTGACTGTTGTAAGTGGCTCAGCTTCTCTGAGCTCCAATTTCATCATCCATCTTTGGTGATAACCATAATATCTTCCTGATAAGATTGTTCTGAAAATCAAATGAGGATAAAACATACAAAGCAGAATTATTTTTAGTGGTTCATACAGATTATCTTCATTATAATTATCACCATTATTCTTAGTTTGATAACATAACACAGTTTGTTATTTTGAAAGTGAGTTATCAGCTGGCACAAATTACTCCTTTGTAAAATTTAAATAACCCATATTTTGGAGACTACTCATCCATATTTCTTTTGAAGGAGAAATGTACCTCATAACAAATCTTCGAATCCATCTGACTCAGTTACACTGATCTGATAATTCTTTGATGAGTTGATAATTTCTCCTGGTAGCTATGACCAATTTCTGCTCAATTCCAGAGTAGCCTGTTTTCTATAAAGGTAGTAAATGACATTTATGGCACAAATGTAAGACAGATGACAGCAGCTTTTGCTGTGCAATAATGTTAATAATAGCAATAATTCTTTTAGAAAGGATTGACATATGCTAACATACATTGAGCATTGCTTGTTGTCACACACAGAAGTGTTTGGTTTCTATTACAATGATTCATTTATTTCTCAGCCCAGGCAAGGCAGCTGGTGCTTATAGGCATGTGCCTGCAGAAGAACACAGCAGCCAGGCACTGAGCAGAGATGGAGGCCCAGCCCTGTGACTCTAAAGCCCACACTTTCCACCACTGTGTTGTCCTCTTCTTACATTCCTCTAGCAAGAGTTTCTGAGATATGTTAGCATTATTCTCCTTCATTATTTTTGCTAATGTACCATGGACTAAAGTGTAAAAGTAAACCAATTTGATCCTGCAAGCCATTGACATAATGGTTAACAACAGCCCTTTTAACATTTCAAACTTTGTATAGCATTGTATTACGTAACAAAGCTATGTAAAACAGTATAGATAACAAAGAAAAGGCAAATGTATTTTGTCTACAGGGCTCTTTGAATCAGATCAGTGGTTTCTGTTTTGTTTTAGATAAAAGGGCAAAATGATTTTTTTTCCAGAAAATTATAGAGGCTTGCAGATTGAAGTCATTAAATAAACAAATCTTTCTGTTGATAGTAGTGGAATGAGAATATAATAAAGCTGCTTCTTGTGATTGGGTATGTAATGGAATTGTAAGGGCTGTACAAGGATTGTTTTAAGGTTTATAACAAACCTTTCCATATGGAGAGAATGAGGAACAGAAGAGCTATGAAACATGCCCTAAGGTAGTAAGTGGTGGATGTAGAATTCACACCCAGGTAGTGTGGCTCCAAGTGTTTGTAAACATATCCAGGATGTTATACTGCTAAGTTTTATTAACAGCAGATAGGATCCTCTTTGTATTTTTCTTAATGCCTAAATTGTTCTTATTGTCATTTGAACTAGAGATTAACACAACAGTCTTGTAGCTTAACATTAAACTATCTCTTAAACTTGGCATTGTAGGGCCGGAGTAATGCCACGTGTGTTGGTGTCACTGGTGGCTTCATGGAGAGCTCTGTGGAAATACTTGTATTAGTTAAATGTATAATTAACTTTAGTAAGTAAGTGGATTTTTATTTAAATTGAAACCGAGTCTCTTTATGTTGCCCTCAGTGGAGTGCCGTGGCATCACAGCTCATAGCAACCTCAAACTCCTGGGCTTAGGTGATTTTCTTGCCTCATCCTCCCATGTAACTGGGTCTACAGGTGCCTGCACAATGCCTGGCTATTTTTTTGTTGCAGTTGTGATTGTTGTTTAGCTGACCCCAGGCTGGGTTCGAACATACCAACCTCAGCGCAGGTGGCCAGCACCATAACCACTGTGCTAAGGGAGCTGAGTCAGATAAGTGGATTTTTAAATATTCTTCTATACTCCATAAAAATTATTAATGATATTTGATTTATAATGGCAAGATTTAAAAAATTCAAATGGTCATGTACTTCTTATGTATGAATTCCTTTTTGATGCATCATTGATATGCACATCTTCCTCAAGGCCTTTAAACTTTTTATAAAGGTTAGTCATTTTTAGTTATTTTTATAATACCAAAGTGAAATGATAGATGTCTCTAGTGATTTTGATGTTACAAAGGGAGTCTTGTAACTAGTCTACATTTCTGCAGTTCCAGCATTCTCATGGGAGACTTTTCAACACACGATTGGAAGCACTGACCATTGGCAAATTGCACTTCTCTGTAGCATCACCTTTGTTTCCTTTGAAAAGCAGGAAACACCTCTATTACTCTCCATGAATAGATACAAGCCAGGAAAGCCAGAGTGTATGGGTTCTTTTTTATCAATTAGTTCTGATGTGCTGTTTGTCCAGGTGAATAGAGTTGATGGAGGATCTCTTCTTGTATTTATGACATTTAGACTCACCTGGAATTGCATAGCTTTCATTGCAGGAGATTTCTAAAAAATCCTACTGAAGGTCTAGTAATACTTGAAATGGTAAAGAGCTCTTTAAGCAATCACTCTCTTTGGGCAAACAATAGGAAAATTTTGAAAGAGCTCTCCATATTCTTGTGTTACCAACTGAAGTCTTATTTAATGAATTGTACAAGAGTTCTGAGACTGTCTTTGTTTAGTAAGCTCTTGATCAGATAATGAAAAAAAAATAATGTCCATTTTATTCCAAAAAGATTGTCTTATTTACTGAACATAAGCTTTTACAAAAGTCTGTATATTTTTGGCCTCAAGGAAATTTGAATTTTATTGTGAACCCAGGGTTCAAAAAGTAGAATTGTGCTAACAAGACAGGATCTTGCATCCTCCAGTTGCATCAGTTGCTTCTCTGCAGAGCAACTGTGTGTTTTGTTCTTGAAGAATCAGTGGATGGAGCCAATTCCCAAGTTAGGTTTTTTTTTTCCCCAGGAGAAATAGACTTAAGTATTAAGGAACAGTAATTGTAATGGACTGCTACTTAGCATGTACAGCTGGCAGGAAGAATTCAAGTGGGTATATATGGAAATGATTTAATCTAATACAAATAAATAACCTTTGATAAACAGTGACAACCTCTGCTCCTTTGCTTAGGTTGAGAAAGACATCTCATTTGTGTATCCACGAATGTAAATTTACTCACATTATTCCTGTCATAAAACTGTCTGTTTAGGAGGATTTGTAATGTTCTTTTCTCATGAGAAAGCTTAGGTGGCATTGTTTTTGAGATATTATCTAATTAAACTATGTAGTTTTAAAGTTTCTTTAAGCCCTCACATCTAACTTAGGTCCTTTCTTTCCCGTATAGACTGGAGCAGGCACCTAAAGCCAGATTTCTCACCTGGTACAAATTTCAGTACAGTGGTCGGACCCTGGCACAGGTCTGCCAGGCAAACGGCTTTACTCACAGGGAAACACCAAAGGTTAAGCGTACTCCTCCCATGTATATCTATGCGCCTTTCATTGAAGGTAAATACATTTATGATACTTTTGGATTTCACTTACCTTTCTTGAAACTACTGAGGTTAGAATATAATGATCTAGTTAACAGTGTCACCAGAAACACTATAAAGGGATAGCCATTCCTTTCCTTGAGTAAAGAAAATGCTCATTACACATATTCACAAGGAAATAATTTTGTAGTGCTTTAAAAATGTCACTCTAAATATACATTCTCTTAGTTCAGATTGAACATCCCAAATCTGAAATCCAAAGTGCTCCAAGGTCGGAAACATTTTGAATGCCAAAAGGTGTTCAGAAGAAATGGTCACTGGAGCATTTTGGATTTCAGGTGTTTGAATTTGGGATGCTCTGCCAGGAAGTGTACATAATGCAGGTTTTCCAAATCTGAGAAAATCCAAAATCTGAAACATTCCTGGACCCAAACTTTTGGATAAGGCATACTCAACTTTGTTCTTATTGAACAAAAATATTCCTTAAGAGTTCTAGCTTATGAGTTGTTAGACTTGATTATGGTGTGGTTTATTTGGTTCAATTTCTAGAACTTGGATTTAATGATAAATGAACTTGAATTAATAAATGAAATCCTAAGGGCTTTTAGCATATGCACCTTACTTCAAATTAACATAAAACACTTCTACTATTATCACATTTTTGAGTTAAAAAAACTCCTACTGAAGCTTATAAGACTTCCCATAGTATGAAATGTTCATTGTTTCAAGAGAATAATTTTAAATACAGCATTTTTACAAAAAGAAAGGAAATCAATTTATTTGTTCTTCAACCCAAGGGGAGATATGTTTAAATGTCAATTTTTTTTCTATTGCAATTATAATCAGCTACATATTTGTAGTTTTATATGAGTTACACATGGAAATAAACTAATGTTACTTCATATGTGCATCTCATTACCTGGTCTGCTTTGGGGTTAATACGTTTTCTATAAAAGAGTTAAAAGTAGATTTCAATTAGAATGCCTTATGATGGACTTAATATTTATTTCTATGTAAGAGAAAGTGATTAGTATGGACAATATTCTACCTGAAGAAATAGTTTTCCTACATTTTTCATTGATTATTCCCATTTATATATGTATACTCATATGTACACATAATTTTGAAACATATACTTATATGTATATATGCACAGATATGTAATATCAATTTTGAAATTTTATTTTAATACTGTTCATTAGCAGAAATCTTTTTGATTATTTCTTGATATATTTTAGAGTAAGTAACAACTTATATTTTAAATAATTAGGTAATGTAAACAAGATACTGCTAAGAGAGAAGACAGCTCTCTCATTAGTGCAGTATTGGCATCCATTGGTCTTGATCTATTTTTCCTAGAAAACATCTTGATGCGGGTGGACACATAAAGGCAGATCTATCCTAGAATTTGTTTCTGGGCATTTTTGTATATAGTTATTAAATCTTGATTCTGGTGAAGGTCCCATGTAATATCATGAGGCCACATAAAAACTATACAAGGCTAGGTGCAGTGGCTCACACCTGTAATCCTAGCACTCTGGTAGGCTGAGGTGGGTGGATTGGTTGAGCTTGAAGTTCAAGAATAGGCTGAGCAAGAAGAAGACATAATTGCCACTAAAAATGGAAAAAACTAGCCAGGCATGGTGGCACATGCCTATAGTCCCAGTTACTTGGGAGACTGAAGCAGGACGATGGTTTGAGTCCCGGAGTTTGAGGTTGCTGTGAGCTACGATGCCACAGCACTCTACTCAGGGAGACAGAGCGAGACTCTGTCTCCAAAGAACAAAAAGGAAAAAACATAACTATATAAGAGAACCATGAACCATGCTTCAAACAGATGTCCATACTTGCAAATAGTAAGAACTGAAATTCAGTGACTTATACTCCCCCAACTAACAGGCACAACATAAAGGTATATGGCACTCCTTTCGGGTGTAGAACACAACTACAACAGGGACTTTACCTAACTAATGGAAACACTGTAACCTAATCATTTGTACTATAGTATTAATCTGAAAGAAAAAAAGAAAAAGAAAGTGAATTATGAATGTACTACATATGTCAGAATATCTTTTACCTCATTACCTACTCTGAGCCTTTTTTAAGGAAAGAAAAGTGCCATTCCATGTAAATATTTTACAAGTCTTACCCCTTGCCACAGAGAATTTATGCAAGTGCTGAATCAATGAAGTCACTGTTGTTTAATGTCCCATGAGAAATTATAGCTCTTTCTGGAACTCTGTTTTCAGCAGTTATTTGAAACTCTGAGGCTCTGTAACTCCTATGTGGTGAATTTTAGTGTTTAGGAGAACAATAACCCAATGGATTTTTTTTCTCTTTGTATAAACCATGCTCAGGGAAACCCACCATGTCGTATGGACAGTTAGCAAAGAGGGTGACAGAAGGTTTGTATCTGAAAACAATAATTTTTATAAGGAAAAGCAATGTACAGCATAGTAATCCCTTATTTTTCCAGTTGTGCTTGGGACACTGTAATTTTTCTGATGAGCAAGTCATCAAAAGCATTATTGTTACTGTAAAAAATAGGAAGTCAAATTCAGGTGCCCTCTCCCATACGTTTGGCTCGGCGCCTGTAGCACAGTGGTTATGGCGTCAGCCACAGACGCCAGGGCTGGTGGATTCGAGCCCAGCCCTGGCCAGCTAAACAATGACATCTGCAGCAAAAAAATACCCGGCATTGTGGCGGGTGCCTATAGTCCCAGCTACTTGGGAGGCTGAGGCAAGAGAATGGTTTAAGTCTAAGACTTTAGGGGTTTAAGGTTATTATGAGCTGTGACGCCACAGCACTCTGCCCAGATCATCATAGTGAGAATCTGTCTCCAAAAAAAAAGGAAGGCTTTGATGCCAACACATGACCAAACAATCAGTGAACTTTTGGTTTAGGGCTGTGTTCATTTTTTTACCCCATGAAAGGGTTAAGGCAGTAGCCTGGAACTGAGCATTATTTTCTTCACTAGAATAATTTAAGTATATAAATAATCCTCCGACTGAAGTTTGGCAAGGCAAAATAAATCCTCTAGTAATTACATAGAAAGTAAAAATAAATGTACTATCTAAAGAACAAATATCAAAATAAAAATCAATGTAGATCAGCAATTTAAAATGTCAAATCCTCCAGGATTAGAAAATTGAACTAAAAAGAAGGCAAGTCATCCATTTAAGAGAACAAATCACCAAGCTGCATGGTGACCGCTGGGGTGTGCGAGGGAAATAATTTTCTGAAAGTAGAAAGTATGAGCAGGGGCGCTACTTAGACTGGATCACAGAGGAAGGGAGGCCTACTGAGGAAGAAGCAAGTCAACCGAGACTTGAAGTGTGAGAAGGAGGCAGCCAGTGGAACGGCCGGAGTTTCTAAAGCATTGTAGGAAGCAGAGGAGGCAGGACTAAGGGAGTAAGTGAGGGAGAGCTGAGTCTTAAAGGATGCAGAGTCAGCATTTTGTCAGCTTTTATTTTGACATTCCTACAAATTTTAATATGTTACATTTGAACCTGTATTAGGTCTTTTTTATTATTTCACTATATTACAGGGGTACACATGTTTTAGTTACATAATTTGCTTTCATACATTTTAAGTCAAAGTTGTAAGTGTGCCCTTCACCCAGAATGTGTGCATTAGACCAGTTAGGTTGAATTTACTCAAGATCTTTTTCCCCTCCCTCCTACCTGATTTCTATTTAGTTCCAGATGTGCACATAACTATCGATCTACTAGTTGCAATTTAGTGTGAAGTATATGTGCTGTTTTTCCCAATCTTGTGATATACCACATGGAAATGGCCTCCAGTTCTACCCAGGTTGTTAAAAAACATAGATGATCACCATTTTTTTAATGAATGATCACTACTCTATAGTATACATATATCATATTTTATTTATCCACTGATAAATTGATAGGCACTTGGGTTGTTTTGACATCTTTCCAGTTGTGGACTGTGGTGCTATAAACATTCATGTTGCAAGTGTCCTTTTGAAGAACTTACAGCCTAATCTGACTGTTAGTGCTTGTTTATGGGCATGTCTCTGAGACTGCATAGAATGGGTCCTGACAATGTGTGGGAGAAAGGGGCTGGTGTTGAGTTGCCTTTGGGTTGCTCTTGGCAGTGACATGTGTGAGAAGGGCAGGAACAGAGTCTGTTTGCAGGAGTACAAATAGATGCTCACCCTGGGCAGAAGGTCCTTGTTCTGGAGTCAAGCAAATCACCTAGAACCCTGTGGATTTCACAGTCTGGGCTGGAGAAATCTGTGTGTGGAAATAAACAGAACAAAACCTGAAGAATTGAAGAGCTCTGAGAAGGACAATTGCCCAAGTTAGGTAGAGAAGCAGTATGGCACCTGCCATCCCCTTTTGAGTCTCTGGGGGCAGAAACTGCTCTCTGTGGGTTGGGAGGCCCATGACCTGTCCACAAGCAGTTCCCAGGTCACTGCTGGCAGCAGCCTGTAGTGCTCATGTGGGGAGAAAGTCTCTCCAGCAGGTACAGAGCCCATCAACTGCCAGAGATGTGGGGGAAAGAGAAGAAATTGCTCTCTCTACCCTTCTCACTGTACACTAGGATGTCTTCCTCCTTTGTGTTCTACTCCGAAACTTTGTTATGGAATCATCTATAGGTTCTGATGCTTTTCTGTAGAAATTGTACCCAATCTGTGATTGATTCTTTCTTTTTTATCTAAAATACTTTCACAGATGATCCAGCATTAGTGTATCTGGTCAGCCATCTTGTCTCTCTCTTTATGGCGGTGGTTCTCAACCTTCCTAAAGGCCACGTTGTTACAAATTGAACAAAGGGGTCATGACCACAAACGTTGAGAACTGCTGTGTATGGCATATTTTTTCATTATCCAAGATTCCTGAGTGTTTGTAATAGGTGCTTTGAAATCATAACCATAAGCTAAGGAGTTAATCATGGCCGTACACATAATTTCCAAAGGAAAATTATTAAAATATTATTAAAGTTAAAAAGAAAACCTCTGAAAATTTGTTAAGGGATGGTGAGTTTTTGAAAGGTGAAGTGGAATTAGAAAAAAGGCTAATGGTTCACATTCAGAAATGTATCCAAGGACCCTGTTGGGAATGATGGTAATAAGGGATGAAGAAGAGGCCTAGAAAATGTCCAGGTCCCTGGCCTCAGAAAATACTTCAGTGGAAAGATGAGAGTAGCTTCCCTATGGTGTCATCGAGTAGGAGAGATGAAGAGAGACCACACGAGTGCCAGGGATGCTAGGCGGAGGAGGTGGCTATATATTAGATTTACTGTCCATTGTATTGAGGCACGGAAGACAGAGATTTAAAAAAAGAAAACTGTTAAAGATGAACATAGTTAAATTCCTCAAATTCACCTTGGTTTTCTTATCTTTTGAATGGTGTTCACATTAAAAATGGCCTTATGGAGTAATTTTTAATATTTATTGAAGGGAATCATTTTAGTATATAACTATTTGTTACACTAGATAGATTCAGAAGTGTATCCAGGCAAGATCAAAGGAACTCTAAAGAATTGTAATCTACAATTGTAATTCTGAAGTTTTGCCCAGATTGTGGTATTTCAGCTGATATTACAGACCCTCCCACTGTCCTGCTCCATGATAAGGGTATATCCTTTAAAAATCTGTGATTCGAGACCCTTATGTAGTTCTGTTGGTTACAATGCAGAGTACTTTCAGACTTTGGTAAAAATCTAAAACTTAAGTTTCTTGTATATACTCTCATTTTCAAAGAACTCAGTCAGTATTTCCATTCCTGTTAATTGTTTACATGCTGTCTGTTGATCTGTTTAATGGGGATTTCCATAAAATGTTAACATTTATATATTCTAAAGTAATTGAAAATTTCCCTTCCTTACTAGATGAAATCGGTCCTTTGGACAAGTGCTATGAAGGACGTTCCTGGAGAGATAACATCAAATGGCCCTGGCGTCGTCATCATTGCCATCGTATGACACAGGGCCAGCAGAAAGACACCAAGAGGACTAAAGTCCTGCACTTTTTGAAAGGTACAGAACATTAGTACCATATGTGGTTTTAAGTGTTTGCCTAGACTCAAGGTTATCTGTGGCATTTTCTGTTTCAGAAATCAAATATTCAAAATTAGCCATGTATTTTCTCTAACTGATAAAATTTTCCAACTTTCAAATATGTGTAGGCTCTTCCTGGCTTTCACTGTGGTCTCTAAACTTTTTAGCAAGATATTTTCATGCAAATTGTATTAATGGAATTAAGTAATTTATTGGACTTTTCAACTGTCTTCATAATCATCTGGCAAGATTCCTAAATTATGAAAGCTAAAATGATTCAAAATGTAGCTTTCTTTTGTTACAAGTACATTTTAAAGTGGACCCTATGACTTGGTGATTTTAATTATGTTGACTTCAATTTTCAACAAGAACAAAGATGTTCTTTATGAAAAATTTTAAACTATAACTGATCAAGTCATCCTTAAAGAAATGTAACTGTTTTGTGAAGAGTGAGTAGAAGAAGGTGTGTTGCCATTGGCTTTATTTTGTGCATACACCATAGTGAATGGACAAGTAACCTATAAAGTGTTTTTCAACTATGACTAAAATCACTGGAATATTGATTTGAAGAGTCTTGGATTTCTTCAGATCTCTTTCCCGTGTCTGCACAAAGTAACTTTTATTTTTGAACATAACATGGGAATTAAGCATACTCACAAAAAAAAAAAAAAAAATGAAATCAGCCTGTGCATTTATAATGTTTTCTAAAACTAACTTTGAAAATTTTAAAGACATGCAACATGAATTTATAGTGAACCTGCCAGATAAAGTAGCTGCCAGTGCCTGAGGAATCTTATACCAGTAGCCCCTAGTATGCAGCATGGAGGAGGTCTCAAGGACCATGTGGACCTTGGCTCATGCCACAAGTACATGGGCTTCATATAGCCTGAGACATTTAATTGTTTGCATTTCATTGTAAAAGAATTTTTGACTATCATCTTGAAATATTATTTGTTTAAACATTAGATTTGAAACAATAGAAATTATGTCCAATAAGGTGGTATCCTTCAACTTCTGAGACACTGTCAGAAACATGTTTTTGTAATAATTCCAACAAGGCACCCAGTAGAGTAACTCCTTAGATCTGAAACAGAAGAGCACAGCGTATCATGAAGTATCTTTTTCACTTTGCCTACTTAATTTAAAGCACCTCCACCTTATATTAGGTCATCTACTCCCTTCGTATGAGAATTGAGTACATTGGATTCTTGCTTCCCCATTCTTGTGAGTCTTTACTAAGAAGAATGTGTTCCAATTCAATCCAGGTTAATACAAAAGGTTAATATAATAATTAATTAATACAAAAGAATACTATGGCTGCATAATATTCCATGGTATACATGTACCACAGCTTCTTAATCCATTCCTGTGTGTTTGGGCATTTAGGTTGTTTGCATATGTTGGTGATTGTAAATTGAGCTGCAGTGAACAGTCTAGTGAAAATGTCTTTATGATAAAAGGATGTTTTTTCTTTTGGGTAGATGCCTAGTAATGGGATTGCAGGATCAACTGTGAGGTCTAGTTTGAGTTCTTTGAGGATTCTCCATACTATTTTCCACAAAGGTTTTATTAATTTGCAGTCACAACAGCAGTGTAAAAGTATTTCCTTCTTTCAACATCCACACCGGCATCTGCAGCTTTGAGACTTTGTGATGTGCGCCCTTCTCACTGGGGTTAGGTGATGTCTCAGGGTGGTTTTGATTTATATTTCTCTGATGATCAGGGATAATGAGCATTTTTTTCAAATGTTAGGCATTTGTCATCATCAGAGAAGGTTCCGTTCATATCTCTTGCCCAGCGTTAAATGGGATTGTTTATTTTGTGTTGATTAATATGAGTTCTCTGTAGATTCTAGTTATCAACCCTTTGTCAGATACATACGTTACAAATATCTTTTCCTGTTCTGAAGTTGTCTTTTTGTTTTGTTGTTGCAATGACTGCTGAAGTCTTTGTGCATAAAATCATTCCCCAGTCCAACATCGTCAAGAGTTTTCCCCACAGTTCCTTCCAAGATTTTTATCATTTAGTGTCTTATATTTAAGTCTCTTTTCCATCTTGCATCAATTTTTGTAAGTGGTGAAAGTTGTGCACTGAGTTTCAGTCTTTTACATGTGTTTATCTAGTTGTGCCAGCACCATTTGTTGTAAAGAAAGTTTTTAAAGATCAAGATCCATTTCTTTCAATTTTTGTATATTCCTGGATTCCTACAATAATTCTAAAGGGAGTTTAATTTTAGCTTTTCCTTACAAATTTATGACTCATTAAAAAATGAAATGTTTATCTGATAAAAGCAGATTCAAAGAACTAAAGTAACAGTCAGAGAATATATCCCTCCACATTGTTCTCCCTGTAGGTTTTCAGGTCCTGGTAATATCAGGGGTTTATTTTCTATGACATCATCTAGGCTGGGGAAATGGAAGCTGTGTTCAACAAATGCTGCACATTCACTGAGCAGAGAAGCACAGATACCACCTTTCAAAGAACAGGAACAGGCAGGAGGACTGAAGGTCTCATGTAACTGCCAAATCCAATTTGATCAGTAGTTTTATCCATTTCCCCTCAGCATCCAACACTTTCCTTTTTATAATTGCTAACCTGTAAAAAGTGTTTGTGTTTTCTTCATTGATTTTTTTCCTTGCTTACAATCAAGCAAATGTACGTAGGGGAATGTAAAAGTGTCTCTCAAGAAGTCTCTTAATTCTCTTTTTGCTTCTTTCCTATGTGTATGGCCTCATATATGCAACCTCTATAACCAACCTCTGATTTTCATACAGAAAGCTTTGGTATTTTGTGAAGCATGAGTTGATCAACCAATGATACCCTTGGTGTTCATAACAGTGACCATTTCATATGGTACTTGGACTCTTAAGTTTTGTCCCAAAGTGAATTTATCCGCCTCCAGCAGTAGTATGGCAGGGGCTACATGTGTTCTTAGGTATGGAGGCCATCTTTTCGGGCCCTTGGCAAGTTGCTTAGAGAGATAAGCAACTTGTCTTGCCAAGGATAATACATTTTGGTTGAGCACTTCCTCAGCTGTTCTATTTCTCTCTAATATGCATAGTTCAAAAGGGCTTGGCCAGGTCAGGGAGGCCTGACACCAGGGCTGTTCATAGTTTTTCCTTTAGCAGCTTAAAGGCTTTTGGTTGGCTGATTTTTACTCAATTGACACTTTCTCTCCTCCCTTACTAATTTCATATAATGGTTGGCCAGTTTGTATGTTTCATTTAGTCTTTCACAGAAATTCTCAGGTCTTTCATCTGGCTTCTGCCTGACCTCAGCCACCTTGGATATGTTTGCGGCTCTCTGGCTTTGTTATACTGACAAGGCCATAGTCAAAGTTGCGTTCAGTAGAAGAGAACGAAACCATTTAGCAGTTAAGTATAAATATCAGCAAGTTCTGGATTTCAAGCCTAAGATTCACCTGAAAATTCACAGTGAGAACATTAGTATTCTTATCTACAGACTTAGCACAGTTTTTAAGATAATACCTAGGTTTAAGAGTTCCTATGGAACTGATCAAAAGTTCTGGACAATTCAAGTGAATATTCTTGCACATCAGTTGAATATTGGGCCTTTTATGAGGCCATGTTACATTCACATCATTTACTGGGATATTCTCATTCAAGTTCCAGTATTTTTTTCTCAATGTATCTGTATAGAGAAAACAGATAACGTTTAATAATACACAATTATTTTCAGTGTGACCAACAGGTGACCTCTGTTGACACTTAAGTCTTCAGAGTAAATATAATTACTGTATATAGCTTTTTATTCTTTGGCCCGTCTCTTAGTCCCAATTGAACAAATCAGTTTAGTAAAACAGCTATGTCTCATTTTATGAGCTGGTATTGCAGACAAGGCTGGAATCTAATACAGGTGGGCTACAGTTTCTTTTTTTTCTTTGAACTACTTTTCTCTTTCTAATTTCTCACCTTACTAAAAACAAATGATAGCAGAACTAATTCAATTGCCAAAATAAGCTGTACTTTCAGTATACTGGGTGTGATCATTTGCATAAAGTGCATCAAAATAATTGTTAGTTACCTAGGCCTTTCTTCCCTTTAAAATTGCCTTTGCTGAAACTTTTTATAAGGAATCTCAGGTTAGAGTTGAAAGCCTTCCATGAGCCCAGATTTCATATGTGTAATTAGATACCTACATGCATTGGATAAATTCTTTGACTTTTGAGATCCCCAAGCAAATTTTGGTTCCCAGACCTGTCAAAAAGTGACATTCTTTATTTAATACAATCCAGGAAATGTTATTGATGGGTATCTTTCCAGTTTTTTCAATGAACTTATCTTTTATTGACCTTATAAACTCAACTTTAATTCCTTAAGGTAGTCTGGACACCTCTGAAAATGCTATTCCAGTCAAAGCCTTGGTAAAATACCAGTGTTTTTATAATATCCTATAGAACCAAATATATTCTTATTGAACTTATGCAAATAATTGTATTGTCAGAAATTAGGAATACTTACAGATGGCTTTCAAATTCAAGAGAAATCAAGGAGAGACTAAAAACAAATGTTTCACATTCTGCCTATAAGTATATACATTCCTGAAGCTCAAAAGACAGAAAATGGTTTTCTTGACTTCTGGAAAACAGAACACAGAAAGAATCAGCAATGTTTAAAACAAAAAAACATAACAAACCAGCTGAGTTCCATGTAACTGATTTTTGTTCCATTTGAAGTTAGGTTAAGAACACTTACAGACAGGTTAGTTTTCTAATTAAAGTCTTAGAAGTTTGCCTTTAGCCCGATGCTATTTAATTATCAAAGACACCAAAAATTTGAATTGGAGAGAATTCCTCATTGTTTTTTAATAATTTCTCTTGAAGGATAAACTTTAAACTTAGTCAGTTACAAAACATACTTTTTGTGATGAATTAAAATTATTAATGATAATATATATTAAGACAGACTAATTTTTCATATATTGGAATATACATATAAATATAATCTATATAAAATTATTTCATAATTGACAATATTTTCTATACATTTTTGGTACATTGAGTAAGTTTAATATGTCTTTCTCAGATTTTCAATGGTCTTGATATTTCAAAAAGAACAAATTTAGAGTTTTTATTTTGGAAGGTTTGTCAAATATTACAGGCTGAAAACATTTCTTTAACAAGATGACAAGTAAAAAGATTTTAAGGGCAGTACTGG
Organism: Nycticebus coucang; assembly: GCF_027406575.1. Taxonomy (NCBI): domain Eukaryota; kingdom Metazoa; phylum Chordata; class Mammalia; order Primates; family Lorisidae; genus Nycticebus; species Nycticebus coucang. Next base: position 28,863,422 of record NC_069805.1, on the reverse strand, counting down.
ATAGTCATCTGGATTTTATGTAAATTCTTTCAATAATAATTTTATGAACTGTATTCAATCCAGCACAGACAATTGAAAACATTCTAAATGTTCTAAATTTTCCTGCCTATTACTTTCTTAAATAATCATTCTGTTTCAGGAGAAAATTTACCACATAAGATCCTTTTCTTACACAATGCAATTTTCCTTTCTGCCTATTTGTTTTTTACTCTCAAAAAAACTACTTAATAGAAAACAAGATCACAGTTTACTATGAAGTTAATTATTCACTTGGCAAAACTAATAATTAGAAGATTTAGAAGGCAAGAATCTTATTCTTGAAAAAGACTCAGTTTCCCAAATAAATAAAATAATCAAATTATTATGTTTTACAAAAGAGAGACATTTTGTGGAATATAATATTGATACAGGATTTTTCCACTCAGAGCTAGACAGGGACACCCCATTTTTTAGGCTCAGATGAGCTCAGAAATCACATTCCCATTTCTAGGCAGAAACAGGTTGCACCCTGCAGACTACACCCTCTGAACTAAGCAAATCCAGGATTAAAGCAGCCTGAACAAAGAGTAAATATCCTAATCCCCTCCCTATGACAAAAACCTAATAACCTTGCCCCAGTGAAGGGACTGCATTCATTCATTTATTAAAACACTCAATCATCTTTAAAGACTTCTTCCCATCTAACAAGCCTGGTCAAAATTTCTCTTAGTGTCAATATTAATCCTAGAAAAAGGACCCATTCAGGAGACCTCTACTTGGGCCTCTTCCCTACGACCAGAATCTCTGGCATTTTTCACTCTGTCTGCCTGCACCTCCGTCCAACAAAATCACAATTTATCATTCATCTGTGTCCCATAAGCTCAACTTTTAGACCATGAGACTAAGTATTCACTTAAGAAAGAAACTCCAGCAACATTACCATAACATAAGTATTCTTTCTGATGTCTTTTCATTGTTCCCTTAAGTCAAACACGGCCACATAGTAAAGATGGCCATCAAGGACAGGATCTGCATCCAAAACAGAAAGCAGAAAACCTGGAACATCCAGTTTCTTTCAGAATAGCCAGTGGGAAAAGTTGGAGCAGGGAAGAAAGGAGTCATGTGGGCTAATCTGCGCCCTGCAGTTGCTGGCCTAAGTAGGGGAATGAGCTCACCCAATTCAGAGATTTAAAATCAAGAACACAAGCTCAAGGTCAAATCCAGCAAACTTAGAAATATTATAGAGGTAGCAGTTCTATAAACTTTGAACATTTTAAGTTTAGTAACAGGTTCAAAACAAATTCTATCTTAAACAATGCCACAATCACCTGAACATCAGGGCATAAGAGTTGGGTCAAGGGAGCCAGTAGAAGGCCACCCTACATTAAATCTGGGCCATTCAACTTCACAGAGGAGTCGGAGATGATTGTTAGTGTAGTGGACTCCATAGTCATTGGAGAAGCCAGCACTGAGTTCTTTAACATGCACTGGAGGGGTGTCAGGGGTTCACTTTATTGAGTTCCCACAATTGTGAACCCAATCAAAAAGAATAGAAATCAGAACAGACACTAAGAATAGTCAGCACACTGATGACAATAATGACAAACAAACTCATGAACAAAGAACAAATCAAACGTGCCTCTGAGGCTGAGTCTCCCCACTGGCATCGTGCTGTTTTCAGGAACCTGGGACAGGTCTATCCAGCATGAGCCAACTCTCAGGAGCTCCTGTCTCTCCCTCATGGGTCTCTCCCGGGCAGTATTCAGGAGTCCCTGTGCCTCCTTCTTGGGTGCCTGTCATTCTTCCTGTGCACTAACGTGGCTCCCTGGGGCACTTAGCAGCATCCCCACGGCACTGGAGTTTCTGTGACTATTCGGTGGCCTGTTCTTGGTAATGTAAGGTTACTTCCTGAACATAAATAAACTACACTTAGAATAAGAACACTTACCTCTTGAGAGAGAGTTTCAGACCCAGGATTTTGGTGGAATCCATCTGAGTTTCCTCAGAGCCCTCAAGAGGATTTCAGGAAATTACAGGGCCTGGAATATCTAGGGATGTGCCTCACCTTAATTTCTGCCATCTCCAGGGGGCGTCACATGTATTCGGACACTCCAGCTAGCGAGATCTCACTGGGGCCTCCAAATACTGTACCCAATGTAAGTGGAATTGTAGAGGAAAACCCAACACACTGTTTCAATTGAGTATTAGGTCCTTTATCAGCTGGACGACCAAGAAAGGTTCACATCTGAAAATTCTCTGCACCTGCATGACAAAAGAAGAGAGTTTTTATACCTTTCTTTCAGTTGGGGTGGGGAAGAAAAGCAAGCCTTTGCCAGGTTAGATTTACAGGGTTGGGTGTTGGTTAGTTACCAGGGGAACTGAGGATAGGAATGCCCTTTTACAATGATCTGCTGTAACTTTGGACTAATCCCCTGTCTCAGCAGGATATGTTTATTTAATAGCCCATTTCTGCAAGGCCTATGTGCTCATGGGGGTGCTGAAGAGGATGGGGAAGAGAATGCAAATCAGGGTCTGTTTGCCTTTTCATTCCCTACTTTCTCCCTCCACCTTAATGCTTCCTCATGGGGCAGGGATATGTCTGCCCAATCTGACTATGAGTCCCCAAAGTCCACATTCTTTTCCCCATGGTGGCCCAGTGGCAGTATCATAGATCCCATCACTCCTGTACACATAAATGCATCCATCCTTCCCAAAGATTATAAGCTAGAGACACTCACACATTTAATTTTACTTTTCTGTCCCCAAAACTATTAAAGAAAAAAAAAGTAATGAATGGCCCAAATTAACTTAAAAAAAAAAATCACATAACCAAATGGATGTCCATTTTCTCCTGAGAAATGAAAAGGTCTGGCAAGAACTTTCTGGAAACAGCCACCTCAGTGCCAGGTCCTAGTGATAAGTGCTGCCTGGCATCCAAGAGGCATCTCTGCTGGTCTTCAGCAGCCAGGCATCTGTTGTGTTAAGTGTTTCCAATCTCTGCTTTGTAGCACCCTTGTCTAAATACCAATGTCAGGAGGACTGGGTGATGTTTTGTGTGCTTTTTCTCTCAGCAGAGGAGTTGCCTGCCCGTACACACCCAGTTAAATAAACTAGTGAGTGATCTCTACTGGTTCAGTCATTTCCTGTTTTGCATTGTGTCACTTAAAATGAACACACCAACCCTTAATTGTAGTTTGTTTCATCATACAATTTTAAAATTGGAGGGGAGCCAATATTGTAACTTGGCTTTTGCCAAGGTTGTGCTGTGCACTGCCTCCTCCAAAATGACATGTGAGGTAGGAGCAGATCTATGAAACCACCAACACAAAATGCTTTAAGTAAATAAATATCCAGTCCACTGAAAGCTGATACCCAAGGTTATTTGCAGATAATTTACTACCTGTGAACATCTTTCATGAAAATATTAATGTATTTCTTGGAGCCCATATGGGTTGTACTCATCTCACCAAAAACAGTATCACAAGAGCAGTCACATTTATCAACATTCAGGGCCATTGTATTGTTTTAACGTCAGTCTAGAATGTGTGAGAGGGAATGGCACATCTCTCCTTTCATAAAGAAATGAGACACTTTGGTCCATACCCTCAGTCTATATCCATACAGATGGGCATGTTGGATAAATTTAAAATAGCTACTCTTTATCATGCCCAATTCTACAAATCAGTACTGTGAACAACAGACAATTACAAAATAAAAAGGGATGATGGGGAAGCCTAAACTTTTCAATGTGCAGTCGTGATGGAGCACTACAAATGTTAAATTTTGGGATAAATGGCCCAGATGCTAAGTCTGTCTTTTTTGGCATGTGTATTTGAAGTAGGGGAAAGTAGACGTGACCTCCTATTACAGAAAGAGGCTGCTAAACTCTGCCTGTCCAGCCAGTCAGCCATGTGGATTAGTTTGCTTTTCTAAGATACTGGGGATTTTGTTCAGGAGGCATCTAGTCTACACAAATTGATCTCCTCTACCTGCCCCCTAAACTCCTCTGCAAACATGTTCTTCTACCTTTTGTAACTCAGACTGTTAGAAGCAGCCTCACTGACCCCCACCCCCAGGTCATAAAACTCCTAGTAGCCAGCCAGTATATTCAGTCATCTATGGAAATCCTTCAAAATGATTTACTAAAATGAAAAGGAAAGAAGATACAACATTGCCAAAAGGGGGAAAAAATCATTCATGGGTGAGAGATTATTTTTAATCAGATACTATCTGTTTCTTTTAAGAATGGGATGAGAGATTGTGTGTCATTCAGCCCTCACACCACCCTAAAGGTAAGTCCCATTATGATCCTCCCCTTTTTCAGGTGCAAAAACTGAGGAGGAAAGACAGTGAGTAATGTGCCCAGGTGAAGCAGGAACTGGGGCAGCTGTTGTTTTAAACCAGGCATTGTGGCTCCAGATGCTGCCTCTCTGAACTACCAAAGAAGTCCATGATCCCGCTTTACATGTGAAACCTAAAGGCCGAGATTTAGTTCCAAGGGATCAAACAGAAAAATGTACATGATCATTAATAAACAACCAAAAGACAATTTACTTTGCAAATTCAAATATTTCTTTTCTGAATCTCAAAATAGACACAACGCTAAACACAGAGAGAGATTAGACATGAAAGAGATCTAAATGAGCTTCCATTACCAACTTCATTGTGAGGGTTGATCATCTGGGACCATCTGTTGATCATCTGGGACAGGCCCTCTGCTTTGCAGGGAGAATCTTTTCTCCCCAAATGTAGTCCTCTAGCACACTAGTCCAATCTTTCTGCTATTTGTTTCCACCCACTGAATATGTAGCAAACATCCTGCACCCAGTTTGTGGTTGGTAAATAAATCCCTGTAGTTGGATTTGTGAAGAGGTCTCAAGGATGTCCATTATGGTTTTATAAATTTTAACTTATTTTCCAGACTTCCTTAACCTGAAGTCAATTAAGACACTGTTTACACACACGGTTTGGCTAAAATTGGGGATGGGGAAATGTTTCAGGAAGGACAGATGGAGCCTCATTTGCTTTAAAACAACCAGTAGTTTATTTTTTAAATACATGCGAAACAAAAAGCCACACTGAAATTTTCACTTTCTAGTATCTAGAAATAAAACCCAATTCTGTTCCTTGAAGCCATTAATAAAAAAGCATGTCAGCCTTTCTTTTTTGTTTTCTATCTCTTTTTCCTTTCACCATCACTATTAGCACCCGGCTGTCTCACTTGCTAAGAGCTTTTGCACACACTCTTCTGCATGATGCACAGGGATGCAGCCTCAGGAAGTCTGATCTTGGTCATTGATGGTCACTCCAAACACACAAGTGTATCCATGTACCTGACCAAGGCCCAGGCTGTCCTTTTTTTATTTCCTATCTGACAGCCATATTGTTGCAGCATTGACCACAACCATTCAGAAATGTTACCCAATTGGTTAAACTCTCTAAACTCCTCCCCGTCACCCCTATCAAAGAAGTTTAGAAAACTGGAATGGGTAAAGAGAAATGAGCATCCCTCCAAAAAAACAAAAAAAAAGGCTTTTTTAGGCTGGGTATGTTCTATCATATCTCCTCTCTCTGCAAACACAGACAAGTTTTCAGCATACTATGCATCATGGATAAACATCTCAAAACAACAGGTTAATGTCATGTCCAGCATTAGCTTGAAGCCCGAAATTACTTCAAACAGATTCAAATGATTGAACAGTCTAGGCTGCCACCATTGTGGATTCCCAGGAGCAAGGAGAGCACCTGGTTCTCAGCTTGGGAGACAGCTCCAATTCCAGCACTTAACAGCTGCATGCTCTTGAGCAAGCTCCTAATGCCAAGACTTCAGTTTTCTCATCTGTCAAAGGTACTAATGCTTGCATATTTCTAAGAAACAGAGGCCAGGTCCGACAGACCAACACCGTTATCTGTGACTATGGCCATGATATTGGCTGCTAATTCAGCATTCATGGACAAACACCTCCTCCTGGTGGATGAGGACGGCAAAACACCCATTTGATGCCCTGTCCTGTACATGGCAAAAGGCTCCTGGCATAGCGAGAGCTGAAATTCATCAAAGTGTGGATTTCACTGGCTTCTCACAACCTTTATGTGGGAATGTGGCAATGTGTAATTTATTTCAATTAAATTTTGTTTCACATACTCTTTTGCAAGTCAGGAATATGTGTAAGATTTTTCAAAAATGGGACAAAATAAAGAATGAAAAGAAGTTGCAGGGTCTGATCATTGCATTATTAGCAGCCCAGTGTTCGCATGGCCTGGGTGGAAGCCTGTCTTTTTTAATACTCAGCTCTGTGAAGTCATCCTTTCCCACAGAATCACAGACTCACAATTTCCTGGCTGAAGGGCCTATTTTTCTGCTTTAAGTGAAATCTCTCAATTCTCAAAAGTCAGTGGGAAGGACTGACTTGCCCTCCTGAGATGGGAAGGATCAGATAGACTACTCCAAATAAGTTTCAGTAATCAAAAGACATGATGTAATGTAATTAGTATTTTACAAATAAGGGAGAAAAGATGGAACTAAAAGCCACCTGTCTCTGCAACTCTCAGTACATCTTATAATCACTCGATACATCCTTCTAAACTGGGGAAACACACCTTTGCCCCCAGTCCTCAGTTCATGGTGGGATCATGGGCAACCCCAAAACTTGGGAGTGTTCTAAGAGTTCCAATTATTATTTGATCCCCTGACTGCCCAGGTTAGGAGTAGGTGAGACCCATGACTTGGGGATTTGAAGATGTGGCTTCTGTGCATTGGGTGGTCCTCAAGCTCCTTCCTCCTGGTTTTCTCAGCAGGCCACAAAAGGCCACACAGGCTCTTTTGTCTTCCCTCCACTCTACTTTTCTGGGACTGCCCTGCCTTTTTCCATTTTCTTTTCATGGTCAATTATGAATAAATCACTTACAGAAGACACAGTGGAGTGACCCCATCTTCAGGAAAGCCTCCTTTAGGACACAGTTAATGACTCTCAGAGTCCATATTGGCTAGGCTGACATCACTGTGGATTCCCAGGGTGCTATTCTTTTTCACACAGTGGAAATGCCATCGGGGGTGGGTACCAAGCGACTATAGGATGGAAAGGGACCTTGAAGACTTAGCCACTTCTGCTCCTGAGTAATTGGGAGCCATCAAATGAGAAAAGTTTGCAGGAGTCTCCAGCCTCCTAAACCAGACAACAGGCTGGCTTTTCGGAATCCTAATGATGACAATAGGAGATAGAAGCTCAAGGAAACCATTTAACACCACCAGCATCTACCAGGCAGAGTGTTGCCCTAAAACTTGCAAGGAAGAGGCCTTCAGATCTATGGAATAGATTAGAGAATCTAAAGAGGAACCCAGCCACATACAGCCATATGATCTTGATAAGCCTAACAAAAGGACCCACTTGGCAAAATAATTCTTGTTTAACCAATGATGCTGGGAGAACGTGTCAGCCACATGTGAAAGACTGAAACTGGACCAGCACCTCTTACCACTGAAAAAGATTTATTCTCGCTGGATAAAAGATTTAAATTTAAGACATAAAACAATAGAAATTCTAGAAGAGATTTTGAGGAAAAAACACTTCAAGATATTGGCCTTGGGAAAAACTATATGAGGAATATACCCATGGCAAATCTAGCAACACTACAAATAAATAAATGGGATTTGATCACGCTAAAAGTTTCTGTGTAGCTAAGGGTACCACAAACAAAGCAAACAGATAGCCTTAGGAATGGAAGGAAATTTCTCCTGTGATGAATCTGACAAAATCCTGATAACTATAATTTATAGAGAACTCAAATCATACATCACAAAAAAGAGCAAACAACCCCACTTCTATGTGGTCACGAGACTTGAACAAAAACTTCTCTAAAGAAGACAGATGAATAGCCAACAAACACATGAAGAAATGCTCATCGTCTTTAATCATAAGAGAAATGCAAATCAAAACCACTCAGGTGAGATATTACCTAACTCCAGTAAAATTAGCCTACATCACAAACTCCCAAAACTGCAGATGCTGGTGTGGATGTGGAGAAAAGGAAACACTTTTACAGTGCTGGTGGGATTGCAAACTAATATAAACTCTATGGAGGTTCACATTGATCTCACAATCCCCTTATTAGGCATCTATGAAATCATTTTACCACAAAGACATTTTCACCAGAGTGTTTACTGAAATTCAATTCATCATTGCCAAGTCATGGAAGCAACCCACACACTCATCAACCCATGAACAGATTAACAAATTGTGGTATATGCATACCATAGAATACTATTCAGCCATAAAAAGATAGAGACTTAACATCTTTTATGTTTACCTGGATGGAGATACATTCTTCTTAGTAAAGTATCTCAAAAAAATAAGTCCTATGTACTCAGTACCAATATGAAACCAATATATAAACAATTACATCCTTCTATAAATGACAAAAGAAAAATATGGTTTAGAAAGGGGGAGAGGTGAGGAAGGAAATGGGAGGGGGATGTGGGAAGGGCAGTTGATGGGAGGAGAGAAGGTATTTGGTGGATTCCACCTAATGTGCACAATGATAGAGTGTTTAGCAAGCCCCCTTGGTGTGGCGTTCCTCTACATCTTGAACTTTAGTTTGGAAGTGAGAACAATATAACCTAAAAATTTGTGCCCTCATATTAATTTGAAGTAAAAAAATTATTAAAAGAAAGAAAGAAAAGAATAGCGGGCTAGAGACACCAAAGAGGTACTCTTTGCACTTTATGTTAACAGCTTTTAGGCTGTGCTTTCTGCTGGGGACACCTGCATCTCCACAGCTCACATGCTCCCTCCAGGATGTCCTCTCTGAGTCCTCAGCACATCCGGCTCCACATCCCTTGCTGGCTCCACCCCGAGCTCAGTGCTGCCTCTTGGCTGCTTGTTACTCAAGCTTCTCAGCACCTGGCAGAAACCTAGCACACAGATGTGCCTAAAGCTTGGTGAATCAGGACCTTTCTGGGTTCCTTTTCTTCAGAAAAACCAAGTAATTATCCTCCTGGGCACTCACTTCCTTAAAGTAGATGTTGCCTGTCCATAAAGGATACAGGCCTATTTGTCCCAGATCTACTAAGGTGGCCTTGGGGTTTGCACAGCTGGGATGGGGTGGAGAGCCCCCCCAGCAGGCTAGGGATCTGTAAGGATTGTAGAAAGACATTTGTCAAATGGGCCTATTGAGGGACAGCTGAGTCTACAGATGGGTCTTCGCCTTCTCCCCTCTTGCTCCTGGCATAACAGAGCAGAGGCAGGATGGTCACATGAGCCTTCAGACCTGCGAGTGTCTCCTTTACTCCACCTGACAGCATCCACCCCTGCCTTGTCCCATGTTCCCTGGCTTTCCCTGCCTCCCGTTAGTCTGAGTCTTTCCCAGTGGGTGAAGAAAGACCAGATGTTCAGGTGGCAGGAAGCCCACCCACCTGAGCATATAGCATGTAACTCCGATTCCTGACCTGGTCTGGGTGGAACTGGGCACCTAGAGCCAGACCCTTTTTGTCAGAAGGCCAGCAGCTCTGGCTGACCATGGCTCGTCCAGCCAAACAGCTTGAGAGCCCAAAGCCTTTTGAAATTTCCCAAGAAGCCACAAACATATTTTTATGTGAAATCCCTGGAGTTCTAAACATCAACCAGCAATTCCAGGCTTTCAGAGGCTCTGGGTGAGTCAAGCCAATCAAGTCTGCAGATTGTTAGCAGTGGACATACACCTGCCCTTGGCTTTCCTGCTGAGATTGCCTTCTACAGCCACTTCACAAGCCCGGGCCTACCGGCACCCCCTTGGCAAGCGCTCAGCCTCCCCCATTCAGGGCCGGACTGTTTTTGCAGGAGCAACACTCATTCTGGGCACAAACACCTTGGGCCTCCAGCCCAAGGCTTTCCTGGTCTCCCTCCCCAGTTCCCCTGGTCCCTGCAGCAGCCAATAAAGACACTTCTGCCTGCTCTCTTTCTCTTCATCACCCTGGGCCTCACTCAGTAATCTAGCTGTGGCTGTGAAATCATTCTTTTTTCAGAGACATTTATGGAGCAGTGGTTAAGGAGAAGAGCTATTGATAACCCACCCCGTGGATGTATTAATTTTCAAAAATAAAAAAATAAGGCCAATGAATAAAGAAAATTCTGAGCTTTTATTGAATGGCCATCTTGCAGTGGGATTTGAGGCCTGGACCGTCACTCCACCCTTTCTTCTGTATGGAAGAATAAATCATGTGTTCTTCCACCGGCTCTGTGCTTAAGAAGGTACAGCCACTCTACAACTATTTCCTGTGACTTGTTAAATATTTGGCATGCATTTCTCTTTATTTTTGAATAACTATTTAACTGACAGGTGGCCAGAGAACAAAAATCAGAAGTAAACCCCAAAGCAGTAAGGGTCTAAGTGTTTGAAGTAGCCCAGGGGACTAACAAGGAGCTCTGAGGAATCCTGGAAGTTTCAGTAGTGGAGGATGGCCCAGTCCTCTTGTCCCCTTTAGAGATTTTGCTGCTGAGAGGTCCAGTAGCAGAAGGTCCTGGGTGTGTGCCCTTTACCCTGCATTTCCCCAGTGCCTGGGAATAAATAAGAACCATCCAATAGGAGAGACAAAATGCAGGTCCCCAGGCCCTCAGCATTTGGAATTCAGGATGTGTGGTAGCCTTCAAGGGATAGTTCTCAGAATACATCTGATTTCTCTTGAGGCTCCCTGTCTGGCCCCAGGGTCCTGATTCACCAAGCTTTAGGCAGAGCTGTGTGCCAGGTCCCTGCCAAGTGCTGAAAAGCTTGAGTAACAAGCAGCCAAGAGGCAGCACTGAGCTTGGGGTGGAGCCAGCCAGGGAGGTGGAGTCAGTTGTGCTGAGGGCTCAGAGGGGACTTCCTGGAGGGAGCATGTGAGCTGTGGGGTTGCGGGTGTCCCCAGCAGAAAGCACAGCCTACCAGCTGTTCGCATAAAGTGCAAAGAGTCCCTCTTTGGTGTCTCTAGCCCGCTATGCTTTTCTTTCTTTTTTTTTTTTTTTTAATAAAATTTAGCTATCTGAAATCAGCTTGACCAAGCTGACCTATAACTTTGGGATATTACATTTTCTTTATTCTCACATAAACTCTCTTAAAAATCATATTATCAGTGCCAAAGTTCAGTTATTTTCACATCAATTCTTAAATCCTCACCAGTGAGTAGGGAAGTGAAGACATGGGCCTGTCAAGTGTCTCTCCATCCCCGTGGGAAGGCCAAGCCCACATCAGAAGCTGTGACCTCTAAGTAGACTCAGTCTCTCTAACAGGCCCAAACCAGGGGAGCAGGGAAACTATGCAATTTGGAAACGTTAGAAAGAAGTATCCAAGCTAAAGGAAGTTAGGAGTATGGGATACGGCACACTGCGTGGAACAGGGTTTTTTAATAAGATTTCTTGAAAACGTATGAGCACTGATTTGGATAACCAAATAACACTCTCTCAAGGGCTATCTGTGTAAGGAATCAAATTTTGGATGCCAAGCAAAGTATAAACCTGTCACAATAAAATCTACATCAGAAGATCTCATCATCAGTTTTTATGCTCGCTTGCCATTAAAATGACTTAAATATAAAAGCTGTATTTTTGACCAGCAAACTGTGTCTGCAGTCTCGATATATACTGTGTAATGTGAGACAAACAGCTCTAACTCTGACAAAGCAACCGCACTGTGTCCTCTCAGTTCAGCTCAGATTTTCTGAAGGGCAGTGCAGTGATTCTCAGAGTAAATCAATAAAATTCCACAGCATTTTAGGGCCTATTCTCGAGAAAGAAATTAAGCCTGCTGTGTAAATTCAGACCCTTTTCCAGTAAAGTTTCTAAAATGAAATCATCAAATCAGGATGTCTTGAGTACCAAGAAGAGAGCTACTACTATTTCACACTTCAGTTTTGCAAAACAGTTTTTGGCCAGGGTCAGGTTTGAACCCACCACCTCCAGTATATGGGGCCAGCACCCTACTCCTTTGAGCCACAGGCGCCGCCCCCAAATAGTATTCTTTATCACTTGGTAATATTAGAGAAGAGGATTATATACACCTACTCCTACACACACAATATCCTGAAGAAACAAAGTAAGAAATATTCTTTAGGGGTGGCTTACAAATGGAATAAACTTCAAAATGAGATTGCAAACAGATGTACAGTAATTTTGCATTTTTCAAATCTAATACGAAAGAAAAAATGCCAAACAACTGAAACATATACACAAAAGTAAACAGAAGGAAATCATGCCAGTTTTGAAATATTGTTTATATTTTTATCTTTTCATTACTAGTTTTTGAAACATGTATCCCCCTGACACTACTGTAGTAGCACATATGTTTATTAAAAAGAGCACATTCATTGAATTCCTAATGCATTCCATGTTAAACATGAGGAGAAGAGATTTTTCCAGAAGGTAAGAGAAAGTACATCTGTATTCTAGATTTTGATAGGCCAAATAATATGTCCTTTAAATTAGATGATCTAAAGTCCTAAAAGCATTCCTACTTTTCTTGAATTCTAGATATTATTTTTTGGAAGAATATTTCTAAAAGATATGACTCTAAAGTCAGAAGACTTGGTCTTACATCTGGCCATATCCGTATTTCTTTTATGCATTTTAGGAAGTCATTTCAGAATTACCACATTTTTCTCTGCTGCAGTAAGGGTTACCACATTCTCCCCTATCAGGCATGCTATCAGGATAAAATGATACAATGATAATTAACCTTGAATTGTTTTAGTGATATACCAGAATTTTTCTACTGTTGAGAATGAATACTGCCCCAACCCAAGATCAAAGCTCCTTCTCTGGTTCTTTGTACTTTGCATGTTCACCTTCCCCTGAACCTTGAAAGCAGTGCTTTTCAACCTTTTTAAGTCACAGTACACTAGAATCTATAGCTAAACTCATATAACACACTTAAATTGTGTTGAAAAAAAAAAGATTAAAAAAAAAGAATACACTGTGCTTTCAAATTCTATTGAAAATAATTTAATGATCATTAAAAATTTTCACAACGCACCTAAGATCCTTCTCGACCAGTGTGCCCAGCAGTTGAAAATCAATGCTCTGAAGACCTCAACATGTTCTGGGTTTGGGACAGATAACCCCAAGTAAATCTTGCTTGTTAAAATTGGGAAGTTAGTTTCCTTCTTTTTCTGACCCCATACTTGTGAAAACCTAAGCAATCTCTAGTTTTCCGAAACCACATTAAGTAATACTGTATGAGTTTTCAAAATCTACCTTTGTCTATATTTGGCTACACTTAATTTGTTGTTTTTTTGTTTCTTTGTTTCTTTGTTGTTTTTTGAGACAGAGTCTCACTTCATTACCCTGGGTAGAGTGCTGTGGCATCACAGCTCACAGAAACCTCTAACTCTTGGGCTTAGGTGATTCTCCTGCCTCAGCCTCCCGAGTAGCGGGTACTACGACACCCGCCACAATGCCCAGCTATTTTTTGTTGCAATTGTCACTGCTGTTTCAGCTGGCTGGAGCTGGGTTGGAACCCACCACCGTCGGTATATGGGGCCAGAACTCTACCCACTGAACCACAGGTGCTGCAGACTACCCTTAATTTGGAGATATAATAATTATTTTCTTTTCCCCTAGTTAGTTACCTACATTTGCATATAACCAGAACAAATGACATTAGGGCATATGCATATTTCCACTGTGACAGGGGCACCCAAAACTACAGCCAGGCCCTAGGAGGTTCAGATATTCTAGTCATTTGAGCCTCTCAGAATTAGAAAATGAAGCAATGTCAGACAGAGTGCAAAAAACTTGGGCACATTTTAGAAGTATACACTTGAAAAATTATGTTTTTAGCACACAGAGAAACAAAATAAGAGGAAATTTTGAAGTATCTTCTTTATTTTCTGTTCTGTGCATATCTTTATTAACCTCTTTTTAATAGTTCCAGAGCATTGTGCTTTTATCCTCTGTGCTGTGGCGGGAGGAGCAGAAGATCCCCAGCTGCTCCAAAGTCTTTGGCTGCAGACACTGAGAGAAAAGGGGCAATGTGAACATGTGATCTGTCTGAGCTGAGCTGACTGCATGGGCATCACTTACTTCCTTTTTTGCACGTTTCATAATTAATTTATGCAGTTATTTGATATCCTTAAGAAAACTGTTGATCTTTAATTTCATTCAAGTTAAAAGGATTGCAATTAAAACATCAATAAAGAAGTGTGTTTGCTCCTGAGGTAAACAAACTTTTTCTTTAAAGGGAGAGATAGTAAATATTTTAGCCTTCACAGACCATATAATATTTGTGGTAACTACCCAATTTCGCTTTAGTAGCATGAAAATAGCTATAGATATGTAAAAGAATGGTTGAGACTGTGTTTCAATATAACTTTTATTTATGGAAATTTGAATTTCCTGTAATTTTCACAAATCACAAAATATTTTTCTTTTGATTTTTATCAATCATTTAAAAATGTAAAATCATTCTTAATTCAGGGGCATATAAATCAGAAAGTGGGTCAGATTCAGCCTTCTGATGGTAGTTTGCCCAGCCTTTTTTAGTCTAGTTAATCTAGTTTAACTTAAAGTTGCAAAAAAGGTGACCAAGATTCACCTCTGTTCCCAAGTGAAAAACTACATAAAAGACACCTGCTTTAGATTTATTCAAATTTTTTCTTAAAAACATTAAATAGACTTAGTCTATTAATGCAAATTTCTCTGAATTTTTTTATCAATTACTTTGAAAAACTTCCAATGTGCTCATTTCAACTGTGAAAGCCATCGAGGCAACCTCTATTTGGACTCCATATCGAGGTTAATAAACTTTCTGTTATCTGAGACCATATTTTAGGTTAAATGTATGTAACAAAAACTTCTAAAGCAGTGGTTCTCAACCTTCCTAATGCTGCAACCCTTTAATACAGTTCCTGTGGGTCGCGACCCACAGGTTGGGAACAACTGTTCTAAAGCTTTCTGCTTCTGTTAAACTAGTAGATACCCATAATTTGATGAACGCTGGAATGAGGCATTGGAGGAAAAGTAGAAGGAACAGAATTGTCTTCTTCACTGTATTATTTTGCGGAAAGACTCAGAAGTGTGTATGTTGATTATTCTCCCCCTAACCTGAATAACTTTGCCATTTAACATTTCAAATAATTTGATTATCATTGGAAATAATGCTGACTCCTATCCCACTGATCAGCTTCACCTTTATTGCTGCCATTGTTTTCAATATTCTCTTAAAGCTCTATCTGAATGTCCCACAAGGCAATTTCATTTTTCTCTCAGAGTTGTTTGTTCAGGGACATTGGGCTAACAGGCACGGTGGCTCACACCTCTAATCCTAGTACTCTGGGAGGCCGAGGTGGGTAGATTGCTTGAGCTCAGAAGTCAAGACCAGCCTAAGCAAGAGCAAGACCCTGTCTCTACTAAAAATAGAAAAACTAACTGGGCATTGTGGTGGGTGGCTGTAGATCCTCCCAACTACTCAGGAAGATACTTAAGCCCAAGAGTTTGAGGTTGCTGTGAGCTATGATGCCACGGCAGTCTACCCAGGCTAACAGAGTGAAACTCTGTCTCAAAAAAATAAAAATAAAAAAAGTAAAGTCACTGGGGCAACTTTAATCAGATGTAGTTCATGAGGCCTCCTCGAAAATTGTGGCTGAGAGTCCATTTATTACAGTAACTATTTGTGATTCCTCAATCCTACCACTAAAAAAGAACTCGCAGTTTGCAGTAACAATATTACTGCAAAAATGAGTAAGTCCCTAGTCAACTGTAAAACATACACACAATAGCAGCAGCAGTGACAAAAAAATTAGTCCACTTGGCTCCTCAGAGCTCACAGCTACTGCATTGATATGGAAGCTGTGTGTATAGGGTACACCACACCAGCCATATGTTGACTAAGGCTAAAACCAGCTCTCTGGGGAGAAAAGTCCTCATTTGCTGATTTCCACAGTGGGGATTCTTACAGCGTGGCCCATTTGTGGCCACCAATGTGACACCTCTGAATGTGGAATGGGGAGACTTCCTTTCCATTGGCTCTTTTCAACTGAGATGAGCTGGCTTCTGCACCTCGCTGCCCGATAGTAAGAAACTACAGTAATTTTCTCCTGATATCTAAAAGGGAAACTGAAAATCAAACCTCCTTCCTATATTTATTTTCGTAATATTATACATTTCTATAATAAATAAAATCCTCTTAATGACTAGAAGGCTGCAAAATATTGGGTTATTTTATTTTTGCTGGTTTTATAATTTTAAATTTCAGAATATTTTTTTACAAATGTTTTGGTTACATGAGTTGCCTTTGCACAATTTGAGTCAAAGTTGTAAGTGTGCCCATCACCCAGACAGTATGTATTGTGTCCGTGAGATGTAAATTCATTGTTCCCCCTGGCCCTTGCCACCTGCTTGCTTTCCATTTCATTTTACTAGCAAATGTGCATATGGGTGTTGCCTGATTAGTTCCAGTTAAATAGTGAGTGCATGTGGGTTTTCTTTTTCCATTCTTATGAAACTTCACTTAGAAGAATGGCCACATCTTCAGGATAACTTACGAATGAAGGTATTGACACTAATAAAATTTAGAATTGTTACTTGTAATGAAGGGAACACCTAGCAGAGAAATTATCATTTATAAATGTCAGCAAAAGCTACATTTAAGACAGAACCTTTTATTCGGATTTTTTAAAAAAATTAAATCAGGGCAATTAAGACATAATCTTGAAATGCATTCCTTTTGTGTGTGCCTTTTAAATTCTTTTTATTTTTCCAATGTTATGTTTTACAGCAAACCATGGCTCTTATGAATGCAAATCAAATTGATTGCAATGATTCACGTAGTGTAAAGGGGGCAAGAACACCATGCTATGCTACTAGCACTGATTTGTAACATGAGTGGTAGATGTTCGTGGCAAAAAGAGAAGGAATAATCTGTGGCTTAGTTGTAGAACTGAGTCCCTAAAGCTTATCTGATGAAGTGAACAAGACTTTCTCTTACAGGATAGCTATTGTTTATCTTGCCATCACTAGTTAGAGCAAGAAGCTTTACTCGTTTCGCATTCAAATGAGAGTAACAGTATGACATTTTACCTAACCTAGACAAAATGAGATAAAAATGTAAATTTAGGTGTATACTCCAAGATTAAAATTGCTAATGCTAGGATAAGTCACACCTGTTTGTAACTGAGACCACACTTAGTAGCTCAACAACTCATCCAACCTGAGTTATTCGCATCTCTCAGTATCTGGTTCTACAAAGCTGTAGAAGACATCAGTTCAGCTTGTTTGTTTAATGATAGATTTGCAAGAGAGATGAATAGAACCTTCTCTAATGAAGACAGACGAATGGCTAACAAACATGAGAAAATGCTCATCATCCCTAATTATTACAGAAATGCGAATCAAAACCACCCTGAGATACCATCTAACCCCAGTGAGAATGGCCCACATCACAAAGTCTCAAAACTGCAGACGGCTGGCGCAGATGTAGAGAGAAAGGAACACTTTTACACTGCTGGTGGGACTGCAAAGTAGTACAACCTTTTTGGAAGGAAGTATGGAGAAACCTCAAAGAACTCAAACTAGACATCCCATTTGATCCTACAATACCATTACTGGGCATCTACTCAGAAGAAAAAAAAAATCCTTTTACAATAAGGACACATAGGCCAGACTGTTTATAGCAGGTCAATTTATAATTACAGAGATGTGGAAACAGCCTAAATGCCCACCAACCCAGGAATGTATTAACAAGCTGTGGTATATGTACACCATGGAATGCTATTCAGCCATTAAAAAAGATGGAGACTTTACATCTTTTGTATTAAACTGGATGGAAGTTAAACACATTATTCTTAGCAAAGCATCACAAGAATGGAGAAACAAGAATCCTATGTACTCAATTCTGACATGAGAACAATAAATGACTTAGCACAGGGTGGGGGTGGGGGATGGGGAGAGCAGAGAAAGGGAAGGAGGGAGGGGGTGGGGGTGGTACACCTTTTGGGGGTGGAACACTACTATGGGAGGGTCTTTATCCGACACAGCAATCAATTTAACCTGGTTTTTTCGACCCTCAATGAATTTCCAACAATAAAAAATAGATAAATTTGCAAAAACTAAAGAAGGCACCAGCTTATGGAAATGTATACTTCAAAAGAAGATAACACATTTTAGGACCTTAATTTAATGTGATAGTTACTTAGGAAGTAGTATGCACTCCATGATTGTAATACAGGATGTTAGCTGAGAAACGATCTCTACTAGGATTGTATAGAAAGAAAAATCAGTGAAAGTGAATCTAAAAGAAACTCTTTGTGAGGCAAAAAAGTAAAAAAATGATGAGAATTTAAAAAACACATAAAAAATAATGGGCTCAATAAAATAGAGAGTTTCAAGAAGAAAGCAGCTAAGCACAGAAGGGAAGATAGTTACTTCTGGATGAAAGAACATTGATTCTGACAAGAAGATGTTTTGGAATCCTGGAGAGTATCTTGGGTAAGAAATAAACTTATAAGGAGGAGTTGATGGCATGTATTTAATAGGTTTGGGAATCAAGGCAGATTGTGATCACTAACTGACAGTCAAATTCAAAGAATAGGAAAAGGGAGTGTGGCAAGTGAGGGAAAATGTATTAGAATGAAATAGGAATTGAGAGTCCAGTTGTCTAGCTGAGGCGGAAAGTGACTGGGTGGAAGAGGGACTGTGGCAGCCTTGCTACTTAAGAAGGCTGCCTTGAGAGGGAGAGATGGCAGGGCTGTCTGGAGCTTGTGATAAAGCAAGCCAATGTCCACAGGGCACGTGGGATGGAGAGGATGAAGAAGGAAAAATAATGCCAGACAGCACATGCTAATAGGGCATATATGCCCTTTATCCCAGAGGTTTGGGAAAATCATACTAACAAATGTCAAATGAAGTCCTAAGGACTATGGAAGTAAATGCTTTCCCGGGGCATGAGGAACTCACCCAAGCAATGCCAAATCTTTGCTACACTAGAAATGCAAGTTTATTTCTAATTCTTCTAGGCATCCAAAAGACTCAAACTGAGAAGAGATACCTCGCTTCCCAGAGCCAGAGGGACTTTTATTCAAGAAGGAACAGGTGCCCGATAATAATGCGGTCCTATGTATGCCAGACAGAAAAATTCCTCCAAAGATGACGATGCCCTAATCTCTAGAACCTGCGCATATGTTAACTTGTTTGGCAAAAGGAACCGTATACAGGGTTTTTGGCTGGGTCGAATCTAATCTCATGAGTCCTTAAACAAGCTGTGGTCAGAGAGATGTGCGAGCAACAAGGCAGGAAGGATTCAAGTGAGTCTGGAAGGCCTCTGAAGCTGGGACGGCCTCGCACAGCTCTGTAACTGTAAGAACCCTAATTACGTTAACAGCCCCCAAACACATGGCCATAGATCCTTCCCTAAAGCCTGCAGTACAGAATGCAGTTCTGCTGACAGCACTGACTTTAGCCCAGTGACACCTATGGCAGATTTTTTAATTCTTTCACTGAAAGATAATAAATGTGTTATTTTAAGCTCCTACTAAGTTTGTGATAATTTGTATGGCAGCAATAGAAAACACATACAATGTATGACCCAAAGTATCCGTGAGAGTATGTCTCCAAAAAACATCAAAGAACAGGGGTCAATTTATATAAACTTACAAGGAGAACAAATGCCTTAAAGACCCTTTCTCCTACCCCAGGTGGTTGGAAAACATGCCAGCTACCAGTGACTCTTCCTCTCCTGTAAAGCTGAACCTCCAGGAATGAGTCATGCTTGGCCCTTAGCTTGTACTTCTCCTCTCCCTTTTGGCAAGTCACCATTATATTCCCCTGGCTCCTCAAGGCTTCCGCTCAGGTTTCTGCTTGGCAATGTGCTCTATGCTGGCCTCCAGAGGACTACACTAGGTAGGTAATAAAAATAATAATCACAAAATCTACAATCAGTGCTATAACAGAGGTCTAGATGAGACCCAAATGGCATCAGAGACAAAGCAACTAGCTCCCCTAAGGGATGGCAGAAAAAGGCAGTGGAGGCTCTTCATGGGATCTGAAATAGCGAATATAAATTTAGAAATCACACACACTGGTGGGGCTGTTTGGGCAGAAGTAATGGCACAAGTGAAGGTGTGAAGAAGTGAATAGGAATAAGAGATGTGAGTAGCAGGAGACCAAAGATGCTGTAAGATAAATAGTCAGGGTCCACATTATGCAAGACTTGCTATGACATAAAAAGAAGTCTGGGGTTTATAAATAACAGAAAAACTACTACAGAACTTTAAGCAGAAGAGAACAAAAGTGTATTTATGCTTCGGGGGCAGCAAGAAGGACAAACAAAGGCAGGTTAAGTAGGAGGTAAATGAACAGGAGCCCACACAACAATACTTATGCAAAAATTAATTAGGGCCTAAGTAATAGACATGAAGCGACGATCTGAAAGGATTGAGTTAGAGTATGCAAGATTTGATGATCTTTGGGATGAAGGATAGTTGAGCAAAAACTTAAGAATCATTAATCACATGGTCATCACCATAATTAATTTGTGTCACTGTATTAAGTACTTTCTTTGGACTGTATCACAGGGCCTGCATAATAGTACTATGAGAAAGTTATGACTGTTGCCTCCATTTTATTGATGAAAAACGGAGACTTCAAAAGATAAAGTAACTTTCGTAAAGTCATGCTATTAATATAAGAGCTGAAATCTAAACCCTGACAACTGACCCACTTACTTCAAAATCTATGCTCTCAACCACTGTGCCGTGGCATTCCCCTGGCTTCTTCCATTCAGATTTCTGGCCTGGGTGACTGAGTCCATGAGTATCTTCAATTAGAAAATCAAAAAAGAGAGATTGATAACCATTGGTTAAAAATACATTCAATTTAGGACTTTGGGTTTAAGGTACTTTTGAGACATCTATGTGATGACCAAAGGGCTCCTGTTTTTTTGGGTCTGATTTCTCAAGAGGCCCCAAAAGGAAATATCTGTTTTCTGATACTCATGATGGCTCAAAAATTAACTTAACTAGCAGGTATACAGGAGACAAGGGCACAGGTTATACCTCATCATACTACAGATTAACTTCAGAGATTAAAAAATAAAAAAGGAGAACGCTTCCCCAAATTTCTAAGGTAGTACGACACCTCCACATACGCAGTGGTTGTCAAGGACAGTGTATCTCCCAAGTCAGTCTGAAGCCCAGTCAGGGTCCTGGGCGCGCCTCTCTGGGACTCCCCATTTCCTTCCCAGCCACAGCTTACTCTGTTTTCTCACGTTTTCCTGACCAGTGCCTCTTGAACCACAAATGGGATACACTGCTGAGTAGAAACCTGACAGGTGTCCGGCAATTAGAAAGCATGGCAAATCTTACATGTGTAAAAATGTTAATTCAATACACTCTCTTATTCCTCATTTCTTATCTATCATTTTCTTTGTTTGCTTTGTCATGTCCTGGTTCTGAAAATGGTACTTAACACTTATTAGCCTGCATTAAGGGAAATACCTTTGGAGACTCAATTTTCTCATCTATACACAGAGCATACTGAGGTTTACCTAACTACTGTTGTGAATGTTTAAAGAAAATGACATATGTACAATGTATACAGGAAAATTTTAATAATGTTTTGTTCCTCTAACTCCATGTATCTGATAAACAAATTACATATTAGAAGTGATGACATTCACACATATAAAGTAGTATATTTTCACAGGCCCAAACAAAAAAAATAAATTAGTATGAAAATATATAAAAATAAATTTCAAAAAGTATTTAAATATGTGTGAAAAATTCTTACTGTTTTAATTACATGAAAAACACTTAACAGAAGTTAATATGAGTGAAGATAAACGATTTCTCTCAAGTATCACGGTTCTATGATAAACATAACCATTTTAATTGTGTGGTTAAGTAGAACAGCAACTCGGGTCATTGTTACTTTTGGGTGACTCCTGTTTCCAGAAACATAATTGCTCTGACTTTGGCTGCAGATATGCATCCTGCTGTTTAGTGCCTTTTTCTGCATATCCATTCATCAAGTAGTTATTACTCACTGCAAGGTGTGAGGCAGTGTGCTAGAAGCAATTTTGTCTCTTCTGCATGATGGGCATTATTGTGACTTGAATAGGACAGAGCTGGAGGGTTTATTTAGGGACAGTATAATCAGATCTCATTTGAGCACAGGGCATGAGAAAGTCCTAGTCTTTCTACATTTGAGTATGGTGAATTTGAAAAGTGTCCAAAGGACCCCTCAGTGGTGGCCATTCATATCCCTTCCTGGTAAGTTTCATAATTTTTGCTAAGGAGGTTGGCAAATGGCCCTGGGCAGTGGCCAGGAGTAAATCATCTTTGTTGTTCAAGGTTTGTGGATGTCTCAGCTAGGAAACAATGGTTGGATATTTTAGAAGAAAAGATAAAGGCCATGCCAGGCATACGGGGCAGAGAAACATTCTGTGCCAAGGAGGAAAACACACATGGAAAGAAGAACATCTTAGGGCTGCACTTCAATACGCTAAAGAGATATGATCACTTTTTGCTGCATAAATATCTTAACTGATTTTCTGATTATGCAGATAATTTGAAAATTTGACAAAATACCACATCAGGTTAGAAAATCTAAGGTTGCTCCTTTTAGTAATTGAGGATACTGCACGTGATCAATAGTTCAAATGATTCGCACAGGCCGTGTCCTAGCGCATGCCGTGTCCAAGCACACAGTGCTTTCCTGGCACTGCCTGCCAACCTCAGCATCTCTGTCTTACATGGAATGTGCAGTCTTACATGATCCTATTTCATCAAAGAACAAAATGTACCTTAGTTGAATAAGGGCTACTTCACTGGCACAGTAACTGAGATAACGCCGGAAAGGCTATGTTAACCACTGTGATAAAAATGTGTCAAATGGCTTATGAAGTGAGTGTATGATGCCCCATAATCATATCATTGTATACAGTTATGATTTAAAAAAAATAAATAAATAAATACACACACACGCACACACACACGAGTAGTCCTATCAGCTAATCTCCACTCTTTTCTCTCCGGTCCATATATGATTCCTTTCAAGATGAACACTTAGTGATGAAGGATTCAATATTTAATTTTCTCCTAGCTTGTCCTATAAGATCACTTAATTGAACTCTCATTACAGGTGCGACTAATTTTTTTTTCACTTTGGACGGAACTCTGCCATAGCACACAGATCCTAGCAGTATTTTAATGAAGGCTTTCATTAGGGCAGTGGTTCCCATGGCCATGTGCAAAGCAGTTTTCAGATTTTCCATTAGAGGCCATGCTCTAGATGGGTTTATAACTAGGAAGTAAACCTTTTTGTCAGGTTAAAGTAGGGCAAAAAAAGGTTTTAGCTTTAAGAGTACTTTGTTATTTCATAATAATAAATCAATTTTCCTTCAAGATCAGAGTGCAATAACAATTTTCTTCCAATGCTACCTCCTTGTATTTCTCCAGGTTTATATAAATGACTACCGTTCACACATTTATATCACAAGAAAGTATTCATTTAAAGTCAGGGAAGAGCTCAAGAGTGAGGCAGTTGAACATTCCATGCACAATGTTAATACAGTATCCATAAGGGCCAGATAAATTTTGCACTGAAGGGATCTCTGGTACCACAGGCACAGACTGTCTGTGATCCAAGTAGCCCTCTCACATGCATTCTGTGGGTCACCCAGGAACTGGACAAGCATGTGTGGGTGGTTCTGCACAAACTTCTCACCATTAGCTTAAAAACAACTGAAGGAAAGGTCCCAGAAATGACAGTCAGAATGATGATCCAAACAGATGAGAAACAGTCCCTGAGCTAATGGTAATATCTTTACTTTTATAAGGGAACTTGCTCTTATAGTCCATGTTAAAGCATATAGAATCAAAAAGAGAATGTCTTAATTTCAGAATCTTACTATATGCTCTTCACAGTGAAGTGGGTAACTGAAAATTATTATTGGGTCACCAGAAAATGCTTCAGAGCGTAAACTTACTCATAGAATTTTTCCTAATTAAACACACACACACACATGCATCATACACATATACACTGATAAGAATGTACATAAAAGTACTTTATTTTTAGCAAAATCTCTATCAATGTCTATAATCTATTGCATTATTTATCACACCTATAAGCTTGAAGAATTTAATTTTTGATTTTAGTAATTCAGCATTGGAAATCGTGTTATTTTTTAAACTGTAAATTTATGCACCGTATCTCTTTTGAAGCATGCATATTTTATTGGATGCATCTGAATTTTAAACAGCTTTCTCATCCAGCACAACTAGTCCTTATTACTGCAGCTGGCAGACAAATAACTATCGTGGTTGTTGCCAGGCCTCATGTTTGCTGTGTTCTTTTATTTCTTTTCATGTATCACTGTCTTCAGTCTTAACCATCCTAGGTACCTTCTTTAACATAAATTGGATGGGATTTTAAAACATCATTTAACAACAACAAAAGAAGCTTTTTACTTCTTGACAACCCAGAGAAATGGATTCCTCTAAAAGGAGCAGATTGCTTTAAAAACGACATGTCACAACTAAATGGTCATGCCATTGAGCTTTATAACAAAAGGTATTAACCTCTTGGGATTCCTACATGACCTCTCTTTGGCTCTCTGTGTCACCATCTTTAGTAAAGCACTGGCAGGTACCTGGCTACAGGCTACACTTATCCAGAAAGAAAGGTCAGAGGCGAGACGGCTGCAAAGATGAGCAATTCACGTCTTCTTCTCACAGCCACCTTGTGATGCTGCCTACAGACAGAGTTCCTTTTGCTTATACGCACCTCTGAAAATTATGCCTATTATGCCATGATCTTAAAAAGGCAAATTGTCATTATTATTCATTCTCATAGCCTACTTTTGTGCTGAACAATTATGACTTCAGATGAGAAATAACAGTTTCACGTCAAAATGCTCATACATTTATGGAAATACATAGCTGTCATTCTGAATAAAATTAGAAGCCTTCAATTTTCATCTCAAAATCATTCTGCATGCAAATAGTGAATACAAACAAAAAATTTGTATCATTGGTTTGAAATGTATTCTACACTCATAACAGAAAATCTCCAGCTAAAGCAATTAACAGCTAAATTATTATAAGCCTGTGCTTGTCAGTGCTTTGTAAATGATGAGCCATCAATGGTCTACATTCAGAAGACAGAAAGGGGAAGAAAATGAGAACCTCCAAGCCTTGGTTTTAACTGGGATGTTGTAAAGTTGAAATACTCCTGAAAATCTTAGTATCTTCTTCTTTTTTTTTTTTGTAGAGACAGAGTCTCACTTTATGGCCCTCGGTAGAGTGCCGTGGCATCACACAGCTCACAGCAACCACCAACTCCTAGACTTTCAGCGATTCTCTTGCCTCAGCCTCCCGAGAGCTGGGACTACAGGCGCCCGCCACAACGCCTGGCTATTTTTTGTTTGCAGTTCAGCTGGGGCCGGGTTTGAACAAGCCACCCTCGGTATATGGGGCCGGCGCCCTCCCGACTGAGCCACAGGCGCCTCCCAGTATCTTCTTAACACCTAAAAAATATCCATGTAGATGTATAATGTGTAAGAAAAAAACAATAACTTCACAATAAACTGTCAGAGCCTGGGATTGGCCAGGCCTGGGCCTGGCTTAACTATGTTCCGAACTCAGACCGCTAAGCTACCTTGCTCAGGAGCAATTTCTCTTTGGTGTCTGAGGGCTATCTACTTCAGCAGGAGACAGAGAGACTCTTAGAGTAAAGCAGTCTTCTTAGAATAGACAGATCTTAGTCTTTAGTAGAGCTTGGTAATCTTCAGCAGAGAGATGCCGAGCTGGCGTTCTGCAGGCAGAGAGGAGACAGAGTCAGAGTAAACAGGTCCATGACAGAATGCACATTTTCCTGACTGCCTTCTCCTGCAGCCTTATAGAAAACTGATCTCGTGCCTCTCAACACACAGGCGTAGAGACTGCCAGTTCACCACTGCTCTCATCTCACGAGCTCTCATGCTTGTTAGGAGAGCTAAATCCCTCTCCATGCCCTTTCCACCCAGGTGTTCCACTGTTGAGCTATCCAGGTATGTCCTATAACTCTCACTCCTCCTAGCCATAGGCTATACGGGCTGCTGCAATAAACATTTCCTTGTCTATTATTTTAGATAGAAGTTCTAGAACATCAAATAGTCATATTAATAAAATGTCATAATATATTTTATTTAAATATAAAGATTAAAATTATAACAAAAATATGTTCCCTTCTATTAAGTTTATGATGTTTTGGAAGCAATTAAGGATAGCGGCCTTCCATATTCAGGAGTTCCGTATGCAGAGATTTGTATCTATGATTCAACTGACAATCAATTGAGTTTATTAAGGAAAATAAAAAATAATAAAAACTAATACAAATAAAAAACAATAAAATATAACAACTATTATATAGCATTTACATCACATTAGGTATTATGAGTAACACAGAGATGACTAGAAGTACAGGAGAGGATGTGTGTAGGTTACATGCAAATACTACGTCATGTTGTATAAAGAACTAGAGCATCCCGGGATTCTGGTATCTACAGGGTCCTGGTACCAGTCTCCTGTGGACACTGAGGGAAGACTGTATCTAATGTGCTTTAGGGTTTCTATTATTAAATCAATCTATTATTAGATTGACAGTTTCAGATATACCTACAATTGAGAGTCCTGAGAACAGAATAGTGTGTTGTGATTCACAAAGACTTTATCACAAGCCTTATGTGTGTTTCACATACACGGGCACGCTGTACTGTCACTTACAATAAGCAATTACTATGGATGTTATTTATCCCCATTATTTTAAGTAATGGAATACAATTTGAAGATCAGCTAAAAGTTATATAGAAAAATTCCAATTAAAATTCATAAATTATTTCCTTGATAAGGAAAATGTGGAAAATGAATCAAGAAATTTGGACTTTCTGGTAGAATTCTTCCTCTAATTAGCTGTAGCCAATTTACAAAATCATAGTGAGGTAAAAAGCGGGAATTAGATAACATATTTCAAGACCTCTTCCAACTTTAAAATTTAAAATATTTGATGTTTTAGACAAAATTTCCCGCTCTGTTGCATAACTAAAAATAAGTTTATATCCTGACTGCGCTTTGTCATTGCAATCAAATGTTTAGCCACAAAGGTGAAAGAAAAAAAACTGAGAAAAGATATAATCTGAATTCTGAATTATTAAAGATTATAGAACTGTTGTGATATAAGAAACAGAACTAGAATCCTCCCAAGAAGGACTTTTTATTGTGATCACGTCCTGAGAATAAGAACAGTAGATATCTCTACTCTTGAATAGTGTCTACAGAGTTTTCAAATAAAACATTATTTAAGGATTGCAGAGGTCAGCTGAAAAATGTACTTTGTCAAATGAGATGAATAAGCTATATCTACCTTACAAAAATAAGTGACAGTGATAAAAATTGATTATTCAAATTTTGATTTACATACTAAAAAATGAGGATCTCAGGAATAGTGCTTATGGCAAAGAAATGCAGAGATATTTTGTCTCTGACAAACTGGGAAATGTATTCAGATGAATGAGTTGTACTTTTTTTTTTTTTCATTAAATCATAGCTGTGTATAATAATGCAATCATGAGGTTCAATGTGCTGGTTCCATATATAGTCTGAAATATTTAAACCGGACTGGTTAACATAGCCTTCATGGCATTTTCTTAATTATTGTGTTCAAACCCTTATACTCTACACTTAGTAAACTTCACCTGCACCCTTCCAAGATGCACCCTAGGTGTGGACCCACCAATCACCCTCTACCCTTCCTCCCTCTCCCTTCTCCTCCCTTTCCCCCTTCCCCATATTCTTGTCCTGAGACCAGGTTATAGCCTTCGTATGAAAGCTATAAATTAGTTTCATTTTAGGGCTGAATACATTGGGTACTTTTTCTTCCATTCTTGGGATACCTTGCTAAGAAGAATATTTTCCAGCTCCATCCATGTAAACATGAAAGAGGTAAAGTCTCCATCTTTCTTTAAGGCTGCATAATATTCCATGGTGTACAAATACCACAATTTATTAATTCATTCATGAGTCAATGGGCACTTCGTTTTTTTTACCATGACTTAGCAATTATGAATTGGGCTGCAATAAACATTCTGGTACAAATATCTTTGTTATAATGTGATTTTTGGTCTTCTGGGTATATACCTAGTAGAGGAATTATAGGATCAAATGGCAGTTCTATTTTTAGATCTCTAAGTATTCTCCAAACATCTTTCCAAAAGGAACATATTATTTTGCATTTCCACCAGTAGTGTAGAAGTGTTCCCTTTTTTCCACATCTGTGCCAACATCTCTGGTTTGGGGATTTTGTGATGCGGGCTAATCTTACTGGAGTTAGATGATACGTCAAAGTCGTTTTGATTTGCATTTCTCTGATAATTAAGGATGATGAGCATTTTTTCATGTGTCTTTAGGCTGTGCGCCTGTCTTCTTCAGAGAAGTTTCTCTTCAAGTCCCTTGCCCAGCCTGAGATGGGATCACTTGTTCTTTTCTTGCTAATACGTTTGAGTTCACTGTGGATTCTGGTTATTAAACCTTTGTCAGAGACGTATCCTGCAAATATCATTTTTTCTTCTATGTTTAGTCTATTTTGTAGTATGAGATAAATCATAATGTGGATTGATTGTAAAAGCATGTAGTAGGTTGAGGTTTATTTTTATTTGTTTCAATGATCTTATGCCCTTCTATCTCCTGGGAAGTCAGGAGGCTACTTTGTCTCAAGAAATGCCTGAGTTGAAACACTAGGGGATATTTATAGAACTGAAATATTTTGTCATTTTGATTTTTGCCCTCATCGATATTTTAGATTTTATTGGTAAAATGTTATTTTTGCTTTTAAAATATCTTGCCTTATATACAGTGTTAAGTTCTCATCTGGTAATTTAAGAGCTACATTTATTTCAACCAGTGTGCTGTGAGAGGATCTTAGGTGTGCCATAAACATTTTTGAAGATCATTAAATTATTTTTGAGGTACATTCAAAGCATAGTAAGTATATCTTTTAATCACTGAGTATTTTGAGATTAGAAACAGATATTCGCTGTCAATTCAATTTATATTTCTTTAAAAACAAGTGGGATTACTCATTTTTATATATTCATTAATTATATTGTTCATAATTATCACTTCATGTCTTTGTCCACTTTTGTCCATAGTTTTAAAATATTTCCAGTTTTTAGGAATTCTTTAGGAAATGAAAAGCTATACTCTTTATTAGCTGGAAATAAGATCTATTTTTATCTTTTCACCCCTACAATTTATTCTTCCATGTGTTTTCTTTGTTTTCTGAATTTTAATATTTGGTGGTTTAGAAATACTCAAGTGTTTAACTAAATATTTACTGAACTGATAATGATAACATTATAAACTTCATTTCCTTTAGACACTTATCACTTGGCCATTTATTGACTTTTTATTATTGATACTTATTTAAAATATTTTTAATATGGTAATATATCAAATTCTTATATATAACTAGCATATATTTCTAACCTAACTATATAGCACTTACTATTTTAAGTATTTTAGGTTTTATAATATGTCTTAAAATGTTGCCCTTGCCTGTATACTCTGATTTGGTAGTGAAAATAAATGACTTTAAAAAGATTCTTTACTAAGAATCCCAAGAATGGAAGAAAAAATACCCAATGTACACAGCCCTACTATGAAACTATTTTGGGACTCTCACATGAAAGCTATAACCCAGCTACAACTTAACAATAGGGGGAAGTGGGAAAGGGGGAGGTGGGTAGAGGGAGGGGAATCGGTGGGATCACACCTGTGGTGCATATTATAGGGGTATTTGCGAAACTTGGTAAATGTAGAATGTAAATGTTTTGGCACAGTAACTGAGATAACGCCGGAAAGGCTATGTTAACCACTGTGATAAAAATGTGTCAAATGGTTTATGAAGTGAGTGTATGATGCCCCATAATCATATCATTGTATACAGTTATGATTTAATAAAAAAATTAAAAAAAAAAGATTCTTTAAAGTTTGTAGCCACTTACTATATCTAACATAGATACTTTGAGTTTCATTTATATAAGGTGCTTCAAATGAGCTAGGTGGATGTAATGTATTTATGAAAAAATAATGGAATACAGTATATGTTCTAAGTTGTGAAGAATTTATTAAAAAATGCATTAAATAATAAAATTAAAAGTAGGGACAAGGTGAACAACATAACTTCAAAGTCAAAAATTAACTATTTCCTAGACTCCTCAGTGAAGACCTTTAGCTCTACAGAGATAGTGAGATCTTAGCCAAATTTCTTACCATTTCTTCTATGCTTTGAATGTAATCACCAACATTTACGTGTTGAACTGCAATCACCAATTTGATAATATTCATGACAGTATAGCTCATAAGAATGAGATTAGCATCTTATAAAAGAGCTTTGAGGAGCAAGTCCCTTCTTTCCCTCTCTTCTGCTGCATGAGGACACTGTGTTCATCTTCTTCAGAGGTTGCAGCAACAAGGCCCTCTCCTGGAAACGGGGCCATCCTAACAACACACTGAACCAACCAGCACCTTGATCTTGGACTTCCTGATGGAGATCGATTGGAAATAAATTTCTATCATTTATAAATTATCCAGTCTGTGGTATTTTGTTGCAGCAGTACAAATGGACTAAACATTGGAAGATTTTATATATATATATATATATATACACACACACATAATATATATACACAGACATTATATATATAATCTATATGTATGTATATATTTTATATGTATGTGTATATGTATGTATATATATTATATAATTATAATTATATATATTTGCTCATCTGATTTTAGTTCATATGACATAAAAATAATTATGTAGATATAGATGAGTCTAGATTCTTATAGACATGCATATGTAGGGAACTTCCTTTTAGTTTTCTCCATGTACTGTGTTTATATGTGGGTGTAAAAATTTCAACTTACCCCAAAGTATGTAAGTTCTCATTCGGTAACCACTAGCAGTCCTCCTATCACTCACTGTCAACAATGTATTAGCAGGTACTACAGAAACTGTTATATTTATTTTTCTTACTTAAAGATCACTATGAACAGATACAGGGCACATGATAAATCTGAAATCACCTTCTCACTGTGCCTCATTAAAAATAGCTCATAAAGATAAAACTTTCCAACTAGGACTGGATGTTTGAGCATTCCAGGAATGGAAATTAAGTGCTAGGAAACAAAATCAGAAACTGCAGCTGATTCCTTCTATTTGATTTTCTGCCTTTCTTTTTCATTTTTAAATATCTATTTAGAGTTTTATCTCCCAAGAATTCCTGTCAATTACAGAGCAGAGAATTCCTTTCAAAGGCAATGAAAGTTAGTAAGGCATAGCAAACAAGGGTTTTCTGTTAGCATTATAAAGGACAAGAAACATCCTATGATAATTTAATTGCTAATGATTATTTTAATTACAAAAAATGGACGTCAGAAAGAAATCTTAGCAATCTTTAGTTTTCCCTTTCCTAAGTGCAAATGGGAAATTATATAGTCAAAAAGAAAATAGTTTATTATGATTGACATTGTTATTCAAAAAAAAGAGAGAAATACGGGAAGGACAATTTTTCATATGAAATATCAATGTGATTCTGTCTCCATTTCTATTACCAAGCTGAAAATATTTTCATCTTTAAAAGTCATACAATCCTATTTTTTTCTCTTTTAAAGAAAACCATTACAAAATTACTTTGAAAATATTTTGGCCTTGAATTTCAGCATGGAAATTTATAAATCTGTATATATAATAAAGGGTTTTAAATCAGAAATTGGCAATGACACAATGTACACATATTTGAAAACAGCAGGTTGTGCACCGTCAGTATACAGGCATACCTCATTTCATTGTCCTCCACTTTACTGTATCTTGTAGACACCACATTTTTTAAAATTGAACACCTGTGGCAACCTTGCATCAACAAGTCTGTCTGCTCTATTTTTCAACAGCATGTGCTCACTTGATATAACTGTGCCACATTTTCATAATTCTAATAATATTTCCTTTTATTACTGTTATATCTGTTATAATATGTGATCAGTGATTTTTGATGTCATTATAATTGTTTTGCAGCACCACAAACTATATCCAAATACAAAAATAAACAGTCAATAAATACTGTGTGTGTTTTAGCTGCTTCAATGACTTGCCATTCACTTATCTCTCTCCTTTTCCTTCGACCTCCCTATTGTCTGAGACACAATATTGATGTTAGGCCAATTAATAATCCTCAATGCTCTCTAAGTATTCAAGCGAAAGGAAGATTCACACACGTCTCATTTTCAATCGAAAGCTAGTAACGAGTAAGCTTTGTAGGAAGTCATGTCAAAAGTCTAGGTAAGTCTGAAAACTAAGCCTTTTGCACTGAACAGCTATCCATGCTATGAATGAATAGGAAAAGTTGCTGAAGGCAATTAACAGTGTTACTCCAACAAACACAGGTATGATAAGAAAGTGAAACAGCCTTTTTGCTGATATAGAGAAAATGTTAGTGTCTGGATTAAAGATCAAACTATCCACAATATTCCCTTAAGCCCAAACCTAACCCAGTGTAAAACCCTCTCTCAAATATGAAGGATAAGAGAGGTGAGGAAAGCTGGAGGTGTTGAAGCTAGCAGAGGTTGATTCAGGTGATTCATGAGGTTTAAGGAAAGAAGTCATCTCTATAACATAAAAGTTAAAGGTGGGTGGCAAGAGCTGATGTAAAGTTGCTGCAAGCCATGCAGAAGATCTAGTTAAGATCACTGTTGAAGGTGACCACACTAAACATATATTTTGTTTCCAGTGCACACGAAACAGCCCTATGTTGGAATATAATGCCATCTCAGACTTTCATAGTTAGAGAGAAGTCAATGCCTGACTTCAAAAATTCAAAGGACAGGCTGACTCTCTTGTTAGGCGTCAATACAGCTGGTGACCTTAAACTGAAGCCAGCCAATGCTCATTTACCATCCGAAGTATCCTACTCTACCTTTGCTCTGGAAATGAAACAACCAAGCCTAGATGACAGCACATCTGTTTACAGCATGGTTTGCTGAATACTTCAAGCCCATGGTTGAAATCTATTGCTCAGAAAAAGAAAGGAAAAAGATTCTTTTCAAAATATTACTGCCCATTCACAATGCAAGAGCTCTAATGGAGATACACAGATGAGTATTGTTTTTGTGCTAAAACAACCATTCTGCAGCCCATAGATCAAGTAATAATTTTGATTTACAAGTCTTACTATTTAAGAAATGCATTTTTTGGGTGGCACCTGTGGCTCAAAGGAGTAGGGCACCGGCCCCATAGGCTGGAGGTTGTGGGTTCAAACCCAGCCCCAGCCAAAAATTACAAAAAAAAAAAAAAAAAAAAAATACATTTTTCAGGTTATCAGCCACAGACAGTGATTCCTCCGATGGATCTGCACAAACTAAACTAAAAACCTTCTGGGAAGGATTCACCATTGTGCGTGGTATAAGAAACATTTGTGATTCATAGGAGGAAGTCAAAATACCAACATTTACAGTAATTTGGAAAGAGTTAATTCTAAATATTATTGATGACTCTGAGGGATCCACAACTTCAATGGAGGAAATAGTGGCATATGTCCAGAAAGTATCCAGCCGTAATGTCTCTTTTCCTATCACATGACTGGATACTTTCCAGACAGCCCTTGTATGTTGTAGAAATACCCAGGAAGGCATAAATAGATGTGGGGTGTCTGAAGATGTGACTAAATTGCTGCAGTATCATAATCAAACTTTGAAAGATAAGGAGTTGCTTCCTAAAAGTGAACAAAGAAAGCGGTATCCATCAATTAATAACCCCATTCCCTCCTCCTCTGAGCCTGTGGTAAACCTATTTTAATGGGTAAGGAGTTTCTGTCTTAGGGTGATGGAAGTTTTAAAAATAGAAAGTGGTGATGTTTTCACAACTCTATGAATATACTTACTGCCTCTAAATTGTACACTTGAAGATGATTAAAATGGCAAATTTTATATTATATACATTTTACTAAAATTTAAAAAAGTTATTAATGTAATATACCACCTCCAAATAAAGAAAGTAGTCTCTTAAGATGGAATCTACTCCTGGTGAAGGAGTGAGCACATTGAAATAACAAGGCACCTTGAATATTACTTGAACTTAGCTGATAAAGGAGAGGCGAGTATTGTGAGAATTGACCTCAATTTTGAAAGAAGCTCTACTATGGATAAAATGCTATCAAACAGCATCACATGTTACATGTGAATCTGTAGTAAAAGGAAGAGTCAACTGATAAGTGAAATAAGACAACTTCATTAATTAAGAAGAAGCCACAGCACCCCAGCCTTGAGCAGCCAGCATCCTGATCAGCCAAAACTGAGGCAAGATCCTTCCCAAGCAAAATGGTCATAAGTCATTGAAAGTTCAGATGGTCATTAGCATTTTTAGCAAGAAAGTATTTTTAATTGTATGTGTTTTATAGACATAATGCTATTTCACATGTAACAGCCTACAGAAGTGTTTTGTTGTTGTTGTTTTTATAAAGATGGACTGTCACTATATCAACCAGGCTTGCCTTGGCCTACCACGGTGCTAGGATAAAAGGCATAAAACATTGCACCTGTCTTGTGATATAGTATAAACATAACCTTTACAGGCACTGGGAAACCAGACCAGTTGCTTGACTTGCTGTATTGCAGTTTTTGCTTTATTGCGATACTCACATTATTGTGGTGGTCTGAAACCAAAACATATACCTGGGGGTATGCCTACATACTATTTTTATGGGCGGCGCCTGTGGCTCAGTGAGCAGGGCGCCGGCCCCATATACCGAGGGTGGCGGGTTCAAGCCCAGCCCCGGCCAAACTGCAACAACAACAAAAAAAAATAGCCGGGCGTTGTGGCGGGTGCCTGTAGTCCCAGCTAGTCAGGAGGTCGAGGCAGGAGAATTGCCTAAGCCCAGGAGTTGGAGGTTGCTGTGAGCTGTGTGACGCCACGGCACTCTACCAAGGGCAATGAAGTGAAACTCTGTCTCTACAAAAATAAATAAATAAATAAATAAAAAATAAATAAAAATAGAGTGGTAATGATACAGTTAAGAAAACAGAAAATGTCATCATTTTGTTTTGTTCTCTTTTTATATTCTAGCTCCTACTATTAATCACACAGTTTACGTATAAGCTATATATATCTTTTTCAAATAATTGGAGTATAATACAATTAAAGTTACCTAAACTATCTTGTGACTCAGAATAAATTAGTCATTTACCTAAATTTATTATTTTTAATGTTAATCTACTTTTATGAAGAAGAAAACCTCTTTGGAATATCATATGTATTAACATACAAAAAATGGGAAATGAAAAAGCTAACAATATTCATTTACAGAATATAACTATAAAGTATAAAATTTAAACAAAGTCCAAAGAAGTAATATGCCCAAATGATAGTCTGTTCTAAAAATTATTATTACTACTCTGATGCTCAAAACATTTTAAACCCTTTCAAGAATGAGTTTACATAGAATTATATTTATAGTCATTGCCCTGTTGTACCAACTATCCCATAAATGGCAAATAGAAATTCTACAAAACACGTCAACTATCTTGAGATTCTGGACAACACCCAAAACCACGGCAGATACACCCACATTTGGAAGCACACAAGAAAATCGAAGTCCTTACATTCCATCATTCATGATGTCTAGCACATCAACCAAATTTCATTAGAAAAACATGATCAATATTCAATATAAGAGGCAACTAATGAAAACCCATTCTAAAGTAACCCAGATGTTGAAATTAGTAGGAAAAATGTATAAAGAGCTCTTACGTTTATACTCAAGGATGTAGAGGAAATTATGCTCAGTCTTAATACAGTAAGATACTTCAGCTGAAAAACAGAAACTATATTAAAAATCAGCCCTTCAGAACTGAAAAATGTAATAGCTGAAATAAAATTTCAGCAGATGAGACTAATAGCAGATTTAATAGGAGATTAAATCAAGGATGATTTAATTTGTGCTCTGTGGTATCCCTAGTATGTAGAATAGTGGCTAGCAAGCAGTGGGTTTATATATATATATTAATATATTCAATATTTAATATTGACATATATTTTAATGTGAAATGTTGATATATATTTTAATTTAAAATACTAATATACTTCTACAATATATTTTATATATTAATATTATATATTTATCATTTTTTCATTCATATATAGGGCATCCATAAAGTTCATGTGCAATTTTAAATAGTTATACACAAACTTTATGTGCACCCTGTATATCAAGTATGAGTGGAAAATGATACAAGAATACACAATATATAGAAAGAACTTCATAAGAGTATTGTTTCTAAGAAAACAGAGCCCATTTCCAAATAGATGCTTGACTGTAAGTCAATTCTAAGTCTATTGTATTCATAAAATTAAGTGTTTTTTCATATCAAAAACAATGCAGAAAAGTATAGATATGAAAAGATATTTATGATATAATAGTCAATGAAAAAATCCGGTTGCAAAACAGTATTACATGTCATATATATTAATAGAGTTAAATATTTAAAACATTTTCTTTACAAGTTAAATCAGTTACTTTAAAAGACTACTAGAGTCATTACTTCTATATGACCTGACCACCTTATTTTTTATTTCAAACTGCATAGCTAAGTTGGCCTGAATGATTTTAAAAAATCAAACACATTATCAAAAGACAAACATTTGCTAACATTTAGGTTATGGAAAGGGACATGCTGCACACACCCACAAATAAATTCACAAGGTATTTCAAGTAACATCATTATGGCAACAATATTTCTTTTTCTTTTTCTTTTTTTTTTTTTTTTTTTGACAGAGCCTCCAGCTGTCACCTTGGGTAGAGTGCCATGGTATTACAGCTCACAGCAATCTCCAACTCCTGGGCTTAAGTGATTCTCTTGCCTCTGCCTTCCAAGTAGCTGGGACTACAGGCGCCTGCCACAGCCCCCGGCTATTTTTTGGTTGCAGCCATCATTGTTGTTTGGTGGGCCCAGAATGGATTCGAACCCGCCAGCTCAGGTGTATGTGGCTGGTGCCTTAGCTGCTTGAGCCAAAGGCGCCGAGCCGGCAACTATATTTCTTATAGGTAACTCACTTGTTGTGAAGTCCATTAAAGAGTAGTTATGATTACACATTCTATAGATGAAGTCCCAGCTTCACCATCAAGTAGAAGTATGACCTCAGGATAAAACTCTCTTTACCTCACTTTTCTCATCCTTACTGGGTGATGCTACTAGCATCTACAATATAACACTGTAAAGATTATATAACTCAATATATGTAAAACGCTTGTAACAATATCTGCCACATACTTCTGTGTAAGTGTAGCTATTATCTTATAATTAGATATGTATATTCTAAGAGCTTTAAAGAAAGTTAATGTTGAGCTAAGTTTACACTTCATAGAAGAGTTGTAAAAATAGTACAGAGAGATTCTATATATGTGCCCTTCATTCATGTTCCCTTTATGATAATAACATCTACATAACCACAGCCCATTCATTTATCAAAACTAAGAAAAGAACCTTGGTACAATACTATTAACCTAAGCACAGTATTTAGGTTTCTGTGTTTTTTCACTTTTTTCCTGTTCCAGATTCAACCAGGGATCCTGCATTGTATTTAGTTGTCACGCCTCTTTAGTTTCTTCCAATCTCGGGCAGTTCCTCAGTTTTTCCTTGGCTTTTATTCCCTTGACACTCTGAATATA
Organism: Nycticebus coucang; assembly: GCF_027406575.1. Taxonomy (NCBI): domain Eukaryota; kingdom Metazoa; phylum Chordata; class Mammalia; order Primates; family Lorisidae; genus Nycticebus; species Nycticebus coucang. The sequence goes on along the minus strand of NC_069805.1, from coordinate 28,825,745 downwards.
ATGGACAATTATTTCACAGACTATCCTATGATCTGGGTATGATATTTTCTCACTATTAGATTGAGTTTAGTTATTACTGGGAAAGACAGCAGAGGTCACACACCCTTCTCAGTGCCTCATATACGAAAGTAGATGACATTAATAGCTGTTAATCTTGATCGTTGATTAATGCAGTATCTGATACTTTAAGGCAAACATTGTTTCTGTTTACACTTTTATTCACCGATTTTAACATCTATCAGCAGATCTTGGTTAAAGCAATTATTTTGGTATTCAAATGTTGATTGTTTTATTTCCCTCATTCTTTCTGGATTTACTCATTGAAATATTGTTGTAATGAAAAGTTGTCACTTCCACCCCACTTAAATGTTTACTCACGAATGTGTTTGTGTCCAGTATGGCTTCATAAGTATCTATTTTAGCTTTGGGGTATAATCCAAATATCTATTTTTTGTTTATGTTTTTATGTATACCATTTATATTGTTGATTCGATTACATTGTCCCAACTTTGGCCACTGGAAGTTCTTTCGGTTTGTTCCCAGGTCTTTTCAATATGCCCCATTTTTTTAGCATACTTTTATTTTCTGGCAACAAAAGATGCCCCAGGCCCATCTTAAGTTTTTCTGCCCCAGCTCTAGAATCATATGATGGCTTTTATAATTACACTATTTTTAGCAGGGTTCCATATTTCTCTCAGGTCAATGTAGATGAACACTATCCTTTTAAATATCCTTAGTTATTGTTGAATTTAGTTTCCTCATTAATTATTCTAAATTGCAAGAAGTGTTGCAATTTGATGAATGCAAACAAACCCTTAACATTATTTTAATGAATTAGAATTAATTAAATATTGCTCAATTTTTAAAATAAAATGCTACAGACCTAAATGTTCTAAACTACCATATATAAGCATTTGGTTAAGTTACTAAGGTGAAAAATGTGTAAAACCATCTATGAAACTAGTGTGTGGTGCCCCATGATCACATTAATGTACACAGCTATGATTTAATAAAAAAATAAATAAATAAAAGCTAATTGACCTGTTCTGACTCAACCATCACAAATACACTGTCAAAATTATCACATCTAAGGCCATCATAACCTACTGTTCAAAAATTATACAGCTTCCTTCCTCTAGGAACCCCTACCAACTTGACATTTCTTAATATGGTCCTGCCTTCAAGAGGAATCAATCTGATTTTTCAGTTCTTTAACAGTGATAAAGATACTTAGAATCTCATTGTTTTCATCAGTCACTATCCAGTTTTAAATTTTTTCTCAGGGATTTTTCCAGCAAGGCTGTCACCACACCTGTTAGCTTTTAAAACTTGTATCTACCCCAGCCTGACCAGCACTAACCTCTTTGTAAGTATCTCCTAAGATCTTAATAGGTAGTTAGATTTCATCTACAAAGTCATATCTGAGATTCTGCTTCCTAATTATATGAAAATAAAAATCTTTCATTAGATTGGATTAAATGCTCAATTTAAGGTCTAACTCTTGCTAGAACTGTAGGAAGGAAAAAGCTTCCTCATATCAAGGGATTCTATCCTGTTGTTATTAAGTCCACGTGAAAGCACATCTCTATTTTTTTTTTGTTTGTTTGTTTGTTTTTGTTTTTGGCCGGGGCTGGGTTTGAACCCACCACCTCCGGCATATGGGACTGGCGCTCTACCCCTTGAGCCACAGGCGCCACCCAGAAAGCACATCTCTATTAAAAAAGGTTGGCATTGTTAGGACTTTTTTTAACTAAAGGTTTATAATCCTAATATTTCTCATTAAATAATATTGTCATCACTCCTGTTAAAAATTGTTTGACTAAATAAATCTTGAAGGCTACATTAATTTGCAATTGCTAGTAAAGTGTTCAGCATGTTTATTTTTAGTATCATATTGTCACCTTGTCTTTGCATTGCATTTCACAGCTTATATTTAATGGCTTTTGCATGTATTGCTATATTACAGCTGATGCTTTATATACATTTTTTAATAAAGCACAACAGGTATTTTTGATTTATCCATTTTATACACAGACAGACTAAAGGCAAAAGAAATTCAATGTCCAGCAGCAGAGTACATATCTTATGAAATAATGCTTTAGACACATAATCTTCCTGGTAAATAAGATTTGTATGGCAATCAGAGAGAGTAAGAAATCACTGTCACATGTGGAAATAACTGCAATAGCTTCATCAATTCTACACTGATCCACCAAAACACACATTCTATTCTGTTCCTTGGTTATGTCATCTATGCTAATGTTGGACAGAAAGAAGCTTTTGATAATGTCCTCGCCCTGCTACATAAGTGACCCAGGAGACACACTGTACACCCCCCAATGCCACTTTGCCTTTGCAAATCAAAACTGAAGACCTTCTAAAGTTTCCAACAAAATCAGTTGCACAGCCTAGAATGCACATCCTCCCCTAAACACTTTGAAGTTCCATTAGTTATCAAGGGTAACTATCTTACAGCCCAGCAAAGGTTTTCTTTAGGTTTAATCACAGATTATTCTTTCCTTTTCACTACCTTGCAAACACACACCACTGGTTACAAAGGAGAACAGGCAAAAAAAGGGCTTGATCTGTGCAAATTTACTACCCAAAATGAACATTCTACTTGGTGGTCTCAAATCCTTAGCTTTTTATACAAATGGAAATGATTCTCTTATTATGTTCTAAGACAGGAATTCTTTTTTTTTTTTTTTTTTTTTTTTGTAGAGATAGAGTCTCACTTTATGCCCTCGGTAGAGTGCCGTGGCCTCACACAGCTCACAGAAACCTCCAACTCCTGGGCTTATGCGATTCTCTTGCCTCAGCCTCCCGAGTAGCTGGGACTACAGGCGCCTGCCACAGCACCCGGCTATTTTTTGGTTGCAGTTGGCCGGGGCCGGGTTTGAACCCACCACCTTCGGTATAAGGGGCTGGTGCCTTACCGACTGAACCACAGGCGCCGCCCTAAGACAGGACCTCTTAATTCCATTCTGTGAACTTGGATGAAGAAAAACAAATTGCATATTTATCATCACTAACTTCTAAGTGAAATTTTTATTATTTCCCAGTTTGAACGCAGGAAATAAACCACAGTAGTAAAAGTAGTACTTGTGGCTTTGTCATCATATACATACATATTTCATGTAACATTACAATTATTATACGTAGCTCAAAATATTATTTAGGCTCATCACCATTTAAATTAGGCTTGTTTGCTAGATATCACTATTCACTGTGTTAATAGGAACACTCATGATCTTAAGCGTTACATGTAAAAATATTTTGATAACTTAATTTCCATAACATTGGTGCCCTTTGTAAGTTTATGCATTTAAAATAGAATCTGGGGCTGGGCACAGTGGCTCATGCCTATAATCCTAGCACTCTGGTAGGCCAAGATGGGAGGATAAGTTGAGCTCAACAGTTCAAGTTCACTCTGGTGCCTGTAGTCCTAGCTACTTGGGAGGTTGAGGCCGGAGGATTGCTTGAAGTCAGAGGAGTTTGAGGTTGCTGTGAGCTAGGCTGAAGCTGCGGCACTCCAGCCTGGGGCAAAAGAGCAAGACTCTGTCTCAAAAAAACAAAATTAAATTATAAAAATGGTATTCTGAGAAGGGATCCATAGCATATATCAGTCTGCCAAAGCAGTCTGTGGAAGAAAAAGCATTAAGAATCTTGCTAAAGGGAAAGACTAACAGCCCATTATCCTCCAGGGTGAGAGAAGGAAGTCTCTGGCCTGCCCAATATCAGAAGAGAGTTAATGGATTAGTTTACTAGCACTGTTCTGACAAAATGCCACAAACTAAATGGCTTAAAAAATGAATTTATTTGTAACTGTTCTGAAGACTGGAAATTCCGAGATCAAGATGTCAGCAGGATTGATTTCTTTTTACTCACAAGTCACCCCTTGGTCTACGTCAAAGACCTTTTCTCGAAGTCTTACAAAGAAACCAGTCATATTAGATTTGAGCCTACCCGCATGAGCCTACCCATGCTCATTTTACTTACTTTTCTTTTTAGAAATCCTATCTCTAAATACAGTCACATTCTAAATAACCAGGAGTTAGAACTATAAAACATGACTTTTTTGAGGAAACAATTCAGCCCCTCACAATCTCTGTTGAAAGTCTCTGATTGAAGAGACAGGATATGCAGCAGCTGAAGGAAGAAAATACCTTGTGTGAAACAGAGGTGATGACAATAATGAAGCCAAACTTTTGCAGGATCAGACTATTCTGATTTGAGTGAAAGTCTATTCCAAAATATGTTAAAGGAGTGTCCAGCCTTTTAGACTTCTCTGCTACACATCTGAAGAAGAGTTGCCTTGGGCCACCAGTAAATACACAAACAGCCACAAAAGCTGATGAGCAAAGAAAAAAAAAAAAAAAGAAAAGGTTTGGGCATAATTTTTGCAATATCCTACACACAGATAAGCAAAATAGTTCTCAAATAATACACATGCACCCTGCAGGCCATAAATAGGTCAGAAACCCTCAACTAAAATATAATAAGAATTTTAAGTCTCAGTGGTTATGACGCTGGTCACATACATTAGGGCTGGCAGGTTCCAACCTGGCCCGGGCCTGCTAAACAACAACAACTGCAACAAAAAAGCAACCAGGCATTCTGGTGGGTGCCTGTAGTCCCAGCTACTTGGGAAGCTGAAGAAAGAGAATTGCCTGAGTCCAAGAGTTGGAGGTTGCTGTGAACTATGAGGCCACAGCAGGGCACTCTACCGAGGGAAACAAAGTAAGACTCTCAAAAAAAAATTTTTTAAGTAATTTCTTGCTTTACATTAGTACCTAGAACAACATGACACTCTGTTTTTAAAATAGTTCTATTTATAACTTCAAATAGTTATAAACTGTTTTCTATACTGATACAAAATATTTTTCAAAAATTAGCTTAAAAATACAGTATTTTAAAATCCATCACACATGCATCCTTGCATGTAGCAAGTAGTTACTGCGCTTTCTCAAGAGTCAACCACTGATGACCTTGGGTGTTGCAGACATTTCATAGCAATGACTGTGTGTGTGCGGCATTACATCTCCTTCCCCTATTAGCTACTCTTCCTGTACCACTTTGTATCTCCCTATGTCATAAAGCACAACAACAAAAAAAGCTGCCAAAATGGGGGGGGGGGTTAGGTATTTTTCAAATGAAAAAGAGGTTACCTTACATTAAGAAATAAACTATGGATATCTAGTGGGATTAAAAGCTTAAAACATGTTTCAAAACTACATTTAGAGAAGTCAAATAGAAACTGAGCAATAAAATCATTGAAGCAGCATAGTCTTCCATGGTGTACACATACTGCAATTTGTTAATCCATTCATGGGTTCATGGGCACTTGGGTGTCTCCATGTCTTGGCAGGTACATATTGGACTGCAATAAACATTCTGGTGCAAATGTCTTTGTTGTAAAATGATTTTTGATCATCTGTGCTTACCTGGAGGGAGCTGGAACATATTCTTCTTAGCAAAGTCTCTCAAGAATAGAAAAAAAGGTATCCAAGGTATTCAATACTACACATAACTATAGTCCAGAAAGTAGAAAGAAGAGTGGGAAGGTGAGAAGAGGGAGGGTATTTGGCGGGGACCTCACCTAATGCGCAAAATGCAATGGTATATTTCAAAAGTATTAAGAAAGGCATCTGGGCACGGTGAGTCTGGGGATATAGGACTCCAGGCATCTCTGGCTGGTGGGATCTGCCTATCATCACCCCTGAGAGGATACAGGGAGTCAGCGAGAGACTTCTGGACTCCAAGAGGAGGACTAAAACAGTGGAAAACCGGCAAGTGGTCGCGTGTGTTCAATCCGTCTAAACCCGCCCACAACTGTAAGTTCAGTAGCAGCGAGACTGCAAACCAGAAAGGCCTTACCTGTGAACTGTTTTGGTGTCTTTGGACTTGGCACTCAGCTGAACTGCCTTGGGGAGAGCCTGAGTGGGAGTGCGGAGAACTTTGGCCTTTGTCTAGGGCCCCAGTCTGAGCCACTGAGCCAGACGGAGCTAATAGTGTTTGGCTCTGGGTCACAGGCAGCCATTGTGAGCGATCTGCCCCGGCAAGCTCTGCCCTCAGGGTCGCAGAGCTGGAATTGGGTGGGAGCTGGTAACCCAGAGACCAAGTAGCCTAAGGGCGGGGTCTGAGCCGCCTTGCAGCCCTAACCCTTGGGGGCAGAGGGAGACCAGTTTTGGCACACAGAGTAAGTGGATAGCCACTTCAGCAGTGAATCCAGCGACAAGCACTTCCCTGGGAAAGCTTCTGCTCAGCAAGTGAACAAGTTCAAAGTGCCTTTTCAGTGGGCTGAAGAGAGACTTAGCATTCCTACCTGCTGGGGTTTGACAAACTAGCAGCTTCCAGTCGTATCAGAACTGTCATTAACATCTCATACCACAGAAGACCACGTGTCGCCCAGACAATATTCAATAACACAAACATACTGCTTTGTTTTTGGTTGTGTTTTTTTTTTTTTTTTTTGGTTTGGTTGTTTTTTTGTTTATTTTGATGTTGTTGATTGTTGCTTTGTTTTTTAAGTTCAACCTTTTCCATACAGATCCTTTTTCTTTCTCAAATTTTCAAGTTTAATTATAATCTGCCATTGCTGACTATTTCAATAATTAGAACTTCATTTTTGTTAGTGTTTCTCCCACTATTATTTGGTTTTCCAGCCAATTTTTATCCCGTAAAGTTTTCTGTTTGCTTGTTTTGGTTTGATTTATAGCATTTTTGTCTTTCCTCTCTACTTGGGGGAGGTCGGGTACTGTGTCTCATCAGGTTACAAAGAGCTGCTGACCTCAAGGGAACCACCCAACTGGGCACCCCCAGAAGGTGTTTTTTTTTTTAAGGTTGTATGAAAGTACCCTACTGTACACCTATATTGCTCTGTCTCCCTCTTTCTGTGCCTCTCTTCTTTTTGTCAATATTCCTTTTACCCACCCCCTCTCCTTTCTCTATTTTTCTTTTTTTTTTTTTTCTTATCACTCGGTTCTCCTTTCTTTCATCCCCTTTTTGCTCTTCAACCTTCTCACCCTTCTGGTCCTGTAACCCTTAGTCCACAGGCATGAGAACTTAAAGAGCAAGAGGAAGTGAAAGGAAAATTAGGGCAAGGAAACAGAAAATAGAAATCACTCATGAGGAAGAATCAGCAGAAAACTCCAGGCAACATGAAGAACCAGTCCAGAACAACCCCGCCAAGGGACCATGAGGTACCTACTGCAGAGGATTCCACCTATACAGAAATGTTAGAAATGACAGAAAGGGAATTTAGAATGCACATGTTGAAAACAATGTAAGAAATGAGGGAAACAACGAAGGAAACTGCTAATAAAGTTGAAAATAAACAAAAGGAAATTCAAAAACAGAATCAAATAAGAGATGAACGATATGAAGAATATAAAGAGGATATAGCAGAGCTGAAGGAAATGAAACAGTCAATTAGGGAACTTAAAGATGCAATGGAAAGTATCAGCAACAGGTTAGACCATGCAGAAGAAAGAATTTCAGAGGTAGAAGACAAAGTTCTTGAGATAACTCAGATAGTAAAAGAGGCAGAAAAGAAGAGAGAGAAAGCAGAACATTCCCTGTCAGAATTATGGGACTTTATGAAGCGTTCCAACATACGAGTTATAGGAATTCCAGAAGGGGAAGAAGAATGCCCCAAAGGAATGGAAGCCATACTAGAGAATATTATAAAAGAAAATTTCCCAAATATCACCAAAGATTCTGACACACTGCTTTCAGAGGGCTATCGGACCCCAGGTTGCCTCAACTCTAACCGAGCTTCTCAAAGACACATTGTGATGAACCTGTCCAAAGTCAAACAAAAGAAAATATTCTGCAAGATGCCAGGAGTAAGCGCCAGTTGACCTACAGGGGCAAATCCATCAGAGTGACCACAGACTTCTCTAATGAAACTTTCCAAGCAAGAAGACAATGGTCATCTAGCTTTAATCTACTTAAACAGAACAATTTCCAGCCCAGAATTCTGTACCCTGCTAAGCTAAGCTTCAAAATTGATGGAGAAATCAAATCATTTACGGATATACAAACATTGAGGAAATTCGCCACAACAAGACCAGCTCTACAGGAAATACTTCAACCTGTTCTGCACACTGACCACCACAATGGATCAGCAGCAAAGTAAGAACTCAGAAATTAAAGGAGAGAACCAAACCTCCACACTGATGCAAAAGATAAAGCTAAGCTATGGATTCTCACAAAATAAGACGAACAGAATACTACCACACTTATCAATTATCTCAATAAATGTTAATGGCTTGAATTCCCCACTGAAGAGACATAGATTCTTTGACTGGATTAAAAAAACATAAGCCATCCATTTGCTGTCTGCAAGAAACACACCTGGCTTCAAAAGACAAATTAAAGGTCCGAGTCAAGGGTTGGAAGACAAATTTTCACGGAAATGCAATTCAGAATAAAAGAGGAGTTGCAATCTTATTTTCAGATACATGTGGATTGAAAGCAACTAAAGTCAAAAAAGACAAAGATGGTCACTTTATATTGGTCAAGGGAAAAATACAACAAGAAGACATTTCAATTCTAAATATCTATGCACCCAATTTAAATGCTCCCAGATTCTTGAAACAGACCTTACTCAGTCTGAGCAATATGATATCTGATAATACCATAATAACAGGGGACCTTAACACTCCTCTTACAGAGCTGGACAGATCCTCTAAACAGAAATTAAACAAGGATATAAGAGATTTAAATGAGACCCTAGAACAACTGTGCTTGATAGACGCATATAGAACACTCCATCCCAAAGATAAAGAATATACATTCTTCTCATCACCCCATGGAACATTCTCCAAAATTGATCATATCCTGGGACACAAAACAAATATCAACAGAATCAAAAGAATTGAAATTTTACCTTGTATCTTCTCAGACCATAAGGCACAAAAGATGGAACTCAACTCTAACAAAAATGCTCGACCCCACACAAAGGCATGGAAATTAAACAATTTTATGTTGAATAACAGATGGGTGCAGGAAGAAATAAAACAGGAAATCATTAACTTCTTTGAGCATAACAACAATGAAGACACAAGATACCAAAACCTGTGGGATACTGAAAAAGCAGTTTTGAGAGCAAAATTCATCGCTTTAGATGCCTACATTCGAAAAACAGAAAGAGAGTGCATCAACAATCTCACAAGAGATCTTAAGGAATTGGAAAAAGAAGAACAATCTAAGCCTAAACTCAGTAGAAGAAAAGAAATATCCAAAATCAAATAAGAGATCAATGAAATTGAAAACAAAAGAATCATTCAGAAAATTAATGAAACAAGGAGTTGGTTTTTTGAAGAAATAAATAAAATAGATAAACCATTGTCCAGACTAACGAGGAATAGAAAAGTAAAATCTCTAGTAACCTCAATCAGAAATGATAAAGGGGAAATAACAACTGATCCCACAGAGATACAAGAGATCATCTCTGAATACTACCAGAAACTCTATGCCCAGAAATTTGACAATGTGAAAGAAATGGATCAATACTTGGAATCACACCCTCTCCCTAGACTCAGCCAGAAAGAAATAGAGCTCCTGAACAGACCAATTTCAAGCACTGAGATGAAAGAAACAATAAAAAAGCTTCCAACCCAAATATGCCCTGGTCCAGATGGCTTCACTCCAGAATTCTATCAAAACTTCAAGGAAGAGCTTATTCCTCTACTGCAGAAATTATTCCAAATAATTGAGGAAGAAGGAATCTTCCCCAACACATTCTATGAAGCAAACATCACCCTGATAACAAAACCAGGAAAAGACCCAAACAAAAAGGAGAATTTCAGACCAATCTCACTCATGAACATAGACACAAAAATTCTCAACAAAATCCTAGCCAATAGATTACAGCTTATCATCAAAAAAGTCATTCATCATGACCAAGTAGGATTCATCCCAGGGATGCAAGGCTGGTTTAACATACGCAAGTCCATAAACGTTATCCACCATATTAACAGAGGCAAAAATAAAAATCACATGATCCTCTCAATAGATGCAGAAAAAGCATTTGATAAAATCCAGCATCCTTTTCTAATTAAAACACCGAAGAGTATAGGCATAGGTGGCACATTTCTAAAACTGATTGAAGCTATCTATGACAAACCCACAGCCAATATTTTACTGAATGGAGTAAAACTGAAAGCTTTTCCTCTTAGAACTGGAACCAGACATGGTTGTCCTCTGTCACCTTTACTATTCAACGTAGTGCTGGAAGTTCTAGCCAATATAATTAGGCAAGACAAGGAAATAAAGGGAATCCAAATGGGAGCAGAGGAAGTCAAACTCTCCCTCTTTGCTGACGACATGATCTTATACTTAGAGAACCCCAAAGACTCAACCACAAGACTCCTAGAAGTCAAAAAAAAATACAGTCATGTTTCAGGATATAAAATCAATGTCCACAAGTCAGTAGCCTTTGTGTACACCAATAACAGTCAAGATGAGAAGCTAATTAAGGACACAACTCCCTTCACCATAGTCTCAAAGTAAATGAAATACCTAGGAGTATACCTAACGAAGGAGGTGAAGGACCTCTATAAAGAAAACTATGAACTCCTCAGAAAGGAAATAGCAGAGGATATTAACAAATGGAAGAACATACCATGCTCATGGATGGGAAGAATCAACATTGTTAAAATGTCTACACTTCCCAAAGCAATCTATCTATTCAATGCCATTCCTATCAAAATACCAACATTGTACTTTCAAGATTTGGAAAAAATGATTATGCGTTTTGTATGGAACCGGAAAAAAACCCGTATAGCTAAGGCAGTTCTTAGTAATAAAAATAAAGCTGGGGGCATCAGCATACCAGATTTTAGTCTGTACTACAAAGCCATAGTGGTCAAGACAGCATGGTACTTTCCCAAAAACAGAGACATAGACATTTGGAATCGAATTGAAAACCAAGAAATGAAACTAACATTTTACAACCACCTAATCTTTGATGAACCAAACAAGAACATACCTTGGGGGAAAGACTTCCTATTCAATAAATGGTGTTGGGAGAACTGGATGTCTACATGTAAAAGACTGAAACTGGACCCACACCTTTCCCCACTCACAAAAATTGATTCAAGATGGATAAAGGACTTAAATTTAAGGCATGAAACAATAAAGGTCCTCCAAGAAAGCATAGGAAAACACTGGAAATATTGGCCTGGGGAAAGACTTCATGAAGAAGACTGCCATGGCAATTGCAACAACAACAAAAATAAACAAATGGGACTTCACTAAACTGAAAAGCTTCTGTACAGCTAAGGAGACAATAACCAAAGCAAAGAGACAACCTACACAATGGGAAAGGATATTTGCATATTTTCAATCAGACAAAAGCTTGATAACTAGGATCTATAGAGAACTCAAATTAATCCACATGAAAAAAGCCAACAATCCCTTATATCAATGGGCAAGAGACATGAATAGAATCTTCTCTAAAGACGACAGACGAATGGCTAACAAACACATGAAAAAATGTTCATCATCTCTGTATATTAGAGAAATGCAAATCAAAACAACCCTGAGATATCATCTAACCCCAGTGAGAATGGCCCACATCACAAAATCTCAAAACTGCAGATGCTTGTGTGGATGTGGAGAGAAGGTAACACCTTTACACTGCTGGTGGGTTTGCAAACTAGTACAACCTTTCTGGAAGGAAGTATGGAGAAACCTCAAAGCACTCAAGCTAGACCTACCATTTGATCCTGCAATCCCATTACTGGGCATCTACCCAGAAGGAAAGAAATCCTTTTATCATAAGGACATTTGTACTAGACTGTTTATTGCAGCTCAATTTACAATCGCCAAAATGTGGAAACAGCCTAAATGCCCACCAACCCAGGAATGGATTAACAAGCTGTGGTATACGTATACCATGAAATACTATTCAGCCATTAAAAAAAATGGAGATTTACATCCTTTGTATTAACCTGGATGGACGTGGAAGACATTATTCTTAGTAAAGCATCAGAAGAATGGAGAAGCATGAATCCTATGTACTCAATTTTGATATGAGGACAATTAATGACAATTATGGTTATGGGGCGGGGAACAGAAAGCGGGAAAGAGGGAGGTGGGTGGGGCCTTGGTGTGTGTCACACTTTATGGGGGCAAGACATGATTACAAGAGGGACGTTACCTGACAATTGCAATCAGTGTAACCTAGCTTATTGAACTCTTAATGAATCCCCCCCCCCAAAAAAAAATGGCAATTTACCAGGCCAAAAAAAAGTATTAAGAAAAGAATATAGGCTTGGTACCGGCCACATACACTGAAGCAAGCGGTTCGAGCCCAGCCCAGGCCTGCTAAACACCTATGACAACTGCAACCAAAAAATAGTCCCAGCATTGTGGGGGGCTCCTTTGGTCTCAACTACTCAGGAGGCCGAGGCTGGAGAATTGCTTAACCATAGGAGTTTGAGGTTGCTGTGAGCTGTGATGCTACAGCACCCTACCGGGGGAGACATAGTGAAACTGCCCCAAATAATAAATAAAAAAAAAGATTATAATTGTGATAGACGTTTGATCAGTTCAATATAAGCATTTTACATTGTATATCAAATCAGTACACTGAACCCCATAAATGCATCAATGTACACTGTTTTGATTTAAGAAAAAAATTTTTAATATAAAAAATTGTTGAAACAGGCTACAGGGCCTCCATGGGAAAGAAAGGCAACACTCCGGCCTGCCCTGAAGCCACATCCACTCACCCCGACACTGAACAATCTGCAAAGCAGAGACTCGGCTCCGACAAAGGAACCCAGGAGCCTCAGCAGCGCCCACACCAGCATGCGCTCACCACGCATGCATACACGCACGCACACACGCACACACTCACCATGCGCGCACACACATACTCACCACGCATGCAGACACACACGCACCAGGTCGAAAGGCTTTGCTACAGTAAAAGTAGCAGAAAGGTAAACTTCCTTTAAAGAAGAACTTTCTTTCGTCAGGACATAATGAGACAAATCCAGTAATCATTTTGGCATTTTTCCATGCCTACAGAGAAAAAGGAAAAATGGCGGAGAAGACATTTATAATTTTACATTTCTTTGCGTCATTTTAGTTCAGACTACACTGCAGTGTAAAGTACAATTACCAGCACAGCCATAGCTGGAGACTCTCTGGAGACCCTGTCATTGCTCACCTGCTCAGTTTAAACTAAATAGCTATCAGTGACTCAGTCATTTCAAATTGTCCTCCTGCTTGTTTACTTAGACCTGTGCCAGCCACAGACCAGGGAACTCTCTTCTCCCAATCCTCCAGACGAAAGAAACTTCCCGATAGCCTTGCACACTGAACATGCCTGCTTTCCTGCCTGATTACCCTCTGACCCTCCCTGCAGCGAGCCCGATCTCCCCTCCTCCTGGTGGATCATCCAACCAGTCTTTATTTGTTTTAAGTTATGAACCAAAGGCATTCTGCAGTAACTTTTTTTCTTATGAGTCCCAGTTGACTGACAGGAGTGTTTGAAATCGAAGGTTCCGTGGATAATATTTCATATTATAAATGAATGTCACCCAAATTTTAAAGTCCTAAAAGTTTCTGGCTGACACAAGACAATGATTTTACACCTCACATATTATCTGCAGCCTGTTCCCGTGGCCTCTATCTGGAGTCTGGATTCTAGACTGTTCCACTAGATAAAAGGGACCACAGTGGGGACAGGCAGATAGACCAGGAGTCTATCTTGATAGTTATCAAAACCGTGTTCTAGGCATGGCCCTATGGTACTATTTCTAGTTTTCAGGGATTATATATACATTTTAGCCACTAGTAGAGTTGTACTACTGTTAGGCGGTGCTGGTCTGGTTTAGGTGCCACTTCCTCTTGCCCCGCAAGGGGACACGGCCAGGCTCATGCCAAAGAGGCCTGCCCCAGGCGGGGAAGGAGACAGCTTGTGGAGGCACCTCCCAAGTTAGTGTGGGACCCTGCTGTCACCCTGGGGGCAGGGGCTGCAGCAGCGAGCAAGAAAGGACAAACCCCAGCACCTGCAGCGCCAGCGGGCTCCACTCCAGAAGCAGAAGCCCGGGCTGCCGCTGCCACCAAGCACGTGGCCTGTCCAACTTTTCCGGGCCTCAAGGCCTGAGGGGGTATATGCAGTCCCAGCCCCCAGCTTTCCCCACTCTGCCTTGGGGGTGGGGCGACTTGCTGCCTCGGGCTCCAGCTTCTCTCCCTGAGAAGCGGGGAAGGTGGGCCTGGGAGGAGACAGACCTCCTTGCCCACCCGCAACACCTGGCTTCTCTCCCGGGCAGGACGGAGACTGAGGGGTGTGGCAGGCGGGGAGTAGGAACCAAGGTGCCACCTGAGGATTGTTGTCCAGTCCAAGACATAGTGAGGAGCCCCTCGTGACCTTACACTGACCTGGGCCCACTGGGCTCATCGGGTATTTAAACGTGCAAATTTCAGCCCTTTGGGTTCCTGCGGGGGTTCCAGGGAGGACACCTGCCTCTTAGGAAGTTTTGTTGTGTGACCCTAACCTGTCAGTTAACCCGAAGGCGATAGCCACACAATCAATCCTGCCCTGGGAAGGTGGGACGAAGCAGATAGCAGGTAGAAGACGGTGTGTTCAGACTCAGGTGGACTCGGTCTCAGACTTAGGGTGGAGAGTGACCTGTCTTGTCTTGCTCTTAAGACATATTTTCCTTATGGTTTGTGTGCTTTGTTCTGTAATAAATGTATGTTGGTGCTGATCGCTCTTAGACCAGCCATCGCAGGCTGGGCGCTGGTGCTCATTCTTGGCACTGGGAGCCAAGAACTAGGAAACGTCCTCTTCCAGAGGGACCTAACACTATTTTTGGAGAATTGAAATCACTGATCTCTCTCTGATTTGCTATTAAATTAATATTGAGATATTTCAATTTAAGTAACATTTACCGAGATCCTCATAGGTGCTGAGAATTTTGCTAAGTCCTAGGGAAACAATGACCAAGATCTTTATGCCGCTGATGCTCCCTCAGTACAAAATCCTCACCGTATAAACAATTTCATACGGTTTGTTACGATTGAGGGCCAAAGACTCTTTCTGTCCCTTTTGAAAAAAAAAAAACATATATTTTTTACCATATTGTAGCTTAATAAATTCTGGAATTCAGAACCAGATAAATCTCTCATCCTGGGTGCTGCTTTTATTGGACAGTCAAAACAAAACCAAAACAGTTCCCCCTTTCTGTTGAAATTGTGAGAAATCTCTGAGCTAAATTCAGTGATAAATCTATTATCTAAAGCCAGCTTCCAGGCCCCATTTACCTTTCTAGTTCTTTTTAATATCCCATGCTGCCTTGAACTAAGCAAGTATTTATTCCTTTAACAAATAGCTGATAAGCACCAACGAGGTAATTTATTAGGTTTTTATGAAGATGTGGGCCTGAGTGTGGGAGTAAATGTACAAAAAAAGGAGGTTCTAAATAATATAAAGCTAATGGCAGGGTATAATTACGCTACCTGATAACAGGGACTGAAGAAATACATGTTAACTGTATACTAATTATGAAAGTTATTTCATATAAAAGTAAGGATCACTACTAAAACTTAAGAAGATTGTGTCTGAATATACTTTGCAATAATCTAGTGTGCTTCAAACACTGAAATACATTTTACTGGTCAACATTTCCTCTCTTCCAGCCTCTGGATCTATTGCTAAACATCACAGCTATCAAGGAAGTCATCCATGTGTACAATAAAAGACTTTCTTTCAAATGTGTCCTCAGTTTATCTGAATCAGATGCCTCTGTCTACTGGAATTCTTAATACAGTTTGAAATTGTAATTTGTCATCTGTTGAGCATCTGATGCAAACAGCAATACAAATACAAGTCAAGGAGGCAACAATTAAAGCCTTGTTTGTGTGATATGTATTAATTACAGTGAAAGCCAGTAAAAAAAAAAAAATCTATGGGAAAGAAGTAGAAGGAAGTGCTCTCCTTTGTGTTATATGCTTCCCAATGTATCTTTGAAGGTTTCTTTGCTTACACCAAGAAGTTGAAGATTCCATCGATGTGGTCAAGGTAGGTTACTGATCATCAGGAAATGTGGCTTGCTACACATAGATATTTTCTTTTTTTTTTTTTTATTGTTGGGGATTCATTGAGGGTACAATAAGGCAGGTTACACTGATTGCAATTGTTAGGCAATGTCCCTCTTGTAATCATGTCTTGCCCCCATAAAGTGTGACACACCCCAAGGCACCACCACCCTCCCTCCGTCCCTCTTTCTGCTTTTCCTCCCTCCCCATAACCGTAATTGTCATTAATTGTCCTCATATCAAAATTGAGTACATAGGATTCATGCTTCTCCATTCTTGTGATGCTTTACTAAGAACAATGTCTTCCACTTCCATTCAGGTTAATACGAAGGATGTAAAGTCTCCATTTTTTTTAATGGCTGAATAGTATTCCATGGTATACATATATTACAGCTTGTTAATCCATTCCTGGGTTGGTGGGCATTTAGGCTGTTTCCACATTTTGGCGATTGTAAATTGAGCTGCAATAAACGGTCTAGTACAAGTGTCCTTATGATAAAAGGATTTCTTTCCTTCTGGGTAGATACCCAGAAATGGGATTGCAGGAACAAATGAGTGGCTGACTGGATTAAAAACACAAGCCATCCATTTGCTGTCTGCAAGAAACACACCTGGCTTCAAAACACAAATTAAAGCTCCGAGTCAAGGTTTGGAAGACAATTTTTGAGGCAAATGGAATTCAGAAGAAAAGAGGATTTGCAATCTTATTTTCAGATACATGTGCATTTAAAGCAACTAAATTCAAAAAAGACAAAGATGGTCACTTTCTATTGGTCAAGGGAAAAATACAACAAGAAGACATTTCAATTCTAAATATTTATGCACCCAATTTAAATGCTCCCAGATTCTTGAAACAGACCTTACTCAGTCTGAGCAATATGATATCTGATAATACCATAATAACAGGGGACCTTAACACTCCTCTTACTGAGCTGGACAGATCCTCTAAACAGAAATTAAACAAGGATATAAGAGATTTAAATGAGACCCTAGAACAACTGTGCTTGATAGACGCATATAGAACACTCCATCCCAAAGATAAAGAATACACATTCTTCTCATCACCCCATGGAACATTCTCCAAAATTGATCATATCCTGGGACACAAAACAAATATCAACAGAATCAAAAGAATTGAAATTTTACCTTGTATCTTCTCAGACCATAAGGCACTAAAGATGGAACTCGACTCTAACAAAAATGCTCGACCCCACCCAAAGGCATGGAAATTAAACAATCTTCTGTTGAATAACAGATGGGTGCAGGAAGAAGTAAAACAGGAAATCATTAACTTCCTTGAGCATAACAACAATGAAGACACAAGATACCAAAACCTGTGGGATACTGCAAAAGCAGTATTGAGAGGAAAATTCATCGCTTTAGATGCCTACATTTGAAAAACAGAAAGAGAGCGTATCAACATTCTCATAACCCATCTTATGGAATTGGAAAAAGAAGAACAATCTAAGCCTAAACTCAGTAGAAGAAAAGAAATATCCAAAATCAAATCAGAGATCAATGAAATTGAAAACAAAAGAATCATTCAGAAAATTAATGAAACAAACAGTTGTTTTTTTGAAAAAATTAATAAAATAGATAAACCATTGGCCAGACTAACGAGAAATAGAAAAGTAAAATCTCTAGTAACCTCAATCAGAAATGACAAAGGGGAAATAACAACTGATCCCACAGAGATACAAGAGATCATCTCTGAATACTACCAGAAACTCTATGCCCAGAAATTTGACAATGTGAAGGAAATGGATCAATATTTGGAATCACTCCCTCTCCCTAGACTTGGCAAGGAAGAAATAGAGCTAATGAATAGACCAATTTCAAGCACCAAGGTTAAAGAAACAATAAAAAATCTTCCAACCAAAAAATGCCCTGGTCCAGATGGCTTCACTCCAGAATTCTATCAAACCTTCAACGAAGAGCTTACTCCTGTACTGTAGAAATTATTCCAAAAAATTGAGGAAGAAGGAATCTTCCCCAACACATTCTATGAAGCAAACATCACCCTGATACCAAAACCAGGAAAAGACCCAAACAAAAAGGAGAATTTCAGACCAATCTCACTCATGAACATAGATGCAAAAATTCTCAACAAAATCCTAGCCAATAGATTACAGCTTATCATCAAAGAAGTCATTCATCATGATCAAGTAGGCTTCATCCCAGGGATGCAAGGCTGGTTTAACATATGCAAATCCATAAACGTTATCCACCATATTAACAGAGGCAAAAATAAAGATCACATGATCCTCTCAATAGATGCAGAACAAGCATTTGATAAAATCCAGCATCCTTTTCTAATTAGAACACTGAAGAGTATAGGCATAGGTGGCACATTTCTAAAATTGATTGAAGCTATCTATGACATACCCACAGCTAATATTTTACTGAATGGAGTAAGACTGAAAGCTTTTCCTCTTAGAACTGGAACCAGACAAGGTTGTCCTCTGTCACCTTTACTATTCAACATAGTGCTGGAAGTTCTAGCCAATACAATTAGGCAAGACAAGGAAATAAAGGGAATCCAAATGGGAGCAGAGGAGGTCAAACTCTCCCTCTTTGCTGATGACATGATCTTATACTTAGAGAATCCCAAAGACTCAGCCACAGATTCCTAGAAGTCATCAAAAAATACAGTAATGTTTCAGCATATAAAAGTACTGTCCACTGTGATAAAAATGTGTCAAATGGTTTATGAAGTGAGTGTATGATGCCCCATAATCATATCATTGTATACAGTTATGATTTAATAAAAAAATTAAAAAAAAAAAAAAGTACTGTCCACAAGACAGTAGCCTTTGTATTTGCCAATAATGGTCAAGATGAGAAGCTAATTAAGGACACAACTCCTTTCATCAGAGTTTCAAAGAAAATGAAATATTTAGGAATATACTTAACGAAGGAGGTGAAGGACCTCTATAAATTATGAAATCCTCAGAATGGAAATAGCAGAGGATATTAACAAATGGAAGGACACACCATGCTCATGGATGGGAATAATCAACATTGTTAAAATGTCTATACTTCCCAAAGCAATCTATCTATTCAATGCCATTCCTATCAAAATACCAACATTGTACTTTCAAGATTTGGAAAAAATGATTCTGCGTTTTGTATGGAACCGGAAAAATCCCCGCATAGCTAAGGCTGTTCTTAGTAATAAAAATAAAGCTGGGGGCATCAGCATACCAGATTTTAGTCTGTACTACAAAGCCATAGTGGTCAAGAAAGCATGGTACTGGCCCAAAAACAGAGACATAGACACTTGGAATCAAATTGAAAACCAAGAAATGAAGCTAACATCTTACAACCACCTAATCTTCGATAAACCAAACAAGAACATACCTTGGGGGAAAGACTCCCTATTCAATAAATGGTGTTGAGAGAACTGGATGTCTACATGTAAAAGACTGAAACTGGACCCACACCTTTCCCCACTCACAAAAATTGATTCAAGATGGATAAAGGACTTAAACTTAAGGCATGAAACAATAAAAATCCTCGAAGAAAGCATAGGCAAAACACTGGAAGATATTGGCCTGGGGAAAGTCTTCATGAAGAAGACTGCCATGGCAATTGCAACAACAAAAATAACAAATGGGACTTCATTAAACTGAAAAGATTCTGTACAGCTAAGGAGACAACAACCAAAGCAAAGAGACAACCTACACAATGGGAAAGGATATTTGCATATTTTCAATCAGACAAAAGCTTGATAACTAGGATCCATAGAGAACTCAAATTAATCCACATGAAAAAAGCCAACAATCCCATATATCAATGGGCAAGAGATATGAATAGCACCTTCTCTAAAGATAACATACGAATGGCTAAGAAACATATGAAAAAATGTTCATCATCTCTATATGTTAGAGAAATGCAAATCAAAACAACCCTGAGATATCATCTAACCCCAGTGAGAATGGCCCACATCACAAAATCTCAAAACTGCAGATGCTGGCATGGATGTGGAGAGAAGGGACCACTTTTACACTGCTGGTGGGACTGCAAACTAGTACAACCTTTCTGGAAGGAAGTATGGAGAAACCTCAAAGCACTCAAGCTAGACCTCCCATTTGATCCTGCAAGGGCATATATTAATTTCTATGTTTGAAAAATAGTTCATTTTTTAGACTATTGACCATTACTAATTGACTGGAATTGGTTTTATTTCTCCCTAAATCTGACAACAAATTCAATATTAGTGCATGATTCTGCCATCTAAACCAAAAAGTTCACCTTTAATGCTATTTATTATTTATCTGTAATTAGAAATCTAACAGTGTACTTAAATAAAATCCTCTGCAATTGGAGTTAACTTTTTCTTATCACTATATTCTGTAGATGTCTGAAATATTGTTCAGTAAAGATATATTTAAAATATGAAAAATGACATTTAAGTTGAGAAGAGACAGTATCTTAAGTTCTTTGAGAATCTTCTGATAACTTTTGCCTTTTAGTCCAACTCCAGGTGTTTACAAGGTTTTGGGTTTTTTTGTTTTTTTTTTTGTAGAGACAGAGTTTCACTTTATGGCCCTCGGTAGAGTGCCGTGGCATCACACAGCTCACAGCAACCTCCAACTCCTGGGCTTAGGCGATTCTCCTGCCTCAGCCTCCCGAGTAGCTGGGACTACAGGCGCCCGCCACAACGCCCGGCTATGGGTTTTTTTTCTTTATCTCATTATCCTCTCTCTTTCTCTCTTCCCCTCCCCCTTCCTTTCATCTCACTTTTCAAATATATGCAAATATAATGGTTTTAAGAACCAGTAGAGACAAGGAACTTCACCCTTAGACCACCCACTGTGCTAAGTTAAAACACAAGTGCTGGGGCGGCCCCATATTCTGAGGGTGGTGGGTTCAAACCCGGCCCCGGCCAAACTGCAACAGGCAAAAAAAAATAGCTGGGCATTGTGGTGGGTGCCTGTAGTCCCAGCTACTCGGGAGGCTGAGGCAAGAGAATTGCATAAGCCCAAGTGTTAGAGGTTCCTGTGAGCTGTGATGCCACAGCACTCTACTGAGGACAGCAAAGTGAGACTCTTGTCTCAAAAAATAAAATAAAATAAATAAAATAAAATAAAATAAAATAAAATAAAATAAAATAAAATAAAATACAAGTGCTACGTTATACTAGACCTACTGAAGCAGAGTCTTTGAGAATTAGGGCCCTGAACTCCTACAGTTTTACTCATCATTATCTGGCCAGCAAAGCCTGAAAACTGTTGGTCAGGGCTTTCTTTACATAGCAGTCAACAGTCAGACCCTGCCTGATTTCCAGTTGAATCCCTTCCTTCACCATAACTGGTACTCTTGCCTGAAACCATGACTTGGAAGAACACAAAATGGTGAAGAGCCTTTTTATTCACTAATCAATAAATAGCGGTTATTGTAACTTTCCCCTGTGATTTACTGCCTTCTGATTTCTGAAAATAATAATCCACCTCCATCCTCTGCAATGTCACATATACGGAACTCTTTGGGTGGCTAAAATTCAGCATTTTCCAGCCTCTGAATTATACCCATATAGAAATAATTGCTGATTGAACACATGTAGATAAAACAATTAAAATTTTACTGCCTTCAGTAGTTTCCCTTATCATTTTTGTAATCCAGTTCCCATGGATTGGCAGCTTCACTTTCTCTGCTGCCCAGACTTACTCCCTTACCTTGCTTCTCCTTACAGCATTCTGTAAGGTCAGGACTCCTCAATTGTTAGCCTTTCACTAACCATTGACAAATCACTGATCTGAATGAAAGTCATAGACATGAATTAACTATCACACGGATGACATTTGCTCATGTTACTTGGAAATATTAAAAATTTACAGATTTAAAATCCATATGAAATGCTGATATACATAGGAGATCTAAACTATTTTTCTTTTGTGGGGATTAAGAATTTGGACGGCAAGTATTTTTTTAATGGCAGTCAACTGAGAACATTACATGAGAACATTATCTCCCCTGGCATAACTAAACCAAGTCCATTTTTCAGTACACACAAAGGAATTCATGGTTTGAAATTATTTATATATTAATTCTTAGCAACTAGATTTAAAACTTCTCAACTTATCACCCTATCATTTTGCCTCTTCTAATAATTTTTCCATGATCTACATTGTTATAATTGAAAGAGTAATTGAAATATCTTCTCAACCACCATCAATCATCACATAATAATAATTTTTATTGCCACGGACCACCCTGTCGGTGGGCTCCAGTCCGAGGGAAAGCAGGGAGAAGGAACGAGGAAAGTTGAGAGGTCAGCGCAGGAATGACAGTCTGGCACACTACGGGTTAAAGTATGCAGCTGCAAATTTTACTGAGAGTATATGTTGGTATTTATACATTTTCTTTCCAAGGTTCAAACAATGCAATCTTTATTCTGCTTATGCTTGTAAATTATCTTTGTGTCTGCATATGCGGTTTATCATGCATTACATGTTTTCAAGGTTTTGCTCTCCGGAGGGAGGTGGTTTATCAGTAACACCTGCTTACTCCCTCTTCAGGAATGTCAAGGCTTACAACTTTTCTCAGTCCTGTAACTCTTTTCAGTTTCTTATGATTTTATTTTTAAAACAGCTTGATATATTCCTTTATGTATAATGCTTGACTACTTCTATATATATTTTTTATATATTTTTACTCTTATTAGTAACTATACTTTGATTCATAATTAATTGTTTGTCAAACATTAAAATTCCCTATTGATTTGTATTACATATGAAAATTAGTGAAGCAAGATGTTTTTCTAAGTAAAGTTTTACTGCAGGTGGTGATGGTGCATGTCGTGATGGAACATCTTGTTTGCTGTGCCTGCATTGTCTCATTTCACTGACATTTATGGTGGGAAAGTTCTGTTGTGCAGGTTTTCTTGGAGCCATTGAGTCTGGCACAGTCATACTTCTTGTGCTGTTTCTGGACCAGCTACCTTTGTGTTCATTCTTATTGCTTACTTCTCAGGACAAACAGACATTCAGTCTAACATGCACGTACATTGTAACAGAAAGCCATACCCTTAGGTTAATGCGATAGAAAACAGCATGCTGGGCAACATCTCTGTTGCTGCGCACACTGGGGGTGCTGGGGGCTTCGCTCCGGGGAGCACAGACCACCTTTCCGTCGCTTTACAACGTGGACAGCGCCACCTCGCTGCGGCTTGGTGCCGAGGGTGCGGCATTTTATAATAATATTGAATATCATAATAATTATATTTTGAATATCATTGATTAATAGCATAATGATATAATATCATTAATGAATAATATAATAATAATATTTTGAATATCATTAATGAATATCATAATGATATGTTTCCTTGGTTATTAGAAGTTGTCAGATAATTAATATCAATTAAATATTTTTATTTACTAACATACTGAGGGATTAGAAAATATACCCATTAAAAAATTTATGTTTCTTTAAAAACTGCTATAATTTCCTTGACTTAAGGAAAATACATTTTAATATTTAGATTTGAAAGAGAATTATTCATAAATAAGTTATCATAAAATTCAACATACATATCAAAGGTAAGCAAAAGTCAGAACCATTTCATAAATGACATAAATCATTAGTGCCCGTAATTCTGTATATTAACGTTGAGCAAGGAAGTCTAAGTTCATAAATACAGAAAAATACACATTTCTCTCCCTCTAATATAGCTTGTCTGCTAGATGTATAGAATCAGGCGATATGCTAAGATGATTTGTACTTTCTGGTTTGATACAGGGAACACATTTTTTGCTAGGTTGAAACTAAATTTAAAAGAGACAACTAGCTGATTGTGGTGCTGGGATATGACATCATCTCTGCAGATTTTGGTCAAGAGAGGTAAAATTTTAAATTTTATTTGGCAGTTTCTATAGAAACCATTTAATGGATCAGAAAAATTGGTCTTCTCTATGCCACAGAGACAGACTGTGTTGTTGCAGGGTAGTGCTATTTAATGGCTCTTTGAAGTCACAAACATTTAAAACTTCCAAATGGAGGGTGGTGCCTGTGGCGCAAAGGAGTAGGGCACCGGCCTCACAAACTGGAGGTGGTGGGTTCAAACCCAGCCCCGGCCTAAAACTGCAAAAAAAAAAAAAAAAAAATCTTACAAATTGAAACACATAGTTCTGAATGGTGGAATTTTCTGATCATTAGCTCCTCTCTAATCTGCCCCTCTTTCTCCACAGGTACATTGGAAATACCACACATCTTTACGGAAAATTTAAAACTTATCATGTTTGATAACAAGATGATGACCATCCCCAAAAGGGTGCCACATAATGGATATCACAATTATATAAATCCCCCTTCCAGAGTAATGAATACACAAACCAAAAATACAGCTATATTTTAAGAAGTGGCCCCTTCAGTTGCTATGTGTTAACATGGGCACATCTCCCATGAGATTCCTTTTTGTCTACAACCAACAAATCAATTGGAATCTGCTGATGTTTCAAATTTGATATTGACCGAAACTTAGTTGGGAATATAAAATCAACTCTCTCTAAGTTAAATGTCAAAAGTTCAATTCTAAAATAGTTTTACTCACAATAGATTATAGCAAATACATGGCTAATTTGTCAACAGAACATCATTATTCTCTCTTATTCATCCATTTATTTATTTACTGATTCATTCATTCACAGAGAAACATACATTAGTTGCTATCAGATATGTAATGCAGAAAAATAATCTCTAGCTAACTATGATCATTTCTATTTTCAAATGCCTTCCCTTCACCCTCAAAAATTCCCAAGATAATGAGCTGCCTTTATTACTCGCCTCCAGAGCTTTCCACAAAGATATTCTTGGAAACCAGATCCTCTCAAACTACAAAAGTACACTCATGAAAGAACAAGTGTCAGGCAGAAGGGAAAGAAGCAGATGTGGCCACAGGTGTCTGGTTCCTTTGGAGGGTTCTGTCAACTGTGTAGACCTAATGCTGTAAACAAGAGTCGGTCAAAGAGGAAGCCTGCTGCCTCCTACTTCTCAGACTCCAGGCCCACGTGGCTAACAGTGGAAGGCAGACCTTAGACATTTTTCTCATGAAAATTATGAAGAATCTTATGCTTGTAAAATTCTAGCATCTCCATTCTTAGTCATATTTCCTACTCTAAAAGTTCCCTCTCTTCCAGTGTCAAGTTTATGCACATTAAATTCTTTTTTCAGGTCATTAATTTTTAAGCATATATAATGTCTCGTAACCAAAATTAGGGTTGCCTTTCCAAGGATCACCTTTATTTTTAAATATCAAGGCTCTGTGCTTAAGATTCAGGGCAAAGTGTCTGGAATCAAGCTACCTGGATTTAAACTTCAACTCCTCTCAACCCAAATGCCCATCAACCCATGAATGGATTAACAAACTATGGTGTATGTATACCATGGAGTACTACTCAGCCATAAAAAGATGGAGAGTTTTCTCTTTTGTGTTTACCTTGGTGAGGTTGAAACATAATCTTCTTAGTAAAGTATCACAAGAATGGAAAAGCAAGTATCCAGTGTAATCAATACTAACATGCAATCAATATATAAACAACTGCACACTCACATGAAAGAAAAACAGAAGTAGGTTCTATTGAGGGGTGAGGGGAAGAGGTGTGCTCTCACCTGATGTGCACAGCATAAGGGTGAAGGGCTTGACTACCACTTGAAAAGAAAACAATGTAACCTAAAAAAACAATGTAAGTAACTTGAAAAGAAAACAATGTAACCTAAACATATGCACCCTTATATCAATAGGAAATTTTAAAAAAAATTTTTTTAAATAAACCCTGACTTCTCTACTTCCCAACTGGGTTACTTTGATCAAGTTCTTCATCTTCCTGTGCTCAGGTGTCTAGCTCTAAGCCTGCAAAGGTGACAGTACCTAAATCAAAGGGATTTACTGAGGGGTGAAGCGCTTGGAAAGGGTTCTGGCACAGCCGCTCCAGGGAAGGCTGCCTATTATTACGTGTGGGTAAGAACCCAGCAAACCGCTAGGGCAGAGCAGCATCTTGGAGGTGAGGAAATGTTTTGCCTAAACATACTGAAATAATAGCACGTGTGCAATCATATAATACAACTTGATTTTAAGATTTGAGGAGCTTAAAGGGCTGAAGTTGAGTTCAAACTTAAGATTTTTTACAATGAAATGGATTCAGTGAAATAAACAGGAACAAAAGTGAAGAATTAACACAACTGAGTTTATATTTACTTCACACTAAACCTCTAGAATAAAGCTAAAGATTCTACTTCATGTGGGTTAGCATTCCCTTTGAAAATATTATACTGAACTCACAGTCATACCCTGGAATAAACACCAGATAACCACACCATAAATTGACAGTCTAATCAGAAATAATTTAAACAAAGTATCACTATTTGAACAGCATCTAAATATACTTTGTTTTACTCTCAGCAGAAACTGATGGAAAGGTATTACATACCCAGTCAAAACCATGTGTTTCCCCCCAAGATGGCAGTTCACACTTTCTCTCATTTTTTCATTTCCGTCTTCCACAACCCAAATTCCCTGAGTTCCTCTACAATATCCCTTCTTACCCTGTTTCCCCGAAAATAAGACAGTGTCTTATTTTAAGGTGTGCTCCCAAAGATGCGCTAGGTCTTATTTTCAGGGGACGTCTTTTCTTTCCTGTAAGTAGGTCTTATTTTTGGGGAAACAGGGTATTAGTAGAACCTACTTGCTTTAACAGTCTTTTTATGCATAAAGAGATGCATATGCCTCCAGAACTGACCAGAAATATTAAATTACACCCTGCTTCTATGTTTTAGTTGCAAAAATTCACAGAATGTTTACAAAATTAATGGCAAAATAATTATATATTTCTGATAAACGGAAGAAAATAGGAAATTTGGGGGGAGGAGGCTACATAAATAACAGTCACTTCAAATACTGTTTATTATTTTTTAAAGACGCCACATAATCCAAAAATTCAAAAGTTAAATTATTCCAATTATGATTTCCTCCTTCATGTAACAGTTTTGGTAAAAATTGCTTTATGATAAATAAAGATTTTGCTTAAGGGAAAGAGATTTGTCATCCGTGATGTAAATTGATTAAAGGCAATGGAAGATCACATTCTAATTAAAAAAGTGACAGTAAACGATAATCTACTAAGCAATTGCCAATATGTACATCTATCAGCTGTCACATCTGTGAACCAGGACAAATTTATAATATGTTACTTATAGCTCATTTCTAAATTGGAGACAAGAAGTTTTTTTTCTGCCATATTATCCTTGTGAAACTAAGGAGCAAATTGTCATATTTCACGAATACTACACTAAATTCTTACATTTCAACAAACCGTTCAACAGTCTATTATTGGGTTGACAACTATTTATAACAAAGCAAAAATGTTTAAATTTTTCCTTTTTATTCATAACGTTTCCATTTGCGACAGATCATTATTCATCCAATTTTCCTCTTACCACGGTCATCGAAATGTTGGAAGCAGCTATGCCAGATTGTACTTTAGATCTGAGGGAGGAGTCAACTATGTCTGTTACCATAGACGCATCCCTTTTTCTTCCTTAATAGAAAATGGAAGGTCAGTGACAGCTGACCACGCTCTCTTCTGCCTGAGGGCTTGAAGACCCCTTCCTACCTTGTTTCTGTGTTATGGTCACCACCATTTGTGGAATGCCGCTCCTGACAATAGCACGGCTTATTTTCATATAACTTGATCAGGGCAGGAAAGAAGCTTAAGCTTTGTGATTTCCCTTTGCGTTCAATTTTAGCCACAACACTGAAGGGAAATGGAAACTGACTGGAAGCCAAAACTACCGAATTAATTCCTGTGCATACCCTCCTTTCCCTCATGCTTCTCATGACTGTAATTGTCTCTTAAAGGTATTGAGAATAACCTCATTGACACAAATTCTAGTACATCACAATGACATTAATTTGGGAAGTAAATTCTATTATGTAGTCTTATATTCAAAAGGATTTTGTTGTGTATAGAAATTATAAAAAGAAGCATCAGTCTGCTTATTAAAATTCAACTAAGCAAAGGTTACTGTGCTGCTGCTTTGCCAATATAAAAGATGATAATGAAGATTTAGGAAATGTATTATCCACTGCAGAGAAATATGAAATATGAACCACAAAGAAAGGCAGGTATATGCCATGGAGAAAAATAGAAAAGGCATAAATGAAAGTCTTCTGGTTTTAACCTTCATGCCAAACAATCTGGGTTTAACTTTTTAAAGCTTTTCAATTAAAAAAAATGGAATGTATATACAAAAAGTTCATTTGTAAGCTACTGCCAGGAAAATAACAGAAGTTTTTCTACAGCCATCACTCACATTGATATCTTTGAATGATTTTTAAATTTAATTCTTTAAAGCTTTTACTTCTTACATATATGACTCACATATATGACCCAAGAAAACAATATCTTTAAAATAATGCAGTATACAAACTATATGGCACAGATTGTATTTGGAACTTTGATTATGTTCTTCAATTCATTACAGAAACATTTACAGACTTTCTATCATGGATGTAGGGGTAATAGTGGCCGGACACAGGAATCAGAGCAATGAAGAAGGCAGAGACGATTCCTGAACCGACAGAGCTGATCATCAGAATGTTAAAAGTTCAGAATAATTAGATTAAGTTGGATATCCGACAACTACATTATCTAGGATCTCAATGCTTTTTACTATTAAAATTTTATTATATAATCAATGCCTTGTAGTAGTGAGAAATTTATACAAGCAATACAAATGAGTATAAAATGAAATACTGTGTTAAGTCAACCCAATTATTAGTTTGGTGTTACTTTTTCTTGATAGTTACACACATTGATCAATAAAAACATATGTGCACATTTACTGTTTTTACATATTTGCTATCTACAAGGCATACTACTATATATTGTGCTTTTATTTTAATTATGAATATATTATTGTCTTCTTTCCATTTCAGTACATGCAGATATAGCTAATTATTAATCTGAACAGTATTCTCTTGCCTGAATATAGTACAGTTTTTAAATTATTGCAAGTTATATGAATGATTAAATATCTTCCTTCCCTCCTTCCTTCTTTCCTTCCTTCCTTCCTTCCTTCCTTCATTCCTTCCTTCCTTCCTTTGTGAGGCAGAGTCTTACTTTGTTGTCCCCAGTAGTGTGCCGTAGCATCACAGCCCGTAGCAACCTCAGACTCCTGGGCTCAAGCAATTCTCTTGCCTGAGCCTCCCGAGTAGCTGAGATTACAGGTGCCTGCCACAACACCTGGCTATTTTTAGAGGCGGGCGTCTCGCTCTAGGTCAGGCTAGTTTCAGACCTGTGAGCTCAGGTGACCTGCCTGCCTCGGCCTCCCAGAGCATAATGAAATATTTTCAACCACAGGGATATAAAATTAAAAGTTCAGAAAGTCAGACAAATACGCACACTTCCCATTCTCACATGTCCATCCTCTCAAAGTTCTTATTTTAAATTATTAGTGAACATTTTCATTTATATTATCATTTGTTATTTGTAATATACAATGTTAAATACTGTTTATTATTAATACCATTATTATTTCATTATTAAATATCAACATTAAAAGTTATATGACTGTTTATGCTATTGTTGTTATAAATTATAATATTTAATATTATAAACAGGTACAAATACACACATGCACAATCTATATTTCATTTACTGGAATTGCCAACCCCTAGCAATATTTATTAACTTATCAGTAAGAAAAGTAGGAAATATAGGAGGCTAAACACTGTTTCTCCCCTTCCATCCATTTCCCAACTTTAGAATCTATTATTTATTTTGTTTTATCACTATTCTATTTTTATTCCCAGTGACTCCTATGAGGACTCTAAGGCTTATACTTTCAGGCATTATTTTTTGATTTTACTAAAATTACACATTGACTTCACAGTATGAAAAATAAGAGGAAATAAGAGACCTTTACTTTCAAAGTCTTATCCCTTTTATGCCATCTAATTTTTGTTAGTATTATAGTTATTATTTGTATTATCAAGATTTAAAGTGTATACTTAAATTGTGAAATATAATGAAGTCTTCTCCGATTTTACAAAGGGTTAATTTAAAAAACTAGAAAATAAACATAATTTAGAATATTAATCATGCACTGTGAAGGAGAAAGAAATATCAACCTGTATTATAAAAACTTTGCTCACTCAAATAAAAATGTCTAACACTACTTGGCTACTCACTTATTTTACGTAGACACATATTGGTAAGACATAAGAGTTACTCTGATGGTCATAAAGCCTTATATCTCATAGGCCTAGCTCTTGAATTTCCCTCTGACTGAGGTGTGTATAAACTCACGTCATGTCAAACGGTAACCTCCCTTGATGGTTTGATGTAGAGGAGGCAGGCTAACACTGTGGGAAATCCTTCTCCAAGAACAAGGCTATAGCGAATGAAAATTATTTACATTTCTTTCTCTAAAGAGCTGTTCTCTTTAAGAGAGAGTAGAATGTTGGGCCCAAATCTCCCAGCTTGTTTGATTTTTAATGAATCAACCTAATCACATTGTTCTTTGCTCTTTTACATGTATTTCAACTAATTTACTGATGACACCAATTTTTTATTCTATTATAATGTTTATACCTATTGATATATGTTTATTTATTAAATTTAAAAGTACTTTTGACTCTCTAGAATTAAACAAGTAATTATTTTATAACTACAATGGGCCACTAAAAGAATTTGAACAAATATAAAATAATGGATAGGCTACACAACAACACAATTAGAAAAAAATCAATAAAATTAGAAATTAAAATATAGCCAAAATTCTCTGAAATTTAGAAACTCAAAAAGATATTTTTAAATAATGCATGCTTCGAACAATAATAGATGTTTCCAAATATTTATAATTGAACAATTAAATGCTATCTATAAAAATATTTAGGATACATCTGAAATAATATTGTGTGGAAGATATATTAAATACTTAATAAAAATAATTAAAAATAATGAGTTGTGTTCTAATATGAAATTATAAAATATAACAAAGTAAATCATAAAAATAAAAAGTTATTAAAAGTATAACTAGTGATAAGGAAAACAAAATCATACGAGTTAATAATCCCCAAAATCAACTTTTGAAAAGATTATAAAATAAATGAACATCTGGCAGGAGAGATCAATAAAATAAAAAAGGCAGAAATTTTTTAAAGTTAGAAATAAAAGGAGTAAGAGTGATATAACAACAGATAGAATGAAGTTTTTAAAATATCATGAAAAAACTATAAACAGCTTTGTGTCTAAACCTTAAAAATGTAAATGACACAGACAAAGTTTATTTGTATACTTTAAAAAAATAGGGCAGCATCTTGAACAAAAATTTCAAAACTGTAAACCAGAGACCATGTCTAAACATTGTCTGGTTCAACTCCCTTCATATACAGATGAGAAACCTAAGACTACAGAGAAAATTCAGTTTTTCAGTGAGGTGTATACATGGTTTTAATTCACTTATTGTATTTATGGTGTCAACAGATCCTTAGTATCTGTTATTTATCTAATTCATATCATACAATATGGTTTCCTAAAAAGTGAATAAGGGCCAATAAAAATGTTTTCCTAGATTCCTACAGGCATGGGGGGCTCTTGTAATACACTGGGTGTGGACTGCAAATGGTGCCATGAACACACAAACAAACACAGAAAAACCACATTGCTAGGTTCCATTTATATATGCCTGAGAGGTAGAAAAGTAGCAGAGCGTCAAATGCAAACTGCTTAGAATCCAAAGAGGATTATAAACTCTTCTAAAGCATGATATAGTTTTTATAGAGCTCAAAATATTTATTAAAAAGATGCTCAAAATATTTCATTATTTTACTGCCAGACTGCATCAAAACACCAAATCCCTTGAGTTGGGAAAACTTCCTTTTCTTCTTGTATTTGTTTCTTTCTTTCTTTTTATTTTTTCTTTCCCTGAAACATTTCAGGCTTTATTGCTATGCAAAATGGGGTAAAAAAAAAAAAAAGTGAAATTAAACCATTGTAAAATAGCATAACAAGTATAGATACTTTTATAAGAAGAGAAACACCAGTAATGTATATTAAGATTTTCTCCAACCCCAAACCTTAGAAAGTTTTATTTTAGATAAAACCTGTACAGATATTTTCAAACTAAGACATGATTGATTATTTCAATTAACCACTGACAACGACTAATGTGGTCTCTATGATTTGGAAGAGATGAATAAATTATTTGAAGATGATTTTCAGGCTTAGGATTAGTATTTTGTAGGCATGTGACAGTAATGAAAATCCCAGTGCTATCTGTATCAATTTAATCCTAATGATGAGCACAGAGTCTCATACAAAAATTTCCTGTGATTGTAGTACTTAAAAGGTTTAAAACTGATATCCCAAATAAAGTGAAACAATGTCTAAGTTAGAAATTATCATGAAAAGCATCACACAGACTCTTTGTGATATTAAAGTTGTATATTTACAATGGGAAAAGCAATAATAGAAATCCTGGTCCATTTTAACCAACAACTGTGATGATTAAAAGAGTTCAGAAATTAGAAACCTTTCCAAATGGTAGTGCTCCCTAAAATAAATGAAACCTTAGCATTTTACCCAGAATCGACACAGGCTCGATTACTAGATTATAATTTTAAAACAGAAGGTAAGTGTTTTTCAGACCTTAAAAAAAGTATCTGAAATTAAACATCCCAGAACAGGAAATGACAGATCTTTCATCCTTCTGTTTTGTCTGTGTATGGATATAGGGAAAACATATGACTCAGTCCAAGGCAGAGAGACGTGACAGAGCTCATTTGTCTTAACTCATGCATCTTTAAAAATCCAGCAAAATGTTGCCTTGTGAGAATTCAAAATTGAAGAGAAGGGGCTGGAAATCTCTTTCTAAGTTCACTAAGTATGCGAAGATGATAGAAGATAACAAAAGGCAATGGAAAACGAGGTTGTTCAAAATACTGAGGTTAAAAAAAATTTAACAAAGAGCAATGTTGTTTGTACATGAAACATTATTGAGATATAATCACATTTTTCAAATGGTCTTTCTAGTATTAGCTATTAGTCATTTTTGATTTAGTAACTTTTTTAGATGTGCTTGGAAAGAGAAATAAAGGGATTCTGGAGTTCTTGGATAGTAAAATAAGAAAATATTTCACTATCTTGAGAAGGCTCTCAACATAGCACAGTAAATGGAATCAATTCAGGAGATCACAGTCTTTAAGCAGGACTGTGTGTTCTATCCCTCTTTTATCCTTCCAAAATGGTACCACGACTTTCTGTGATTTTCTTTTTTGTATCTGTGGGTCAATTTTCAAAGTGTGTTCAATATTGTTATTGTCAATTCAAAATGTATGTAGTATTATGTCCACGTTGTAGGATACAAAGGTGGGAGAGGCAGAAAAACTGTCAGGTTAATCAAGACATTTGGAAGGTGTCTTGGGTTTTGAAAAAAATAAAATAAAATCTCAAAAGGCGACACGGAAGGGAGTTTATGTTGAAACTGGTGTAGAAGACCCTACACCAAGCTGGGTAGTAATTACTCTGGTCTCCTAGGGTTTGATCTCACAGTGTGGGAGTCCCAACATGTTAAGCATAATCATTGGTTGATTCAAATTGGATCAACAGTCACATCCCAGCCCCAAAAAATTACTTGTGTTTGGCTCCCATCAGCTTGGCTTAATCCTTCATGTTTCCAGGTGGAATTTGCCTTGTCATCAAGAGTGTTGAGTAAACATGAGCTATGGGAGAAATCTTGTTTCTTTATTTCTTTTTTTTCCTTGCCTCCTCATTGCTTCTTTTACTGATGCCTTTTGAAAATGCAAATGGTTCGTTGCCAGCTTTCTGAAGTCCCCAGCATTTCTGGAGCCCAGGTACTATGGTGCTGCCTGGTTCTGTACAGGCGAGTCTAACCCTGAGTGTAATCTGTACTTTCCCATGAACCTAAGCCCTAATGTTCATCCTGTCTTGAGTCTTCAGAAACCTACTACGAAACTGTCCTCATCAACTTCTAGCTTTGACATACTCTGGGCCTTTGCCATTGGCTCCACACTCAAGTCTGCCTTCTACTTCATAGGCCTGTGTGTATAAATATCTCTCATTTTCTTCAGAAATCCTCGAGAAATGGTCTCTATGCATATAAACTGATCCCAGAAAGGATCACTAACTCCTCAGTTTTTCCAGAGTTTAGTTATGGTTTTGAACAGTAGCGACATATATGACTGTTATATTTGCTGGACAACAGCTCCCAGTTAGGAGGGAAGTTCTTGATGAAAGAAATATGTGCACTGCCTTCTTTTTCTCAACCTCTGACAAACACAGTTACTGAATATGAATCCTATGATCTATAATCATACAGTTTTTACCTGAGAGAGATCTGCCTTATGTTCCCAGTTTCTAAACTATGGGACTATGTTTCTAAACTTGGGACTTATAGGAAGATTTTTAACTCTTTCAGTGTCAAGGTGTTCACAGTTGCAAAATAGAAGTAACAGAACCTATACCACAAATTATTTTAAAGTTTAATTGAGATAACCTTAGCAAAGTGAACAACATCTTAGTAAAAGAGCTACTACTATTTTTTAGTAATATTACTGTTACTACTGCTGTAAAAGCCTGAGTATGTATATGCAGAAAGCAGATTTTGTATTCTATCTATACTAAAGAGTTGTACAAAATACCCCAAAGGAATGCTTCAAGATCCTGATACACAGCTGAGTAACTTAAAATGCTGTTGCTATAGAGTTCAGAAATAGCTCCTTTGCTTCTTGCTTTGGGAGGGAATTAAAACTTGGTAAAGATGATCCAGGGAGAGGGAAGATTCCGAATGGTATCATTCTTTCATCACAAAGAAACTAAAAGTAATGGGGAAACCTAAACTTAAACAGTTGTACAAAAGAATGGTAGTGATGTGGCAGCCTCTGATCTCCAACTTTAAAGCTGGCTGCCATGATGACACAAATTATAAAGGACTTGACATATGTATTTATAGAGTTGAATTGCAATGTTGCCTTGCCTCTACTGAGCACAATTGGCAAGGCTCAAAATTATTTAGAACCGCATGTCAGAATAGCTTACAGACTGTTTGATATTTAAATATCAAACATGGACATTGAATAATAGAAGTTTCTTAGAACTTCTAACAAATAGAAGTTTGTTAGAAGTGTTAGCATGGGCAACTCTTTGAAAAGTCTCGGTCATTCTTTACTTTACTTGTGAAATGTCTCTTGGTTTGTGACAAGATTCCAAAATGTGGCACATCTTGGAAGACTACAAGAATACATTACATTGTCATGGAGGCATCTAAAATTAATGTTTCAGATATGTGGGGCTCAGTGCAAGAAAACTTTTTGCCAAGTACATACCCTCAGTTAAAGAAATCAAGGGTATTTTGATACTAGTATCCAGTTAGTTTACCAAAATTAACATTTATCAGGGAATATTTAGAGCCTAGTTATTTCTTTAAAAAATCCTGTTCATTATTTTTAAACTTATAATTTTATTTTATTTATGCATACACACTTGAGTGACAACATATAAACATACAGAGGAAAAATGGCAAGAGTACAGAAAACGCTTTCACATCAATTGTTACTATCCTTCAAAAGATTCAACTTCAGTCAGTGACTTGGGATTACATTCAGATAGCACTAAATTTTAAAATATAAGTTCATAATATCTCCTCTCTTATGAATACCATAATCAATTTTTAATGATAATGTTCTTAAAATAATTTAAACCATCTAAAGCAATAGACTATGTGACATTTCCTTTTATTTCTTCTTCT
Organism: Nycticebus coucang; assembly: GCF_027406575.1. NCBI lineage: Eukaryota > Metazoa > Chordata > Mammalia > Primates > Lorisidae > Nycticebus > Nycticebus coucang. The sequence goes on along the minus strand of NC_069805.1, from coordinate 28,789,913 downwards.
AGTAGTTAAAAACGTAGCATAGTGTATTCATATATAAAAACAGGAATGATACACTGCTTTTTCAAAAAGAAATCTTTATGAATTTGAACAAAACATTTATCATCTTTTGTTCTGACTTTTGATCTTATACTATGATTTCTTTTTTTTTTTTACAAAAGCCTGGCAGAGATTTGTGCTTCTTTTTTTAACACTTTCACCAGCTAGGGATGTAACTTAACCTCTCTGAACCCATCTTGCTAAATGGAAATAATGTCTCTCTTTTTGTCTTCGTGTAATTGAGTGCTACCCATCCTAGGAGCTTCAGTTCAGATATCAATTCTCACAGAATACTTTTCCCAACAAATACTACCTTTGATGAATGCACCTCCTGAACTTCCTTATCTTTTAATTAATCAATAACTTAAAATTTACCAAGCAGCTTTCTTCTTTAGGTGACATTGTAACTATAAAAAGAATGACTATAAGCATTGATTCTAAAAAAGTTAAATGAGTTAAGTTCAGAAGAGATTTACATTTACATAACCCACCCTTCTTTCCTTCATTCTTTGTAATTTTTATATATACCTCAAAATTTTATATATACCTAAAAGAAGTCAGGCCTGTAGTTGGCATTTTTGCACTTTTTCCTTTTTCTATATTAAAATGGCAGAACAGTTACAGGACACTTTAATTTAGGTAGCAGATATTGATTACTTTAATTAATATCAATTTCTAAATAGCTATCATTTAAAAAGTTATACTGAAGTACTCTGCCAAAGTAAAATGGGCATTTGAATTATGGACAAAGTTGAGTGTTCTGTTGTTCACAAAAAAAACCCTAACAAAAAATTCTACCGCAGAAAACCAATAAATTAACACCTTTCTATTTGAATCGTAGAAGTTTAGCTACTTTTAAAAATATTTCCTAAATGTTTAATCAAATGTTTTATAATTAACATCTCCGAATGCATTAAAGTGTTCATATTTTCACATATATTGAGCACAAATATTTTGGAGCATATGTATGAATTTCCTAAGAAAGACAGATATACATTTTAATAAATGACTTATAAAATGATTATCACACTAATTTTAATTAAAACTCAAAAAAGATACCATTATCATTACTGATGCTGATATTAAATTATTTTGGTATTTAAATCATGAAATTTCCAGAGACACAAGCAATTATCTGAAGTAAGCATGAAGTTTACATGTAGTCAATATTTTTTGAAGAATGCACATTTTTATGATTATACTAGTTGTCAAAAGACATATATTCAGCACAAAGTCAAATGCTTAGTAAATACACACAAGAAATAGTATTCTAGTTTAGTTCAATCAATCTGTGAAATTCAGTCGCCCATATGCCACAGTCTAAGTACATAATTTCCTCAGTGATATCAGACCTGGGCTGTCTTTAGTGTATTTGCTGTACTTATTTTTATATTGGTTCTCACGTTTCAAATTCAGAAGTACTTCACTGAAAAGGTGTCTGGATTTGGAAGAAAAATAAATGAAGTCCATTATTAAAAACTATAACTAACGCCTAATGTAAATAATTCATCCTATGTTTATTGACTTCTTAGATGCCCTGAGGTTATTTTATAAGAAGTACATACCTAGAATTGATCCTTTTCTTTAAGCCCCATAAGCGTCAGTAAAGGGAACACCATGAGTACATGAAATAGATAAATGTGTTTCCATATTCTACAAAAAGTTTCTTACCTGCCAGCCTGATAAAAGTATCATTTGTCACTATCATGTCTGTGCTGGGATCACTATGCTGACAAACCACACCTAACATCTGAGCAATCTAAGTGTCTGATGAAGCAGGTCACCAGGGGATGTGCTAGTGTCCTGAGGACAGCATAGTGTGCAGAGTAAAGCAAACACGTGGACATGTGCATGGATCAGGTGCATTTCTCCTAATCTGCGACCAGCAGTCATATTGCAATTGTATAAGGAGATGTGGAGACCACAAATAAACTTTCTGAAAACAGTCAATAGCAGCATGATGAGATAAAAGCATGAGTTTTCTTTTTTAAGTAAAATTATATTGTTCTTAATTTTGAACACCCCTTAGTAGATCTAGTTAGTTATTGATGATTTCAAGAATAAAAAAAAAAAACTTTTATAAGTAAGAACATTAAGCTCTACTGGAATATAGAAAGTGCAGGGAGAGCAAAGGAAATTTTCTATTTGTTTTTACAAAATCTACATATCAGTGATTTTAAAACTTTACAAATATAGTGGGGCAAACTATAGTAATAGCAATAGTATTAGTAGTACTAATACTACAACATAGTAATAGTAAATAGAATTAAACAAGATTCTTAATGAATACTATGCCATATACCTAAATAGGATTTGCCTCAGAAATGCAAGATTAAAAATTAGAAATTCTTTATATTTCATCACAAGATGCAGGCTTATTCTGAAACTGATGAAACTTGAGACTCAGTATATTTTATTTCTAGAAGACCTTTCCATGGTAGCTTTCATCTTTCATTCTAAAGATAAGTCTTAATTTCATATTTCTGTATTCTTCTCTCAAAGAAGGTCCTTCAAATTGAATGTTTTAGGCCCTACATAAACTGGAAACTCTTTTATTTTGCCATGTTAATAATTGGTAAGAAAAAGAAACACCAAGTTACATTAAAATTGCATTTGATAAAAATTTAAATCTGTTTTTAATAGAATCTTAGAATATATGATACGGATTTGTGGTTCTATGGCATTGTGTTAAGACTCTGACCAAAAGATAAGGTGCGGCTTGATGGTAGAATCTTTAAAGATGCTATGAAAGCAGGTACATAGAATATCTCCCTCTCCCTTGATTTAATCCTAGGTCAGTATTATTAGGCACATTTCATATATATTCTCACACAATTATTGGGCCTTACTTAGTTGAAAGGAATAATATTGTTAGCAAAACAGATTTGAGTGTGGTCTTTGTACAGTTAACATAAATATAGAAGGAAGGTGATACCATTATTAATAGTTTCAAATATCCTAGTTGTTTCTTTGGAAGATTTAAGTTATTAGAAAAAATTATTAGGAAGTATAAGATCACTGTTTAAGATGGCTGGTTATGAATCACTTCAGAAATATAAATATTTTATAAAATGTAATTTAAAAAATTGTCTCAAATGTATAATAAAAAGTATAAAAATCAAAGAATGACCACAACATAATATGACCTATATATATGTGTCTATTTAAATATACATCAAAGATTTTAAAAAATAGGAAAGACTTTTTTCTTGGAGATTAGTAACTTATTATAAAAATTGTTTATCTTCATTAAATTAATTTAAAATTTTGGAATATTAGAGGTACACGTGTTTTCTTCACATACTTGGTTTTTACACAAATTGATTCAGGTTTGTCCACTCAGTACACATTGTTACCAATAGGTGTAAGTTTACCCACCCCTCCTCCTGCCTCTCTGAGCATGATTTTCATTAAGATTAACTTCCATATACAAAGTTAAATCTTGATCAGCTCCATCCTGGTATTGAGCATGTGTGTATGTTTCTCCATTCCTATGACGTTTCACTAAGTAAATACTTTAAAAATTAATTTAATATATAGTTCACAAAAGCATTCAAATCAGTGGGAAAAATTTTTCCACAATAAGAGATAATTGGCTATTCATTTTGGGCATGTTTTGACTCATTCTTTATACTAAATTCTAGATAAAGAACTAAACACTACCAAAAAAAGAAAAAAAATACACACAAATGAAGTATTAAAATAAATTAAGTGTAAACGTGTCTAACTTTATGGTGTGGAAAATCTAAGCCTAACTCAGATGTCACAACACCAACAGTGAATCTTAAGAAGGGAGAGAACTTGTATCTGATAAGAGAACTTATCAGAATCACCTTGGGTCATTATTGTATGTTACTGCATATCAACATTAATAAGTCATTACCATAAAAAGATATCCTGTGTGTACACACATACACACAGATATATGCACACGTACATAGTAATATACACAGTATTTATAAATGCAGTGTTATGTGTAATTTTATATTACCTTTGTATGTATTAATGTAGGGATTGAGGCTTAGAAGGATGGCCACCAAACTATTTCTAGTGGCTGCCTGTGAGTGGTGAGACTTCTTCAGGACATTTACACTCCTCCTTATATTTTTTCCTGTATTATTGGAATTTTCTGCAGCAAGTACTACATTTATGTAAAATATGCAATTAAGGAAATACACTAACAGATAAAACACTATCTCAGATAAATATATGATTTGAGTGTGTATGACGCTATTAATTTGTGCTCAAATAGACTGGGTGGTACATATCAATGAGATATGAGTCATACTTCTAAAAAAACACATTCATCTATTAAATGGTCCGATTTTTCATAGTCACAATTTCAGAGAACTGCATCACAGTAGAGGAACATGAAGTCATCAGCTACAACTGTCATAATTCCATATACGAAGAAAGAACCTCAGATAGTTTAAATGAGTTACTGAAATTTATACTAGAGGCTGAAGCCAGAACACAGACAATCTCTCAATCAGTGCTCTTTTCACCGTATCACTGTTTTCTTCCCATATTTCCACCACTACCCCATAGTCCTTGATGATGAATGAGTAATTAGCATTGGCGTAAGCAATATTTTAAGACAGCATGAAATTCATACCTAATGATGGTGAATTACTAATTCTAGAAAGCGCTTAGCATTTTGCATATTGCAGGTTTTGTATTAATTAAAAAGAATACGTTTTCAAGCAATCCTGTACTACGTGACCCTGCTAATGTTTGTCAGGTATTCAAGTGCCTTCAGATAAAGGACCCAAGGTGACTCTGCGTCTCTTATCCTGTCTAATTTGGTGATTTCTAGATGACTGACACACACACTTGGAGGCTGGTTTCTCATTAAATCAACGTGGGATTGAATTTGTCAGGCATTTTATCCCTTCATGTTTGTAAAGTTCACTAGAGACACAAAAGTGACCAACATGAATTAAAATTAAGTGCAAATCAACCTGGTAAAACATATTGAGTAATACAAGAAAAAAATCAAACAAAACAATGCTTTTATCAACTTAAAAGGAAAGATGTAACAATTCCCCCATGCAAAAAAGATATTATATTTCTTTGTTTATTATGACAGTTTATTGCAAAGCTTATACAACATTAAAAAAATCATTGATAGCCCACAGACAATTGATGACAATCTATACATAATATTGTTAGCTATATCTTATATCTCTGATGCATTTTAGAAGGTGATGGAGTCTTTAATCTGTTTCTCCTTTCAAATCCAATCCTCTACCCTCCACATACCTTATGCCTAGCAAATTGCTTTGCAATTCTTCGTGAGTTTTGTTTAAAAAGAAATATTTTGCAGGTAATTATAGTTAATTTTTAATGTCATAGATACGATTTAATTTAATAATAGCTAGGAATAAAATAGCTCACATGCCATACCTCCCCAATAGGAGGTAAATGAATTCATGGGAAGATTGAATAAAATATCCATCAAAAAAAGAAGAAAACTACCTGAGAAAACAAAGTATTCCAAATTAGAATTCTTCAGTAAATGTAGGCCAATATTCTAAAAGGCCTATTACTTCTTTAGAATGTTCCCTCTCTTACCAGGTAAGGGGAAAATGGTATTATATTAGGCTTTTCTAATATGAAAGCAGTGGAGGAGTAAGACATCAAAGCATTCATAAAGATGAAATTACAGTAGAATGAAAGAAACAAAATAGTTGTATTTTTTCACTACCTTGTGAGAGATATATGAATTGAAGATGTGTGAATATTAAGATTAATTTGAGGAACTAAAGAAAAACCTGTGGAATTTGGAGTTTGGTGATGGGGGAGTCTGAGACTGAGTCACAGCTCTGCTTTCTTTCAGGTACAACCCTGGGAAAATGATTGGACTTCTCTGAGGTTCACATAACACCTATCTCACAGATACCGAAAGATTTGAGTTGTCAAAACTAATGCTGATTTCCTGCTCACTGTGTACCAAGCACTCTTGTAGGGTCTTTACGCTGACTGGTAAGCTATCATACTACAGTAGATTTTATAATTATCACTATTTTACAGAAAAGCAAGCAGGGGTTAAGTAACAAGCTCAAGACCTCATAGCCAGTGACTGGAGAATCTATGTGCACCAGATAATGCAACTCCAGAAATCACACATTGCTGTCAGCAAAATGTGTCAGCTGCAGAGGGCGGATGTTCAGTAGAGGAAATGGTAACATATGTGTTTGTTATTATCTGCATCCATTGCATTGCAAATTCCTGTGAGCAGAAAATTCTGGTTCATTGAATGAATGACTTTTATTTATCTATTAGAAATTAGATTCACATAACCTTTTAAAATCATCAATACATGTTTTTGATTGTGCATTGAATGTAAGCTTTTCTACTTTTTCTGAGTACCACCTAAAATAATACAACAAGACAGCTTTTTTTTTTTTTTTTACTTCTCCTTGGATTCAACAACTGTTTTTAAAACTATATTTTTAATACACATAGCTGGTAGCCATCATTGTTGGAAACACTGATTTGAAGAATGGAGGAGTTGATCAAGATGTCTGTTTTCTCTTTGTGTTTAGTTTACCTTATATAATGTAAAAAAAAAAATCATCTTTAAGATGTGAGGAAAAGGCATTGAGAAATCCATGCAATGTATAAATAGTCTTTGGGTCAAAAAAGAAAAAGCAAAACAGAGCATGTACCAATTGTCATTTCAGAATGCAATCTCAAGGTATTTTTTAAACAGCATTTTCACTGGGGTATTTTTTTAGAGCAAGACTATCTTTAGCTGTCTTTGAAAAGTTAAATGTTTCAAACAGTGCATCATCAAACATTCAATCAGATAAAAGAATACATGTAAGAGAGGCATCTGTAATATTTTTTTCATACAATTACTTTGGAATATTATTAAGCATCGTGGGCAATTTAACATTTTATTTTCTTGTGCATTTATAGAACAGTACAAAAGAAAATGGTATTAAAGTAAAACTTTAAATTTTTTTAAGTATTGATACTTCAGGAAAGAGATATTTACTAGAGTGGTTCCTTGATTCATTTAGACATGAGAACATTGCTTATTCACTATTCACAACTATTTAAGGATAAACTTTGATGTAATTTATAACACATAGAGGGCAGGGCAACACATTGGTGTGAGTACTGTAAACACACTTAATTTATTATATCCTTGATTAAAGGATTTAATATTCCCATGTTTCTCCTCAGTAAAATAAAATATCATCAGTGTCTTCCTAACAGGATTGTCTTCAATTCAAAATATTTGTGGATATGGTGGTTTGGGGTGGTGGCACTTAGTGAAATTGGATTCATTCTTTGTCTCTCCAGGTCAGAGTCCTGGAAGTAGCATCGGGAGAATTATGAAACATACCATTTATTTTGGTGAGCTCAAAATCAGTGTTTCTAGGCTTGAGTCCATCCCATCCTCCCATCCTCCCATCTTCCCTGATCCTTGCCACTCTGAGTAGTCTGCACAGCTATTCTTAACTTCCATTCTATACCACTCTGGACTATGTCTCTCAGAAAGGTTTCTCCAATGCCAGAGCCACCTTACATTATGCAGAAGCCCTGAGCCCTGGGCCATTCATTATCGGATGAGAGTACGCCTTTTTAGGCCCAATCTCACCAAGAATAGGACAGCCTTTTCTCTTCAATAAGTCTTCATTTGGACATTTAAGTGCAGAATTTGGAAAAGATGGCTCATTCATTCATTTGTACTAATACTGTATTTTGGAAGTATCAGCTGTGTTCTAGTGACTTGACTTGCTCTAGAATGCAAAGAAACAAAGCATAACTTTTGCCATCAAAAATAATTACTACCCTAGAGGTGAGAGGTAAATAGATGAGAAAACAGGTGGTTATACGACCAGGTACTGACTACTAGCATATCAAGAAATTTTGATTTAGGAAAAATGACTTCTTTTTTTAAAGTAAGTAATAAATACTATTGAAAAAATACTAGAATCAAGAAAACTAGATTCTAGCACTATTTATTCCACCATTTCTTCACCTCAGTTTTTCACCTATAATGTGAAGTAACTGGACCAAATAGACAGTTTCTGTTAAGTCCTTACAGCTCTAATATTTTATGTGTCCTATTAAATTACTCCTGAAATAATTCATCTATCTATCCCTGTCCATCTAGATAATGTAAATATTGCTGAATCCAAGAGAAATCTGTGTACTTGAAAGGATTAAATTATTCCTGAACAATAACAGAAATTTCTTATTCAATTAAGATATTCTGTGTGTTTTTGTGTTTGTTGATTCTGTTACTTTGTTCCTGCTTTTCTTTAAATGGAGTGTCATTAATCTGGATGTTCTATAGTATGGATATAGATGGCATTTGGCCCATTGTCTCACAGAACACAGCTGGGTGCTAATGGTCTGATTAGCAGGCCCTTATGTGTACTAATGGTGTAATAGAACTGGGGTATTTGACTACTGAAGGAAGCTCATTTTAAACATTATGAGACTAACTCAAAATACATGTATTTGTTCACATAAATACCCTCATACGCCTTCTAACATATTAGAATTTGTTCAATAATATCAGTGGGAGTGGCTGGAAGATGGAACTAATAAAATGAAAAGGGAGGGCCGGGTGCGGCGGCTCATGCCTGTAATCCTGGGACTCTGGGAGGCTGAGGCAGGTGGATACCTTGAAATCAGGAGTTCAAGACCAGCCTGAGCCAGAGCAAGACCCTGTCTCTACTAAAAATAGAAAACTAGCAGGCGTTGTGGTGGGCACCAGTAGTCCCAGCTACTCAGGAGGCTGAGGCAAGAGGATCACTCGAACCCAGAGTTGTGTGAGCTGTGACACCACAGCACTCTACCCAGGGCAACAGTGTGAGACTCTGTGTCAACTAAAAAAAAAAAGAAAAGCGAAAATGGAGGTACCATTTTACAAAAACCACTTTTAAGATCACTGATAATCTAGCTGGCCGTTGTGGCGGGCACCTGTAGTCCCAGCTGCTCGGGAGGCTGAGGCAAGAGAATCACCTAAGCCCAGGAGCTGGAGGTTGCTGTGAGCCGTGTGACGCCACGGCACTCTACCAAGGGCAGTAAAATGAGACTCTGTCTCTACAAAAAAATAAATAAATAAAAATCACTGATAAACTCCTTTTTTCCCCTAATCCAGTGTTTTCCCCCCAAATCCTTTTCTTCTCTATAAACACCATCTTAGATGCATAGTATTTTACCAGTACAAAGAGCGTCCCCAGATCGTCTGATAATATCTTCATTCCTATGCCAGTTAGTATCTTCTCTGCATCATAACTATTGGTTACGTAATCCATAAGACTATGAATTTTTTGAGTCAAATAACTATGTTTTTTTCCTTTCTAGTCCACCATATAACCATACTAGAGGCTCAATAAAAGTTGTTAAATCAGAAAGTTGATGAAGGATCACAAGGAAAAATTCTAGAACTATGCTTACTCTTCTAAAGAAATATCTGCAATTAAACAATCAAAAACATTATTCATCCCCCCCTCCCCGCCACTTGTTCACAGCAACCTCAAACTGTTGGGCTTAAGCCATTCTCTGACCTCAGCATCCGGAGTAACGGGCTTGTTTTTTTATACCATGTTGCCTGATGTAGTGATTTTTGTCAGACTATTTGAATTTTCTACTCCTGACTGTAGCTCGTGTTTGAGTGATTTAAGTATTATCTACACACCCCTTTAATTAAGGTTTAGAGTGTATGCTAGTTTTTTTTTTTAAAGAACATCTCAAAGGATGTTCAGGGTTTCATCTTGCTGATAACTTGACCTAGTTCATCACTGGTTGAAAATTCATTGTTTAAGAATCTGACAATTTTGTATGCACATGAGCATTCTAAATGTTCTCTACATTAACTTGAAACTAAAAATAAATGACAGAGCAAAGACTATTATAACCATTGCCTTACACAGCATAATGAATTAAAAAAAGGATGATTTTTTTTTCTTTTGTATATACAATGACCAAGATGACATTACCTGTGAGGGTCTGACATTTCTCTTCAAAATTTGGTTCTTGATGATATAAATTTAAGACAAGAAAAATGTCCTTCTGAATAAAAAGTAATTTATACATTCCAGCATCTTGAACTGGAGGAATATATACAAAAAATAGTTCAATATCCGTGAGACTTTTCATGTGCAGCATCAGTCAGAAAGAGACTGCTCCCTCATCATGGTTTTATTCACACCCTCTCAGGATTCCAAACATAGAGACAATTTCACTCTGTGAGTATAGAATCTGTTGCCTCAGCAATTATGTTAGTCTCGTTTTTTCTTCTCTCTTTCTAAGCAATTCAGAAGTTCTTGAGAATATTCTGAAACTCCATTGAATTCATTATCTATTTTTTATGTGCTCCATAGAAAACCAGAAGTGATTCAGTTATTCATTCAATGTCTATTTTCTTAAAGGCTCTTTTGTGACAGGCAAGAATTTGGGGACTATGAATCCAGCATCCCAGCAGACAATCCCCAGCTCATATTAGGCTTACACTCTAGTGGATTGAATTTAAGACTAAGGTTGAAACAATATTTATTTCATTAAGGGTACACAAAATTACTAAGCAAATTTCTACTTGATAAATGTGATAGCACTTTAAAAACAGTGTATAGAGGATAAATGTTAACCTGCAAGATAAATATTTCAATGAGCCTGCAGATCATCCAACAAAAAGCAACAAAAATGATAAATATAAATTATCCCAAAATTTGGGTATTATGTTTCTTTTACAAACTATCCACTCAGCTTACTCTGATGCTAAAACAGATAAAGATAAAATTTTCTTCTTCTAGAGTAAATTATCAAATCTTTTCTTTGAATGTCCCCTGGTCAAAGTAGCAATTGACAAAGTTGCATACAATTTAGTGTTTACAATAAGCAACATGCTTAAGTTAATCAGTCACTGTATAAACGAAAAGGCCTTGAATTGGGAATCCCAAAATCTATTTCTAGACTTAATTCTGCCATATGTACTTCTTACCTGTTAAACACTTTCTTAGTCTATGAAATCAAAGTTAGACCAATTAGTTTTTTTTCACGTGTGTGTCATTTGCAAAATTGCAAAACTATAGGTTTGACTTTTGAAACTGTATGAAAGATTCAGATCAGGAATACCTACTGTCAATAACTAAACACAATCTCCCCTCCCTGCCTCTCTCCCACTTGACACTCACCATAGCCACACACACTATCTGTTAGTTATTCTTTCATACTTTTATCATTTGCCACAGCCAAAAACTAAATTAAATGCATAATAAAGTATACTGGGAAAATACTCTGCTGCAGAAAGACTTAACTTACAATAATTTACATGGCAGAACGTGAATTTGAATGTGAAGTTTCTCAGGTAACCAGAGAGTTTAGGTCAGGTTACAGCCATTCCTTTTACTCAACATGTACTTTAATGAATATAATTACAGAACAAAAAGGTTTATAGAGTTTTCAGATACTTTTATAGTAGGGGTTCTTTAAAAATTAAAGAATGATTTATAATAGAAAACACAACTTGTCTGTGTTTTGTTTAGAAGAAGGTTAAAAGAAGATTGTCCTTTATTCTGTAACTACCACGATGAGAACATTGGAATATGGGTAACTCTACTTTAAAGTGGACACGTTATTCTAAAGTGCATGCATGATTTGATTTAACTTTTTTTTTTTTTTCAGTTTTTGGCCGGGGCTGTGTTTGAACTCGCCACCTCCAGCATATGGGGCCAGTGCCCTACTCCTTGAGCTACAGGTGCCACCCGATTTTATTTAACTTTATATGCACTAAAAACCTTAAGAATACCTTTTTGTCTTTAAAAAATAAAATAACTAATCTGAATCAAACAGGAGATGAATTAAGAGTGAAAGTGGCATACTCTTAATTTCCTCTTTCTTATAATTTTTCTATTTACTTTGGGGGAAAAGAAAAACATTGTTTCCTCAACATGAGACTTAAGAATTCTAAGTCAATTGTGTAAATACATAAGATGAAGGTGAAAGTTCCAAAAGATATTATTTAAATACATTTTTAAAATTTCTTATTTTTTTATCGTTTGGGATTAATTGAGAGTACAAAGAATTAGGTTATACTGATTGCATTTGTTAGATAAAGTCTTTCTTAAATTGTGTGCCACCCCCAAGAAGTGTGCCATGCAGCGTGACCGCCATCCTCCTCCTTCCTTCCCTCTCCCCACTTGCTCATTCCCCTACCTCCCCCTTTGAGCTCATCTGCTGCCTTCATATTAGAATTAAGTACATTGGATCCTTGCTTCTTCATTATTGTGATACTTTACTAAAAAGAATGCGTTCCACCTCCATCCAGGTTAATACAAAAGATGTAAAGTCTCCATCTTTTTTTAGTGGCTGAACAGTATTCCATAATATACACAGACCACAGCTTGTGAATCCATTATTATGTTGGTGGGCATTTAGGCTATTTCCACATTTTGGCAATTGTAAATCGAGCTGCGATGAACAGTCCAGTGCAAATATCCTTATGATAAATGGATTTTCTTCTTCTGAGTAGATGCCTGGTAATGGGATTGCAGGATCAAATGGGAGGTCTAGTTTGGATTTTTTGAGGATTCTCTATACTTCCTTCCAAAAAGTTTGTATTAGTTTGCAGTCCCACCAGCAGGGTAAAAGTGTTCCCTTCTCTCCACATCCATGCCAGCATCTGCAACTTTGGGACCTTGTGATGTGGGTTAGGTGATATCTATGGGTAGTTTTGATTTGCATTTCTCTGATGATTATTGCTGATGAGCATTTTTTCGTGTGTCTGTTAGCCATTCATCTGTTTTCTTTACAGAAGGTTCTATTCATGTCTCTTGCCCAGTGATGTATGAGATTGTTGGGTCTTTTCTTGTTGATTAATTTGAGTTCTCTAGTTGATTAAGTTTCAAGCTTTCATCCAATTCGTACTATGCAAATATCTTTTCCCATTCTAAAGGTTGTTTGCATGGTTTTTATTTCCTTAGCTATACAGAAGGTTTTCAGTTTAATTAAGTCCCATTTGTTTATTTTTGTTGTTGTTGCAATTGGCACAGAAGTCTTGTTCATAAAATCTTTCCCCAGGCCTACATCTTCGAGTGTTTTCCCCACACTTTCTTCAAGGATTTTTGTTGTTTCATGCCTTAGATTTAAATCTTTAATCCATCTTGAGTCAATTTTTGTAAGTGATAAGATGTGTGGGTCCAGTTTCAGTCTTTTACATGTGGTTATCCAGTTCTCTCAACACCATTTGTTGAATAGGGATTTTTTTCCCCAGTGTATGTTCTTGTTGGTTTTCAAAGATCGGGAGGGTGTAAGAGGTTAGTTTCATCTCATGGTTTTCTATTTGATTTTCTATTCTCATGGTTTTTATTTTCAAATGTCAAAGTCTCCAATTTTGTGCCACTATAATGTTGTTCTGATCACTATGGTCTAGTATAGCCAAAAGTCTGGTCGGGTGATACCCCTGGGTTTGTTATTATTACTAAGAATTGCCTTAGCTATACAGGGTTTATTCAGATTCCATACAAAATGAAGAATTATTTTTACCAAATTTTGAAAGGATGATGATGGTATTTTAACAAGGATTGCATTGAACCTGTAGATTGCTTTGGAAAGTATAGACATTTTAACAGTGTTGATTCTTCCCAACCATGAGCATGGTACGTTTTTCCATTTGTTAATATCTATTCGTATTTCTTTTCTTAAGGTTTCATAATTTCCTTTATAGAGGTCCTTCACCTCTTTTGTTAGGTATACTCATAGGTATTCCATTTTATTTGAAACTATTCTGAGGGGAATTGTGTCTTTGATTAGCTTCTCATCTTGGATGTTATTAGCATATACAAAGGCTACTGATTTGTGGACATTGATTTTATATCCTGAGAAACTGCTATATTTTTTATTACTTCTAGCAGTGTTGTGCTTGAGTCTTTGGGGTTCAATAAGTATAAGATTATATTGTTGGGAAAGAAGGAGAGTTTGACCTTCTCTGCATCCATTTTTATGCCCTTCTTTCCTTCTCTTGCTCAACTGTACTGGCTAGAACTTCCATCACTATGTGAATAGTAGTGGTGATAGAGAACAATCTTGTCTGGTTCCAGTTCTAAGAGGAAAAACTTTCAGTTTTACTCCATTTAATATAATATTAGCTGTGGGTTTATCATAGATTGCTTTGATCAGATTCAGAAATGTGCCACTTATGCCTATATTCTTAAGCGTTCTAATTAGAAAAGGATGCTAAATTTTGTTGAATGCTTCTTCTGCATCTATTGAGAGGATCATATGGGTCTTTGTTTTTGTTGTCGATATGGCAAATTACATTTATGGACTTGCACATGATGAACCAGCCTTGCTTCTCTGGGATGAAACCTACTTGATCATGATGAATGATTTTTTTTAATGTGTGGCTGTAATATATTGGCTAGGATTTTATAGAGAATTTTTTCATCTATATTCATGAGTGAAATAGGTCAGAAATTCTAATTTTTAGTTGGGTCTTTTCCTGATTTCGATATCAGGATAATGTTTGCTTCATAGAATGTGTTGGGAAAGATTCCTTCCAATTTTTTTTGAATGGTCTCTGAGGTATGGGTATAAGTTCTTCTTTCAATGTTTGATAACATTCTGGTATGAAGTTGTTTGGCCCAGGGCATTTTTTAGTTGGGAGATTTTTTTATTGTTTCTTCCATCTCAGTTCAGTTCTCAAAATCAGTCTGTTCAAGAGATCTATTTCTTTTTGATTAACTCTAGGGAGAGGGTGTGATTTCAGGTATAGTTCCATTTTCTCCACATTGTCAAATTTCTGGGCATAGACTGTCTTGTTCTCAGAGATCATCTCTTGTATCTCAAGCATCTGTTGTCATGTCACTTTTATCATTTCTGACTGGGGTTATTGGAGATTTCACTTTTCTGTTTCTAGTTAATCTGGCCAAAGGTTTATCTATTTTATTTACTTTTTTGAAAAAACAACTTTTTGTTTCATTAGTTTTCTGAATGGTTCTTTTGTTTTCAATTTCATTCCTGTATGATTTAATTTGGTTATTTCTTTTCTTCTGCTAGGTTTGGGATTAGATTTTTCTTATTTTTCCAATTCCAAAAATGATTCTTGAATTTCTTGATGCATTCCCTTTCTGCTTTTCAAATGTAGATATCTAATGTGATTAACTTACCTCTTAAGTCTGCTTTTGCTGTTTTCCACAGGTTTTGGTAACTTGTATCTTCATTGTTATGTTGGAGGAATTTAACAAGTTTCTCTTTTGTCTCTTCCTGAACCCAACTATATTGAGCATAAAGTTGTTTAATTTTCAAGTCTTTGTGTAGGGATGAACATTTTTGCTGGAGTTGAGTTTTACCTTTATTGCCTTGTGGTCTGAGAAGAGGTTTGATTGAAGTTTGATTTGTATCCTAGGAAGTGGTTGATTTTGGAGTACATATCATGGGCTGACAAAAAAAATGTATATTACTTAGCTTTGGGATGGTGTATTCTGCATATGTCTATTAATCCCATTTGTTCTTGGGTCACATTTAAGTCCTTTGCATCTTTGCTTACTTTCTGTTTTAGAGGATATGCTCAGTTTTGTAAGAGGGATGTTAAAGTACCCAACTATTACGGTGTTATGGGATATAATACTGCTCAGGCCCATCAAGGTCTGTTTCATAAATCTGGGAGCACTTAAGTTGGGTGCATAAACATTTAAAATTGAAATGTCTTCTTGTATTGTTCCTTTGACCAGTATAAAGTATTCATCTTTATCTTTCTTAAAATTAGTTGCTTTTAAATCCACTTTTATCTGAAAATAAGTGTGAAACCCCTGCTTTCTTTGGATTTCCATTTGCTTGAAAACTGTTTTACATCCCTTAACCCTAAGTCTTTATTTGTTCTTCAAGGCTAGGTGTATCTCCTGGAGACTTTTTATCTAATCAGCCAGCCTATGCCTCTTTAGTAGTGAATTCAGTCCATTGACATTTTGAAGAGAATGGATAAGTGAGGTGGAATGCTATTCATCTTATTTTGTGAATGTCCGTTGTGTAGTTTTTTCCTTTGTGCCATTTGGATACTAAGTGTTGACCTTTAGCTTCTGGATGTTTACTTTTCTGATGGTCAATTGTGATGTTCAGTATTGACAATATGTCTAAGTATTTCCGGTAAAGCTGCTCTTGTTGTTGCAAATTTCCTTGGTGCTTGTATATCTGCAAAGAGTTGATTTCTCCATCAATTTTGAAGCTTAGTTTAGCAGGATATAGAATTCTGGGCTGAATTTTTTGTTGTTGTTTAAGAATACTGAAGGTGGATGGCCATGCTCTTCTGGCTTGGAAGATTTAAGTCGAAAAGTCTGCTTGTATCCTATTGGCTCTGCCCTGGTAGGTCAGATGGAGCTTACACCTGCTGCTTGCAGAATTTTTTTCTTTCATCTGGACATCAGACAGGTTCATTCCATTATGTCTTGGAGAAGTTCTGCTTGAGTTGACCTAGGATTCAAAATCCATCTGAAAGGACTGTGTTGGGTTCTTTAGTAAAATTTGAGTTTTCATTTATGATAGTCTCCAGTATTGCTTCCGTTCCTATGGGACAAACGTCTTGCCCTTTAGGATTCCATATAATATGTATGTTTGAGCACTTCCTGGAGTCTCATAGTTCTCCAAGCACCTATTCTGCTTTCTTTCTCTTCTGCATCTTTAACTGCCTGGATGAACTCAAAATTTTATCCTTTATCCCTGAGGTTCTTTATTTACATGGTCTAACCTATATTTGATACTTTCTATTGCATCTTTACATTCCATCATTGTCTCCTTCATTTCCTTAAGCTCCACCATACCTTTTCTATATTCTACATTTCTCTCATCTGACTTTTGGTTCTGTCTTTCCATTTTCTCCTCCACTCCTTTTATCGTCTCCATCGTCTACATTTTAAATTCCATTTCTGTCAAGTTCATTAATTCTTGATGGGTGGAGTCTTCCACAATAGCTGCCTCATGGTCCCTTGGGGGAGTTCCTTTATTTTGTTTGTTCATGTTGCCTGAATTTTTCTGTTGGTTCCTCCTCATGTTTCTTTCTTCTTATTCACCTCCTTGTTTTCCTTTTTTCCTTCTCACTGCCTCCTTTGCTTCAAACAGAAGTCCTTGCTCTTGATGACAGTATGTTGCAATATGTTGTCAGGACACCAGGTGGCACTGCAGTTTTTTTGGTGACAGAGAGCACAGCTCGCAAACTCTATGGTCTATATTCCAAACTTAGTTGCCCTTGGTGGTGATCATCTGATTGTTTCCTCAGCATTCAGACCCTGCCAGGTTGGGATCTTAAAGCTCACAAGAATCCTTTAGGGGCAGGTCTCACGTGAGCCCCTGACACCAGTTCCTGTGGGGTGTGGGAATCCCTCAGCCTGTCCCAAGAGTGGAGTTCTGATCCTGGGAGGCAGAATTAAGATGGCTATGCTTTATTACCTTGCTAAGACCTTCTTACAACCTTCCCACAACAGAAGCCCTCTAGCCTCTGAGACCTTCTCAGTATGGCCGCCTTGCCAACCACCAAACCTATGGCAAGTCTACTCCAGCTGGTATTCAAATCTGGTTGCTGTATGCTGTTTGAGTCCGCCCACTCTTCCAAGCTTTCCACTCAATGTGCAACTTCCTCCAACAATTGAAAGCTTCAATAAGACTTCTTCCCATCCCAGACCACTGCAGGGGCCAGGCAATCCCAGCCAATTGCAAACACTTGCCTAATCGATCAGATTTTCACAGCTCCAGATCATACGCTATATCCAGCTCACCACCTCCTCACTGTGTTCCTGAGCTATGACTGGGTAAATTCCCTGCACCATGTATGGCTGGGGTCTCTCTTTTTCCCCAGTCATTCCAGGAAGACTCCGCTGAATGAGCCCTCTTGTCCACTATCTTGCTGCAAATATATTTTAGATGAGATCATAACATGCATCACAGTGCTTTTAAATACATGAATATCATGTTACCCAGTAAGTAGGTGAGTATGAGGGTCTTTAGAGCAATTTAGAAACTAATTATGTATTTAAGATCCCTTTCCCCATATGAATATTATTATTTTGTGGACGGTCTAAAAAATCCAAATCAGAAATGCTCATTTTAACCTGAAGTTATGTGATACATTGTTCTTTTTTCTAACTCATGAAGTCATCAGTGGGATCATACCATGCTGTCTGAATGCTGGAAGGTCATGATGTATAGATGTTGATGAGCATCTGTAAGGTTTTCTTCCTCAGTAAGGAGGGAGATGGAAGTCAAGTGTTAAAAGTCTAGGAAGCTCTCATTTCTTGCCCCTATAAAGTGTGACACACACCAAGGCCCCACCCCCCTCCCTTCATCCCTCTTTACCTAACAATTGCAATCAGTGTAACCTGGCTTATTGTACCCTCAATGAATCACCAACAATAAAAAAAAAAAGTGTAGGAAGCTCTTTCATAAATCACAATACCACATTAAAGTATAAAACTAATCATATCAACTAAATTTATGTTTCGTGGAAGAAGCTGTTAAAGAAAATTCCATAAAACTGTAATTACTTTTTCCCAGTTCATATTGTTTTATTGGTGAGACTGTATTGCCATGATTTTACTTATTTACCTTTCAGAGTCTTGGGCATCATCGTGTGGAGCCAGGAGCCAGTATCTTTGTTATGACACATGCTGAACACGGGTTAGTTACTCACACGTTCTTCCAGAATATTTGCCATATTGACCAAATGGAGCGAGAACACATGCTTAAGGCAGTTAATTCATCTTTAACATTATTTCTATATACAGTTCTCAGCATATATAAATAACACCAGCATAGATTATTTTGAATTCTAGGAAATTATATTTACTTTTTCCTAAAATTTATAAAGAGATATTTTTAGATGTTATGTTTCATTTATTATAAAGATTATGTTTTTTTAATATTTCCTATATGATATCACTTTTTTAAAAAATAAAGTAATTGTGTGTCCTAAATAGATAAATATTGTTGCTATATTTTGTTTAGTAGGACCTAGAAATGAGACTCATAAGAGCTATATATTTTCTTTTTTTTTATTGGTATACCTGGTTTATTGGGAAAAATGCATAAGGAAAAATTCAATTGTGTATTCCACAACTTACAAAATAGTAATTTGATATATAAAATGAGTTAGTTTTCATTATGTAAGTATAAATGTTAAAAAAAATTACACAAATCATATATATGTCATTCAGAGAAACTCACATCCCTGAATTTTCCTGTTGCATGTTTTACAAAAGACATTTTATATCTGTTTACCCAGGAAGACCAGGCATTTTTTTTTCGAGATAGAGTCTCACTATGTCACCCTCAGTAGAGTGCTGTGGCATCACAGCTTACTGCAACCTCCAACTCTTGGGCTTAAGCAATTCTCTTGCTTCAGTCTCCCACGTAGCTGAGACTGGAAGACCAGGTTTTTAATTACATGTAGTTTCTGCTTATAGCTGCCATCTATCAGAAGTGGTGTCTACATGATGAGGGCCCAGTTAAACCTGATATTTCAACAAATCAAGCCACTTCTTCAGACGGTTTTAATGGCACTTCAGTGATAGGAATGGCTGTCCTAATGCTTTACTATACAATCTAATCAGAGCTATCAGTCATGATGTATTACACCCCGTCCATCTTTCAATCAAGTCAATGCTAGTTCTGCACATATAGACACAAAACAGTACAGATCTATTAATAACAGCATTTGCCCACACCTTAACCCCATAAAGAAATTTGAAAGAGAAAATTTCATCTTAACATTTCACCATTACAAAGGCCTTACTATTGCCACAGGCTTTGACTATGAAACAATACTTTCCTAGATGACATATCAGAACAACATGAAGCTTAGTAAAAACATAATTATTCAGAATATTAACTATAATTATCACCAATTGATATGCATTTAGGAAACTATTTTGCTTCTTTAAATAGTGAAAGGCTTAAACACACACTTTTTTTGCAGTTCTTTTAGAATGTTTGGTCACTGACACTTTTTACCAATTACATCAGTCTTCTTCTTACCCCTACTACACCCAGTCCATTCTATGTGGAAATGAACAGAAACTTGATCAGATTATTAAATCTTGGAACACTTCCCATTTTCCCCTTATCAAATGGTAAGTTTCGTGTTCGTATTCTCTTACAAGTGCAATATAAATGTTATGGAGAGGGCGGCGCCTGTGGCTTAAGGAGTAGGGCGCCGGTCCCATATGCCAGAGGTGGCGGGTTCAAACCTAGCTCCGGCCAAAAACCAAAAAAATAAAAATAAATGTTATGGAGAGATATAAAGAAATGTCAGCATAGCACGAGTAGTTAGTGAAAAGAAATATCTCGTTTAACTCCACACATATATAAAATGTGAATGTGAAAATGTAACACTAATTAACATTTTCTCCTAAATTATTTTAGCGTTTCTGACTATTTACTTTTATGAACACTGCCAAAACATAGATACAAAGTAGGCTGGAGGAAACAGTTTCGTTCTCTGGAAACCATTTGACAGCGATGATTTTCTTCTGCTCTGGCTCCCATGTTAGGCGGGTGGGTAGAAGTACCTGGGCTTGGCGTTGCCCAGAAAGTCGTCTTGGTAGTTGGGGAGGCAGCAAAAGAAGAAGGAGCAACCGATCAGGATAATGGTGGCTGCCCACCCAAAGCCGTAGGCTCAGTTATAGATGTAGGTGACAGCGGGGTTGGCGTGAAGGTTAAAGGTCTGCATGTACTTCACAGGGTAAATTATCAGTGAGATGATCTGGAACACAGCAGCCAGGGCCAGCAGGCCTCCGATCACTCTCAGGAAGACAAGCATCTGGGGTCCACAGACGGCAAAGAAGGACAAGATGAAGCAGATCACCAGGATGATAAAGCCACAGAAGAGCGTGGCGGCGGCTGCTCTTCCCGATGCGAAGTCCATCAGGCTCTGGCAGCCATTGTCGTAGGACCCGCTGCCGCCGCCCTCGTGGAAGCATCTCCACCACAGCGAGGACGTCTGGATGTGGTCGCTGGATTGCAGCCAGCCGCGGCCAGACAGCGCGATGATGTCGAAGGCGATGGCGCTGAGCAGGAGCAGCGGCAGGATCCACCTGCAGCGCTCGCAGGCCAGGCCGCAGCGCAGCATGTCAACTGTGGCGGCGCGGAGCCGAGGAGCGCGCTGGGCACCGGCGGCGCGGAGAGTCAGAGCTATATATTTTCAAAAGGCCCACTTCATAACTACCTTGCCTGTTGTGCACTGCAATTGATGTTGTACTCACATGAAGCCAGTAACCTATTGTTTATTATAGACCCATTTTGTCATTTTGATGGTACAGATTCCAAGTATGGCAATCTTTTCTCTCTCTGCTTCACTGGCTACGTGACTTCCCTCGGCTAAGACCATATTCAAACATACGCTTGAATTTCATAAGTTATGACAGCCTGAGGACTGAATGGGAATCCTATTAGCTGACCTAGGAGATTAGGGAATGATAAATCCTGATGAGCACTCACCGTGCATAGCTTACTATATTAAACAGTTTTCTCTTTAACATACTCAGAAAAAATTCAAGTAAACATAATTTAAATGCATTAAATCATATTGATAAATTGATTGAACATAAAAGCTTTTTCTTATAAAACCACACATACTCTACCCCAATAATTGTACCATCTGCTTAAACTCACTGCATAAATCTTAAAACGACTCGGCGAGACATCTTGGGATCAATCAGCTATTTACTGTAGGGAAGAAGGAAACATCACAGATGATTTTTAGAAATATTATACACATGATTATGCTCAAGGCCAATAGCAATAAGATGAGCTGAACAATAACTGTTAGAAGACAAGGGGGCAGAAGAAAAAAATGTAAGTGGAAGAAATTTAAGAGTATAAATCAAGTAAACCTTAACAAAGAGTACATTTTGATCAAAAGGGATAAATTTTCAGTTATCAGATGAATTAAGTTCTGAGTATCTAACATTCAGCATTAGGCCTATAGTTAATTATACGGTATTTTTTACTTGAAATTTGTTAAAACAACATATTTTAAGTGACCTTAGAACACAAAGGCAACACACAGAAAAAATCAGAATTAGGGGAGGTGATGGATGTGCTAATTAATTTGACTGTGGTACTCAGTGCACCATATGAATGCATATCATGTCATCACATTGTATACCTTCTATACATTTTTATTTGTCAAATATTCCAAAATACAAGAATTCAATCCTGAATATCATGGATTATGAAATTCTTCTGTTTGGCTTAACCTCTCTTCTACATTCCATACTTGTGTATCTAATGACCAAGAAGAAATTACTACTTGGACATCTAATGAATATTTCAGACCCCATATATGCAAAACTAGCCACTGTCTTTCCACCACAAAGTTGTTCCTCCTGCCCTCCACTTCTCAGAATATGGAAGCTCCTCTTTCAGCGAATAAGAATCTACACCCTAGAAACACCTTTGGCTCATCTAATCCATCCCATTAAGAAGTAATTCAGGTCGACTTTTAAACAAAAGTTTTATTGTTTAAAACTTTTCAATGCCTTTTCCACATTACTAGAAAAAAAAAAAAAAAAAAAAAAAAAGACAGAGATCTTCCAGGTCCGCTCCACGTCATCTGCTCCGGCCCCTCTCTGTGGACAATCCCACCACACGTGGACAGGAAGTTGCTTTTTCTCAACCACATTATTTCATCTCCCTGTTTATTTTTCTTTCTCTCCACCTTGAACACTTTGCCTCCAGATACTGATATACCAATGTTCACTCTTTGGCCTCCAGTCCAGCCCTCAGTCTCTTATGTTAATCACGTCTTTACTCAAAAGCCTTTTCTGGTTATCCTAACTCAATTTGCTGCTCCTTATTCAAATTTTCTAGCTACCTTTCAAGATTTATTTTTCTTCTTAGCACCTATCACTATCAAACATACTTTATGTTTTATTTACTTACCTTATGTATCGCCTCTCTTCTCACTAGAAGGTGAAGTACACAAGAGAAAAGCATGTTTTTGTTGTTGTTTTAACCTTGTGTTTGATGCTGGATACCATCCCTGGTACCTGGAACAGTATTTCTCATAGTAGAGTAGTCTATGAATATTTGTTGGATGAATGCTTAAAGAATACTCTTTCTTCCTGGGACAGCTCCCACTCATCTGCCTCAGTTACTTAGAAAGAGACCCCTGTTCTCAGACATACACGTTCACCCTAGTTTTGTAGGACTCCTAAGTTTTCAAAGGGCCTATAAAAATGTTTAAGTCATAAATTACATTCCTGCATTAACACTGTGGAAAGAAATCTGCAATGTCAAATTGATAAATATTTAAATAAGTGCCTACAAGGAACCACAGCAACTCAAATTACATCATTGTATATACTTACAATGAAGAAGTTTAAATCACAGGAATGAAATAAATAATCTTAGCAAGTCTCAAATTGTAAAAATTATAAAACATCCTTTAATTATCTTTTTCATAAAGCAAGCAAAATGTTAATGTTGTATGATGGTTAATTTCGTGTGTCAACTTGACTAGGCTAAGAGACACCCAGACATAACGGGGGTGTTTCTGGAAGAGAAGAGGATTTGAATCGGTACACTCAGTAAAGAAGATTGGCCCTTACCAACGTTGGCAGGCACCGTTTAACCGTTATGGCCCACAGAAAGAAAGGCTGAGCTGGGACGTGCATCTTATGCTCCTCTTGGACATCAAGTCCCCTGGTTCTTGGCCTTTAGATTCAGACAGAATTACACCACCAGCTTTCCTGGTTCTCCAACTTGCAGAAAGCAGACGTTTGGACTTCTTGGCCTCTATAATCATGTGAACCAATTCATGAAATACATCTCATTTTTATACACATATAATATTTATATACACACATACATATATACACATATATACATATTTACATATGCATTAAAGTTTCCCCTCATTAAAATGAGGGTCTCTATTTGCTGTCCCGATGTTTTCCATGCCTCCAAATTCTTAGCACAGTCCAATGCATGTCAACCATTTCCTTCTTATTTTTCACTCTAATAATAATGTGCTTCTTACTGTTTCCTGCATATGCTGATCCTCAGCCCTTCTTGGTCAGCTGACTCATTGTCCTCCAGTCCAGCCCTTAGTTCATAGAACAAACTTAGTGCCCCTAAATATGCTATCGTCATAGAATCCTCATCTCAGCCTACACACCACACATGCTGTATTTTACCTCAATTTCCAAATTCATCCCCTAACACTGTCCTTCAGATATTCTATGCTCTGTGCCCCAGTTTTCCTTCTGTAGTCTAACTAATTACAGCAGGAGAAACTTGGCCTTTTCTGGGGTTTCCTCCTAGAATGCCTTGTCCCTGGATCAGATCTTGGAACGACTGATTGTTAAGGCTGTTGGATAAATGGGCCCGTAGTAGGGCAGTCTTTTCTGATGGCCTAATTTAATGTATATTTTCCAGCTTCTTCTCTGGGTGTAACAATATTTTATTCACAGTACTTATTACTCTCGGATGGAACCTTTTCTGTTTTGTTTCTTTGCTCCCTACATACCTTCTTTAACCCCTATATAAAGTATAATCACTACAAATTAGAGATGCTCCTGTTTACTATGTCCAGTCCCTGTCACAAGACCTGGCACCTAATGGGTGATGACAAGCCTTCTGAACGGTTGGGGATGTACTGCTGGTACACGGCGGGTTCACAGGGGCTTTTTGGGAACTGATCGGTACACTCTTTCAGAGCAGAAGTCTATGCCTTACTCCTCTCTATAGCTCTGATATCTGGCCTAGGGTAAATTACAATCAGCAGTTAATGATCTCTGTTTTGGGCAAAATATGAAGTATAGACAAATTTTCTGACCTAATACGTTTAACAGACAGAGGGAAGAGAAAGAAGAAGGTAAGCTCTCCAAGCCATGTCCATTTCTCCAATCATTTCATTATTAGCAGTTGTGTCAGGGGAAAGTCCGCAGTGCAGAGAGGCAGGAAAGCAGGTGCCTCAAACTGTCAAGGGTGTGTGTGTCTGTGTGTATAGAGAGAAATGAACACAGTCCTCATGCTTAGAGAATTTCACAATAGTTATTGAAATGAATACCCTAAAGTGTTATAAAATTAGTGTTTGAAATTTTTGTTTTAATGAATGTAACTTTTTCCCTTCATCTTCCTTTTATATTTTCTTTCTCCAACCCCACTTTCAATTTGATCCTCATCTTGGCAGAATCAGAGGCAATGAACAAGCAGTCACTTTGAATGTCTAAGTTACTCTCTTCGAGTGAGCTAAGCACTTAAAGAGATAATATTAACTTTCAGGCCACTTGGGTACTATTCAGCGTAATGGTTTATAACACTAAATAATGTATAACATAACTGGAGAATGCCTTAGGCAGGCTCATTGTGTAGTAAACATAATAAAACAATCTCTTTTTAGTATCAATTGGAAGTACATTATTTCCCCCATCATTAAGACATAGCAAATGAAGACAAAGATCACATCATTTGCATATTTCATATAGCTATGGTATATTTCACCTCATTTAGATTTTAATCACTCGGATGCTTCTTTATCAATTTTTTATTTATTAGCACCTTTAAAGGTATGAGGATTTGTTTGGTTCATCACTTTTATGGTGGATCCCATTTTAGCAACTCAGTGTTATAGTAAACAGCTATTCCTTTCATTAAAAAATAAAAAAAGTGTTTTATCAGAGAAGGCAAGTTAGACCGAGTATGTTTGATTATGAGAGAATCTGATTCTCTTGACCTTATTTTTAACAAGGTACTTTGGTTATTTGTTATCTCTTTCTTGTCAAGAGAGTCACTTCTCTGCCTCTGTCCTCTCAGCTCAGAACCAAGCAAGCCATCTTTGGCTTATCCTTCCCTGAAGGAAATAAATGAAATAATCAGACTGAATTGGAATAATGTTTTAATATTACCAAACAGTGCTAAAATTACTAGCAGGATATAAGATTCTTGCCCCTGCAACCTCCTCTAACCCTTCAACTGCTTTCTTGAATTGTTTCTTTGCCTTTAACTCTGAGAACTAGATATCTTTGTTGAATCCTTCCCAGAATTTAACTGAAGACTTTAATTAAACGATGATCCTTGGCTCAATGTTTTAGTTTGTCCTTATTTTCTGATTTGTTCCTGGTAAAAGTCTACATTATCTATCTCAACTGAGAAGCTTAAGTCAGAGAAGAGAAGTAACAAGGACAAAGAGCTTGTCCCTAATGTACATGAGGGTGACCAAAGCCTTGCTTTCTTATTTTGCTAATTTTTGGAGGTACAAGGCTAGAAAATATTCCTGGGAGAAACTCAGGTCATTAAAAAAAGAAATCTGCCAGACGTGGTGGCTCACGCCTGTAATCCTAACACTCAGGGTGGACTGCCTGAGCTCACAGAGTTCAGGACCAGCCTGAGCAAGAGTGAGACCCCATCTCTATTAAAAAAAAAAAAAAAAAAAAAAACAGAGAAACTTGCTGGGCATGGTGGCTCAAGCCTATAGTCCCAGCTTCTGTGGAGGCTGAGTCAAGAGGATTGCTCAAGCCCAAGGGTCTGAGGTTGCTGTGAGCTATGAACATGCCATGGCTCTCTATCCAGGTGACACAGTGAGACTCCAGCTCAAAAAAAAAAAAAAAAAGTGAGAAGTTTATTAAAATACTAGTGGAGGGACCGTGATTTCAGAAATATTATGATCTACTTAATTAAAAAATACTCAGAAAGAGCTTAACTAAATAATGATATTTAATGTCCCACATACTGCGCCACATCTACCTGTCTCACTAGAGTCTCTCAGCTTCTGCCCCAATTCAACTGTACTTTTCATTCACACTGGATTGTTGACCCTGGCTCTCTGACACCTCACCGTCTACTCCCCGTCCATCTGTCATGTCCACTAAGTGCAGCTTTTTTGACCAACATTTCCTCCTACTTTGGGAAGCTTGCCAGCTTCCAAGGAGACAGCTCTTTCTCTCTTCAACTGAAGAGAAAATGATGGGTCGCCCTAGAGGGCTCTGAACTCGCTGGTGGAACCAGCAAATCAGATTGCTTTTTTTGACACAAGAACTGCATCCAGAATTCTTTGGCATTGCATGGTCATTGGAGCATGTACTTATGTATGTAAGTTCTTACCAAACAAATACATACGCTGAGTATGAAGAGAGAAAACAGTTCAGCAAGAAGGGCCAGCCTGAGTCAGCTTTCAACATTGCACACTGCACTTCACAAAATAGCCAGAAATGCCGCAGCAGCAGCTCGTGTTTTATTTTACCAGAGGCACAAACAGGTCCTCTTCAAACTGTTACAGCCCCCGAGTTAAAGCTTCATGACTTGCGATAGCTTTAGGTAAACATCTGCTAATCGCTGTATTTATGCTGACTTGAATGTCATCGTTTGTATGATACCAACTTGTTAATGAGCTAGACATTTTAGTTGCTGTGTGCGTCCCCTGTTTTATTGTATTACGCAAAAATATGCATCTCAATAGCTGTGATTAAGGATAAAATATTAATGAATTGTCTTTTATATGCTTTTCTCTGGTTTGGATTAATATTATCAGAGTTTCCTAGCTCTTACAAACCTACGACCTCATTTAAATCATTCACGATTTTAATAAGCAGAAAGATGTTCTAAATAAAACAAAATTAGACGTAACTGCTGACTAAAAGTTCATATAGAACAATCAACATAAAAGGGTAGTCTGGATTTATGTACCAATGAATAAAACTCGAAGAGATTATATAAATATAATTTATTGTTTAGTTTCATTCACTATAGCAAAAACTTTGGAAGTAAAACAAAAATAATACAAAGCCACATATCATCCAGAAACCCCTTCACTTTAGGTTTCTAAAATTGTATAAAATTATTACGGTTTTCAAAATTTTTGTTCAATCAGTAGTATATTCATTTAATGAATCATTTCTGTAGTCATTGATTCATTGACTAAGTCATAAATTTCCTAATTGTTCAAGAAACTATGGAGAATATAAAGATAAATTAGATGTGAATTTTCTCTTCAAGGATTACATAGTGAAAGTGATATTTTTATATATAAATATATCTTATACATATATGAACCTATAATTTGAGATAGGATTAGGTCATTGCCTGAAGAGAAGTAAAATTAAAATGCCATGGGACCCCATAAAGAAGACAGAACTTCCAGCTAGTGAGAGAGGAGATTTTATAGGAATGCAAAATTTTAAAGCCATCGCAGAGAAGCACACACAGCTCAGAAATAGATCACAGTATATTCTGGAATGAATGGATCACTAAGGAGAGATTTTAATTCATTTGAAAAGCATGGTCTAATTTAGTAAATGTGTTTTACAATTGACGATCCATTAAAAGAAAATACATTGGATCCCTGTCACACCCAATACCAGTTGATTAAAGATGCAACTATAAAACAATAAAAACCTTAGAAGACAATTTGAGAGATAATAAATAATAATATAAGGGATAACAACGATAAGAATAATGCAGATTATAAAAGGACTATTATATATTAGACATGGAAAGATTTCAAAATTAATACCAAGAGCTGACATCAAGGTAGGAAAATGGGCCAGAGAATAAGAATAGACAATTGACAGAGCAAATGAAAATCGCAGTAAATACATGGAAATATGATGAACCACCCAAGGGTGTGAGGAATCGCAAAGATATCCTAATCATAGATAGCCTTCTTTCCCCAACAGACAGGTATATGTTCAAAAGTGTGGTAATAATGTTTAATATCCCACATGTAATAGAGGATTTTAATGCACTGCTCAAAGAAATGACCATCACAAAACTTTTAGAAAGCAACGTGAACTTGTGGTCAAATTAAAAAGACACATACTACAATGTAATCTGTTTGTCTGTCTACTCAGACTGTGTCCCCTAAAGAAGGGAATATGATCTTCTTCATGTCCATATTCCTAAAAGCTAGCCAACATCCAATATACACTTGGTATACCTGTTTCTTGTTTGGTTGCTGACTCTACCATGACTTTGGGTGGTTCTTTTTTTTTTTTTTTGAAGACAGTTTCACTTTGTTGCTATTGGTAGAATGTCATGGACAGCTGACAGCAACCTCAAACTCTTGGGCTTAAGCTATTCTCTTGCTTCAGCCTCCCAAGTAGCTGGGACTACAGGCGCCCGCCACAATGCCTGGCTATTTTTATTATTTTTTTAAATTTCAAATTTAGTTTAAATTTATGAGGAACAATGACAGGATTACAGACAATAGTTTTATAGATTATTGATATTCTATAACAAGAATAACGATAAATATGTGGCCATTGATTTTACAACTTCACAGTAATTTTCAACAATCATTCCTTAAGTTCCTATTCTTCACATGCAAAATATGCTACAACCAAACACAAATAGCACAATGTGTACAGTAAGCAGATTATTTAACAGCAATTAAGTTCTAAAGAGTCTACCAAAAATAATCGGAAAAATTCATTGAAAGTTGTCCTTAAGATTCTATTTACATTGTCATGAAGTGAAACCAACCAATATGTGGAAATTGACCATGAATTCAGACCAAAAAAATTCTGTCATAGAAGATTCAAGTCATGGCTGCATTTTCAGTGTAAGCCACCACTAAAGGTTTTTCTGACAAATGCAGAGACATACTCATTCCTCCATATTGAGGTCACTCATGATTGTCAATAATACAGTAAAACCTTATTATACAAGTTTGTTATTCAACTGTGTCTGCTTTAATCAATCAAAATCATGTTTAGTCTGGAAAGTACATCAGTATACTTGCGTAGAAATGAGAAGAAAGGATTAATGTTACCCACGTAACATCCTATTCCAATCTCTTGTCACGGGTCATACTGCCCTCGAAGGTAGAGATAATCCACCTTACTAAGTTCCATGTGCACTGTCGAGCCCAACCAAACTCATATGTAGGTACTGACTCTACCATTTAACAAATAGCATTACTTTAGGTAACTCTCACCAACCCTGTAAACTAGAGTCATTGTTGACACCATATGGGTGAAAGCAATGAATGCTGCCTCTAGCACTTAATAGGTTCTTAGAGTTTTAATGTCTCATTTTCCATCTAAAACAGCACTGCCTATTTTTTGGTTTTGTTGCTTGGGAGGGTTTTTTATTGTTTGTTGCCCAACATGTTTACCAAATTTGTATCCAGATGACTTTGGACTGATTCAAGCAAGAAGACTTGTCATGATGACTTTCAGATGAAACCCATAGGTTCCCTAGGCAACTCTCCAAGAGGCTTCTCAAGCCGTGTGGGCAGTGAGAGCAGCTACGGAGTAAATGGATAAATAATCCGAGGGACCACTTTGAAAATGAACTTTATGGACACCCTGTGTTCTCTTATTGGATGAAAGAACTTCATAGCCATCCCTTACGTGCTGCCTGATTTAATCTTCAGGATCATATTTTGTTTCAATAAATTTTGTTTTAAAATGTGAAAAAAAAGAAAAAGACACATAGTAATGTTTCCATTCACATAGAAGAAAAATCACTACTTTGTACCAAGAAGTTCACTGGTGCTCCATTTTGGTAGCAAAACTATGAAAGAGAAATGAATGTTTGTTAATAGAGAAATGGTGAAGTAATTATGGTGTATTTTTGCTGTGAAAGATTATGAATTTATTTTAAAAATGAGGTAAATCTCCATCAGCTGATAAGGAGGGCTGTCCAGGAGCTATTAAGTTAGGAAAAACAAGATGAGCAGAGCATAGAGAAAGTACTGTTATTTTTCAATCCAAACAAAAACTTGAAATCTATGTGTGTGTTTGTGTGTGTCTGTGTATAATTATATGAAATGAAAGAATAAGGAAAAATGCATATTAGGAAGTTAAAATGAAATCCTAGAATATGTGTGAAAAAGAAAATGGTGAGAAAGGGTAAGAAAATGTGGAAGGTAAAAGAAAAATAACGTTTAATATGTTTGGGCTGAACCTCGTTCAAGTACCTAGGTGAAAAACTAATAATTTATCAATAAAGGCAGTGAATCTAGGAGATATCCCAGTACAAATGGGGCTCACAGTGTGAGATCCACAGGAGAAGATCGACAGGTCTCTCTGCAGTAATCTCTTAGCCACACTGATGAAAGGTTATTACCAGTCCCCTAGGAAGGAAAAATTGAAAGCTGGTATCAGAATCTACACAGCCTGCATTTGTTTAGCTGCATGTAATGGGGCACAGTGAATTCTTCGCTATCTTTTTTTTATTCTAATGTAAAAGATTTATTAATATTCTATATAAAAGGAGAAAGGGCATTTTTTTTGTGATATAAAGTTGGCTTCCTTTGGTTCAAGGATAAGGATATGCCACAGAAAACAGAGACATTTCTGGAAAGACTCATTTGGAGCTTAATAGTGGAACAGAGTGGCTGGCTAAGCAGATGGGGTTTTCTCTTGTAGGCTATAGATTACTGTGGATGATATAAATTAGTAGAAAAGCTACAAGATCAATCGGATCAGGGTTAGGAAACTAAGAGTAGTATTAATCAATTGAGAATTTTAATTTTAAATAATATCTTGTTTTTATTGAAACTTTCAGTGGATTTTTTTTATTTTCAAAACACATAAAATTAGAAATTCTAACATAATAAATTACCATATATTTATTGCCTTAATTTGCTTGAGTTGCTGTAAGAAAAAAAGAAACTTGAGTGTATGGCTTAAACAACGTACATTTATTTCTCACTGTTCAGGAGGCTGGGAGGGCTCCCTTTCTCCGTGATCTCACAGTGGAGAGACGCTCAAAAAGCATTGGCCAGAGGAATCCCCTTCATGTAGTTTTTGTGTATTTTTTCCCATTGTAGTTTTTTTAAGTTTGTATGTTTTTCTATTTGCTTTCTGACACAATACACATCGCTGACTCATTTTGAGCATTTATTGACTTAGATCTGTAATCAGCCATTTTTCCAAGAAGCTGTTTCCTGTTTATCAGAAGTGGTATTAAGAAACCACAGCTTTTATCCCCATTGATTCTACTATGTCATCATTTCTAAGCTGCTTCAGTACACACAGCTAGATATATACATTGGAATGTATACATAAATATATATGCATATATATCCTACAAACTGAAAATAACTCACCCATTTGCTTTATCTTATTAGATGTAATAGATGTATAAATGCGATTGGACAAAAATCTCAAGACATTAATGCAGATATCGTGAACAATTTTTTTAAAATTTCTTTTTTATTTATTTCGTTTTTTTTAGAGACAAGAGTCTCACTTTAATGCCTTCATTAGAGTGCTGTGGCGTCACAGGTCACAGCAACCTCCAACTCCTGGGCTTAGGCGATTCTCTTGCCTCAGCCTCCCGAGTAGCTGGGACCATAGGCACCCACCACAATACCTGGCTATTTTTTTTGTTGCAGTTTGGCCGGGGCCAGGTTTGAACCCACCACCCTTGGTATATGGGGCCGGCGCCCTACCCACTGAGCCTCAGGTGCCACCCAACAAGATTTTTGGATGAAATTTATGACTTCTTTTTAGGATGAAAATACCTTTCAAGAAAAAAAGTCTAATTTAAAAAATCAACATACTACATGTAACACAAATGCCTTTATTGTTAATATGTCCTATTTTACCAAGAAATATAATTAATATGGCAATTGAATCAATATGCAACATCGTCAGTTATGCAAGCAGCATTTTAATTAAGAATGTGCCAATAGAGAACAGAAATGAAACCTGTAATGCATGAAAATTTGCTGAACACCCCACATACGTGTGCTGAGCACAGCTGACTCTGCCTTTGACAATAAAGTTCTCAAGAAGTGAGCCCAAGGGGAAAAAATACGTCCATTTCACATTGCCCTTTATGTGTGCTAATCTTGGTTTAGACCTTTGTTCTTAATTACCAGTTAGCTTTGCCCTTTACGTTTGCTCACTCAGGCTGAGGCAATGTGTCTGTTATTTGAAGACGGGATCCCAAACGCGGCCCTCGGTACTCTAATCTCGCTACTGGGGCTGGCAGTCGGTCTGCTCCTGCTTCTGCCCCTAAAGCCAGTTTCACTTCAGGGCTCTCGCCCCCACCCATCCAGCACTTGGCCCGCTTTGAAAACTGGTCCCAAAGTACCCACAGCATTTCAAATGTCAGGTGAGGTGGGAAATACTTTAAATTCTATTTCTATATTAAAAATATATAGATAACAGATACGCACCCATGGAAAGAGAGTGGGATGCTGGACAGTGAGGCGGGGGTGAGACGCGGAGAAGGAGGGGAAAATTAGTTAATGGGTTCAATGTGTGTTGTTTGGGTGACGGATACCCGGAAAGCCCTCTCTTACCTTTGCATAATCTATTCATGTAACAAAATTGCACACACACCCCATAAATTTGTGCAAGTAAAAAATAAAGACATAACAAACTGATGTCTCAGTAGTATTCACAGAAAAAGGGTTCATGTTTTAGCATCCCATCTTTCTGCCACTAGTTAATAGGAAAGATCTTAATCCAAACATAAGAACCGTGCAATAATTCATTTACTTGACCTTGGATTTGGTATTAAATAATGTAATAGATAACATCGGTATGATATTAACATGATGTCATAACACTGATAGGAATTTACAATACAGATAGTACAGTTTTGTCCCAGTTTTTAAAAAGAGAATAAATATATTGCAAACATTCATTAAACAAAATCACCAAACTACAGCAAGTATAGTACCTACAATTCTTCCTGATTTCTAAAGTTTTTTTAAGCCAATACTATCAGGAAAGTTGATGTTCTTTTTTTACACAATGATCTTCTCTTAAACAATTAAGCCCTGCCTTGATCTGAGAGTTTCATCTTTCAGAAATAGATTGCAAGTTCTTGGTCTCATCTTAGGTGGCATCTCATAGTACATTTGTGGTAAGTGATTGAAGGTGACAAATACCAAAATTTATGTGTAAGTTATGTAAAGTGTAATGAATGGCGTGCTGGCATATACAATGTTTTAAAAAATAGACTTTCTGTACATGGACATGTGTGATACAAATGAAAAGAACGAGGAGAAAGAAAAATATTAGTACAGACTGTAGGTGCTTAAGAAGCTTCAGACTTGGTCAACATATATGAATATTTCCCCATGTTAGTTGCATCTGTGATAGAACTATTATTCATTTTCCTACAGATGTACCATGTATTCATCAAATATTTTGATTGAGTTCCAGCTGTGTGCTAGGCACTAAATCCAGGGGACACAGCAGTGAACAAATAGCTGAAGATCCCTTACTAACAGAACCATAGGGGGCACTAATAATAAGCCTGATAAATCAGTTACACAGCTACACGGCAACAAATCCTACAGAGAAAAAGTGCAACAGAGCAAGGAGGACAGGGAGGACATGGCCATGTGACTCCACAGACATGGAGCTTAGTTATAGAGGGTCAGGAGGCACTTGAGGCAGTGCCCAGGGACCATACAACGCAGACACTGGAGGATCAGCATTCTTGGGAGAGAGAATGTCACATAAAGGACCTTAGGCTTGAGCTTGCCTACTCTGAGGAAGAATGAGACAATTATGCTAAGGGAAGAATCTGAAGAATGGAAAAACAAAAATCACAGGTACTGTCCAATACATCGGAACTATACACACACAGGTGCACAGAGGGAAGCAAGTCATTGGAAGTTGAGCAAAAGTGTAGGGGCGGGGAGGAGAGGAGGAACACAACCCACCTAACAGGTACGATGAACACTATTCAGGTGATGGACACGTTTATAGTCTTGATTTGAGCCATGTAACAAAAACATTGTGGTCCCTTAAAAAATTTTAAATTAAAAAAAATGGAATGAGGACACTAGTACAGCTAAAGGAATGTGAGAGCAGGGAAAGACGCTCAGAGAGGTAACAGCAGGTAGACTTTAGGAGGCTTTATGGGCTATTGTTTGGAATTTGACTCTTGTGCTGGATGGAAAAGAGTGATTTGGAGGGTTTGAAAGTAAGAAATGCAATTATGTGACTGAGGTTGGAATATAAGCACTCTAGCTACTGAATGAAAATTTGGCCTAGAGGAGCAAGAACAGCAAGAGGGGAACCAGTTAAGGTTGTTTGAATCCAGGTGAGAGTTGATGATATTTTCGTTCAGGGTGAATATAGTGGGGAAAGATTAGATTCCAGATGTGTTTTGAAGGGGGAGCCAACAAAATGTGTTGGTAGACTAGATAAGGGCATGAAGGAAAGATGAAAATCAAGGACGACTTGGAAATTTTTGGCCGGAGACACTGGAAGTTTGGAGTTAGTGTGAAGCAACTGTGCAAGGAAGTGCAGGGTAGACGTGTTAGGTCTGAGGTGGCTGTTGAACATCCAACTGGAGGAAGGATATAAGCAGTGAAATTTCAAGTCTAAACTGAAGGACAGGCCTGGAGCAGAGATTCAAGTTTAATTCATGATAGCAATTCAAACCAGGATTCTGGATAAAATAAATAAGGGCGTGAGTACAGCTTTAAAGAGAGGAAGTTCAAGAATTGAACCCAGACTGGGCTTTTCCTGTCATGTTTAAGTAGAATGAACACATAAGCAGGCGATTATAGTCTAGGAAGAAGAGCAAGGCAAAGAGAGAATTGTTGCTTGGCTCAATAACTACATTGCTGGGTGGAACTGAAGAACACATTATATTTGGAGCCTTGAGAATAAGTTGGGGGAAACTGCTGGTGGCTGGAGAGTGCCTCTTTATAAGCAAGGGGTGCAGGGGTGCTGCCCATGATGCGGTATAGGCCGTGTCTCTGGGAGTGAATGGGACAGATGAGATGAAAGGAGATGCACTTAGATGAATGGTTTACATATGAAGAACTGGGTATGTTTTGCATATTATAAGAAGCCTTGTTAAGAACGAAATTCTACAGTTTTAAGATACCAGAAAGTATTTGTTATCTGCCCCTTACAGATCTGACAGAAGAAGTATTTGGCATTACAGTAGTTCTCTAGATAACTTACGTTCATAAATGAAATGTTGAGGATCAGAAAAAGTACAAATACACTGTATGTGGTCTGTGGGCCTTTCCAAGCCTGGGAAAGAGATAGTGATTCTGCCACTTTCCCTAGAAGACTCTTTTCCAGCTACGCTAAGCCAGTCATGGGAAGACACAGTGTTTTAACAAGCACAGGCCTCTAAGTTAGAATAAGGTTCAAATCAAATGAAAAAATCATATGGTCTTTGTTTTTTTATTTTATTTATGTGGTGAATTACACTTATGGATTTATGTATGTTGTACCAACCTTGCATCCTGTGATAGAACCCACTTGATTATGGTGCATAACTTTTTAAATGTGTTTCTGTATTCTGCTTTCTAGGATCTTATTGAATATTTTTGCATCAATATTCATTAATGATATTGGCCTATAGTTTCCTTTTTTGTTGGGTCCTTTCCTGGTCTTAAAATCAGGATGATGTTTGCTTCATAGAACGTGTTGGGGAGGATTCCTTCCTTCTCTATGTTTTGGCACAGGTTATGTAATACATGAACTAATTCCTCTTTGAAGGTTTGGTAGAATTCTGGTGTGAAGCCATCTAGTCCAGGGCTTTTCTTTTCTGGGAGATTTAGTATTGTTGATGCAATTTCAGTGCTTGATATAGGTCTATTGAAAAGTTCTGATTTTTTTCTGGTTGAATTTAGGAAGGTGATACGTTTCCAGGTTTAGTCTATTTCTTCTACATTTTCAAATTTATGGGCATAGAGTTTTTTTCTAGTAATCATTGAGAATCTTTTGTATTTCTGTGGTATCCATTGTTAGTTCCCCTTTTTCATTTCTGATTAGGTTTTAGAGATCTTATTTTTCTGTTTCTGTTTAGTCTGGCCAAGGGTTTATCAATTTTATTAATCTTTTCAAAGAACCAACTTCTTGTTTTGCTGATCTTCTGAAGGATTCTTTTGTTTTCAATTTCATTTAATTCTGCTCTGATTTTGTAATTTTCTTTTCTTCTGCTGGGTTTGGGCTTGGACTATTCTTCATTGTCTAGTTGTTTGAGATGGCCCATTAGGCTGCTGACTTGCTCTCTTTCTGTTTTCTTGATGAAGGCTTCTAATGGAATAAATTCCCCTCCTTTGCAGTATCCCACAGATTTTGAGAGTTTGTGTCTTCATTATCATTTTATTCCATTTTCTTTTTAATCTCATCCTTAGCCCAGCTGTCACTCACCATAAGGTTATTTAGTTTCCATGACTTTGTCTGAGGATGAAGATTTCTGTTGCTATTGAGTTCAACTTTTATCCCACAATGGTATGAGAAGATACAAGGAATAATTTCTATTCTTTTGAATTTGTCGAGGTTACACTTGTGTCCTAAGTTATGATCAATTTTTGAGGATAACCATGGGCTGATGAGAAGAATGTGTATTAAGTTTTGTTAGGATGAAATGTTCTGTGTATCTCTGTTAATTCCATTTGTTCTAATAAGGATAAAACACAAAAATAGTTTAGGAAGGAGGAGAAGGGAGAGGGAAAGAGGGAAGGCGATTAGATGGAGGAGAGAGGGCATCTGGAGAGTTCTCAACCAATGTGCACCAAGCAAGCGTATTCAGCATACCTCTGGGTGAAGAGCTCTTCTACAACTTGAACTTTACCTTGGAAGTGAGAACAGTATAACCTAAAAATTTGTACCCTCATATTAATTTGAAATTAATAATAAAGATTGAAATCACAGTTCTGAGGTTTTACTAGATGTGTAAATTTGGTCAAGTTATTAACTCCCTAATCCTCAGCTTCCTATGTGTACAAAAGGGAAAGAAATCTTACTTGAAGGATGGTTTTGGAAATAGCCTAAAATAACAAATGTGACACCCTTAGCATCATGCCTAGAACAGTGTTTAGTATTGTTGTATTTTATCCCCAAATCCTCTTCAACATTCATGTTTCTATGGCTTTCCTGCTATTATTCTCTCTTGAGGACATGGTCTTTCTTTCTTGTATACAAAAACATCGTTGATCTGTTTTTCTAGACTATTCCTACATTGGTTGGAAATCTGTGTCTTCCTCATGTCTAATTCATAACATCTCAGGCCTTGTTCACTGTGGTAACTTAATTAAGCCTTATTTGAGTGAGCTGGATAAATGGATGCAACACGCCTGCACTTGGGGAGAAATAAGAGCTGCACTCGCATGTTTCCTTGTACAAAAACGTGGCAAATATAGGCATATAGACATGAAGCTATGTTCTGAAGTTCTATAAAATTCATAAATGTTAGATTAAATAAAGTTATGATCATCTCTTTTATGCATTAAGCAATTGATAAACACACAAAATGTTGTTGTGACCCTTTGTGGCAAGCAGCAAGTGGAGATGAAGAATATTTAGGCCGTTTGAAACTGGATCTTATCAGTTATTTCCTTTTCAAAAAAGTAAATAGTTTGTCCTTGCACAAACTTCATAAGTGGCACACTCCTATTACAGACATGTGCTTATTCCAGTGACTCCAGAATCATATTTTAAAGCCTGAAGCTATACTTCTATAGTTTGTGACCAGAACTCACAGACACGGAAGCATGTGCCTCAACAACTAGCCCTCTAATTGTTTTTTGAAATACGTTCTTCTGTAACTTTTATGCTTAATGTGATTTTTGTTCCAGCTGCTTCAAACTTTTTTAAAGCACAGTTCTTTCCATTGGCAGTTAAGTTGTGCTGAAATGTTCTAATGATCCCGGGGTCAAGTACATTAGAAAGAACTTTCCTGGATTTGAATTTTTTTCCATACATCATAACTTTTAGAGTTTAGACCTCAGTGTAAACTGCAGGAAGATCTGCATTTGCATAAAAGGATTATGCACCATCTAAAGAATTCACTACAGGGAGGTTGATTTATCTGCCCTTCTGTCCAAAGAAACCTCTACTAACTCTATTTCTGTGGTGTACAACAATAATTAGTGTGCATAATGATTACTTTGAGGCACAGAAGTGTATTCTGAATTCTCAATATATATAAAATTGTTGTAGTACATATTCAGTATTGCTTATAATGTACTGCGCTGTAGTTCTTGGAAAATCACCAAATCCCATTCAAAGTACAAGCTAATGTTTTGTTAAGTTTTGTTAAGTACAAAATATAACATTCTGACTCTGCCCAGGAAATGAGCTTTCCACCTTAGTTCAGTGACCTCGAATTTGCAAAGGTGCTGCAATCCAGTGACATACTCTGACCAGGAAATTCATTACATTAGTTTAAAAAAAAAAACACAGGAAGCATAAAGGTATGGTATTAGGGATGAGAAAAGTGTTGCTGCACTAATAAGTTATCACTAAATATGGAGCAAAATAAAGTCACATAGCCTGGACAACATGAAATAGGATTCAGCAGAAAGTGCGAAGTATTGAGCAGGGCAGCAAGAAGTGGAGGGGAGAATGGGTTTGCTACAGAGGAAAGGCACAGGGCAAAGAAAAACTCCTTTTGTGCGGGACCTATCAGGGGAGGGCAGGTTTCACATCCTGGAAGAAGCCTGGGATGGGATGACAAAGTCAATTCAGTCCAGTTGTCCAGCTGGAAATCTGACCAGAACAGGAAAAAAGTATAGAGGCAGGGCACTAGGGGCACACTTCATCACAGTTTTACTCGGTTTGGGAATTCTTTATCTTCAGCTGAAAATGAATGAATGAAAAATATACAAAATTGCCGTGGACCACCCTGTCGGTGGGCTTCAGTCCGAGGGAAAGCAGGGAGAAGGAACGAGGAAGGTTGAGAGATCGGCGAAGGAATGACAGTCTGACACACTACGGGTTAAAGTATGCAGCTGCAAATTTTACTGAGAGCATATGTTGGTATTTATACATTTTCTTTCCAAGGTTCAAACAATGCAATCTTTATTTTGCTTATGCTTACAAATTATCTTTGTGTCTGCATATGCGGTTTATCATGCATTACATGTTTTCAAGGTTTTCGCTCTCCGGAGGGTGGTTTATCAGTAACACCTGCTTACTCCCTCTTTAGGAATGTCAAGGCTTGCAACTCCTCTCAGTCCTGCAACTCTTCTCAGTTTCTTATAATCTTTTTTAAAACAGCTGGACATATTCTTTTATGTATAATGCTTGACTACTTCTATATATATTTTCTATATATTTTTACTCCTATTAGTAACTATACTTTGATTCATAATTAATTGTTTGTCAAACATTAAAATACTCTATTGATTTGTATTACATATGAAAATTAGTGAAGCAAGATGTTTGAACAAATCCTTATTGTGGGAGGTCATGTCTTGTAAAAGTTCTGCTTATGCATTCATTCTGTTTTTTCTGTCCCCACTGATATTTATGGTGGGAAAAACCTCTTTGTGTGCTCATTAGTGGTGCCACTGAGTCTAGCAAGCTCATGAGGTTGTGTTATATTTGGATCAACAGTGTATTGTGTTCTTTTTTAAGAAAGTACATATTGATAGTTTATCAGAACAAACAGACTTCTGGTACAGAATGACAAACACATGAATAGATGCCACAATCTTTAAACTTAAGCGGGTAACTGAGCATGCTAGGCAACATTTCTGATGTTGTGCATACTGGGGGCGCTGGGGGCTAAGCTCCGTGGAGCACAATCCACCTTCCCGTCGTTCTAGAACGCGGACAGCACTGCCTCACTACGGCTGTGGTGCCGTGGGTGCGGCACAAAATAGCCAGAAACATTTCCACTGCTTGGACAACTTACTGTTAATAAAGATTTCATTGCAATATAGTCACCCTGTTTGAAAGAAATTATTCCCAGAAAACCAGATAATGAAGGAACACTCCATTCTTCTTTAAATTAATATGCATGAACAATTACTGAAGGGTGACAATATGTTTAATGGGTTGCAATTATCTTTGCTGGAAGATAAATGTTTTAGAATGTACATTTTAATATCATTTCTTTATTATCATTATTATTATTATTTGGTAGAAACACTAGTTAAGGAAATGGAGTCTTACGTGTAAAATAACGATCTTTGATATTGTTTCAAACTGGAAAGCTGACCTTTTATTTTGGAGAGTAATCTTTCTCGTTAATTAAGTTAACAGTTATGGTTTGATAGACATTCAAGTTATTCACCTACATGGATTAAATTTACCAGCAAAGTGTCGGATGCATTACATACTACACAGTATGTAATCAAATGTAAAATACATAATGTTATAATTAGAAGAGAACCTTTGAGAACATTCAGCTAGGACAACCTTCTCATTTTACAGATGAGGAAAGGGAAGCCCAGAAAGACAAACTGATCCACCCAGAACCAAAAGACTTCCTAATACCTGTTCAATAGCCCTTAGACTGAGCTATTCGATCATAAAGAAAAATGCCTTTGTAAATCAAGCAGGACATAAATCATTTTATTATTTTACACCAAGACTTTATGCCAAGTTTTTTTTCTACATTATAGCAAAAAGGTGCTTAAGTGAAGAAATTGGCCTGGGAGAATACTTTATGAGGAGGACCGGCAATTGAAGCAACACCAAAAATATATTACTGGGATCTGATCAAACTAAAAAGCTTCTGCACAGCCAAGAACACAGTCAGTAAAGCAGACAGCCCTCAGAATGGGAGAGGATATGCTTACAGGTTATGCTTCTGACAAAGGTTTGATAACCAGAATCCATAGAGAACTCAAACTTATTAATAAGAAAAGAACAAGTAATCTCATTTCATTGTGGGCAAGGGACTTTAATAGAAGCTTCTCTGAAAAAGATAGGCACATGGCCTATAGACAAATGAAAAAATGCTCATCATCTTTAATCATCAGAGAAATTAGGAGGGACGGAGGGAGGGGGGTGGGGCCTTGGTGTGTGTCACACTTTATGGGGGCAAGACATGATTGCAAGAGGGACTTTACCTAACAATTGCAATCAGTGTAACCTGGCTTATTGTACCCTCAATAAATCACCAACAATAAAAAAAAAATTTTGAATCAAGGATCAAGATTTTTTTTTTTTAATGTGATAAACCCAATATGTTAGCTGGCAACAAAGACCCTGTGGGCCAAGGCTGCTTTTTATTTTTATTTTTTATTTTATTATTATTATTTTTTTTTTGTAGAGACAGAGTCTCACTTTATTGCCCTCGGTAGAGTGCCGTGGCCTCACACAGCTCACAGCAACCTCCAACTCCTAGGCTTAAGCGATTCTCTTGCCTCAGCCTCCCGAGCAGCTGGGACTATAGGCGCCCGCCACAATGCCCAGCTATTTTTTGGTTGCAGTTTGGTGGGGGCCGGGTTTGAACCCACCACCCTCGGTATATGGAGCCGGCACCCTACCATCTGAGCCACAGGCGCCGCCCCAAGGCTGCTTTTTAAATTGCTGCTCTGGAAGTTCTAAGTGCTGAGAGATTCTGGTCATATTTACTTGCTTTTTCTATGACTCCCTCATGGTTCATATTCTGAAGTGTCCTTGTGCAGTCCAGGTGGATGGTTATGTCACGCAGTGACTGTCATTTCAGCTGTCACATAGAGTTGACACGTCAGCAAAAAGAGGAGTCAGCCAGCAGAACAGTCTAGAACTCACCACTTGCTCATTGGGGAAAAAAATACAATAGGTGTGGTTTCCCTTTAATCAGTTTTGTTTTTACTAGCTTACATATTGTGTATCATGAGAATGCACATCTCAGAATTTGACACCTTTCTGAACTTTAAAATCCTTCCACACTTATAGTTTATTTTCACTGCATATTTTATTACTTGTTTTGTTCACTTAATGCTGAAGGTAAGACAAGATTCTTCAATTTGAATGTCAAATAGAGGCAATGGAAGGTAAGGGCCGTGGACATGCCCGATGAGACAGCCCTCACCTTCAAGTTCCTGGAGTTAGATTTCTGTGCTGGAGAGGAGAGGATGCCATAGTAGCGTGTTTTCCTTCACAGGCACCTCAAATAAGACAGCCTGGTAGATTCATCCTCTTTGATTAATTTTCTTCTTTTATAGGATAGCTCTGCTTTGAGAATGGATTTCCATTCAATGGCTGTGCATAAACCATATACATGTAGTTCTGTACGAACATGTTACAACATGCATTTGAATCACACAAAGGCATTTTGGCCCATTGGATCATTTGAGATCTGTGCTAGAGGACGCAATTCCTCAGCACAGGAATCAACTCCACACCCTTGAAACAGAGACCTGGGAAGACACTAGCAAGAGCCAAATTCACAAGCAAGTCCTACTTTAGTAGTACCATTAGCTTTGAACGCAAGCAAAGTAGCAAAAGAGCTTTGGTGCGTACTTCACCCTGATTGATTTTTGTCAGCTCTGCAAAAGCCTACACATTCCGCCTACTCCTAGACAGATTCACAGCCATCTGAAGGAGCAGGATGGTTCTATGCCCTTTACATATTAAGTTTAGAGTACTCATAATCCTTCAGTATAGACTAGAAGTAGGATTACTCACGTATGTAAGAATTCAGATTATTCTTCTTGTATGTCACTAGCCTAGATTCCACCCTAAGGCAGACTGCTTCTCTTATTTCTCATCACAATGTATCTGTCCCAAGCTATTTGTCCCTTTCATAAAGCAATGGAATTACAACCAGAAGAGTGTCAATGGAAAGAGTAATTTAGGTTTCAATGGCTTCCTGAAATGTGTCTGGTAGCAACAGACCTTTGCAAAAGGAGGAAGAGCTGGGACCTCTGCCTGCAAATGCCCCGCGTCCTCCTGATTGTGAATAGCTGTGTTATGTGGTATCCTGGACTCAGGGTGTCAATGCGCACCACACACCATCTACTAATAATATAAATTATAACCGTGTCTGTTAAGTTTTTCCGACTTAGATGTTAAAGTTGTGACACTTCCTTTCTTTCCTTTAAATATCTATGTGTTCTTGGTAGGGTTGCTGAAAGCTAATCCATTACCATGTTTTGGTGAAAGTCTTCCCCCACTCACAGACTTAGGTTTATGGCTGTCA
This sequence comes from Nycticebus coucang, assembly GCF_027406575.1. NCBI lineage: Eukaryota > Metazoa > Chordata > Mammalia > Primates > Lorisidae > Nycticebus > Nycticebus coucang. The sequence goes on along the minus strand of NC_069805.1, from coordinate 28,746,116 downwards.
GAGCAGTCACACAGGGATCACGCCCCGTATGCTCTTCCAAATTAATACCCATTATTCACAGCTCCCTCCTCCAGGGCTCTCAATGTTTGTCATTTTTTTCTTTCTCTCTTTTTCCCTTCCCTTCCTTTCCTTTCTTTTTTCCTTTCTTGCTTTCTTGTTACTGAGAATGAAGCAACTAGAACTGGGGCTTTGGAGTGGGTGGGATGATTCTGATTTTTTCAGCTGAAGGCAAAATACATGCACCATATTTTAAAACATCCTAAAACAAGGGTGTGAATCAAGTTCCAAGCTAATTGTTTTCAAAGAGAAAGCACTTACATTTTTTAAATAATAATTTCAAACCAAAAACTGCCCCCCTATTCCCTGGTGGTCCTTATAAAAGACAACAAAAAGCTTTTAAAAGAGGAAAAAAATTCATACAAAGAAAAGAAAGGAAAATAGCACTATTTTGAAAGCTAGAATGCAGAAAAACAAGAAACAGATCTTTGCTAAGAAAGTTGATTCCTGCGTCGGCAGGAGAGAAGGTCAAAAACCAACTCAATTTGCGCAGTAGAACTCCAAACGCCCAGGAATTGGCAGCACAAGTAGCTGGAAGGATGAGGAAGGCGAATCTAAAGATAGAAGGATTGTCTGAAACTCTATTTGAGAAGCAGAAGGATCCCTAGATTCCCTCAGCCCCCCTTATCTTAGATACCACAGGGAGTGTATTCAGTACTCAAATACACCATGAGCCCCCAATGCTCTGCGATGTCATAGGACTTTTAACTCTACATGTTTTCCATGACGATAATAAAAATGGACTCCTCTTTTTTTTATTGCATATTTTTTCAAAGCATTTTTACATTTTTCGTCTAATTTCTCATCATAATTGTTTGTGGTAGGAAAGACAAAATGACTTCCTCTAGTAAGTATTTTTACTTTTTAAATTTAAAAAGTGTTTAATTATCATAGATACATAATAGCTGTGCCTATTTATGGGTTACACGTGGGGTTTAGACAGGGATACAACATGAAATGATCAAATCAGTGTCGCTGGGGATCCACCACCTCAAGCATTTATCATTTCTTTGCATTGGTAACATTCTTCTTCCGCTTTTTATTTTCAAATATGAATAAATAAATATAATATGTTGTCAACTATGATCACCTATTTTGCTGCTGATGGCAGATCTCATCCCTTCCCTCCAGCTGCATTCCGTGCCTGTTAACCCTTCCCTCTTTCCTCTCCCTCTCACCTCAACTACCCTTTGCAGCCTCTGGTAACCAACATTCTACTCTTTATCTCCATGAGTCTGATTTCTTTTCTTTTTTTTTTTTCTTTTTAGATAAGGAAGATACTGAGGTGAAATTATCAACTTACCTGTTGTAAAACCTGGGATAGGAGTATCCAAAGCCTTCAAGTGTCAACTACCTTGTGACTCAGAGTCCCCTGGACCCCTTCCCCCAGGGACTACTTTCCTAAGAAACTGACTTCCATCTTTGGTGTTCATAACAGTCCTTTGAGGATGTCAAGTAATATAATCCAGTCCTGAAAATTCTGATTGAAACTATGCTGAGGACCTGGAATATAAATTTTAACAAAATTTCAGGTGATTTTCATGCAGGTAGTGGCAGGGACCATTTTTTAAAAATACTTCATTAAATAATCTAATTGTCACTGAACACAAGGCAAGATATCTAGACCACATTAGCTGAGTCTCACCAAAAAGAAACAAGCAAGCAGTGAAATTACCCTAAATCAAAACCAACTGCACTTTCCCTCGATTGTACTCACATGGTACATCTTTGGTTGAACACAAGGAACAGCTCTATATGTTTTGAAAGGCTCCGTAGAAAGTATTGTTTCTGCATAGGTAGGAACCATCAAGTAAATGCTTTTCAGAGTTCAGGATATAAAAAAGAAAACAGAAACCAGTTTTTTTCCATGCTAGATAGTTACTGTTTGGATTAACCTGGAGCACTTATTTTAATCAGTGATTCTTATTTGAGCTATTTTTAATGATCTTATTACACACACATCTTAAAATCATTTATCTTAAAGTCATTTGGGGTATAGGCAGCGTATAAATTATAAATAAATACACCCAAGAAAATGAAGTAAACAAATTCAAGCAGAAACAATTTTAACATGAAGAAAGGACAGGCAACTCAATGTTTGCAATGTAGATTTCTTTTCAAAACACGGTTTTTTTAGACACAGTTGGTAAGTACACCTGTCATACATGCACCCGAAAATGTAATTCAAAATGATAATGGACTGGAAGAGAAACACATTTTGGAAAAACAAAATTCATTTGTTAGAACCAGTTTTGCTTACACTCTGTCAAAATAGCCAACTGTACCAACATGTGTACGTAACAGAATTAGTTGCTGTGATATTTGGGTTTGGGAACTTTCTAAAGGCTTGGAAACTTTGCAGAAGCACCGTTCAGACGTGCTACAGAGATGCTGAGGCAAAGGAACAGCAGCTGGTTAAATAAATCCTGTGACAAAGTTGCTGCCCTATATTTTCCGTCCTTTCCCCCCTAAAATACTTATTTAGCTTTCCCCCTTTTCAAGTTCTTCCCTGCCTTTTAACTTCATTTAATTGAACTCATGATTGCCTGATTCATAGTATATGCAATTACTTGTGCCTTATAAGTATTAGCTGTTGAATACTCTGGCAAACAAGAATGTAAGCCAAAATTTTCTAGGCTCTGCTATGGAAGAGCCTAGAATCTGAATCCAAGTAGTTTGACTTCAGCATCTATGACCACTCTTCTGACTGCTATCTATGTATGTATCTATCTATGTATCTATCTATGTATCTATCATCTATCTATCTATCTAATCTATCTGTCTATATGTATGTAATTATATATATATACATGCTATATGATTATATATATATGGCTTAAAAAGGGCAATGCTTTAGCAGAAAAATCTGAATACTCCATCCATTAATTTTTTACCTTCTTTGGAAATTAGGACATCTATCTACTGTACCAGCCATTTCAAACAAAATTCCTAAAGAATCTTCTTGCAGTTATGGGACATCTATCTATAGACGCTAATTTTAGTTTGGAAAGAAAAGGAAAATGTTTCAAGATGTGTATATAATTCCTCACTGCTGTATTCTTTTTTTTATTTAATAAGAGCTTTGGGGGATAGGAGAAACTCTACATCAAACATACACGTCAATCATAAGAAGCATCCAGTTTGAGAAATACTAAAGTATTAAAAAGATGCAATCAGTACCAAGAAATAATTAGTTCCTAACTTTTTATTTATTTGTTTATTTAGACAGAGTCTCACTTTGTTGCCCTGGGTAGAGTGCTGTAGCGTCACAGCAACCTCAAACTCTCGGGCTCAAGTGATCCTCCTGCTTCAGCCTCCCAAGTAGCTGGGACTACAGGCTTCTGTCCCAAGGCCTGGCTGGTTTTTCTATTTTTAGTAGAGACAGGGTCCCCCTTTGATCAGTATCAGGTACCAGCCCCAACAACGCTATGATTCCCACCCAGTGGCTTGATCGAACCAGAGAACAAAGAAAATGAAAAAAATGAGAGACAGAGGAAAGTCTGAGGAGTTGAGCTGGGCCAGGAGACTGCACGGCTCTCTTAGTGAGGCCTAACAGAGATGCAGCCTCTAGCCCCAGGCTAGCTCCAGTTTGTTTCACACACCATGGTTTTAATCTTGAATCTCATGAAGGAAAGGCAAACAATTATGATATGAGCCTGCTTGGCTCTTGCTGTGCTTGCATTTCTCTAACTGAACTATTTCTTTAACTAACTATGTTAATTGAATGGATTTATCTTTTACTTTTATTGCTTTAAGGTATTTATGACCTTTAACACAAACAGAGTTGGACTAGTGAAAAGCAATCCGAGAGCAGGACGTCAGTGAAGACCCCAGTTAAGTCGCAGGCAAATCACAGCAGTGACAATTCATACTCAAGAAGCTTGTTACTCAGACAGATGGAGGCTTCTGGTTCTATCAAGGTGACAGAGAAAACAGATATTTTTATCTCCTTTTCTGGTCCAGAGCAAATCTTGCCTTCTTTAACAAAGTTTAAACATTCTGCATATCTAACTTTACGAACGCACTCCCTCTCTCAGATCGAGAATAGCCCACCTATCGGGCCAGTCTGCCTGTTTAGAGACCTCTGCAGTCCAGAGCGCTGGGGAAGGGGTGAAAGTCCAGCAAGCTGCTCCTTAAGCTTTAAAGGTGCCAGGCCTTCAGTAGCAGGTTGGGCTGCACTCAAGGTTCTTTTGAATACACTTCTCTACTGTTTCTGTTTTTCCTTTGCCCATCCTCTGCAATCATTTTCTTAATTCAATTCCTAGCCTACTTACAACTAATACTTGTATTTTGGTTTTAATTTTATAAAATCATTATTACTAGCAATGCAAGCACATCAAGATATGACTCTCTCCTTAAGTAATTCCACATGCACCTGCAGCTCAAGCTGGTCTTGAACTCCTGAGCTCAAGCAATCCACACTCCTTGGACTCCAGAGTGCTAGGATTATAGGTGTGAGCCACCAGCCTGGCCCCCTACTTATTTTTATAGAATTTTTTTCCTTCTATTTAATTAAGGGAATTGATGCATGGATAGCTTTTTAACTGTGTTACTTATTTGAAGAAGATAAGATAAAAGTAATACACAAGTTGATTTTGTTAGAACTTATTCATTCTTTTAACATAATTCTAAGGCTAGGCTATTCAGGATTAATATTTTATAAGATGTTACTTGTATTATTAATGTGTTTTAGGTAAAATGTTTATTTGAATAAATTATACTGCAATCCTCTCAATGTTCTTTTTTTTTTTTTTAACTGAATAAGGTAGGGAAATAAAGGTATTAAGAAATTACAAAGGCATCTTACCACAAGGTGGGAAATGTGAAACATACTTGTCTAGTTTTAATTCTCCCTAGGGAAACTTTTCTAACTTAAAAAAAACCTTTAATAATAATTTCTTTTTCTTTCTTTTCTTTTCTTTCTTTCTTTTTTTTTTTTTTTGAGACAGAGACTCAAGCTGTCACCCTGGGTAGAGTGCTGTCGCATCATAGCTCACAGCAACCCCCAACTCCTGGGCAGAAGCGATTCTCCTGCCTCCGCCTCCCAAGTAGCTGGGACTACAGGCACCTGCCACAATGCCTGGCTATTTTTTGGCAGCCATCATTGTTGTTTGGTGGGCCCGGGCTGAATTTGAACCGGCCAGCTCAGGTGTATGTCGCGGTGCCTTAGCTGCTTGAGCCACAAGCGCTGAGCCTTTCTTTCTTTTCTTTTTAAAAATATCTGCAATTTGGGTAGAACTTTATAAGGATAATTCATCTTTATTCCATACAGCATCAGCTGCAGCAACTCTGTTAGGGCTAGAGGATCGACCTCCCTCTAAGAACACTCTCTCACAAGGCTGTCTAGTTGGTAGTGGCTGCTGAATCAGCCAGCACTGGTGACCAGGGTCTTTGATTCCTGTCCACCTAGCCTGTCTCTGGAGCTACTTAAACTTCTTCAGAGTGTGGTGTCTGGGTCTCAGGAGTTTCCAATAGCCCTGGAAAGCACATGTGAGACATTTTCTGCCCTATCCTCTAAGTCCCAAAGTGTCACCTCTGCAACATTCTGAGAGATAAGCAAGTCGCCATGGCCAGGACAGATTCTAGGGAAAAGAAAACAGACTCAGTATCCCAAAGCATAAGCAGCAAAGAATTTGTAGCTATATTTTAATCAAGCATAGCAATACATAAATTAAACACAGTGTTTATAAAAATGCCAAGTTTTCATTTTCTTAAGCGCAAAGGTTAATGTTAAAATTACATTTAAAGAAATAAACATGGGAAAATAGCTAGAAAATCCTCAGGAAAAAAAATAACATGGGGTCAGGAGGCTGAGGCAAGAGGATCTTTTGAGCCAAAGAGTTTGAGGTTGCTATGAGCTATGATGCCACAGCATTGTACTGAGGACACAAAGTGAGACTCTTGTCTAAAAAAAAAAATTTATTTAAAAAAAACAAAAAAAGCAAAATAAAAACAAGAGGTGGTTATGGGTCCTGCAAAATAGAAAAACATACTTTATAGCCTCTGTAACTAAAGCCATATAATGTTGCTCTACTGGGACAAAATGGATTAACAGGAATAAATTTAAGGATGTGTGGCAATTCAATGCACAGTAAAAGAAGTATCTCAAATCATAGAGGAAGAGATAGATTTTTGTAGTAAATTCAACTCAATCAACTGGTTGGACATTTTGAAAACAATCAAACTGGCTCTGCACCTAAAATCACTGACCACAATACATTCCAAATGCAATGGGAATTCAACGAAGATGAAAAGTAAACCATATAAGCACTAGAAGGAAATACAGTAGGTGAGTGGATTCCTTTATAAACTGAGTGTGGGGAAAGTTTTCTAAATTATAATAACATTTGGAAACAATGAAACTTTATAAATTTAAATACAACCATAAAAACCACTTTGTGTTCTAGGATATACCAAAAGCAAAGAAAAAGGAAAATTCTACTATAAAATGCTTTCAATTTATGTTACAAAATACACTGTCTCCCAGATATGTAAAGTGATCCTAAACATCAGCACAGAGAAGAGGTCCCAAGTCTTTAGACACAGTAGAAGGTGATCACCTTCATTACCGCACAGATTCAGATCCACCTCACAACGTGATGCCATTCCTCATCTGTCACATTTGCAAATTTTTAGTTTGACAACATATACACAGGCAAGGCTGTGGGAAAACAGGTACAGATGGCTAGAGGGAGTGCAAAGTGTGCAGTGTCACAGAGGTGAGACTGGAAAGACCTTCCATGACAAAAGAGATTCCCTCCTTCTAGAAATTTGCCCTAAAGATAAAACACACACACACACACACACATATACACATGCACACACACACACGTTTATATGTCTTAGTATATAAGGGGTATATAAACTTTTATGCATGTATGTATGCATATGCAAGTTTATTCATGTACCATTGTTTGCAAAATCAAACTAGTGAGAACAATCTATAGGATGCCATCTATAGGAAACTGATTTGAATAAAGAATGATGGAAGAGAAGTATGTAGCTGAAAATGAATGAAGAAGAGTCTGTAAACTGTGTTACACCCAAGATGTATTGTTAACTAAAATAAGCAAGCTGCAAGGGTGCAGATAAACAGAGAGACAGGTACTGCACACTATGCCACAGCTTATGTAAGAAAAGAGAAGAAATGAGTTGTATATATACACCTGTACATATGCATGCAAATAAAAATTTGCTTCTTTTTTGCAAAAAGAAATTTTAAAAATTATTTTCTTTCTATGCAGGTAAGTGAAAATGGAGCATGAAGGAGATTATTACGGGATGAAGATTTGAATATATGTTTTCACATAGTTTTTTGGGGGGCATATAAATATTTTACAAAAAATTAAAGGTGGGCTCAGCACCTGTAGTTCAATGGTTAGAGCGCTGGGCACATATACCAGGGCTGGCCAGTTGGAACCCGGCCTAAGCACGGTAAACAACAGTGACAACTACAACAACAACAACAAAATAGCCGGCTGTTGTGGTACCTTTAGCCCCAGCTAGTTGGGAGGCTGAGGCAAGAGAATTGTTTAAGCCCAAGAGTTTGAGGTTTCTGTGAGCCGTGATGCCACAGCACTCAACCAAGGGTAACAAGTGAGACTCTGTCTCAAAAAAAAAAAAAAAAATTGAAGATGATGAAAAGAGGCCAATCCTAAAGCTCAATCTAGACATAAAGAAATGTGCTGCAGGCGGCGCCTGTGGCTCAGTGAGTAGGGCACTGGCCCCATATGCCGAGGGTGGCAGGTTCAAACCCAGCCCCGGCCAAACTGCAATAATAAAAAAAAAATAGCCGGGCGTTGTGGCGGGCGCCTGTAGTCCCAGCTGCTCGGAAGGCTGAGGCAGGAGAATCGCGTAAGCGCAAGAGTTAGAGGTTGCTGTGAGCTGTGTGATGCCACGGCACTCTACCCGAGGGCGGTACAGCGAGACTCTGTCTCTACAAAAAAAAAAAAAAAAAAAAAAAGAAATGTGCTGTACCTAATATCAAATGTGTAACACGACCACACAAAGAGAAAATGATATGCGTGAATGTAACACGTTTCTACTGAAACCATCTTTAACGCTGTGTGTCATAAAGACCAAAAGAGCTACAGGAGGTCTTTAATTTTCCTTTTGTGGCATCCTTTCAGTATAGTAGTATACATAGGATCCTAAAACTCCTCTTTCTCTCCCTCTCTAGCTCTTTAATGAAATAGAACAACAAGCACATGTTTTGATCTTGTTAGGAGCCACTTTTCACTGTGGTTGGAAGGAAAATACGAATAAGGAATGTGGGAAGTTGACAAAGAATCCTGTGATTTTTCATTTGAATTACTTATGATGTGAACTCAACATTTTTAACTTATTTGCTGAGGTATAATTGAAATGTAATAAGCTGCACGTAAAATGTACTATTTGGTAAGTTTTCACATATGTGCATACCCATGTAACTATCGGTACAATGGAGGCTGCACACACATGTACCACTGACAACAGTTTGCTCATATTAGTTTTAGTTCTAACGTCTGTGACCCTGCCCATGTCCTCTCCCAGTAACTACTGGCGTTCTTTCTGTAACTACAGTTTAGTTTAAGAATTTTCTAAATTTTTATACAAATAAAATTATCCAGAGAGACTGGCTTCTGTTACTCAGCATAATTATTTTGAGATTCATCCGTGCTGCTACTTGTATCAATAATTTATTGGTTTTTATTACTGAGTGGGATTTCATATTATGTTTATTTCACAACGTGTCTGTCCATTTGTTGATGGAGATCGAGTTTGCTTTACATTTTTGGCTAATATAAATAAATGTTCTATAAAAACGCATGTACAAATCTTATGATAGGTACATGCTTTACTCTTGGCTCAATGCTGATGAGTGGGTTGGTTCAATCATACACCGGATGTCTGCTAAGAATGTGCCCACCCGCTTTCCAGAGTGGCTGACCCATTTTACATGCCCATCTGTGGAGGAAAGGGTGGATTTCTTCACATCCCCCACTGACTTGGCAGGGCAAGTTTTTTGACTCATCTATTCCGACACACATTGAGTGGCATCGCATAGGTTTTACTGTGCATTTCCTTAATAGTGACGACACGGGGCATTTCAGCGTGTGCCTGTTCACCACCCTCGGTTTCCTCTGGTGAAGGGCTTATTCAAACATCTTAACTGGTTTTTATTTTCTACTTCGGTTTCTTGTTTTTGTGTTTTGAGATTTTATTGACTATTTTAGATATAAATCCTAAAGAGAGATAATTTGCAAACGTGTTCTCCCAATTCATGGCATATCTATTCATTCTCTTAATTAAATCCTTTGATGAGAAGTTTTTAATTTTAGTGAACTCCAGTTTATTAATTATTATTATTTTTTTTTGGAAATCCAATAATGTCAGTTCTTCTTTTTTGTTCCTTTTCAAAAGTTGTTCTGGGGATATTAGAATTCTAGGTCCTTTACAATTCCCATGAATTTGAGATTCAGCTTGTCAGTTTCTTTTTTAAAGATGTTTGTGGCTTAAAGGGGTAGGGCACCAGCACCATATGCTGGAAGTGGTGGGTTCAAACCCAGCCCTGGCCAAATAAAAGATGTTTAATATTTTTTATTGACATAGTATTAAATCTACAGGTTATTAATGAGAGAATTGACATCTTAGCAATAGTACTTCCTCTGATCAATGGTGAAGGCTTACCTCAATTTATATTGGTCTTTTTTGATTTCTCTCAACGAAAAAAATATTTCTCAGTTTTTTAGAATACAGGTCTCTAACACCTTTTGTTAGATTTATCCCTAAACATGTCACATTTCGGTGTTAAACCTGAATAATTGTTCCTACATTTCTGCATCCTTCTGTTCTAATATAGGGACTTAATGTTAGAAATTTCACCCTATATTTTGCTTTAGGGGAAGAGTATAAATTCTGAAATATTGTATTTTCATCTTCATTTAGTTTATACATTTTCACATTTGTACTCTGAATTTCTTAATTTTAAAGTATTATGGAGATATAAATATTTTTGGTTACAGGGATCACTTTTGTAATGTTCAAGTCCAGTTATAAGTGTGTCCATTACCCAGATGACCCAGATCACCCAGTGACCCAGTGGTCATTGTACCTGATAAGGATTTTTATCCTCATCTCCTCCTCCCTCGCACCCCTGCTCAGTTTCCATTAATTATACTTCCCTCCATGCATAAGTGCGATCCTCATCCCATCTAATTTAATCGTGAGTGCATGCGGTGTTTTTCGTTCCCTTCTTTAGATCTTTCACTTAGGATATTGGTCTCTAGTTCCATCCAAATTGTTACAAAAGCCGTTAAGTCCTTCTTCCTCATGAGTAGTATTCCATGGTGAGCATATACCACATTCTCATTTATGTTTGATACATGTGTTACTTAGTTTCTAAATATTTGGATGTTTCCAGAGTCTCTTCTTTATTGATTTCTAATTCAATGCCATAAAAAATCATACTTTGCATAAATGAATCCTTTTAAATGTATTGAGACTTGCTTTGTGATCCACAATATGGTCTATCATGGAAAATGTTTTCTGTGTGCTTGAAAAGAATGTTCACTGTGCTCCTGTTGGGTAGAACATTCTGTATGCATCAATTATGTCAGCTTGGTGGTTATCATTGCTCAAATATTCTATATTCTTGATAATTTTCTATGTATTAATAAGCCTGTCAATTATTCAAAGAGGAAAATTATAAATTGTGATTAAAATCTTGGATTTCTCTATTTTTCCTTAATGTTCAATAGGGTTTTGATTTATGTATTTTGAAGGACTATCATTACAGACAAAAGCATTTAGGCTTAATTATTAATTAACCCTTTTAATATTTTGAAATGAACAGTTTTAAAAATTCAAGAAATATTTGTTTCAAATGACATATAAATAATTCTACGTAGTTATATCATATTATACAAAGCTGACATTACTATAGTCACTGCAGCTTTCTTTTTATATTTTTCCTTTTTTTAGACAGAATCTCACTAAGTGACCTGGGTAGAGTGCTATGGAGTCACAGCTCACAGCAACCTCAAACTCTTGAGGTTAAGCAATTCTCTTGCCTCAGCCTCCCAAGTAGCTGGGATTGCAGGCACCCACCACAAAGCCCAGCTATTTTTTGTTTCAATTGTCATTGTTGTTTAGCAGGCCTGGGCTGGGTTCGAACCAACCAGCCTGGGTGTATGTGGCCGATGCCATAACCAATGAGCTACATGTTCTGCCTTCCAACTTTCTTTTGACTATTGGTTTCACAAGCATCTATTTTCCACCCTTCTACTTTTTTTAATCTTAATTCTCAAACTATAATTGTAAATTTAAAGCTTTTAATTTGTTTGTTACTTGTCATCCTTAATCCACTATTAACTACAGTTCAAATCCATAAATATAGCTGTGAGTAATATGTATGTCTAGTTTTCTTTCTTTTAGATTTCTTTTTTGTTTTATTGCAGAGTGATGTGGAGGTATGTATGATTAGGGTACACAGTTTGTTTTCGTAGGTTAAAGTCTGATTTGTAGTTGTTTCCTTCACCCAGGATGTTTGCCATCTACATGTGCAATGTACCTGTTGGGTGGGAGTTTACCCAACACTTTTCCTTTCGCTTGAATTTAATTGAGTTATTTTCTCATGTGGGAAAATTAAATTACCTACGTGAATTAAATTGAGTTATTTTCTCATGTGAGAATGCAAACTAGAACAGCTGCTGTGGGAAGAAGTAGACCTACCATTTGATCCTTCAATTCCATTACTAGGTATCTACCCAAAAGAAAAAAAAAAAGACATTTTACCATAAGAAAATTTGCACTTGAATGTTTATAGTAGCACAATTCATAATCACAAAGATGTGGAAACAGCCCAGGTGCCCTTCAACACATGAATGCCTTAATTAATTGTGGTATACATATGCCGTGGAATACTATTCAGCCATAAAAAGATGGAGACTTTGTATTTTTGGTAACAACTCAGATGGTTTAGGAGAGCATTCTCCTAGACAAAGCATCACAAGAATGAAAGAAGCATCACATGTGCTCAGTGCCAAACTAGAGCCAGTGCTTTAACCTCCTTACGTTTATAGTAAAGGGTGTTTTCATATACTTTCTAGCAAAAAATATTTAATTTTTCTTTTTATCTGTTCTGATAATCTCTGCCTTTTCATTGGAAGTGTTTAGACCATTCACCTTTAATGTGATTATTGGTATGGGTCTGACTCTACCTTAGGATATATTTTCTATTTGTCCTATCTGTTCTGTGTTCCCTTTTTTTCTCTTTTTTTAAACTACCTTTGGATTAATTGAACATTTTTAAAATTTCATTTTATATATTTCATTGGCTTATTAGATCTCTTTGTTTTATCATTTTAGTCTTCAATTTAGAGTTTGTAGTATACAAGTTTTTTTACTGATACATAATAGCCATACACATTTAAGGGGTACATGTTATACTTTGATACACATAAATGATATGTTATTATCATATCATGGTTAATTGGAATATTCATAAGCACAAACATTTATAATTTGTTTGTGATGGAGACACTAAAAATCTTCTAGCCAATTTATACCACATGATAAATTCTTAACTATAGTAACTTACTATACTATCAAGCACTAGAACTTATTTCTTCTAATTATATCTTTGTATCCATTAATAAATGTATCACAATCTATTTTCCAATGATGTTATGCTATTTTCACTACAGGATAAGAATCTTATGCTTTCATTTCTCCCTTCCTGGACTCTTGTTATTGTTTTTATATACTTTATTCATACATAAATTATACATCTCTCGGGTGTTACACTTAAACAGTCAGTTTTCTTATTTTCTTTCCAAGAGATGCAAATAAGAGTTTTTCCCACATTTTATTCTAGTATTTTTATCATTTCATGTCTTAGATTTACATCTTTTATCCATCTCAAGTCCAAGTCAAGTTTACTAAGTTGTGAAAGGTGTGGGTACAGTTTCTGTCTTTTTCATGTAGTTATCCAGTTCTCCAAGCACCACTTAGTGAATAGGAATTCTTTTCCCCACTGCATGCTTTTGTTTGGTTTATCTAAAAGCAAAAGATGAGATGAGGCTGGTTTCATGTCTTGGTTTTCTATTCTGTTCCATGTCTATGTTGCTGTTTTTTTGCCAATACCATGCTGATTTTATCACTATGGATTGGAAATATTACCTGAAGTCTGGTAGAATGATGCTGCCAGCTTTGTTTTTATTACTAAGATATTGCCTTGGTCTATAGGGTTTTTCCTGCTTCCATACAAAATGAAGAACTATTTTTTCCAGTTCTTCAAAGTATGCTGTTGGTAATTTAATGGGGATTGCATTAAATCTGTAGATTGCTTTTTGTAATATAGACATTTTAAGAATGTAGATTCTTCCCAGCCATGATCATGGTCTGTTCTTCCACTTGTTAATGTCTTCTGCTATTTCGTCTTTTCTTAGGGTTTCATAATTCTCTTTGTAGCTATCCTCCACTTATTTTGTTAGGTTAAAAAAGGAGGAGAAAGGGAGAGATTTAAAAAATGACAACAAATTTACATATTTACTGATGTGGTTACTATTTCCAAAGCTCTTCATATTTTTTGTAGACTCATATTTCTAATTGGCATCTTTCTAATGTTTCAAGGACTGTTATCATTTCTCATAGAGAAATTAGTTTTGACTATAGTTTTTGAAAGACATTTAGTTTTAGATAGAGAATTTTAGGTTGGCAGTTATTTTTTAGTTATTATGGGTACATAATAGTTGTATATATTTATAGAGTATATGTGATGTTTTGATATAGACATGTAATGTGTATAAGTCAGACCAGGGTAACTGGGGTGTCCATCATCTCACATTTATCACTTCCTTGTGTTAGGAACATTCCAGTTCCACTCTCCTAGTTATTTTAATTTATTATTGACTATAGTTACTTTGTTGTGCTATCAAATATTGTTCATCCTACTCTATTTTTGCACCAATTAGCCATCCCCACTTTATCACGTCCTCCCCTGCTGCACTTCCCAGCATGGATGGAACTGGAGAGCATTAAGTTCCCTAATATGGGAAGTAATATTCAATTGAATGTGGAAATAATTTATCCCATGGATGCAAAGAGCAGAAGGATATCATCAGAGACATTCTTTAGTACTATACTTTGAAGTACTTTCTCACCATCATCTCACACTGTGTCTGATGAAAATCCTGCTGTCACCATTGTTATCTTCTGTATGTCAAGTATGCTTTTCTTCCTCGTATGGTTTTATAATTCCTAGTTACCACTTGGTGTTATTTATGTTTATTGTCACTGGTGCTTATTCAGCTTCTTAGATCCATATTCATCACATTTAGAAAAATTCAACAGTTGTTTCTTCAAGTATTTTTCTACAATCCCTTATCTCTTCTCTACCTTGGAGAATTCAATTATGTGCATATTAGGCTTCTTACAGTTTTCCCACAGATCATCATTGTGAATTATCTTTTCTAAATTCTCTTTTCTCTCTCTATTTCATTTTTGAATAGTCTCTATTTCTATGTCTTCAAGTTCACTTCTTTTCTTTTGCTATGCTAATTTGGCCTAATCACTCAATATGTTTTTCATTTTAAATATTAAAGTTTTATGTTTAGCAGTTAAAGTCTTCTTTCATATTATCTATGTTTCTATTTACTTTTTAAGCCTCTTGAATACAGTTATAAGCATTTTAATGTTTTTGCTAATTCTAACATCACGGTTAGTTCTAGTTCAATACCAATTGACTTACTATTTTCTCTTCAAGGGTCCTACATATATACATACTTGCATACTTGGCAACTTTTATTGGATGCCAAACATTTTAAATTTTATATTATTGGGTGCTAGATGTGTTTGCATTCTTGAACTTTGCTCTGAACCTCTGTGCAGGTACACGAAGCAGTTTGGAAACTTTGGGTCTTGGAATCAAGAAGCATTAGGAATGCACAGAAAAGTGCTCGGTTTAGGGCTAATTGTTTCCCACCATGAAGGCAAGAACTTATGTACACTAGCCATGCACCACACCCCATGAATTAACAGTTTACCAGCTTAGCTGATTAGGAAGGTGCTGCACTGTTCCAGTGCTGTGTGCACATCATACACCATCTACTTTAATGCTTTTGGATAAATTCCTCCCTAGACACTGTTAGTTCCTTCACATGTATGTTTTAATCATTGTAGTTAATATTTAAGGCAGGACCTTGCTAATCTCTGGGATTCCTTCTGTGCATAGATCTCTGACCTCTTTCCCTTGTGGCACCCTCACCTCCCCAGCTCCGAGTCTGCTGGGTTCCATCTCGGTTTCTCTTCCCTGTTCTGTGGCCTGGAACCTCAAAGCAAAAAGCTGAGACAGCTGTAAGGCTCACTTTTTTTCTTTATGTTTATCAGGGTTGCTTCCCTTTATCTTAAATTGTTTGACACCCATTGTCTTGAAATCCCTTGTTTCATATAATTTTTAGTTTAGTTAAGTTTTATTTTGTTTCTAAGTTAATTAAGGCAGGAGATAAATCCAGGCTCTATTACTTCAATATGGCCAGATTACAAGTGATCTCATAACATTTAAAAATATGTATATTATTAACAGTCCACTAAAAGCATCTAGGTAAGAGATTAACAAATTTTTTTTCTGTAAAAGGTGAGATAATACATATTATCGTAAGCTATATGGTCTCTGTTGCAACCACTCAACTTTGCCACTGTAGTGTGAAAATAGCACCAGCCAGCATGTAAACATCAGAGGACACCTGCTCCAACAGGACATTATCATACAACCAGGAGCCAGACTGGATTTAGCCCACAAGCTGTAGTTTACCCTGTTCTAATCTAGACCAATGCCACCTCAATAGGAAGGATAAAACCTAGCATCCACCTCTTCCTTTCAAAATATATTCTGTTAAAAGAAATGAAGACTTTATCAGAAATGCTTTACTTTCAGTCTGAATCAAGAGTACAAGTGAGCTCGGGACATCTTCCTGTTGCATCAGAAGGCAAAAGGGGGGAGGCAAAGCATGATGGCAGTTGGAATAGACATTTAGCTCAGCTCTCCTGGAACAACAGGTGAGAGTGAGTTGGCTAGATCATTCCCAGTGTGGAATATTGGTGTGGAGTGGCAGTTTGGGGTGTGCAGTGAAGTGGCAGATTGCTGGACTTGGAGTGTAATCCAGAACTGAGATTGCCAGGAAAGTTTCTGTGCTGTGGCTGCAGTGGGTGGGCACCTGGTGGCAGTAACCAGCCCCCCACCCTCCACAGAGGATTACAATTACCAGTTTATGGAGAAACACGGTGTTAGGTGGAAAGATTGGTGAAGTGTGGAATTCCAAGCAGAATTTGGCAGCCAGATTTGAGTGCTGTCTGGTGCGGCACTGCCATGATTAGGCAGCGGGGAGACACTCAATGGGAAAGACCCCATTGAAATTGAAATGCCTTGTAAGAAGTAGACATTGTTTTGAAATTTGGGAAATGGTGACTGCCACAGGCACCTTTCCATGCGGGCCAGGTGCGATAATTTGAGTCTCACCTGCAGTCAGTCATCCTGTACACGAAGCAGGCCCAGGACATCTTGCACTTCACGGAAACTGTTGCAGGGAGAATTTGTGAAACCTGCCTGTGAAGGTTTTTTGAGATTGGTGGAATCAACAAGTTTAGCAGGGTCTAAGCGCTAAGTGGGTAGCCAGGGAACCACCAAGAGTAATGTAAGTCAGAATCAGGTATAAGCCTGGGAACCACTCACAGTGTCACCTGGTATCCAGAAAGTATATTGCAACATAAATACATTCCTACTAAGTTGATCCCTATGGCATATATGTAGTCATATGTGTGTACATATACACATACATATATATATAATATTTTTGTCATTGGTGCTTTTTTTCTTTTTTCTTTGCACATTCTTTTTGCTTTTTTGCATTTTGTCCTTTTCTCTTTCTTATAGGAGTTATTGTTAATTTTTTTAAATTATGATTATTTTCTCTTCTTTCCTTCTTATGGTGGCTGAGAGAACTTACATTAGGCTACTTGAGGTTTTTTTTTTTAACTTCTTTTTTTGTTTTTTTGTTTTTTTGTCTGTTTGTTTCTGATTGTGTGTTTGTGTGTCTGGTTGCCTTTTTGTTTGTTTATTTGTTCTTTTTGTTTGAACGTGTCTTGTCTTTTGCTAAATTCTTGAGTTGGCTATTTTCCCTAACTCCAATTTTTATATTCCACAAGAAAAAGGGGGTATAGGGGATGATGGCTGACTGGAGCCAGCTTTTAATCAAAGCTCCAGTCCAGAGGGAGAGATAATGGCCAAAAAGAACCCAATAAAGCTGAAGGGTGGGAGGTGAACTGAGAGAAGAGAGAGATAATTGCACATATTCTCTGCCAAGGCAAGTTGCAACTCCAAGGAAACAAATTTCAGGTTTAGACTGAGCTCAGGTAGAATACTCCCCAGCTGCCATTGAGTACCTGAGGCAGACAGACTTCAGCTCCCCTTGCCAGCTGGTGGCAGAGGGTGGTGGCTAGGCCAACGAGGCATCGACTTTCCTTTGACTCCGGAAGGAACAAAGCCCTGGCACATTTGCTCATTGGACAGAACTGGGCCACAGATACTGGGTTACCAGAAACTGGCAGAGACTGGGGTTACCAGAGACCAGTGGTGAAGGAGGTGCAAGGTGAGGAAAGAGGCATCAACCCCGTTGATCCAACTCTTCTATGGGGTGGGCCTGTGTGACTTCACAGAGCACTGGAGCAAGCCACACTTGAGCTGCCAGTAGTCCTCTGATATCTAGTTGCTAGAGACCTTTTGAATTCTCCCACTAGAGAGTTGGTGCTGACTGGGACAATTGGTTTGGAACTCTTGAATTGGGAAAATCACCCAAGGACCTTCCAAGGTGGTACCTGCTTCTGTTGGAGTGGGAAGGTTTTATTTTGCTCTTCCAGTTGTTGCCTATGGGAGATTGGATGTCATAGTTGCTTGTATTTTTCCACAACTGAGACTTCAACTCAGACTCACTGATCCACTAGGATTGGACAGAGATCAGTTGAATACAAGACAGAGCCTCTTAGCCCCACCACACCAAGCAGGTCCCCAGAATCTCAGGCAGAATTACTGTATGGGTAATTTGCAAAGCTGTCGGGGGAAAGCTGCAGTCAATAGTCCCAGCTCTTTGGCAAAGGGCTGGTTAACCACAACCCCAAGAGCCCCCAATGCAATTACACCTTACCTACTCATGTAGCCAAATGGTGAAAAAGAATCATGGGACAGAATCAATGGAAAAACTCTGGCAACATGAATAATCAGTGTAGATCAACTCCCCCAAGGAATGACAAAGCGGCCTCACCAGAAGATCCCATTCATAAACAAATGGCTGAGATGTCAGAAATCCAGTTTAGAATTTGGATGGCAAATAAGATTAACAGAATGGAAGTAAATTTGGAATTATAAATTCTAGCAATAATTCAAAAGTTGTCTCAACAATTCAATGAATTCAAAGACAAAATCACCAAAGATTTTGACACATTGAGAAAAGAAGTTGCGGCCCTTGAAGATATGAAAAATACAGTAGAATCCCTCACTAACAGAATGGAGCAGGCAGAAAAAAGGATTTCTGACATTGAAGACAAAGCTTTTGAACACTCCCAAATGTTCAAAGAGGAAGAGAAGTGGAAAGCCAAAATGGATCATTCTCTCACAGAGCTGTGGGATCATTCCAAAAAAGCAAACATTTGCCTTATAGGAATTCCTGAAGGTGATAAGGTTACTTTGAAAGGCCCAGATGCTCTACTGAAAGAGATAATTGAGGAGAACTTCCCAAACATTGCAAGAGATTCTGAAATTCAAATACCAGTTTCAGAACCCCAGCATGACTCAATCCAAATAAACCATCTCCCAGACACATTATAATTAACTTTCCCAAAGTTAATATGAAGGAGAAAATACTGCAAGCAGCCGAATGTTAAGAAAACCATAACCTACAAGAGGAAGAATATTAGAATGACTGCAGATTTCTCTGCTGAAACCTTTCAAGCCATAGGATAGTCATCTACTTTCAACCTCCTAAAACAAAACAATTTTCAACCCAGGATCCTGTATCTAGCTAAACTGTGTTTCATTTATGATGGAGAAATTAAATACTTTAGTGACATTCACATATTGAAGAAATTTGCCATAGCTAAACCACCTCTCCAGGATATTCTCACACCCATCCCACACAATGACCAACAAAATCCTCTACCACCAAAGTAAGATCATTCAAAACTTTTGATCAAATCCCTGCTTCCACAGTGGCTAAAGTATTAAAAATGTTCACTGGACTGTTGAAAAACTCAACACCCAAAATACTACCAAGCTTATCAATACTCTCAATTAATGTGAATGGCTTAAATTGTTTTCTAAAGAGGCACAGGTTAATTGTATACAAAAACTCAGGCCAGATATCTGCTGCATACAAGAATCTTATCTTACCTTAAAAGATAAATATAGACTCAGGATGAAGGGATGGTCATCTATAATTCAGGCAAATGCAAATCAGAAAAAAGCAGGTGTTGCAATTTTGTTTGCAGATACAATATGCTTTAAACCAACAAAAGTGAGGAAAGATAAGGATGGTCACTTCATATTTGTTAAGGGAAACACTCAACATGATGAGATTTCAATGATGAATATTTATGCACTCAACCCGAATGCTCCTCAATTTATAAGAGAGACTCTAACCGACATAAGCAACTTTATTCTTTCAGCACTATAAGAGTCGGGGACTTTAACACCCCTTTGGCAGTGTTCCATAGATTCTCCAATAAGAAACTGAAGAAATTTTAGACCTAAAATTAACCATGCAACAATTGGATTTAACAGACATCTACAGAACATTTCATCCTAACAAAACTGAATACACACTTTTCTCATCAGCCCATGGAACAACCTCCAAAATTGATCATACCTTAGGTCACAAGTCTAACCTCAGCAAATTTAAAAGAATAGAAATTATTCCTTGTATCTTCTCAGACCATCATGGAATAGAAGTCGAACTTACTAACAACAGGAACCTCCAAACTCACACAAAGACATGGAAATAATCTTATGCTAAATGATAGCTGGGTCAGAGATGAGATTAAGAAGGAAATTGCCAAATTTTTGGAACAAAACAATAATGAAGACACGAACTACCAGAACCTGTGGGAGACTGCAAAGGCAGTCCTAAGAGGGAAATTTATAGTGTCATAAGCCTTCCTCAACAAACGGAAAGAGAAAATCAACAACTTAATGGGATGTCACAAGCAACAGGAAAAGGAAGAACATTCCAACCCTAAACCCAGCAGAAGAAAAGAAATAACCAAAACTAGAGCAGAATTAAATGAAACTGAAAACAAAAGAATTATACAACAGATCAATGAATCAAAATGTTGGTTTTTTGAAAAGGTCAATAAAATAGATAAGCCTTTGGCTAACCTAACCAGAAATAAAAGAGTAAAATCTCTAATTTCATCAATCAGAAATGCAGAGACAAGATAAGCATAGACTCCTCAGAAATTCAAAAAATACTTACTGAATATTACAAAAACTCTATTCTCAGAAATATGAAAATCTGAAGGAAATTGACCAATACTGGGAAGCACGTCACCCTTCTAGACTTAGCCAAAACGAAGTGGAAATGTTGAACAGGCCTATATCAAGCTCCAAAATAGCATCAACTATACAAAATCTCCCCCAAAAGAAGAGTCCCAGACCAGATGGCTTCATATCAGAATTCTACCAAACCTTTAAAGCGGAACTAGCATCTATATTACTTAACCTTTTCCAAAACATAGAAAAAGAAGGAGTACTTTCTAACACATTCTATGAAGCAAATATAACCCTGATCCCAAAACCAGGAAAAGACCCAACAAGAAAAGAAAATTATAGACCAATATCTCTAATGAATATTGATGACAAAATATTCAATAAGATCCTAGCAAACAGAATCCAGCAACACATCAAACAAATTATACACCACGACCAAGTGGGTTTTATCCCAGGGTCTCAAGACTGGTTCAATATACATAAATCTATAAATATAATGCATCACATAACCAAATTAAAATACAAAGACCATATGATTCTCTCAATTGATGTAGAAAAAGCCTTTGATAATATCCAGCATCCTTTCATGATCAGAATGCTTAAGAAAATAGGCATAGAAAGGACATTTCTTAAACTGATAGAGGCCATCTACAGCAAACCACAGCCAATATTGTATTGAACAGTGTAAAATTGAAAATATTTCCACTCAGATCAGGAATGAGGCCAGGATACCCAACATCTCCACTGCTATTCAACATAGTAATGGAAGTCTCAGCCATTGCAATCAGGCAAGAGAAGGCAATCAAGGGTATCCATATAGGATCAGAGGACATCAAACTTTCACTCTTTGCATATGATATGATTGGTTACCTGGAAAAACCCAGGGGCTTAACTGAAAAACTCTTAGAAGTGACCAAGGAATACAGCAGCATCTCAGGTTACAAAATCAATACTCACAAATCACTAGCATTCATATATATCAACAACAGTCAAGCTGAAAAAAATGGTCAAGGACTCTATTCCCTTTTCAGTAGCACCAAAGAAAATGAAATATCTGGGAGTGTACCTAACAAAGGACGTGAAAGATCTCTATAAAGAGAACTATGAAACTCTGAGAAAAGAAATAGCTGAAGATGTCAACAAATGGAAAAACATACCATGCTCATGGCAGGGAAGAATCAACATTGTTAAAATGTCCATATTACCCAAAGCAATCTACAGATTTAATGCAATCCCTATTAAAGCACCTCTGTTATATTTCAAAGATCTGGAAAAACTAGTATTTCATTTTATACAGAAACATAAAAACCTCAAATAGCTAAGACATTGCTCAGAAATAAAAACAAATCAGGTGGAATCACACTACCAGACTTGAGACTATACTAGAAATCTATAGTTATCAAAACAGCATGGTACTAGCACAAAAATATTGAGGTAGATGTATGGAACAGAACTGAGAACCAAGAGATGAAACCAGACACTTACCATCATTTGATCTTTGATAAGTCTATCAAAAATATAAATTGGGAAAAAGACTCCCTATTTAATAAATGGTGCTGCATGAATTGGCTGGCATCTTGTAGAAGACTCAAACTGGACCCACACCTTTCACCTCTAACAAAAATTGATTCTCACTGGATAAAAGTCTTAAACTGAAGACATGAAACTAGACATTCTTGGAGAGAATGCAGGAGAAACACTTGAAGAAATTAGCCTGGGAGAAAACTTTATGAGGGGCACCCCCAGGCAATTGAAGCAACACCAAAAATACATTACGGACATCTGATCAAACTAAAAAGCTTCTGCACTGCCAAGAACACAGTAAGTAAAGCAAGTAGACAGCCCTCAGTATGGGAGAGGATATTCGTAGGTTACCTTTCTGACAGAGGTCTGATAACCAGAATCCATAGGGAACTCAAACTTATTAATAAGAAAAGAACAAGTGATCCCATGTCATTGTGGGCAAGAGACTTGAATACAAGCTTCTCTGAAGAAGACAGGCGCATGGTATACAGGCACATGAAAAAAATGCTCATCATCTCTAATCATTAGATAAATGCAAATCAAAACCACTTTGAGATCCCATGTAACTCCAGTAAAGTAGCCCACATAACGAAAATCCCATAAGTACAGATGTTGGCATGGATGTGGAGAAAAGGGAACACCTGTGCATTGCTGGTAGGAATGCAAGCTAATGCATTCCTTTTGGAAAGAAGTTTGGAGAACATCAGGGATCTAAAAATAGACCTACTGTTTGATCCTGCATTTCCTCTACTAGGAGTGTATCCAAAAGACCAAACATCACTTTGCAACAAAGATATTTGCACCACTTTATTCATTACAGCTCAATTCATAATTGTCAAGTCATAGAAGAAGCCCAAGTGCCCACTGACCCACGAATGGATTAATAAATTGTAGTATATGTATGCCATGGAATACTAGCAGCCTTAAAAAATATGGGACTTTACATATTTTATGTTTACATAGATGGAGGTGGAACACATTCTCCGAAGTGAAGTATCTCAAGAATGGAAGAAAACGTATCCAATGTACTCAGTACTTTTATGAAACCAATTTATATTTACTCACACTTTCTTATGTAAGGTAGATCACAACTACAGCCCAGGATGAAGGAAAGAAATGGAGTGGGAAGGGAGAGAAGGGGGGAGGTTTGATAGAGGGAGAGTAAATAGTGGGACCACACCTAATGGAGCATATTGCTAGGGTACAAGTCAAATCTGTCAAGTGCAAATGTCTTAATACAATAATCAAGCAAATGAAGCGAAAGCTATATTAATTAGTTTGATGTAAGCACTCCAAATTGTATAAAAAAAACATTGTACCCCACATATGCTTAAATGTATTCATGATCTATGTGTATATGACTTAATAAAAGGAAAAAACAAGCACGAAAGAAAGAAAATAGAAGGCAAGAAGGACTCAGAGGTTAGTGGGATAAAAAGGACAGATCAGAGCAGTGGCCAATTCTGGAAATTAGAGTTTAAGAAAGAATAATGATTGCAATTTACTACAATGAAATGAAGAGTTTTCAATAAAAATCATAAGTACAAAGGGATTAGAAAATCGAAATTTTGTATCCACTAAAGTAGTAATTTACTCACTTAAGGATTAGCAAGGATACTAGGAAACAGAATACTCACACTAGGAGCTTAAAGTATCTCAAAACCCTCAATATATCATATCACAGTTCATTTACTATTTATGAGAAAATATATACTTTTTACATGGTAAGACATGATGGACATTGTCTTAATCAAGTGTTCAAATACTCATGTTCAAATAGTATCATATAAATAACAGGAAAGCCTGAAATTATCTGCTTCCTAATAAAAAGAAGTAACACCACTATGAGAAGATAATCAAATAAACCCAAAATGTAGGTTGTGATCAATAACATATGGAGCGGGCCATTAAAAGACACCAGGTCGTGCAAAAATAAAAACATAAACTCTGAAAATTAGCAAGTGGTCCATCTAGATTAAGACATAGTAAATAGACTATTTGTGAATTTTGATTGGCTGCTCAGTGAAAAATTCAAACACTGAAGTTATAAAAAGCCTGGGAGAATTTTAACATATATATCCAATACTACATATTAGATTAGCATATTGAATTAAAGTTAATTTAAGTGAAGACAAAGTGTGTTTATTTTATTCTTCTATAGATTTCAAAATACCAAAAATTAAATTTTTGAAGAAATGCAGACTTTTCTTCTAAGATGTACTCTTTCTCTGCTCATTAAAAAACAGGCTTTAAATGACTGACTTCAGAGTCTGATCACCAGATTGTTTCACTGAATAAATTTTCTGAGAAACAATTTTAGAAATAATTTGCAATTTGTCTTTTATATGTAATGTCCTGGGTGCATTACACGTCACTGCATTGTGCGCACTCTTGTCCTTAAAAGACGACATATTAAGCATCAGGCACATAGGTGACTTAAAAAGTTGCTTTTTTGGGTGGTGCCTGTGGCTCTGTGAGTAGGGTGCTGGTCCCATCTACTGAGGGTGGTGAGTTCAAACCCAACCCCCGCCAAACTGCAACAATAAAAAAAAAAAAAATAAGTTGCTTTTTCAAGGATGAATTAGACTATTGCAGTTTAGAGCACTGTTGAAAGCGAAAGATGGAAGGAGAAAAGGTCAGAAAAGAGGCAGAAGAAGAGTGGGAAAGAGAAAGGAAGGGATGGAGAGAGAAGAGGATGCAAGAAAAAAGGAAGAAGAAAATGCAAACGAGAGAAGGAAAGCGGCAGAGTCCCCAGGTCCACGTGGTGACACGCGCATCACCTTCCAGGCCGGCCCTGGGCTCCCAGCCCCGCCTCCTTCAGGGCGTCGAGTTCCGCGTCAGCCTCGGTGTTTCTTCGCGGGACCCGGGAGAAGCGCTGTCAGGTCAGAGCACCTGCTAAGCACTCTAAACTGGTCTAATACTTGCACTTCTGCACCCATACCACATTTTCACTAAACAAGTCCCTGACATTCCGTCCCACTTACCCCCGAGGACCTTCTCCACCCGCCCCACGCGCTGGACACTGGCCTTGCCCATTCTCAAGAACTAGAAGGCGGCCCAGCGACGGAGGCCGCGCAGGTCCCGCAGCCCTCAGAACCCCGCAGCGGCCAGACGCGGCCTGAACCCGCCCCCGCGCCCGATCCAAGGAGCGGCCTGCCTGGACTTCCGGGACCCGGGGTCGCGGGTGGCGCCTTCTCCCGCTGATCGGGTCATTTCCCTGCCAAGTGGCCTGACAAGCACAAGGAACTGTCGGCTGAGTGTGTATTTCATTCTTAACCGCTTGTTCTGCTCACGTCGGAGTGAGAAAGCAACACGGTGAAATGAAATTCCAACCGGGAAGCATCTCCTCCCAGATCTTCTAGGTGAACAGGCCTATTTCCCCGCCCGCGCCTACCGTCCTTCCAGCATTTCTATTTAGCCAACGAATGCACTGGAAATAACACAAAGGCGTGACAATCCTTTTATAGTTTCATTTTTTCTATTTTTGTAAGCACCTCCCCCTTATTTATTAAAAAAATAAATAAAATCTTGTAATTCGCGCTCTACATGAAACCTAGAGCTACATTTGAATTTTTCCTTCAATTCTCACTTTGAGTTTTTAATACTACAATATCTTTTTCAATTCGTGTAACATTTTCATCAGTGTATATTGATATCATTCTGAACTATGTGCTTATATTCTTTCACCTTGGAAATAACTAATACCTACATTCAGAACATAAAAATACATGAAAAGAATGTTTCTTTTCAGTTACTCTGGATAGACCTCACAAATGCTCTCACAGGAAAAAATTTATATAATCATGAGATTATAAACCACATATTTAAAAATTGATATTTTCATAAAGATTGCCTTGGGAGATTCCATCTCTGATAAAATAACCCATTACATTGCAAGGGGTCTTACAGTTAAAACCCTGTCATATTCATCATTGAATTGCACATGAATACTTGTATAGTAGGTATTATCTTCATTTTTCTCCCGACGAGGAATAAAAATACCAGAAGAACTAAGAGACCTAACTTCATATACATAGTGGGTGATGGGAGGGAACTGTTAAAATTAAAATAAAATGTTTGTAAGAATATGATCTGAAATTTTATTTTAAGATTCTCCATGTATACTCTTTTAATAATGCTTACACACTTGCACTTTATTGGTTTTTTTCATTTTATAATGATTTTTGCCGAACCTTTTCCCATTAAAGGATAAAATCGACATCTGTCTATTGAAATCGACTGAACCATCAAACTCATTTTTACACCCACTTCATTTCACAGCTACAATTACACTTTCTCAGCCTGGAACATCAAAACAGAGGCACAGCCAAGCTTTTTCACCTTTATGGTTACATAAAAGAAATATTCTAGCAAATGCATTCCCCTGTCTATTCATTGGCAAAAACAAAAACAAAACAAAACAAACAAACAAAAAATCCCACAAAACCTGTACTGACATAAGTGAAGTGGCATAAAACTAGAGTTTTGTCATAATCAAAAAATATCATATCTCAAGTTTTACATCTCTAGGGGTTGTCGGAAAAGCAAATACTTCTGTTAAAATCTACTAATGTATGTTTTAGCATATACCATCAATTTCAGTGAATGGTTCACTATTAAAGTTTCCAACATTCCACTTCTGAATGTTGAAAGGTAAGGAATAAAATAGCATCCTTGGTGACTTTCATCTGGATCCAGAAGACCATATCCAAAACACAGATACTTACTGAAGCTTATATCCTGTGTGGCCTCTGGCATACTGTGGTGACCCAGGCAAAAAAGACCCATTTTCTTTATTCTGCACAATAGCACGCCTGGCCCATGTAAACTGCCCATTGGTCTTTTACCCATAAATGAATTCTGTACTTCAAGGCATCACAGAAACTTATCTAAGTTCAACTTTCAGAGAAGAAAT
The DNA here is from genome assembly GCF_027406575.1 of Nycticebus coucang. Taxonomy (NCBI): domain Eukaryota; kingdom Metazoa; phylum Chordata; class Mammalia; order Primates; family Lorisidae; genus Nycticebus; species Nycticebus coucang. The sequence continues at coordinate 28,719,105 of NC_069805.1, read as the reverse complement.
ATTCATACTACATATGCATGCCTCATCAGAGTCCAGTATCTCAATAGTCTAACCATAAAATAATGCCTATGAAAGCGACTAAGGGTATACAAATCAAATTCTGATTATACAAAAGGCCTTAAATAGATATCCTATTGTTTGACTAGCTTTTTAAAAGTTTCCTTTCATCATTTTATAGCAACGAAAACAAAACTATATAAAAAGCTTACCTATGAAGAAACAGTGGCAAAAATAACTTTCTATAAGATTCACACCAAGGGTAGGTCATTAAATTCAAATGCTATTTAAACGCCATTAATGGAACATTCTATCCATTATTTCCTTTACATACCATAACCACATCACAGATAAAAAAGCAAGGGAAAACTAAAATTATTCTCAATATTTTATATTGTGCGTGTTTCCAAAGATATTTTATCATAAACTGCCTCCTAGATATGGTTACCTAGCCATGTAGAATATGATAAGAAGTCTTCCTATGCCTCCTTAAATATTTTCCTTGACTTTTAGATTCTGAAGACAGATTAAATCCTACACAACCAAGTTCTGTTGAGAATAAGGAACATTTTGTAACACTCAGTGTTTGGCTCTTCAGCCAATATAACAATTTTTCTTATGAATTTATAACAATACATCCAGTATTATCTTATTCACTATTAGACTAGTATAATGAGACAAAAGTAATACCCAGAATTTATCTTATTTCTATTTGCACTTTTCACAACAAAGTTAACCAAAGAGAATGTATCTATTTCTCATACTGGTTGAAGCATAGCACATACCCCACTGCCCTCTTTTGATCTCTTTTCACTGCAAGCGATTTGCTTCCAAATTCTTTATGTTAAATATATAATTCTATTTATAATTAGTCTTTTACATTGTGTGTATTCATGGCCCTAGTAGTGTATGAGTCCAAGAGAAATGTGACAGTCACTGTGTTATTTGGAAAACAACCTAACCTTCAAGTTTTATCAAGTTAACATTAAATCCCTATAGAAGTATTTTCCAGCTAATCCCAAGAACAGACAAAAAGTTTAAAATAATTGTGCTCCTAAATTCCAGACTGTGAAAACAAATTTTTTTTGTGTGTGGGAGGCTTGGAAAAACTTACCAAAGAATGTTCCAGTATGAAGAGCAAAAAAAAAAAAAAAATAGATATGCTAAGGGTAGAATGAGGAGTGCTCCAGTCAATAAACTAAAACAAAAAGTAAAATAATAAAATAAATAAGGAAAAGAAAGAGCGAGAAATGTCACCAACAGTCACCTCCAAGGGAAAATACCCAACTCCTGAACCTCAGTTTCCTAATCGGTACAATATTGATAACTTCCTTGCAATTACTGCTTTATTAGTTATATAGTGGAAAAGGCCATCGATAGAAACATTTTTCTTTTTCTTTTTATTTGTTTCTGGCATTGGTGAAGTACCAAAAGCAAAAGCCCAGATGTGGTGTGCAGGAAGGCAGCAGGGGTGCCCGGAGTCTGGGCCAGGCCTCACAGCAGTCAAGTCCCTAAGTACCTCTGGTGAGTTCTTTTCTTACTTTCTAGTAGAATCAGAAAAACTGGAGAAGACTATTTACTAAATAAGAAATTACATTAATTTCAAAGCTGGAAATAAAATATTGGCCTAATTGTATGTATTCTCATATTAATAAGAAATTTAAAAAAATCTTACATTGAAAGCTAAAAAGAAATTGTCACCTTTGATAGCATGGACCACAAATATACTGCAGTCCTCCTCTGCTGTGGAACTACTAATCAGGAGTCCAAGTGGTGCTCTCAGCCACTATTTTCTTTCGTGTACGTTTATTAACAGGCCCAATTAACAGAAATGAGTCTCATTTTATTAGGTATAAAACTCACTCTTTCCAGAAATGTTTTATCCAATTAACTTTAATCCTAAAAGACATATTTTTTTAATCATTTTGACGAAGGAGGAATGATTCTTCAAGCATTTTATTTATATAAAATATGCTTTCTAATTAATAACACTAATAGGAAAATTAAGATAATAGAGGTAGATTATTTCAAAGTATAGAAAATACTCAAACAAAGAAATAGAATTCAAATTTTTTTCAGTTCCTTAAATGGTCTAGTGAGTATTTCCTACAAAAGTGTTTCCTAAAATCATTCTCTTCAAAAAATTGTATTTCTGGACAACAAAGGGCAGTGGGTGGGGGGCAGCGGGGGAAAAATAATTGTATTTCTATTAGAAATACAGATAAGACACTACAGATATTTGCCTATGTAGCTATGTTTTTCTCTTCTGACAAGCAGAGAAAATGAACTCCAACTTTCAATTCAAAGCAGAATACAGTAATAATTTTTTTCAAAGACAGAGGGAGGGCTCTAGTTTTATTGCCATTATACATTAATTCATATTTGTTTGAGAACCAGTGAGAATTAGTACAGCAAACAGGAGCTCCTTTGTCCTTATTTGCAGAAGCACTATTGCTCCGGAGTTAACTCTTTATAAACGGAAATTGCTTAGCATCTCAGAGTCACATTAGTGAAATTAAACAGAGATAACAATGCTTCTACCTTAGGAATTATAGGGAATGACGGTGTGTGTATAAGTGAGAAAAAAGCAAAGGAAATGGGGGGGGGCGGCGCACAAAATGACCTGTAGCTATTTTTGTTATTATTCATGTTATCACTATAACTATTATTGTTTTTATGTTTAGAGATATATAAAACATGCAGAAGAGATTTATTATTAACAACTTTGTTTTTAAGTATACTGTATTTTAGAAAAGACTCAAAATTAAATTAACCTATCCATGTGTCATAATGGTAAAATTCCTGCACTGTGGAGCAGAAGGCCCTACCCTGTCTTTTACATGGTAGGTGTTCTGTCATCATGGCAAGGGCTCCTCTGGTTTCCTGCATCCCTCAGCCTCAGCCCTTCCTCCGCTCCTCCTGGGTCCGTTTCCCTCCCTCTCAGATCTGGATCACTACAGAGGACAAATATCTGGCTGTTCTTCTCGGTTCCAGTTGTTCCTGTGTGCTGGTGACAGAAAGTGTTCCCTAAATCATAGTTCTCAGTACGATATAAACTAAACTCAATTACAAGTGCAATAAATAAAATAATGCTTCAAATGCTTTATTTTTTTATTATTTTTATTTTATTTTACTTTATTTTTTGAGACAGTCTCACTCTGTCACCCTGGGCTTGAGTGCTGTGGCATTATCAAAGCTCACAGCAACCTCAAACTCTTGGGATCTAGTGATCCTCTTGCTTCAACCTTCCCAGTAGCAGGGACTATAGGCACATGTCACCACGCTGGGCACCTTCCTCAGCCTCCCACGGGGCTACGAATGCAGGCATGAGCCACTTCACCCAGCCTTAGAAAATGAATATTAAAAATATATTTCAAGGTGAGAATAATTAAGTAAACTGTGATGTGTTCCTCCTACCCCCAACACTTGTATTAAAAATCAGTTTAAGGCTCACCACCTGTAGCTTAGCGGCTAGGGGGCCAGCCATATACACCAGGCCTGGTGTGTTCGAATCTGGCCCAGGCCTGCCAAACAACAATGACAACTACAACAACAACAAAAGATATCCAGGCATTGTAGCTGGCGCCTGTGGTCCCAACTACTTGGGAGGCTAAGGGCAGAGAATCACTTGAGCCCAAGAGTTAGAGGTTGCTGTGAGCTGACACACCACAGCACTCTTCTGAGGGCGACATAGTAAGACTCTGTCTCAAAACAAACAAACAAAACAAAAATAAAAATCAGTTTAAAAAGATAACGCATTAGTGATGTGGGAAGAGGTCTGTAATTTATTGTTAATTACAAAGAAGCAAATTTCAGAAAAAATATGTATTATGTCATCTCACTTTGTTTTTAAAAGAGTAAATTTTGACCTTGTATGTTAAGTTTTTAAAATATGTAAGTAAAACTATGTAACCAGAGGCACAGGAATGCATGAGATTATAAATTTGTTCACAATGACAATACAGTTTGGACGAGATTGGAGGAACATGGAGGAGATTTTATTTACTTATTTATTTCCCTCATGGGGAATATAATGGACATTTTGCTTAGTTTTCTTTTTTAATGTTTTAGCCATATTTTCATATATACCAGCAACTAATTATCCAGTAAGTTTGATGTCAATGAGAGGTTTTCACTTATTATATCCCATACTGTACTGTTTGCTCTTAGCTTAACAAAGAACATGTATTTCTTTAGAAATTTGCAAAATTTAAAAGGCCATAATGTTTTTAATTAAAAATGTGAATTGACCAAGATTACTTTTGTTGGCAGATACAGCCTTGAGTAGATTATTTTTATTCTAGTAGAGAATTACTTAAGCAAGTTGTCATTTATCACATCATCTCAAAATTCTATTAAAATGGGCACCAGAACAATGCCTTGCAGTTTTGTGAGTATAAGCTAATGTAAGTGGATTATACGTAAGAGGTTTAACAGTCTGTGGGGATCAGAAAGTGTAAAAGAATGTAGTTAGATGTAGTCTCTTTTCCTATAAATCCCACACTACTAAATGATAATCAGAAGATACGGAAAATAAGGAAGTTTTTAGGGTGAGCTGTTTTGTTCTTCCAGTGGGCCTAGAAATCTAACAATCTTCCCCAGGAAGACTCCACCAGCAATCATTTCTCAGAGAGGCTCACGGGGTTCCAGTCCCCTATCTCTGCAGGTGTCCACACCAAATCCATGTGACCATTTTTGAATATTACGGTAAAATGTCTGAATTATATAACTTTGTGGGTATTTATATGTGAGATGTTCTAGGCCACAAAATGCTTCTTTTCAGGAACTTACACAATCTCCCCTTTCTCACCAGAAGTTTTAAACACCCATCTTGTTGCTTACTGATATGAAAGGTAGCCATTTGTGTATAAGAACACACACAACAGGGAACCTTCCCTAGGGAGGAATATCTCAGAAACAGTAAAAGAAAGATCCTGACAGGACCTTGAGAGGCAAAGGTCAGCATAGACCCAGATAAAGCTAGAAAAGTCGGCAGAGGAAGAACTACCAAGGATCTTCTATGAAGAGTGACTGAACATTACAGAAGGGCTTTTGACTGGGTATGGGGTTTGAAAAGATGGGGAAATACCTTAGCAAAATAACTAAGAAAATGCTACAAAAGCTATGCTAACTAATGTGATGAAAATGTGTCAAACGATCTATGAACCAAGTGTATGGTGCCCCACGATCATACTAATGTACACAGCTATGGTTTAATAAAAATAAATAAATTAAAAAAAAAAAGATGGGGAAATTATCTGAACCAAGATGTGAACATGTCAATCCTGGCTGTGCTGTTAAGAACAGAGAAAGGGGGGTCAACATAGGTCAGCTCACGTATTCCTTGGCTCACAACTCTTCAGACGCTCCTTGTCTCAGAGTACAAGCTGAAGTATTTAGAGTACCCTACAAAACTTTTATGGGGTGGCACCTGTGGCTCAAAGGAGTAGGGTACTGGCCCATATGCCGGAGGTGGCGGGTTCAAACCCATCCCCAGCCAAAAAACTGCAAAAAAACATACAAAAAAAACTTTTTATGATTTGAGCTCCCATTTATCAGATTTTAGTTTTCACCATTTTTTTTAAAAGAACAAACATTTTATGGTATCAAAAATCAAAATTATGGTAAGAGTAAACTACAAATGTTTGCTTTTCTTGAACCAGTTACACTTAAATTGCTCTTAGAAAGCAGATACTAAATTAATCCTATCCCATCCCTTTTTCATAAGACTATTCTAAAAACCCACCACTTGGGGAGGACTTACCTAAAATCATACATCTATGTATGTGGGTATATATATATATACTGGATCCATGCTATTAGAGAAACACAAATGCAAAAATGCCTGGCCATTTTCCTTGGCTCTTAATCTCAAGCAGAAAAGACTGGAAGGTGGGCATCCAGTCAGCCCCTTGAAGCTCTGCCCCTCTGAGGGGCTCCAGGGATGGAGACACAGAAACACCCCACTGATTCTCAAGTGTCTAATAACTGCTGACTCGATTCTGTGAACTTCACCTGAACATAGGCATAAATTAACAGAGCTGAAAATCAACTAAGGCTATTTTTCTTCTGCTGCACTTAATTTATGGCCATTCATTGAGTGTGTATACATAGGCCATCAGTATAAGCTTCACTTCAGACAGGAAAAAAACAACCCTTACTGTGACTCCAGGCATCTTCCACAAGACTTAGATGAACTAACATTTTGAAAAGGAAGCAAGATGAAATCCTTTATTCCTAGAAATTTCATACCACTTTCCCCAGACATTCTGGGGAAAAATTAAGCACAACAAATGTTTGTACAACCACCATTTGGGAAGCCCCATGTCACAACAAAAATATCAACAAAAAACCCTTGAATCACAAATTTCAGAAGCTCTAAGTGTTAAGCACAGAAAACAAAACTCATCACTGCTGACGCTGCCCTCAGCAAAATGAATATGTTCCTTTTCCTCTAAGAGTAGAAAACACTTCATTCCCTACAATCTGAAACACTCAAGATAGACACTGCAGATGCCTCTGAAAACAAACTTCTATGTTGTCAGCAAATCACGAAGATTGAAAGCTGCCTCCCAGCACTGTTAGCTTCAAAGTTATGGCAGCATTTCTACTATAAATATCATTTTCCAAGATATAACTCAGTTGAAAAAAAAATGTGCTCCAGGATCAAGTTTGGTAGACTTAAGAAAGGAGAAAAATACTAACGTTCATTATGAAACAAAGAACATTTTAAACTTCTTCTTTGTAAATTACAGAACATGATTTTCAAGAATTTTGCACCAAAACATAATTTGGTTGAATTAATTTTACTCACTAAAAGAAATCTTAATAAGTAATACAAGAAAAATATGACCAGAAATTTATGGAATGAAAACCTATTTTCACCTATTTTGAATGCATGTTGGAAAATAACTTTGAGCAAATTAACTGTACCATTCAGAAGTAAATTTTCCTTTAGGAGACTTGATTTATTCTTACAAGCATGGTTATAGGTGATTATGAGTATCTAAATATACTGAGTTGTCAAAGGATTTTATACTTCAAAAATAACTCTGGGGCAGAAACATACAAAGATAGAAGTTATACCCGTGCTCCTGGGAACATCTCTCTCTCTAACATATAGAAATAAATTCACACAAACACTGGCTCTCCCTTTAGCACAGCCGTGTGCTTACATGTACACACCAAGTGCAAAGCTATCTGTTGTTTTTGCTATTCAGGAGTAAAAAGAAAGTTAAGTCTTTAAATAAATAGGAAAGGAAGAAAGAAGAATGTCAAGCCCAAATGATTAAAAAAAAATTATCTACACTTAGAAAAATGGGTAATTAGTATCATAAACAATCTTTCTCAAAACAATAAATCTGTATTCTCCACCCTACAAAAATCCCCCACCTGCTGTTCAGCAGAATATTCCTTACTCAGTAGTCATTTAACAAATAGTTCCTACAGACAATGATTTCAAACACAGATTTGATTCAAAATAATCACTTTCAGAGTGGGCTTGTTTTTCCTCAATCATTTGAATGTAAAACTAGCTACCTAATTACTAACCAGAAAAGATCACTCAGAAGGCAGAACTTCTTGCCCAGAGCAAACAATTTACCTTCTGGCTCTCATCTTCGGTCTTTCTCTGAAGAACTCCATCCAGACCAATTTACCCCAAACCAGGCCTCTTTACCTCCTTTCCCTGAAGTCTTTTCTCTCCCAAGATTCTCTCTCTCCCCACCCAAACTGCAGTTGACTCTACCATTTGCCTACAATGCTAATGCTAACTGGAGTGACAGACTCAGGAGGTTTACAGAATTTGGAAGGAAATTTAAGTAAGACATGCCAGAACAACATGAAGAAAACATGTAAAGGGGAAATTTAGGGAATACTAGTACTTAATAAGAGATGTCTTTGCAGAGGTGATAAATAGGCCTCACCAAGGACTGAGTTGCTCTATGCAGAAGAAAAGAAGTTTTGAAGGATGATACTATTAAATTAGAATGATGTTAAAAATGGATTAGTGGGAAAGAGTGAAGCTAATTTTAAAATGATGATAACTTCTTTTTTAAATCAAGTCTTTTTTTCTAAAAAGAAAATATCAGACCACTTGATCTTTAGGGAAATGTAGAACCTTGCCATTTCAACAAAATTTTACTTTTTTAAAGAGTCTTGGGTTACACCCAGCTTTATTTTGTTTTTTTTCTTATTCAATGTAGTGGACATAGACCCAAATGAAATAAAACCAAGTAAGTGTGTGACTATTACAGCTAGGGATTCTAGAACTTAATATTCACCACTTAACTACATCACTACTCATTGCTCATGATGCCATTGGGGAAAATACTAGTTTGTTACCCTGAAATCTTTCTTTGTACTTGGGATAGAATGTCAGCCATGTAAGTGCTCACCTGAAAATACTCCTCTCCTATTGAGTGGACTTGGTGCTGACTTCCAACACAGCAGTTACCTGGTCACACCTGACTGGCTCTGCCTTTGTTTGCTTCCCCGGGTGTTTCTCATCAGTAACCAGGAAAGACAGTTTATTCTAAGGACAGCATGCTTTCTTTCTTGTCTGTGAATGATAAAATCCTTCTCCAACAACTCCTTCCTTTGATAATCTTCAGCATTTTAAATTCTCCTAAATTTTTGGTATATACTATTTATAACACCCTTTTCTATAAATGTTGGGGATAGAATTCATTGAATTTTGAAGGGTTTTTTCAACTAAAATTATACAAGTCTGAAAAAGTCTGAAGTAGAAATTGATTTTTTCCATGTTTTCATACAGTGATGTCTCTCTTTTTGTTATTGAAGCAAGGACATATATTTACACCAGTAATATTAAACAAGATAGCTAGGAGATAGAGCAGCAGTTTTCAACCTGTGGGTCACACCCATTTGGGGTCGAATGACTCTTTCACAGGGATTGCCTAAGACCATCAGAAAACACATATTTCTGAGGGTCTTAGGAACCGAGACACTGCTCCTCCATCCGTCTCCAGGTGGGTCCACCCACATGCAGATACGCTCACATATGAGTTCCTGGCATGATGACATCATCACACCAACCCCATCACATACACCCCTTACAAATACAGGTGTATGTGACAGGGTTGGAGCCATAATGTACTTATGTGGACCAGTCACACATGTGTAGAGAGCAGCTACTGTATAGAGAGCAGCTACTGTGTTGAAAGCAGCAGTATTGGAAGAAAAACGACACTTCATGAATTATAATTACTGAGTAGATGTAAAATCATGTACTGTAAAATCATCAACTACTGCAAAAAAAAAAAAAAATATATATATATCTGTACCATGGGAACTTAATCTGGATGCTGATTGGTCTTTGTATATTCAGCTGTGGTTGATGTGAATACCGCCCCCTTGTGATAGTAACAGGTATGTAAAAAAAGCAACACAGAATGGTAAATCATAGGAAACTTTAATGAACTGTATTGACTGAACTATGCCATGTGTCATCTTTTGTATTATTAAAGCTATTGTTATATATTATTTTCATTAGCAAACCATCCCGTGACAATGGATCGTGTAGAGAAGAATGTTAAGAAAAGAAAATATAGTGAGGATTTTTTACAGTATGGTTTTACCTCAATAATTACAGCAGGAATTGAGAAACAGCAATGTGTTATTGGTTGTGAAGTTCTATCAGCCAAATCTATGAGGCCAAACAAACTAAAACGCCATTTTGATAGCAAGCATCTGAGCTTTGCCAGCAAGGATACCAACTATTTTAGAAGAAAAGCTGATGGACTCAAGAAAGCCAGACTTGACACTGGTCGCAAGTACCACAAACAAAATGTAGCGGCCGTTGAGGCTTCATATTTGGTGGCACTCAGAATCGCCAGTCTAACAACACTGTCTGCAGAATAGATGACATGTCTGCTCATATTCTTGATCAGGTAATCCCAGAAATTAAATCTGCTCCACTTCCAATATTTAGTATCCAGCTTGATGAATCTACAGACATTGCAAACTGTTCACAGTTACCGGTTTACATGAGGTGTATTAATGATGGCGACTTTAAAGATGAGTTTCTTTTTTGCAAACCTCTTGAAACCACAACTACTGCACGTGATGTATTTGACACAGTTGGTTCATTTCTGAAAGAGCATACTATCTCTTGGGAAAAGGTTTGAGGTGTTTGCTCAGATGGTGCTCCAGCTATGCTAGGATATTGATCTGGATTTCTTTTTTTTTTTTTTTGGTTTTTGGCCAGGGCTGGTTTTGAACCCACCACCTCCAGCATATGGGACCGGCACCTTACCCCTTGAGCCACAGGCACCGCCCTTGATCTGGATTTCAACGTTTGGTATGAAATGAGTCACCAAAAGTCATCGGAATTCACTGTATGATTCATTGGCAAATATTAGCAATGAAGATACTGCCACAATTGTTACAAGAAGCAATGAAAAGCATCAGAAGTTCTGTCAATTTTGTAAGGCAAGACTTTAAACAGTTGACTGTTTTCACAACTGTGCAATGAGTTGGATGCAACAAACAATGCTCTGCTATTTCACACTGAAGTGAGCTGGTTGTCGAGAGGAAAAGTTTTAAAATGTGTTTTTGAGCTTCATGATGAACTCAAAACTTTTTTTAATCAGAAAGCAAGACCACAGTTTGAAGCACTTTTCAGCGATAAAAGTGAACTGCAGAAAATAGCTTACTTGGTTGACATCTTTGCCATCTTGAACGAGTTAAATTTATCACTGTAAGGACCAAATGCAACATGCCTCGATTTGTCTGAAAAGATCCAATCATTCCAAATGAAACTTCAGCTTTGGCAAAAAAAAAAAATTGGATGAAAATACAATTTACATGATGCCTACCTGATATACTTCCTTTGAGGAACATGACATTGAACCAGATAAAAGGATTATGATGATAATTTCTGTGAAAGAACACTTGCACATGCTTGCAAAGAAAATTTCATTGTTCTTTTCAAATCTACCTGACACCCCATTTGTACTTGCCAGAAGCTCATTCACAAAGTTGAAGATGTTCCTGAGACAGCACAAGAGGAGTTCATTGAACTTATTAACAGTGATGCAGCGAGAACTGATTTCTCTACAATGCCAGTTACAAAATTCTGGATCAGGTGTTTGCAGTCATATCCTGTTCTGTCTGAGACTGTGTTTCGCTGCCTTCTTCTATTTCCAACAACATATCTTTGTCAAACAGGGTTTTCCAGGTTGTTGGTTATTAAGTCTAAATACAAAAGTAAACTTGTGGAAGATGATCTTCGTTGTGCTCTTACAAAGACTGCCCCGAGAATTTCTGATCTGGTGAGAAAGATGCAATCTGAACCTTTTCAGTGATGTTGACTTTTTATGCATACTGTTGCAAAATGTAGCAATGTACTTTACTGTTGTTATATTAAGACTGTTACCCATGCTACACCTTGCTTCAAGACAAAATTTCATTTATTTTTAATTAGAAATAAATATTTCACAAATTTAATTACATATTGTTTTTGTGATTAATCACTATGCTTTAATTATGTTCAATTTGTAACAATGAAAATACATCCTGCATATCAGATATTGACGTTACGATTCATAACAGTAGCAAAATTACAGTTATGAAGTAGCAATGAAAATAATTTTATGATTGGGGGTCTCCACAACATGAGGAACTGTATTAAAGGGTCACGGCAGTAGGAGGCATTAGGATGGTTAAGAACCACTGAGATAGAGGGATTAGTTATGCATACATGATTCAAAGGGTGTTGTTGTAGTAGAAACTTGATATTCAACTTGCTAAACACCTTTTACAGGATTCCTAAGTTTCAAATGATTTTGTTGTTACCTGGCTCTTCATTTAAACCTAACTTCTTATTTTCCTTTTTTAATGGTAACTAAAACTAAATCTCTAAATAGGGAATGTGCCTTTTTAATTTTAAAAGTATCTGTTAAATAATTAAGTTAATAGTCTATTGATCGTCTTTGCTATTCTTAATATTTAATTTTTAAGAAATTAGAAATGGTGTTGGCTAATCTAACTAAGAATGAATCAACCCCTGTGTGGGAATATGGTCCATGTACAAGGAAATAATTGGAGCCTTCTGTCTAGAAACCAGATCAAATAAAACCAACAAGGTATTCTAAAGCCCAGGTATGTCCCTTCAGTGTTATGATTAAATGGAAGAATAAGGAAAAAGATAAGGATTGTGGGTATCCCTTATCTATAGAATTGCTTATACAGTAATTACAGTTATTTGTATAGTGCTGCATAATATGGAAAGTACTATGACCTTACTTGGTGCTCATAGCACAGTAGTTATGGCCCCGGCCACATGCACCAAGGCTGGTGGATTCAAACCTGGCCCAGGCCAGGTAAATAACACCAACAACTGCAAGAAAAAAATAGCCATGTGTCGTGGTGGGCGCCTATAGTCCCAGCTCCTTGGGAGGATGAGGCAAGAGAATCACTTAAGCCCAAGAGTTTGAGGTTGCTGTGAGCTGTGATGCCACAGCCCTCTACCCAGAACAACATAGTGAGACTCAAGAAAAATAAAAAATACTATGACCTCACTGAGAGAAGAAATTAAAATATTACATTTGACTTTTTAGAATAAAATTTAAAGTTGTTTCAGATCTCCAAAAGTTACTGTACCAAAGAAAATGAAGGTGCAGTTTAATCTATCTCTAAGATTCTTCCCAGTTTTAAGACAGTAACTAACAATGTTTTATATATTGATTGACTATATATTTAAAACTTTAATTTGCAGTATTCTCTAACCCTTCTTCTTTTTTTTAATTGAGATGGAGTCTCATTATGTTGCCCTTGGTAGCATGCTGTAGCATCACAGCTCACAACAACCTCCAACTCTTGGGCTCAAGTGATTCTCTTGCCTCAGCCTCCCTAGTAGTTGGGACTACAGTCATCCGCCACAACACCTGGCTATTTTTTTGTTTGTTTGTTTGTTTGTTTAGCTGGCTCAGGCCAGTTGATCCCAGCAGGCCCGGGGCACGTGAGCTGGGTGCCATCTAACCCTATCTTACCTGCATGCAGTTGGATGCTATGGTTAGTATGAAAGGCAAAGCCTACAGCATTTGTGCACGCATTACAGGCAGAAATGTCAGTAATAAACACAAAATAAGAGGGAGGGACTTTTCTACCTACAGCCTCCCTTCTCCCCACCACCTAAGTTAGATGAACCTGAAGTTGATGACAAAGACGTTTTCACATCTATAAACAAGCACAGAAAACTGTCTCCAATAAGAACAGCGTGTTATACAGCAAGGTCGTCCCAGAGGGAGGAAGCCAAGACCTTACAAAGGACTGCAGGGCTCCATGAAACTTGGGAATCACGCAGGCCGGGCCCGGTGTATATGATAGAAGGGGAGCACAGGAACGGACAGGAGAGGATCCAGCATCCACACCAGAGAGGAGATGCGGAGGGGAAAAGTTCAATGTGCAAATCCTGGCATCAGATGCAAGGTCAACATAAGCTTGTGGGAAAACAGCAAAAGAACTCAGATAATGCATACAGATTTCCAGGAATGACTTATTTTGCTGAATGGGTGACACATAAAACAGGAAAGTCTCACCTGGATGAAATATACAGTTAGCTGTTTGAATAACTTAAAGCGTAAGTCCTTGTAAGAAAAAAGCATGCCAAATAAATGTTCCTTCCTAAAGATTAGGAAAAACTCAGACTATTACTCAGAAGATCATGGGTAAAATAATAATGGCTTTAAAAGTAAGAAGTTTCATACCAAAGGCTGAATTGAACTCATTTGCTACAAACAAACAAACAAACACCAGCAGCGGGAGAGAAGATGCACACAGCAAGCAGAACTCTGGCCCTCGGGCTGATAACCTGGACAACTACACATCTCAAATGTTTCTGTATGACATGTTCAGCATAAAACCACGCCAGATTCCGCAAAAAATTAAACATAAAACTACCATATGATCCAGCATACCACTTCTGGATATATATGTATATATATCCCCAAGGAAATGAAGTCACTCTCTCAAGGAGACGTGCGCAAGGCCAAGCTCACTGCAGCACAGACAGGAATCAGCCCAAGTACTGCTGATGAATGATGGGTAAAGAAAGTGTGTCATGTACACACTCACACACACACACATACACACACGCCATGGAATACTATTTAGCCTTTAAAAAAAGAAAGAAATCCTGTCCTTTTGACATTTGCAACAACATAAATGAAACTGGCGAATATTATGCTAAGTGAAATAATCAGCCAGGCACAGAAAGACAAATACGACATATCACTCACATATGTAATCTCAAGACGTCAGGCTCACAGAAGAAGGGGTGGGGTGGTGCTTGCCAGGGCTGGGGGCTAGAGGAGGGAAGGTGCTGGTCCAAGAGCACAGCCCTTCAGTTATGTTGAGGGATCGTTCTGGAGATCTACTGTGCAGCTTGGTGCCTACAGTTAGTAATACACTATAACCGATCTAAAATTTTCCAGGAGAGATTTTTATGTTGAGACCAATTCTCACTCTGTCACCCAAGCTAGAATGCTGTGGCATCACAGCTCACAGCAACCTCAGACTCCTGGGCTCAAGTGATTATCCTGCCTCAGCCTCCCCATTAGGCTGGGACTACAGGCACCACCACTACTCCCGGCTAATTTTTCTGTTTTTGGTAGAGGGGGGTCTCACTCATGCTCAGGCTCATCTGAGAACAAACCTTCAATGTTCTTAGATGCCCTTCCATACCTAATGAAGAGGTAACTATAAGGGATGGACATGTTTAGGTAACATGACGGTGGTAATCATTTCACATGCATGGAGGTACATCAGAACATCACATTGTACAACTTACAGGCCATGTATCCAGCTAGCCACGTATGTCTCTTATTTTTCATATTACATGGCTGGATACTTTCTCGACAGCCCCTGTATGTATAAGTTTTGTCAATTATACCTCACTAATTCTGGAAAAATAAAACAATTGAACCCAAAACCCATGGTAGATCCCTGTAAAGAATATAGGACAAGAAAAAAAACATGAGTCTACTTGTGAACCAGCCCTATGAAAATGTTTTTGTTTCCCAGTCAGCAATTTTTAAGAGACCCTAAGTGAAATTTACATTTCTTTCCTGCTAGGATAGTGTTGCCATTTCCAGTAACAGATAATTTTTAAAATAAAGAACAGATTATGAATCATCAGTACAGTCTTAGAAAATTATTCGAAAAGCCGATAGTTATAATGGTCAATTTTAAATCTCAAAAAAAGAAAGATATGACAAATTTATAAACCAAGAATCACAAAAGCAACTAATGAAATATCTCTGAATAGTGAAATCATTTTTTAAGGACCTGTTCTAGATTATCTGGGATATATGGCACACACCAGTATAACTGTGGAGGAAAATACGGCAAATATGAGTTCCAGAAATAATAAAAAAATGAGTGTTACCTATAAAAAAATATTTGCAAAAGTGCCTTATATGAGAATAAGCCTTTAGAGAACAGACTATTTTAAAGGCTTTTTGGTATAATTTTGAAACATTGATGATAAGATTTCAGCCAAAAAGAAAGAAAATTCAAAGAGCCAGATGAAACAAATTTTATATTGTCCTATTCTACAAAGGCCTGAAAATAAAAATAAACTGCGCTTGATGTATTGTGCTTGAACAAGCACCTTTCCTGCGACCGTTTCTAGCTATTATCTTTTAAATCCAAAAATTGTCAAAATGCAGAGACTAAGATTTTATGCACATAAGGTCTCCGAACTAAGTTCACGAACCCACCCTAGAAAAAGTGCTGCATATGTCATTGCCTAATATCCTTATGGTCCTCTCCAAAGTGCTCCCCTTAGGACGCTGCACCCCGATGCCAGGACCTAGTCCACCCATCACAGCAATTTGCAACTCTTTCCTAGAGTGGCCATCAGAGGCATTATCACGTAGGTCTGACAATTAAGTTTGTAAACTTATGCTAGGAAAAAGTGCTTTGAAGGGAGGACTAGATGCTGGCATCAGAGCATAGTCTCCCAAGGGGAGTACTTTGAAGCTGACCCTAGTGATATGTAGCAATAAGGTATGTAGCAATTTTTCTAGAATGGGTTCATGAACATTATACATTTGAATATATTATGATATAGTTGCTTATAAAATTTTAATCACCAAATCTATGCTGCTAGTTACATGGAAAATTAAATATACTAAATTTCAAAGATGTTTCTATCATCCTTTATAGAATAGAGAAGTGCAAGGCTCAACAGTAAGTTTATTTCTATTTTGTACTGATTGCCGGAAATATTGCACAAATCAATTGATTTGTATCTATAGATTCCTTAAAGATTTCTTTTGTTGCATTAACCATGTGGGGATTTCTCTAGTAGATTCAAATGAATAGTTCAGGCAAGTTGAATAAATACCCCTTCCCCTTATCATTTTCTTAGTTAATAATTTCTCAGTGTTTTGTCAGTAACCAATACATAAATTTATTCCTTACTCTGTTAACAGTGCATAGCAGGGATTTAATAAACACTGTTTATTGAATGTCAAAGCACTGTTGGAGCAAACATGTACTTGAGAGAAGGGAGAATCTGAAAGTTCCCAACCGTGCCACACTCCAGGTACTTGAGAGAAGGAAGAGTCTGAAAGTTCCCAATTGTGCCACACTCCATGTACTTGAGAGAAGGGAGAGTCTGAAAGTTCCCAACCGTGCCACACTCCTTTGGCACTTACACGGGAAAGGATGCAGAGACATGATGATTAAATGTCCATGTAGCTCCATTTAGCCAAATTTACTTAAATCAGTTAGAAAGCTCAAATGCGTTTATTCAACTGCCATCTGAGCAAAAATACCAGGGCAGTGGGACAATCACAAAACTCTTACACACATACCAAAACACATCATATGAATTTTAATTCAGACTGAAGGCATTTTCCCAAAATTATAAAATCCCTTCCCTTTTCCTTCTTCACCTTATATTACTGCCCACTTTTCCTGTAAATTTAAGAAGAGTGGTACATCTGTCCGGGGTATGCCAATTGCCTGATGACTCAAACTCTGCCTGCTAAATACTGTTTAAACACAGTGCAGTAAATCCAGAAAGAGTTGATGACTCCCTAATCACAACTAGGGAAATGGCAAGTTGGTAGAATTAAAAGTATTTTACTCACCCGTTATCTATGTCTGTCTGACCAAACTGACATGGATGAAATCATTGACAATTAATGGAAAGTTAAAGAAGGCTCCCATCATCCTCCTATAAACTATCTAGAAGCCCCCATGAAAAACATAAATAAATAAAGATAGAATTAAATGTGAAAAGAAATGATGAAGCATTATCACCTTCTTATTAAAAAAAATATAGCAAACAACCTGTGAGCTATACGTTAGTCTTTGGCATACTATCATTGGTTGCTTAATATCCTCTACATTCTATTAGAATTTATCAAGTTAATTGAAATAGCTTCTGCTTTTTCTTACTGTATGTAGTAACTGCCTTGCATTAGTGTTTTTTAAACCCTACACAGTACAGCTGGTTGTTTTAAATTATTCTCTGACAGATAAAACTAAGATACAGCAATATTACACCACAGCTAATTTATTTAAATGGGCATTCTAAGTGTTCTTAAACATAAAGAAGAAAATGTCTCTTTAATGTCTCCTTAACTCACTGCAGGACATGGGAGCAGGCATCTGCATGAGTTTGGCTTCTTGGAAACAGGGGAAAACAGCAACAGTGGCAAGACAAGAAAACATTAAAGACGGCATTTAAACTGTGGCGACAAATGAAACAAGCTCATGCTACATTAAATCCATGCATGAAGAATACTCATCCTCCTCACTAGAATTCTTGCTCAGTCAGTGAAATAGGCAGGAGAAATGCAGACAAACCTTAAACTGGTTACATATTACAATTTCCTTTTTTCCTATAAAAAAACTTGAAAATGTTGCCCACAGCCGTCCCCTGTCAGAGAGCCAGGGCCCTGCCCCTTGCCCAGAGGACCGCCTCTGAACTGTAAGCAAGTCCTTCACTGAAAAAGAAAAAAAAAAGAACAAAAGCTATTACTGATCATTATTGCCAACCCTCTGGAGCCTTTTAAATAGATATCAATGGGACTTCAAGAAAATTTAAATATTTATAAGATTTTTAAAATTACTGATCAACTTGTCAGATGACACAATTGCAAAAGCCCACGATTTTGTTCAAAGCTCTGGCTTCTTACAACATCAGTTTAAGAACTGCCAGATTCATCTTCGTAAAACAGTTTTAATCATGCCTCTGTCTTATGCACAAATGTCTGGTAGCCTCCTTTGCCTACCAAATTAAATGTAAAGTCCTCACTGGTGTTGAGAGCCCTTCCTGATATCACCCAGGCAGTCCTTCCTTCACAAGCTCAGCTTCAACCACGTGACTGTCACAGCTCTTTCCCGCCTCCACACTTCCCTTTTCTCTTGTTGACACACATTCTCTTTCCCCACATTCACCTCTCAAAGTCTATATTATTCAGATCATCTTAAATCCTAGTGTTTTCTGATTTTCACTATCTTTTCTTTCTTTCTTTTTTTTTTTTTTTTAATAGAATATAACTCTTGTCAGCCTGGATACAGTGCCATGGCATCATAGCTCACGGCAACCTCAAAAGCAATTCTGTTGTTTCAGCCTCCCTAGTAGCTGGGAAAGCAGGTATGCTCCACCATGCCTGGCTAGTTTTTCTATGTTTAGTAGAGACGAGGATCTCTCTCTTGCTCAGGCTGGTCTTCCGATTCCTGAGCTTAAGAGATCATCTTGCCTTGGCCTCCCAGAGCGCTAGGATTACAGGCGTGAGCCCCAGCACCTGGCCACTCTAACTTCGTGCAAATGTATATGAGATGTCATCCCTCCTCTCTTTAACTCTCCAAGTTTTGTTTTTCTTGTTCGTGGATGAGTCACGCTGCCTTAATTTACATTATCTATGTGCCTGTTCCAACACCCTTTTCCGTTAGACTGAGCTCCTTGAGGATGGTCAGAGGCTCCACTTCTGCCGGCATCCAGCAATACTGTTGCCCAGCATGCCAGAAGGAGTTAAGACAGAACACACTGGAATGCGAGAATGATTTAAACTTTCCTAAGATGAACCTTCACTGAGATTCAGGTAGAGGCCATCTTACAGGCAGCTGAGCAACATGGAAACAGCGCGCAAGGTCAACAGCCAGGTGCAAATCCCGCATGGTGCACATGCTGCTGAAGAGGGCTGAAGGGGCAGAGGAAGGGCACTGACTTGTTTTTTCTTTGCTCTCTCTTTTTTGTTTGTTTATTTGTTTCAGGAATCATGATAGCCCGGTTTTCCATTAAGTTTAGGTTCTCTGGGACTCAACACTCCCTCGAGGAAGGGGACACATTTAGAAGCTCTGTTAACTCTTTCAGCATCATCAATGCAGTGAAGAAGTCATTTGTTCAATGATCTGGAAGGCCGTGAGCGCATCCCTAAGGCCCACATCTGTTACTGGGCAGGAAATACAGCAACTTGTTGTATTTACTAATTGGGTCAGTTAGTAATTTTGTTCTCTGTTTTATTTTTCATAAATGACGAAACAACAATTACTCCACTTGAATCATACTGTGATTTATTTTCACAATTTGTGCCTCAAAGATACTTCTTCAAAATGCTAAATGCCGTGGGTGTGGTATCTGCCCCATTAGACTATATAAGGTGAAATAACACGTTTCTGATGCAATCCTGGCTTTAGCATGACCACCTGACAAGCATATACTCGTATGCATCTTCCTAGGCTCTCACAATTAGTTTTAGGTTTCCCTCCCTTTTTTCCTGAGACTATTTTTTTCCTTCCAGCATGGAGCACAATCTGGGCCTTCTGTCATGCCCAAATATTCCCAGATGCTTCTGTTACTGCTTTAGATAATTCTCTGCTTCATGTCCCACCTCTGTCTTCTCAGTCTTTCTCTGAGGTTTATGTGGTTTCAATGATCTACATGTGTGAGTCTCTGGAAAAGTCCTCACCAATCCCATCTGTAATTCTCTAGTACGACTTGTGGTTTTGCTGCTTTCAAATTCTTTGGTCCATTCCACTTCCATGCAGAGAAACACAGCACTTGCTGGGAACAGTTAAATAGCTGGAAAAACAGGCTGAGTCTGTGTAATTGCCTTTGTACATGTTCCCCAATCTTGGCATGTCACAGAGAATTATACTCACACCGCCTATGGCAGTGAGTAGCCTTTTATTTTTTGTTACTTTTTTTTTTTTTTCCCAAGGAGTATTATACATCCTATCACTTTCCCTTTTGGAAAACTACTACTACACACAATTCAGAAATGACAATAATAGAGAAATTTTAGTGTAGAAGATGCATTATCTTTTTCCCTTTAATAATAAAATGAAAGTAGAATTTTTCAATTCATTTCTTTGAATTGATGAGGTTAATATTTTATTTGAAGATCCTACAAAGGCATAAATAGGTTTTATATCTTTATACTGATATGAATAAAGAAAATAAAGGTCAATTCATTCATATGATCAATTTTTTCTGTAAATTTCACAAGCTTGTCTATCTGTGGAGTAGATTTGGAAATATGATTTATTAACGGCATAGTTTTCCTCCCAGCCATCCTGGCCCCAATCTGTTTTCAGCCTCACCAATGTCTCCTTGCTCATCGTCCACCCCGTATGCAGTCACTTTGCAATCTGCTCATTTCTGCTTTGAAATGTCTCTCCAATCTATCATCTTTTCTGTCTTTCATCCCTCCTGTCAGCCCCCTTGCATATAAGCTGTAGCATCACTCCCTCTTGTCCATTCTCCTTCCGTTTCTCTGCCTTTCCCATTCCTCCTCACCATACTTCTTGTTATCATAACGGTTTGCCCCCAAATCATTAATTCAGACTTGTTGATAGTAAAACCCCTCATTTTGGTCTTCTAGACCCTTTAACATTTTACCACAATTAGTGTTTCCTCCAAATTCAATATTTTCTATAATCCAAGCAACTGGACATTTACTGTTCCCAGACTTTACTAGCCACAAAAGTTTAGTACAAAACTTTGCTGAACAAAAGCTCTACATCTCTACCTGGTGAAAGTCTACTCCTCCTTTAGATACAACTGATCTAAACATTTCTCTTTTAAGAAATCTTATCCCCCCAAGCTGATGAGTTATTGCATTCTTATGAAGATCTATGACATTTCTCTCCCCTCAATGATCTCTCTAGTCTTGTAGGATACATATTTGATTATTTGTAGTTCGCTTGCACATGGGAGTGTAGTATTTGCACATCTGTGTGTCTCTAATTTGTAAAGACTTGATTTGTAGTTCAGTACCTAGTATGGAGCCTGCCATACAGTACCTGCTCAGAAAACACATCAAATTCCATCAATATGTATGTTCTGACTTAGAAGTGTTCTCAAAAATTATGTCCATGTGCCTAGTCATTAATAAAAACCTACGTGGATTACGCCCCTGCCTGCTCTTTCTAGCAGTGCACATTTAACTAAGTGCTTCTGCTTCTTCACAGCCGGCGGTTTTGATTTTGCTGTCTGTGCACATACTTCTCGTCTCCAACTGGCCCAGCCCTGGGTGGGCTGCAGAGCCGTTATGCTGTCGCTGCCCCGCTTCCCTGCTACCTGCCTCTGTCTTGTTCTGACATAGTTATCCCTCTCCCAAGTTCTATTTTTTTGCGCAGTTTTTGGCTGGGGCTGGGTTTGAACCCACCACCTCCGGTATATGGAGTCAGTGCCCTGCTTCTTTGAGCCACAGGCACCACCCTCAAGTTCTATTTTTAAAAGATGACTCAGTAAAATGCATTAATATTTGTGGTATTATTTTCAAGAATTTGTCTTAAATCTGGCAGGTGGGAGATTAACAATTTGTTCACAGTTTATCCAGCCCTTGTGCTTTCTGGAGACTTTTTTCCTCTGCTGTCAACACTTTTTGCCTTTTCTCCAGCTTAATATTTTGTTATCCCGAGTCATGTTTAAAAAAGTTGGTTAGGGAAAGTAAGGGAAGCAGGTTGGCAAGGAAGAAGGAAGGTGCTGGGCAGAGAACCCCTGGAGAAGTGGTTCTCAACTTGTGGGGCACAACCCCTTTATAACAATGAAAATACATTGTGGCATCGGAAGGTTGAGAACCGCTGCTCTGTGCTGGGGTCCACCCTTTGCCCAGCCCTCCCCACAGCCAAGCAATCTTCAAACACTATCCACCTGCACTGCCATCTCTCACCTTCACGGCCCCTTTCCACCCCACAGCTGTTGCCGTGAGGGAGGCCCTCGTTGTCACTGGCACACATCACTGTAGAAAACTTCTGGTTAGTCCTTAGCGTGCTTTATCACCATTCTTAGAGCTCATGATTTATTCTGCTATCAGAAAGAATATTTTACAGTGCTTGTCTGATCATGCCTGGTCTTTACTTAAATCTTCAATGACTTCCTGTCACCTAGAGAAAAAGTCCCAGCTCCTCACACACAAAGATCTGTATGGTGGTGCTAGCACTCCAGGCTCACCTGTCAAGTGAATTCTCTGATTCACAGGGTGTTTGCTACCTACCCCTCTCCAACTGGTTCTTAGACACCTCCTCCTTGGTGGGGGGAAACCTCTCCTGCTTGATTCACAGTCTTTGTCAAGCATGATGACTAGGATAAAAGTGTCTCTCACCAGCTCCTATCCAAGAAAGAGCTGGCCATTCCCTCCCTGGGCAGCATCCTACTGCACACACGAACTTATTCCCCTCATATCTCCTCTGGCATCTGTTGCACTTGGCAGCCAAGGGCACAGTCAGTGGAGCTTAACTGCTGAGCTTTGAATTCCGCCTCTGCTTCTTTATAACTGTGGAACTTTGTGCATTCCCTTCAGTAAAGTGGAAACACAAATAGTAACTATTTCCAGGGTTTATTTCAACTACATAAGTTAATAAAACAATGCCTGCCTGCAGTGGGCACTGCACAAGGAGTAGCTACTGCAGTAATTATTTCTATTTCCCTGGCTGGATTGTCCTATGGGTAAGCTCCATGTCTGGCTGTTTTTACCCTCCACGTCCAGCACAGGTTCCAGAATTTATCAGGCCCACAGTAACTTTGGTGATAGGATGAAAAGAAACATTAAAACAAGAATAAGAGAATAAAAGACCTTTTATTTCCCCAAGTGACAACATGTGCCTTTCTTATGGTTCCCCTGAGATGTGAAAGGAACTGGCAAGGTACAAACACAAACGTTGGCAGTGTTTCACTTGAGAGCTTTCATCCAACTATCCAAAGTGCAAAACCAGGAAGCAAGACTGGCTGCATAATTTGTGGGGCCCAGTGCAAAATGGAAACGCAGGACCCCTTATTCAAAAATCACTGTCAATGTCCAGATTGTAGACCACGTGAGCAAGGGTGGAGCCATTCTGAGGCCGGGGGTGGGAGGTGTAGGGGTTGGTTTGACTGCACAGGTTTCCATCCCACGAAGGCAGCCCTGCCAGGAGGAGTCTGTGCCCCCATCGCCTCTGCAGTGTTTGGAGACACAGATCCAGGGCATCTCACTGCCAGATTTACCAAGAAGTTCTAGGTCTCTGAGGCTCAGACTATGGCTTTCCATCCCCAACTATCCAAGATTCAGCCTGTCCCATCCACTAGAAAATCTCTGGGATCTGAGCTGCCTATTTTGCAATCCCATTGCTGAGCATCTACCCAGAAGAAAAAAGAATACTTTTACCGCAGGGACACTTGCACTGTTTATCACGGCTCAGTTTACAATGGCCAAGATGTGGAAACAACCTAGATGCCCACCAACCCCAGAATGGATTAACAAGCTGTGGTATGTGTATACCATGGAATACCATTCAGCCACTAAAAAAGATGGAGACTTTTACATCTTTTGTATTAACCTGGATGGATGTGGAACACATTATTCTTAGTAAAGCATCACAAGAATGGAGAAGCAAGAATCTTATGTACTCAATTGTGATATGAGGACAATTAAGGTCCTAGTACACCGTAGGGGGTGGGGGGTGGAGAGAGCTAAGAAAGAGAAGGAGGGAGTGGGGGGACAAGGAGTGTGGCTCACCTTTTGGGGGTACAATTATAAAAGAGTCCTTATCTAACAAAAGTAATCAATGCAATCTAGTTCTGTGTACCCTCAATGAACCCCCAACAATAAAAAAAAAAAGAAAAAGTTGTTCATTTATCAACCAAACTCTGCCTAAGATGCTGTCCATACAATTGGGATTTCTGGATTCTCTCAGGAAAGCCCATAGTTGTTAATATCTAATAAAAGAAAAAAGAGCAAAATAACAGTGTGACCGCACATGTGTATGCTAATGGTGATAGGAACCACAAGGGCAAATCGTGAGGGATGAATCCCCAGCACTGGCCACTGGAGGAGCTGTTTCATGCTACATAAGAAACTCTTGAAATAAATCCCATTAGACAGCTTCTCAGATCATCTAGTATTCCTGATCTGCCCCTCCAGAACCGTAATACACTGCCTTAGAGAAAATGGTACAAGACATCCTACACATACCACAGAGGTAAGTGGTAGACAAATGGGAAAAAAAGAAAATAATTAGAAAGGAGGATATATTTGTTAGGGGAAGTAAATTGGAGTTGAGCAAGAGAAAAAGGAAATTAAAATAGAAGGTGGGAAGGGACAATGAAGCTTCTGGCCTGGAAAAAGAGAATCACTCTCAGCGCTTCTGTTACACAGATGCATTAAAATAGAAGCTCAGTGTGGAGGCAGTAAGCCTGGAGGTAATGCACACAGGCAGAGAGCCAACAGGCTCGGCTGTTAGCAGCCACTTGGCCTCCAGGGCCCCTGCGACAGAGTCCAGGTTATATCTGTCAGACACTGAGCCAATGAACGCTGCTATTTCTTAGTTAAGGATCCTGAATTTGGCTTTGAAATCGTTGTTTGAGGAGCACTGTGCCATAAGCCAATGGTGATTGCAGAGTAGAAAGGATCAGGATTTACTATGTGTGGTGAGGGATGATAGCGAGTGTAGCATTACTCAAACAAATGCTGGTGGTGGGCGATGAAGGCTCTTGCAAACAAATTGCATTGTCTCTTAGGCTATTTATGTTTTCAATGACCATTTATTGAATGTCTTGTGAGTGCTGGGCACATAGCCGTGAACAAGAGAAACGCTCTTCCTAGGCAGTTGGAGAGTAAATAACTAAGCACATAACTGAACTAGATAATTTCAAATGGAGATAAAAATGTGATTTAAAAAAGGAAAATGGGGAGAAGTAATTGAATAACTGCTGGGAAAGGACTATATTACATTAATAGAGTGGTCAGCAAAGGCTGCTCTGACAAGGTGGTAGCTTGCCAAGAGCTGAATTATAAAAGACAGGCAAAGAGGCAAATATCACACATTAAATGTAGTGGGAACTGCATGTGCAAAGGTTCTGAGGCTAGACAGAGATTGTCATTCCGGTAACCAAAAAGAAATCAGCAAGCCTAGAAAGGGGAAAGAAAGGAGAAATATATGGAAGGGGATGGTACCAGCAGAGAGAAGTCATGTAGGGAGTTGTAGGCCACAGTAAAGAGTTCTACATTTATCCTTTATTTTAAAGGTAACAGGGAATCTCTGCAGGGATTACAAAAGGGGTGATATAATCTGATTTCAGACTTTAAAGTAAAATCCAAGCTTCTATGTGTAGTATAGATTTCAGGAGCAAGATAGAGAATAGAAGCCCTGTTGTGAGGCTGTCGAGTGGTTCGGCCAGATGGGTGAAGAACATAGACTGGGCGTAGGATGTCTGGGGGGCAGTGGGAAGAGGACAGGAGGTGTCCGGACTCAGAAGGAAGCAATGCTGTGTCTGTGCAGCCCTTGGGGGTCACGTCCTGAGAGGAGGGTGGCAACCCAGCTTCCCAAAGAGGAAACACCTCGTCTGTTTGAAACCTTCTCCCTCGGCACCTTCAGTGTTCAGAACGGAACACTGAAAAAGTTACTTTCGAACCAAGTCTATATATTTAAGTTGCCATGGGTTGTCACAGTGGGGATTCTTATTTCCAGCCTACATCTTTTATTTTGTGAGCAAGATTCGTGTTTCTTTCAAAGTGCGGGCACTCAGCTTCCCCTGTGGCAGATACGGTCCCTCGTGAGTGAGCAGGGAGTGTCTCTGAAGCCTGGCCCAGTGAGGTTATTATGAGGAAACAACTGCCACCTAGGTAAAAATATCCACAAATAAAAACGTAAGAGGAGACTTATACACATGCACACAAGCAAACAAACATTTCAAGTGAGCATTTGAAGGGATGTTCATCTGGAGTAATTCAGTAAGGTGGCCTCACACACTACACCAGCCTTCGAAGGCACAGAGAGGCTACAGTGCTCGTCCTTGAGGACTCACTGTCAGGGTCCCTTTCTACTTCAGAAAATCTCTTAGCCACAGACAGATACCTTCCCTGCGCATTCCCCAGTCCGGCACTCACCGCTGCGATTTCGTCTGTGCCACCTCCCACAGGAGGCAGTGGGATCCCTGTGGGCAGCTCCTGGATGCTCTCTCCATTTCAGCATCCCCAGGGCCTGCTGGGCCCCGCAGAGCAGACCTTCAACAGGAGGAGACGGGGCCCAGAGCAGCAGCCTGTACTCCAGCAGCTGTTGTGTCAGCAGCCAAAGGATTCCATTTCTACAGGTACACTATAGGCTTTAAAAAAAAAAAAAAAAACAGATAAACAGATGGACAGAAAGTTTTAAACCATTGACTCTTGGCAGAGATACTAAAATGGGCTCAGGCATAAGGTCTGATGTAATTATAACCTTGGTTATGCCTGGTGTACAGGCATATTTTTTGTTCCATACACATTTAAAGATTTAATTAAATGTTTTATTATAGGGAACCACAGTGCCCAAAATCGGCATCACTACATTTTTTTTAACAGAAGCAGCTATTTCCTCATTTTGTTTTGAGATTTGAATACATATCAAGCTTACTTTTACTTGGTAATATCAATATGGTCATCAACAAAAATGTCCTGTTTCCTGTTATTAGAAGGGCATTATTGCAATGCAAGCTCGAGGCAGGCACATGTTTCCCCCAGACGGGCACTTTCTCTGATAGAAGGGACAGTAACACAGGGAAAACGGAGGCAGTGCCCTCCGCACTCAGAAAACAAAAGCAGGTATAGCAACATCAACACCAAAATCAGCATTAGTAAGAAAAAATAGGAAAAGCACTAATCGTCACAGTCAAAATTTTCACCTAGTGACAGTCTGAAGCCCCAACAACCATTTCATGAAGTTTTACGTTTTCTTTCCTTGCCCTTTTGGTAAACCATGGGGTGGGGTGTGGGGGGTGTGGGGGGTGGGGGATGGGAGAACCTCAGAAAAAATATCTCCTCCCTGGCCTTTCAGAGTCATTTGGACTACAAAATACTGTAAGTGGTCATTAGAGAAAAAACGTCCTCCTCAGAATCCAAATTTATGAATATTTCAGTTTTCACTGAAATGAAGATAATTTCCTATATAAAACACTTCTTTTTTTTTAACAACAGCATCCCTTTTGCCTTTGAGGGAGGAAGGGAGTGAGGGAGGGGCAGAGGAAAACTAGAAGGGGGAGGAGAGGGAGGAAGAAGGGAGAGTGTGAGGGACGGAAGTTACCTGGTCCCTGCGCTGCCCAGGGGTGGGGGCCTGGGCGGCTGGGCTGGTGGGAGTCAGCGTGGGGAAACAGAGCCACTGAGGGGCTACCAGACCACCCAGAATAGAGCGGTCCGGAGTCCTCAGGATCTGCCTGGCTTGTAAGTTACTGCGTAGAGAAGCATGTCAGTTCTTTTAGATGAAAATTTAGAGCTGCAAAGGAAGGCCTGGCCTGCTCATGGCCAGGGAAGGTGGTTAGCTGAGGAGGATGGTGAGTGGGAACTCAGTAGGAATGGAGAGTTAGAGCAGGCTGCAGGCATTCCTCTCTCCAGAGACCCCCATGGGACAGATCTGCTCCAGGGGCCCCTAGAAGTCCAAGTCACAAAGCATATGTATGTTCTTAATCATTTTACCCAGGACTCCCTCCTGCTTTCCTGGGAGCAGCTTTATTTGTAATTCCTGGGTAAGATTAGGTCACTTGTCCAGGGCTCATTCTGTCCATACTTATACCCTGCCCCACTCCTCCACCTGTCACTTCCCAATTGAAGTCAGATGCTGAAAAGAAGATTTATAAGAAAAGCCCCAAAGCTTTTAGGGGAAAAGACAATGTGAGCTCCTTTGTGAGAGAAAAAGAAGAAAGGAAAGGTTTAGTATCATTTTTCTAAAACTAGAAGACAGGCTCGGTGCCTGTGATTCAAACGGCTAAGGCGCCAGCCACATACACTTGAACTGGTGGGTTCAAATCCAGCTTGGACCCGCCAAACAACAATGATGGCTGCAAATAATAAATAGCCAGGCTGGGGCTATGCCTCTGACTCAAAAGAGTAGGGTGTCGGCCCCATACACCAGAGGTGGTGGGTTCAAAAACTGCAAAAAAAAAAAAAAAAAAAAAAAAAAAGCCAGGCATTGTGGCACGGGCCTATAGTCCCAGCTACTTGGGAGCCAGAGGCAGGAGAATCGCTTGAGGCCAGGAGTTGGAGGTTTCTGTGAGCTGTGATGCCACACCACTCTACCCAGGGTGACAGCTTGAGGCTCTGTCTCAAAATAAATAAATAAATACAAATAAAACTAGAAGACAATATATCCTAATTTTGACATAACTACTCCAAAGATATTTACCTCAATAAAAGGGGGGGAGAGGGAGAGAATACTGCATACTTCTTCCTCAATCCTGAAATGAGGAGCAGAAAATTAAGACCACTGTTGATAAATCAGATATTTTTCTACTTTTCAAAGTTATAATTAAGATTGCAATAACTTCAGATTCTTTTATTAAGATTGCTTTTGCTCAATGTTTAAATCTGTTTTTTGCAACATTTTACAATGCCTTTTTTTTTTTAGTGAAAAACACATTATAATTAAATTTCTCTAATGTTATCATTCATTCCAGATGAATAGGATTACAGTAAACTATTAGGTCTTAAAAATTATTCTTAACAAAAAACTTCCTTCAATTGCCTAAATATGACAAATGAAGCAGAAATGAAAAACAATGGTACTACAGTTTTAATTTGCCAGCATCTTAATTTTAAATAAAACCATGTATGCATATAAGCAACCATCTGGATAAAATGTTTAAATTCAATAAATCTATTTTAAAAAGGAATCATTTTTGTTGACACAAAGTCAAACACTTGGGAATTTAAAAGCTTCTAGACTAATGCCTAGTACCCTATCTCAACAGAAAAATACAGAAAAGCAAATTGAAGAAACTTCTCAAAAGAGGAGGGAGAATCCACATTTGTAGGAGGGGCCATCGTGGTGGAGGCAGGTGCCACAGGAATGGGGGGTCCCAAAACTCCTGACAGTCTGGTGACCCAGGCAAATTATTTAACCCCAATAAGTAATCATTTTGTCAACCCATACAATAGGCATAATGATGGCACCATGGTAAGATCATTCTGAGGATTCAGTTTGAAAAAAGTGGACCTGTCTTCTGTATCCCTCATGAATTTATGTTTATTGGAAGATTGGCAACAGGAGGGAGGGCATGAGGCGGGATCTCACCCAATGCGCACATTGTATATAACACGCCCCCTGGGTGAAGGGCTCTTCTACAAATAGAACTTTACTCTGGAAGTGAGAACAATTAACCTAAAAATGTGTTCCCTTATATTAATTTGAAATAAAAAATAAATTAAAAAAAGAATTTATATTTATTGGGGATTTCAAAATGTGACCTTTACAGGCTGAATTGTGTCTGCCCCAAATTCATACATTAGCTTCCTAACTGAGCATCTGAGAATGTGACCTTATTTGGAAACAGGTTTGTAACAGATGTAATCAGTTCTGGCAAGGTCATCGGGGTGGGCCCCAATCCACTGTAACTGGTGTCCTTATGAAGAAGAGAGCTTTTGAGCACAGACACTCACACAGGGGGAAAGTTGTATGGAGAGACTTGGAGAACACAGCCGTGTATAAGCCGTGGAGGGAGACGCAATTCTTCCTCACAGCCCTCAGAAAGAAGCAGGGCTGCCCACACCTTGATTTCAAGCTTACGGTCTCCAGAACTGTGAAACAAAAAGTTTCTGTTGTTTAAGCCAAGCAATCTGTGGTCCTTTGTTCTGAAAACCCAGAAAACTAACATGATGATCTAATCTGGAAGAATATTTCTGCAAATGTAATGAAGGTGAGATCATACTGGGCTGCGGTGGGTCTGCGTACACAAGCAGACCACGTGAAGCTGCAGACACTCACAGGCACCCACACACAGGACGAAGCTAGGTGACAACAGGCAGAGACAGAGTGATGGGACTCCAGGACACAGAGCAAACAGCCCGTCAACAACACGAGTCCGTGCTCCTGCAGGGCCTCCAGCCCTTGATTTTAAATTTCTCTTCTCCAGACTTTGAGAGGATGAGTCTCTGTTGTTGTTAGCCAGTTTGAGGTCATCTGGTACTGCAGCCCGAGGCAACTCACGTGGAAAGGGTCACACTGTAAGTACTTAGTCCACTTAGAAAGGACTGTGTGAAGATTTATGATTAGAAATTATGCTTCCACCTCCAGGCCAGAGTTTAAGATTACCAAACCCTGAATGAGCTTGTGTAATTGCTACTAGGATATTGATAACCGCAGAGTGTGATTTTTGAATTTGGTCATGTCCTAAACTACTGCTGTGGGGATCAGAGGGAGAAGAGTTTTCATAGGAGAAATAGTAAGCCCAGGATACTACCAATGAAATCCACAATGGTAAGTGACACAGAAGTCAATTAAAGCAAGCATGTTAACCTCATAAGATGGTCTATGTGCGGAAACAACACCTAAAGAAAAGTCACCCCCGACAAGGATGGGAGAAAACTACAAAGAATTTACTGTATAGCATAACTCTTAAATGTTTTCTACTTCAACCTCAGTTTCTATAAGAAAAAAAGTATCTATTCTCCAAAGCAATTGAACTGGACAGCTGTAATGGTCTTTCAATCATCTGCTTAGGGAGACTCTCCCTGCCTGTCAATAAACAATGGAACAACTGATGTTATTCTTTTAAAACTTTACAATCCTTTACTTCTATTTCATTTCAGAGCTCTCACTTAAGCTGGCTGGCTTTTAAAAGATTTATCTTTATCCTGTTGATGGCTACTAATTCAAATGAAGCCAAATGTCTGGTTCAATCTAGTTCCCCGCTCATCTTCAAACTGCATAAACAAACCACACATTCTAATTATTTCAGTGTGCAGTGGTTCTTCTACTAGCAAATTGGCCACCAAGTTTATTACCTATTTATGTGGAATACCACATATACAGGACTGTTAATGTTGCTCTTGTGCCTTTTTTGGTTTTGTTTTAGTTCCTCCATTCTAAACAGTCCTCTGAAAGGAAACAGTTTGTTGATCACCGAAAAATTATGAATATTTGTGTAAGATACTTTAACTACTTTTGTCCTCCATTTCTACACCTGTTACATGAGGATAAAAATCTCACAGGCTTGTTGTGTTATCAAATAAATTAATAAGGCCAATGCCTACACCATAGGAAGAGCTCAGCAGTGTTAATTCTGTCTCAATTTCCCTTAATATTACACGTCAATTAAAAAGAAACCATGGGACCAGGAATAGCGTCCCACCTCTGCTTCTCCCCATGTACATGTAAACTTAAGTCATCTACCCATATCATTTTGAATACCAACCCTGCAATGTTGTGTTAAATCCCACGGTTCTCGTGCACTCGAGGACGACGTTCCAGCAGTTCTACCATTCTGTGCCTATATTTTATATTGTTCCCTTTTAACTATGTGCAAATATTTCTTTCTTTCTTTCGTTTACCCTACAGTAACAAAATCAACATTTATTGTCCTCTCTCATATTTTTCTTTTAAAAGAGAAGGCTGGATCTCTTTCTCTCATATTCTCTTCTTTTCAAAGAGAAAAGGTCCTTGCTAAGCAACTCCAAATCTCCATTAGACCAATTCCACTGTGTAAAGGCCACACCACCCACAAAAGAATTTGGCAGAGTTGATTACTGTGTCTACTCGCAGGCATTTTCTTAATTTACAGATAATACACACATCTTGGTTCTCCTCCAGTCCCATATGTCACTCTTTCTCTGTCTCCACTTCAGTTCCTTTTCTTCCCAACTGCATAATGTTGAAATGGCCCATGGACTAATGCTTAGTGTCTTACTTCTCTATTTTCATTCACTTCCTACTTTTATTCAACCTCAAGATTTTAAATCCTTACCTTCTATATCAACGTGACTCCCCCATTTATATCTTCACCTAGACCTCTCTCCTGAACTTAATTCAGGTGTTGGTCAGGAACCTGGTTCCCTGATATCTACCTTTGAATGCCTATGGGTCACCTTGAATTTGACATGCCCCATATTTGACACTTACCATCTTTGCACTCTGCTTGTCCTCAAACCCTTGCACATCCCTCCTTTTCCACTTAATTCGTGGCAATTCTGTTCTTCTAGGTATTCAGATGAAAAGTCTAGGTATCTTCTTTGGCTCTTCTTTTTCACACAACAACAAATTCACTGAAAAATGTGATTTTTCAAAATACACAGAGAATCTACCATACGCATCGTCACCACCCCAGTCTGAGCTGAACCATGCCCGGGTCTTGCACGAAGCATGGCAGCTTCCTGTTGCTCTCCTCATTTCTCCAAACTCTGACAAGCTGCTCTCAATATGCCCACCAGAGTGTTTTGTAAAGAACGAAGTCAGATCATTTGGAATCTCCTTGTCTACCTCTCTGTCCCCCTTTCCAGATATGCTGTACCTCCACCTGCTCTTTAAATATTCTAGGCAGACTCCCACATTAATGCCTTTGCACTAAGTCTTTGTTTCACGGTTTTTCCAGATATCCAGCTAATACCCTTCAAGTTTTTGTTTAAATGAGATGGCCATGAGCATCTTATTTTAAATTATCTTTGCTCTCTACAAAGGATGCTCTCGATCCTCCCTGTATCCTCTGGTTATTTTTCACCTTTGTGCACATTTTTAATTTAGCTGTTTATTGTGCTACTCATTTACATGCTGTCTCTACACGCTAGGATGTCTTCAGGAGGGCCGGCGAGGTTCCATGGTCCTCTTTTGCTCATTGATGTCTCCCTTGAGCCAAGAGCATTTAATCGTCTCAAGTAAGCACTCAATAAATATTTGTCAAATGGATAAGTAAGTTAAAAATGTATAATCGAGTAGAAAGAGTGAATGTACTGCAATGTAATCCCCTTTAAAAGTCTTAATCTATTGATGGCGATCCAAGTCATTACTATACATGTTTAATTAGGGAAAAAAAAATCACTCCCTCTGTGAAATGTAAACAACCAACCAAATAAACCTACCCCAAATTTGTGGAAAAGGCTCTGGAATGAATTCAACATCACCTCAGATAGAGGCTTTTACCTACAGGATGCAAAGGTAAAATACTTTTGAAAACTAGAAAAGAAAGGCTCAAGGAACAAAGAATTGTACCAGAGACATCTATAAAGATTTAAATTTCTGTATAACAAAAATTGAGGTTAAGCAAAAAACAGGTGAATAATGTCTCACAACCACAGAAATAAAAGTTAATTCTATATTCATCTCAGAAGAGTTATGTAAATAAGAGTCAAAGTGCTGGAAAAATATAAGACTATATAACCCCAGAGTATCCAGAGCCAATCAATTTGTTTGTGGACTCTCTGGGTCCCTTGTTCCTACTACTGCTGTTTACTGCCTAATATTTGACCACTCCACTGTTTGTTAGCAACTCTAACAAGAGAGCAACCTAGAAAAACAGAGGAAATCTAAACAAGTAAAAGCTCCTCTTGGATAACAGCTGGGAGGAGCATGCCCAGATGTTGGTCTGGACAGTGGAAAAAGCAGGTGCAGCACTATTAAAGTCTTCACTAAAATGAGCATCAAGCACGTTAGGGGGAATTGGTTGCTATCATTGACTTAGTTCAACTCAAGTAAGATGAGCATGGACTTAGTCTAAAATATGGTCAACTGATAGAATCGAAAAAAATCATGACATCTTTGAATGTACAAAAGAAAGAGTACAGAAAGAGTGGAGAGACCCGACTCTCTCCTACAGAAACCATCACAGAAGGTAATTCAGCATAATGGGACACGTCCAACAGAGGCAGGAACTGAGGCCAAACCTACCTCCACCACCTACAAGCTGCAGAAATGGGGTCAGAATACCCAATTTCTCAGAGCCTACTTTCTTACTTGTAAAATAGAGATAGCAATATCCCTTGCTCATAAAGTTGCTGTGATGATTAAATGGATCAATTATGCAAAACATCTATTATATAAAAGCAGACGCCTATCCTCCAGATCAAAATTCCAGTCTCTATCACAGTATCTGCCTACTTGTTCACGTGTTGGTAGTCATCTTGTTCTAAGAATTCATTCCTTTTTTTTCTATTTTGTCAGGATGAAATCCTGAGGAAATATCTAGAGGGTAATTAACATCTGCTTAAAACTATCATGGAAAATATAAAAAGCTAGATTAAAACGTGCAACTGGGACCTGCTTTATCACCCTATTGATAAAAATGAGTTTCCCACTTCAATTGCAAAGGAAAATATTGTAAAAAGCTCTTATTTAAAAAATCATAACACAACATTTCCCGGATAAGGGACAGACTTTTTTTTTTTTTTACAGTTTTTGGCCAAGGCCGGGTTTGAACCCGCCACCCCTGGTATACGGGGCTGGTGCCCTACTCCTTGAGCCAGAGGTACCACCTGACTTTCTCTTTTTTTATACAGACCAAAATACAGAAAATTCTTACTTACTTGATTGTAAGATCTATGGAAAGAGCGTTCTTTGTTTCTTTCATTACTGATGCCCTTGAATAGTACATGGTTTATAATTGGCAAATAGAAGGTAGTTCTAAATGAATACAGTGCGCACAGATTGCAGTATGTTTGCTACAGAAATGCAAATCCATCCTCTGCAGGTGACCGTACACACTTAAAAAAAAAGTAGGTTAAATAACAGTAGGACAGAGTTTTATTAGCATCTAGACAAAAGGCAAAGCAACTATTCTCACAGTTCTGAATCATTATTTACAAACTAGAATTATGGAGAACTCGTAGTACATACGAAATGTACATTAGTGTGTAAACAGGTATAAAATGACTAACAATTTCTTGGCCAAGATAATATGATTTCCTAAAATGGCCAAAATAGACACTTCATAGTAAAAAAGAAAAAAAGTTGAAAGTTGGGGGAAAAAATTCCTCTACTTTACTTAAAGGCTAAGCTACAGTTTTTGTTTACATTAAAAATACTATTGCTATAAAAAATTAAATTTGATTTTTTTGTTATTTAGACTTTGGGATAATATACAAAAAGTTAATATATAAGCAGAACTTATTTAATAATAATAGGATATGTTAAATACCTGAGGCCAAATAACATTTTAGAATGCTTAATTTATAATGCATAAGCACAGTAGATTTGAATCATAGTCCAGGCAGTCTCAAGTGGATGTCTACAGATGTTGGCCCCAGTCAAATTATGAGTAAGTGCAGAGCTTGAGAGGGCAAGCAGCACAGCCCATGCTGTCTGCCAACTCGCTTATAAAGCACACAGAACAAGCAATGCAAAGAACAACAAAAAGGATTTTTCTAGGAAATTCTTTTCCCTCTACAGTTGTATAAGAAGAAAGGTCACTTTCTCATTTAAGAGCTTAGCTTTTTGTGTATTTATCTTTTTCTTGATTATACTTATTTTAACATACTATGCTCTACTTACACATTATTCAATCGCATCTTTATTTATGATTTTGTGAATCAACATCTTTGTGATAAGAGTCAAAAGAAATTTAGCTAATTATACGTACTTGAAAGGTGCATAGTAATAACTACTGCAGTATCTTACACTAGTTGAAGGCATGTAAATTATTGCAGTTGTTTTCTTTTGGGGAAAAATAAGAGACTTTTTTAAAGTTGTGTAAAACATCTTTGTTACCTCCATACTCATCTTAAGTATATTATGCTTTTAACTCAAATCATGGCATCAATAAAAAAATCAAGGTTAAATCTCATTCTACCAGTATTGTTTGAGAAAAGAGAGGAAAACAAAACAAAACTCAATTTACTTCAAATACTTCTGATCAATGATTAAGAATTTTGTCGTATGGAGTGTCTTCCTTGCAGCATAATCCTGGTAAATCAGAACAATTTAGACACCCCTTGCCAGGAGGTTACACAAGGATGCTGTAATGAAAACTGACTTCGTTCCCGCCAGGAGATCAGATGTGCATAGAGAGAGAATATGCAGCACTAGAATATTAATATGACTTCTGTATGAAGACCAGAAATTCCACAAT
Organism: Nycticebus coucang; assembly: GCF_027406575.1. Taxonomy (NCBI): domain Eukaryota; kingdom Metazoa; phylum Chordata; class Mammalia; order Primates; family Lorisidae; genus Nycticebus; species Nycticebus coucang. The sequence goes on along the minus strand of NC_069805.1, from coordinate 28,682,849 downwards.
GTTATGAATAAGGTCAAAATAACACTTAGATGATTTACTGCCTTAGAAAATCATACTCTGCTATGAGTGATTTACTGAAGTGTGGACAAGCTGCATTCAGAGGAAAGCTTGCAGCTGTCAGTGTCTACATGTGCTCAATCTGACTAGAAGATGATTTGAAGGTTGATTTAATTGTAGCTTCTGAATCATGCACTTCCCTATGTTTTAAATTGTTTAACATAAATATAAAAATGTTAAAGTAATTTTAAGACTGTAAATATTCAGTATAAAATCTGCAAAATCTCATTCTCTTCTGGAAAAGTCACTGAAAACGAATAGACTAGAAAAAATCCTGTTGCTTAATAATGATACTTCCCCAATAGTTGTAACAAATTTACCCTTATGATGAAAAATTAATATGGTTTACAGGAGTCAAGAATACACCAAAAAACTAGGTTTCTGACTGATGTAATCAGTTTTATGAGAAACACAACTCTCTATCTGTAGAAAAGAGTTCAGAGATCAGAGCAACCAGTTGGTAAGACAGCCTTGTTTTGGTTTCTCCTAGGAATCCTAACAACCTAAGTAACTTTCCCTCTATATCCGAGCAGAGATTCAAGTCTTACCAATTCCGCTAGCACCAGAACACAGGGCACCACCAATGACTTTCGCCAAAGTTATCTACTCAGCTGGAGCTCTCCTAACTCGTCTTTCTATCTCTTGAGAGACTTCATGATTCCCAGTATCACCTAACCATTCACTTTCCAGCGCCAGCAAATCATCCTTGGGGAGAATATCTTATTCTTCCTCTGCAAGCTTTTCCCCCCATTTTTTTATATTCACTTTTATACATACCTCCTTTTCTACACATTTTCTTGCCGGGTTTTCTGGAACATTCTTTGGATATTCTTTTTACTGAAAAATGAATAGAAGACTAGAAAATAACATGGCGCTCCATCCCAGACCGCCGAGCATGCAACACGCTACCTAACTGTGCACGCTCCGGTGGCGGAGCGGACGGGCCCTGGCGGAGCCTGCACAGGCAACGGGGAAGTGTTGATGCATCTTCTCTGAAGTCATTCGGTAGGAAATGGAAATTAGGAACCCATTTCTACCTAACTACACCTGCTGTGGAGGAAAGAAAATGAGTAAGCACGGAAAAAAAAAAAAAGAAAGAAAGAAAAATAAAAACCAGATACACTTTCAGAAGTTACTGTTCTAATAACAGTTATTCATGACTAACAATTAAACTGAAAAGCTTCTGTACAGCTAAGGAGACAACAACCAAAGCAAATAAACAACCTACACAATGGGTAAAGATATTTGTATAGTTTGAATCAGACAAAAGCTTAATAACTAAAATCTACAGAGAACTCTAGTTAATGAACATATTAAGAGCCAATAATCCCTTAGATCACTAGGCAAGAGAGATGAATGAAACCTTTTCTAAAGAAGACTGATAATGAATAACAAACATTAAAAAATGCTCATTGTCTCGAATTATTAGAGAAATGCAAATCAAAACCACCCTCAGATACCACCTAATCCCAGCAAGAATGGCCCACATCATAAAATCTCAAAACTGCAGATGCCGATATGGATGTCGAGAGAAGGGAACACTTTTACACTGCAGGTGGGACTGCAAACTAATACAACCTTTTTGAAAGAAAGTATGGAAAACCCTCCGAGAACTCAAACTAGACCTCCATTTTGATCCTGTACCACAGGGACACTTGCACTAGGCTGTTTAGTGAAGCTCAATTTACAATCGCCAAAATGTGGAAACAGCCTAAATGCTCACCAACCCAGGAATGGATTAACAAGCTGTGGTATATGTACACCATGGAATACTATTCAGCCATTTAAAAAGATGGAGACTTTACATCTTTTGTATTAACCTGGATGGAAGTGGAATACATTATTCTTAGTAAAGCATCACAAGAATGGAGAAGCATGAATCCTGTGTATTCAATTTTGATATGAGGACAATTAATGACCTAGTTAGAAGGTGGGGGGTGGGGAAGGGGAGAGCAGTGAAAGGGAAGGAGAGAGGGAGGGGCGGGGGGTCATGGTGTGTAACACACCTTTTGGGAACAGGACGCAATTATAAGAAGGTCTTTATCTAACAAATGAAATCAATGTAACCTGGTTCTTTGTACCCTCGATGAATCTCCAACAATAAAAAAAAAAAAGAGTGAATAGCACATAAAAACTTGAAATGAAAAAAAAAGGCTTAGTTAAATTACTGAAATTTAAAATATGTATATGCCTAAAAATAGAGTCTCAAATTTCTGGCTGTTTATTGGTACTTCCTTAGTGTATAGCATATCCTTAGTTTTCATGCAGTTACATCTCATTTACAACAATGCAGTACAATGGGTGTAATAGTTACCCCATTTTTACTTATAAAGAACTGATATTCAAAGTGGCTAAGTACACTGGCTCAAGTCTCTCAACTACTCAGTAGCAGAACCAGGAGCTGGTTGCCATCTGATGAAAAGCATCTCATCTTTGGATCACTTCACATGATACAGCCCCCCAATTCACAATTATCCCTTTTTTAAAAAATTATTTATTCTAAATTGAACTGAAAAAGTTCAGGGGACTTTTTCTTCAGGGGACAAAGTCTGAGTAAATACTTTGACAATTTCACTGAAGCAGAAAAATAAAAGTGATCTACTTCCAGCATGTCCAACTTGTAGCCAGTGGGCCACATGCAAATTACTTGAGATCTATTTTGCTTATCTTTGGTGTTGGATATCGAGAAGATTATTCACACGGATCTTTTTCTTGCTCATTAGATTCCCTTAGTGTTTGTGTGTTTAATGTGTGGCCCCGCAAAATTCTTGTCCTTCCAAAGAGTAGTAGAAAAAAAAAAGATTGGACACCTATTCTTATTGGAAGTTTAGATTGTATTTGCTACTTTTAAAATATCTTTTTTACTCCATTTATTGAAGCGATCAGCTGTTTATATGTGATTACACAGCTCATGTGAAATAATTATTTGTGTAATGATTTTTAGTAATCAAAAAAATCCTATAATAATCTAAATATCTATTAATAGATACTGATAAATAAATCATGATATATTCACAAATTGAAATTCCATATGTCAGCAAATATAAGGGAGCTAGACCTAAAACATTAACATAGATAAATCTCAAAATTTCTGAGCAAAACAAGTTTCAGAATAGGTACAGTAAATAATCTTTAAATAAAGCTTAAAGTATGCCAAACAATACTGTATATTCAAAGACACATAAATGCAGAATAATAGGGTATCATGTCTTGGTAAGGAAGAAAATAAAATTAATTCCAAAAATTAATTCATTACTTGAAGCCCGGGATTGATAATTTGGAGTTTAGGCATTAAAAAGCTAGCAATTAACTACAGCAAGTTTGAAAAAAACCTTAGAATTTGACAGCATTTGGTGATAAACACACACAAACACACACACACATTATTATTATGGGATTCTCTGTATTTTTCTGTATGCTTGAAATATCTTAAAATAAATACATTATAATAAGGGGTCAGAGAACTCTTACTCAGTGGACCAGGCAGCATCAATCCACACAGGACCAGCCTCACCTGACTTTGCAGAGAGTGGGGATACTAGCTCATAAGTTCCTCCATTACTCTTCCCTTAAGTAAAGCATGTGCATCTCACAGAAAAAAATAATAATGAATAAAGTTTAAAAGGGCTTCATAAATGGTAATGTATTATCTCATTCCCAACAGTTCTAAAAATAGCTAGTCCCTCAACTAGTTTTTTTCCTGAGTGACCCAGGAAAAAAGTGGAGAGAACCATCTGGGACATTAGATAAGGAGAGTGGGTGGCCATATTCATGCACTCTTTCAATCACTCCACAAACATTTATAGGCTTTTTACAATGTGTAAATTATTTACTAAATGTTATGGAGAATTTAAAGACAAACATAATCTACTCATTGCTCTCAAGAATCTTACAATATTGTAAAGGAATAAGTAACATAAAAAGTGGCTTTCGGCTCAGTGCCTGTTGCACAGTGGTTAGGGCGCCAGCAGGATACACCAAGGCTGGCAGATTGGAGCCTGGCCCAGGCCAGCTAAACAACAATGACAACTGCAACAAAAAATAGCCAGGCATTGTGGCAGGTGCCTATAGTCCCAGCTACTCGGGAGACTGAGGGAAGAGAATCACTTAAGCCCAAGAGTTTGAGGTTGCTGTGAGCTGTGACGCCATGGCGCTCTCACTCTATGGAGGGATGACATAGTGACAAAAAAAAAAGTGGCTCTTGGCAGGGTGGATGGCTTGAGGCCAGGAGTTGGAGACCAGAGTGAGAACATCGCTCAATAAATGCAAAATGAAGGTGGGAGTGGGACCTGCACGAAGTTTCTGACTTGCATCTTTGCACAGCCTTTTTATATGTCTTTTTAAAACAATATTACCTCTTTATTCTTTTGCTTTGGATTTATTGTTTGTTTTATTGTTGATCCCAACTCCTCCCAACTGAATTTCATATCTGAGGGAGAGGATTTTGTGTGTGTTTTTTAAACAATATCTTTATATCTGTCATAAAATCTACATGGAAATCCTTTACAGAGTGCAAGCCTGGGTATATCTCAGTTGGTCTGGACTGACTGCACGCTTACCTCCAGAGCTGCCTGGAGCTTGGTGATGACCCTTAGCTGATCCTACAAAACATGAACAGATTTTATAAAGTTACCAAGAACACTAAGCGAGGAAACACAGATCCAGCATTCCTAGAAAAGTAAACATACATATGTACATATACAGACATATCTCACATAGATTATAATTTTAAACCCTTAAAACAACTCATCCTGGTAGATTTTATTTTCTCTCTTTTACAAAACAAAACCTAAGGTTCTGAAGTGGTAAGTGCCTAAGGCCACCATAGTAACAGGTGCCAGAGTTAGAAATCCAAACCCCTCCAACTGGTCCCTGTAAGCACTGCTCCACCCTGCCACCACTACCTCCAACCTCTGTTCATAGACTTGGAACAAGAAGGCAGAGGGATGCTCTGTTGAGCATCAGTGGAGAATATGTTCATAGGGTGACTCAGTGTTTTTTTTTCTGTATTGCTTATATCTATAGAATGACTGTGACAGTACCATAGGTATTAATTTTAGGATTACAAATAAACATCAGTGAATAGGCAAAGTTGCAAATATAGAAACCAAGAATAATGAATATTAATGGTATTAACTAAAGACAAATAATGTTTTTTACCTACAGCTCAATGAGTTGTTTCAAAGTCAGACCACACCACCATGTCAACCATGCTTATAACAATTGGATATAATAAATGAATTAAAGTAATAATAACAACAAATATGATAATTCAATTTAATAATAACTGGTTTCAATGGAATATGGAGGTTTTCAACAGCCAAGACTGGCCCTGTTGGAGGGATGCGCCTGTGTAACGGACTCACTCTAAGAGAACCCGACCAGCGGCAGATTTGAGCTTCCTGTACCAAGAGGTTCCATACACACACTAGTGGTGGTTCAAGGTCTGGGGACTGAGGTGTCCTGTGTGACACAGCAGCAGTAGGGCAAAGAAGCTTGAGCAGTGGGAGGACAGAGTCTGAGATTTGGGGCTCTGGTTAATGTGAAGCCTTCTCCTGCTGTTGCCATGCTGAGTTCCTTGCCTGCGAAAAAGCTGTCCAATGAGTATATCTGAGATCTTTCAGCAACTGGATAGTTAAAGTAACTAATATATAATTAACTCCCATAATAAGTACTTAAAATCGGATGAATAAGCAAATGAATGCAATTGTACAAAATGATGTTAGGCTTTAAAAGAAAAGTTGGGTCTACCTCCAGCTAGTGAATTAGAAAAAGTTCATAAATCAAGGGGAACTTGGGGCTTAAAAGAATAAATATAATTAGGAAAACCACTGATGATCACAGAGGCAATCTCGGACAAGGCTTGTTCTAGGGGCAGTATAAAGAATGTGCAGTGGCTATTGTGGGGTTCACCTTCCTGGGTGACATGATCATGACAAAGGCCTGGGCTTGTTCCTCAGTGACAACAGCTCTAAAGGCCACTGCAGCTCCCCAGGGAAATGGGCAGAGGCAGGAGGTGATAGGGTCCCCTCACCTCTTGACAATTATGCTTCCCAATAGTGCTCCCCAACAAACTTCTTGCAGACAAACCTCTGCCATCTGTCCTCCAGTCCCCAAAGCCTGCCTTGTGACAGAAAGGACAGAAAGAGGCTTGTCTGAGGAGGGTTCAGTCTCGTTTGGCCAGAATACAGAGCAAATGAAGATGAACATTAGATAAGACTGGAAAGGCAGGCTAGAGTCACATCAAGCAAGCCCTTCATTAAGAGACTAAAGAGCTTCGATTTTATTCACCAGATGATGAAAAGGCATTAAACATTCCTAGCAGGGGAAAAGTATTTTCAAATTTAGTCACAAGAAAATAAAACTGGGAATATTATGGAGCAGCAACCTCTAAAGCAGCATCACGAGATGATCAGACGCAATGAGAGAACTAAATAGTTGAACTTCTATTTACCAAATTTTTTACATAAAAACAAACGAGAAATTAAGCATTCCCAATATACACATAGAGTCCACGCCAGTGTCTTCACATTATTATGTCATATGCTTGCATGTGAGGACTTATTGGGAAGGTCGATAGTTCTAGAACACATTATATTTTCCAACAGTATCGTTGTCAATGCTCATTTTCTTTTCTTTTCTTTTTTTTTTTTTGTTGCATTTTGGTCAGGGCTGGGTTTGAACCCCCCACCACCGGTATGTGGGGCCGGCACCCTGCTCACAGGGCACTGCCCTCAATGCTCATTTTCAATGTATAGCATTGTGCTATAGTTTGCATTACTGAACGACCAGATTTATAATTTTTTAATCTAGTTGTAATTAAAGTAACCTTTATAAAATGGACTACTGGATTAAGTTTTTTCCCCCATAAAATACGTGTAGATGAAAGGAAATACAAGAAATACAGTTTTAAGTTAAGACAATAAAAGGACAGAAATGACACTTTTCCAAATTTTAGTACAAGTTCCTCTGCAGCTATAAGATTAAAAACAAAGACTATGTAATCAGGTATAATAAAAAGTCAGACAAAAATATTTGAAAACAGCCAGCTGGGCACAGTGGCTCACACCTCTAACCCTAGCACTCGGGGAGGCCAAGATGGGTGGATCACTTGAGGCCAGGAGTTGGAGACCAGCCTAAACAAAGTGAAACCCTGTCTCTAATAAAATTAGAAAACCTAGCCGGACATTGTTGTGGTGCGTGCCTGTAGTCTCAGTACTTGTGAGGCTGAGGCAAGAGAATCATTTGAGCCCAAGATTTTTGAGGTTGCTGTGAGCTATGATGCCGTAGCACTCTACCCAGGATGACAGAGTGAGACTTCGTCAAAAAGAAAGAAAGAAAAAAAGAAAGGAAGGAAGGAAGGAAAAAGGAAAGGAAGAAGAAAGGAAGGAAGGAAGGAAAGAAAGAAAGAGAAAAAAATTGAAAACCTCAAGAAGATAACTTGAAGTATGAATTTACATTCATTTCATTAGCTGTGAACAGTGCCTGTGCTTTAAGATATTAATTAATGATTGAATAAAGGCATGAGAATTTACAAAACATTTAAAAATTCTGATTTTATCCTTCCTATCTTCTTACTGTCTATTTTTGTGTATGTTTTAAAATCTGTTTAGAGAAATATTTATGTAGGAATATATGTATATATTTTATACATTTTAGGGTTTGGTTATCAAAAGTATAAATTACATGATCACAAAGGTGTGGGAACCATTAATGTAGTAAATAGTTTGGTGAAAAAGAATCCAAATAAAGCTTTAACTCCATGTTCAGTTTAAAGTATTAACAGGATACGTCTACAATTATGTGAAAATGACAATGACAAGAACAACCATTATAGATCACCACCAATTTACCAAGTACTGTTCAAAAACTTAGTCTTCATAAGAGACTTATTAAGCCAAATACTCTTACAAATAAGAAAAATGAGGATTAAGGTGGTTAGATAACTACCAGGCCACAAAGCCAGCAAAAGGAAGAGCTAAAAAACAAACCCATCAAGATCTTCTTTCCTAGAGAATACTCCCCCCATTGGTATTTTCCCAGAGGGATGCCAGCTCACGGCCACCAAGACCTGACTCTAAGGTCAGTAGGAACATTTTTTTTTTATGATTAATCAAGCCATAAAATCACTCCCTTCCTTTATCTCTCAAAACACTTAGTACCTTTCTTTTAAGTGAATCAATAGCACTTATTTTTCATGGTAATTTGTAATCTCAGCTTCTACCTTTGTTGTTACAGTCAGCAAACATTTAGTACCAGGCTTCAGAGAGGCCGATGTGAATATGATAGGAATGGTGCTGATTCTCCTGGACATTACTATTCAAGGGCAGAGACCAACCTTATGTAAAGTCAATTACACAGGTAACTAGTCCTAACTGCTGCACCAGAGAGATAATGCAGGGTGCTCAGAGGGGAAATGTGAAGTCTGGAGTGAGAAGAATGATCTTCATGAAGAAGTGAGCTGTGAACTAGGTTCTGAAAGATGAATAGGGGTTGTTAGTTGAAGACCCGGGGTCAGAATGTTTCAGACAGTGGCAAGAGGAAACCCACTTGCCTTGGAGCCCATGGCTTCCCAAAGAGATCAGTGTGACTTGAGGGAAGAGTGGGACAGGCTGGAGTGGAGAGAGGAGCTGCCAGCTTAGGAACATGGAGGCCATTTTAGATGTGTGAGCTCTTGTCACAGCATGATGACAGCGATAACAATCATAAAAATGACAAGATCAGGTCAGATTCACTATTTTAGAATAGAGGCTACGCCCTGAGTTTTTTATAACTATTCCCCCCAAAATGCATTACTTCCTAGTGGTCCTAGTGATTCATTATTCTTTGAATGAATGACTCATTAATTCATTATACTATTTTTCATCAATTAACACAACACTCAGATTTTATTTATCCATCTTTGATGCCTGACCTCTGTGAAGGCATTAGTTTAGTTAGACTTGCGGCAAGAAAGAGTGAAACTCAAAAGAGGTGGAAATTAAAGTACTAAGGAAATTTATCGTGCAGGAATGTGCATAGATATCTATGTAGACTGGCAGCTAATTCGATTATTGTTTGGGAACAAAATATGATTTTAAGATGCCATAACAGCTTTTCTGACAACACAAAAGCAAAAGAGATTAAACTGACAGCATTTCTTTCTGCATTACACACTGAGGTTTTCTGCTATAACCATCATTACAATTATTACAACTAATAGCTAAATATTAGAAAGTTTCTTCTTTGCTTATTTATTTATTTATTGGAAGAAAAGGGGGCTAAAAAAACCCACTTAATATTAACTGTATAAAAGAAATTTTACTTTATATTTACTCTGAACTTACTTTCAGGTAGAATCTCTAAACACTAGAGTCTATTTAGGAAGCCTGATTCCAAATGTACAAGAAGGTGGAAGCTGTGAAGGGGTAAGAATCAATGAGACCTAATGTTTTTGAGAAGTCACAGGCAACAATTTTAGTGTATATGTAAAATACTGCAGGACATATTTTAAAAACTAATTGGTGACCCTGTGATCCCCAGGAAGAAAATGAATAATCACTCAAGAGCTCAGGAAACACAGCCAGGTAGAGCTGATTACCTCCCTTGATATTAAATTGATGATTTTGTCTGAAAGGGGCCACCAGTGGGTCACAAGTCATTGCTTGCCGAAGCAACGTAATTATACCTGCCTGTGCCTTAATAGAGCAGCCAGAGAAGAGTGCCACATCCTCAACTCACTCTGAAGCTTATTTTGTTTCTAGTGAGTTGCTGGTGCCTGAAAAGAGTAGAAAATTGCCATTCTTAGTGCCCTGATTAATTAAAGTCCTCTTTAAAATTCCCTTGTTGCCAGAGTATAGTACAACTTTGGCAAAGATAGTGCTAAGTCACTTGGTATGGCCCCGTGCCAAGGTGTGTCAATCTTGACCCCTTGGAGGATGATTAGCAGAGAGACAGTAGTTAAACCTTTGTGCCCATTCAGTCCCAGGCTTCTGCTGAAATTGGCAAACACTGTAGTGACTATTGTTTAAGGAGTAACTGCCTACCAGAAACTGGACTAAGGCAGCCAAGTTTTCTCACATAAGGCACCAAGTGACAATCACAGCTTCCCGTCAACCCTGACCTGGCTGAGAGTCTACCTGTGGTCCCAAAGAAAGAATATTACAAAAGCAATCCTCGGGTGGCGCCTGTGGCTCAGTGGGTAGGGCGCCGGTCCCATATACCGAGGGTGACGGGTTCTAACCCAGCCCCGGCCAAACTGCAGCCAAAAAATAGCCGGGCGTTGTTGCGGGTGCCTGTAGTCCCAGCTACTCGGGAGGCTGAGGCAAGAGAATCACTGAAGCCCAGGAGTTGGAGGTTGCTGTGAGCTGTGTGAGGCCACGGCACTCTACCGAGGGCCATAAAGTGAGACTCTGTCTCTACAAAAAAAATAAAAGCAATCCTCTTCAGATAACCACAACTCTTTTGCTTCCTCATATTACAGTTCCGTGAGTACTAATAACAATAGCAAAATTCATGGGTCATTTGTGTAAAGACAATGAATAGAATTGAAGAAGATTTAATATACACATGGAGTATAAGTTGCTAAATAAATCCATTAAATTCAAATTAAATAATAGAGATTATAAAGTGTTAAATGGTAAAAGATATAAAGTGAAAAAGGTATGACGTGTTCAATGATAAAAACACTTGCCCATCGTTATATTTTAAGTCTATTGCCTAATTGTCCATGTTCTACCCAGTTGAAATGACTTTAAGTAACTCCAGAGTTCCTTGAGACATGTTTTCTTCATGGAGGAAAATAATTCTAATGTACCTTTCAGTAAATTATAACAGCAGAAATGATCCCATTATACCTGAAAGTCTTGATTCAATAATTTATCAAATTCAGTAAATAAACTCTATATGCAAAAATCATTAAAAAGTTTCAATTATAATCTTTCCGACTAAAAGTCAATATTCTAAAACATGACATTTTCTGTGTGAAATTTTGTACATTACTTCAAAGTATTCTTCAATTCAGATAACTACTGATTGTACATTTAAAAGGAAAGTAAAAATGAAGAGACCAAGTAAGTAAAGAGGTTACAAATGTTATTGCTAACATCCTAGGCTGGAACCCAGGTCTCTTCAGTCATTTACAAAAATTTATCACTCCCTAGTGATGTGATAGACACTCTTCTAGGCACTTGGGAGAAGCACCCCCAGCTTGGGACAAACAAGACAAAAATCCTCCACCATCATGGAGGTTATACAGACTACTACTATATTATTCTTTCAAAATGTAAAATGTTTTCTTCCTTAGATGTTGTTATTAAAACCTACAACTCTGAATAAGAGAAACTTTTGGCATCGGTCTCATCCTAACATATGTATTAAAATACTCACCAGGGTTAAAAAGGTAATGAAACTGGTGACTTTTTTTGCCCATAAGAGAAAGGCTGGATGGCACTGCCACTTGTGTGTAAAGTTTTGGACAGCTAAGTAATACAGATTTAAATTAAAAATGACAGATGCACTGACTTGAAACAAAATGGTTGCTGAGGGAACTTTTATTCCTTTTAGCGCTATGGTTAACTATTAAATGGCTCATGTATTATTTTCGAGGTATGAATATTGTGACGATTGGTCAATGCTGTAGGTAGCAATCACCATGTTTCCCAGTCAGTTCTGTCATTGGAGGGATGGTTGCCTTATGGGAAAGATTTATAATAGTGATAATCTCAACTTGGTTTTTCCTCGATTTCATATTTGACCTCGTTGACCTTCCAAGTATAGTGAGTACTCCATATAACAATATGAAAATGTTCACCACGACTATATATATATTTAAAAGCAACAAGCTTTGACTCACTTTAAAGCATTGCAATTAACCTCCTTTTTTCCCCTGAAGAGAAAAGAATCACCATTGTTACACATCTGTATAAAAAATGAATTAGCACATCAACTGGATGTTTCCAAAAAGGCAGTTGTTGAGAAGCACAGATCTTCACACCATCATCTGACTTCTTCATTATCTACAGAAAGTGTGTGTGATTTAGATACAGACCAAAATGTAAGAAAAGTACATTGTAAGAAAATAATATTGTATCTCTTCCCCAAATTCTGCTCCCCATCCCCACATTGCCACCACCAAATAAATAAATAAAAAGCAAGCAAACAAATAAATCTACTTATTTACTAAATTTTGACAATAATTAAACAGAATCATATGTATAGGAAAAAAAGATAAATACATAGCTCTCCTAATGAAGCACCACATGCTAAACCTCCAACGGGATGGCCTGGGCTCCAGTGGACAGCTCTAATCTTAGGTACATGCAGTGCTCGAAATTAGATTTATGAAAAAGAAAGTTTGTGGTCTAGTACAAAAAGTGTGGCTGGATACACAGTTAAAACACTAAACTAAAATTGGTATGGAAACCAGGGAAAAGTGAAAACAACATAAAAAAAAGTATATATTCTGCTACTTTAGAAGGCAAATCTGAGTTCATTAACTTAAAATCAAGTCCTAAAATGTAAACTGTATTAAGTTGTTCTACTCTGAGGTTGGAACTTTATTTCCTGTTATATATCACTGTGGTTTTTGATTTTTCATCTGTAGTAGTAACTTAACTTGCATTTCTTCCAAAATGAATTTCATGCTCAACTTGTTTTTCTTGATTAAACTTCCTTTAGCAGTCCCTAATACGTGTGCTATTGAAACTCATTAGTCCCATTCACACTCGCCTGTCATTTCTTTCTTTTGCCACACATCCTTATATTAAAGTGCTCTGCTGCTATATATAGGAAGAAAATTAAATAATAAATATGGGACTTGAACGTTTTATGAGTGTCAGGATGAGAGAGTGCCTGCAAGGCCCATAAGGTTTCACACAAAAGAGGCATTACTGCTGGAGCTCACATGCTGACCCATCTCTGATCTATAAAGTCTGCAGTAATGGCAGCAGTAAAGCGTTTTGCCATTGACTAGGATTTCTCTTACACATAATGGAAATAGGCACAGAAGAGATTATATTGACTGTTATAAAAGAAATTCATATCAAAATCTCCCCAAAGTTAAATGTCTCATAATTTCAAATGCCTGGAATGATTTCCTAGTTTTCTCCCATCTCAGTTCAGCTTAGAGTTGCCAGTCTTTCTCTCACCCAGATTTGCTGCTTAATGTTTTTTTTTTTTTTGGTGGGGGGGTTGTTTGTTGGGGTGGTTACTTAAAAGCAGAGATAATTTACATTCTTTTATAGCAACTTAGCAACATGTGACTTTATCAACGAGATTTCATTAATAAGACAACCAAAGTACCCAAACAAACTCGTTACCATTAAGGAACCATTCTTAAAACCAGTTGAGAATGTTGTTATCCCACAAGATTAGGAGGTTAGCTATCTCAAGGTGTTTTAAATTATTGTTTGAAAAGTAATAAAAAAAGTATAGCTTAGATTGATTGTGAGTGTTCACTGATATTTTTATTGCTCTGGCATTTTCAAATTTGAGATATTAATAATTTAAATTAATTGAAAGTTGGGTTCTTATTTATTTCTTAATAAAGCAAAAGAGATGGAAGCTTTACACTTTGGTGTGCCATGTATGAAACTAACAAACTGCATTAAATCATTAAGAAAGAATCACCCTTTTCATTTTGCTTTTAATTAAGAGCGTGTGGTAATTTCCTTAAAAAATTCAGTGAATGTAAAATAACATTTAATGTGGTTAATTGCATCAAAAATCACAGAACTAAGATACATAGCCAATGTGTTAGCCTTTCCTGAATACTGGGCCACTCAGAACACATGGGAGGTTTTTGAGGGACAGGTGTATTTGTCAACCAGAGCTTCAGTGATGGCAGTATCAGTTTTTCCATAGTGATAAACTTTGGGGAATTCAATCATTTTTCTTGTCACTTATATTAGGAACTGTGCTTGCAATTTTTAGGGTTGAGAGCTTCTATCCCTTTAACTAAAATTACCATATTTTTTTGTGTTACTCTGACACGTAATTATCATATCTGATGAAGGCCACCATGTTCTTTTTAATAATTATTACCAAAAACACATAATCTGGAGAAGATGGAGCTAAATGTAATTAACTTTCTAGGTGAACTCTACAGAGTTTTCCATCGTTCTTAGAGTGACCCACTCTCAGAGGGATCATTTATCTAAATGTATACTTCACTATTCATTTACTGCCCATAGCTTCTAAAAAATTTGTAGGGCATAAGTTTTGTACATATTTGTTCCCATTTTTAGGTCTTCCAAAGTGGATTTACTACCCACACAGTTCACCAACGTTTTGTGGAAGGACTGCTTGTAGAAACAGAGAACACAATTACCCCACATGATAATAATACCGAACAATAGGTCAAAATTTCCCCCTTTTCATTTTCACTGACAGAATGTAATGAAAGTATAAAAAATATTCATTGTTGACTGCATGATTCCGCTCACATAAGGTAACTAGTCAACTGCCCAGAGACAAGGTACGGTGGTGGTTGGAAATGAAGGGGAGGGGGGGAAAGAGAAGGTCCTTAATGGGTTTGTAGTTTCACTTCTGAAGCGAAAAAGTTATGGAGCTGTGCTTCAAAACAAGGGGAATATCTCACCACTACTGAACTGTGTACTTAGAATTGGTTAAAACAGGACATTTCATTTTTTTTTTTAAACCATGGTACAAAACAAAAGCCTCCTCAGATGCACAACTGTGAATATTCCTATCACAGAGTTTTACCTGTCCTCTTTTTTTCTCTTGTGCACAAAAGCACCTGCATACACAAAGGCAAACAAGCGACCAAGTCTGCGTTTCTACAGTGGTAGCTTCGTATGCGGTTACACGTGTGGTTAGTGAGTTTATTAGAGTGATAGGATCAAGGCGAAAGACTTCAGTTGCGATTTCAGTGTATTTCCGTTGAAGATAAAAAAAAAAAAAGTCTGGATTCCATCCGGGATGTTGCAACCCTGCCATTGTGTCAGATGAGTACATAATCCTTGTGGCATTAGTATTTCCTTTGTTTGGAAATATATGAATATCTCTGTTCAGGCGTATATCCTACGTGGTTCCTGATTTAAAGCCCTGATACCTTATTAGTTTGTATTCCCTGGACTGCACTCGGGCAGCCTCCAAATCAGAGTGTCTTGGAACTCATGTTCTTTATTAAGAAACCACAGCAGTATTTTTTCTGCTCCTACCTTCTACAATGCTGAGTTATTTACTTCTTGGTCAATTACCAACTTACTTTTACAGAATAATAATAAATGCAATTCCTCTTTGAAAAAAAATATATATATATTCATTGTTTTTCACAGAAAAATACTGTCTGGCCACTACCAACGTTATGTTCAGCTAAGTCTTCCATGCTTGCATTTTGGCATGTGCAATGACACTGATTTAATGGTTTCAAAGTATGTAAATTAGCTCTTAAAAAGAGCTTCTTTTCTATGTTTTAAATTCTCCATCCATATTTATATTAGCAGTCATATTCTTTACAAGCTCAAAAAGAGCAATTCCAGCCCACTTACCATTTACCTTCATTATTTATATGCTATTATCATTTTCTACGTTATCTGCCACAGGTCATTTTTATCAATTTAATCTCTGTAAAAGATGTTGAATATTACTGGGCTGTGCAGCCAGGATAATTGGCTAGAGTGGACCAATACACAGAACATCCATTCTTCACATGAATCACGTGACTCACAGCAGCACAAAAGAGGCAAAACTAGTCTCCCAGAAATCTCTTTAAAATTAACAATTCTGCTTGCAGAAACTATTTTGTGCTACTTCTATAATCTTTAAATACACTTACAAAAAGTCTGAAGAAATAGGAAATATCTAATTTTTCCACTTTAGAATTCTTGGGAGACAAAAGATTTATATGTTCCTACTTCATCTTCAAAATTAGATGTTAAGAAATGCACACACACACACACACACACACACAAATCCAGGAAGAAAGTTTGGTGAGACCCATCTTTTAATAACCAGAACGTCCCAAAATAAGTGCTGGAGAATGAATGTGCTTCAGATGACATTGAAGAGTTGCCTTTTGACAAGTTCAGGCGTAGTGGAGAGATTTGAAAGCTGGAACCATAACGGTATCAGCACACGATTTCCAATCTGTAAGCAGAGACCCCTTAAAAAATACTTAACGCTCTTGTTCAAAATACAAGATGTACAAGGTGCAGTATTTTATCCTTTAACAATTATCTAGCTTCGTTTTATCTCAGTGCATTTGAATGTCTGAACATTTGAAATTTAACGAATTGGCCCCAAATAGCAAAAAGCCAACTAAAATTGTGACGCTGAAGTGTCAGAGCATTTCAAAGGGGAAATTGTATTAACACACTTAACCCATCTATATACACCCCTTAAATAAATCAGTCGCGAATATATAATTGTTCTGAAGCTTTGTGGACTCCAAAATTAGTTCAGAATAAAAAAATGCTTGTCTGGATTCCAAAGCAACTTTTAGTTTCCTGAGTCAGTTAATATTCACTTAGTGAGTAATCAAAGCTGCTGAAACTGACTTCCTTCTGCAAATAAAAATGAGTTTTCCTGAGAGACAGACAAATTTTCAAACATTTTTAGACAGAAAAATGTAATTCCCCAAATTTAGCTGCAAGAAAATGTCTGAGAAGTTGACTGGCAGCTCTCAGCGGGGAGGAGAAGCCGGCCAGCGAGCAGCGGCCGGGCAGGGGCGCAGGAACACCGCGGCCAGCGAGCAGCGGCCGGTCCTGGCCCCGCGGCTGCCGCGGTCTCGGGCTGGTCAACTCGGAGAAAGGTCCCTCGGACTGGATGGGGGAGTCAATGCGAGTGAATCACAAGGCGGCTGGTGTGGCCACTGGCTCTGCCGTCCCTACTCCATGCAGTGACCCTGTAACCCTTTAGCGTCTGGCTGAGAGAAGCGGGAGGCGGGAAGCGGCAGGAGGAGAGGCAAGGAGAAGAGACAGCATGAAAATGGCCAGTCCCCCGGCATGATTTCCCGAGAAGCCTAGACAGCCACAGACACGGAGCTGACGCGGCCGCCGGGTCCCCTCGGGCGATTCCCCCACCAGCAGGTGCACCCGGCGGCGCCGCCGCCTCTGCCTGAAATGTAGCTGGGAGAAGGCACGGATTCCGGAGGGAGGTCCCCACGGAGAGGTTTTCGGGGCAAAGTGGCGATCGTGGAGAGCTGCTTGGCTTCCCCCACCGACGTCACAAAATACGGCTTTTATGCCGAAGGAAGGCAGCTCCCCCGCGATCCCCCGGACGCGCAAGCAGGCTGCACCCCCTTCTCTCCGGTTCCCTCCGCGCGGCGGCACCGACGCCCCGGCAGCCCCCCGACCCCCAGCAACAGCGACCCGAACTTACCCTCGGTGAGACAAATCCACAGCCGGAGCCCCTTCATCGCCCCCAGCCCCTTCCAGTAATTCACGGAGACGGTTTCTACCCCAAGTCGCTGTCAAATTCAAGCCGGAATGGTCGAAGTATTTACCAATTTCTAGCTGCCTTTTTGAAATCTCCAGCACCCGGTGATTCTTGTTTCGGGATTCAAGACGCTTTCTCTTCTTTTTTTTCTTTAAGCATCCGCAACCCGGGCTTTGCCACCCCCTCCTTCTTATTCACCCACGGACACTTCCAAAACGTGTCGATTGATCCTTTTTTCTTTCCAGATGCAACCACGATCCAGAATCCTGGCGACCCAAAGCCACCTCCATAGAAATCCAACCATCAGGCAAGAAATACAAATGATCAAACGTTACTTCTTTCAGCTGCGATCAGATAATCCTACTAATCCAATAGATTTATCTCGATTGGAAATTGACCTCAAAAATGAATTCTCCGTGCTGGCGTCCAGTGGAACGATTTGTAGCCCTGTTCGGGAGACCGAAAAACTGTGGCTTCTTTCTTTTCTTTTAAAAATCTTTTTTCGGATTCTAGGTTCACTGCTCGCAAAAAATGCCGAGGACTCTGGTTTTACCCTAATATAGGTTTCTACTTCAGATCGGTGCAGGATGAAAAATGGTACAAAGGTACCCCTAGTGGCCGGAGGCGATATTGCAGGCACTCGCTTTCTCCCATCCCCTCCTCACCTTTTTGCTCCCCCCAGTAGGTAATGGGGGCTGTAGTGAGAAGTCAAACAGGACGACGGAACAGGAGGGGACTCCAATGGCACAGTACTACCTGAATACGCCATATGATCTTTTTTCTTTAATGCTTAAAGACTGAATTTTCTGTGCTACTTTCTCTTCAGTATTCTATTTTTTTTTTGTACAAAATTTTCCCCAATGGCATTTAGTAACTAAAATGCCAAGTTGAGGCAACTCGGTGATTTCAAAGCAATTGTATTTGTTTGCTTACGCTGCTTGTAGAAAAACACTGAACATTTTGTGTACTTTAAAGAAATATGATTATGGACATTTTTTAAAGACAATCTTTTCTTATTTTGGACTTTTGATGTTCATTCAGTAAGGCAGGTGATAGCTTCCATGCACCTGTACTCACATGGTGGCAGGACCTAGAGTATATTTTCCAGGCCTCAATGTTGCTTACCTGCGTCCTTTGAAATTCAATGACCTCATGATTACCACTAATACTTTTTCTTTTCTTTTTTTTTAACACTAGTATTTTTTTGACAGGCTTCAGAGAAAGAGTCAACACAATGAATTTCAGGACTGTTTCGCTAAGCCATCTGAGCACACTTTGATTATCAAGGGCCTAGTAAAGTAGAAAAGTTGGATTTTTGTAGATGCAAGGACTCCAAGATCTTCATTCTTCACTTAACTATTTAAGCGTTTTTGTTGCGCAAGCACTTAGGGGGTCAAACACCTTCCAGCATCCACTGACTCTGTTATTAATTGGCTTTGTGACTTTTAGCAGTCACTTTTTGGTATACAGTTAATTTATCAATTGAAATTAAGGAGTAAAACCACATAAATTAAGAAATATACATCTTCCTCTAAGGAAGAGTCAATATTGTAAATTCATCTATAAAATGAATGTAATTATTATTAAGATTCCAGTCCAGTTCATCCTGGAACCTGAAAACTTAATTCTCAAATGTATTTGCAACAGCAACGGGTGACAAGTTTTCATTACAGTCTGAAAACAAGATTCCGGGAGTTTCTGTATAAACTAATAAGGCTTAATATAAAATGATAGTAATTAAGGTAATGTAGCTTTGGTTCAGGAATAGAAATTAGTCCAATGGAAAAGAATAGAAAAACTTAAAAAATTACTCATGCATTTGTGGAAACTTGATGAATAACAGGTGGCATTTGATGATTGTGAGGAAAGATGAATCATCTAGACATTAGATACAACATATGATAAAATGATAATGAACTGAAATTCATTTCACACCTAAGTATGTATTTAACATAGATTAAAAACCTAAAGATGCACAGCAAAACTTAAAAACTTGGGCGGAGCCTGTGGCTCAGTGAGTAGGGCGCCGGCCCCATATACTGAGGGCGGTGGGTTCAAACCCGGCGGGGAACTGCAACAAAAAAATAGCCTGGCATTGTGGCGGGCGCCTGTAGTCCCAGCTACTTGGGAGGTTGAAGCAAGAGAATCGCCTAAGTCCAGGAGTTGGAGGTTGCTGTGAGCTGTGACGCCACTGCACTCTACCTAGGGTGACAAAATGAGGCTGTCTCTACAAAAAAACAAACAAAAAAAAAAAACAAAAAAAACTTCAAAACTTTTAGAGGGAATTAGCTTTACGATTTAAGTCTGTAAAGAAAAAAATGCTAAATTTGTTATATTAAAATAAAACATTATGCAAGTCAAAAAAGTTAAAGCATGGCCTGAGAGAAGATATTTGCAATGGAAGAATTAGTATCCAAAATATGTAAAGACTTTTTATTAATCTGTTTTAAAAGATAAAAAATATGGAAAGAAGAATGGGCAAAGGAGATAACAGTTGATTGACAAAGGAAGAGTCTCAGTGCCCAATAACCATGTGGAAAAGGTGATACAATCTGCTTAGTCATTAGAGAAATATCAGGTACAATGATGAGACTTTCATTTACAGTTAGGATATTAGCAAAACCAAATATTGAGGAGGATGTGGAGAAATCATGGCAAGTACGTAATAATACTAGTTTAGAGAGTAGTTCCGCAATTTAATAATAGTTGAATATTCTTATGTCTTAAAATCCATTCTTTCCAGTTTTAGAAATACTAATTGCATAATTACTTGAAAGAGAAAAAAAGGAGGTGATCTGAAACCTTTAGATAAATAAGCGGGCAAAAATTTATAGAATATTCATATACTGCAATATTAGAAGCAGCAACAAGAAAAATGAAAGTATTATAGCTACATGAGTGAGTACGGATGAATCTCAAAAATACATGTAGTGAGCACTACCTCCAAAAGCAGGTTGTAAAAAGAGCCTGTAGGATAGCATTTATATACAAAATTCAAAAATAGGCAAAATAATTTTATCTATCACATGTGGGCACATACATATGAAGGAAAAGTATATCAACATGTGTGATCATGTTAAACATAAAATTCAGGGTAGAGATTACTGCTGAGCAGAACGGGGGATAGTGGATTGGGAAGGCAACTGAATCTGCGGGGCTCTATTTCTCAGCCTGAGTCTTAAGGACAAAGGTCATTCTAATATTACTGTGTAACACTGTAATCTGTCCCTATGCCATAAATATTTCATTAAAATGAAAGACTTGGGCTAGATCATTTCTGTGAACCCTTACAGAATTATAAAATTTACTAAGTATATGTAGATATGAAAAAATAGTACAATGGCTCAGTGCTTGTAGCTCAGCGGCTTGGGCACCAGCCATATACACTGGAGCTGGTAGGTTCAAATCCAGCCCAGGTCTGCCAAACAACAATGACAACTACAACCAAAAAGTAGCCAGGCGTTGTGGCCAGTGCTGTAGTCCCAACTACTTGGAAGACTGAGGCAAGAGAATCCCTTAAGCCCAAGAGCTGGCTGGGGTTGATATGAGTTGCGACGCCACAGTAGTCTACCTAGGGTGATGTAGTGAGACTCCGTCTCAAAAAAAAAAAGGAAAAATAGTACAAAAATTTTAAATATCATTATGTGATTTTCCTAGAGTTGTTTGTTTGTTTGTTTTTTGTTTTTTTGAGATAGAGCCTCAGGCTGTTGCCCTCGGTAGAGTGCTATGCCATCAGAGCTCACAGAAACCTCCAACTCTTAGACTCAAGCTATCCTCTTGCCTCAGTTTTTGTATTTTTATTAGAGACAGGGTCTTGCTTTTTACTCAGGCTAGTGCCCAACCTGTGAGCTCAAGCTAGTCACCTAGCACCTCCCAGAGTGCTAGGACTATAGGAGTGAGCCACCGTGCCCAGCCTTTTTGTATAGTTTTTAAAATTATACTATTTTATTTTTCTAAGAAGTAGAAATATTGGTGCTTATTTATTTCTGTATTAGGATTTCCTTCTAGCAAGCAAAATCACCTCCCAAATGAGAAAAGATGTGGTTAAAATATGAAAGAGGAAAAAATAACCATAATCCTCAACTAGGTCTTTCTTGCATGTCTTTTGATCTCACAATAGTAGCAGGGTTCTAATACTGTGAATCAGGCAATTGAATAGGTTCAGTCTGACCAACTAGAAACCACTAAAGCCAGAATAGCTATAAAGCAAACTACAATACAAAAGAAAATTCTCCCCAAGTATTTAAAATATGTATGTAAATTCAAATAGGGAGGCTTTGTAGATGTGAAATATGAGACGTGGGTATCTCATTTCAAAGTCTCTACACATTATTTTCTATAATTCAGGCAAAAATTGAGAAGTTACCAAATATTAGAAAAGAATTTTCTAGAAACCAATCACAGAAGTACAATGGGCAGTTAATAACACTCACTTCATCCTGGACTCATGAAAGATGAAGCCTGAGTTAATTGTCAAACAGTCAATGTGCCGCCATTCAGAAGAGTTCCTGGAAATAACCAAAGCTGCTTTGTGATAAGGAAACATGAGATGCCAATTTAATTTCCTTTGATGACAGCACAGACAAGAGGGAAGAAGTAGATATAATATTTCTGAAATTTGGAGAGGTGGACATATTTTCTCAGCAACCATTTATTGAATTGCTCTTGAATACTGAGCACAGTTCAAAGTGTATCACAGGAGATTTGACTTTAAATCAACCAACTACCTCAGATCCTCAGCTTGCTGTTGGTAATTGATTTGTTGTTTGTAAATGACAAGTACTTATTGTTATGAGGATGCCAGCATTCATCCCAACAGGTGTTAGATAATAATAGCGAACTGAAGGTTCATTCTCAGTGTGTGTCAGTGTGAACAAGTTGACAGGGAAAGACAGTCAATGAAGGAAGAAGAGTAAAAGGAGAAGAAGGAGGATAAGGAGGGTAAGAGGAAAGAAGGCTGGGGATAAATATGTGAACCGAATCCATTTCTCTCCCTGGGACTAACTTTACAGTCAGGATAGAAACTTAATCTTTGTATCCCTCATGATACAAATGATTAGCAAATGAAAGACTTAATATACCAAGCAATGAAATGAGTTGGTACATGAAGAAAACAAATTTATTCTTTATATTGAATGGGCTTGCTAATCTCTTCAAAAAATGAAATTAATAGAGGAGAGAAGTAAAAAAATTTCTATGAATGAGAATAATGGGAAATAAAAGGCCAAGACTGGCCAATCTGAGGGCTATAGGGGATACCAATTTAACCATATTGCTTAAATTTCACCTCCGGTAAAAAACATGTTAGAATTATATATCTATTTTGGTTTCAATCAAGTAAAAATTATTAATTTATTAATGCCAAATTGATCATGCAATGAAATAGTATGATTCAACTAACAAATAGGTAAACAAGTATTTCATCATTGGTTTTTTAAAAAAGAAGTAGTTCTGAAGAAGTTGGGGATTTTTGATAAATGACATAAATGCATGTCTTTTTGTACTGGGTCAAATTAATTACATTCTGGCTGGTAGTAAGCTTATTATGTAAGAATGTTGTGAATGATCATTGTTCAACATCTGAAGAAAAGAAATAACCTATAAAATATCATTAAACAGGATTCTAAAGAAAGTCTGGAGAAAAAATATGCCTCTACCATCTTCTGAATTCCCCTAATGTAACCTCATCTTAAGTGCTGAAGACTTAAATATGAATGAATAGCAATTGGGAATTATGAAAGACATAAAAATAGAAAGCGTTGTAACATTACAAGGTCTAACTGCTGCAAAGGTAGCTGTTTACGAAGAGGTTCTTTCTACAGGGAAGAATCTTCTCACGCAATCCTGCTTAATTAGAAGACTACTCAGAACACCTGAGTGATGCTGAATATTTCCGGTATGTGTTGGGACAACCCACCTGCTTGGATGCTAAATACACAGACGCATCTTTGTAGTCCGCAGACTGTAGACTGGTGATGGAAACTAAGGGAGTGGTGATGGAGACTGGATGTCTCAGGATGAGAACACCACATGCAGAATTGGGCCTTCTTCACTAGTGTTGGGTAGAGACGCTAAAGTGTATTTTTCAGCAAACTCTTAAAAGGACTTAAATTAGAAATAACTCCAGATGCTCAAAATAAACTAAAATCCTTCTGATATGTTAAAATTGTCCAAATATTGGTGCCATTATGCTAATAATTAGGATTCTGTTTTGTTTCTATTTGAAATAGCTCTTTATTAAAATCTATAATTTATACTTATATTTAATTGGTACAAGTAATCTTTTATTTCAGAATGTTTTATTTCAAAATATGTTATATTTACATACTTTATTTTTTGACAGACTGAGTCAAAGTAATAAGTATGCCCATCATCCAGATAGTATGCACCCAACAGGTGTGATTTGCCTATCCCCACCTTCTAGCTCCCCCCATATTGATTTTCATTGAGATCTGTTTCCATACGGGCATGTAAATTATTAATAAATTGGTTCCAATTTGGTATTGAGTATAAGTGTTTGTTTCTCCATTCTTGTGAGGTTTCACTTAAAAGAATGGTTTCCAGTTCCATCCAAGTTGTTAATAGATTGATAACAGATTGACTTTTTTGTGGCTGAGTACAAGTATTATTTACTAAAAAACATAACTTTTCAACTTCAAAGATTTCAGCTAATCGAATTATTGGGATGTCCTATTATTTTGTAGAATATTTCATTTATTTTGGAATGCAGATTTTCATATAATAGTTGTGAGATAGGATAGTATTTATGCTGAACTTCCGTAACAAAAACCTCAAAGCATCTCTCTTGATTTTTTAGTGACTTTTGATTTCATCATACATGATTGATTTTAACATTGCAGTGAAGTCTAGAATGAGTTAAGTTGTACAAATTGTATTTAAAGTATCCTTTAATGCTGAAGAAACACTACTAGAAAGCCATCGTATGGAATATTGTTCATTAACAGTTATTGAAGACTATTAGTTTGTTTGAGTCTATGTTTCCAATATTAGTAAAAATTACTGTAAAATTTGACGTAATGGTAGGAAAGCCACATGAAAATTAACTTTCTGTAGTTCAGGCTGGAAGAAAAATTAGTTTTCTCCCTGGCATTGTCATCAATGACTTCACAGGCATGGTGTGAGTGCTCCTCCTTTTCTGGATAAGATTTTATCCTAATTATACAATGGATGGTAAACACTAGCCTAGATTTTTATTGTCATTCAATAACTGATTTAGTTAACATCTCTACCTTTCCCAAAATATTTGGCTGTATAATTTCCAAAATATTAAATAAAAGAAACCTTAAAATGACATCTCCTTAAAGAAGGGATCTCTCTCTCTCTGTCTTTCTTTCTCTCTACCCATCTATCTGTGCCTCTATCTCCAAACACATAAATCTGCTTCTTTAGTTAATTTTTGATTATGCGCATCAAACTGGGACAAATGTCACAAATGTTTCAAAATGGCATTTTTCCACAATGTTTGGTTTTGGAGTTTGCATTTTGCTTGTCTGTGAATAAAATTTTTTGATGACCAGGAAACAAATAATAAAATAAGGTAATTAAAACCATATGACACTTAATGATAAGAAGTTGTTCAAGTTCCCCAAACGTTCCCTTGAGATAATCAAGCTAACAAACAGTATTTATTACAAAAGATCAAATTGGTCCTTTGTTTCTAAATTGTACTAGGAGGAGAGAAGGCAAGAGGAAAATAATAATTTCTTAAAGCAGTTGCTTAAGTAGACTAAGCAGCGAAATGTCAAAAAGTTCAAAGCAAGATTTTCTATGAGTCACAAATTTTATAGACTACTAGGATAGATAGTTTACATTAACAAAAAGTTAACTCACCATATGATAGAATGTGTAATACATTAAACCAATTCATAATTCATATTCTTATCATTCAGAAGTCTGGGGAAGACACACAATACCTTATAGCTGAAATTCATCTTACCAGGGGTCAAACTAATCATTAAATCAACCAAAGTATATCTGAACAGTAGCCAAAATAATTGCATTTTTTAAGTCTATATAGATTCCAAAGATATTCTTTTGTTAAATAGGGAAAGCCCAAGAACAAAAATGATTTAACTAAGGTCACACTGCCGGTGGCATTGTAGATGAGACCTCATAGCACCCTGTCACTTCTGACTTATGGATTTTTATGTTTGCTTGTTGATATTAAAGTTTCATTGTTAAAAAAATAGAAAAAATAATAAAGTTTCATTATGTTTTAAATATTATATTATATAAACATGGTTGACCACAATGTATAGTTAACAAATCCAGAAAGTACAGCTTAAAGTACTTAATATAATACCTGGAGCAATGCTCTCCCCCAAAATATCCAGGTTCTAATGCCTAGAACCTGTGAATATTACTTTACACAGAAAAAGGAACTTTGAAGATGTGATTCATTAAGGGTCTTGAGATGGGAAGATTATTCTGGATTATCCAGATGGATTTAAGGTAATCACAAAGGTCTTTTTTAGAGAAAGGCAGAAGGGTCAAAGTCAGAGTAAGATGTGGTGACAGAAACAGAGATAAAAGAAGAGGAAAGAAGTAGAGAAAAAGAGAGGGAGAGACTTGAAAACACTACACTGCTAGCTTAGAAGATGGAAGAAGGGGCTGCAAGCCAAGGAGAACAGGTGGCAGCTGAACAAGGAAATGGATTTTCCCCTAAAACCTCCAAAAGGAACACAGCCTTTGCCAATCCGTTTAGACTTGTGACTTCCAAACCTTAAGATAATAAATTTCTATTGTTTTAAGCCTCTAAATTTGTGGTACTTTGTTATACCAGAAATAAAAAACCAATATACATAATGTGAAAAATATTCTGGGAATAATCAATGCTGCTAGAGAAATATAATATAGGCCACATGCAATGTTTAAATTTTCTAGCATCCACATTAGGAAAAGAAGAATCAAGTCAAATTAAAATTAATAATGTAAATATATTTAGCCCAATATGTCAAAATATTATCAACATGAAATCAATATAATAAATTATTGAGATGTTTTGATTGTTTTACTACAATGTCTTCAAAATTCAATGTGTAGGTTGTACTTAGAGAACCTTTCAACTTGAATTAATTCCACTTCAAAACTTGACAGGGCTGCTTTAGATTGTAAAAAACAAGTTGTAAAAGATATTTTGTGTTATCCTATAGATCATTCTGATATTCCGTCACAATCTAGATCAAAGATCATAAAGATATCTAAAAGAACCAGAGTGATTATACAGGAAATTTTCTGATAACTTGTATTTGAGACTTATACAGGTATTTAAAAAGAAAGATCAGAAAAGGAACAAAAATGAAAAAGAACATGAAAGAAGAGAGTGATTACCCCATGGTATGGCACTGACTGAGGTCTGTGAGGAATGTCAACAATTATAGACAGAAATTTTCCAGGTATTTTCAGAATAAAATGTGACTGAGAACAATATAACCTAAAAATTTGTACCCTCATATAAATTTGAAATAAAAAAAATTATTAGATATTTACTCAAAGTTCATTTATAATAATAAATATCATCTTAAATTACTTCATCTTGTGGAAAGAAAGTACATATTGGAATAAACATCATGAAAAAGTTATAGATAATTTCTAATGGCTTGAATAGCCTTCAGGAAAGCGTATTCTATTTCCTTTACCTTCAGGATAGTTGATACAGTTGATTCCTTTCTTCCTTGTTATTGTTCAAACAGAGCTGGAGAACTTATGTCTATGGCTTTTGAAGAATATTGTGTCCTAGGGCCAGGCGTGGTGGCTCATGCCTGTAATCTTAGCACTCTGCGAGGCTGAGGTGGGTGGATTGCCTGAACTCATGGGTTCAAGGCCAGCCAGAGGAAGAGTAAGACCCTGTCTTTAAAAATGGCCAGGTCTCCTGGCCGACGCCTGTAGTCCTAGCTATTTGGGAAGCTGAGGCAAGATAATTGCTTGAGACCAAGAATTTGAGGTTGCTATAAGCTATGACACCAGGAGACTCTACTGAGGGTGACAAAGTGGGACTCTGTTTCAAAACAAAAAATGAACAAACAAAAAGAAAATTGAGTCCTATATTCATGTTGCAATAACTGTTTGGCAAATCAAATCTTGAGTCCTTAAGATAAATAGATTTCAGATGTGCCTATGTCTTACGGTTTCTATTAATTTGTGTACTATTACTATAAATACAAAAGCATTAAGTTGCCATTCTTTCTTTGAGAGAGCTCGTTAGCCTCTTGATTATATAACTTTGACAGCTCTAATTATGTTTAATTGGGTTATGCTTTGCAGAACATCAAGCTGGGCGTGTCTGGCAATGGCGTGTTCATCTACAAGGAACAGCTGACGTTCTGTCGCTTTGACTGGGGTAACATCTCAAAGGTCTCCTGTAAGGGCAGTGAGTTTTTACTGAGACTGAGGCTCGAAGAGGTAAGCAATCGTTCATTACCGTTGGCATATCTAATCCCTTGTGTCAGTTTGCTGCTTTACAGCCTCTTGAGCTAAGTAAATTCTTTTCCACTAAAATTTCAAGAAAATGAACTATTCTGTATTCCATTATAAAAAGGTCAGTCTTGGGCGGTGCCTGTGGCTCAGTCGGTAAGGTGCCAGCCCCATATACCGAGGGTGGTGGGTTCAAACCCGGCCCCGGCCAAACTGCAACAAAAAAATAGCCGGGCGTTGTGGCGGGCGCCTGTAGTCCCAGCTACTCGGGAGGCTGAGGCAAGAGAATCGCTTAGGCCCAGGAGTTGGAGGTTGCTGTGAGATGTGTGATGCCACGGCACTCTACCGAGGGCCAAGAAGTGAGACTCTGTCTCTACAAAAAAAAAAAAAAGGTCAGTCTTTTTGACCATCAGCCTGCATATATCTAGTTTTGTTACTAAACACACACAGACATGCACAGAAAGTCATAAATTCTTAGCACACAGTAGGGAAGGAACAATAGGTTTTTGTTGTTAAATTAATTAAGTGGTGGAGACGAATAGGAATGCAATAAAAGGAGTTTAGTGGACACTGAAGTTGGTCGGTTGGTTGATGTTGAATAACTTCTACTTGATTTTCATAGAAAATGGTGTATCAATCTATGAAAAGTCCATTTTGTATGAGTACATTAGATATACAATATTTACCTTTTTCAAGAAGAAAGACTTTTTATAGAGCCATCTAAATCCATGTTTCTCAGTAGCTTCTCATTGCCTTTTAAGGGAATATGCTGATAGATTTTGTGTATTTATTCCAGAAGAACAAATTTAATGGCACCATTGCATTTAAAATGCCATGTCCATGTAAAGTATCCCAAGAATGGAAGAAAAAGTACCCAATGTACACAGCCCTACAATGAAACTAATTTGGGACTCTCACATGAAAGCTATAACCCAGCTACAACTTAACAATAGGGGGAAGTGGGAAAGGGGGGGTGGGTAGAGGGAGGGGGATCAGTGGGATCACACCTGTGGTGCATCTTACAGGGGTATTTGCGAAACTTGGTAAATGTAGAATGTAAATGTTTTGGCACAGTAACTGAGATAACGCTGGAAAGGCTATGTAAACCACTGTGATAAAAATGTGTCAAGTGGTTTATGAAGCGAGTGTATGATGCCCCATGATCATATCAGTTATGATTTAATAAAAAATAATAATAATAAATAAAATAAAATAAAATGCCATGTCCCCAGGCAGCCAAAAGGTTCTGGAAGGAGTGTGTGGAGCAACATACCTTTATCAGGTAATTTTAGAAATGTAGTGTGGTATTGTCCTTGGTAGCCTCTACTGATTTACAGATGGTAACATGGATAGTATATTAGGTTCATCCACCCTGGTGTCCTTGGGTTCTCTCTTCTACTTTGTGCCTTATCTCTTTTGTCTGCAGTCCCTTCCATGTTCATTTTTGTGACCTAAAGCCCTGTCTTGTACTCAGCCACTCAGACCTGAGTCACTCTGTTGCTGTCCAGAAGTCCAATTCCTGACTCAAACCACTTTCCTCCCACCACTACCACACTGCCCTGCACCTTCTACCTTTTTTCTCTTTACTGTCACTCATCTTAGCTTCCATTTAGATGATCTTGTCAGCCCCTTCTTGGCTTAACTTCTTTCCCAAACCAGCCTGAGGCCTGTCATCTGGCCTCCAGGCTACATTGTCAGAACTGTCCATACCCCCTCATGCCCAGCCCTGTCTTCACATTGACCTTCCCAGTCTGTTGGTCCCGGATGAGTCTTTGTGCTGACTGTACCCCTTCTGTACCTGTGCTACCAGTTCCACCGTAAGCAGCACAGTGATGGCAACACAGGCAAAGTATTCTTTGTAGCAGAACCTAACACAATCCTGAGGATTAGTGCTATTCCAGATAAGTAATTCACAGCATAAGCCAGATCCTCAGTGGAACTGGACAATCAAGCAGTCTTTTTACTTCCTTTGCCATTCCAGATGTCCACAGTCATGTTGAGTTCATAGTCCCCCCTGCCACTCTCCTCTGATGCCATCCATTGTGTGGGTCACTGTTGGTAGAAGCTGTGGGTCATGAGTGTTGTCAGTGTCGTGCAACTTCTCTTTCTCCCCTTTTCCCCTGACATAAGCATCATTCCTCCTCTCCAACTAGCTTTCATTCTTCCCCTCATCTCCTGTCACAAAGAGGAGATAGCGATTTCTATGCCTTGGTCCCTCATTTTGTGCCTCATAAAGAATCCTGCTTTATACAATAAAATTTTTACGTTCCATTGCATGCATTTGGCTTCCTTGCCCAATAAAAATTTTCATGTCTTGATTTTTTAAAAACAAACAAATTCCTTTGACTAACTATCCATCTTTAGCTATGTCCTATCTCCTTTCATACTTCTCTTCAAGGACATCTGTTTACATGTAGTTTGCTCATCCTTCTTTTATCCATTTCTGCAGTTTTCTATCACTGCACTTTACACAGCTTTGTGTCTAAACCATTCCTCTTTAAGGTCTTTGCTCTGGGCTTTGGGGCTAATGCTGTTCTACCGCACACTAGCTGTGTGACTGTGGTGAGTGGCTCAGCCTCTCTGAGCTCCAATTTCATCATCCATCTTTGGTGATAACCATAATATCTTTCTGATAAGATTGTTCTGAAAATCAAATGAGGATAAAACACAGAAAACAGAATTATTTTTAGTGGTTTATACAGATTATCTTCATTATAATTACCACAATTATTCTTAGTTTCATAACACAGTTTGTTATTTTGAAAGTGAGTTATCAGCTGGCACAAATTACTCCTTCGTAACATTAAAATAACCCATATTTTTGAGATTACTCATCCATATTTCTTTTGAAGAAAAATGTAACTCATAACAAATCCTTGAGTCCATCTGACTCAGTTACACTGATCTGATAATTCTTTGATGTGTTGATAATTTCTCTTGGTAGCTAGGACCAATTTCTGCTCAATTCCAGAGTAGCCTGTTGGCTATAAAGGTAGTAAATGACATTTATGACACAAATGTAAGACAGATGACAGCAGCTTTTGCTGTGCAATAATGTTAATAATAGCAATAGTTCTTTTAGAAAGGATTGACCATATGCTAACATACATTGAGCATTGCTTGTTGTCAGACACAGAATTGATTGGTTTCTATTACAATGATTCATTTATTTCTCAGCCCAGGCAAGGTAGCTGGTGCTTATAGGCAGGTGTCTGCAGAAGAACACAGCAGCCAGGCACTGAGCAGAGACGGAGGCCCAGCCCTGTGACTCTGAAGCCCACACTTTCCACCACTGTGTCGTCCTCTTCTTACATTCTTCTAGCAAGAGTTTCTGAGATATGTTAGCATTTTTCCCCTTCATTATTTTTGTTAATGTACCATGGAGTAAAGTGTAAAAGTAAACCAATTTGATCCTGCAAACCATTGAGATAATGGTTAACAACAGCCCTTTTAACATTTCAAACTTTGCATAGCGTTGTATTACGTAACAAAGCTATGTAAAACAGTATAGATAACAAAGAAAAGGCAAATGTATTTTGTCTACAGAACTCTTTGAATCAGATCAGTGGTTTTTGTTTTGTTTTAGATAAAAGGGAAAAATCATTTTTTTTTCCAGAAAATTGTAGGGGCTTGCAGATTGACGTCATTAAATAAACAAATCTTTCTGTTATTAGTGGAATGAGAATATAATAAAGCTTCTTCTTGTGATTGGGTATGTAATGGAATTGTAAGGGCTGTACAAGGATTGTTTTAAGGTTTATATCAAATCTATCCATATGGACAGAATGAGGAACAGAAGAGCTGTGAAACATGCCCTAAGGTAGTAAGTGGTGGATATAGAATTCAAACCCAGGTAGTGTGGCTCCAAGGGTTTGTAAACATATCCAGGATGTTACACTGCTCAGTTGTATTGACAGCAGATAGGATCCTCTTTGTATTTTTCTTAATGCCTAAATTGTTCTTATTGTCATTTGAACTAGAGATTAACACGACAGTCTTGTAGCTTAACATTAAACTATCTCTTGTAGGGCCAGAGTAATCCCATGTGTGTTGGTGTCACTGGTGGCTTCATAGAGAGCTCCGAGGAAATACTTATATTAGTTAAATGTATGATTAACTTTAGTAAGTGGATTTTTTTTTAAATTGAAACCAAGTCTCTTTATGTTGCCCTTGGTGGAGTGCCGTGGTAGCACAGCTCATAGCAACCTCAAACTCCTGGGCTTAGGTGATTTTCTTGCCTCAGCCTCCCATGTAACTGGGACTACGGGTGCCTGCACAATGCCTGGCTAATTTTTTGTTGCAGTTGTCATTGTTGTTTAACTGGCCCCAGGCTGGGTTTGAACCTACCAACCTCGGTGTAGGTGGCCAGCACCATAACCACTGTGCTAAGGGAGCTGAGTCAGAAAATGGATTTTTAAATATTCTTCTATACTCCATAAAAATTATTAATGATATTTGATTTATAATGGCAAGATTTAAAAAATTCAAATGGTCATGTACTTCTTATGTATGAATTCCTTTTTGATGCATCATTGATGCACATCTTGCTCAAGGCCTTTAAACTTTTTATAAAGGTTAGTCCTTTTTAGTTATTTTTATAATACCAAAGTGAAATGATAGATGTCTTTTAGTGATTTTGAAGTTACAAAGGGAGTCTTGTAACTAGTCTACATTTCTGCAGTTCCAGCATTCTCATGGGCGACTTTTCAACGCATAATTGGAGGCACTGGCCATTGGCAATTTGCACTTCTCTGTAGCATCACCTGTGTTTCCTTTGAAAAGCAAGAAACACCTCTGCTACCCTCCATGAATAGATACAAGCCAGGAAAGCCAGAGTGTATGGGTTCTTCTTTTATCAATTAGTTTTGATGTGCTGTTTGTCCAGGTGAATAGAGTTGATGGAGGATCCCTTCTTGTATTTATGACATTTAGACTCACCTGGAATTCCAGAACTTTCATTGCAGAAGATTTCTAAAAAATCATACAGAATGTCTAGTAATACTTGAAATGGTAAAGAGCTCTTTAAGCAATCACTCTCTTTGGGCAAACAATAGGAAAATTTTGAAAGAGCTCTCCATACTCTTGTGTTATCAACTGTAGTCTTATTTAATGAATTGTACAAGAGTTCTGAGACTCTTTGTTTAGTAAGCTCTTGATCACATAATGGAAACAAAATAATGTCCATTTTATTCCAAAAAGATTGTCTTATTTACTAAACATAAACATTTAGAAATGTCTGGATATATTTGGCCTCAAGGAAATTTGATTTTATTGTGAACCCAGGGTTTAAAAAGTAGAATTGTGCTAACAAGACAGGATCTTCCATCCTCCAGTTGCATCAGTTGCTTCTGTGCAGAGCAACCGTGTGTTGTGTTCTTGATGGGAAAGAATCAGTGGATGGAGCAAATTTCCAAGTTAGGTGTTTTTTCTCAGAAGAAATAGACTTAAGTATTAAGAAACACTAATTGTAATGGACTGCTACTTAGCATGTACAGCTGGCAGGAAGAATTAAAATGGGTATATATGGAAATGATTTAATCTAATACAAATAAATAACCTGTAATAAACAGTGACAACCTCTGTTCCTTTGCTTAGGTTGAGAAAGACATCTCATTTGTGTATCCACGAATGTAAATTTACTCACACTATTCCTGTCATAATACTGTCTGTTTAGGAGCATTTATAATGTTTTCTCATGAGAAAGCTTAGGTAGCATTGTTTTTGAGATATAATCTAATTAAGCTATGTACTTTTAAAGTTTCTTTAAGCCCTCACATCTAACTTAGGTCCTTTCTTTCCCATATAGGCTGGAGCAGGCACCTAAACCCAGATTTCTCACCTGGTCCAAATTTCAGTACAGTGGCCGGACCCTGGCACAGGTCTGCCAGGCAAACGCCTTCATCCGCAGGGAAACACCAAAGGTTAAACATACTCCTCACATGTACATCTATGCGCCTTTCATTGAAGGTAAATACATTTATGATACTTTTGGATTTCACTTTCTTGAAACCAGTGAGGTGAGAAAATTTTGATCTAGTTAACAGTGTCACCAAAAAACTTTAGAGGGATAGCCATTCCTTTCCTTGAGTAAAGAAAATGCTCATTACACATATTCACAAGGAAATAATTTTGTAGTGCTTTGAAAATGTCACTCTAAATATACATTCTCTTAGTTCAGATTGAACATCCCAAATCTGAAATCCAAAGTGCTCCAAGATCTGAAACATTTTGAATGCCAACAGGTGTTCAAAGGAAATGGTCATTGGAGCGTTTGGATTTCAGATGTTTGAACTGGGGATGCTCTGCCAGTAAGTGGACATAATGCAGGTTTTCCAAATCTGAGAAAATCCAAAATCTGAAACATTCCTGGACCCACACTTTTGGAGAAGGGATACTCAACTTTGTTCTTAGTGATCAAAAATATTCCTTAAGAGTTCTTATGAGTTGTTAGACTTGACTATGGTGTAGTTTATTTGGTTCAATTTCTAGAACTTGGATTCAATGATAAATGAACTTGAATTAATAAATGAAATCCTAAGGGCTTTTAGCATATGCACCTTACTTCAAATTAACATAAAACATTTCTACCATTATCACACTTTTGAGTTAAAAAAATTCCTACTGAAGCTTATCAGACTTCCCATAATATGAAATGTTCATTGTTTCAAGAGAATAATTTTAAATACAGTATTTTTACAAAAAGAAAGGAAATCAATTTATTTCTTCTTCAACCCAAGGGGAGATATGTTTAAATGTGAATTTTTTTCTATTGCAATTATAATCAGCTACCTATTTGTAGTTTTATATGAGTTACACATGGAAATAAACCGATGTTACTTCATATGTGCATCTCATTACCTGGTCTACTGTGGGGTTAATATGTTTTCTATAAAAGAGTTAAAAGTAGATTTAAATTAGAATGCCTTGGGTGGCACCTCTGGCTCAAAGGTATAGGGTGCTCGCCCCATATGCCAGACGTGGTGGTTTCAAACACCAGCCCTGGCCAAAAACTATAAAAAAAAAAAAAATAAGAATGCCTTACGAAGGACTTAATTTTTATTTCTATGTAAGAGAAAGTGATTAGTATGGACAATATTCTACCTGAAGAAATAGTTTTCCTACATTTTTCATTGATTATTCCTATATATATATATATATGCATATGTACACATAATTTTGAAACATATACTTATATGTACATATGCACAGACATGTAATATCAATTTTGAAATTTTATTTTAATACTGTTCATTAGCAGAAATCTTTTTTATTATTTCTTGATATATTTTAGAATAAGTAACAACTTATATTTTAAATAATTAGGTAATATAGACCAGATACGGCCAAGAGAGAAGACAGCTCTCTCATTAGTGCAGTATTGGCATCCATTGGTCTTGATCTATTTATCCTAAAAGACACCTTGATGCTGGTGACACATACAGACAGATCTATCCTAGAATTTGTTGCTGGGCATTTTTGTACATAGTTATTAAATCTTGATTCTGGTGAATCTCCCATGTAATATCATGAGGCCACATAAAAACTATACAAGGCCAGTTGCAGTGGCTCACACCTGTAATCCTAGCACTCTGGTAGGCTGAGGCAGGTGGATTGGTTGAGCTTTGGAGTTCAAGAATAGGCTGAGCAATTGATGTCTTCAAGAAGAAGACATCATTGCTACTAAAAGTAGAAAAAACTAGCCAGGTATGGTGGCACATGCCTATAGTCCCAGTTACTTGGGAGACTGAAGCAGGATGATGGTTTGAGTCTGGAGTTTGAGGTTGCTATTAGCTGTGATGCCACAGCACTCTACTCAGGAAGAGAGAGTGAGACTCTGTCTCCAAAGAACAAAAAGGAAAAAACATAACTATATAAGGGAACCATGAAACATGCTTCAAACAAATGTCCATACTTCCAAATAGTAAGGACTGAAATTCAGTGACTTATACTCCCCCAACTAACAGGCACAACGTAAAGGTATACGGCACTCCTCCCGGGTGTAGAACACAACTACAACAGGGACCTTACCTAACTAATGTAAACACTGTAACCTAATCATTTGTACTATATTATTAATCTGAAAGAAAAAAAGAAAAAGAAAGTGAATTATGAATGTACTACATCTGTCAGAATATCTTTTAGCTCATTACCAACTCTGAGCCCTTTTTTAAGGAAATAAAAGTGCCATTCCATGTAAATATTCTACAAGCCTTACCCCTTGCCACAGAGAATTTATGCAAGTGCTGAATCAACGAAGTCACTGTTGTTTAATGCCCCATGAGGAATTATTGCTCTTTCTGGAACTCTGTTTTCAGCACTTACTTGAAACTCTGAGGCTCTGTAACTACTATATGGTGAATTTTACTGTTTAAGAGAACAATAACCCAATGGATTTTTTTCTCTTTGTATAAACCATGCTCAGGGAAACCCATCATGTCGTATGGGCAGTTAGCACAGAGGGTGACAGAAGGTCTGTATCTGAAAACAATAATTTTTATAAGGAAAAGCAACGAACAGCATAGTAATCCCTTATTTTTCCAGTTGTGCTTGGGACACTGTAATTCTTCTGATGAGCAAGTCATCAAAAGCATTAGTGTTACTGTAAAAAAGAGGAAGTCAAATTCAGGTGCCCTCTCCCATACGTTTGCCTCGGTCCCCTAGCACAGTGGTTATGGCATCAGCCACAGACGCCAGGGCTGATGGATTTGAGCCCAGCCCTGGACAGCTGAACAATGACAACTGCAGCAAAAAAATAGCCGGGCATTGTGGCTGGTGCCTATATTCCCAGGTACTTGGGAGGCTGAGGCAAGAGAATCCTTTAAGTCCAAGAGCTTAGGGCTTTAAGGTTGTGAGCTGTGACACCGCAGCACTCTGCCCAGGGTGTCATAGTGAGAATCTGTCTCCAAAAAAAAGGAAGGATTTGATGCCAACACATGACCAAACAATCAGTGAACTCTTGGTTTAGGGCTGTGTTCTTTTTTTTACCCCAGGAAAAGCTAGGCAGTAGCCTGGAACTGAGCATTATTTTCTTCACCACCTCTAACTAATATTACCTTTATCTCTCATTGACACGTGCTGTTTTTTCTTTTTGCTGTTCATATAAGTTAGGCTAGAATAATTTAAGTATATAAATAATCCTCTGCCTGAAGTTTGGCAAGGTAAAATAAATCCTCTAGTAACTACATAGAAAGTAAAAATAAATGTTCTATCTAAAGATCAAATATCAAAATTAAAATCAATGTAGATTAGCAATTTGAAATGGCAAATCCTCAGGATTAGAAAATTGAACTAAAAAGAAGGCAAGTCATCCATTTAAGAGAACAAATCACCAAGCTGCATGGTGACCGGTGGGGTGTGCGAGGGAAATAATTTTCTGAAAGTAGAAAGTATGAGCAGGGGCGCTACTTAGACTGGATCGCAGAGAAAGGGAGGCCTACTGAGGAGGAAGCAAGTCAGCTGAGACTTGAAGCATGAGAAGGAGGCAGCCAGTGGAATGGCCGGAGTTTCTAAAGCATTGTAGGAAGCAGAGGTGGCAGGACTAAGGGAGTGAGTGAGGGAGAGCTGAGTGCTTAAAGGACGCAGAGTCAGCATTTTGTCAGCTTTTATTTTGACATTTCTACAAATTTTAATATGCTACATTTGCACCTGTATTAGGTCTTTTTATTATTTCAGAATATTACAGTTGTACACACGTTTTAGTTACATAATTTGCTTTTATACATTTTAAGTCAAAGTTGTAAGTGTGCCCTTCACCCAGAATGTGTGCATTAGACCAGTTAGGTTGAATTTACTCAACCTTTTTCCCCACCCTCCTACCTGATTTCTATTTAGTTCCAGATGTGCACATAACTATTGATCTACTAGTTGCAATTTAGTGTTAGGTATATGTGGTGTTTTCCCGATTCTTGTGATATACCACGTGGAATGGCCTCCAGTTCTACCCAGGTTGTTCAAAAACATAGATGATCACCATTTTTTAAATGAATGATCACTACTCTATAGTATACATATATCATATTTTATTTATCCACTGATAAATTGATAGGCACTTGGGGTGTTTTGACATCTTTCCAGTTGTGGACTGTGGTGGTATAAACATTCAGGTTGCAAGTGTCCTTTTGAAGAACTTGCAGCCTAATCTGGCGGTTAGTGCTTGTGTATGGGCATGTCTCTGAGACTGCATAGAATGGGTCCTGACAATGTGTGGGAGAAAGGGGCTGGTGTTGAGTTGCCTTTGGGTTGCTCTTGGCAGTGACATGTGTGAGAAGGGCAGGCACAGAAAAGAGTCTGTTTGCAGGAGTACAAATAGATGCCCACCCTGGGCAGAAGGTCCATGTTCTGGAGTCAAGCAAATCACCTAGAACCCTGTGGATTTCACAGTCTGGGCTGGAGAAATCTGTGTGTGTGGAAAGAAACAGAACAAAACCTGAAGAATTGAAGAGCTCTGAGAAGGACAAAGGCCCAAGTTAGGTAGAGAAGCAATATAGCACCTGCCATCCCCTTTTGAGTCTCTGGGGGCAGAAAGCGCTGTGGGTTGGGACGCCCGTGACCTGTCCACAAGCAGTTCCCAGCTCACTGGTGGCAGCAGCCTGTGTGCTCATGTGGGGAGAAAGTCTCTCCAGCAGGTACAGAGCCCATGAACTGCCAGAGATGTGGGGGAAAGAGAAGAAATTGCTCTCTCTACCCTTCTCACTGTACACTAGGATGACTTCCTCTGAAACTTTGTCATGGAATCATCTATAGGTTCTGATGCTTCTCCATAGAAATTATACCCAATCTGTGATTGATTCTTTCTTTTTCATCTAAAATACTTTCTCAGATGATCCAGCATTAGTATATCTGGTCAGCCAGCTTGTCTCTCTCTTTATGGCGGTGGTTCTCAACCTTCCTAAAGGCCACGTTGTAAAAAATTGAACAAAGGGGTCGTGACACAAACATTGAGAACTGCTGTGTATGGAATATTTTTTCATTATCCAAAGATTCCTGAGTGTTTCTAATAGGTGCTTTGAGATCATAACCATAAGCCAAGGAGTTAATCATGGCTGTACACATAATTTCCAAAGGAAAATTATTAAAATATTATTAAAGTTAAAAAGAAAACCTCTGAAAATTTGTTAAGGGATGGTGAGTTCTTGAAAGGTGAAGTGGAACTAGAAAAGGGAAGAATGGTTCACATTCAGAAATGTATCCAAGGACCCTGTTGGGAATGATGGTAATGAGGGATGAAGAAGAGGCCTAGAAAATGTCCAGGTCCCTGGACTAAGAAAATACATGAGTGCAAAGATGAGTGTAGCTTCCCTATGGCGTCATCAAGTAGGAGAGATGAAGAAAGACCACAGGAGTGCCAGCGATGCTGGGCGGGGGAGGTGGCTATATACTAGATTTACTGTCCATTGTATTGAGGCATGGAAGAGAGAGATTTAAAAAATGAAAAATATTAAACATGAACATAGTTAAATTCCTCAAATTCACCTCGGCTTTCTTATCTTTTGAATGGTGTTCACATTAAAAATGGCCTTATGGAGTAATTTTTAATATTTATTGAAGGGAATCATTTTAATAATTATATAACTATTTGTTGCACTAGATACATTCAGAAGTATATCCAGGCAAGATCAAAGCAACTCCAAAGAATTGTACTCTCCAATTGTAATTCTGAAGTTTTGCCCAGATTGTGGTATTTCAGTTGATATCACAACCCCTCCCACTGTCCAGCTCCATGATCAGGTGATTCGAGACCCTTATGTAGTTCAGTTGGTTACAATGTAGAGTACTTTCAGACTTTGGTAAAAATCTAAAACTGAGTTTCTTTTATATAGTGTCATTTTGAGAACTCAGTCAGTGTTTCCATCCCTGTTAATAGTTTATATGCTGTGTATTGATCTGTTTAACGGGGATTTCTATAAAATGTTAAGATTTATATATTCCAAAGTAATTGAAAATATCCGTTCCATACTAGATGAAATCGGTCTTTTGGACAAGTCTGATGAGGGACGTTCCTGTCTGTCCTGGAGAAATAACATCAAATGGCCCTGGCGTCGTCATCATTGCCATTGCATGACACAGGGCCGGCAGAAAGACACCGAGAAGACTAAAGTCCTGCACTTTTTGAAAGGTACAGAACATTAGTACCATATGTGGTTTTAAATGTTTGCCTAGACTCAAGGTTATCTGTGGCATTTTCTGTTTCAGAAATCAAATATTCATTTTAGCCATTGTATATTCTCTAACTGATAAAATTTTCCAAGTTTCAAATATGTGTAATCTCTTGCTGGCTCTCACTGTGGTCTCTAACGTTTTTAGCAAAATATTTTCATGCAAATTGTGTTAATGCAAGTAAGTAATTTACTGGACTTTTCAACTGTCTTCATAATCATCTGGGAAAATTCCTAAATTATGAAAGCTAAAATGATTCAAAATGTAGATTTGGTTTGTTACAAGTACATTTTAAAGTGGACCCTATGACTTGGTGATTTTAATTATGTTGACTTCAATTTTCAACAAGAACAAAGATGTTCTTTATGAAAAATTTTAAACGATAACTGATCAAGTCATCCTTAAGGAAATGTAAATGTTTTGTGAAGAGTGAGTGGAAGAAGGTGTGTTGCCATTGGCTTTATTTTGTGCATACACCATAGTGAATGGACAAATAACCTATAAAGTGTTTTTCAAATACCACTAAAATCACTGGAATATTGATTTGAAGAGTCTAGGATTTCTTCAGATTTCTTTCCTGCAAAGTAACTTTTTTTTTTTAAACATAACATGGGAAGTAAGCATACTCACAAAAAAAAAAAAACAGAAACAAACAAAAAGCAAATGACATCAACCTGTGCATTTATAATGTTTTCTAATACTAACTGAAAATGTTAAACACGTGCAACATGAATTTATAGTGAACCTGTTAGATAAAGTAGCTGCCAGTGCCCGAGGAATCTTGTACCAGTAGCCCCTAGTATGCAGCACAAAGGAGGTCTCAAGGACCATGTGGACCTTAGCTCATGCCACAAGTACAAGTGCTTCATATAGCCGGAGACATTAAATTGTTTGCATTTCATTGTAAAAGAATTTTTGACTATCATCTTGAAATATTATTTGTTTAAAAATTAGATTTGAAAACAATAGAAATTCTGTCCAATAAGGTGGTATCCTTCAACTTCTGAGACACTGTCAGAAATATGTTTTTGTAATCATTCCAACAAGGCACCCAGTAGAGTAACTCCTTACATCTGAAACACAAGAGCACAGCGTATCATGAAGTATCTTTTTCCCTTTGCCTACTTAATTTAAAGCACCTCCACCTTGTATTAGGTCATCTACTCCCTTCATATGAGAATTGAGTACATTGGATTCTTGCTTCCCCAATCTTGTGAGGCTTTACTAAGAAGAATGTGTTCCAACTCAATCCAGGTTAATACAAAATATTAATACAAAAATTAATAAATAAAAAATAATACTATGGCTGCATAATATTCCATGGTATACATATACCAGAGCTTCTTAATCCATTCCTGGGTTGTTGGGTATTTAGGTTGTTTGCATATGTTGGTGATTGTAAATTGAGCTGCAGTGAACAGTCTAGTGCAAATGTCTTTATGATAAAAGGATTTTTTTTCTATTGGGTACATGCCTAGTAATGGGATTGCACGATCAACTGGGAGGTCTAGTTTGAGTTCTCTGAGGATTCTCCATACTTTTTTCCACAAAGGTTGTATTAGTTTGCAGTCGCAACAGCAGTGTAAAGTGTTTCCTTCTCTCCACATCCACACCAGCATCTGCAGCTTTGAGACTTTGTGATGTGGGCCATTCTCACTGGGGTTAGGTGATGTCTCAGGGTGGTTTTGATTTATATTTCTCTGATGATCAGGGATGATGAGCATTTTTTTTCAAATGTTAGGCATTTGTCATCATCAGAGAAGGTTCCGTTTATATCTCTTGCCCAGTGGTAGATGGGATTGTTTATTTTGTGTTGATTAATATGAGTACTCTGTAGATTCTAGTTATCAACCCTTTGTCAGATATATAAGTTACAAATATCTTTTCCTGTTCTGATGGTTGTCTTTTTGTCTTGTTGTTGCAATGACGGCTGAAGTATTTGTCCATAAAATCATCCCCCAGTCCAATATTGACAAGAGTTTTCCCCACAGTTCCTTCCAAGATTTTTATCATTTTGTGTCTTATATTTAAGTCTCTTTTCCATCTTGCATCAATTTTTGTAAGTGGTGAAAGTTGTGCATTGAGTTTCAGTCTTTTACATGTGTTTATCCAGTCGTGCCAGCACCATTTGTTGTAAAGAAAGTTTTTAAAGATCAAGATCTATTTCTTTCAATTTTTGTATATTGCTGGATTACTACAATAACTCTAAAGAGTGTTTAATTTCAGCTTTTCCTTACAAATTTATCACTCATTAAAAAAATGAAATGTTTATCTTATAAAAACAGATACAAAGGACTAAAGTAACAGTCAGAGAATATATCCCTACATATTATTGTCCCTGTAGGTTTTCAGGTCTTGGTAATATCGGGGTTTTATTTTCTTTCCTTCTTTTTTTTTGTTTTTTTTAGAGCATTTATTTATTTATTTATTTTATTTATTTTATTGTTGGGGATTCATTGAGGGTACAATAAGCCAGGTTACACTGATTGCAATTGTTAGGTAAAGTCCCTCTTGCAATCATGTCTTGCCCCCATAAAGTGTGACACACACCAAGGCCCCACCCACATCCCTCCTTCCATCTTTCTGTCCCCCCCATAACCATAATTGTCATTAATTGTCCTCATATCAAAATTGAGTACATAGGATTCATGCTTCTCCATTCTTGTGATGCTTTACTAAGAATAATGTCTTCCACGTCCATCCAGGTTAATACGAAGGATGTAAAGTCTCCATTTTTTTTAATGGCTGAATAGTATTCCATGGTATCCCTATACCACAGCTTGTTAATCCATTCCTGGGTTGGTGGGCATTTAGGCTGTTTCCACATTTTGGCGATTGTAAATTGAGCTGCAATAAACAGTCTAGTACAAGTGTCCTTATGATAAAAGGAGTTCTTTACTTCTGGGTAGATGCCCAGTAATGGGATTGCAGGATCAAATGGGAGGTCTAGCTTGAGTGCTTTGAGGTTTCTCCACACTTCCTTCCAGAAAGGTTGTACTAGTTTGCAGTCCCACCAGCAGTGTAAAAGTGTTCCCTTCTCTCCACATCCACGCCAGCATCTACAGTTTTGAGATTTTGTGATGTGGGCCATTCTCACTGGGGTTAGATGATATCTCAGGGTTGTTTTGATTTGCATTTCTCTAATATATAGAGATGATGAACATTTTTTCATCTGTTTGTTAGCCATTCGTCTGTCGTGTTTAGAGAAAGTTCTATTCATGTCTCTTGCCCATTGATATAAGAGATTGTTGGCTTTTTTCATGTGGATTAATTTGAGTTCTCTATAGATCCTGGTTATAAAGCTTTTGTCTGATTGAAAATATGCAAATATCCTTTCCCATTGTGTAGGTTGTCTCTTTGCTTTGGTTATTGTCTCCTTAGCTGTACAGAAGCTTTTCAGTTTAATGAAGTCCCATTTATTTATTTTTGTTGTTGTTGCAATTGCCATGGCAGTCTTCTTCATGAAGTCTTTCCCCAGGCCAATATCTTCCAGTGTTTTTCCTATGCTTTCTTGGAGGATTTTTATTGTTTCCTGCCTTAAGTTTAAGTCCTTTATCCATCTTGAATCAATTTTTGTGAGTGGGGAAAGGTGTGGGTCCAGTTTCAGTCTTTTACATGTAGACATCCAGTTCTCCCAACACCATTTATTGAATAGGGAGTCTTTCCCCCAAGGTATGTTCTTGTTTGGTTTATCAAAGATTAGGTGGTTGTAAGATGTTAGTTTCATTTCTTGGTTTTCAAATCGATTCCAAGTGTCTATGTCTCTGTTTTTGTGCCAGTACCATGCTGTCTTGAGCACTATGGCTTTGTAGTACAGACTAAAATCTGGTATGCTGATGCCCCCAGCTTTATTTTTGTTACAGAGAACTGCCTTAGCTATACGGGTTTTTTTCCGGTTCCATACAAAACGCAGAATCATTTTTTCCAAATCTTGAAAGTATGATGTTGGAATTTTGATAGGAATGGCATTGAATAGGTAGATTGCTTTGGGAAGTATAGACATTT
Organism: Nycticebus coucang; assembly: GCF_027406575.1. Classification (NCBI taxonomy): domain Eukaryota; kingdom Metazoa; phylum Chordata; class Mammalia; order Primates; family Lorisidae; genus Nycticebus; species Nycticebus coucang. The sequence goes on along the minus strand of NC_069805.1, from coordinate 28,638,818 downwards.
TAACAATGTTGATTCTTCCCATCCATGAGCATGGTATGTTCTTCCATTTGTTAATATCCTCTGCTATTTCCTTTCTGAGGATTTCATAGTTTTCTTTATAGAGGTCCTTCACCTCCTTCGTTAGGTATATTCCTAGGTATTTCATTTTCTTTGAGACTATGGTGAAGGGAGTTGTGTCCTTAATTAGCTTCTCATCTTGACTGTTATTGGTGTACACAAAGGCTACTGACTTGTGGACATTGATTTTATATCCTGAAACATTACTGTATTTTTTGATGACTTCTAGGAGTCTTGTGGTTGAGTCTTTGGGGTTCTCTAAGTATAAGATCATGTCATCAGCAAAGAGGGAGAGTTTGACCTCCTCTGCTCCCATTTGGATTCCCTTTATTTCCTTGTCTGGCCTAATTGTATTGGCTAGAACTTCCAGCACTACGTCGAATAGTAAAGGTGACAGAGGACAACCTTGTCTGGTTCCAGTTCTAAGAGGAAAAGCTTTCAGTTTTGCTCCATTCAGTAAAATATTGGCTGTGGATTTGTCATAGATAGCTTCAATCAGTTTTAGAAATGTGCCACCTATGCCTATACTCTTCAGTGTTCTAATTAGAAAAGGATGCTGGATTTTATCAAATGCTTTTTCTGCATCCTTTGAGAGGATCATGTGATTTTTATTTTTGCCTCTGTTAATATGGTGGATAACGTTTATAGACTTGCGTATGTTAAACCAGCCTTGCATCCCTGGGATGAATCCTACTTGGTCATGATGAATGACTTTTTTGATGATAAGCTGTAATCTATTGGCTAGGATTTTGTTGAGAATTTTCGCGTCTATGTTCATGAGTGAGATTGGTCTGAAATTCTCCTTCTTGTTTGGGTCTTTTCTTGGTTTTGGTATCAGGGTGATGTTTGCTTCATAGAATGTGCTGGGGAAGATTCCTTCTTCCTCAATTTTTTGGAGTAATTTCTGCAGTACAGGAATAAGTTCTTCCTTGAAGGTTTGATAGAATTCTGGAGTGAAGCCATCTGGACCAGGGCATTTTTTGGTTGGAAGATTTTTTATTGTTTCTTTGATCTCAGTGCTTGAAATTGGTCTGTTCAGGAGCTCTATTTCTTCCTGGCTGAGTCTAGGGAGAGGGTGTGATTCCAAATATTGATCCATTTCTTTCACATTGTCAAATTTCTGGGCATAGAGTTTCTGGTAGTATTCAGAGATGATCTCTTGTATCTCTGTGGGATCAGTTGTCATTTCCCCTTTATCATTTCTGATTGAGGTTACTAGAGATTTTACTTTTCTATTCCTCGTTAGTCTGGCCAATGGTTTATCTATTTTATTTAGTTGTTCAAAAAACCAACTCCTTGTTTCATTAATTTTCTGAATGATTCTTTTGTTTTCAATTTCATTGATCTCTGATTTGATTTTGGATATTTCTTTTCTTCTACTGAGTTTAGGCTTAGATTGTTCTTCTTTTTCCAATTCCATAAGATCTCTTGTGAGATTGTTGATGTGCTCTCTTTCTGTTTTTCGAATGTAGGCATCTAAAGCGATGAATTTTCCTCTGAAAACTGCTTTTGCAGTATCCCACAGGTTTTGGTAGCTTGTGTCTTCATTGTTGGTATGCTCAAGGAAGTTAATGATTTCCTGTTTTATTTCTTCCTTCACCCATCTGTTATTCAACAGAAGATTGTTTAGTTTCCATGCCTTTGGGTGGAATCGAGCATTTTTTTTAGAGTCGAGTTCCATCTTTAGTGCCTTATGGTCTGAGAAGATACAAGGTAAAATTTCAATTGTTTTGATTCTGTTGATAATTGTTTTGTGTCCCAGGATATGATCAATTTTGGAGAATGTTCCATGGGGTGATGAGAAGAATGTATATTCTTTATCTTTGGGATGGAGTGTTCTATATGCGTCTATCAAGCACAGTTGTTCCATGGTCTCATTTAAGTCTCTTATATCCTTGTTTAATTTCTGTTTAGAGGATCTGTCCAGCTCTGTAAGAGGAGTGTTAAGGTCCCCTGTTATTATGCAATCATCAGATATCATATTGCTCAGACTGAGTAAGGTCTGTTTCAAGAATCTGGGAGCATTTATATTGGGTGCATAGATATTTAGAATTGAAATGTCTTCTTGTTGTATTTTTCCCTTGACCAATATAAAGTGACCATCTTTGTCTTTTTGGACTTTAGTTGCTTTAAATCCACTTGTATCTGAAAATAAGATTGCAACTCCTCTTTTCTTCTGAATTCCATTTGCCTCAAAAATTGTCTTCCAACCCTTGACTCAGAGCTTTAATTTGTCTTTTATAGCCAGGTGTGTTTCTTGCAGACAGCAAATGGATGGCTTGTGTTTTTTAATCCAGTCAACCAATCTATGTCTCTTCAGTGGGGAATTCAAGCCATTAACATTTATTGAGATAATTGATAAGTGTGGTAGTATTCTATTAGTCTTATTTGGTGAGAGTCCATTGCTTAGTTTTATCTTTTGCATCAGTGTGGAGGTTTGGTTCTTTCCTTTAATTTCTGAGTTCTTACTTTGCTGCTGATCCATTGTGGTGGTCAGTGTGCAGAACAGGTTGAAGTATTTCCTGTAGAGCTGGTCTTGTTGTGGCGAATTTCCTCAATGTTTGTATATCTGTAAATGATTTGATTTCTCCATCAATTCTGAAGCTTAGCTTAGCAGGGTACAGAATTCTGGGCTGGAAATTGTTCTGTTTAAGTAGATTAAAGGTAGATGACCATTGTCTTCTTGCTTGGAAAGTTTCATTAGAGAAGTCTGCGGTCAATCTGATGGATTTGCCCCTGTAGGTCAACTGGCGCTTACTCCTGGAAGCTTGCAGAATCTTTTCTTTTGTCTTGACTTTGGACAGGTTCATCACAATGTGTCTTGGAGAAGCTCGGTTAGAGTTGAGGTGACCTGGGGTCCGATAGCCCTCTGAAAGCCGTGTGTCAGAATCTTTGGTGATATTTGGGAAATTTTCTTTTATAATATTCTCTAGTATGGCTTCCATTCCTCTGGGGGATTCTTTTTCCCCTTCTGGAATTCCTATAACTCGTATGTTGGAACGCTTCATAAAGTCCCATAATTCTGACAGTGAACATTCTGCTTTCTCTCTCTTCTTTTCTGCCTCTTTTACTATCTGAGTTATCTCAAAAACTTTGTCTTCTACCTCTGAAATTCTTTCTTCTGCATGGTCTAACCTGTTGCTGATACTTTCCATTTCATCTTTAAGTTACCTGATTGACTGTTTCATTTCCTTCAGCTCTGCTATATCCTTTTTATATTCTTCATATCGTTCATCTCTGATTTGATTCTGTTTTTGGATTTCCTTTTGGTTATTTTCCACTTTATTAGCAGTTTCCTTCATTGTTTCCATCATTTCATTCATTGTTTTCAACATGTGTATTCTAAATTCCCTTTCTGTCATTCCTAACATTTCTGTATAGGTGGAATCCTCTGCAGTAGCTACCTCATGGTCCCTTGGCGGGGTTGTTCTGGACTGGTTCTTCATGTTCCCTTGAGTTTTCTGCTGATTCTTCCTCATGGGTGATTTCTTTTATGTGTTTCCTTGCCCTAATTTTCCTTTCACTTCCTCTTGCTCTTTCAGTTCTCGTGCCTGTGGACTAAGGGTTACAGGACCAGAAGGGTGAGAAGGTTTAAGTGCAAAAAAGGGATGAAAGAAAGGAGGACCGAGTGATAAGGAAAAAAAAAATAGAGAAAGGAGAGGGGGTGGGTAAAGTGAATATTGACAAAAAGAAGAGAGGCACAGAAAGAGTGAGACAGAGCAATATAGGTGTACAGTAAGGTACTTTGATACAACCTTAAAAAAATACCACCTTCTGGTGGTGCCCAGTTGGGTGGTTCCCTTGAGGTCAGCAGCTCTTTGCTAACCTGATCAGACACAGTACCCCACATCCACCAAGTAGAGAGGAAGGACAAAAATGCTACAAATCAAACCAAAACAAGCAAACAGATAACTTTACGGGATAAAATTTCTGGAAAAACCAAATAATAGCGGTAGAAACACTAACAAAAATGAGGTTCTATTTATTGAAATAGGCAGCAATGGGAAATTATAATTAAACTAGAAAAATTGAGAAAGAAAAAGGATCTGTATGGAAAAGGTTGAACTTAAAAAACAAAACAACAATCCACAACATCAAAATAAACAAAAAAAACAACCAAACCAAAAAAAAAAAAAAAAAACCACAACCAAAAACAAAGCAGTATGTATATGTTATTGAATATTGTCTGGGCAACACGTGGTCTTCTGGGGTATGAGATGTTAATCACAGTTCTGATATGACTTGACGCTGCTAGTTTCTCAAACTCCAGCAGGTAGACACCCTAAATCTCTCTTCAGCCCACTTAAAAGGCACTTTTAACTTGTTCACTTACTGAGCAGAAGCTTTCTCAGGGAAGTGCTTGTCGCTGGAATCACTGCTGAAGTGGCTATCCACTTACCCTGTGTCTCCCTCTGCCCCCGATGGTTAGGGCTGCAAGGCAGCTCAGACCCCGCCCTTAGGGTACTTGGGGCCCAGCTCCCACCCAATTCCAGCTCTGCGACCCTGAGGGTGGAGTTTGCCGGGGCAGATCGCTCACATTGTCTGCCTGTGACCCAGAGTCAAACACTATTAGCTCCGTCTGGCTCAGCGGCTCAGACTGGGGCCCTAGACAAAGGCCAAAGTTCTCCGCACTCCCGCTCAGGCTCTCCCCAAGGCAGTTCAGCTGAGTGCCAAGTCCAAAGACACCAAAACAGTTCACAGGTAAGGCCTTTCTGGTTTGCAGTCTCGCTGCTACTGAACTTACATTTGCGGGCGGGTTTAGACAGATTGAACACACGCGACCACTTGTTGGTTTTCCACTGTTTTAGTCCTCCTCTTGGGGTCCAGAAGTCTCTCGCTGACTCCCTGTATCCTCTCAGGGGTGATGGTAGGCAGATCCCACCAGCCAGAGATGCCTGGAGTCCTATCTCACCAGACTCACGGTGCCCAGATGCAAGGAAGCTGTTACTCGGCTGCCATCTTGCTCCGCCTCCAGGGGTTTATTTTCTATGACATCATCTAGGCTGGGGAAGTGAAAGCTGTGTTCAACAAATGCTACACAATCACTGAGCAGAGAAGCACAGATATCACCTTTCAAAGAACAGGAACAGGCAGGAGGACTGAAGGTCTCATGTAACTGCCAAATCCAATTTGATCAGTAGTTTTATCCATTTCCCCTCAGCATCCACCACTTTCATTTTTATAGTTGCTAACCTGTAAAGAAGAGTTTGTGTTTTCCTCATTGATTTTTTTCCTTTCTTACAATCAAGCATATGTACGTAGGGGAATATAAAAGTGTCTCCCAAGAAGTCTCTTAATTTTCTTTTTGCTTCTTTCCTAAGTGTATGGCCTCATGTATGCAACCTCTGTAACCAACCTCTGATTTTCATACAGTAAGCTTTGGTATTCGGTGAGGCATGAGTTGATCAACCAATGATACCCTTGGTGTTCATAAAAGTCAGCATTTCATATGGTACTTGGACTCTTATGTTTTCTCCCAAAGTCAACTTATCAGCCTCCTGCAGTAGTATGGCAGGGGCTACATTTGTTCTTAGGTATGGAAGCCTCCTCTTCAGGCCCTTGGCAAGTGGCTTAGAGAGATAAGCAACTGGTCTTTGCAAGGATAATACACTTGGGTTGAGCACTTCCTCAGCTGTTCTATTTCTTTCTGATATGTATAGTTCAAAAGGGCTTGGCCAGGTCAGGGAGGCCTGGCACCAGGACTGTTCATAGTTTTTCCTTTAGCAGCTTAAAGGCTTTTGGTTGGCTGGATTTTTACTCAATTGGCCTGTTCTCTCCTCCCTTAATAATTTCATATAATGGTTGGCCAGTTTGTAGGTTTCATTTAGTCTTTCACAGAAATTCTGCCTGACCTCAGCCACCTTGCAAATGTTTGTGGCTCTCTGGCTTCCTTATACTGACAAGGACATAGTCAAGATTGGGTTCAGTGTAAGAGAATGAAACCATTTAGCAGTTAACTATAAATATCGGCAAGTTCTGGATTTCAAGGCTAAGATTCACCTGGAAATTCACAGTGAGAACATTAGTATTCTTATCTACAGATTTAGCACAGTTTTAAAGAATAAATATAATTACTGTATATAGCTTTATATTCTTTGGCCCATCTCTTAGTCCCATTTAACAGATCAGTTTAGTAAAACAGCTATGTCTCATTTTATGAGCTGGCATTGCAGACAAGGCTGGAATCTAATACAGGTATGCTAGTTTTTTTTTTTTTTCTTTGAACTATTTTCTCTCTCTAATTTCTCACTTTACTAAAAACAAATGATAGCAGAACTAATTCAATTGCCAAAATAAGCTGTACTTTCAGTATACTGTGTGTGATCATTTCCATAAAGTGCAGCAAGAATAATTGTTAGTTACCTAGGCCTTTCTTCCCTTTAAAATTGCCTTTGCTGGAACTTTTTATAAGGAATCTCAGGTTAGACTTGAAAGCCTTCCATGAGCCCACATTTCATCTGTGCCATTAGATACCTATATGCATTGGATAAATTCCTTGTGTTTTGAGGTCCCCAAGCAAATTTTGGTTCCCAGACCTGTCAAAAAGTGACATTCTTTATTTATTACAGACCAGGAAATGTTATTCATGGGTTTCTGTCCAGTTTTTTCAATGAACTTATTTTTTTTTTGGCCTTATAAAGTCAACTTTAATTCTTTAAGGTAGTCTGGACACCTCTGAAAATGCTATTCCACTCAACGCCTTGGTAAAATACCAGTGTTTTTATAATATCCTATAGAACCAAATATATTCTTATTGAACTTATGCAAATTAATGTATTGTTAGAAATTTGGAATACTTACAGATGGCTTTCAAATTCAAGAGAAATCAAGGAGAGAGGAAAAACAAATGTTTCACATTCTGCCTGTAAGTATATACATTCCCAAAGCTCAAAAGACAGAAAATGGTTTTCTTGACTTCTGGAAAACAGAACACAGAAAGAATCAGCAATGTTTAAAACAAAAAACCGTAACAAACCAGCTGAGTTCCATGTTACTGATTATTGTTCTGAATTTGAAGTTAGGATAAGAATACTTATGGACTGGTTAGTTTTCTAATTAAAGTTTTGGAAGTTCCTTTTAGCACGATGCTATTTAATTATCAAAGACACCAAAAATTTGAATTGGAGAGAATTCCTCAGTCTTTTATAATAATTTCTCTTGAAGGATAAACTTTTAACTCAGTCAGTTACAAAACATACTTTTTGTGATGAATTAAAATTATTACTGATAATATATATTAAGACAGAACAATATTTTATATATTGGATTATACATATTAATATAATCTATATAAAATTATTTCATATTTGACAATACTTTCTATACATTTTTGGTATATTGAGTAAGTTTAATATTTCTTTCTCAGATTTTCAGTGGTCTTGATATTTCAAAAAGAACAAATTTAGAGTTTTTATTTTGGAAGGTTTGTCAAATATTACAGGCTGAAAACATTACTTTAACAAGATGACAAGTCAAAAGATTTTAAAGGCAGTACTGGAGAGTCATCTGGATTATATATAATTCTTTCAATAATAATTTTATGAACTTTATTCAATCCTGCACAGTCAATTTAAAAACATTCTAAATGTTCTAGATTGCCCTGCCTTTTACATTCTTAAACAATCATTCTGTTTCAGGACAAAATTTACCACATAAGATCATTTTCTTACAAAATGCTATTTTCTTTTCTGCCTATTTGTTTTTTACTCTCAAAAAAAACTACTTATTAGAAAACAAGATCACAGTTTACTATGAAGTTACTTACTTACATGGCTAAACTGATAATTAGAAGATTTAGAAGGCAAGAATCTTATTCTTTGACAAAGACTTCAGTTTCCCAAATAATTTAAATAATCAAATTATTATGTTTTACAAAAGAGAGACATTTTGTGGAATATAATATTGATACAGGATTTTTCCACTCAGGGCTAGACAGGGATGCCCCACTTTTTAGGCTCAGATGAGCTCAGAAATCACATTCCCATTTCTAGGCAAAAACAGGCTGCACCCTGCAGACTACCCAATGTGAACTGAGCAAATCCAGGATTAAAGCAGCCTGAACAAAGAGTAAATATCCTAATCCCCTCCCTACGATAAAAACCTAATAACCTTGCTCCAGTGAAGGGACTGCATTCATTTATTTGTTAAAACACTCAATCAGTTTTTAAAGGCATCTTCCCAACTACCAAGTCCTGGCCAAAATTTCCCTTAGTGTCAACATTAATCCTAGAAAAAGGACCCATTCAGGAGACCTCTGACTTGGGCCTCCTCCCCACGACCAGAAGCTCTGGCATTTTTCACTCTGTCTGCATGCCCCTCCCCCCAACAAAATCCCAATTTATCATTGATCTGTGGCCCATAGGCTTAATTCTTAGTCCTTGAGACTAAGGATTCGCTAAAGAAAGAAACTCCAGCAACAATACTATAACATAAGTATTCTTTCTGATGTCTTTTCATTGTTCCCTTAAGTCAAACACGGCCACATAGTAAAGATGGCCATCAAGAACAGGATCTGCATCCAAAACAGAAAGCAGAAAACCTGGAACATCCAGTTTCTTTCAGAATAGCCAGTGGGAAAAGTTGGAGAAGGGAAGAAAGGAGCCATGTGGGCTAGGCTGTGCCCTGCAGTTGCTGGCCTAAGTAAGGGAATGAGCTCACCCAATTCAGAGATTGAAAATCAAGAACACAAGCTCATGGTCAAATCCAGCAAACTTAGAAATATTAAAGAGGTAGAAGTTCTTTAATCTTTGAACATTTTAACTTTAGTAACAGGTTTAAAACAAATTCTATCTTAAATAATACCACAATCACCTGAACATCAGGGCATGTAAGTTATTCTTGTTTAAACTTCTCAGTCTTCCCAGAGATATGTGGCAGTAGTCTCTCCACAAGCCCTTTTTCAAAATCTTTCAGCACAGTTCTTAACTGGTCAGGCTTCTTCCATGTGCTTCTCATCCCTTTCCCTCAGACAAACTGCAAACACTTTATAGACAGGGATACAGACAGCAGCCAGCACACAGTTATTTTCCCTATGAAAAGGGGATGGGGGCATGAACTCCACCTGCCTATTATTACCCATCTTAGTTAGTTTCCAAGCATTCACATGCACACAATTCCAACACATTTCTTAACCTGGCCCTCGATTTCTCACACAAACTGTCATTTAGCCACAGAAGGTAAACAAACACTCTCCTAGGATTCATGAGGGGAAAAGGGGAACTCTACAGTTGGTGTCCAGTCTCAGTCCCACCACACACACACACTCTCCTACACCTCTCACCAATCCTGCCAGCAATCTAACATCCAGCTTTTGATCGACACCTAATTTCATTAAAATAGTGGGGACCCTGGATCGATTCTACCTTGTCTTAGACATTTCCCAGTGCAGATGCCAGTTTCTGCCAGCCAGTTGGTAGCTACCAGGTGCATCTGAGCATATTCTCTCCTTGAGTGGTCTCACTTTGTTGTACCCACTGCACATACACAAAGCCAGGGAAGGGGATTGTGGACTAAAATCAATCACTGATCAATGTAGGGGAACTGGTCCAGGTGACCTGGCTTCCCAGTGACCACTCAATGGACCACAGTCATGAGAGTTGGGTCAAGGGAGCCAGTAGAAAGCCACCCTACATTAAATCTGGCCCATTCAACTTCACAGTGGACTCAGAGATGGTTCTTAGAATACTGGACTCCATAGTCATCAGATAAGCCAGCAGTAAAGTTCTTTGACATGCATTGGAGGGGTGTCCGGGGTTCACTTTATTGAGTTCCCACAAATGTGAACCCAATCAAAAAGAATAGAAATCAGAACAGACACTAACAATAGTCAGCACACTGATGACAATAATGACAAACAAACTCATGAACAAAGAACAAATCAAATGTGCCTCTGAGGCTGAGGCTCCCAACTGGCATCCTGGTGTTTTCAGGAACCTGGGAAGGTCTATCCAGCATGAGCCAAACCTCAGGAGCTCCTATCTCTCCCTCATGGGTCTCTTCCGGGAAGCCTTCAGGAGTCCCTGTGCCTCCTTCTTGGGTGCCTGTCATTCTTCCTGGGCACTAACATGGCTCCCTGGGGCACTTGGCAGCATCCCGATGGCACTGCAGTCTCTGTGACTATTCGGTGGCCTGTTCTTGGCAATGTAAAGTTACTTCCTGAACACAAATAAACTACACTTAGAAAAAGAACACTTAGCTCTTGAGAGGGAGTTTCAGATCCAGGATTTTGGTGGAATTCATCTGAGTTTCTTCAGAGCCCTCAAGAGGAGTTCAGGAAATTACAGGGCCTGGAAAGTCTCAGGGTGCACCTCACCTTAATTTCTGCCCTCTCCAGGGGGCGTCACAGGGAGTTGGACACTCCAGCTAGCGAGATCTCACTGGGGCCTCCAAATGCTGTACCCAATGCAAGTGGAATTATAGAGAAAATGGCAACACACTGTTTCAATTGAGTATCAGGTCCTTTATCGGCTGGATGACCAAGAAAGGTTCACATCTGAAAATTCTCTGCACCTGCATGACAAAAGAAGAGAGTTTTTATACCTTTCTTTCAGTTGGAGTGGGGAAGAAAAGCAAGCCTTTGCCAGGTTAGATTTACAGGGTTGGGTGTTGGTTAGTTACCAGGGGAACTGAGGATAGGAATGCCCTTTTACAAGGATCTGCTGTAACTTTGGACTAATCCCCTGTCTCAGCAGGGTATGTTTATTTAATAGCCCATTTCTGAAAGGCCTGTGTGCTAAAGGGGGTGCTGAAGAGGATGGGGAAGAGAATGCAAATTAGGGTCTGTTTGGCTTTTCATTCCCTACTTTCTCCCTCCACCTTAACTGCTTCCTCATGGGGCAGGGATGGGTCTGCCCAATCTGACTATGAGTCCCCAAAGTCCACATTCTTTTCCCCATGGTGGCTCAGTGGCAGTATCATAGATCCCATCACTCCTGTACACATAAATACATCTGTCCTTCCCAAAGGTTACAAGTTGTAGACACACATTTATTTTTACATTTCTGTCCCCAAAACTATTAAAGAAAAAAAATGTAATGAATGACCAATGTTACCTTAAAAAAAAAAATGCAAAAAAAAAAAGTCACATAACAACATGGATTTCCATTTTCTCCTGAGAAGTGAAAAGGTCTGGCAAGATCTTTCTGGAAGCAGCCACATCAATGCCAGGTCCTAGTGATAACTGCTGCCTGGCATCCAAGTGGCATCTCTGATGGGCTTCAACAGCCAGGCATCTGTGGTGTTAGAGTTTCCAATCTCTGCTTTGTAGCACCCTTGTCTAAATACCAATGTCAGGAGGACTGGGTGATGTTTTGTGTGCTTTTTCTCTCAGCAGAGGAGTTGCCTGCCCGTACACACCCAGCTAAATAAACTAGTGGGTGATCTCTACTGGTTCAATCATTTCCTGTTTTGCATTGTGTCACTTAAAATGACCACATCAGCCCTTAATTGTAGTTTCTTTCATCATACAATTTTAAAATGGGAGGGGAGCCAATATTGTAACTTGGCTTTTGCCAGAGTTGTGCTGTGCACTGCCTCCTCCAAAATCACACGTGAGGTAGGAGCAGACCTATGAAACCACCAACACAAAATGCTTTAAGTAAATAAATATCCAGTGCACTGTAAGCTGATACCCAATGTTATTTGCAGATAATTTACTACCTGTGCACAACTTTCATGAAAACATTAATATATTTCCTGGAGCCCATATGGGCTCACCAAAAACAGTATCACCAAAAACACTATCACAAGAGCAGTCACATTTATCAACATTCAGGGACATTGTATTGTTTTAATGTGTGTCTATTATGTGTGAGAGGGAATGGCACATCTTTCCTTTCATAAAGAAATGAGACACTTTGGTCCATACCCGCAGACTATATCCATACAGATGGGCATATTGGATAAATTTAAAATAGCTACTCTTTATCATGCCCAATTCTACAAATCAGTACTGTGAACAACAGACAATTACAAAATAAAAGGGGATGATGGGGAAGCATAAACTTTTCAATGTGCAGTCATCGTGGAGCACTACAAATGTTAAAGTTTGGGATAACTGGCCCAGATGCTAAGTCTGTCTTTTTTGGCATGTGTATGTGGGGTGGGGGACAGTAGAGGTGACCTCCTAATACAGAAAGAGGCTGCTAAACTCTGCCTGTCCAGCCAGTCAGCCATCTGGATTAGTTTGCTTTTCTAAGATATTGGGGATTTTGTTCAGGAGGCATCTAGTCTACACAAATTGATCTCCTCTACCTGCCCCCCTAAACTCCTCTGCGAACATGTTCTTCTACCTTTTGTAACTCAGACTGTTAGAAGCAGCCTCACTGACCCCCACCCCCAGGTCACAAAACTCCTAGTAGCCAGCCAGTATATTCAGTCAAGCTCTGAAAATCCTTCAAAATGATTTACTAAAATGAAAAGGAAAGAAGATCCAACATTGCCAAAAGGGGGAAAAATTATTCATGGGTGGGAGACGTTTTTTAATGAGATACTATCTGTTTGTTTTAAGAATGGGATGAGAGATTGTGTGCCATTCAGCCCTCACACCACCCTAAAGTTAAGTCCCATTATTATGATCCTCCCCTTTTTCAGGTGCAAAAACTGAGGAGGAAAGACAGTGAATAATGTGCCCATGTGAAGCAGGAACTGGGGCAGCTGTTGTTTTAAACCAGGCATTGTGGCTCCAGATGCTGCCTCTCTGAACTACCAAAGAAACCCATGATCCCGCTTTACAGGTGAAACCTAAATGCCGAGATTTAGCTCCAAGCGATCAAAAAGAAAAATGTACATGATCATTAATAAACAACCAAAAGACAATTTACTTTGCAAATTCAAATATTTCTTTTCTGAATCTCAAAATAGACACAACACTAAACACAGAGAGAGATTAGATGAAAGAGATCTAAATGAGCCTCCATTACCAACTTCATTGTGAAGGTTGATCATTTGGGACCAAGTTTGGCACTGGCCCTCTGCTTTGCAGGGAGAATCTTTTCTCCCCAAATGTAGTCCTCTAGCACACTAGTCCAATCTTTCTGCTATTTGTTTCCACCCACTGAATATGTAGCAAACATCCTGCACCCACTTTGTGGTTGGTAAATAAATCCCTGTAGTTGGATTAGTGAAGAGGTCTCAAGGATGTCCATTATGCTTTTATAAATTGTAACTTGTTTTCCAGACTTCCTTAACCTGAAGTCAATTAAGATACTGTTTACACACACAGTTTGGCTAAAATTGGGGATGGGGAGATGTTTCAGGAAGGAAAGAGGGAGTCTCGTTTGCTTTCAAAAAACCAGCAGTTTATTTTATGTTTTAAATACATGCAAAACAAGAAGCCACACTGAAATTTTCACTTTCTGGTATCTAGAAATAAAACCCAATTCTGTTCCTTGAAGCCCTGAATAAAAAAGCATGTCAGCCTTTCTTTTTCGTTTTCTATTTCTTTTTCCTTTCACCATCACTATTACCATCAGGCTGTGTCACTTGCTAAGAGCTTTTGCACACACTCTTCTGCATGATGCACAGGGATGCAGCCTCAGGAAGTCTGATCCTGGTCACTGATGGTCACTCCAAACACACAAGTGTGTCCATATACCTGATCAAGGCCTAGGCTGTCCTTCTTTCATTTCCTATCTGACAGCCATATTGTTGCAGCAATAACCACAAAGAATCAGAAACCTTACCCAAATGGTTAAACTCTCTAAACTCTTTCCCCTCACCCGTATCAAAGAAGCTTAAAAAGCTGGAATGTGTAAAGAGAAATGAGCATCCCTTCAAAAAAAAAAAAAAAAACCTCTTTTTTCTCCTCTCTCTGCAAACACAGACAAGTTTTCAGCATATTATGTGTCATGGATAAACATCTCTTTTGAATCTTCAAAACAAGAGGTTAATGTCATGTCCAGCATTACCTTGAAGCCCCAAATTACCTCAAACACATTCAAATGATTGAACTGGCTAGGCTGCCACCATTGTGGATTCCCAGGAGCAAGGAGAGCACCTGGGTCTCAGCTTGGGCGACAGCTCCAATTCCAGCACTTAACAGCTGCATGCTCTTGAGCAAGCTCCTAATGCCAAGACTTCAGTTTTCTCATCTGTCAAAGGTACTAATGCTTGCATATTTCTAATAAAGAGAGGCCAGGTCCAACAGACCAACACCGTTATCTGTGGCTATGGCCATAATGTTGGCTGCTAATTCAGCATTCAAGGACAAACACTCCTCATGGTGGATGAGGATGGCAAAACACCCCTTTGATGCCCTGTCCTGTACATGGCAAAAGGCTCCTATCATAGAGAGAGCTGAAATTCCTCAAAGTGTGGATTTCACTGGCATCTAACAACCTTTATGTGGGAATGTGGCAATGTGTAATTTATTTCAATTAAATTTTGTTTCACATCCTCTTTTGCAAGTCAGGAATATGGGTCAGATTTTTCAAAAATGGGACAAAATAAAGAATGGAAAGAAGTGGCAGGGTCTGATCATTGCATTATTAGCAGCCCAGTGTTTGCATGGCCTGGGTGGAAGCCTATCTTTGGAATACTCAGCTCTGTGGAGTCCTCCTTGCCCACAGAATCACAGACTCACCATTTCCTGGCTGAAGGGCCTATTTTTCTGCTTTAAGTGAAATCACTCAAATCTCAAAAGTCATTGGAAAGGACTGACTTCCCCTCCTTAGATGGGAAAGATCAGATAGACTACTCCAAATAAGTTTCACTAATCAAAAGACATGATGTAATGTAATTAGTATTTTACAATTAATGGAGAATAGATGGAACTAAAAGCCACCTGTCTCTGCAACTCTCAGTACATCTTATAATCACGCGATACATCCTCCTACCCTGGGGAAACACACCTTTGCCTCCAGTCCTCTGTTCATGGTGGGATCATGGGCAACTCCAAAACTTGGGGGTGTTCTAAGAGTTCCAATTATTATTTGATCTCCCGACTGCTCAGATTAGGAGTAGGTGAGACCCATGGCTTGGGGATTTGAAGATGTGGCTTTTCTGCATTGGGTGGTCCTCAAGCTCCTTCCTCCTGGTTTTCTCAGCAGGCCACAAAAGGCCACACAGGCTCCTTTCTCTTCCCTCCACTCTACTTTTCTGGGACTGCCCTGCCTTTTTCCTGTTTCTTTTCACGGTCAATTATGAACAAATCACTAACAGAAGACACAGTGGAGTGACCCCATCTTCAGGAAAGCCTCCTCTAAGACACAGTTAATGACTCTCAGAGTCCACATTGGCTAGGCTGACACCATTGTGGATTCCCAGGGTGCTATTCTTTTTCACACAGTGGAAATGCCATCAGGGAAGGGGGGGGTTCCAAGAGACTGTAGGATGGAAAGGGACCTTGAAGACTTAGCCACTTCTGCTCCTGAGTAATTAGGAGCCATCAAATGAGAAAAAGTTTGCAAGAGTATCCAGCCTCCTAAACCAGACAATAGGCTGGCTTTCCGGAATCCTAATGATGACAATAGGAGATAGAAGATCAAGGAAACCATTTAACACTACTAGCATCTACCAGGCAGAGCGCTGCCCTAAAACCTGCAAAGAAGAGGCCTTCAGATCTATGGAATAGATTAGAGAATCTAGAGAGGAACCCAGCCACATACAGCCATATGATCTTGATAAGCCTAACAAAAGGATCCACTAGGAAAAATAATTCTTGTTTAAACAACGATGCTGGAAGAACGTGTCAGCCACATGTGAAAGACTGAAACTGGACCTGCACCTCTCACCACTGAAAAAGATTGATTCTCACTGGATAAAAGATTTAAATTTAAGACATAAAACAAAAGAAAATGTAGAAGAGAGCGTGAGGAAAAAACACTTCAAGATATTGGCCTTGGGAAAAACTATATGAGGAATATACCCATGGCAAATCTAGCAACACTACAAATAAATAAATGGGATTGGATCACGCTAAAAGTTTCTGTGTAGCTAAGGGTACCACAAACAAAGCAAACAGATAGCCTTAGGAACGGAAGGAAATTTCTCCTGTGATGAATCTGACAAAATCCTGATAACTAGAATTTACAGAGAACTCAAATTAATCACCACAAAAAGAGCAAACAACCCCACTTCTATGTGGTCAAGAGACTTGAACAGAAACTTCTCTGAAGAAGACAGATGAATAGCCAACAAACACATGAAGAAATGCTCATCGTCTTTAATCATCAGGGTAATGCAAATCAAAACCACTCAGGTGAAATACTACCTAACTCCAGTACAATGAGCCTTCATCACAAACTCTCAAAACTGCAGATGCTGGTGTGGATGTGGAGAAAAGGAAACACTTTTACAGTGCTGGTGGGATTGCAAACTGATATAAACTCTATGGAGGTTCACATTGATCTCACAATCCTGTTATTAGACATCTACAAAATCATTTTACCACAAAGACATTTTTACCAGAGTGTTTACTGAAACTCAATTCATAATTGCCAAGTCATGGAAGCAACCCACATTCTCATCAACCCATGAAGAGATTAACAAATTGTGGTATATGCATACCAATGAATACTATTCAGCCATAAAAAGATAGAGACTTAACATCTTTTATGTTTACCTGGATGGAGATACATTCTTCTTAGTAAAGTATCTCAAGAAAAAAGTCCTATGTACTCAATACCAATATGAAACCAATATATAAACAATTACACCCTTATATAAATGACAAAAGAAAAATATAGTCTAGAAAGGGGGAGAGGTGAAGAAGGAAATGGGAGGGGGATGTGGGAAGGGCAGTTGATGGGAAGAGAGAAGGTATTTGGTGGATTCCACCTAATGTGCACAATGATAGAGTGTTTAGCAAACCCCCTTGATGAGGGGTTCCTCTACATCTTGAACTTTACTTTGGAAGTGAGAACAATATAACCTAAAAATTTGTGCCCTCATATAAATTTGCAATCAAAAATTTATTAAAAAAAAAAAAGAAAGAAAAGAATAGTGGGCTAGAGACACCAAAGAGGGACTCTTTGCACTTTATGCTAACAGCTGTTAGGCTGTGCTTTCTGCTGGGGACACCCGCATCCCCACAGCTCACATGCTCCCTCCAGGAAGTCCCCTCTGAGTCCTCAGCACTTCTGGCTCCACCTCCCTTGCTGGCTCCACCCCAAGCTCAGTGCTGCCTCTTGGCTGCTTATTACTCAAGCTTTTCAGCACCTGGCAGAAACCTAGCACACAGATCTGCCTAAAGCTTGGTGAATCAGGACCTTTCTGGGTTTCTTTTCTTCAGAAAAACCAAGTAATGACCCTCCTGGGCACTCCCTTCCTTAAGGTAGATGTTACCTGTCCATAAAGGATACAGGCCTATTTGTCCCAGATCTACAAAGGTTGCCTTGGGGTCCGCACAGCTGGGATGGATAGCCCCCCAGCAGGCCAGGGATCTGTAGGGATTGTAGAAAGACATTTGTCAAATGGGCCTATTGAGGGACAGCTGAGTCTACAGATGGGTCTCCACCTTCTCCCCTCTTGTCCTGGTATAAGAGAGCAGAGCCAGGATCGTCACCCGAGCCTCCAGACCTGTGAGTGTTTCCTTTACTCCACCTGACAGCATCCACCCCAGCCTTGTCCCATGTTCCCTGGCTTTCCCTGCCTCCCCTTAGTCTGAGTCTTTCCCAGTGGGTGAAGAAAGACCAGATGTTCAGGTGGCAGGAAGCCAACCCACCTGAGCATATAGCATGTAACTTCGGTTCCTGACCTGGTCTGGGTGGAACTGGGCACATAGAGCCAGGCCCTTTTTGTCACAAGGCCAGCAGCTCTGGCTGACCATGGCTCGTCAGCCAAACAGCTTGAGGGCCCAAAGCCTTTTGAAAGTTCCCAAGAAGCCAGAAACATATTTTTATGTGAAATCCCTAGAGTTCTAAACATCAACCACCAATTCCAGGCTTTCGGAGGCTCTGTGTGAGTCAAGCCAATCAAATCTGCAGATTGTTAGGAGTGGACACACACCTGCCCTTAACCTTCCTGCTGAGATTGCCTGCTGCAGCCACTTCACAAGCACGGGCCCCCCGGCACCCACTTGACAAGGGCTCAGCCTCCCCCATTCAGGGTGGGACTGTTTTTGCAGGAACCACACTCAGTCTTGGCACAAACACCTGGGGCCTCCAGCCCAAGGCTTTGCTGGTCTCCCTCCCTAGTTCCCTGGTCCCTGCAGCAGCCAAGAAAGACACTTCCGCCTGCTCTCTTTCCTTTCATCACCCTAGGCCTCACTCAGTAATCTAGCTATGGCTGTGAAATCACTCTGTTCAGAGACATTTATGGAGCAGTGGTTAAGGGGAAGAAGCTATTGATAACCCACCCCGTGGATGTATTAATTTTCAAAAATAAAAAATAAGGCCAATGAATGGATAAAGAAAGTCCTGAGCTTTTATTGAATGCCCATTTTGCAGAGAGATTTAAGGCCTGGTCAGTCACTCCACCCTTTCTTCTGCATGGAAGAATAAATCATGTGTTCTTCCACAGGCTCTGTGCTCAAAAAGGTACAGCCACTCTACAACTATTTCCTGGGACTAGTTAAATACTTGGTATGTATTTCTCTTTATTTTTGAATAAATATTTAACTGACAGATGGCCAGAGAACAAAAATCAGAAGTAAACCCCAAAGCAGTAAGGGTCTAAGGGTTTGAAGAAGCCCAGGGGGCTAACAAGGAGCTCTGAGGAATCCTGGAAGTGTCAGTAGTGGAGGATGGCACAGTCCTCTTCTCCCCTCCAGAGATTTTGCTGCTGAGAGGTCCAGTAGCAGAAGATCCTGGGTGTGTACCCTTTACCCTACATTTCCCCAGTGCCTGGGAATAAATAAGAACCATCCATTACAAGAGACAAAATGCAGGTCCCTAGGCCCTCAGCATTTGGAATTCAGGATGTGTGGTAGCCTTCAGGGGGTGGTTCTCAGCATACATCTGATTTCTCTCGAGGCTCCCTGTCTGGCCCCAAGGTTCCAGCAACCAGGATAGTGACTCTGGAGGCTACCAGCTCTGCGCAGGATCTACAGTTTTGAAAACACCTTGTAGGTGTCTGTGCCTACAGCCAGAGTCAAAGGCTGGACTGTACCATCTCTCCGTTCAGCTACACCAGGATCTGAGTCTCTTTGACCCTGCGCGCGCGCGCGCACACACACGCACACGTGCACGCGCACACGCACACGCACGCCCATGCACGCACACACGCACACACACACACGGTGCCACTCCCAGGGAGCATGCACTGAAGAAAAGAATAACTATTTAATAAATGGTGCTTAGAGAACTTGTTAGCCACATGTAGAAGATTGAAATTGGATCAGTACCTCTTACCACTGACAAAAATTGAGTCCTGCTGTATAAAAGATTTACATTTAAGACACAAAACCAAAAATTCTAACAGAAAGTTGAGGAAAACTCTTGACAAATAGACCTGGGAAAAGATTTTATGAATAAGACTTCCTTGGCAGTTGCGGGAACATCAAAAATAAATAAATCGTATGTCATTAAGCAAAAAATCTTCTGCATAGCTAAAGGTACCATAGCTAAAGCAAACAGACAGCCTTCAGAATGGGCAATGTATTTGCATGCTATGAATCTGACCAAAAGCTGATAACTAGAACCTACTGAGAACTCAAATTAATCAACAAAAAGAGCAAACAACCCAGTCATAAGATGGGAAGAAACTTGAACAGAAACTTCACTGATGATGACACGTGAATGGCCAAAAAACACATGAACAAAGACTCATTGTCCCTAATCATCAAGGAAATGCAAATCAAAACCTCTATAGATATTGCCTAATTCCAGTGAGGTTAGCCCACAATACAAAATCCGAAATCTGCAGATGCTGACGTGGACGTGGAGAGAAAAGAACACTTTTGCACTACTGGTGGTAATGCAAACCAATTCAACCTCTATGGAAAGAAGTATGGAGAATTCTCAAATAACTAAAAGTGTACCTTCCGTTTGATCTCACAATCCCATAACTAGGTATCTATAAAGAAGAAAAACAATTATTTTACCATAAGGATATTTATACCAGAATGTTTATTGCATCTCAGTTCACAATTGCCAAGACATGGAAGCAACCCAAGTGCCCATCAACTCCTAAATACATTATCAAACTGTGGTACATATATAGCATGGAACACTATTCAGATAGAAGAAAAGATGGAGATTTTACATTTTTTGTGTTTACTTAAATAAAGTAGAAACACATTCTGAGTAAAGAATATAAAATTGTAAATTTGTAACGTAACAGTGTACTACAAAAACACAATTAACTGAACTTACTACAAGATTACATGTTATACAGATAATACAGAAAACATGTCCTTCCCCTCCCCCTCAGTTCTGAGAGAATACAATACTTACAATAAAGCATTAATAATTTCAAAATTTTCATTGAAAAAACATCCATGAATACTAGATAAATCGCCATGCACATAATCTAGAGAACAGAGAGAAAATAGAAAAGTTCCTAGAAACACACAACCTCCAACACTTAACCAGAAAGAAATGAAACTGAGTAGACCAAAAAAAGAAAGAAAAGTGAGATTAAACCAGTAATGAAAAATCTAGTCAAAAAAGAGAAGCCCTGCACAAGATATGTTCATAACTGAATTCTGTCAAACCTACGATGAATACTGGGTACATATAATGTAGAAATTATTCCATATTATTGAGAAAAGGGAAACGTCCCCAACTCATTCCATGAAGCTAATGTTATAGTCATACAAAAGCCAGGAAAAGACACAATGATAACAAAAGAAAAGTAGAAACCAATATCTTTTATGAATACAGGTGCAAAAACACTCAAAAAAAAAACCTAGCAGTCTGAGAAAAACAGTATACTAAAAGAAAGAAAAAAAAAATCAAGCGCCAAGATGACTTCATTCCATATGCAAGGATAGCAAACAAGGCATGATAAAAACCCTGAACAAACTAGGCATAGAAAGAAAATATCTCAGAATTATAAAAGTCATATTTGGAAAACACACAACTAACATATTCAACGGAAGAAAGTTGAAAGCATTACCCATAAGAACTGGAGTAAGACAAGGATTCCCACTATCACCACTCCTTTTTGACATAGTGCTAGAAGTCCTAGGCAAGATAAAAAAGAAGAGAATATTAAGGATATCCAAACTGGTAAAGTGGAGGTCAAACATCGCTTTTTTCCAATGATATAATCTTGTACCTAGAAAACCCCAAAGGTTCTACCAAGAGTCTTCTGGAATTAATAGATAAATTAAGCAAAGTCTTAGGATAAGAAGCCAATATACATAAATTAATACCATTTCTATATAACAATGACAGTTAAGCCAGGAGTCAAATCAAAGACTAAGTAACATTCATAAAACAAAAACAAAATAAAATAAGTAGGGATATACTTACATGCAAGTAAGAGAGTAAAATTTCTCTAACATGGAAAACAATAAAACTCTGAACAAAAAAGTTGCAGAGGATATAAACAAATATCCAGACTTAGTAGAAACAATAATGTTAAAATATCAAGACTACCTAAAGTGATTAATAAATGCAATGCAATCTCCATCAAGTTGCCAAAGTCATAATTCACAGATAAAGAAAAAAATTATTTTATACTTTGTTGGAGCCATAAAAGAGCCTGAATCTTTTTTTTTTTTATAGTTGGGGATTCATTGAGGGTACAATAGGCCAGGTTACACTGATTGCAATTGTTAGGTAAAGTCCCCCTTGCAATCATGTCTTGCTCCCATAAAGTGTGACACACACCAAGGCAAAAGAGCCTAAATCTTAACCAAAAGAACAAATCTGTAGGACTCCCAGTGCCACACTTGAAGCCATACTATGAAACTATAGCCTTGTAGTTTAACAAAAACAGCATGGTATTTCTACAAAAATATGGAAATACACCAATGGAACGGAGGACCCAGATATAAAACCACCTACCTTCAACCAAGTTATCTTTGACAAAGCAGGCAATAACATACACAGGGGAAAAGAAGCCCTATTTAATAAATGGCTCTGAGAAAAATGTATTGTTACATGCACCAGAATGAAGTAGGACCACTAGATCTCACCACTCAAACTCAGGATATACAAAAGATTTATGGCACAAAATCATAAATATTCTAGAGGAAAATGTAGAAAAAGCTCTTCTAAATATGATTCTAGGCAAAGAACTTAAGAAAAAGACCCCAAAGGCAATCATGGCAAAACCAAAACTAGGATTTGTTTCAGCTAAAAAGCGTCTGCACTGCTACAGACACAATTAACAGATCAAAATAGACAACCAACAGAATGGAAGAAATAGTCACAAATTACACTTCCAATAAAGGACTAGTAATTAGAATTTACAAATAACTCAAGCAACCAACAGGAAAAAGACAAACCATCTTATAAACAAGTGGGCAAAAAACATGAAAAGACAATTCTCAAAATAAGAAAAAATGGTCAGTAAACATACGAAAAAATATTCAATTTCATGACTTATTAGGGTAATGCAAATTAAATTCACAATGAGATTATCACCTTATTCCAGTTACAATGGAATTTATTAAAATTCCCAAATCAATAGGTGCTGACATGGACACAGAGAGAAAGGCATTTTTGTATGCTTTTGGTTGGAGTGGTGATAAATTTGTAAAACTTCTATGAAAATGAGAATGAAGTTTTCTCAAAGAACTAAAGTAGACCTACAATTTGACCCAGCAGTCCCACTACTGGTTATTTTCCCCCAAAAAAGAGAAATTATTTTACCAAAAAGATACCTGCATTTGAATGATTATTGCAGCACAATTCATTATTGCCAATATGTGGAAACAAACCAAGTGCTGACAAATTCATGAGTGGACTAATTAAATGTTGTATATGTATTCCATGGACTACCACTCAACCACAAAAAATGATAAATTAATACCTTTTACAACAATCTGTATGGCACTAGAGACCATCCTTCTAAGTGAAATATCTCAAGAATGAAAAACAAACACCACATACAGTCACTATTAAATTGGAGCTAACTGATGAGCTCACATGTGCATAGAAGGAAGTAAAAGTCTGTGGAAATCAACCAAGAGAAAGGGGTAGAGGGAAGGAGGCAAATGGACTAAGCCAACCTAGTGGGTACTGTGAATACCATATGAGTGATGGGCATACCTATAGTCAGGACTGTAGCATCACAAAAATGATCCATGTAACGTGAAATATTTTTACACCAGTAATATGTTGAAACAAAATAATCCATTCATATTTGTGAAAATATAAAAAATCTTCTAATCTATTTTCAGTCCATAAATACCCAGATGGATTTTTAAAAGAATGCAGAAAGGGAGGCTCCATGATGACAGACTAGAGACATTTCTTCATCAGCTGATCTCAGTAAAATTGATGAGTGGACTCTAGTTGCCTCCATCTTCATTGTCCTGTCCAGAAACAACATTGCAAAGGCACAGTGAGACAGAATGTAGCACCAGGAGCATAATGTTAAGAAGGGTGAGAGGCACACATGAAAAGCAGATGCAAAGGACTGCAGCAACCCAGGGAGAAAGCCTGCATGTGGAATCCCTGGGGGACCAATTTTGCAGGTGATTTCCCCACACCCCACCATGGCATTCTGTAGGAGTGGACTGGGGATTGAACTGAACTCTGAGAGGGCCTGTCCATTCATGCCTGAGGACTGATATGAAACAAGCAGGAATATAGGTCCCACAGGATGTGCAGGTGCACTGAAGTTGGCCTTTTGTTGAAGGGTTGGAGAGAGTATATTCTGCCTCTTAGGGACAAAGCCAGGGCCTGAACCCAGGCTATCATTTTATTTATTTTTTTTATTTTTATTTATTTATTTATTTATTTTTATTAAACCATAGCTGTGTACATTAGTTTGATCGTGGGGCACCATACACTTGGTTCATAGATCTTTTGACACATTTTCATCACATTAGTTAACATAGCTTTTGTAGCATTTTCTTAGTTTTTTTGCTAAGACCTTTACATTCCACATTTACTAGGATTCACATATACCCTCGTAAGAGCCACTGCCTGGGCAGATCTGACCTGGAGCCTGTTCAGTGGGAGGCCTGGCAGCCTGGCCCCCATTGCCTAGGGAGACTGACAGGCAGGAGTGGATAATGCTAAAACCTTGAGCTGGCTGGCACCCAAGGGAGCCAAGCTTGGAGCAGCCTCACAGTATCCCATTATGTTAATGCTTCTGACTCTAGCAGTTGGAGCTACCCTAGGGCTGACTTCCTTGGACACATGGGCAGAGGTGAGCAGATTATGCCTATGACACTGCCCCATCTGTGGCTGCAGGGAACTGTTTGGATGGCAGAGTCTTCCCCGCCTCCTCACCTCACAGTCTGGCATAAGCTTTAGGAGTTTGCCTCTACCACCCCCATGGGGATTCACCTCTCAAACAGTTAGCTACCAAGCCCAGAATAACATCAATGAATCAGGAAAACAAGACTGGATCTCTTTGGCAACTAGCTGATAACATCCCACCCCTACCACATGCAGAATACAGAGTACTGGGGTTTTTTTTCCCCTCTTAACCAAGAAGTGCCACCTATTGTCATTAGGAAGAAAAGGTTTTTTCTTTTTATTATGCTTTTCCTAATCCTGGAGCATTACTTATGGACCACGCAGTACAAGTATTTTTAAATTTTTTCCTTTCTTTAAAACTTTATTGTTTTTTTCTTTTTTGTAACTTTATACTTTTTCTATTTTCTTCTCCCTTTCCTTTTCCTTTCTTTTTTTTTATTTTTCTACTTTTCTCATCTTTCTCTCATAAATCTCTTAAGTAACAATCAAGATAATCTCTCTCTTTTGAGTGTTTTTGTGTTTGGTTTTTTGGAAGACCATTTCTCTAAGGCCTCCATGGCAGTGTTGCAGCAATAGTCTAGCTTATGGTGGCCTTCAACACCTGGATTTGGAAATTCCTGGTCCTGTTTGACCTCCTGAGGGGCTGCAACAGCTGTTCCTCACTAAGGTTCATGTTTTTGTTTGTTTGTTTTTTCTATATTTGATGGAAGTAGGGTCTCATTCTGGATCAGGCTGGTCAGAATCATCTAACTTTGGGTATTACACCTGCCCTAGAGCCGCCAGATCACTGATATTGCTGGTATGCTTCACTATGCACGGCCTGTTACAATTATTATCATTAGCTTTCTTCTTTATATCTCTCATTTTCTCATTCTTTTACTCTCCTTCCTTTTCATTTTTTAATCCTGGTACCAAAAGGCAACTTTAATCTCAAAGCACAGAAACAAAGAGGCTTAAGGACAACTAGGAAGTGCGAAAAGTTAAGTAGTGGAAGGAAATAACAAGAAGTAATAACACATGCAGAGGATCCAACAAATAAAAAGTATATCAACTTGAAAAACTAGAATAGACCAATCCTGCAAGGCATTACCAAGCTGCTATTAAGAATGAAAAGACAAAAAGAATTTAGATTATAGATGTCCAAGGTGATGAAGAGAATTAAAGGGCAAGTGGAAAGTCACCAAATGGAAATAAAAAAACTGACCCAAGAAACAATCAAAAGACATGATGAAATTAGAAAAGAGTTCAAAGTATTGAAGGAGTCATTCAAGGAGTTTAAAAATGCAATAGAAAATTTCGATAACAGCATAAACCTTGAAGAAGAAAGAATCTTAGAACTTAAAGACAAGGCTCTTGAGCTAACTCAGTTATTCAATGAGGCAGAAAAGAGGAGAGTAAAGGTCAGGTGTGGTAGCTCACGTCTGTAATCCTAGCACTCTTTGAGGCCAAGGAGGGTGGATTGCTTGAGCTCACAGGTTTGAGACCAGCCTGAGCCAGAGTGAGACCTCATCTCTAAAAATAGGCATTGTGGCGGGCACCTGTAGTCCCAGCTACTTGGGAGGCTGAGGCAAGAGGATTGCTTGAGCCCGAGAGTTTAAGGTTCCTATTAGCTATGACACCACGGCACTCTACCTCAGGTGACAAAGTGACATTCTATCTCAAAAAACAAAAACAAACAAACAAATACAAGAGAGTAAAAGAATAGCAATCTTAGAGAATTATGGGATTTTATAAAGTATATAAACATACAAATTATAGGATACTCAAAAGAAAGGAAGAGTGACCCAAAGACACAGAAGACCTATTGGAGGATATCATAAATGAAAAATGTTTAAGTATTACCAAAGATTCAGAGATACTCCATTGATAATTATCAAATCCCAGTTTATCTCAATTCAAACAGAGCATCTCCTAGACACATTGTAAAAAACTTGGCCAAAATGAAATAGAAAATTTTGAAGGCCACCAGGAATAAGCACCAGGTGACCTACAAGGGCAATTCCATCAGAGTGACAGCAGATTTCTCAGCTGAAAAATAACAAGCTAGAATAGATAGGACTCTCATTTTCAATATACTCAAACACAACAACTTCCTGCCTAGGATTCTGTATCCTACAAAACGAAGTTTCATATTCAATGGATATATCAAATGTTTTCCTTGCAAGCAATCATTGAAGAAATTTGCCACTATAAGATAAACTCTCCAGGAAGTATTCCAGAGTAATATTACACATTGAACATAACAATGTACCACAAGCAAAGAAATTAAAGGTCATAAAATAAAGGTCAAAGCCTAGCTTCCTCAAGTGATACAAGTGATAAATGTAGGTGGCAACCTTTACAAAAGAAGACAAACACAAATCCATCACAGTTATTAATTTCTCAATAAATGTGAATGGGGGTAAAGATGGCAGAGCACGGGTACAGCTTTTCTCTGACAACATTCAGCCCATCTGGTAAACTTGTTCAGATTGAATATGCATTGGCTGATGCAGCTGGAGGAACCCCTTCAGTGGGAATTAGAACTGCAAATGGTGTGGTATTAGCAACTGAGAAGAAACAGAAATCCATTCTGTATGATGAACGAAGTGTACACAAAGTGGAACCAATTACCAAGCACATAGGTTTGGTGTACAGCGGCATGGGCCCAGATTACAGAGTGCTTATGCATAGAGCTCGAAAACTAGCTCAGCAGTACTATCTTGTTTACCAAGAACCCATTCCCACGGCTCAGCTGGTACAGAGAGTAGCTTCTGTGATGCAGAAATATACCCAATCAGGTGGTGTCCGTCCATTTGGAGTTTCTTTACTTATTTGTGGTTGGAATGAGGGACGACTATATTTATTTCTGTCAGACCCATCTGAAGCATACTTTGCCTGCATAGCCACAGCAATGGGAAAGAACTACATAAATGGGAAAGCTTTCCTTAAGAAAAGCTATATTGAAGATCTGGAACTTGAAGATGCTATTCATACAGCTATCTTAACCCTAAAGGAAAGCTTTGAAGGGCAAATGACAGAAGATAACATAGAAGTTGGAATCTGCAACAAAGCGGGATTTAGGAGGCTTACTCCAACTGAAGTTAAGGATTACTTGGCTGCCATAGCATAATAATGAAATGACTGAGCAATTTGGAATTTCATCTATATACTTAAATATGTTTTGTTTTGCACATTTTTTGCATACTTACTTCTACATGGTTTAAACCAACTGATGTTTTTAAAATGACACTTATAAATTATAATAAACCATTAAACCCCCCCCAAAAAAAAAAACAAAAAAATAAATGTGAATGGCTTGAATTCCCCACTGATGAGACACGGACCAGATGACTGGATCAAAAGCACAAGCCAACTATATGCTGTCCTCAGGTAACGTATCTAACAGCTAAGGACAAAACAAGACTCAGGGTGAGGGATTATAAATCAATATTTCAGGCAGATGGAAATCAAAATAAAGCAGGGGTCACAATTTCAAGATACATTGGGCTTCAAACCACAAAAGATAAGGAATGATAAATGCCGCACCCCCGGCATCTGGCCGTGGTGGGATGGCTCTGTCCGCGTTGTAAAGTACGTGGTTAGGCGGTCTGTGCTCCCCGGAGCGTTACCCCCAGTTCCCCTGGCTTGCGACAGCAGCGCATAAGTTGCCTAGCATGCCTTTTAGTGAACGTAGGAAGTCATGAGGTGCGGCATAAAAGCCTAAGAAACCTTTACCCTGAAACCTGTCTGTTCAGTTGAATGACTGATTATTGCCTGATTGTTTTGAGAAACTAAGAATAAACACAGTGACTTACTGATTCACAATTAAACACAGCAAGAATGGCTGTGCCGAACTCAGTGGCTCTAAGTAAGCCTGGTCAACAGCACGTCCCTACCATAAATGTCAGTGACTTGAGACAATGTAGACACGGCAAACAAAATGTTCCATCACAATATGCACACCCACCATCCACGGTGCCTCTCACAGAAAAACTTTTCTCTAACACAACATGCATTATCACCATCTACAATAAAACTTTACTTAGAAAAACATCTTACTTCACTAATTTTCATATGTAACACAAATCAATAGAGTAGTTTAATGTTTAACAAGCAATTAACTATGAATTAAAATATAGTTACTAATTAGAATAAAAATATATAGAAGTAGTCAAGCATTATACATAAAAGAATATGTTCAGCTGTTTTTAAAAGAGATCATAAGAAACTGAAACCAATTACAGAACTAAGAGAAGTTACAAGCCTTGACATTCCTAGATAAGGGAAAGCAACCAGGTGTTACTAATGAAATCACCTCCCTCCAAAAAGAAAAACCTTGAAAATATATAGTGCATGATAAACCACATATGGAGACACAAAGATAATTGGAGACACAAAGATAATTTACAAGCATAAGCAAAATAATGATTACATTGTTTTAACCCTGGAAAGAAAATGTATAAATACCATGCTTAAAAAAGTAAAGTCACAGCTGCTTTCTTCATCACTCGGTGTGTAGCAGTCTGTCATTTTCATCCTGCGTCAACCTTTCAATCCACCTGTAACGTTCACCCTGAACACCCTCGGACTGAGACCCATCGACTGGCGGTCCGTGACAGATAAAAATGAAGTACACTATATACTGGTCAAGGGAACAATACCAGAAGACATCTCAATCCTAAGTATTTATGCACCCAAATTAATTAAATGTTTCCAGATTTACAAAATGAACCCTAACAAGTCTGAACAATATAATATCCTATAAAGGCATAATTTCTGGGGAATTCACACCCTATTGACAGAACTGGACAGACCCTCCAAACACAAACTGAGCAAAGAAACGATCGACTTTAACATGACCCTACAAAACATACCACCCCAATATTACCAAATACACATTCTTCTCATTAGCTCATGAATAATTTTCCAAAACTGACCACATCCTAGGACACAAATCAAACCTCGCCTAATTTAAAAGAATAGAAATTATACCTTGTAGCTTACAGACTACTATGGAATCAAGGTCGAACTCATTTCCAACAAAAACTTTCATTCCCAAAATCATAAAAACTAAATGATCTTACGCGAAACACAACTATTTCAAGAAGATAAAGGAGAAAATCATTAGATTTGTCTAACAAAATGATGATGAACAACCTCTGGGATACTGAGAAAGCAGTCATAAGAGGGAAATTTATTGCATTACATGCCCACAGCCAATAATTATAAAAGGCACAAATCAACAATCTAATGCATCATTTCTAGGAACTGGAAAAGAAAGAGCCATCCAATCCCAAACCTAGCAGAAGGAAAGAACCAAAATCAGAGCAGAAGAAAATGAAATTGAGAAGAAAAGAACCATTCAGGAGATTAAGAAAACTAAAAGTTGGTTCCTTAAAATAAATAAAATAAAAAATAAAATTGATAAAAATAAAAAAATTGATAAAACTTTGGCTAGTCTAACTAGAAACAGAAAAGATCTCTAATAACCTCACTGAGAAATGAAAGAGGGAAATAACAATAGATGTCCCAGAAATACAAGAGATTATCTCTGATTGCTCCAAAAATTGCTATGCCCAGAAATTTAACATCGTGGAGGAAATGGACTAATACCTGGAATCATACTACCTATCTAGACTTAACCAGGAAGAATTAGAACTCTTCAACAGACCGATATCAAGCACAGTAATTGCAAAAATAAAATAGCTTCTAACAACAACAACAAAAAGTCCTGGACCAGATGATTTTACACCAGAATTTAAACAAACATTCAAAGAAGAGCTCATACCTATGGGGCAGAATCCATTCAAAAACATTGAGAAGGAAAGATCATTCCCAATTCATCCTCTGGAGCAAATATCTTCCTGATACCAAAACCATAAAAAGGACCCATTAAGAAACACACACACACACACACACACACACACACACACCAATTTCACTAATGAATACAATCCAACAATATTCAAAATCCTAGCAAATAGAATACAGGTGTGGGACGGCGCCAGCGCCTGGGCCCGCGGCAGCTGGTGATAACGGTCCCCGCCAACTTCTCACTTCCTGGGCTGCCGTGGCGATAGCCCCGCGGCTCCTCCGCGGCTCCCCCGCGCCTCTCCGCGTCGGTCTCCAGCAGCCCCGCGCCACCGCCGCCGCCGCCTCCTCCCCGCGCGTCCCGGCCGAGTATCCGCCTTCCTCAGCCTCCGCCGGCCCGACTGGAGCGTCTCAGCGCAGCGAGCGGTGCCTCGCCGGTCGGGCCTGCCCTGACCGCGTGCGAAGACCCTTCCCGGCACAGCGGCCAACCGCCGCGCGCGCGCTGCCCCGGGGCGGATAGTTTGGCCAGCCGCCCGCGCCCCTGGCGGAGCCCCCGGCGTCCAGCCTGCCCTCGCGCACACGCGCTCGCCCGCAGCCCGCCTCAACCTGCTCCCCAGCCACGCCCCGCAGCCCGCGCGGCCAAGACAACCGCCGCCTGCCTGGTCTTGTGAGTCTCGTGGAGGCGAGAAGGCCTTGCTCCCTGTGAAGACCCAATTTGTACGCCGTCCTGGCTGAATTTGAGCCGGAAGTGGACGTCACTATGTCTTAAATTGAAAGCCACTAGAGAGCACAGATCTCCTTGTATTACAGGCGGAGCTGCCTGTGAAGCCAGGCACAGAGCCTCTGTGATGGTGAGGACCTCACGTGGACTGTAGGTTGTTTTCAGTTGGTCTTAACAGAGAAAGGAGAGGATGGTGTCATTTTAACTCACACAGGGAAGAAGAATTCACTATGTTAAATTGATACTTGACTAAGCAAGGAAACTTTACCCATGTGTCAGTTTTCCTTCATGTACAAACAGAAATAGCATTGTTCATTGTGTGACTATTCTCTGTGTAATTTAAAATTTAAAAATGGACGAAATCAGCTTCCGTTCTTAATTTGAAACAAAATGGCAAGGTCTACGGACTGTTTCCTATTTTGTCTGTCTGGAAAAGTTATCAAACCAGTTTCAGATTTAAGAATTATGAATTTTTGTCAGGAATAAAAAATGTTGGGACTGAGAGTTCGTTAAATTCTGAAATTACATGTCTAATTTTATAAATGTTGACAAATTCTACCTAGACATTTTTATTTTTAAAAAGGTAAGCTGGATGCAGTCCATGCTGTTCGGAACCTTCTGGAGGCCAGGAGTTCAAGACTGTTGCTTTGTGAATTAGTAACATTATTTGCCAAATGAAGATACTGAAGCCCCAAGACAAAACTTGAAAAAGAGATAGAAGACATCATCAGTGCTCTGGGAAAGCAGATGTCGAAAAACAGAAAACAGTGAATATACACTATAACCCACACACTCAGGCTTGTAGTCCCAGCGCTGTGGGAGGCCAAGGCGGGTGAATTGTCTGAGCTCAGAGGTTCCAGACCAGTATGAGCAGCAGTGAGCCAGAGTTAAGACCCTGTCTCTACTAACAACATCAAAAACAGCCAGATGTTGTGGTAGGCGTCTGTAATCCCAGCTACTGGGGAGGCAATGGGAAAAAAGCATAGCCAGAGGAAGAAGAAAATGAACAACAACAACAAAAAGAGTACGAAGAAGAATGAACAAGCAAGTTAAAATTAAAAAAAAAAAAAGAAAGTAATCCTTCTGATTAAGACTGTGCACTTGAAACACTGTAATTTCTATTTTTTAATTAAGTTTTATGGAAATGGCAGCCATTTTCCTTTTAACTCAGCCTAAAGGTTAGAGTTTGTGACTACAAACTTTCATTTTTTTTTTTTTTAATTTTTTTGTAGAGACAGAGTCTCACTTTATGGCCCTCTGTAGAGTGCCGTGGCCTCACACAGCTCACAGCAACCTCCAACTCCTGGGCTTAAGCGATTCTCTTGCCTCAGCCTCCCAAGTAGCTGGGACTACAGGTGCCCGCCACAACGCCCGGCTATTTTTTGGTTGCAGTTTGGCCGGGGCTGGGTTTGAACCCGCCACCCTCGGTATGTGGGGCCGGCGCCTTACCGACTGAGCCACAGGCACCGCCCGTGACTACAAACTTTCAATCTACAATGGATGTTTGCCAAAAGGCCCAGTGGATACAAACATCAAGTCATACCTCTGTACTATAATTAAGCATTGTTTCAAAGAGAATCAATTATTAGACACTCAATAAATAATTTTTGTTATATAAATAAAACAGATAAAGTGAAGACTTAAAAAAAGAACAGAGGTGTGCGTATATATGTATATACACATATATATGTGTGTGTATCTATATATACACAAAGATATATATAAAATGATCAAGTGGTCTTTATCCCATGTACTGAATAGAGTAAAACTGAAAGCATTTTCACTTACAACTGGAACCAGACAAGGATGTCCACTATTGCCACTAGTATTTAACATAGCCCAGGAAATCCTAGCTAATACAATCAGGGATGAGAATTGTATCAAGTGTATCAAAATGGGGACAGAGGAGGTTAAACTTTTGTTCTTTGTTGGTGAGATAATCTTATCTTTAGAAAACTTTAGGCACTCAACTACAAGTGTACTCAACTACACTTCCTAGAAGTGGTCAAGAAATACAGTAATCACTCGAGATGTAAAAGCAATGTCCAAAAATCAGTAGCTTTCATATACACAATAACAGTCAAGCTGTGAATCAAATGTAAGACATGATACTTTTCAAAGTAGCTTCAAAGAATATGAAATATACCTAAAAGATGTGACAGATCTCGACAGAGAGAACAAGAAAATACTAAGAAAAGAAATAGCAGAAGAGATGAATAAATGGGAGAACGTACCATTCTTATGGTTGGGAAGAATTAATCTTGTTAATGTCTATACTACCCAAAGTTATCTACTTATTTAATGCAATCCCCATGAAAACCCCAGTATCATAGTTTGAAGAACTTGAAAATACAATTCTTCATTTCATATGCAATCAGAAGAAACCCTGAATAGTGAACACAATTTTAAGAAATAAAAACAAATGTGAAGGTATCATTTTACCAGTCTTCAGGTTATACTACAAGTCTGTGATAATCAAAACAACATGGCATTGACACAAAAGTGGAGACATACATGCATGGAACAGAATAGAACACCTAAAGATGAAACCAGCCTCATAACATCATCTATGCTAGTGGTTCTCAACTGTCTTAATGTGCTCATTGTTACACATTGAACAAAGGGGTTACGACCCACAGGTTGAGAACAAAACAAATAAACAAAACAAAAGCATACACTGGGGAAAATAATCTCTACTTAATAAATGGTGTTAGAAAAACTGGTGTTAGAAAAACAGGTTAGCCACATGTAAAGACTGAAACAAAACCTTCATCTCTCACCGATTATAAAAATTGACGCATGATAGATAACAGATTTAAATGTAAGACATAAAATGATAGAAACTCTAGAAGAAAACATAGCAATACTCTGAATAATATCAGCCCGTAGAAATATTTTAAGAAGATGACCTCATTAGTAATTGTAACAACAACAAAATAAATAAATGGGACCTGATGAGCCAAAAATCTTCTGCACAGTTAAGGATACATTAAAGCAAATTGACAACTATGGAAAAAAGTATAGAGAATGCTCCAAGAATTAAAAGTGGACTGTCCATTTAATCCTGCATTCCCATTTCTGCATGTCTACCCCAAAGGAAAACAAATTATTTTACCATAAAAATATTTGCATTAGAATGATCATTGAATCTCAACTCACAATCGCCAAGATGTGGAATTAACCCAAGTGCCCATCAAATCATGAATGGATTAATAAAATGTGACATATGGGGTGGCGCCTGTGGCTCAAAGAGGTAGGGCGCCAGCCCCATATGCTAGAGGTGGAGGGTTCAAACCCAGCACCATACAAAACTGCCAAAAAAAAAAAAAAAGAATTATAAAATGTGACATATGTATACTATGGATTACTATTCAACCATAAAGAAATATGGAGAATTTACATCTTTTGTATTTATCTGAATAGATTTAGAGGATATCCTCCTAAGTAAATTATCACCAGAATGGAAAAACAAGCATCTAATGTACTTAATACTGATTTGAAATTACTAGATGAACAACTACATGCAAACATAAGAGAAAAACACAAATTCAAGAGAGGAAGAGGAGAAAAGAGGATGGTGGAAAAGAATAGGAAGAAGGCTGGCTAAGTTCTCACCTAATGGGCAATCTAGAGGGTATATGGAATACCTCCCAGGTAAAGGGCTCAACTACAACTCAAACTTTACCTAACAAAGCAAACAATGTAATCTAATTGTGTATGCTTATATTAATTTAATTTTTTAAAAAAAAGCCAAAGAGGCATTACTCTTCCTGATATAAATCAACTATGAAAATGGAAACAGGCTCGGTGCCTGTGGCTCAAGCGGCTAAGGCACCAGCCACATATACCTGAGCTGGCGGGTTAGAATCCAGCTTGGGCCCGCCATATTACAATGATGACTGCAACCAAAAAATAGCCGGGCATTGTGGTGGGCACCTGTAGTCCCAGCTATTTGGGAGGTGGAAGCAGAAATTTCAGCCCAGGATTTAAAGGTTGCTGTGAGCTATGATGCCATTGCACTCTACCCAGGGTGACAGCTTGAGCCTCTGTCTCAAAAAAAGAAAAAGCAAAGAAATGCATTCCTCTACAACAGAAAAAAAGATTTAAAAAATACAATGAAACAGAAGAGAGCTCAGAAATGAACCGTTATGTATACATTACATCCCCCCAAATACCCATGAACACAAATGGAAAAAGTAGAAATGATAATAAAAAATCATTTCAATAAATGTTTATGAATGTTATATATCTATGTGAGAGAAAAATGAAATTAGACCCGCTTTTGCACTACATACAAAATATATCTTAAATGTACTAAATACTAAAACATAAGAAATACAAGTGTCAAACTTTTAGAAGAAAATGTAAGGGAAAGATCACGATATTGGCCCTGGGACTTTTTTTTTTTGGAAGTGACAACAAATGCATAAGCAAAAATATAAAGAAGAAGGTGGCGCCTGTGGCTCAGGCAGTAGGGCGCCAGGATGTGGCGGGTTCAAACCCAGCCCCGGCCAAAAACCACAAAAAATAAATAAATAAATAAAATAAAGAAGAGAAAACTGAGATTACATCAAACTTTGAAATTTCTGTACATCACCAAGAACATTGAGTGGAGTAAAAATTCTTCCTAAAAATGGGTAAAAACAGATGTAATATACGTATTTAATAAGAGTTAATGTTCAGATAAAATAAACCATGACCAAAATTTTGGAACAAAAAGTTAATAACTTCCTTAAAAAATGGACAATGAATTGATCTGGCATTTCTGCCAAGAAGACATACAAATGCAAGAAGCATATGAAAAGATCTTCAAAAATTACTAATCTTTAGAGAAAGTCAAATCAAATCAATATGAATTATCATTTCACACCCCTTGGAATGACAATTATGAAATTGTAAAGTACTGTAATAATGTAGAGAAACTGAAACCCATGCATACTTTTAGGAAAAAAAAAAAGGTACACACTATAAAAAAAAAGTATGGATGATTCTAGAAATTAAAAATGGAATTGGTATATCACCCAATAATTTCACTTCTGAATATTTATCCAAAGCATGCAACGCAAGACCTGGAAAAGATATTTGTACACTTAACGTTCATTGTAGCATTATTCAAAAAAGTTAAAAAGTAGTAGAAGCAACCCACATGTCCTGAAACTTGTAAAAAACATTATTGTGGCATATTACTCATTATTTAAAATGGAAATCCTGTTCCCTGTTATCTTAAAAATAAACCTTGAAACATGTTATGTTAATTGACATAAGGTAGTAAGAAAGCAAAGGAGAGTATATGATTCCAAATATATGAGATATCTTAAGTAGTCAAATTCATAGAAACAGAAAGTAGAATGGTGTTTGTCAAGGACTTGAGAGAGGGTCAAATTAGCTGTTGTTTATTTAACAGATACTGAGTTTGAGTTTTGCAAGACGTAAAAATTCTAGAAGTATTTTCTACAGAAAGTGAATATACTTAACAGTGGTAAACTGTACAATTAAAACATTTACAATGTCAAATTTTATGTTTCTACCATAAAGATTTGTTAAATGAGAACTAAAAGGGAAACAGAGCTATAAAACTTTCTAAAAATTACCTTTAAATTACAAGTGTTAGTCTTACACAAACATAATACAGATGAATCAATAAAAACAAGATGAATATATTAAGACTGCATAACAGAAGTCCTGACTTATTTCTATGATTTACTCACCTGGAAAGACTAAAACAACCATTTGAAAAAGCCAAAAAAACAAATTTTTGAGGTAAGCCATGAACCAAGTCTGCTGGGGTTCTGACCCAGGGGCAGGGTTTGTTAAGACCTGTGGATCTGGGGGCAAAAGACTGAAGAAATATAAAGATAGAAACAATGAGAAAGAAAGAAACAAGACAGACAGAACAGAATTTTCTTTTCTTTTCTTTTCTTTTTATTTGAGTTGTCACTCTGTCACTCTCAGGGCCATGGCATCACAGCTCACATCAACTTCAAACTCTTGGGCTTAAGAGATTCTCTTGTCTCAGCCTCCCAAGTAGCTGAGTACAGACACCCACCACAACGCCCAGCTATTTTTTGGTTGTAGTTGTCATTGTTGTTTGGCAGGCTCAGCCTGGATTTGAACCCACAGCTCCAGTGTATGTTGCTGGAACCTTAGCTGCTCAGCTACAGGCACCAAGCCCAGAATTGAATTTTCAAAGGTGGGAACCCATGGGACGACCGCCTACATGTGGGGTTCTGACAGGTGGCCCTGAGTGTCAGTTCCACTCAGTTTTTATTGAAGGCTATTTGCTCATTAGCCCAAAGGACAAGCTGAGAAGGGATCAAAGTTGCCAGCAGTTTCTCTAAGTGAGCATATTGTTTCTGTAATCCTTAACTTTAAGGATTTGAGCAGCCTTGAGAAATCCAAAACCTGAGCCTTGTGTGGGGGCAGCCTTCTCTCTGAGGTCACACACATTGATTCTCCCACTATTTCACTGTGGAGTGAGACATCACTGGCGTCAATCTCCTCTGAATAATCAGTAGAAGAGGGATTTTCCTCTCATCACCACCACAGAGGGTCTTCCTCTGTAATAAAAAATATAAGCCCTCCTACCCATATTTCAGGGCTCAAGCTATTCCCTTCCTCTCTGCCCCAACCAAATACAAATCTCCACAATGGGTATTTGCTTTAACTGTTTACTGGGCAGGAAATGGCCTAGTTAATGTATCTTGTCAGCCCTTGCCACAGCTTCTTCTATAGCCATTATTCTTCAGAGTGTTTACAGAACCAACAGGGGTGTTAGGAAGCTATATCCCCAATAGGCCAGAGTTCTAGGAAAAGTAGGAAACTTGCTCAGATAAGAAATTTAGCAGAAGCTGGTTTAAAGGCAAACTAGCTGATTTTCCTTTGTTCCAACTCACTCAGATTACTTTTTAATTTTTCCCATTTTCTGTGGGTGTTTCCCTTGTCAAGAATGGGGTCTTCAGTCCCCACAAAAATACACAGAGACACACAGACTAACATTGACAATTTTACTGGTGATAAATGTATGGCTGATTTATGTTTCAATCAAACCCTACATGTAGTTAAATTATATACAAAGTCTCAAATTCTTATTCAAAATAATGATACCAAGATAAACATAAAATAAAAACAATAAACTGATTCAAGGAATCTGTTCATAAAAAGGAATACAAAAATATGAAGTTTCAAGACTAGATGACTTATTTCTCAATGTGCACACATGGAGAGCAACCATTTTGAATAAATGGTACATGGCGTATTCCACAAGTTTTATAGAAAATGCATTATAATCATGAAACAAAGACTAATTAGAAAATTTTAGCATGTATTTTATATCACTAAATATTATGTTATTAACACAAAGATGCTATTAGTACCCAAAATAAAAAGGCCATACTCCAGCATTTAGAGGAATAAAATTCCATTTGAAAATAAAGATAAAAATACAATTTTTCTACTAGGCAGTGAGAGTAACTGATATATGAAATAAATATGTAGAAGCATTGGGTAAGAGAAATGAACACAACCTTCTCCCAAAAAGACAAGAGGAATGGCCAAGAAACATGAAAAAATGCTCATTGTTCCAAATCAAAACTGTTGAGATATCACCTAACCCAGTGAGAACAGCCCATGTCACAAAATTCTAATGCTTCAGAAATTGGCAATAGTGCAGAGAGGAAAAAAAGTTTTACACTGTTGGTGGAATTTCAAACTAATACAGCATTTTTGGAAAGATGTATAGAGAATGCTCAAAGAGCTAAAAGTAAACTTTCCATTTGGTCCCACAATCCCATAACTAGGTATCTACCAAGAAGTAAAGAAAAACACATTTTACCACAAGGGCATTCGAATGGTTTCTAGCAGCTCAGTACACAATCACAAAGATGTGTGGAAACACCCCAAGCGCCCATCAACCCATGAATGCGTTCATAAACTGTGGTATATGTACACCATGAAATACTATTCAGCCATAAAAAGTCGGAGACTTTACATCTTTTATATTTACCTGAATGGAGCTGAAGAACATTCTCCATAGTAAAGTATCTCAAGAATGAAAAAAGAACATCTCATGTATTCTATAACAATTGGAAACTAGCAGATGAACAAAGTACAGGTTTACACAATACGAAAACCACAATTTACTTCAAGAAGAGGGAAGGGGGAAGGTTAAGGGGTAGAGTAAGTCCCCACCTAATAGATACAATGTAGAAGTATATCTCCTGGCTGAAGAAATCAAATACAATTTTGACTTTTCCTAACTGCAAAAAGGTAGTGCAATTATATGTACTCTTCTATTGAACTGACATAAAAAAGGAAGCTTGGCGCCTGTAGCTCAAGCTGCTAAGGTGCCAGCCACATACACCAGTGCTCACGGGTTTGAATCTAGCCCGGGCTTACAAACAACAATGACACCTACAACCAAACTATAGTCGGACATTGTGGTGGGTGCCTGTAGTCCCAGCTACTCAGGAGGCTGAGACAAGAGACTCGCTTAACCCCAGGAGTTGGAGGTTGTTGTGAGCTGTGATGCCATGGCACTCTATCCAGGGCCACAGCTTCTGGCTCTGTCTCAAAAAAAAAAAAAAGGAAAGAAAGAAAAAAGATAAGATGAAATAAATATTTGGGAATAAATTATATTATCAATTAAATATAAATGAAGGAAAGTAGATGAAAATTCTACTGATTCTTCTCTTCCCTGAAGTAAATGTAAATATTTACATTAAATAAAATTTATATTTTATTAAATAAGATGTTTCTATTATCTAATTCACCTCATAAAATGTGAAAATCATAGTATATTATTCTTAACCTTTGAAAACAATTATAGAAAATTTTAAAAAGAAACAAATCAGAAATTAAAAACAGTGAAAGGAAATTTGCCAAGTTAGTGTATTGGGAGGATTCACTCATATTTCCACACAACAAAAATAATTTGGCATCCATCCATGAAACAAATACATTTGTATAAATTTTGGGTGTTAAATATAAGATTTTTAAATCCTAGTGGAACTCCTGACCTAAGAGGGCCAGGTTG
This sequence comes from Nycticebus coucang, assembly GCF_027406575.1. NCBI lineage: Eukaryota > Metazoa > Chordata > Mammalia > Primates > Lorisidae > Nycticebus > Nycticebus coucang. The sequence continues at coordinate 28,598,953 of NC_069805.1, read as the reverse complement.
AGAAAGCAGGGTCTCATCCAGGTGGCAAAGTTAAGGACCCATTGTCCTGATTACAGATTAAAAAAAGTCTCATCTAATTTGGTTCTACTAAGTCTCCAACTCTTTTCAGCCAAAATCTAGGAGTGGTCTTGCTCATTCAGAGATGTGGGGGGAGACACACCTATCTGCACTCATGGAGGCAGATTGAACATTTATGATGGTAAATTTATGTTTTCACCACAAATAATATTTAAATCACTAGAAGAGGCACGGCACCTGTAGCACAGTGGTTAAGGCGCCAGCCACATACACTGAAGGTGGTGGGTTCAAACCCAGCCTGGGCAAGCTAAACAACTGTAACCAAAATAAGCCAGGTGTTGTAGTGGGTGCCTGTAGTCCCAGGTACTTGGAAGGCTAAGTCAAGAGAATCGCTTAAGCCCAAGAACTGGAGGTTGCTGTGAGCTGTGATGCCACAGCACTCCAATGAGGGCAAAATAGTAAGACTCCATGCAAAAAAAAAAAAAAAATCACTAGAAGAGATACAGAGGTATAAATCTTTCTAAAAATTATCTGCAAATGACAAGTATTATTTCCACACCATGATAACACTGATCCATGCCTAAACACAAGGTGAAATTAAGAATTGTTCTTGCTATGTTCCTGAAACCACTCCTGTGATTCAGTTGCAGCTCTTTTAGCTACAGTCCACTTACTGTGCATAGATCCACACAGTGACCTGGAGGGAAACTTCTCAGCACTCAATTGGAACCAGGCCTATCCACACCTCTGGTATCAGACCCATCATGTGCAGACCCAACCTCAAAAGCCTACCCTAGTACCTACCCTATAGATCAAAATTCTGAAGGCAGTCCACTTTTCCTAGAAACCAGACAAGATTTAAAACCACACAAGCCTTTCATGACAGGTGAAAGGCAGACTCCTCTGCAGAGCAAGGGGCATACTTGTGACCTTACTACAACCATTATTCACTGAAAACCCAAAGCAGATTCCTTTATACCAAATACCTAACAAGAAAATATCTTTCCATGAAAAAGAAAAAAAAAAAACAATGTATGAAACCTGGAAGAAGTCTTTGAGCCTTTAAATGCACAGAGACTAATGATGATTATAGTCTTTCTACTCTTAATCCTTCTATTCTAACCCATACTATAAGTCCTAAGCTTTACAATTAGGCAAGAACATGATGAAAACATGCAAATTCAAAAGTAAAATTTTCACTGTTTTCTCGGCAGAGCAAGAGTGAGACTCTGTTTCTACCAAAAATATAAAAAATAAGTTGGACATTGTAACTGGTATGTGTAGTCCCAGCTATTCTGGAGGCTGAGGCAGGAGGATCACTTGTACCCAGATGTTTGAAGTTACTGTGTGCTAGGTCAAGACTATGGCACTCTAGCCTGGGCAACACAGTGAGAGGCAAGAGAATCACCTAAGCCCAGAAGTTACAGGTTGCTATGAGCTGTGATGCCACAGTACTCTACTGAGGGTGAAAATAAATAATTTAATTAATAATAAGGAAGAAAACAATCTCAATAGCATCAAAATAACAAATTTTGAAGCAATAAATTTAATCAAGGAGGTAAGAGAACTTTATACCGAAAACTAAAAGATATTAAGGAAAGGAATTGAAGAAGACATGAATAATTTAAAATATGTCTCATGTTTATGGATTGAAAGTATAAATATTGTTAAAGTTCCATATTGTCCCAAACAGTCTACAGAATCAATGCTCTCCCTATAAAAATGTCAGGGGCATTTTTCACAGTATTCAAAAAAATGTCTAGCGGAGATGCCATCTTTCAGTAATTCATCAAAATGACAAACACAAAGGGAAAGAGGAGAGGCACCCGATAAATGTTCTCTAGGCCTTTTAGAAAACATGGAGTTGTTCCTTTGGCCACATATATGCGAATCTACAAGAAAGGTAATATTGTAGACATCAAGGGAATGGGCACTGTTCAAAAAGGCATGCCACACAAATATTACCATGGCAAAACTGGAAGAGCCTACAATGTTACCCAGCATGCTGTTGGCATTGTTGCAAACAAACAAGTTAAGGGCAAAATCCTTGTCAAGAGCATTAATGTTCATATTGAGCATATTAAGCACTCTAAGAGCCGAGATAGCTTCCTAACATGTGTGAAGGAAAATGATCAGAAAAAGAAGGAAGTCAAAGAGAAAGGTACCTGGGTTCAACTGAAGCGCCAGCCTGTGCTACCCAGAGAAGCCCACTTTGTGAGAACTAACAGAAAGGAACCTGAGCTACTGGAACCCATTCCCTATGAATTCATGGCATGATAAGCATATAACATAGCACACAGGAGTACCAGTGGACCCATGTTTTTAAGTGCAAGAACCTATTTATTCCCCATGAGCTCATGACATAATAGGTATACAGCATAGCACACAGGATGGCCAATAGACCTCATGTAACAGTGATACAAGGTGCTGGAACCTATTTCCCATGAATTCAAAAGTCAATCAACACTGTCACATTCAATGGCAATGTGCCTTCCTCAGCTACTGGAACCTCTTCCCTATGAATTCACGACATGGTAGATAAAAATAATAGCATAAAAATGTTTCTTGTTCATTCACTACAAGTGTGATTTTTTTTTCCCCAAAGAGGTATGAAAGCAAATTTTAATGTGTCCTGAAAAAAAAAAAAAGTCTAATATGTGTATGGAACCTTTGAGGATCCAAAGCAATCTTAAGGAAGAAGAAAGCCTCTTTCTAATTTCAAACTATATTTCAAGATTCAGTAATAAGAACAACATGGTATGTACATAAACAACAGAGTACATACATAAACAGCACAAGAAACAATGGGACAGAATAGAGACCCCAGGAATAAACTGATGCACATAACGTCAGCTAATGTATAATGGGACCACCAAGAATACATGATGAAGAAACTATGGTCTCTTCAATGCTTGGTGCTGGGAAAACTGAATAGTCACAAGGAAAAGAATGAGGTTAGACCATTTTTTTATGCCATTCCCCAAAATTACAGGTACATAAAGAGGTGTTCAACTTTAACAATCATCAGGCAAATGCAAATCAAAACCATGGTGAGATGTCACCTCATAACTACTAGGTTAACTATTATCAAAAAGGAAAGAGATAACAAGTGTCGACATGAAACCTTAAAATTTTTTTAAAGTAAACGTGTAGAAAAACTTCCTTGACATAAGTCTTACAATGATTTTTTTTTGATATGACACAATAAGAAGTGGAACAAAAGAAAAATATCAGCAAGTCAGACAGCATCAAACCAAAAACTTCTGCACAAAATAAGAAAATCTACTGGAGAAGAGAAAATATTTCAAATTACGTATCTGATAAGATGCTAATATCTAAAACTATATAAGGAATTCATAAAATTCAAAGGCAAAAACATCAATCATCATCATACAACTGAAAAATAGGCAAGAAATATAAAAGATTGTTTTAAAGGAAAACACAAGTAGACAACAGGTACATGAAGAAGTTCTTAACATTATCAATAATCAGGCAAAAGTAAATCAAAACCATGATGAAATATCCCTTCATATCTACTATGATGGCTAAGATCAAAAAGAAAAGAGATAATAAGTATTGGCAGGAGCGTGGAGAATAGCAGACCCTATAAAATGTTGCTGTTCATAAATTGCTAGAGTCATCATGCAGATCTGTTTAAAAAGTTAAAAATATATAACTACCATATTAGCCCAGAAATCTCACTTATTGATAGTTAAATGAAATAAAAATAAGTATCTCAAAAAAAAATATCTGCACCCCATGTTTATTCCAGCATTATGCACTATACCCAAGAAAATGAAATCTACTAAAATGGCTGTTCCAAATGAACAAATAAAAAACTACGAGTGCAAACTCACCATAGACTATTGTTCAGCCATAAAAATGATGAATTACCTTTGATATGAGGACAATTAATGACAATTAAGGACACAGTGGGAGTGGGGAAAGTAGAGAGCAGAGAGAGCAAGAAGAAGGGAGGGGTGGGGAAAGAAGAGCAGAGAGAGGGGAGGAGGGAGGAGGGTGGGGCCTTGGTGTGTGCCACACCTTTTGGGGGCAAGACAGGATTGCAAGAGGGACTTTGCCTAACAAATGCAACCAGTGTAACCTGGTTTCTTGTACCCTCAATGAATCTCCAACAATAAAAAAAAAAGAAAGAAATGAAAAAAAAATAATGAATATCTTGCAATGTCAACAACAGAGATGGATCTGGTGCACATTATGCTAAGTAACATGTGGCCGGCACAGAAAAAGAAATACTGCTTTAGGTAGCATTAAAAAGTTGAGCTCATAGAAGCAAAGACTACAACAGCAGTTGCCAGGGCTGGGAGGCAGAAAAAATGTGGTCACGATGACCAAGGAGAGCAACTTTTACTTGTAAGATGAATAAATCTTGGAAAACTGATGTATACCACCATGTTTACAGTTAATAATATAGTAAGACAAAAAAAATAATAATATATTTTGTAGGCTTAAAATTTTCTAAGACAGTAGATCTTAAGTGTTCTCACTATAAATAGTTTATAGTAAAATGATGGATGCATTTACTACCTTCAGTGTATTATTTCACAATGTACATACATATCAAATTATTACATTATAAGTAATAAATGAAGTCATGTTATTTGTGAAAAAATTTTTGTTATACGCATGCACACACATTTATATATACAGACATACAAATGACACATTTCTGATACTTTACTGCACAGAGGAAAATTATGAAATAAAAGTTATCAAAATATTAGGTATCAATTGGAGATATAAAATATGGTCGACAATTCTAAGCTTCTCAATGACATAATATTTTTAAGAATTATATAAGGACAGCAGATAACATAAACTATATTACAGTTGAGAAATTTGGGCATAGAAAAATTCTAAGATTATTTTAGATCAGATAATAATCTTAAGATAACAATCTTAGATAATAATCTTTATTTAATATTATTCTTAGAAAATTCTAAGATTATTTTATACTAAAAAATATTTAGCAGTAAAATAACATTAGATGTTTTTGACACAGAGTTCCATTCTGTCACCCCAGGTAGAGTACTATGGCATTATCATAGCTTGCAGGAACCTCAAATTCTTGGCTCAAGTGATTCAGCTGCCTAAAACCTCCCAAGTATTGAAACTATATGCACATTAAATTTTATAGTATTTTTTAAAAATAATGTTTTTATAAAATTAGTGAGTCTGAATTTCTGTAAAATCACCTCTGAATCATTCTGAGAATTAAAAATCATAAAGAAGAAAACAAAAAACCTGGATTTATGAAACAACTCTCAATATTTCTTCCATTCCCTTCACACATGTCAGACATGAAGGAAAAAAAAAAGACTTTAGAAATTGAGCTGGGCATGGCAGCTCAGTCTGTAATCCCAGAAATTTGTAGGTCAGGGCAGGAGGATCAGTTGAGATGAGGATTTTGAAATCAGCCTCAGAATGTAATGAGAACTCACCCCAAAAATGATAATAATAATGGCAATTACTATTATTATTAGCTGGGCACTGCCAGGCATGCATATAGTTATCATTATGAAGGAGGCTGAGGTGAGAGGATCACTTGAACACAGGAGTTTGAGATTGCAGTGAGCTATGATTAATCAGCCTTTAGACTCCAGCTGGGGAAACAAAGCAAGACCATGTCTCAAAAAATATATATATATATTTTATATCTATATATGGTTTAACATACAGCTCTTCAAAAATATGTGCAGATATTCCCATATTCTCCAAATCAATGAAAATGCTGTCAGATCATTTAGTCCCTTCTAACCCAGGAAAATACGTTTGGTTCTCAAATAAGTTCTAAGGAAGATCACTGCAGGGGGTAGTAGAGTTCTTAGAGAATTTAAGAGCATGGAACAGAAGATGCTCCTCTGTGAGAGAAAAAGACATACTCAGCCCTCTCTAAATAATTTCTAATGAATCATGTAAACATAAAGGAGGTAAATAAAGTCTCCATTTTTTTTTACTGCTGCGTAATATTCCATGGTATACATATACCACAACTTATTAATCCATTCATGGGTCAATGGGTACATGGATGGAGCTGGAAAATATTCTTCTTAGTAAAGTATCTCAAGAATGGGGAAAAAAGTATGCAATGTACTTAGTACTACTGTGAAACCAATTTATAATAACTCACACTTGCATATGAAAAATGAAACACAACTTTAGGCTCTGATGAAGGAGGGAAGGGGAGGGAGAGGGATAAGGAGGGGGTGTGAGGGATAGTAGGGGATAGTAGGGGGACCACAACTATGGGGCACATTGCAAATACGAGTTGGTTCTATCATGTGTAGAACACAAATGTCCTAATGCTATAACTGAGTAAATGAGATGAAAGCTATGCTGATTAGTATGATGTAAGCACTCTAATTTGTACAAATAATCAACACACTGAAATGGGCATAAATGTATTTATGATCTATGTACAAAAGACTTAATAAAAAAATTTCTAATGAATCAGAGCTTCTCAAACCACTTTTTAAAGTCTGGCTTTCTTTTCGACCTTTGCCCCTCTCAGCTGTGCTATCTGCCTCATTCCCTCTCACCTACCTGGGTGTATATAGCTGTTGCCTCCTCTCTCTTCACATTCCACGGCTCTTTATTTTGTTCCGGACATGTGATCAGGTCTGGCTTAGAGGCAGGAAGTCCTGTTTTATTAGAAAGAATTTCTATGAATTTTGCTGTGGATTATTCAATTACCAATCTAGTACTGTCCTGAGTAAAGAAGAGAGAAGACTATAGAAAGTTCTGCAAAATTGTTTCCCAAAATATTATTTGCTGATAGGCCCTTTAGAATAACAAAATAGTTTAAATTGACAGCTCCTGAGCACCTCTTTCCACTGCCACTGAATCAATAATTAGTGATGGAAACCGGATTCTAAGGTGCAGACCATTTCTCGACGTTCTACAGTTACCACTAGAGTGAAGGATACAGAATCAGCTCCAGAAAGGGGAAGGTTTATTTCAAGACAAGAATCTAATTCTTTTTCTGTTTTATGTGAACAAACCTCCAAATTTTCTCAAAAGCATGGATATAAAACATTTTCATGTGAAGCAGAAATTCTCAAGAAGCAATCTACAGAAAAAGAAAGTGATGCCCCTAGTGCAAAATAGGAATTGTGTATTGAAGTTATCCTCAATCCAGGGAGACTAGGTTTCTGTAGTTCTCTATCACCACATCCCTGTACAGATTCTGCTGAGCAGTGTCCCCGCAGGCCCACTCCTCCGGAGAGAATTCTATAGACACATCTCTGAATGTCAATAGCTCCTGAAAAGGACACATATTTACCAACTGGTCATAAAAAGAGTTCTTAATTTCAGAGGGAATATGAAAGTTATAAAAACTGGTTCTGAAATGTGAGTGACTAGGATTATCCATAAGATTAAAAAAAAAAAAAGTAATGTTTATTCAAGAAAATAGTCATCACTTGAGCCCAAGAGTGAGGTTGCTGTGAGCTGTGAAACCAGGGCACTCTACTGAGGGTGGAAAAAAAAAAAAGAAAAAAATTAATGTTTTACAAAGTAAAAAAAATAAAGTCTTGAAAGTATTTTCTAATTCTGAGGAATAAGGACGGCACGAAATTCATTAAACTAGCATATAGGTAATATCTTTCTGGATAACAAAATGAAGAGTATCCAGACATATAAATTTTGAATACTATATTTATAGCATATAGAACAAGATGTGAGTATTTCTTATATAGATAAAAGTGATCAATTAAAAGTATCCCCCCAAATTTAATGTGTACAATAATGAATTGGAGATCTTTTTAAAATGCAGGTTCTGACCTCAGCAGAGGTCACCTTTTTGCATTTCAAAAAACTTCACCCTTCTGGCCCAAAGAGAATATTATGTTAAGGATCCAGGAAGTGGCAGACTTTGGTTTTATCTGACCAGTGAATAAAAAAGATAGAACTCATTTTTCAAAGCAATCTGCAAGCAAAGAAGCAATAAGAAGTGAAGCTTCTAGATTAAATGTGATAGTTTGAGAACATCAGTCAGCAAATCTCCCCCAAGACATTGTTAATGATAAAGAGAAAAAATAATTAACTTTATAGTGAAGTAATTATAGAGCAACTTAACCAAGTGAATGAAATTAACATCTACTGTCATGGGCCAATTTGTATTAGGTACCATTAAACACAGGAGAATACAACATCACTGCTGTGATAGTAGTAATCAAAAACAGCAATAATAAAAAATACTATTTTTGACTCGGCGCCTGTAGCTCAGCGGCTAAGGCTCCAGCCACATACACCAAGAGCTCACAGGTTTGAATCCATCCCAGGCCTGCCAAACAACAATGACAACCACAAGCAAAAAAATAGCCAGGTGTCGTGGTGGGCACCTGTAGTCCCAGCTACTTGGGAGGCTGAGGCAAGAGAATCACTTAAGCCCAGGAGTTTGAGGTTGCTGTGAGCTGTGACACCACAGCACCCTACCCAGGGTGACAGCTTGAGACTGTCTCAAAAAAAAAAAAAAAAGAAAGAAAAATACTAGTTTAATGCAAAGTTCATGCTACAGAAAGCTCCCATTTTCTCTAATCTCTAAAAGTTTATTTAAATGGTTTGTCTTTAGTATCCTAAAGAGAAAGTGTATTCTTATGTTTCCCCTTTTCAGAACTCTCTGAGTTACCTTGGGCAATTAATGCCATTCACTGTCTGCAGTTTCTTAATCCTGTTCTGAGTAGATTCTAATGGAGCATCCAGATGGAACCTAAACAGAACATGTTCCCCTTATTCACTCATACACCAGGATCAGACCCAATCCCCAGTAGGAGTCCTGCACATCCACACTTCTCACTATCCCATGTGGTCCTGTAAACAAAGATTCACATATATTTTGTCCTGTAAGCAAAGATATTGAAATATTGAACCTCTTCAATATTACAGGTTGTACATTTACTGGGAAACTTGCCCATGGCATGTGTGGAACTGGGACGTAGAGAATGCTCTTTAACATGGAGGAGAAGGATTTTACAGGGCAAGTCGTGAAAAGAAACTCATTAGCAGAAACATCAGAAGTAAAGAAGAAAGGATTTGCAAATTCTAACCTTGTAAGTTCCACATGAAATTCCAGGAGCAATAGTAAACACAGTCCCTCACCTTTGATATATGTATCTGAGAACCAGCCGTGTCTTCTCCTTTTCCTAGTCTGCGATTTCTTTTCAGGTGAGATTGTCTAGACAAATTAGAATTATATTTAGAGAACAACCCTGAAAGGAGTCAGCATACTCTTTTTACTTGCTTTTATAACATTCACAGGCATGAGGGCCTTCAAGAGCAGAAAAAACTACACTCCCTTCTAATTTTTAATAGAAAGCATCAGGTATGATGAACTCCTCATGGAGACCAAAATGTGAGTTTCTTCTTTCCTACCCTCGGGTGCTCTCCCTTCCCACACACACCAGCACTTTCTGCTACAGCAACGGGCACATGGACCATACTGACAGGCTCCCATCACAACAAAGCAGAGCAGGTCCTGGTACCTCTCTCTGGAACAAAGGCTGAATTCAACTCTCATTAATGTACCTCAGAGCACTTGTGCTTGACCTTGGCCCCACTTAGTAACACGTGGGGCAGATAATTAATGTCACATGGATGCTTCCACCAGCCTAATAGAAACTGTGGAGAGAGCACAGGTGATGGTGTTTTTACAAATTGGACATGTGATTCTAATTGGAAGCCTGGGCCGAGAGCCACTTAGCTAACACTCATCTCTAAAGTTTCAATGAGCATAGAAAACATGTGGTATTTTGGGCTCTACTCAGGAAATTTATCTGTAGGTGTGGGAGAGGTTTATGAATTGGACTCTTTAACAATTCCCATGTCAATGCTTATGTTACCCCCAGACTCATTATCAACAGCTCTCAGCTGAAGACAGCAGCCACAGCACACAGAGTCCCTTATGTCAACATTTATCACAACACACATATTTATGTTCCACAGAAAAGACCATCAGTCACCATTCTGTAACGCGACATTCTCTGCTGGCACTTTAAGGTTTACTGTGGCTAGAGAAGGCAGCAGTATCTGAGTACATCTGCATTTGGAAAACCTCATGTACCCGCGCATTAATGCAATGTTTACTGAGCAGGTGCTAAGTGCTCACAGCATGGTATGGTGCACTGTGCTGGGAACTTCACATTGTGTGAATTACTCCTTATAATGCCCTAAGGTTGGTACAAGGTGTCCAATAATTCCCAGCAAAGTTGAAATGTGGTGCCCAGCCTTTCTATTTTTTATATCACACAGCTATAATAGGTCACTGGGCAAAATCTCTAACATTCTGGGCCCCCACTCCAAAAGGTCCTTTATGTTTACAAAGTCTATGATGATCTCTAACACTACAGGATAGGTCTTCCCTGGGGGTGACCTCACCTCAAAGTCCGGCCTTATCTTCTGAATTCCAGGTGGAGGCCAGGTCATGTGTGCAGATTCTAGATGAGATCCAGCTTGCTCTGTATTCCTGGGTTCTACAGTGAGGGAAGAAAACAAGATTTTCCTATGGAGCCTGCGCTAATGCATTTTGAGGAGCCTCAGGCCTTGGATTCAGACTCACAGCTGCAGATTTAGGTCACTAGAAAGACATGAATTTGATAGCACCCACTGTATATTCCTTTGCATTTGGGCAAGAGGAGGAGGCAGAAGAGGAGTTTCTCAGATCAACTCCGTGCACATTCTCTCATCCCAGTTGGTGTCACAAACCCCAAATGTCAGAATCATCTTCAAGTCTGAAGATTCCAGGTGCATTGTGAGAAAGACTGGAACTGCTGATTGCCCCCTTATGAGAGTGTTTCTTTTCCTTTTGGTATTTTTTTTTTTTTTTGCCCATGGCCGGATTTGAACCCGCTACCTCCGGTATATGGGGCCAGCACCTTATTCCTTTGAGCCACAGGCACCACCCTTTTTTATTTATTTTTATTTTTTGTAAGACAGTCTCACTATGTTGCCCTCAGTAGAGGGCCATGGCAACACAGCTCACAGCAACTTCAGAGACTCTCTGGCTTAAGCAATTCTCTTGCCTCGGCCTCCCAAGTAGCTGGAACTACAGGCACCCAGCCCAATGCCCAGCTATTTTTTTGTTGCAGTCGTCATTGTTTAGCTGGCCCAGGCCGGGCTCGAACCCACCAGCCTTGGTGCATATGGCTGGCACCATAACCAGTGTCCTATAGGCGCTGAGCCCATGAAAGTGTTTCTATAGGAATATGATCTACAATTTTCTGCAGAGGACAGCAGACCTCAAACTAGCAGAGAGGCCTTCCTGTGTACTCATGTTGGGACAGGCAATTTCTGTGCTACAAAACTGTGGACAAAGACCTCTAGTAAGAAGCCTGGTGGGCACCTTTTAATTTTTTTTAATTTTGAATAGGTTTTAGGAAATATGATTAAAATAAATATTTTCCCAACACAGAAACTCTAACCAGGATGTAAAAGCAGAAAAAAAGGCTTCTACCACTCAATTAAACAAGAATGTGATGTGACTCATAAATAATCTACTGAGAGATTTCAGATATACAAAAAGTCACTTGTTTATAAAACTAGGAAAATCCAGTGTGTTAAAAAGGTTCTCAGGTGGTGCCTGTTGGGGGTTTGAACCCAGCCCCAGCAAAACTGCCAAAAAAAAGTAAATAAATAGCCAGGCATTATGAGGGGCGCCTGTAGTCCCAACTACTCAAGAGGCTGAGGCAAGAGAATGGCTTAAGCCCAGGAGTTGGAGGCTGTTGTGAGCTGTTATGCCACAGCACTCCACCCAGGGCTACAAACTGAGACTCTTTCTCAAAAAAAAAAAAAAAACCCTCAAAATGAATAATAATTGCCTTTCAAATAAGATTTGAGAGCAGTATTTATCATACAGAGTACACCCTAAAAATCAGTGATTAACTCCAGAGATGGGATCTCATTTTTTGTTCAGGCTAGTCTCAAACTCATGAGCTCAAGCAATCCACTCACCTCTGCCTCCCAGACTGCTAATATTACAGGCGTGAGCCACCACACCCAGCCTGTTTTGTGACATTTTTTAAAAACTATTTTGTAAATACAGATACAACATAGAGGTATAATTTCACATTTTCCTTATGTTTTGTGACTGTAGGGGCACTTTTTGTAACACTGTGTACTACCATGGCTCAAGTATAGATATTGAAAAAAGGCAGATGGACCATTGTGGCTTAATTATTTGGGACACCAGGCACTTTGCTGTACAATTGTGTGCTGTGACAGGTAGGCTGAGATGAAAAGCGCCCCCTTGAGTAACACTCCATGGGACTCTTCTGTGTTTATATCATATCTGGTAATTCTGGATGGTGTGTAAAACTACTTTATAATTACAAAGAGAATTCTTTCCAACTCCAAAATGACCTTCAAAATGGTAGACAGAAAAAGAACTGCCACATTACACAATTAAAACAAAGTGTGATGTTCATCTCAGAGATTGTAAAGGTCAACGAAGTGACCATAATTAGTCCTCACTTAGAAGACTTGACAGCACCATTGGTTATATATAGCTCACCCTAAATTTACCTTATAATTGGAAAGGTCTTTGTGTTTGACCTGGACTATATTCCAAGGACAGAAAAATTTTCACTTGTCTACATGATGGAAGATAGTTTCAAACAAGGAGCCAGGGGCACACTAATGGAAGGTCCTGCACCATAACAGGAATTCTGACAAAGGTCACTATCTTCTGGACTATTTATATTTCAAAGTAATGAGTCCTGAGCCCTGGAGAAAGACAGACCTGAATTTGAAAAGGAGGTAAGAAGATTATTTATCTGGTAAAATTATGTACTTATATTTCAAAGAGGCAGAAAAAAATTTACATACAAAATTTTCTAAATTAAAATCTTTAAGATAAAGGAAGAGAGAAAAATCTTTACATTCAATTTGGGGTATTTGTCTGGTATGTCTAGTTTCCATTTGCTCTTACATGAGACAGGTCTAAGGCCACTTCCTTGAACTCGTGGACATAATTCCAGGAGACACTGACAGCCACCACAGAGACAGCATGAAAGAGGGTTTATGGAGTGAAAATAATCAGAAGACAGGAGCTATCAAGGACACATGAGAGGGGCAGTGTAGAGTTTGTTCATGTACTGGTTGAGCCATTGGCCTGTAAAAGAAACTAAAAATCTCAGGACCAAATTTGTATGCAAAAGCAGAGGTCAAGACCAGAGGCTGAGTCATTTAAGACATTTTTTTTATGAATGGTTGGTACTAACAACATGTGTCATCCAGAACCTCAGGGAATGGAATTCCCTGCTGGGTACCCCAAAGCAAAATCATGCAATTGTCCCTCTGGCTCTGTAGGCTGAGTCTAGCTCCTAAAACAAAAATCTGCTTCTTTCCATACTAATAATGTTTCTTTTAAGTTTGTCTTCCAAGTATACCACAGAGACAAGATCAATTCTTCTTTCACATACCCAGGAACATCCACTTAACTGATTCTTCCTTCACTCTCTTTTTCTGTTCAGACATTCACTTTATCCTATGTAAAATATAACTTTTCTAAGCTTCCCAGGAACATAACCGTTTTGCCTCAGTACCCATAGCTTCAGTTGTTTTTTCCTTTCTATGCCTTGTCGTGTTTAAGCGCCACAGTTCTCAAATGACCCTTAACAACAATCAAAGATCCATCTGTAATTTGTGTTTTTTTTTTTTTTCTATTTCCAGGAATGTCTACAAACTTTGTCTTAATAAAATATCCTTTGATTTCTATCTTTGCCTCTGTCACTTCTTTGGTTTGCTGGTGCTACAGATAATTGCCCAGGCTGGGACATGGTCAGGCTAATTTCTGTTCTATGCAGGCAGATGAAGTAATCATTGCCTGGGTGGGCAGCACGGCTGAAGAAGGACCATGTTGCTGATACAGATTCAAGGTCAGAGACATAGAATAACCCAGGAGTCTTCTGGGCACTGGGGTGGGTAACTGGTGAACACTCTAGGAGTAGAGGAATTGTGGGCTGGATTCCAGAGGGTGGAGCCCTGCTTGAGAAGTGTAAGAGCACATCACTGTCTAGTGTGCAGGTGCATAAAAGGGTGGGAATCACCTGGAGGCACAAGAATTGGGAGAAGAAATCTGACCTCAGAGCGTCTGTCATCTAAGCCCACAGCATCCACTAACAGGAGGGGAAGTAGAATCACTGCACAATTTCTAGTTTGAAAGCCGGTGTGCCCCTTCCTGTGACAGTTGCAATCTTTCTCCAGCCGTGGCTTCTGTCATGTCTTTCTTTAACACTTGTGACAGAAAATAAACGCGGTTTGCTAAATAACAACTAATATTCCAATGAGAATTGCATCTGCAAAATTCAATTTTGACACCACCCAGAATTAACAGATATCTCACAAGTTCAGGTCTTAGCCCCATCACACTGGTCTCACTGCAGATAACTGTGACTAGACTAAAGGCCCTTCTGTAATTTTGTGCAACTGCTTGTGAATCAGGGGCTCCCACAATCATGTCCAGAAGTTTAATAATTTGATACAAATACTCACAGAAGTCAAAAAGCCACATTACTTATATTCACCAATTTTATATAAAGTAGACCACTCATAAAAAGCTATATGAGGGCCGAGTACGGTGGCTTAAGCCTGTAATCCTACCACTCCGAGAGGCCATAGTGGATGATTTGCCATGAGCTCACAGGTTGGAGACCAGCTTGAGCAAGAGACCCCTTCTCTAAAAAAAATAGCAGGGCCTTGTGGTGTGCGCCTGTACTCTGAGCTACTTAGGAGTCTGAGGCAAAAGAATCACTTGAGACCAGGAGTTTGAGGTTGCTGTGAACTATGACACCATGGAACTTTACCACGGGTTACAAAGTTGAGACTGTATTCAAAACAAACAAACCAAAAAAAGACATATCAGAATATACTAAGTGTAGAATACAAATGTCTTAACACAATAACTAAGAAAATGCAGTGAAGGCTATGTTAATTCGTTTCATAAAAGTATTTTAAATTGGGCGGCACCTGTGGCTCAGTCGGTAAGGCGCCGGCCCCATGTACCGAGGGTGGCGGGTTCAAACCCGGCCCCGGCCAAACTGCAACCAAAAAATAGCCGGGCATTGTGGCGGGCGCCTGTAGTCCCAGCTACTCGGGAGGCTGAGGTAAGAGAATCGCCTAAGCCCAGGAGTTGGAGGTTGCTGTGAGCTGTGTGAGGCCACGGCACTCTACGCAGGGCCATAAAGTGAGACTCTGTCTCTACAAAAAAAAAAAAAGTATTTTAAATTGTATATAAAAACAGCACATTAATGTACACAGCCAGGATTTATTAAAAAAAAAAATAGAAGCTACATGAAAAGACACATATAGGGCAAGGGAAAGTGCTGGGAGATGATGGGGTTTGTAATTCATCCGGGAAGTAGCTGTCATTAAAGAAATTCCATGTCCTAGCCAGGCCTCTTTGCTAAGGCCTGCAATCCTAGAACTATTGGAGGCTAAGGGGGATGGATTACTTGACCTACAGCCTTTAAGATCAGCCTGACCAAGAGTGAGACCACATCTCTACTACAAAAAGTAGCCATGAATTATGGTGGGTACTGCCAAAACTGGGATGCTAATTCAAGAGGATAACTTGTGCTTAAGAGTTTAAGGTTGCTGTGGGCAACCAGGGCCCAAAACCTCAGAGCAACAGAGTGAGGGTCTATCTCAAAAAAAAGAAAAAAAATTCCGTATCCTCTGAGTTCTCAAAAGCAAATCACTGCAAAAATCAGCCCTTCCCCTTATGTAGATGATTATCTTTATTTTACTTATGACAAACCAGGCATAGACTCTGCAAATTCCTATTTTTTGCTCATAAACAATGAGTTGAACAGTTCTGTATTCAGCAGTGTAAACAAAAGACTCTTTCATGAAATTTCTCATAAGTTTCTCTCCTTTCCCAACACCAAAACTTTGGCCAATTCTGACTTCAACATCTAACCACTCTTTAGGTCTCTGGTAGGAACAGGCTGACTTCAAGGAGAAACATTTCCTGACCAAGCTGATGATTTCTCCACCTCTATTCTGCCCCCATCTCCCACCTTTTTTCAAAACTTGTTTTCTCTTCTCTGTGAAAGAAAGCCATTGAGTGTGATGCTTCCAGATCTTATACTTGGCACTTTCCCCAAGCAATACTTTCTTACAATAATGAAAAATTTATTTTGTTTTGTTTTTTGCAGTTTATGGCTGGGGTTGGGTTTGAACCCACCATCTCTAGCATATGGGTCCTGTGCCCTACTCCGTTGAGCCACAGGAGCCACCCAAAGACTTTTTTGTGTTGTTGGACAATAAAATGTAATTTCAGGCTGGGTGCCCATAGCTCAGTGGTTAGGGCATCAACCACATGCTCTGGAGCTGGTGGGCTCTAACCCACCCTGGGCCTTCAAAACAACAACAACAAAAATACCTGGGCATTGTGGCAGGCACCTGTAGCCCCAGCTACTTGAGAGGCTGAGGCAAGAGAATCACTTGAGCCCAGGAGTTTGAGGTTGCTGTCAGGTATGATGCCACGGTACTCTACCAAGGGTGACAAAATACAACTTTGTCTGTAAGAAAAAAATGTAATTTCAAATGTCTACTATTAAATAATGTCTACAAATACCCCCAGAACAAACCAGCTAAACCTTCAGGAAGGGCGTCACATCACCCCTCACTGCCATCAACCACATCTGCCTTTGGGTCCCCAGCTGTCCAGGGCTCTTCAGCTCCTCTTAGTACAAAGGGCTCCTCCCATGGCTGGTGGGAAGAGGCTGTGACCCTGCAAGGGAGACATCCTAAGTCCTCAATGACCACCGTTTCCAGAACCAAGATTGACATTGGCTTAGTCCCTGGACTCAGACCTTTGGTCCCCAGGGAAGGTTGTTCAATAACAATAACTCTTGAATGAGAAAATCTCAAGTGTTTAAAAAACCCACCAAAATCTGCAATAGGATAGATGAAAATTATAATGCACTTACATTACTTATGTCAGCACAAACATCAAAAGTATCTGTTTTTGCAGACAATAATGATGTCACTTAACTATTCAGTCCATGAAAAAAAAAAAAACATTTAGGAATGAATCATCTGAGAACACTTCCAGAAGTTCCCAAGTCCCCTTCCATAGTATTTAACATTAAGCTTCACTCTCCAGATGACAGAAAACAGAACAAAGTGTTAACTGTTACAGGTTCTCCACTCTGTCTAAGAGAGGAACTGATGTTTTGTGAATATTTATTATTCACCAATTGATCTACCACATTTTCGTGTGGAAATGTATTCCTTTTTATGGAGCCATAACTCAATCCACACTTTGTCTCTTTCTTCTTCCTGGTATCATTGCAAAGTTAGGCTTTGAGTTACAATTTGAAATCATCCTCAAACAATAAGAGGTTGCAGAACCTTACAAACTCACTAAGATAGAAAGCAAAAGTGATTTCCTTTTTTACGAATCAATAGGTGACTATTTCACTCCCTTTTCTGACCTCCACTTCTGTCTTGCCTCTTCAGGGAAATTTTTTTATTCTTTATTTTCTGTTCATGAATTACATTTTACAATCAATGAAAAATTAAAGCTGAAGAAAAAAACACAGAACGTTTCACCAAAAAAATTTAGGGAATGTCAGTGGTGACTGGAATACAGAGATCTCTCAAGTACGGTCACCCTGTACCTTGGGACATGCTTACACCCTCATTCTGTTCACAGAATTCCCCAATGGCCACCCTCCCAGGAGAAACTGCACAATAGCTGTGAATGCACATGAAGTGTGTGTATTGGGTTCCAGTTATTCCTTTTTTTCTTGAGGCAGAGTCTCACGCTGTCATGCTAGGTACAGTGTCATGGCATCATAGCTCATGGTAACCACAAACACCTGGATTCCAGAGAACCTCCTGCCTAAATCTTCTGAGTAGCTAACATTACACAGGTATGTGCCACAATTCCTTTCTACTTTTTTCATTTTTAGTATAAATGTGGTCTCGCTCCCACTCAGGGTGGTCGCAAACTCCAGATGCTCAGGTAATCCACCCACCTCATCCTTCCAGAGTGCTAGGATTATAGGCTTGAACCACCTGGCCCAGCACTGTGTAGCAGGTTTCAAGCTGCCTTGCGGGGCATGGGTTACCCTTATCCTTTGGGATAGTTTTCCTACCTTGAAATATCTGAGAATCCAGAAGGCAGAAATAAGTTTTGCATTTTCCTGTGAATACCAGCATCTGAAAAATGCTGAAAATTAATGTCTCCCAGAAATCAAACGTGAAGCTGGTATAACGAAAATTAAGGGTATACTATGAGAGGACTCTCAAACTGAAAGGCATTCATGGGTGGCCCCTGTGGCTCAAGGAGTAGGGCACCCACACCATAAACTAGAGGTGGTCCTTATAAACTGGAGGTGGCAGGTCCAAACCCAGACCACACCAAAAAAACTGCAAAAAAAAAAAAAAAAAAAAAAGGATTCATTTACACCCCTGAGGGGCTCTAGTCCCATACTTTCTGTAGGGAGGAAGTCCTCAGGAACCTGAGAAAAGTGTAGCTATTTGAGAGACAGGGAGTAGAAGAAAGCAGGCCAGAAACCAAACTGCATGATTACAGCAGCCCTGTTCCCATATTCCCGTAAATCCCAGGATGCTGACAAGAGTATAACCATCCTGGGAGAACAACTAGTGATACAAAGCAGGTCAGACACCGAATGGCCTGGTCGCAAAAACCTCCTCCCCACCCTCCTGAAATGCTTCAAGGCTGGTGTTCTTGGGAACAGGAGAATCTCCTCCCCTGGTCTTGGCTGGCTCTAGAGATAAGGCCTCTGTGGAAGATGGACAGCTTGTGTGGAAGGCAGTAATGCTAATCTCACTCTCAGACCTAGCATCATTCACTCTGCAGCAATGACTTCCCTCGCCTCTCATGACCCCCTCCCACATTCTAACTGCACTAATAAAAGTCTCTTGAAGCTGTGTGAGAGGGGATGACTTTGGGTCAGACTCCATTCTGCACCATTAAAATAAAGCCTATCCTTAATCCCTGAACTGGTCTTCTCACTTTCTTGGGGACCCTGGCCGGATTCTATCCCTAAATCTGTGACTTCAGGCTGTGCACTGGAAGAAAATGTCCCAGGAATGGCATTTTTAGAACATCCCAGAAAGCACAGATGCTACCGTCATCTATAGTCATCCTCAGATAAGCTCAGGACGGGGATCAAACAAGGAGTGAGGACACATCCTCCTGTACAGTTACCAGTGGGGAATCTCAATGCAAAGACCTTCTGGGAAGGAGTGTGTCCCTAGGCAAGATAAAGGAGTAAAGCACAAAGATTGCTACCACCAAGTGTCACAGGCTATTGTCTGCTTTCTCCTTATGAAACATGTTCAGAAATTCATAAAAACCAAAACTTTGGAAAACAATGACCCACTGTTAAATAAAGAAATCACAAACAACAAAAATACTGCATCTGTTTGACGTGGGTGATAAAGAAAGAAAACAATTGATCATTCAAATTAGATGGGAAGTAGGTATTTGGAAAAATGAGAAAGGAACTGAAAATTTAGGATTTAATGTAAAACATAGAAGAGTTAGGCTGAGGAAACAGAGGTAGATGTAGACTCAGCTTGCTGTACTTGTGGAAAATGGGGGGAGAAAACTATTCCCTTACAGAGTGTTAAAATATACAGGAGGCAATTAGGCTGACAGGGGTGGAGAGTACTACATCCCTATCTAAGAAAACCAAACTTTAACTTAAAATTATTCTTATTGTTGCAGCAAAAGAAGGCATGATAGAAAGAACCACCCAAACCTCTGTGCTTTAAGAAGAAAGGGCTTCATTTCAGCAAGCTCCCCGACTGCCTCTGTCTTTTCCTTGTCCTTGGGTGCCCTTCTCATTTCTCAGTTTCCCTGGGCTTATATAGAAGTAAAAACAAGTATTAGCTTCAAGGTTCCAGGAAACATTCCAACGAAAGTTTGTACACTTTCTTAAAAACTGACTCACTAAGTGGAAGACTTTGTAAATGTGACCTTGGGGCTTCTGTGAAAAGCCTTTTTTGTTTGTATTTGACACAGAGTCTCATTTGGTCATCACTTTTCGAGTGCCGTGGCATCTTATCTCACAGCAACCTCAAACCTTGGGTTCAAGTGATTCTCTTGCCTCAGCTTCCCAAGTAGCTGCGACTTCAGGTGCCTGCCACAACATCCAGCTATTTCTTGGTTGTAGTTGTCATTTTGTCATTGCTTTTTGGCATGCAATGGCTGGATTTGAACCCCCAGCTCTGGTGTACGTGGCTGGCACTTTAGCTGCTTGAGTTACAGGGCTTGAGCTACAGGCACTGAGCCTTAACTCATAGATTTTCAATAAGATTTTCAAAAATTTCTCAGCCTAACCTGGGCACTGTGCTTTACTCCTATAATCCTAGCACTCTAGGAGGTCAAGATGAATGGTTTCCTTGAGCCCAGGAGTTCAAGACCAGCCACAGCAAGAACAAGACGCGGTCTCTACTAAAAACAGAAAAACCGGCTCTGCACCCATAGCACAGTGGTTACAGCACCAGCCACATACACTAAGGGTGACATGTTCAAACACATCCCACAACAACTGCAACAAAAATATGCCCCGGCCTGCGAGGCTAATTCAACAGGGACCTAGGGTAGGGGGCGAGGGAGTGAAAAAGACAAGAGACACAAGGAACGAGAACAAGACAGGATTCTGATCAAGCTCCGAAAACTTTATTTTTTTAACAGCTATTTAAGCACAAGCAAAGGAGGAAGTCTGCTCGGGGGTATGAGATATAAGTGGGTGGGGAATTCCTGGTAGCAGGTATGGTAATCTTATTTCCTGGAGCCAACGGTCAGAATTTTCTTATCGCCTGCAAATGTTTACGGGCTGTAACTTTCATTGTACCTAACTTAATTGCAGTAATTTTTCATAGTGGGTTCATTAAGTTTTTGGCTCCCAGCATCTCCTCCCTTTTTATATTTTTGTTTGAGGCGGCTAGGTGAGGAACGAGCGTTTTATTTATGGATGAGTGGGCATTGACCTATGGGGGGAAGTGTTGACCTGATTCCTCCCGCGGGATTGAATTTTTCCACATTTTAGGTGGCTCTTGGTGTCTTTTGGGGAGGAGAGGTAGAGCCTTTTAATGGAGTGGCTTTACTGAAGATTGACACCAACCTCTGTGCAAATCAGGATTGCTTCCAAGGGGACTCAGAGTGGACGATAGTTTCCTCCCTTTGCAGTGCTTTGCCTCGCACCCCATATAGGTACCCACGCTGTGTTCGCATTGGGTCAAACCAGAATGCATAGATCTGAGTTCTATGCAGTTCTCAAAGGAGGTCTATCGTTCTCAGGTTCTGCCAGGCCTCTATCAGCCAAGTCGAGTCTGTAGTAATGTATTTGTAAGGGTTTTGATGCCAAGGAGTCAATTTGTTTTTTAATAAAATTAGTTAATCTGTTGAGTATAAAAGGTCCTAAGGTGATTAACAGCAAGAGACTAATCAGGGGTCCTACAAGGGGCATTAATAAGGAGAACATAGAGGATTTCCACCAATCATCAGCAGCAGCGGAAAATTTTTGTTTTTGTAAATCAATACTAAGCTTATATAATTTCTTAACTTGGGTTTCTACTACACCAGATTCATTAATATTATAACAACATTCTTCCCCTAAAAATAAGCATGTTCCACCTTTTTCAGCTGTTAAAAGATCTAGAGCCCGCTGATTTTGTAAAGTTACTTGAGCAAGAGAAGTGATTTGTCGTTGTAAAGAAGCTAGAGATTCAGCCGAGGCTTCTACTGCTAATTGGAACTGTTGAGAAAGTGTAGCTGTAGTAACAAGGCAGTGTCCTAACTCTCCTCCCGCCGGTCCAGCAGCCACCACAGAAGTTGCGAGAGAAACGCCAGCTACTAGAGGCAGGAATACAGCTCATTTTGCTCTAGAATGGGGTGGGTTAAATGATTCTAAATATTCAGCTGGGGTACGGAGAGTAAGCTGAGGTATTAGCGTAATGGAAAGGCATAAGAGTTCCTTATCTATAAGAGTTGTTAGATTTTTGGAAAGGGTGCCATTACGCCAAATGAAAAAGCCGTTGGGGGCAGTAAGGTTATTTGTGGGAGGAGAAGTTGTGTTACAAAGATGAGAAGTAGCATTAGAATAACAAAAATCAAATTGCTCTCGCTCAGGGGTCAGGAACAGGGAAACAACAAAAACAGGCTCAAAAGGGTTATCGGTTGTAAGGGTATGATTAAGTGAGGAGGGATAGGGGACTGCTATTACAGGGGGCACCCTAAGGCAGCACAAAGAAAGCATGCAGAAACATTGCCAAGGCCGGTAACATTGGCAATTAAAAGGCCTTCTCTGAGAAGGGAGAGCCAAGAAAAGGGATTTTGTGAAGACGTGGGAGAAAGTTGTGCAGTTAATTCCTTTTCTTGCTTTTGAATAGTAGCATGGAGGATTGTTTGGACTTGAACAAGGGAGCGCCAAACATATAATTTGCTGCTAGGCCATGTATTGCATCTATTCATATACATGGCTCCCTTCACCGGACTTCCAGGGTGAGTCCCACGGGTCCCAAATGACCCACGTATACATCTTGTTGTTTGGCGAGTGAAAGAACTGATGAGAGTTATAACTGACTGAGGTGAGCAGATAGTTTTGTCCAATGGAACGGAGCTCATGCATATTACAATAGTAATAAGGACAACTTACATTTTGCTCATACCAGTAATTTTTACAGTTAGGGTGAGTTTGATCAAATAAAAAACATAAGACTGGCACGAAGGTAGTGCCAGCTGTAAAATCTGAAAAGTCAAGATAAATAGGTGACTGGCATCCTGCAGTTGGGCAGTCAGCTGTAGCCAGGAGTTGGCTGAATTGTTTACCCTCAGATGTGTAGTTTTCTGTAAAGAAGAAGCGCCAAGCGAATGGGTTGGTAACTGACTTGTCGTTCGAGGTTGAAGAGGTTTGGTCTGGGAAAAGTATTAACAGGAATAGCAGCATTGTGCAGGGTCCTTTCATTTTCCTGAAAGAGAAGAGATAAGTATTCTCAGGGAAGGGATGGTTCCCTGGATAAGCTATCATTATTAACCTGTTTTACTAGTCTTTCAGGGAGCCATCGAGCAGCTCCTTCTTTGGTGTTATAAATACAGGCTGATCCTCTTGCCCATATGAGGACTGGGTCTGGTCCATTCCATTTAGAGGTAAGGGGATCTTTCCACATTACTGTGGCGTGGCTGTTCTTAGTCTCAGAGTGCCAGAAACAATCAGCAGTGGTTTTTCCCTGAGCATCCATGCTCAAAAAATTAAGGACAAATAAAGCATGATGAAGAATATTTTTGGGTGAGCCTCGTTGAGGATACCATCCCCCCTTTTTTAATTTGTGTAAAGTGTTTTTAATGGTGTGATGGGCACGTTCAACAATGCCTTGGCCCTGGGGATTATAGGGAATGCCAGTGATGTGTTTGATGTGTAATTGGTGGCAAAAGGCTTGAAAGTTTTTGCCAACGTATCCGGGGCCATTATCAGTTTTAATAATTTTGGGTTTGCCCATAATGGATAGGCAGGTCAAGACATGTGCTATAACATTTTTTGATGCTTCTCCAGTTTGTAAGGAGGCAAAAATGAAGCCACTAAAGGTATCTATAGTAACATGGAGATATTTAAGCTTGCCAAATTTGGGGATGTGTGTGACATCCATTTTCCAGACTTCATTTGGTATTAAGCCCCTGGGGTTTATGCCTAGATGAGGGGTTGGGAGAAGTGTCACACAGGCAGGACATTGTTTAATGATTTGATGTGCCTGTTCACGAGTAATGTTGAAGAGAAGACGAAGGGTTTGGGCATTCAAGTGATGTAAAGCATGACTTTGTTGGGCCTGTTCAAAAGAATTGATCAATACTGGAAAAACCGGGTGAGTAGCTGTGTCAGCACAACTGTTCCCTTTGGATAGAGGGCCAGGTAAATCAGAGTGGGCCCAAAGGTGCCCGACAAAAAAGGGGTGGCATCTAGAAGCAATAAGTTTTTGGAGTTTGGAAAAAAGGGGTGTAGCATTTGTGGAAGTTTTGATATATGGGACAGTTTGGAGGACAGGAAGGGAATGAGCAATATAAGCACTGTCAGTAAATAAATTGAAAGGGTAATCTTTTAATAAGTGAAATACTTGTAAGACAGCGAAAAGTTCCAAAAGTTGGGCAGATGTAAAAGGGGAACGGATGGAAGTAGCCTGTCCATTAATGACATAAGCTGCCATTCCGTTAGAGGAGCCATCTGTGAACACTGAGTAGGCATTTAAAATGGGCTGAAAAGAAGTATATTTTGGAAAAATAAAGGGATGAATTCTAGCAAATTGGAGTAATTTATCAGCAGGGTAATGGTTATCAAGTACTCCTAAGAAGGAGGAACAAGCTATAGGCCATTCATCTGTAGTTTGCATAAGCCAATTTAATTGTTCCTTAGAATATGGCACAATTATTTTTTCAGGGTCTTTTCCGAAAAATTGACAGCTTTGTTCACGTCCTGAAATAATGAGTTTAGCGACCAAAAAGGCATAAGGGGCAAGTACTTTTGAGGGGGAGGCCGGAAGGTGGACCCATAAAAGGGGGCCTTGTTCCCAAAAAACTCCAGTAGGTGTATGTGAGGTAGCGCAGATTGCAAAAAGGAGAGGTTCGTTATATGAAATAAATGAAACTCCTTGGTCTCGGATGGCCTTTTCTACTAAGTGCAAGGCATTTGTGGCTGCAGGGGTTAAGGTGTGAGGGGAAGAGGGATTAGAATCACCCTTAAGAATATCTAAAAGTGGTTTAAGCTCCCCAGTAGTGAGCTTAAGGTAGGGTCTGATCCAATTAATGTCACCTAACAATTTTTGGAAATCATTAAGGGTTTTAAGGTGGCTTGTCTGGAGTTGAAGTTTTTGAGTGATAATTTTTTGTTGGGAAAGTTCAAATCCTAAAAAAATATAAGGATCATGTAATTAGATTTTATCAGGAGTGATTTGAAGTCCTTTATCTGCTAGTTTCTGTGATAATTCTTGGCAGCAGTAAAGTATTTGAGGACCTTCCGGGCCGGCTAGAAGAATGTCATCCATATAATGGATGATATAAATAGAGGGCCAGAGGTCACGGAAGGGATGTATTATTTGTGCTAAAAATTTTTGGCATAGTGTTGGACTATTGGTCATGCCTTGGGGTAAAACTTGCCTCTGAAAGCAGGACATAGGTCCTTTGAAATTAGTAACTAGTAAACTAAAGGCAAACCTTTGTCTATCTTCAGGGTGTAAAGGGATGGTAAAAAAGCAATCCTTAAGGTCTATTATTATTTTAAAGTAGTCAGTAGGGATGGCCACAGGAGTGGATAAACCAGGTTGTAAAGCTCCCATGATAAACATAGTTTTATCGATTTCTCTTAAATCTTGTAATAGTCTCCATTTGCCAGATTTTTTCTTGATAACAAAAATAGGCGTATTCCAGGAAGAGGTGGTGTGTTCAATATGGCCAGCATGGAGTTGTTCCTGTACTAACGCTTTTGCAGCAGCCAATTTTTCTGAAGTTAATGGCCATTGGTCAACCCACACAGGTTTATCTGTTTTCCAGGAAATTTTGTCTGCGTGGGGTACAGGAATGTCAATGGCCATTAGGGTAAATTTTTCGCACCAAATCCCAAACGATCGAATTTTTCAGTTATTGGAATAGGGTCTTTAATTCCCCGTGAAAACTTTCCTAAGCCTTGTCCGGGTCGAAACCCCTGCTTTAGCATTTGGCGGGTAATTATTTCATTGGGGCTACATATTATAAGATTCATTTGAGTAAGAATATCTCTGCCCCATAAATTGATAGGTAATCCGGGCACAACATAGGGTTGTACAGTGTCGCTGTTTCCTTCCTCATCGGTCCAATTAAGAATTTTAGAACTTTGTTGAGGATTGGAAGTTTGGCCAATGCCCTGCAGGTGTGTCAGTGAGGCTGTAAGGGGCCAAGAGGGAGGCCAATTTGCCTGAGAAATAATTGTAGCATCAGCTCCCATGTCAATAAGGCCGTTAAAAGCTTTTCCTTCTAGTTTTAATTTAAGGAGGGGTCTGTCCTGGGTAATACTCTGCACCCAATAAGCATAGACGAACCAAAGTTATTCGAACCTCTGAAATCCTGAAGGAAGTTTTTATTGGAAAACTGGAGGGGGATTAAAAGTAATTGAGCAATTCTCTGGCCGGATTTTACAGTGAGGAGACCGCAGGTGGATGCGGCTAAGAGTTTAATTTCACCAGTATAGTCATTATCAATTACCCTAGGAAAGATGCTTAAACCCCCAAGGGTGGAGCTGGCACGTCCCAAGAGGAGGCCAAAAGTGTTAGGGGGCAAAGGACCATAGACTCCCGTGGGCGGAATTTGGGTTCCCATTTCAGGGGTTAGTACTGTGGTGGTGGAGGAACAAAGGTCCAATCCTGCACTGCCTGCGGTGGCTCGGTAGAGAGAGTTGATGGTTGGGCTTGGGTTTGAGGGACGAACCTGATAGCCCTGGGGTTCTGCCCTAGTTTTGGGGCTGGGGGCTGGCCCCTCTGGGAGTTTCCCTGCTTCTGAGGAAGGGGGTTTCCTTGCGAGCCAGTTTTTGAGCGGCACTCAGAGGCTCAGTGTTTTCCTCATTTACATCTGGGGCATATTGAGAGAGGAGGCGCACGTATCGCCTTAGGCTCGGTGCATTCTCTGGAAAAGTGTCCTGGTTGTTTGCAATTAAATCAAGTTTTAGGCTGGTTATTAGGCAAAAATCCTTAATAGCAGCACCAATGGCAAGTCCTATGGCATGGGCGGAACCAATGCCTGCACATAATTTGATACAGTCAGAGATATCGGCACCGTGGCGGTGGGGACTTATGGCAGCCTGGCAAGTGGGGTTGGCATTCTCAAAAGCAATATGTTTAATAAAGGCGCTTTCACTTTCTTCCTGTCCAAAAAGCCGGTGGGCCGTATCTGTAAGGCAGCTGATAAAATTACTGTAAGGCTCATCGGGACCTTGGCGGATTTTGGCCAGGAAGGTAGTGGCTGATCCTTTAGGGGGGAGCTGTCTCCACGCCTTTAGACATGCAGTTTGAATTTGCGCCAAAAGACCAGGAGGGAATCGAGCCTGTTTTTCATTGGTATCATAAAGGCTGCGTCCCAAAAGTTTGTCTTTGGTCCATCCCCGTGCAGCTTTGCTTTCAGAATTGCGAGCGGCTATTTCTCTACAATTTTCAACGAAATCAGTTTTCCAAAGAACATAGTCACTGCCTGTTAATGCAGCACGGGCTGTAGAATACCAATCGTTGGGGGTGAGCCAGAAAGTCACTTAGACTTTCTATTAAGGAAATGGTAAATGGAGCCACGGGGCCATAATTAGTTATTGCCATTTTAAGGTCCTTCATATGTTTAAAGCCAAGGTGACGATAATGCTGATTTTTAATATCCCCTTTTATGTTTTCAGCGTCCTCGGAAGGTTCATTTTCATTATCAGAGTCTCCCGAGGTTGCATTCTCATTAATTGCCTCAGCATTATCTGAGTCAGGGGGGTCTTCTTCATCTTCGACATTCTTATGTGAACTATCGGGAGGAGGTTGGGATTTACTTCTGGTAACCGGGAAAGCCAGTACAGATCTACAGGCTTTTTGTTTTGGTTTATTTTTTGTAGTGTCGGGCAGCGGGGAATGGGAGGCTAATTCTAGATGGAGGGCTTTCAATTCTTTTATCAGTTGGAGATGTTCTCGTTTTTCAACCAGTAATTTTCTAAGGCAAGCTGTTTTCTGTGCAAGTTGGGTTTTAGCTCTGGTGGTGTAGTCAGCCTCATCAGTCGTGTCTAGGACCGGGGTGAAAAATGGGGGGGCAGTGGCGTAAGGGGGGGGTTTGATGGGGGTGGCCAATCAGGGTTATGATATTTGGTGGCTTCCTCCTCTAGAGATGAAGCCTCATCAGGATTGAGGGTGTCATCAGGCCCATCTGTGACCGGGGGAAAGGGGGGTGTCAAGGAGGGATAAATCTCATGTGGGGTGGGTTTTGTAGGAACCGGCTTAAGTGTGGTAGTACTAGGATTGGGGGTAGGGGCTTTTATCAATACAGGTATGTTGGGTTCAGGTATGGGAATAGATACAGAGTCACAAATAGAGGGTGGTCGGGAAAGTCTTTGTAATACTTTTTCTCCCTCCATAATGATTTCCTGAATATCTGGCCATTTTTTTATGGATCTTTAAAACATCATTAATAAGATTCCAATAAGAGAAGGCCTGAACTGGAATTTTTTCAGGGCCAAAAGATTTATAATAATCTTTAAAAGAATCTCCTACTCTGGCCCACCGTCTCTCATCAATTGTTCCTTCAAGGGGGAACCATGGGCATATATCAACGACAAATTCAAAAAATCTCTTACGGTCTTTTTTCTTCACCTGAGTTCCTCGTGTCTTGAAGGACTCTTTAAGTCCCTGTAAGAATAAGTCATGTGTACTCAATGCTTGTCCCATGATTTCGTTGCTTCACTTACCCAAATCGGATCTGTCTCACAGGAGGGTGACTCTGTGGCGATCACGGTGCGGATCTTCACTCGCTCCTCCATTGAAGCAGTGGTCCAAGGTGCGGCTAGCCTTTAGGAAGCAACGCTCTCTCGGAACCCAGACCCAAATTGCCCCACGTTGGGTGCCAGTTGCCCCGGCCTGCGAGGCTAATTCAACAGGGACCTAGGATAGGGGGTGAAGGAGTGAAAAAGACAAGAGACACAAGGAACGAGAGCAAGACAGGATTCTGATCAAGCTCCAAAAACTTTATTTTTTAACAGCTATTTAAGCACAAGCAAAGGAGGAAGTCTGCTCGGGGGTATGAGATATGAGTGGGTGGGGAATTCCTGGTAGCAGGTGTGGTAACCTTATTTCCTGGAGCCAACGGTCAGAATGTTCTTATCGCCTGCAAATGTTTACGGGCTGTAACTTTCATTGTACCTAACTTAATTGCAGTAATTTTTCATAGTGGGTTCATTAAGTTTTTGGCTCCTGGCAAAAATATAGCGAGGTGTTGTGGTGGGTGCCTGTAGTTTCACCTGCTTGGGAGGCTGAGGGAAGAGAATCGCTGAAGTCAAAGAGTTTCAGGTTGCTGTGAGCTGTCACAGCACGGCACTCTGCCGAGAGTGACACACTGAGACTCTGTCTCAAAAGAAAAAAAAAAAAAAAAGAAAGAAAAACTAGCCAACATTGTGGCACAAGTCTGTAGTCCCAGCTACTCTGAAGCCTGAGGGAAGAGGATGGTTCAAGACCAAAAGTTTGAAGTTTCTGTGAGCTATGATGCCAGGGTACTACACGCAAGGCAAGAGTGAGACTCTGACTCAAAAAAAAAAAAAAAGTCTCAGCCGGGCTCCTTTCCCTGGCCAATGGCACCCCTACCCCCTGTGCATTTCTGGTTGGGCAAACCAAGCAGGAACCCAACAAACCAAAAGGAAATGTACATTCTTTGTTTTTACATTTCCCTGGCTCCTTTCCCATTGACAATTAGTTCCTGTACATCTCAATGGTCCAGGTAGAACAATGCAGCATGAACAATCAGGTCAGAGGATTGGAAACACCTGGAAAACATCTGTAGTCAACCTCTACTGAGCAAAAAATCCACAGCATGGTGGCGCCTGTGGCTCAGTCGGTAGGGCGCCGGCCCCATATACCGAGGGTGACGGGTTCAAACCCAGCCCCGGCCAAGCTGCAACCGAAAAATAGCCGGGCGTTGTGGTGGGCGCCTGTAGTCCCAGCTACTTGGGAGGCTGAGGCAAGAGAATCGCCTAAGCCCAGGAGTTGGAGGTTGCTGTGAGCTGTGTGAGGCCACGGCACTCTACCGAGGGCCATAAAGTGAGACTCTGTCTCTACAAAAAAAAAAAAAAATCCACAGCATTCACATTCACAATGCCTTGTGAATTCAGCTGCAATTACCTCCCCACCCCCTATTAAATTCAGCAACCCAGTGTATCTCACCCTGGCCTTCTTCCTTTCATTTTTTGCCATGACAAACTGTCTCCCTACTTTCCTCTCCAGAGCATCTTCTCTTCACTCACTACTTGTTCTCATCTGTCTTTCTCACATCTTCCCCCATTTTCTTCCCTCTAATAGCAAATAAATGAGCACTTTTATATTCTAATCTTGCCCTATAGAGATTCTTTTCCCATCTCACATGCAGGACCAACTGAGCAACTGAGCATCTTCCCACACTTCTCACTAATGCAAAGGCCAATGGAAAACCTTCCCCTTAATTCTCTGACACAAATGTCATATTCGAAAGAGAAAGGCAAACAAATTCACTAATGTACTCCCTGTATGGGGAAATCACAGACATTAGGCCAACTTCCTTTTGGGGTACAGAAGCTTAAAGACTTTGATAAAAGGTGAGATGGGGATATAGACCATTCTCATGAAAGCCAAAAATGATTAGAAAATGAATGAACCAGGGGGAAGTGAACTGTCTTATAAATTATTCTTTTAGGAATCTGAGTGAACTAGAGAGGCAGAAATTTTGTTGAAGAAAAAATCATCCTCCAAGAATGACTGGATTTTCAAACTGCACTAGTTAAGGTAGTAACAGGAAAGTAATAGAAGGCGACCACTTTTGCTTTATTAAGCTTTGTTGTCGCATAACAACATTTTAGAGAATTCATCACTACTCTTGTGGGTGAGGGAAGCAATGCTAAGTTAAAAAGACCTTGATTTTCAGGCTTATTTCAGAAAAGCTTTTCCATTTTTAAAAATAACCCAATTTTTGAAAGAATATTTGCTGTGCCACAACATCAACTTAGCGGGGAAAAATATTTAGGCTTAAGCAGTCACAAACCGCTAATTATCCTTGGGGAACAAAGCCAGGAACGATTCACCTGGATAGTCCAAATAAGGTGAATAAATAACCGTACCCAATCAGTTCTTGAATTTGGTTTGGATGCTCAAGCACCTTGCTTTCCTTCAAACACCCTTCACGGCCAACCTGGAGCCTCCGAATTATAAATCACGGCTGAGGGTCTTCGAATTCATGAATGGCCCTTTGTTCAAAAAATTAAACTCTTTAACCTTTTAATGTTACCTGAGTTTATTCTATCAGAAGAATGGAGGAACTTAGGTCCTCACAGGCCACGATCCTGCCCTTCACCTAGCCCCGTATACCTAACTGGAATTGTTCCCTACAGATCCTTCCATTGCCACCACATTGGAGGGATGTGGTCCTGCAGGCAAACAGCTACTCAGAGATTGCTCTGGGACGTGGTCAAAGTAACCACTCCAGGAAGGAGCAGGATGCCCGTGGTTCCAGCTGCCTGCCCAACAGCAATCTTAGCCAAGTTGGTTAAGAAGGCCAGGGGTGCCCGTGGCACACTAATGTTTTAAGATTTCAAAGCTAAAGTGACATGGCCCCTGGTACAGCCACAGCCATTTTTGTCTTCAACCAGACAGCTCCCACTCTCAGGACACCTCATCCAATAAACTCACCATTTCTCTGTTTCCAAGGTGTCCTACAGATCTCCTAGGAAATGCAGGTCACAAGGTGAGAGAAGCTGCAGCAAAGACACGTGGGTCCTCCTGGAGATGTTACAGAGAAGAAGAGACCACAGCTTGGTCCCTAGAGCAAGAGAAAAATCCTGTACCAGATCCTGGATCCACCTCTACTTTCAGGCTGTACCTCTGATTGGATCATTCTTAACGCAGCTTCCCTGACAGGATAGGTCCTAAGGCCCCACCCCTCTGGCCTTGAGTGACAGGAGATAAGATTAGGGAAGAAGCTGAAGGAGACCGGGAGTCTAAGGGTTTCTTGACTGGAGTGTATTGTAATTTCCTTTCTTTTCTTTTCTTTTTTTGGAAAGAACCATGATATTATTCATCTAGATAGTCCAGGGCCACCTACTTACCACAGAGTAGCTGTTTAACAAATATAAACTGAATGAATGAAAATATATTTACTGAGTATTTAGCTTGTGCTGGGCTTGGGAGCCCATTATTAAGTAAGAGCTATACCCTGCTTTCAAGACATTTTCTTTTTTCCTTTTCTTTTCTCTCTTTTTCTTTTTGCTTTTCTTTTCTTTTTCTTTTTCTTTTTTTTTTTTAAACATTTCACTTTGTGGCCCTTGGTAGAGTACCACAGAGTCATACCACACAGCAACCTTAAACTCTTGGGTTCAAGTGATTCTCTTGCCTCAGCCTCCCAATTAGCTGAGACTACAGGTTCCTGCCACAAATGCCTGGCTCTTTTTAGAGAGGAGGTCTTTCTCTGGCTCAGGCTGATCTCCAACCTGTGACTAGCTCAGGCAATCCACCTGCTTCAGCCTTCCAAGTGCTAGGAGTACAGGTGAACCCCTGAGCACTATGTCACTGATTTGAAAACAGTGTTCAGTGGCTCATTGGTGAGCCATAAACATTTTCTTTTTTTTTTTTATGAAAACTTTTATTTATCATGAATTATTTTTGAAAGATGTTCAGAGCACAGTAGGTATGCATATCAATGTTTAAACCTCTTTAAAGTGATTATACATGTATAACTTTGTTATGAAAACAAATGTTTTGTTGATCTAAAAAATGCACAGGGGTTTATTTCTAAATTGTGTGAGGTACAGCCTTAAAAAAAAAAGTTTTGAGATTCATTCATACATGATACAAATTAACAAGAATTTGCCAATGAACACCAATGTATGTCAAAATCATCCAAAGTGAATGAAGTCATGTTACGCAGCAATTCCTTATTGTGCCTGAAGTAGTAAGACCATGCAGCTTGTACTGAATATGAATATGTTGTACAGTTCTATCTGTATTTGAAATTGTGAAGTGGTTGGACATGATGAATTTGCAAAGTCTAGTTTTGAAATTTTTCAAGTTTGTTTAATTAATGCCTGTATATTTTTTAAACTATGAGTTTTTATTTGTTCTTAATACTTTGGATTGGCATTTTTTAATTTTTATTACATAATGTTCAATTAAAATGGACAAGTTTTGAGTAAAGAAACAAAAATTAGAAGATGACACTAGTGTGTTAAATAATCTTTCATCCAGTACATGAGTAGTTCATTAAGTAGGGCGCCAGCCACATACACCGAGGAAAGCAGGTTCCAGCCTGGCGTGGGCCTGCTAAACAATGAGAACTGCAACCACAAAAACAAAGTAGCTGGCTGTTGTTGTGGGCACCTGTATTCCCAGCTAGTTGGAAGGCTGAGGCAAGAGAATTGCTTAAGCCCAAGATTTAGAGGTTGCTGTGAGCTGTGAAGCCACCGCACTCTACCGAGGGTGATATACTCAAACTCTGGTTCAAAAGGAAAAAAAAAAATCATGCTGAAATCATCTTGTTATCCTCATTGACTTTACATGAAATCTCACACAAGGTGTATTAAATGCTTATTGATAATATGTATTCCCACTATGCTTTTAATATTGGTCACTAACAAAAAGGAAAAAAAAGCCCTCTACTTGGTTAATATTATTTGCCTAATTTTCAACTTCTGATTACTTTGATGCATCTTATTTTATTATAAAATGTTAAACCTAATATATGTATTGCCATTGGGTGGCAATTGTGGTAGGTATTTTTTTGAGATTGACTCACACTCTGTCACCCTGGCTAGAGTGCCATGGCATCACAGCTCAGCCTCAAACAGTTGAGGAAGAACAATCCTCTTCCCTTAGCCTCCTGAGAACCTGGGACTAGAGGTATGTACCACCACCCTTGTGTAATTTTTCTTTTTGAGAGAATCTCACTATGTCTCCCTCAGTAAGTGCTGTGCTGTCACAGCAACCTCCCACTCTCTTGAGCAGAGGTCCTCAAACTTTTTAAACAGGGGGCCAGTTCACTGTCTCTCAGACCGTTGGAAGGCCAGACTACAGTTTTAAAAAAATATGAACAAATTCCTATGCACACTGCACATATGTTATTTTGAAGTAAGAAAGAAACAAAACAGGAACAAATACAATCACACTGCCTCATGTGGAGTTTGAGGACCCCTGCTCTTGAGCTTCAGCATTCTCTTGCCTCACCCTCCAAAACAGCTGGGACTACAGGCATCCGCCACAACCCCTGGCTATTTTTTAGTTTGTCCAGGGCAGGGTTCGAACCCACCACCCTCAGTATATGGGGCCACCAGCGCCACCCAGGTATAACTTTTTTTCTTGAGACAGAGTCTCTGTCACTCTGGGTACAGTGTCATGGCATCATGGCAACCACAACACCTGGGTACCAGATCCTCTTACATCATTCTTCTGAGTTGCTGACATTGCACAGGTATGTGCTGCAATGCCTGTCTAGTTTTTCTATTTTTGGTATAAATGGGGTCTCACTCTCACTCGGTGTGGTCTTAAACTCCTGATGCTCAGGCAATCCACCTACCTCATCAACCCAGAGTGCTAGGATTATAGGCTTGAACCACCTGGCCCAGCACTGTGTAGCAGGTTTCAAACTGCCTTGCTGGGGATGGGTTATCCTTATCCTTTGGGATAGTTTTCCTACCTTGAAATATCTGGAATCCATGGGGTGGAAATAATTTTTGCATTTTCCTCTGAATACTAGCATTTGAAGAGCTGAAAAGTAAAATTTCCCAGAAATGAAAAGTGAGGCTAGTATAACAAAAATTAAAGTTTCAATGGGGTAACTGTTTACATGAAGGGTATACCATGAGAGGACTGTCAAATTGAAAGGCATTCACTTACACCCCTGAGGGTCTCTAGTCCCACACTTCCTGTGGGGAAGAAATCCTCAGGACCCTGAGAAAAGTATACCTATTTTGGAGACAGGCAGCCAAAAATATCAGGCCAGAAACCAAATGGCATGGTTGCAGCAGCCCCCTTCCCAAATCCTATAAATCCTCAGGACACACTGACAAGAGTATAACCATCCTGGGAGGACAGCTAGTGATAGAAAGCAAGTCAGACACCAAATGGCATGGTCACAGAAACCCCGTCCCCAACCTCCCGAATTGCTTCAAGGCTGGTGTTCTTGGGAAACATGAGAATCTCCTACCTTGGTCTGGGCTGGCTCTAAAGATAAGGCCTCTGTGGAAGATGAACAGCTTGTGTGGAAGGCAGTAATGCTAATCTCACTCTCAGACCCAGCATCATTCACTCTGCAGCAATGACTTCTCGCCTCTCATGACCCCCTCCCACATTCTAACTGCACTAATAAAAGTCTCTTGAAGTTGTGCGAGAGGGGATGACTTTGGGTCAGATTCCATTTTGCTCCATTAAAATAAAGCCTATCCTGAATCCCTGGACTGATCTTCTCACTTTCTTGGGGACCCTGGCCGGATTCTATCCCTAAACCTGTGACTTCAGGCTGTGCACTGGGAGAAAATGTCCCAGGACTGGCATTTTTTTGAACATACCAGAAAGCAGAGATGCTACGGTCATCTAGAGTCATTCTCAGACAAGTGCCAAGCTCAGGACGGGGATAAACAAGGAGTAAGGACACATCATCCTGTACAGTTAACAGTGGGGAATCTCAATGCAAAGACCTTCTGGGAAGGAGTGTGTCCCTAGGCAAGATAAAGGAGTAAAGCACAAAGATTGCTACCACCAAGTGTCACAGGCTATTGTCTGCTTTCTTCTTATGAAACATGTTCAGAAATTCATAAAAACAAAATTTTGCAAAACAATCACCCACTGTTATATAAAGAAATCACAAACAACAAAAATACTGCATCTGTTTGACATGGCAATAAGAAAAAATAACAATTGATAATTCAAATTAGATGGGAAATTGCTATTTGGAAAAACGAGAAAGGAACTAAAAATTTAGGATTCAATGTAAAATCTAGAAGAGTTAGGCTGAGGAAACAGAGAGTAGATGTAGACTCAGCTTTCTGTACCTTTGGAAAACATGAGGAGAAAATATTCCCTTGCAGAATTTTAAAATACACAGGAGGCAATTAGGCAGACAGGGATGGAGAGCACTGCGTTCCTATGGAAGAAAACCACTCTTCACTTTCTCTTGCCTCAGCCTACCAGTTAGCTGCAACTACAGGGCCCCCCCCCACCCAAAGCCTGGCTATTTTTTAGAGATGGGGTCTTGTTCTTGCTCAGGTTGGTCTCGAACTCATGAGCTCAGGTAATCCACCTGTGTAGGTCTTCCAAGTACTGGGATTACATGCAGCACTGGCAAAGTCTTTTTTTCTTTTAGATTTTATTTTGTCTGGGTATCCTCTTCATTATAAATTACTAATTGTAAGAGGTTGGTCTTGGGCGGCACCTGTGGCTCAGTCGGTAGGGCGCCGGCCCCATATACCGAGGGTGGCGGGTTCAAACCCAGCCCCGGCCAAACTGCAACCAAAAAATAGCCGGGCGTTGTGGCGGGCGCCTGTGGTCCCAGCTACTCGGGAGGCTGAGGCAAGAGAATCGCTTAAGCCCAGGAGTTGGAGGTTGCTGTGAGCTGTGTGAGGCCACGGCACTCTACCGAGGGCCATAAAAGTGAGACTCTGTCTCTACAAAAAAAAAAAAAAAAAAAAAGAGGTTGGTCTTTACAGTGAAATAATAACAAAATTACAGGGGAGAAGGAAAGGGGATTGATGTGGGAACTTGAGCACACAAGCACAAACAATGGAACCTAATCACTTGTATCCTCATATTAAAGGAGGCTTATTATGAGTCAAATTTGAGGACCAAGAACTGGAACCACACCCAGGAAATCTCAGGTAAATGAATGGGAGGTGTTGGGGTTACAGTTTGGTTTTATACATTTTAGGGAGCCAAGGATTACAGGTGAGGTCATGAATCAATACTTGAAAAACATATCATCTTCAGTTCACCACAAATGGTGAAACATCCTGAAGGGGGAACTTACAGGTTGTAGCTGAGTTTAAAGATACTTATGCTGACAATTGACTGAAACAGATAGGCTGTCTAAAAGACTAGGAGTCAGGGATAAAAAATGCCTCAGAGATTAAAGAAACAATCAAAAAGCTTCCAACCAAAAAATGCCCTGGTCCAGATGGCTTCACTCCAGAATTCTATCAAATCTTCAAGGAAGAGCTTATTCCTATACTGCAGAAATTATTCCAAAAACATTGAGGAAGAGGGAATCTTCCCCAACACATTCTATGAAGCAAACATCACCCTGATACCAAAACCAGGAAAAGACCTAACCAAAAAGGAGAATTTCAGACAAATCACACTCATAAATATAGATGCAAAAATTCTCAAAAAAATCCCAGCCAATAGATTACAGCTTATCATCAAAAAAGTCATTCATCATGATCAAGTAGGTTTCATCCCAGGGATGCAGGCCTGGTTTAAAATACACAAGTCCATAAACGTTATCCACCATATTAACAGAGGCAAAAATAAAGATCATATAATCCTCTCAATAGATGCAGAAAAAGCATTTGATAAAATCCAGCATCCTTTGCTAATTAGAACACTGAAGAGTATAGGCATAGGTGGCACATTTCTAAAACTGATTGAAGCTGTCTATGACAAACCCACAGCTAATATTTTACTGAATGGAGTAAAACTGAAAGCTTTTCCTCTTAGAACTGGAACCAGACAAGGTTGTGCTCTGTCACCTTTACTATTCAACGTAGTGCTGGAAGTTCTAGCCAATAAAATTAGGCAAGACAAAGAAATAAAGGGAATCCAAATGGAAGTAGAGGAGGTCAAACTCTCCCTCTTTCCTAATGACATGATCTTATACTTAGAGAATCCCAAGACTCCTAGAACTCATCAAAAAATACAGTAATGTTTTAGGATATAAAATCAATGTCAACAAGTCAGTAGCCTTTGTATGTGCCAATAACAGTGAAGATGAGAAGCTAATTAAGGACACGACTCCTTTCACCACAGTTTCAAAGAAAATGAAATACCTAGGAATATACCTAACGAAGGTGGTGAAGGACCTGTATAAAGAAAATTATGAAATCCTCAGAAAGGAAATAGCAGAGGATATTAACAAATGGAAGAACACACCATGCTCATGGATGGGAAGAATCAACATTGTTAAAATGTCTATACTTCCCAAAGCAATCTGCCTATTCAATGCCATTCCTATCAAAATACCAACACCGTACTTTCAAGATTTGGAAAAAATGACTCTGTATTTTGTATGGAACCAGAAAAAAACCCGTATAGCTAAGGTAGTTCTTAGTAATAAAAATAAAGCTGGGGGCATCAGCATACCAGATTTTAGTCTGTACTACAAAGCCATAGTGGTCAAGACAGCATGGTACTGGCACAAAAATAGAGACATAGAAAAAAACAAACAAACAAACAAAAAAGATAGAGACATAGACACTTGGAATTGAATAGAAAACCAGAATAGAAAAATGAAACTAACATCTTACAACCACCTAATCTTCGATAAACCAAACAAGAACATACCTTGGGGGAAAGACTCCCTATTCAATAAGTTGTGTTGGGAGAACTGGATATCCACATATAAAAGACTGAAACTGGACCCACACCTTTCCCCACTCACAAAAATTGATTCAAGATGGATAAAGGACTTAAATTTAAGGCATGAAAAAATAAAAATCCTCAAAGAAAGAATAGGAAAAACACTGGAAGATATTGGCCTGGGGAAAGACTTCATCAGGAAGACAGCCATGGCAATGGCAACAAAAACAAAAATAAACAAATGGAACTTCATTAAACTGAAAAGCTTCTGTACAGCCAAGGAGACAACAACCAAAGCAAAGAGACAACCTACACAATGGGAAAGGATATTTACATATTTTGAATCAGATAAAAGCTTGATAACCAGGATCTACAGAGAACTCAAATTAATCCACATGAAAAAAGCCAACAATCCCATCTATCAATGGGCAAGAGGCATGAATAGAACCTTCTCTAAAGATGACAGACGAATGGCTAACAAACACATGAAAAAATGTTCATCATCCCTATATATTAGAGAAATGCAAATCAAAACAACCTTGAGATACCATCTAACCCCAGTGAGATTTGCCCACATCACAAAATCTCAAAACTGCAGATGCTGGCGTGGATGTGGAGAGAAGGGAACACTTTTACACTGCTGGTGGGACTGCAAACTAGTACAACCTTTCTGGAAGGAAGTTTGGAGAAACCTCAAAGCGCTCAAGCTAGACCTCCCATTTTATCCTGCAATCCCATTACTGGGTATCTACCCAGAAGGAAAAAAATCCTTTTATCACAAGGACACTTGTACTACACTGTTTATTGCAGCTCAATTTACAATCGCTAAAATGTGGAAACAGCCTAAATGTCCAACAACCCAAGAATGGATTAACATGCTGTGCTATATGTATACCATGAAATACTATTCAGCTATTAGAAAAAAATGGAGACTTTACATCCTTCGTATTAACCTGGATGGAAGTGGAAGACATTATTCTTAGTAAAGCATCACAAGAATGGAGAAGCATGAATCCTATGTACTCAATTTTGATATGAGGACAATTAATGACAATTAAAGTTATGGGGGGGGAGGAAAAGCAGAATGAGGGAAGGAGAGAAGGGGGTGGGGCCTTGGTGTGTGCCACACTTTCTGGGGGCAAGACATGATTGCAAGAGGGACTTTGCCTAACAACTGTAATCAGTGTAACCTGGCTTATTGTACCCTCAATGAATCCCCAACAATAGAAAAAAAAAATTAATAAGGGAGGGACTGGAAATCAAAGTGAAAGTACGCAAGAGGCTTCTGCCATGGGTAACAAAAATTATAGACAATAATTGGAGAACTCAGTGATTCTTTGGCTAAATCACTTAATGATTAAAGATTCAGTTCCTTAAATGTGAAAAAAGAAAAAGAAATGTCTCAGATACCTGGTAAGTTAATTGAAGACAAAAGGCCTGGCAGAGTCAATTGATTTGTTGTGTACAGTGAGGACCTGGGGTCTGGCAGGGCCGTAGGCCTAGGAGTCACAAAGGACTTCAAGGAGGGAAGCATGAGGAGGCAAATCTTTTCTCCTGCCTCCTGGCTAGCAACTCAGTTTTAGGAATCTTCTAGGCCAAATGGGGGTTACTGACTGGAGACCCTTAAAACTTACTTCAGTTCACAATAAAAAATAAAACAGCTGAATGAATATTTCTATTGTTTCCAATTTTTTCTTTTCTTTTTTTTTGAGAAAGAGTATCACTCTGCTGCCCAAGGTTAGAGTGCTGGGTACCCTAGCTCACAGCAACCTCAAACTCTTGGGCACATGAGATTTTGTTACCTCAGTTTCCTAAGCAGCTGCAACTACAATGTTCACCGCAAGGCCCAACTTGTATTTTTATTTTTAGAGGACTCGGGTTGTAACTCTTTCTCAGGATTGTCTGGAACTACTGAGCTCAAGCAATCAACTTGCCTAAGAGTGGTAGGATAGCAGGAGTGAACCACGACACAGGGAAAGATTCAATATATTAAACCATCATTATCAATTCTCAAAATATTATTTTAACCCAAAGATTCTCAATAAGATTTTCAAATATTTCCCAGTCTAAGCCTGGCACTGTGGCTCACTCCTAGAATCCTAGAACTCTAGTAGGTCAAGGTGGGTGGTTCCCTTGAGCTCAGGAGTTCAAGACCAACCAGAGCAAGAACAAGACCCAGTCTCTACTAAAACCAGAACCAGGCTTGGCACCTGTGGCTGAAGCGACTAAGGCACCAGCCACAAACACCTGACCTGGGGAGTTCAAAGCCAGCCCGGGCCCACCAAACAGCAATAATAGCTTAAACCAAAAAATAGGTGGAGGTTGTGGCGCGTGCCTGTAGTCCCAGCTACTTGGGAGGTGAAGGCAGGAGAATTGCTTGAGCCCAGGAGTTGGAGGTTTCTGTGAGTTGTGATGCCACAGTACTCTACCCAGCGCAACAGCTTGAGGCTCTGTCTCAAAAAAAGAAACCAGAACCCAGGCATTGTGGCACATATCTATGGTCCCAGCTACTCTGAAGGATGAGGGAAGAGTATAGCTCAAGACCAAAAGTTTGAAGTTGCTGTGTGCTATGATGCCAGGACACAATTCCTAAGGCAAAAGTGAGACTCTGAATAAAAAAAAAAAAATCTCTCCACCTGCTTCCTGTCTCTGGACAAAGGCACCCCCACCCACTGTGCATTTCTGATTGGGCGAACCAACCAGGAACCCAACAAATCAAAAGAAAACGTATATTCTTTCTTTTTACATTTCCTTGGCTCCTTTGTCTTTTAGAATGTGTTCCTGTAAGCCTAAATGGCCCAGGTAGAATGGGCTTCATGAACTGTCAGGTCAGAGGATTGGAAACACCTAGAAAACATCTGTATTCAAACTCTCCTGAGCAAAAAGAAGGCAGCACTCACATTCACAATGCCTTGAGAATTCAGCTGCAGTTACCTCCCCGCCTCCCACTAAATTCTGCAACCCACCATACCTCAGCCTGGCCATTCTTCCTTTCATTCTTTGTGATGCCAAACTGTCTCCCTACTTCTCTCTCACATCTTCTCTTCACTCACGACTTGTTCTCATCTGTCTTTCTCACATCTGCCCCCACTTTCTTCCCTTTGGGTAGCAAATAAATGTGGACTTTTATACTCTAATTTTGCCCTAGAGAGATTATTTTCCCATCCCCCATGCAGGACCAACTGAACAACCCACTTCTCTCTAATGCAAAACCTTCCCCTTTATTCTTTGATACAAATGACATATTCGAAAGACAAAGGCAAATTCATTAATGTACCAACTGTATGGGGGAAATCACAGAGAGATTAGGCCAACCACCCCCTGGGGTACAGAAGCTTAAAGATTATTTTTTATAAAATAAGAAATGGGGATATAGACCATTCTCAGGAAGCCCAAAAATGATTAGAAAATGCATTGACCAGGGGGAAATCAACTGTCTTTTAAATTATTCTTTTAGGGATCTGAATGAACTTGAGAGGCAGAAATTTTGTTGAGGGTAAAAAAAATCATGCTGCAAGAATGGCTGGATTTTCCACCTTCACTGGGTAAGGCGGTAACAGGAAAGCAATAGAAGGCAACTGTTTGTATTTTAGGGTAAGAAGCTTTTTTGTTACATAAGGACATTTTAGTGAGTCCATCTCTACTCTTGTGGGTGAGGAAAGCAGTACTAAGTTATAAAGACCTTCATATTCAGGCTTATTTTGGAAAGGCTTTTCCATTTTTAAAAACAGACAGAACGCCTAACCTACAATTTTTGGAAGAATCATTTTCTGCACCCCAACATCAACTAAGCAGGGAAGAAAATTTAGGCTTAAGTAATCACAAACCGCTAATTCTCTGCAAAACCAGGGAAGATTCACCTGGATAGTCCAAATAAGGTGAATGAATAACCATACCCAGTCAGTTCTTCAATTTGGTTTGGTTCCTTATGCACCCTGTGAAAGCCTTTCCTTTAATCTCCCTTCACCTCCAACCTGAGGCCTCCGAATTTCAACTCATCGCTGAGGGTCCTCCTATTCATGAATTGCTGTTTGTTCAAAAAAATGAACTGTTTAACCTTTTAATAGTACCTCAGTTTATTTTAACAGAAGAATGGAGGGGCCGGGGGCCTCACGGACCACAGGCCCTCCCTTCAACTAGCCGCATACACCCAGTTGGAATTGTTCCCTGAACATCCCTACACTGTCACCACATTGGAGGGACATGGTCGTGCAGGCAAACCAAACCGCTGCTCAGAGATTTCTCTGGGACGTGGTCAAAGTAAACACTCGAGGAAGCAGCAGGGCTCCCATGCACCAGCTGCCTGCCCAACAGCAACCTTAACCAAGACTGTTATGAAGACCAGGGGTGCCAGTAGCACACTATTGTTTTAAGATTTCAAAGCTAAAGTGACATGGCCCCTGGTCCGGCTACAGCCATTTTGTCTTCAACTAGACAGCTCCCACTCTCAGGACACCTCATCCAATAAACTCACCATTTCCGTTTCTAGGGTGTCCCTCCTACTTCCCTACAGATCTCCCACAGATCTCCCCAGACCTGCAGGTCACAAGGTGAGAGAAGCTGCAGCAGATATACCTGGGTGCCCCTGGAGATGCCACAGTGAAGAGAAGACTACAACTTAGTAGCCAGAGCAACAGAAAAATCCTGCACCAGATCCTGGATCCACCGCTATTTTCAGGCTGTAGCTGTGATTGAATAATTATTTTTATTTTATTTTATTTTATTATTATTATTTTTTTTTTTGTAGAGACAGAGTTTCACTTTATGGCCCTCAGTAGAGTGCCATGGCATCACACAGCTCACAGCAACCTCCAACTCCTGGGCTTAAGTGACTCTCTTGCTTCAGCCTCCCGAGTAGCTTGGACTACAGGCGCCCACCACAACACCCAGCTATTTTTTGTTGTTGTTGTTGCAGTTCAGCCGGGGTCAGATTTGAACACGCCACCCTCAGTATATGGGGCCAGTGCCTTACCGACTGAGCCACAGATGCCGCCCTGATTGAATAATTCTTAATGCAGCTTCCCTGATTGGATAAGACCTAAGGCCCCACCCCTCTGGCCTTGCTTGTTAGGAGATAACAATTAGACAAGCAGCTGAATGAAACCAGAATGCAAACAGTTTCTTGGCTGGAGTGTATTGTACTTTTGTTGTTGTTGTTGTTATTTTAGGATAAGGACCATAGTATCATTCATCTAGATATTCAAGTGCCACCTGCTTACCGCACAGTAGCTGTTTAACAAATATCAACTGAATGGGCGGTGCCTGTGGCTCAGTGGGTAAGGCGCCGGCCCCATATACCGAGGGTGGCGGGTTCAAACCCGGCCCGGGCCAAACTGCAACCAAAAAAAAAAAAAAAAAATAGCGGGTGTTGTGGCGGGCGCCTGTAGTCCCAGCTGCTCGGGAGGCTGAGGCAAGAGAATCGCTTAAGCCCAGGAGTTGGAGGTTGCTGTGAGCTGTGTGAGGCCACGGCACTTTACAGAGGGCCATAATGTGAGACTCTGTCTCTACAAAAAAAAAAAAAAAAAAGAAAGAAATTTGCTCATGTAAATATAATAATCTATTTGCCCTACACTCCTACACTCTTATACAGCCAGTATTTTCTTTTTGTGTGTGTGTGGTTTTTTTTGGCCCGGGCTGGGTTTGTACCCGCCACCTCTGGCATGTGGGACCGGCGCCTCACTCCTTGAGCCACAGACGCCACCCTGTTTTGTTTTTTTTTTTTTTTTGTAGAGACAGAGTCTCACTGTACCGCCCTCGGGTAGAGTGTGGTGGCATCACACGGCTCACAGCAACCTCTAACTCTTGGGCTTCCGCGATTCTCCTGCCTCAGCCTCCCGAGCAGCTGGGACTACAGGCGCCCGCCACAACGCCCGGCTATTTTTTTGTTGCAGTTTGGCGGGGGCTGGGTTTGAAACCGCCACCCTCGGCATATGGGGCCGGCGCCCTACTCACTGAGCCACAGGCACCGCCCGACAGCCAGTATTTTCATCACTGAACAGTAATCCTTTAATAAAATCTTCTATTGTGGCAAGAGTTGAAGAAAGTTTCTGTGTTTGTATGAGTACAAAATTAAATGGTACTTTCTGAACATGTTAATTGCTGTTTTGAAACTACATATTTTCACTTCTTTTTTATTTTTTTATTTTATTTTATTATTATTTTTTTTTTTTGTAGAGACATAGTCTCACTTTATGGCCCTCAGTAGAGTGCCGG
Organism: Nycticebus coucang; assembly: GCF_027406575.1. NCBI lineage: Eukaryota > Metazoa > Chordata > Mammalia > Primates > Lorisidae > Nycticebus > Nycticebus coucang. Next base: position 28,554,454 of record NC_069805.1, on the reverse strand, counting down.
GTCCTCACACAGCTCACAGCAACCTCCAACTCCTGGGATCAAGCGATTCTCTTGCCTCAGCCTCCAGAGTAGCTGGGACTACAGGCGGCGGCCACAACGCCCAGCTATTTTTTGGTTGCAGTTTGGACGGGGCCGGTTTTGAACACGCCACCCTCGGTACATGGGGCTGGCGCCCTACCAACTGAGCAACAGGCGTCACCCTTCTTTTTTATTTTTTAAGAAAATTAGGGGAGGCGCCTCTGGCTCAGTGAGTAGGGTGCCGGCCGCATAAGCCGAGGGTGGCGGGTTCAAACCCAGTCCCGGCCAAACTACAACAATAAAACTGAGCTTGGGGGCAAAGAATAAAAAAAAAAGAAAGAAAGAATTAGGGATAAACAATGGTTTTTGCCCCCATAGGCTGTGTAAATAGAAGCCTTTGTGGTCAGCTCAGTTTGGAATTACACAGTAATGAAGATGTTGTATCTGGCTCAGTCCTTAGCTCAGTGGGTAGGGCATCTGCCACATACACCCAGGCTAGTGGGTTTGAACCCAGCCTGGGCCAGCTAAACAAAAATGACAACTGCAACCAAAAAATACCTGAGCATTGTGGCAGATGCCTGTAGTAACAGCTACTTAGGAGGCTGAGGCAAGAGAATCACGTAAGCCCAATAGTTTGAGGTTGCTTTGAGCTGTGACGCCATGGCAACTTACCCAAGGCATCATAGTGAGAGTCTGTCTAAAAACAAACAAACAAAAAAAAATACATCAGAGCTGGTGGGTTCGAATCCAGCCCAGGCCTGCCAAACAACAATGACAACTACAACCAAAAAATAGCCTGGTGTTGTGGAGGGCACATACAGTCCCAGCTACTTGGGAGGCTGAGGCAAGAGAATCTCTTAAGCCCAGGAGTTGGAGGTTGCTGGGAGCTGTGACGCCACAGCACCCTACCCAGGGGTGACAGCTTGAGGCTCTGTCTCAAAACAAAAAAACAACAAAGATGTTGCACCTGTCTTTAAAGTATTTGTAATTGACTTAGCTATAATATAATAATTCACAAAATAATTTCAAAACAATGTATATAAGGCACATTATAAATTAAAGATATTAACTTTAAAAAAAATGATTACAAAGTGTTGTTACCGTTTGTTATTTGGGTAGCAGACTGATTTTCATCTGTATTTGTAGCATTTATTATTCCACAACACAAACTTGTGAAAGCCAAAAGAAAAAATTGACACAAAGAAATCACTGCTGCAAAACATGAGATGATCATCCTTACAGGATAAGAAACATTCTTGGGGCTGCGCCTGTGGCTCAGTGAGTAAGGCGCCGGCCCCATATGCCGAGGGTGGCGGGTTCAAACCCAGCCCCGGCCAAACTGCAACAACAACAACAAAAAATAGCTGGGCTTTGTGGCAGGCGCCTGTAGTCCCAGCTGCTCGGGAGGCTGAGGCAAGAGAATCACGTAAGCCCAAGAATTAGAAGTTGCTGTGAGCCGTGTGACGCCACGGCACTCTACTCGAGGGCGGTACAGAGAGACTTTGTCTCTACAAAAAAAAAAAAAAGAAACATTCTTGGTGAAAACTAGTCAGAACTTATTTGGGCAGTTGTAAATTGCCCTGATTTGTGGAAACAGCCTAAATGTCCTTCAACCCAGGAATGGATGGGAAGGCTGTGATATATATATATATACCATGGAATATTATTCAGCCATAAGAAATGGAGATCTTGCAGCATTTGTACTAACCTGGATAGAGGTGGAACACATTATTCTTAGTGAAGCCTCATAGGAATGGAGAAGTATGAATCCCATGTATTCGATTTTGATATGAAAAAATTAATGACAATTAATGATACGATGGGGCATGTGGGAAGAGGAGACCAGACAGAGAAGGAGGGAAGGGGTGAGGGTAAGGAAAAGAAGAAAAAGAAAAAATAAATAAACAAGAAAAGAAAAGAAAATAGTGACTAATTCTCACATAAACTGGATTTAATTTTGACCAAACTACATTACTTAAACATTAACTTTTTTTTTTTTTTTGTAGAGACAGAGTCTCACGTTATGGCCCTCGGTAGAGTGCCGTGGCGTCACACAGCTCACAGCAACCTCCAACTCCTGGGCTTAAGCGATTCTCTTGCCTCAGCCTCCCGAGTAGCTGGGACTAGAGGCGCCCGCCACAACGCCCAGCTATAAACATTAATTTTTAATTCAACTTGTTAATATGTTGTTTAAGATATTGCATCCTCATTTATAAGTGACATATGTTTATAATTTCCCCTTTATGATAATATTTTTTCTCCAATTTTAATATCAGGTGTATCCAGATCAAGTAGAATGATTTTGAAACATTTCTTCTTTTTCTATTGTCTATAAGATTTGGCATGATCTGTTTTTCGAAATTATCTTTTACTTTTATTTATAAATATTAGTCGTCTATTTTTTGATACTTAAAAAAAAAAGAAAAGAAGAAGTTAACTAATGGCCCCATACTGAATCTCAGAGTCAAAGCATTCTATAATAGACATACTCTTATTTGACAATGCGAATGTTACTTTCTTTGCATTATTATTATTATCATTGCTTAATATTTTGATGTAGCAATTGTCTGATTCCTTTTCTGAATGTATTTATGTTGTTCATTCTTTATGAGGTTTTTGTTTCTAGTTCTTGTCTTATACATTGTTATTGTTACTAAATTTTAAGCCTTTTTAATTTTGTGAAGGCAAAAAAAGAAAACCTAATAAACACATGCATATGTAAAAGTAAATAAATAAATAAATAAATAAAAACTAGCCAGAACCCATCACTGTTCCACTCAATTCATAAGCTTGTACCTGCTGAGGGGAAACTAAGATGAAGGGAGCCAAGTTATTACCTCTTTCCTCCCCCAAGCTACTATTTGTACAAGTTTCCTATCATCAAGCAGAAAATGGACGCAAAATGGAATGTGTACCCTTTGGATGTAGGCAGACACAAAGTACAACACAAACTAATAGTACATTAAAGGGACAACAACCAAAAGAATATAAAGGGGGAGGTGCCTGTGGCTCATTGGTAGGGCGCCAACGCCATATACTGAGGGTGGCAGGTTCGAACCTGGCCCTGGCCAAACTGCAACAAAAAATAGCCAGGTGTTGTGGCAGGCACTTGAAGTCTCTACTGGGGAGGCTGAGGTAAGAGAATGGCCTAAGTCCAGGATTTGGAGGTTGCTGTGAGCTGTGATGCCAGGGTGCTTTACCAAGGGCAACAAAGTAAGACCATGTCTCTGAAAAAAAAAGAAAGAAAGAAAAGAATAGGGGTGTTATACAAAGACTGGAAGGGCCTTTCAAGCCCATATCTCATAAATTTGTCAATCAAAGGGGCTATGTCTACTAATGCTTCGTGCTTCAGAGAGTATGACCATTTTTGTATCGGTCAACCTTCTGGTATTAAGTGAATCTCTACTGCGGTGGTCCTGAGGTTTCCCAGGGGGAAGCTCTTCCCAAATAAAGAAATTTACCTGGATGTTGATTTCTTCTGGCCATTTCTCCTCATCCTTCAGACACTAGAGTAAGACCTACCAGGTGTGGGGCGGTGCCTGTGGCTCAGTCGGTAAGGCGCCGGCCCCATATACAGAGGGTGGCGGGTTCAAACCCGGCCCCAGCTGAACTGCAACCAAAAAAAAAAAAACATAGCCGGGCATTGTGGTCGGCGCCTGTAGTCCCAGCTACTTGGGAGGCTCAGGCAAGAGAATCGCTTAAGCACAGGAGTTGGAGGTTGCTGTGAGCTGTGTGAGGCCACGGCACTCTACCGAGGGCCATAAAGTGAGACTCTGTCTCTACAAAAAAAAAAAAAAAAAGACCTACCAGGTGTGTTCATGCAGTACCTTCATGGGAAGGCTGTTGTTTTCTAGAGAATCAGTAATCTGAGTATTTAATTTAGACAATAATTCTCTCCCCAACAATAGACAAGGAAATCAGGCATCTAAAGGAACTGACGAGTCAACTCTTTTTCTCCAATCTAGCATGTAAGAGGTTGAAGAAAGAATTTACATTTCGGCTGTCGTGTCACTCCTGCTACAGAACCAGAATGTTTAGTCAGAGAGCAGAGTGAAGTATTAAGCAATGAATATTTAGCCCCAGTATTTATTAGAAAGCCTTGGCCCACAGCTTTCCTTTTTTTTTTTTTTTTTGTAGAGACAGAGTCTCACTTTATGGCCCTCGGTAGAATGCCATGGCATCACACAGCTCACAGCAACCTCCAACTTCTGGGCTTAAGTGATTCTCTTGCTTCAGCCTCCCAAGTAGCTGGGACTAAAGGCACCCGCCACAACGCCCAGCTATTTTTTGGTTGCAGTTCAGCCGGGGCCGGGTTTGAACCTGCCACCCACGTTACATGGGGCCGGCGCCTTACCAACTGAGCCACAGGAGCTGCCCAGCCCACAGCTTTCCATAGGTAAAGAGAGGGTAGACTACCCTTTGCACTGGGCATCCCTAGAGCCATTGTACCAAACAGTTGGCTGCCCATGAAGGCATCATTGTCATGGACCAACTATTACCTGTGGACAATGTTGTGCCCATCTCAGGTTCCCAGAGTGGGCTGAGATCTGCATTCTCTCACCCAGAGTCCCAAGGTCAGATTCCAGTGGCAGGTGGCATACCTTAACAAGCATGCCCCCACTTTAAACCTTCACTTCCCGAGTTTCAGACTTACCTCTGCCTGGGTACCTCTTTTTAGCCTTTGCCTTACCAAGTCCTCTTGGTCACACAACCTCCCTGTCTGCCCTGAGTTTTACTAATGACCACAATGAAAGAGTTGCCCATTGATTCAGCCTTAGAGGCATCTGGGGTGTCTTCCTGGATCTTTTCAGGGAGTCCGTGAGGAGGTTTAACACAGACCATTCACCTCCACTTGAGGGGTGGCTAACTAGAGCTTTAAGCCAAGAGCAGATCAAGGTCATAGGTTTATAAAAGAGACACCATTGATGCAGCAGGGGAAAAATCCATTTGAAACACTTTGCTTGATTGAGAAAGTCAGAACTCAAAAAGGGCAGCAAGGAGGGCAGGTAGTCCCCAGTCTGTACCACAACCGGAAATGGTCCAATTTGACCATTTCTTGTGAAAGGAAAGGTATGTTGTTCAAAGGTGGCAGCAGTCTGTCATCTTATCTTAGCAACAAAAAGCCAGGATGTGTGTGGAGTGAATTAAGGACACAGAGGAAGCAGTGAAAATGTCAGGCAGTAAGAAATAGAGGCTAGTTTTTAAAGGATAAAGTTGGCTCCTATTTTTCTTTGCTTCATTTTCTTTTCTTTTTTTTTTTGTAGAGACAGAGTCTCACTGTACCGCCCTCGGGTAGAGTGCCGTGGCGTCACACGGCTCACAGCAACCTCTAACTCTTAGGCTTACGCGATTCTCTTGCCTCTGCCTTCTGAGCAGCTGGGACTACAGGCGCCCGCCACAATGCCCGGCTATTTTTGGGTTTGAACCGGCCACTCTCGGCATATGGGGCCAGTGCCCTTCTCACTGCGCCACAGGCGCCGCCCTCTTTTCTTCATTTTCAAAGGAGTAACTCATAACCTTGAGTAGTGATCTCAAAACCCATACCTAAGGAAATACAGCTTCAGGCAGGGAGAAGAAAATACAGAGCAGCAGATTTAACACTATTGTGGCAGATTGATGCTGAATAATTGATGTTTGTCACTTTCAGCAAAAACACAGCAATCTGATGAAGTTTTAAACAAGGTCTCAAAACAAAACTGACACTTACCTGGAGATTCCCTTTTCAGTTAGGCTAACCTGTTCACATACAAAATTTTTCATAAATTTACCTTTGCAAATGTTATCCCTTACATAGACCATTTTTTGACATGCAGAAGCCCTATGTTAGAAAATTTTCATCTTGGATCAGCGCCTGTAGCTCAAGCAGCTAAGGCGCCAGCCACATACACCGGAACTGGCGGGTTCAGATCCAGCCCAGGTCCGCCAAACAATGACAACTATAACCAAAAAAATATCTGGGTATTGTGGTGGACACCTGTAGTCCCAGATACTTGGGAGGCTGAGGAAAGAGGATCGCTTAAGCCCAAGAGTTTAAGGATGCTATGAACTGTGACTCCACAGAACTCTACCCAGGGCGACAGCTTCAGACTGTCTCAAAAAAAAAAAAAAAAAGAATATTTTCTTCTTAAACTGTCATTTATTTTAGCAGAAATATTGTTATTAGGCGTTGTCCTACACAAAATCATTCCCTTTCCTTTTAGTGTACCTTGCCACCCATGTTTCTTTATATTCATGGGTTTATTCACATCTCTGTACTACATACTGGTTCCTGTTTGCTTTAAGTTTTTTTTCCTATTTTGAATGGAAATGTGATCCCAGTTAAGTCTTTCATATTTAAAGGCCTATGAAGAAGGCCTGTGATTTTACAGGATTTAGGTCTCTAGCTTAAAATTCAGACTTTATCAAACAATGGGGTACCAGCTGGAAAGCACTAAAAAAAATAAACAAGGCATCATCAACCAGGGAGCAGAGGGACTTTAGTGTACACCGTAGGATTGTATTTTACCTTCCATTTTTAAGAAAGATAGAAAAGAGGGAAACAGAGGTCCTGAATATTTGTGGAGAGCAGAGGGGTGGCTCTAATGCTATGAACATCAGTTTGTTCTTTACTGAGAGACAGCTACCCAACAACCAGCCCTCCTTGTTCTGAAGGTGGACCATGTCCACCAAACTAAAAAAGTTCCAAAGAGTCAGAGCTGATTCAAGGATTTCACAAGGTCTGGAAGGCAAGTTTGATCCCCCATCTCCTGGAGAAGGAAATGTCACTTCCAGGGTATCTCTCTAGTACTGAGGGGATGGTCCCAGCAGAGGCTGCTTCCTGAGCCATTCCTAACTCCAGGAACCCATGGTAATGGTGCGGGAAGGGCTCTGGCCTGGTGGCTTCATGCCTGACCCTAGAGTAACTGTTCCTGACAAACTTCTTCCCTAGTGATAGCTACCATTTCAAAAGCTTCCTTCTGCTTTTGGGCACTGATGCTGGCCTGGTTTTCTCTCACTGTCTCTTCATCCCAATTCTCCTTATCAAGACCTTAAAAATCTAGTTTAATATTCTGCTTGTGGAGCCAGAGGCCCCTTTATATGATTTTGAATCTCAGGATGAACTGGGAGATGATGTGCATTGTGGAGATGAAAAAAAAAAAAAAACAAAAACAACAACAAAAAAGAATGAAATGGAGCAGGGGTATGTAAGGAGCTACATTACCTGGAAAGCAAAGAGAGTGAGAGCTGTAAGTGTGATAAGTACTGTGCATCAGGCAGCCTGAATTCAGTATTTCTAATGTTCCATTACCTTATCTTGCTGAAAATGTACACTTTCCTCCCAGATTTTGGCACTACAATGTCACATATGGGGAACAGATGTCAAGTGTGTGCTCCCTGGTTTTTGGTTCCAGGTGACACAGCATAGTTACTGGTAACAAGACAGTGGAACAAATGAGCAGAACAAGTAGGCACAAGCGAGCAAAAGATCAAAGTTTATTAAAGCACAGTGCACTCCAGAGAAGGGAGACATCTGCCTTATCAAGTGGAGAACACCCTGGGTTAGTGAGATTTTTCCCCTTCATGGTAATCTTCCAAATCTATGTTAAGTGGTGGGGGGTAATATATTTACTATTTTTACTGGAAAGGGGGAAAAATTCCTGAATGGAGATTCCTCCCATTTTTATCTCTGTCAAGCAATTTCCAGAAGTTGTCATAGTATTTGTAAACTGTGGTAAAGGTGGTGAAAATTTTACTGTGTTTATGAAAATGGGTCACTTGAGGCTACTGTCACCTTACTTGTATGGATGCTGCAAAGACCCCTTTTTGTGGCTTTGGCCATATCTCCACACTGGGGCCTCTCTACCTCTGAGAGTCAGTTTTGTAAAGCAAATATCAGTTCAGTTTTTTAAAGCATTTCTGAAATGCTTTTCTTTCTTGGCAGCCCACTCTGGTAATTTTGTTCCTTTTCATTATGGAAACGGATCTAGAATCATCTGCCCCCATCTCTCCCTAGCCCTACCGAACAGGATAAACACAACTTTAAGACATCATTGACATTTGTAGAGTATTTCTTCCATATGAATTATGATTAGAAAAGTATGAGAAATATTTAAAGACATTGTCATATTCTTCACATATATACAATATCTCTACGAATTCTGTTTTATATTGAAATGTGTGAATACTGGTTATAAGATTTGACACTGTCTTCACAGTTGTAGGGGTTTTCTTTGTCATAAATTTCATAGAGAATGTTTTGAGCAGAAGTTAAACACTTGTCACCTTCTTCACATTCACAGCCTTTCTGTTCAACATGAATTCTACTGTGTACAGAAAACTATGATTACTGGCCTAAAGCTTCCACACACCTTCATATTGTGATTTTTCTCTGACATGATTTCTATCAGTTTTACTAAAGGTCAAGAATCAGTTAAAATGTTTGCCATATTATTCTCATTTGTAAGGATTTCTCTCCAATATGAATTTTCTTACATGTAGTAAAGTTTGAGCTCTGGTGAAGTGCATCACCACACTATTCACAGTGGTAGGATTTCTCTTTGGTGTAAATTCTTATAAGCTTAGTAAGTTATGAACACAAAGTAAGTACTGCCATGTTCTTTGTATTCCTAGGGTTTCCATGTTATCTCATTTTTTTCAAATGTATAGGCTGCTTTGACCCGGAGTTAAAGGGTTTGCTACACTATTCATATTTGTAATGTTTCTCTCCAGAATGAATTTTTTTATGCACAGAAAGGTTTGAGTGCTGGTTAAAGAATTTGCCACATTGTTGACATTCATAGGTTTCTCCCCAGAATGAATTCTTTGTTGTGCAGAGAGATGTGAGGAATTCTTAAAGGATTTGCCACATTCTTCACATTTACAGGGTTTCTCTCCAGAATGAATTCTTTTATGTGCAGAAAGGTGTGAGTACTGGGTAAAGGTTTTGTCACATTCTTGACATTTGTAGGGTTTCTCTCCTGAATGAATTCTTTGGTGTACAAAAAGGGTTGAGTAATTATTAAAGAACTTGCCACATTCTTCACATTTGTAGGGTTTCTTTCCATAATGAATTCTTTGATGTACAGACAGGTGTGAGTACTGCTTAAAGGTCTTGACATTTGTAGGGTTTCTCTCCAGAATAAATTCTTTTATGTACAGAAAGGGTTGATAAATTATTAAAGAATTTGCCATATTCATGACATTTGTAGGGTTTCTCCAAAGAATGAGTTCTTTGATGTGCAGAAAAGTGTGAGTACTGCTGAAAGGATTTGCCACATTCGTCACATTTGAAGGGTTTCTCTGCAGAATGAATTCTTTGATGTACAAAAAGGTTTGAGTAGTTGTTAAAGGCTTTGACACATTCTTTACATGTGTAGGGTTTCTCTACATCATAAATTGTCTCATAGTTAGAATAATTTGAGCTGTGGCTAAGACACTTGTCATTGTTCTCAATGGGAGATTTTTCTCTCCAGTATGAAGTCCCCTGCGCTTAGACCATCTTGAGCAAGATGTAAAGACTTTGCAACATTCTTTACATTTGCACTGCTTTTCCACAAAATGGGTTATCTTATGTCTATCAAAGTTTGAGCATAGATTTAAGGCTTTCCAATATTTTTTACACTTAGAAGTTATCTCCCTGGATATATCATCTTATGTCTATTAACATTTGATTATTGTCTGACAACATTGGAATGTTTACTGCATTGGTCATGCACAGCTGTTAAACTTGCATCTAGTCCATTGTAACATAGTTTCTGCTGCTTATACTCACACACCCTATCCCAGTCTTTTATTGAGTTTAAATTTTCAGGGCCATCATTTTCATATCTTCTCAGGGTTATCTCTGGTAATAAAATATTCACACCCAGCACTTCTGAATTGCTCTGTGTAGAATGATTAGATATAACTGAAAGAAATTAAAAAACACAAAATTAAGCCATTCATCACAATTGAATAAATGTACATTACAAATTTTGTCTGTAAAATTATGCCAAGCACAGTAGCAAGATGGCACGGTACAGCACAAATGCCATAATAATTTTTGAGATACTTGTAAGTAAGAGATATATTCTGCATTTTAGTGATAAAAACCCAGTGAGAATTTTCAGCCCACCAGATGAGCACAATGTGAAGAGGCATATACAGGCCGGTTGCAGTGGTTCATGTTTGTAAACCTAGCACTCTGGGAGAGTGAGTGGGTCGATTGCTTCAACATAGGCATTTGAGAGCAGTCTGAGCCAGAGTGAAACCTTGTTTATACCAAAAATAGAAAAAATTAGTGGGGTGAGTGGCAGACACCTGCAGTCCTAGCAAATCAGGAAGCTGAGGCAAGAATATCTGTTGAGCCCTGGACATTGAGGTTGCTATTAACTAAAATACCACAGCACTCTATCTGTGGTGAAAGACACTCTGTCTCAAAAATATATAACTATATAAAATCAAATAAGAAAAAAAAGATCATGACAAAAGGTGCAAAATATGGAAAGAAAAGTTTGTTCTACTTATAGACCACAGACATTCCCCCTTCTGAAAACAGCATTGTCCATATGAAAGTAAAATTTTCCTCGACAGAAAAATAGAGGCCTGCATTAATTCTACTGGCTTTTCAGGGCTTTTCTAAAGATAGGTTAAGTCTCCCATAATGGAGAGTGCTAAAGAGAATGGTGCTATAGTTTATAAAACTGACTGGGGGAGTAAAATATTATTACAGCACCAGAGAGAATCCAAGACAACAGACAGACTCAGGTCCAGCAAGTGATTACAAGCTCTTAGGAGGAAATGTGGGGAAAATGCTTCAGCTAGAAAATATCTACACAATTCCACAGGCAGGACACTTTCAGAATGTATACTGAACTGCCTCAAGTCTTTAATATAATTTGTGTCAGAGTCCTGTAAGATAAAGCCACATCATGGATTTTGTGAAAGGTGCCTTATGTGAATTGGCGCTCATAGCACAATGGTTACGGCACCAGCTACAAACAGCAAGGCTGGCAGGTTCGAACCCAGCTGGGGCCAGGTAAACAAGAATGACAACCGCAAAAAAAAATAGCTGAGCACTGTGGTGGGTGCCTGTAGTCTCAGCTACTTGGGAGGCTTAGGTGAGAGAATTGCTTAAGCCCAAGAGTTTGAGGTTGCTGTGAGCTGTGACACCAGGGCAGTCTACCGAGAGTGAAATAGTGAAACTCTGTCTCAAAAAAAAAAAAAAAAAAAAAAAGAAAGGTGCCTTTTGTGATCCTCAAAAATCAATTAAAGATTACAACATGTAAAAAATAATAGGGCAAGGATCACCACTGGGTGCTAAAACCATTGGGGAAAAGCTGTTGGGAACAGAATAGTTACATGCCTCACTTATTAATTACAAAAGGAAAAAAGTGCCTTTATAGTGGGGAAATCTAGCAGATGCTACCTTAGACATGTTGAATGTAATATCACCAATAACGGGTCATTATTGGCATTATGTGGATCCTGATGTGACACAGGGAGAAGTAAAAACATTGCTTATGTATTACACCTGCCAAAAATGTTCACCCTAAATCCAGTCATCAAGAGGCAATCAGGCAAATCCAAATTCATGGACATTCTAGAAGATAAATGGTCACTTCTTCAAAAAGGCCATGTCATGAGAGATGGAAAGAAAACAGTTAAGGAGAGAAAGCTGTGGGGAACATTCTAGATGAAAGGACCCTAGGAGACAAGATGCCCAATGCAGTGGTGATCCTTGATTGGATACCCAGATTGGGGGAAAGAGGGAATCCAAACAATAATGAGATAATTGGGGAAATGTGAGGATGGCTTTTATATCAAATAAAAGTATTACATCAGTAAAAAAAAAAAAATAGGCTGACATAACCCAAAGAAACAAATTAAATAATGTAGAATCAACCATAAAAAATAGAGATGTCTTAATTACCTAAGAGCTTTGTCTTAATGATGGTAAATGGGTGAAATGGAAATGATATTGTAATAGGCCAACAGCTACCCCAAAGACCCAAGCCTGTCTCAGCCTGTCTTGGCTTTGATCCCCAGCATGCCTGCTCCTTGGGTTAATTCTGTGAACAGGTTTCAGTTTAGAACAAGGAAGTTCTCCGAGTTCCATGGCTAAACAATAGTGAACTAACTCAAGCAGAGATTCCCAAAGTACTGGGTCTCCCAAGCTGTCCCCGTGACAACCACCAGGCTGTAGGACCCTGATGGTAACCCTGCCCTAAGCTAACCACCACGTTCTGCTTCTGTGCTCACCAGCTTGCTACGTAGCACAAAAATAGTATAAAAATCAGCATGCCCTTTTGGGCAGGGCCCCCCTGCACAGGTGTATTAAATCATTATCTGATTTATACCTGAAGTGAGGTCTGAGTTTTTCTTACAGGTGACAATGAGTACAACATTTCTGGAGGCTCCAGCTAGATTGCCACCCACGGACCCGCACCTAGGTTTGCTGCCACCTCAGGATCCAGGGGAAGGCCTCAGAGAGACGTTACTCTGCCCCGGAATCCCCAGATGTGTGGAGCCAGGACATTGGTCTTCAAAACTTCTGAATTGGTGATTAATGAGTGACACCCAGGTGATTTTGTAGAATCTGTCTGTTCTCTAGAGATTTTGGGGAGGGAACATCAGCCCTGTTAAGTCTGTTGACCTCTGGGGGAAAAAAGATGCCGGTTCTATGCTTCTGTCTGTGGACTGCAGTCATCTGGTATCTGGGGATGAGGGAAGATCAGACGTGACATTAACTCCCCCTCCTGGGCCCCCACAGGATGCTGTGGTGGGTCTTTGTCTGTGTTTAGACTTAGAAGTCTGTCTGGGTTTTGGACTCTCAAGTCAGTCTTGGTTTTGGACTCACAGGGGTGAATCTAGTCTGTCTCCAGTCTGTTTGGGTTTTGGACTCAACAGGAGTCTCTGGTCTGTTTATCTGTCTCAAGTTTGTCTGGGTTTTGGACTCACAGGGGTGAGTCTGGTTTGTCTCAAGTCTGTCTGGGTTTTAGACTCACAGGGTTGATTCCCTGGTCTGTTTCAGGTTTTTTCTTTTAGGACTCACAGAAGGTGGGTCTTTGTTTTGTCTGTTTTTCTCTTTTTTTTGGCTCACAGAGGATAAGTCCCTGGTCTGTCAGCTCTTCTTGTTTCAGCTCACAGAGGGTGAGTCCCTGGTAAAATCTAAGTTTATGTCAGCACTGGTGTGTGTGTGATTTGTGTGTCAAATTTGTGTTTAGAAGAGTTGGATTTTACCATATAGGGTTACTCTAGAATCTTGGTCTGTTTGACAGTGTGCTGCGCTGACTGACTCCTATCTCTCTTATATGGCCCTTTTGTACTTCCTTATTTATTTTGGCATTATAGTGTAAATAACCCAGTTGCGGTTAAGACCCTCTCTTTCCAGCAATTAAAGAGTTACTATTGATTTTATTAAGAATATTCCTCTTCTTGACTGCCAAAAAAACTGTGGCTGTTACGTTACAAATAGTCTTGAGATAAGGTGCTGGAATTCAGCAAAAGACTCACAGTCAGTTACTCATTTAGAACTAAAGAGGAAAAAAAAGTCCTCTTTAATTTTTAAAACAGTAGCTGCTTGGCAATACTCTGTTTGACTCTTATTCTTATGATCCTCAGGTGACCTCCAAAGGGGAGCAGGCTGTGTCCCTCTGAGGGGAGGTGGCACCTGGAAAAATCCCAGAGTCCCCAGAGAACCTGGACCCCGCCAGGAGACCGGCTGACGATCACTCTTAAAGTCACCTGAGAGTCCACCTCCACAGGTAAGCCACTTTAATATCTAATTTTGACTAGTGTCTGCAAATGTTAATATAATTATTCATGGTATTTTTGTTGTGCTTATTTGTTGTAAATTGTTAGAAAAATATGTAACTGGATGTTGAATTCAATTGTTGTAATTTGTGTAGAGCCTCTGAGGAAAAGCCAAAAAGACAGGGACCTCAGGTTGCAAGGCTATTGGCCTGTCAGAAGTTTTTGGAAGCATGAGAGGCCTCAGCCCTACTAGCCAGTCAGAATCTCTCAGAAATGTGTGTTCGCACCCATCACCAGAAACACCATTGAAATGAAAGCGGGCACCCAACCAACCCTCAGGTGTTAGATCACCCACAGGCATGTTAAAAGGCGCACAAAAAAGTGTTCTGTTTCTGGTTTTGAGACTATACAAGTGTGAAAGTAAATGTAATGTCATTTGTTCAGTGTTTAATAAAGGATTGGTCTTGGATTGAAACAATCTTGTATTGAACTGATGAGGAAAAAAAAAAAAGTTTTAAAAAGATTCCCTAGAACTCAACATTCTATGCCTTGAGACACCTGAGTTCTACTTCTTGTCCACAATTAGAAGTTTCTTCCTCTATATTGCCAATATAAATGTTTGTTTTAATTCACTGTTTTCTTGCAACATTCTGGTTCCCTGATGAGAGTGCTCCCTAGCACCCTGACTGACGCCATTCCTTAAGAGCCCTCCTGCACTAATTGCACAGAGAGGAGGGCCCCAGCAGGGTGGCAGGAAAGTCCCATGGCGGTCCTCTGTGACAGCAGCCCACCAGTAGAGGAATGAGCATGCAGGGGAAAAGCAAGCTCTGACAATGAACCTACTTTTGTTAACTCCATCTCTGAAAAGGTGAAATACAACCCCATGTATATCATAAATTTGTCCTAAAACAAAATAGTTGTATAGAAGAGTGAAAAGCAAGACAAAAGTTAAAAAGGTCGAAGATGGCGGACTGAAGCCAGCTTTCAACAAAGGCTCCCGTCCAGAAGGAGAGTTAAGGGACAGGAATTTAGTAAGTATCCTGGTGGACTTGAGCCTCACCAAGAGAGAAGGCTGAAGAACGCACATCAACACCGCTGAGGCAAGCTGTGATCACAAGGACGCAAACAAAAGGTACAAAATCCACCACCAAGCGGACGGAAGTCCCCCTCCCCCATGAGACCGGCTCAAGAGCCCCAAAATTGAACAAGCGGGCAGAAATTAAAGGCCCTCCCACTACACTCCACGGGAGAGACCTTCTAAAAACTGGACCTACCTCCCCTACTGGGGTGCCGTGGCGATCTCCTGCCGGACATAGGGCTGAATAAAACTTTGGGAATCCTTTGCCGGCAACCCTGAATCCCCGGCGCTCCCCTCCCGCCCACTGAGGTCTGGAGGCCTGTCCCCTAGGACTTCGGATCCTTGGGTGATTTCTCAAGGGGAGTGGACAGTCCCCGAGTTGCGACTGGTCAGCATTGACTCTGAGGCGCGCGAGTGAGGAGAGGGCACCGGGCTGAGGGGGAGTCACACCTCACGGCACTTCCCTGCGGTGCAGTGCACCAACCCTCCCCAGGCACAAGACTGAATAAGACTCTAGCCTCCCCGCTGAGAGCTGAGAGCCCCTACTCTCACTCGGGGTCTGAGGGCCTATCCCCCAGGAGTTCGAATCCTTGGGTGATTTCTCAAGGGGAGTGGACAGTCCCCGAGTTGAAACTGGTCAGCATTGACTCTGAGGCGCGCGAGTGAGGAGAGGGCAACGGGCTGAGGGGGAGTCACGCCTCGCAGCACTTCCCTGCGGTGCAGTGCACCAACCCTCCCCGGGCACAAGACTGAATAAGACTCTAGCCTCCCCGCTGAGAGCTGAGAGCCCCTACTCTCACTCGGGGTCTGAGGGACTATCCCCCAGGAGTTCAAATCCTTGGGTGATTTCTCAAGGGGAGTGGACAGTCCCCGAGTTGCGACTGGTCAGCATTGACTCTGAGGTGCGCGAGTGAGGAGAGGGCACCGGGCTGAGGGGGAGTCACGCCTCGCGGCACTTCCCTGCAGTGCAGTGCACCAACCCTTCCCGGGCATACGGGCCCAAGACTGAATAAGACTCTGGCCTCCCCGCTGAGAGCTGAGAACCCCTACTCTCACTCGGGGTCTGAGGGCCTATCCCCCAGGAGTTCGGCTCCTTGGGTGATTTCTCGAGGGGAGAGCACAGTGCCTGAGCTGCGTCAGGTCAGCGCTGACTCTGGGATACGTGAGCGAGGAGAGGGCACTCTGCTGAGGGGAAATCAAGCCTTGGCGGCACTTCCCTGCGGTGCAGTGCAGGAGCCCTCCCCGGACCGTAGTACTGCGTAAAACTGAATGAAACTCTAGCTTCCCCCCGCCCCACTCCCAATCGGGGTCTGGGGGCCCATCTCCCAAGAGTTCTGATTCTTGGGGGATCTCTTAAGGGGTGTGAACCCAGCACAAACTGCGGCCGCTCAGTGCTGACTCTGGGGCGCGGGACAGAGGAGAAAAGGGTTGCCTGAGTGCCCACACCAGAGCAGCAGTTCCCTGGAGGTAGATCAACAGCCGTTTTTTCTTTAACGGCAGAACGCTCACTTCTGGATATTCTGAGGCCACACCCCCTGTCTCCCTGGGCAACCAGAGGAGGCCACCGGGTGACGCGGCTCACAAACCCGGGAAGCTTCCAGGGCGGGGCCGACCCAGAGAGGTGTTCAGACGCAATTCTCCAGCAGCAAAGACGTTTGAACTCAAAACAGACCGTCTTCTGTAGGCGACAACAGGAACAGAGACAGAACCTCACAAAGTTGTCTGTTCTGTTCTGTTCTGTTAGCAGCATCCATCAGGGACGGGGCTAAGCCTGAGTGAACACCTCCTTCCCATCACCTGCATCAAACACTCAAAGATGTCAGGCCCCATCTCCTTCTGCTAGATAGCGGCAGTCTACGGGGGCCTGGCAGACTTCCTTGCGATTCAGGCAGGTGCAAATCCCTGGAGTGTCTGTTCACTGCAGGCAACTGGGTTAGCCATCTGCAGAGATACCAGTGACTGGGTCCGACGGAGGGGCAAAGTGGGGAAGGAGACGTCAACCTTCCTAGACTGCTCTGTTTGCTGGGTGGCTCCTCCTGACTCCACGCTGCATTGGGGTGAACTGTGTCAGAGGAGTAACCAGGCCGCTGTGATCCAGTGTCAGAGGAGTAACCAGGCCGCTGTGATCCAGTTCCCAGAGACCTCTTGAACCCTTCCACCCGAGACAAGTGCCAATTGAGACAGTTGATTCGGACCTTTTGAACTGGGCTAATAGACTGAGGACTCTTCAGGCGGTGCCCTGGGTGTGCGATTGTAGGAAGGTTTGATTCTCCTTTTCCAACTGGGGCCAGAGGTGGGCAGGCGGGGTGACTTAATTGCTGATTTTTCCACACAGCTGAGACTTCAAGCCAGAGTAGAAGTTGCAATAGGATTGAACAGAAACCAGCTGAAAACAAGACAGAACCACTTTGCTCCACCACACCAGACAGGGCCCCAGTTTCTCAGGCCACAACACTGTACGGGCCCTCGATAAAACCCCAGGGGAAAAACCAAAGGGAGTAAACCATGGGGAGGAATCAGCGGAAAAACTCTGGTAACATGAATAACCAGAATAGATCAACCCCCCCAAGAAAAGATACGGCAGATGTGATTGAAGATCCCATTCATAAACAACTGGCTGAGATGTCAGAAGTCGAATTCAGAATTTGGTTTGCAGACAAGATCAATAAAATGGAATTAGGAATTCGAGGAGAAATTCAAAAATTGTCTCAAGAATTTAACGAATTTAAAGACAAAACCACCAAAGACTTAGACACACTGAAACAAGAACTTACAGCCCTCAAAGATATGAAAAATACAGTAGAATCCCTCAGTAACAGAATGGAGCAAGCAGAAGAAAGGATTTCTGACATTGAAGATAAAGTCTTCGAACGCTCCCAATCTCTCAAAGAGGAAGAGAAATGGAGAGCAAAAACGGATCACTCACTCAGAGAACTCTCAGATAATTCGAAAAAAAACAACGTAAGGGTTATAGGAATTCCGGAGAACGATGAAGTGGCTGCCAAGGGCACAGAGGCCCTACTACATGAAATTATGAAAGAAACTTTTCCAGACATGCCCAGAGAATCTGAAATTCAGATAGCAGACAGCTTCAGAACCCCAGCACGATTCAACCCCAAAAAGCCATCTCCCAGACATATCATAATTAGCTTCACTAAAGTTAACATGAAAGAGAAGATTCTCAAAGCAACCCGGCGAAAGAAAACTATAACGTACAAAGGTAAGAATATTAGAATAACTGCAGATCTCTCTGCTGAAACTTTTCAAGCAAAAAGAGGCTGGTCATCAACTTTTAATCTCCTAAAGCAAAAAAACTTTCAACCCAGGATCTTGTATCCAGCTAAATTGAGTTTCATCTATGATGGAGAAATTAAATACTTCAATGACATTCATATGTTGAAAAAATTTGCCATAAGTAAACCAGCTCTTCAGGATGTTCTCAGACCTATCCTCCACAATGACCAACCCAATCCTATACCACAAAAGTAAAATCACCCAGAAACTTCGGATCAAACTCCAACTTCCACACTGGCGAAAGGATTAAAAATGTCCACTGGACCTTTGAAAAACTCGACACCCAAAATTCCACCAGACTTATCAATACTCTCCATCAATGTGAATGGCTTAAACTGTCCTCTAAAGAGGCATAGGTTAGCTGACTGGATACAAAAACTCAAGCCAGATATTTGTTGCATACAAGAGTCACATCTCAACTTAAAAGACAAATACAGACTCAGGGTGAAAGGATGGTCATCCATATTTCAGGCAAATGGTAATCAGAAAAAAGCAGGTGTTGCAATTTTATTTGCAGATACAGTAGGCTTTAAACCATCAAAAGTAAGGAAGGACAAGAATGGTCACTTCATACTTGTTAAGGGTAATACTCAATATGACGAGATCTCAATTATTAATATCTATGCACCCAACCAGAATGCACCTCAATTTATAAGAGAAACTCTAACAGACATGAGTAACTTGATTTCCTCCAGCTCCATAATCGTTGGAGATTTCAACACTCCCTTGGCAGTGTTGGATCGATCCTCCAGCAAGAAGCTGAGCAAAGAAATCTTAGATTTAAACCTAACCATCCAATATTTAGATTTAGCAGACATCTACAGAACATTTCATCCCAACAAAACTGAATACACATACTTCTCATCAGCCCACGGAACTTACTCCAAAATTGATCACATTTTAGGTCACAAGTCTAACCTCAGTAAATTTAAAGGAATAGAAATTATTCCATGCATCTTCTCAGACCATCATGGAATAAAACTTGAATTGAGTAACAACAGGAATCTGCATACCCATACAAAAACATGGAAGTTAAATAACCTTATGCTGAATGATACCTGGGTCAGAGATGAGATTAAGAAAGAAATCACCAATTTTTTGGAACAAAATGACAATGAAGACACAAACTATCAGAACCTCTGGGACACTGCAAAGGCAGTTCTAAGAGGGAAATTTATAGCACTGAAAGCCTTCCTCAAGAGAACGGAAAGAGAGGAAGTTAACAACTTAATGGGACATCTCACGCAACTGGAAAAGGAAGAACATTCCAACCCCAAACCCAGTAGAAGAAAAGAAATAACCAAAATTAGAGCAGAATTAAATGAAATTGAAAACAAAAGAATAATACAACAGATCAATAAATCAAAAAGCTGGTTTTTTGAAAAGGTCAATAAAATAGATAAACCTCTGGCCAACCTAATCAGGAAAAAAAGAGTAAAATCCCTAATATCATCAATCAGAAACAACAAAGACAAAATAACCACAGACTCATCAGAAATCCAAAAAATCCTTAATGAATATTACAAGAAACTTTATTCTCAGAAATATGAAAATCTGAAGGAAATAGACCGATACTTGGAAGCACGCCACCTTCCAAGACTTAACCAGAATCAAGTGGAAATGTTGAACAGACCCATATCAAGTTCAGAAATAGCCTCAACTATACAAAACCTCCCTAAAAAGAAAAGCCCGGGACCAGATGGTTTCACGTCAGAATTCTACCAAACCTTTAAAGAGGAATTAGTACCTATATTACTCAACCTGTTCCAAAATGTAGAAAAAGAAGGAAGACTACCCAACACGTTCTATGAAGCAAACATCACCCTGATCCCCAAACCAGGAAAAGACCCAACAAGAAAAGAAAATTATAGACCAATATCACTAATGAATATAGATGCAAAAATATTCAACAAGATCCTAACAAACAGAATCCAGCAACACATCAAACAAATTATACATCATGACCAAGTTGGTTTTATCCCAGGGTCTCAAGGCTGGTTCAATATACGTAAATCTATAAATGTAATTCAACACATAAACAAATTAAAAAACAAAGACCATATGATTCTCTCAATTGATGCAGAAAAAGCTTTTGATAATATCCAGCATCCCTTCATGATCAGAACACTCAAGAAAATTGGTCTAGAAGGGACTTTTCTTAAACTGATAGAGGCTATCTACAGCAAACCCACAGCCAATATCATATTGAATGGAGTTAAATTGGAATCATTTCCACTCAGATCAGGAACCAGACAAGGCTGCCCATTGTCTCCATTGCTTTTCAACATTGTAATGGAAGTTTTAGCCACCGCAATTAGGGAAGAAAAGGCGATCAAGGGTATCCATATAGGGTCAGAAGAGATCAAACTCTCGCTCTTCGCAGATGATATGATTGTGTATCTGGAAAACACTAGGGACTCTACTACAAAACTCCTAGAAGTGATCAAGGAATACAGCAGTGTCTCAGGTTACAAAATCAACATTCATAAATCGGTAGCCTTTATATACACCAACAACAGTCAAATTGAAAAAGCAGTTAAGGACTCTATCCCATTCACAGTTGCGCCAAAGAAGATGAACTATTTGGGAATTTACCTAACAAAAGACGTGAAAGATCTCTATAAAGAGAACTATGAAACTCTAAGAAAAGAAATAGCTGAAAATGTTAACAAATGGAAAAACATACCATGCTCATGGCTAGGAAGAATCAACATTATCAAAATGTCCATACTACCCAAAGCAATATATAATCTCAACGCACTCCCTATTAAAGCTCCACTGTCATATTTTAAAGATCTTGAAAAAACATTACTTCGTTTTATATGGAATCAGAAAAAACCTCGAATAGCCAAGACATTACTCAGAAATAAAAACAAAACAGGAGGAATCACACTACCAGACGTCAGACTTTACTACAAATCGATAGTGATCAAAACAGCATGGTATTGGCACAAAAACAGAGAAGTAGATATCTGGAACAGAATAGAGAACCAAGAGATGAATCCAGCTACTTACCGCTATTTGATTTTTGACAAGCCAATTAAAAACATTCAGTGGGGAAAAGATTCCCTATTTAACAAATGGTGCTGGGTGAACTGGCTGGCAACCTGCAGAAGACTGAAATTGGACCCACACCTTTCACCATTAACGAAGATAGACTCTCATTGGATTAAAGATTGAAACTTAAGACATGAAACTATAAAAATACTAGAGGAGAATGCAAGGAAAACCCTTGAAGAAATTGGTCTGGGCGAGTATTTCATGAGGAGAACCCCCCGGGCAATTGAAGCAGCTTCAAAAATACACTACTGGGACCTGATCAAACTAAAAAGCTTCTGCACAGCTAAGAACACAGTAAGCAGAGCAAGCAGACAGCCCTCAGAATGGGAGAAGATATTTGCAGGGTATATCTCTGAGAAAGGTTTAATAACCAGAATCCACAGAGAACTCAAACGCATCAGCAAGAAAAAAACAAGGGATCCCATCGCAGGCTGGGCAAGGGATTTGAAGAGAAACTTCTCTGAAGAAGACAGGCGCACGGCCTTCAGACATATGAAAAAATGCTCATCATCTTTAATCATCAGAGAAATGCAAATCAAAACTACTTTGAGATATCATCTAACTCCAATGAGACTAGCCTATATCACAAAATCTCAAGACCAGAGATGTTGGCGTGGATGCGGAGAAAAGGGAACACTTCTACACTGCTGGTGGGAATGCAAATTAATTCATTCCTTTTGGAAAGATATATGGAGAACACTCAGAGATCTAAAAATAGATCTGCCATTCAATCCTGTAATTCCTCTGCTGGGCATATACCCAGAAGACCAAAAATCACAACATAACAAAGATATTTGTACCAGAATGTTTATTGCAGCCCAATTCATAATAGCTAAGTCATGGAAAAAGCCCAAGTGCCCATCGATCCACGAATGGATTAATAAATTGTTGTATATGTACACCATGGAATATTATGCACCCTTAAAGAAAGATGGAGACTTTACCTCTTTCATGTTTACATGGATGGAGCTGGAACATATTCTTCTTAGTAAAGTATCCCAAGAATGGAAGAAAAAATACCCAATGTACACAGCCCTACTATGAAACTAATTTGGGACTCTCACATGAAAGATATAACCCAGCTACAGCTTAACAATAGGGAGAAGTGGGAAAGGGGGGGGTGGGTAGAGGGAGGGGAATCGGTGGGATCACACCTGTGGTGCATATTACAGGGGTATTTGCGAAACTTGGTAAATGTAGAATGTAAATGTTTTGTCTCAGTAACTGAGATAACGCCGGAAAGGCTATGTTAACCACTGTGATAAAAATGTGTCAAATGGTTTATGAAGTGAGTGTATGATGCCCCATAATCATATCATTGTATACAGTTATGATTTAATAAAAAAAAAAGAAAAACAAAAAAAAATAAATAAATAAACCACATGCTATGGAAAAAAAAAAAAAGTTAAAAAGGTCTAAAATAGGGTGGCGCCTGCGGCTCAGTTTGTAAGGCGCCGACCCCATATATCAAGGGTGGCGGGTTCAAACCCGGCCCCGGCCAAACTGCAACCAAAAATAGCTGGGCATTGTGGGGGGTGCCTGTAGTCCCAGCTACTCGGGAGGCTGAGGCAACAGAATCGCTTAAGCCCAGGAGTTGGAGGTTGCTGTGAGCTGTGTGAGGCCACGGCACTCTACCGAGGGCCATAAAGTGAGACTCTGTCTCTACAAAAAAATAAAAATAAATAAAAAAAAGAAACTGTGATCCATACACATGGACCAGCTTGCGACAGGGGTTCAAAACACCCAGGATTTTTGGAGAAGCACTGGCTCATAACATCTAGAAATTCTCGACTGAAAAATTAGAATGTGTGATGCTCCAATATGTTAATAATCTCCTTTTGGGACACCCTACACAGGAAGGCTGACTGAGAACTGGCTGGTCAACACACAGATGAAGCCTGAGGAAACTCCTCAAGGGACTTGTCTTAATTGGACTTTTGGATGTTGAGAAAAAGGAGGAAATGTCACAGGGAAAAGTAAAAACTCATATGCCCCACCACTACAGTACTATTAAAGCCCGAGTAAAGAACTCAAGAAGAGTCACGGTCCCTAAGACCTCAGTGCTAAAATATCAGCACCTGTAGCAATAAGCTGATATTGAGATCCTAAATTAAGACAAAGTATGATCAACTCCTTAGACATTAGATCGCCAATAGGTCTGTTAAAAAGTTTATAAGAATGTGTAAGTGTAATGTGACTGAAAAAACTCTAAGGGTGGAGTTAGACCTCCCTTCACAGGGTCTAGGGGAGTGTTGGTTTGCCTCCTATGGCTAAGTAGCAACTCAAGTGAGAAATGGAGGCTGCCCTCGTTAAAAAATATATTGGAATTGGGTGGTGCCTGTGACTCAGTGGGCAGGGCATGGCCCCATATACCAAGGATGGTGGGTTCAAACCAGGCCCTGGCCAAAATTGCAACAATAAAATAGCTGGGCATTGTGACAGGTGCCTGTAGTCCCAGCTACTCGGGAGGCTGAAGCAAGAGAATTGCCTAAGCCCAGGAGATGGAGGTTGCTGTGAGCTATGTGACGCCATGGCACTCTACCATGGGTGATAAAGTGAAACTGTCTCTGCAATAAATAAATAAATAAATAAAAAAATTGGAATTATATACATGTGAGTGCTTGGAAAATAACTGAGATGAGTGATAATAGGTGGGGCTTTGCTCCCCCCCATTCACAAGGTAAAATGAATGTGCGAGTGTACCCTTTTTCCCTGCTCCAACTTTGTCCCCTGGCTATTCTAAATATCTAAAACTTCTTTGTTCATGACTTTACTGAGGCTCAGAGAGTTTGTGCCTGGAGATGAGAGTCTAGTGTCTGAGCTCACCTGAGCCTGAAAAATAAGAGTTCCCTGCCCAGCCCTGAATAAAAAATTAATAGTATTACATACTTATTATCAGCCCCTTCCCAATGACACAGATGAATCAAGGATTTGATTCCCAAAAAGACCAATGGGGGATGTAAAAGGACAACAGCCCCCCAAAAGACCTGAGTCTGTCTCAGGCTGTCTCGACCTTGGTCTCCAGCTTGCCCCACCCTTAGGTTAATTCCTCAAACAGGTTTCAGAATAGAATGAGGAAGTTCCCCGAGTTCCACGGCTAAACAATAGTGAAAGCTTCCTCAAGCAGAGCTTCCCAAGCTACTGAGTCTCGCAAGCTGTCTCCATGCCAACTGCCATACTGTAGCCCCCAAACTGTAACCCCACCCTGATCTAACCGCGACGTTCTGCTTCTGTGTTTGCCAGCTTGCCATGCAGTACAAAAATGGTATAAAACTCAGCTTGCTCCTCACTTCGAGGAAACCTGCCCTTTGGGGCAGGAGCCCCCTGTGTAGGTGTAATACATCACCATCTGATTTATACCTGAAGTGAGGTCCGAGTTTTTCTTACAGGTGGCAATGAGTACAACAATACAAACAACTAAGAAAAATCATAAACATGGAGATATCAACAAAAAAGAAAAGCTTCAAAAAAACCCCAGAAATTCCTAAGTTGAAATACACAGTGGAAAGACTAAGAAATTTTGAAAGGTAAGAAAAAAAAAATACAGAATATCAAGCTCACCACACTTCAGCTAGGAGAAACACAAAGAGACCCATAGAAAGACAAATGAAGATCAAAGACTTGAAAGCCACACAAGAGTATCCTGAAAGCCATGAAAGGAGACAGATGTGTTCTTCTGAGATTACTAGTGAATGTTTCAACACACACCTTCCCTATCAAAAAGAGTTGGATGATACAGTTAAAGTGCTGAAAGAACAAAAATTTCAAAACACATATACTATATCCAAGAAACCATCCCTTCAAGATAAAGAAAAAAATAAACATTTATTAAGATAAATGAACGCTGAGAACTGCCAAAAAAGAAATCTCAAAAGAAGCCCCTTTCAGTGAAAATGATATTATGCTTCAGAACAAAGCTATATTAGGTAAAAATAAGTAAATCTGAAAAAAAACTAAGTACATTTAAGGAAAATGTTGTATTATTATAATGACAGTGCAGAAAGCCCTTTTATTTTTATTTGTTTGTTGTTTTTTGAGACAGAGTCTCACTTTGTCACCCTTGGTAGAGTGCGATGGCATCACAGCTCACAGCTCAGACTCTTGGGCTTAAGCGATTCTCCTGCCTCAGCTTCCCAAGTAGCTGGGACTATAGGCAGGCACCACAACACCAGGCTATTTTTTGGTTGCAGTTGTCATTGTTGTTTGGCAGGTTGGGGCTGGATTCAAACCCGCCAGCTCTGGTGTATGTGGTTGATACCTTAGTGGCTGATGCCCTAGCTGCTGAGCCTCAGGCGCCGAGCCCAGAAAGCTGTTTTAATCATGCTTTAAAATTCAAAGACAAAAACAGAGTCTTTTATTTTTTATTTATTTTATTATTTTTTTTGATGGTTAAAAAAATTGGGTTTTATTGTTTTTGCTAAACAATACTAAAAAAGAAAATTTCATTTTGAAGGCAGGGCTTGAATTATTTAATTTTGATCCATTTATTTAATTAAAAAAAAAGGAAGGGGAAAGAGATCATGGCCAAAAAAATAGTAGTTAACCCCCACCGCACCCCCAAAGCTTTAGCCAGTCACATGAGCATCACCCATATCCCACTCAGTGCCTGATAATCAGATGGTGGCATACTCTGCCCCATGAGACTGCCTGAGGGCACAGGGGCAATGGATGCCAGTTTTAGCTCTCAGCAGGTTAGTCAAACCCGACAAAGTGGTGGGCTAAAGTCCAGAAATTCTTTCTAGGTTTCTGCCCAATGGCTGAGCAAATACAAACTGTCATAAGCTTGTAAAATTAAAGGGAGGTGGAAGTGGGGCATAAGAGCAGGAAGATGGCAGAAGAGAAACTGTAGGGTGGCCAAGCTTCTTCCTGGGCTAGTGGATCTGGATATAGATTTAAAGAGAAGTCTGGATAGATGGACTCCAAGTTTCCTATAAAAGAAAATCATCCCCCAAGGAGGAAGAGCTGAGATGTGCCATGCAAAACAAGCTCTCCCTGCAGAGGCACAGGAGGAAGGGCAGCTGACTCTCTCATGTGGAGAGAATGGTAAGGAGATTCCTTCTAGTACCATTAGTAAGACAAAAGGCAGAGGGTGAATCCTGAGGTTTGGGCCAAATGGGAGACTGATGCACACACAAAGACTAAAAGCCATCAGGAACCCTCAAAGCCAAATCCCATCTGCATACACTGGCTCTACAAAGTGCTGCAGGAGATTCTTGCTGTGAACGGAGTTAAGCTAGTTGCCTGGTGGTGGGAAGGGCAATACATTTTTATTTTCAGAGGGATGAGGTGGGAAGAGCGGCCATGATCTAGTAAAAAGAGACCTGCAAGAAGCAGAAAATATTTAGAGAACATTTTAATATATATTTTCATATATATTTAAAGTTAAGAAAAATAAAACTAATTCAAGCCATGCCCTGTGCAAAAAAAAAAAGAAAAAGAAAAAGAAAAAAAAAGGAAAAGGAAAATAAAAGAAAAGAATTAAAGCAAGACCTCTGTCTTCTCTGGTCTCAACTTAAAAATCACAGTCAGCTTGTTACTTTTATTTTAGAAGAAAAGATGTAAAAGTTTCTTTCAATCACTCAGAAGACACGTGTTGCCACTTATAAAAACAGAATGGCAGGAACAGACTAGGAAAGGAAAGTAGAAGTAAAAGGGCAGAGTGGGAAAGAAATTTTCAAAAATAAAATTAACAAGGTGACTGCTCCAGAAGGGGGGCTGTGAAAAGGACATGGTGGACCGAAGTCTGTTAGTCAAGTAATGATTCAACTTTTAAATTATTCTCTTGTTCTTTTTTGTTGGGTGTTTTGTTTGTTCAAGTCTAAGATTTGGAAATGCTGACCCTTTGTTAACAAGAGCCAACAGGACATATAGGATCCCTTCCCTCCCCTGGCCTGCCTCCGCTGAAGCCACCACCACCGCCTCCTTGGCTGGATGCTGGAAGAGTCCTCCATGTATATGGACTGAGGATGACAGGGCAGCCTCCTTCTGTGGTTGCTGGGCTTGGGAACGTTGCAGTATCTTTTGGCTTTCCACATCTCTAAAATGTTTTTCAACTATTTTGCGTACATGGCTCAGTGCACTCCCCTCTTTGCCTTTACAGTTTTCCACTTGATATGGGGGTGTAATAACAAATTCTTCCATGACTACAATGTTTTTTTCTTGCCATTTATAGTCTTTAATGGTCTTGTGAATGGTCTGGAAGAGCTGCTGGCCCTCTAAGGAGACACCAGCACTGATTGCATAGGCCCGGCTCAGCTTCTCCTCTTTCTCCGTCCGTGCTTTGCTGGCAAGCTTACTAATTGAGTGAAGCTCGGGGAGGAGGGGTTTCTGTTCGGTCATTAATTATTTCCACTTCTGAAACATACTGTAAGTTTATAAGCAGGATGTCTGCGTGATTGGGCTTTCCACTGGAAGATGGACATTTTAAAGCCAGCATTTTGGACTGGTAGTCGAAGGCTACCACCTCGCCCTGAAGCCGCTGCTCCTGGCACGACACCTGGCTCCCAACGCTGAAGTACTCACCCGGAGGAGCCTCCATCTTGGGAGAGCAGCCGCGGCCGGTGGCGGCGGCGGCAGCAGCGGGCGAAAGCCCCCAAAACAGAGTCTTAATATGAAACTTCTGTTAATGGTATAGGTGTTCAATGTAACAAGATGGAATTGGTGACACCAGTAACTTGAAAGGAAGGCTGGGCCAGTTGGCTCACGCCTATAATCCTAGCACTTGGGATGTCAAGGCAGGTAGATTTCCTGAGCTCACAGGTTCCACACCAGCCTGAGCCAGAGAAAGACCTCATCTCAAAAATAGCTGAGTGCTGTGGCAAGCACCTGTAGCCCCAGCTACTAGGGAGTGTGAGGCAAGAGAATCGATTCAGCCCAAGAGTTGTACGTAGCTGTGAGCTATGACACTAAAGCACTCTAATGAGGGTGAGAAAAGTGAGACTCTGTCTCAAAAACAAAACAAAACAAAAAAACTAACCAGGCATTGTGGCAGGCGCCAGCCACATACACCAGAGCTGGAGGGTTTGAAGCTAGCCACCGCCTGCCAAACAACAATGACAACTATAAACAAAAAATAGGGCGGCGCCTGTGGCTCAGTGAGTAGGGCGCTGGCCCCATATGCCGAGGGTGGCGGGTTCAAACCCAGCCTACACCAAACTGCAACCAAAAAATAGCTGGGCGTTGTGGCGGGCCCCTGTAGTCCCAGCTGCTCCGGAGGCTGAGGCAGGAGAATCTGAGGCAGGAGAATCGCGTAAGCCCAAGAGTTAGAGGTTGCTGTGAGCTGTGTGACGTCATAGCACTCTACCCGAGGGCAGTACAGTGAGACTCTGCCTCTAAAAAAAAAATAGCCCAGGGATGTGGCAGACACCTATAGACCCAGCTACTTGGGAGGCTGAGGCAAGAAAATCACTTAAGCGCAAGAGATTGAGGTTGACGTGAGCTATGATGCCATCAACTCAAGCTATGATGACACTCAACTGAGGACAAAAGCTTGAGACTGTCTCAAAAAAATAAAATAAAATAAAATAAAGTTGAGAAATTAGGGCATAAGCAAATTAAACTATCACAGTTCATGCAAAGAAAATGTTGAAGTTAAATAACAAGCTTTTTCTTACATTTGGGGAAGATTCTTTTTTTTTTTTTTTTGTAGAGACAGAGTCTCACTGTACCGCCCTCGGGTAGAGTGCCGTGGCGTCACAGGGCTCGCAGCAACCTCTAACTCTTGGGCTTACGCGATTCTCTTGCCTCAGCCTCCCGAGCCGCTGGGACTACAGGCGCCTGCCACAACGCCCGGCTATTTTTGTTGTTGTTGCAGTTTGGCCGGGGCTGGGTTTGAACCTGCCACCTTCGGCATATGGGGCCGGGGCCCTACTCACTGAGCCACAGGCGCTGCCCCATTTGGGGAAGATTATTAAGTGTTCTGATAAAATTACTGGCTATACGTTTTGAGGAATCTTACTTGTTTTGAGGAATCTTACTTGAAACCTTCATTGAATAAAAAACTATAAAGCAGAAGACATATGTCATCTATTTGAAGTGTCCTGAGATGCCTGACCCAAATACTAGTGTTAATTGCTCACTCTTACATTTTGAACAGGATGCTAAGGCACAACCTGTGGACCCTTTTTAACAATGAAAATACATCCTAGCATTAGGAAGGTTGAGAACCACTGTGCTAAAGAAAAAAAAAAGTTGTTCTGAGGCACAGTTTTATTCTGTTGCCCAGCTAAATGTGCCACAGCATCAGCCTAACTCACAACAACCTCAAACTCCTAGGTTGAAGTAATCATTCTGCCTCAGCCCCCCAAGCAGCAGGCAACCACCACACTGCCTAGCTATTGTTTTTTATTTTTAGTAGTGAAAGGATCTCACTCTTGTTCAGGCTTGTCTTATACTCCTGAACTCAAATGATCATCCCACCTCATCCTCCGAGAGTGCTAGAACTGTAGAAGTGAGCCATCATGCCTGCTTAGAGTGCTAGAACTGTAGAAGTGAGCCATCATGCCTGGCAGGTAGTGACAGGAAAAAAAAAATTTTTTTTGAAACAGAGGCTCAAGCTGTGGCCCTGGGTAGAGCGCTGTGGCATCAAAACTCATAGCAACCTCCAACTCCTCAGCTTAAGTGATTCTCTTGCTTCAGCCTCCCAAGTAGCTGGAATGACAGGTGCCCACCACAATGCCTGGCTATTTTTTGGTTGTAGTTGTCATTGTTGTTTGGCAAGCCCAGGCTGGATTTGAACCCGCCAGCTCTGGTGTATGTGGCTGGCTCCTTAGCCGCTTGAGCTACAGGCACTGAGCCTAAAGAAAAAAAAATTTTTCTTTTTCAAGAGACAGAGTCTCACTTTATTGCTCTCTGTAGAGTGCTGTAATGTCACAGCTCACAGCAACCTCCAATTCCTGGGTTTAAGTGATTCTCTTACCTCAGCCTCCCAAGAAACTGGGACTACAGGCATACACTACAACACCTAGCTATTTGAAAAATTTTTAAAAAGGTTTCAGAGATCCTCAAAAATACACAAATATTTTTATATTCTGAAAATCAAACCAACAGCAGTCAGAATTTGCAGTCTTGGATAAGCCATAGCGAGTTCTTCCTAGTTCTTTCCTAGCACACTGGAAGGGCAAGGCAGGTGGATTGCCTGAGCTTAACCAGTAGAAGTCTAGTCGGAGCAATAGCAAGACTATGTCTCTTAAAAAGAAAAACTAGGTGCAGCTCCTGTGGCTCAAGCAGCTAAGGTGTCAGCCACATAACCTGAGCTAGCGGGTTCGAGCCCAGCCCAGGCCTGCCAAACAAAAATAATGGCTACAAACAAAAAATAGTTGGGTGTTGTGAAAGGTGCCTGCAGTCCCAGCTACTTGGGAGGTGGAGGCAGGAGAATCGTTTGAGCCCAGGAGTTGGAGGTTGCTGTGAGCTGTGATGCCACAGCACTCTATCCAGGGTGACAGCCTGAGGCTCTGTCTCAAGGAAAAGAAAAGAAAAACTAGCTGGTCATTGTGGCAGGCACCTATAGTCCCAGCTACTTGGGAGGCTGAAACAAGAGAATTCTTTGAGTCCAAAAGTTTGAGGTTGCTGTGAGCTATGACACCACGGAACTCTACCCAGATGTTTTCTCTATAGATAAGAGTGATGAATATGGAATCAAGTTTTTTGGAAGATGTCTTCAGACCCTTTGAGAACTCAAATGGCCAACCTTCAGTGTGGACTGAGACACCTCTAAGACTCCTTTGTCGCCTCCCTTTGTCATCAGGTCTGGCAGGTAGTGACAGGAAAAGCAGGTCACCCGGATCAGTTCCCTTGTATTGATGTTTGGACTGAACAAGTTAATAATCCCCCAACCTGACTCTGTACTTGCTCCCTCCACCTAGGGACCATGGTCCTTGTAACAAAGGCAAGTCTGAGGAGCCGCTCTGTTCCAGCTCCAGAGGGAGCAGGAGACCCCTTTCTGGGCCCTCCACCCTCCCTCCCTCCCATCCAGGTCCCTCAGCCCCACCTACAACTTCTCCCCCCCACACACACTCAAGCAGGCTCCTCTTACTGGCAGAGGGCACCCTCTCCTGACTCCACCACATCTCCACCTATAATTCTCCAGTTGCCTGAGGTTCCAGGAGGAAGGGGAGTTGTTTATGTCCCCTTTAGCATAAGTGACCTACCTAACTAGAGACAACAAAACTCTCCATTTTCAGAGAAACCTCAGGCCCTTATTTCCCTTCTAGAATCTGTCTTTTTCACCCATCATCCCACTTGGGATGATTGCCAGCAACTGTCGCAGACTCTCTTCACTTCAGAAGAGAGCCAGCACATCCTCACTGAGGCCCATGAGTCTATCCTGGGCCCCGGGAAGGATGCACTCCCTGACCAATAGGAACCACTTGCACGTATTTTCCCTTCCAACCACCCTGACTGGGATCCAAATACCGACCAAGGTAAGGACTTCCTTGATGCCTATCTCCAGGCTCTTTTAACTGACCTGAAAAGAGCAGCCCAAGAATCTAAAATTCAGAGATTTCTCAGAGTCCCGTGCAGCCGTTTTAGAGTGGCTGCTCAAGGCATATCTGACTTACACTCTGATAGATCTCAACCCGCCCACAAATAGACAAGCAGTAAACCTGGCTTTTGTCATGCAGTCGACCCCAGATATTGGGAAAAAGCTGCAAAAATTAGAAGGTTTAGAGGGAAAGAATAGAGAGGAACTCATAAGCACAGCACAGAGAGTTTACAATAACTGGGAAAACCCAGAGGAAAAAAGTGGCCAGGAAATTAGGACCAGTGACTGTTGGAGCCTAGGAGCAGATCTCCAGGCCCGGGAACCCTGGGGCAGGAGAAAGACTGGCCAAAAACCACTTTTAGAAAAAAATCAATGTGCCTACTGTAAGGAGAAAGGGCATTGGAAACATGAATGTCCCAAGAGGAGGGGGCAAAGGACAAAACCTGTCCTGACCCTAGATGAAGACTGAAGAAGCCATGGCTCCTTATCTATGTGCCCCCAGGAGCCTACGGTAAGTCTTAAAATTGGGGGCATTCCTGTGAACTTCCTGGTCGATATGGGGACAGATCACTCAGTTCTGACAAAACCGCTTGGGCCTCTGTGCAAGTGCACAGGGGCTACAGGTCAAACAGCCACATACCCGTGGACCGCTGCTCTCACAGAAGACCTAGGAAATGAGATGGTCACCCACTCCTTCCTGGTAATCCCTGACTACCCCCTCCTGGACGTAACTTTTTTAAAAAATTGAAAGCTACCATCCCTTTTGAAAGTACACCTGGGGGCGGCGCCTGTGGCTCAGTGAGTAGGGCGCCGGCCCCATATGCCGAGGGTGGCGGGTTCAAAACCAGCCCCAGCCAAACTGCAACAAAAAAGATAGCCGGGCGTTGTGGCAGGCGCCTGTAGTCCCAGCTGCTTGGGAGGCTGAGGCAAGAGAATCGCGTAAGCCAAGAGTTAGCAGTTGCTGTGAGCCGTGTGACGCCACAGCACTCTACAGAGGGCGGTACAGTGAGACTCTGTATCTACAAAAAAAAAAAAAAAAAAAAGAAAGTACACCTGGACGATTGTCCTTCCAGGAAGAGCCAGCCCACCTCCTGGTAACATGCCCTGTTTGTTGGGAATGTCTCCCAATTGATGGATGGCTGCAGAGGAATGAGTCCTGCAGTGAAATAGTCTGAATAACAAGGAGGACCACTTACACTCTCAGGGCAAGTGGCAATCTTTTTTTTTTTTTTTAATTAAATCATAGCTGTGTACATTGTAAGTGGCAATCTTTATTTCTTCCACCAAAGCTTATATAGGCACATAACTTAATCAGTAAACACATGACTTAAACCTTGGCCCCAGGCCTTTTACTGCGGATAAACCAGATTAACTGATAACCACTTTTTTTTTTTTTTTGCAGTTTTGGGCTAGAACTTATTAATAATGACTCCCCAGAGAGGGGAACCCCAGACAAGTGACTGTCAAATGCTCATCTAACCCAATACCAGGCTTTACTACTAAATCTCCTCTTCATGAAAGAGGGGGGACTTTGTGTAACCTTCGAAGAAAAATGCTGTTTTTTTTTTTGTTGTTGTTGCAGTTTGGCCGGGGCTGGGTTTGAACCCGCTACCCTCGGTATATGGGGCCGGCGCCCTACTCACTGAGCCACATGCGCCGCCCAAAAAAATGCTGTTTTTATACAAACCTATCTGAAGTCATTAGAAAAACTATCTCTGGTTCCTAAAAATTTTAAAAACAAGTATTACCACTAGGAAGAGAATAAAAACTGATATCAATCTCTATTCTCCTGGTCCCGGGACTCACAGCCCTACTCACAACTGCAGCCGGGCCACTCATCCTCCTTATTCTCCTTCTGGCGGTAGCACCCTGTATCTTAAATCAAACTACTGCTTATGTTAAAAAGCAAACAAGCGCTGTCAAACTAATGATAATTAGAAACCAATATGACACTATACCTGCCACTAAGTCAATGGTTTGACCCACTTTCCAAAAAAAAACACAGTTGAGAGTATTAGGCCTACTGGGCCTAGGCTGAGATAGAAAAAATACCAGTTAAATCCTGGCAAATTTCCAGACTACAAGCTTTCAAAAATGAAGTAAGTCTAGTTCACTCCCAAGATAGATGAGAAAGTACTAATTGATTTCTTGCCTCTAGTGAATTTCTAGTTCACTCCCAATTTCTTGCTTGGCTAACTCCCTGGGAAAGGACCAAGAGGTACCAACTATCCCCAGATTTACCTTTAAACAATACCTGGGGGGAAAGTACTGAAACTAAAATGTATATAGCTAACTAACTGCAAAATTCTACTTCTGTACAGTGTTTGCTTGCTACCCTACATGGATGCACCTGGACAGTCTGCGCACCAACCAGGATGCAAACCAAGCCTTAAAAATCTGACCACTTAAGCACTCAGGGCTGCTCTCCGAAACCCGTCATTGAAATAATGAGGCGGTCACTGGCTGGCTCTTCAATAAAAGATTCCTTTGCAAATACAGCTTGTCTGGCTGTGTGGTCTCTGGGGAACTACCGAACATAACATAATATTTGTCTTTTCTAAGCATTTGAAAATTATAACATCAATATAGACAATTTTAACACTAAATATTGTCTTCACACGCAACATATATACACGTGTCAATCAGTTGCTTCATTCCGCATCTTGAAATCTGGCCAAGGTCTTAAATATTTCTATGAGAGAATCGAGTCAGGAATCCCATGGGAAGGAAACCATTGTATTTTTTTCCCTTGTGTCTCATGTCTTTCATACCCTGCTTCATAACACTATAACAGCACTCAGTTTGTAGGTCCCCAGTGAAATCACCACCTTAGCCTTTCTTACTGAAGTCATGAAGAGTAGTAGAAAGGAAAAATGTCTTCAGTATACCTGCTTTTAAACGACCAATCCAGCAGGGCCATACACACTCTGAATCTGGACGTGTAAGGGAGGGGACTTTTCTCTTCAGCTTCAACATGAAATTGGGGTGGCACCTGTGGCTAAAACAAATAGGGAGCCTGCCCCATATACCGGAAGTGGTGAGTTCAAAACAAGCCCTGCCCCCTGCACCCAAAACATAAAATTGGGAGGTGAAGACCCAGATATCGTCTGCCTCTGTATGCAATTCCCCACTGACCTGCCCCCTTTGCAACAGACCTCAATGGGTAGGGCGCCAGCCCCATATACCGAGGGTGGTGGGTCCAAACCTGGAACTAGCTGAACTGCAACCAAAAAATACCAAGGCACTGTGGGGGGCGCCTGTGATTTCAGCTACTTGGGAGGTGAGGCAAGAGAATCACCTAAGCCCAGGAGTTGGAGGTTGCTGTGAGCAGTGTGACGCCACGGCACTCTACTGAGGGTGATAAAGTGAGACTCTGTCTCTACACACACACATACACACACACAAAAGACCTGCTTTACAGAAAAAGGCCCAGATAAACACAATTGATCATATGAAGGAATCACTAAGACACTATGCTGATTCCAGTAAAAACCACATCCAAAGAAAGGTGCGGCCTTGGACTCTTCATATGGAGGTTGAAAGGAGGGTGAGAGTCAGGGATCCTGAGTGTGTGTGTCTTCAGTAGTCTTTCATTCTGAGATTGGAACTAGGAAATGGATTATAGCCATGAAGGAGCTTTGAGGAATGCAGCAATGATCCCCTGGATGAGAACCTTTCCTATTTACTTTGAAACAACTGAGCTGATTCAGTTGAGAAACTAACCTACAAACATCCCCCAGAGAAAGACTATGAGCTCTGGGCTTCATGACCAAAGAGTCTTCTAATCTTATTTGCCTAATTTTCAACTTCTGTTTATTTTGATGGATCTTATTTTATTATACAATGTTAAATCTAATATGCGTATTGACCTTTGTGTGACTTTTGTTGCATTTTTGTTTTTAGATGGACTCTCCCTCTGTCACCCTGGCTAGAATGCCATGGCATCATAGCTCAACCTCAAATAGTTGACGAAGAGCAATCCTCTTTCCTCAGCCTCCTGAGAAGGTGTGCACCACCAACCTTGGGGAGTTTTTCTATTTTTTTGAAACAGAGTCTCACTATGTCACCCTCAGAAGAGTGCTATGCCATCACAGCTCACAGCCACCTCCAACTCTCTTTGGCTTCAGCGATTCTCCTGCCTCAGCCTCCCAAGTACATGGGACTACAGGCACCCACCACAATACCCAGGTATTTTCTTGTTGCAGTTGGAAATGTTGTTTAGCTGGCCTGGTCGGGGCTCAAACCTGCCAGCCTCGGTGCATGTGGCTGATGCCATAAACACAGTGCTATGGGCTCCAGGGCTAGTTTTTTCTATTTATTTTTTTATTTTTTGAGACAGTGCCTCAAGCTATCACCCTGGATAGAGTACAGTGGCATCACAGCTCATAGCAACCTCGAATTCCTAGGCTCAAGCGATTCTCCTGTCTCCACCTCCCAAGTAGCTGGGATTACAGTCTTCTGTCACATCGCCCAGCTATTTTTTGTTTGCAGCCATCATCGTTGGTTGGCGGTCCCAGGCTGGATTCTAACCCAACAGCTTAGGTGTATGTGGCTGGTGCCTTAGCCGTTTGAACCACAGGTGCCCAGCCTAGTTTTTCTGTTTTTCATAGAGACGGGGTCCCACTCTTGCTCTGAGTGGTCTGGAACTCCTGAGCTCAAGAAATCCTCACACCATGGTCTCCCAAAGAACTGGGATTACAGGTGAGAGATACCTGCCTGGCCACTTTTGCTGTATTTCATTGGCATTTTACACTGGGATCATGCAACATTTTATCATATAAATGTACTAAATTTCCATATTATAGAGCATAAGAAAACATTAATGGTTTTGAGTCTTTTTAATTTTAGATAATTTTGCTTTTTATCCAATAAAATTCATTTTAACTGCATGTGTGAATCGCAGGTCAGATTTCTCTTTAATTTTTCATCCCAGCCTTGAGCTTCTGAAACCCACAGTTCTCATTGTAGTTGTAAGATATCATTTTACTATTCCAGTAAATGAAAACAATTTAATGATGATAAACTAGAAATCAGTTTAAAACCAGAATATGTCTTCAAAGACAAGTGCCTACGTGTGCACTAAAATTTTTAGTTTACATATTTCAGTTATGTTGGGGCCTGAATTTTAACAGTAAGAATTGTTGACCTACAATAGACACTAGTCCTGAGAATTTATGAAATAGGCCTCAGAACTGATCTCAGACTGATATAAATACATGTCTGTTAACCATAGCTAGGAAAACGGTAAATAAAAGAGCAATGGAGAATGACATAATTGATTCTTTAAAAAATGTGTATTTATACACTCATAGGAAGTATCCAGAAGAATAAACACTGTTAATAGTTTCTTGTATGAATCATTGGAGGAAAGTAAAGATTTTCTCCTCATGTACATTGATATAACTTGACATTTTTATTGTATCAGGACTCTGCTACATACCTCATTCCTGAATATCACTATGATCACATTCAAAGTACTACACTTGGAAAGCTATGTACTGAAGCTAGTGCCTAATCTACCCTTCAATGCAATTTTGTAAGTCTTTAGTTTTCTCTGAATGTCCATCATAGCTGCCGTTGCATTACCCTTGACATTCAGAATGTCAGTAAAATATATTTTTAAAAAAATATTTCCTGTCCAGGTGGTGCCACCAGCTCTGTGGGTAGGGCGCTGGTAACATACACCAAGGCTGGCAAGCTCGAACCCGGCCCGGGCCAGCTAAAGCAACGAGAACTGCAACAACAACAGAAAATAGAAGGGCATTGTGGCTGGCGACTGTAGTCCCAGCTACTTGGGAAGCTGAGGCAACAGAATCGATTGAGCCCCAAAGTTTGAGGTTGCTATGAGCTATGATAGCAGGCACTGTACCCAGGGCGACAGCTTGAGCCTGTGTCTCAAAAAAAAAAAAAAAGAAAAATTTATCCGACTCATGCCTGTAATCCCAGGATTCTGGGAGGTGGAGGCAGGTGAATTGCCTGAATTCCCAGGTCCAAGACCAGCCTGAGCAACAGCAAGACCCTGTCTTGAAAAATTGCCAGACATTGATGTGGGGTCCAGTAGTCCCATTACTTGGGAGGCTGAGGCAAGAGAATCGCTAGTGTACCCCAAGAGATTGAGGTAGCTGTGAGCTGTGAGGTCACAGCACCTACAGAGGGAGACTTAGTAAGACACTATCTCACCAAAAAAAAAAAAAAAAAGACCAACAAATTTTCTTTTCTTTTTTTTTTTTTTTTTTTTTTTTGTAGAGACAGAGTCTCACTTTATGGCCCTCGGTAGAGTGCCGTGGCCTCACACAGCTCACAGCAACCTCCAACTCCTGGGCTTAAGCGATTCTCTTGCCTCAGCCTCCCGAGTTGCTGGAACTACAGGCGCCCGCCACAACGCCCGGCTAAAGACGAACAAATTTTCAAAAGTTTGGTCATTGCTCCGAGTCAAACTCTGACATTCTCCCAAGAACACACAAAAACACACAATAATAAAAATAAACAAAACGCAGCAAGATACCAACACAAGTCAACGAGAACACAATTGTGAAACACTGGTATACCAAGATTATGGAACCTTGGTGAGTGGTTTGTACAGTGTTGCCACTGTAAGTGCATAGTGGCAATTCACAAAGGTCATCCTCAGATCTTAAATAAATTTCTTTATAATTAGAAAAAAATTAAAAATTAAGAAAATCACATTTTGAAGACACACCCTCGCCAACATGGTGGAACCCAGTTGGGGCTGGTTCATCCACTGCATGTTCTGGCTGGGACTTGGCTGTGCTCTAGCCAGGTAGTATTTAGTTGTACTATGTTTGGGGATCTATTTGGAGAGAATTATTCCAGTACCAAATAATCAGTATGGACAAGGGAAAAAAATTAAACACTAAAGTTTTGGAGCTGCCTGCTCCTAGAGAATTCACCAATTTAAGCAGAATCAGAAATCAGGGTACATCCTGTCATCTCCATTCCCTTCTTCAGACACTTCATTTCACACCTGAATTCAGAGAAGCTTTATTTTCTCTTGGTCCAGAAAAGCTTGGTTTGTTCAAATATAAGGATAATCCTGATGCAAAGGTTTGAGTCATTCCTTTGCAGTGACAGCGCTTTTTTGCTCAGCTTCTGGTCCTGGACCAGGAAGCTGTGTCCACATACCTCACTGATGGCTGCAGGGAGACCAGCAGTGATATGAGGCAACACGATGTTCTGGCCATGACCTCATCAATCGTTTGCAGCATGGAACCATCATTAAACAGATGGTTTGTAAATAACACAACAATGGCAGTGAGAAGCAGGTGAACATGCCAGAGTCTTTTAGTCATAAATTATACCATAAATCACAATTCCTATAATTAAACCTGTGTGGTATACTACACGAGATTAAAGTGTTTATTACTAGAAATATTTTATTGCATCTTTACTCTTACTGTAAACCTAAGTCATTAAGTGTATTGTCTGGAGTTCTCCTTGTGAACTGAAGGAAACAAATATCCTGAAACTTAATCCTTGATTCAGTACTTTAAACTTGGAAAATGGATTTGGAGAATTTTACAAATAGAAGACTGTAGCCTCAGGAAAGAACCCAATGTCTTTATAGTTGGAATATTGTCATGAAGGTTAATTAGAGAACTAATAAAAATAAAAAATATTGAGGAATCTTCAAATTAACACAGGTATATAATTAAATTTTATTTTATTTCTTGTATTTTCCATCATTGCTTTAATGTAAATATTGGCCCAGTAAATATGACATCACTTTAAAAAGCTTATTTTGAACACGTTTTATATCAGATCACACAATTTTAGAGTCTAAGGTTCAAAACTGATTTTTTACTGTTATCCCAAAATACTCACCAGATAATCTTGTTCAGGGTAAAAACTCTAGTAAATATTTGCTGAATGAATGAGTTAGTCTTCTGTGACTTACTTTTTTTTTTTCCTTTTACATATACATGTGTTTGTTAGGTTTCCACCCTTTGCCTTCACAAAACGAAAAAGGCTTAAAATTCAACAAAAACGATGTTTAAGACAAAGACCAGAAACAAAAACCTTGCAAAGAATGAACGAAGATAAATACATTCAGAAAAGAAATCAGATGATTGCTGCATCAAAATATCAAGCAATAACAACAGTGCCAAGAAAGCAACATTCACATTGTCAAGTAAGAGTATGTCCACTATAGAGCTTTGACTCTGAGGTTCAGCATGGAGTCATCAGTTAACCTATAACTATATAATTAAATTATAAATTAACCTATAACCCTATAATTAAATTATAGATTTAGTTTATTACTTTCATTTAGAAAGGTCATTTAAATGTCTATGCTTAGGTATATTCATTATATCTAAATCATATGTTTTATACAGTAATTATAAACGTATTTATTTTTTTTTTCGTAGAGACAGAGTCTTACTTTACTGCCCTCGGTAGAGTGCCGTGGCGTCACATGGCTCACAGCAACCTCCAGCTCCTGGGCTTATGCGATTCTCCTGCCTCAGCCTCCCAAGCAGCTGGGACTACAGGCGCCCACCACAACGTCCGGCTATTTTTTTGTTGTTGCAGTTTGGCCAGGGCTGGGTTTGAACCCACCACCCTCGGTATATGGGGCCGGCGCCCTACTCACTGAGCCACAGGCGCCGCCCTTATAAACGTATTTTAATTAGTATCACCTACAGTTTTTTCTAACGACTACCCATTTGCCCTAACCAGATATTAGAAATCAGAATTAGATATTAGAAATTTGCTCATGTAAATAT
The DNA here is from genome assembly GCF_027406575.1 of Nycticebus coucang. Classification (NCBI taxonomy): domain Eukaryota; kingdom Metazoa; phylum Chordata; class Mammalia; order Primates; family Lorisidae; genus Nycticebus; species Nycticebus coucang. Next base: position 28,514,064 of record NC_069805.1, on the reverse strand, counting down.
AATAATCTCTGCTTGCCCTACAAATCTTATACAGACAGTGGTCTCAGCACTGAACAGTAAACCTTTAGTAAATATTGTCTATTATGGCAATAAAGTTTCTGTGTTTGACTCTGAGTAGAAAATTAAATGATATTTCCTGAATGTGTTAATTGATGTTTTGGAGTTATGTATTTCTACCTTTTTTTATTTCCCAAGAAAGCATTGGGAACAAAAAATACTTTTTGGCCCAATAGGCTGTGCAAATAGAAGCTTTTTTAGTCAGCTCAGTTCGGAAATACATAGTAATTAAGATGTTGTGTCTGTCTTTGAGGTACTGTATGACTAACTTAGCTATAATATAATAATTCACAAAATAATTTCAAAACAATATATATAAGACACATAAATTAAAGACATTAACTTTAAGCAAAAAAAGATTGAAAAGTGTTGTTACCATTTGCTATTTGGGTAACAGATTGCCTTTCATCTGTATTTGTAGCATGTTATTCCAAAGCACCAAATTGTGAAAGCCAAATTTATCTCATAAATTTGTCAAAGTGGCCATGTCTACTAATGCTTCCTATTTTAGAGGGTGTGAACATTTTTGGTATTAAGTGAATATCTACTGTGGTGGTCCTGAGGTTTCCCATGGGGAAGCTCTTCCCAGATAGAGAAATTTACCTGGTTGTTGATTTCTTCTGGCCATTTGTCCTCATTTTCCAGACACTAGAGTAACACCTACCAGGTGTGTTCATGGAGTACCTTCATAGGAAGGCTATTGTTTTCTAGAGAATCAGGAATCCTGAGTATTTAATTTAGACAATAATTCTCTCCCCAACAACAGACAAGAAAATCAGGCATTGAAAGGAACTGATGAGTCAACTCTTTTTCTCCAATCTAGCATGTAAGAGGTTGAAGAAAGAATTTGCGTTCCAGCTGTCCGGTCACTCCTGCTACAGAACCAGATTGTTTAGTCAGAAGGGAGAGTGAAGTATTAAGCAATGCATATGTAGCCTCAGTATTTCTTAGAAGGCCTTGGCCCACAGCTTTCCATAGGTAAAGAGAGGGTAGACTACCCTTTGCGCTGGGCATCCCTAGAGACATTGTACTAAGTAGTTGGTTGCCCGTAAAGGCATCATTGTCATGGACCAAGTATTACCTGTGGACAATGTTGTGTCCATCTCAGGTTGCCAGAGTGGGCTGAGATCTGCATTCTCTCACTCAGAGTCCCAAGGTCAGATTCCAATGGCAGGTGGCATCTCTTAACAAGCATGCACCCACTTTCAACCCTCAATTCCCCAGTTTCAGACTTACCTCTGCCTGGGTACCTCTTTTTAGCCTTTACCTCAGCAAGCCCTCTTGGTCACATGACCTCCCTGTCTTCCCCGAGTTTTACTACTGACCACGGTGGAAGTGCTGCCCATTGATTCAGCCTGAGAAGAATCTGGGGTGTCTTCCTGGATCTTTTCAGGGAGTCTGTGAGGAGGTTTAACACAGACCATTTGCCTCCACTTGAGGGGTGGCTAACTAGAGCTTTAAGCCAAGAGCAGATCAAGGCCACAAGTTAATAAAAGAGACACCATTGATGCAGCAGGGGAAAAATCCATTTGAAACACTTTACTTGATTGAGAAAGTCACAATTCAAAAAGGGCAGCAAGGAGCGCAGGTAGTCCCCAGTTTGTACCACAACCAGAAATGGTCCATTTTGGCTATTTCTTGTGAAAGAAAAAATATGATGTCCAAGGGTGGCACCAGTCACACATACATAGTCTGTCATCTTATCTTAGCAACAAAAAGCCAGGATGTGTGTGGAGTGAATTAAAGACACAGAGGAAGGAGTGAATATGTCAGGCAGTAAGAAAAAGAGGCTAGTGTTTTAAAGGATAAAGTTGGCTCCTGATTTTCTTTGCTTCATTTTCAAAGCAGTAACTCAACCTTAAGTAGTGATCTCAAAACCCATAACTAAGGAAATACAGCTTCAGGCAGGCAGAAGAAAATACAGAACAGCAGATTTAACACTATTGTGGCAAAACAATGCTGAATAATTGATGTTTGTCACTTTCAGCAAAAACACAGCAATCTGATGAGGTTTTAAACAAATTCTCAAAACAAAACTAACACTTACTTGGCAATTCCCTTTTCAGTTAGGCCAACCTGTTCACATACAAAATTTTTCATAAATTTACCTTTACATATGTTATCCCTTACATAGACCATTTGCAACGTGCTGAAGCCCTATGTTTGTCAGAAAATTTTCTTCTTGGGTAAGCACCTGTAGGACAAGCAGCTAAGGCACCAGCCACATACACCAGAGTTGGCAGGTTTGAATCCAACCCGGGTCCACCAAACAACTATAACCAAAAAAATTCTGGATGCTGTGATGGGCGCCTTACTGCCAGCTACTTGGGAGGCTGATGGAAGAGAATCGCTCAAGCCCAAGAATTTGAGGTTGCTGTGAGCAGTGACATCACACACAGGGTGACAGCTTGAGACCGTCTCAAAAAAACAAAAAACAATATTTTCTTCTTAAAGCATCACTTATTTTGTTAGAAATATTGTTATTAGGTTTTGTTTTACACATAATCATTCCCTTTCCTTTTAGTGTTCCTTGCCGCCCATGTTTCTTCATATTTATGAGTTTATTCACATCTCTCTCTTGCATACTGGTTCCTGCTTGCTTTAAGTTTTTTTTCCTATTTTGAATGGAAATGTGATCCCAGTAAAATCTTTTCTATTTAAAGGCCTGGGAGGGTGGTTTTACAGGATTTAGGTCTCTAGCTTAAAGTTCAGACTTCATCAAACAATGGGTAGACCAGCTGGAAAGCACTAAAAAAGATAAACAAGGCATCATCAACCAGGGAGCAGAGGGGCTTTAGAGTACCCTGTAGGATTGTATTTTACCTTCCATTTTTAAGAAAGATATGAGAGGGAAACAGAGGCCCTGAATATTTGGGGAAAGCAGAGGGGTGGCTCTAACGCTATGAACATGTTTGTTTATTGTGACAGAGACAGCTACCCAACAATCAGCCTTACCACCATCTGAAAGTGGACCTTGTTCTGAAGCTGGAGCATGTCCACCAAACTAAAAGAGTTCCAGAGTCAGAGCTGGTTCAGGAATTTCACAGGGTCTGGAAGGTGTGATCCTCCATCTCCAGGAGAGGGAAATGTCACTTCCAGGACATCTCTCTAGTAGTGAGTGGATGGCCCCAGCAGAGGCTGCTTCCTGAGCCATTCCTGACTCCAGGAACCCATAGTCATGGTGCGGGAAAGGCTCTGGCCTGGTGGTTTCTTGCCTGACCCTAGAATAACTCTGTTCCTGACAACCTTCTTCCATAGTAATAGCAACCATTTCAAAAGCTTCTTACTGCTTTTGGGAACTGATGCTGGCCTGGCTTTCTCTTGCTGTCTCTTCATCCCAATTTTCCGTATCAAGACCTTAAAAATCTGCTTTAATTTTCTGCTTGTGGAGCCAGAGGCCCCTCCCTTTTTATGCTTTTGAATATTAGGCCCAACTGGGGGATGGTGTGCATTGTGGAGATAGAAAAAAAAAATGGAGCAGGGGTAGGTAAAGAGCTACATTACCTGGAAAGCAAAGAGAGTGAGAGCTGTAAGTGTAATAAGTACTGTGCATCAGGCAGCGTGAATTCACAATGTCTAATGTTCCATTACCTAATCTTGCTGAAAATGTACACTTTCCTCCCAGATTTTGGACTAAAATGTCACATAAGGGGAACAGATGTCAAGTGTGTATTCCCTGGTTTTGGTTCCAGGTGACACAGCATAGTTACTGGTAACAAGACAGTGGAACAAATGAGCAGAACAAGTAGGCACAAGCGAGCAAAAGGTCAAAGTTTATTAAAGCACAGTGCACTCCAGAGAAGGGAGACATCTACCTTATCAAGTGGAGAACACCCTGGGTTAGTGAGATTTTTCCCGTTCATGACAATTTTCCAAATCTATGTTAAGTGGTGGGGGGGGTAATATATTTACTATTTTTAGTAGAAAGGGAGAAAAATTCCTGAATGGAGAGTCCTCCCATTTTTATCTCTGTCAAGCAATTTCCAGAAATTGTCATAGTATTTGTAAACTGTGATAAAAGTGATGAAAATTTTACTGTGTTTATGAAAATGGGTCCCTTGAGGCTACTGTCACCATACTTGTATGGATGCTGCAAAGACCCCTTTTTATGGCCTTGGCCATATCTCTACATTGGGGCCTCTCTACCTCTGAGAGTCAGTTCTGTAAAGCAAACATCAATTCAGTTTTTTAAAGCCTTCCTGAAATGCACTTCTTTCCTGGCAGCCCCCTCTGGTAACTTTGTTCCTACTTATTATGGACAAAGGATGCCCTAGAATCATCTGCCCCTGTCTCTTTTTAGCCCTAAAAAGGATAAACACGACTTTAAGACATCATTAACATTTGTTGAGTATTTCTTCCGTGTGAATTATGATTAGAAAAGTATGAGAAGTATTAAAAGACATTGTCATATTCTTCACATATGTAGAATATCTCTATGAATTTTGTTATGTACTGAAATTTGTGAATACTGGTTATAAGATTTGACACTGTCTTCACAGTTGTAGGGGTTTTCTGTCATAAATTTCATATAGAGAATGATTTGAGCAGAAGTTAAACACTTGTCACATTCTTCATATTCACAGCCTTTCTGTTCAACATGCATTCTACTGGGGCGGCGCCTGTGGCTCAAGGAGTAGGGCGCCGGTCCCATATGCCGGAAGTAGCGGGTTCAAACCCAGCCCCGGCCAAAAATCACACACACACACACACACACACACACACACACAAAAAAAAAACTTGAATTCTACTGTGTATAGAAAACTATGATTACTGGCATAAAGCTTCCACACACCTTCATATTGTGATTTTTTTCTCCGACATGATTTCTCTTATTTTTACTAAGGGCTAAGAATCAGTTAAAACGTTAGCAATTTATTCTTATTTGTAAGATTTCTCTCCAATATGAATCTTCTTACGTGTAGTAAAGTTTGAGCTCTGTTTAAGTGCATCACTATACCAAACACAGTTGTAAGATTTCTCTTTGGTGTAAATTCTTATAAACTCAGTAAGTTATGAACACCAAGTAAGGTACTGCCATATTCTTCATATTTCTAGAGTTTCCATGCTATCACATGTATTTTAAATGTACAGACTGGTTTGACCCAGAGTTAAAGGGTTTGCCACACTATTCATATTTCTAACGTTTCTCTCCAGAATGAATTTTTTTATGTACAGAGGTGTGAGTACTGGTTAAAGGCTTTGCCACATTCTTCACATTTGTAGGGTTTCTCCCCAGAATGAATTATTTTGTGTATAGAAAGGGTTGAATACCGGTTAAAGGCTTTTCCACACTCTTCACATTTGCAGGGTTTCTTTCCAGAATGAATTCTTTTATGTACAGAAAGGTTTGAGTACCAGTTAAAGGCTTTGCCACATTCTTGACATTTGTAGGATTTCTCTCCACAATGAATTTTTTTATGTACAGAATCTTTAAAGGCTTTTCCACATTCTTCACATTTGAAGGGTTTCTCTCCAGAATGAATTCTTTTATGTACAGAAATGTGTGAGTACCGGTTAAAGGCTTTTCCACATTCTTCACATTTGTAGGGTTTCTCTCCAGAATGAATTCTTTTATGTACAGAAAAGTGTGAGTACCGGTTGAAGGCTTTTCCACATTCTTCACATTTGTAGGGCTTCTCTCCAGAATGAATTCTTTTTTTTTTTTTTTTTTTTTTTGTAGAGACAGAGTCTCACTTTATGGCCCTCGGTAGAGTGCCGTGGCCTCACACAGCTCACAGCAACCTCCAACTCCTGGGCTTAAGCGATTCTCTTGCCTCAGCCTCCCGAGTAGCTGGGACTACAGGCGCCCGCCACAAAGCCCGGCTATTTTTTGGTTGTAGTTTGGCCAGGGCCGGGTTTGAACCCACCACCCTCGGTATATGGCGCTGGCGCCTTACCGACTGAGCCACAGGCGCCGCCCCAGAATGAATTCTTTTATGTACAGAAATGTGTGAGTACTGGTTAAAGGCTTTTCCACATTCTTCACATTTGTAGGGTTTCTCTCCAGAATGAATTCTTTTATGTACAGAAAGGTTTGAGGAATGTTTAAAGCCTTTGCCACATTCTTGACATTTGTAGGGTTTCTCTCCAGAATGAATTCTTTTATGTACAGAAAAGTGTGAGTACCGGTTGAAGGCTTCTCCACATTCTTCACATTTGTAGGGTTTCTCTCCAGAATGAATTCTTCTATGTACGGAACGAGTTGAGGAATTGTTAAAGGCTTTTCCACATTCTTCACATTTGTAGGGTTTCTCTCCAGAATGAATTCTTTGATGTACAAAAAGGTTTGAATAATTGTTGAAGGCTTTGTCACATTCTTTACATGTGTAGGGTTTCTCTACATTATAAATTGTCATATAGTAAGAATATCTTGAGCTGTGGCTAAGACACTTGTCATCATTCTCACAATGGGAGATATTCTCTGCAGTATGAATTTCCCTGTGCTTATACAGTCTTGAGCAAGATATAAAGACTTTGCAGCATTCTTTACATTTGCACTGCTTTTCCACAAAAGCAGTTATCCTATGGGTTATCTTATGTTTATCAATGTTTGAGCATATATTTAAGGCTTTCCCATATTTTTTACACTCAAATCTTATTTCCCCGGTACATCTCATCTTATGTCTATTTACATTTGATAATTTTCTGAAAACTTTGAAACATTTACTCCATTGGTAGATTTTACCGTGCGTAGCTGTTAAACATTCATCTAGTCCATTGTAACATAGTTTCTGCTGCTTATACTCACACACCCTATCCCAGTCTTTTATTGAGTTTAAATTTTTAGGGGTATCATTTTCGTATCTTCTCAGGATTATCTCTGGTAATAACATATTCATGCCGAGCACTTGCAAATTGCTCTGGGTAGAATGATTAAACATAACTGAAAGAAAATTAAAAATACAAAATTATGCCATTGAGTTTCATCACAATAAATATACATTACAAATTTTGTCTGTAAAATTATGCTCAGCACAGTAATAAGATGGCATAGAACAGCACAAATGCCATAATAATTTCTGAGATACATATAAGTAAGAAATATGTACTGCATTTTAGCTATTATAAAAACAAAGTGAGAACTTTTAGCCCACCATGTGAGCACAATGTGAAGAGGCATATACCGGCCGGTTGCTGTGGTTTATGTTTGTAGTTTATGTTTGTAGAGTGTGGATTGCTTCAACATATGTATTTGAGAGCAGTCTGAGCCAGAGTGAAACCCTGTTTATTCCAAAAATAGAAAAAATTAGTGAGGTGAGTGGCAGACACCTGCAGGCCCAGCAACTCAAGAAGCTAAGGCAAAAGTATCTCTTGAGCCCAGGAGGTTGAGGTTGCTGTTGACTATAATACCACAGCACTCTATCCGTGGTGAAAGACACTCTGTCTCAAAAACACATTACTATATAAAATCAAATAAGAAAAAAAATTATCATGACAAAAGTTGCAAAATATGGGAAGAAAAGTTTGTTCTACTTATAGACCACAGACTATCCCCCATCTGAAAACAGCATTGTCCATATAAAAGTCAACTTTTTCCTCCAAAGAAAAATAGAGACCCACATTAACTCTACCGGCTTTTCGGGGCTTTTCGATAGGTTATGTCTCCCAAGAAGGAGAGTGCTGAAGGGAATGGTGCAATTTTGGGTTTTTTTTGTTGTTGTTGGTGGTGTGGTAGTGGTTTTTTTTTCAGTTTTTGGCCAGGGCTGGGTTTGAACCCGCCACCTCCAGCATATGGGGCCAGCACCTTACTCCTTTGAGTCATAGGAGTTGCCCAAGAATGGTGCAGTTTTTATAAAACTGACCAGGGAAGCTGAAACCAAAGTTAAAATATTGCTACAGCACATAGAGACTCCAAGACAATAGGACAGATTCAGGTCTAACAAGTGATTACAAGCTCTTAGGAGGAAACATGGAGAAAATGCTTCAGCTAGAAAATAGCCACACAATTCCACAGGCTAAACACTTTTAGAATGTATACTGAACTGCCTCAAGTCTTTAGTATAATTTTTGTCAGAGTCCTGTAAGGTAAAGCCACATCATGGATTTTGTGAAAGGTGCCTTATGTGACTAGGTGCCCATAGCACAGAGGTTATGGTGCCAGCCACAGACACGAAGGGTGGTGGGTTTGAACCCAGCCTTGGCCAGCTAAACACCAATGGCAACTAGAACAAAAAATAGCCAGGCACAAAATATGGAAACAGCCTAAATGCTCACTAACTCAGGAATGGATTAACAAACTGTGGTATATGTACACTATTAAATATTATTCAGCCATTAAAAATGATGGAGACTTTACATTCTTTGTATTAACCTGGATGGAAGTGGAACACATTATTTTTAGTAAAGCATTACAAGAATGGAGAAACATGAATTCTATGTACTCAATTTTGATATAAGGAGAATTAATGACAATTAATGACACGGTAGGTGTGGGGGAAGGGGAGAACATACAGAGAAAAAAGGAGGGAGGGGTGGGGGAAGGAAGAGCAGAGAGAGGAAAGGAGCAAGGGGGTGGGGTCTTGATGTGTGCCACACCTTTTGGGGGCAAGACACAATTGTAAGAGGGTCTTTACCTGAAAAATGCAATCAGTTTAACCGGTTTCTTGTACCTCAATGAATCCCATACAATAAATTAAAAAAAAAAATAGCAGGGCACTGTGGTGGGCACTTGTAGTCCCAGCTACATGGGAGGCGGAGGCGAGAGAATGCCTTAAGCCTGAGAGTTTGAGGTTGCTGTGTGTTGTGCTGCACTCTACTGAGGGCAACAGAGTGACACTCTGTCTCAAAACAAACAAACAAACAAACAAAATACAAAGGTGCCTTTTGGTGATCCTCAAAAATCAGTGAAAGATTAGAACATGTAAAAATTAATACGGTGACATAACCCGAAGAAACAAAATAAATAACATAGAATTAAGCATAAAAAATAGAGATGTCTAAATTATCTACGAGTTTTATCTTAATGATGGTAAATGGATGAAATGGGAATGATACAAACAACTAAGTAAAATCATAAAAACGGAGATCATCAACAAAAAGAAAAGCTTTAAAAGAAGAGAAATTCCTAACTTGAAGAACACATGGAAAAGACTGAGAAATTGTCAAAGAAAAAAAATACAGAATATCAAGCTCACCACACCTCAGCTAGGAGAAACACAGAAACCCATAAAAAGACACATGAAGATCAAAGATTTGAAAGCCACACAAGAGTATCCTGAAAGCCAGGAAAGGAAACAGATGTGTCATCTCTAAGCACGCTCTTCTGAGATTACTAGTGGATTTTTTGACACACACTTCCCTATCAAAAAAGAGTTGGATGTGGTGGTGCCTGTGGCTCAAAGGAGTAAGGCATCATCCCCATATGCTGGAGGTGGCAGGTTCAAGCTTAGCCCTTGCCAAAAACTGCAAAAAAAAAGAGTTGGATAATATAGTCAAAGTGCTGAAAGAACAAAAATTTTAAAACATATCTACTATATCCAGCAAAACATCCCTTTAAGATAAAGAACAAAATAAATATTTATCAAGTTAAATGCATGATAAAAACTGCCAAAGAAGAAATCTCAAAGGAAAACCCTTTCTTTGAAATTATACTTGAGAACAATGCTAAATTAGGTAACAATAAGTAAAACTGAAAAAAAAAAAAAAGAACTAAGTACATTTAAGTAAAATTTTGTATTATTATAATGACAGGTCAGTAAACACTTCTATTTTATTTATTTTTATGTTTTTTTGTAGAGACTAAGTTTCACTTTATCACCATTGGTAGAGTGCCCATGGCATCACACAGCTCACAGCAACCTCCAATTCCTGGGTTTAGGCGATTCTCTATGCCTCAGCCTCTCGAGTAGCTGGGACTACAGCCACCACCACAATACCCAGCTACTTTTTTGTTGCAGTTTGGCGGGGGCTGAGTTTGAACTCACCACCCTCGCTATATAGGGCAGGAGCCTTACCCACTGAACCACAGGTGGCACCCTATTTTTTGTTTTTTGAGACAGAATTGTAAGCTGTCACCCTGAGTAGAGTGCCATGCATCACAGCTCACAGCAACCTCAAACTCTTGGGCTTAAGCAAGTCTCCTGCGTCACCTTCCCAAGTAGCTGGGACTGCAGGTGCCTGCCACAACACCAGGGTATGTTTTGGTTGTAGTTGTCATTGTTGTTTGGCAGGTCAGGTCTGGATTCAAACCTGCCAGCTCGGGTGTATCTGGCTGATGCCCTAGCTGCTGAGCTACAGGTGTTGAGCCCAGAAAGCTTTTTAAATCATGCTTTAAAATTCAAAGACCAAAACATAATCTTAACATGAAACTTCTGTTAATGGTATAAGTGTTCAATGTAACAAGATGAAATTGGTGGCATCAGTAAGTTGAAAGAAAGGATGGGAAAGGTGGCTCATGCCTATAATCCTAGCACTTGGGATGTCAAGGCAAGTGATTTCCTGAGCTCACAGGTTCCACACCAGCCTGAGACAGAGAGAGACCTCATCTCTAAAATAGCCGGGCACTGTGGGAAGCACCTATAGTCCCAGCTACTAGAAAGTTGAGGCAAGAGAATCGCTCCAGCCCAATGGGTGTATGTTGCTGTGAGGTATGACGCCAGAGCACTCTAATGAGAGTGAGAAAAGTGAGACTCTGTCTCAAAAAACAAAAACAAAACAAAACAAACAAATAAACAAAAAAACTAGCCAGGCATTGTGGCTGGGGACTGTACTTCCAGCTGTTGAAGAGACTGAAGCAAGACGATCTCATTAATCTGAGAGTTTGAGGTTGCTGTGAGCTATGACAATGCCACAGCACTCTACTCAGGGACACAGAGTGAGACTCTGACAAAGAAAACAAAACAAAAGCCATAGAACAAAAAAAAAGGAATATAAACAGTTATAATTTTTACATTCAATTGAAGTTAGCTTGATATGAGTCTGAATATTATTAATAATATTGTTATACTTTTAAGAACTTTTTATAATTTCCATTCTTCAAGGTGTTCATAAAGAAAATATCTATAGAGGGCGGCGCCCGTGGCTCAGTGAGTAGGGCGCTGGCCCCATATGCCAAGGGTGGTGGGTTCAAACCCAGCCCCGGCCAAACTGCAACAAAAAAATAGCCGGGCGTTGTGGCAGACGCCTGTAGTCCCAGCTGCTTGGGAGGCTGAGGCAAGAGAATTGCGTAAGCCCAAGAGTGAGGTTGCTGTGAGCCGTGTGACGCCACGGCACTCTACCCGAGGGCAGTACAGTGAGACTCTGTCTCTACAAAAAAAAAAAAAAAAGAGTCAAATTTCTACGTTCATCTGAGTCTAAAAATGGGAAAGATCCCTGTCTAGCCCTGAATAAGAAAATCCTGCTTCCATAAACTGTCCCTCATTTGCAAAATGTAGTAGTTTAATTGTTTGAGAAACTAAATTGTTACCAAAAAAAGAAAGATTCTTGCCTTTTAAACTTTCTAATTGTGGTTTGGCCAAGTAAATAAGTAACTTCGTAGTACATAGTGATCCTGTTTTGTAAAAAATGAGTTTTTAAAAATGAAAGGACCTTTAATATTTCACAAACCTTCCAAGATCAAAACTCTAAATTTGGTCTTTTTGAAAAAACATATTAGGCTTATTTAATATATTAAAAATGTTTAATAAACATTGTCAAATATAAAATAATTAATTTCATAAAATATTAATCTTAGTAAATATTTATCCAAAATTATCCTTCAAAAATATTAAGAGAAACTGAAGCAAACTTCTAGAACTTTAATTAAAAATTAACATGTCCTTGAGTATTGCTAACCCAACTTCAAACTGAACAAAAATCAGTTACATGGAATTGGGCTGGTTTCTTATGGCTTTTTGCTTGATACATTGCTGATTCTTTGTGTTCTGTTTTCCAGAAGTCAAGGAAGCCATTTTCTGTCTTTTGAGCTATTTGTAACTTTGTAAGCAATGTATGTACTTATGGGCAAAACTTGAAACATTAATTTTTTTCTGTCTCCTTGATTTCTCCAGAATTTAAAAGCCATTTGTAAGCATTCTTAATTTCTAACAATACAGTTATTTGCATAAGTTCAATAAGAATGTTTTGTTCCCTAAAACATGATGAAGACACTGGCTATGAAAGAACCAGACCATCACCATCTTAGGAGTTAAGTTTTGTTCCCCCCAACCCCCGCCATTTCACCCATAAGTTTCACCTCCCAGGCAAGCCCAGGCAAGCCCAGGCAACATGAGACAACTGCCCACCAATCAGGGACCCTTTCCCCCCACCTAACCAATCCAGAAGCGTCCTTTGTTTCAAGCTGTGCATGCCCATCCACTGCAGGGTACCAAAAAAAACCCCTGCTCCAGAGTTCAGTGCTCCTGGCATGGATCCGTTGTAGTGGAGACCCCAGGAGTCCAAGTTTGAATTTGCAATAAAACGACTTTTTGCTTCTGCATGGGACTCGGCTCCCTGGTGGTCTTTGTGGGCGATTTCAGGATCTGGGCACAACATTTGGTGCATTGGCTGGGAAGCCCCCCAGACCCCTTGAGACCCCGATCCGAAATGCCACTGCGTGGTAAGTATCTGTCTGTCTTGTCTGCCTTGTCTGTCGTGGTTGTTTTCGGAAGTCTGGAATCTGTAAAGTCAAGGCAGACACGCTGGAAGCTGCTGGCTAGGGGTGCCAAGAAGACGTTCTGGCCATCACCCCCTCCGAGATGTGGAACCCTCAGGGTGTGGTGTGGACGCAGGCTCTTTCCCCCAGAGATGTGGAACCCTCAGGGGCATGGTGTGGCTTGTAGTTTATCTGGGTGGATGAAGCGGGTTGCTCCTGCAGCATGGTCAGAGACCGTCGTCCTATTGTTTCTTTTGGCCGTGGATTTGTATGTCTTCAGTGTTTGTATTACTTTGAAATTTTAGTGTGGCTGAATTCAGAGCTCAAAGTTTGGGACTTGTAGTAGAAAAAAAAGAGCTAAACTGATTACTTTTTGCAGGACATTCAATGTTGGCCAGCCTCCAGAGGAAACTTTTCATCTCCCCCTCCCTGGCTAAAAGCAATTCCCTGTTCTTGCAATGCACAAGAGTCTCCTAAGTCCTCTAACCCTACAAACCTTCTGTGCTGCTTTACTCTGTTTTGCAGGATAGTGCAAACTTTGTCCTCCTTCATAACACCCCTCGCTGAATGTCTCCCCCTGCGGGGGTTGCGCTGGTCCATGGCACGACTGATCTCCCCACACACTTCGCGTTAACCTGGCAGCAATGGGGTGGGGATGCAGTGAGGGTAGGAGCGGGTCCCGCCTTTGGGCCTGGAGGGTTTTTTTCTCTCCAGGGACCGCTCAAGAAAAAAAAAAAAAAAAACATAGAAAAAGTAGGCCAAGCGAGCACACGGAATGGGTGGCCATCCTCACCTGTCTTGAAACACGGACCAAGAAGTCTAACACGTGCATGGGTCAGGGACTTGCATGAAAGCTGAGGAAAGAGCTCCCCCCCACCACTGGTGACCGGCTGCTGCTGGACGGCTCCAGAATGGCTGAGAAGGCCTGGCGAGGAAAGAGCTCAGGGCCCCGCCCTTTGTGGGGCAGGCCCACCTCCGGCGTGTAACAGACTCCTGGCAGCAGCGCTGGTGGATCTCGATGCCTGGATAAAGCTAAGAACATTTTATTATTGGCCCTTTGCCTGTGGTAATTTGTATAAATGGGAAAACTATTTTTACAAACTGAATCTTTGTCAAAAGATAAAATTCTTGCCTTTTAAACCTTCTAATTATCAGTTTTGGCTGAGTGAATGGGTGACTTCATGGTAAACTGAGATCCTGTTTTTAGAAAGTGAGGTTTTGAGAATAAGAGAAATTAGACAGAAAAGAGAATGGCATTGTGTAAAGAAGGAATCTTGTGTGATAAATTTTGTCCTGAAACAGAATGGTTGTGTAAAGAAGTGAAAGGCAGGGCAAAAGTTAAGGAAAGTTTAGAAAGTTTGTAGATTGTCTGTGAAGGTTAAATGAAGTTCATAAAAGGGAATTTGTGAAGATGTTTTACATATGATCCAGTTGACTATGTATTTCCTTTAAAATCTTTTGGCTTGTAATTTTATTTGAGCAAATGTTTTAAGCCTTTGATATTTGATAAACTTTCCAAAATCAAAACTCTAAATCTGGGACTGGGTGCCCGTAGAGCAGTGGTTGCAATGCTGGCCACCATGCACTGAGACTGGCGAATTCAAACTTGGCCCAGGGCAACAACAACTTTAAATTTGGTCTTCTTGAAATATTAAGACCACTGAAAATCATGAGAAAACAAATTAAACTTGTTTAATTTGTTAAAAAGATATAAGAAACATTGTCAAATATGAAATGGTAATTAATTTTGTGTGAATTATAGTTATATATGTTCCAATGTATAAAGGCATTGATCTGTCTTAACATATATTATGGGTAATAATTTTAATTCATCCAAAAAGTGTTTTTTTTTATAACTGACCAAGTCCAAAGTTTGTCCTAAAAAGAAAAGAAATATTAAGAGAGGCCAATGAATTCTCTCAAATTCAAATTACTGATGTTTTTAAAAAATAATTGAATACCTTCGGACTAAAGCAGATTTTTAGAACTTTCGTTAGAAAGATAACATGTCTATAAGTATTGCTAACTTAACTTCAAAAACAAACAGAAATCAGTTATGTGGAACTGGACTAGTTTGCAATGGCTTTTTGTTCAAAATATTGTTAATTCTGTCTGTGTTCTGTTTTTCAGAAGTCAAGAAATAATTTTCTGTTTTTTGAGCTATTTGTAACTTTTCAAGCAATGTATGCTATGTACTTATGAGCAGAGTTTGAAACATGTATTTTTCTCTCTCCTTGATTTTTCTAGAATTTGAAAGCCATTTGTAAGTATTCTTAATTTCTGACCATACAGTTATTTGCATAAGTTCAATAAGAATGTGTTTTATTTCTATAGAACATAATGAAGGCACTGGTTATTTTACCAAGGCTTTGGCTGGAATAGCATTTCCAGAGGTGTCCAGATTGCGTTAAGGAATTAAAGTTGACTTTATAAGGCCAGTAAAAAAAGCCCTTTGGAAAACTGGCCTGATACCCATCAGTAACATTTCCTGATCAGTGGTAAGTAACGAAGGTTGCTTGCTGACGGGTCCAGGAATCGAAATGTGCTTGGGAACTTCGAGAGAAGAAGGATTTATCCAATGCATACAGGTATCTAATGGCACAGATGAAACCTGGGCTCTGAAAGGCTTTCAAAAAGTAGAGCCTGAGATTCCTTATAAAAGGTTCCAGCAAAGCCAATTTTAAAGGAAAGAAGAGCCTAGATGGCTAATAATTAATTATTCTTACTGCACTTTATGCCAATAATCAGACCCTGTATATTGAAAGTACAGTTTATTTTGGCAAATAAGTTAATTCTACTATAATTTGCCTTTAGTAAAGAGAGAGAAAAATAGTTTAAAAGGAAGAAAAAGAGACTGGGGCCTACCTGTATTAAATCCCAGCCTTGTCTGTACTGTCAACTTGTAAAATGAGATATAACTATTTTACTAAATTGATCTGTTAAATGGGACTAAGACACTGGCCAAAGAATGTAGAATTATATACTAATTATATTTACTTTGAAACCTTAAGGCTCAACAAAAGTTACCTGTTGGCTACACTGGACAACTTGTACAGTATTAAATGTTATCTAAAATTTCTTAGTAAATGATATAACTGTAAACACTGCATTCTACTCTGCTGAATCTGCTCAGCAGAAGCCAAGTGTCCCACTTGTCTGAACTTAAAAGAGGCCATTTTCAGTGTAAGGCTGGCTCTAAGAAGCCAGAAGCTGTTTGTTCTCCAGTGAGAAAGACCAGACATAGAAACAGTACACATGGACCAGGTTGCCACAGGGGTTCAAAATACCCATGATTTTTAAAGAAGCGCTGACTCGTGACCACCAGAAATTCCTGACTGAAGAATCAGAATGAGTACTGTTCCAATATGTCAATGACCTCCTTTCAGGATACCCTACCCAGGAGGGCTGTGCCCAAGGCATGGACTGTCTTTTATGGCATCTAGAGGTATGTGGTTATAAAATGTCTAAGTGAAAGGCCCAGGTCTGCCAGCAGCAAGTACATTATCTAAGATTTACTGTCCAGCGGGGATAGAAGTATCTAGGCATGAAATAAAGGCATGCCATTAATCGTCTCCCCACCTCCTAGAGCTGAAAGCAGGTTCGGGACTTCTTAGGCCAGGTCGGCTTCTGTCATCTTTAGATCCCCAACTTTGCAGTCTTAGCTAAGCCCTTGTATGAGGCAACTAAAAGAGAAGAGGGAGAGCCCTTGGAGTGAGAAAGAAAACAAGAACATGTCTTCTCCCAGATGGGGCTGGTAGCTGCACCTGCACTGGTGACCAAGACCTTTACTTTGTATGTCTCAGAGAGAGAGATAAAATGGCTGTGGGTGTATTAACCCAGCTGGTTGAGTTCTGGCCAAGGCCTGTAGCCTATCTCTCTAAGCAGTTAGGTAGAATGGCAAAAGGATGGCCACCCAGTTTACGGGCCCTAGCCACTACTGCTCTCCTTATGCAAGAAGGTGCAAGAAGGTAATAAGCTGACTCTGGGCAGGATCTCAGAGTGAAAGTACTGCACTCTGTGGTCAACTTAATGGACATGAAGGGACATTTTTGGCTCTCTAAGGCAACACTCTGAACCAAGACATGCACCTTCCAGTCAGTGGAAGAGAGACTACTCTAACAGACCTGACTTGCGTGACCAGCCCTGGACAGATGCAGACTAGAACTTGTATATAGATGAAAGTAGCTGCGTGACAGCACAAGGTGAACGGCTGGCTGGATATGCAGAGGTCACCTTAACAGAGACGGTGGAGGCTAAGCCTCAAGGGACATTAACTCTTAAGGCTGAGCTAATTGCCTTGACTGGAATAGAACTAAGTCAAGGGAAAAATTTAAATGTTTTTCTGACTCGCCAAGTACACAGGACACTGTACAAGGAGAAGGAACTATTAAATTCTGGAAAAAAATAAATAAATAAAGACATCAAGTATCAGCAGGAGATAACTTCAGTTGTTAAAGGCAGTATAGGAACCCCAGGAAGTAGCAGTTATGCACTGTTGTGGACATCAAAGAAATGCTTCCACCATCGCTAAAGGGAACACTAGGGTTAGTACTGAGGCGAAAAGGGCTGCATCCCAGGTGTCACGAGTAGCTCCCCTCATCCCATGGGTTCCGGAGCTCATCTCTATCTACTCCCAGGAGGAAGAGGAATAGTTAGCAGAGGAAAGGAGCCAGGAAACAGAGGCTAAATGGACAAGTAGCAATCCCCCAGATTCTAGGAGCCACCATAGTGACAGGAGTATTCAATAAAGTTGCTGGGCCAGTACTTCTACACCTCCACCTGACAGCCCTGATCAAAAACTGCAGTCTACAGTATATCACCTGTAGCCAGTTCAACGTGTGCCAAGGACCAGCGGTACCCCCAGGAATCCAATCGTATGGGGCGGCACCCTTTGAGGACTTCCAGTCTTTGGTGACTGTACATCTTGTATCTCTAGAAGATCAAGAGAACCAAGTCTAGGTCTGGAATTAGAACCTAGTCCACCTAAAACCAAGGAAGAAAGAACTTTACACCATCATCCTGACATCCAACTTGCCCTGCTCCAGCCACATACCGGGAGCTGGCTGGTCAATGCATGGCTGAAACCTGAGGAAACTCCTCAAAGAACTTGCCTTAATTAAACTTTGGACTTTCAAAAGAGGATTGTGCACTGCTCTAAGTAAAAAAATGCTATTTTTACACTGATCACTCAGGAATAGTAAAAGAATCAATAGCCCTTTTGCGGGAGAGCTTGCACAAGCGTAAATTAGAAATAGAAAATAATCAGAGCTGGTATAAATGTCTCTTGGCTAACAACTCTAATATCAGCCCTGGCTAATCCCCTAGTGTTATTAAGTGTTATTACTCCTACTCCTGACCGTGGGCCCTTGCATTATATTGGACTCTTTCAGGCAGAAAGCTAGAGGTAACACACCCAGTACCGGCCCCATGATTGGGTCCTTGAATTTACAAGCAGAGGGGGAAATGAAAGAACCAGACCAGCTCCATCTTAGGAATTAAGTTTCACTCCCCCCAGCCCCCGCCATTTCACCCAGTAAGTTTCACCTCCCAGGCATGCCCAGGCAAGCCCAGGCATCACGAGACAACTGCCCACCAATCAGGGACCCTTCCTCCCCACCTAACCAATCCAGAATCGCCCCCTTCGTTTCAAGCTGTGCACGCCCACCCACTGCTTGGGACCATAAAAACTTCCTGCTCCAGAGCTCAGGGCTCCTGGCATGGATCCGTTGTAGCGGAGACCCCAGGAGTCTTGCAATAAAACGGCTTTTTGCTTTTACATTGGACTCGGCTCCCTGGTGGTCTTTGTGGAGGATTTCAGGATCTGGGCACAACAGCTATTTTACCAAGGCTTTGGCTGAAACAGTATTTCCAAAAGTGTCCTGACTATGTTAAGGAATTAAGGTTAACTTTTATAAGAAGCCCTTTGGAAAAAGCTGGCCAGATACCCATCAGTAACATTTCCTGATCTGTGGTAAGTAATAAAGATCCCTTTCTGACAGATCTAGATATTGAAATGTACTTGGGGACCTCAAGAAAAGAGAAATTTACCTAATGCAAACAGGTATCTAATGCCACAGATGAAACCTGGGCTCCTGAAAAGCTTAAGTCTAACCTGAAAATTTCTTATAGAAAGCTTCAGCAAAGCCAATTTTAAAAAAGGAGCCTAAATAGCTAATAATTAATCATTCTTACTACACTTTATGCAAATAATTAAGCCCAGTATACCAGCAGTACAGCTTATTTTGGTAACTAAGTTAGTTCTCCTATAATTTGTCTTTAGTAAAAAGAGAAATTAGAGACAGAAATGATTCAAAAAAGGCTGTGGCCCACCCGTATTAAATCCCAACCTTGTCTGTAATGTCAACTCATAAAATAAAACATAACTATTTTACCAAAGTAATCTGTTAAATAGAATTAAGAAACTGGCCAAGAAGTATAAAATTGTATACTTAAAAAAATTTTTTGTACTTTAGAATATCAAATATCTATTGATATTAAATAGTAAATGAGCCAAGTGTTTTTAAAAAAATAAAATTATTTTAATAATCAAATTTATAACAGCTATATAAGTATTAACATATCTGATAATTATAAACCCAGAATATTTTTTACATATTTTATGTTACTAGTTTATTAGATGAATAAAAAATAATCATATTGGTTTTAATAATATCAGTTTTTGTAAAATAAAATTAAACCAAACACATCCTACTTTATAAATTATCCATAAGGAGCACTTTAATATCACATTGTAATCTGCCCAACTCAGCTACCTATAGTGCTAGGATTAGAGGTGGGAGCCATCGCACCCAGCCTTACTTTCATTATTTTATATAATTGAATTTAATGTATCTAGTTTTGGGGAGAAGCTGTATTATTTCATTTACCATAATGTTAAGATTTATCTTTATTAGAGATGTTAAAAGACTCCCTGATTTTTAGAAGCTGAGTAATACTCTATTATTTTTATATCTTAAATTATATTTCACCATTTATTTTTTGAGGCAGGTGTAGATAGGAAAGTGAATTATATTTTAATATCTTTATTTTAATACATAAAACAAATGGAAAATTATGCTATGACTATTTTGTATATAATGATACATTTAGCTATTATTTCCCATTTTCCTTATCCATGTATGTCTGGCAAATTTTAGGACACTCTGTACAGATAAAAACTACAAACGAAATTGACTCAGGTGAGGTCACCTACTTTAAGAAATAGGTTGGGAGCAGAACCAGATAGATGGCAGGAGCTCACTGACATTTTTCAAAGAAATATAAATGGCCAGTGAGCATTTCAAAGGATGCCTACAGTACTAATTATTAGAGAAATGCAAAGCAAATCACAATGAAATATTACATCATACTCACAATCAACACTAAAAAAAAGTGTGTCGAGTATATAGAGAAATTAGAAACTTTTTGAAATGTTGGTGAGGAGAAATGTTGCAGACGCTATTAAAATGTATGAAGGAGGGCGGTGCCCCTACCTCAGTGGGTAGGGTGCCAACCACATACACCAAGGCTGCTGGGGGTCAGCTAAAACTATAATGAAAATTGCAACAACAACAAAAATAGGCGGGCATTGTTGTGGGCGTCTGTATTCCCAGCTGCTTTGGAAGCTGAGGCAAGAGAATTGTTTGAGGCCAGGAGTTTGAGGTTGCTATGAGCTGTTATGCAACGGTGCTCTAACCAGGCGATAGCTTGAGACTCTGTCTCAAAAAATAAATTAATAAAAAATAAATGTATGGGGCGGCGCCTGTGGCTCAGTGAGTAGGGCGCCGGCCCTATATACTGAGGGTGGCGGGTTCAAACCCAACCCCGGACAAACTGCAACTAAAAAAAAGCCGGGCGTTGTGGCGGGTGCCTGTAGTCCCAGCTACTTGGGAGGCTGAGGCAAGAGAATCACGTAAGCCCGAGAGTTAAGAGGTTGCTGTGAGCCGTGTGACGCCACGGCCCTCTACCAAGGGCGGTACAGTGAGACTCTGTCTCTACAAAAAAAAAAATAATAATAAAATAAAATAAATAAATGTATGAAGGTTTCTCAGAAAACTAAAATTAAAAGTTATTATTTGATCCAGGGATCTCACATCTGGGTATATATCCAAAATATGCACTGCAAAACAGGGAAGACACATGTAGTCACTCACATTCATCACAGCATTATTTATAAAAGCCAAAACGTGGCCAGACACGGTGGCTCACACTTACAATCCTAGCATTTTGGGAGGATGAGGCAGGAGGATAGCTGGACCACAGGAGTTCGAGACCAGGCTAAGGAACAGTGAGACCCCATCTCTACTAAAAGAAGAAAAGTATAGCCAGATGTGGTGGCCTCCTGTACTTCCTGCTTTTTGGAAGGCTGAGGCAGGAGAATCGCTTGAACCCAGGTGTTGGAAGTTGTTCTAAGCTGGGAAGATGCTACAGTATTCTAGCAACACAGTGAGCCTCTATCTCAAACAAAAATTCTCTTTTCTAGACAACTACAGTGCTCCACTGTCACTATAGACCTAACTCAAGCAGGTATTTTTTCTTAATATTAGCTAACAGCTAATCAAATGAGCAGGTATACTGAATATTTTATGCAGCCCATGACAATAAAATTTCATTTAAATGTACAATTCGTTAACATGAGATACTTATCAGAAAATGTTAATAAACATTTAAAAACAGTAAAGATAATTTTTATTATGTTATTAATATATTGCTATTTTTACAAAACCTGAAAAGGTTTAATTCACCCTTTAGATGCAATCAAAAAGGTTTATAAATAAAATAAAAATATTAACCTCGTAAAATATGATAAATCATACTATTTAAAATAGGCATTTGGGAAAAATTAAAATATCATTTCAGTATAGGTTGAGGAAAGTGATGACAATCCTCTGATTTCTTTTTGCCCAGAGTAAACTAGAACTTTCAAGTGAGCCTTTTAATAAATATGGAATGCCTACTCATCCAAATTACTTGTTACATAAGTTGAAATTCTAACACATAGTTTTGAATATTTAAACCTAAAATTATAGAAAATTGAATACAGAATGAAATAGAATGTGGAAACATATATAGAGACAGTAAAATCAGCAAGATGGTAGAACAAAAGTCCCATGTTCATGTATTCCTCCCATGGTAACAAAAATCTGGGAGCCATCTATGGAAAAAAATGCTTCCATGTCAGCCCAGCACAGCGACTCACACCTGTCATCTCACCTACTTAGAGACTGAGGTGAAAGGATCACTTCAGTCCAGCAGTTTGACACCAGCCTAGGCAATAAAATCAAAAACCATCTCACAAAAAGTGATTATATGAGACCTTTAGAATCCACAAAGGAAGTTATGAAATTTTCCTAATGCTTTTAAGGAGGGTCACTTAGAGAAGGTTGACCCTCATTTACTTGGCAAACTAGAGGACCCCTGATCTTGGTTACTGATTGGAGAATTCCCACTGAGAATTCTCAAGTGACCATGTGGGCCTCTCCAACTTCTCCCAGCCATAATCTGGAAGTGGTGCTACCCATCCAGAGACCTGGAGGAAGATGCAAACTCATGACCATGGAGACAGGCCTGCAGATCTTGGCATTCAGTGTGCGTTTATGTGTTTATATAACTATTTGTGCGTGTGTATGCATACACACACACAAACGCACAAATAGCATATACGAATGTGGATAGATACAAAAATACACATGCAAACACACTGGAATGTCCATAGTGGGCCATCTCCCGACATTGACCACCTCCCCAAGCTGACCTGATTTGCATAGACGAGACATGCACCACATGTGTACATGGTACAGCAGGCCTGGTTCCTTTTTCTTTTTTTTTTGTAGAGACAGAGTCTCACTGTACCGCCCTCGAGTAGAGTGCCATGGCGTCACACGGCTCACAGCAACCTCTAACTCTTGGGCTTACGCGATTCTCTTGCCTCAGCCTCCCGAGCAGCTGGGACTACAGGCACCCGCCACAACGCCCGGCTATTTTTTTGTTGCAGTTTGGCCGGGGCTGGGTTTGAACCCGCCACCCTTGGCATATGGGGCCGGCCCCCTACTCACTGAGCCATAGGCACCGCCCCAGGTCTGGTTCCTTATGCTAATCACCTCTGTATGTTGACAAGTTTGTTACAGTCCCTGGAGTGGTCAAAGTTCAGAGGTTCTGCTGCATGGGTATGTATCTGTGTCTGTGTGTGTATGAGTAAGCATATCCTAAGCCAGAGATAATTATAAGAGTTATTTTGTAGCAACAGAGACACTAATGTACCTCAGGAATACTATAAACTCCTGAATGACATAATATATTTAATAAATGTGGGCCAGTGACAGTAGCTCATGCCTGTAATTCTAGCACTCTGGGAAGCCAGGGCGGGTGGATTGTCCTGAGCTCAGGAGTTCCAGACCAGCCTGTGCCAGAGCTAGACCTTGTCTCTAAAAAAAAAAAAAAAAAAAAAAAAAAAAAGCCAGGCATTGTGGCAGGCACCTATAGTCCCAGCTGAGGCAGGAGAATCGCTTAAGCTCAAGGAAATAAAATAAAATAAGAAATGTAGCCTTCTGGGCCTTGGTCCTCCACCCCCTCCCACTGAGCCTGTTCCCGTCTACTGAAAAGAGTCTGGGAATTCTTCACTCTGATTCCATCGGACCTTACCCCACCCCAGCTATCTATTGTTTGAAAACTAAAAATAATCTCACTGCATCAGTTTTTACTAGAACCAATCACCTGTCATGCCTGGAACAAGGATTGTACCCAAATTGCCCTTAGCCCCAATAATCACGAAGTGCACATCTTTAAGAAAAACGGGAGCCAGTGGATGAAAGCTCATGAACTCAAGGAGCACAACAGACACATCACAGGTATTGGACTGGGCTCCCAAAAGCGACCGCACTGTCCCTTGTGGGGCAGACCGCAATCCCCGTCTGGAGTCAGAAAGATGGTGTCTGGAAGCCAACCCTGGTGATCCTGAGAACTAATGGTGCAGCCACTGTTGTGAAGTGGTCCCCCTTAGAGAACAAATTTGCTGTGAGAAGCGGAGCACGACTCATTTCTGTTTGTTACTTTGAGTCTGAAAATGGCTGATGGATAAAAGCAAACACATTAAAAAGCCGATTCCCTCCACAGTCAATCCTCAGCTTGGATTGGCATCCCAACAATGTTTGCTGACAGCAGATCACGTTGTAATAACTGACCCAGCAAAAAGACCCCGAAAGGCCCCTGACTGTCTTAGCCTGAGTCCCCGCATGTCTCAACCCTCCCCCTTGGGTTAATTCCTCAAACAGGTTTCAGAACAGAACAAGGAAGTTCCCTGAGTTCCCAAGAACTCCTAGCAAAAGGTAACAATGGGAAAGCTTACCCCAACTCCCTAGCAATGGGTAAACAGTGATGAAAAAAATTACCTACACAAAGTTCCCAGACTACTGTATCTCCCAAGCTATCCCCATGCCAACTGCCACGTTCTCATGCCAACTGCCATGCTATAGCCCCCTCAGTATAACCCTACCCCTGAGCTAACCAACCACTTTCTGCTTCTATTTTTACTTAACTTGCCACATAGCACAAAAAGGGTATAAAAGACAGCCTGCTTTTCTCTTCAGGGCTGTTTGCCCTTCGCGACGGCGGCCCACCTGTGCAGGTGTAATACATCACCATCTGATTTATACCTGAAGTGGGGTCCAAATTTTTCTTCCAGGTGGCAAATGAGTTACAACAATGTGACTTCAAATGCAGAGTGTTTTCTGCCTATATTAAAGAAGTGGATGAAAAGCCAGCCAAGTACATCCTGGTGCAGCAAGTTGCCTTTTGGTCAGCTGATGTCAGAGTTTGGGGGCAGTTGCACAGGTGGCTGGGTCCATGGGGTCAGCTTCTCCACCAGTGGGAGCTGCCTACCCTGGGTCAGTCATGACAGCACCGTGTCTGTTGCTGATGCTTCAAAAAGTGTACAGGTCTCAACTCTGAAAGCAGAGTTCCTACCACTCCTGAGTGTGTCATTTGTCTAAGAGAATAGCGTTGTGGCTGCTGGCCATGACTGCTGCCCAATGCTCTTTAACTACGATGACCGCAGCTGCTTGACCTTTGTGTCCAAGTTAGACATCCCAAAACTGAGCATCCCGCGCAACATGTCTGCCATGAAACATTTCTGCAACATGGAGAAGAGGGCCACGACCAAGGACCGCAATACAGCCCTGGAGACACTGCACCCCAATAGCACCACTCAAGTGTCTACTTATGAGGTGGACAAGCAAGATTGTCGCAAATTTTGCACTACTGGCATTGATGGAGCCATGACAATTTGGGATTTCAAGACCTTAGAATCTTCTATCCAGGGCCTCCGGATAATGTGAAGCTTGAGTGAGCCTCTGCAATCCAGAATGACAAACAGTTGCTGATCGCAGCTCTGCCATTGGATGGAGAGGAAAGCCAGCCCCAAGGAACACTGAAAACACATATCGTGCAAATATTATGTGGTTTTGTTTGAGTATAAAATTGGTGAAAGTATTGGTTTTTTTAAAGCAGCAGTGATTTTTTTTTTTTTCTATTTCATTCCATTCTTGACCAAAGCTTCTCTTTAAGTAGTTTATTATGGAGAACTGTCACACTAACTTAAAGGAAAGGGTGAGGGAGATATGTAAATTCGTCCAGTAGAAAATTAAATTAAAATACTACAAAAAAAAAAAAAGAAAAGAAAAGAAATGTACCTGCTGGATGTAGGGGATCATACTTCTAATCCTAACACTCAGGGAGGTCAAGGCAAATAGACTGCCAGAGTTCAGGAGTTCAAAACCACCCTCAAGCAAGAGGCAGACACCAGCTCTACTAAAAATTCCAAAACTAGCCAAATGTAGTGGACAGAGCCTGTAGTCCCAGCTACTCAAAAGGCTGAGGCAAGGGGATCCTTTGAGCCCAAGAATTAAAAGTTGCCGTGATCTATAATGCAATGGCACATGGCTTCGTGGCAAAAAAAAAACAAAACAAAAAGAGAATTGTAAGGAGTAGATACATCTAACTATATTAAGTTTGGCAAATTAGATCACATAGAAATTAAATTATTTATCACAGTCCATATAAAAACAAAATTTGAAATTTGGGGACATCCTTAGTTGTTTTGATAAAATTATTGACTATAATTTCTGAGAATCTTATTTGAAACATTCATAGCATAAAAAAATGTAAAACAGAAAACATACAACTATTTGTGGTGTTTCTAGGATTTCTGAACCAAACGCAAACATCACCACTTCACTCACATATTTTGGATATAATGCTAAAGAAAAAGAAACTTTTTTTTTTTTTTTGAGACAGAGCCTCAAGCTGTTGCCCTTGGTACAGTGCCACGGCATCACAGCTCACAGCAACCTTCAACTCCTGTGTTAAGTGATTCTCTTGCCTCAGCCTCCCAAGTAGCTGGGAGTACAGGCACCCACCATAACACCCGGCTATTTTTGGTTGCAGTCCTCATTGTTGTTGGACAGTCCTGGGCTAGATTTGAAAGCACCAGCTCTGATGTATGTGGCTGGCACCTTAGCCATCTGAGCTACCAGCGCTGAGCCAAGAAAAAAAACTTTTTTCAGACACAGTTCCATTCCGTTGCCCTGGCTAGAGTGTCATAGGGCCAGTCTAACTCACAGCAAACTCAAACTCCTGGGTTCAAGCAATTCTCCAGCCTCATCTCACCACTCACTCCCAGTAGGTGACACAATAGGCAACCACTACAATGCTTAGCTAATTTTTCTATTTTTAGTAGAGACAGGCTCTCCCTCTTATTTAGGCTGGTCTAACACTACCGAGCTCAAGCAATTGGGTCCCAGAGTATTAGGATTATAGGTGTGAGTTACCACACCCATTCTAAAGAATATTAAAAAAGGCTCAGCGCCCATAGCTCAAGCAGCTAAGGCACCAGCCACATACACCAGAGCTAGCGGGTTTGAATCCAGCCCGGGCCTGCCAAATAACAATGACAATTACAACCAAAACATAACCAGGCGTTGTGGTGGGTGCCTGCCCTGGGAGGCAGAGGCAAGAGAATCGCTTAAGACCATAAGTTAGAAGTTGCTGTGAGCTGAGATGCTATGGCACTCTACCCAGGGCGACAGCTTGAGGCTCTGTCTCAAAAAAAAAAGACTATTACAAAAAAAGTTCCACAGATTTACTAAAAAATACACACATTTTATCACCTTAAAAGCAATGGAAGAATACTTGGGGCAGTGCCTGTGGCTCAAGGTGTAGGGCACCAGCCCCATATACCACAGGTGGCAGGTTCAATCCTGGCTCTGGCCAAAAACTACAAAAATAAATAAATAAATAAAAAAGCAATGGAAGAATAGACAGACCCTGCAGTCACACGTAAGCCATAGAAAGTTCTTTCATTCTCGGTGTTGCTGGGAAATGCTGGAGGAGAGATTGGACATGGCTTCCAATGGATCTCCAAGTAAGAACAGTCATGAAGAAATAAGAACAAAAGGGAACAGAGGAAAAATAAGATCACATCATAAATTTACTCCAGATGACCTGAAGATACTTCAACAGGCATTTGAACAAAATCCTTACCCTGACTATTCAACAAGGGAAAAATTGGCCAATCAAGTCCATTGCCTTGTTTGTGTAATTAATAACTGTTTTCAAAACAAAAGAACAAAATTACCACTTAGGGAGAAAGAGAGAATGTTTGCTACCTGGAAACAGAATAGATTTCTTGTCCAAATTCACCCACTTAGAAGCCTCCAGGAATACCAGGTGGAGTCTACCAACTGTTTTTCTCTGGAGACACAGAGGGTTCCCAGTGATCTGGATGGCTGGAGTGATTCTGGTAGCTCCAACAATGAAACCAAGCCGTGCTGTTGAAGATCAAAGTGAAACAAGAAGGGAACCGTCTCCTAACGACGGATCAGAAACCTTTCTTCATGCTCCTACACCTTCTATGTGTTAATCTGAGAGAAGCAGGCCTCAGACAAGGAAGGAGGAGACAAAGCCCCACCATCATTACTCATCATTTCAAGGACAACAGAGTAGTGGGGGATGTCATCAAGAGAAGCTGCTCCTCTAGGATCAAGTTCTAATGTGCCCAAATCTAGGCATTTAGAAGACAGCACTGTTTGTGGAACCAAAAGTGATGAATTAGTACCTGGAAGAGGAGAATGAGGTCAAATTTTGCCTCTGGAGATGACTGTCTGAGCTTGTTCTGGCAAGAGTGTTGGGACTCATTCCCTGGCAGGGGCAACTGAGCCTTCCTGCAAGTGGGACTGTGAAATGAAACTGCAGATGGCCCAGTGAGGTGGTTCATGCCTGTAATCCTAGCACTCCAGGAGGCAGAGGTGAATAGATGGCCTTAGCTTAGGAGTTGGAGAGCAGCCTAAGCAAAGCAAGACCCCATCTCTGCAAAATAGAAAAATTAGCCAGGAGTTGTGGCAGGCATGTTCCAGCTCTTAGGAGACTGAGACAAAAGGATTGCTTGAGCCCAAGATTTTGATGTTACTGTGAGCTACGATGTCACAGTACTCAACTCCAGGGCGACAGAGTGAAACTGTCTCAGAACAAAACAAAAGAAATAAAACTACAGATAAGACCTCAAGCTCTCCAGATAAAATGGACTTCCTGCAGCTGACAGAGATGGCCAGATTAAAATCATGGGAGACAAGCAGCCATAGTGGGGTGTATGGAACACCCTTGACATAAGAACGTCCATCTTAGACACTCATCTCCCATTTCAAAAGGCATCATGCCAAGAGCGACATGATGTCGAGAAACTACACCCAACCAGATAGGGGCATGACCGTGTACTATTATCCCTCAGCAAAGTTCTCAAAGGCCATAAAAAGAGCAGAACTTCACCAGCTAGAAACAGCTGTCTCCACAGACACCATTTTGCTGTCACTGGTGATCAGCACCGAGCTTTTCTCAAAACTGCAGATGCTTGTCTCAAAACTGCAGATGTGGACAGAAGGGAACACTTTTACACTGCTGGTGAGACTGCAAACTAATACAACCTTTTTGGAAGGCAGTTTGGAGAACCCTTAAAGAACTCAAGCTAGATCTACTATTTGATCCTGCAATCTCATTGCTAGGCATCTACCTAGAAGAAAAAAAATCCTTTTACCACAGGGACACTTGCACTAGACAGTTTATTGCAGCTCAATTTACAATCACCAAAATGTGGAAATAGCCAAAATGCCCACCAACACAGGAATAGATTAACAAGCTGTGGTATATGTGGTATATGGAACACTATTCAGCCACTAAAAAAGATGGAGACTTTACATCTTTCATATTAACCTGGATGGATGTGGAACACATTATTCTTAGTACTGTATTCAAATATTAGATTAATTTCAGTTGAGGGACATGCTATAAAATAACCACGAGTAATTCTCAACCCTGTTAAAGTTATCAAAAACAAGAAGAATCTGAGATGCTGTCACAACCAAGAAGACCCTATGGAGGCTGAGACAGAAAAATCACTTGATCCCAGTGGCTTAGGTTTCTCTGAGCTAGGCTGATGCCATGGCACTCTAGTGTGAAGCAGGAGGGTGAGATTCTGTATCAATAAGAAAATAAAAATTAAAAATAATAAAAATAAGAAGAGAGATCCCCTTATGTAAGAATAAGAAAAAGAAACCCAGGCTTCTCAAAAATCATTTCCAATTAAGCTGAGCTTCCCTAATCACATTGTATTGTGTGGTTTTCTCCTTTTCTTTGTTTTAACCTGAAAAAAATGCTTTATTTAGGCTCAGCGCCATAGCACAGTGGTTACAGCGCCAGCCACATGCACCAGGGGTGGTGGGTTGGAATCCAGCCCAGGCCAACTAAACAAGGACAACTGGAACAAAAAAATAGCTGGGCGTTGTGGCGAGTAGTTGTAGTCCCAGCTACTTGGGAGGTTGAGGCAAGAAAATTGCTCAAGCCCAAGAGTTTGAGGTTGCTGTGAGCTATGATGCCACAGCACTCTACCAAGGGCAACATAGTGAGACTCTGTCTCAAAAAAAAAAAAAAAACTTTATTTAAATCACTATGGGTACAGAACAGTTGTATTGCTTTATAGGGTACATGGTTTTCTCCTTGACCTTTGGACCTCTAACCAGTGTTATCTGCTTCATTCACTGAAACCTACCTGGGTGTTTGACTACTCTCTTATGTGTCTTCACCTTCCAGGGTTCTTTGCTTTCCTCTAGACAGGTGATGAGGGCTGGCCCAGAGACAGCAAGGCATGTCTTATTAGAAAAAAGGAATTGGGATTCTTCAACTGGCAATCTAGTACCTTGCTAAAGTAGAGAAAAGAATATTTTAAAAGATCTTGAGAGCAGCACCTGTGGCTCAAAGGAATAGGGCGCCGGCCCCATTTACTGGAGGTGACGGGTTCAAACCCAGCCCCGGCCAAAAACTGCAAAAAAAAAAAAAAAAAAAATCCTGAAATAATAATCCCCACATAGAGGTTCCTTACAGAAACGTCAGAATCTTTAAAAAGTATTTAAAGTTGGAGGATTCCTAACTCCACTACCCAGAACTACTGAAATAAAATTTGGTACTAGAAATCAGACTTAAAGGTATCAGTAACAATCTATGCCACTAAATTTCCGACATTACCATTAATCTAGTGAAGTATATAAATCAGCTCACAAAAGGATAAGATTAATGCTAAAATAAAACAATTTCAATATTATCTTTTCTATACCAAGATATCCTAAACTTTTCCTTAGAAACAAAAACCTGATACTCATACAATCAAAGAATAAACTGAATAAAAACATTCTACAAAGACAGACTATGAATTGCTTAGTGTAGACCTGGAAATGCGTATTTAAGTTATCCTCACCCAGAAAGACCAGGCTTCTATAGTTCTCTAACATGACATCATAATACAAATTCTGCTAAGCAAGATCCAGGCAGGCCCACTAATCCATAGAAAATTCTATAAGCATGTCCTTGAATGTCGACACTCCCTAAAAAACAAACGAATTTACCAGGAAGCCAGGGGAGATTGAATTTCACTTTTAGTTAAGTACAGAGAACTGTTGCTAACTTATATGAGTGACTGCAATTACCTAAGAAGTATAGAAGAGCTATATTCGCTCGTGTGTTGTCAAACACTAAAGAAAAGGGATGACAACATCCACAAAACACATTACACTTCTTTGTTAACACAGTAGAAATAAAAGGCTACCAATACCGGCATGTATATTTTTGTGCCTTATTTACATCATATAGTATAACCTGTGTATGTTTTTTATATAAAAATGTCATAGTGAGATAAATGGTACCTCTTAAGTTTTAACATGTACAAGAAAGAACTGGAGATCTTGATAAAATGCAGATTTTTATTCAGAAGATATGGGGTGAAGATTCCATTTTTAAATTTCCAATAAGCTCAACAGAAATGAAAATGCTTCTGTCCCAGGATGATACTTTGTCAAACATGCAGGGAACTGTACACACTGGATTTACCACAGTTGATTCCTGAACCAGATGACAACCTTTAGGCAGGGAACAGTGGCTCATGCCTGTAATTCCAGCACTCTGGGAGCCCGACGAGGGCTGATAGCCTGAGCTCATATGTTTGAGACCAACCTGAGCTATAGAGAGACCTCATCTCTAAAAATAGCTGGGTGTTGTAACAGGCTCCTATAATCCCAGCTACTAGGGAGGCTGAAGCAAGAGGATCACTTGAGCCCAAGAGTCTGAGGTTACTGTGAACTATGATGCCACAGCACTCTACCGGGGATGACAAAGTGAGATTCTGTCTCAAAAATAAATAATAATAACAACCTTTACTTTCCAAAGAAAGGTATATGAAAGAGAATCTAAGAAGAAAGAGGTGCTTCCTCAATAAATGTTTTGGTTTGTGTACATTAGTTGATAATCTCCCCAAGTAGATATACTGAACCCTACAACAGAATATGTGTCAAAGAGCACCGTAACTGAGTGTATAAAATTAATATCAACTGTAACAGGACAAATTAGTATCAGGTGCTGATTTTCAAATGCAAAAACAACATCAGTGCTGTGATAGTACTGGCCAGAAAAAGTACTCATAATCTGATAAAAACTAGTTGAAAAACCCAGTTTTGTTTGTTTGTTTGTTTTTGTTTTTTAGTATCTCAGGAGGTACACACAACTTTTATTAGAAAATTATTTTAACTATCAGAAAGGCTATTAAGTTTGGGAAAAACATTAGGTTTGTATGTAAACATTAACTTCTTTATAACTTTATCTAAAATATGGATAATCCTGAAATTCTAGGTAATAGAATTTATACTCAAAGATGTAGGATTATTAAGACACTTAAATTATAGTCTGTTGAAATCACTACTGGTTATAATGATATGGTGGCCTTCTTCCAAAGAATCTAAAGTGCTCTACACACATAGCCTCGTTCCTTCTCATAGCATGCTACGTTCATCCCGTTTTTTCACATATGATTTAAGAGCTTGCTATGCAAGCTTTGGTCTGTGTACCAGCACCACTTCCATCCCAGAGGAGCTTGTAGAATCTCAGGCCCCACCCCAGGCTTCGTGAATCATTTAGTCTGCATTTTAATAAGATTCCAGGTGATCTGTGTGCTCACTGAAGTTTTGAACAGTGTTGCTCAAGACACTAAAGTGAACTGTTTCCCCTGGTGTCGCGTGGCAAGTAGATCTTCAGTTCTGGGTCTGGGCTCTGGAGCTTGTGTTGCTGATACTGGAAAAACCCAGTTTTGACAAAGTTCAATGTACAGATTATCTGGCATGTCTTCTAATCTCTAATTGTGTCTTTAAATAGTCTTTTTTACCATCCTAGAAAGCAAGTCTTTTGTAATTATTCTGCTTTTCAGAACTTTGAGTTACTTTAGGCAGTTAATGTTATCTTCTATAAAAATGCATGGACGTCATTTTATTTTACATAGAACTGACGGAGCTTCCACAGTACATATTCCACTTCTTTGCTACTATCCAATGACCCAAACTAGTCCACAATGGGAATTTGGGGCATCTACATTTTCTCATTTTCAAAAGAGAGAAAGGGAAGATTTTCACTATTTCAGGATATAAATTTAAGGTGAGAATTTTTTAGGGCATATGGGAAGCCTGGATGCAGAGAGAATGGAAAGAAGACTCAGCCATATGTAGCGGAGAAGGACTTTTTGAGCCTCTTGACTATTATAAGAAAATGGAAAAAGAGTATTTGAACCATGAAGCCTGTAGTCCCAGCATTCTCCTGAGCCTACGGCAGGTGGCTTGGCAGAGCTCAGGAGTACCAGACCAGCCTGAGCAATAGTGAGACCCTACCTCTATAAAGAGCTGGGCACTGTAGTGGGTGCCTGTAGTCCCAGCTACTCAGGAGGACAAGGCCAGAGGATTGCTTGAGTCCAGGAGTTTGAGGTTGCTTTGAGTTGTGTTGCTACAGCATTCTAAGAAGGGTGAGAAAGTGAGACTCTGACTCAAAAACAATTTCAGGAAGGGGCTCAGTGCCAAGGCACTGAACACATACACCGGGGCTGGGAGTTCGAATCCAGTCCAGGCCTGCCAAACAACAACAACAACAACAACAACAACAACAAGCCAGCACTGTGGCGGGTGCCTATGGTCCAAGTTAATTGGGAGGCTCAGGCAACAGAATTACTTAAGCACAAGAGTTGAGGTTGCTGTGAGCTATAATGCCACAGCACTCTACTAAGGTTGACATAGTGAGATTGTCTCAAAAAAAAAAAAAATTTTTTTTTTTCAGGAAAAGGTTTTGAGCCATTCACTATAGCTTCAAGATTGCAGAACTTACAAGGGTACATGTGAAATTTACTAAATATAGAAAATAAACGTCTTGGGCGGTGCCTGTGGCTCAAGGAGTAGGGTGCCGGTCCCATATGCTGGAGGTGGTGGGTTCAAACCCAGCCCCGGCCAAAAATCACAAAAAAAAAAAAAAAAAAGAAAAGAAAAGAGAAAATAAACGTCTTAACACAATAAGAAAATACCATGAAGGCTATGTTAACTAGATAGATGAAATTATTTCAAATTGTATATAAAACCAGTACATTGTACCCCATGATTGCTATGATTTAAAAAAAAAAAAAAGATTGCAAACTCCCCTTGAAGGAAAATAGGAAGCAGTTAACTCCCACTTCTGTTTTGGTCTAGCTGATGTCAGCCAGACTGACAGACGGCAGGAAACCATTTCAAGGAGGCATGGAAACCTACACATAGAACGTTTCAAGCTCCTTTCCCCTTTCACCACTTCTGGTCAGCCCGGAAACATAAGGTGGTCTTTGCAACATTAGTTAGCCATCTCCTCATATTGCTCTTGAATAAACTGCTTGTTCTTCCACCAACTCTGGCATTGTGACTTTCACTTTCCAGGAGGGAAGAGTTAATCTTGGGTCTGGTTAAAATTTGTAGGTTTTGAGTGAATGAATGAAGTGCCTTCTTCAATAATTCCCACTGGCTCAGGGCCCGAAGCACAGGTGTTATGCCACCAGCCACATGCACCGAGGCTGGCTGGTTAAAACCCGGCCTGGGTCAGCTAAACAACAATAACAACTGCAACAAAAAAGTAGCTGGGCATTGTGGCAGATGCCTGTGGTCCCAGCTAACTGGGAGGCTGAGGCAAGAGAAATGCTTAAGCCCAAGAGTTTGAGGTTGCTGTGAACTATGACTCCACAG
Source organism: Nycticebus coucang (assembly GCF_027406575.1). Classification (NCBI taxonomy): domain Eukaryota; kingdom Metazoa; phylum Chordata; class Mammalia; order Primates; family Lorisidae; genus Nycticebus; species Nycticebus coucang. Next base: position 28,479,828 of record NC_069805.1, on the reverse strand, counting down.
CACTCTACCGAGAGCAACATAGTGAAACTCTGTCTCAAAAAAAACAAATTCCCTCTATTGCTGCTACTCCTTCTAGACTACATGTAGTAACACTTAGCTAGACAAAGCAAACACAGCAGAATCCCCTCAGCTCAACACTTTGTAAACAACAAACCACAAATACCTTTGGTTCGAGGAAGACCAACAATCACAATCTTGAAACATGACATAGTTTACTGGCACTTTAAAGTTTCTAGATTCTGAAGAAGGCAGCAGTGTCTGAGGAAACACTTGGACTCAGAATTTGGATCTGCAGATTTGGGTCTTGCACATGTGGGGATGCAGCTAGTGCATGTATACATTCATGAAAAACAGAGAAACAGAAAAATGGGAATGGGGACATTCTCAGATGTACTCAATGCACATCTGTGATCCAGGTTGAGCTTCTGGCCTCCTAGTCTCTGGATCAGTTGTACGTCTAAAGAGATCAAGATAATTGAAAGATAGTGACACAATGCCTGTAGTTTGTAAAAATCTACAAGTTGTCCCAAAGTCACCATAAACAGGGAAAATTGAAAATTGTAGCCAAATATGCCTTTACAAAGGCCAGGTATGTGGCTCACAAATGTAATCCCAGCACTCTGGGAGGCTGAAGCAAGTGGATTGCCTGACTTCACAGGTTCAAGACCAGCCTGAGCCAGAGCAAAACCCACCTCTAAAAGTAGCCTGGCTTGTGGCGGGCGCCTAGAGTCCCAGCTACATGGGAGGGAGGCTCAGGCAAAAGAATCCCTTGAGTCCAAGAGTTTGAGGTTGCTGTGAGCTGTAATGCCAAGGCACCCTACTAGGGGCGACAAAGTGAGACTCCGTCTCAAAAAAATAAATAAACAAATATACCTTTACAAAATTACAAATTTTACAAAGGGATGGCAACACATAGATAACAGTTTATAAATATTTCATAAACTTTTGGTGTATATAAAAGTACATATAGCTACAATTTCCCTTTTTCCCTGTGTATGGTTGATGGTAGGGGCAACTTTGGGGTTATCACGGACTATACTCAAGAAGGGTGATTGAACAGTGGCAGAAGGACCATTGTAGCTTCATTGTTTGGGATAGCATGCAATTTGCTCTACAACTATGTGTTGTGACCAGAAGGTTGGGATGGAAAGCACCCTCTGGAGTAACACTAAGTAGGAATCATCTATGTTCATGTCATATCTGGAAATTCTGGATGGTGTGCAAAAATACTTTCTAATTAAAAACAGAGTCATTTCCAAATTCAGAATAACCCACCACAATGGTGGACATAAAAAGAACTGTCATATTAGACAATTAAACCATAATGCACTGTTCATCTCAAACAACCTAAGAGATGACAAAGATGAATTAAGTCATTATAATTAGTCCTCAATAGAAGAGTTGACAGGGGGAGACAAGATGGTGGACTGAAGCCAGCTTTCAACAAAGGCTCCCGTCCAGAAGGAGAGTTAAGGGACAGGAATTTAGTAAGTATCCTGGTGGACTTGAGCCTCACCAAGAGAGAAGGCTGAAGAACGCACATCAACACCGCTGAGGCAAGCTGTGATCACAAGGACGCAAACAAAAGGTACAAAATCCACCACCTAGCGGACGGGAGTCCCCCTCCCCCATGAGACCGGCTCAAGAGCCCCAAAATTGAACAAGCGGGCAGAAATTAAAGGCCCTCCCATACACTCCACGGGAGAGACCTTCTAAAAACTGGACCTACCTCCCCTACTGGGGTGCTGTGGCGTTCTCCTGCCGGACATAGGGCTGAATAAAACTTTGGGAATCCTTTGCCGGCAACCCTGAATCCCCGGCGCTCCCCTCCCGCCCACTGAGGTCTGGAGGCCTGTCCCCTAGGACTTCGGATCCTTGGGTGATTTCTCAAGGGGAGTGGACATCCCCGAGTTGCGACTGGTCAGCATTGACTCTGAGGCACGCAAGTGAGGAGAGGGCACCGGGCTGAGGGGGAGTCACGCCTCGCGGCACTTCCCTGCGGTGCAGTGCACCAACCCTCCCCGGGCACAAGACTGAATAAGACTCTAGCCTCCCCGCTGAGAGCTGAGAGCCCCTACTCTCACTCCGGGTCTGAGGGCCTATCCCCCAGGAGTTCGGCTCCTTGGGTGATTTCTCGAGGGGAGAGCACAGTGCCTGAGCTGCGTCAGGTCAGCGCTGACTCTGGGATACGTGAGCGAGGAGAGGGCACTCTGCTGAGGGGAAATCAAGCCTTGGCGGCACTTCCCTGCGGTGCAGTGCAGGAGCCCTCCCCGGACCGTAGTATTGCGTAAAACTGAAGGAAACTCTAGCTTCCCTCCCCCCGACTCCCAATCGGGGTCTGGGGGCCCATCCCCCAAGAGTTCCGATTCTTGGGGGATCTCTTAAGGGGTGTGAACCCAGCACAAACTGCGGCCGCTCAGTGCTGACTCTGGGGCGCGGGACAGAGGAGAAAAGGGTCGCCTGAGTACCCACACCAGAGCAGCAGTTCCCTGGAGGTAGATCAACAGCCGTTTTTTCTTTAACGGCAGAACGCTCACTTCTGGATATTCTGAGGCCACACCCCCTGTCTCCCTGGGCAACCAGAGGAGGCCACCGGGTGACGCGGCTCACAAACCCGGGAAGCTTCCAGGGCGGGGCCGACCCAGAGAGGTGTTCAGACGCAATTCTCCAGCAGGAAAAGACGTTTGAACTCAAAACAGCCCGTCTTCTGTAGGCGACGACAGGAACAGAGACAGAACCTCACAAAGTTGTCTGTTCTGTTCTGTTCTGTTAGCAGCATCCATCAGGGACGGGGCTAAGCCTGAGTGAACACCTCCTTCCCATCACCTGCATCAAACACTCAAAGATGTCAGGCCCCATCTCCTCCTGCTAGATAGCGTCAGTCTGCGGGGGCCTGGCAGACTTCCTTGCGATTCAGGCAGGTGCAAATCCCTAGAGTGTCTGTTCACTGCAGGCAACTGGGTTAGCCATCTGCAGAGATACCAGTGACTGGGTCCCACGGAGGGGCAAAGTGGGGAAGGAGACGTCAACCTTCCTAGACTGCTCTGTCTGCTGGGTGGCTCCTCCTGACTCCACGCTGCACTGGGGTGAACTGTGTCAGAGGAGTAACCAGGCCCCTGCGATCCAGTTCAAAGAGACCTCTTGAACCCTTCCACCCGAGACAAGTGCCGATTGAGACAGTTGATTCGGACCTTTTGAACTGGGCTAATAGACTGAGGACTTTTCAGGCGGTGCCCTGGGTGTGCGATTGTAGGAAGGTTTGATTCTCCTTTTCCAACTGGGGCCAGAGGTGGGCAGGCGGGGTGACTTAATTGCTGATTTTTCCACACAGCTTAGACTTCAAGCCAGAGTAGAAGTTGCAATAGGATCGAACAGAAACCAGCTGAAAACAAGACAGAACCACTTAGCCCCACCACACCAGACAGGGCCCCAGTTTCTCAGGCCACAACACTGTACGGGCCCTCGATAAAACCCCAGGGGAAAAACCAAAGGGAGTAAACCATGGGGCGGAATCAGCGGAAAAACTCTGGTAACATGAATAACCAGAATAGATCAACCCCCCCAAGAAAAGATACGGCAGATGTGATTGAAGATCCCATTCATAAACAACTGGCTGAGATGTCAGAAGTCGAATTCAGAATTTGGTTTGCAGACAAGATCAATAAAATGGAATTAGGAATTCGAGGAGAAATTCAAAAATTGTCTCAAGAATTTAACGAATTTAAAGACAAAACCACCAAAGACTTAGACACACTGAAACAAGAACTTACAGCCCTCAAAGATATGAAAAATACAGTAGAATCCCTCAGTAACAGAATGGAGCAAGCAGAAGAAAGGATTTCTGACATTGAAGATAAAGTCTTCGAACGCTCCCAATCTCTCAAAGAGGAAGAGAAATGGAGAGCAAAAACGGATCACTCACTCAGAGAACTCTCAGATAATTCGAAAAAAAACAACATAAGGGTTATAGGAATTCCGGAGAACGATGAAGTGGCTGCCAAGGGCACAGAGGCCCTTCTACATGAATTTATGAAAGAAAATTTTCCAGACATGCCCAGAGAATCTGAAATTCAGATAGCAGACAGCTTCAGAACCCCAGCACGATTCAACCCCAATAAGCCATCTCCCAGACATATCATAATTAGCTTCACTAAAGTTAACATGAAAGAGAAGATTCTCAAAGCAACCCGGCGAAAGAAAACTATAACGTACAAAGGTAAGAATATTAGAATAACTGCAGATCTCTCTGCTGAAACTTTTCAAGCAAGAAGAGGCTGGTCATCAACTTTTAATCTCCTAAAGCAAAAAAACTTTCAACCCAGGATCTTGTATCCAGCTAAATTGAGTTTCATCTATGATGGAGAAATTAAATACTTCAATGACATTCATATGTTGAAAAAATTTGCCATAAGTAAACCAGCTCTTCGGGATGTTCTCAGACCTATCCTCCACAATGACCAACCCAATCCTATACCACAAAAGTAAAATCACCCAGAAACTTCGGATCAAACTCCAACTTCCACACTGGCGAAAGGATTAAAAATGTCCACTGGACCTTTGAAAAACTCGATACCCAAAATTCCACCAGACTTATCAATACTCTCCATCAATGTGAATGGCTTAAACTGTCCTCTAAAGAGGCATAGGTTAGCTGACTGGATACAAAAACTCAAGCCAGATATTTGTTGCATACAAGAGTCACATCTCAACTTAAAAGACAAATACAGACTCATGGTGAAAGGATGGTCATCCATATTTCAGGCAAATGGTAATCAGAAAAAAGCAGGTGTTGCAATTTTATTTGCAGATACAGTAGGCTTTAAACCATCAAAAGTAAGGAAGGACAAGAATGGTCACTTCATATTTGTTAAGGGTAACACTCAATATGACGAGATCTCAATTATTAATATCTATGCACCCAACCAGAATGCACCTCAATTTATAAGAGAAACTCTAACAGACATGAGTAACTTGATTTCCTCCAGCTCCATAATCGTTGGAGATTTCAACACTCCCTTGGCAGTGTTGGATCGATCCTCCAGCAAGAAGCTGAGCAAAGAAATCTTAGATTTAAACCTAACCATCCAATATTTAGATTTAGCAGACATCTACAGAACATTTCATCCCAACAAAACTGAATACACATACTTCTCATCAGCCCACGGAACTTACTCCAAAATTGATCACATTTTAGGTCACAAGTCTAACCTCAGTAAATTTAAAGGAATAGAAATTATTCCATGCATCTTCTCGGACCATCATGGAATAAAACTTGAATTGAGTAACAACAGGAATCTGCATACCCATACAAAAACATGGAAGTTAAATAACCTTATGCTGAATGATAGCTGGGTCAGAGATGAGATTAAGAAAGAAATCACCAATTTTTTGGAACAAAATGACAATGAAGACACAAGCTATCAGAACCTCTGGGACACTGCAAAGGCAGTTCTAAGGGGGAAATTTATAGCACTGCAAGCCTTCCTCAAGAGAACGGAAAGAGAGGAAGTTAACAACTTAATGGGACATCTCACGCAACTGGAAAAGGAAGAACATTCCAACCCCAAACCCAGTAGAAGAAAAGAAATAACCAAAATTAGAGCAGAATTAAATGAAATTGAAAACAAAAGAATAATACAACAGATCAATAAATCAAAAAGCTGGTTTTTTGAAAAGGTCAATAAAATAGATAAACCTCTGGCCAACCTAATCAGGAAAAAAAGAGTAAAATCCCTAATATCATCAATCAGAAACAACAAAGACAAAATAACCACAGACTCATCAGAAATCCAAAAAATCCTTAATGAATATTACAAGAAACTTTATTCTCAGAAATATGAAAATCTGAAGGAAATAGACCGATACTTGGAAGCACGCCACCTTCCAAGACTTAACCAGAATCAAGTGGAAATGTTGAACAGACCCATATCAAGTTCAGAAATAGCATCAACTATACAAAACCTCCCTAAAAAGAAAAGCCCGGGACCAGATGGTTTCACGTCAGAATTCTACCAAACCTTTAAAGAGGAATTAGTACCTATATTACTCAACCTGTTCCAAAATGTAGAAAAAGAAGGAAGACTACCCAACACGTTCTATGAAGCAAACATCACCCTGATCCCCAAACCAGGAAAAGACCCAACAAGAAAAGAAAATTATAGACCAATATCACTAATGAATATAGATGCAAAAATATTCAACAAGATCCTAACAAACAGAATCCAGCAACACATCAAACAAATTATACATCATGACCAAGTTGGTTTTATCCCAGGGTCTCAAGGCTGGTTCAATATACGTAAATCTATAAATGTAATTCAACACATAAACAAATTAAAAAACAAAGACCATATGATTCTCTCAATTGATGCAGAAAAAGCTTTTGATAATATCCAGCATCCCTTCATGATCAGAACACTCAAGAAAATTGGTCTAGAAGGGACTTTTCTTAAACTGATAGAGGCTATCTACAGCAAACCCACAGCCAATATCATATTGAATGGAGTTAAATTGGAATCATTTCCACTCAGATCGGGAACCAGACAAGGCTGCCCATTGTCTCCATTGCTTTTCAACATTGTAATGGAAGTTTTAGCCACCGCAATTAGGGAAGAAAAGGCGATCAAGGGTATCCATATAGGGTCAGAAGAGATCAAACTCTCGCTCTTCGCAGATGATATGATTGTGTATCTGGAAAACACTAGGGACTCTACTACAAAACTCCTAGAAGTGATCAAGGAATACAGCAGTGTCTCAGGTTACAAAATCAACATTCATAAATCGGTAGCCTTTATATACACCAACAACAGTCAAATTGAAAAAGCAGTTAAGGACTCTATCCCATTCACAGTTGCGCCAAAGAAGATGAAATATTTGGGAATTTACCTAACAAAAGACGTGAAAGATCTCTATAAAGAGAACTATGAAACTCTAAGAAAAGAAATAGCTGAAAATGTTAACAAATGGAAAAACATACCATGCTCATGGCTAGGAAGAATCAACATTATCAAAATGTCCATACTACCCAAAGCAATATATAATTTCAACGCACTCCCTATTAAAGCTCCACTGTCATATTTTAAAGATCTTGAAAAAACATTACTTCGTTTTATATGGAACCAGAAAAAACCTCGAATAGCCAAGACATTACTCAGAAATAAAAACAAAACAGGAGGAATCACACTACCAGACCTCAGACTTTACTACAAATCGATAGTGATCAAAACAGCATGGTATTGGCACAAAAACAGAGAAGTAGATATCTGGAACAGAATAGAGAACCAAGAGATGAATCCAGCTACTTACCGCTATTTGATTTTTGACAAGCTAATTAAAAACATTCAGTGGGGAAAAGATTCCCTATTTAACAAATGGTGCTGGGTGAACTGGCTGGCAACCTGCAGAAGACTGAAATTGGACCCACACCTTTCACCATTAACTAAGATAGACTCTCATTGGATTAAAGATTTAAACTTAAGACATGAAACTTTAAAAATACTAGAGGAGAATGCAGGGAAAACCCTTGAAGAAATTGGTCTGGGTGAGCATTTCATGAGGAGAAACCCCGGGCAATTGAAGCAGCTTCAAAAATACACTACTGGGACTTGATCAAACTAAAAAGCTTCTGCACAGCTAAGAACACAGTAAGCAGAGCAAGCAGACAGCCCTCAGAATGGGAGAAGATATTTGCAGGGTATAACTCTGACAAAGGTTTAATAACCAGAATCCACAGAGAACTCAAACGCATCAGCAAGAAAAAAACAAGGGATCCCATCGCAGGCTGGGCAAGGGATTTGAAGAGAAACTTCTCTGAAGAAGACAGGCGCACGGCCTTCAGACATATGAAAAAATGCTCATCATCTTTAATCATCAGAGAAATGCAAATCAAAACTACTTTGAGATATCATCTAACTCCAATGAGACTAGCCTATATCACAAAATCTCAAGACCAGAGATGTTGGCGTGGATGCGGAGAAAAGGGAACACTTCTGCACTGCTGGTGGGAATGCAAATTAATACATTCCTTTTGGAAAGATATATGGAGAACACTCAGAGATCTAAAAATAGATCTGCCATTCAATCCTGTAATTCCTCTGCTGGGCATATACCCAGAAGACCAAAAATCACAACATAACAAAGATATTTGTACCAGAATGTTTATTGCAGCCCAATTCATAATAGCTAAGTCATGGAAAAAGCCCAAGTGCCCATCGATCCACGAATGGATTAATAAATTGTGGTATATGTATACCATGGAATACTATGCAGCCTTAAAGAAAGATGGAGACTTTACCTCTTTCATGTTTACATGGATGGAGCTGGAACATATTCTTCTTAGTAAAGTATCCCAAGAATGGAAGAAAAAATACCCAATGTACACAGCCCTACTATGAAACTAATTTGGGACTCTCACATGAAAGCTATAACCTAGCTACAACTTAACAATAGGGAGAAGTGGGAAAGGGGGGGTGGGTAGAGGGAGGGGAATCGGTGGGATCACACCTGTGGTGCATATTACAGGGGTATTTGCGAAACTTGGTAAATGTAGAATGTAAATGTTTTGGCACAGTAACTGAGATAACGCCGGAAAGGCTATGTTAACCACTGTGATAAAAATGTGTCAAATGGTTTATGAAGTGAGTGTATGATGCCCCATAATCATATCATTGTGTACAGTTATGATTTAATAAAAAAAAATAAATAAATATATAAAAAAAAGAAAAAAGAAAAAAAAAAAAATAAATTAGTTCTTACCTTTAAAAAAAAAAAAAAAAAAGAAGAGTTGACAGCACCACTGGTTATACAGGGTGTCCGTAAAGTTTGTAGGTAATTTAAAATAGTAAAATGTAGAGTGACAGAGTGAGACTCTCTCTCAAAAAGCAAAAATAGTAAAAGAAAAAAGGAAGAAGACATGTATAGGGCAAGGGAATAATGGTGGGAGATCTTGGGGTATATACTTTATCCTGGGAAGTAGTTCTGATTATAGAAATTCCCTAGGCTGTGTTTTCAAGAAGAGCTCAATGCAAAAAGCAACCCTTCCCATGCTGACTTAGGTGATACTGCCTATTTGATATATGACAAGACCAGCACAGACTCTGCACATTCCCATTTATTGCTCATAAACAATTAGCTGAACAGTTCTTTCTTCAGCAATCAGAACAAAATACTTTTTCATCAAATTTTTCTTAAGTTACTCTTCCTCCCCCAAGCCCCTGACTTTTGGCCAATTTTAAGTCTGATTTCAACATCTAGCCCCTCTTTATGCTCCTCCTAAGAACTGTCTGACTGCAGGATGAAACATCTCCTCACGTGACAGATTATTTCTCCACCCTCCATTCTGCCCTCATCTCCCACCTTGTTTCTGCACTTGTTTACTTCTCTCTACGAAAGAAGCCCTGTGTGTGATGCCTGCACGTCTTGTACTGTAAGCTTTCCCCCAAGGAATACTGCCTCACAATAATGAAGAATTCATTTTATTGGACAGTAAGATGTAATTTCAAATTTATTCTAAGTGGACAATGTCAAGAAACAGCCCCAGGGGCAATGCTGTGGCTCAAGGAGTAGGGCATGGGCCCCATGTACCAGAGGTGGTGGGTTCTAACCCGGCCCTGGCCAAAAAAAACTGCAAAAAAAAAAAAAAAGAAAGAAAAAGAAACACTCCCAGAACAATACCAATTACACCTTCAGGAAGGGCTTCTCATCACCCTCCACTTCAATCTACCACATCTTTTTGTGGGTCCCCAGCTTTAGAGGCCTCTGCATCTTCAGTCCATATAAATTGCTCTTCCATAGCTGGTGAGAAAAGACTGAAAACCTACAGGGAAGAATTCCTGGGCCCTTAATGACTATCTTTTGGAGGACCAAGGTTGACCTTGTCTTACTCACTAGAGTCAGACCTTTGGTTCCCAGTCAAGGTTATTCATTTACTTTTAGATGAGAAACTATTGAGTGTTTGAGAAATCCAGCAAAATGCTGCAAACTCAATATTGATGTTTATATGATAGAAGGAAATTGTAAGACACTTTACATTTCTCACGTCAACATGAAAGCCAAAATTATGTATTTTGTCAGACAATAGGGATGTCATTTAATTATCAATTCCATAAAAACAAATCATTAAGTAAACAATCATCAAAGACCTTCTCTAGAAGTTTACAAGTCCTCTTCCATAGCATTTAGCATTAAACTCCAACATCCAGATGATAGAAAACAGAACAAAGTTACCTGTCATCACAGATTCTCCACTAGATTCTCCACTCTGTGTAAGAGAGCAACTGACGTTTTATGAATATTTACAATTCACCAATTGATCTACCACACTTTCATGTGGAAATGTATTCATTTTTAAGCATCCATAAAGCAATCCACACTCTGTCTCTTTCTTCTTCATGGTATCATTGCACAGCTAAGCCCTGGGTTTCCATATGAAATCACCCTCAAACAATAGCACATCTCAAAACCTTACTATACTCACTCAAAGAAACAGAGGTAAAAACAATTTTTTAATGAAATGGAATATATGACTACATATTTAATTCCTCATTTTCTGTTTGTTTTTTTGAGACAGAGTCTTACTATGTCACCCTCAGTGGAGTGCTATGACATCACAGCTCACAGCAACCTCAAATTCTTGGGCTTAAGTGATTCTCCTGCCTCAGCCTCCCAAGTAGCTGGGACTACAGGCACCCACCATAATGCCCAGCTTTTTTTTTTTTTTTTTTGACACAGAGTGTCACTGTGTCACCCCCAGTAAAGTGCCATAGCATCATAGCTCACAGCAACCTCAAACTCTTGGGCTTAAGTGATTCTCTTGCCTCAGCCTCCCAAGTAGCTGGGACTACAGGCACCTGCCAAAATGCCCAGTTATTTTCTGTTGCAGTTGTCATTGTTTAGCAGGCCCCAGGCCAGGCTTGAACCTTCCAGCTTCTGTGTATGTGGCTGGCACCATAACCACTGTGCTACAGGTGCTGAGTCCTGGCTTTTTTTTTGTTGCAGTTGTCATTGTTGTTTAGCCGGTCCTGGCTGGGTTCAAACCTGCAGGCCTCTTGGTGTATGTTGCCAGCACCCTACCCACTGAGCTACAGGCACCACCTTAATTCCCTTTCCTAAACTCCAGTTTACTCTTGCATTTTCAGGAAAATTTTCTTTTCTTTAAGTTCTATTGAAGTATTGCATTTTACAGTTAATTAAAAATTGAAGCGGAAATAAAGAAACAAATCTTTTCAAGGTTCCAAATTCTGGGAGTGTCCCTAGTGACTGAAATATAAACACGTCTTACTAAAGTGTCAAGTAAGGTCACCCTATACCTTTGGACATCCTCCCACCCTCAGCCTGCTCACAGAGTTGCTCAATGGCCACCCTCCCAGCAAAAACTGCACCCAATCTTTCAATGCATATGAAGTGTGAATTGTGTTGCAGGCTTTAAAACATTTTGCTGGGGATGGGTTATCCTTATCTTTTGAGATAATTTTCTTCCCTTGAAATATCTGAGAATCTAAGAGACAGAAAAACTTTGTGCACTTCCCCCGAATACCTGTATTTGATGGGCTAAACGATAGGGCCGAATGCAGGGACTCGCACCAATAAAACTGAAAGCAGAGACATAGAAAGGAGTGCACAAGTCCTGCCCAAAAAGAAATGGGCGCACCAATCCCCACGCCTGAACCCTTATATTACCACCCCGCCTTTACCCACCTGCTGATTTCTTCTTCAAACTCAACACCCAAGTGAATAAAGGCCACATTGCCCATACAGAACATGAATTCCACTTCCTTTCATTCACGTCTCGGAATAACCTCTCATTTTTTGGTCCCACACCTCTCACTAATCAGTAATGTGTACCAGAAATGAGATTGAGGCTGGTATTAAAAAAATTAAAGTCCCAATGGGTTAGCTGTTTTCATGAAGGGTATACTAAAAGACCACTCTCAAACTAAAGGCATTCGTTTACTCCCCTGAGAGACTCCACCCATACTTCAGGCTATCCACTGGACAGAAAAGTCCCAGGGGGCGGCGCCTGTGGCTCAGTCGGTAAGGCGCAGGCCCCATATACCGAGGGTGGCGTGTTCAAACCCGGCCCGGCCAAACTGCAACCAAAAAATAGCTGGGCGTTGTGGCAGGCGCCTGTAGTCCCAGCTACTCGGGAGGCTGAGGCAAGAGAATCGCTTAAGCCCAGGAGTTGGAGGTTGCTGTGAGCTGTGTGAGGCCATGGCACTCTACCCAGGGCCATAAAGTGAGACTCTGCCTCTACAAAAAAAAAAAAAAAGAAAAGTCCCAGGAATTGATATCTGTGGAACATTCCAGTAAACATGGATGCTATGGCATCTTGGGCCATCCTGAGACAAGTATGAAGCCCTGGACAAATCAAAGACAGAACGGTGACTGAGGAAGGATCACCCTGTACAGTTACCAATGGGGAGTCTCCATGCAAAGACATCCTGGCAAGGAATGCGTGCCTTGGCAAAATATAAGGTGTCAGGGCACAAAGATTTTGACCACAGAGTGTCACAGGATTATTCTCTGGTTTCTTCTTATGAGACATGTTCAAAAACTTATAAAAACCAAAAATTTAGAAAACAATATACTGTTATATAAAGAAATGACAGACCAAGAGCAGTGGCTCACACTTGTAATCCTAGCGCTCTGGGAGGCTGTGGGGGGTGGATTGCCTGAGTTCACAGGTTCGAGACCAGTCTGAGACAGAGCAAAACCTCGTCTCTAAAAATAGTTGGGTGTTGTGGCCAGCGCCTGTAGTTCCAGCTGCTTGGGAGGCTGACACAAGAGAATCACTTGAGCCCAAGACTTTGAGGTTGCTATGAGCTATAAGGCCATAGCACTTCAATGGTAGGCAATCAACTGAGACTCTGTCTCAAAAAAAAAAAAAATTATCTGAAATACTGCATCTGTTTGAAATGAGAAAGAAAAAAAGAGATTGCTACTATAAATTGGATGGAAAGTTGGCATCTGGAAAAATAAGAAACTGAAAATTTAGGATTGTACTGCAAGACCTAGAAGAGTTAGGCTGAGGAAACAAGACAAGTACATTTACACTCAACTTGCCATACTTTTGGTAAATACAGGGGGAAAAGCTGTTCTCCTGTAGAGTGATAAAATATACAGGAGAGAATTAGACTGAAAGGGATCTAGAGCCTTGCATTCCTAGGTTACAAAAAAAAAAAAAAAATCCAAATCAAATTTATTCTTTGTTTTTTTTTCTTTGCAGTTTTTGGCCAAGGCCAGGTTTGAACCTGCCATCTCTGGTATACGAGGCTGGCACCCTACTCCTTGAGCCACTCCTTGAACTGGAAATGTGACAGAGTATCACTGAGCTGTGCTGTGTGGTCTTTGCTGTGAACCATTACGTATAAAACTGTGATTTTGTGCCTAACAATTGCTATCAGTGTAACCTGGCTTATTGTGCCCTCAATGAATACCCAAAAAGAAAAAAAAAAAGAATTTTAAAAAGGAACTACACATTTATGGTTTGGAGGCATTGTAAATAAAATTGCATTTTTGAGATATTAATGTCTAAAAAAAGAAAAAAAACTGTGATTTTGGAAATGGAAGAACCGAACAGTCTTGGGGAGGCTACTCTCACTGTTCTCCAGTATCACCAGCGTTCTGACAAAGTTTAATGAACCTATCCCTGTCTCTGCATACTGGCTGACAGCAACAAGCACCCAGACCCTCTTCCTCCAGTAACACTCTGAGTAAGGTAGAGGCCAAGGGAAAACCTTTCCCTTAATTCTTTGACGGTTCCTTGGATCCTAGCTCATACCTGGCAAATTCATAATGGAAAAGTCATTCAAATTTATTAATGTACTAAATATGTGGGAAAGTCATAATGCTTAAGCCCAAGAGTTTGAGGTTGCTGTGACTTATGACACCACAGCACTCTACTGAGGGTAACATAGTGAGACTGTTTCTCAAAAAAAAAAAAGTTCCAACCCAGCTGGATGCCTGTAGCTCAGTGGCTAGGGTGCCAGGCATATATACCAGAGCTGGCAGGATCGAACCCAGCCTGGGCCTGCCAAACAAAAATCACAACTACAACCAAAAAATAGCTGGGTGTTGTGGCAGCCACCTGTATACCCACCTACTTGGGAGGCTGACACAAGAGAATCACTTAAGTCCAAGAGTTGGAGGTTACTGTGAGTTGTGATGCCACAGAACTCAACCAAGGGCGAAATAGTGAGACTCGGCCTCAAATAAATAAAATTAAAAAACACTGAAACAGCTGAATGGAGTTATTGAAGTAAGAGCTCAAATGTGAATGTAGAAAGTGAAATTTCTTGGTTTTCACCTAGAGCCTGGACAAGGCAGCCTACAAAAGAGTTTAACATTATACTTTCCAGCTTGGTGTTTATAGCTCAGTGGCCAGGGTGCAGCCACACACACTGAGGCTGGCGGGTTTCAACCCAGCCTGGGCCTACCAAACAACGATGACAACTACAACCAAAAATCCCTAGAAGCAGGGTCAAATTAAATCCTCTTTACATTTAAATCCTCAAAGTTGTTCAAAAGAAACCCTTTAAGGCAGTCTCAATTCAAATGTCAGGGCAAGCAGAATATAATCTTAAAGTACAAAAGTATGTACAACAAAGCAGTGAGTATTATCCCCTATTCACAAGTTTTCTCTTCCCAGAACCTAGTCGACCCCTACAGAAAATGTACATCCCTTTTATCCTGGTATCCAGATCCAGCTCAAAACCTGGAAAGATGGGCCTGAGAGAAACAGCTGAAAAGAAGAGTCCAGAAGGTGTTCTCCTAACCACACGACAACAGTGAAACTTGCAGTACTAGAAGCCTGGGCCCACCACATTCCACTCAAGCCATATCTCACTCCAGAAGCAGCTGAGGTCGACAAAAACTAGACTGGAGGAAACACCACGTTAAGATTAAAGAGATCTGATCCCTAGTCATCTTCCCGTTGAGATTATACAGGCCTGTGTGCTCACCCCAAAACCATGTACTCTTTTTATTTATTTACTTATTTTTTTGAGAGATAGACTCCCACTTATCCCCCACACCTCCGTGTCATGGCTTCATACACCAAACTTGGACTCTCGAGCTCAAGTGATTCTCTTACCTCAGCTTCCCAACTAGCTGGGACTACAAGCACGCGTCAAAAGGCCCAGCTACTTTTAGAGATAGGGGTCTCGCTCTAGCTCACGCTGGTCTCATACTCATGAGCTCAGATGATCCACCCACCTTAGCCTTCCAGAGTTGTTGGGATTACAGGTGTGAGCCACCACGCCTGGCATGCTTGTCCCATTTTCAGAAATAAAAATGTATAGACTTCTTTAGCCCATAAATATGCACCATTTCTGTCTTAACTAAAAGGTATTTACTTCATGCCCAATGGAGATGTGCACCCACTAGAACTTATCAGAAATTACTTTTCCCATTTATCCGAAAGATTATCACATACTCAGATTCTTTTTTTTCTTTCTTTCTTTCTTTTTTTTTTTCTTGAGACAGAGTTCCAAGCTGTCACCCCAGGTAGAGTGGTGTCACAGCTTAAAGCAACCTCCAACTCTTGGGCTTAAGCGATTCTCAGCCTCCCAAGCAGCTGGGACTACAGGCTATTATTGTTGTTGTTGCAGTTGTCATTGTTATTTTAGCTGGCCTGTAAGGTTCGAACCCACCAGTCCCAGGTTATGTGGCTACCCACTGAGGTATGGGCCCGCCCACGTACTCAGATTCCTTTTTTTTTTTTTTCTTTTTGAGACAAAGTCTCACTATGTTGCCCTCAGTAGAGTGACCTAGCGTTACAGTTCACAGTAACCTCAGACTCTTGGGCTTAAGCGATTCTCCTGCCTCAGCTTCCCAAGTACCTGGGCCCACAGGTGCCCACCACAACACTCTGCTATTTTTTTGTTGCAGTTGTCATTGTTATTTAGCTGCCCCAGGCGGGTCCCAACCCGCCAGCCTCGGTATTTGTGGCTAGCGCCCTACCCACTGAGCAAAAGACACCGCCCCTCAGATTCTTATAGTTAAAAAAAAAAAAAAAGGGCGGCGCCTGTGGCTCAGTCGGTGGGGCGCCGGCCCCATATACCGAGGGTGACAGGTTCAAACCTGGCCCCGGCCAAACTGCAACCAAAAAAAAAAAAAAAAAAAAAGCCGGGCGTTGTGGCAGGCGCCTGTAGTCCCAGCTACTCAGGAGGCTGAGGCAAGAGAATCGCGTAAGCCCAGGAGTTGGAGGTTGCTGTGAGCTGTGTGAGGCCACGGCACTCTACCGAGGGCCACAAAGTGAGACTCTGTCTCTACAAAAAAAAAAAAAACACTACTGTCAAGAAAAAATACACAACTGAAATCTGAAACTACTAATAATAAATATATTCAATGCAAAAGGCGCCCATTAGGATATACTAACCAGAATAATTCCTTATGTAAAGTAACTTAACTACCTTCGTAATTTATGTCAATAGACACATTAAGCTGCCTCAAAGATAGTTATTATGTAGCACCCAGGGTTTTTCATATATCCCATCTACAACACAGGGATGTCTTGCTCCCTAAAATTAAAACCTTTTTTGTGTGACGCCTGTGGCTCAGTGAGCAGGGCGCCAGCCCCATAAACCGAGGGTGGCGGGTTCAAACCCAGCCTCCGCAGAACTGCAACCAAAAAATAGTCGGGGGTTGTGGCAGGCGCCTGTAGTCCCAGCTGCTTGGGAGGCTGAGGCAGGAGAATCGAGGAAGCCCAAGAGCTGGAGGTTGCTGTGAGTCCTGTGACATCATGGCACTCTACCAAGGGCGGTAAAGTGAGACTCTGTCTCTACCAAAAAAAAAAAAAAAAGCTTTTCTACCCTGGGTACTAAAGTAACTTAAGATAATAACCTCCCTGAAAACTATAATAGCCGACTATACCTTTTTCGCACTGCTAAATACAAGACTTTAGCTATTTTTGTCATACCCACAATAGCTATTAGACTCAATCTGAAAATTAGTCCATTGACCTGTGCCATCATTAAGGTCCTTAATACAACTGCTCTAGCCATAAACGCTCTGAACAGTGAATTAAAACAAGTATGAGAAGCTACACGTAAAAAATCAAGCAGCCATTATTGATTATTAAAACACAATCACGGGTGGCGCCTGTGGCTCAGTCAGTAGGGCACCGGCCCCATATACCAAGGGTGGCGGGTTCAAGCCCGGCCCCGGCTGAACTGCAACCAAAAAAATAGCTGGGCGTTGTGGCGGGCGCCTGTAGTCCCAGCTGCTCGGGAGGCTGAGGCAAGAGAATGGCTTAAGCCCAGGTGTTGGAGGTTGCTGTGAGCTGTGATGCCATGGCACTCTACCGAGTGCCATAAAGTGAGACTCTGTCTCTACAAAAAAAAAAAAAAAAAACACAATCACAAATGTAAAAACGTTAAAATCTATATATTCCTTCAATTTATCTAACAGTTCCCGACTCATTAAAAACAAGTTAAAATGTGTAAAGGACATAGTCGAAACAATACAAGATTGGGCGGCACCTGTGGCTCAGTCGGTAGGGCGCTGGCCCCATATACGGAGGGTGGCGGGTTCAAACCTGGCCCGGGCAAACTGCAACCAAAAAATAGCTGGGCGTTGTGGCGGGCGCCTGTAGTCCCAGCTACTCGGGAGGCTGAGGCAAGAGAATCGCTTAAGCCCAGGAGTTGGAGGTTGCTGTGAGCTGTGTGAGGCCATGGCACTCTACCCAGGGCCATAAAGTGAGACTCTGTCTCTACAAAAAAAAAAAGAAACAATACAAGATTTATCATAATATCCAATACCTACTAACTAAAGTATTGTCATAATTACCCAACATTACCTAAGTCTGAACCTTTATACTTATAAGTTATATTAAGTTCCTTAATGTTACAAAATACGATGTATACCATTCATATGTACCCCGTTTCACAGATTTCAAAAAACAAAGTTAACCAGCACAGCCCTCATGTGAATTTAACTAACCATAACAATTACTTCCGTTATTAATCAATTTCATAGATATAAAAATAAAATACATGAAATTAGAGAATGTGGTAGACACAGACACCCCCACAAACCCCCCTTAGCTTTTTCTGAACTGAAAATGCACGTTAAAGCATAGGAACAGTAAGTCAAACAGGCCAAACCAGAAATAGAGAACAAAGATGATAATCTTGAAAAAAAAAAAAAAATGGGTAACCGGGCACTATAGAACAAGTTAATGGCAAGTTTAATGTCGTTTCATTGATGACAATTTTTTGATTTTTTTAATTGTTATATGTATTTAACTTGCCTACACGTTGTTAATCACATGAGTATATTTTTAGTATACTTTGAAATTATTCCCTATATAAATTATTAAAATTTGTTACATAGGGCGCCGGCCCCATATACCGAGGGTGACGGGTTCAAACCCGGCCCCGGCCAAACTGCAACCAAAAAATAGCTGGGCGTTGTGGCGGGCGCCTGTAGTCCCAGCTACTCCGGAGGATGAGGCAGGAGAATCGCCTAAGCCCAGGAGTTGGAGTTTGCTGTGAGCTGTGTGAGGCCACGGCACTGTACCGAGGGCCATAAAGTGAGACTCTGTCTCTACAAAAAAAAAAAAAAAAGAATGGAGGGGTTAAGGGCTCCACAGACTACAGCCTCCCCCATGAACAAGCCCCCCGCACACATACTCTTGGGATTCTTCCCTGAGGCGCCTTCCATTGTGACCACAAGGGAGGGAAGCACAGCGCTGCAGCCACACATATACTCAAAGAGAGCTCTGGGCCATGGTCCAAGTAACAGGTCCAGGAAGGCTTCAAGCAACAGGGTCCCAACTCCATTCCCCAATCCACCTTTTGCCAAGAGGGGTCCGAGAGACAAGGGTGCCAGAGGCAAACTTCGGCCTGAAGACTCTAAAACTGAAGGGAAACTTCCTGGTCCCGCCACAGCCACTTCTGGCTCCAACCACGCCCTTCCCTCTCAGGACACCCAGTCTCCTGTACTCACCATTTCCCAGCTTCAGAGATGTCCCGGTGTCCTCCCTACAGATCTCCCAGTACCTACAGGTTCACAGCGTGACAGAGACTGCTACTGAGACAACTGGTATATCCAGATGGAACTGCTGAAGTTGAGACAACCGCTCAGTGCCCAGATCAGGAAACGAAAGCTGCTCCGGAACCCCAGAGCCGCCTTCTACCTTCTGTCTGTGCATCTGATTGGACAGTTCATTTAGGCGCATCCCTGATTGGATAGAACCTCAGGCCCCACCTCTCTGACCATGAGTGACAGGAATATCGTTAGACAAGAGGCTAAAAGTACCCAGAAATGGTAATAATTTTTTCACCACAGCATTTTTTTTTTTCATTAACGACAAGGACCGTGACCTTTTTTTTTAGACAGAGTCTCACTTTGTCATCCTCAGTAGAGTGCCCTGGCCTCACAGCTCACACCAACCTCCAACTCTTGGGCTCAAGCGATCCTCTTGCCTCAGCCTCCAGAGTAGTTGGGACTATAGGAGCCTACAACAATGCCCGACTATTTTTTTTTTTTTTGTAGAGACAAAGTTTCACTTTATTGCCCTCCGTAGAGTGCGGTGGCGTCACACAGCTCACAGCAACCTCCAACTCCTGGGCTTAGATGATTTTCCTACCTCAGCCTCCCAAGTAGCTGGGACTACAGGCGCCGCCACAACGCCCAACTACCAACTATTTTTTTGTTGCAGTTTGGCCGGGGCTGGGTTTGAACCCGCCACCCTCGGCATATGGGGCCGGCGCCCTGCTTACTGAGCCACAGGCACCGCCCCTATTATTATTATTATTATTATTTTTAAGAGATGAGTTCTCGGGCGGCAACTGTGGAAAAAAAAAAAAGGTTGCTGTGAGCCGTGTGACGCCACGGCTCTCTACCGGAGGGCGGTACAGCGAGACTCTGTCTCTACAAAAAAAAAAAAAAAAAAAAAAAAAAGAGATGACTTCTCCCTCTGGCTCAGCCTGGTCTTGAACCTGTGACCTCAGGCAGTCCACCGAATTCCCAGAATGCTAGGAATACAGGCCTTAGCCACCGCGTCCGTCTTAGGGACCATGACTTTATTCATCTCCATATTCCAGGGCCACCATGCTTTCCATACAGTAAGTGTTTAATAAATTTCAACTAAACCAATGAAACTCTATTTACTGAGAGTGTAGTCTGTGCTAGACTTGGACACCTATCATTTAAGTAGGAGGTAGACTCTGCTTTGAAGGCGTTTTCAATACACATCATGATGTCTAGGTAAAAACATGCACATAACGAACTCAGTGAACTTATAGACACATGAAGGGTATTGGGAGTTAAAGCAAAGTCTGGCTATGGCAGTTTGAAGGGTGAAATTACTTCTAGCCTCCAGTCAGGGGGTTGGCATTGCAAGAGGTTTCGTGCAGGAGGTGGTATTTAAGATCCCAACTAACAGGCATAACTAGGAGTATGTGGTACACCTCCTGGGGGAAGGGCTCAGCTACCATGTGGATTTTACCTTACAAACTGTCTTATCTCTTTTTACACAGGGCTTTGTGCCTTCTCTGGCATGCAGTTCTGATGAGGGATATTTGTATTTAGCTCTAATATAAATTATATCCTTTTTTTTTTTTTTTTTTGAGACAGAGTCTCACTTTGGCAGAGTACCATGGAGTCACAGCTTACAGCATCTTCAAGCTCTTGGGCTACAGTGATTCTCTTGCCTCAGCCTTCTAAGCAGATGGGACTACCGGCACCCACCACAAGGCCCAGCTAATTTTTAGAGATGAGTCTCAATCTGGCTCAGGTTGTTCTTGAATCTGTGAGCTCAGGCTATCCACCTGCCTCAGCCTTCCAAGTGCTGGGATTACAGGTGTCAGCCACCAAGCCCCACCTAAATTACATCCTTTTATTAATTTCAATTATATATATAGGTATCTGTTTATAATATACACACAACGTAAATACATGTTTTCCACTCATAGAAATAACATATTGACAATGATAATGTATATATAAATGTATATATATATAAATATTTTATGGTGAAAAGTTACATACAGGGTGGACATAAAGTTCATGTGCAATTTACAATGGTTTACTATTTAAACTTAAAACTTCACTATTTCAATTTAAATTAAAATACTTTGCTATTTAAATTGCACATGAACTTTGGGTGCACCCTGTATTTAGAATTTTGCTTTGGAAGATTTCAATTAGGTGGGCAATTTTTTTTCTTTATTTCTTCCTTTTTTTTTTTTTTTTTTTGAGACAGAGTTTCACTGTGTCTCCATGGTAGAGTGCTGTGGTGTCACAGCTCACAGCAACCTCAAACTCTTGGGCTTAAGCAATTCTCTTGCCTCAGCCTCCTAAGTAACTGGGACTGTAGGTGCCTGCCACAATGCTCAGCTATTTTGTTGTTGTTGTTGTTGCAGTTGTCATTGTTGTTTAGCTGGCCTTGGCCAGGCTCTAACCTGCCAGCCTCGATTCATGTGTCTGGCACTGTTACCACTGTGCTATGGGTGCCACGCCTGGTGGAAAACTTCAAAAGCATCATAATCAGGAGCCAGTGGAACATATGCCTTCTTCTCTCCATAAGGCCTGATCCAGCTATTGACCTTGGCCACATCAATGTCATAGAGCTTTTTCCTACAGCCTGTTGATCTAGGTGCTTGTTGGTTTGACATCCAAATGAACACATGTGTATTATCTTCTCTCTTCTCTATGGTAGACGCAGTGATCAGTGAGAACTTGATGATGGTACAGTGGTCAAGCTTGTTTCTCCTAAGGAAGCCTTTCCTGGGATATGAGGGCTGCCTCCAAAGGAGGCACAGTGACTAAAGCCGTCGAAATGTGGGTGATGTTTGAATATCCTTTTTTGTGCGGCTGTGGTTGCCTTTTAGAACTACCTTCTTGGCCTTTAATGCCTTTGCTTTGGATTTGACCTTGGAATGGGCAGGAGCTTCCTTCTTTACCTTTGGCACCATCTTTTGAAAAGCAACAATTATTTTAAAGTTTGAGATTTTTTTTTTTTTATTTGCCTGAACTCTGGTCTTTTGAGGAGGTAGCCTAAGCTTTGAAATAGGATGCAGCCTTCTAAGTCAGCCTGTCCAATAGAAATAAAATGAGAATTTAGCCAGGTGTTGTGGTGTGTGCCTATAGTCTCAGCTACTTTGGAGGCTAAGGCAAGAGAATTGCTTAAGCCCAAAAGTCTGAGGTTGCTATGAGCTGTGACGCTGTGGCATTCTACCCAGAGTGACAGCTTGAGACTCTGTTTCAAAAAAAAAAAGAAAAAAGAAATAAAATGAGAACTATGTGTGTCATTTCAAAGAAAAGATAATGAAATAGGTCAAATTGATTGCTACTGTTTATTTCACCTAATATATTCCAAAATATTATTGTTTTCATAACTGATAATTTTGGTTATATATCTTTAATTTTTTTTCTATGGGCTCGGTGCCCGTAGCTAGGTGGCTATGGCGCCAGCCACATGCACCGAGGATGGAAGATTCGAACCCAGCCCGGGCCTGCTAAAACAACAATGACAACTGCAACAAAAAAAAAAAAGCCAGGCATTGTGGTGAGTGCCTGTAATGCCACCTACTTGGGAGGCTGAGGCAAGAGAATCACTTAAGCCCAAGATTTGGAGTTTGCCATGAGCTGTAATGCCAGGGCACTACCAAGAGCACTACCAAAAGCCATGTAGTGAGACTCTGTCTCAAAAAAAGAAAAATTCATTCTATATATGGCACCCACCACAACGCCCGCCTATTTTTTTTTTTTTTTTTTTTTTTTATTTTGGCCGGGGCTAGGTTTGAACCTGCCACCTCCGGCATATGGGACCGGCGCCCTACTCCTTGAGCCACAGGCGCCACCCACACCTGCCTATTTTTTAGAGATGTTGTCTTGCTCTTGTTCAGACTGGTCTTGAACCTGTGAGTTCAGGCACTCCACCCATCTCAGCCTCCCAAGTGGTGGGATTATAGGCGTTAGCCACCTCTCCAGAACTTCTTTCTTTTTTTGAGACAGAGTCTTGAGCTGTCACTCTGGGTAGAGTGTGTGGCATCATAATAGCTCACAGCAGCCTCCAACTTGAGCTTAAGCAATCCTCTTGCCTCAGTTTTTCTAATTTTAGTAGAGATGGGGGGGTTCTCGCTTTTGCATAGGCTGCACTGGAACCCGTGACCTCAAGCTATCCACCTGCCTCAGCCTCCCAGAGTGCTAGGATTACAAGCATGAGCCTCGTTCTACATATTAACTGTAGAGTACAGCTCGGTATTCAGAACAGCATGTGGACAGTTGTTGCCACATTGAAGTGGAACACTGAGGGCTTTGACTCTCCTAAACTCAGAGATGTAACTGTCCTGAACCACACTTTTTTGTTGTCAGAATAAGTGAACGTTCTACTCCCTCTCAGAATCTTGCCTCAGGTCCATTGGTTGGAGAGACAGAGCCCCATGTGGGAGCATGGGACAGTGTGCAAAAGGGGACTACTGGTAGACCTACCCTTCACTCTCTGCTTTAATGGATGCCTATCTATCTTCCAGAAATCATACACTAAACAAAAATTAGTGGGGCTTCAAGAAGGAACCTCAATAGTTTGGTTGCATAACTCTGCAAAGGATGGTATATACACATAAGCAACGTGATTACTGTGACTGGACAGGGTGGGTGTGAGATCTAGGTTTCTGAGAAGTACCTGGAATCTGATAAGTATATCTACAACCTCTAGGAATTAGGGACACCCACTAATTATTCCAACCTTTCAGGTTTTGAGTCTCCAAACGGAACACAGGTGGGCACAGTACCAGCTTCTTCTCCTCCTCCTCTGGCCTGCACCAAAAAGAAGGGACCTTGGGGCTGAGCTGGGTAAGCAGGGATGTGGAGCCAGGAGAAGTGGCAGGTAAGGGCTGGACTGGCCCTGCTCCTGGGAAGGACGTTAGCTCCTGGGCCACCCCTGAGTGTGGGCCCTGCATATCCCAGGGCTCCTTCTACTTTAACTTCTAGAAGACACACTGCTCTAACTCACAGACTGTTAAGAACATATAATGATGTCATCAAGGTAAGAATAATATTTCTCAGTACTATCCACAGAGACAACCTCCCACAAATATTTTTGGAAACTTCACTGTCCACACTTGGAGGGACATTTGGAGGGTTCTCTTCCCAATTCTAATGCCAAACTGTCTGCTACACACTTACTTGCCATACCCAGATCTGGGGACAAACCTCAACATTTACAACATTGCAATGTGCAGGAGGAAATTTTTTATTGGAAAAGGTATGATGAATGGTATGTTACACATTTTTGTGAAAACACTTTATTTTCTTTATTTCAGCATTATGATTGACATGCACACATTTGCCCAGTAGTGGAAATATTTATATAATAAAACCCATCACCAATAGTACTAATCAAGATGCTTCCACAGTTTTTATCATCTTGCCTTCACTTGGAAAAACCAACTTCAGTAGCCCTTGTCTCATTTTAAAGTAAATATAACAGATCACATTATTTAGTTTGTAGGTATTTTACTAACTATATCTAATAATTTCAAAAACTCTTATAGAAAACACTTTTGGGGGACAGGGGACAGTGCCTGTGGCTCAATGGGTAGGGCACTGGCCCCATATATCAAGGGTGGTGGGTTCAAACCCGCCCCGCCAAACTGCAACAACACCAAAAAAAAATAGCCTGGCATTGTGGCAGGTGCCTGTTGTCCACAGCTACTCGGGAGGCTGAGGCAAGAGAATGGCCTAAGCCCAGGAATTGGAGGTTGCTGTGAGCTGTGACGTCACGACCCTACAGGGGGCGATAGAGTGAGACTGTCTCAAGAAAAAAAAAAGAAACATAGGAACACAGGTACTCCAAAGAACTTTATTCTGTGATAAAACCAAGCACAGGGACGCAGAAAGGAGTGCATAAGTCCCGCCGAGGCCTGGAAAGGAATGCGTGCACAAATCCTTCCCAACCTTTATATTCCCACCCTGCTTTAACCCAACTGCTGACTTTTTTCTTGACCTCAGCCCACTCTAACACAAATGAATAAAGGCCATGATGCCCACACAGAACCTGGAGTCTGTTTCTTTCATTCATGACTTGGAATAACTTCTCATTTTGAAAACCACAAGATAGAAAAAATATACGCAGAATAGAAAATAATGCATATAAAAAGAGAGTGATAATTTTGCCGAGTTTTCAGAGGAAGAGGAAGAAATTGCAATATCTAAGTAAAATTTTAGCTCTACTGGATAGACAATAAAAAGGGGATCTCAGTTATGAAGTAAGATCCCAAAAGAGAAGAGCCTCAACTTTAAAATGTTAGGAAGAAGTAGAATTATTGGGGACCAGTTTCTCGCCAGGTTTGTGGGATACCTGCTAAAGTGGAATTGGCCAAATGTGGCAAATGAATATACAAGACAGAGAGAGACACATTTACAAGTGAGCCCATATGATCTCCGTCAACCATGGTGAGACTCAATGGAGATCCTCAGTGCTTTCACACTCAACTTTTATGGAGTTCTCTCAACGCTAATTTTTTTTTTCTTCATGTCTCCCCCTGTAGAGTGTCATGCTGTCATAACTCAGAGCAACCTTGAACTCTTGGGCTCCAGTGATTCTCTCGCCTCAAAGTAACTGGGAATACAGGTGCCCACCCCAATGCCTGGCTATTTTGTTTGTTTGTTTGTTTTGTCTTGTTTAGCAGTCCCAAGCCGGGTTCAAACCCGCCAGCCTTGGTGCATGTGGCCAGCACCCCAACCACTGAGAGGGGCGCCCTTGTCAATGCTAAGTTTATTTGGGAGGTCTATGAGCTAATTGAGAACTGTGCAAGGAACAACCTGTGTGCTATTTGAGTCATACATTAGCAATTATATGAATACATGGCTTTTTTCCATTATCTTCTGCTCTTTAATTGATAGTTAAGTACACTTAGTCCTTGCCTTCTAGAGAAACAAGGAACATAACCTTAAGGCAAACATGATGTGCCACTTCTCCTTGGTTGGCCTCCCTCTTCAGGAGTCCAAAGGTAAGGTTAAACCCCTTGTTAACCTGTGGGGCCACACAGGCTTTGGAAGCTGGGAGAGAAAAAAGTCCTTCCTCCTACCTCCTTCCTCTGTTTGTGTGGGTATTGGTTGTGCACACTGTCTCCAGTGACTTTTGCAACACTCACATCTCTCCCAGGGTTTCTGTGTTCCAGCCACCTTAAAAACTGAAGCCTTGGGAGGTGCCTGTGGCTCAGGGAGCAGGGTGCTGGCCCCATATACCGAGGGTGGCGGGTTCAAACCTGGCCCCGGCCAAACTGCAACAAAAAAATAGCCGGGCGTTGTGGCAGGCGCTTGTAGTCCCAGCTACTTGGGAGGCTGAGGCAGGAGAATCACCTAAGCCCAGGAGTTGGAGGTTGCTGTGAGCTGTGTGACCCCACGGTACTCTACGGAGGGCCATAAAGTGAAACTCTGTCTCTACAAAAAAAAAAAAACAAAACTGAAGCCTTATCCTTTTATGGGAAGAGCTGTGGCCCCCAGTCTTGATGGATTACCTGTCAGGCCTTGACAAGCTGGAATGTGCACTCCAATATGCCTGGGCCATTTAACCTTTAAACAGGCAAGTTGTAATCACTGTTTTCTTCCTCAACATTGTTTTCTGCAAGAACTGCACAGACTGTTGTTCATCAGTAAAGCTATATTTTATGTTATGTTTTTGCAGATTTTGGCCAGGACCACGCTTGAACCCACCACCCCCGGTATATTTGGCCAGTGCCCTACTCCTTTAGCCACAGGTGCTGCCCAGTAAAGCTATTTTTATTAAAAACCAATTCAAAGGCTCAGTGCCTGTGGCTCAAGGAGCTAAGGCACCAGCCACATACACCTGAGCTGGCGTGTTCGAAACCAGCCCAGGACAACCAAAACAACAAGGATGGCTGCAACCAAAAAATAGCTGGGCCTTGTGGCAGGTGGCTGTAGAAGCAGGAGAGGCTGTAGAGGCAGGAGAATTGCTTGAGCCCAGAAGTTGGAGGTTGCTGTGAGCTGTGATACCACAGCACTCTATCCAGGGCAACCGCTTGAGGCTCTGTCTCATAAAAAAAAAAAAAAAAAAACCTACTATTGAAATACTAAAGCTAGGCTGCTGTTTTTTTGCTCAGTTACTCTTCTAAGTATTATCTTGCTCTTGGAGGGCTCAGGGTCTTTAATCTCTAATTTTCCACACAGAATATGATATTTTAGGAATTGTTGGCCAGTGTCCTCTGACTGTATAACAAAGAACACTTAGGTTGATGAAAAAGAGAACAAAACACCTAATGGAGGACATAGAAGTAAACAAAGATTTTGAAAAAAAAGCTGTCTTTTCATTTATATCAGAACTCATTTAAAAATATGCAAATAATATTTATTTCTTTTTCTTTTCTTTTTTTTGAGTCTCACTGTGTCTCCCTCAGTAGAGTGCCATGGTGTCACAGCTCACAGCAACATCAGACTCTTGGGCTTAAGTGATTCTCTTATCTCAGCATCCCAGGTAACTGGCACCTGCCACAACAGCGGGCTATTTTGTTGTTGTTGTTGTTGCAGTTGTCACTGTTGTTTAATTGTCCTGGGCTCGATTTGAACCCCCCAGCCTGGTGTATGTGGCCAGCATTGTAACCATTGTGCTACAGGTGCCAGGCCTTTTTTTTTTTTTTCTTTTTCTTTCTTTTCTTTTTTTTTTGTAGAGACAGAGTCTCACTTTATGGCCCTCGGTAGAGTGCCATGGCATCACACAGCTCACTGCAACCTCCAACTCCTGGGCTTAAGCGATTCTCTTGCCTCAGCCTCCCAAGTAGCTGGGACTACAGGTGCCCGCCACAACGCCCAGCTATTTTTTGGTTGCTGTTCAGCCAGGGCCGGGAATGAACCTGCCACCCTCAGTATATGGGGCTGGTGCCTTACCAACTGAGCCACAGGCGCTGCCCTTTTTTTTTTTTTTTTGACACAGTGTAGTTGTGCCAAAGAATGTGAGTGGAATTACAGAAAATATGCCAGGACACTGAGGTCAAATTGGGTATAGGGTACTTTATTGCCCTTGGCAGCAAGTGGGCTCCCAGCCACAGCCTCAGCAACTATAGCTCAGCTGCAAATGTGCTGGCCACATACACTGGGGCTGCAGGGATTAAACCCAGCCCTGGTCTACCAAACAGTAATGACAACAACAACAACAAAATAGTCAGGCATTGTGGCAGGCACCTTTAGTCCCAGCTACTTGGGAGGCTGCGGCAAGAGAATCACTTAAGCCCAAGAGTTTAAGGTTGCTGTGAGCTGTGATGCTACAGCACTCTACCGAGGGCGACATAATAAGACTCCACCTGAAGGAAAAAAAAAAAAAAAGAAAGAAAGAAAGAACTCCCTGCCCTCAGGGTTGGGCAGGTGTATTCTAGCACAAAGCAGAATTTTACAGAAACAGAAATATTTTCAGCATTATATTTTTAGGGGGTGTGTGTGAAATGGCTTGCACCTGCAGATTAGTTGCTAAAAAGGACATCTAACAGAAGTACCACAGAGCAACTGGCAAATAACTGGGGGGACGGACTGGGTAGAGGGCCCTTAAGATGGAATAGAGGAAGTGCCACGGGTTATGAAGCAAAGTGGAGTCAGTCTGGCTTTTTAGCGCAAAATGGAGTCAGTCTGGTCTTTAAGTGTAAAGGTGTTGTCCAGGGGTTGAGCACCTGGCATTAAAGACCAATTCACAATTATAGCAGATTAATAAGAGAAAGGTTTATTTCTAAATACCATGCCCATAGGGGAACCACAAGAATCATTACCCAATGTCTCAATGATGGTGAGAGAGTTTAATAGATGCCTTTTAGAAGGGAGGGGAGAATGTGGAAAGTATAGGTGCACCAAGTGGTTGCTAAGGGGCAAGTGTAGATGGAGGGAGACAGATTGACTTGTTAATAACACGAGAGACAGGTATCGTGTTTCAAATGATTTGGGGCCAGGTCTTCTAGAAGTCAGCAACCTCCTTTGAATTCCAGTCTGGTTAGTCCAGTAGATAGAGGGAAAGCCTCTTCTAATGCCCTTTTGTTGTTGTGTGTTTGGAGACAAGAGTCTCACCTGGTCACCCTCAGTACAGTGTTATGGCATCATAGCTCACCTCAAACTCTTGGGTGCAAGCGATTCTGTTGCCTTAGCTTCCCTTGGAGCTGGGACTTACAGGCGCCTGCCACAATGCCTGGCTATCTTTTTTGTTTGTTTAGCAGGCCCAGGCCAGGTTCAAAGCCACCAGCCTCAGAGTATGTGGCTGGCACACTAACCACTGAGCTATGGGTGCCACCTTTCAATGCTTTATTTTGAGACAGAGTCTCAAGCTCTCACCCTGGGTAGAGTGCCTGACATCACAGCAACCTCAAATGCTGGGCTTAAGTCTTGCCTTAGCCTCCCAAGCAGCTGGGACTACAGGCACCTGCCACAATGCCCGGCTATTTTTTTTTGTTGCAGTTGTCATTGCTGTTTTAGCTGGCCCAGACTGGGTTCGAACCTGCCAGCCTCAGTGTATGTGACTGGCTCCCTACCCACTGAGCTACAGATGCCACCCTTCCAATGCTTTTTCATCATAAATGGCCTTTAATTCAAAATATTCTTTTTCAACGAATCATATTTTAGGGTGAAATTTCCTTAGGTTCTTCAGCATCATCATGGCTCACAACAACCGCAAATTGTTGTGCTCTAGTGATCCTCATGCCTCAACTTTTCCAGTACCTGAAAATACAGGTGCCCACCAAAATGCCTGGGTAATATCTTTTGTTTTAGTAGAGATGATGTCTCCCTTTTGTTGAGGATGGTTTTGAAAGAAAGTACTACCATGAGAATGTGACCACCTCTCACGCCCTACCAAAAGAATGTGACCACCTCTCACCCCCTACCATGAGAATGTGACCTTTTGTAACTGTTCCAGGAGATAGCCCCGAGCTGAAGCAGATAAAAGGGCTAAGCAAATGTTTAACTGTTAAGCAAATGTTTAACTGTTAATCTTGTCTTAAGACAGTTGAGTAATGAACCATAGTTCTTCTTATCTAGAAAGCCCCTGCTATGTCTGCTCCCCCTTCCTACTTTATGGTTAAAGCCCCTGCTATGTCTGCTCCCCCTTCCTACTTTATGGTAAAAGCCCCTGCTATGTCTGCTCCCCCTTCCTACTTTATGGTTAAAGCCCCTGCTATGTCTGTTACCCCTGCCCACTTTGTGGTTTTTGCCTTTATAAGCTTGTAAAATCTGCTGTTCGGGGCTTAACTCCTCTGTTCCTGAGAGAGTCACGAGCTAAGCCCCAGCATGCTGGAATAAAATCCTCTTGCTGATTGCATCAAGTGTTGTCTCTTGCTGTTGATTGGGGGTCGCAGTAGCCCAGTACAGAGTGGGAGTCTTGTCCCAAGTCTTTCAGTTTCAAACTCCTGAGCTTAAAAAATACACCCATTTGGGCAGCGCCTGTGGCTTAAAGGAGTAGGGCGCCGGCCCCACATACTGGAGGTGGTTGGCTCAAACCTGGCCCTGTCCAAAAACTACAAAAAAAAAAAAAAAATAAATAATGATAATAATAAAATAAATAAATAAATTATTTGTACAGTGCTGCCCCTCTAAGCACACGGTGACAAGTACATAAATTTAAGTCTCAGATCTCAAATAAATTTCTTATAATGAGAAAAAAGATTAAAAAGTAAGTGTTGTAACTAGGTGCCCATAGCACAGTGGTTATGGAGCCAGCCACATATACGAGGGTGGCAGGTTTGAACCAGGCCCAGGTCTGCTAAACATTAAAAATAGCCAGGCATTTTGGCAGGTGCCTATAGACCCAGCTACTTGGGAGGTTGAGGCAAGAGAATCACTTGAGCCCAAAGTTTGAGATTGATGTGAGCTGTGATACCACAGTACTCTACCAAGGGCAACATAGTGAGACTCTGTCTCAGGTGAACTGAAAGAGCTGCTCTCAGATTACTAGAGAATGTACCTGCTGTGTTCACACCTTGGCTGTATCTTGATAATATGAGGAAAGTCACCAGGCTTTTTTTATATCACTGCAAGTCATCTCCTGGGAACTGCAATCAGGGTCACTTGCTGTGACCAGTGTGGTCTCTTAGTTGACCCTACCACAGGGAACAGAGGACTCTCAATGTCATTGCTCTGTACAATGTCAGAGACCTTTGGTTTCTTTTCCAAAGTCAAGCTGTGCTGATCTTGTAGGCAGTACTCTGTGAAGGAATCATGTGAGTGAGAGACTCACCAGAACACTTCCCAAGGAGGCTCATTCTGGAACCTTCCCATGCACCCTCAGGTGAACCTCACTTGTATCTCCTCCTTATTCCTGACCTTCTCATTGTGCCTAAGCCTGAACTCCTCATGAATGTTCTCCAATGAAGGATACTAAAATCCTCTCATTGATGGACATACCCACTTTGTTCCAATGCCCTGTATAAGTTATCTGTTTGTCTGTTTCTTTTAGCCAAAAAAGCAAAATTCTCTATGGTCCTCTATTTGGAAGTTGTCCTTGGAAATAATTTTTTTTTTTTCCTGGAATTGCCACATTTGATGTGGACCTTGATACTGTGGATAAAATGAGTGTATGAGGACTGGGTGCTGTGTCTCATGCCTGTAATCCTAGCACTCTGGGACGCCAAGCCAATGGATTATCTGAGCTCAGGAGTTTGAGACCAGCCTTAACCAGAGTGAGACCCCCATCTCTAAAAATAGCTGGATATTATGGTGGGCACCTGTAGTCTCAGCTACTCGGAAGGCTGAGGCAAGAGGATTCCTTGACCCCAAGAGTTTGGGGTTGCTGTGAGCTATGACGCCATGGCACTCTACTGAGGGTGACTAAGTGAGAGTCTGTCTAAAAAACAAAAATGAGTGTTCGAGTAAGGACATGTAAGCCAACTCCTTAGAAGCCCTATTTTATCCTAAATAATCAGGAGCTGAAGGTGTCAACAAATTTGATTCTTGCCAGGCGAGGTGGCTCATGCCTATAATCGTAGCACTCTGGGAGGATATGAGGGGGTGGACTTCCTGAGCTCCTGAGTTCAAAACCAACCTGAACGAGAATGAGAACTCATCTCGAAAAAAAAAAAAAAAGTTGATTCGAGAATTTGAGAGGTCCTAGCTGTCAAAGAGTTTGCAAGTTTCTCACCAGTTAATATTGTGTTAATCCTTCTTCTCTCACTTCTCACCTGGAAGAATCAAATCTTATGTGATATAACAGTCCTTTGAGCTTATTATTTTGGCTTTGAGCTTATTATTATTATTATGATCATTTTTGAATTTCTCAGAATCCAAATCCCATAGTCTATGTCTGGTTCATTTTTGTGGGTTATTCTTTCAACTAAAACTGTTCAGCTGTATCAAAGTAAAAAGAAAGCATACAAATGAAGGGGCTCATTGCTCCATTGCTCAAAGGCCATTTCCCATTTCCAATTTCAGAATGAAACACTACCACAGAAACACACTGAGTATTCCTAACTCTCTCACTCCTTTCAGCCTCCGTGTGAAGCTTCCAAGGCCTTACTTTGCCTTTTGATGTGGTTCTTTTTGGAATAAAAATAGTGTCTTACTCATTCTTTCATATGATTGATTGTGTTTATCTGGGCCTTTTTCTGTAAAGCAGGTCTGTTGAAAAGGTGGCTTGGGCGGCGCCTGTGGCTCAGTCGGTAAGGCGCTGGCCCCATATACCGAGGGTGGCGGGTTCAAACCCGGCGCCGGCCAAACTGCAAGCAAAAAATTGCCGGGTGTTGTGGCGGGCGCGTGTAGCACCAGCTACTCGGGAGGCTGAGGCAAGAGAATCGCTTAAGCCCAGGAGTTGGAGGTTGCTGTGAGCTTTGTGAGGCCACGGCACTCTACCGAGGGCCATAAAGTGAGACTCTGTCTCTACAAAAAAAAAAAAAAAAGAAAAGGTGGCTGGTCTGTTGGGCATTGTACAGAGGGGTACTAAGAATCTGTGTCTTTTTTTTATATATATTTTTTGAGACTAGAGTCTCACTTTGTTAGTAAAGTGCTGTGGCATCATAGTTCACAGCAACCTCAAACTCTAGGGCTCAAGATATTCACTTGCCTCAGCCTACCAAGTAGCTGGGACTATAGACACCTGCCACAACACCCAGCTATTTTTAGAGACAGAGTATCTCTCTGGCTCAGGGTGGTTTCAAGCAACCTGTAAGCTCAGGGAAGCAACCTGCCTCAGCCTCCCAAAGTGCTAGGACTACAGGTATGAGCCTCCATGCCTGGCCTAGGATCTGTGTCTTTAGCTTTCAAACCTATGTTAAAGTTCAAGTGAAAAGTCCCCACTCTTACACATTCAGATTTAGCATGTACATGGCTTTGTTGGATTTCTTTCTTTCTTTTTTTTTGTAGAGACAGAGTTTCCCTTTATGGCCCTCAGTAGGGTGCCATCGCATCACACAGCTCATAGCAACATCCAACTCCTGGGCTTAAGCGATTCTCTTGCCTCAGCCTCCCAAGTAGCTGGGACTATAGATACCTACCACAACACCCGGCTAAATTCTCATTTTATTTTTCTTTTGGACAGGCTGACTTAGAAGGCTGCATCCTATTTCAAAGCTTAGGCTACCTCCTCAAAAGACCAGAGTTCAGGCAAATAAAAAAAAAAAAATCTCAAACTTTAAAATAATTGTTGCTTTTCACAAGATGGTGCCAAAGGTAAAGAAGGAAGCTCCTGCCCATCCCAAGGTCAAAGCCAAAGCAAAGGCATTAAAGGCCCAGAAGGCAGTGCTAAAAAGCAACCACAGCCACACAAAAATGATATTAAAATGTCACCCACATTTTGACGGCTGAAGTCTCTGTGCCTCCTTTGGAGGCAGCCCTCATATCCCAGGAAAGGCTTCCTTAGGAGAAACAAGCTTGACCACTGTACCATCATCAAGTTCTCACTGATCACTGCGTCTACCATAGAGAAGAGAGAAGATAATACACATGTGTTCATTTGGATGTCAAACCAACAAGCACCTAGATCAACAGGCTGTAGGAAAAAGCTCTATGACATTGATGTGGCCAAGGTCAATAGCTGGATCAGGCCTTATGGAGAGAAGAAGGCATATGTTCCACTGGCTCCTGATTATGATGCTTTTGAAGTTTTCCACCAGGCGTGGCACCCATAGCACAGTGGTAACAGTGCCAGACACATGAATCGAGGCTGGCAGGTTAGAGCCTGGCCAAGGCCAGCTAAACAACAATGACAACTGCAACAACAACAACAACAAAATAGCTGAGCATTGTGGCAGGCACCTACAGTCCCAGTTACTTAGGAGGCTGAGGCAAGAGAATTGCTTAAGCCCAAGAGTTTGAGGTTGCTGTGAGCTGTGACACCACAGCACTCTACCATGGAGACACAGTGAAACTCTGTCTCAAAAAAAAAAAAAAAAAAGGAAGAAATAAAGAAAAAAATTGCCCACCTAATTGAAATCTTCCAAAGCAAAATTCTAAATACAGGGTGCACCCAAAGTTCATGTGCAATTTAAATAGCAAAGTATTTTAATTTAAATTGAAATAGTGAAGTTTTAAGTTTAAATAGTAAACCATTGTAAATTGCACATGAACTTTATGTCCACCCTGTATGTAACTTTTCACCATAAAATATTTATATATACATACATTTATATATACATTATCATTGTCAATATGTTATTTCTATGAGTGGAAAACATGTATTTACGTTGTGTGTATATTATAAACAGATACCTATATATATATAATTGAAATTAATAAAAGGATGTAATTTAGGTGGGGCTTGGTGGCTGACACCTGTAATCCCAGCACTTGGAAGGCTGAGGCAGGTGGATAGCCTGAGCTCACAGATTCAAGAACAACCTGAGCCAAATTGAGACTCATCTCTAAAAATTAGCTGGGCCTTGTGGTAGGTGCCGGTAGTCCCATCTGCTTAGAAGGCTGAGGCAAGAGAATCACTGTAGCCCAAGAGCTTGAAGATGCTGTAAGCTGTGACTCCATGGTACTCTGCCAAAGTGAGACTCTGTCTGAAAAAAAAAAAAAAGGATATAATTTATATTTAGAGCTAAATACAAATATCCCTCATCAGAACTGCATGCCAGAGAAGGCACAAAGCCCTGTGTAAAAAGAGTTAAGACAGTTTGTAAGGTAAAATCCACATGGTAGCTGAGCCCTTCCCCCAGGAGGTGTACCACATACTCCTAGTTATGCCTGTTAGTTGGGATCTTAAATACCACCTCCTGCACGAAACCTCCTGTAATGCCAACCCCCTGACTGGAGACTAGAAGTAATTTCACCCTTTGAACTGCCATAGCCAGACTTTGCTTTAACTCCCAATACCCTTCATGTGTCTATAAGTTCACTGAGTTCGTTATGTGCATGTTTTTACCTAGACATCATGATGTGTATTGAAAACGCCTTCAAAGCAGAGTCTACCTCCTATTTAAATAATAGGTGCCCAAGTCTAGCACAGACTACACACTCAGTAAATAGAGTTTCATTGGTTTAGTTGAAATTTATTAAACACTTACTGTATGGAAAGCATGGTGGCCCTGGAATATGGAGATTAATAAAGTCATGGTCCCTAAGACGGACGCGGTGGCTAAGGCCTGTATTCCTAGCATTCTGGGAGGGTGAATTCGGTGGACTGCCTGAGGTCACAGGTTCAAGACCAGGCTGAGCCAGAGGGAGACCTCTTCTCTTAAAAAAAAAGAAAATAGCCAGGCATTGTTGCAGTCTCCTTTAGTCCCAGCTTTTCTGGAGGCTGAGGCAAGAGGATCGCTTGAGCCCAAGAGTTGGAAGTTGGTGTGGACAGGAATAATGTGAGTAAATTTACACTCATGGATACACAAATAAGATGTTTTTCTCAACCTAAGCAAAGGAGCAGAGTTTGTCACTGTTTGTCAAAGGTTATTTATTTGTATTAGATTAAATCATTTCCTTATATACCCGTGTTAGAATTCTTCCTGCCAGCTGTACATTCTAAGTAGCAGTCCATTACAATTAGTGTTTCTTAATACTTAAGTCTATTTCTTCTGGGAAAAAACACCTAACTCAGGAATTTGCTTCATCCACTGATTCTTTCCCTCAAGAACACAACACACAGTTGCTCTGCAGAGATGACTAAGATCCTGTCTTGTTAGCACAATTCTACTTTTTAAATCCTGGGTTCACAATGAAGTCAATTTTCCTTGACGTCAAATATATCCAGACTTTTGTAAAAGCGTATGTTTAGTAAATAAGAGAATCTTTTTTGAATAAAATGGACATTGTTTTGTTTTCACTATATGATCAAGAGCTCACAAAACAAAGACACTCTCAGAACTCTTGTACAATTCTTTAAATAAGTCTTCAGTTGATACACAAGAATATGGAGAACTCTTTCAAAATTTTCCTATTATTTGCCCAATTTCAAGTATTACTAGAACTTCTGTATGATTTTTTAGAAATCTTCTGCAATGAAAGCTTTCGAATTCTGGATGAGTCTAAATGTCATAAATACAGGGAGGGATTCTCCATCAACTCTATTCACCTGGACAAACAGCACATCAGAACTAATTGATAAAAGAAGAACCCATACACTCTAGCTTTCCTGGCTTGTATCCATTCATGGAGGGTAGCAGAGGTGTTTCTTGCTTTTCAAAGGAAACACAGGTGATGCTACAGAGAAGTGCAATTTGCCAATGGCCAGTGCCTCCAACTCTACATTGAAAAGTCTCCCATGAGAATGCTGGAACTGCAGAAATGTAGACTAGTTACAAGACTCCCTGTGTAACACCAAAATCACTAAAGACATCTATCATTTCACTTTGGAATTATAAAAATAACTAAAAAGGACTAACCTTTATAAAAAGTTTAAAGGCCTTGAGCAAGATGTAGATCAATGATGCATCAAAAAGGAATTCATACATAAGAAGTACATGACCATTTGAATTTTTTAAATCTTGCCATTATAAATCAAATATCATTAATGATTTTTATGGAGTATAGAAGAATATTAAAAAATCCATTTATCTGACTCAGCTCCCATAGCACAGTGGATATGGTGCTGGCCACGTGCACCAAGGTTGGCAGGTTTGAACGCAGCCTGGAGCCAGCTAAACAACAATGACAACTGCAACAAAAAAATAGCCAGGCATTGTGTGGGCACCTGTATTCCACGTTACATGTGAGGCTGAGGCAAGAAAATTGCCTAAGCCCAGGAGTTTAAGGTTGCTGTGAGCTGTGATGCCATGGCAGTCCACCGAGGGCAACATAGTGAGACTCGGTCTCAATAAAAAAAAAAAAATCCACTTACTTACTGAAGTTAATCATTCATTTAACTAATATAAGTATTTCCACAGGGCTCTCTATGAAGCCACCAGTGACACCAACACACTTGGAATTACTCTGGCCCTGCAATGCCAAGTTTAAGAGATAGTTTAATGTTAAACTACAAGACTATCATGTTAATATCTAGGTCAAATGACAATAAGAACAATTTAGGCATTAAGAAAAATACAAAGAGGTTCCTATATGCTGTCAATACAACTGAGCAGTATAACATCCTGGATATGTTTACAAACACCTGGAGCCACACTATCTGGGTTTGAATTCTACATCCACCACTTACTACCTTCGGGCATGTTTCTTAGCTCTTCTGTTCCTCATTCTTTCCATATGGAAAGATTTGATATAAACCTTAACACAACCCTTTTACAGCCCTTACAATTCCATTACATAACAAATCACAAGAAGCAGCTTTATTATATTCTCATTCCACTACTATCAACAGAAAGATTTGTTTATTTAATGACTTCAATCTGCAAGCCTCTATAATTTTCTGGAAAAAAAAATCATTTACCCCTTTGATATAAAACAAAACAAAAACAACTGATCTGATTCAAAGTGTTCTGTAGACAAAATACATTTGCCTTTTCTTTGTTATCTATACTGTTTTACATAGCTTTGTATGTAATGCAATGCTATACAAAGTTTGAAATGTTAAAAGGGCTGTTGTTAACCATTATCTCAATGGTTTGCAGGATCAAATTGGTTTACTTTTACACTGGAGTCCATGGTACATTAGCAAAAATAATGAAGGGGAAAAATGCTAACATATCTCAGAAACTCTTGCTAGAAGAATGTAAGAAGAGGACAACACAGTGGTGGAAAGTGTGGGCTTCAGAGTCACAGGGCTGGGCCTCCGTCTCTGCTTAGTGCCTAGCTGCTGTGTTCTTCTGCAGGCACCTGCCTATAAGCACCAGCTGCCTTGCCTGGTCTGAGAAATAAATGAATCATTGTAATAGAAAAAAATCAATTCTATGTCTGACAACAAGCAATGCTCAATGTATGTTAGCATTTGTCAATCCTTTCTAAAAGAATTATTGCTATTATTACCATTATTGCACAGCAAAAGCTGCTGTCATCTGCCTTACACTTGTGTCATAAATGTCATTTACTAGCTTTATAACATGGAGGCTAGTGTGGAATTGAGCAGAAATTGGTCATAGCTACCAGGAGAAGTTATCAACTTGTCCAAGATTGATCAGATCAGTGTAACTGAGTCAGATGGATTCAAGGATTTGTTATGAGTTACAGTTCTCCTTCAAAAGAAATATAGATAAATAGTCTCAAAAATACAGGTCATTTTAATTTCACAAAGAATTTTTTTTTTTTTTTTTTTGACCGGGGCTGGGTTTGAACCCGCCACCTCTGGCATATACGCCCTACTCCCTGAGCCACAGATGCCACCCAATTTCACGAAGAATTTATTTGTGCCAGCTGATAACTCACTTTCAAAATAACAAACTGTGTTATCAAACTAAGAATAATGGTGATAATTATAATGAGGACAATCTGTATAACCCACTAAAAATAATTCTGTTTTGTCTGTTTAACCTCATTTGATTTTCAGAACAATCTTATCAGGAAGATATTATGGTTATCACCAAAGATGGATGATGAAAGTGAAGCCCAGAGAGGCTGAACCACTTAGCACGGTTGCACAGCTAGTGTGTGGAAGAACAGCATTGGCCCCAAAGCCCAGAGCAAAGACCTTAAAGATAAATGGTCTAGATACAAAACTGTGTAAAGTGCAGTGATAGAAAACTGCAGAAATGGGTAAAAGAAGGATAAGCAAACTATATGTAAACATATGTCCTTGTAGATAAGTATGAAAGGAGATAGGACATAGCTAAAGATGGATAGTTAGTTAAAGAAGATTTGTTTGTTTGTTTGTTTCTAAAAAATCAAGACATGAATATTTTTATTGGTCAAGGAAGCCAAATGCATGCAATGTAGAGTACAAATTTTATTGTATAAAGCAGGAATCTTTATGAGTCATGAAATGAGGGACCAAGGCACAGAAATTGCTATCTCCTCTTTGTGACAGGAGATGAGGGGAAGAATGAAAGCTAGTTGGAGAGGAGGAATGATGCTTAGGTCAGGGAAAAAGGGGAGAAAGAGAAGGTGCACGACACCGAGAACAGTCACGACCCACACTCCTACCACCAGTGACCCATACGATGAATGGCATCATAGGAGAGTGGCAGGGGGGACTAGGAACTCAAGATGACTATGGACATCTGGAATGGCAAAGGAAGTAACAAGACTGCTTAATTGTCCAGTTCCACTGAGGATCTGGCTTATGCTGTAATAGCACTAATCCTCAGAATTGTGTTAGGTTCTGTAACAAAGAACATTTGCCTGTGTTGCCATCATTGTGCTGCTTAAGGTGGAACTGGTAGCACAGGTACAGAAGGGGTACAGTCAGCACAAAGACTCATCCAGGACTAACAGACTGGGAAGGTCAATGGGAAGACAGTGCTGGGCATGAGGGGGTAAGGACAGTTCTGACAACATAGCCAGGAGGCCAGATGACAGGTCTCAGGCTGGTTTGGGAAAGAAGTTAAGCCAAGAGGGAGCTGACAAGATCATCTAAATGGAAGCTAAGATGAGTGACAGTGGAAAGAAGAAAAGTAGAAGGTGCCAGGCAGTGTAGTATTGTGGGAAGGGAAGTGGTTTGAATCAGGAAGTGGACTTCTGGACAGCTGCAGAGTGACTCAGGTCTGAGTGGGTGAGTACAAGACAGGGCTTTAGGCCACAAAAATGGACATGGAAGGGACTGCAGACAAAGGAGATAAGGCACAGAGTAGAAGAGAGAACCCAAGGACATGTACCTAATATTAGATCCATGTTGCCATCGCCAAACCAGTAGAGTCTACCGAGGACAATACTACACTACGTTCCTAAAATTACCTGAATAATGTATATTGTTCCACACACTCCTTCCAGAACCTTTTGGCTGCCTGGGGACATGGCATTTATATGCAATGGTGTCATCAAATTTGTTCTTCTGTAATAAATACACAAAATATATCAATATATAAAAGGCGATGAGAAGTTACTAAGGAACATGGATTTAGATGGCTCTATTAAAAGTCTTTCTAGGGAGGGGGGAGGTTAGAATTGAGGGAGGGTAATGGTGGGACCACACCTACGGTGCATCTTAGAACGGGTACGGGCCAAACTTACTAAAGGCAGAATACAAATGTCTACATACAATAACTAAGAAAATGCCATGAAGGCTACGTTGAACAGTTTGATGAGACTATTTCAGATTGTATTTGAAACCAGCACATTGTACCCCTTGATTGCACTAATGTACACAGCTATGATTTAACAATAAAAAGTATTTCTTCTTAAAAAAGGTAAATATTGTATATCTAATTTAATCAGACAAAATGGACTTTTCATAGAAAATTTATACACCATTGTCTATGAAAATCAAGTAGAAGTTATTCAACATCAACCAACCGACCAACTTCAGTGTCCACTAAACTCCTTTTATTGCATTCCTATTCATCTCCACCACTTAATTAATTTAACAACAAACACTTATTGTTCCTTCCCTACTGTGTGCTAAGAATTTATGACTTTTTCTGTGCATGTCTGTGTGTGTGTGTGTTTAGTAACAAAAATAGGTATATGTAGACTAATCGTCAAAAAGACTGACCTTTTTATAATGGAATAGAGAATAGTTCATTTTCTTAAAATTTCAGTGGAAAGAATTCATTTAGCTCAAGGCTGTAAAGTAGCAAACTGACACAAATGTTTAGGTGTGCGAATGGTAATGAAACATTGCTAACCTCTTCAAGCCTCAGTCTGAGTAAAAGCGCACTGCCCTTACAAGAGAGTTTTGAAATATTACTCCATTCAAAGCGACAGGCAGAACGTCAGCTCTTCCTTATGGATGAACACACCATTGCCAGACACGCCCAGCTTGATGTTCTGCCAAGCATAACCCAATTAACCATAATTAGAGCTGTCAAAGTTATATAATCAAGAGGCTAATTACCTCTCTGAAAGAAAGAATGGCAATTTAATGTTTTTGTATTTAAATTATAGTAATAGTACACAAATTAATAGAAACCATAAGACATAGGCACATCTGAAATCTATTTGTCTTGAGGACTCAGATTTGATTTGCCAAGCAATTATTACAACATGAATATAGGACTCAATATTCCTTTTGTTTGTTTGTTTTTTGTTTTGAGACAGAGTCCCACTTTGTCACCCTCAGTAGAGTCCCCTGGTGTCATAGCTCATAGCAACCTCAAACTTTTGGGCCCAACCAATTATCTTGCCTCAGCTTCCCAAGTAGCTGAAACTACAGGCATCCGGCACAACGCCTGGCCATTTTTAGAGACAGGGTCTTACTCTTCCTCTGGCTGGCCTTGAACCCATGAGCTCAGGCAATCCACCCACCTCAGCCTCCCAGTGTGCTAAGATTACAGGCATGAGCCACCACCCTTGGCCCTAGGACACAATATTCTTCAAAAGACATAAGACATATGTTCTCCAGCTCTGTTTGAACAATAACAAGGAAGAAAGGAAACAACTGTATCAACTATCCCGACGATAAAGGAGATAAAATACGCTTTTCTGAAGGCTATTCCAGCTATCAGAAATTATCTGTTGGTCCACCCTAAGATGCACTCAACCATCTTATTTGATTCCAATTTAATTCAGACAAATCACCCTGAATAATTTATTTGTTCAGATAATTTATTTAATAAATCATTTAATAAATTTATTTAATAAATTATTTAATAAATTTATTTAATAAATTTTCTGAATTTTATTTAATTAAGATAAGCTGTTGAAATGATGTCAGTAGTTCACAAAGCACAAATCCACCACAAAAAATTGCACTGAAATCTCTGAATTCTTTCAAGAACTTTTTCAATAAGTCAGAGTGCTGACATCCACTTCTCATCAAGCATTCCTTTGAGTGGCATACTTTAAAAGGCTATTATTGAAGCTCTTCATAGTTTTCTTTCCCCAGAGCTTTCATTTAAAATGGATAACAATTAGAATAATTAAGAGCCTGAAGGGCCTTTAGAAAACTAAATCAGTGGACAGCCAAAGTGACAA
The DNA here is from genome assembly GCF_027406575.1 of Nycticebus coucang. NCBI lineage: Eukaryota > Metazoa > Chordata > Mammalia > Primates > Lorisidae > Nycticebus > Nycticebus coucang. Next base: position 28,437,513 of record NC_069805.1, on the reverse strand, counting down.
ATTGTCTCCTCACATTTTAAGTAGTGCTAAGGATCTAAGATGCACAATCTATAAAAGATACAAATCCTCATTTGTCTTTAAGGGGAGAACTGGATCTCATCCATGACATATAAAATTCCAATGTTAGGTGCACATCTGGAAGTAAAACTCAATAGAAACCACGTAGATAGGAGGTGGGGAGATGGGTTAGGTGAATTCACATTTAACTGGTATAATGCCACTTTTTTGGGTGCAGAACACTTTTAACTTTGACTGAAATGAACAAAAGCTTATTAGGTGTAAATCATGTCTACCCCTACAGTATTTCCAAACTGAAAAAAGAAATATAAAATTAAAGAATACTATCCAAAAGTCTATCCACATTCTTAAGTCAATAACATGAAACTAACAGTCAGAAAAACATGCTGAAACAAATATCATATTCAGTCTAACTCCCACTTCAAAAAGCATAATATCTTGACTACCTTTACTAAGAAAAGTTCAAAACAATTTACATGTCTTTTTAAAAATACAAGCACAGGTTAAGAAAGTTAATGCCAATTGCTTTCTCTGCTGTGATACTTGAATAATTCATAGAAACAAAACTACATTAGATCAAACCAAGCATGTTTTTAAAAATCTAGTCTATTCCTTTACTCACCCTGTCCTTGCAGCCACAACTCTCTCTAGGAATAGAATAAAAAGGTGGAGTGAATCAGTTGCATGTGCCAAAGTAACTTTGCCAAAACCATCCCTGCCCACGTCCACAGGGAGCAAGGTGGAAGATTGACCACGGTGTCATGTTCTCACCACAAGAGAGGAGGCAACCCAAGTGGAAACACTGCACAAGACATCTCCAGTCCAAAGGAATCTTTTGGACAGGACAAGGAAGCCATCTAGCTGACTTAAAAATAAGGGCAATGCAGATTCAAATAAATTGGTTGATTTTGGTATTGCTGTACATCATGGTTTTATGATTATTATCATTTGTGTGAATGGAAATTCAAGATGAACGGCAGGGAGTGAAAAGAAAAAAGCATGTCTTAACCCCTCATATGTGAATTCTGCCACTGGGCAGCAAAGGCAGAAAAGAAAGTCTAGAAAGGAACACCTGCTCTGCCTTACTCACCACCTCAGGAGGCTGCCCCATGTGGATAACAACTGGATCCCATGATGGCTGGCTGCCAAATGGGTTTGGAAATTTCTCACAAGAGATCATGGAGAAGAATGGAGGGAAGGTCGGAGTATTTTACACTCAGATTCCCTCCCTGCATGGTGGCATCACGCTGCCTGGTTTCCTCTGAAACTGGCTCCTCTCAAGACAACCATCTCCACACATCTGCCTTCTGGGTTCAGGTATGCAGTCTGCTCTGCCACCTTCAGACCTGGGGAGGTCAAAAGGGATGCTGACACAGCCCGGGGGACCGCAGACGATGGTTTGTGCTGCTTTGTGGTTTGCTTGCACCTGTGTTAAGACTCCTTTTATTCCAAAGACTTCTAATTGTCCCAATATGAATACATCGTTAAGAACTCCTCTAACATTGATTTTTTTTTTCCATTCTTGAGGTACTTTACTAAGAAGAATAGAAGAAAAAGTATCCAATGTACTCAGTACTATTATAAAGCCAATATATAATTACCCACGCTTTCACACAAAAGATAAAACACAACTATAGCCCAGGATGAAGAAGGGGAGGGTGAGGGGAGAGGAGGGGGGAGGCTGGTTGAGGGAGGGTAATCAGTGGGACCTCACCTATGGTGCGTATTACAAGGGTACGTGTTAAATCTATTAAAAGTAGATTAAAAATATCTTAACACAATAATTAAGTGAGGTGTAGGCTACATTAACCTCACATATGCTTGATGTAAACATTCCAAATTGTATACAAAATCAGCACAATGTATCCCAAAATGTATTAATGTACCCTGTTATTATTTAATAAAAAAATTGTTAAGAGAAAAAATAAACTGTACAAATTGCCCTGGCTGAGATGGTCAGATTAAAAAAAAAAAAAAAAGAAAGAAAAGAACTCCTTTAACAGCAATAAATAAATAAATCTGATCTCAAGACAATGAAAAATGAGCAAATAGAAAAAGGAACAAAACTATAAACTACATGAAAACTTCTTTTCAATTGCTACACATAGTCTGTTCAATAAGCCACAAACATCTTACTCATCAAATATTATCTAACAAATCAAATAGCTAACAAACACAATGTGATTACTTTGAAGTTTTTAGTCTTCTGCTCTTAACTACAAAGCAAACGCTGATATTATAACAGGGCCTGTAACTTTTTAGCTTTCTTTCTAAGATATAACATTTAAAAACAAGAATCTTGAAGCCTTGCAACATTGTCTGAGAATTGGTTTCTCAATGATCACAAGATGAAAGATTTACATGTGGCAAGCGTAGCAGGGTTTAGAGAAGGAGAAATGTGCTTGGGAGGTCTTTTTGGGACCCAAACCTGTTGTCTCCTCTGTTCCTTATTTCTACCTTTGGGCTAAAGCAGCTTGTCTTCATCAAATAGGAAATGAGCTGAAAAACAGTTAAATTTTTGGATGATCTCTTTCACCTTCTACTAGAATTTATCCAAAGGTAGCAGGCAGATGAGACCACTTAATAATATATGGCTTTAAGTAAGTCATTCTCTACACTCTGCTTAATGTTGGAATATTAAATAAATTCAAAATCTATGACAGCATTTTCACTGTGAAAATACTTTGAAAATGAAAGATCCACCACATGTAGTAGTTACAAATGATGCTGCCAGAAATCAGTTAGTGAGATGGAAAAATGTTTATAATAGAAAGTTAAAAAAAAAAAGAAAAGCCCAATAAGAATGATACTCAGAGTACTAACCTATTTCAGAAAGGCATCAGAATTTACCTGCTCACAGATCTCAGAAAAAAAACAAAAAAGAAAATGTATTAACAGTGCTTATTTTCATATGAAGACATTTAAGTGCCTTTTATTTTCTTCTTTTTGCCACTATTTTTATTATAATAAACATAAAAACCTTAATAATTTAAGAATTATTAATATGAGGCATAGAAAGGAAACCTATGTTTCAGTGGAAGCTTTCCTAGAGATTTCCTAAATCATGCAACCTGGGCTGCTAAACTGCAGGTAGGTTTTGACAGAGATATTTCAAAGCTCACAACTGTGGGTTCCCTCAGTACATTTCACTGACTGTGGACACATTTCTCAAAACCAAATCCATCTTTCACCTTGGCTAACATTCTCTTCCTTGACTCTCCCACTACGTAATTACCTAAGCTAGAATCATGAAATAGGTGATATTTGTCACTAGTAATAACCATAGTATAATGCATTTACAGATTTCATTTTCATTTTTTGATGGATAGAGTTCACCTATTCATAACTGTTATTATATTGAAGTGACTGTCACTAGAATATCTGAGTATCTATGCTCACAAAAATAGGTATAGTATTGCCTATTTTATTGTATGAAATGGCCTATGAAGTATTCTGTCATGTTTTTATGTTTCTCAATTCAAACCCCTTTTAAATATATAAATAAATATGTTTTCAATTTTTTTGTATTTATTTTTTCAGAAATTTTATTCTTAGGATTTTATTTTTCAGGACTATGGCATTCAAAATTGTATCTTCAAGATCATGATTAGTGCTCCATAATTCCTTATTCTGTGATCTTACTACCTCTCACATGAGACTGAGGGTGCTTCATCATGTGAGCCTGGGCCAGCATACTTGATCTTTCACAAAGTACAAAACAAACCTATAGGAACGAGCCCAAGGCTAGGGCTCCTTCACAGCCCAGAAGCTTTTGAAAGCAGTCAGAACTGTGCAACCTCAGCCCTATTAGGTTTACTAAGATCTGCTCCCCTCTCCTAACGCACATATGGGAGAGGAAACGGGTAGACATAGCACTTAACCTAGTGGAAGCTGGGACTCAGTATAAACCAGGATAAGAGGTAAAAAAGGCTGACAAGTTCTGCTTAGAATAACTACCCATTAAAAGGTACTCATTAAAAAGACTGTTGAAAAGAAGTTGTAGGAGAATAAATGGTTCCTCCCACTGCCATAAACCCCATGATTAACTGCAGAATTATTAGAAACCCTCAAGTGAAGTCCAACAGTCTTTTTCCATAGTGAACTAGGCCACTCTTTCGTTATTCCCTTCCTTCCTTCCTTCCTTTGCTCCCTCCCTCCCTCACTTCCTTTCTCTCTCTTTCTTTTTTATGAAACTAGGCCATTCTAAAGCTAGAACCCTGGGAAACCTTCAGTGAACACACTGGAGTGATGTTACTTTCCATGACAATGACATAACCTTGGCCTCATGCAGATGAACAGATGAACGCCATACATGGGCATTACCCTGGAGTGCTCTATGAATTGATAATCAGCTTCTACTGAAGCTATGTCACTGAGAATAAAAAGAAACGATATTATGGTTGCTATGAATACATGCAAAAAAAAAGTGTTCAAAACAGAGCCGGTGTGTCTAAGATTAGATAGTTTGGAGTAAAGGATGTAACCGAGGAAAATTGGCAGAAGACTAGGAAACAGAAAAACAGACTCAATTGTCAAAATCTAGCATTTTTCTCTTAAGGTCATCTCATCTAGGATGGCATCTGTGGCTTAGTGAGGAGGGTGCCAGCCCCATATACCGAGGGTGGTGGGATTGAACCTGGCCCCGGCCAAACTGCAACAAAAAATAGCCAGGCATTGTGGTGGGTGCCTGTAGTCACTGCTTCTCTGGAGGCTGAGGGAAGATAATCGCCTAAGCCCAAGAGCTTTAGGTTGCTGTGAGCTGTGACACCATGGCACTCTACCAAGGTTGACAGAGTAAGACTCTATATCTGAAAAAAAAGTAAATAAAAAAGATCCTTTCATCTAAACGTGCTAACAGCAATGAGTCATATACCTCCACCCTTATGATTTGTATGTTAAGAGAGTTGATTTTGATTATTTCTACTGGTGAAGAAAGCCACAGAATTAATGGGTAAACGTTAACAGGGAATTTTTTTTAAGTGGTTTCATTTCTCTGGTATAGACAAATGCTTACTCCCTACTTTTATTTTGCTAGGACTGACCATAATGAACACTGAAATTACTTGCATTTCATTTTATATGTGATAGATAATCACATTCTGTACACAGTACAATTATTTCTATTCTTAACCCTAACTCAAGAAATTTTTGTCTACTAGAGAACAAGTCCATGTCCCATTAATCTTATATTCCCCAAGGCATTTCAGTACCTGATAATTCATATTACTCCTAGAAAACAAGTCCATTTTCCATTAATCTTATATTCCCTGAGGCATTTCAGTACCTTATAATTCATATTAGAACTACACAATAAAGGCCTGTTGATTACAACTTAAAGCACAGTAACATTTTCAGAGTGAAATGTTGTATTTATTTTTTAAAGAAAAGTCAATAAATGTGGCCTGTTTTCTAATATGTGACAGTTTCTTGCAGAATGTTTACAAAATATTTTGTAAATATACAGTTTTTTTGTTTTTTTTTTTGGCCGGGGCTGGGCTTGAACCCACCACCTCCGGTAAATAGGGATGGTGCCCTTCTCCCTTGAGCCACAGGTGCCGCCCTATAAATCTACAATTTTAAATAACAGAACAAATTATAACTGTGTAGTTAGGCTTTTAAAAACTTGTGTAAAATCCATTTTCTTTTCACACAGATAGAAACATTTCCAAAGTATAGTATGGTATTGAGTTACTAATGTAATTTAAGTAATCTTTAGCTAAGCCCAAGGAGTCATCTTTGTGTGCATAAAGTAACCGTCTGCTTATTACTAGGTTTCTTCAGATTTTTTTTTTTTAAGACCCCAGGGTCTCACTCTATTGCCCTAGCTAGAGTGCCATGGTGTTATCACAGCACACTGCAACCTCCAAATCCTGGGCTAAGTGAACCTCCTGCCTCAGTCTTCTAAGTACATGGACCTACAGTGTGAGTCATGATTATGGATAGTTTTTCTGTTTCTAGTACAGACAAGTGTCTTGCTCTTGCTCAGCCTGGTTTGGAATGCCTCAGCTCAAACAGTCCTCCCATTGGCTTCCCAGTGTGCTGGGATTACATTGTGAGCCGCCACACCCAGCCCCACCTCCACATTTCTGTTGCTATTTTCCTGCATACATCACCACCTACACTTCTAATTCAAATCTCAGTACCTTGTCCTGTCTTTTTTATTTACAAATCTCAATGCTTTGTTATCTCCCTGGCTTTTTACCACAGTAATAAAAACCATACAAAGGCAGAAGAAATGCCAAACATGTATGTGTATATGCTTGTTTCCAGTGTGTGTAGGTTAAAGGAAGAGGAGGTGTCCTAGGGAAAAGTGCATTCATCCAGTAAATGAAGCATTTGAACATGAGCATAGGGCCTCATATTAGTCACCAAACCAATGAGGGGGTGCAGGTTGGCTTGATCAGAGCTAGGTTATCCAAAAAGAAAACTGGATAATCCCCAAAACTGTGCTCAAATGTCGACCAAGTGTTATAAGAGACCCTATTTAGATCTACCATGACCAGTCTCCCTCCAGGAAGCATGACAACATACATATGTGCTTTGTAGAAATTCAACACCAAGTCCTCCATCTTCTTGGTGTCAATGGAGCCGAAATAATAATCAGTATGTGGCTTGATTTTGTTGACGACCTCATCATCCACATAGTTTCCACGTTCCGCCTGGACGGTTTAGGATTCCAGGAGGGCACGAGTCACAGGGAGGCAGGGCAGGCGCCCAGAAGCAATGTCTGCCTGGATCTGGAGGCATAGGAGGTATCTGTGAGATGCAGAGGGAGAAAAGGAGAGAATAATTAGTTAAGACTGCAACACTTCTAATCCTTCAATGCTGATGTCCCTTTGGTAAAATATACAATATAGACACCCTTCATATCTATAGAAAAAAGGGTATTCTCTATGAAGAAGCCTCCTCTCACTCCTTGGGCTCCTAACCTTTGGTTTATTTACAGAAGTTGAGTTTCAAAGGCTAATGAATAGAATGGTAATGTTATTTATTTGCGTTTTTTTCTTTTTTCTTTTAAGATAGAGTCACACTGTGTTGCCCTTGGTAGGGTGTAGTGGCATCACAGCTCACAGCAACCTCCAACTCTTGGGCTTAAGTGATTCTTTTGTCTTACCCTCCAAAGTAGCTGGGATTACAGGCACTCATCACGATGTCTGTCTATTTTTTTGTTGTTGTTGCAAACCCACCACCTCTGGCATATGGGGCCAGCACACTATTCCTTCGAGCCACTGGCACCGCCCAAGACTCTCATTATTTTAAAATTTTCATTAATCTTCAGAACTTTAGAGGGGCATGCTAATGTTTGTTAACATTTTAAATCCAAGAAGACAGTTGATGTGATTGGCATTTTTACTTTATTATAAGAGTAATGACCAGAACAGCAGTTAACAATTTGCATTCTAGTCTCGGCTCCCATAGTACAGTGGTTACAGTGGTTACAGTGCTGGCCACATACACCGAGTGTGCCGGGTTTGAACCCATCCCAGGACACCTAAACAACGACAACTGCAGCAACATCTAGTTTCCTAAAAGTACATGCACTGTACATTAGTTGACATTGGCCATGAGATAAGCCATTTTAAAATGCTGTACATAAAAATGACTGTCACAAAGAGGAAAACACTCTGTAGTTACCATTCTTATTCTCAGAAACAGTAAATATTCACTTCTTACTAAACTGAGTCTTTTATTTGCAATTGAAGTGGAGTATGTTTTAATAGCCCACACAATCTCAGAGGAGATGGAATTGGAATAGTTATTGACTCTACAAGGGAAAGCCTACTTCGTTTGGTGGTTTGGGTGGGGTCAGGAAACAAATAATTACAAGTTCAATTGACTTTTAAAAATAGTTTCATTTTTCTATTTCTATATCACCTTTGTTATATGAGATTAGTGCACAGATACACGAGGTCTACAGTAAAAATCACCAGTATTAAAGTTCCAAAGATTAAACATCACTGACCTTTTAAAAGACCACATACAAAACAAAGTTGCCCATTATATCATTTTTTTTTGTTTTTTGTTTGTTTGTTTTTTTTTTTAATTTTTAGAGACAGAGTCTCAAGCTATCCCCCTGGGTAGAGTGCTGTAGCATCACAGCTCACAGCAACCTCAAACTCTTGGGTTTAAGCGATTCTCCTGTCTCAACCTCCCAAGTAGCTAGGACTACAGGCACCTGCTATAACACCTGGCTTTTTTTTTTTTTTTGTAGAGACAGAGTCTCACTTTTATGGCCCTCGGTAGAGTGCCATAGCCTCACACAGCTCACAGCAACCTCCAATTCCTGGGCTTAAAGTGATTCTCTTGCCTCAGCCTCCCGAGTAGTTGGGACTACAGGCGCCCGCCACAACGCCCTGCAATTTTTTGGTTTGGCCGGGGCCGGGTTTGAACCTGCCACCCTCGGTATATGGGGCCGGCGCCCTACGGACTGAGCCACAGGCGCCGCCCATTATATCTTTTTTTATGTTTCCATTTCACAAATGGAAATCAAAAACTAAAGGGAGTAAATTTTTTTGAAATTTCAAACTAATTGGGATTACTCAATTCTAAAGAAACTTTTAAAACTTACCTTAATGAAAAACTGTTAGGTTTCAACCCTGAAATTACTACTATGCTCCCAGAAATAAATGAATGCTGTATGGAAAGGTTATTTTTAAAATGCAAATATAAAGTACCTTGTAATACTCTCAGTCATCTGAGAAGCACAAGATGGGTAAAATTTGACATTGAAGGTAAAAAGCCAGGAGAGATCTGTAATAATTACATATCACGATTATTTAAACAATCAATAGAATGACATTTTTGATTAAACTTTAAGGTCAAGGTTTAAATGGTATAGACCAATCTCACTGCAGATCCATGTGCAGAATTTTATTTTATTATTTTAAAAATTAATGCAATTTACCAAACAAAAAGAAAAGAAAACATAAATTAGAAATCAATTACACAAATAACGTTATCCATCATATTAACAGAGGCAAAAATAAAGACCACATGATCCTCTCAATAGATGCAGAAAAAGCATTTGATAAAATCAAGCATCCTTTTCTAATTAGAACACTGAAGTGTATAGGCATAGGTGGCACATTTCTAAAACTGATTGAAGCTATCTATGACAAACCCACAGCCACTATTTTACTGAATGGAGTAAAACTCAAAACTTTTCCTCTTAGAACTGGAACCAGACAAGGTTGTCCTCTGTCACCTTTAGTATTCAACATAGTGCTGGAAGTTCTAGCCAATACAATTAGGCAAGACAAGGAAATAAAGGGAATCCAAATGGGAGCAGAGGAGGTCAAACTCTCCCTCTTTGCTGACAACATGATCTTATACTTAGAGAACCCCAAAGACTCAACCACAAGACTCCTAGAAGTCATCAAAAAATACAGTAATGTTTCAGGATATAAAATCAATGTCCACAAGTCAGTAGCCTTTGTGTACACCAATAACAGTCAAGATGAGAAGCTAATTAAGGACACAACTCCCTTCACCATAGTTTCAAAGGAAATGAAATACCTTGGAATATACCTAACGAAGGAGGTGAAGGACCTCTATAAAGAAAACTATGAAATCCTCAGAAAGGAAATAGCAGAGGATATTAACAAATGGAAGAACATACCATGCTCATGGATGGGAAGAATCAACATTGTTAAAATGTCTATACTTCCCAAAGCAATCTACCTATTCAATGCCATCCCTATCAAAATACCAACATCGTACTTTCAAGATTTGGAAAAAATGATTCTGCGTTTTGTATGGAAACGGAGAAAAACACGTATAGCTAAGGCAGTTCTCTGTAACAAAAAAAAAGCTGGGGGCATCAGCATACCAGATTTTAGTCTGTACTACAAAGCCATAGTGCTCAAGACAGCATGGTACTGGCACAAAACAGAGACATAGACACTTGGAATCAAATTGAAAACCAAGAAATGAAACTAACATTTTACAACCACCTAATCTTTGATAAACCAAACAAGAACATACCTTGGGGGAAAGACTCCCTATTCAATAAATGGTGTTGGGAGAACTGGATGTCTACATGTAAAAGACTGAAACTGGACCCACACCTTTCCCCACTCACAAAAATTGATTCAAGATGGATAAAGGACTTAAATTTAAGGCATGAAACAATAAAAATCCTCCAAGAACACTGGAAGATATTGGCCTGGGGAAAGACTTCATGAAGAAGACTGCTATGGCAATTGCAACAACAACAAAAATAAACAAATGGGACTTCATTAAACTGAAAAGCTTCTGTACAGCTAAGGAGACAATAACCAAAGCAAAGAGACAACCTACACAATGGGAAAGGATATTTGCATATTTTCAATTGGACGAAAGCTTGATAACTAGGATCTATAGAGAACTCAAATTAATCCACATGAAAAAAGCCAACAATCCCTTGTATCAATGGGCAAGAGACATGAATAGAACTTTCTCTAAAGACGACAGACGAATGGCTTACAAACACATGAAAAAATGTTCATCATCTTTATATATTAGAGAAATGCAAATCAAAACAACCCTGACATATCATCTAACCCCAGTGAGAATGGCCCACATCTCAAAATCTCAAAACTGCAGATGTTGGCGTGGATGTGGAGAGAAGGGAACATTTTTACACTGCTGGTGGGACTGCAAACTAGTACAACCTTTCTGGAAGGAAGTATGGAGAAACCTCAAAGCACTCAAGCTAGACCTCCCATTTGATCCTGCAATCCCATTACTGGGCATCTACCCAGAAGGAAAAAAATCCTTTTATCATAAGGACACTTGTACTAGACTGTTTATTGCAGCTCAATTTACAATCGCCAAAATGTGGAAACAGCCTAAATGCCCACCAACCCAGGAATGGATCAACAAGCTGTGGTATATGTATACCATGGAATACTATTCAGCCATTAAAAAAAATGGAGACTTTACATCCTTCGTATTAACCTGAATGGACGTGGAAGACATTATTCTTAGTAAAGCATCACAAGAATGGAGAAGCATGAATCCTATGTGCTCAATTTTGATATGAGGACAATTAATGACAATTATGGCTAAGGGGAGAAGCAGAAAGAAGGAAGGAGGGGGGGTGGGGCCTTGGTGTGTGTCACTCTTTATGGGGACAAGACATGATTGCAAGAGGGACTTTACCTAACAATTGCAATCAGTGTAACCTGGCTTATTGTACCCTCAATGAATCCCCAACAATAAAAAAAAAAAAGAATTAATGCTGATAATTTTCATAATAAATTATGAATCTGAGAAATTCATATTTGAGAAGAAAAGGCTGTAGCCTGAAACATTTCATGTGTTGTTATTTAGAAGGCGCTATTGATTAAAAAAAAAAAATACCAAAAAAAGAAAAGAAAAAAAGAAAATGATCTATACGTTTTGTGGGTTTGTTGGTAACTGCGTGTTTTGCACTTGTAAGTAGACAGAGTGTAATCATCATCAATTGAAAATTGTTGTTCTGGTATAAAAACAACACTGAGTTTTAAAAATGGCATTAAGTTTTTGGTTTTCAATGTCTCAGTCTGCCTTTTTGTTGCTAAGGATGGCTAAGTCAGCTCACATTGTGAAGGCACCTGCATGGGTATTAAGGGTGCCTGACACATGGGATGGAGACACATTGGAGGGATTCTATGTGAGGATACCCAAGGCTCATGGTGCCAGTAAAAGGGATTACTGTCTGAGACCTAGCATTCAAATCACAGAAAGGAGAATAGAAGGGTGAGTACAAGAACCTGAGTGTGCATTTTATTTGCCTACATGACATCATTGTTTGTATTTCCATGTCCCAATGTTGATATTTAGTTTGTGGTTTAATTTCATGTTTAGACTAGAGACAATTAAATTGCATGCCTATCTGTTGAAGAGTGTGTAGTATCCTTACTAGGTCTGTGTGTAGAACACTCTTCTCAGAAGTAACAACATATATGACTAAACTAGACATTTTTGAGGCTATAAATTATAAGTTGATCTTAATAATGTTTCCACGCATGTGCTCCTCTGTTGGCCCTCAAAGGCATAAAAGAGAATGTGGTGAGAATTTGGCTATTGTTATCTAAATTTTTGAACTTATCTATTGGTAGTTTTATATGAGCATTTAATCTTTGTAAAAGAGGGAAAAATTTAGTATGTTGTCGAACGTATAGACTGTTCTATTAGTAGAAATAGACTATGCTGCATTAAGAAATCTAGAATTTCTGGAACACTAGTTTTGCGTAAGAGTGATATTTACATAATTAGATTTATTATATTTTATTTTGATAACTCCAAACATATGTGTCTAATTTATATTCTACTCCTGAATCTCAGCCTACTATAGGGAGGGGATTTGGTAATTTTTCTGCCTGTTGTCTACAAATTTACTACAAATTTTATGTGTGTGTTATTCTTTCTTGCTATGACCCTATGAACTCTTTGAGGATAGAGGCTTTGCTTTATTTATATTTGTTGCCTCACTATATCTAGACATTAACTAATTCTTGTTACATGTAAACCATCTCAGACCCTCTCCATTGTCATCACAAGAAAATAAGAGGTATCAACGAGAGGATGTGGAAAAATTTAAACTCTTGTGTAATGTGTGCGGGAATGTAAAATGGTACAGCTATTAATGGAAAACAGTATGGACATTTCATAAAAATGAAAAGTAGAATTATCATATGACACAGCAATCCCACTTCTGGGTATAGATTCAAAGTAGCTGAAAGTGAGACCTTGAAGAGGTATTTGGACACTCATGCTTATTGCAGCATTATTCATAATAGCTGAGAGGTGGACATAAGCTTCATGTCCATTAATGGATAAAGAAAGTGTGGTATATATGCATAAAGGAATATTATTCACTCCTAAAAAAAGGAAATTTTGTCATATGTTTTAGCATGAATAAATGTAGAAAACGCTATGTTAAGTGACATAAGCTAATTAGTCAAACAGAAACACTGTATGATTCCACTTGATGAAGCAACCAAAGAGTCAAACTCATGGAAACAGAGTAGAATTGTGGTTGCCTTGGGCCATGAGTAAGAAAAATAGGGAATTATTTAAGTAGTTTCAGTTTTGTAAAATGCAAAAGTTTTAGAGATGTGTTGCACAGTAATGAGAATATAGTTAACATAACTGTACCTTAACAAATGTTTAAAATGGAAGGTTTTACGCTGTGTGGTTTTTTTCACAATAAAGAAAAAAAAAAGCCTCCCTATGTGCAAAATGGCAAAGGATCTAACAGTGAACCTTGAACATGTAGACCCTGCCATCCTGGGTGTTTCTGCTTACGTTCTAGTTGCGGAGACAGAGGAAAGAACTAATTACCCAGTTACTACGTTTTGATTCCTGTTCTACAGGAAAAATTCTGGACACGAACAGAAATACTGTTTTTTTGTTTGTTTGTTTGTTTGTTTTTTTGAGACAGTGTCTCATTTTGTCAACCTTGGTAGAGTACCCAGCTCGCAGCAACCTCAAACTCCTGGGCTTAAGCAATTCTCTTGGCTCTGCCTCCCAAGTATCTGGGAATACAGGTGCCTGCCACAATGCCCAGCTATTTACCATGCTACGGGCACTGGGCACCGATCTAGGAAGACCATTCTTAAGAGGGAATGTTGTTTAAGCAGAGACCTATGATGTGAGTGAGCCTTGGCTGGGTAACAGAACATAGGAAGTACAGACATGGGACCCTGAGGCTAGGGCAGCTATCTGCTTAAAAATTGGAAAGAAGCCTGTAGTTAGTGGGGTGAGGATGAGTATGTGATAAGGGTAGGGTAGGGCTAAGTGTTAGCATGGGTCAGATCATGTGGGGCTTTTTAGGCTATTCACTGAGACTTGGGTAATTTTCTTTTTCCTAACAAATGATGTCATTTATAGGATGAAGCAAGTTTGTGAGATGTGCACTTTTGCCTTTAAAGATGTCACTTTGAAGCTGGGCCTTGTGGCACTTCAAGGACACAAGTTTTGGACACTTGGGAGGCTGAGGCAGGAGATTTACTTGAACCTAGAAGTGAGTTTGCTGTGAGATGGATAATAATACAGTACTCTAGCCTGGGCAACAGAGTGAGACTCTGTGTCTAAATAAATAAATAAATAAATAAATAAAACACTTGTGCTAAACACTAAGAATGGGAGGAAAGGGGACTTAAATAAGGGTGATTACCAAAACCACAAACATGGCTTTAAGGTTGTGGCAATGGAAATAGAAGAGTGAATAAGAGAGTCTTTGTAAGAAGACAGAATCAATCTAATGATGACTGGCATGAGCGGAGGATGGCAGACACCAAGAATAAATAAGGCCTGGTATCTGTGAAGATGTTGGAGTTCATTTAGCAGAAGGAAGATTTGATGGGCCATGGAAGGGGATAGCATGAATATAGTTTCCAATAGTTTGAACTTTGGCTCAGATAACCTCTGGAAAGAATAAGTGAACAAATGAATTTAATTTTGAATCCAAGATGGCAGCAAGTAACAGCTCTGCAACAGGGCATGGTGAGTCTAGGGTGATAAGATTCCAGGCATCTCTGGCTGGTTGGATCTGCCTATAATCATCCCTTTGAGGATATATGGAGTCAGCATGGGACTTCTCGACCCCAAGAGGAGGACAAAAACAGTGGAAAACTGGCAAATGGTTGCATGTGTTTAATCCACCTAATCCCGCTGGCAGCCGGAAGTACAAGCAGCAGTGAGACTGCAAACTGGAAAGGCCTTACCTGTGAACTGTTTCGGTATTTTTGGACTTGGCACTCAGTTGAACTGCCTTGGGGAGAGCTTGAACAGGAGTGGGAAGACCTTTGGGCATTGTCTAGGGACTGAGCCACTAAACCGGACGGAGCTAATAGTGTTTAGAATTGAAATGTCTTCTTGTTGTATTTTTCCCTTGATCAATATAAAGTGACCATCTTTGTCTTTTTTGACTTTAGTTGCTTTAAATCCACATGTATCTGAAAATAAGATTGCAACTCCTCTTTTCTTCTGAATTCCATTTGCCTGAAAAATTGTCTTCCAACCCTTGACTCGGAGCTTTAATTTGTCTTTTGAAGCCAGCTGTGTTTCTTGCAGACAGCAAATGGATGGCTTGTGTTTTTTAATCCAGTCAACCAATCTATGTCTCTTCAGTGGGGAATTCAAGCCATTAACATTTATTGAGATAATTGATAAGTGTGGTAGTATTCTATTCGTCTTATTTGGTGAGAGTCCATTGCTTAGTTTTATCTTTTGCATCAGTGTGGAGGTTGGGTTCTGTCCTTTAATTTCTGAGTTCTTAATTTGCTGCTGATCCATTGTGGTGGTCAGTGTGCAGAACAGGTTGAAGTATTTCCTGTAGAGCTGGTCTTGTTGTGGCGAATTTCCTCAATGTTTGTATATCCGTAAGTGATTTGATTTCTCCGTCAATTTTGAAGCTTAGCTTAGCAGGGTACAGAATTCTGGGCTGGAAATTGTTCTGTTTAAGTAGATTAAAGGTAGATGACCATTGTCTTCTTGCTTGGAAAATTTCATTAGAGAAGTCTGCGGTCACTCTGATGGATTTGCCCCTGTAGGTCAACTGGCACTTACTCCTGGCAGCTTGTAGAATCTTTTCCTTTGTCTTGACTTTGGACAGGTTCATCACAATGTGTCTTGGAGAAGCTTGGTTTGAGTTGAGGCCACCTAGAGTCCAATATCCCTCTGAATGCAGTGTGTCAGAATCTTTGGTAATATTTGGGAAATTTTCTTTTATAATATTCTCTAGTATGGCTTCCATTCCTCTGAGGCATTCTTCTTCCCCTTCTGGAATTCCTATAACTCGTATGTTGGAACGCTTCATAAAGTCCCATAATTCTGACAGTAAACGTTGTGCTTTCTCTCTCTTGTTTTCTGCCTCTTTTACTATCTGAGTTATCTCAAAAACTTTGTCTTCTACCTCTGAAATTCTTTCTTCTGCATGGTCTAACCTGTTGCTGATACTTTCCATTGCATCTTTAAGTTCCCCAATTAAGTGTTTCAGTTCCTTCAGTTCTGCAATATCCTTTTTATATTCTTCATATCATTCATCTCTGATTTGATTCTGTTTTTGGATTTCCTTTTGGTTATTTCCCACTTTATTAGCAGTTTCCTTCATTGTTTCCATCATTTCTTTCATTGTTTTCAACATGTGTATTCTAAATTCCCTTTCTGTCATTCCTAACATTTCTGTATAGGTGGAATCCTCTGCAGTAGCTACCTGATGGTCCCTTGGCGGGGTTGTTCTGGACTGGTTCTTCATGTTGCCTGGAGTTTTCTGCTGATTCTTCCTCATGAGTGATTTCTTTTATCTGTTTCATTGCCCTAATTTTCCTTTCACTTTCTCTCGCTCTTTAAGTTCTCGTGCCTGTGGAATTTGCAGGCGGATTTAGACGGATTGAACACACGCGACCACTTGCTGGTTTTCCACTGTTTTAGTCCTCCTCTTGGGGTTCAGAAGTCTCTCGCTGACTCCCTGTATCCTCGCAGGGGTGATGATAAGCAGATCCCACCAGCCAGAGATGCCTGGAGTCCTATCTCCCCAGACTCACGGTGCCCAGATGCAAGGAAGCTGTTACTCGGCTGCCATCTTGCTCCGCCTCTCACATATAGATCATTTTCTCTACACAAGATAGTTTTTCCATATTTACCAAATTCTAAGTTGAAGTCTTGATAATACATATGTTATTTTAAAGATAAATTTTATACTGATAAAAGCTTGTTTTAAAAAGTTCTAAATAGGTAAAAATAGACTCAAAATCATTTACCTTCTCCTCAACATTTTCATAAAACATGAGTCCAAAATAGTCCCTTTCCAGCAAATCCAGATGGTCACATTCATTGTTCAACAATGCTTGTCCCTTTGAATGTTTCTGAAGTAAAAAGCAGCCTTTTTACTTTTCACACACTAAAGATTCCTTGAGTACTCTAACGAATGAACATACTGGCAGATCTATGATATACTGTAAATTAACCTAACATATTTATTTCCCAATTTTCTGACAATATGAAAGTGATTCATAATCCTTTTCACTTTACCTTTTATACCTCCCACACATAAAAAAGCAGAAAATCTAAAGTGAAATCATAATAAAATACCCTCTGCTTTATTGATACTAGTCCCTGTATCAAAAAGGACTAAAAAGACACTATGCGAGCAGTTCATTTACTAATGTGAAAAAAAGTACAAAAAATCTGTTCAGACTGATTCCTTTTATTCCTTCAGGTGGCTCATGACATATGTACACTGGATAGTCCCCAGGAAAATCAATCAGCTCCATTATTCAATATATCCTAAATTAATTTATTCCACTGACACTTAGGTTTGATGTTTCACTTTTTGCCATATTTGTAGAACAGAATTTTCTTTGTTTTTTCCTACTTCCAAAATTAACATTTTTATTAAATCAAGAAATGATTCACTGTAGAAAGGTTAACAAGGGTTTTAACAGAACAAAATATACCTTTTTACAATATATGTAGATATTAACAGCAAACTACTTCTGAGATTTGCTTTTATGTTCTTTTAGTTATTTTAAAGCAAGCATAAACAATGTGAATTAGTAGGGAATGTACTACTATTGATGATTACACGAAGAGCTAATTCACTCTTCATCCTTTATCTGTAATTTAGAACATCTACAAAATAGTTTATGATTCCTACTAATGAACAAATTCAGGTTTGACCAAAAAGTACCAAAACCCAGAGTGGCTGGTAGAATCTGTCTCACCATATCATGTTCACCCATTATCTTTGAGAATAAGAAATAACCACCATAGAAATAGTTAATTTTGTGTGTGTGTCTGTAAAATCAGATTTTAAGTTGTAACAGTGGCTAACTAGGTCAATTATCATGTAACTGTCATTTTTTTAATTTTTCTGATACACAACATTTTAATCACAAGACATGAACACTTCAATACGCTATTGTTTGCCCCTTTTAGAAATTCTTAATAGAAATTCCCTCAATAACACTGGTTGCTACTGCAGCATAATCTAGTGAAGTTTGGCAGTGATTAAGTAAACACAATTAAAATCCTAATGTGATTTACCATACATATGATTGGTCAAAAGTAATAAGTTTGATAACAAGATATGCTAATGATAATGTGGTAAAAACAAACTTAAATGGCTGCTGGTTACAATGAAAGTTATTGGCATATTCACTTTGGCAGTATCTGTGAAAAGTGAAGTCAAACTTCATCAATAATTTCACCACTGTCTGTCTACCCTAAAGAAACTCTTGCGCAGCAGACGAGGAAACTCATCCTACAATGTTCACTGAAGTACCATTATTGTACATAAAGGAGGTCAGCCTCAGCAGGGGAATAAATCGTTCGGTCATGTAAAGGAATACTCTACAGCTTTTAAAATGAATAAAGATCGACATATCATAAAATGATATACAGAGCAAGAAGTAAAAGATGACAATGAGATGTAGCGATGTCCCTAATATTTTATTTTGTTAAAGTTCTAAAACACACAGTAAGATAGTAATGTCTGATTAAATGTTTATGGTGGATATCAACTGTCCCTTCTATTGGTTCTATATTTTTATAGTTTTTCTAAATAATTCATGACTTTTAAGAAAAGATAGAACAAAACTATTTTTAAAAAATAAAGGACATGGGTCACTCCTGTGGTTCACTGATCAAAAAAAATTTACAAATCAATAGGCATTTTGGATCATCTAAATAGTCCTATATTCTATAGATAAAGAAATAGGCCCAGAGAGATTGAATCAATGATTCAAGGTCACTTATGATCAAGTTCAATGCTCAAAAATATAGATTCCCTAACTTTGAGGATAGGTAGAAAAAACAAAGAACATGGGGTCCATTGACCCAAGTTCAGAAATTCGTTCTTTTCTATTCTTTTCCCTGCATAGGAGCTGCCTTGTCCCTTCTGTCAAGGGAGGACACAGCACTTGCGCCTAGAACTTGGTGAAGATGCCAGAAGAGAAGCCATCTTAGAAGCAGCTCCTCACTAGATACCAAATTTCCTGGCTCCTTTGACTGGAACTTTCCAATCTCCAGAACTGAAAGCAATTAATTCCTGCTGTTTATGAATGACCCAGGCTAAGGCAGCAAGAATTAAGACAAGGATTTTCAATCCCCTTTCGCTTCTCCCTATCTTGAAACACAATTGAAATATCAAAGTGAGCACAAGAACCAAAAATCATCTGAATATATAATAAACTACTGTTCTACATGATACACTTAAGATGTTATTACCAAGCTGAACTCTTTCATCGTTGTTAAAGTATACCTTCTATTTTTAAAAGAATGTCAAAAGTTAGAAAAAATGTTAATAGAAGACCATCTAGACCATATTTTAAACCAGAAAAATAAGTCCTATGTGGAGCAGAAGAAACAGTATCATTCTGTTCTCAGGTCCATGAGCTCTAGAATCAAATTACCAGGGCTACAATATTGATTCAACAACAAACTAGCTGTGAAACATGGGGCAAGTTGTTTAATACCCCTACCCCATATTTGTCATGGTAACACTGGCTATACTAATGATGCCTACCTTACACAGTCTCTTAAGTATTAAATGAGATAATCCATCAAAGCATTGTAAACAGTTCTTCAGTAAACAATAGCTTTTAGTATATGTCATGTAAATGAAGTAATTTAGTTGTAAAAAGCAATAAACTCTTCTCAATGACAAAATGATAAGGTACTGAAGGCTTCCAAAATGACATTGGCTTCTGTCAGCATCAGTATTATGGAATTGTGCTTTGAAGATTATTGATGTTTTCTCATTAAATGAAACTATATAAATAAGCCTGATTTTAGCTATTATCTGTCTCAAGGTAAAACATTTGGAGTTACACTTCATTATTCGGAAATACCAACCTACTACCATAAGGTCTCCTCAGGAGAAACATCTTACAGTTAGAGGTAATAATCAGAATATTTCATGACCATTCAGAACAAACACCAACCAGTACACAGGACTGGAGGACATTGTCCCTGCTTATCTTAAGGGTCAGGTAATTTTGTTTGTAATGGGAATGACTTAGTTCTATTCTTTTAATACAAAAGTATGAAAAGTAGATTACAGGAACTTGGTGAAACACATTCACTGTGCCATGCCATGACCACACATCACTACAGCTCTCCACTGAGCTCTCTGTCTCACCTCCACCTCACAGAGGTATTTGAAACCAGTTAAGAGGACCACAGTGCAGTTCATCATCCGGGTCTTCTTCCTGCCTTTTGCAGAGGCCTCTGCTTTTATCTGAGTCTTTTCCGGAGAGGCAGAGCCTACTTCAGTGATCATCGTTACAGCTTATACTGCAGATGAAACAAAAGCATAAAATGGTACTTTATAAACTCTTTCAATTATAGTTTTGGCAAAGAGTGGAATTAGAAAAGGTGAGAAGGAGAATAGAAGAGAGCTAAGAGGGAGAAACACACAACAGGAAGGTTCAAAAGTATAAGAGAAAATGAAGACTGTTAGTCTAACTTTCAGAATTCTGTCTGAGTCACAGAACCCAAACCAGCATCACAATAGAATTCTAAATCAGGACAGTTACACCTTAAAGTGACCAAGACCATAGTAATTACTGTTCATTAGTTTCAACTAGTTACACACAATAACTGACCCCCAAAGTCCAGTTTTTTATAGGATACTCACTTTTTTGTACACTTAGTATTCTTTATTCTATATGTGGTAATATGAAACTGTTATCACCAAAGTATTGAAGACTAATTTTATTGCAAATTTACACATTAAAACCAAAATCTACCACAATGCTAGGTGTTATGGAAATAAATTTTAAATATGGTGTGTCTAATAGCAATAAAATTAAATCTAGAACAAAGATGTATCATTTTGTGTTCCAGTCATATCATTTTTGCCATCACTGTTCCAATGCAAAAGTTAATATTCTGAGACTGGTACTCAAACTATTATCACACTTCTAAAATTTCCATCCTGTCCATCTCACTTACTCTTTTCTTTGTGTACATGATGATAAGACAAATGTCTATGGACCCTAATCCAAACCAAATGAAGGAATTCTAGAGAAGTAAAAGCGTATCTAATGATTGATTTTATCTAGATTTTATCACAACTCATGCAAACAAAATTTAAATTAAATCTGAAAATAACTGGTTGGGTAAATTTACACAGGCAAAGGGACTTTCGAAGTGTGGAAACAACTGCCATAGAGAATAGGCAGGGTCTGGCAGACGGCAGATCATACTTTGTTTTCTCTAGTCATAAAAGTCCTAGCCAAGGAGTAATGCCCTGAATATCTTCAAAAGTGCTACAAACATAGAGCTGGGTGTGATGACTCACACCTGTAGTCTCACCGAAGTATTTCTGAAAATATGTATTATATGTGAAACACAATGAAGATTACGATTACTTAGAACTACATCTCCCAAACACAACATGATGAGTTGTGCCCTCAGCTACCAGGGGAGAAAAACAACACACATTTTCAAACACAAGGACTCTATAAGAACTCTGGGTCCACCTTAGTATATACACTTCTGAGCCATTCAGCAAGAAGCAGAGTGGCCAGGTTTCGGGGGTTGGAGGGATGAAGGAGGAGCAGTAAGTGTTGTACCCACAGAGAGTGGAATTATAGAGAAAAGCCAGCACACTCTATATGAACTAAGCAAGATCCTTTATTGGGCTGGCCAATCCAGAGCGGGCTCAGGCCGGTAAGTCTCTTGACCTCTTTCAAGCAGGGGTGCAAGGTTTTGTTATGGCACTTCAAGTGTGGGATGGGAATCCCTAGTGTAAGCAGAATTTTACAGAAGCTAACATCTGCAAGGTTAGAGCTAGGGGGAGGGCGCTTACAAGGGGGAGTGAAAAACTGCACACAGGCAGACTAGACAGACTTGTGACAGGATTGTGATTTCACAAGATTTTGTAACTGTCACAGGATTTTGCAGCTCTCAGCTGCTTGCTCAAGGAGCTATTTTGGTTACAAAAGGGAAAGTGAGACTGCAAACTCTTAACAAAATGGAGTATGTCTGCTTCACTTGCTCAAAATGGATGGAGTTAGGGCTTCATGGTCCCTACAGGTCTTAACCCCACATCAAATTTTCAATGTTTGAGTCAAACTCTAGACTCTTTTTTTTTTTTTTGTAGAGACGGAGTCTCACTTTACCGCCCTCGGTAGAGTGCCATGGCATCACACGGCTCACAGCAACCTCCAGCTCTTGGGCTTACGTGATTCTCTTGCCTCAGCCTCCCAAGCAGCTGGGACTACAGGCGTCCGCCACAACGCCCGGCTAAACTCTAGACTCTTATTCTAAGGATATAAAATCATGTTGGGCATTAATCACCATGAGTTTAGGAAATTGATGAACCAGGGTACACATACATCTGGGACAATACATGTACAATAGCACAAATGCCTTCTGGCTGAAGCAAGCTGATTGTAATATATTGGGTTAAGCCCATAGTACAAGTTAGGCAAGTTCTGTTTGGAGCAAAGTAAGCTAAAGATGGTTCTAAATCTTGAGTATAATTACATACTGTGGCCAAAGAGGATTTATTTGGTTAAGCTACAGCCTGGGGTTTGGAGACAGCTCGCCTGTCCAGTCACATCTCCTAAAGTAAGAGGTGGGGCTACTTGGGTTCAAGACAAAGGGTTCTTGTCAGTTACTATGAGGGCTAACTCACCTAACCCTACATAATATGGGGGCTTGGGTTGTAGGGATAACTAACAATCAGAAGCTAACTTAGGTTGAGTTACATTTAAAAGATGATGCATACCATCTAATATGCTTAGTAAAGTAAGGAGCAAGGGAATTGCTGATGTAGTTTCTTATTGGGCATGGGGATCATGAGCTCTGGATTAAAAGAGTTGAACAGGGGGTCCTATAATTTGGCTAGTGACACCACTGGTCTCATGGGAGTCTTGGGCAGATGAACTAACTGAATTAAAACCTGAGTCACTTCAGACTGGCACATGTAGAGCTGGAGTTTCCAAGTCTGTTTCTGTCACCAGACTCAGTCATTTGGTTTTTGCACCTGGATTGAAATTGGGTTACATGTTCAAGGTGTAGGATATGCCCAGCAACCTCCCTCAAGGTACCTGTGACAAGCCTCTGGTCTTTTTACAGTGACATACTTGGTATTATGAAGGGGAAAGGCACTGCTCTGTAATAGGGATGCAAGATGAGTGATGCTACATTCATGCTGTACATAGTTGGAGTAGCTTCTCATCAGCGCACATGAGCAGGATTTTCTGTAATGGGCTGCATTATATGGGCCTAATAATTTATACAGGACAGTGTAGAAAACTGGGCCTACAGTATTCTTTTGCCAGGTTGTATTAGCTAAGACCTCCCCCTTCCTGTTAAGTGACATAAAATAAGAGGGGGAGGAAGCAAGGGTTAAGGAGAAGAGGACATGTACCCATAGGAAGTAGATTAAGATTTTTAACAGTGTTGGCTTGAGGAAGTCTTTTCCTGGGACTGCCTTCCAGTGGGTTCCACTGTCCCATGTGGTTTTCTTTACTCAGCAGTTGTGGATCCATGCTGACAAGCCGTTGACTCTCACAGCTATTGGGATAGTGAGGATGACGGTGAAAGGGCCTTTTCGCTGCAGGGTGAGTCTTTCTTTCTGGAATGATTTGACATACACTTGATCCAGGCTAGAAGGCACTTTTGGGGTCCTGGTTAGTTCCTCTGGAATTCTGGTAAGTATCTCGAATCTGGGATTAGATGTCTGTCTGGATCTGGGAGAAGGACTGGAGATACTTTTAAAGTGTATGGTTATTTATTTCTGCTAATTAAGGATCATGTACTTGGGGAAGCAGTGGGGGAGGCCTCCCATACATGTTTTCATATGGAGTAAAACCAGTGCTCTATGGGGTACTTCTTGCTCTAAGGGTGGCTAAGGGCAGAAGCTCTGTCCACTGTCCATCAGTCTCATCAAAGAGTTTTGTTAGTTTCTTTTAGGGTCCAGTTCTTTCTTCCTCTTCTGAGCTCTGTGACCATTAGGCACAATGGAGGTTCCACCATATACCTAGGGCTTTACTGATTTATTTGTTCAAGGCAGAAATGAACGCTGGCCCATTATCTGAGCCAATTGATAAAAGGTAGTCCATACCTAGAGATTATCTCATTTAGAAGCATTTTTGCTGTGGTTAAAGCAGTTTCATTTTGGGTGGGGAAAGCTTCTACCTATCTCTAGGAAGTGTCCACTAGCACCAGGAGATATTTATATCCTTTACTGGCAAGATGAAGTTCATTAAAGTCAATTTCCCAACTGTCTCCTGGCACATGTCCCCTGGGTTTATTCCCACAGGAAGCCTTGTTCCTACCTTGGAGTTGACCTTTTCGCGAGTGATGGATTGGGCTGCTGTGGACTAATTGGTTTTGAAAGTCCTTTAAATGCATATCTGGGTCACAGAAGCTCTTGTATCTTCTTATCTCCTAGATGGATGTTTGTGTGTTTTTGCTGGACTAGGGATCTTTCCACTGATTCTGGCAAATATATCTGGCCCCCTGGCAGTTGCAGCCATCCGCTAGTGGTTTCTGTTGCCCCCAGGCTGCTAGCATGTTCTCTTTCTTTTTGTGAATAGTGAGGCCTGGTGATGACACTAGGATCTGGAAACAACAATCCAGTGACTGGTAGTAATTTTTGAGCTACTTGAGATGGTTCATTTTTGGCTCTGCAAGCCTTTTATCTTGCTGTTTCATTTAGGAACTCAAGGCGTTTCACCAGTATCAGAGCCACTTCTCAGGCGGTTTTCTCTGCCAGGTGGTTGTGTCTGGTCACTGGGGTGTCAGACTTCTATGGCCTTGGCAATGGATGATAGCAACCTTCTTCGGAAACCAGAGGGTGTTTAGTAGCACCAGAATTTCAGTTTTATTTTTAATAGCCTTACCAGCTGATGTCACTAAGCCTCTCTATATATTTTTCCTGTGGAATGTGCCAAGCTGAAGGCATATCGACTGCCAGTGTAAATATTAATGACTTTGTCTTTTCCCCATCTGAGAGCCTGTGTGACAGCAGTCAGTTCTGCTTTTTGTTCTGAGCTGTTAGTGGGAAGAGCCTGTGCCCAGAATACTTCCTTTTGTGTGGTCACTGCCACTCCTGTTTTCTGGGAGCCTTCCCATACGTAGCAGCTGCCATCTGCGAATACTGTGACCTCAGCATTTGAAATGGGTGTGTCTCACAAGTCAGTGCACCAGTGCTGGAGTAGTCTAGGACGTCTTCACAGTTGTGCACCGGCTCTATTGAGTCATCATCTGGTATCAGTGTAGCAGGATTCAGGTTTTGTGTCTGAGTAAACTGCAGTCATGGCTGGCTGTTCAAGTAGAAGGCCTTGATATTGGTAAGCCTGGCATTTGATATCTGGTGACCTGCAGCCCCTTGGAGCAGTGTTTCCGTGGTATGAGGAGCTTTCAAAATTAAGTCCTATCCCAGAGTTAATTTGTTTACCTCATTCACCAGTAGGGCTATGGCTGTGATGCTCACAGACAGCCTGGCCACCCAGAGGCTTCCTGGTGTAAGCATTTAAACAAATAAGCCATGGGCCACTTCCATGGCCTGAGAGTCTTGGTCAGCATACCTTTTGAAACCTCTTGTTTCATGTATAAACAGGTGATGTCTGGCAAAGCCAAAGCTGGGGCTGTTATGAGGGCTTGTTTTAAAGCTTTAAAGGCCTGGTCTTCCTCGTCTGTCCACTAGAGGGGTCCATCGCCAGCAGTAGCAGCACACAGGGGTTTTGCGGTCTTAGCCAAAAAAGAGATCCACAGCCAGCAGTAACTCGCTGCCCCCAAGAATTCCTGGACTTGCCATTTGGTTGTAGGAGTTGGGGTTTTTAGGATCACTTGTTTTCTTTCTCCAGTCAGCATCCGTTGTCCTTTGGACAACATGGACCCAAGGTACATCACCTCTGTCAAGAAGAGCTGCACTTTCTTTGCTGACACCATGTAACCTAGATCTTGGAGGTACTGGAGGAGGTACTGGAGGAGGTCCTGGATCATTCTAAGCAGTCTTCATAATTTGTAGCAGCCAGCAGGATGTCATCAACATACTGCAAGAGAGCACAGTTCATATACCTGTTTTTGAAGATTTTCAAGTCTTTTCTTAAGGCCTCTCAAGAGAGGGTGGGAGAGTTTTTGAAACCCTTGGGGAGCCTTGTCCATGTCAGTTGACTGGTTATTCTGTACTTTGTGTCGGTCCATTCTGCTGGCTGGTTGGGCCAATGAGATGGAGAAGAAGGCATTCTTCAGGTCTAAGACTGTAAACACCTAGAATTCTGATGGGAGGAGACTCAAGAGAGTGTACAGGTTTAGAACTGTCAGGTGAATGGTTACCACCTGCCTTGTTTACCTCCCAGAGATCTCGCGTTGGCTGGTATTCTGACATCCCCGGCTTCTTGAGAGAATGGACTGGTTTGTTTCAGGACAACTGGCAGGGAGTTAAGATTCAAGTTTCTAGTAGATGCCGGGCATGGGGGGATTATCCCTTGTTGGGCTTGCTGGCTCATCGGGTACTGCCAGACCCAAACCAGGGAGTCTCCAGCAAGGGGCTAGAGTACATACAACTGGGGGATGGTGCCTGGCAAGCCCAGGGGGATTTGATTCTGCCCACACTAAGGGGAAGTCTTTTTGTAGCTGAGTCAACAGTGTGAGGGCTGCTGGTTTTGCAGACTTTGTGACCCAAATCTCTGCCCTCATGATTCATAAACCAGTTTTCTACTCTTGAGCACACCTGACATTGGGACATTTCATAAAGGCCAGATTATCAACTTGAATTTGCTCTTCTAACCAACTCAGTTGCTTACAACATTCAGGGATGTCCTCATGAGAAGACTTACACCACTCCTTTATTCCTGTAGTCATATTTGGAGAAGTGATTGATTACTCACTTGCCAACTGGAAAGGCAAAAGTTGAATATTTTACCAAGGAGAAAATCTCACCAAATAAGGTATTAATGTGATTGCTGAAGGCAGAATGGGGACCAAAGACCCCACTCTTGGCAGGGGAGGGCACCCCCAGAGAAAGACAATTGAAAAGGAAGCTGAAGGAGTCAGAACAAAGAAAAGTCAGCTATTTTTACCTTTAAGCTACTCATTGTTCAATTTCTTGTATGGACATGTTTCTGGCCTTTCCTGACTTATTGGGGATACAACTTACTCCAATACCCTGCTGATTTGTGAACACTCTGAGGAATGTAATGGTCATAAAAGAGACTATGACAAGACCTAGAATAGATACCCCTTCTAGGTTGTTTCCTGCTCATTAAACAGACAAAACAGATACCCCTTGTGGAGATTTGCATTGCTAGCTCAGAGACCAAGGGAACAGCTTGAGCCCTGAGATATGGGCATGAACTTTTATCATTTCTTATATCAGAGGAAACTCTTCTGTGGTGGTGATGAGAGGAAAATGCCGCTCTCCCACTGATTTCTCAGAGGAGATCCACAGCAGTGGTGTTTCACTCCACAGAGAACTGGCAGAGCTTAACACCTCCCTAGGAATCTGTGTGTGTGACTTCAGACAGGTGGCTTCCTCCGTAGAAGACTTAAGTTTCAGATGCTCAAGTTCCAAAACTGCTCAAATCTTTGAAGTTATTAATAATAACAATAGGAGCTGATAAGCTCACTCAGAGAAACTGCTGGTGTCTTTTTTCCCTCTCTCAGCTTACCAGCTGGGCAGATAGATTTCAATAAAAGCTGTGTGGAACAAAGACTCCGGGCCACTCGCCAGAGCCCATGAACAGGAGGTGGTCCACTGAGCTCCCACCTTTGAAAATTATATTCTGTGTCTCATGTCTCTTTCTTTATTGTCGTTTCTAACTTTATATTTCTTCCATCGGTAGTGCCACTTGCATAGGTTTTAGCGAACTCTGTCCGCAGGGTGGGACCCCAACAATTGACACTTACACCAGCCTGCTTCTTGGTTTTCCCTTTTGAAGACCAACCTTCCCAAACATCATTTAGTTCTCCCTGTCTCAGGCCTGGACCCTTTTGGGAACCTCCACATCATCAGTCTGACCAAGATACACATTTTATATCCAAGGTCATATAATAGTAAGCACTGGGGAATTGCATTACCTGGGCCTTTCACCTTCCATACCAGCAAATTCTATGAGCTAATAGAAAGAATGTACAGGCTGACAAAGAAATATTTAATTCAGGATCATGTTTTTACATTCTTATTCATTCTAGGTTTTGGTAACTATTCTGATTGGTGGCAACTTACACAGACTCTTTCTGAGGGATGGTAGAATACATTGAGGAAAACTACAGGAAGGTAGATACCATTTAAACTTCTTTAAAAGGAACGGGATGGGATCTGGTAATGCCATGGGAACTCCTTACAGTTTCTCACATTCATATGCACCCTTGGGTTAAAACCCCCACCGTATTATGTTAAAACCACAGTAGAAAATCATGTCCTATTTAGGAAAACTCCTATTTAATAGTCTTATTAGTATGTATATACTCAACAAGAAATAAAAAATCTGTCAGAAAACAAAGTGGTTGAGTGCGGAAACTAAGAAGGAAACATTGAAAAGATGCCCCTTATAGAACTTTAATTTTTCAAAATGTAGCTTCACATAATTGGGAGAGATTCACCTTCACTGTTACTTCTGTACTGAAAAGAACTGAGGCTGGCCAAGTGATCCTTAACTGGTATCAGAGGGCTAGGCAGAGAACATAGAAGAAAAAACTGACGTGCCAGAAAGCCTGGGAAGAGGCAGAAGGAGTTAATTTGAAGAGTTAGAAAAGGCTTTGAAAAGCTTTCATGTATTCTTGAGAATATGAAATGAAAAGCTCAGATCCAGGGAGGGACACATGATCTTACAAGTTTTGGAAAAGACCTAATAAAGACCTAATTTGTCATGTTTAGCTGAACTTCCTTCTCTGTGTAACAGAAAGCGAAAGCAAAAGAGAAATTGTTAACTGCTTTTGTGATGCTAAAGGTATAGCCCATCATAAAGCTACAGCACTAGAGTTTAACAGCAAGACTTTTGTGACCACTCAAAATAAAGATTATAGAAAGATCAGAATAAGTAAATAATTGCAACCCATAACAGGAACAACAAAGAATGGGGGATAATCTGATTTCTAGAGATACCATATTATACTATTCAAATAGCCAGTTTCAACAATAAAAATTGACTTATGCCAAAAAAAAGAAAACCAAATATGTGTCATTTAAAGGAAAGAAAAAATGTAAGATAGCTTCTTCAGGAAAAGAAGACATTGTACTTACTGAACAAAGTTTTAAATTGACTGTTGTAAGCATGTTTGAAGAGCTAAAGAAAGCTACTGACAAAAAGTAAAGAAAATGAGTAGAACATTATTTTACCAAGTAGAGTATATTAATAAATAAATAGAAATTTTGAAAAGTCAAACCAATTTGTGAGCAGAAAAGTATAAAAACTAAAATAAAAAAATTTAGTGGGGTTTAACTGAAGGTTTGAGCAGGCAGAAGAGTCCATGAACTCTACAAAAGGTAATCACAACAGTATACTAAAAGTCAATTAAACACAACAGAAAGAAGTAATGGAGAAGTGGGGAAACAAAACTCCCAGATTCCCTAGTTATCACCAAGGTTGAAATAGTTCAAGGTATCAAGTTGACATTTGTGGTACATCACCTAGAATTAAGGTCCTCTATGATATTACATTCTGCCTTGACATCTGGAACTAAGAAGGTTTCAAATGCTCTAATTGCAAATTTCTCAACTCTTTGGATAACTTCTTCTAGCCATCAATCAGGGAACCACAGTTTTTCTTAATTCCTTAGATGAATATTTTTGCCATACCACAGATTTTTTTTTTTAACAAATCAATCACATTTTGCTACAGAAAGTAGGAGTTACCTCACCCTCTTGATACTACAAAACCTCTTCTCACAGTCCCTAATTATTCACTCTGCTCCCAAGTGTTACCCCAGTGTGGTTCTATATAGTGTCCAGTGTCTTTCTCCATAGCATGAGATGCTATATAATTAATAACCTACTGCTAATGTTATCTGTTTGATGCCAGATGTCATGTGTCCTTAACCCTAGAAATCAATTCCTTCCTCCTCAAGGTGGTAAATAGAAGGTAAATAAGAAAGCACCACCTAAGTATTGTGGGGCAGGAGCGTAAGGGAGAGCTCTATCCACGGTTTCCTTTGATGCAAAGACCATGGGGATGCAGTGATGGATTAAACCTATTTTGAAGGATGAGAGTGGAAGTCACAATCCTGTTCAATGTTTCTCTAGAAACATTGGGAGAAGCCAGGCCTCAATATATCAGGTTGGGGATGAAAGACAGAGTTTATCCTATATTTTATGCAGCCCTAAACAGTGAAAAAGATCAAGTCTTATTCGCGTGTGGTCTTTGCCAGAATGTGAACACATATGGGTAGATTATTGCTGTCTGCATAGGCCATTCCTAGCTCCTTTGGCTAGAGAGAGAGCAGTTTATGATATATATATACACACACACACACACACATATCTATAGATATGTATCTATTATTTTTGTCTTTTTTAAATCTGTTTTATTTCTCAGATTGCAGCGTTCTTCATAACTAGATCACAATATAGAGATAATTAAACAAAAAGAAAAATAAAACAAAAAATATCCAGGGAAGTGGTTCTGAGAACAGGGCTATTTTTCTAAGCAAATCAACCTTCTTTACTATAACCTTCAGAGTCTTTTGACTGATGGTTTATGTATTTTTACAAGCCTCATGCTACAAGTTTTGAGAATAGAGCTGAGGTTGCTTACTCCACTTTGTCTAGAACCAAAGCTTTTGGCGTCTGAAGGAAGTTTTGAGGTTTTGAACTCTATTCTTAGTGGAGCTGCAATTCCACCTCTATAGTTCATGCAGTGCTGGGATCCCATCTGTTCTTGTACCTTCTAAACTGCTACAGAGCCCTGGCCCTTTGGATATCTCCACACATGTGCAACATGTAGGGTAACTACACTTACCCTGGACTTAAAGGGAGAATGTCTGTAGAATTTGGAGCTCACCTCCTGTGTATTTCTCTTATATTGGCTATCTCTACATTTCAGTCTCTCAGGAAACCCTGAAATGGATCCTTTTCTATAAACCAAAACTCTGGGCTTTCTGGCACCATATAGATTGAAAGGAAAGGGGGAATTTAGAAAACTTGAATTACATGATTGAAAGTTGATTGAAATATGGTCATAATGTAATAGAAAATCTACACAGACAAAATCATTGTGGGTGAGACTTAGAGAGAGATTGATGTATAGAGGATCAAAAGAGCCATACAATTATATTTCTTCTAGGGTACTTGCTTGTGATATAATGACGTGAACCAACCTGCTTGACATTTGGACTTGGAAGGAAGCAGAATACCAGACAATGGGCCCATGTAAGATGGGCAGAGTGGGAACTCTGATTTAAGCATAGGTCAGGATCATCAATGACCAAGACTTATAAAGAAATCATGGAGGTGGGGGGAGGATGTGTGGAAGGAGGGTAATTGGTGGGACTACAGCTATGATGCATCTTACAAGGGTACATGTGAAATTTACTAAATGTAGAATATAAATGTCTTAACATAATAACTCAGAAAAAGCCGTGAAGGTTATGTTAATCATGTTTGATGAAAATATTTCAAATTGTATATAAAACCAGCTCATTGTACCCCATGATTGCATTAATGTACACAGTTATGATTCAATTAAAAAAAAAAAGGGAGAAAAATAAATCATGGGCACAGAACCTAGAAAGAGGCCAGTGGGGATCGTTTGTTTCAGCAGATACATTGAAATGTCTGATGTGGATATCCCAAGGGAAAATTGTATTTATGGGAGAATGCAGCCACTACAGATAGAAATGTTGTTGGTGACTTCTCAAGAATCAACTATTTAACATTGATAAAACAGCTAATGCAATACCAGAATAAGACCTGAGCACCAGCATTCAGCTCTGATGCCCTGCATTCTTACACAGGGTTGGCTCTCGAGAATATTTTATGTAACTGCATGGACTGTATAATTTTACCAATGGAGATGTGCACTCCCCATCCCCTGCAAAAAAAAAAAGAACTCCCAAAACAGCTTAAGTTATTATCTTCCTTCCACAGAAGCAACCCAAGACCTAAAGCAGATCATTGCTATACTAGACACTACACAAGTAGAAGAAAAAAAGCCAGTGTCAAGGTTACTCCAACCAGTATTTATTATAAATAGTATCATGCTTACTTTGTTCTACAAGAACTCCTCCTGCATACTATTCAGCTATTAAAAAAAATGGAGACTTTACATCCTTCGTATTAACCTGGATGGACATGGAAGACATTATTCTTAGTAAAGCATCACAAGAATGGAGAAGCATGAATCCTATGTACTCAATTTTGATATGAGGACAATTAATGACAATTAAGGTCATGGAGGGGGGAAGGAAAAGCAGAGAGAGGGAAGGAGGGAGGTGGGTGGGGCCTTGGTGTGTGCCACACCTTCTGGGGGCAAGACATGATTGCAAGAGGGCCTTTACCTAACAAATGCAATCAGTGTAACCTGGCTTATTGTACCCTCAATGAATCCCCAACAATTAAAAAAAAAAAAAAAAACTCCTCCTGCTAAAATACTACATACAAATTTTTAAACTATGAGATGTGCTGTAAGAATAAAATGTACACCAGATTGTTAAGACTTAATATGAAAAGAAGCCTGTGAAATACCTTATTAATAATTTTTGTTGATTACATATGAAATGATACTTTTGATATTTAGTAAAATAGTTTGCATTATTAAAGTTAATTTTTCCAGTCAAAAAAAATTTTTTAATTATGTGAAAGTGCTTAATGGTGATAAAAATTGTTGGCAATATCCCATCCCAAAACTGTCCCATCAAAATGTTGACAATATCCCATCCCAAAACTAAAACAAAACTCACGTTAAAATGGATATACCCAAGACTGTGGGATAATAAAGAGAAAAAATGTTTCAGAAAGAGAAAAAAAAAAAGAAATGTCTGATGTGGTGTTTTTCTTGTTTAGAAGGTTGGATCTCTTAGAGACTTTTCTTAATAAGGACTTAAAACCCATGAACCACACAGGACAAGTTGACATAGAAAAATTAACTCACATAGGAACATGTTTAGAACCCAGCTGTTTCTACTCTGTTGTTTTCCAGGAAGCAGGAAAGTTCCGTTTTCCCATTGGTGATTCTCCTTTCTAATCATCCCAAAGTCAAGGTTGTTTGACTTCTAATAGTGACATGACACTTATGAGCCTGGAGGCAAATGAGTTGATGTCATTTCTACCTTATAACTATATCTTAAGAGCCTCCTCTAAAATGCATGGACTCGCTTTAAAGACTCAGCTAGGTAGTGTCTCATTTCTCATCTACATTAACAGAGAGAGCTCAAAACTGAGGTGGGTGGTGAAATAAGAAAGGATTCTCTAAATGAAGTGTTAAGAGAATTCTCTTTTCATAATATTACTTACATGTCAGTGAATTATAACTAAATACAGTAGTACTTCAGAATCTCAAGAGGCAAAAAATGTACAGATTTTTTAAAGGACTTTTAAAATTCTGTAATGTTGAATTTTTTAAATTGTGTTTGATTTTTCCTATTTTATTATTTTTTCTTAAAACTTTGCAGGTAATTAGACTAAATTTTATCCATTAAAATACCAGATTTTTGATTTAATTGAAAATTACTTACATGTGTTTCTTGATTATTTTAAGTTTGGAGGCATTTTAGTATATTCATAGTATTTTAGGACTTATTAAAATTATAAAATCACAAAACATGACATATTTTTGATATTTAAAATTACATGTATATACTTTTTTTTTTTTGAGACAGAGTCTCACTATGTATCCCTGGTAGAGTGCGTGGCATCACAGCGCACAGTAACCTCAAATTCTTGGGCTTAAGCAATTCTCTTGCCTCCAGCCTCCTAAGTACCAGGGAGTAAAGGTGCCTGCCACAACCTCCAGCTATTTTTTGTTGTTGTTGTTGTCATTTTTGTTTAGCAGGCTTGGGCTGGGCTCGAACCCACCAGCCCTGGTGTATATGGCCGGCACCCTAAACACTGAGCTACAGGTGCCGAGCAAAATTACTTATATTTTTGAAGATGACTGTGAGAATAATTTTGTTCTGGCTTGGCACCTGTAGCTCAGAGGCTAGGGCACCAGCAACATACATTGGAGATGGTGGGTTCGAATTCAGCCTGGGCCTGCCAAACTACAATGACAACTACAACCAAAAAATAGCCATTCACTGTGGCAACCACCTGTAGTCCCAGCTACTTGGGAGGCTGAGGCAAGAGAATCACTTAAGCCCAAGAGTTTGAGGTTGCTGTGAGCTTGGGATGCCAGGGCACTCCACCCAGGGTGACAGCTTGAGACTCTGTTTCAAAAAGAAAGAAAGAAAGAAAGAAAGAAAGAAAGAAAGAAAGAAAGGAAGGAAGGAAGGAAGGAAGGAAGGAAGGAAGGAAGGAAGGAAGGAAGGAAGGAAGGAAGGAAGGAAGGAAGGAAGGAAGAAAGAAAGAAAGAAAGAAAGAAAGAAAGAAAGAAAGAAAGAAAGAAAGAAAGAAAGAAAAGAATGAAAAGTAAAAGAAATAAGTAACTTGTAGCAATTTTTTTCTATTATGCCATCATACTTGCTATTAGACAATTCGTTTTCTGGCTATAATAAAACTATCTGAAACTATCACTTTATGCCATCATCCAATCTCTGTAGAGTTAATGTGTACCATACAATAGAGATGGTTTTAATATTCAATATGATTTTATGTATCTCCAAAAATAAATTCACCTTTATTATTTTATTTTCTAAATAAATAACTTATAGGAAGTTTTATGTGTATTCGTTTGACTGACATAGTTTAGAGATGAGAGAATAATGATTTGAAACATTTGAAAGATAGAATAACCCATTATTAAAACAAGAACCCTCTGATTTTTTTCCATGATGTTTTCTCTGAAAGTTTCAGATTGTTGTTTACCACATTAGAACATATATTCACAAATGTGGCAAGTAAATTTTTACTTTATTATTATTTTTTTGAAATTCACAAGAACATGTATGAATTCATGTGAATAATGTCCTCTAGCATTTATTTATTTATTTATTTTTTTGAAATGGAAGATAAAGAGAATGGAGTGAGAATAATTGCAGAACAGGAAGGAAATATATGATAAGTATTAATCATTTGTGACTTATCAAATTCTTAAGAAACTTAAATAGTAGAACACCTCTATTTCTATTTCTTGTTCACCTATGAACAAGAGAACATAGGGTTCTTGTAAAGATAAAAATCTAAATTTTGTGTATTTTGAGGGAATTTTGTATGAAAAGAGGAAACTCAACTGATCCTATTGAGAATACATGGAGAAAAACAGGCACATTCCTCCAAATTTCAATTTCCAAATTGGAGATACTCAGATATATTGATGTTTTCCACAGTTGATATGATGCTCATCTTTCATTTCCTATGATTAACATACTGACAAAGGTTAAAAAAAGGTGTTCTATATAATTTTTGGTATTCTCTTGGGTGCTTTAAGCAGGATTTTTAGTTGTGTTTAAAATTTGTATCATGGGATTTGCTACTAAATTCTCCCATGTTTTCTGTCTCTGAAATCTGCAGTGTCACTTGTTTTTCTTCTGCTTTTCCTGTGGGACAGCTAAGCATTACTTGTCATAAAATTATCAACATCTTTGTCAGCCAGCACTGTACATGCAGTTTCAACAACACTAAGTCCAATTGCCCAAAGTTAGTAGAAGCATTTTAGTTATTCAGTGATAAGTGACCATTATGTTAATTTTTTGGCACATTAACGTTTTATGATTTTTTAACCAAAACAAATTTTGTTAGAAAAGGTGTTTTATTTTTCTCCGAAATTGACACCTGTTTTTTAGATTGTCAACTATTGCCACTGAGTCTTCAAACCCCCCTACCTTGTCACTTTCGATTCTCATGGTCATTTTGTGCCATCGATGCACAGTCATAGGTCTTACAGTACTTCTTAGAGAATGAGGTATAATTCATGTGAAAATGACACTTTTGATTAGTATAAATATAAACAAAATATATTTTATTATGTAAACTGTATATTTAAGTCTACATCAGGCAGTGTGCAAAAAGCCCTACACAAATGATGTTATTAAAACTAAAATAATTCTACCCTAAAATTTGTATCATTATCAGGATAAGAAAATAGATTTTACCAAACTTCATTACTTTAAAAACATATTTATTTTAACAATCATATTAAAATAAATAAAACATTTATTTTATGCAAAATAGCACTTGATTTCCTATAAATAGCTTCTTTCTTTAATTACAGTTCTCCTCTTCATGTCATTTTATCTGATCGAAACCCTCAGGGATGATGTTCTTTGTTTCTGGTCCATTTAATGGTTTTATCTTTCCTACCATTACCCATGAGTGTGCATGTACTTTGGGACATAAAATAATGATTGCCTGAACTAAAATTCAGTATAATGAGGATGAACTTGTTCCGTACTATCTGTCTTCTGAGGGTTGACAGGGGTCCATACTCAGCCTCTGCAGTTCATAATTGTCACTTCTCATGGTGGGAGTCAACATGTGCATTCAGACTTTTAAGGATTTAGTAGATCAGAGAGAATTCAATTTATCTTTGTAGTCCAACAAACACATAGATGACCTCAATGCCTGTTTTCCTATTCCATTTATTATTATTCTCAGTTGCTATTACATTGCAAAACTCATAATTCTTTTTTGTTGGAGTTTGCAAATTTATAAGTAAAAATGTAGTGCAGACATTAAGGTTACAATTTTGATAAAAGTTACTTTTCTTGGAGTATTAATGACACTTATTACTTGTTTGATTTTTTCAGCTTAATAAATTTCCAAAATATGTAATGACATAATTACACTTCTTCTGTTAACCCTAATCTATGAGAACTATAATTCTTTCCTGTCTAACTTCAGCATCAAGGCCCTGAAGAGCCTCATTGGAGAAAGACAAAATTTGATGATCAGGCAGATTATCTCTTTCTTAGTATGTGAAAGTCATTTGCAAAATGAGGGCCATGAATTAAAGGAGAACATATGGATACCTCTTGGGGTTAGAAAGAAAACTTTAAAAATTTGCATTTGTTATTTTATATAGGTACTTTTATCTTTTTGTATAAAGTGTGATATACTTCAAAAACACTTTAAATGCATATATGTGTGTGTATATATATTTATATATACATACATAATTTCCATATGTTAGCATGCTTTGCCTATTTGTTTTTACTTGTACTAGAATGTTGTCCCCACAATGAGAAGGCCATTATGCCTTTACATGAATATCATCCTGTGCCTTTTCCATCCCTAGGGTCTTAATATGATGTTAAAACCCAATCATTCAGCTGTATATTGGTTGTAACTATGTCTCCTTTCCTTCTTACAAATAAGGTAAATGTGTCTCTTTATTAAATTAACCTTCCAGAGAAAAAGTGAAACTGATTTAATCAACTTTACAATATCTCCTATGTAAACTTACATGTATCATGTGTTTTAGAGCAATGTTTTACCACATTCATTAGTATCTGAGGATGAGCTGAAAATATTAACTCTAAACATTTCTGCATTGCCTCACACATTTCCATTTATAGTCCAGTAAGTATAGTT
Organism: Nycticebus coucang; assembly: GCF_027406575.1. Taxonomy (NCBI): domain Eukaryota; kingdom Metazoa; phylum Chordata; class Mammalia; order Primates; family Lorisidae; genus Nycticebus; species Nycticebus coucang. Next base: position 28,399,940 of record NC_069805.1, on the reverse strand, counting down.
GTAAATGACTTTGAAGATATGATTGTGTACTCATTAATCTCACAGTTTATATGAATGTGGTCTTTTTAATTCTTTTTTTTTTAACTAAATCATAGCTGTGTACATTAATGCAATCATGGGGTACGAGGTGCTGGTTTTATATACAATTTGAAATATTTTCGTCTAACTGGTTAACATAGCCTTAACAGTATTTTCTTAGTTACTGTGTTAAGACATTCATATTCTACATTTAGTATATTTTACATGTAGCATTGTAAGATGCAGCATAGGTGTGGTGCCCCCAATTACCCTCCCTCCACCCATCCTACCCCCTCCTCTCTCCTTTCTATCCTCTTTCCCATATTCTTGGGCTATAATTTTACTTGAGCTATAATTTCCACTTCATGGAAAGCATAATTTCAAGGGTCAAAGGAAGTTTGCTTCTTTGAAATGTTTTCCAACAGTATAGATTTCTTGAATTAGATCCTCCATGCAGATAACCCGGTTTCATAGTAGGGATGAATACATTGGATACTTTTTCTTCCATTCTTGAGATACTTTGCTAAGAAGAGTATGTTCCAGCTACATCCATATGAACATGAAAGAGGTAAAATCTCCGTCTTTTTTAAGGCTGCATAATATTCCATGGTGTACAAATATCTTAATTCATTCATGGGTTGATGAACACTTGGGCTTATTCCATGACTTAGAATTACGAATTGGTCTGCAATAAACATTCTGGTGCAAATATCTTTGTTATAATGTGATTTTTGGTCTTCTGGATGTACACCTAGTAGAGGAATTGTTGATTGAATGGCAGTCTATATTTAGATCCCTGAGTGTTCTCCAAACATCTTTCCAAAAGGAACGTATTAGGTTGAGTTTTCACCAGCAGTGTGGAAGTGCTTTCTTTTCTCTACATGCACGCCAATATCTCTGGTCTTGGGATTTTGCGACATGGGCTAATCTTACTGGACTTAGATGATATCTCAAAGGAATTTTGATTTGCATTTCTCTGATGATTAAGGATGATGAGCATTTTTTCATAGGTCTGTAGGCCATGCGCCTGTCTTCTTCAGAGAAGTTTCTCTTCAAGTTCCTAGCCCACCCTGAGATGGGATCACTTGTTCTTTGTTTGCTAATACATTTGAGTTCTCTGTGGATTCTGGTTATTAAACCTTTATCGGAGACATGATGTGCAAATATCTTCTCTCATTGTGAGAGCTGTCTTCTTGCTTTACTTACTGTGTTCTTGGCAGTGCAGAAGATTTTTAGTTTGACCAGGTCCCAGAAGTGTATTTTTGCTGCTGCTTCAATTACCTGGGGGAGTCCTCATAAAATATTCTCCCAGGCCAATTTCTTCAAGAGTTTTTCCTGCACTTTCTTCTAGTATTTTTATAGTTTCGTGTCTTAAGTTTAATCCAGTGAGAGTCTATCTTAGTTAATTAGTTAATGATGAAAGGTTTGGGTCCAGTTTCAGTCTTCTACAGGTCTCCAGCCAGTTCACCCAGCACCATTTGTTAAATAGGGAATCTTTTCCCCATTGAATGTTTTTAATTGGCTTGTCAAAGATCAAATAATGGTAAGTTGCTGGGTTCATCTCTTGGTTCTCTATTCTGTTCCATACATCTACCTCTCTGTTTTTGTGCCAGTACCATGCTCTTTTGATCACTATCGATTTATACTATAGTCTGAGGTCTGGTAGTGTGACTCTTCCTCCTTTGTTTTTATTTCTGAGTAATGTATTGGCTATTTGAGGTTTTTTTCTGATTCCATATAGAATGAAGTATTATTTTTTTCGAGATCTTTAAGATATGTGAGCAGAGCTTTAATAGGGATTGCATTAAAATTGTATATTGCTTTGGGTAGTATGAACATTTTAACAATGTTCATTCTTTTTAGCCATGAGCATGGTATGTTCTTCCATTGTTAACATCTTCAGCTATTTTTTTTCTTAGAGTTTCATAGTTCTTTTTATAGAGATCATTCACGACCCTTGTTAGGTAAGCTCTCAAATATTTGATCTTCTTTGGCACTACTGTGAATGAAATAGAGTTCCTGACTGTTTTTTTTAGCATGACTATTGTTGGTATATATAAAGGCTATAGATTTATGTGTTAATTTTGTAACCTGAGATGCAGCTCTATTCCTCAATCACTTCTAAGAGTTTTGTAGAAGAATCCTTTGTGTTTTTGAGATATACAATCATATTATCTGCAAAAAGTGAAAGTTTGATCTCTTCTGACACTATAAGGATATGCTTGTTTGCCTTTTATTACCTAATTGTGATGGCTAAGTCTTCCAGTACAATGTTAAAGAACAGTGGAGACAATGGGTAACCTTGCCTGGTTCCTGATCTGAGTGGAAATGATTTCAATTTAACTCCATTCAATATGATATTGTAGATGGCCTCTATCAGTTTAAGAAATGTCCCTTCTATTCTGATTTTCGTAAGTGTTCTGATCATGAAAGGATGCTGGATATTATCAAAAGCTTCTCCTGGATCAATTGAGAGACCCATATGGTCTTTGTTTTCTAATTTGTTTATGTGATGAATTACATTTATGGATTTAGGTATATTGAACCAGCCTTGAGACCCTGGGATAAAACCCACTTGGTCATGGTATATAATTTGTTTGATGTGTTTCTGGATTCTGTTTGCTAAGATCTTGTTGAATATTTTTGCATCAATATTCATTAGTGATATTGGTCTATAATTTTCTTTTCTTTTCCTGGTTTGGGGACCAAGGTGATGTTTGCTTCATAGAATGTGTTGGATAGTATTCCTTCTTTTTCCATATTTTGAAAAAAGTTGAGTAATATAGGTACTAGTGCCTCTTTAAAGGTTTGGTAGAATTTTGATATGAAGCCATCTGGTCCCAGGCTTTTCTTTTTAGGGAGATTGTGTATAGTTGATGCTATTTCAGAACTTGATGTAGGCATGTTCAACATTTCCAGTTCATTCTGGCTAAGGCTAGGAAGGTGGCATGCTTCCAAGTATTGGTCTATTGTCTTCAGATTTTTGTATTTCTGAGAATAGAGTTTCTTGTAATCTTCATAAAGGATTTTTTGAATTTCTGAGGAGCCTGTTGTTATTTCATCTTTACCATTTGTAATTGATAAAATTAGATATTTTACTCTTTTTTTCCTAGTTATATTAGCCATAGGTTTATCTATTTTATTGACCTTTTCAAAAAAACAACTTTTAGCTTTATTGATTTGTTGTATAATTCTTTTGTTTTAAATTTCATTTAATTCTGCTCTGATTTTGGTTATTGCTTTTCTTCTGCTGGGTTTAGGATTTGAATGTTCTTCCTTTTCTAGTTAATTGAGATGTCCTATTAAGTTGTTGACTTCCTCTTTTTCTGTTCTCTTGAGGAAGGCTTCCAGTACTATAATTTTCCCTCTTAAGACTGCCTTTTCGGTATCCCAGAGGTTGTGATAATTTGTGTCTTCCTTATCATTTTGTTCCAAAAATTTAGTAATTTCCTTCTTATTCTCGTCTATGACCCAGCTATCATTTAACATAAGATTATGTAGTTTCCATGTTTTTGTATGAGTATGCAGATTCCTTTTGTTATGGAGTTCAACTTTTATTACTTGATGGTTCAAGAACATACAAGGAATAATTCCTATTTTTTAAAATTTCCTGAGCTTAGACTTGTGACCTAAGATGTGATCAATTTTGGAGTATGTTCCCTGGGCTGATGAGAACAATGTGTATTCAGTTTTTTTGAAATGAAATGTTCTATAGATGTCTCATAAATCCAACTGTTGAATGGTTAAGTTTAAGTCATAATTTCTTTGCTTACCTTCTTTTTGGAGGATCTATCCAACACTGCCAAATGAGTATTTAAATCTCCAACTGTTATGGAGCTGGAGGAAATCAAATTGCTCGTGTCTGTTAGAGTGTCTCTCATAAATTGTGGAGCATTCTTGTTGAGTGCATAAATGTTAATAATTGAAATCTCATTATGTTGAGTGTTACATTTAAAAAATATGAAGTACCATTCTTATCCTTCCTTAATGTTGTAGGTTTAAAGGCTATTGTATCTGCAAATAATATTGCAAAACCTGTTTTTTCTGATTTCCATTTTCCTGAAATATAGATGACCATCCCTTCACCCTGAGTCTATATTTATCTTTTAAGGTAAGATGAAATTCTTGTATGCAGCAGATATCTGACCTGAGTTTTTGTATCCAGTCAACCAATGTGCACCTCTTTAGACTACAATTTAAGCCATTCACATTAATTGAGAATATGAATAATCCTGCTAGAATTTTGGGTATCGAGTTTTTCAAAAGTCCAGTGGACATTTTTAATCCTTTTGACACTATGGAATTTGGAATTTGATCAAAAGTTTCTGAGTGAGTTCACTTTTGGGATGCAGGATTGGGCTGGTCATTATGGAGGATAGGTCTGAGAATATCCTGCAAACCCCTGGTTTAGTTATGGCAAATTTATTCAACATGTGAATGTCAATAAAGTATTTAATTTCTCCATCATAAATGAAACTCGGTTTTGCTGGATACAGGATCTTGGGTTGAAATTTTGTTTTAGGAGATTAAAAGTCAATGACCACCCTCTTCTAGCTTGAAAGGTTTCAGCAGATAGATTTTAGTCATTCTAACATCCATCTCCTTGTAAGTTTTAGTTTTCTTCCATCTGGCTGCTTTCAGAATTTTCTCCTTCATTTTAACTTTGGCGAAGTTAATTATAATGTGCCTAGGAGACATCTTATTTGGGTTGAGTCATGCTGGGGTTCTGAAACTGACTGCTATCTGAATTTCAAAATCTCTTGGCATGTCTGGAAAGATCTCCTTCATAATCTCATGAAGAAGGGCCTCCATGCCTTGCAAAGTAACTTTGTCATGGTCAGAGATTCCTATAAGGCAAATATTGGTTTTCTTGAATCATTCCAGAGCTCTCTGAGAGAATAATCCACTTTTGCTCTCCATTTCTCTTCCTCTTTGAGAGTTTGGGAGCGTTCAAAAGCTTTGTCTTCAATGGCATGAGACACTGGGGGCTTACTTCGTGTGGTGGGGCTAAGTGTCTCTGTCTTGTTTTCAGCTGGTCTCTGTCCTACCCTAGTGAATCAGTTACTCTGGGTTGAAGTCATAGCTGTAGAGAAATACCAGCAATTAAGTCACTCCACACCCAAGGACAACAACTGGAAAAGAAAAAATCAAACCTTCCCACAAACACACACCCAGCGTATAACTTTGGATAGTCCTTGGGTGATTAGCCCAGTTCAAAGGGTCCAAATCAATTGTCCCAGTCAGCCCTTGTCTCAGGTGGGAGAGTTCAAAAGGTCTCTGTCAACTAGATGGCAGGGGTCTCCGGTACTCCACGAAGTCAGAAGGTCCCAGTCAGCAAATGAATTAGTCTGGGAAGGTTGATGCCTCCTTCCCCCCAACCCTTTCACTTCTGTCAGACCCAGTCACTCATACCCCTGCAGGCTGTGACCAAGTTCCCTCCAATGAGCAGATTCTCTAAGGGTTTGTGCCTGCCTGAGTCACAGGGAGATCTATGTCTCCTTAAGAAGGCCTCCACACTCTGCCACCATCAGGCAGGGGGAGCTGAAGCCTGACAACCTTGAGTCCTTAATGGAGGCTGGGGCAGTTCACTCAGTTCCAGCCCACCCCTGATTGATATTACTGACAGAACATAACAATTCCACAGAATTAGTTTCTGTCCCAGCTATATTTCACTGAAAATCAGATTTTGTTTGAGTTCACAGAAACTGTGACACAGCCCCATTCTGTGCCGCTGCCCAGTGCTGGTGTGTCTGTCTCAGCTACAGTCTGTGCTGGGGCGGGCATGGTTAGAACTCACACTTAGCTTTCGATTTCTGCCTCTTCCCATCTGTCTTTGCCTCAGCTATTATCTCCTGAGGGCCACGTGCATCTTAGGCTCACCAAAGCAGTCCTGGCTCAGCTCCGCCCTGAAACTATACCATCTCTGCATATGTCCTGGCTGCACCTTACCCGGGCAGGTACTACCTCAGTCATACTCTATACTTACAGGGCCTGCATTTCCATCCCAGATTTGTTCCACCAGTGGCTGGCACCAGAGAAGATGCCCAGCTTCCTCTGGTTTCCCAGAGAGTCAGGGAGTCTCTTAAAATTATCCCCAGGTATGTAAGCCCTATTGTTCCTGCCACAACCACTGCTGCTCTGTGCTGTGAGGCACAAACTCTCCTTCTTCCATAGGGTTCCCTCAGCCTCAGTTAATCTTCTCCTTATTTTCATGCCACAGAATCAGCACAGACCAGCGACAGCACATGCCCTGTCCAACCCTCTTGAGAAAATCCCCAAGAATTTGGACTCCATAAGCGACAGGCTTTCAGACCTCGGGGTGAGAGTGGAGGGGAGTTCTGGGAGTTCATAGTTGCAGGTAGAAAATATATACAGTTTTATGCCTTGTGCAAGAGTGCCATGGCACATTTGTAAGTCCTCTATAGGGAAGGAGTTCCAGTTTTTAGAGGGTTTCTCCCATGGGACAAAAATAGGAGGGGATCTGAACTCTGCTTGCTGGTTTATATAGAGTATATTGCAAGCCGTTCTCATGGGGGAGGGGACTTCCATCTGCTTGGTGATGGATTTTGTACCTATTGTTTATTTCCTTGGGGTTGCATCTCACCTCAGCCGGGTTGATGTGCATTCTTCAACATTACATCTTGGCTCAGCTCCAAACCATTGGCTTACTTGCTAAACTTCTGTCCTTTAAGTCTCCATCTGGATGGGAGCCTCTGTGGAAAGCTGGCTCCAGTCAACCATTTTGCCCCCACAGTCCCTGAATGTGGTCTTTTTAAAAATTTGTGATATACAGATAAATTTTTATAAATCCTGGATTAAATTAATATGATAAATTATGATGCCTGCATCCAGGACAAATAGCATGAGACATTACTTGAAAAACTATTCAGTGAAAGTGTACAAGGGTTTCTGATAGTTGTGAAATCTTTACTAAAATTTAAACATAAGTATTTTTACTACTGAAGACACATATTTTTTCAAGGTCTATGGGCCTATTTCTCTATTAAGTTAATTCTCAAGAAAATAAACACCCTGTGATTATTTTTATGCAAATTTATGGATGTCATGAAGTAGGTGAATTCAATGTTTAGCCTCTTGGTAATTGAGAACTAAGAGATGGATTTAATAATTATCTCCTGATGTAAAGAGAGAAAACTTATAAATTTCTGAGATGAAAAGTAAACAGGGGAAGATAAGAAGTTAACAGAACTTGTGTTAAACAGCATAAAGTTCCCGCCAAAGATATAGCTCTGCTAAACCCCATATCCTGGGAATGTATTAGGATTCATTGTAATGGGAAAATAATATTTAGATGCAGTCAAGTTGATTAATCTACCAATCTGCTAATTTCAAAAGGGAGATTACTCTGTAATATCAATTTAGGTCCAAAATACCTAAAAAAAAAAAAAAAGTGGTAGAATGGCAAAGAATAAAAATTATCAGAGGAATCCAATGTGAAAAATCTTCAACTGAATGTTTTCCAATTGTTTGTTTGGGTGAGTCTTTCCCCCATAACCAATAATTTTATTTTGTTTGGCTGAACAAATACCTTCAAGAGACCTTATATGTCTCTTATTGGTCTTGGTGATAAACAGTAAATGAGAAAATGCAGAACAGTGAAGAAATGCTGTTCAAAGTGGGATGCCTAGGTACAATGGGAGTTCAGATGATGGGAACCCTACAGAGACATGACTGTGGATGTGTCACACCTTTGGATGTGTTGCACCTTGACTTCCATAAATTATTTGATGTAGAAAATACACTTAGACTATTTTGAATAATTTATAGAAGAACCTCAGGCCATTCAGATATAACTGAGTGAAACGATAATAATAATGATAATAATGGTGATAATGACTTTGATTACTGAACAAAGAAGAACAAGAATATGAGGTTCATTGTGGCTTTTTTTTTCTCCCAGATATGCAAAATAGCTTTCCATTATACAATTGAGATCATCATTTTGTATTCATATTGCTACATAAAGATGCTTCTCTTTTACAAGCTAGTTTTGGGATCTCAACCAACACATTGCTCCTTTTCTCCCACATTTTCACACTGCTTCTGAATCACAGGCCTAAGCCCACAGACCTGATAACTTGCCATTTGGCCTTGGTCCACATAGTGATTCTTCTCATGGTACTGCTTTTGTTGTCTTCAGACACGTTTGAGCCATTGGATTTTCAGAATAACTTCAAGTGTAAAGTCTTTTTCTATGTGAACCAGGTGATGAGAGGACTCTCTATCTGTACCACCTGCTTCCTGAACATACTTCAGGCCATCACCATAAGCCCCAGTAGCTCCTGGCTGGTGAAGTTTAAGCATATGTTTACAAATTACATCATCTATATTTTTATCTTCTTTTGCTCCTTCAGTTTGTCCAGTTACAGTTACTTGATCTTCTACACTGTTGCTTCTTCCAATGTGACTCAAACCAATCAGCTATATCTCAGTGAATACTGCTCATTTTCACCAATGAAGGCCATCATCCAGACCTTTCTTTCTACACTGATAACATTCAGTGATGTCTTCTGAATAGGAGTTATGTTCCTATCAACTGTGTACATGGTGAATCTATTGTTTAGGCATCAGAGTTTGTTTCAACATCTCCCCTCCAGCCTCGCCCCAAAAATTTCCCCAGAGAAAAGAGCCACCCAGATTATTCTGCTACTGGTGAGTTTCTTTGAATTCGTGTACTGGATGAACCATATTATGTCAGCATTGTCATTTCTATTATGGACAAATGAGCCAGTCATCCTAAGTATCCAAAAACTAGCAGTCAATGTCTATGCCACTGTCAGTCCTTTGGTCCTAATGAGTTCTGATAAAAAGGTGACTATTATTCTGCAATATATTCAAAAAAACGTCATCCAGTTTTATAAAGCCAGTGATAAAAAAAATTTCTAAAAAATCGCCTCTTTTCCCTTAGTTAAATTATCCAGACAGTACAGGACTTGCCACTGATTTAATTAAAACTGGTGAAATTGCAATTTGATTATATTTGAACATGTTTAGAAACAATGTTGTCTAGGACTATCTGCTTCCTTTAGTTCAATGTCCACCTTGAGTTGATATTCACTTATCATGGCTTTTACTTTTTAATTTTTAATTCTCAGATTTTATATACAAGAATATTGTATTCATTCTTAAAGTAAATTCCAAAGTTTCTGTTGGTAATCAAATCACTGTGGTTTTCTTTTGGAAATGTTTAAATTTATACTTATTTATTTAAAATATGTTAGACAGAGGGAGGCGGAGCAAGATGGCAGCCGAGTAACAGCTTCCTTTCATCTGGGCACCGTGAGTCTGGGGAGATAGGACTCCAGGCATCTCTGGCTGGTGGGATCTGCCTATCATCACCCCTGCAAGGATACAGGGAGTCAGCGAGAGACTTCTGGACCCCAAGAGGAGGACTAAAACAGTGGAAAACCAACAAGTGGTCGCGTGTGTTCAATCCGTCTAAACCCGCCCACAACTGTAAGTTCAGTAGCAGCGAGACTGCAAACTAGAAAGGCCTTACCTGTGAACTGTTTTTGTGTCTTTGGACTTGGTACTGAGTTGAACTGCCTTGGGGAGAGCCTGAGCAGGAATGCGGAGAACTTTGGTCTTTGTGTAAGGCCCCAGTCTGAGCTGCTGAGCCAGATGGAGCTAATAGTGTTTGGCTGTGGGTCACAGGGAACCATTGTGAGCGATCTACCCTGGCAAGTTCCGCCCTCAGGGTCGCAGAGCTAGAATAGGGTGGGAGCTGGTAACCCAGCAACCAAGTAGCCTAAGGATGGAGTCTGAGCCACCTTGAAGCTCTAACCCTCGGGGGCAGAGGGAGAGCAGTTTTGGCACACACGGTAAGTGGATAGCCACTTCAGCAGTGATTCCAGCGACAAGCACATACCTGGGAAAGCTTCTGCTCAGCAAGTGAACAAGTTCAAAGTGCCTTTTAAGTGGGCTGAAAAGAGATTTAGGATGTCTACCTGCTGGGGTTTGAGAAATTAGCAGCCTCCAGTCGTATCAGAACTGTGATTAACATCTCATACCCCAGAAGACCACGTGTTGCCCAGACAATAGTCAATAACATGTACATACTGCTTTGTTTCTGGTTCTGTGTTTTTTTTTTTTTTGGTTTGGTTGTTTTCTTGTTTGTTTATTTTGATGTTGCTGATGTTGTTTTGTTTTTTAAGGTCAACCTTTTCCATACAGATCCTTTTTCTTTCTCAATTTTTCTAGTTTAATTATAATTTCCCATTACTGCCTATTTCAATAATTAGAACTTCATTTTTGTTAGTGTTTCTACCGCTATTATTTGGTTTTCCACCCAATTTTATCCTGTAAAGTTATCTGTTTGCTTGTTTTGGTTTGATTTATAGCATTTTTTTCTTTTCTCTATATTTGGTGGAGGTGGGGTACTGTGTCTGATCAGGTTAGCAAAGAGCTGCTGACCTCAAGGGAACCATCAAAATGGGCATCCCCAGAAGGTGGGTTTTTTTTTAAGGTTGTATCAAAGTACCCTACTGTACACCTATATTGCTCTGTCTCCCTCTTTCTGTGCCTCTCTTCTTTTTGTCAATATTCCGTTTACCCACCCACTTTCCTTTCTCTACTTTTCTTTGTTTTTCTTATCATTCGGTCCTCCTTTCTTTCATCCTTTTTTGCTCTTCAACCTTCTCACCCTTCTGGTCCTCTAACCCTTTGTCCACAGGCACGAAAACTTAAAGAGCAAGAGGAAGTGAAAGGAAAATTAGAGCAAGGAAACAGATAAAAGAAATCACTCATGAGGAAGAATCAGCAGAAAACTACAGGCAACATGAAGAACCAGTCCAGAACTAAGCCGCCAAGGGACCTTGAGGTAGCTACTGCAGAGGATTCCACATATAAAGAAATGTTAAGAATGACACAAAGGGAATTAAGAATGTACATGTTGAAAACAATGAAAGAAATGATGGAAACAATGAAGGAAACTGCTAATAAAGTGGAAAATAACCAAAAGGAAATCCAAAAACAGAATCAAATAAGAGATGAACGATATGAAGAATATGAAAAGGATATAGCAGAGCTGAAGGAACTGAAACAGTCAATTAGGGAACTTAAAGATGCAATGGAAAGTATCAGCAACAGGTTAGACCATGCAGAAGAAAGAATTTCAGAGGGAGAAGACAAAGTTCTTGAGATAACTCAGATAGTAAAAGAGGCAGAAAAGAAGAGAGAGAAAGCAGAACGTTCACTGTCAGAATTATGGGACTTCATGAAGCATTCCAACATACGAGTTATAGGAATTCCGGAAGGGGAAGAAGAATGCCCCAGAGGAATGGAAGCCATACTAGAGAATATTATAAAAGAAAATTTCCCAAATATCACCAAAGATTCTGACAAACTGCTTTCAGAGGGCTATCGGACACCAGGTCACCTCAACTCTAACCGAGCTTCTCCAAGACACATTGTGATGAACCTGTCCAAAGTCAAGACAAAAGAAAAGATTCTGCAAGCTGCCAGGAGTAAGCGCCAGTTGACCTACAGGGGCAAATCCATCAGAGTGACCGCAGACTTCTCTAATGAAACTTTCCAAGCAAGAAGAAAATGGTCATCTACCTTTAATCTACTTAAACAGAACAATTTCCAGCCCAGAATTCTGTACACTGCTAAGCTAAGTTTCAAAATTGACAGAGAAATCAAATCATTTATGGATATAGAAACATTGAGGAAATTCACCACAACAAGACCAGCTCTACAGGAAATACTTCAACCTGTACTGCACACTGACCACCACAATGGATTAGCAGCGAAGTAAGAACTCAGAAATTAAACGACAGAACCTAACCTCCACACTGATGCAAAAGATAAAACTAAGCAATGGACTCTCACCAAATAAGACGAATAGAATACTACTACACTTATCAATTATCTCCATAAATGTTAATGGCTTGAATTCCCCACTGAAGAGACATAGATTAATGGACTGGATTAAAAAACAAAAGCAATCCATTTGCTGTCTGCAAGAAACACACCTGGCTTCAAAAGACAAATTAAAGCTCCGTATCAGGGGTTGGAAGACAATTTTTCAGGCAAATGGCATTCAGAAGAAAAGAGGAGTTGCAATCTTATTTTCAGATACATGTGGATTTAAAGCAACTAAAGTCAAAAAAGGCAAAGACGGTCACTTTACATTGGTCAAGGGAAAAATACAACAAGAAGACATTTCAATTCTAAATATTTATGCACCCAATTTAAATGCTCCCAGATTCTTGAAACAGACCTTACTCAGTCTGAGCAATATGATATCTGATAATAGCATAATAACAGGGGACCTTAATATCCTCTTAAAGAGCTGGACAGATCCTCTAAACAGAAATTAAACAAGGATATAAGAGAGTTAAATGAGACCCTAGGACAAATGTGCTCGATAGTCGCATATAGAACACTCCACCCCAAAGATAAGGAATATACATTCTTCTCATCACCCCATGGAACATTCTCCAAAATTGATCAAATCCTGGGACACAAAACAAATATCAACAGAATCCAAAGAATTGAAATTTTACCTTGTATCTTCTCAGACCATAAGGCACTAAAGGTGGAACTCAACTCTAACAAAAATGCTCGACTCCACCCAAAGGCATGGAAATTAAACAATCTTCTGTTGAATAACAGATGGGTGAAGGAAGAAATAAAACAGGAAATCATTAACTTCCTTGAGCATAACAACAATGAAGATACAAGCTACCAAAACCTGTGGGATACTGCAAAAGCAGTTTTGAGAGGAAAATTCATCGCTTTAGATGCCTACATTCGAAAAACAGAAAGAGAGCACATCAACAATCTCACAAGAGATCTTATGGAATTGGAAAAAGAAGAACAATCTAAGCCTAAACTCAGTAGAAGAAAAGAAATATCCAAAATCAAATCAGAGAACAATGAAATTGAAAACAAAAGAAACATTCAGAAAATTAATGAAACAAGGAGTTGGTTTTTTGAAAAAATAAATACAATTGATAAACCATTGGCCAGACTAACGAGAAATGGAAAAGTAAAATCTCTAGTAACCTCAATCAGAAATGATAAAGGGGAAATAACAACTGATCCCACAGAGATACCAGAGATCATCTCTGAATATTACCAGAAACTCTATGCCCAGAAATTTGACAATGTGAAAGAAATGGATCAATATTTGGAATCACACCCTCTATCTAGACTCAGCCAGGAAGAAATAGAGCTCCTGAACAGACCAATTTCTAGCACTGAGATCAAAGAAACAATAAAAAATCTTCCAACCAAAAAATGCCCTGGTCCAGATGGCTTCACTCCAGAATTCTATCAAACCTTCAAGGAAGAGCTTATTCCTGTACTGCAGAAATTATTCCAAAAAATTGAGGAAGAAGGAATCTTCCCCAACACATTCTATGAAGCAAACATCACCCTGATACCAAAACCAGGAAAAGACCCAAACAAAAAGGAAACTTTCAGACCAATCTCACTCATGAATATAGATGCAAAAATTCTCAACAAAAATCCTAGCCAATAGATTACAGCTTATCATCAAAACAGTTATTCATCATGATCAAGTAGGCTTCATCACAGGGATGCAAGGCTGTTTTAACATACGCAAGTCTATAAACGTTATCCACCATATTAACAGAGGCAAAAATAAAGATCACATGATCCTCTCAATAGATGCAGAAAAAGCATTTGACAAAATCCAGCATACTTTTCTAATTAGAACACTGAAGAGTATAGGCATACGTGGCACATTTCTAAAACTGATTGAAGCTATCTATGACAAACCCACAGCCAATATTTTACTGAATGCAGTAAAACTGAAAGCTTTTCCTCTTAGAACTGGAACGACACAAGGTTGTCCTCTGTCACCTTTACTATTCAACGTAGTGCTGGAAGTTCTAACCAATACAATTAAGCAAGACAAGGAAATAAAGAGAATCCAAATGGGAGCAGAGGATGGCAAACTCTCCCTCTTTGCTGATGATATGATCTTATACTTAGAGAACCCCAAAGACTCAACCACAAGACTCCTAGAAGTCATCAAAAAATACAGTAATTTTTCAGGATATAAAATCAATGTCCACAAGTCAGTAGCCTTTGTATACACCAATAACAGTCAAGGTGAAAAGCTAATTAAGGACACAACTCCTTTCACCATAGTTTCAAAGAAAATGAAATACCTAGGAATATACCTAACGAAGGAGGTGAAGGACCTCTATAAAAAAACTATGAAATGTTCACAAAGGAAATAGTAGAGTATATTAATAAATGGAAGAACATACCATGCTCCTGGATGGGAAGAATCAACATTGTTAAAATGTCTATTCTTCCTAAAGCAATCTACCTATTCAATGCCATTCCTATCAAAATACCAACATCGTACTTTCAAGATTTGGAAAAAATGATTCTGCGTTTTGTATGGAACCGGAAAAAACCTCATATAGCTAAGGCAGTACTTTGTAACAAAAATAAAGCTGGGGGCATCAGCATACCAGATTTTAGTCTGTACTACAAAGCCATAGTGGTCAAGACAGCATGGTACTGGCACAAAAACAGAGACATAGACACTTGGATACGAATTGAAAACCAAGAAATGAAACTAACATCTTACAACCACCTAATCTTCGATAAACCAAACAAGAACATACCTTGGGGGAAAGACTCCCTATTCAATAAATGGTGTTGGGAGAACTGGATGTCTACATGTAAAAGACTGAAACTGGACCCACACCTTTCCCCACTGACAAAAATTGATTCAAGATGGATAAAAGACTTAAATTTAAGGCATGAAACAATAAAAATCCTCCAAGATAGCATAGGAAAAACACTGGAAGATATTGGCCTGGGGAAAGACTTCATGAAGAAGACTGCCATGGCAATTGCAACAACAAAAATAAACAAATGGGACTTCATTAAACTGAAAAGCTTCTGTACAGCTAAGGAGACAATAAGCAAAGCAAAGAGACAACGTACACAATGGGAAAGGATATTTGCATATTTTCAATCAGACAAAAGCTTGATAACTAGGATCTTATAGAGAACTCAAATTAATCCACATGAAAAAAGCCAACGATCCCATATATCAATGGGCAAGAGACATGAATAGAACTTTCCCTAAAGATGACAGACGAATGGCTAACAAATACGTGAAAAAATGTTCATCATCTCTATATATTAGAGAAATGCAAATCAAAACAACCCTGAGTTATCATCTAACCCCAGTGAGAATGGCCCACATCACAAAATCTCAAAACTGCAGATGCTGGCGTGGATGTGGAGAGAAGGGAACACTTTTACACTGCTGGTGGGACTGCAAACTAGTACAACCTTTCTGGAAGGAAGTATGGAGAAACCTCAAAGCACTCAAGCTAGACCTCCCATTTGATCCTGCAATCCCATTACTGGGCATCTACCCAGAAGGAAAAAAATTTTTTTTATCATAATTACACTTGTACTAGATTGTTTATTGCAGCTCAACTTACAATCGCCAAAATGTGGAAACAGCCTAAATGCCCACCAACCCAGGAATGGATTCACAAGCTGTGGTATATGTATACCATGGAATACTATTCAGCCATTAAAAAAAATGGAGACTTTACATCCTTCGTATTAACCTGGATGGAAGTGGAAGACATTATTCTTAGTAAAGCATCACAAGAATGGAGAAGCATGAATCCTATGTACTCAATTTTGATATGAGGACAATTAATGACAATTAATGTTATGGGGGGGATCAGAAAGAGGGACAGAGGGAGGGGGTAGGGCCTTGGTGTGTGTCACACTTTCTGGAGGCAAGACATGATTGCAAGAGGGACTTTACCTAACAATTGCAATCAGTGTAACCTGGCTTATTGTACCCTCAATGAGTCCCCAACAATAAAAAAATATATATATATGTTAGACAAATATCAAATTTAACTCAAGAATATTTCTTTCAACGTTCTGAATATTTATTTGTCTATTTTTCTAGCTCTCTACAAACTGTGCATTGTTTGCTCTTACCTTTGTAGATGTTCTCTCTCTGTCACTATGCTGACGTACTTTTCCCCCTAATTTTAAGGTTATGCAGTTTGTCCAATACTTATTTTTTTAATGTTGAATTATTAGGAAATTACATCAATTAGATTACATTTTATGTATTTGTAAGGCAATGTCAGAGTTGTAGTTGAGTTCTTCCCCCAGGCAGTATGCCATTAAGTGGAAACTTACCAAACCCTTTCCACCCTCCCTAATCTTAAATTTAATTGTGTTTTTTCTCATGTGGACTTATAGTTATTAATCCACTAGTTTCAATTTAGTATTGAGTACATGGGATGCTTCTTCTTCCATTCATTTTTGTTTTTGTTTTTTACCTCTTCCATAATTGAGATATTTTAGCAGCATGCTCTCCAAATCCATCCAGGAAAATACAAAAGATGGAAAGTCTCCATCATTTTATGATTGAATAATATTTTATGATGTACATACACCACAGTTTATTAATCTATTCGTGAGTTGATGGGCACTTGGATTGTTTATACATATTGGCAATTGTGAACTGAGTTACTATAAACATTTTTGTACAAATGTCCTTATGGTAAAATGATGTATTTCCTTCTGGGTAGATTCCTAACAATGAAATTGTGGGATAAAAGAGAATATCTACTTTAATTTCTTTCAGGATTCTTCATGCTTCTTTCCAAAATGACTGTACTAATTTGCAATCCCAACATCCATGCATAAGTCTTCCCTTCTCTCCACACTCATGGCACCTTCTGATTGATACAGGCCATTCTCACTGGGCTTAGGTGATATCTCAAAGTTGTTTTAATTTGCATTTCTCTGATAATTATGGATTATGAAGAATTTTTTCATGTTTTTCTTGGTCATTTGTCATTTCTCTTGGGAAAAAGTTCTGTTCGTGTCTCGACCAAAAAAGTCTTTACTACCCAAAGCAATCTACAGATTAATTCAATCCCCAATTAAATATCAATGTCATACTTTGAAAAACCTGAAAAAGTAGTTCTTTTATATGGAAAAAGGAAAAAGCCTGAATACACAAGGTGAGTCTATGAAATACAAACAAATCTGGAGGGTGGCACTTGTGACTCAAGGGAGTGGGGCACCAGCCCCATACACCAGACGTGGCGAGTTCAGACCCAGCCCCAGACAAAGACTGCAAAAAAAAAAAAAAAAAAAAATCTGGAAACATCACATTACCAGCCTTCAAGTTATACTACAAGTCTATAGTGATCAAAATAGCATGTTACTGGCATAAAAATAGAGACATAGATCTGTGGTACATTACAGAGAACATAGAAATGAAACCAGCCTCATATCAACAGCTCATCTTTGATAAACCAAACAAAAGCATACACTGGGGAAAAAAAATCCCCATTTAATGAATGGTGCTGAGAGAACTGGTTAGTTCCATGTGAAAGACTGAAACTGAAATTGTACATTTCATCACTTACAAAAATTAACTCACACTGGATAAAATATCTAAATCTAAGACATGAAATACTAAAAACTCTGGAATAAAGTGGAGAACATATTTTTAATTATATTAGCCCAGGGAAGTATTTATGAAGAAGACCTCAGTGGAAAATTCAGCAACAACAATAAAAAAGTAAATAAATGGGACCTGATCAACTAAAAAGCTTCTGCGCAGCTAAGGACACAATCAACAAAACACACAGAAAACTTTCAGAAGGAGGGAAGATATTCTCATGTTACATATTTGACAAAGGGCTAATCAGAATTTACAAAGAACTCAAGCAAATAAACAGGAAAAGAACAAATGGCCCCATTAATCATTGGTCTAATACTTATTTTAAACATTTTTAAGAGAATGTATAAAAACAATATATGTTTCACTGAATATCTTTCAATGTCTTTAGATATTCACTAAGAAACATTTAAAAGAGTTGTTTGGAGCCCATTCCTAAGTGATTAGGATGCCAGCCACATACACCAGGGGTGGCGGATTCTAAAGTGGCCCAGGCCTGCTAAACAACAATGACAACTACAACAAAATAATAGCCAGGCATTGTGGTGGGCACCCGTAGTGCCATCCACTTGGGAGGCTGAGGCAAAAGCATTGCACTTTAGCCCAAGAGTTTTAGGTTGCTGTGAGCTGTGACACCACAGGACTCTACCCAGGGCAACATAGTGAGACTCTGTCTCCAAAAAAGGAAATAAATAAAAAATAAAAGAAATACATTTTTCTGTATCTGTTTTGACACACTGCTCTCTGGAATTCCAAAATTTATGACTGTTTTTCTAATTTAGACATTTATATTCTACATTTACTAAGTTTCACATGTACCCTTGTACGATGCACTGTAGGTGTAATCCCACCAATCACCCTCCCTCAGTCCATCCTCCCTGCTGTTCCTTTCTCCCATCCCCACCCTCTTTCTCTCTCTCTCTGATCTTCCCTTCCCTCAACCCCCACTATTTACTAGGTCATTAATAGTCCTTATATCAAAATTGAATACATAGGATTCATGCTTCTCCATTCTTGTGATGTTTTACTAAGAATTATGTGGTCCACTTCCATGCAGGTTAATAAAAAGACTGTAAGTCTCCATTTTTTTAATGGCTGCATGTTATTTCCTGGCATACATATACCACAGCTTGTTAATTCATTCATACCACAGCTTGACATTTAGGCTGTTCCCAGATTTTGGCAATTGAAAATTGAGCTGTGATAAACAGTCCAATGCAAAGGTCCTTATGGTAAAATAATTTTTTTTTCCTTCTGGGAAGATGCACAGTAATGGGACTGCAGGATCAAATGGGAGGTCTAGGTTGAGTTCTTTGAAGATTCTTCATACTTTCTTCCAAAAAGGTTGTATTAGCTTGCAGTCCCACCAGCAGTGTAAAAGTGTTCCCTTCTCTCCATAGCCACTCCAGCGTCTTCAGTTTTGAGATTTTGTGATGTGGGCCATTCTCGCTGGGGTTAGATGGTATCTCAGGTTAGCTTTGATTTGCATTTCTCTAATAATAGGAATAATGAGCATTTTTTCGTATGTTTGCTAGCCATTCATCTATCTTCTTTAGAGAAGGTTCTATGCATCTCTGTTCTCCACTGACATATGGGATTGGCTTTTTTCATGTGGATTAATTTGAGTTCTCTATGGATCCTAGTTATAAAGCTTTTGTCTGACTCAAAATACGCAAATATCCTTTCCTATTGTGTAGGTTATCTATTTTCTTTGGTTGTTGTCTGCTTAGCTGTACAGAAGCTTTTCAGTTCAATTGAGTCCCATTTGTCTATTTTTGTTGTTATTGCAATTGCCCTGGAAATCTTCTTCATAATGTCTTTCTCCAAGCTGATATCTTCTGGTGTTTTTCCTGTTTTCTTTGGGGATTTTTATTGTTTCATGCTTCAAATTTCAGGCATTTATCCATCTTGAATCAATTTTTGTGAGTGGAGAAAGGTGTGGTTCCAGTTTCAGTCTTTCACATGTGGATAGCAAGTTCTCCTAGCACCATTTATTGAATAGGGAGTCTTTTCCCCAGTGTATGTTCTTGTTTGGTTTATCGAAGATTAGGTGGTTGTAAAATGGTAGTTTCGTTTTCTGGTTTTCTACTCGAGTCCAAACGTCTATGTCTCTATTTTAGTGCAACTACCATGCTGTCTTGACCACTATAGTCCTGTAGTACAGCCTAAAGTCTGGTACACTGATGCCCCCAGCTTTGTTTTTATTACTAAGAACTGCCTATATGGGTTTTTTTCTGGTTCCATACAAGATGAAGAATCTTTTTTTCCAAGTCTTGAAAGTATGATGTTGGTATTTTAATAGGTATGTCTTTGAATTGGAAGATATTTTTTGGAAATATAGACATTTTAAAAATGATGAATCTTTCCATCCATGAACATGGTATGTTCTTCCACTTGTTAATATCTTCTGCTATTTCCTTTCTTCACATTTCATAATTTTCTTTATAGAGGTCCTTCACCTCTTTTGTTAGGTATATTCCTAGGTATTTCATTTTCTTTGAAACGATCGTAAAAGGAGATGTGTCCTTAATTAGCCTCTCATCTTGGCTATTACTGATGTACACAACGTCTACTGACTTGTGGACAGTGACTTTATATCCTGAGAAATTACTGTATTTTTTGATGACTTCCAGGAGTCTTGTGATTGAGTTTTTGGGTTTTCTACATATAAGAGCATATCGTCAGCAAAGAGGGAGAGTTTGACCTCCTCTGCTCCTATTTGCATGCGCTTTATTTCCTTCCCTTGCCTAATTGTGCTGGATAGAACTTCTAGCACTGTGGTGAATAGTAATGGTGACAGAGGACAAAAACCTTGTCTCGTATCTGTTCTAAGTGGAAAAGTTTTCAGTTTTCACCATTCAGTAAAATAGTAGCTCTGGGTTTTTCATAGATAGCTTCAATAAGTTTAATAAATTTGGCACGTATGCCTATACTCTTCAGTGTTCTAATTAGAAAAGGATGCTGGATTTTATCAAATGCTTTTCTGCATCTATTGGGAGGATCATATGGTCTTTGGTTTGGCTTCTGTTCATATTGTGAATAAAATTTACAGACTTGCATATGGTAAACAAGCCATGTGTCACTGGGATGAAACCTACTTCATAATGGTATATGACTTTTTGATGATAAGCTGTAATCTATTGGATAGGATTTTGTTGAGAATTTTTGCATCTATATTCATTAGTGAAATTTGTCTGAAGTTCTCCATTTTAGTTACATCTTTTTCTGTTTTTGCTATCAGGGTGATGTTTTCTTCATAGAATGTATTGGGGAAGACTGCATCCTCTTCAATTTTTTGAAAAAATTTCTGCAGTATGGGAATAAGCTCTTTTTTGAAGGTTTGATAGAATTCTGGTGTGAAGCTATCCAGACCAGGGCTTTTTTTTTTTTTTTTCCCGTTAGGAGAGTTTTTATTGTTTCTTTGATGTTAGTGCTCGAAATTGCTCTGTTCAGGAGATCTATTCCTTCCTGGCTAAGTCTAGAGAGAGGATGTAATTCCAAATATTGATTCATTTCCTGTGCATTGTCAAATTCTGGGCATAAATTTTCTTGTAGTATTCAGAAATAATCTCTTGTATTTCTGTGGTATCTGTTGTTCTTTTCCCTTTATCAATTCTGCTTGAGGTTAGTAGAGATTTCACTATTGTATTTCTAGTTAGTCTGGCCAAAGTTTTATCTATTTTATATATTTTTTCAAAAACCAACTCCTTGTTTCATTAATTTTCTAAATGATTGTTTTGTTTTCAGTTGCATTAATCTCTGATTTAATTTTGAATATTTGTTTTCTTCTGCTGGGTTTAGGCTTAGATTGTTCTTTTTCCATTTTCGTAAGATGGCTTGTGAGTTCATTAATGTGCTCTCTCTGTTCTTTGGGTGTAGGCATGTAAAGCAATAAATTTTCCTCTCAGGACTTCTTTTGCTGTATCCCACAGGTTTTGGTGGCTTTCATCTTCATTGTTGTTATGTTCAAGGAATTTACTGATTTCCTCTTTTATTTCTTCCTGTACACACATGTCAATCAGCATAAGTTTGTTTAATGTTCGTGCATTTTTATGGGGTTGAAAGTCTTTCTTGGAGTTGAGTTTCACATTTAATGTCTGTGGTCTGAGAAGATACAAAGTAAAATTTCAATGATCAAGAAATTTGAGGACATTATCAATTTTGGAGAACATTTCACAGGCTGATGAGAAGAATGTATATTCTTTATCTTTGGGATGGATTATTCTATATATGTCTGTCAAGCACGGTTGTTCTAGGGTCTCATTTAAGTTCATTATATCTTTGTTTAATTTCTGTTTAGAGGATCTGTCCAGCTCCGTAAGAAGAGTGTTTAAGTCCCCTGTTATTATGGTGTCATAAGATATCATATTGCTCAGACTAAGTAGGTCTGTTTTAAGAAACTAGGAGTGTTTAAATTGGGTGCATAAATATTTAGAATTGAAATGTCTTCTTGTTGTGTTTTTCCTTGACCAATATAAAGTGTCCATTTTTCCTTTATTTTTGATTTAGTTGCTTTAAATCTGCTTGTATTTGAAAATAAGATTGCAACCCCTCTTTTCTTCTGAATTCCGTTTGCCTGAAAAATTGTCTTCCAACACTTACCTCCGGGTTTAAATTTATCTTTAGAGGCTAGGTGTGTTTCCTGCAGACAGCAAATGAATGACTTGTATTTTTTAACCCAATCAGCCAGTCTATGCCACTTTAGTGGGGAATTCAAGCCATTAACATTTATTGAGATAATTGTTAAGTGTAGTAGCATTCTATTCATCTGATTATGTGAAAGTACCTTACTTAGGTTTATCTTTTGCATCATTGTGGAAGGTAGGTTCTGTCCTTTAATTTCTGGGTGATTACTTTGCTGGTGGTCCATTGTGAAGGTCAGTGTATATAACAGGTTGAAGTATTGCCTGTGGAGCTGATTTTGTTGTGGCAAATTTCCTCAACGTTTGCATATCAATAAAAGTTTTGATTTCTCTATCAATTTTAAAGCTTAGCTTAGCAGAATGTAGAATTCTGGTTTGGAAATTTTTCTGTTTAAGTAGATTAAAGTTAGATGACCATTGTCTTCTGGATTGAAAAGTTTCATTAGAGAAGTTGACAGTCACCACGATGAAATTGCCCCTGTAGACCAATTGGTGCTTACTCCTGGCAGCTTGCCAAATTTTTTCTTTTGTCTTGTCTGTGGACAGGTTCATCACAATGTGTCTTGGAGAAGCTCTATTAGAGTTGAGGCGACCTAGGGTCTGATATCCCTCTGAAAGGAGTTTATCAGAATCTTTGGTGATATTTGGAAATATTTATTTATAATATTCTGTAGTATGGCTTCTATTTCTCTGGGACATCCCCTTCTGGGATCCTTATAACTCATATGTTGGAATGCTTCATAAAGTCCCATAATTCTGTCAGTGAATGTTCTGCTTTCTTTCTCTTCTTTTCTGCCACTTTAACTATGTGAGTTATCTCAAAAGCTTTGTCTTCTACCTCTGTGATTCTTTCTTCTACATGGTTAAATCTGTTGTTGATACTTTCTATTGCATCTCTAAGTTCCCCAATTGAGTTCTTGAATTCCTGCAGCTCTGCTATATCCTTTCTTTATTCTTCATGTTCTTCATCTTTTATTTGATTCAATTTTTGGATTTCCTTTTGGTTATTTTCTACTTTCTCAGCTATTTCCTTTAATTGTTTTCATCATCTGTTTTAAATTCCCCTTCTATCATTTCTAACATTTCTTTATAGGTTCAATCCTGTGCAGTAGTTGGCTCATGGTTCCTTGGGGGCTGGGGTTTCTCTGGACAAGTTTTCCATGTTGCCAGGATTTTCCTGTTTTTTCTTCCTCATGAGTGTTATTTTTTATCTGTTTTCTTGCCCTAATTTTTCTTTCACTTTCTCTTGCTCTGGAAGTTACTGTGCTTCTGGTCTGAGGTTTTCATGACTCCTTTTGATACAGGACTAAAAGGATGAGGAGATTAAAGAGCAAGAAGGGAAAAAGATTTTTAAAAAGATAAAAGAGAAAGAAGCAGAGGTGAGTAAAAGGGAATATTGACAAAAAGAAGAGACGTACAGAAAGAGGGAGAGAAGAGTAACAAAAGAGTAGTGTAGGGTACTTTGAACCACATCTTAAACAGCTCAAACTTCTCTAGGTTCTGGTTTGGGTGATTCCCTTGAGGTTAGCACCTTTTGTCCAGTCTAAGCAGATATGGTACCCCACCTCTACCAAATACAGAGGAAAGTCACAAATACTATAAATCAAACTGAAACGTACAAACTGAAAACCTTACAGGATAAAATTAGGGGAAAAACCAAATATCAGGGGTAGAAACACTAGCAAAAATGAAATTCTTATTACTAAAAATGCCACAATGGAAAATTATATTTAAAATAGAAAAATAAAGAAAGAATAAAAAAGAAAAAAGAAAAGAAAAGAAAAGGCAATCTAGGGTGAAAATGTTTAAGTAAAAAATAAAAAAAAACTAAAGAAGTATATGTATTTTGCTAGATATTGTCTGCTTAACAGGTGATCTTCTGGAGTATGAGATGCTAATCACAATCTTTTTACAGCATATGAGATAGAGATTAGATGTTTCTGATGACATCTTTGCCCTCAATCCCGACTGAGTTGATAGCATGAATTTCTCCTCAGCACACGTAAAAGACACTTAAACTGTTATCCATGGCTAAGCAGAAGCTTACCCAGGAAATCACTTGTCACTGGGACCTCTCCAGAAGTGGCTGCCTAACCTCTGAGGGCCCAGGCTGCGAGGCATCCCTCCTCCTGCTCCACTCTTCCCCGACATCTCAGTCATGGCCTTTGGAACTGCTCAAAGTCACTAGACCACTCACTCATGGTCTCTGAATTTGGCCTCACTTTGTGACCCTGAGGGTGGAGACTGCAGGGGCAGTTCTCCAACAATGGCTGCACATGCAGCCACGGCAAACAATGTTAGCTTCTTTCGTCCCAGTGGCTCAGTCCTGTGCCCTGGAAAATGCTCAAAGTCACCCACACTCTTACCCAAGTTTTCCCAAGGTAATTCAACCGAGTGCCCAAGTCCAAACAAACAAAACAACCCACTGAGAAGGCCTTCCCTGCCTGCCATCGTGCTGATGTTGTAGTTACAGATGCAGGTGCCCGATCACAACCACCTGCCACATCTCGACTGCTTTTGTCCTCATCCTGAGGTCCAGAACTCTCTCTCCATCTCCCTGTGTCCCCAAAGGAATGTTTCTGGGCACAGCTGACAAGCCAGAGATGCCTGGAATCTTCTTTTTTCAAATCACTGCCATCATTGTTCTCACCATCATGTACCAGAGGAAGAGGCAGGCACAGACACTCTCAAAGTTCTTTTCTTTCTTGAACCCCATCACAAAACTCTGAGGCCTATAAAACAGGCTCATCACCCTCACATATTCCAGATTAGATAACACAAAGCGTAAGAGATAAGTCACTTGCACAGAGCCCCCTGGAGAGGCATGCTCCTTCCACAACCTGCCATTATTCCTCAAGATGCCTTCATCCCGAATCTCAGAACTACCATTAACCAAGCTGTAAACTCCTGGAATCTCTATGCTTGTCTAGTTCCCCAGCAAAGTACATCCAGGCTGACAGTGAGACAAAAAATACTGGAAGACCTGACTGAGTTCCTTCTGTCTAGCTAACCTGGATTGCTGCCACAGAGGCCATGGTAAAATTTTCAAAGTTCCATGTAAGGCATTTTTCACAAAACTACCTTTTCCACCACTCAGAAATGTCATCAAGGTGCTAACTGTGCCTAATAAAACAGGGTCTTCAAAGGGTAGTTGGGAAAACTTTGCTTCCTTTACAAGTAATATTTTGAGATCTGGTCAGGGAGAATCAATTAGAAACGTATGAGTTTCCCAGATCCTTCTCATAAGCTACCTGGAACACAAGTCAGTAACTGGGCAACTGGCTAAGAATCTTGTAATTGGCAGTAACATAAGAAAAACCTGTTTGCCCCAGGTATACCCTTTGGAACCCCAAACTGGGCAACACAACTGTTCATCTAGCACATGGGATTCCTCTGCCATCCTACTCCCTAATATAGGCAACTAGCCTGTCCACAAGCAGTGCAGACAGAATCATGATCAGAAGTCTGGCTTCCTGCGGAACTGTTGGCATA
This sequence comes from Nycticebus coucang, assembly GCF_027406575.1. Taxonomy (NCBI): domain Eukaryota; kingdom Metazoa; phylum Chordata; class Mammalia; order Primates; family Lorisidae; genus Nycticebus; species Nycticebus coucang. The sequence goes on along the minus strand of NC_069805.1, from coordinate 28,374,314 downwards.
ATTTGAGGGAGGAATTAAGGGTCCATACATAGACCCAGCACCTTGGAGACAGATACCTTCCAATAGGATGGCTCTGCATTGGAGCCAGAGACCAGTTAATTCTACCAGGTCATTGCCCCTACAGAACAACCCACCGGCTATCATCCCATCTCCTTACCGGGGGCTCCCATTTTCACACTTCTGACTTATGGACAAACACATCTCTCTTCCTGTTAGCCTAGAGTAGACATGAATGGTGATATGCATCTTAAATTCCAGTGAGAGCATAAAACACACACGCCCTCCTGACCCAGTACTTCTTCCAACCTTCAATTTTCTTTGCCCCCTCTAACACTCATTTCCATCTCCTGTCCCCCACTTTTACTTGATGAGCAGAATGTAGTTAGTGTGATTTTTTTTGGCATGTGGTATTCAAATTTTCTGGAACATTTTCTGTAGAGGGGAAGACAAAGAATAAAGTTGGGAATAATGGAGACTTGAACAAGTTCAATTGCCTATATTTGAGAACCTAGTGATGGTTCCCCAAACTGTGTGGTTGAGAGCTTCCACTGAGCTAACCTGAATTCCTAAGGGCTACCTGAACCCATGCTGCTGGATAGGAAGCTTTGTGGAGGCTAAAGTACCCCCATCTTGGATGCTAATATGCTATACTGACTTCTGATTAACCCCTGTTTGGGGAATACTTCTCAGATTTTAATTTATCAACTGTTCCTTGTGTAAGAGCACATATTACCATACATTCTCCTCTTAGGTCAAAAAGCCCTTGGTGTTATCACACGAGTTAGAGATAATGATGCAAATGGAATGGCATTTTCCTATGTTCCAGGAAGGCCAACTTATTTCTCCTCCACATTAACATGTATACCCATTTCTTATACTATATAAGCACTCTGGGTTGTAACAGCATGGACATCTACCTGTCTTGTTGCTACCCATGATCATGCACCTGTCCATAAATTCTCTAATAAGTCATGACTTCTACTGATGAACTGAATTTCTCTGCCTTTTCCTGTGGTTTCTTGACTCTGTGTGTGTTTGGGCATCACGTTGAATGTATGGACGTTTTATAAAACAATGATGAGCTAGCCAGCAACAGTCAAGTCACCAAAATATGGACAAGGGTAAGTAAGTATTAGAGCGGAAAATCTGGAGTGTTTACTCCTCTTCAATTTGGGGTAGGGTTGGCCAATAGGGAGTGAGATGCAGGTGGACTATTAAGTGACTACAGGGATGCCCCTAAAAGGCAGAGGGACTAGAGAATGTGAAAATAGAAGACTGCATTGTACTGTAGGGTAATTACGGTCACCATGTGACATTAACAGTGAATTGGCCCTTCCTAAGAGCTTTGATGTGTCCACAGACACAAGTTAACTTCTGACATGAAGGTTAAAAAGCTAGATGAAAATTACTGTTATAATAGCATATGAAAATACCAACATCTATGTTAGCATTTAGCTTTGTGGAGAAGTGAGCAACTGAGAAGTCACAATAGGAAACTCTATCCTGCCATTTGGTGCAACTTGGAGAGTTGAAGCTGAACCATCCTAAAGTGTGACTATGTGATAGTCCATCTATGTTCAACAATTTGAGGGAGAAAAAGTTCGCATAATTACCTTAACTGAATAGGTGGCAAGTAAAAAAGAGGATTTCTATGGGAGTGATTCTGCACCCTGCAGACATGAGATATGTTAAGAAATAAATTTAATGTAGAGAAACTAAGTTGGGTTTGAGAATGTGGAAGGTTGAGTTTGCTTGGAAATCATCAATGTTTCTGAAATTTTCTGTTTTGATCCACCATTTCCATTTTCTTCTGAAGGTTGGTACACTCACACATATTTCTGCCCCTACAGTCCTCTTACACAGTTTATTTTTGTTGTGGTATTTTTTTGTTGTATTAAATTTAAATCAAGACAAAATATTTCTATCTTTTCAATTGGCATAGAAAAGGGCCATGTGCAAAAAAAAAAAATGGGTTAAAATTTTATGAATGGCGATACAGAAATTAAAGGAAACACTTTAAATTATAGTCCCAAATAATCTTTATTATAACAACATCTCCATTGTTATGGGAAACGAAATGAACACAAAATAATAACTTTGAGGACAGTATTCTCTAAAATATTTCAATTTTAGAGCCACAGGAAAGATATTGTTAAAGAGGTTATTCCAGTGTATTACCGAAATAATACGTTATTTTCACCTGTCACTACAATCTTGTACAAGATAAGAAAGTTTAGCATTAGTGGAAGAATCACATTTCATTCATTGTACATCAATGTTAAAACATTAAAAAACAATTTGTTTCATTAATTCAGGCAAGTTTATTATCTCATGGTCTGAATAAACCATTTGGAAATTCATTATGTACTCCTTGGTCACAAGCACTCAAGAGGCATTACTTTTATCTAAGATAGTACTGCTAAAGCTTTCTTTAAAATGGAGGCTAGGGAGGCACCTGTGGCTCAGTGAGTAGGGTGACAGCCCCATATATTGAGAGTTGTGGGTTCCAACCGGCCTCCACCAAACTGCAACAAAAAAATAGCCGGGCTTTGTGGTTGGCACCTGTACTCACAGCTACTTGAGAGGTTGAGGCAGGAGAGTCGCCTAAGCCCAAAAGCTGGAGGTTGCAGTGAGATGTGATGCCATGACACTCTACTGAGGGCAACAAAGTGAAGACTCTGTCTCTTAAAAAAAAAAAGGATGCTGTTTAGAGCACATAATGTCACCTTTAGGTAGGAGTTATCTTTACTATCCTTTTATATCTGTAGAGAAGTAGGGATTATTTTTATTTTCCTGATATCTGTAAAGAATTTTTTTTTGAGACAGAGTCTCATTGTGTCACTCTCTGTAGAGTGCTCTACCATCACAGCTCACTGCAACATCAAACTCTTGGGCTCAAGCATGTCCCTCCATTCAGCCTCCCAAGTAGCTGGGACAATAGGCACCTGCCACAATGCTTGCCTATTTTATTTTGTTATAGTTGTCATTATTGTTTGTAGCAGGCCCAGGCTGGGTTGGAACACGCCAGCCATGGTGTATGTGGCCAGTGCTCTATCACTGAGCTACAGGCATCGAGTCAGTAAAGATGTTTTTATTTCTAATTACATTACATAAATTAATATTCAAGATTTCTATGTGTAGCCGGGCATTGTGGCGGGCGCCTGTAGTCCCAGCTGCTCGGGAGGCTGAGGCAAGAGAATCGCATAGGCCCAAGAGTTGGAGGTTGCTGTCAGCCGTGTGACGCCATGGCACTCTACCCCAGGGCGGTACAGTGAGACTCTGTCTCTACAAAAAAAAAAAAAAAAGATTTCTATGTGTTCTATCAAATCAAATAATAGTCAAGACTTATATTTCCTTTTACTATCAAAATATGTCAGTGTTTAAAGTAATGGGCCAATTTGTTTTTTACTTGAGACATAAGTGGTAAAACCATGCATTTTCAAAATTTAGAAAGATTTACTCTTAAATCCAGAGGAAAAAAGTCCAAATTACCCATTATATGCTTATATGCATCATACTTTAATGACTCAAAGCTCCCCCCCCCAATTTTTCTTTAGACTTTCTTAGTGTAGTTTACATTTACCATCAAAATTCCATGGAAAATTTGATACTAATCATGTTCACATAACATTAAATGGCCACGCATAGCCCCAAGGCAGAAAAAACAGATCACATATTTTCTTTCTTTCTTTCTTTTTTTTTTTTTTTTTGCAGTTTTTGGCCAGGGCTGGGTTTGAACCCACCACCTCTGGCATATGGGGCCAGCACCCTAACCCTTTGAGCCACAGGCACCTCCCCACATATTTTCATATGCATGTTAAGAATGAACTTATAGCATCAACTAATATGAGGATTGAACTACATCAACACTTGCTTCTGAATATTTTCTGTGGGTGTGAGAAAGAATCTCACTCTGTCACTTGGGTAGAGTGTCCTGGTGTTTTGACTGACAGCAACCTCAAAATCCTGAGCTCAAGCAATCCTCTTGCCTAAGCCTTCCAAGTAGCTGGGACTAAAGGCACCTGTCAGAATGTTCAGAATTTTTTAATTTAGTAGATTAAAATGGGGTCTCATTTAGTAATCAATGGTGTCTCATTCTTTTGCTCAGGCCGGTCTAGAATACATAAGCTCAAGCTATCCACCCACCTCCACCTCCCACAGTGCTAAGATTACAGGTGTGACCTACTGTCCTGCCCACTTTTGAATAATTTTAAATATTTTCAGTGCAAAACATCCATGAACATACTAATAATCATACATGTCAAACATAAAAGTTATTGCTCTATTGAAAAATAACATAAAATTATCTGGCCTTCAGATTTTTCTCTACAGTAACTACTTGAAGTTAATGTAAAGTCTGAAAATGTCCTTTAGTTATTACTTGTGTGAATTCTCAGAGGCTCTTAGAGTTAAATTTTAATTAATTACTTGTGCACATTTATTGTACCTTTTAAATGTTTGTCTTTGAATGAACTCCCTAATGATGTCCAAGTTGTGTATTTGGGGTAAAACTCTTTTCACTTGTATTATATCTGTAGGGTTTCTGTAGTATAAATGTTCAGGTATTTTTATATTAGTAGGGTTTCTCTTCGATTTAAATTTCCTGATATTGTGTAAAGCTTGAACTTTAAGAATATGCTGCCAGTCTTTACATACTTCTGGTTTCTTTGTGATACATATTTTCTGATGTTGAATAAGCCTTGAAAGACAGTTAAACATTTGGCTACATTTCTCAAATTTTTAGGGTCTCTCTTCAATATTCAGGATTTTTTGATGTGAAGTAAGATATAAAAATGTATTGCCAAATTCTTCACATTAGTATTATTTCCCTTTAGTATGAAACTTCTGATGTCTATAAAACTAAAGTGAGCGTTAAAGGCCTCCTCATGTACATCACATTTGGAGAGATTCTCTCCAGTGTAAATTCTCTGGTGTTGTGTAAGGTTTTAGTATTTGTTAAAGTCTTTGCCACATTCTTTACAATTGTAGGGTTTTTCTCCATAGTGAATTCTTTTATGTCCAGAAAAGTATGAGTACTGGTTAAAGACCTTGCCACATTCTTGACATTTGTAGGGTTTCATTCCAAAATGAATTATTTGGTGCCTAGAAAGGATTGGGTACTGGTTAAAGGCTTTGCCACATTCTTCACATTTGTAGGATTTCTCTCCAGTATGAATTCTCTTATGTATTGTAAGTACTGAGCCCCACTTAAAGGCTTTACCACAATCTTCACAATTGTAAGGTTTCTCTCCAGTGTGAATTCTCTGATGTCATTTAAGTTTTCAAGCACTGCTTAAAGGCTTTACCATATTCTTCACATTTGTCGGTTTTCTCTTCAGTATGACTTCTCTCGTGAGCTGTAAGATGTAAGCAGTGGTTAAAAACTTTGTTACATTCTTTGCATTTGTAGGGTTTTCTCTCCAGTATGAATTCTCCTATGTGTTATAAGATCTGAGCATGATTTAAAGGCTTTGACACATTCCTTACATTTGTAACGCTTCTCTCCAGTATGAATTCTCGTATGTGCTGTAAAAACTGTGCACCAGTTAAAGGCTTTGCCACATTCCTCACATTAGAAAGGTTTTTCTTCAGTATGAATTCTCTTATGTGCTCCAAAAACTGAGCACCAGTTAATGCCTTTGCCATATTCCTCACATTTGTAAGGTTTCTCTCCAGTGTGAATTCTCCTACATGCTGTAAGATGTGAGGACTGGTTAAAAGCTTTGTCAAATTATTCACATCTGTACGGTTTCTCTCTAGCATGAATTATCTTGTGTGCTGTAAGATATGAGCACCATTTAAAGAATTGCCACTTTCCTTACATTTGTAGGGTTTCTCTCCAGTGTGAATTCTCTGATGTAGTTTACTTTTTGAGCACTGCTTAAAGGCTTTGCCATATTCCTTACAGTTGTAAGGTTTCTCTCCAGTATTAATTCTCTTATTTGTTGTAAGATCTGAGCACCAGTGAAAGGCTTTGCCACCTTCCTCACATTTGTAAGCTTTCTCTCCAGTATGAATTCTCTTGTGTGCTGTGAGATATGAGCACCATTTAAAGACTTTCCCACATTCCTCACATTTGTATGGTTTCTCTTCAGCATGAATTCTCTTATGTAAAACCTGAGCAGCAGTTAAAAGCTTTGCCACATTTCTCACATTGGTAAGGTTTCTCTCCAGTATGAATTCTCTTATGTGTTATAAAAGTTGAAAAATTGTTCAAGGATTAGCCACATTTCTCACATTTGTAGGGTTTCTCTCCAGCATGAGTTCTCTGATGTTTTGTAGGTATTGAGCCCCACTTAAAGGCTTTACCATAATCTTCACATTTGTAGGGTTTCTATCCATTGTTAGTCCTCTGATATTCTTTCTCTAAAGTTAAAAAAAATTAAAATCTTTGCCATATTTTTTACACTTTTAAGGGTTTTCTCCACCATAAATTATGTAATTTCTTAGATTGGAAGACTGAGGCATTTTTGCATGTATTCTATCTGTATGACATTTTTACAGTATGAATTTCCTGACTATGGAAAACTTTCATGTATTTAATGCACGAGCTTCAAACATTGATGAAAAACTTTCACACATTTCTTGCATTTGTACAGTATCTCTGGATATTGAGCTTTTAGGCATATTATAGAGTATGAGTCTATATAGAATCCAAGGTCTTTTCACATTCATTGCATTGATAATTTCTCTCATCAGTATAATCACCTAGATAATTATTTAGTGTAAAATTTTGTAAAAAGAATTATCAAATGTTCCTGAATATATAAGATTTTCCCCAATTATTTAATCCTTGATAATGATCAAGGAATGATTATTGGATAAATATCTTACTATACTGATTTCAGTTGTGGATTTTGGCATGTGAAGGTAAGGTTGTTTGGTGGAAGAATAACAAAGTTTTAATGAAGGAGTCATCAAATTGATGACATTCATAAATATGCTCTTCAATTTTAAATCTCTTTTCTCCAGGAACATCTGGCTGAAAACATAATCCAAACATGTACCCAAATTCCAGGATTTCTCTGGGGCTTTCAAAGGACTAGTTCTTCCTTCCATCAACAGGTGGTGCTGAAAAAATGCAGACATAATTTAAATGTCATCCTGAATCAAGTGAAAATAAAGTAGAATTATTATGGCAGTACCAGACACTGCAGAACATATGGCATTTATCATGGAAGTGAAACATAAAGGTATTTTAACAAGAAGTACACAAAATCTTTTTAGTAGGAAAATACAGAGGAATCCAGAAAAGGCTTATCTTGCCAGCAGTTTGGAGAAGCTCCCAGAGAGCCTGGGAGGGAAGGGGGAGGACTGAATGGTGCTAAATTTTCTGTGAACAAAGCCTTCTCTGAAGGATGAAATGGGAGGCTGTTTTTCTTTTTCTTTCTTTTTATTTTGAGACAGAGTCTAACTATGTTGCCTCAGTAGAGTGTTATGGCTTCATAGCTCACAGCAACCTCATATTCTTAGGCTTAAGTGATTCTCTTGCCTCAGCCTCCCAAGAAGCTGAGACTATAGGTGCAAACCACCATGCCCAGCTTTTTTTTTTGTTGTAATTGTCATTGTTGTCTGGCAGGCCCAGGCTGGGTTTAAACACACTAGCTCTGGGGTATGTGGTTGGCATCCTAGACGCTGAGCTACAGAAGCCTAGCCAGGAAGCTATTTGTCAGTATCACAATCTTATTATAAATGAAAATAAATCAAAGAAACCAAGCAAGATAGTACAATGACTGTCAAAAGTATTCAAGTGACCTAAAGTGAAAATTTATGAAATAATTTTAATGTCTGTCCATAGCTAGGCATTGTGATGGTTGCCTATAGTCTCAGATGCTTGGGAGGCTGAGGCAAGAGAATTGCTTAAGCCAAATAGTTTGAGGTTGCTGTGAGTTGTGACGCCACAGCACTTTATGGAGGGTAACATAGTGAGGCCCTATCTCAATGAAATAAATAAATAAATATACATAAATAAATAAACATGTAAAAAAATAAAATATCTGTCTTATGAGCGTTCTATTATCTCAACTAGAACACCTGCCAACTAAATAAAAGGAGAAAAACAATGTACAAAGAAAATGAAGTTATTACAAGTAGATTAAAATTAACAAAAACTGCACAAAGTGTGGAGCTGAAAAATTAAATAATGATTTTTAAAAATTCACTAGAAAGGGTCTACAGCAGACTTGATGTGGCAGGAAAAACAATTCTGAAAACTTGCTAATAGTTCATTTGAAATTATTAGGCAAGGCTTGGTGCCCATCTCTCTGTGGTCAGGGCACCAGCCACATACACCAGAGGTGCTGGGTTCAAACACAGCCTTGGCCTGCTAAAACAACATTGACAACTACAAAAAAAGAAAAAGAAAAAAGAAACATCTGGGCATTGTGGAGGACACTTGTAGTCCAAGCTACTTGTGAGGCTGAGAAAGAAAATCACTTTAAGAGTTGGAGGTTGCTGTGAGCTATGATGCCATGACACTTTACTGAGGGCACCATAGTGAGAATAAAAAAAAAAAAAGAAATTATTAGGCATTAAAACAATGAAGAAAAATGAAGAGAGATTTAGAGACTTATTATCATTAAGCATGCTAAAATATTTACCATGGAAACTGTATAATGATAGAAGAGAGGAAAATAAACAGGAAGATTACCTGAAGAATTATCTGAGAAATTTCTAAAGTTAAGGGAGAAAATCACATAAATATTAAATAATCTCAACCTGCTTTTACCAGAAATAAAAAAAAAGAAACCTAAATAAGAAACATATACTATCAAAACTTTTAAAGTTACAAACAGGATCTTTAAATCAGCAAGAAAAATGTGACATGGCATGTTCAAGGGCCCTCATATAAAATGATAATATTTTTAGCGAACATTCTTACAGACCAGAAAGTTGTAGTATAATATATTCAAAATGACAAAAAAAAAAATCTATCAAGCACAAAATCTATTTCCTAAAAAAATGTTCTATAAATATAGGCTAATAAAACAAGATTGTTATGGTGGCTCAGAAATGTAATCCTAGCACTTTGGAATGCCTACATGTGTGGATCAGGAGTTTAGGAATTTGAGAGCAGCCTGATAAGAGTGAGACCCTGTCTGTAAAAATTAGCCAGGCACTATGGTGGGTTCTGGTGGTTTCTGCTACTTGGGTGGTTGAGGCAAGAGTATTGCTTGAACCTGAGAGTATGAGGTAGCTGTGAGCTATGATATTAAGGTACTCTAGTGATGGTGACAAAATGAGACTCTGTCTCAATTAACCAATCACTTAATCAATAAAAATTAAAAAATAAAAAATTTCAATGATCAAAATAAAGCTTAATAATTTATACCTAGTCCCAACTCCTGTAGCTCAGTGGCTAGGGCCCACATACATACAATTTGGCTGGAGGGTTTGAACCTGGCCTGGGCCTGACAAACAACAATGACAGCTACAACAACAAAAAATAAATATCCGGGTGTCGTGTCATCTGTAGTCCTAGCTACTTGGGAGGCTGAGGCAAGAGAATTGCTTAAGCCCAAGTGTTTGAGGTTGCTCTGAGCTGGGACACCATGGATTTTACCAAGGGTGACATAGTGAGATTCTGCCTCAAAAAAAAAAAAAAATATATATATATATACCTAATTGGCGTGGTCTAGAAATATTAGAGATGTTTCAGTTGTATAGCTCTTAAACATCAGAATTTTATGAATTCAGAAATTATACGAATTTCTACAGACTAAATTCTTCATATTGAAAAGTAAAATATTAGCCAGACAGTGATGTGAATATATAGAATTACATAGACTTCTATAGTTAATGCAATTATATGCATACATATATATTCTGTGACATCATAATGATGGTGAACAAAAATAGTTTGAATTCTGCAATAGATTTGAAAAGATTAAATCTTAAACAAACATAAATTTGTGTTGATGAAAACACAATAGAAAAACAAATATTTCATAACATTAACAGAATGGAATTGAGGATGTGAAAACGCAGTGAGTTTGTATTCAATTAATGATTTTATCTGTTTAAAATAGTTCGTTATAACATTCAGAAGTTTTATGTAACATCTACGGTAACCACTAAGAAAATAACTCTAATACACATCACAATGTTTGGGGAGGTTTAAAGTTAAAAAGAAGAATAATCTAAAAAGTATAGTAGATACACAAAAGGAAATAAGAAAGGAATCAAAATATATCACTGGGAAAATCAACAAAATACAAAGAAAAACAGTAAAATAAAACAAGAACAAAATAGCTGCAAGATCTATGGAAAGCACATATAGTGAGAATAACATAGAGTCTGTCAGGCTATGGCAGACACAACACAGCTGGTCTGGTCGGGTTAGGACCTGCCTGACCTTCACCCACTTTCTCCCATCCTTACTGTTTTGTAAATTTTGTTCCCACCCTAAAGATGCATCTTGAATAGTTTAGGTGGGTTGACTCAGAAGATTAATTTTGAATTGAAATGTTGCTTATTGTTTGAGTCATTAGTTCTGCTGATGGTCTTCACTTTGAAGTTAAATTTATAAAACTGTCATTTTGAAATGAAAGAACAGAATAGTCTTGGAAAGGCTACTCTCACTGTTCTCCAGAATCCCAGCCTTCTGACAAATAATGTTTGATGTACCTATCCCCATCTCTGCATTTTGGCTGACAGTTTCAGGACATTGGAACCTCTTAATCCAGTAACATTTCTGGTGTCCAAGAAGGGACCCCAGGCTACTCCAGGAAGTGCTGCTAGGGAACGCTAGCAGTTGCTTGAACAGGCATACCCAGGGAAGAATCCTTTAATGCTCCTGGCAGTGCTGTTCTCCGGAGAATCTTGGGGCTCTGTCCTCACACACATCATTACTAATCAGGAAGGTCCACCTTCTTAATCCAGTTTTATGCTGAGAAATTCTGTTCTCATCAGTTCTGATTTTGTTTTCAAATTTGATTTTCTCTATCTGGTATGTATTATGGGAGCCTACACCTCAATACCAAATGACAGACCTGACTGATCTCAGTATGGGTACCTAACTGTAAGTAAAAAATCAATAAAAGTTTACTGTAACACCACCTAGCCGATTTATTATCTTTGGTCTTTGACTAGGGCTTTGAATTATTATAATGATGTTGATGTTATACGATTTACAATAATAAGTTTGTTTTCTTCTTGGCAAAATTTATGAGTTTAAAACAGTAATTAAAAGTATGCATATATAAAATTTATAGAGTATAAAATAGCTAACAAAAAAGGAACTTAAAATGATAACTAAAACCTAAATAAATTGCTAAGGTAAACAAATTAGGGAATTAAAGAAGTAATTGTCTGAATAAAAATGTATGTTTAAAAGCTGGCGAATAAAAATTCTGCTTCTTGGGTGGGGCCTTGGTTTGTGTCACACCTTTTTGGGGCAAGACATGATTGCAAGAGGGACTTTGCTTGACAAATGCAATCAGTGTAACCTGGTTTATTGTACCCTCAAGGAATCCCCAACAATAAAAAAAAAATTCCGCTTTTCTCTATATGTCAGTTTATGTCTCTGTATACATCATGTACCTGTGATATTTCACAAACAAAATGTAAAAAAGAACTCTAATTAATTGACTTTAAAAAAAGTAAATGCTTAGATCAAGCATTTTATCAGAAAAGCAGAAAATAAGTTAAATACCTTTTTGTTCAGATGACTCTTGTACCCTTTGATAAATAAAATATTTTAAAACATATTAAAATTCAGCTGTTTAAGAATTATAGAACTGTGACCTCTTTAATGTTTCTAAATTCTTGTGGATTTGACTGTGAACTTATGTTCTTAATTTTAAGCCTCTAAATTCTGAGCTCAGATAAGTAGGTGGCTGTTGTGAGGCATAAGGACATGTTCTCGTTGCCTCATACAGCAGCTATAAAACTTTATAATCACTTAAAACCTTAAAGTGATGTTACATTTAAAAAAATTCCCGAATCATGTGTAAAATACAATACTGCAGCTGCTAAAATTGTTGGCAAAACTGAGACTTTGTCAAAAATGAGATGTTTGCGGCTCGTAGTCCATACACTGACTGGCAGATTTGAGACCAGCCCAGGGCCTGCTAAACAATGACAACTGCAGGCTCAGCTCCCAGAGGACAGTGGACATGGCACCAGCCACATACACTGAGGGTGGTGGGTTTGAACCCAGCATGGGTCAGCTAACCAATTGCAACAAAAAAATAGCCAGGCACCACAGCACTCTACCAAGGGCAACATAAAGAGACTATTTCACACACACAAAATAATGATAATAATAATAATAGTAATACGATTTTTGCCTTTTGAATCTTCTAATGATTAGTTTAGCAAAGTAAATAATTAACTTTAGAGTAAACTCTAATTCTGTTTTGGGAAAAGTGGTTTTCTGGGAGTAAGAAACATTAAAGAGAAAGAAAAATAACATTGTAGAAGAAAGAGTCCTACATGATAAATTATGTGTTGAGAAAGAATGACTAGTTATCTAAAAAAGTGAAAGACAGGACAAAACAGAGTTTTAAAATGTTTGTAAGTTGTGTCAACAGGTAAAATAGAACTCACAAAAGGAAATTTGTAATGAAATTTATGCACAATCCAGTTGACTATATATTGCCTTTTGACTTGTGATCTAGTTTGAAAAAATGTTTTAAGCCTTTGATATTTAACAAACCTTTCAAAATCATAACTCTAAATTCAGTCTGGTCATTTTATCAAAGTTTTAAATAGAATAACACTTTCAGAGGTGTCTAGACTATGTTAAAAAAATAAAGTTGATCCTTACACTCTGGGAGGCTGAGGCCTATGGATTGCCTGAGATCAGGAGTTCAATACCAACCTGAGCAAGGGCCAGACCCCCATGTCTACAAATAGCCAGGTGTGGTGCTGGGCACCTGCACTCCCAGTTACTTGTCAGGGTGAGTCAAGAGTATCACTTGACCCCAAGAATTTGAGGTTGACTTTCTGACAGGTCCAGAAATCCCACTTTACTTTAGAACTTTGAGAGAAAAAGAATTTACACAATACATACATACCAGTACCTAATAACACAGATAAAACCTGGGAAACTTTCAATAACCTGAAATTCCTTATACAATGTTCCAAGAAAACCAATTCTAAAACAGAAAAAGCCTGGATACATATTATTATTACTATACTTCATGCAAATAATCAGACCCAGTATACTAAAAGTACAGTTTATTTGATAATTAAATTAATTCTACTATGATTTGTATTTAGTAAAATGAGAAATTAGAGAGAGGGAAATATAATTAAAGAAATAAGAAACTGGGGCGGCACCTGTGGCTCAGCGAGTAGGGCGCCGGCCCTACATGCCGAGGGTGGCGGGTTCAAACCCAGCCCCGGTCAAAGTGCAACAACAACAAAAAAATAGCCGGGCGTTGTGGCGGGCGCCTGTAGTCCCAGCTACTAGGGAGGCTGAGGCAAGAGAATCGCGGAAGCCCAGGAGTTAGAGGTTGCTGTGAGCTGTGTGACGCCACGGCACTCTACCCAAGGGCGGTACAGTGAAACTCTGTCTCTACAAAAAAAAAAAAAAAAGAAATAAGAAACTGTGGCCCACCTTTATTAAATCCAAGCCTTGTCTACAGGACCACTTCATAAAATGAGATATAACTGTTTGACTAAAGTGATCTTTTAACAGGAGGAAAAGACTAGCCAAAAAATTTAAAATTACATACATGAATCAACTTTGCTGTGATTTATTTTTCTTCCTGTTTCTTAACCATAAGATAACACATTAGGTTTTAATTTATAATTTTTTTCATTTCAAAGTGGACACTGAAAAAAGACACAAAGTGAAATATATTACCCCAAAGTCCAAGTCTCTGACATATTTTGAGATGACTGTCCCAGAAACAACATTACAAAACCTGACTGAAAATACTTGTCCCAATCTCCAGACTAAATACCAAAAGAAACGTAATTAGAAATTCGTCTGTGGGCCAGGTGTTGTGGCTCATGTCTGTAATCCTAGCACTCTGGGAGGCCCAGTCAGGTAGATTGTCTGAGCTCAGGAGTTGGAGGCCAGCCTGAGCAAGAGCAAGATGCTGTCTCCAAAAACAGGCAGGCTTTGTGGTGGGTACCTGTAGTCCCAGCTACAGAGACTGAGGCAAGAGGACTGGGTGAGCCCAAGAATTTGAGGTTGCTGTTCATACAGGGTAGTAGGTCCTCAGCTTTGGCCAGAGAGGGCCTACATCCCCCTCTGTAGGTACATGGGTCTCATGGAGGTCAGGGCTGGAGAGTCAAATGAAGGAGAGAGGGGTAAGCATGGCCCAAGCCTGGGGATCCCTATTGAGTTGAGAGTGACCATGGCACGACCTGTGATGCTGCACATTCCAATCTCAGAACCATCCTTGGACAAAGGGAGACCTCTTCTGGCTGCACAACTCCCCAGTGAGCATTTCACATGCCTATGGGTGATACCGTGTTCTACGATTCAGGGATGAACACTCCCCCCACTTTTTCCTAGGCCTGAGAAATTGAATGGCTCATTCGCCTTGCCCTTTAATCATTCACCCCCAAAATCCTGGCTAAATTTAACTACAAAGGACAAGCAACTGTAGATACCCCTAGACAAAAACAGGGGTCTTTGTCTCTTCCAAGAGCTCTGCTGCTTTTTTTACTTTTTCTGTATTCTTTTCTGTGTAATAAATTTTATCTTATGACTTATCTGTGTTCCTTGGATTCACTCTTTGAATCTCTGAGACCAAGAACTGACAGAAGAAACAATTTCCAGTAACAATGTGAGCTATGATGCCAGGGCACTCAACCCCAGGGAGACTGAGTGAGACTTGGTCTCAAAAAGAAAAAACAAAAATCCAAGCAAATTTGTTTCTGATTCTGAAACTGATAAGAAAATAACTACAAAAGCCTGAAGGCTCAACAAAGATCACCTGCTTGCTACCCTAGAAGAAATCTGTACAATAGTCAACACTGTCTACTGTGTCTATATAAATACCTCAAGAAAAATTAAAACCTGATTAAAAATTTCCCAGTAAGTGATGTGGCTAAAACACGCCCTCACAAGTGACTCCACAACCAACTAATTTTCAGAAATATTTACTTCAATTGCCCACAATATCACATTAGTTCTATAAAAATTTTTAAAACTAAATATAATCTTAAAAACTTTGCTAAAGCTATAAATAAAAAAAAAAACTAGTGTTCTCTCATACAAATCCTACACTGAAAATGCAGAACTTCTAAATATTTGTAGGTGACTACTAAATATTTCATTCTTTTACCCTGAACACATCCTTAACTTCATCCCTGTCAGTGTAAGCCAGATTAATGTTCTGTTTCATTGTATTGGACTAGTTTTTGAGATCTATCTTTCAGATCCTACATTCCAGTAATAGAGCCACTCAGACCAAAAAACTTACTCAGCTGGCCTTAAAGTCTCTACACAGAATACCTTTCTACCTTTTTCACGGCCTCCAGCACATAACCTTTAATCTCTACTATGACAAGCCCTGCTACCTCCTGAGCTACACTGTGCCACACTCTCAATTGCTTAAGAAGAGGTTTCTTGCCCGGCTTCCTGAAATCTATAGACATTGTAGTCATTAACAAAGTTATCCTGAAGACTTCAAAAGACCTGACAATCTCAAAAGAAAGTGTACTAACCTCTGAGACAGCCTACTTACAACCCCTACAATAATCGAGTTGTCTAAATTGCATAATTTCCACTTCTAGGCTTATCCCCTGAATATAAATCCAACAAACTCAAACTGAACCAGTGAACTACAAAACAATCTGAAGACAAGAGTTAAAAATTTCAATTGTGGGTATAGGAAGTGTATTATTATCAGACATCTTTATTTGTTATTAACTTAATTTTATCTTTTATTAATGTTACTACATGTTATTCCCAGTATAACATTAAACCTATCCCTTACCAAAATAAGTTCAATCTCAGAACAAATACAATTAATCATAGTCATTATTTCTATGCGAAACTGTTTCATAGATATGAAATACTATAATAGAAATGGGAAATAGGGAGGCACTTGTGGCTCAGTGGGTAGGGTGCCAGCCCCATATACCAAGGGTGATGGGTTCGAACCCAGCCCCAGCCAAAACTGCAACAAAAAATAGCCGGGCATTGTGGTGGGTGCCTGCAGTCCTAGCTACTCAGGAGGCTGTGGCAAGAGAATTGCCTAAGCTTAGCAGTTGGAGGAGGCTGTGAGCTGTGTGATGCCACAGCACTCTACCGAAGGAAATAAAAGTGAGATTCGGTCTCTACAAAAAAAAATAAAAATGAAAAAGAAAGAACTGGGGGGCGGTGCCTGTGGCTCAGTCAGTAAGGCGCCAGCCCCATATACTGAGGGTGGCGGGTTCAAACCCAGCCCCAGCCAAACTGCAACCAAAAAAAAAAAAATAGCCGGTCGTTGTGGTGGGGGCCTGTATTCAAAGGTATTTGGGAGGCTGAGGCAAAAGAATCACTTAAGCCCAGGAGTTGGAGGTTGCTGTGAGCTGTGTAAAGCCATGGTACTCTACCGAGGGCCATAAAGTGAGACTCTGTCTCTACAAAAAAAAAAAAAGAAAGAAAGAAATGGGAAATAAAAGCATATATGGTGAAAATAAGATACATTATGTCAAGCTAGGAGACATATGACACAGCTGGTTTGGTCAGTTTAGGTCCATCCTGACTTCACTGCCATTTCCTATTCTTACTGCTTTATAAATGTATCTCCCACCTCAAAAATGCTATCTTAAGTAGTTTAGGTGAATTGATTTAGGAAATTAACTTTAAATTAAAATGTTTATTATTTATGAGTCATAGTTCTGCCAATTATTGTTTGAACTAAGAGTTGACATAGTTTTCATTTTAAACTTAATGTATCAAACTATAATGTTAAAAATGGACGAACAGAACAGTCTTAGAGAGACTACACTCACTGTTCTCCAGAACCCAGACTTATAACAAATAAAGTTTAGTAGACCTATCTCTATCTCTACATATTAACTGACAGTGACAGACAGCCTGATCTTCATTATCAGGCAACACTAAAAAAATAAATAAAATGCAACAGTCATTTTTGTTTCAGTATTTCCTTTTATATAAATAAATGAAATAAAAGACATCTTTTGTCTGAATAAATTCAAGTAATAACATCCAACATTGCTTTCTTCAAAAGCACTTTAGAGATAAAGACACAAATGGAATGAAAGTTAAAAAAAAAAAAAGGAATGTTATTGAAGAGAAGTTAAATACTTGCACATTGGTAAAAAATGTCTTACACCAAAAATTTTCACAAAAGGCACCCTAGCAGGCTGAGGTGGGAGAATAGCTGGAGTTCAGGACTTTGAGACCAGGCTGAGCAAGAGCAAGACCCCAGCTGTTCTACAAAGAAACCTTAGCCATCATGGTTGCACCTGTAATGTCAGCTACTTGGGAGGTTGATGGTTCCCTTGAGCTCAGAATTTGAGGTTGCTGTGAGCTAATCTGAAGCTACGACACTCTAGCACAGGTAACAGCAATAGGCTTGATCTAAAAAAAAATAAAGTTGCCACCAGAAAAGACAAAGAACTTTGTATAATTTTGAACCAATGATCAGAGCTTTTACAAGTATTCCGTACATATACACCCACCATACACACAAAGCATTATTTCTGGCTACAGTAGAATAAAACTAGGAATAAAAACCACAATAAGGGATGGGAGTGGTGGCTCATACCTGTGATCCTAGCATTTGGGAGGCCCAGGTAGCTGGATTGCTTGAGCTCACTGGTTCAAGATGAGCTTGAGCCAGAGTGAGATCTCGTCTCTAAAAAAAGCCTGGTATTGGGCGGCGCCTGTGGCTCAGTTGGTAGGGCGCCGGCCCCATATACCGAGGGTGGTGGGTTCAAACCCGGCCCCGGCCAAACTGCAACCAAAAAATAGCCGGGCGTTGTGGCTGGCGCCTGTAGTCCCAGCTACTTGGGAGGCTGAGGCAAGAGAATCACTTGAGCCCAGGAGTTGGAGGTTGCTGTGAGCTGTGTGAGGCCACGGCACTCTACCGAGGGCGGTACAGTGAGACTCTGTCTCTACAAAAAAAAAAAAAAAAAAAAAAAAGCCTGGTATTGTGGACGGTGCTTAAAGTTTCAGGAGGAGGACGAAAGCAGTGGAGATGTGACCAGTGGTTGCCATCGGGCACCTGCAGTGGTAACTACAACATCAGTGAGATTGTAGGCAGGGAAGGCCTTCTCTGTGGGTTGTTTGGACTTGGGCACTCGGTTGAATTAACTTGGCAGAACTTGGGTGACTTTAAGTGTTTTCCAGGGCACAGGACTGGGACACTGGGCCAAAAGGAGCTAACATTGTTTGGCTGTGGGCTGTTAATGCAGCCATTGTGGGATAACTGCCCCTGCAAGGTCACAGAACAAGGCTCTCAGCGACCCTGGGAGAGTGATCTCTTGACTGTGAGCATTTCCAAAAGCCACAACTGAGATGCTGGGGAAGAGTGGAGGTATCAGTGTTTGGCAGTGGGAGAGCTATCTTGCATCCTGGGCCCTCACAGGCCAGTTTTGGTGCCTGGATAAGCAAGTAGCCATTTCCAGAGGGATCCCAGAGACAAGTACTTTCTTGAGAAAGTCTCTGCTTAGCCAAGGTTAATGGTTTAAAGTGGGCTGGGGAGAGATTCATGCTCTTAACCCTGCAGGGATTGAGGGTAAATAAGTCAGCAGAGGCCTCCAGTCTCTATCTCATATGCAGTGATTAGCATGTCATACCCCAGAAGATCACTTGTTAGCCAGACAATAACCAGCAAACTACATATACTGCTTTGTTTTTTTTCTTTTTTCTTTTCTACTTCAACATTTTCAACCTAGATTGCTTTTTGTTATTGTTGTTGTTGTTCACTTCTCCTTCTTCCTTTTTCTAGTTTAAATTTAATTTTCCATGGTGGCATTTTTTTTTTTTTGTAGAGAGAGGGTCTCACTGTACCGCCCTCACGTAGAGTGCCGCGGCGTCACAGGGCTCACAGAAACCTCTAACTCTTGGGCTTACACGATTCTCTTGCCTCAGCCTCCCAAGTAGCTGGGACTACAGGCGCCCGCCACAATGCCCAGCTATTTTTTGTTGTTGTTGTTGCAGTTTGGCTGTGGCTGGGTTTGAACCCGCCACCCTCGGCATATGGGGCCACCGCCCTACTCACTGAGCCACAGGTGCCGCCCGCCATGGTGGCATTTTTTAATAACAAGAACTTCATATTTGCTAGTGTTTCTACCCCTATTATTTGGTTGTTCCCTCAATTTTATCATGTAAGGATTTCAGTATGTTTCTTTTGGTTTGATGTATAGTACTTGTGTCTTTCCTCTCTATTTGGTAGAGGTGAGGTACCATATCTGCTCAAACTGGAAAAAAGGTGATGACCTCAAGGGAACCATCCAAGTCAGCACCCCCAGAAGTTGGTGGTCTTTAATGTGTGGGTTAAAGTACTCTACTCTACTCCTTTGTTACTCCTGTCTCCCTCTTTCATATCTCACTTCTTTTTGTTAATATTCCCTTTTACTCACCTCTGTTCCTTTTTCTGTTTTTAAATATTTTTT
The DNA here is from genome assembly GCF_027406575.1 of Nycticebus coucang. Lineage (NCBI taxonomy): Eukaryota > Metazoa > Chordata > Mammalia > Primates > Lorisidae > Nycticebus > Nycticebus coucang. The sequence continues at coordinate 28,354,778 of NC_069805.1, read as the reverse complement.
ATCTTCTTGCTCTTCAATCTTCTCATCCTTTTAATGCTGTACCAAAATGACTCATCAAAACCTCAGACAAGAAGCACAGTCTTCTTGAGCAAGAGGAAGTGAATGGAAAATTAGGGTATAAAAAAAAAACACAAGATAAAAGATAACACTCATGATGAAGAAACAGTAGGAAAATCCTGGCAACAAGAAAAACCTATTCAGAGCAAACCCACTCCCCAAGGGACCATGAGGTAGCTACTGCAGAAGATTCCAACTATAAAGAAATGTTAGAAATGACAGAAGGGGAATTTAAAATACAGATGATGAAAACAATTAAAGGAAATTGCTGAGAAAATGGAAAATAACCAAAAGGAAATCCAAAACCAGAATCAAATAAGAGATGAATGGCATTAAGACTAAAGAAAGGATATAGTAGAGCTGTAGGAATTCAAGAAATCAATTACAGAACTTAGAGATGAAATAGAAAGTATAAACAACAGATTAAACCATGCAGAAGAAAGAATGACTGATGTAGAGGACAAAGAGATTTATCTCTATTTATTGAGATAAATCAGATAGTTAAAGAGGCAGAAAAAAAGAGAGAGAAAGCTGAACATTCAATGACAGAATTATGGGATTTTATGAAGCATTCAAACATATGAGTTAATAGGTATCCCAGAAGGGAGAGAAGAATACTGCACGAATGGAAGCCATACTAGAGAATATTATAAATGAAAATTTCCCAAATACCACCAAACATTCTGACACACTCCTTTCAGAGGGATATTGGACCCCAGGTTGCCTTAACTCAAATAGAGCTTCTCCAAGACACATTGTGATGACCTTGTCCAAAGTCAAGACAAAAGGAAAGATTTTGCAAGCTGCCAGGAGTAAGTGCTATTTGACCTACAGGGGCAAATCCACCAGGGTGACTGCAGGCTTCTCTAATAAAACTTTTCATGTCAGAAGGCAATGCTTATCTATTTTTAATCTACTTAATCAAAACAATTTCTAGGCCAGACTTCTATATCCTTCTAAGCTAAGCTTTAAAATTGATAGAGAAATCAAATATTTTACTGATATATGAACATTGAGGAAATTTGCCACAACAAAACCAGCTCTACAGGAAATACTTCAACCTGTTCTACACACTGATCATCACAATGGACCACCAGCAAAGTAAGCACCCAGAAATTAAGGGACAGAACCTACCTTACATAATGATGCAAAAGATAAACCTAAGCAATGGACTGACAAAATCAGATGAATAGAATTCTACTGCACTTATGAATTATCTCAATAAATGTTAATGGCTTGAATTACCCACAGAAGAGGCATAGACTGGCTGATTAGGGCACCGGCCATATATACAGAGGCTGGCGGGTCTGAACGTGGCCCAGGCCAGCTAAACAACAATGACAACTGCAACTAAAAAATATTTGGGTGTTGTGGTGGGCACCTGTAGTTCCAACTGTTTGGGAAGCTGAGGCAAGAGAATTGCTTAAACCCAAGAGTATGAGGTTGCTATGAGCTGGGAAGCCACGACACTCTACCTAGGGAGACAAAGTGAGATTCTGTCTCAAAAAAAAAAAAAAAAAAAAAAAGAAGTAGAAAAACGAATGGCTAGAAACACAGAAAAAATGCTCATTATCCCTAATTACTAGAGAAATGCAAATCAAAACCACCCTGAGATACCATCTAACCCAGTGAGAATGGCCCACATCACAGAATCTCAAAACTGCAGATGCTGGCATGGATGTGGAGAGAAAGGAACACTTTTATACTGCTGGTGGGATTACAAACTAATACAACCTTTTTGGAAGTAAGTATGGAGAACCCTCAAAGAACTGTAGCTAGATCTCCCATTTGATCCTGCAATCCCACTACTGGGCATCTACCAAGAAGGGCAAAAATCATTTTACCATAAAGACATTTGGACTAGACTGTTTATCGAAGCTCAATTTACAATTGTCAAAAGGTGGAAATAGCCTAAATGCCCCCCAAACTAGGAATGGATTAACAAGCTGTGGTATATGTACATTATGGAATACAATTCAGCAATTAAAATGATGAATACTTTACATCCTTTGTATTAACTTGAAGAGAAGTGGAATACATTATTCTTAGTGAAGAATCACAAGAATGAAGAAGCATGAATCCTATGTACTCAATTTTGATATGAGGACAATTAATGACCTAGTACGTGGTCAAGGTGGGAGAAGGGGAGATCAGAGAGAGGGAGAATGAGGGATGGGTGAAAGGGAGACCAACGAGAGGGAAGGAGAGAGGAGAATGGGAGAAGGAAGAGCAGAGAGAGGGAACAAAGGACGGAGTGGTGGTCTCAGGGTGTGACACACCTTTTGGGAGCAAGACACAAGTATAAGAGGGACATCACCTAGGAAATGCAGTCAGTGTAACCTGGTTTCTTGGACCCTCAATGAATCCCCAACAATAAATAAATACAAACAAATTTTTAAATGGTGACCTATGTTTTTCTGCTTGTACAAAATGTGTAAAAAATGAACGTTTCTAGCTATAAGCTTAATTTAAAAGGTAAATGTTGGTCTACACTTAAAACCATAAAACATGGATGAACAAATTGAAAAACACATGAATGAATGGAAAATTATTTTTCCATTGTGTTAATGAATTAAAAATATTTTATTAAACAATACTACCCAATGTGATCTACCAATGTAATTCAATTTCTATGAATATACACTGATATTATTCACAGAAATTACCTTTAAAACCCTAAAATGTACATGAAGTGAGAAAATACCCCAAATAGCCAAAGCAATCCTAAGCAAAAACTACGTACATGTAGGCATCACAATACCTGACTTCAAAATTTAGTGAAGTATTATGGTACTCACCTACAAACATGAATGCATCTGAAGGACATCACATAAAGTGAAATAAGCCAGATGCAGAAAGACAAATACTGTATGATTATACTCATGTATAAAATCTTTAAAAACTAATATCACAGGAGCAGGGAGTAGAACAAGGGTTACCAGAGATTGAGGGAAGGGGAGGGGGAGACAAGGTTCATTGACAGGTACAAAAGGAGGGAAAATGTTGCTTTTCTATTGCACAGTAAGGTGAAGACGGTTAAAAGTAAAGTATTATATATTACAAACTATATAGAATACCAGCTTATGGATGTTCTCACCACAAAGAACTAATGAATGCAAGACATAATGTGTACTATAAATACCATCACTTTATTATTATGCAATATTGTATAAAACAATAAATTGTACCCCATATATATGGACAATTACAATGTGTCAACTAAAAACATAGACAAAACCTTAAGTGTAAGACCTATAACTATTCAACTCCTAAAAGCATATACAAGGGGAAGCTTCATGACAAATGGCCTTTGTAATTATTTCTCATACACAACATCAAAGGATTAGGCAACAAAAGCAAAAACATGCACATGTTATTTATGAGTATATCCACAATATGTCAAACATTTACAAAGAAACACATAGAATAGATCTTTGCACATTTATGTACACTGCAGCATTATTTTCTAAAGACAATACCTGGAAGCAAACTCAATATCCCTTTATCAATGAGTAGATAAATAAAATGTGGAATATACACAAAATGGAATATTATGTAGCCTTAAAAAAGACATCTTGACACATTAACCTAAGGACAAACCTTGAAAATATTATGTAAAGTAAAATAATACCATCAAATGGAAACAGATACAGTATTATCATAATCATACAACATATAAAATTGTCCAACTCAAAGAAAGAGAAAGTAGAATAATATTCTTCAGGCTCTGCACTGGCCACATGCACTGAGGCTGGGGGGTTAGAACTCAGTCTGGGCCAGCTAAACAATAATGACAATTGCAACCAAAAAATAGCCGGACATTGTGGCGGGTGCCTGTAGCCCTAGCTACTTGGGAGGCTGAGGCATGAGAATTGCTTAAGCCCAAAAAGTTTGAGGCTGCTGTGAGCTGTGACACCATGGTACTGTACCCAGGGTGACAGCTTGAGACTCTGTCTCAAAAAAAAAGGGTGGCACCTGTGGCTCAGTGGGTAGGATGCTGGCCCCATATACTGAGAGTGGCAGATTCAAACCCAATCCTGGCAAAACTGCAACAACAAAAAAAATAGACGGGCATTCTGGTGGGTGCCAGCAGTCCCAGCTATTCAGGAGGCTGAGGCAAGAGAATTGCCTAAGCCCAGGAGTTGGAGGTTGCTGTAAGCTGTGACACCATAGCATTCTACCAAGGGCGATACAGTGAGACTCTGTCTCTACCAAAAAAAAAAAAAAGAAGAAGAAGGAGAATATACTTCAGGAGAGAGGTGGAAAACAGTATGTGTTTTATAGTCAGTATTAACGTTCATATTTGTAAAATAAAATAGATCTAGAAATTTGTTGACAACTAGGTAAATATGCTTGATAAGACTAAACTGTGCACTTAAAAATATTTGATGACAGTTTTATATTTTTAATCACAATTAACAATGTGCTAAATTTGCTTACCTGAAAGATATAATTAAAACATGTTTTAAAAATTACCTTCAAGGCTTGGTGCCTGTAGCACAGTGGTAAGGGTGCCAGCCACATAAACCCAGGCTGGCTGTTTCAAGCCTGGCCCAGGCCTTCTAAACAAGTATGACAACCACAACAAAGAAATAGCCGGGCATTGTGGCAGGAACATGTAGTCCCAGCTACTTGGGAGGCTGAGGGAAGAAAATCTATTAAGCCCAAGAGTTTGAGGTTGTTGTGAGCTGTGATGCCACAGCACTCTAACAAGGGTGAAATAGTAAGAATCTGTCTCAAAAAAAAAAAAAATTTACCTTCAAATAAAAAATTTGTTTCTCTTTCAAAATAATATAGATTCAAACAATAAATACATTGTTAATTTAAGAATATTTTCTTCATTGCTCACCAAGACAGGATGAAAAAAATCATTGAACACACACACACACACACACACAAATTTAAGTAATAAATATTGATGGACAATGCAGGTCCTAAACATGCATGGGCAATATTTATAAAAGAAAAACATCACAGATACTTTCATAGTCAATGCACATGCCCAATGCATATATAACTCATCCCCTACATCATGCTAAAGTGTACAGAGTTGAAAATTCTCATCAAATTGTTAATATTCAGGTTTAAATTTTAAAAAATAAAATTAACTCATCTGGCAAAACATACATTTGAAAAAGAAACAAGGTAATATTGTTTGGCAGAAGAGTTACTATATTTGATAGCTACTATTTTGAATTCTGTGCACCCATGAAGATTGGTGCAATTTTTACACAAAATATATCAGCAATAATACAGCCCTTGGAAACTAAGAAAAGCTTGTGTTTCCAAATGAAGGAATAACAGAAATGCCTAAAGTGTGTTGTGAATTACTCAAATAAAAAGAAAACTTTTGGGATTAAATTATTTCATCATTTAAATACAGGCTGAGAATGATTGATATAAGTGATTCCTTGTTTCCTGAAATAAACTTGAAATTACAACCATTTTAATACCTATGTGGGGGCTCGCTAATAATGTAATTTGCTTCTTATATAACATGTAAATTTCGCACTTTATTTCAGAAATTTTTAATCTAAGAACCATGTACAAATTTTTCGTGCAACATTTCAGAAAGTGAAAAATACAGGACAGTAACAGAAGGAAGATGAAAGAAAAGGAGGTCTCCTACTCATATCCCCCACAGCATACTGCGACAACCAAATGAAGAGCCTTTATGGGAGCTTTGGGATTTTTTAGGTCAGTGTTTTGGAAACCCTAGTAGAGAGGAAGATTAAAGAGGATGATTTTGTGAGAGCTGGAACATGACACACTAGCAGACTTTCCAATAATAGTCCTAGCAACAGAATAAAAAATGATCATACTGTACCATAGACTCAGCTATAGCTTTCTTGACTTAGGTTATGCCACTACCACCATCTGCCAAGATCCACAGGATGATTCATACCCTGTGAGCCTCAGGTAAACAGGCCTGCAGACTTTTGAGTCTCAGTTAAACAGGCCTGCAGACTTGGTCCAATCTTTGGCTTCTGAATCAACTTAAAACTCACTTTTTTCACCTCTCAGCCATGTTATGAAAAAATCCTGCCCACATAGGGAGAAACATCCATCTATGCTCCTGAATCCAGAACCACCAAAACTTATCTGAAATGTGTTCTTCGTTGGCAATGTAACCTGGCCTTGGTCACAGTCCAGAACCAATTTTGCTCCATTTGAGGTATGTCTGGAAGCACACATTTCTGTTTCCACGGAGGCAAGCCTGCTAACAATAATTTTACTGTGAATCTTAAAATTGCCTTGGTAACAACCTCCAGTTGCTATCAGCCAGGCTCTAGAAGCAGCCCTGCTACTCCAAAACTTGGAAGGGGAACATTATATGGACCCAGTGATAGGCCTAAAAACATTTCTCATAGGCTGAATGCAGTGGCTCACATTTGTAATTCTGGAACTCTGAGAGGCCAAGCTGGGAGGATCTCTTGAGCTCAAGAGTTTGAGACTAGCCTGAGCAAGAGTGAGACCCCCATCTCTACTAAAAATAGGGAAAATTAGCCAACCATTTTGGTAGGCACTTGTAATCCCAGCCTCACAGAAGCTTGAGACAGGAAGATCACTTGAGGTTTCTGTGAGGTAGGCTGATGCCATTGCATTAAACATGGGCAGCAGTTAAGACTATTAAAAAAAAAGACATTTTTCACAGATGTGTATCTGGAAGCAGCCCTATACATCAGTTGCAGACCCTCTCAGCTATAAACAAGGGTGAGTCTGGCCCATTCAACAACCTGTCCAATGAGTGAACACCTACCCACATTCATTGTATCAATGCTGCAATATCAGAAACACTGCAGTTCTTAACCTGAGCATCAGTCCTATGGATCAATACCTTAAAAAAATATTCCACTTCCCAGGGAATAGCCAGGATACACAACTGTATTATCCCTGATAACAAGTCTACCAACCACGAAACACACTCTATTCTGTATAACAGCCATAGTATTGGCTTCAACCTTACTCAGCTGCAATCTCATAAAAAAATCCCATCAGCCCAGGCACCCAATAAAAGAAACGTCTCTATAATGACTGGATGAGGTATTTGTTCCTTCAGATTCAGAGTTCAAAACCCTGGGTATCGGGACAATAAAGCATCCAGGTATCCAGACCATAAATCATCAGGCAGATATGAATCACTGTAAAGGTATCTTTTTAGGCAGAAAACATACAAATAAAGCTCCAGTAAAGAATTTTGAAGCAACGAAGATCTAATAACTGGCTGAAGTTGGCACCCATAGCTCAATGGATAGGGCACTGGCCACATACACCGGGGCTGGAGGGTTCATACCCGCCCCCGAGATGCTAAAACAACGATGACAACTGTAACAACAACAGAATAGCCGGGATTGTGACCGGTGCCTATAGTCCAGCTACTTGGGAGGCTGAGGCAGAAGAATTGCTTAAGCCCAAGAGTTTGAGGTTGCTGTGAACTGTGGCACTACAGCATTCTACCCACAGTGACATAGTGAGAATCTTGCCCCATGCTCCCCAAAGAAAGGCTGAAAATGAATTTATCTCAGTGAGACACAAAAGAACCCATATAACTAAAAAAATCATAAAACAATGCATAAACAAAATAAGAATTTTAATAGAGAAATAGGAAAAAAAAGAACAATACAAGAGCTTCAGCTGAAGTCTATGTTGTCAAAATGAAAATGTAATGACATCATAGGAGATTCAGTTATTCAGAATAACAAGTCAACAAATTCAAAGGCAGGCCATTTGAAGTTACCCAAATGCAGAGAAAAAAAGAAAGAGTAAAGGAAAGATATATGTCTGAGAGTGCATCATTAAGTGAAGAAATATTTGCATTTTTGATTTTCAAATGAGAAATAAACAGATAAAAAGTTTTTTTAAAAAAGAACATCATCCCCTCAAAACTACATGAACATAGTTTTGTTAAAATCAAAGTATCTGAAGAAAACCCAATAAAAATTGCCCAGGATAAATTTTAATTGGAAAAATCCAAAGAAAAAATGAGAAACTTTTTTGTTGAGACAATCTTACTCTTTCACCCAGTGTAAAGTGCAATGACATCATAGCTCACAGCAACCCCAAACTCTTAGGCTCTAGTGATTCTTTTGCTCCAGCCACCTACCAAGACTACAGGAGCAAGACACAGTGCCTAGCTAGTTTCTCTATTTTTAGTAGAGTCAAGACCTTGCTCTCACCCAGGCTGCTCTCAAACTCCTGAGTTCAGCCTCCAAGAGTTCTAAAGAACACCAGCAATAGCGCCCTACTGAGCTACAGGCCCTGATCTAACTTTACTGCCCTCGGTAGAGTGCCGGGGCATCACAAGGCTCACAGCAACTTCCAGCTCTTGGGCTTATGTGATTCTCTTCCCTTAGCCTCCCGAGCAGCTGGGACTACAGGCACCTGCCACAAGGCCCAGCTATTTTTTTGTTGCTGTTTGGCAGGGGCTGGGTTGAACCCACCACCCTCGGTATATGGGGCCGGCGCCCTATTCACTGAGCCACAGGCGCCGCCCAACAAAGGTAACTTTTAAGACAGTCAACATGCCCTGCTCCAGCCATATACTGGGATCTGGCTGGTGGACTCACACATGGCTGAAGCCTAAGGAAACTCCTCTCAGGACTTGTCTTAATTGAACTTTGAACTTTGGAAAAAGGGGAGGAGGGATGTAATCTGTGTATCCATACCACACAGAATGTAATTGCTTCAGCCAAAACTCACTTTAGGACATTTACAAGAACAAGGTCACCCTATGAAAATTCTTGCAGCCAAGTAGTACAGGGAAACAAAACAGAAACCCCTGAATTTTTTTCTTTTTTTTTTTTTTTTTTGAGAAAGAGCCTCAAGCTGTTACCCTGGGTAGAGTGAGGTGGCATCACAACTCACAGCAAACTCCAAGTCCTGGGCTCAAGCAATTCTCCTGCCTCCACCTCCCAAGTACCTGGGACTACAGGCGCCTGCCATAATGACCAGCTATTTTTTGGTTGCAGCCATCATTGTTGTTTTGGCGGTCCTCAGCTGAATTCAAACCCACCAGCTCAGGTGTATGTGGCTGGCGCCTTAGCAGCTTGAGCCACAGGCACCGAGTCAACCCCTGAAATCCTACACTACAAAGCCCCCCTTGAAACCTGGTTTGCTCGCATTAATGGCTTAACCCAATGTACCTCTGGTAGCCTGTTCTCCTATGGACCCCTCCATCTTAGGTATACTAGTTCACATTATACCCCAAGTGTACATATATGATGGAAAAGGAGGAAGAGAACACCTAAATTTATATTTTAATCCCTACCATACCAGAATAAAAAGAGCCCCCATTCTCATTCCCCTCTTAATATCAGCAGGCATAGCAGGATCTGCAGCACTTGGTGCTAGCTCTCTAGCCTCACAAGACAGTAATTTGAAATTCCTCAGCCAACAAGTTGCTCGAGATTTAGGACTGTTATAAAGTTCCGTCTTCCAGGCTCGGCACCCCTAGCACAGTGGTAACGGTGCCAGCCACATACATGGAGTGTGGCGGGCTCTGGTTCCTGGGCAGAACCAGCTAAACAATGAGAATTGCAATCAAAAATAGCTGGGTATTGTGGCGGGTGCCTGTAGTCCTAGCTACTTGGGAAGCTGAGGCAAGAGAATCAATCCCTTAAGCCCAAGAGTTTCAGGTTACTGTGAGCTCTGCTGCCAGGGCATACAACCAATGGCTACATAGTGAAACTGTGTCTGAAAAAAAGAAAAAAAAAAAAAGAAAGTTCCATCTCCCAATTAGAAAAACAATTTGAAGGCGGCACCTGTGGCTCAATTGGTAAGGCGCTGGCCCCATATACAGAGGGTGGAGGGTTCAAACCTGGCCCCGGCCAAACTGCAACCAAAAAATAGCTGGGCACTGTGGCAGGCACCTGTATTCCCAGCTACTCGGGAGGCTGAGGCAAGAGAATCGCTTAAGCCCAGGAGTTGGAGTTTGCTGTGAGCTGTGTGAGGCCACGGCACTCTACCGAGGGACATAAAGTGAGACTCTGTCTCCACAAAAAAAAAAAAAAAAAAAGAAAGAAAAACGATTTGATTCCCTAGTTGAAGTAGTTTTGTAAAACGGAAGAGGACTAGGTCTCCTCTTCATGAAAGAAGGAGGACTATGTGCAGCTTTGGGAGAAAATTGCTGTTTCTCCGCTAACCAGTCTGGAGTCATTAGAGAAACTCTTTAGTGTGTAAAAGTCTAAACGAAAATTATTATCACCAAGAAGAACAAAAAAACTGGTGGAAATCTCTCTTTTCCTGGTTCCCATGGCTCACAACCTTACTACAGCCACAGCAGGACCATTATCCTCCATTCTGTTGTTTACCCCACCTTGTTACATTTTATTGCCTTGAAAACTGGTTCCACTTGCCTGCACATTTACTAGTGGTTAGAACTGTAGTATTGTGTGGAAAAATTACTAACTTCCCTTGTTGTGTAAAAGCCCATTACTATCCTCCAGATTACAGCCCTAGTGATCATACCTCTACCCCCTACAATTCTCTTCCTCCTTAGTTTCCCTCAGACCCCACACCTGCCCTTTTAAGGGAAGAATTGTGCTAAGGGCTAATTTCGCTTCTGTAATAACGCTTGCTTAACTTTTTTGCACCCCCTTTGGTTTTATCCTAAAAAAAAACAGAGCCACAAACAACTCAGGGCTGCTCTCAAAAACCCCACGTTGGGACACCGAAGCATTTGCTGGCCAGCTCTTCAATAAAGGACTCTTCTATGAATTTGGCTTGTCTGGCTGTGTTGTCTTTGGAGAACTCCTGGGCATAACACTAGCACTTTGAGAGGTGAAGATGGGTGTACCCTTTTTTTTGTTTTTGCTTTTCTGTAGTTTTTGTCCGGGGCTGGGTTTGAACTTGCCACCTCCGGTATATGAGGCCAGTGCCCTACATTTTTGAGCCACAGGCGCAGCCCAAATGGGTGTATTTTTTTAAGCTCAGCAGTTTGAAACCATCCTGAACCAAAGGGAGACATTATTTCTAGTAAAACAAAAGACATTACCCAGGCATTTTGATGGGCACTTGTATTATCAGGTACTGAAAAAGTTGAGAAATGAGGATCACTAGAGCACAAGAATTTGTGGTTGCTGTGAGCCATGATGATGCTGAAGAACCTAAGGAAATTTCATCCGAAAATGTGACTCCCTGATAAAGAATATTTTGAATTAAAGGCCATTTATGATGAAAAAGCATTGGAAGTGTGGCACCTGTAGCTCAGTGGGTAGGGAGCTGGTCACATACACTGAGGCTGGTGGGTTTGAAACCAGTCCGGGCCAACTAAAACAGCAATGACAACTGCAACAACAACAAAAAAATAGCTGGGCATTGTGGTAAAAGAAAGTATTACCATGAGAATGTGACCACCTCTCACCCCCTACCATGAGAATGTGACCTTTTGTAACTGTTCCAGGAGATAGCCCCGAGCTGAAGCAGATAAAAGGGCTAAGCAAATGTTTAACTGTTAATCTTGTCTTAAGACAGTTGAGTAATGAACCAGAGTTCTTCTTATCTAGAAAGCCCCTGCTATGTCTGCTCCCCCTTCCTACTTTATGGTTAAAGCCCCTGCTATGTCTGCTACTCCTGCCTACTTTATGGTTAGAGCCCCTGCTATGTCTGCTCCCCCTTCCTACTTTATGGTTAGAGCCCCTGCTATGTCTGCTCCCCCTTCCTACTTTATGGTTAAAGCCCCTGCTATGTCTGCTCCCCCTTCCTACTTTATGGTTAAAGCCCCTGCTATGTCTGCTCCCCCTTCCTACTTTATGGTTAAAGCCCCTGCCATGTCTGCTACTCCTGCCTACTTTGTGGTTTTTGCCTTTATAAGCTTGTAAAATCTGCCGTTCGGGGCTTAACTCCTCTGCTCCTGAGAGAGTCATAAGCTAAGCCCCAGCATGCTGGAATAAAACCCCTTTTGCTGATTGCATCAAGTGTCGTCTCTTGCGGTTGATTGGGGGTTGCTGTGGCCCAGGACAGAGTGGGGGTCTTGTCCCAAGTCTTTCAGTGGTAGCAGCCCGTAGTCCCAGCTACTTGGGAGGCTGAGGCAGGGGAATCACTTAAGCCCAGCATTTGAGGTTGCTGTGATGCCAAGCACCATACCCAGGGTGACAGCTTGAGATTCTGTCTCAAAAAAAAGCTGTGGAATGTGGCACCCAAACTCAGTTGTGAGTGTGCAAGCCACATGCTCTGAGGCTGGTGGTTTTGAACCCAGCCTGGGCCTGCTAAACAAACAAAAATGATAGCCGGGCATTGTGGCAGGCGCCTGTCAGTCCTAGCTCCAAGGGAGGCTAAGGCAACAGAACTGCTTGCACCCAAGAGTTTGAGGTTGCTGTGAGTTATGATGCCATAACACTCTAGTGAGGGTGACAAGGTAAGACTCTTATCTCAAAAAAAAAAAAAAAGAAGCATTGGAAGAGTCCTTCCTTCCTTCTACTGGACTAACCAGACTGGGAATCAAAGGAGGCTGCTGACTTCTTCTTTGGAACTCAAGAAGACCTGGCCCCAAATAATTTAAAACACAATACCTGTCTCTCCTGTTAATTTGCAAGTCAATCTGACTCCCTCCATCTACACTTGCTCCTTAGCAACCACTTGGTGCACCTATACTTTCCTCATTCTCCCCCTCACTTCTAAAAGGCATCTATTAAACTCTCACACCATCATTGAGACATTGGGTAATGATTCTTGTGGTTCCTCCTATGGGCATGGTATTTGGAAATAAACCTTTCTTTTATTAATGTGCTATAATTGTGAATTGATCTTTAATGCCAGGTGCTCAACCCCTGGACAACACCATTACACTTAAAGGGCAGACAGACTCCATTTTGTGCTAAAAAGCCAGACTGACTCCACTTTGCTTCATAACCTGCGGCACTTCCCCTCGTGCATCTTAAGGTCCCTGTACCTGGTCCATCCCCCCATTTCTTTGCCAGTTGCTCTGCGGTTAAGTACAAACCCTTTGACGAGAAATGGTCTAACTTCTGTTAGATATCCTTTTTAACAACTTATCTACAGGTGCAAGCTGTTTCACACCCTCTAAAAATATAATGCTGAAAATATTTCTGTTTCTGTAAAATTCTGCTTTGTGCTAGAATACCCCTGCCCAACCCTGGGGGCTGGGAGTTCCTTCTTTCTTCCTTCTTTTTTTTTTTCTTGAGATACAGTCTTATTATGTCACCCTCAGTAGGGTGCTGTAGCATCACAGCTCACAGCAACCTCAAACTCTCAGGCTTAAGTGATTCTCTTGCCTCAGCCTCCCAAGTAGCTGGGACTACAGGTGCCTGTCACAATGCCTGGCTATTTTTTTTTTTGTTGTTGTTGTTGTTGTCATTATTGTTTGACATGCCAGGGCTGGATTTAATCCCTGCAGCCCCAGTGTATGTGGCCAGCACCTTTGCAGCTGAGCTACAGTTGCTGAGTCTGCGGCTGGGAGCCCACTTGCTGCTAAGGGCAATAAAGGACCCTATACCCAATTTGACCTCAGTGTGGCATATTTTCTGTAATTCCACTCACATTCTTGGCCATAACTATCTCAAAAAAAAAAAAAAAGAAAAAGAAAAATAGAAAAGAAGGAAAAAGGAAAGAAAAAGAAAAAAAAAAAAGGCCTGGCACCTGTAGCACAATTTTTACAATGCTGGCCACATACACCCAGGCTGAGGGGGTTCAAACTCATCCCAGGCCAATTAAACAACAATGACAACTGCAACAAAATAATAGCCAGGTTATGTGGAAGGTGTCTTTCATCCCAGCTACCTGGGACGCTGAAGCAAGAGAATTACTTAAGCCCAAGAGTTTGAGATTGCCATGAGTTGTGACCCCATGGCACTCTACCGAGGGAGACATAGTGAGACTCAAAAAAAGAAAAGAAAAAGAAATAAATATTATTTGCATATTTTTAAATGAGTTTAATATAAATGAAAAGACAACTTTTTTTCAAAATCTTTGTTTACTTTTATGTCCTCCATTAGGTGTTTTGTTTTCTTTCTCATCAACCTAAGTGTTCTTTGTTATACAGTCAGAAAACACTGGCCAACAATTCCTAAAATATCATATTCTGTGTGGGGAAATTAGAGATTAAAGATCCCAAGCCCTCTAAGAGCAAGATAGAACTTAGAAGATTAACTGAGCAAAGAATCGGCAGTCTAGCTTTAGTATTTCAATTTTTTTTTTTTTTTGAGACAGAGCCTCAAGCTGTCACCCTGAATAGAGTGCTTTGGCATCACAGCTCACAGCAACCTCGAAGTCCTGGGCTCAAGCAGTTCTCCTGCCTCTACTTCCCAAGTAGCTGGGACTACAGCCACTTGCCACAAGGCCCAGCTATTTTTTGGTTGCAGCCATCATTGTTGTTTTGGTGGTCCTGGGCTGGATTCAAACCCGCCAGCTCAGGTGTATGTGGCTGGCACCTTAGCTGCTTGAGCCACAGGCACTGAGCCTTTGAATTGGTTTTTAATAAAAATAGCTTTACTGGGTGGCACCTGTGGTTCAAGGAGTAGGGCACTGGTGGGTTCAAGCCTGGTCCTGGCCAAATTCTGCAAAAAAATAACATAAAATATAGCTTTACTGACAAACAACAAGTCTGTGCAGTTCCTGTAGAAAACAATGTTGAGGAAGAAAACAGTGATTGCAACTTGCCTGTTTAAAGATTAAATGCCCCAGGCACATTGGAGTGCACATTGCAGCTTGGCAAGGCCTGACAGGTAATCTGTCAAGCCTGGGGGCCACAGCTCTTAGTATACAAGAATAAGGCTTCAGTTTTTAAGGTGGCTGGAACACAGAAACCCTGGGAGAGAGGTGGGTGTTGCAAAAGTCACTGGAGACAGTGTGCACAACCAATACCTACACAAACAGAGGAAGGAACACTTAGGTGGAGGTAGGAGGAAGGACTTTTTCTCTCCCAGCTTCCAAAGGCTGTGTGGCCCCACCGGTGAACAAGGGGTTTAACCTTCCCTTTGGACTCCTGAAGAGGGAGGCCAACCAAGGAGAAGTGGCACATCATGTTTGCCTTAAGGTTATGTTCCTTGTTTCTCTAGAAGGCAAGGACTAAGTATACTTAACTATCAATTAAGGAGCAGAAGATAATGGAAAAAAGCCATGTATTCATATAATTGCTAATGTATGACGCAAATAGCACACAGGCTGTTCTTTGCACAGTTCTCCATTAGCTCATAGACCTCCCAAATAAACTTAGCATTGACAGGGACGCCCCTCTCAATGGTTGAGGTGCTGGCAACATGCACCAAAGCTGGTGGGTTTGAACCCGACTTGGGACTGCTGAACAAAACAAAACAAACAAACAAAATAGCCAGGCATTGTGGTGGGCACCTGTAGTCCAGCTACTTTGGAGGCTGAGGCAAGAGAATCACATGAGCCCAAGAGTTTGAGGTTGCTGTGAGCCATGACGGAATTGCACCCTACAGGGGGTGACAAAGTGAGAGCTGTACTCTACAGTTAATACATAGAACAAGGCTCCTGCCTGTAATCCTAGCACTCTGGGAGGCTGAGGCGGGTGGATAGCTTGAGCTCACGGGCTCCAGTCTAGCCTATGCAAAAGCGAGAACCCCTATCTCTACTAAAATTAGAAAAACTGAGGCAAGAGGATTGCTTAAGCTCAGGTTGGAGGCTGCTGTGAGCTATGTATGATGCCGTGCACTCTACCCAGAGTGACAGTTCTAGACTATCTCAAAAAAAGAAAAAGGTCTGGGAAGGTGGCTCACGCCTATAATTTCACCACTTGGGAGGCTGAGATGGGTGGAGTGCCTGAGCTCACAGGTACAAGACCAGTCTGAACAAGAGCAAGACACTATTTCTAAAAAATAGCGGGGCATTGTGGCAGATGCCTGTATTCCCAGCTACGGAGAGGAAGAGGCAAATGGATCTCCTGAGCCCATGAGTTTGAGGTTGCTGTGAGCTATGATGCCACGACACTCTAAATGGTGACAAAGTAAAACTCTGTCTCAAAATGAAAAAAAATACGTAGAATGAATTTTTTTTTTTTTTTTTTTATTGAGACAGAGTCTCACTATGTCGCCCTTGGTAGAGTGCCCTGGTGTCACAGCTCACAGCAACCTCCAACTCTTGGGCTAACTGATTCTCTTGCCTCAGCTTCCCAAGTTGGTGGGACTAAAGGCACCCACCACCATGCCCGGCTATTTTTTTGTTACAGTTGTCACTGTTGTTTTAGCAGGCCCTCCTGGGTTCGAACCTGCCACCCTCAGTGCATGTGGCTGGTGCTGTAACCACTGAGCTATGGGCACTGAGCCCATGGAATAAATTTTAAAGATACATAACCAAAGTTATCAGTTATGAAAATAATAATATTTTGGAATATATTAGGTGAAATAAACAGTAAAAATCAATTTGACCTATTTCACTATCTTTTCTTTGATGAGGCTACTAGAAAATTTGAAATGACACACATAGTTCTCAATTCATTTCTTCTTCTTTTCTTTCTTTTTTTTTTGAGACAGAGTCTCAAGTTGTCACCCTGGGTAGAATGCCGTGTCATCACAGCTCACAGCAACCTCAGGCTTTTGGGCTTAAGAAATTTTCTTGTTGGGTGGCGCCTGTGGCTCAGTCGGTAGGGCGCCAGCCCCATATACCGAGGGTGGCGGGTTCAAGCCCGGCCCCGGCCAAACTGCAACCAAAAAATAGCCGGGCGTTGTGGCGGGCGCCTGTAGTCCCAGCTACTCGGGAGGCTGAGGCAAGAGAATCGCTTAAGCCCAGGAGTTGGAGGTTGCTGTGAGCTGTGTGAGGGCACGGCACTCTACCGAGGGCCATAAAGTGAGACTCTGTCTCTACAAAAAAAAAAAAAAAAGAAATTTTCTTGCCTCAGCATCCCAAGTAGCTGGGACTATAGGCGCTCACCACAATAAATTCTCATTTTATTTCTATTTTATTTCTAAAATTCTCATTTTATTTTTATTGGACAGGGTGACTTAGAAGACTGCCTCCTATTTCAAAGCTTAGGCTACCTCCTCAAAAGACATAGAGTTCAGGCAAAAAAAAAAAAACACTCAAACTTTAAAATAATTGTTGCTTTTCACAAGATGGTGCCAAAGGTAAAGAAGGAAGCTCCTGCCCCTCCCAAAGTCATAGCAAAGGTAAAGGCATTGAAGGCCAAGAAGGCAGTGCTAAAAGGCAACCACAGCCACACAAAAAAGGATATTCAGACATCACCCACATTTTTTTTTTTTTTTTTTTGTAGAGACAGAGTTTCACTTTTTTGCCCTCGGTAGAGTACCATGGCGTCACACGGCTCACAGCAATCTCCAACTCTTGGGCTTAGGCGATTCTCCTGCCTCAGCGCCCGAGTAGTTGGGACTACAGACGCCTGCCAGAACGCCTGGCTATTTTTTTGTTGCAGTTTGGTCGGGCCTGGGTTTGAACCCGCCACCCTTGGCATATGGGGCCGGCGCCCTACTCACTGAGACACAGGCGCCGCCCCATCACCTACATTTTGACGGCTGAAGGCTCCGTGCCTCCTCTGGAGGCAGCCCTTCATATCCCAGGAAAGGCTTCCTTATGAGAAACAAGCTTGACTACTGTACCATCATCCAGTTCTCCCTGATCACTGAGTCTACCATAAAGAAGCGAGAAGAGGACAACACACTTGTGTTCATTTGGATGTCAAACCAACAAGCACTAGATCAACAGGCTCTATGAAAAAGCTCTATGACATTGATGTGGCCAGGGTCAACACCTGGATCAGGCCTGATGGAGAGAAGAAGGCATATGTTCCACTGGCTCCTGATTATGATGCTTTGAAAGTTTCCCACCAGGCTTGGCACCCATAGTACAGTGGTAATAGCGTCAGACACATGAATTGAGGCTGGCAGGTTAGAGCCTGGACAAGGCGAGCTAAACAACAATGACAACTGCAACAACAACAAAAAAATAGTTGGGCGTTGTGGCAGGCACCTATGGTCCCAGCTACTTGCAAGGCTGAGGTAAGAGAATCGCTTAAGCCCAAGAGTTTGAGGTTGCTGTGAGCTGTGGCACCACTGCACTCTACCAAGGTGACACAATGAAACTCTGGCTCAAAAAAAAAAAAAAAAAAAAAAAGAAAGAAAGAAAAAGAAAATTGTCCACCTAATTGAGATCTTCTAAAGGAATTCCAGCTGGATCTTCTAAAGCAAGTCCAGCTGGTTAATTCTAAATATAAGGTGGACATAAAGTTTGTGTGCAATTTAAAAGGCAAAGTATTTTCATTTAAATTGACATAGTGAAGTTTTAAGTTTAAACAGTAAACTATTGTAAATTGCACACGAACTTTTTGTCCACCCTGTATATAACTTTTCACCATAAAATATTTATATATATAAAATTGTCAATATATTGTTTCCATGAGTAGAAAACATGTATTTACTTTGTGCCTATATTATAAACAGATACTTTTGTATATATAATTGAAATTAATAAAAGGGTATAATTTAGGTGGGGCTCGGTGGCTGACACCTGTAATCCCAGCACTTGGGAGGCTGAGGCAGGTGGATAGCCTGAGCTCACAGATTCAAGACCAGGCTGAGCCAGATTGAGACTTGTTTCTAAAAAAGAGCTGGGCATTTTGCTGGGCACCTGTAGTCCCAGCTGCTTAGGAGGCCGAGGCAAGAGAATCACTGTAGCCCAAGAGTTTGAGGATGCTGTAAGCTATGATGCTACGGCACTCTGCCAAGAGTGACAAAGTGAGACTCTGTCTCAAAAAAAAAATATATATATATATATAATTTTTATTTAGAGCTAAATACAAATATCCCTCAGCAGAGCTGCACGCCAGAGAAGGCACAAAGCCCTGTGTAAAAAGAGTAAAGAGAGTTTGTAAGGTAAAATCCACATGGTAGCTGAGTCCTTCCCCCAGGAGGTGTACCACATACTCCTAGTTATGCCTGTTAGTTGGGATCTTAAATACCACCTCCTGCACGAAACCTCCGGCAATGCCAACCCCCTGACTGGAGACTAGAAGTAATTTTACCCTTTGAACCGCCATAGCCAGACTTTGTTTTAACTCCCAATACCCTTCATGTGTCTGTAAGTTCACTGAGTTCGTTATGTGCATGTTTTTACCTAGACATCATGATGTATATTGAAAATGCCTTCAAAGCAGAGTCTACCTCCTATTTAAATAATAGGTGCCCAAGTCTAGCACAGACTACACACTCAGTAAATAGAGTTTTATTGCTTTAATCGAAATTTGTTAAACAGTTACGGTATGGAAAGCATGGTGGCCCTGGAATATGGAGATGAATAAAGTCATTGTCCCTAAGACAGAGGAGGTGGCTCAAGCCTGTAATCCTAGCACTCTGGGATGGTGAATTCGGTGGACTGCCTGAGGTCACAGGTTCAAGACCACCCTGAGCCAGAGGGAGACCTCCTCTCTTAAAAAAAAAAAAATAGCAGGGCATTGTTGCAGGCTCCTGTAGTCCCAGCTACTCTGGAGGCTGAGGCAAGAGGATAGCTTGAACCCAAGAGTTGGAGGTTGGTGTGAGCTGTGAGGCCAGGGTACTCTACTGAGGGTGTCAGAGTGAGACTCTGTCTAAAAATACGGTCATGGTCCCTGTTGTTAATGAAAAAGAAAAGTGTTAATGAAAAAAATTGGGCGGCGCCTGTGGCTCAGTCGGTAAGGCGCCGGCCCCATATACCGAGGGTGGCGGGTTCAAACTAGGCCCCGGCCAAACTGCAACCAAAAAATAGCCGGGCGTTGTGGCGGGCGCCTGTAGTCCCGGCTGCTCAGGAGGCTGAGGCAAGAGAATCCCTTAAGCCCAGCAGTTCGAGGTTGCTGTGAGCTGTGTGAGGCCACGGCACTCTACCGAGGGCCATAAAGTGAGACTCTGTATCTACAAAAAAAAAAAAGAAAGAAAAAAATTGTTAGCATTTCTGGTCTCTTTCATCCTCTTGTCCGGGGACATTCCTATCACTCAAGGTCAGAGAGGTGGGGCCTGAGGTCCTATTCAATCAGGCATGCGCCTATATGAACTGTCCAATCAGATGCACAGAGAAAAAGTAGAAGGCGGCTTGGGGTTCCATAGCAGCGCTGGTTTCCTGACCTGGGAACTGAGCGGTTGTCCCACCTTCAGCAGTTCCATCTCCTTGAGATCCTAGCCGTTTCAGTAGCCGTCTTTGTTTCCCTGTGACCTGCAAGTACTGGGAGATCTGTAGAGAGGACACCGGGACATCTCTGAAGCTGTGAAATGGTAAACAACAGGAAACTGGGCGTACTGAGAGCGGGGAGGGGCGTGATTGGAGCCAGAAGTGGCTGTGGCAGGACCCAGCAGTTTCCCTTCAGTTTTAGATTCTTCAGGCCGAAGTTTGCCGCTGGCACCCCTCGGCTCTCTGACCCCTCTTGGCAAAAGGTGGAGTGGGGCAGGGAGTTGGGACGCTGGGTTGCTTGTAGCCTTCCTGAACCTGTTACTTGCCCCACAGCCCAGAGCTCTCCCTGAGCAGCTGCGTGGCTGCAGCGCGGCGTGTCCCTCCCTGGTGGTGACAATGGAAGGGTCCTCAGGGAAGAATCCCAAGAGTGTGTGTGTCGGGGCTTGTTCATGGGGGAGGGGGTAGTCCATGGGGCCCTCAACCCCTTCATTCTTTTGTTAAACTTAGGGCCGGGCGTCCTGGCTCTCCCTGTTGGGGAACCGGAAGTGGCTCACCTGCCTGCTGTTGTAGTTTAACACCGAAGGGGAGTTGATGTGTAAAAACGCTTTTTTTTTGGAAAGGCTAGTAATTCCGGAGGACGGCGAGAGTAAGTTTTTAAATGTTGTTTTGTCTATGTAACAAATTTTAATAATTTATATAGGGAAGAATTTCAAAGTATACTAAAAATATACTCATGTGATTAACAACATGTAGGCAAGTTAAATACATATAACAATTAAAAAACCAATAAACAAAACGTCATCAGTAAAACGCCATTAAACTTGCGATTAACTTGTTCTATAGTTCCTCATTACTTCCTTGGTTTTTTTTTTTTTTTAAAGATTATTATCTTTGTTCCCTATTTCTGGTTTGCCTGTTTGACTGACTTACTGTTCCTATGCTTTAACGTGCATTCTCAGTTCAGAAAAAGCTAAGAGGGGTTTGTGGGGGTGTCTGTGTCTACCACATTCTCTACTTTCGTTTTTTTTTTTTTTTTTTTTTTATTTTTGGCCAGGCTGTGTTTGAACCCACCATCTCCAGCATATGGGACCAGCGCCCTACCCTTTTAAGCCACAGGCGCTGCCCTACTTTCATTTATTTTATTTTTATATCTATGAAATTGATTTAAAAAGAAAGTAATTGTTATGGTTAGTTAATTTGACACACGGGCTGCGCTGATTAATTTTGTTCTTTGAAATCTGTGAAACAGCGGGTACATATGGATGGTATACATTGTATTTTGTAGCATTAAGGAACTTAATATAACGCAAGAATGAGTATAAAGGTTCAGACTTAGGTAATGTTGGGTAACTATGACAATACTTTAGTTAGTAGGTATTGGATATTCTGAAAAATCTTGTATTGTTTCAACTACGTCCTTTAGGCATTTTAACTTGTTTTTAATGAGTTAGGAACTGTTAGATAAATTGAAAGAATATATAGATTTTAAAGTTTTTACATCTGTGATTGTGTTTTAATCAATAATGGCTGCTTGATTTTTTAAGTATAGCTTCTCATAACTTGTTTTAATTGACTTTTCAGAGCATTAATGGCTGGAGAAATTGTATTAAGGGCCTTAATGATGGCACAGGGCAATGGAGTAATTTTCTGATTGAGTCCAATAGTTATTGTTGGTATGACAAAAATGGCTGAAGTCGTGTATTTAGCAGTGCTAAAAAGGTGTAATCGGCTATTACAGTTTTCAGGGAGGTTAATATCGTAAATTACTTTATTACGGTTGGACTTAAACTTTGTACCCCGGGTAGAAAAGCTCTTAATTTTAGGGAACAAGGCGCCCCTGTGTTGTAGATGGAATGTATGAAAAACCCTGGGTGCCATATAATAAGAACTATCTTTGAGGTAGCTTGGTGTGTCTATTGATATAAATTACAAAAGTAGTTAAGTTACTTTACGTAAGGAATTATTCTGGTTAGTGTATTGTAATGGGCACCTTTTAAATTGAATATATTTATGACTAGTAGTTTCAGTTTTCAGTTGTAAATCTTTTTTTCTTAACAGTAGTGGTTTTTTTTTTTTTTAACTATAAGAATCACAGGGGCGGTGCCCGTTGTTCAGTGGGTAGGGCTCTGGCCACATATTCCGAGGCTGGTGGGTTGGGACCCACCCAGGGCAGCTAAACAACGACAACTGCAACAAAAAAATAGCACAGTGTTGTGGTGGGCACCTGTGGGCCCAGCTACTTGGGAGGCTGAGGCAGGAGAATTGCTTAAGCCCAAGAGTCTGAGGTTGCTGTGAGGTGTGACGCCACAGCACCTACTGAGGGCAACTTAATGAGACTTCATCTCAAAAAGAAAAAAAAAAAAAAGGAAATCTTGAGTATGTGGGCCGGCCCATAGCTCAGTGGGTAGCCACATACCCTGGGGCTGGTGGGTTCAAACCCGCCCAGGCCAGCTAAAATAACAATGACAACTGCAACAACCACAATAGTAGCCTGTAGTTCCAGCTGCTTGGGAGGCTGAGCCCAGAGAATCGCTTAAGGCCAGTAGTTGGAGGTAGCTTTGAGCTGTGACACCACTCTACCCGGAGCAAAGCTTGAGCCTGTTGTCTCAAGGAAAAAAAAAAAAAAAAGAAAAAGGAAAGAAAGAAAGAAAAAAAGAATCTGAGTATGTGATAATCTTGCAGATAAATGGGAAAAGTAATTTCTGATAAGTTGTAGTGGGTGCACATCTCCATTGGGCATGAAGTAAATACCTGTAAATACCTTCTAGTTAAGACAGAAATGATGCATATTTATGGGCTAAAGAAGTCTATACATTTTTATTTCTGAAAATGGGACAAGGATGCCAGGTGTGGTGGCTCACGCTTATAATCCCAACACTCTGGGAGGCTGAGGTGGGTGGATAATCTGAGCTCATGAATATGAGACCAGCCTGAGCTAGAGCCAGACCCCTGTCCCTAAAGTAGTTGGGCCTTTTGATGGGTGACTGTAGTCCTAGCTACTTGGGAAGCTGAGGTAAGACAATCACTTGAGCCCAAGAGTCTGAGGTTGGTGTGAGCTACGAAGCTATTGGCACTCTGAGAGGTGTGGGGGGTAAGTGAGACTCTCTGTGTCTCAAAATAAAATGAAATAAAAAGGGGACATGGTTTTGGGATGAGCACACAGCCCTGTATAGTCTCAAGGGGAAGTTGACTGGGGATTATATCTCTTTAATAGTTTTTTTTTTTTTTTTCTTTTGAGACAGAGCCTCAAGCTATCGCCCTGGGTAGAGTGCCATAGCATCTCAGCTCACAGCAACTTCTAAATTCTGGTCTTAAGCCATTCTCTTGCCTTAGCCTCTCAGGTAGGTAGCACTACAGGCACCTGCCACAATGCCTGGCTATTTTTTGGTTGTAATCGTCATTGTTTTTTGGCAGGCCCGGGCTGGATTCAAACCCGTCAGCTCTGGTGTATGTGGCTGGCACCTTAGCTGCTTGAGCTACAGGCGCTGAGCCTTTTTTAATATTCGTTAGGCTGGGTGTCGTAATTCACACCTATAATCCTAATACTCTGAGACCCAAGGTGGTGGGACTATTGCTTGAGCTCAGGAGTGTTAGACCAGCCTAAATAAGGGGGAGACCCTGTTTCTACTAAAAATATAAAAGTTAGCTAAGCATTGTAATGGTTACCTATTGTGTCACCTACTGGGGGCAAGTGGTAGGGATGAGGCTGGAGAATTGCTTGAACCCAGGAGTTTGAGTTTGCTGTGAGTTAGACTGGTCCTATGACACTCTAGCCATGGCAACGGAATGGCACTATGTCTGAAAAAAGTTTTTTTTCTTGGCTCGGTGCCTGTAGCTCAGATGGCTAAGGCGCCAGCCACCTATGTCAGGGCTCGTGGGTTCAAATGTAGCCCAGGCCTGCTGAACAACAATGACGACTACAACCAAAAATAGACTGGCATTAAAGCTGGTGCCTGTACTCCCAGCTTCTTGGGAGGCTAAGGCAAGAGAGTCACTGAAGCCCAGGAGCTGGAGTTTGCTGTGAGCTGTGATGCCATGGCACTGTACCAAGGGCAACAGCTTGAGGCTCTGTCTCAAAAAAAAAAAGTTTATTTTTCTTTAGTATCATCCAAAATATGTGAATGAAGTGGTGATGTTAGTGTTTGGTTCAGAAATCCCAGAAACACCACAAATAGTT
This sequence comes from Nycticebus coucang, assembly GCF_027406575.1. Lineage (NCBI taxonomy): Eukaryota > Metazoa > Chordata > Mammalia > Primates > Lorisidae > Nycticebus > Nycticebus coucang. Next base: position 28,330,477 of record NC_069805.1, on the reverse strand, counting down.
GTATTTTTTCTGTTTTACATGTTTTTTTTTTTTTTTTGTGGTTTTTGGCCAAGGTTGGATTTGAACCCACCACCTCCAGCATATGGGACTGGTGCCCTATCCCTTTGAGCCACAGGTGCCACCCTGTTTTACATTTTTTTATTCTATAAATGTTTCAAATAAGATTCTGCAGAAATTATAGTCAATAATTTTATCAAAACAACTAAGGATGTCCCCAAATTTCAAAATTTTGTTTTTATATGTACTGTGATAAATAATTTAATTTCTATGTGTTCTACTTTGCCACCCTTAACATAGTTAGATGTATCTACTCCTTACAATTCACTCTTTTTTTTTTTTTTGCCACAAAGTCATGTGCCATGGCATTATACATCACAGCAACTTTAAATTCTTGGGCTCAAAGGATCCCCTTGCCTCAGCCTTTTGAGTGCTGGAACTACAGGCTCTGTCCACTACATTTGGCTAGTTTGGAATTTTTAGTAGAGTTGGTGTCTGCCTCTTGCTTGAGGCTGGTCTCGAACTAATGAGCTCAAGCAGTCTATTTGCCTTGATCTCCCCGAGTGTTAGAATTAGAGGTATGATCCCCTACATACAGCAGCTACATTTCTTTTCTTTTCTTTTTTTTTTTTTTTGGTAGTATTTTAATTTAATTTTCTACTGGCCAAATTTACATAAATCCCTCACCCTTTCCTTTAAGTTAGTGTGACAGTTCTCCATAATAAACTACTTAAAGAGAAGCTTTGATCAAGAATGGAATGAAATAGCAAAAAAAAAAAAAATCACTGCTGCTTTAAAAAAACCAATACTTTCACCAATTTTATACTCAAACAAAACCACGCAATATGTGTTTTCAGTCTTTCCTTGGGGCTGGCTTTCCTCTCCATCCAATGGCAGAGCTGCGGTCAGTGACTGTTTGTCGTTCTGGAGGCAGAGGCTCACTCAGCTTCACATTATCAGGAGGCCCTGGATAGAAGATTCTAAGGTCTTGAAATCCCAAATTGTCATGGCTCCATCAATGCCAGTAGTGCAAAATTTGCGACAGTCTTGCTTGTTCACCTCATAAGTAGACCCTTGAGTGATGCTATTCGGGTGCAGCTTCTCCAGGGCTGTATTACAGTCCTCGGTCATGGCCCTCTTGTCCGTGTTGTGGAAACGTTCCATGGCAGACATGTTGCGCTGGATGCTCTGTTTTGGAATGTCTAACTTGGACACAAAGGTCAAGCAGCCGCGATCATCGTAGTTAAAGAGCATTGGCCGGCAGCCACGACGCTATTCTCTGAGACAAATGACACACTCAGGAGTGATAGGAACTCTGTTTTCATAGTTGAGACCTGTACACTTTTTGAAGCATCAGCAACAGACACGGTGCTGCCATGACTGACCCAGGGCAGGCAGCTCCCACTGGCGGAGAAGCTGACCCCATGGACCCAGCCACCTGTGCAACTGCCCCCTAACTCTGACATCAGCTGACCAAAAGGCAACTTGCTGCCTGAGGGTGTACCTCGCTGGCTTTTCATCCACTCCTTTAATATAGGCAGAAAACTCTCTGCATTTGAAGTCACATTGTTGTAACTCATTTGCCACCTGGAAGAAAAACTTGGATCCCACTTCAGGTATGAATCAGATGGTGATGTATTACACCTGCATAGGTGGGCTGCTGCCCCAAAGGGCAAATGGCCCTGAAGAGAAAAGCAGGCTGTCTTTTATACCCTTTTTGTGCTACTTGGCAAGTTAAGTAAAAATAGAAGCAGAAAGCGGTCGGTTAGCTCAGGGATGGGGTTATAGTCAGGGAGCCTATAGCGTGGCAGTTGGCATGAGGATAGCTTGGGAGATAAAGTAGCCTGGGAACTTTGTGTAGATAATTTTTTTCATCATTGTTTACCCCTTGCTAGGAGTTGGGGTAAGTTTTCCCATTGTTACCTGTTGCTAGGAGTTCTTGGGAACTCAGGGAAATTCCTTGTTCTGTTCTGAAACTTGTTTGAGGAATTAACCCACAGAGTGGGGGGTTGAGACATGCGGGGACTCAGGCTAAGACAGTCAGGTGCCTTTAGGGGTCTTTTTGCTGGGTCAGTTATTACAACATGATCTACTGTCAGCAAACATTGTTGGGATGCCAATCCAAACTGAGGATTGACTGTGGAGCCAATCAGCTTTTTAATGTATTTGCTTACGGGCGGCACCTGTGGCTCAGTGAGTAGGGCACCGGCCCCATATGCCGAGGGTGGCGGGTTCAAACCCAGCCCCGGCCAAACTGCAACAACAACAACAACAAAAAAATAGCCGGGCATTGTGGCAGGCTCCTGTAGTCCCAGCTGCTCGGGAGGCTGAGGCAAGAGAATCGCATAAGCCCCAGAGTTAGATGTTGCTGTGAGCCTTGTGATGCCATGGCACTCTACCCGAGGGCTGTACAGTGAGACTCTGTCTCTACAAAAAAAAAAAAAAAAGTGTTTGCTTACTCACCAGCCATTTTCAGACTCGAAGTAACAAACAGAAATGAGTCTTGCTCCACTTTTCAAAGCAAATTTGTTCTCTTAGGGGGACCAATTCACAAAAGTGGCTGCATGATTAGCTCTCAGGATCACCAGGGTTGGCTTCCAGACACCATCTTTCTGACTCCAGACATAGGGATTGCAGTCTGCCCCACAAGGGACGATGTGGTCGCTTTTGGGAGCCCAGTCAATACCTGTGATATGTCTGTTGTGCTCCTTGAGTTCATGAGCTTTTATCCACTGCCTCCCATTTTTCTTAAAGATATGCACTTTGTGATTATTGGGGCTAAGGGCAATTTGGTTACAATCCTTGTTCCAGGCATGACAGGTGATTGGCTCTAGTAAAAACTGATGCAGTGAGATTATTCTTAGAGTTTTCAAACAATGGATAGCTGGGGTGGGGGAAGGTCGGATGGGATCAGAGTGGAGAATTCACAGACTGTGGTCAGTAGATGGGAACGGGCTCAGTCGGAGGGGGTGAAGGACCGAGGCTCAGAAGGCTACATTGCATATTTATTTTATTTTATTTTATTCTAGAGACAAAGTCTCACTTTGTCACCCCCTGGTAGAGTGCTGTGGCATCACAGCTCACAGCAAGCTCAAACTCTTGGGCTTAAGCCATTCTCCTGCCTCAGCTGGGACTATAGGCACCTGCCACAATACCTGGCTTTTTTTAGAGGCAAAGTCTAACTCTGGCACAGGCTGGTCTCTAACTCCTGAGCTCAGGACAATCCACCCGCCGTGGTGAGGTGCTAGGATTACAGGAATGAGCCACAGTCACCAGCCTACATTTCTTTTTTTTTTTTTTTCTGTAGTGACAGAGTCTCACTTTATGGCCCTTGGTAGAGTGCCGTGGCCTCACACAGCTCACAGCAACCTCCAACTCCTGGGCTTAAGCAAGTCTCTTGCCTCAGCCTCCCAATTAGCTGGGACTACAGGTGCTTGCCACAATGCCCAGCTGTTTTTTGGTTGCAGTTAGGCCGGGGCCGAGTTTGAACCCGCCACCCTAGGTATATGGGGCCGGCGCCTTACCTACTGAGCCACAGGTGCCACCCGGCCTACATTACTTAAATATATTATGTCATTCAGGAGTTTATAGTATTCCTGAGGATACATTAGTGTCTCTGTTGCTACAAAATAATTCTTATAATTATCTCTGGCTTAGGATATACTTATTCATACACACACAGACACAGACACATACACATGTAGCAGAACCTCTGAACTTTCACCACTTCAGGGACTGTAACAAACTTGTCAACATACAGAGGTGATTAGCATAAGGAACCAGGCCTGCTGTACCTTGTACACATCTGGTGCATGTCTACTCTATGCAAATCAGGTCAGCTTCAGGAGATGGTCAATGTTGGGAGATGGCCCACTATGAACATTCCAGTGTGTGTTTGCATGTGTATTTTTGTATCTATCCATATACGTATATGCTGTTTGTGCATGTGTGTGTGTGTGTATACATAACACATGCACAAATAGTTATATAAACACATATACATACACAGAGTGCCAAGATCTGCAGGACTGTCTCCATGGTCATGAGTGTGCATCTTCCTCCAGGTCTCTGGATGGGTAGCACCACTCCCAGATTATGGCTGGGAGAAGTTGTGGAGGCCCACAGTCACTTGAGAATTCTCAGTGGGAATTCTCCAATCAGTAACCAAGATCAGGGGTCCTCTGGTTGCCAAGTAAATGAGGGTCTGCCTTCTCTAAGTGACCCTCCTTAAGAGCATTAGGAAAATTTCACAACTTCCTTTGTGAATTCTAAAGCTCTCATATAATCACTTTTTTGTGAGATGGCTTCTGATTTTATTGCCTAGGCTGGTGTCAAAGTGATCCTCTCACCTCAGCCTCTAAGTAGGTGAGATGACAGATGTGAGTCACTGTCCTGGGCTGACATGGAAGCCTTTTTTTCCCATAGATGGCTCCCAAATTTTTGTTACTATGGGAGGAATACATGAACATGGGACTTTTGTTCTACCATCTTGCTGATTTTACTGTCTCTATATATGTTTGTACTTTCTATTTCATTCTGTATTCAATTTTCTATAATTTTAGATTTAAATATTCAAAACTATGTGTTAGAATTTCAACTTATGTAACAAGTAATTTAGATAATGAGTAGGCATTCCATATTTATTAAAAGACTCACTTGAAAGTTCTAGTTTACTCTGGGAAAAAAGAAATCCGCAGGATTGTCATCACTTTCCTCAACCTACACTGAAATGATATTTTAATTTTTCCCAAATGCTTATTTTAAATAGTATGATTTATCATATTTTACAAGGTTAATATTTTTATTTTATTTAAACTTTTTTGATTGCTTCTAAATGGTGAATTAAACCTTTTCAGGTTTTGTAAAAATAGCAATATATTAATAACATAATAAAAATTATCTTTACTGTTTTTAAATCTTTATTAACATTTTCTGATAAGTATCTCATGTTAATGAATTGTACATTTCCATGAAATTTTATTGTCATGTGCTGCATATAATATTCAGTATACCTGCTCATTTGATTAGCTGTTAACTAATATTAAGAAAAAATACCTGCTTGGGATAGGTCCATAGTCACAGTGGAGCATTGTAGTTGTCTAGAAAAGAGAATTTTTGTTTGAGATAGAGGCTCACTGTGTTGCTAGAATACTGTAGCATCATCCCAGGTTAGAACAACTTCCAGCACCTGGGTTCAAGCGATCCTCCTGCCTTAACCTTCCAAATAGCAGAAGGTACAGGTGGCCACCACATCTCCTGGCTATACTTTTCTTCTTTAAGTAGAGATGGGGTCTCACTGTTCCTTAGCCTGGTCTCGAACTCCTGTGGTTCAGCTATCCTCCTGCCTCAACCTCCCAAAATACTAGGATTGTAAGTGTGAGCCACCACATCTAGCCACATTTTGGCTTTTATAAATAATGCTGTGATGAATGTGAGTGACTACATGTGTCTTCCCCGTTCTGCAGTGTTTATTTTGGATATATGCCCAGATGTGAGATCCCTGGATCAAATAATAAGTTTTAATTTTAGTTTTCTGAGAAACCTTCATACATTTATTTTTTATTTTTTATTAATTTATTTTTTGAGACAGAGTCTCAAGCTATTGCCTGGTTAGAGCGCTGTTGCATTACAGCTCATAGCAACCTCAAATTTCTGGGCTCAAGCGATTCTCTTGCCTCAGCTTCCAAAGCAGCTGGGAATACAGGCGCCCACCACAACGCCCGCCTATTTTTGTTGTTGTTGCAGTTTTCATTATAGATTTAGCTGACCCAAAGCAGCCTTGGTGTGTGTGGTTGGCACCCTTCCCACTGAGGTAGGGGCACCGCCCTCCTTCATCATTTTAATAGCGTCTGCAATGTTTCCCCTCACCAACATTTCAAAAGGTTTCTAATTTCTCTATAGCTTCGACACGCTTTTTTTCCATGTTGATTGCGAGTGTGATGTAATATTTTATTGTGATTTTGCTTTGCATGTCTCTAATAATTAGTACTGTAGGTATCCTTTGAAATGCCTACTGGCCATTTATATTTCTTTGAAAAATGTCAGTGAGCTCCTGCCATCCACCTGGTTCTGCTCCCAACCTCTTTTTAATTTTTTATTTATTTATTTTTATTTTTTTGTAGAGACAGAGTTTCACTTTCTCACCCTTGGTAGAGTGCCGTGGCGTCACACAGCTCACAGCAACCTCCAAGTCCTGGGCTTAGGCGATTCTCCTGCCTTAGCCTCCCGAGTAGCTGGGACTACAGGCGCCTGCCACAACGCCCGGCTATTTTTTTGCTGCAGTTTGTCCAGGGCTGGGTTTGAACCCGCCACCCTCGGTATATGGGGCCGGCACCCTGCCCACTGAGCCAAAGGCGCCGCCCCTCTTTTTAATTTTTTAAAGTAGGTCACCTCACCTCAGTCAATTTCATTTGTAGTTTTATCTGTACAGAGTGTCCTAAAATTTGCCAGACATACATGGAAAGGAAAATGGGAAATAATAGCTAATGCATCATTATATACCAAATATTTATCACATAATTTTCCATCATATTTTTCTATGTATTAAAATAAAGATATTAAAAATAGAAAATATAATTCACTTTGCTAGCTATGAGTAACTTTGGGACACTTTGTTTATTATTATTTTGCATGACCGTATTCAACTCTGTTTACTTTAAGACATTGAGAACAAAAGTTAAATCAATCAAGTGTCTATTGGCAATTTCATTTCTTTCTGCTTGTTTGCCTACATGTTACTTATATTTGGTTTATGAATAGTACATTTTCTCTAGCACTCTGGGAGGCCGAGGTGGGTGAATTACCAGAGCTCGCAGGTTAGAGACCAGCCTGAGCCAGAGCTAGACCTCATCTCTAAAAATAGCTGGGCATTGTGGCGAGTGCCTGTAGTCCCAGGTACTTGGGAGGCTGAGGGAAGAGAATCAATTGAGCTCAAGAGTTTGAGGTTGCTGTGAGCTATGATTCTATGGCACTCTACCAAAGTGAGACTGTGTCTCCAAAAAAATAAAAAAGGACATTTTCTTTTGGTTGCTGGGCAATGGTTATTTAAGCTTATAGGTGAATATTTATGACAAATCTTTTTTTCTGGGGGGGAACAGAGTCTCGTTTTGTTACCCTCAGTAGAGGGGCATGGCATTATAGCTCACAGAAATTTCAAACTCTCTGACTGCAATGATTCTCTTGCCTCATCCTCCTGAGTAACAGGGAATGCAGGCACTAGCTACAACACCTGGCTATTTTAAGAGACAGGGTCTCGCTTTTGCTCAGGACAGTTGTAGTGTTCAGGAGTTCCACAAAGACAACACTGCCAAACAAGCCAAATTTATAGCAGTCCTTTTATTGAAGAGCCAGCTGGCGACTGCCTCAGTGTCACAGCATGGGGTTTCTGAGAGCAGCCCCAAGTGCTTAAGGAGTCAAGTTTTTAAGGCGTGATTTGCATACTGGTTGGCACACAGGCTGTCTAGGTGCATTTGTGCTGGGGGTGTGGGGAACGAGTAGCAAGTAAGTATTGTACAGAAGCAGAATTTTGCAGTTAGCCATACATTATGCATCTTTGTTTTAATATTTTCCCATACATTTTAGTTTCAGTACTTTTCCTCCATACATCTTTGTCTAAGTATTTTCTCTACCTGGCATTGTTTAAAGGTCAATCTGGGGACAGTCAGTTTGTTTCCCAGGCCCAGGAGTTAGTCAAGCAAAAAGTTAGTGACTATCCCGTGTCTCTTGGGAGTGAATCAGACTTACTCCATTTGGTTGAGGGCTTGCAGTCCAGAAATTTGTCAGGAGTTAACTGGTATTTTTCTACTTTAGCCTAGACCTAACACAGTCTTGAACTCCTGAGCTCATGTAATCTGCCCAACTCAGCTTCCTATAGTGCTAGGATTAGAGGTGTGAGCCATCGCACCCAGCCTTACTTTCATTATTTTATATAATTGCATTTAATGTATCTAGTTTTGGGGAGAAGCTGTATTATTTCATTTACCATAATGTTAAGATTTATCTTTATTAGAGATGTTAAAATATTCCCTGATTTTTAGAAGCTGAGTATTACTCTATTATTTTTATATCTTAAATTATATTTCACCATTTATTTTTGAGGCAGGTGTTGATTTTTTTTCCCTATTTCCTTATGTAAATAAAGCTGCAATAAATATGTGTGCAAATAGCTCTTAATTTGACCATGTATGTGAGGGCTGTATATCTGTCCGAAAGTTTGTTTCAGTTCGTATTTTATATATATGCAAAATAATAAAAATGAATTAGAGCTTTCTTTTTTTTTATTTGTAGAGGCAGAGTTTTACTTTATGGCCCTCGGTAGAGTGCCATGGCATCACACAGCTCACAGCAACCTCCAAGTCCTGGGCTTAAGTGATTCTCTTGCCTCAACCTCCCGAGTAGCTGGGACTACAGGCGCCCACCACAACACCTGGCTATTTTTTTGTTGCAGTTCGGTGGGGGCCAGGTTTGAACCAGCCACCCTCGGTATATGGGGCCAGCGCCTTACCGACTGAGCCACAGGTGTTGATCAAATTACAGCTTTCTAAGAAATAAGTCCTTATCCTGTTATTTTGTATTCTTTATGGCTTTTGTGGCCATTTTGACTTAAAGTACATGTTATGAAATAAGAAATGTTTTGTCTCAAAAGATATGTGCTGAGTATTACTCAGCCCTGGCACATATCTATAATGCTACCAGTCTGGGAGGTTGAGATGAGAGGATGTCTTGAGCTCAGGAGTTGGAGACCTGCTCAAGCAAGAGCAACACCTCATCTCTAGTACAAATAGAAAATAAAATTACCTGAATGTCTTTGCAGGCACCTATAGTCCCAACTATCAGAAGGCTGATTCAGGAGGATTGCTTGAAACCAGAAGTTTCAGGTTGCTGTGAGCTAGGGTGATGCCATGGCACTCTAGCCTAGGCAATAGTTTGAGACTCTGTTTCAACATGTACACTCTGCACAAACACACACACACATATACCAATCTCCTTATGATAATCTCCCTTGCTGTCATTTGATTAATATTTGAACAAAATATTTTCCTGTCCTGCAATTTTTTATTACATTTTTTGTCAATACATGTAAGATGAGTATCATTTAAATAATATAGAGTTGGATCTCAATTTTTAATTTATCTTTTTATTTTTTTATGTTTTGAGACAGAATCTCACTATATTGTCCTTGGTAGAGTGCTATGGCTTCATAGCTCACAGCAACCTCAAACGCTTGGAGTGAAGCTGTTCTCTTCCTCAACCACCCAAGTAGTTGAAAGTACAGGCCCCCACCACAACACTGGCTATTTTTTGGTTGCAGTTGACATTGTTGTTTGGCAGATCCAGGCTGGGTCGAAGCTGCTAGCTCTGGTTTGTGTTGCTGGTGCACTACCGACCGAGCTACAGGTGCCAAACCTGATTCTTTTATTTTTTAAATCTCTATCTTTATTTGATGTCTATCATTTTATTATTAAGTTTAGTCCCCGAATGTGTACCTAATTTTGTTTTTTTTGAGACTGAGTCTCAACCTGTCACCCTGGGTAGAGTGCTATGGTATCATCATAGTTCATAGCAACCTTCAACTCTTTGGTTCAAGCGATCCTCTTGGCTCAGTTTTTTATTTTTAGTAGAGACAGGGTCTCACTCTTGCTCAAGCTGGTTTCAACTTAAGAGTTCAAGCGGTCCACCCACCTCAGCCTCCCACACTGATGCAAAAGATAAAACTAAGCAATGGACTCTCACCAAATAAGACGAATAGAATACTACCACACTTATCAATTATCTCCATAAATGTTAATGTCTTGAATTCCCCACTTAAGAGACATAGATTGGCTGACTGGATTAAAAAACACAAGCCATCCATTTGCTGTCTGCAAGAAACACACCTGGCTTCAAAAGACAAACTAAAGCTCCGAGTCAAGGGTTGGAAGACAATTTTTCAGGCAAATGAAATTCAGAAGAAAAGAGGACTTGCAATTTTATTTTCAGATACATGTGGATTTAAAGCAACTAAAGTCAAAAAAGACAAAGATGGTCACTTTATATTGGTCAAGGGAAAACTACAACAAGAAGACATTTCAATTCTAAATATTTATGCACCCAATTTAAATGCTCCCAGATTCTTGAAGCAGACCTTACTCAGTCTGAGCAATATGATATCTGATAATACCATCATAACAGGGGACTTTAACACACCTCTTACAGAGCTGGACAGATCCTCTAAACAGAAATTAAACAAAGACATAAGAGATTTAAATGAGACCTTAGACCAAATATGCTTGATAGACGCATATAGAACACTCCACCACAAAGACAAAGAATATACATTCTTCTCATCACCCCATGGAACATTCTCCAAAATTGATCATATCCTGGGACACAAAACAAATATCAACAGAATCAAAAGAATTGAAATTTTACCTTGTATCTTCTCAGACCATAAGACACTAAAGGCGGAACTCAACTCTAACAAAAATGCTCGACCCCACCCAAAGACATGGAAATTAAACAATCTTCTGTTGAATAACAGATGGGTGCAGGAAGAAATAAAACAGGAAATCATTAACTTCCTTGAGCATAACAACAATGAAGACACAAGCTACCAAAACCTGTGGGATACTGCAAAACCAGTTTTGAGAGGAAAATTCATCGCTTTAGATGCAAACATTCGAAAAACAGAAGGAGAGCACATCAACAATCTCACAAGAGATCTTATGGAATTGGAAAAAGAAGAACAATCTAAGCCTAAACTCAATAGAAGAAAAGAAATATCCAAAATCAAATCAGAGATCAATGAAACTGAAAACAAAAGAATCATTCAGAAAATTAATGAAACAAGGAGTTGGTTTTTTGAAAAAATTAATAAAATAGATAAACCATTGGCCAGACTAACTAGAAATAGAAAAGTAAAATCTCTAGTAACCTCAATCAGAAACGATAAAGGGGAAATAACAACTGATCCCACAGAGATACAAGAGATCATCTCTGAATACTACCAGAAACACTATGCCCAGAAATTTGACAATGTGAAGGAAATGGATGAATATTTGGAATCACACCCTCTCCCTAGACTTAGCCAGGAAGAAATAGAGCTCCTGAACAGACCAATTTCAAGCACTGAGATCAAGGAAACAATAAAAAGCTTCCAACTAAAAAATGCCCTGGTCCAGATGGCTTCACTCCAGAATTCTATCAAACCTTCAAGGAAGAGCTTATTCCTGTACTGCAGAAATTATTCCAAAAAACTGAGGAAGAAGGAATCTTCCCCAACACATTCTATGAAGCAAACATCACCCTGATACCAAAACCAGGAAAAGACACGAACAAAAAGGAGAATTTCAGACCAATCTCACTCATGAATATAGATGGAAAAATTCTCAACAAAATCCTAGCCAATAGATTATAGCTTATCATCAAAAAAGTCATTCATCATGATCAAGTAGGCTTCATCCCAGGGATGCAAGGCTGGTTTAACATACGCAAGTCCATAAACGTTATCCACCATATTAACAGAGGCAAAAATAAAGATCACATGATCCTCTCAATAGATGCAGAAAAAGCATTTGATAAAATCCAGCATCCTTTTCTAATTAGAACACTAAAGAGTATAGCATAGGTGGCACATTTCTAAAACTGATTGAAGCTATCTATGACAAACCCACAGCCAAGATTTTACTGAATGGAGTCAAACTGAAAGCTTTTCCTCTTAGAACTGGAACCAGACAAGGTTGTCCTCTGTCACCTTTACTATTCAACATAGTGCTGGAAGTTCTAGCCAATACAATTAGGCAAGACAAGGAAATAAAGGGAATCCAAATGGGAGCAGAGGAGGTCAAACTTTCCCTCTTTGCTGACGACATGATCTTATACTTAGAGATCCCCAAAGACTCAACCACAAGACTCCTAGAAGTCATCAAAAAATACAGTCATGTTTCAGGATATAAAATCAATGTCCACAAGTCAGTAGCCTTTCTATACACCAATAACAGTCAAGATGAGAAGCTAATTAAGGACACAACTCCCTTCACCATAGTTTCAAAGAAAATGAAATACCTAGGAATATACCTAACGAAGGAGGTGAAGGACCTCTACAAAGAAAACTATGAACTCCTCAGAAAGGAAATAGCAGAGGATATTAACAAATGGAAGAACATACCATGGTCATGGATTGGAAGAATCAACATTGTTAAAATGTCTATACTTCCCAAAGCAATCTACCTATTCAATGTCATTCCTATCAAAATACCTACATCGTACTTTCAAGATTTGGAAAAAATGATTCTGCGTTTTGTATGGAACCGGAAAAAAACCCGTATAGCTAAGGCAGTTCTTAGTAACAAAATTAAAGCTGGGGGCATCAACATACCAGATTTTAGTCTGTACTACAAAGCCATAGTGGTCAAGACAGCATGGTACTGGCACAAAAACAGAGACATAGACACTTGGAATCGAATTGAACACCAAGAAATGAAACTAACATCTTACAACCACCTAATCTTCGATAAACCAAACAAGAACTTACCTTGGGGGAAAGACTCCCTATTCAATAAATGGTGTTGGGAGAACTGGATGTCTACATGTAAAAGACTGAAACTGGACCCACACCTTTCCCCACTCACAAAAATTGATTCAAGATGGATAAAGGACTTAAATTTAAGGCATGAAACAATAAAAATCCTCAAAGAAAGCACAGGAAAAACACTGGAAGATATTGGCCTGGGGGAAGACTTCATGAAGAAGACTGCCATGGCAATTGCAACAACAACAAAAGTAAACAAATGGGACTTCATTAAACTGAAAAGCTTCTGGACAGCTAAGGAGACAATAACCAAAGTAAAGAGACAACCCACACAATGGGAAAGGATATTTGCATATTTTCAATCAGACAAAAGCTTGATAACTAGGATCTGTAGAGAACTCAAATTAATCCACATGAAAAAAGCCAACAATCCCGTATATCAATGGGCAAGAGACATGAATAGAACTTTCTCTAAAGACGACAGACGAATGGCTAACAAACACATGAAAAAATGTTCATCATCTCTATATATTAGAGAAATGCAAATCAAAACATCCCTGAGATATCATCTAACCCCAGTGAGAATGGCCCACATCACAAAATCTCAAAACTGCAGATGCTGGTGTGGATGTGGAAAGAAGGGAACACTTTTACACTGCTGATGGGACTGCAAACTAGTACAACCTTTCTGGAAGGAAGTATGGAGAAACCTCAAAGCACTCAACCTAGACCTCCCATTCGATCCTGCAATCCCATTTCTGGGCATCTACCCAGAAGGAAAAAAAATCCTTTTATCATAAGGACACTTGTACTAGACTGTTTATTGCAGCTCAATTTACAATCTCCAAAATGTGGAAAGAGCCTAAATGCCCACCAACCCAGGAATGGATTAACAAGCTGTGGTGTATGTATACCATGGAATACTATTCAGCCATTAAAAAAAATGGAGACTTTACATCCTTCGTATTAACCTGGATGGAAGTGGAAGACATTATTCTTAGTAAAGCATCACAAGAATGGAGAAGCATGAATCCTATGTACTCAATCTTGATATGAGGACAATTAATGACAATTAAGGTTATGGGGGGGGGAAGCAGAAAGAGGTATGGAGGGAGGGGTATGGGGCCTTAGTGTGTGTCACACTTTATGGGGGCAAGACATGATTGCAAGAGGGACTTTACCTAACAATTGCAATCAGTGTAACTGGCTTATTGTACCCTCAATGAATCCCCAACAATAACAAAAAAAAAAAGAAAGTCATGAATATCAAGAAATGTAGATGGTAAAGAAAATTAAAAGGAAAGGGAATCATTTCGTGTAGGAAAAAAAACCTAATATGCCAATGTTTGTCCTAAAATAAGTTACGGTTTAAGAAGAAAACTTTGTGACAAAGATAGAACTTAGCCATGTGAAAAATGGTCTATGTAAGGCATAATATTTGGAAATGTGAATTTATTTTGTATGTGAACAAGTTAACCTACCTGAAAGGAATTGCTAATTAAAACAACAAAGTGTTCTTTTTGTTCAGACTTTGTTTAAAAGCTCTCCTGATTGCTTGTGTATATGTTGAAACTGATAAAAACAAGTCATTTATTCATCGTCAGTCTGCCACTATGGAGTTAAAATAAATCTACCTATCTATATTTTCTTCTGCCTGTCTTAAGCTGTATTTGATTAGTTGTAAGTATTGAGATCAAGATTATGAAAGTGATATCACTATTCAAGGTCATCATTACTCCTTTGAACCCAAAGTAAAGAAGAGAAGGAACCATCTTTATCCTTTAAAACACCAGACTCTTTTTCTCAATTGCCTGACATTTTCACCCCTTCCTCTTTGTCTTTAATTCACTCTTCACACCTCTTGGCTTTCTGCTCCTAAGATTAGATAACAGAACTTGTATGTGTAACTACTGTTATACTTGAACAATTTGTATTTTCTTTCACAAGTGTGCACTCTGGCCACATGGGACCATTTCTGGTTGTGGAACAACCTGGGTGCTCCTTGCCCTTCTTGTGGTCCCTCCTTTTTTTTTGAGACAGAAGTGTCACTTTGTCACCCTCGGTAGTATGTTGTGGTGTCATAGCTCACAGCAACCTCAAAGTGTTGGGCTCAGTGGTCCTTTTGCTTCAGCCTCACAAGTAGGTAGGACTACAGGTGCCCACCACAGTGCCCAGCTATTTTTTTAAGAGACAAGGTCTTACTGTTTCTCAGGCTGGTCTGGAACTCCTGAGCTCACTCACCTCAGCCGCGCAGAGTGCTAGGAGCCAGTTTCGAACCCAGGTCGGGCCTTCTAAACAACAGTGACAACTACAACCAAAAAATATATAAAAATAAACGATACAGAGAAGATTAGCATGGCCCCTGTGCAAGAATGACACACAAATTTGTGAAGCATTCCATAAATTTTTGCATGGCTTGTCAAAAAAAAAAAAAAATATATATATATATATAGCTGGGCATTGTGGCAGGTTACTATAGTCTTAGCTACTTGGGATACTAAGGCAAGAGAATCACTTAAGCCGAAGAGTTTGAAGTTGCTGTGAGCTGTGATGCAAGAGCACTCTACTGAGGGTGACATAGTGAGATTTTGTCTCAAAAAAATAGGCTCTGCTCCCCTAGCTCAGTGGTTAAGATGCAGGTCACATACACTGGGGCTGGCGAGTTTGAACCGGGCCTGGGCTTGCTAACAATAATGGCAACTATAACAAAGAAAATAGCCTGGCTTTGTGGCACCTGTAGTCCCAGCACAAGAATTCAAGGTTGCTGTTAGCTTTGATGCCACAGCACTCTACCAAGGGTGACATAGTGACACTCCTGTCTCAAAACAAAAAAAAAAAAAAAGAAAGAAAGAAAGAAAAGAAAAGAAAAAAAGAAAGCTCTCATTAGCCACCACTGAACTTGAGGCAAATGATCTGTCTTAAAACGCTTCACAGACCCCCTGAAAAAGATCCAGGAAGACTCAGGCTGATCCAGACTCCTGTCAGGCTGGATCAATGGGCAGCTCTTTCACGCTGGTCACTGGAAAATATCAGGGCAGACAGGGAGGTCATCTGAGCAAGAGGACTTGATGAGGCAAAGGCTAAAAAGAGGTACCCAAACACAGTTAAGTATGAAACCCAGGAATTGAACGTAGAAAGGGGGTACATGCTTTGTAAGGGATGCCTTCTTCCACTGGAATCTGATGATGTGATTCTCGGTAGGAAAGTGCAAAGCCCAGAGAACTCTGACCACCTGAGATGGGCACAGCATTGTCCACAGGTATTACTTGGTCCATGACAATGGTGCCTTTCTGGACAGCAATAATTTGGCCCAATGTCTGTAGGATGCCCTGTCCAATGGGTAGTCTGTCTTTTCTTCTCTACCTATGGAAAGCTGTGGGCTAAGACTTTCTAACAAATGCTAGGGCTACATATTCAGTGCTTAATACTCCACTCTCCCCTCTGATAAACAATCCGACTCTGTAGTAGGAGTGCCAGGACAGCTGGAACACAAATTGTTTCTTAAACCTCTTACATACTGGATTGGAGAAAAAGAGGTGGCTCATTGGTTTCCTGATTTCCTCATTCTCTTGTTGGTGAGACACTTGTCTAAATTATATACTCATATTACCTTTATTCTAGAAAACAATAGCCTTCCAATGAAGGTACAGGAAGAACATGACTAATAGGTATCACTCCATCATCTGGAGGGTGATGTCAAATGGCCAGAAGAAATCAACATCCAGGTAAACTCTTATCTGGGAAGAGCATACCTCTAGGAAAGCCCTCAGGACCAACCCATATTGAGGTCCACTTAGAATCAGGTCAACCAACACATGTATACTTTTAAACATGAAGCATTAATAGACATAGCCCCTTCGATTGACAATTTTATGAGATACAGGCCAACAAGTCCTGTACCATTGATTATTGTACCATTAATGGGCAATTAATTTGTGTTGTACTCTGTGTCTCTCTGCCTGTATCCCCAGGGGTACATGTTCCATTTTAAGTCCATTTTCTACTTGATGATTGGAAACTTGGACCAATAAGAGGGTAGTGGAGGAGAAAAGTAATAGTTGGCTTTCTCTGTCTTCTGGTGTCCCAAGTGAAGTTGAGCAGTGGTGGGTTCTGACTAGTTTTCACCAAGAATGTTACTTCTCACGTTTTGCAGCAGTGATTTTTTTGTGTTAAATTTTTCTACTGGGTTTCAAAAGTTTGTGCTGTGAAATAATGAATGCTACAAATACAGATGAAAGTCATTCTGTTACCCAAATACTAAATGGTAACTCTGTTTTTTTTTTTTTTTCGAGACGGAGTATCACTATGTCACCCTTGGTAGAGCACAGGAAACTCCAGCTCCTGGGCTTAAGCAATTCTCTTGCTTCAGCCTCCCAAGTAGCTGGGACTACAGCCACCCACCACAATGCTTGGCCATTTTTTATTTTAGCGGGCCTGGGCCAGTGCTTCTTGGTCTGTTTCCCAGGGAGTTAGCTAAGAAAGAAACTGGGAATGAACTACAAGCAAGAAATCAATTATTACTTTCTCATTTATCATGGGGGTGAACTAGACTTCATTACTTTTTTGAAAGTTTGCAGTCCTAAAACTTTCCAGGAGTTAACTGGTATTTTTCCATTATAGCCTAGGTCTAACAAAAAATACTTAACTTAAGCTGAAATTTAAATTATCCTAACTTTATAGAAAGAATTCTAAATTATGTAATATTAAAAAAACTGAGTTAAATTTTGTAAAGGTCTTGAAATACACATTTTATAGGAAGTTATAAGAATTGTTTGTCATTGTGTCAGGGACTGAATTTGCAACAACTCTGTAAAGACCAACTATGCATGTGGGATACTGTTACTTATGAATAACATATCTACTCGGAAAACTTTGCTATTATTAAGCACTGCCTTCTTAGGATAGTAGAGTTTTTTAGTCTGAAGGACCATTTCCGTGGAAACCATAATAAGAATTTGCTAATTTTCATTGCAAAAATATTTGAAAATTGTTTGGTGATTTTATATGATTGTCAACAAGTTAGTACTGCAGGTAGAAAAAGGCACAGGTGTTTTAATTGATCTTTTTGTGATCTTTTTTGTGATTTTGCTTAAAATCACTTTTTTGTAATTTTATTCATCAAATTTTATTTACTCTAGATAACAGCAACCTAATAGTTCCCAGAAACTCCACAGATTTATACTTTGTTTGGACGCCTGATCAGAGAGCTGGGGCTTCTGGTTTTGGAGGAGCTGAGAGATGTGCACGTGCAGATGAAGGACATCTTGGGGTGTATGGGGCATAGTTACAAGTAAGGACTGGTGGTGAGAAGATGGAGACCTCTTAGGAGAACTGGCAAAAATCTGTAAGAAACCAGCCAGGGATATGGAGCTGGGGGAACCCAGGGCAGCAGATCCCAAGGGTCGGTGGGAATGTTGCACCCAGCTACTTTCTTGTCCTGATTCTGGTCCCTTCTCTCTATGTCCCTGCTTGCCCCTGCCCTCCTGCTTGTCTCCCTTAAGAGTTGGATGCTTCTGACCTGTGTGGTGTCAGGCTGTGAAGGTCACTGGGGGGACCACTTTTAAGAAGGCTCCATCTGGCAGTGGACAGTGGTGAGTCCTTGATCCTGGGAAGCAGCTCCTGCCACAGCCTGCTGGGTTCCCTCTGTGTAGATCATGAAATCTAAACAATTCCTAGAGTGTAAAAGCAGCTGATGACCTTAGAAAAAAAATTCTGTTTCATTGAACTGCCACTCAGTAAACATATCTTATTATAGATCTTAGTTATGTCTCACTCATTCCTGTTTCTCTTGCATCTTCTTCCTTTTCTTATAAAATGTAGTCAGGTTTTAGTTTGAAGCAACAGTTCCTGAAAGAGTCCTTTCTTAGATCTGGGAATACATTTTTCTCTATGGTTACACTCTTTGATAGATGCCCTATACCACCCTGTACTTGTTCAGCTATTCTACCAGATTGTAAATTCTATGAGGGTGGGATCCAAATTTTTTGTTACTACTGTGTCTTCATCACTTAGTACAGCACTGTCACTTCATAAGTGTTCTATAAATATTGGAATGAAAGAATGATCATTGAACATTGAAACACCAATTAAATTCCTGTGATGCCAGGAATAGGTGTGTTGCTGTAATACAAGGAAAATATTAATATGAATGAAAATTTAGAACTATGTCCCAATTTCCATCTTTATTAGTTATAATATAAAATGAAATGAAGTCCGTACCAGTGTGACCATTACAGATTACACACGTACGTGGACATGTATAAATGAGAGCCTCTATGTTGTCCACAGCCACTCCAGAAAAATTTACAAAAATGTGTTTAAATAAAGTTAAATCATTAGGAGGAAATAATTATGTAGATTATTTTTGCATTTTCAAACTACTTTGAGGTTTGGATGCATTTCTAAAAATAGAACTACTTTCTGTGTTTTTTTTTTTTTTTTTGTCTTGTGCAACATGTCTCTTATAAAATTATAATACAACATGTCAAGTAGAACGTTTTTTTGAGACAGAGTCTCCCCAGCGTGGGAATTTTTGTATTGAGCCCTAGCTCATAATGAGCTAGTTTCATAGTAGGGCTGAGTACATTGGGTAATTTTTCTTCCATTCTTGAGATACTTTACTAAGAAGAATATGTTCCAGCTCCATCCATGTAAACATGAAAGAGGTAAAGTCTCCATTTTTCTTTAAGGCTGCATGGTATTCCATGGTGTACATATACCACAATTTATTAATCCATTCGTGGATCGATGGGCACTTGGGCTTTTTCCATGACTTAGCAATTATGAATTGGCTTCAACAAACATTCTGATACAAATATCTTTGTTATAATGCGATTTTTGGTCTTCTGAGAATATACCTAGTAGAGGAATTATAGATTGAATGGCAGATCTATTTTTAGATTTCTAGGTCTTCTCCAAACATTTTTCCAAAAGTAATATATTAATTTGCATTCCAACCAGTAGTTTAGAAGTTCCCTTTTCTCCACATCCACACCAACATCTCTGGTCTTGAGATTTTGTGATATGGGCTAATCTTACTGGAGTTAGATGATATCTCCAAGTAGTTTTGATTTGCATTTCTCTGATGATTAAGGATTATGAGCTTTTTTTTTCATATGTCTGTAGGCCGTGTGCCTGTTTTCTTTAGGGAAGTTTCTCTTCAAGTCCCTTGCCCAACCTAAGATGGGATCACTTGTTCTTTTCTCGCTTATAAGTTTGAGTTCTCTGTGGATTCTGGCTCATAAACCTTTGTCGGAGACCTAACCTGCAAATATCTTCTCCCATTCTGAGGGCTGTCTGCTGGCTTTACTTACTGTGTTCTAGGCTGTGCAGAAGTTTTTTAGTTTGATCAGGTCCCAATAGTGTATTTTTGGAGCTGCTTCAATTGCCTGTGGAGTCCTCTGCATAAAATATTCGCCCAGACTGCTTTCTTCAAGAGTTTTCCCTGCACTCTTCTTCCAGTATTTTCATAGTTTCATGTCTTAAGTTTAAATCTTTAATCTAGTGAGAGTTTATCTTAGTTAATGGTGAAAGGTGTGGATCCAGTTTCAGTCTTCTACAGGTTGCCAGTCAGTTCACCCAGCAACATTTGTTGAATAGGGAATCTTTTCCCCACTGAATTTTTTTAATTGGCTTGTCAAAGATCAAATATTAGTAGGTAGATGGCTTCATCTCTTGGATCTCTGTTCTATTCCATACATCTACCTCTCTGTTTTTGTGCCAGTACCATGCTGTTTTGATCACTATTGATTATAGTATTGTCTGATGTCTGGTAGTGTGATTCCTCCTGCTTTGTTTTTATTTCTGATTAATGTCTTGGTTATTCGAGATTTTTTCTGATTCCATATTAAAAGAAGTATTAGTTTTTCAAGGTCTTTAAAGTATGAGAGTGGAGGTTTAATAGGGATTGCATTAAAATTGTATATTGCTTTGGGTAGTATGGACATTTTAATAATGTTCATTCTTCCCAGCCATGAGCATGGTATGTTTTTCTATTGGTTAACATTTTCAGCTATTTCTTTTCTTAGAGTTTCATAGTTCTCTATGTAGAGTTCTTTCATGTCTTTTGTTATATAAACTCCCAAATATTTCATCTTCTTTGGCACTACTGTGAATGGAATAGAGTTCTTAACTGTTTTTTTCAGCTTAACTATTGTTGGTATCTATAAAGGCTACCGATTTATGACTATTGATTTTGTAACCTGAGATGCTGCTGTATTCCTTGATCACTTCTAAGAGTTTTGTAGTAGAATCTCTGGTGTTTTCCAGATATACAATCATATCATCTGTGAAGAGCGAAAGTTTGATCTCTTCTGACCCTACATGAATACCCTGGATTGCCTTTTGTTCCCTAATTGTGATGGCTAAAACTTCCACTATAATGTTAAAGAGCAGTGGAGACAGGGCGGCGCCTGTGGTTCAAGCAGTAGGGCGCCAGTCCCATATGCCAGAGGTAGTGGGTTCAAACCCTGCCCCGGCCCAAAAAAAAAAAAAATAAGAGCAGTGGAGACAATGGGCAACCTTGCCTGGTTCCTGAACTCAGTGGAAATGATTTCAATTTAACTCCATTCAATACGTCATTGGCTGTGGGTTAGCTGTAGATGGTCTCTATCAGTTTAAGAAATGTCCATTCTATACCAATTTTCTTAAGTGTTCTGATCATGAAGGGATACTGGATATTATCAAGAGTTTTTTCTGCATCAATTGAGAGAATCATATGGTCTTTGTTTTTTAATTTGTTTATGTGCTGAATTGTATTTATAGATTTACGTATATTGAACCAGCCTTAAGACCCTGGGATAAAACTGACTTGGTTGTGATGTATAAATCGTTTGATATATGACTGGATTTTGTTTGTTAGGATCTTGTTGAATATTTTTGCATCTATATTCATTAGTGATATTGGTCTGTAATTTTCTTTTCTTGTTGGGTCTTTTCCTGGTTTGGGGATCAGGGTGATGTTTGCTTCATAGAACGTGTTGGGTAGTCTTCTTTCTATTTCTGTATTTTGAAATAGGTTGAGTAACATAGGTACTAGTTCCTCTTTAAAGGTTTGGTAGAACTCTGACGTAAATCCTTATGGTTCCGGGCTTTTCTTTTTAGGTAGATTTTGTATGTTTGATGCTATTTCAGAACTTGATATAGGCCTGTTCAACCTTTCCACTTGATCCTGGCTAAGTCTTGGAAGGTGATGTGCTTCCAAGTATTGGTCAGTTTCCTTCAGATTTTCATATTTCTGATAATAAAATTTTCTTGTAATATTTATTAAGGATTTTTTGAATTTCTGAAGAGTGTGTTGTTATTACATCTTTGTAATTTCTGATTGAATAAATTAGAGATTTTACTCTTTTTTTCCTAGTTAGGTTAGCCAAAGGTTTATCTATTTTATTGACCTTTTCAAAAAACCAACTTTTTGATTTGTTGATCTGTTGTATAATTCTTTTGTTTTCAATTTCATTTAATTCTGCTCTAATATTAGTTATTTCTTTTATTCTACTTGGTTGGGGTTGGAATGTTCTTTCTTTTCCAGTTGCTTGAGATGTCCCATTAAGTTATTAACTTCCTCTCTTTCCTTTCTCTTAAGGAAGGCTTGCAGTGGTATAAATTATGACTGCCTTTGTGGTATCCCAAAGGTTTTGATAATTCGTGTCTTCATTATCATTTTGTTCCAAAAATTTGGCAGTTTCCTTCTTAATCTCATTTATGACTCAGCTATCATTCAGCATAAGGTTATTTAACTTGCATGTTTTTGTGTGAGTATGCAGATTCCTGTTGTTACTGAGTTCAACTTTTATTCCACGGTGGTTTGAGAAGATGCAAGAAACAATTTCTATTCCTTTAAATTTACTGAGGTTAGACTTGTGACCTAAGATGTGAATGATTTTGGAGTATGTTCTGTTGGTTGATGAGAAGTATGTGTATTCAGTTTTGTTGGGATGAAATGTTCTGTGGATGTTTGTTAAATCCAAATGTTGGATGGTTAGGTTTAAATCTAAAATTTTTTTGCTCAGCTTCTTATTGGAGGATCTATCCAACACTGCCAAAGAGTGTTTAAATCTCCAAGTTTTATGGAGTTGGAGGAAGTCCAGTTGCTCATGTCTGTTAAGAGTTTTTCTTAGAAATTGAGGCACATTTTGGTTGAGTGCATAAATGTTAATAATTGAAATCTCATCATATTGAGTATTACCCTTAACAAATATGAAGTGACCATTCCTATCCCTCCTTACTTTTGTTGCTTTAAAGCCTATTGTATCTGCAAATAAAATTGCAACACCTGCTATTTTCTGATTACCATTTGCCTGAAATACAGACAGCCATCCTTTCACCTGAGTCTATATTTATCTTCTATGCAGCAAATATCTGGCCTGAGTTTTTGTATCCAGTCAGCCAACCTGTTCCTCTTTAGAGGACTGTTTATGCTGTTCACATTAATGGAGTATATAGATAAGTCTGGTAAAATTTTGGGTATCAAGTTTTGGAAAGTCCTTTTTAATCCTTTTGCTACTGTGGACGTTGGAGTTTGATCAAAAGTTTCTGAGTGAGTTTACTTTTGTGGTAGAGGATTGGGCTGGTCATTATGGTGGATAGGTCTGAGAATATCCTGAAGAGCTGATTTGGTTATGACAAATTTCTTAAACATGTGAATGTCATTATAGTATTTTATTTCTCCATCATAAATGAAACTCAATTTAGCTGGATTGATGAAGCTCAGTTCATCCATGGTTGAATGTTATTTTGTTTTAGGAGATTAAATGTTGAGGACCACCCTCTTCTGGCTTGAAAAGTTTTAGCAGAGAGATCTGCAGTCATTCTAATATTCTTCCCTTTGTAGGTAATGGTTTTCTTACACCTGGCTATTTTCACAATTTTCTCCTTCATATTAATTTTAGTGAAGTTAATATGATGTGTCTGGGGGATGTCTTGTTCAGGTTGAGTCATACTGGGGTACTGAAACTGTCTGCTATCTGAATTTCAGAATCTCTTGGCATGTCTGGAAAATTCTCTTTCATAATTTCATGGAGAAGGGCCTGTATGTCTTGTGAAGCCACTTCATCGCTTTCAGGGATTCCAATGAGGTGGATATTAGCCTAATTCGAATTATCCTAGGGCTCTCTGAGAGAATGATCCATTTTTGCTCTCCATTTCTCTTCCTCTTTTAGAGTTTGGGAGTGCTCAAAAACTTTGTCTTCAATGTCAGAAATCCTTTCTTCTGCTTGCTGCACTCTATTACTGAGAGATTCTACTGTATTTTTCATATCTTGAAGACTGCAAATTCTTGCTTCAATGAGTCAAAATCTTTGGTGGTTTTGTCTTTATATTCATTGAATTCTTGAGACAACTTTTGAATTACTGCTTGAAGTTCTAATTCCGACTTTTGAATTGCTCCTGGAATTTCTAATCGCAAATTTTCCTTCATTCTTTTAATCTTGTTTGCAATCCAAACTCTGAATTCGATTTCTGACATCTTGGCCAGCTGTTTATGAATGGGTTCTTCAGTTACATCTGGCATATCTTTGCTTGGGGGTGTTGATCTACTCTGGTTATTCATGTTACCATAGTTTTTCCGCTGGTTCTGCCCCATGATTATTTTACACCATTTGCCTTTTTCCCTGGAGCTTTGCCGAGGACTTGTACAGTGCTGTGGCCTTAGAAACTTGGGACCTGTTTGATGTGGTGGAGCTAAGTGGCTCTGTCTAGTTTTTAACTGGTTTCTGTCCGACCCTAGTGAAACAGTTACTCTGGGTTGAAGTCTCAGCTGTTGAGAAATACTAGTAATTAAGTCACCCCGCCCCCGACAGGCAACAATTGGAAAAAGAAAATCAAACCTTTCTACAACCACACCCAGGGCACCACTTGGACAGTCCTCGGGAGATTGGCTGAGTTCAAAATGTCCAAATCAATTGTCTCAGTCAGCACCTGTCTCAGGTGGAAGAGTTTAAAAGGTCTCTGGCAACTAGATTGCAGCAATCTGCTGTCAACTCATATATGACTTGCTCCGGTGCTCCATAGGGTCAGGAGGACCCACCCAGCAAGTAGATTAGTCTGGGGAGGTTGATGCCTCCTTCCCCACCTTGCATCTCTGTCACATCCAGTCACTGATAACCCCACAGGACTGTGACCCAGTTGCCTCCAATGAGCAGATACTCCAGGGGTTTGCACCTGCCTGAATCACAAGGAAATCTGTCTCCTCGGCCAGGCTGCTACTCTGCTACCGTCCGGCAGGGAGAGTTGGGGCTTGACGGAGGCTGGGGATGTTCACTGAGTTCTAGCCATCCCATGATTGATGTTACTGACAGAACAGAACATCGTTGCGGGATTTGTTTCTGTCCCCGCTAAATTCCCCTGCATAGGAAAATCTGTTTTGAGTTCCCAGAACCTGTGCCTCTGGCCCTGTCTTTGCTGTTACCTGGTAGTTTGTATTCGCAGCATGGTTAGCTGTCAGTTCTAGCCTCCTGCTTTCCTTTGTGTAGCCTGATGATTTCCTGAGGGCTGTGTGCATCTTAGACTCAGTAAAGCAGTCATCTATGTCAGCCCCGCCCTGGGAGTCTTATCTGCACTGTATGTATGTTTTCTAGTCCCCGTGATCCACCCAGGCCAGTACCGCCTAAGGCAAACACTTGCTCAAGGGGTGTGTATCTCTGTCCCAGATCCACTCTGCCTGTGGTTGCCACCTGAGAAGATGCCCCACCTCCTCTGCTTGCCCAGAGAGACAGGGAGTGTGACTCCAGAACATCCAGGGTCAGCCCTATTGTTGCCAAAAACCACTGCTGCTCTGAGCCTTGGGGGCACCTCTGCTCCAGCATGGTTCCTTCTCAGTGAACCGTCCTCTCCTCACTCCCATGCTGCAGAATCAGCACTGACCAGCTGCAGTCCAGTCCCTGTCCACACCCCTCGAGAAATCACCCACGAATTTTGACTCCTGGGGGACATGCCTCCAGACCTCAGAGTGAGAGTTTAGGGGACTGCTTGGAGCTCAGAATTACAAGTAGAGAATATATACTGTTTTACACAGTTTTATGCCTGGCAGGAGAGCACCATTGCACCATAGTAGAAGAAGTTGGTCCAGTTTTTAGAGGGTCTCTCCCATGGAGTATGATGGGAAGACTTTTGAACATTGCTCGTTTGTCTATGTGGTACTCCGAGCTGTTTTTATGAGGAAGGGGACTCCCGTCCACTTGGTGGTGGATTTTGTACCTTTTTTTGTATCCTTTGGGTCGCAGCTCACCTCAGCAGGGTTGATCTGTGTTCTTCAACCTTCTTTCTTGGTGCAGCTCTGATCCGTCAGGTTACTTGCTAAATTTCTGTCATTTAACTTTCCTTCTGGATGAGAGCCTCTTTGGAAAGCTGGCTTCAGTCAGCCATCTTGTCTCCGCCCCCTAGTTATAAATTATTTTTACACACCATCCAGAATTACCAGAACTGATATGAACATAGGTGATTCCCACCAAGTGTAACTCCAGAGGGCACTTTCTAGCTCCACTTCACAGTCACAACACCCAGTTGTACAGGAATGTGCATTCTGTCCCAAGTAATGAAGCTACAATGGTCTCTCTACCAGTTTTCAATCTCCCTTCTTGAGTATTTACAGTACATGGTGTTCCAAAAATTGCCCCTACTGTCATCATGCATAGGCAAAGAGGGAAATTGCACCTATATATAGTTTTATTTACAACAAAATTTTATGAAACATTTAAAAACTATTTTCTGTGTGTTGCTACTTCCTTGTAAAATTTTGTAATGAGTATTTCACAAAGATATATTTTAGCTACAATTTTCTATTTTCTGTATGTATGTTGACTTTGGGACAACCTGTAGATTTTTACAAACTATCTTTATAGGGCAGCAATCACCTATTCTGTCTCTGTCTTTCAATTATCTTGATCTCTTTAGACCTAAAACTGATCCTGAGACTAGGAGGCCAGAAGCTCAACCTGGATCCCAGATGTGCATTGAGTACACCTGAGAATGTCCCCATTCCCATTTTTCTGTTTCTCTAATTCTCATGAATATACACAGGGCACTAACTACATCCCCACGTGTTCAAGACCCAAATCTGTAGGTCCAAATTGTGACTCCAGGTATTTCCTCGGACACTGCTGGCTTCTTCAGAATCTGGAAACTTTAAAGTGCCAGCAACCTATGTCATGTTTCAAGATTGTGATTGTTGGTCTTCCTTGAACCAAAGATATTCTTGTTATTTATAAAGTGTTGAGCTGAGAGGACTCTGTGCTGGGTTTGCTTTCTCTAGATGAGTGCTGCTATAGTCTAGAACGGTGGCTCTCAACCTTCTTATTAAACCTCTTATTAACCTTCTTCTTATTAAAGCTGTGGCCCTTTAATACAGTTAAAAGGGGATGTGACCCACAGGTTGACAATCGCTGGTCTAGAAGGAGTAACAGCAGCAATAGGGGCAATTGTTAAATAAGCCACTTCAAAGACTCACTCAAAACCTGTGAAAATTTAAACAAACCCAAGATTGACCATTCCCTCCTGAAAAGTATAAGTCACAATGCAAGAGTTGATGGAAGAACAAGCAATTAATTCAAGAACATCATGAGGAGATGGCTGACTAATGTTGCAAAGACCACCTCATGTTTTTAGGTTGACCAGATGGGGTGAAAGGGGAAAAGAGCTTGGGAAACTGTGTGGAAGCTTTCTGTGTGTATGTCTCCACGTCTCATTGAAATGGTTTCTTGCCTTCTGGTTGTCTGGCTGATACCAGCTAGACTAAAACAGAAATGGGGGTTAACTGCTCACTATTTTCCTTCACAGGAAGTTCTGTTATCTTGGTTCTATAGTTAATGGCTCAAAACACTTCCTGAAATTCTTGTTTTTTTTTTTTTTTTTTAATGAGACATAATCTCACCTTGTCACTCTCATTGGAGTGCTATGGCATCACAGGTAACAGCAACCTAAAACTCCTGCACTCAAGCCATCGTCTTGCCTCAGCCTCCCGAGTAGCTGGGACTACAGCTGCCCACCACAACACCCTGCTATTTTTACAGACAGGGTCTTGCACTAGCTCAGGCTAATCTGGAACTCCTGAGCTCAGAAAAGCCACCTGCCTTGGGCCTCCAAGAGTGCTGGGCCTACACGCTTGAACCATTGGGCTGGCCTTCTTTCTGAAATTCTTAAGGAAGATCATAGGCATTATAAGAAAACTGATTATTTGCTTGAAGATAGAGTAACTGCTGCTGTTGCAGAATCAGATGCTTCGAGTGGGCATACTGTGAAATGCCTTGTATGCATATTAAACTCAGAGAGGTGATGTTTAGCTAAGTGTTTCTCAGCTCAGGCTTGTAGTTAGGATTCTATGGCTAGTTTGAAGAGGTACCATCATCTGCGATTCTGCCTGCCCACAGATTCAATTAGTGTGGGTTGTTTCATCCACGTGGTTTTAATTAAGTGCCCCCTGTGATGCTAAGGGAAGGCCAATGTCTAGCATGAGGGTTTCCATATACATTTAAGACAGTTGAGTTTATTTATTTTTTTTTCAGAAAGAGGGCACAGGCTCCATTTCCCATTTCCATAGCAGAAATTGCTGGCAGGGGAGGGAACTGGAAGCCAAGAAATTAGAAACTCACATTTTGGTCTTTACGTAGAACCTCCTTCCTGACTCTCTCCCATGATAAAGAATAGGTAAGGGTGAAATTTTCACTGTACTTGGAGGTTCCTATGCCTGTGGATGTGGTGGTAGCAGTTGAAGAGTTTGGGCTGATGTTTTTAAATGCATATTATCAAGATGGAGGAATAATGTGTCCAGATAATCTCACCTGAGAAGGAAATCAAGGGAAGGAGGAGAAGGAGAAAGAAATGATTGCTTTTCCGGTAAATGAGTCCAAGGTCCAGGGTTGTGCCCACTTTTTCTCCTGCACTATCATGTTAGAATTTTCAAACCTCTACATCTCTACTTGTGATGTTCCTGCTTAATGAGTTTGTTTCAAATACTCTTTTCCCATTATAATAGTGAAAAGTCTCAAAAAATTCTTCTCCTCTACATATGACAGTCTTCTTTCCCTTTTCTCCATCCAGGCTTGCCATATGCCCTAGAAAATTCTCACATTAAACTCATATCCTGCAATAGTGAAAATGTTCTCTTTCTTTCTGTTGAAAGTGGGAAAATGTGGATGTCAAGATTTCCACTGTGGATGAGGTTGGATCATTGTATATTAGCAGAAATGGGGAATATGTACTGTTTAGCTTCCATCTGGAAGCTCTATGGGGTCTATGTAAAAGAAGTTGATATACGTGTACTTTTACAGAAGGTGGCATGAACTGCCTAAAGTAACTCAAAGTTCTGAAAAACAGGATAATTACCAAAGATTTGCTTTCTAGAATGCTAAGAAGGACATATTTAAAGACAGGATTTGTGATTAGAAAACATGCCCGATATCTATACCTTAAACTTTGTCCAAACTGGGTTTTTCCAACGAGTTTTTATCAGGTTATAATTTACTTTTTCTGTCCAGTACTGTCACAGCCGTGATATCGTGTTTGCATTTGTGAATCACCACCTGATACTAATTTGTCCTGTTTACAGTGAGGTTAATTTTATTCACTCAGTTCTGGTGTTCTTTGACACATATTCCATTGTAGGGTTCTGTATATTTTCTTTCTTTATTTATTTAACTTTTTTTAGAGACAGTCTCACTTTATTGCTTTTGGTAGAGTGTGGTGGCATCACAGCTCACAGCAACCTCCACTCCTGGGCTTAGGCAACTCTATTGCCGCAGCTTTCTGAGTAGCCGGGACTACAGGTGCCCGCCACAATGCCCAGCTATTTTTTTGTTGCAATTTTTTCAGGGTCGGATTTGAATCCGCCACCCTTGGTATATGGGGCCAGTGCCCTACCCATTGAGCCATAGGTGCTGCCCAGTACATCTTCTGTACTCTTAATAAGTACTTGGGGAGATATCACTAATGTGCACAAACCAAAACATTTATTGAGGAAGCATCCCTTTCTTTTTAGATTCTCTTTTCTATACCTTGCTTTGGAAAGCAAAGTTTGTCATCTTTGTTTACTGGTTCAGAAATCAGTTGGGGAAAATCCAGTATGTACAGTTCACTGCATGTTTGACAAAATATTTTAATGGGACAGAGCATTATCATTCCTGTTTAGCTTGTTGGAAATTTAGAAATGGAATCTTCATCCCATATCTTCTGAATGAAAATCTACATTTTATCAAGATCTTCTGGTCTTAGTATTTTTTTTTTTTAGTTGTTGTTTGTTTTTTTGAGACAGAGTCTCAAACTGTCGTCCTGGGTAGAGTGCTATGGCGTCATAGCTCACAGTAACCTTCTACTAGGGCTCAAGTGATCCTCTTGACTCATTTTTTTTTTAATTTTTAGTAGAGATGGGGTCTCACTATTATGCTGTTTTCGAACATGTGAGCTCAAGCAATCCACTCCCTTGGCCTCCCAAAGTGCTAGGATTATAGATGTGAACCACCACCGTGCCCGGCCTATCTCCTGTTCTTTCTTATACATGTTAAAATTTTAGAGGTACTATTTACCTCACCATGACATTGTCATATAGAAAAATACACACAGCTTACATGGAATGATATAGATAAGTCACAAAAATATACATGCCTGTATTGGTGGCCTTTTATTTTTACCGTGCAAACCAAAAAACTATAGTGTCTACACTGGTTGTGTGGACACTATGCCGTCCCCTTCAGTGTTAGAGAACACTTGAGGGAATTTGTCTCTTCTGTACTGATTAGATAATGCCAGTCACTCATATACACCAGCAACAGTTCTCTTCACTCATTTAACTAAAAGTGAAATTCAATCACCCCTTATTTCTTGGCAAATATGTTTGTTTTTCAGGGAGTGTTGACATACACGGATGTGTCTATAGAATTCTCTATTAATGAGTGGGCCTGCCTGGACCCTGCTCAGCAGCATTTGTGTTGGGATGTCATGTTAGACAACTATAGAAACCTGGTCTTCCTCGGTGAGGATAACTTAAATACACACTTCTGGGTCTACACTAAGCATTTCATATTCTTTCTTTGTAAAATGTTTTTTATTCAGTTTCTTCTTTGACTGCATGAATGTCAAGTTCTTGTTTCTAAGGAAAACTTAAGGATGTCTTGATATAGTCAAGGAAATTTTGGAGATATTTTATTTTGGCATTAATCTTACCAATTTTTGAGCCAATGTATATCCTTCATTAGATTAATGGTAATTTCAGTAATTCAGTGGCATAGATTGTTACCCATACCTTTAAATCTGCTTGCTAGCACAAATTTTATTTCAGTAGCTCTGGGGAGTGGAATCAAGAGTTCTCCAACTTTAAGTACCTTTTTTTTTTTTTTAATTCTTGGGGATTCATTGAGGGTACAAGAAACTAGGTTACACAGATTGCATTTGTTAGGTATAGTCCCTCTTAGAATTGTGCCTTGCCCCCAAAAGCTGTATCACACAAAACCCCACCCACCTCCCTCCTGCCCTCTCTATGCTCTTTCTTTCCCCATCCACTCTTCCTTCTCTCTCTCTATCTCCTTCCCTCACCACCACCACGTCACTAGTTATCATTAATTGTCCTCATATCAAAATTGAATACATAGAATTCATGCTTCTCCATTTTTGTGATGTTTTACTAAGAATAATGTGTTCTACTTCCATCCAGGTTAATATAAAGACTGTGAAGTCTCCATTTTTTTAAATGGATGACTAGTATTCCATGGTATACATATACCACAGCTTGTTAATCCATTCCTGGGTTTGGGGGCTTTTAGGCTGTTTCTACATTTTGGTGATTGTAAATTGAGCTGTGACAAACAGTCTAGTGCAAGTGTCCTTATGACAAAAGGGGATTGTATTAGTTTGCAGTCACACCAACAGTGTAAAAGTATTCCTTTCTTTCCACATCTACACCAGCATCTGCAGTTTTGAGATTTTGTGATGTGGGCTATTCTTACTGGGGTTAGATGATATCTCAGGGTAGTTTTGATTTGCATTTTTCTAATAATTAGGGATAATGAGCATTTTTTCATATGTTTGCTAGCCATTCGTCTGTCTTCTTTAGAGAAGATTCTATTCATGTCTATTCCCAATTGATATATGGAATTCTTGGCTTTTTTCATGTGCATTAATTTGAGTTCTTTATAGATTCTAGTTATCAAGCTTTTGTCTAATTCAAAATAAGCAAATATCCTTTCCCATTGTGTAGATTGTCTATTTGCTTTGGTTGTCTCCTCAGCTGTTCAGAAGCTTTTCAGTTTAATTAAGTCTCATTTGTTTATTTTTGTTGTTGTTGCAATTGCCATGGCATTCTTCATAAAGTTTTTATTGAGGCAGATATTCCAGTGTTTTTCTTATGCTTTCTTTGTGGATTTTTATTGTTTTGTGCCTGAAATTTAAGTCCTTTATCCATCTTGAATCAGTTCATAAGTGGAGAAAGGTGTGGGTCCACTTTCAGTCTTTTATATGTGGATATCAAGTTCTGCCAACACCATTTATTGAATAGGGATTCTTTCCCCCAGTGCATGTTCTTGTTTGGTATATTGAAGAGTAGGTGGCTGTAAGATGTCAGTTTCATTTCCTGTTTTTTTAAATTCAATTCCTAATGTCTATGTCTCTAATTTTGTGCCAGTACCATGCTATCTTGACCACTATGGCATTGTAGCACAGCCTAAAATCTGTCATGCAGATGCCTCCGGTTTTGTTTTTATCACTAAGAACTGCCTTAGCTATGCAGGTATTTTTCTGGTTACATACAAAACACAGAATCATTTTTTCCAAGTTTTGAAAGTACGCTGGTCGGTATTTTAATAGGGATGGCATTGAATCAGTAGATTGCTTTGGGAAGTATAGACATTTTAAGAAATGTTGATTCTTCCCAGCCATGAGCATGGCATGTTCTTCCATTTGTTAATATCCTCTGCTATTTCCTTTCTTAGGGTCTCATAATTATTTTTACAGAGGTCCTTCACTTCTTTAGTTAGGCTTATTCCTAGGTATTTCATTTTCATTCAAGCTATGGTGAAGGGAGTTGTGTCCTTAATTAGCCTCTCATCTTAGCTGTTTTTTGTGTATACAAAGGCTGCTGACTTGTGGACATTGATTGTATATCCTGAGACATTACTGTATTTTTTTTCAATTAAATCATAGCTGTGTACTTTAAAGGAATTATGGGGTACAATGTGCTGGTTTTATATACAATTTGAAATACTTCATCAAACTTGTTAACATAGCCTTTACTGCATTTTCTTAGTTATTGTATTAAGACATTTATTTTCTACACTTAGTAGATTTAACGTGTACTGCATTTTTTTGATGACTTCCAGGAGTCTTGTAGTTGACAAGTTTGGAGTTTTCTAAGTATAAGATCATATCCTCAGAAAGGAGGGAGAGTTTGACTTCCTCTGCTTTCATTTGGATGCCCTTTGTATTGGCTAGAACTTCCAGTACTATGTTAAATAGTAATGGTGACAGAGGACCACTTTGTCTGGTTCCAGTTCTAAGTGGAAAAGCTTTCAGTTTTACTCCATTCAGTAAAATATTAGCTGTGGGTTTGTCATAGATAGCTTCGATCAGTTTAAGAAATGTGCCAACTATGCCTATACTCTTCAGTGCTCTAATTAGAAAAGAAAGCTGGATTTTATCAAATGGTTTTTGTGCATCTATTGAGAGAATCATGTGGTTTTTGTTTTTGCTTCTGTTGATACGTTGAATAATGTTTATGGACTTGCATCCCTGTGATGAAACCTAGTTGATCATGATGTATGACTTTTTTTGATGATATCCTGTAATTTGTTGGCTAGGATTTTGGTAATAAGTTTTGCATCAATGTTCATTAGTGAAATTGGTCTGATGTTCTCCTTTTTAGTTGGGTCTTTTTCTGGTTTTGGTATCAGGCTGGTGTATGCTTTGTAGAACGTGTTGGATAAGATTCCTTCCTCCTCAATTTTTTGGAATAGTTTCTGCAGTATGGGAATAAGGTTTGATAGAATTCTGGTGTGAAGCCATCCGCACCAGGTCATTTTTTTGTTGGGAGAGATTTTATTGTTTCTTTGGTCTCAGTGCTTGAAATTGGTCTGTTCAGGAGATTTATTTCTTCCTGGGTAAGTCTAGGGGAGAGGGTGTGATTCCAAATATTGATCCATTTCCTTCCTTCACATTGTCAAATTCCTGGGCATAGAATTTCTTGTAGTATTTGGAGATAATGTAAGAGTATCTCTGTGGCATCAGTTATTATTTCCCCTTTATCATTTTTCCTTTTTCTTTTCTTTTTGGAGATAGAGTGTCCTATATCACCCTCGGTAGTGTGCTGAGGCATCACAGCAAACTCAAAGTCTTGGGCTTGAGTCATTCTTCTGCCTCAGCCTCCTGAGTAGGTGAGAGACTACAGGCACTGCCACAACACCCGGCTATTTTGTTGTTGGTGGTGTTGTTGCAGTTGTCATTGGTGTTTAGCTGGGTCGGGCTGAGTTTGAACCTACCGCCCTTCTTGTATGTGACTAAAACTGTAACCACTGTCTATGGGTGAGGAGCCTCCACTATATCATTTCTGATTGAGGTTACTGGAGATTTTACTTTTCTGTTTCTAATTAGTCTCTTGTTTTTTCATAAAACCAATTTTTTGTTTCATTAATTTTCTGAATGATTCTTTACTTTTTGATTTCATTAATCTCTGATTTAATTTTGGATATTTTTTTTCTTCTGCTGGGTTTAGGCTTGGATTGTTCTTCTTTTCCAATTCCATAAGATGGCTTGTGAGTTTGTTGATATGATCTCTGTTTTTGAATGTAGGCAACTAAAGTGATCAATTTTCCTCTCAGGACTGCTTTTGTTGTATCCCACAAGTTTTGGGAGCTTGTGTCTTCATTGTTGTTATGTTCAAGGCAGTTAATGATTTCCTTTTTTATTTCTTCCTGCAATCAATTGTCATTCAGCATAAGGTTGTTAAATTTCTGTGCCTTTGTGTGGGGTTGGATGTTTTTGTTGGAGTTGAGTTCCACCTTTAGTGCCTTGTGGTCTGAGAAGATACAAGGTAATATTTCAATTCTTTTGATTCTGTTAAGGTTTGTTTTGTGTCCTAGGATACGATCAATTTTGAAGAATGTTCAATGGGGCAATGAGAAGAATTTATATTCTTTATCTTTGGGAAGGAGTGTTCTATATACATCTATCAGGCACAGTTGTTCTAGAGTCTCATTTAAGACCCTTATATCTTTGTTTAATTTCTATTTAGAGGACCTGCCCAGCCCTGGGAGAGGAGTGGTAAAGACTCCTGTTATTATGGTATTATGGATATCATATTGCTCAGATTAAGTAAGGTCTGTTTTAAGAATCTGGGAGCATTTAAGTTGGGTACATAAATATTTGGAATTGAAATGGCTTCTTGTTGTATTTTTCCCTTGACCAATATAAAGAGACCATCTTTGTCTTTTTTGACTTCAGTTGCTTTAAATCTACATGTAGCTGAAAATAACAATCCCTCTTTTCTTCTGGATTCCATTTGCCTGAAAAATTGTCATGCAACCCTTACCTCTGAGTTTTAATTTATCTTTTGAGATTGAGTGTGTTTCCTACAAACAGCAAAGGATGGCTTGTGTTTTTTAATCCAGTCAGCCAATCTATGCCTCTTCAGTGGGGAATTCAAGCCATTAACATTTATTGAGATAATTGACAAGTGTGGTAGTGTTCTATTCATCTTATTTTGTGAAAGTGCATTTAGTATTTTTTTTTTTTTACATCATTATGGAAGCTAGGCTCTGTCCTTTAATTTCTGGGTGTTTACTTTGCTGGTGGTCCATTGTGATGGTCAGTGTGTAGAACAGATTGAAGTATTTCCTATAGAGCTGGTCTTGTTGTGGCGAATTTTCTCAATGTTTATATCACAGTAAAAGATTTGGTTTCTCCATCAATTTTAAAGCTTACCTTAGTGGGATATAGCATTCTAGGCTGGAAATTGTTCTGTTTAAGTAGATTAAAGGTAGATGACCATTGTCTTCTGGCCTGAAAAGTTTCATTAGAGAAGTCTATGGTCACCCTAATGGATTTGCCCCTCTAAGTCAATTGGCACTTAGTACTGGAAGCTTGCAATATCTTTTCTTTTGTCTTGACTTTGGACAAGTTCATCAAATGTGTCTTGGAGAAGCTCCATTAGAGTTAAGGCAACCTGGTGTCTGAAAAGAGTGTGTCAGAATCTTTGGTGATATTTGGAAAATTTTCATTCTTAATATTCTCTAGTATGGCTTCCATTCCTCTGGGTCATTCTTCTTCCCCTTCTGGGATACCAATAACACATATGTTTGAACTCTTCCCAAAGTTCTATAATTCTGTCAGTGAATGTTCTGACAGTGAATGTTCTGCTTTCTGTCTCCTCTTTTCTGCCTCATTAACTATCTGATTTATCTCAAGAGCTTTGTCCTCTACCTCTGAATTTTTTTATTCTGCATGATCTAATATGTTGGTAATACTTTTATTGAATCTTTAAGTTTCTTAATTGACTGCTTCAATTCCTTCAGGTCTGCTATATCTTTTCTATATTCTGCATATCATTCATCTCTTAATTTGATTCTGTTTTTGGATTTCCTTTTGGTCATTTTCCATTTTATGAGCAGTTTCCTTCATTGTTTCCATCATTTCCTTCATTGTTTTTATCATGTGTATTCTAAATTTCCTTTATGTCATTTCTAACATTTCTTTATAGGTGGAATCTTCTGGAGTAGCTACCTCATGGTCCCTTGGGGAGGTTCCTTGGACTGGTTTTTCATGTTGCCAGAATTTTTCTGCAGATTCTTCTGCATGAGTGTTTTCTTTTACCTGTTTCTTTGCTTTAATTTTTCTTTCACTTCCTCTTGCTCTTTATGTTACTGTGCCTCTGACCTAAGGTTTTGATGAGTCCTTTTGGTACGGGAGCAGAAGGATGAGCAGATTTAAGAGCAAGAAGGGAAAAAAGATTTAGAAAGAGAAATAAAAAAGAGAAAGAAGAAAGGGTGAGTAAAAGGGAATATTGATGGGAAAAAAAGTAGAATCACAGAACGAGGGAGACAGGATTAATAAAGGTGTACAGTGGGTGCTTTGACTCAACCTTAAAAACCCCCAACCTGTGGGGTTGTTGGGTTGGGTGGTTCCCTTGAGGTCAGTAGCTCCTTGTCAGCCTGTTGAGACACAGTACTCCACCTCCACTAAGTAGACAGGAAAGAAAAAAATAGTATAAATGAAACCCAAACAGAAAAACAGAAAACCTAATGGGATAAAATTGTGGGAAAAATTCAAATAATAGGGGCAGATACTCTAGCAAAAATGAAGTTCTAATTGTTATAGAATGCTAGAATAGAAAATTATATTTAAACTAGAATAATTAAGAAAGAAAGAAAAAGAAGTAAAAGAAAAATCTAGAGGGAAAATGTTATACTAAAAAAATTAAAAACATTAAATAAAAAACAAAAACAAAAACAAACCAATATACATATATATCTTGCTGAATATTGTCCTGTAGTGGTGGTCTTCTGGGGTATGAGATGTTAATCACAACACTGATACAGCTGTACGAGATGGAGACTGGGAGCCTCTGCTGATTTCTCACACCTGGCAGGGTTGAGAGCCTAAATCTCTCCTCAGCCCACTTCAAAGACACTTTAAACCATTGGCCTTAGCTAAGCAGAAGCCTTCCCTGGAAAGCACTTGTTGCTGGGATCTCTCCTGAAGTGGCTGCCCGATTATCCAGTGTTCCAAAATTGGTCTCACTTAATGCCCCTGAGGGCCAATATAAGGCAAAACTGTTACTGCCAATTACTGAAATCTCCACTTTTCCCCATCGTCTCAGTCACTGCCTTTGTTCTACTCAGTCACTAGATTACTTGCCCAAGGTCTTCCAGCTCCATCCTTCCTCTTCGACCCTGAGGGCATATCCTACAGGGGCAGTTCTCCCATAATGGCTGCACAGGCTCTGTCTCCTTGAGGGAGAAGCCTGAAGAGGCAGTTCTCCCACAATGTCTGTGCTAGCGGCCCACAGCTGAACAATATTAGCTTTTTTCAGGCTCAGCGGCTTAGTCCAGAGCCCTAGGGAATGTTTAAAGTCATCTACACTCTCACCCAAGTTCTCCCAAGGTAATTCAACCAAGTGCCCAAGTCCAAACAATTAAACAGCCCACAGGTAAGGTCTTTCCCGTTTGCAGTCTGTCTGCTGCTGTACAGTGGCAGGCAGCCTCTGACTGAAGAAACTCATGCAACTACATGCCAGTTGTCCACTGCTTTTGTCCTCCTCGTGTGGTCCAGACATCTCTCGCTGTCTCCCTGTGTCCCCAAAGAGATGTTTCTGGTCAGATCCCACCAGCCAGAGATGCCTGGATTCTTCTCTCCCCCATTTCATTGTGTACGGTTGCAAAGAAGCTGTTACTCGCCTGCCAACTTGCTCCTCCCCTAACTTTAAATATTTTTTAAAGATTCTAAAGTTTTTATAAGGATCCTCTATGTGAAGATTATTATTTCAAGACCTGCTGTACAATTGAAGGAAAGGTTTTTCCAAGGCGCATATGCAAATCAAATTCAATAACTGGTTGCAGTTATGCATTGAAGTTTTTTGGACTTTTCAGTTGAAATTTTCCTGGTTTTGTAATCAGAAGATAATTAGTAGTTTGTGATTGGTAAAGTCTATATTTGTTTTCCTTCTAAGTTGATGTTGGGGTGCAGAAAATGATTCTTAAAAAACTGTAGCTTAGGCATGCTGAGTGCTTTTCAAAATTGGAAAGCTTTTCAGAAATCATCCTGAATGTCAAGGTCCTTAAAACCTAGCCTTGCTTCACTCAACACCAGGGTAGAGGTAGACTCTCTAACATGTTCTTATGTAACAAAGTTTCTTACCAAAATAAAAACAGTTGCCTTCTATTGCTTTCCTGTAACCTCCTTATTTAGTGCAGATAGAAAATACAACCACTCCTGGAAGGTTTTTTCCGCAACATGATTTCTGCCTCTCTGGTGCATTCAGATTCCTAAAAAAGCATTAACAAGTTAGTTACCTTCTTCCCAATCAGTTCATCCTCTGTAATCATTTTTTGCCTCCCAAAAAAATTACCATCTCTTTCTTCTGTTATGAAAATGAGAATTTAAACTTCTGTTCCCCAGTGGGAGTTTGGGGTAAATCTCTCCATGATTTCATCACATATGTAGTATATGAGTAAATTCATATGCCTTTTATTACTCTTCCATTTGTCAGTTGGTAATTGGGGAAACTTCAAAGAATTAATGGGAAGTTTTTCCCTTGGCTCTTGCCTTAGCACATAATAAGAAATAAATTGGTGCTGGATTTTGGGTTCCTTGGGTATAAATGCAGAGCAGTAGAGTCTTTTTGGCCAAATTGCCTCATATATATTTTAACACTCTATAAGGGGACTTGTTTTCCCCAGCATTTTCCAAAGTTTGGGAACCAGAGTCAAAATTTACCACTTTTGTTTCTTCTGCCCAATTCTTCTAGGTCTTGGAGTAAAATACTCATTTTTCAGTTTCGTTTTCACTTTTTCAAACAGAACTTCCCATCCAATTTACATTATCACTTTTTTTTTCTTATTGCCCATTTCAAACACTTGCAGTATTTTTGTGTTTATTATTTGTTTACATAAGGTGGGGGGTGATTATTTTTTAAACTTTTTTACATTTCACATAAGAAAAAATGCGGACAATAGTCCTGTGATACTCCATGGTAAAAACTTTGTGCCTTACTCCTTTTATCTTGCCTGGGAACACACAGCTTACCAGAATGTCTTGGAATTGATATTCCCTATTGGTAACTGTACAGGATGACAGATCCTCATTCACACTCCTGTCTTTTCCCAGTCCTGAGCTTCATACTTATCTGAGGATGACCCAAGATGTCCATAGCATTCATATTTTCTTTAGAGTTCCATAAATATCAGTCCCTGGGACATTTCCTCCCAGAAGACATTCTGAAGAATGGGAGTAGAGCCTCTCAGAGGAGCAAATAAGTGTCCTTGAGGTTGAGAGAAGTCTTCTGGTATACTCTTCATGTAAAAAGCTAATCCATTAAGACTTTAAGATTTTTGGTACTAGCCTCAGTTTTCATTTCTTAGAGAGACATTCCCGGTCAGCCCATCAGATGCGGGTATTCAGGGGAAAATGCACAACTTATTTCTCAAATATTTCAAGGGAGCAAATACCAAAGGATAAATATACACCACCCCCAGCAAAGTCTTTTAAAAATCTGCAACCCAATACACACTTCATGTGCATTGAAATCAAGAGTGAAGTTTCTCCAGTGAGGGTGGCCACTAAGCAATTCTGTGATCAGAATAAGGGTGGGAGGTATAGGATAAGGATTCAAGGTATAGGGTGACCTTACTTGACAATTGAGAGGGGCATGTCTATATTCCAGTCACCAGTCTCATTCCCTGAATTTTGTGTCTTGAAAAGCTTTGCTCATTTATTTTAGCTTCATTTTTCCATTAACTATAAAATGTAATTCATCCATAGCCCTTGAAGAATATGAAAATATTCCTAAAGGTAAGACAGAAGTGAGTATTAAATATGGAGTCATATATTTCATTTCATAAAAAGTATGGTTTACCTTGTTTCTGCAGAGTAAATGTTATAAGGTTCTGAGATTTCTAATTTTTTTAGGGTGATTTCAAATGGGAATCCTGAGCTTAGCTTTGGAAAGATACCATGAAAATAAAAGACAACTGGGAGGCTGAGGTGGGAGGATCACTTGAGTCCAAGAGTTTGAGACCTCTCCAGGCATGGTGGCTCGCACCTCTAATCCCAGCAATAGGGAGATCGAGGTGGGTGGGTTGCCTAAGCTCACGAACTCAAGAGCAACCTGAGCATGAGCAAGGTCCTGTCTCTAAAAACTTGTCAGGTATTGTGGTGGGCACCTATAATCCCAGCTACTTGGGAAGGTGAGACAAGAGGATCATTTGAACCCAAGAGTTTGAGTTTGCTGTGAGCTAAGATTCCACAGCAGTCTACAGAGGGTGACCAAGTGAAACTCTATCTCAAAAAAAAAGAAAAAGAGTTTGAAACCAACATGAACAACATAGCAAGAACCCATCTCTACAAAAAATTAGAAAAATTAGTGGGGCATGGTGGTACATGCCTGTAGTCCCAGCTAATAAGGAGTATGAGGTCTCCTGCCCACAGGCTGTCACACCACAAATTGTGCAGTGATTACACATCACCTCTTGTTGTCAGAGGGGACTAGGGTCTTTGAGAGGAGGAGTTCTGAGGTTGGATTCCTTCTCCCTATTGTGACACCCATTTTTTTATGGACATGAAGACTAGACAGGGATGTGGTCATATTTCTACTGGAATCAAACTCATAGGTCCTTCACCTTTAGAATGTCCCATCAAAACCCCACACCAGTGTGAAGAGACTTCTGGCTTGTCCCAACCCTCAGATCTTGAATTTGTAGCAGCA
This sequence comes from Nycticebus coucang, assembly GCF_027406575.1. NCBI lineage: Eukaryota > Metazoa > Chordata > Mammalia > Primates > Lorisidae > Nycticebus > Nycticebus coucang. The sequence continues at coordinate 28,289,582 of NC_069805.1, read as the reverse complement.
ACCTGGCTCTTCAGCCACGCTGCTGTCCCAGGCAAAGGCAATCTCATCTCTCTGCATGGAACAGAAAGAAGCCTGAGCATATCCCACCCTTGGCTATCATTCCTAGCATTTTCACACCAAAAGAAGTTACTGAGGCAGATATAAATCAGTGGAAGATTATTAAGACAATGTTTATAGCCATTACTGGAAAAAAATGCAAATTACAGATGTATCTTTTATTTTTCAGAAGGAGCAGTTGGGAACTTCAGTATTTAAACATGAGAAGGCATACAGAAGAACTAGGGCAATGGATACTGAGGTAAAATATTTACATTTTTGTAAAGTGTAGGAAATTTACATTTTACACAGGATAACCTGAATTCAAACTTGAACAGAAAAAGAGAGTGAAGGAAAAATCAATTTTCTGGCTCTGTGCCCATGGCTCAGTGGTTAGAGCACTGGCCAGGTACACTGAAGCTGGTGGGTTCCAAACCAGGCCAGGCCTCCTAAACAACAGTGACAACTACAACAAAGAAATAGCTGGGCGTTGTAGTGGGCAACTCTAATCCCAGCTACTTGAGAGGCTGAGGCAAAAGAATCACTTAAGCCCAAGATTTTGAGGTTGCTGTTAGCTGTGTTGTTACAGTACTCTACTGAGGGTGGCATCATGAGACTGTGTTTCAAAAAAAAAAATTTTTTTTTTTTTGGTAAATGTCCCTGGGTTGATCTTGTCTCTGTCCTACACCTGCAAAGATAAACTTGTACAAAACATTATTAGTATGCAATCAAACAGTCTTTAGTTTTAGGAGGTAGATTTGGGCTGCAAACCAAAAGTTGGGTTACACATTTTTGCTTTTGGGTTACCAGCAAGAAATTCCTTTATGAATTATCTGAGGGCAGTCTTTACGGAAGGACTGCCTATTTTCAATCTCTCATTTAGGGCAGTTTCACTACAGGGTGTCCCCCTCCCCCAATTTTTTTTTTTTTTTAGGACAGAGTCTCACTTTATCACCTTTGGTAGGTGCCGTTGCATCACAGCTCAGAGCAGGCTCCAACTCCTGGGCTTAGGAGATTCTCTTGCCTCAGCCTCCCTTGTAGCTGAGACTATAGCACCCGCCACAACACCCAGCTATCTTTGTTGTTGTTGTAGTTTGGCCAGGGTCTGGTTTGAACCCTCCACCCTCGGCATATGGGGCCGGCGCTCTACCCACTGAGCCACAGGCACTGCCCCCACTGAAAATTACCTCTGAAGTCACCATAGATAGGGAAACGGGAAATTGTAGCTAAAGGTACCTTTATTTACAAAATATTTATTATGAAATTATAGAAAATATTTACAAAATATTCTCTATGTGTTGGCTACCTCTTTGTAAAATTGGTAATGAATATTGTGTAAAAATATGTTTAGGTCCAATTTCTGATTTTCCATACATATAGAGACTTTGGGGTGACTTTGGGGACAATCTGTAGAGTTCTTCAAAAACACCTTTATAGAACAACAATCAACCCTCTTTCTCTGTCATATAATGACCCTGATATTTTAGACCCACAACTGATACAGAGATTATGGGGCCCAGAAACAAATCCTGAATTACAGATGTGCATTAAAGTACTTGAGGATTTCCATTTTTCCATTTTCCTTCTTTCTGAATTCCTTTGGATGTACACAGGGCACTAGCTTGCTCCCCAGTTCTCCAAGACCCAAATCTGTAGTTCCAAATTATAAATCCAGTTCTTTCATCAGACACTGCTACCTTCTCTAGCCCTTGGAAACTTTGAAGGTCCAGCAGAGAATGCCATGTTTCAAGATTATGATTGGTGTTCTTAACTTAGACTAAAAGTATTGGTGTTGTTAACAAAGTGCTGGGTAGAAGGGACTCTGCTGTGTTCTCTAGCTGAGTGCTGCTCTAGTCTAGGACAAGTAACACCAATAATAGGGGGAATTGTTGAAGAAGTCATTTCATAGACTCGCTCAAAAAGTGAAAAATTTTATTCAAATTCACTTCCCAAAAGCCTAACTCAGCATACCAGAGTTGGTAGGGAAAAAAGCAGATTATTCAAGAGCAACATAAGGGCTCAGTGTCTGTCGGTCAGTGGTTAGTGCTCTGACCACATGGTCTGGGGCTGGTGGATTCGAACTGTCCCAGGCCTGCTAAACAAAACAAAATACCAGGGCATTATGGTGGGCACCTGTTTTTCTAGCTACTATGGAGGCTGAGGCAAGAGAATTGCTTGAGCCCAAGAGTTTGAGGTTGCTGTGAGCTGTGACACAACAGGACTCTACAGTGGATGACCTAATGAGACTCTGTCTCAAAAAAATAAAAAATAAAAAAAGAGCAACATGAGGAGATGGCAGACTAATGTTGCAAAAACCACCTCATGCTCCTCAGCTGACCAAAAGGTTGTGAAAGGGAAAGGAGCCTGGAAAGCTATGTGCAGGAGCTTTCTATTTGTAGGTCCCCCTGGCTTGTTGCAAAGGTTACTTGCCATCTGGCAGTCTGCTGGAGGACGACAGAAGTGGAGGTTAACTGCTCAGCATTTTTCTTCACCGGAAGTTCTGCAATCTTGGTTCTTTGGTTAATTGCTAAACACCCATTCCTGAAATTCTTTTTTTTTGTTTTTTGAGACAGAGCCTCAAGCTCTCACCCTGGGTAGAGTGCAGTAGCATCACAGCTCACAGCAACATCCAACTCCTAGGCTCAAGCGATTCTCTTGCCTCCACCTCCCAAGTACCTGGGACTACAGCCGCCCACAACAACCCCTGGCTATTTTTTAGTTGCAGCTGTCATTGTTGTTTGGTGGGCCCAGGCTGGATTCGAACCCACCAGCTCAGGTGTATGTGGCTGGCGCCGTAGCTGCTTGAGCCACAGGTGCTGAGCCCATTCCTGAAATTCTTAAACAAGGACATAAATAGCCATTGTAAAAAAAAGTGACAATTTGCTTTAAGATAGAGTAATTGCTGCTCTTGCAGGATCCCGTACTTAGAGGGGCCCAGGATACTGAATAACTTGTGTGCGTATTAAATCCTGGGAGGCGATGCTTACCTGAGTGGTTCTCAGCCCAGGCTTCCAGATAGGATTCCATGTCCAGTTTGAAGAAATGCCATCATCTGTGATTCCACCTTCTCACAGTTTCTGTTAGTCTGTGTTGTTTTATCCACATGGTTTTATTGATGTTAAGGTTAGGCCAGTGTCAAGCATAAGAGTTTTAAAATGTGTTGAGGCTCTTTTCCCAAGAGAGGTCACAGGGCCTGATCTGCTTGTGCTTCATGGGGACAGGACAGTACCACCAATATTACCTTGGCATAGCCGAAATTGCTAGCAGGGTAGGGCAAGAAATATGAAAGTCACACTTTGGTTTTTATGTGAAAGCTCCTTGTTCCAGACTGTCTCCTGTAATAAAGAAGTGGAAAGGGTATATATATACATATATGCACACTTTGTTTTGCTTCAAGGTTACTCAGCCTGTGGATGTGGTGGGAACAAGTGAAGGGGCTGTGCTGATGCCTTTAAAGCCATATTACCAGGATGCAGTTGGAATATATATCCGGGTAATCTCACCTGAGAAGGAAATTAAGGGCAGTCAGGGAAAGAGAAGGAATTGGTTGCTTCTCAGCTAAATGTGTCTTAACGCAGGGTTGTGACTACCTTTTCTTCTGCAATATCTCACGTTTTGAAGTTGGAAATCTTTTCCTCTCTATGTGAAATGTTCCTGCGTAATGAGCTTGTTTCAAATACTCTTTTGCCCTTTTTTTGTAATAGTGAAGAGGCTCTGAGAAATCCTCCTCCCCTCCGTATACAGCAGTGTCTTCTCTCCATTCTCTCCATCCAAATTCCCATATGCCCCTGGAGAATTTTCATCACAAATTTATGTTTATAATAAATTATGTTTTTTAATTCTGCAAATGTTCCCTTTGTGCCTATTTTAACTTTTTTTTTTGCAGCTGTCATTGTTGTTCGGGTGGGCCTGGGCTGTATTCAAACCCGCTAGTTCAGGTGTATGTGGCTAATGCCTTAGTCACTTGAGCCAAAGCACCGAGTCTTGTGCCTATTTTAAATGGAAATGAGTGGATACCTGGGGTGGATGATGTTGGGTCATTGGATATTAACAAAGCAGGGGACTAAGTACTGTTCAGTTTTGGTCCGGAAGCGCCCTCAGTGCTGTGTAAAGTAAGGTGATACACGTGCAGTTTACAGGAGATGGCATTAATGGACTAGAGTAACTCAAAGTTCTCAAAATCAGAAGTATTAGAAAAGCTTTGCTTTCTAGGATGCTAAGGAGAGTTTTTAAAGATAGCATTAGAGATTAGAAAATAGGGCAGATATCTGTACGTTTAGTGTTTTTTGTTGTTGTTATTGTTGTTCTTTTTTTGAGACGGAGTCTCAAGCTCTCACTCTGGGTAGAGTGCCTTGGTGTCACAGCTCAGAGCAAACTCCAATTTTTGGGCTTGAGCGATTCTCTTGCCTCCACGTCCCAAGTAGCTGGGACTGCAGGCACTTGCCATAGTGCCCGGCTATTTTTTGGTTGTAGTTGTCATTGTTCTTTAGCAGGCTCAGGCTGGATTTGAACACACCAGCTCCCGTGTATGTGGCTGGTGACCTCGCTGCTGAACTACAATCGCCAAGCCTGTATTTTCAACTTCAAAAAAATTTTTTTTCACTGGTTTTTATCAGAATATGATTAAGTGCTCATGTGCACCTTCTGAGATTCTCTTTTTATACCTTGTTTGGAAAATAAAGGCTCTAATGGTCGTTTACTGGATCAACATTCAACTGGGATAAATCCAGTCTCACATGTGATAAAATACTATCAAAGGACAAAAATATTGGCATCCCCATTAAGCTTGTTGGAAATTCAAAAATGAAGCTTTACCCAATATCTTCTGAGTAAAAAACTGCATTTGAGTCTTGGCGCTCATATTACAGTGGTTACTTGCCAGCCACTTGCACCAAGGCTGACTCGTTCCACCCCGGCCCAGGCCAGCTAAACAGCAGTGACAACTGCAAGAAGAAAATAGCCAGGTGTTGTAGTGGGTGCCCGGAGTCCCAGCTACTTGGGAAGCTGAGGCAAGAGAATCTCTGAAGCCCCAGAGGTGTGAGCTGTGACACCATTGCACTTTACCAAGAGCGATATAGTGAGACTATGTCTCAAAAAAAAAAAAAAAAAAACACAACCCACAAAAACTTCAGTTCATGCTTGCACACATTAAAATCTTAGGGCTTCCATTTACCTCACCATGATATTTTCACGTAAGAAATATGCACAGGTTATAGAGTATGATGTAAGCAGGCACAAGAATCCACATGCCTGTATTGGTGGCCTGATTTTTGCATTGTAAAGCCAAAAAGCACATTATCTACACTGGGGTTGTGGACGTTATCCCATCCTCTTTCCTCAGTGTTAGAGAGCACATGAGGGAGTATCTCTGTGCTGTACTTACTACATAATACCATTCAGTCATGTAAGTCAAAAGAAGTTCTCACCCACTCATTTATGTAAAAATGAAATTAAAACATCCTATGACATCATGATAAACATGGTTTTTGTTAGTTTTTTTCTTCTTTTTCAGGAACTGTTGACATTCAGAGATGTGTCTATAGAATTCTCTATGGATGAGTGGGACTGCCTGGACCCTGCTCAGCAGAATTTGTATCGGGATGTCATGTTAGAGACCTACAGTCACCTGGTCTTCCTAGGTGAGGATAACGTACATACACATTTCCTACTATACACTAAGCATTTCTCTGTAGGTGGGTTTTGTGGAGATTCTTCTTTGACTGCATTACTTTCAGATTGTTGTTTCTAAGGAAAACATAAGTTCTTGGTGTAGAAAAGACAATATTTCAGATGTTATCTTGGCATTATATCCTTCCCTACATTGATGGTAATTTCAGAAATGCAGAGGCTTAGAATTGTTGCCCAATTCTGTTTCTCTTGTTTAAGCCTCATTTTTAGCACCAAATTTTATTTGCATAGTACTGGGTAGTGGAGCATTTTAAATCCTTTTAAAATACTGTAAAGTATCTGTCAGAAACCTCAATTTTTAGATTATTCTTTTGGGATCTCTAAAATGTTGTGTTCTCTATTCTACGAAGTTACTAGATTGTTAACTGATGAAGCCCAACAAGCGTCATGTTATTTTTTTTTTCTAATGAAACAGGGCTTGCCATCTCTAAGCCTGAGCTCATCACCTGTCTGGAGCAAAGGAAAGAACCCTGGAAGGTGAAGACTCACCAGACAGTGGTCAAGCACCCAGGTAGGTTGGAGTGAATGAAGCAGATAACACTGGTCAGAGGTCCAAAGTTGAAGGAGGAAACCAAACAACGCAACGTGATTAGGGAAGCTCAGCTTAATTGGAAATAATTTCTGGGAAGCCTGGGTTTCTTTCTCTTGTTATATAAAGGCACCTCTGTTCTTGTTTTCATTTCTTATGTTTATTTTCTCATTGAGACAAAGGCTCACTGTGTTGCCATCAGACTAGCATGCCATGGCATCAGAGTAGCCTGGCCTTTTCTTTTTAATTTTTAGAAAAAGTTTAGTTTTCAATGATGTTCTTTCTCATTTATAGTGAAAAGAAAGAACTTTCTATAGCTTATCCAGGACTGCAAAATTGGACTGCTGTTCTATTTTCAGAATATAAAAATATTTCTGTATTTTTGAGGATCTCTGAAACATTTTTAAGAAATTTTCTTTAGGCCTGGTCCCTATAGCTAAAGTGACTAAGGAGCCAGCCACATACACCAGAGCTGGTGGGTTCGAATCCAGCTTGGGCCTGCCAAACAACAATGGCAACTACAACCAAAAACTAGCCAGGTGTTTTATCAGAGCACTTAAGAATCTCCCCCAAATATTAAAAAAAACTCACGTTATTTAATTTTAACATTTTCTTTACATGAACTGTGATAAATAATTTAAGTCGTGTATGCTCTAATTTCTCAACTTTATTTTATTTCTTTTTATATTTTTGAGACAGAGTCTCAAGCTGTTGCCCTCAGTAGAGTGCAGTAGCATCTTAGCTCACAGCAACCTTGATCTTTTGGGCTTGAGGGATTTTCTTGCCTTAGCCTCCCAAATAGCTGGCACTACAGGTGCCTACAACATCACCAGGCTATTTTTTGTTTGTAGTTCTCCTTGTTGTTTGACAGGCTGGGGCTGGATTCGAGCCCGCCAGCTCTGGTGTATGTTTCTGGCGACGTAGCTGCTGAGGTACAGGTGCTGATCCCAATTTATCAACTTTTTGTTGTTCTTGTTTTGAAACAGAACCTCAAGCTGTTGCCCTGGGTGAAATGCCATGGCATCACAGCTCACAGCAACCTCCAACTCCTGGGCTTAAGCGATTCTCTTGTCTCAGCCTCCCAAGTAGCTAGGACTAAAAGCACCTGCCTCAACGTCAGGTTACTTTTTGGTTATAGTTGTCATTGTTGTTTGGCAGGCCGTGGCTGGATTTGAACGTGCCACCTCTGGTATATGTGGCTGAGCTACAGGCGCCAAGCCCTGATTTCTCAACATTAACATAGTTAAATGTATCTACTCTGTACATTTCTTACGTATACTATGTCATTGGGGAGTTACAGTATTCTCAAGCATATATTAAATTCTCTCTTGTTACAAAATCACTCTTATAAACTTTTTCTCGGCATTTTCTCCCTCTATCACCCTGGGGTTGACTTCAGAGGCATTGTAGATCACAGCAACATCAAACTCTTGTGTACAAGTGATCCTCTCTTTTCAGCCTCCCTGGTAGGTGGGACTAGACCCATTTGCCAGAGTGCCTGGGTAGTTTTTCTATTTTTAGTAAAGAAGTGGTCTTGATCTTTCTCAGGCTGGTCTTGAACCAGGTGATCCACTGGCCTTGGCCTCCTAAAATGATTAAGATTACAGATACGGGCCACCATACCTGTCATAAATCACCCTTTATAGCTATCTCTTGCTTAGGTTTTGCTTATCAGGACTGTATTACGGACACACACGCACACACATACACAGAAACACAGTATACCTTTGTAAGTTGACCACCCAAAGGATTGTAAAAATCTTGTCAACACACATAGGTCATTAGCATAAGGAACTTGGCCTAGCGTTCTGATATGTACTTGTGTTGCATGCCCAGTCTTCGTACATTAGGTGAACTTGGAGAGTTGTTTAATGTAGGGAGGTGGTAAATTGGGTGTCTGTCTGTATGTACATATACACACAAGTAGATATATAAACATCTCATATACACATACAAAAAAAGTGCCAAGGTCTTCAGGCCTGTGTCCATTGTCATGAGTAAGTATCTCCTTTCAGGTCTCTGGATAGGTGGGAACAGCCCCAGATCATGGCTGGGAGAAGTTGGAGATGCCCACATAACCACTTCAGCATTCTCAGTGGGGCTTGGCGCCCATAGCCCAGTGGTTATGGCACTCACAACACACACCAAGGGTGGCCGGTTTGAACCCAGCCCAGGCCTGCTAAACAACAACTACAACTGCAACAAAAAAATAGCCAGGCATTGTGTTGGGTACCTGTTGTCCCAGCTACTTAGGAGGCTGAGGCAAAAGAATCACTGAAGCCCAAGACTTGGAGGTTGCTATGAGCTGTGATGCCGTAGTACTCTACCTAGCACAACATATTGAGACTCTGTCCCCCCTCCAAAAAAAAAGAAACAAAATTCTCAGTGGGATAATTTTATTTTAGTGTTCATTCTGAGTATGATGTATGATATTTCATTGTGATTTTGCTTTGCATTTCTTCAGCAGCTACTAATTTTGAGCACCCTTTCAAATGCTTGTGAGCTCTATATCTTGTTTGAAAAATGTCAGTTCAATCCTATGTCACTTTTTCTTTTCTTTTTTTTTTCTTTTTAAGAGACAGAGTCTCACTTTGTCACTGTTGGTAGAGTGCTGTGATGTCACAGCTCACAGCAACCTCCAGCTCTTGGGCTTAGGTGATTTTTTTGCCTCAGTCCCAAGTAGCTAGAACTATAGGCGCTCGCCACAAAGCTTGGCTATTTGCTGCAGTTTATCCTGGACTGGGTTTGAACCTGCTTTTCTAGGTATATGGGGCCAGCGCCCTACTCACTGAGACACAGGCTCTGCCCTTTCATTTTTTTTTTTTTTTTTTATTGAGAGAGAGTGTCACTGTTGCTCTTGGTAGAGTGCTGTATCATCATAGTTCACAGCAACCTCAAACTCCTGGGATAGAGAGTATCTTGCCTCAGCCTCCCAAGTACCTGGGAGTACAGGCACCCGCCTCAATTCCCAGCTATATTTTAGAGAGGAGGTCTCACTGTTGCTCAGGCTCTTCACAACCTCTCCTGGCCTGAAGCAATCCTCCAGCCTCATCCTTCAAGAGTGCTACTATTACAGCCCTGAGACACCATGGCCAGCCTTATTTTGCTAGTTTTGACTAGAGAGATCTGTCATGTTTCTTTGTTAGGTCTAAGTAATACACCATGTTCAAGTTGTCTGTTACCTTATTAATCTTTTTTCTAACCTTTAGTTGATTATTAAAAGTGGTGTGTTATGTAAGGGTATATGGCACACCTCCTGGGTGAGGGACATAACTATAAGCAGGACTTTACCTAACAAATGCAAACATTGTAACCTAATTTTCTAATTTTTGTTTTTTGAGAGTCTCAAGTTGTTGACTTGGGTAGAGTACCGTGGTGTCTTAGCTCACAGCAACCTCCAACTCTTGGGCTCAAGTGATTCTTTTGCCCCAGTTATTCTGTTTTATTCTGTTTTTGTTTTTTTGAGACAGAGCTTCAAGCTGTCACCCTGGGTAGCATGCTATGGCATCACAGCTCACAGCAACCTCCAACTCCTGGGCTGAAATGATTCTCCTGACTCTGCCTCTCAAGTAGCTGGGACTACAGATGCCTGCCACAACACCCGGCTATATTTTGGTTGCAGCAGTGATTGTTGTTTGGCGTGCCAGGCTAGATTTTAACCCACCAGATCAGGTGTATGTGGCTGATGCCTTAGCTGCTTGAGCTACAGGCACCGAGCCCGGTTATTCTATTTTTAGTAGAGATGGGGGTCTTGCTCTGCTCAGGCTGGTCTGGAACACATGAGCTCAAGCTATCCACCCTCCCAAAGTAGTATGATTATAGGTGTGAGCCACCATGCCCAGTGTGTGATCTAATTGTTTATACCCTCATATTAATCTGAAATTTTAAAAAAGAAAAAAAAAAAACTAGGGTCTAAAATTAAAAATGACCACACAGCTGTTTCTTCCTTTGCTTTTGCCATGATTTATTTCTTATGTTTGGAATCAATGGTGTTATACATGTTTATATTATACAAGATATGTGATATACCTAAATGAGGTTTGTGAGTATATGTAATAGATAGTGAGGATTCTTTGTAAACGGGCCTATTCTATTACTACTACTACTACTACTATTTTTGTAAATAATCTGATTTCTTTCTTAGTTTACTTCAGATGAATTCTATAGATATTTTCTTTCTGAACACCTTGAAGAAGGGAAATTATAAAAAGTTCTTAAAGATATAACAATATTATTAATTTTATTTAGACTCATATCAAGCTAACTTCAATTGAATGCAAAAATTATAACTGTTCATATTCCTTATTTTTTTGTTCTATGGTTTTTGTTTTGTTTTGTTGTCATAGTCTCACTCTTTGCCCCTGAGTAGAGTGCTGTGGCATCGTCATAGCTCACAGCAACCTCAAACTCTTGGATGAAGGAGATCGTCTTGCTTTAGTCTTTCCAATAGCTGGAAATACAGGCCTCTGTCACAATGCCTGACCAGTTTTTGGTTTTGTTTTGTTTTGTTTTTGAGACAGTCTCACTTTTGTCACCCTCATTAGAGTGCAGTGCTGTCATAGCTCTCAGCAATCTACCACTCTTGTGCTGAAATGATTCTCTTGCCTCAGACTCTCTAGTAGCTATGAATACAGGTGCTTGCCATAATGTCCAGCTACTTTTAGAGATGAGGTCTCTCTCTGGCTCAGGCTGGCGTGGAACCTGTGAGCTCAGGAAATCCACCTGCCTTGACATTCCAAGTGCTAGGACTATAGGCGTGAGCCACCTCGCCCTGCATTTCTTTCAACTTACTGATGTCACCAATTTCATCTTCTTACACTGAACACTTATACCATTAATAGAAGTTTCATATTAAGATTATGTTTTTGTCTTTCAATTTTAGCATGATTAAAAAATTTTCTGGGGCTTAGCGCGTATGGCTCAAGTGGCTAAGGTGCCAGTCACATACACCTGAGCTGGCGGGTTCGAATCCAGGCCAAGCCCGCCAAACAACAATGATGCCTGCAGAAAAAAAAAAAATAGCCAGGCATTGTGGTGGGTGCCTGTAGTCCCAGCTACTTGGAAGGTGGAGGCAGGAGAATCCCTTGAGCCCAGGAGTTGGAGGTTACTGTGAGCTCCAGTGATGCAACAGCACTCAACGCAGGGTGACCATTTAAGGCTCTGTCTGAAAAGAAAAAAAAAAAAAAGCTTTCTGGGCTCGATGCCTGTAGCTCAGTGGCTACAGCATCAGCCACATATACCGGAGATGGCAGGTTTGAATCCAGCCCTGACCTGGCAAACAGCAATGACAACTACAACCAAAATATGCCCTGGTGTTATGTGAGGTGCCTGTAGTCCCAGCCACTTGGGAAGCTGAGGCAGGAAACTTAGTAAACCCCAAGAGTTTGAGGTTGCTTTAAGCTGTGATGCCATGGCACTCTACCCAGGGTGTCAGCTTAAGACTCTGTTTCAAAAAACAAAAATTAGGGCAGCACCTGTGGCTCAGTGGGTAGGGCACTGGCCTCATATACCAAGGGTGGTGGGTTCAAACCTGGCCCTAGCCAAACTTCAACAAAAAAAAAAAAGCCGGGCATTGTGGTAGGCACCTGTAGTCCCAGAAACTCGGGAGTTGGAGGTAAAGAGAGTCGCCTAAGCCCAGAAGTTGGAGGTTGCTGTGAACTGTGTGATGCCATGGCACTCTACCAAGGGCAATAAAGTGAGACTATGTTTCTACAAACAAACAAACAAAAGAAAAAAAAACTAAAATTAAAAGTGCTTCCTGCCCTATCATTATAATACTACAACATTTTACTTAAATGTACTTAGTTTTTTTTTTTTTTTTCAGATTTACTTATTGTTACCTAATTTAGCATCGTTCCCAAGCATAATTTTATGATTTCAATGAAAGGGGCTTCCTTTGACATATCTTCTTTGGCAGTTTTCAGCATTCATTTATCTTGATAAATGTTTATTTTTTTCTTTATCTTGAAGGGATGTTTTGCTGGATAAAATGTATGAGTTTTGAAATTTTTGTTCTTTCAGCACTTTGACTATATCATCCAACTCTTTTTTGATATGGAAGGTGTGTGTTGAAAAATCCACTAGTAATCTCAGAAGAGCATGCTTAGAGGTGACACATCTGTTTCCTTTCATGGCTTTCAAGATACTCTTGTGTAGCTTTCAAATCTTTGATCGTCATGTGTCTTTTTATGGGTTTCTTTGTGTTTCTCCTAGCTGAAGTGTGGTGAGCTTGATGTTCTGTATTTTTTTTCTTTGAAATTTTCTCAGTCTTTTCCCTGTGTTCTTCAACTTAGGAATTTCTCTTTTTTTAAAGCTTTTATTTTTTTGTTTATATCTCCATTTTTATGACTTTAGTTAGTTTGTATCATTCCCATTTCATCCATTTACCATCATGAAGATAAAACTCTTAGGTAATATATACATCTCTCTTTTTTTATGGTTGATTGTACATTATTTATTTTGTTTCCTCTGGTTTTGTCACCCTATTATTTTTTACATGTTCTAATCTTTCATTGACTTTTGAGGATCACAAAAGTCACCTTTCTTTTGTTGTTTTTTTTTGAGACAGAGTCTCACTTCTTTACACTTGGTAGAGTGCCCTGGCATCAAATATCACAGCAATGTCAAACTCTTGGGCTTAAGGGATTCTATTGCCTCAAACTCTCAATTAGCTGGGACTTCAGGCGTCCACCACAGTGCCTGGCTATTTTTTTTTTTTTTTTGGTAGTTGTCATTGTTGTTAAGGTGGCCCAGGCTGGGTTCACACCCGCCAGCCTCCGTGTTTGTGGCTGGCACCGTAACCGCTGTACAATGGGCGCCTAGCCACATAAGGCACCTTTCACAAAATCCATGATGTGGCTTTACCTTACAGGACTCTGACACACATTACCAGACTAGAGGCAGTTTAGTATACATGCTGAAAGTGTTTTGTTTGTGGATGTGTGTGGCTATTTTCTAGCTGAAGCATTTTCTCCACATTTCCTCCTAAGAACTTGTAATCACTTTCTAGACCTGAATCTGTCTGTTGTCTTGGAGTCTCTCTGGTGCTGTAACAATATTTTACCTTTAGTTTCAGGTCCCCCATCAGTTTTATAAAAACAGCACCATTCTCGGGTGGCACCTGTGGCTCAAAGGAGTAGGGCGCCAGCCCCATATGCCAGAGGTGGCGGGTTCAAACCCAGCCCTAGCCAAAAACAAAACAAAACAAAACAAACTGTACTCTCTGCAGTCTCTTCAGCACTCTCCCTCATGAGACACATAAGCTATCTTTAGAAAAGCCCTGAAAAGCAAGTAGAGTTAATGCAGGTCTCTATTTTTCTTTTGAGAAAAAAGTTTACTTTCATATGGGCAATGCTGTTTTCAGATGGGGGAATGGAAGTGGTCTGAGCTGCTGGGACTACAGGTGTCTGCCACTCACCCCACTAATTTTTTCTATTTTTGGTATAAACAGGGTTTCGCTCTGGCTCAGACTGCTCTTGAATGCCTGTGTTGAAGCAATCCACTCACACATTCTCCCAGACATGTAGTTGGGAGCAAACATGAACTACTGTACCCGGCCTGTATATGCCTCTTCACATTGTGGTCACCTGCTGGGCTGAAAATTTTCACTTTGTTTTTATAGTCCCTAAAATATAGTATATATTTCTAACTTATACGTATTTTGAAAATTATTAGGGCATTTGTGCTGTCCTGTGCCATCTTGCTACTGTGCTGGGCATAATTTTACAGACAGAATTTGTAATGTATATTTATTCACTTGTGATGAAACTCAATGGCATAATTTTGTATTTTTAAATTTCTTTCAGTTATATCTAATCATTCCACCCAGAGCAATTCACAAGTGCTGGGCATGAACATTTTATTACCAGAGATAATCCTGAGAAGATATGAAAATGACGGCCCTGAGAATTTAAACTCAATAAAAGACTGGGATAGAGTGTATAAGTATAAGCAGCAGAACGTATCTTACAACAGACTAGATGAAAGTTTAACAGCTATGCATGGTAAAATCTACCAATGCAGTAAATGTTTCAAAGTTGTCAGAAAGTTATCAAATGTAAATAGACATAAGATGATATATACTGGAGAAATAACATTGAAGTGTAAAAAATATGAAAAAGTCTTAAAACTATGCTCAAACTTCCGTAAACATAAGATAACCCATTCTGTGGAAAAGCAGTACAAATGTAAAGAATGTTGCAAAGTCTTTAAATCTTGCTCAAGACTGTCTAAACACAGGGGACTTCATACTGCAGAGAAAATTTACCATTGTGAGAATGATGACAAGTATCTTAGCCACAGCTCAAAATATTATAACTATGAGACAATTTATAATGTAGACAATCCTTACAAATTTGAAGCATGTGACAAATCCTTTAACCATTACTCATCCCTTTCTGTACATAAAAGAATTCATTCTGGAGAGAAACCCTACAAATGTGAAGAATGTTGCAAACCCTTTAAGGATTCCTCAACTCTTTCTGTACATAAAATAATTCATTCTGGAGAGAAACCCTACAAATGTGAAGAATGTGGAAAAGCCTTTAATGATTCCTCTACTCTTTCTGCACATAAAAGAATTCATTCTGGAGAGAAATCTTACAAATGTGAAGAATGTGGCAAAGTCTTTAACCATTCCTCAACCCTTTCTGTACATAAAAGAATTCATTCTGGAGAGAAACCCTACAAATGTGAAGAATGTGGAAAAGCCTTTAAGAATTCCTCAACCTTTTCTATACATAGAAGAATTCATTCTGGAGAGAAACCCTACAAATGTCAAGAATGTGGAAAAGCCTTTAACTATTCCTCAATCCTTTCTGTACACAAAAGAATTCATTCTGGAGAGAAACCCTACAAATGTCAAGAATGTGGAAAAGCCTTTAATGATTCCTCTACTCTTTCTGCACATAAAAGAATTCATTCTGGAGAGAAACCCTACAAATGTCAAGAATGTGGCAAAGCCTTTAATTATTCCTCTACTCTTTCTGCACATAAAAGAATTCATTCTGGAGAGAAACCCTACAAATGTGAAGAATGTGCAAAAGCCTTTAAGGATTCCTCAACCCTTTCTGTACATAAAAGAATTCATTCTGGAGAGAAACCCTACAAATGTGAAGAATGTGGAAAAGCCTTTAACCAGTACTCACATCTTTCTGTACATAAAAGAATTCATTCTGGAGAGAAACCCTACAAATGTGAAGAATGTGGAAAAGCCTTTAACCATTCCTCAATCCTTTCTGTACACAAAAGAATTCATTCTGGAGAGAAACCATACAAATGTGAAGAATGTGGAAAAGCCTTTAACCAGTACTCACATCTTTCTGTACATAAAAGAATTCATTCTGGAGAGAAACCCTACAAATGTCAAGAATGTGGAAAAGCCTTTAACTATTCCTCAATCCTTTCTGTACACAAAAGAATTCATTCTGGAGAGAAACCCTACAAATGTCAAGAATGTGGAAAAGCCTTTAATGATTTCTCTAAACTTTCTGTACATAAAAGAATTCATTCTGGAGAGAAACCCTACAAATGTGAAGAATGTGGAAAAGCCTTTAATGATTTCTCTAAACTTTCTGTACATAAAAGAATTCATTCTGGAGAGAAACCCTACAATTGTGAAGAATGTGGAAAAGCCTTTAAGGATTCCTCAACACTTTCTGTACATAAAAGAATTCATTCTGGAGAGAAACCCTACAAATGTGAAGAATGTGGCAAAGCCTTTAACCAGTACTCACATCTTTCTGTACATAAAAGAATTCATTCTGGAGAGAAACCCTACAAATGTGAAGAATGTGGAAAAGCCTTTAACCATTCCTCAATCCTTTCTGTACACAAAAGAATTCATTCTGGAGAGACCCCCTACAAATGTGAAGAATGTGGAAAAGCCTTTAATGATTTCTCTAAACTTTCTGTACATAAAAGAATTCATTCTGGAGAGAAACCCTACAAATGTCAAGAATGTGGAAAAGCCTTTAAGGATTCCTCAACCCTTTCTGTACACAAAAGAATTCATTCTGGAGAGAAACCCTACAAATGTCAAGAATGTGGAAAAGCCTTTAACCGGTCCTCAAACCTTTCTGTACACAAAAGAATTCATTCTGGAGAGAAACCCTACAAATGTCAAGAATGTGGAAAAGCCTTTAACCGGTCCTCAAGCCTTTCTGTACACAAAAGAATTCATTCTGGAGAGAAACCCTACAAATGTGAAGTATGTCGAAGAGCCTTTAAGGATTCCTCAACCCTTTCTGTACACAAAAGAATTCATTCTGGAGAGAAACCCTACAAATGTGAAGTATGTCGAAGAGCCTTTAAGGATTCCTCAACCCTTTCTGTACACAAAAGAATTCATTCTGGAGAGAAACCCTACAAATGTCAAGAATGTGGAAAAGCCTTTAACCAGTCCTCAACCCTTTCTGTACACAAAAGAATTCATTCTGGAGAGAAACATTAGAAATATGAATAGTGTGGCAAACCCTTTAACTCAGGGTCATACCAGCCTTTACAATAAAAAAAAAAAATGAGATAACATGGAAACCCTAGAAATATGAAGAATCTGGCAGTACTTTAATTGGTTTTCATAACTTAGGAAGCTTATTAGAATTTACACTGGAGAGAAATCCTACAACTGTGAATGGTATGGCGATGCACTTAAGCAGAGCTGAAACTTTACTACACATAAGAAAATTCATATTGGAGAGAGATCTTACAAATGAGAATAATATGGCAAACGTTTTAACTGATTCTTGGCCCTTAGTAAACAAGAGAAATCATGTCAGAGAAAAATCATAATATGAAGGTGTGTGGAAGCTTTATACCAGTAATTATAGTTTTCTGTAGAATTACAGTAGAATTCATGTTAAACAGAAAAGCTATAAATGTGAAGAAGGTGACAAGTGTTTAACTTCTGCTCAAACATTTCTCTATGAAATTTATGATCAAGAAAACCCCTACAACTGTGAAGACAATGTTGAATCTTATAACCAGGCTTTATTGCTCATACTTTTCTAATCGTAATTCATAAGAAAGAAATATCCTGCAAATATTTCAATGATGTCTTAAAGGTGTGTTTATCCTGTTTGGTAGGACTAGGGAGAGACAGGGGCAGATGGTTCTAGGGCATCCCTTGTCCATAATAAGAAGGAAGAAAATTACCAGAGTGGGCTGCCAAGAAAGAAAAGCATTTCAGGAAAATAATTTCAAGCCAGAAGTGTACTTGTCAAGAATGCTATGGAAAATATTCCTTCATAGGCAGAAAGTTGGAACAGATAACTTCAAGTTACCACAACTGTGGTATGTGTGGAGTTCAATACAGCCAGAGTTTAAAACACAATGAATTAAAGAAAAAAAGTATCTGTAATTATTCAGATACCTCATGTTTAAATCTATCTACTTGTTAAAATTGTACAAAATACTACATGGTCATTGTAGATGGTTACAGAGTATTTTCACAGAAGAAAATTGTGAGAGTTGTAATAAAATTATTCACTTCTATTTTCAGCAGTTTTAAAATAAAGTTGATTTTTCTGGGAAAAAAAGAAAAGCATTTCAGGAAGGCTTTCAAAAACTAAACTGATGTTTGCTTTACAAAAATGACTTGCAGAGCTGGAGAAACCCCAGTGTAGAGATATGGCCAAAGCCACAAAAACAGGTCTTTGCAGCATGCATACAAGTAAGGTGACAGTAGCCTCAAGTGACCCATTTTCATAAACACAGTAAAATTCTTATCACTTTTATCACACATTACAAATACTATGACAACTTCTAGAAATTGCTTTACAGGGATAGAAATGGGAGGACAGTCCATTCCGGAATTTGTCCCCCTTTCCAGTAAAAATAGTAAATATATTACCACCACCACCCCCACCGCATCACTTAAGATAGATTGGAAAATTATCATGAAGGGGAAAAATCTCACTAACCCAGGGTGTTCTCCACTTGATAAGGTAGATGTCTTCCTTCTCTGGAGTGTACTGTGCTTTAATAAACTTTGACCTTCTGCTCACTTGTATCTACTTGTTCTGCTCATTTGTTCCGCTGTCTTGGTACCAGTAAGTTTGCTTTGTCACCTGGAACCTAAAACCAGGGAACACACACTTGACATCTGTTGTGACATATGTGACATTTTAGTGCCAAAATCTGGGAGGAAAGTGCATTTTCAGCAAGATAAGGTAATGGAACATTAGACATTCTGAATTCACGCTGCCTGATGTACAGTACTTATTACACTTACAGCTCTCACTCTTTTTGCTTTCCAGGTAATGTAGCTCCTTACCTACCCCTGCTCCATTTTCCTTCATTTTTGTTTTTTTGTTTTTTTTTATCTCCACAATGCTCATCATCTCCCAGTTGGATCTAATATTGGAAAGCATACAAAGGGGCCTCTAGCTCCACAAGCAAAACATTAAAGCACATTTTTAAGGTCCTGATAAGGAGAATTGGGATGAAGAGACAGCAAGAGAGAGCCAAGTCAGCATCAGTCCCCAAGAGCAGTAGGAAGCTTTTGAAATGCTGGCTACCACTAGGAAAGAAGGTTGTCAGGAACAGAGTTACTCTAGGGTCAGGCAAGAAGCCACCAGGCCAGACCCTTTCCCGCATCATGACAATGGGTTCCTGGAGTCAGGAATGGCTCAGGAAGCAGCCTCTGCTGGGACCATCCATTCAGTACTAGAGAGATGCCCTGGAAGTGACATTTCCCTCCCCTGGAGATAGGGGATCAAACTTGATTTCCAGACCTTGTGAAATCCCTGAAGCAGCTCTGAATTTCTGAAACTCTTGTGGTTTGATGGACACACTCCAGCTTCAGCACAAGGCCCACTTTCAGATGCTGGGAAGGCTGTTTGTTGGGTAGTTGTCTCTGTGTCACTGTAAACAAATTGATGTTCATAACATGAGAGCCACACCTCTGCTCTTCCTGAATATTCTGGGACTGTCTTTCTCTCTCACATCTTTCTTTAAAATGGAAGGCAAAATATAAACCTATAGGGTACTCTAAAATCCCTCTGCTCCCTGGTTGATGATGCCTTGTTTATTTTTTTTAGTGCTTTCCAGCTGGCCTACCCCATTGTTTGATGAAGTCTAAACTTTAACCTAGAGACCGAAATCCTGTAAAACCACCTTCCCAGGTCTTTAAATAGAAAGGACTTAATGGGGTTTGCATTTTCATTCAAAGCAGGAAAAAAACTTAAAGCAAGAAGAAACCAGTATGTAGTAGAGAGATGTGAAGAAACTCATGAATATTAAGAAACATGGGCGGCAAGTCACACTAAAAGGAAAGACAAAGATTTTGTGTATGACAAAACCTAATAACAATATTTCTCCTAAAATAAGTGATGGTTTAAGAAGAAAATATATATATATGTGTGTGTATATATATATATATATTTTTTTTTTTTTGAGACAGTCTCAAGCTGCGGCACTGGGTAGAGTTCTGTAACATCACTGCTCACAGCAACCTCAAACTCTTGGCCTTAAACGATCCTCTTGCTTCAGCCTTCCAAGTAGCTAGGACTAAGGCGCCCACCACAAAACCCAGATATTTTTTGATTATAACTGTCACTGTTTGGCAGGCCTGGGTTGGATTTGAACCCACCAGCTCTGGTGTATGTGGCTGGCATCTTAGCTGCTTGAGCTACAGGCGCTGATTCAAGAAGAAAATTTTCTGACAAACATAGGGCTTCACCATGTCAGAAATGGTCTATGTAAAGGATAACATTTGCAAAGATAAATTATGAAAAATGTTCTATGTGACCAGGTTGGCCTAACTGAAAGGACTTAATGGGGTTTGCATTTTCATTCAAAGCAGGAAAAAAACTTAAAGCAAGAAGAAACCAGTATGTAGTAGAGAGATGTGAAGAAACGTCCAGGTAAGTGTTAGTTTTGTTTTGAGAATTTGTTTAAAACATCATCACATTGCTGTGTATTTGTTTAAAGTGACAAACATCAATTATTGAGCATCAATCTGCCACAATAGTGTTAAATCTGCTGCTTTGTAATTTATTCTACCTGCCTGAAGCTGTATTTCCTTAGTTATGGGTTTTGAGATCACCACTCAAGGTTATGAGTTACTCCTTTGAAAATGAAGCAAAGAAAAATAGGAGTCAACTTTATCCTTTAAAACAATAGCCTCTTTTTCTGACTGCCTGACTGACGTTTTCACTCCTTCTTCTGTCTTTAATTCACTCTGCACACCTCTTGGCTTTTTGTTGCTAAGATGACAGACTATTAATGTGTGACTGGTGCCATCCTTGAACAACATATTTTTTCTTTCACAAGAAATGACAAAACTGGACCATTTCTGGTTATGGTACAAACTGGGGAATACCTGCTCTCTTTGCTGCCCTTTTTGAGTTGTGACTTTCTCAATCAGGTAATGTGTTTGCAATGGATTTTTCCCTGCTGCATCAGTTGTGTCTTTTATAAACCTGTAGCCTTGATCTGCTCTTGGTAAGCTTTAGTTAGCCACCTCTCAAGTGGAGGCAAATGGTCTGTGTTTAATCTCCTCACAGACTCCCTGAAAACATTCAGGAAGACACCCCAGATTCCTCTAAGGCTGAATAAATGGACAGCTCTTTCACTGTGGTCAGTAGTAAAACTCCTGGCAGACAGGGAGGTCATGTGACCAAGAGGACTTCGTGACACACAGGCTAAAAAGAGGCACCCAGGCAGAAGTAAGTCGGAAAGACAGGAATTGAGTGTTGAAAGTGGGTGCATGATTTGACAATGTGAAAGAAATGGATCAATATTTGGAATCACACCCTCTCCCTAGACTCAGCCAGGAAGAAATAGAGCTCCTGAACAGACCAATTTCAAGCACTGAGATCAAAGAAACAATAAAAAAATCTTCCAACCAAAAATGCCCAGGTCCAGATGGCTTCACTCCAGAATTCTATCAAACCTTCAAGGAACAGCTTATTCCTGTACTGCAGAAATTATTCCAAAAAATTGAGGAAGAAGGAATCTTCCCCAACACATTCTATGAAGCAAACATCACCCTGATACCAAAACCAGGAAAAGACCCAAACAAAAAGGAGAATTTCAGACCAGTCTCACTCATGAATATACATGGAAAAATTCTCAACAAAATCCTAGCCAATAGATTACAACTTATCATCAAAAAAGTCATTCATCATGATCAAGTAGGCTTCATCCCAGGGATGCAATGCTGGTTTAACATACGCAAGTCTATAAACGTTATCCACCATATTAACAGAGGCAAAAATAAAGATCACATGATCCTCTCAATAGATGCAGAAAAAGCATTTGATAAAATCCAGCATCCTTTTCTAATTAGAACACTGAAGAGTATAGGCATAGGTGGCACATTTCTAAAACTGATTGAAGCTATCTATGACAAACCCACAGCCAATATTTTACTGAATGGAGTAAAACTGAAAGCTTTTCCTCTTAGAACTGGAACCAGACAAGGTTGTCCTCTGTCACCTTTACTATTCAACGTAGTGCTGGAAGTTCTAGCCAATACAATTAGGCAAGACAAGGAATTAAAGGGAATCCAAATGGGAGCAGAGGAAGTCAAACTCTCCCTCTTTGCTGACGACATGATCTTATACTTAGAGAACCCCAAAGACTCAACCACAAGACTCCTAGAAGTCATCAAAAAATACAGTAATGTTTCAAAATATAAAATCAATGTCCACAAGTCAGTAGCCTTTGTGTACACCAATAACAGTCAAAATGAGAAGCTAATTAAGTACACAACTCCCTTCACCATAGTTTCAAAGAAAATGAAATACCTAGGAGTATACCTAACGAAGGAGGTGAAGGACCTCTATAAAGAAAACTGTGAAATCCTCAGAAAGGAAACAGCAGAGGATATTAACAAATGGAAGAACATACCATGCTTATGGATGGGAAGAATCAACATTGTTAAAATGTCTATACTTTCGAAAGCAATCTACCTATTCAATGCCCTTCCTATCAAAATACCAACATCGTACTTTCAAGATTTGGAAAAAATGATTCTGCGTTTTGTATGGAACCGGAAAAAAACCCGTATAGCTAAGGCACTTCTCTGTAACAAAAATAAAGCTGGGGGCATCAGCATACCAGATTTTAGTCTGTACTACAAAGCCATAGTGGTCAAGACAGCATGGTACTGGCACAAAAACAGAGACATAGACACTTGGAATCGAATTGAAAACCAAGAAATGAAACTAACATTTTACAACCACCTAATCTTTGATAAACCAAACAAGAACATACCTTGAGGGAAAGATTCCCTATTCAATAAATGGTGTTGGGAGAACTGGATGTCTACATGTAAAAGACTGAAACTGGACCCACACCTTTCCCCACTCACAAAAATTGATTCAAGATGTATAAAGGACTTACATTTAAGGCATGAAACAATAAAAATCCTCCAAGAAAGCATAGGATAAACACTGGAAGATATTGGCCTGAGGAAAGACTTCATGAAGAAGACTGCCATGGCAATTGCAACAACAATAAAAATAAACAAATGGGACTTCATTAAACTGAAAAGCTTCTGTACAGCTAAGGAGACAATACCAAAGCAAAGAGACAACCTACACGATGGGAAAGGATATTTGCATATTTTCAATCAGACAAAAGCTTGATAACTAGGATCTATAGAGAACTCAAATTAATCCACATGAAAAAAGCCAACAATCCCTTATATCAATGGGCAAGAGACATGAATAGAACTTTCTCTAAAGACGACAGACGAATGGCTAACAAACACATGAAAAAATGTTCATCATCTCTATATATTAGAGAAATGCAAATCAAAACAACCCTGAGTTATCATCTAACCCCAGTGAGAATGGCCCACATCACAAAATCTCAAAACTGCAGATGCTGGCGTGGATGTGGAGAGAAGGGAACACTTTTACACTGCTGCTGGGACTGCAAACTAGTACAACCTTTCTGGAAGGAAGTATGGAGAAACCTCAAAGCACTCAAGCTAGACCTCCCATTTGATCCTGCAATCCCATTACTTGGCATCTACCCAGAAGGAAAAAAATCCTTTTATCATAAGGACACTTGTACTAGACTGTTTATTGTAGCTCAATTTACAATCGCCAAAATGTGGAAACAGCCTAAATGCCCACCAACCCAGGAATGGATTAACAAGCTGTGGTATATGTATACCATGGAATACTATTCAGCCATTAAAAAAAATGGAGACTTTACGTCCTTCGTATTAACCTGGAGGGACGTGGAAGACATTATTCTTAGTAAGGCATAACAAGAATGGAGAAGCATGAATCCTATGTACTCAATTTTGATATGAGGACAATTAATGACAATTATGGTTGTGGGGGGGAAACAGAAAGAGGGAAGGAGGGAGGGGATGGGGCCTTGGTGTGTGTCACACTTTATGGGGGCAAGACATGATTGCAAGAGTGACTTTACCTAACAATTGCAATCAGTGTAACCTGGCTTACTGTACCCTCAATGAATCCCCAACAATAAAAAAAAAAAAAATTGTTAAGTGAATAAAGCAACGAGTTTGGAAGAAAAAAAAAAGAGAAAGTGTGTCCATGTTTGTTAGGGGATGCCACCTGCCACTGGAATCTGACCTTAGGACTCTGAGTGAGAAAATGCTGATCTCAGCCCACTGTAGAATCCTGAGATGGGCACAACATTGTCCACAGGTAATACTTGGTCCATGGCTATGATGTCTTTATGGGATCCAACTATTTGGTACAATGTCTCTAGGGATGCCCAGTGCAAAGGGTAGTCTACTCTCTATCTATGGAAAGCTGTGGGCCAAGGCTTTCTAAGAAATACTGAGGCTACATATTTATTGTTTAATACTTCACTCTCCCCTCTGAGTGAAGAATCTGCTTCTGTAGCAGGAGTGACAGGACAGCGGGAACACAAATTCTTTCTTCAACCCCTTACATGCTAGATTGGAGAAAAAGAGTTCACTCATCAGTTCCTTTCGATGCCTGATTTCCTTTCCCATTGTTGGGGAGCGAATTATTGTCTAGATTAAATACTCAGGATTATTGATTCTCTGGACAAACAATAGCCTTCCCATGAAGGTAGTCTATGAACACTCCTTGTAGGTATTTACTCTAGTGTCTGGAGGATGGGGAGAAATGGCCAGAAGAAATCAACATCCAGGTAAATTTCTCTATCTGGGAAGAGCGTCCCCCTGGAAAACCTCAGGACCACCGCAGTAGAGATTCACTTAATACCAAAAATGTTCACACTCTGAAATAGGAAGCATTAGTAGATATAGCCCCATTGATTGACAAATTTATGAGATACGGCTTTCACAAGTTTGTGCTGTTGAATAACATGCTACAAACACAGTTGACAGTCAGTTACAGAAATAGCAAATGGTAATAACACTTTTTAATCTTTTTTTTTTTGCTAAAAGTTAATGTCTTTAATTTATCATGTGCCTTATATACATTGTTTTGAAATTATTTTGTGAATTATTTTATTATAGGTAAGTCAATCATGAAGTAACTCAAAGACAGACTCAACACCTTAATTACTATGTATTTCCAAACTGGAGCTGACCAAAGAAGCTTCTATTTGCACAGCCTATGGGACCAAAAGGTATTTTTATCCCCAATGCTTTCTTGGAAAATAAAAAGAAGTAAAAATACATTATTCCAAAACATCAATTAACATGTTCAGAAATTGCCATTTAATTTTCTACTCAGAGTCAAACACAGAAACTTTCTTTAACTATTGCCAGAATAGACAATTTTTATTAAAAAATCACTGTTCATTGGTGAAACCACAGGCTGTATAAGATTTGTAGGGCAAGCAGAGATTGTTATATTTACATGAGCAAATTTCTAATATCTAATTCTGATTTCTAATATCTGGTTAGATTAAATGGGTAGTCATTAGAAAGAACTGAAGGTGATACTAATTAAAATACATTTATAATAACTGTGTATAATACATATGATTTAGATATAATGAATATACCTAAGCACACACATATAAATGAGCTTTCTAAAAAAAGTAATAAACGAAATCTAAAATTAAATTATAGGGTTATAGGTTAATTTATAATTTAATTATACAGTTATAGGTTAACTGATGACTCCATGCTGAACCTCACAGTTAAAGCATTCTATAGTGGACATACCCACTATTTGACAATGTGAATGTTGCTTTCTTGGCACTGTTGATATTGCTTGATATTGTGATGCACCAACCATCTGATTTCTTTTCTGAATGTATTTATCTTCATTTGTTCTTTGTAAGGATTTTGTTTCTAGTCCTTGTCTTGAACATTGTTATTGTTGTTGAATTTTAAGCCTTTTTCATTTTGTGAAGGCAAAGGGTGGAAACCTTATAAATACATGTATATGTAAAAGGAAAATAAAAGTAAGACACAGAAGACTAACTTTTCATTCAGCAAATATTTACTAGAGTTTTACCCTGAACAAGATTATCTGCTGAGTATTTTGGGATAACAGTAAAAAATCAGTTTTGAACGCTATACTCTAAAATAGTGTGATCTGATATAAAACATATGTTCAAAATAAGCTTTTTACAGTGTTGTCATCTTTACTGGGCCAATATTTACATTAAAGCAATGATGGAAAATACAAAAGAAAATGAAATTTAATTATCTATCTGTGTTAATTTGAAGATTCCACAATATTTTTTATTTTTATTAGTTCCCTAATTGACCTTCATGACAATATTCCAACTATGAAGACACTGGGTTCTTTTCTGAGACTGCAGTCTTCTATTTGTAAAATTCGCAAATCGATTTTCCAAGTTTTAAAGAATTGAATCAATGTAAGTTTCAATATATTTGTTTCCTTCAGTTCACAAGGAGAGCTCTAGACTATACACTTCATGACTTAGGTGTACAGTAAGAGTAAAGATGCAATAAAATATTTCTAGTAATAAACACTTTAATCTCATATGGTATAGCACACAGGTTTAATTACAGGAATTGTAATTTATGATATTACTTACGATGAAAAGACTCTGGCAAATTCACCTGCTTCTCACTGCCATTCTGGTGTTATTTACATACAAAATGATGGTTCCATGCTACACACTATTGATGAGGTCATGGCCAGACCATCATGTTGCCTCATATTACTACTGGTCTCCCCGCAGCCATCAGTGAGGTATGTGGACACAGCTTCTTGTCCAGGACCAGAAGCTGAGCAAATAAGTGCTGTCACTGCAAAGGTATAACTCAATCCTTTGCATCAGGATTATCCTTATCTTTGAACAAACCCAGTTCTTCTGGACCAAGAGAAAATAAAGCTTCTCCAAATTCAGGTGTAAAATGAAGTGTCCGAAGAAGGGAATGGAGATGACAGGATCTACCGTGATTTCTGATTCTGCTTAAATTGGTGAATTTTCTAGGAGCAGTTGACTTCAAAACTTTAGTGTTTAATTTTTTACCTTATCCATACTGATTATTTGGCACACTGGAATAATCCTCTCCAAATAGATCCCCAAACGTTGTACAACTAAATAGTACCTGGCTAAAGCCCAGCCCCAGCCCTAGCCTGAATACTCAGTAGATGAACCTGCCCCAACTGGGCACCGCCATGTTGGCGAGGGTATGTCTTCAAAATGTGATTTTCTTAATTTTTAATTTTTTTCTAATTATGAAGAAATTTATTTGAGATCTGAGAATTATGTTTGTGAACTTGCCACTGTGCGCTTACAGTGGCAACACTGTTCAAACAACTCGGCAAGGTTCCATAATCTCAGTATATAAGTGTCTCACAGTTGTGTTCTCATTGACTTGTTTTGGTGTCTTGCCACATTTTGTATATTTTTATTATTGTGTGTTTTTGTGTGTTCTTGGGAGAATGTCAGAGTTTGACACAGAGCAATGAAAAAACTTTTGGAAATTTCTTCTTCTTTATTTTTTTGTGAGATACTGTCTTACTATGTCACCCTCTGTAGAATGCTATGGCCTCATAGCTCAGAGCAACCTCAATCTCTTCGGGTACTCTAGCAATTCTCTTGCTTCTCTCTCAAGTAGCTGGGACTACTGGCCCCCAAATTAATGCCTGGCTATTTTTCAAGACAGGGTCTTGCTGTTCCTTAGGCTGGTCTCGAACCCAGGAACTCGGGCAATTCACCTGGCTCAGGCTTCCAGAATCCTGGGATTACAGGCTTGAGGGGGCAATCTTTTTTTTTTTTTTTGTTGGTTTTTTTGAGACAGAGGCTCAAACTGTTGCCTTGGGTACAGTGCCTGGTATCACAGCTCATAGCAATTTCAAACTCTTGGGCTCAAGCTAATCTGTTTCCTCAGCTTCCCAAGTAGCTGGAACTATAGATGCCAGCCACAATGCCCTACTATTTTCTGTTGTTATTGTTGTTATTGTTGTCGTTGTTTTTGCTGGCCCAGGCTGGGTTCGAACTTGCCAGCCTTCGTGTATTTGACCGGCGCCTCCCACTGAGCTGTTGGCACCACCTGATCAAGAAATATTTTTTTAAAAAGATATTTTACTGACATTCTTAATGTCAAGGAAAATACAACAGAAGCCATGATGGACATTCTGAGAAAACTAAAGACTTACAAAATTGCAATGAAGGGTAAATTACCTAGCTTTCCACATAGAGTACTTTAAATGTGACCATAGTGATATTCAGGAATGAGGTATGTAACAGGGTCTTGATACAATAAAAATGTCAAGTTATAACAATGTACATGAGGAGAAAATCTTTAGTTTCCTCCAATGATTCATAGAAGAAACTATTAACAGTGTTTATTCTTCTGGATACTTCTTATGAGTTTATAAATACACATTTTGACCTTTAAAGAATAAGTTATATAATTTTCCATTGTTCTTTTATTTACTGTTTTCTTATCTATGGTTAACTGACATGTATTTGTATCAGTCTGAGATCAGTTCTGAGGCCTATTTCATAAATTCTCAGGACTAGTGTCTATTGTATGTCAATAATTCTTACTGTTAAAATTCGGGTGCCAACACAACTGAAACATGTAAACTAAAAATTTTAGTGTACATGTAGGCACTTGTCTTTGAAGATATGTTCTGATTTTAAACTGATTTCTAGTTTATCATCATTAAATTGTTTTCATTTACTGGAATAATAAAATATCTTACAACTACAATGAAAACTGTGGGTTTGGGAAGCTCAAGGTTGGAATGAAAAATTAAAGGAAAATATGACTTGTGATTCACACATGCAGTTAAAATGAATTTTATTGGATAAAATGCAAAATTATCTAAAATTAAAAATAATCAAAACCACTAATGTTTTCTTATGCTGTATAATATGAAATTTAGTACATTTATATGATAAAGTGTTGCATGATCTCAGTGTAAAATGCCAATGAAATAGAGCAAAATTGGCCATGCAGGTAACTATCACCTGTAGTCCCAGTTTTTTGGGAGACTATGGTGGGAGGGTTTTTTGAGCATATGAGTTCCAGACCATCCACAACAAAAGTGAGACCCTTTCTCTATTAAAAATAGAAAAACTAACCTCAGCGCTCATAGCACAGTGGTTGTGGAGTCAGCCACATGCACCAAGATTGCGGATTCTAGCCCTGAGTCAGCCACATGCACCAATTGTGGATTCTAGCCCTGAGCAGGACAGCTAAACAACATTTGCCACTACAAAAAGAAAATAACCGGGTATTGTGGTGGATGCCAATAGTCCCAGGTACTTGGGAGTCTGAGTCAGGAGAATTGCTGAAGCCCAAGAGAGTTAGAGGTGACTGTGAGCTATGATGGCTCGGCACTCTAAAAAAATAGAAAAAATTCACAAGGGTGATGGTGCACACCTGTAGTCTCAGCTCCTTAGGAGGTCAAGGAAAGAGGATTGCTCTACATCAACTATTTGATATTGAGCTATGATGCCATGGCAGTGTAGCCATGGTGACAGAGTGAGAGTCTATCTAAAAACAAAAATGCAACAAATGTCACACAAAGGTCAATACATATATTAGATTTAACATCGTATAATAAAATAAGATCCATCAAAATAAACAGAATTTGAAAATTAGGCAAATAATATTAACCAGGTAGAGGATTTTTTTGTTGTTGTTGTTAGTGACCAATATTAAAAGTATAGAGGAGGATCGGGGCCTATTGCTCATTGGCAAGGGTAGCAGCCACCTACACCAGAGCTGGAGGTTTTGAACCCAGCCCAGGCCTGCCAAAGAACAATGACAACTACAACCCCAAAGTAGCTGGGTATTGTGGTGGGCACTTGTCCCAAATACATGGGAGACTAAGGCAAGGGAATCGCTTAAGTTCAAGACTTTAGGTTGTAGTGAGCTGTGACACCATACCACTTTACCCAGAGGAAAAAAGTGAGAGTCTGTCTTAAAAAAAGTATAGAGGGAGCAGTCTTTTGATTAATGTTTTAATGTTTTGTTGATATTAGAGAGGAGATATGATGAGAGAAGTGGTAAGAAGGAAAGGTGGGTATCAGAGAAAAAGAGGAAGGAGAGAATGAAAGAGATGTTACATTGCTGGCTTTAAAGATGGAAGAAGAGGGTCTTAAGCCAAGGGCTGTAGGCCTCCTCTAGAAGCTAGAAAAGATAAGGAAAATAATTTTTCCCTGGAGGTTATAACATACTAAGATGGCGGCCAAGTAACAGCTTTCTTGCAACTGGGCACAGTGAGTTTGGACTCCAGGCATTTCTCTCTGATGGGATCTGCCCAGAAACATCCCTTTGAGGACACAGGGAGTCAGCGTGAGACCTCTGAACCCCATGAGGAGGACCAGAGCAGTGGAAAACTGACAAGTGTTTGCATGTGTTCATTCCGTCTAATCCCACTGGCAGCTGTAAGTACCACAGCAGTGATATTGAAAACTGGAAACGCCTTACCCGTGAGCTGTTGTTGTTTTTTTTTTTTTTTTTTGACTTGGCACTCAGTTAAACTACCTTGGGAGAACTTGGGCAAGAGTTCAGAGAACTTTAAGTGTTGTTTAGAGCCCAAGACTGAGTCACTCAGCCGGTCGGAGCTAATAGTGTTCAGCTGTAGGCTGCCTGGAGTCATTGTAGGAGAACTGCCCCAGCAAGCTCCACTCTCAGTGATGCAGAGCAAGGTTCAGGTGGGAGTGAGTAATCTAGTGCTGTCTAGAGCAGTCTAAAGGGGGGGGACTGAGACACCTTACAGCCCTAACCCTCAGGGGCATAGAATGATACCAGTTTTGGCCCACTGGGTAAGTGGATAGCCACTTCAGGAGTGATCCCAGTGACAAGTGCTTTTCTGGGAAAGCTTAAGCTTAGCCAAGGTTAGCAGTTTAAAGTGACTTGTAAGTGGGCAGAGGAGAGATTTAGGCTCTGCACCCTGAGGGGTTTGAGAAATCACAGAGGCCAAAAGTCTTCATCTCATACAGCTGTACCAGCACTGTGATTAACAACTCATACCCAAGAAGATCACCTGATGTCCCAACAATATCCAGCAAGATATATATAATGCCTTCTTTTTGGTTTTGTTTTTTGCTTTTTTGTTTTTAATTTTAACATTTTCCCTATAGATTTTTCTTTTCTTTTTTTATCTTTTCTTTCTTCCTTTTTCTAGTTTAAATACAATTTCCCATTGTTGCTTTTTTCAACAATTAGAACTTCATTTTTGCTAGTGTTTCTACCACTATTATTTGTTTTTTTCCACAACTTTATCACATAAAGTTTTCTGTTTGCTTGTTTTGGTTTCATTTATAGCAATTTAGCCTTTCATCTCTACTTGGTAATAGTGGGGTACTGTGTCTGAACAGGCTACCAAAGAGCTGCTGACCACAAGGGAACCACCCAACATGGCACCCCCCAAGGTTGGGGTTTTTTAAGGTGGGTCAAACTACCCTACTGTACACCTATATTGCTCCTGTCTCCCTCTTTCCGTGGTTGTCTTTTTTTTTTTTGACAGTATTTTCTTTTACCCACCCCCTCTCCTTTTTCTTTTTTTCTC
The DNA here is from genome assembly GCF_027406575.1 of Nycticebus coucang. NCBI lineage: Eukaryota > Metazoa > Chordata > Mammalia > Primates > Lorisidae > Nycticebus > Nycticebus coucang. Next base: position 28,258,442 of record NC_069805.1, on the reverse strand, counting down.
TTTCTTTTTTCCATTATTGTTCTTCAATCTTTTCATTCTTCTGCTACCAAAAGGACTCATCAAAACCCTACTCCAGAGGCATGACAACTTAAAGATCAAGAGGAAATGAAAGAAAAACTAGGGCAAGGAAACAGATAAAAGAAATCACTCATGTGTAAGAATCAGAAGAAAACTCATGGTATCAGGAAAAACTAGTCCAGAGCAACCCCCCTCACCCCCCAGGAACTGTGAGGTAGCTACTGCAAAGGATTTCACCTATAAAGAAATGTTAGAAATAACAGAAAGGGTAGCCAGGCATTGTTGTGGGCACCTGTAGTCCCAGCTACTCGGGAGGCTGAGGCAAGAGAATCACTTAAGCCCAGGAGTTGGAGGTTGCTGTGAGCTGTGTGAGGCCATGGCACTCTACCGAGGGCCATAAAGTGAAACCCTGTCTCTACACACACACACAAAAAGAAATAACAGAAAGAGAATTTCGAATACAGACAATGAAAACAATGAAGGGAACTGCTTATAAAGTGGATTATAACCAAAAAGAAATCCAAAAACAGAATCAAATAAGACATAAACAATATGAAAAATATAGAAAGAATGTAGCAGAGCTGAAGGACTAAAGCAGTCAATTAGAACTTAAAGATGCAATACAAAGTATCAACAACAGAATAGACCATGCAGAAGAAAGAATTTTGAAGGTAGAGGACAAAGCTCTTGAAATAACTCAGATAGTTAAAGAGGCAGAAAAGAAGAGAGAGAAAGCAGAATGTCCATTAACAGAATTATGGGACTATATGAAGCGTTCAAACATACAAGTTATAGGAATCCCAGAAGGGGAAGAAGAATGCCCCAAGGGAATGTAAGCCATACTAGAGAGTAAATGAAAATTTCCCAAATATCACCAAAGATTCTGACACACTCCTTTCAGGGGAATATTGGACCCTAAGTCGCCTCAACTCTAACCTACCTTCTCCAAGACACATTGTGATGAAACTGTCCAAAGTCAAGACAAAAGAAAAGATTCTGCAAGCTGCCAAGAGTAAGTGCCAGGTGACTTACAGGGGCAAATCCATCAGGGTGACTGCAGACTTCTCTAATGAAACTTTCCAAGGAAGAAGACAATGGTCATCATCTACCTTTAATGTACTTAAACAGAACAATTTCCAGCCCAGAATTCTATATCCTGCTAAGCTAAGCTTTAAAATTGACAGAGAAATCAAATAATTTACTGATATACAAACATTGAAGAAATTTGCCACAACAAGACCAGCTCTACAGGAAATAATTCAACCTGTTCTACATACTGACCATTACAATGGATCAGCACCAAGGTAAGAACTCAGTAATTCAAGGACAGAACCTAACTTCCACACTGATGCAAAAGATAAAACTAAGGAATGGACTCTCACAAAATAAGATGAATAGAACACTACCACACTTATCAATTACCTCAATAAATGTTAATAATTTAAATTCACCACTGAAGAGGCATTGATTGGCTTACTGGATTAAAAAACATAAACCATCCATTTGCTGTCTGAAGGAAACACACCTAGCTTCAAAAGACAAATTAAAACTCTGAGTTAAGGGTTGGAAGAGAATTTTTGAGGCAAATGGAATTCAGAAGAAAAGAGTAGTTGCAATCTTATTTTCAGATACATGTGGATTTAAAGCAACTAAAGTCAAAAAAGCCAAAGATGGTCACTTTATATTGGTCAAGGGAAAGATACAGCAAAAAGTCATTTCAATTCTAAATATGTATGCACCCAATTTAAATGCTCCCAGATTCTTTAAACAGACCTTACTCAGTCTGAGCAATATGATATCTGATAATACCATAACAGGGGACTTAAACTCCTCTTACAGAGCTGGACAGATCCTCTAAACAGAAATCAAACAAAAATATAAGAAACTTAAATGAGACCCTAGAACAACCTTGACATATATATATATTGGGATGGAATATATATATATATATATTCCAATGATAAAGAATATACATTCTTCTCATTGCCCCATGGAACATTCTCCAAAATTGATCATATCCTAGGACATAAAACAAACCTCAACAGAATCAAAAGAATTGAAATTTTACCTTGTATCCTCTCAGACCATAAGGCATTAAAGGTGGAACTCAACTCTAACAAAAACGTTCAACCCCACACAAAGGCACAGAAATTAAACAACCTTCTGTTGAATGACAGTTGGGTGCAGCGAGAAATAAAACAGGAAATCATTAACTTGCTTGACCATAACAATAATGAAGACACAAGCTACCAAAACCTGTGGGATACTGCAAAAGCAGTTCTGATAGGAAAATTTGTTGCTTTAGATGCCTATATTCAAAAAACAGAAAGAGAGTTTATCAACATACTCACCAGCCACCTTATGGTGGCTCTTCAGTGGTGAATTTAAACCATTAACATTTATTGAGGTAATTGATAAGTGTGGTAGGTAGTGTTCTATTCATCTTATTTTGTGAGAGTCCATGCCTTAGTTTTATCTTTTGCATCAGTGTGGAAGTTAGATTCTGTCACCTTATGGAATTGAAAAAAGAAGAACAATCTAAGCCTAAACCCACTAAAGGAAAAGAAATATCCAAAATTAAATCAGAGATTGATGAAATTGAAAAACAAAAGAATCATTCAGAAAAGTAATAAAACAAGGAGTTGTGTTTTTTTTTTGAAAAAATAGAGAAAATAGATAAATCTTTGGCCAGACTAATTAGAAATAGAAAAGTAAAATCTTTAGTAACCTCAATCAGAATTGATAAATGATAAATTACAACTGATGCCACAGAGATACAAAAGATCATCTCTGAATACTACCAGAAACTTTATGTCTAGAAATTTAACAATGTGAAGGAAAATGATCAGTATTTGGAATCACACCCTCTCCCTAGAATTAGCTAGGATGAAATAGAGCTCCTAAACAGACCAATTTCAAGCACTGAGATTAAATAAACAATAAAAAAATCTCCCAACCAAAAAAATGCTCTGTTTTGTATGACTTCACACCAGAATTCTATCAAACCTTCAAGGAAGACCTTATTTCCATACTGCAGGAATTATTCCCAAAAATGGAGGAGGAAGGTATCTTCCCCAATACATTCTACAAAGGCAAACATCACCCTGATATCAAAACCAGGAAAAGACCCAACTAAAATGGAGAACAGACCAATTTCACTAATGAATATAGATGCAAAAATTTTCAACAAAATCCTAGCCAAAAGATGACAGCTAATCATCAAAAAAGTCATACATAATCAAGTAGCTTTCATCCCAGGGATGCAAGGCTGGTTTAACATATGCAAGTCCATAAACTTGTTATCCACAGTATTAATGGAAGCAAAAACAAAGACCATATGATCCTCTCAATAGATGCAGATAAAGCATTTGATTAAATCCAGCATCCTTTTCTAATTAGAATACTGAAGAGTATAGGCACACATGGCACATTTCTGAAACTGATCAAAGCTATCTATGGCAAACCCACAACTAATAGTTTACTCAATGGAGTAAAACTGAAACCTTTTCTGCTTAGAACTGAAACCAGACAAGCCTGTGCTCTGTCACCATTACTATTCAACATAGTGCTGGAAGTTCTAGCCAATACAATTAGGCAAGACAAGGAAATAAAGGGCATCTCAGTGGGAGGAGAGGAGGTCAAACACTTCCTCTTTGCTGACTATATGATCTTATAATTAGAGAACCCCGAAGCCTCAATTGCAAGACTCCTGGGAGTCATAAAAAAATACAGTAATGTCTCTGGATATAAAATCAATGTCCACAAGTCAGTAGCCTTTGTATACACCAAATATGTCAAGATGAGATGCTAATTAAGGACACAACTCCCTTCACCATAGCTTCAAAGAAAATGAGATACCTAGGAATATACCTAACAAAGGAGTGAAGGACCTCTATAATGAAAATTATGAAATCCTCAGAAAGGAAACAGCAGAGGATATTCACAAATGGAAGAACATACCATTCTCATGGCTGGGAAGAATCAACATTGTTAAAATGTTTATACTTCCCAAAAAATCTACCTATTCACCACATCCCTATTAAGATACCAACACTGTACTTTCAGAATTTGGAGAAAAATGATTCTGTGTCTTGTATGGAACCAGAAAATAAAAACCCGTATAGCTAAGGTAGTTCTTAGTAATAAAAACAAAGCTGGGGGCATCACCATACCGGATTATAGGCTGTACTACAAAGCCGTAGTGCTCAAGACAACATGGTACTGGCACAAAAATAGAGACATAGACAATTCAAAATGAATAGAAAACCAGGAAATGAAACTAACATCTTACAATCACCTAATCTTTGATAGACCAAACAAGAACATACCTTGGGGGAAAGACTCCCTATTCAATAAATGGTGCTGGCAGAACTGGATACCCACATGTAAAAGACTGAAGCTGGACCCACACTTTTCTTTACTCACAAAAATTGATTCAAGGCGAATAAAGGACATACATGTAAGGCATGAAACATTAAAAATCCTCAAAGAAAGCATGGGAAAAACACTGGAAGATATCAGACTAGGGAAAGACTTCATGAAGAAGACTGCCCTGGCAATTTCAGCAACAACAAAATAAACAAATGGGACTTAATTAAACTGAAAAGCTTTTGTACAGCTAAGGAGACAATAACCAAAGTAAATTGACAACCTACACAGTGGGAAAGGATATTTGCATATTTTGAATCAGACAAAAGCTTGATAACTAGGATCTATAGAGAACTCAAATTAATCCACATGAAAAAAGCCAACAATCCCATATATCAATGGGAAGAAACATGAATAGAACCTTCTCTAAAGAAGACAGATGAATGGCTAACAAACATATAAAAAAATGCCCATCAACCCTAATTATTAGGAAATGCAAATCAAAACCACCCCGAAATCCCTACCATCTAACCACAGAGAGAATGGCCCACATCACAAAAATCTCAAAACTGCAGATGATGGTGTGGACGTGGAGAGAAGGGAACACTTTTACACTGCTGATGGGACTGTTAATTAATACAACCTTTTTGGAAGGAAGTATGGAGAACCCTCAAAGAACTCAGGCTAGACCTCCCATGTGATCCTGCAATCCCATTAGTGGACCTTTACCCAGAAGGAAAAAAAATCCTTTTATCATAAGGACACTTGACCTAGACGGTTCATTGCAGCTCAGTTTACAATCACCAAAATGTGGAAACAGCCGAAATGCCCACCAACCCAGGAATGGATTAACAAGCAGTGGTATATGTACATTATGGAATACTATTCAGCCGTTAAGAGAGATGGAGACTTCACATTCTTTGTATTAACCTGGATGGAAATGGAGCACATTATTCTTAGTAAAGCATCACAAGAATGGAGAAGCATGAATTCTACGTACTCAATTTTGATATGAGGACAATTAATGGCACTGTGGGGTAGGGAAAGGGGACAGCAGAGAGAGAAAAAAGGAGGGAGGGATGGGAAAAGAGAGCAAAGAGAGGGAAGGAGTGAGGGGGTGGGGTCTTGGTGTGTGCCACACCTTTGGGGGCCAAGACACGATTGTAAGAGGGTCTTTACTTAACAAATGCAATCAGAGTACAGAAATCTGGTTTCTTGTCACTGGTATCTGGGGGATGAGAACACATGCCTGATGCTTTTGCACCTTCCAGGATGTATCCCCCAATTGCTCTCCTTAATTCCCTGTCATAGTTGCTGATGGTGTCCCCTTGTGTGGGTTTACTCTGTTCTGTGCTATTTTGCACTACTCAAATGCTACCCAGTAAATAAGTCTTACTATCCTGTGCAGTGTGTATCAAGTTGATTTTTATTTTTTTTTAGGGTAAGGATCTTGTCCCTTTTTCCTTTGGTATCTTTTATTCTGTCCCAATAAAGGTCAGTATACACTTGGCTAATGAAAAATAAAAGTTGGTTGAACAGAAAAAAAAAATGAAGGAAAAGAAATCTGTTTTGTTGTATTCTCAATGATCCCCAACAATAAATTTAACAAATTCAAAATAAAAAATAGAGGGAATATGTATTATCAATAAGCATTTAATATACCTTTTTTGCGATTTTATGCAAAGAAAATCTAAAGTAAATGACAATAACAAGATAATTTCTCAGAAGAGAAAGAAATATAAACATTTCTCACTACAAAGTGCTATCAAAGCTTAGTGGATTACAGTCCTCTATGTACTGAGACTAGAAGAGTGAAGATCTCCATTTTCTGAATCAAAGAAATAGAATAACAATATATATTCAATTTGCTGCTTATAATATACAGAGGCAAATGAATAATGAAATGAAACCCTCATATGTTTTTAATTGTAAAGAATGGCATGACTGTCACAAAACATCCAAAAATATAAACCGTGTTACATGATTATAAAATTTGTCAGTCATCATAGCCTCAAGGAAACTAACCGTTCGGCTTTCTGATTATATTGTCCAAATTCTTATATTAAGACCTCCACTAGTTCCGTCATTTTTTTTTTAGTGTGTGTCCAAAATTGTGAAGCTTATCATCTGGAAAAATATGAGAAGAAGAAGACTTTGTCCTCGCACAGAGCTGCATCCTCTGCTGAATAGGGTCAGGAATCCTGCAACTCAAGTCTCATCTGATTCACTGACAGGCTGCGATCTCCTGTCCAGGGATGGGGCATGCCCATGTCTTTCCCAGCAGGAGCTGTTTCTCCACCCAGGGCTGGATCCCTACGGTCAGGCAGTGTAGGGGAACAGCCCTCAGGAGAAAAGAGAAATTCCACCTGGGTGGTCATGACATAGCTCTGCACTGCAGAGATCACAGGCTCCTGCACCAGGTGAGCTAAGAGAGCTGCTCTCAGATTAGGAGAAAATGTATCTCCTGTGTCCTCACCCAGGCTATGTCTTGATAAATGGCCTCAGACATAGCACTGAGGGAGGTCACCATTCCTTTGGCAACACAGTAGGTGATATTTTGGGAACTTCAATCTAGGTGATTTGGAACTGTAATCAGGGCTGCTTGCTGTACCCAGTGAAGGACCTTAGGGGATCCCTATCACAGACATCATAGTCCTTCTCCATTTCACTTCTGTACAATATCATAGACCATTGACTTAATTCTTTCCTTTTTTTTTTGAAGATTTTGGCCAGGGCTTGTATATGGGTTTGATCCCACCACCTCTGGTATATGGGGTTGGCGCCCCACTCCTTTGAGCCACTTGTCTCTCCTACTCCTCCCTGATCCCATCACACTCCCCAACGCTGACTCCCCAATGTTCTCTGAATGCAGAATGCTAAAATCTTCTCACCAGTGAGACACCCACTTGCTGCCAAAGCCCTGTATAAGTTACCTGTTTGTCTTTTTCTTGTGCCAAAAAAGCAAAATTCTACCTGCTACTTTATCTTGTAAGCTGCTCATGGAAATGATTTTTCTTTTTCCAGGAATTCCCCCATCTGAGCTAAAATTGGATTCTGTGAATAAAATGAGCGAGTGAGCACCTCTAAGTGAACACCTTAGAAGCCCTAGTATATGCTGGATAATCAGGAGCTGAAGATGTCACTTAAAATTGATTCTTCCTTTTCCAGAGTCCTGTCAAGAAGCTCCCAGTTCCCTGGCCAGGGAATACTGGGTTAATCCTTCCCCTATCACCTCTCACATGGAAGAATCAAATCTTATCTGGTCTAGCAGAGCTGTTTTTGGCTTTGAGCTTCGATATTTGGAGTTCTCTTTATCATGTGCAGTGAGCTCTAATTCTGGTGCAAAAGTAAGATTAGAATGCTCAGCAACTGGGCAGCACCTGTGGCTCAGTGCATAGGGCACTGGCCCCATATACTGAGGGTGGTAGGTTCGAACCCAGCCCCGGCCAAACTGCTAAAACAACAAAAATAGCCGGGCATTATGGCAGGTGCCTGTAGTCCCAGTTACTGAGGAGGCTGAGGCAACAGAATTGCCTAAGCCCAAGAGCCAGAGGTTGCTGTGAGCTGTGATGTCACATCACTCTACCGAGGGTGACAAAGTGAGACTATATCTTAGAAAAAAAAAAAGGAAAAGAATGCTCAGTGCCCATAGCACAGTGGTTTCAGCGCCAGCCATATACACAGAGGGTGATGGGTTTGAACCTGGCCCTGGCCAGCTAAACAACAATGACAACCGAAAAGGAAAAAAAAAAAAAAAGCCAATTGTTGTGGCAGCACCTGTAGTCCAAGCTACTTGGGAGGCTGAGGCAAGAGAATCTCTTAATTCCAGGAATTCAATTTTGTTGTGAGCTGTAATGCCACGGCACTCTACCAAGGTTGGGAGACTTTATGAGACTCTGTCTCAAAAGAAAAAAAAAAGATTAGAAGACTCCTTTGTCATGAAGCCCAGAGCTCATAGTCTATCTCTGGGAGATGTTTGTGGGTTAATTTCTCAACTGAATCAGTTCAGTTGTATCAAAGTAAATAGGAAAAATTCTCATCCAGGGGATATATCCTGCATTCCTCAAAGCTCCTTGACAGATATAAGCCATTTCTTATTTCCAATCTAAGAATGAAAGACTACTGGGCGGCGCCTGTGGCTCAGTGAGTAGGGCGACGGCCCCATATGCCGAGGGTGGCGGGTTCGGACCCAGCCCCGGCCAAACTGCAACAAAAAAATAGCCGGGCGTTGTGGCGGGCGCCTGTAGTCCCAGCTGCTCAGGAGGCTGAGGCAAGAGAATCGCTTGAGCCCAGGAGTTGGAGGTTGCTGTGAGCTGTGTGACGCCACGGCACTCTACGAGGGCCATAAAGTGAGACTCTGTCTCTACAAAAAAAAAAAAAAAAAGAAAAAGAAAGACTACCAAAGACACACAGACTCAGCATCTCTGACTCTCACCCTCCTTTCAACCTCCATATAAAGAGTCCAAGGCAAGGTCTCATCTAAATTTGGATGTGGTTATTACTGGAAAAATAATAGTGTCTTACTGATTCCTTCATATGATCAATTGTGTTTATCTGGGTCTTTTTCTGTAAAAAAAAGTCTATTTTTTGTTTATTTGTTTGTTTGTTGTAGAGACAGAGTGTCATTTCATCGCCCTCAGTAGAGTGCCATGGCATCACACTGCTCACAAAAACCTTCAACTCCTGGGCTTAGGCGATTCTCTTGCCTCAGCCTCCCAAGTAGCTGGGATCACAGGTGCTTGCCACAATACCTGGCTAGTTTTTTGTTGAAGTTCAGCTGGGGCCAGGTTTGAACCCGCCACCCTCGGTATATGAGGCTGGTGCCCTACCCACTGAGGTCTGTTGTAAAGGATGTAGGTCAGTGGGGAATTGCATACAGAGGCAGACGATATCTGGGTCTTCACCTCTGAATTTCATTTTTTTTGGAGGGGAACAGGGCTTGATTTGAACCTGCCACCTCCCGTATATGGGGCAGACATTCTACTCCTTTGAGCCACAGGCGCTGCCCCCAATTTCATGTTGAAGCTGAAAAGAAAAGTCCCCTCCCTTACACGTCCAGATTCAGCGTGTGTGTGGCCCTGCTGGAGTGGTCTTTTATAAGTAGGTATACTGAACACATTTTTCCTTTCTACTACTCTTCATGACCTCAGTAAGAAAGGCTAAGGTGGTGATTGCCCTGGGGACCTACAAACTGAGTGCTGTTACAGTGTTATGAAGCAGCGCATGAAAGACATGAGACACAAAAGAAAAAAAATGCAATGGTTTCCTTCCCATGGGATTCCTGACTCAGTTCTCTCATAGAAGTATTTAAAACCTTGCCCAGATTTCAAGATGTGGAATGAAGCAGGTGATTGACACGTGTATATATGTTGCGTGTGAGGACAATATTTAGTGTTAAAATAGTCTATATTGATGTTCTAATTTTCAAATGCTTAGAAAAGACAAATATTGTGTTATGTTCAGTAGTTCCGCAGAGACCACACAACCAGACAAGCTGAATTTGCAAAGGAATCCTTTATTGAAGAGCCAGCCAGTGACTGCCTCACTGTTTCAATGACGGGTTTCGGAGAGCAGCCCTGAGTGCTTACGTGGTCAGAGTTTTAAGGCTTGGTTTGCATCCTGGTTGGTGCGCAGACCGCCCAGGTGCATCCAGGTAGGGTAGCAAGCAAACACTGTACAGAAGTAGAATTTTGCCGTTAGTTAGCTATACATTTTAATTTTAGTACTTTTCCCACCAGGTATTATTTAAAGGTGAATCTGGGGACAGTTGGTACCTCCCGGTCCTTTCCCAGGGAGTTAGCCAAACAAGAAATAGGGAGTGAACTAGAGGCAAGAAATCAGTTAGTACTTTCTCATATATCTTGGGAGTGAACTAGACTTACTTCATTATCGAAAGCTTGTAGTCCAGAAATTTGCCAGGAGTTAACTGGTATTTTTTCTACCTCAGCTTAGATCCACTAGGCCTAATACTCCCCACTGTTTTTTTTTGTTTTGTTTTGGTTTTGGAGACTGGGTCAAACCACTGACTTAGTGGCAGGTATAGTTCATATTGGTTTTTAATTATCATCAGTTTGACAGTGCTTATTTGCTTTTTAACATATATAGTAGTTTGATTTAAGATACAGGGTCCTACCGCCAGAAGGAGGATAAGAAGGATGAGTGGCCCCACTGCAGCTGTGAGTAGGGCTGTAAGTCACGGGGACCAGGAGAATAGAGACTGGTATCAGTTTTTATTCTCTTCCTGGTGGTAATACTTCTTTTTTAAATTTTTAGGAACCGGAGATAGAGTTTTTTTAATGACTTCAGAATGGTTTGTATAAAAACAGCATTTTTCTCCAAAGGTTACACATAGTCCCCCGTCTTTCATGAAGGGGAGGTTTAGTAGTAAAGCCTGGTATTGGGTTAGATGAGCATTTGACAGTCACTTGTCTGGGGTTTCCCTCTATGGGGAGTTGTTATTAATCAGTTCTGGCCCAGTGTTAACTTATCTGCCTCTTTTATTAGGGAGGCAGTGGCTGCTATGGCCCTGAGGTATGAGAGCTACCCCGTGACTACCAGGTCTAAGTGTTTTGAGAAGTAGGCCACTGGCCTTTTCCAGGGGTCTAGGTTCTGGATCAAAATGCCTTTGGGAATCTTTTGTTTCTCTACTATAAAGAGGTGGAAAGGCTTGGTGATGTCAGGGAGAGTTAGTGCAGGAGTAGACACTTGAATGTGTTTTTAAGTTTCAGATGCTTTTGCTCCATTTCAGTTCATTTCAAGGGGGTTTCCCCTATCCGTGGCTGCATAAAGGGGTTTTGTTATCTTGCCGAAAGCTAGAATCTATAGTCTGTAGTACCCAACGGCTCCCCAAAATCCACGTACCTGTTTTTTGGTTGTGGGGGTCAGGATCTGGAGGACACCTGCTGCTTGCTGTATTGACAGGGCTCGACTTCCTTCTTTAAGTACATACCCCAGCTACGTGGTTTGACTGGGACACAACTGAGCCTTCTTCATGGATACTCGATACCCCAGTTCTTCTAAGGTGCTCAAGAGATTTTCCGTGGTCTCCCTACACTTAGCAGTAAAGGTGGCAGCTATGAGTAGGTCATCTACATACTGTAAAAGGTTTATAGCTGGGTGCTGCAGTATGAACTGTTGGAGGTCCTGGATTTACACCTTATCAAACTGGATTAGGGAATTTTTAAACTTCTGGGGCAGGTGTGTTCACATTAACTGTCTAGAAAACCCACTTTTAGGGTTTATGCATTCAAAGGTAAAAATCGCCTGACTTACAGGACGTAAGGGAATATTGAAGAAAGTATTTTTTAAGTCCAGTACTGTATATATGCAGTGGTCAGGGGAATAAGGCTTAGGAGGGTATATGAGTTGGGGACTGTGGGAGGAATTGTTTCTACTCGTTTGTTAACCTCCTCCAGGTTTTGAACTGGGCAGTAGTCTTGGGTGCCTGGTTTCTGGACGGGAAAGAGGGGTGTATTCCAGGCTGGATGGTAAGGTATTAAGATGCCTGTTTTATTAAGTTGTTGAATGAGTATAGTTATGCCCCTCTTGTTCTCTGGCTCATGGGGTATTGTTTTACCCTTATGGGGAGGGCATCTGCCCTTAACTGGACCACCACCGCGGGGTGGTGGAAGGCTACTCCAGGTGGGTTGGTTTCAGACTATACCCGTGGGATCCAGATTTGTAAATCCTGCAGAGAATTTTGGGGGCCCACGGGAAGGTCTAGAGGCTGGAGGAGAGGGGGCATGTTATCAGGAGTTGGGCTGGCTCTTCCTAGAAAGACAGTCATCTAGGCGTACTTTCAAAAGAGATGGTAGCTTTCAATTTTTTAAAAAAATTATGTCCAGAAGGCAGTAGGTTTAGTCAGGGATTACCAGAAAGGAGTGGGTGACCATCCCATTTCCTAGGTCTATTGTGTGAACAGTGGTCCACGGGTATATGACAGTTTGACCTTTAGCCACCGGCACTTAAGTCCTGATGTTAACAGGCCCAAGTGCTTTAGTCAGAACTGACTGAGCTGTCCCCCATACCAACCAGGAAGTTCACAGGAGTGTTCCCAATTTTAGGAGTTACCATACGCTACTGGGGGCACATAGGTAAGGAGCCATGGCTTCTTCATTCTTCAGCTAGGGACAGGACAGGTTTTGTCCTTTGCCCCCTCCTTTTGGCCCATTCATTTTTTCCACTGTTCTTGCTCCTTACAGTAGGCACATTGATTTTTTTCTAAAGGTGGTTTATGGCCAATCTTTCTCCTGTTCCAGGGCTCCCAGGAATGGAGATCTGCTTCTAAGGCAGCAACAGTCACTCTTCCTAATTTCCTGGCCATTTTTTTCCTCTGGAGCTTCCCGGTTATTGTAAACTCTCTGTGCTATGCTCATGAGTTCCTCCCTATTCTTTGCCTCAAAACCTTCTAATTTTTGCATCTTTTTCTGGGGTCAACTGCATGACAGAAGCCAGGCTTACTGCTTGTCTATTTGTGGGTGGGTTGAGATCTATCAGAGTGTTAGTCAGATATGCCTTGAGCAGCTGCTCTGAAAAGGCTGCAGGGGACTCTGAGGACCTTAGTTAGGTTTGTAGATTCTCAGGCTGCTCTTTTCAGGTCAGTTAAAAGAGCCTGGAGATAGGCAGCAAGGACCTGCTTACCTTGGTCAGTATTTGGATCTCGTTTGGGGTGGTTGGAAGGGAAAATATGTGCAAGTGGGGAGTGCATCCTGTTGGTGGGTGAGTGCATCCTTCCTGGGGACCAGGATAGCCTTACAGGCCTTGGTGAGGATGTGCTCCCTGTCTTCTGAAGTGAAGAGAGTCTGCGACAGTTGCTGGCTATCATCCCAAGTGGGATGATGGGTGAAAAAGACAGAATTCCAGAAGGGAAATAAGGGCCTGAGGTTTCTCTGAAAATGGAGAGTTTTGTTGTCTCTAGCTATATAGGTCCCTTATGGTAAAGGGGACATAAACAACTCCCCTTCTTCCTGGAGCAACTGAAGAATTTCAGGTGGAGATGTGGTGGAGTCAGGAGAGGACGTCCTCTGACCATAAGAGGAGCCTGCTTGAGTGTGTGTGTGTTGTGGGAGAAGTAGGTGAGGCTGAGGGACCTGGGTGGGAGGGAGATAGGGTGGAGGGCCCAGTAAGGGGTCCTCCATTTACTCTGTAGCTGGAAGAACTGAGCAGCTCCTTGGACTTGCGTTTGTTACAAGGACCATGGTCCCTAGGTGGAGGGAGCAAGTATGGAGTCAGGTTGGGGGATTATTAACTTGTTCATTCCCAACATCAATACAGGGGAACTGTTCCAAGTGACCCGGTTTTCCTGTCACTGTCCACCAGACCTGATGACAAAGGGAGGCATCAAAGGAGCCTTAGGGGGGTGGGTCCACACTGAAGGTTGGTCATTTGAGCACACAAAGGGTATAAAGACCTCTCCCAGAAAACTTGGTTCCATATTCATTACTCTTATTTGTAGAGAAAACATCTTTAAAGTACCTTAATAAACAACCTAGTGGGATACCTGCCTTAGAAGAGGAGGAACCCATTTTAAAAGGACAAAAGCATCTATGAAGCATAGAGAGGCACAAAAAGGAACCATTACAGTGCACCAACAAAAACCAAACTGACAACCAGAGAAATTAACTAGATTAACCAGAGGGACCCAGACTAGAGGAACACACACCAGAAGGACCCAGACCAGAGGGATCCAGTCCGGGGACCCAGACCAGAAGGACTCAGACCAGAGGGATCCAGACCAGGGATCCAGACCAGAGGGATCCATACCAGCGACCCAGACCAGAGGGATCCAGACCAGGGACTCAGACCCATAGGGACCTCCAGAACTATCATTGTCCCCAGCCCAGGGAATTATGTCACATCCAACTTCCTCTTAGAGCCACTCCATGTCTGTGGACCCTGAACCGAAACAGAAACCATGCAATGGCTTACCTCTGGAGGTGACCAGATGGACTCACCTTTCTTATTTAGGGTGGTCATGGGTCATTTTTCTGAGGGCTCTGGGTTCTCTGGAGGCCCTAGAACATCTCCGTTGGCATCTCCCATCAGAGGAGCCATGGCCTCTCCCTCACTTGGAGGCCACCTGAGGACCAGTGAGGCTGGGGTCTAGAGGATCTCCCTGGGGCCTCCAAATTTTATGCCCAGTAGTTCCCCAGAAACCACACAACTAGACAAGCTGAATTTGCAAAGGAGTCCTTTATTGAAGAGCCAACCAGAGTTGGCTGTCTCAGTGTCCCAATGAGGAGTTTCTAACAGCAGCCCCGAGTGCTTAAGGGGTCAGAATTTTAAGGCTTGGTCTGCATCCTGGTTGGTGAACAGACTGTCCAGGTGCATCTGGGTAGGGTAACAAGCAAGAATTGTACACAAGGGCGGGGCCTGTGGCTCAGTCTGTAAGGCGCCAGCCCCATATACTGAGGGTGGCAGGTTCAAACCCGGCCTGGGCCAAACTGCAACCAAAAGATAGCCGGGCGTTGTGGCGGGCGCTTGTGGTCCCAGCTACCCGGGAGGCTGAGGCAAGAGAATCGCTTAAGCCCAGGAGTTGGAGGTTTCTGTGTGAGGCCACGGCACTCTACCGAGGGCCATAAAGTGAGACTCTGTCTCTACAAAAAAAAAAAAAAAAAAAAAAAAGAATTGTGCACAAGTAGAATTTTGCCACATATACCAGAGCTCATAGGTTTGAATCCAGCCCAGGTCTGCCAAACAACAATGACAACTACCACCAAAAAATAGCCAGGCGTTGTGGTGGGCACCTGTAGTCCCTGTTACTTGGGAGGCTGAGGTAAGAAACTTGCTTAAGCCCAAGAGTTTGAGGTTGCTGTGAGCTATGATACCATAGCACTCTGCCCAGGGTGAAAGCTTGACTGTCTAAAAAAACAAAAATGAAATAAAATATAAACAATGTCTGTCTCCTTGTTTAACAAACCTCAAGTGAAACAGCAATTCAAGAGAAGTCTAGGTATTTAGCATAGATTGTTCTATATTAAGTAGAACTTTGGAAGAGCTGCAGAGAAAAAGCCTACTGGAGAAGATTCCCAGGATACCTCAATTGTGGCATCAGAAAACAGAAGAAAAATGGCCTCTAGGGGTGTCTCTTCTTTCCTGGGTTCTTTACTCATTTAATCTTTATGTGTTCCCTGGTTTGTTTTATTTCTGAGGACTTAGGTGGGATTATCTTAAAAACACCAGATGACCATATGATTTCTCACATATACATACAAGTAATTTTTAGTCCTCCTCCTCCTCCTTTTCCTTCTGTCTCTTTCTCTTCTCTTTAATTTTTAAAAAATTAAATATTTTTTTTAATTTAGCATAATGTTAAGATTTTCCTGCTCCTCCTCCTCCCCTCCTCCCCTTTTCCCTTCCCTTCTGTCTTCTTCACCTCCTTAACCTTCTTCACTGTTATTTACATATCTATCAAAAGCATGCCAGTGTGGGCATTTTGGTTCAAGCATCCTTATCACATGCCTTTTAAAAGGTAGATTCCTATATACAAAAACATGCAACTTTCAAGTCTTACTGCATCTTTCTTTCTTTCTTTCTTTCTTTCTTTCTTTCTTTCTTTCTTTCTTTCTTTCTTTCTTTCTTTCTTTCTTTTTTCCTGAGGCAGTCTCACTTTATCTCCTTCCATAGAGTGCCATGGAATCACAGCTAACAGCAACCTCCAACACCCGGGCTTAGGAGATTATCTCACCCTAGCCTCCTGAGTAGCTGGGACTATAGGTGCCCACCACAATGTCTGACCATTTTTTGTTGCGGTTTGGCTGGGGCCCAGTTTGTACCTGCCACCCTCAGTATATGCAGCCAGAGCCCTATCCACTAAGCCACAGGTGCTGCCCCTTATTTCTTAATTGTTCTCAAGAGTTCATTGGCCAGCTTGGCACCCATAGAACCATGGTTATAGCGCCAGCCACATACACAAGGGCCGGCTAAACAATAATGACAACTGCAACAAAAAATAGCCAGTCATTGTGGCAGGCACCTGTAGTTCCAGCTACTTGAGAGCTGAGGCAAGAGAATCGCTTAAGCCCGATCATTTGACTTTGTGAGATGTGACACCATGGCACTCTATCAAGGGTAACATAGCAAAACTCTGTCTCAATAAAAAAAAAAAAGTTTGTTGGCCAATTATACTCCATTTTCAACATATATTGGTATGTAATATATGATTCTGTATATAACCTACATAATTTTCAATATATAAAATATATATATCCTGTGTTTGTGAGTATATGTAGATATTGTAGCTCCTGGGTAGATGGGCCCATTTTATCATTATACGACTTCAATCTTTTTGTCCTGGCTATTTTGACCTAATCTGCATTTTGTGTAATATTATAGCTAGTGTACTCAGTTTTAGTTACTTTTTGCATAGCCTATTTAAGCCCTTACAACTATATGGAGTCTTCTGTAGACCTAATGTTGTTGAAAAAAACTCATTCTAATTCTACTCAGCCATATTATCTTTTTAGTTTGGGGAATTTAACTCATTTATATTTAATGTAACTAAGTTACTATTATCTTATTTCTTCTAGGAATGTTATCTCTCATTTCTTTTCTTTCTGCCTTCATGTCAGTTTTACGGATTGTCAAACCCTCCAGCCTTTTGTATGTGCATAGTGATGTGCTTTGACTACTTAGTTTCTTTCACATAAATTGTTTAGATATTTTCTTTCTGAACACCTAAATATACCATTATTTACAAAACATTCATTACATAATTTTATAAAATATTTCTCTATGTATTGATATCAAAATATTAACAATACAAAATTTGTGTTTCCTATGTAGGTGTACTTTCAGGACACTTCTTTACTTCTTTTTTTTGAGACAGACTCTCACTATGTTGCCCTTGGTAAAGTGCTGTGGCATCACAGCTCACAGCAACCTCAAACTCTTGGGCTTAAGCTATTCTCTTGCCTCAGCCTTCCAAGTACCTGGGACTATAGGAGACTGCTACAACGCCTGGCTATTTATTTATTTATTTTTTTTTTTTTTTGGTTGCAGTTGTCATTGTTCTTTAGCAGCCCTGTCCAGGCTCAAACCCTCCAGCCTCTTGTATGTGCATTTGTGAATATATATTATTTTGTGTTAAAAATTTGTCTGATGAGGATGTTGTTTGAAAAGCCATGTAAATCTAGGTAACTCTATTTTTTGTATTGTTGTTTTCCTGTAAAAAACAAAATCCACATAAAATGACAATTTTTATTATTTAATTATACAAATTAGTTCTGTTAAGTATATTGACATTTTTATGCAATATAGATCTATAGAATGTTTTCATCTTGCAAAACTGAATTTCAATATACATAAAGTTACTCTCAAATTTCCTTTATGAACACTACTCTATTTTTCTTTTGTTTCTACAAATGTAACTGTTTTAGATTATATAATGGGATTCAAAGGTATCAGTCTTTTGGAGAAATTGCATTTTTTTAATTTAGCATAATGTTAAGATTTGTCTTTATTAGAGATTTTGGAAGATTTCTTGATTTTTGTTTCTAGATAGAATCTCACTATGTTGCCCTCTGTAGAGTGTCAAGGTATCAAGGCTCACATCAACATCCAACTCTTGGGCTTAAAGAATTCTCCTGCCTCAGCCTCCCAAGTTGCTGGAACTACAGGCACTCACCACAACGCCCAGCTATTTTTTGTTGCATTCGTTATTGTTTGTTTGTCCTGGCCATTTTTGAACCCACCAGCCTTGCTGTATATGGCTGGTGCTGTAAACACTGTGCTACGGTCACCAAGCCTAAAAAAGCTTTTCTTATCAGATTGTACATGACAAAAGAAAATAAAGGTGAGTTAGAAGTTCCAGTATTTAGAAGATGTAATTCAAGTTAAATGGAGTTATTATAATAATGATACCTTAATCCAATAGGATCAGTGGTTCTAAGAAGGGAGCTTGGTGTGATGTGGTGGCTCACACCTGTAATCTGAGTCCTCCAGGAAGCCAAAGTAGGAGGATTGCTTGAAGATGGCAATTCTAGGCCAGTGTAAAGTAGAGTGAGACTCTGTCTTTACTAAAAACACAACAAGTAGCGGGGCATGGTAACAAGTGCCAGTAGTCCCAGGTGTTTGGGAACCTGAGGCAAGATTATTACTTCACCTTGTGAATCTGAGGTCACTGTGAGCTACAATGACACCATGGCAATTTATACAGGGTGGCAGACTGAGACTGTGTCAAAAAAAAAAAAAAGAAAAAGAAGAGGAAGCAAACACATACAAAGAAAAATCAGAAGAGTAAGATACACGTACATGTGTATGTGAAGACAAAGGCGATAAGAAAATGGTCAAACATGGTGGCTCATGCCTGTAACCTTAACACTCTGGGAGTCTAAGGCAAATGATAACTTGAACTCACATGTTTAAGACCAGCCTGAGCAAGAGACCTACTAAAAGCTTAGAAAATAATCAGCCAGGCATTGTGGTGGGTACCAGCAATCCCAGATACATGAGACCGGAGGATCGCTTGAATCCCGAATTATGAGGTTGCTGTGAGCCAGGCTGATCCCAAGGGAATTTAGTCAGGGCATCAAAATGAGACTCTGTCTCAAAAAAGAAAAAAAAAAAAAACAAGACTTTTTGTAGTGATGGATTATGATAATGTTTTCACACATATCTATATAACAAATTGCTTCTAACTTATCAATTTATATATTTCCAATGTGTACAATTGTTTGTAAATTATATCACAATAAAAAAGGTAGGAAAACATGTGGATGTATTTGCTGTGTGTACAATCTCCATTATTAATAAAAAGCTAGGGGTGCCCGTTGCTCAGTGGTTACGGTCCTAGCCACAGGGTACAGGGCTGGTGGGTTCAAACCTGGCCCAGGCCTGCTAAAAAATAAAAAAAAATAGCTGGGCATTGTGGCAGGTGCCTGTAGTACCAGCTACTAGGAAGGCTGAGGCAAGAGAATCGCTCGAGCCCAACAGTTTGAGGTTACTGTGATCTGTGAAACCACAGCACTGTACGAGGGTGACAAAGCAAGACTCTGTCTCAATAAAACAATTTACAAAACTAAAATTAATTATTCCAAAACACGAAATATTCTGCATTAATTCTAACATCTAAGGAAAAGAGTCATCAAATAATATAAAATTAAGACCTTTAACACGTCCTTCTATGGCTGTCACAAAGATTTATGCTATCAGCCATGTCCAATAGCTTTCAAGTAGTCTTGAGACCTAGACTTCTATGTATTTTTTGTTAGGCTTAATATCAACTTCAGCACAGTTACATTCCCAAACAATTACATTAGCGTTACACAAGACCTATGTTCTAAATAAGATAGCAAGAGAAGCAGGCTATCACACAATCCCTAAGGAGCCGCTGCTATTTCCTTGCATATGGTATATTTATATATTTAATGAATATTTTGGAATGCATAAAGGAAGAATTTCACCCTAGGTGGCACCCGTAGCTTAGTGGGTAGGGTGCTGGCCACATACACTGAGGCTGGCAGGTTAAAACCTGGTGCAGGCCAGCTAAACAACTGCAACAAAAAAAATAACCAGGCATTGTGGTGGGTGCCTGTAGCCAGAAGTTTGAGGTTGCTATGAGCTGTGATGCCAACAGCACTCTACTAAGGGTGACGTAGTGAGACTCTTTTCTAAAAAAAAAGAAAATTCTTATTCCTAGTATCACTCGGGTTCCAGTTATGATTCAGTGTTTAATTATTTGGGTGAAAAAAATCACTTGAGCCCAACAGTTTGAGTGTCTTATCTTTCCAGCTTCCTCTTCCTCCTGCAATGAGGATGTAGCATCTGCAATGCAGCAGACAGTTCAAGTGGGTAGAAAAATTTCCTTTTTCCTCCTTGAGTTACACAACATCTGCTCCTACCAGCACCCCCAACCCCACCCCCACTCTGACAAGGTGCTGAACTCAACCAGCTGCCTCCTGCCAACAGCAGCCCCCTGGTACAGCTCAAGAGGTGCTGATTCCTGAAGGGGCCTGGCAGGCATTTGGCAGTGACAGAATCTGGCTTTGCCAGTTATAGGCCCCATATACCACTTCTCCCCAGTGTGGCAAGATAAAAATCCTAGCCTGAACGCTAGTGGCTCAGAGCTCTCACTACTTCATGTTACAGGGCTGAAGAATGTGAAGGCGGTGGGGGTGAAAGATGTTCCCTAAGCTGAGTCACTTCCTTGGGGACTGAGATCAATTAGGCCACTGCCAGGGTGCTGAGGAAAGACACGTGTCCTGCCTGAGAAACTCTTCTCCAGTTCTGGGTCTCTAGAATTGAGGCAGGGATAGGATAAAGGTGCCAGCTCCCCTTTTATAGCCCCAGAGCCACCACACCCCTTGGTTTATCAGGAAAAAATCAGTAAATTCAGCCTCCTCTGAAGCTGGCCACGCCAGGGGATTTGAATTCTGGGGTGGCAAGAATCTGGGGTGAGTGAACAAAGCCCTCTGGTTTTGAACACACCTGAAGTTTCTTGCAGCTCTCTGAGGTACAGCAACTGTTACCAGATGCATGGTTCAGAGAACCTAATGAAAGAGGGGAGGCACCAGGAAGGGCCCCTGAAGCCAAGGACAAAAGTCATGAAGCTTCCTGCCTCAATGCCTGTTTCCCCACTTGGAGACTTCAGTTTCTTGAGAAAGTGTGTGCGGAGTGACAGGAACACCAAGAACAGGCAGGCTGAGTACTTACCGGGAGTATAAATCTGATCATTGAAACAAGGCTGCCATTGCAGGGCCTGTTAGACAGATGAGGAAACTTAGGTACCAGACAGACACCCACACATGGGTGGACCCCTTCAATGGCATGGGGTGTGGTCTGCAACAGTTCCTGCCCCAGAGTGAGTTTGTCTGAGTCCTTTACGAGCATCGCAGTGGCTGCCACAATGCTGAGGCAGGGGGGCCATACTGATGCTACCAGGTCTAATTTTTTTGATAAGTAGGCTACTGGGCGGTACAAGGGCCCCAAGGTCTGGGTCAACACCCCCTTGGCTGTCCCTTTATGTTTGTCTACATAGAGATGAAATGGTTTCGTAATGTCAGGGAGCCCCAAACCAGGGGAAGAAAGCAGAGCAGGCTTAAGTCTATGAAAGGCTAATTCACTTTCTGTTGTCCACTCAAAGGAGTGCCCCTCCCTTGTGGCTTCATAGAGGGGTTTTGCAATTTCAGCAAAGTCTGGTACCCAAAGTTGACAGAACCCTGCAGACCCTAGAAACTCTCGCACCTGCCTAGGGTTGATTGGGGCTGGAATCTTGAGTACAGTCTGCTTCCTGGCCTTAGTGAGCCACCATTGACCATCTTTAAGGGTGTATCCCAGGTAACTTACAGTTTGCTGACAGATCTGGGCCTTCTTCGCCGATGCCCGATACCCCTGGTCCCCCAGTGTGACGAGCAGGTCTCACGTGCCTTGTAAACTGTCCTGTTTGCTGATGGCTGCCACTAGGATGTCATCTACGTATTGGAGGAGGGTTAGGTTGGGGTGCTGCCTGCAGAACTCACCCAGGTCCTTCTGCAGGGCCTCATCAAAGATAGTTGGAGAATTCTTAAACCCCGTGGCAAGCGGGTCCACGTTAGCTGTCCACTGATGCCTCTCTCCGGGTCACTCCACTGGAAGGTGAACAGGGCCTGGCTCTGGGGTGCCAGTGACAAGCTGAAGAAGGCATCTTTCAAGTCTAATACTGTATGGCAGGTCTGGGATGGGGACAGTGAGCTCAAGATATTGTAGGGGTTTGATAAAGTTGGGTGTATATCCATTACCCTCTTATTTACGTCCCGGAGGTCTTGAACTGGCCAGTAATCGTAAGTGAGGGTTTTTTTTTTACCCGTAACAAGAGGGTGTTCCATGGGGACTGGCAAGGGGTTAGAATACCGGCATCTAATAACCACCAAATGTGTGGCATTCGGGGGTCATGGGGTACTGCCTTACCCACACCGGTTTCAGGCTTGAGCTTGACTATACCTGGGACCCGGTGTTTTGCCACCCCCACTCTCCCATTTCAGCCCAGGCTGACACCGGAGATATCTGCTTGGGCTGGTGGCAGAGGTTGTTGATGGAGTTGATATTCATGCTCCAAGTGCAGAGTGAGAACATGGAGAGGATGTCCTTGTCTGTCTGTAACCTGTGGCATTCCTTGTTTGAAAGAAATTTGCGCTCCGATTTTACTAAAAATGTCTCTAGCAAGTAAGGGGTAAGGGCAGTTTGGGATAACCATGAATGTGTGTGACACTTGGCCTGCCCCTATGTCCACTGTTTTTAGACTTCTTTCAAAAATAATTTAATTAATAATTTAAAAAAAATTTTCAGGGTACACCTAAGATCTTCTCATAGCACACCGTTTGAAAATCACTGCCTTACAACCATAATTCTTCTCTATCAAGTAGTTTAGATTCCAACAATTCTGTTCATATACTAAGCAATTCAGTCTATACATACACATATACAATATATTGGGGAAAAAAAAAGAATGATTTTTAGCTTATGCTGAAGACTTCATTTTATCATTTTCTTATTAACTATTACAAAAAGACAAAATCATCACCTGTAGTTTGAATTCATTAAACAATATCAAAGAAAACAGAAAACAGAAAGAAGTAGGCAAACTTATGCCTGCACTCACTCAACTAGCTTTTGGCATGAGCTAATTGTAATTAAGTTAAAGACCATGGTCCCTGAATTTACTCTGGATGCTAGTGTCCAATCTCCATCCTGGCACTTGTGTATCCTCTAATCTGTCCTTGAAAATGGCGTTTTCATGAAGGCAGATATATACTAATGTTACTTATTTCATTATCATGTCCTTATTTCATTTCACGTCCTTCCCCACTAGGATGTGGGCCTGGTTTCGAGGGGGATTCTCATTGTCCCATTTTTTGGACATTCTCTGGCCCAGTGGCCAGTGTTCCTACAGTACGCACACTGATCTCTTCGTAGCTGAGGTCGACCCCCCTGGGGAACTCCCTACCTTCTCCAGTGGCCAGTTTCCGCAGCCTCTGCTCCTTCTCTTCGGAGCAACTTCCTGTGGTGGCAAGCAGGATCTTAGCGAGGTCCTGGGTTTGCTTGTTGCTGGCACACGTCTGTTTTTTTCCTCTGGGCTCTCTTGGTTGTTGTATGCTTGTTCAGCCACCACCAGCAAGTCCTGCAGGGACTTCTCTGACAACCTGTCTATTCTCTGAAGTTTTCTTTTAATGTCTGGAGCTGACTGATTAACAAAAGCTATTATAACCGCTGCCTTACTACTCTCTGGCTCTGGATCCATGGGTGTGTAAGTGCCGAATGCTTCCATGATCCACTCTAGGAAGGCAGAGGGGGGACTCATCTTCTCCTGCTGTACATTCCCTACCTTGGCCAGATTAATTGGCTTCCTGCTGCTTTACGGAGACCCACCCCCCCCACCCCCGTTGAAGTCTGGCGGTAAACTTGGAGCCTCTCATTACCTTCTGCAATATTTAAATTCCAATCTGGCTGGGTCAGTGTGAACGCAGCCTGAATTAGTACTGGGTTCGTGGTAGGCTGTCTATTGTCGTCTAGGATGGACTTCCGTGCCTCTGTCAAGATTCGGTCCCTCTCTTCGGTAGTGAAGAGGACCTGTAGCAACTGCTGGCAGTTGTCCCAAGTGGGCTGATGGGTGAAAAGGAAAGAATCTGATAGGTCAATAAGGGCGGTGGGTTTTGCATTTTTCAGTTGTATAAGTCACTGGTGGTAAAAGGCCAGTATTGCAGGGTTCTCTCCTCAGGAGGGCCCACCGCCAGGAGCAGTAAGGTAGAATTGGCTACAGCCCGCCCAGGGTGTCCAGATGGCGTCCCTTAAGGCTCTCCTGCCTTACGCCAGGAGTGGACTACGAACAGGTGGCGCTGCTGCTGCTTCAGCCTCTCCTGGGACTGGCTGAGCACTAGGGCGTGCCTGGATCAAGGAAAGGTAGGGCGGGGGAAAAAGCTCTTCCAGGCTGGCCTAGCTGGGAAAAACAGGATACAGGGGGGCGGGACCTGGGAGAGCGGTTCGCCCGCTTCCGGCTTAGTTCAGACTCGCCACTGCTGCCATATTCCCAATAAAGGGGGCAAGCGGCCAGGGGCCGGCTGGGCTGGTGTTAAGACGGGAGGGGCTGGGCGGCGCCTGTGGCTCAGTCGGTAGGGCGCCGGCCCCATATACTGAGGGTGGCGGGTTCAAACCCGGCCCCCGCCAAACTGCAACCAAAAAAATAGCCGGGCGTTGTGGCGGGCACCTGTAGTCCCAGCTACTCGGGAGCCTGAGGCAAGAGAATCACTTAAGCCCAGGAGTTGGAGGTTGCTGTGAGCTGTCTGATGCCACGGCACTCTACCATAAAGTGAGACTCTGTCTCTACAAAAAAAAAAAAAAAATGACGGGAGTGGCTGAGGGCGCCAGGCCTGGTGGGGAGCAGAGACGGTTAGAACTCCCAGACCGACAGGGCCTATGGGCTTAGGCTTTTCCCTCAGGGCAAGCACTGTGCTGGCCTGAGTTTTCTCCAACCAGGGTGGTAAGATACTTTCAGCCAGAGAGAGAGGTCCTCAACCAGGTCCTGCCACCGGCGCGCCACCGCTGCCATCATCGCCCGCCCGGAGCGGGGCACTGGGCCTGAGAGGGTGGGGCTATGGGCCAAGCTGCCTCCCCCGCTGCCCCACTCTGGCTAGGTTGGGCTACCCGGCACCCAGGCCACGTGGGTGGGGGGGAACGCGGGTGGTGGTGGGGATCCCTGCTGGCCAACCCGGCTTGTGCAACGTGCGGCAGGGTGGCTGCTGGCATCCACCAGGCTCCCCTGGGGTGACCGCAACACCTGCCGCAACTGGGGCGATCCATGGGAAGGTCCCGGCTCACGTCCAGTGTTGCCGCTGGTCCCCCCGAGCGCCCGGGGCCCCGCCACAGGAGACGGGGTCCACGCCACTGGGGCCTGGTCTCCTGCGGTGTTGGCGGCTCTCTCCGCAGTGTCCTGGTTGCTTCCCGCCTGGCCCTAAGCCCCTGCACCTGCCCGCTCTGCTCCACACCAAGAGCTCCTGCAAAAGGTCTCAAGTTTATTTTTCTTTACCACTAGACCTAGGTCCTGAGCTCAGGCCCAGAAGTCCTGGAAGTGGTCAAGGATAAGTGAAAGGGGAGTCCCCTAAGTCTATCCTATCGTCAGAGTCGCCCAGCCAACGTGCCACACAACACACACAATACAAAAACAAAAGGCAGACATGGCCATGGACTGAAGTGAAGCAAAACTGAAAGTGAATGGATGGCCTGGCACTAGTCCACGGGCATAGCCCACCCCTACCCAAAAGCCCTAAGGGGATCAATTCCACGTGATCCCTACTATAGGAGGCTGGTGATTCCACATCCAAGACCCTACTCAAAAGCCCTAAGGGGATTGATTCCACATGATCCCTACTGTAGGAGGCTGGAGATTCCACATCCCAGACCCTAAGGGAGGTGAGAACATCTTCCGCTACCTTCGGTTGGTGGCCTTCCAGTGCATCCGCCTAGGCTGTCTTCCGACCACAACACAAAACCTGCACAGAACAAAAAGTAGGAAGACAAAGACACATACACTTACTGGCCCTCCAGGTGGAGTCTCTCAGGGTCTTGGGGATACCCGGCCAATGCACCAAATGTTACATCCGGTAATCTGAATCCCCAAATATCATAGGAGAGAGCCAGACACCGATGCAAATCACATGAGGGTGTTTATTCAGGCTGGAGCCAGGGCTGTCAGCGTTCCCCCAGATGCAGATGGTACCAAGAGCCCTGTGATCATCATGTGCAGGGTTTTTATGCAGTGGATATGGGGTGAGGGGCAGGGGAAACAAAGCGTGATCTTTGGGTTGGTTATCTCTTATAAAGAGATAAAGCTAATAGGATCCCACCAATTTCAACGGTGTGGGGGGGTGGTTCTGATGCACTCCGGGAGATAGGAATGCATTCTGGGAGATAGTGAGGGGTGTGGTTTACTAAGAAACAAAACAAACGATTTTCAGATTGCTTTAAAATGGAGGACAAAAGCCTGAAATGATGAAAAGCCCAAAATGGCATCATTGGGTCCTTCAGAAAGAGTATACCCAGGAAGGGCGAGGTCTAGAACAGAGGTCTTCTTAAGGACACCACGAAGATATACCTGCAGGATCCTCTGCATGGTGACTCAGCTCTTAGGAATTTGTAGACTTAACTTTCTGGATCCTGGAAATTTCCACTTTAGTGAACTCCTGTAGTTCCCTAGGGGCTGGAATAGTATCTCTCACTTGATTCAAACCGACAAATGAGAAAGATATCTGTGGTCGGAAGTTTTGGACTGGAGTTAAAAAGGGAAAAGCCAAGAAAATCTGAGAGCACTGCCATTTTGAATTCTTCCCTGACATTAGCTCCCCAGGCTAAATAAAAGCCTTTTTTCCTCTTAAATAGTGTTTGGGTAGTCTTTCTCTCAATTGGGCCTGGTCTTCCTGCAACATTTTTGGTTCCCTGACTGGGAACCAAACTTAGTCTGGTAAGTGGGGACATATAACCCCTGTGCCATACAAGGGAATGAAGGGGCTGGTAAATATACTATTATCACCTTTATGGCATCTTAAACCTGCCATCACGCCTTTGTCTCAAGCTGTCCCATGGGGTCTCAAATCAATGACGCTTCCATAGGAAGTATTAACTAGTACTCAAGGTACCTCTTAACAACAAAACGTCCACTGCACCCACTCAGATAGATGTGTAGCCATGGGTACAGAACAGTGTGGGAGGTCAGGATGAGCAGATCCTTTGTGACTCTCATTACCTTTCCATCATTTTATTTGTAAAACGTAGATTGATTTGATTTCTTTAGCCTCCCTACTAGTCTTTACAATGGATAATGAAGCTTCATTCTGGGGCTTTTGAGGAAGTACAAAAGGGCCCTGTAAGAAAGATAGTAGCATGCTGCCAAGGAGACTATGATTCCAGAGAAACACTGTACAGTAAAAGTTTGATTCTCACCTGGAAAGTGATGTCAAAGGCAGTGGAAGACTTAGTAGACATAAGAGAAAGAAGGTAAAAAGTCTAGTTCTTTTCCTTTGTGGTTTTCAATGGTTGTTATGTCCCATATAGGTAAATAGCCATGATGATAGCCTTAATTTTAGCATGTGTTTATTGATAAATCCTGTTTTTTTTTTTTTTTGAGACAGAATCTCACTTTGTCACCCTCAGTAATGTGCTATGATGTCATAGCTCACAGCAACCTCCAACAACTGGGGGCAAGTGATCCTCTTGTCTTATGCTCCGAAGTAAATGAGAATACAGCACCCACCACAACACCTGGCTATTTTTAAAGACAGGTTCTCACTCTGGCTCAGGCTGATCTCAAACTCACGAGCTCAAGCAATCTACACACCTCAGCTTCCCGAAGTGCTGAGATTACAGATGTGTGCTACCGAGCTTTGCCTTATTGATGAATCTATAACCACTTTCTTTTTTTTGAGACAGGGTCTCACTATGTCACCCTGGGTAGAGTGCTGTGGTGTCATAGCTCACAGCAACCTCCAACTCTTGGGCTTAAGTGATCCTCTTTCCTTAGCCTCCCAAGTAGCTGGGACTACAGGAGCCCGCAACAATGCCCAGCTATTCCTTTTTTTTTTTTTTTTTTGAGATAGAGTCTCACTATGTCACTCTAGGTAGAGTGCTGTGACACAATAACTTATAGCACACTCAAACTCTTGGGTTTATGAGAGTCTTTTGCCTTAGCCTCCCAAATAGCTGGGCACTTTCAGTGTTTCTAAGTTAACATAAAAGACTTAAGGTTTGTTCTTGTCATTGGATATGGCAAGATGTACTCTTTTTTTTTTTTTGTAGAGACAGAACCTCACTTTACTGCCCTCGGTAGAGTGCTATGGCGTCACACGGCTCACAGCAATTTCCAGCTCTTGAGCTTATGTGACTTTCTTGCCTCAGCCTCCCGAGCAGCTGGTACTACAGGCACCTGCCACAACGCCCGGCTATTTTTTTGTTGCAGTTTGGCTGGGGCTGGGTTTGAACCCACCACCCTCAGTATATGGGGCCGGCGCCCTACCGACTGAGCCACAGGCGCCGCCCAACTTACAAATATTTTCAGCCATTTATAAGGTGGCATTTTTACTCTATATACTGTTTTCTTGGATGTGTGAGAATGCTGAAATTTGATGAGCTCTAAGTGGTTTTGTTGTTGTTGTTGTTGTTGCTTATGCATGTGACGTCATATCAGAGAAAACAGTGCCAAGATGGATGTTTTGATCTATTTGTTCTGAAAAGAGTTTTGTTAGTTACATTATTTATTTATTTATTTTTTGAAACAGTCTCGCTATGTCACCCTCAGTAGAGTGCTATGGCTTCACAGCTCACAGCAACCTCTAACTCTTGGACTTCAGTGATTCACTTGCCTCAGCCTCCTGAATAGCTGGGACTACAAGCACCCACCACAATGCCCAACTATTTTTTGTTGTAGTTGTCACTGTTGTTTGGCAGGCCTGGGCTGGGTTCGAGCCCACTAGCTCTGGTGTATGTGGCTGGCACCCTACCCACTGTGCTACAGATGCCAAGCCTATAAGTTATATTAATTATGTTGTACATATTTAATCTGTTTAAAATATTTTTTGTGTATGGTGCAATAAATTGGTCCCACTTTATTTTTTTCATGTAGATATGCAGTTTCAACATTGTTTATTGAAGATACTACCTTTGTGTGTGTATTCATGGTCCTCTTATGGAAGATTATGTGATCATATTCATAGAAATTTATTTGTGGTCTCCCTATTCTGTCCCATCATCTACATATCTATCTTTGTGACAGTACCACGTTGGTATTTCTTAGTTGTAGCTTTCTAATACATTTGACATCAGGAAGTATGTTGTATCTTTTTCTTTTCTTTGAGACAGAGTCTTGCTCTGTCACACTAGAGTGTAGTGGCATCATCACAGCTCATCACAATAGAGTGCAGTGGCATCATCATAGCTCACTGCAATGTCAAACTCATGGGATAAAGCAATCCTCCTGTTTCAGCCTACAAAGTAGCTGTGACTACAGGTATCCACCATCATGTCTGTAGTTGTTTGTATATTTTTGTAGAGATGGAATATTGCTCTTGCTCAGGCTTGTTTTGAACTTGTGACATCAACTGATTTTCCTACAGTGCTGTGATTACAGATGCGAGCCATTCCTGCCACCAGTTCTTTGTTCTTTTTAAATAATATTTGACTAGTAATAGTTTCTAAACAAATTGTAGGAACTTTTTTTTTTTTTTTGTGGTTTTTGGCTGGGGCTGGGTTTGAACCCGCCACCTCTGGCATATGGGACCGGCGCCACCCTGTAGGAACTTTTAATAACTGGCAGAACATATACTTTGGGAATTTTGATAGAGGTTATACTGAATTTGTTCATCGTTGTGGGTAGTACACATATTCTAACAACATCAAATTATGTAATCTTTGACCTAAAAATGTTTCAAGACTGTGTTTTATGTCCTTTTTCTTTTTCCATTTCCCTATTATTATTCTCCTTTTTATTTCTGGATGCATTTCATTTTGATCAGAAGAGATATAATTTTACTCATCTTAAATTTTATTAGATTTGTTATGTGTCTTAAAAGAAGGCACCTGTGTGGGCTGGCAGCTTCAAACCCAGCCCCCCCAAAATAGCCAAGCATTGTGGCGGGTGCCTGAAGTCCCATGTACCTGGGAGACTTAGGCACGAGAATTGCTTAAGCCCAAGATTTTGAGGTTGCTGTACAAAATGAGACTATCTGAAATACAAACACACAGATAAATATTAAACTCACATTAAAAAGGAAAAAGAAGGCCCCTGTGTGACTGGAAAAATTGCATATTTTCCTGCTTTGGGGTATAGAGTTTGTTAGATCTAATTCGTATGTTCAAGTTCTCTATTTTGTTACTGATCTTTCATTTAATTTTTAAATTGATTATTAAAAGATCCATCTTTCTTCATTTAGAAAGGCAGTTTCCTGGACAAAGTTTCTATGCTTTGACATTTTTGTTCTTTGATCACTTTCATGATAGCACCCAACTCTTCTTTTTATTTGGAAGGATTGTGTTGATTAATCCACTAGTAATTTTACAATTGAGAAGACTGTGGCAAAGCCTTTAACTGGTGCTCAAACCTTTCTTCACACAAGAAAATTCATACTGGAGAGGAATCTGACAAATGTAAATAATGTGGCAAAGTTTTCAACTAGTTCTCAGCCCTTACTAAATAGAGGAGAAATCATACCAGAGTGAAATCCTAATAATGTAAAAAATGTGCCAAAGCCATATGCCAGTAGTCACAGTTTTCTGTACTTAGTAGAATTCATGCCAAAGAGAAACTCTATAATTATGAAGAATGTGAGAAGCTTTTAACTTGTGCTCAAATTTTTTTATAAGTAAAAAATTTATGTCAGAGGCTTGGTGCCTGTAGCTCAGCGATTAGGGCCTGACCACATATACCTGGGCTGGCAGGTTCAAACCAGCCCAGGCTTGCCAAACAACAATGACAACTACAACAAAAAAAATAGCCAGGCATTGTGGTGGGTGCCTGTTGTCCCAGCTACATGGGAGACTGAGTGAGGCAACAGAATCGCTTGGGCACTGGTGTTTGAGTTTGCTGTGAGCTGTGATGCCATGGCACTCTGCTGAGGGTGAAATAGTGAAACTCATCTCAAAAAAACCCTTTTTTTTTGTACCAGAGAAAATTCAAACAAAGGTGAAAAACATGGCAAATCAGTACTCACACTTTCCAGTACATAAAAGAATTTTACCAATGTGGAGAGTGTGACAACATCTTTAAATATTTCTCATGCTTTTCTAATCGTAATTCCTAGAGGAGCAATACTATACAAATGTTAATCATGTCTCAAAACTTTGAAATTGTGTTAATAGTGTCAGGCAGGGCCAAGAAGAGACAGAAGCAAATGGTACTAGGAGACCTTTGTATGTAACAGGAGGAAAAAAATGGCCAGAAGGGACTTCTAAGAAGAAAAAGTATCTTTTCAAGAATGCTTCCGAAGGGTGAGCAGATGTTTGATCTACAAAAATAAGTATCCTAGGTAAAGCATCCACAAAGTAAAGATATGGCCAAGGCCATAAAAGGGGTCTTTGGAGCATGCATACAAGTTAGGTGACAGTAGTTTCAAGGGACCCATCTTCAGTGACATTGTAAAGCTTACACACACCAATTCTATGACACTATGAATACCATGAAAACTTTTGAAAATTACCTTACAGGGATAGAACATGGGAGGACTCTCCATTCTAGAAATGTTCCCCCTTTACAAAAAAAAAAAAAAATCATATTTCTTTTAGACTCCATCACTTAACATAGAATTGAGAAATCAGCATAAAGGGGAAAAATCTTATTAAACCCAGGATCTTCTCCACTAGACAGGGTTCATGTGGTCCTTTTCTGGAGTGCACTATGCTTTAATAAATTTTGGCCTTTTACATACCTGTGTCTTCTTGGTCTTCTCATTTGTTCCATTGTCATGGTACCACTAACCTTTCATTGACACTTCATACCAAACACCAGGGAACACATACCTGACTGCGGAATTCCTCAGAAGAAAAAGCTTTAAGGTTGCAAAGGAAAAATCTCAATTATGTATGCTAGTTGTGACCTAATCAGTTTTTTTGACAATCCCAGAACAGCAATAACTGTCTTCAAGGACCGTTCAGACCCTGTGCTCCCTAAATACCCTAACTACTAGAAAACATGTAAGAGAATTTTTGGGAGTACCTGAATCACAGAATTTGAATCACTTGATTTGGCAACATAGGAAAACTCTCATATGAAACATAAGGTAAAATTAAACTTTTGATATGTGGAAGGAAGCTACAAAAAGCCTTCAGGGACTAAAGGAAGACTTGACCTGTGTTCTGGCTTTGGGAATACCTAATTTAGACAAACCGTTTCTATTGTATATGGATGGAAAAAAGAAAGATAGTGTAGAAGTTTTAGTACAGGAATTTAAAAGAGAGTTGTGGCTGGTAGAATATTTCTCTACATATCTATTCCTAGGAACCAAGTTCTGGCCCCATTGTCTAAGGGTGTTGACTGCTGCAGCAACCATGGAACACCAGTGTTTTTCACCCCTTTTTTATTTCAGGACACACTTTTTAAACTTCTCTGGCACACTTACATTAAGTTAATTTTAAAAAGGTGAAAAAATATACATTTTTTGATTTTTTTATTAACACAAAATACGGCCCCTGATACAGTGACTCTTGCCTGTGATCCTAGCACTCTGGGAGGCTGAGGCAGGTGCATTGCTTAAGCTCAGGAGTTCATGACAAGCCTAAGCAAAGGTGAGATACTGCCTCTATTGAAAATAGATAAAAACTAATCAGGCATAATAGGGCATTCCTATATTCCTGAAGTCCGGTGTACGCTAGACGATCTCTTGAGTCTAAGAGTTTAAGATTGCTATGAAGTATGATGACATCACAACAGTGTACCCAGGGCAACAGAGTGAGACTCTGTCTCAAAACACACACACACAGAAAAATAAAACGTACTGTGTAGGGCAAAAAAAAAATGAAAGAAAATTATTTATTTATTTAATTTTTTAAGACCGTCTAACTTTGTCACCCTCCATAGTGTCCTGGGACATTACAGCAACATCAAACTCTTGGGCTCAGGTTATTATCTTGCCTCAGCCACGCAAATAGCTGGGTTTACAGGTGCCAGCCACCATGCCCAACAATTTTTAGAGATGGGGTGTCGCTCTTGCTCAGGTTGGTTTCAAAACTGTGAGCTCAGGCAATCTAACTGCTTTCGCGTTCCAAAGTGCTAGGGTTACAGGTGTGATCCCCTATGCCCAGCCTAAAATTATTTCTTATACTTTGTAATAAAAAGATGACAAAAAAAAATTTTTGTTTTTGCAGTTTTTTTGGCTGGGGCTGGGTTTGAACCTGCCACCTCCGGTATATGGGGCTGACGCCCTGCTCCTTTGAGCCATAGGTGCCACCCAAAAGATGACAAAATTTTTAAAAATACTTATCGTATTTATTTATTTTTCTCTTTATTATTATTTAACATTAATAGGATACCTAGAGTTGACTTTTTAAAAGATTCTCTCCATTGCAATATGAAATTTTCAAAGGCATACTCTTAAATCTCCCTGAAAGGATTCTAGCTGTGATCAATTTTTGTTTTTGAAACTACTCATTGCTGAAAAGCTTGCTTCACACAAATATGATGTTGAGCATGAAAGAGGTATTTTTATTGCTTTTTTGGTATTATTTCAAAATTTACCCTTGAGAGATAACCAAAAGGTTGCAATAACTGTTGTTGAACATTTTAATTGCATTTACTTGTCATTTCTCATTTCTGTCAACCTTTCCTCTTCTGTAATATTTTAATTTGCTGACACAGACACATATAAAAAAAAGGAGTTTCTTACTCAGTCTAGAGATACTATGTTAAGGACAGTGGCAGGAATTTTTTCTTTTCAAAATATGTATAAAATAAAAAAAATGTGTACAGTAAATCTAAAGTTTGTAAAATGTGTGCAATCATATTTTTATCCAGCTTATACCTTTCCACTAGCTCAAACATTTTGACTGCATGTTCTCTTTTATTTATTTTTATTTTTTATTTTTATTTTTTTGAGACAGAGCCTCAAGCTGTTGCTGTGGTAGAATGCCGTGGCATCACAGCTCACAGCAACCTCCAGCACTTGGGCTTAGACGATTCTTTTGCCTCAGCCTCCCAAGTAGATGGGACTACAGGTGCCCGCCCCAAAGCCTGGCGATTTTTTTGTTGCAGTTTGGTGGGGGTCGGATTCGATCTCTCCACTCTTAGTACATGGAGCTGGCGCCCTACTCATTGAGCCACAGTCATCCACCAATTCATAAAATCTTGATAGAATTTTTCCTGGAGACGACCATCTCATTTCCATATGCAATAAGGTCTTCATGTGAGAAGCATCCATTGAGGAACATACTTCTGCAAATAGTCTTGATTCCAATGCCCTTGTTTTTATATAATTTATAATTTTAATAGTTTCTTGTATGACCTTTTTAAATTTGGGCACTACTAATTTTGATGATACCACTTCTGTTAATAGAAAACTGTGTCAATGGAATTTTGGGATTTTTTTGTGCAAGCCTAGCAAATTCCTTTACTCCTCTGAACACAGACAGCATTCCAGCCATACAAATACTTAATCAGAAATTCCAAGACAAGTTATTAGAATTAATGTAATTGCCAATAAAATCAAAAATATCTTGGTCCTTTGTTATCGTCCACAGTGGTTGACAAAATAGAAACTATTTTATGATTTCTTCTTTAGAGAAACATCTAATGAATGCTAAAAGCTGGGGCTTACCACTGAAATGAGTAGATTAATCCAATGGAATTGCAGACCTGTACATCTTTGCAGTGAGATATTATTTGAGACTTTATACTTTCAAATAAATTCTTAACATGCTAAACATTTTTTAATATCGAAAGCAGAATTTTTAAAATTTCCTTTTCCTATACTCTATTGTTTTAACAATTGCATAGCAGGCTGGTAAAATAAGGGATTCTGCACTACTATGAGATTTCATTTTTCTAGCTACAATTTCTGTAACTGAGTAATTGCCTTCGTGTGCATATTTGGTCCATATATTTGCTTCTTTAGTATAACAAAGTGCAAGTCATTTGAAATGTTTCATCAGCTTTTCAGACAAGTGGGAATGTCTCGGTTGTAAATGTCTCTTTAATTTGCTAAGAACCAGAGATTAATATGCCAATGTTAATGTTTCCCCACAAATTATGCATGTGGACATGGTGGATTTCTTTTACTATATATGAAACAAATATTAAATATTTTCCACTATTTTGACAACTAGTTGTTTTTAATTTAGTCACTCAGGTACTGCATGAAACAGTATTTAACACACTAGTGTCATCTTCTAATTTTTGTTTCTTTATTCAAGACTTGTCCATTTTACTTGAACACCATGTAATAAAAATTAAAAATGCCAAATCCAAAATAGTAAAAATAAACAGAGAAAAACTCATATGTTAAAAAAAAACAGGAATTAATTAAACAAACCTGAAAAATTTTCAAAACTAGGATTTCCAAAGTATTTGTGTCTAACTACTTCGCAATTTCAAATCCAGACAGAATTGTACAACCTGTTCATGTGCGATACAAGCTACATGATCTTACTACTTCAGAGACAATGAGGATTTGCTACGTCATATGGCTTCATTGACTTTGGATATTTTTCACATATATTGGTGTTCATTGGCAAATTCTTGTTAAATTGCATCATCTACGGATGAGTTCCAAAATTTTGCTTTTTAAGACTCTCTCCTGCACAGTTTAGAAATAAATGTGTGTGCGTTGATTAGAACAACAAAATATTTATTTGAATAACCAAGTTACACATGTATAATCACTTTAAAGAGGTTTAAACATTGATATGCATACCTACTGTGCTCTGAATGTCTTTCAAAAATAATTTAATGATACATAAAAGTTTTCATAAAAAATTTGAAAACAAAAAACATTTTAATGGCACACCAATGAATCACTGAACACTGTCTTCAAATCAATGACATAGTGCTCAGTGGCTTCCATCTATAATCCTAGAACTTGGAAGGCCGAGGTGGGTGAATTGAAAGAGCTCACAGGTTGGAGATCAGCCTGAGTCATAGCAAGACCTTGTCTCTAAAAATAGCTGGGCGTTTGTGGCAGGAACCTGTAGTCCCAGCTACTTGGGAGGCTGAGGCAAGAGAATCACTTGAGCCCAAGAGTTGGAGGTTGCTGTGAGGTATGACTCTATGACACACTACCAAGGGCTAGAAAGTGAAATGTGTCTCAAAAAAAAAAAAAAAAAAGACAAGGAAAAAAGGAAATGTCTTGAAAACGGGGACTAGCTCTTACTTAACAATAGGTTCCCAAGAGTAGAACAAATTAAACACTCAGTAAGTATATTTTCATTCATTCAGTTGATATTTGTTAAACAGCTAATCTGTCGTAAGGAGGTGGCCCTGGAATATCTGGATGGATAATATTATGGTCCTTGCCCCCTAAAATAAAAAAATAAAAATAAAGAAAAAAAATAGAATACACTCCAGCCAAGAAACCGTTGGCATTCTGGTCTCATTCAGCTGCTTGTCTAATTGTATCTCCTGTCACTCAAGGTCAGAGAGGTGAGACCTGAAGTCCTATCCAAACAGGGAAGTTGCATTAAGAATTATCCAATCAGGGCGGCGCCTGTGGGTCAACGGGTAGGGCGCCGGTCCCATATGCCGGAGGTGGCGGGTTCAAGCCCAGCCCCGGCCAAAAAAAAAAAAAAAAAAAGAATTATCCAATCAGAGGTACGGCCTGAAGTAGAGGTGGATACAGGATCTTGTGCAGGAGTTTTCTGTTGCTCTGAGCGCCAAGCTGTCGTGTCCTCTTCACTGTGGCATCTCCAGGAGGACTCAGGTGTCTCTGCTGCAGCTTCTCTCACCTTGCAACCTGCAGGTCCTGGGAGATCTGTAGGGATGTCGGAGGGATACCTTGGATACAGAGAAAGGATATATATGAAACTTATTAAATGTGGAATGTAAATGTCTTAGCACAATAACTAAGAAAATGCCAGGAAGGCTATGTTAACCAGTGTGATGAAAATGTGTCAAACGGTCTATGAAACTAGTGTATGGTGCCCCATGATCACATTAATGTACACAGCTATGATTTAATTAAAAAAAAATAAAAAAGAAAGAAAGAAATGGTGAGTATATTGAATGAGGTGTCCTGAGAGTGGGAGCTGTTTGAAGACAAAAACGGCCGTGGAAGGATCAGGGGTCATGTCACTTTAGCTTTGAAATCTTAAAACAGTAGTTTGCCACTGGCACCCTTGGCCGTCAGATCCCTCTTGGCTAAGGTTGCTGTTGGGCAGGCAGCTGGGACCATGTGCATCCTGCTCCTTTCTCCAGTGGTTCTTTTGACCATGTCCCAGAGTAATCTCTGAGCAGCGGTTTGCCTGCAGGACCACTTCCCTCTAATGTGACAGTGGAAGGATGTTCTGGGAACAATTCCAATTGGGTGTATGTGGCTAGTTGAAGGGAGGGTCTATGGTCCGTGAGGCTCCCAGTCCCTCCATTCTTCTGTTAAAATACACTGAGGTAACATTAAAAGGTTAAAGAGTTTAATTTTTTGAACAAACAGCAGTTCATGAATAGCAGGACCCTCGGCCATGAGTTGTAATTCAGAGGCCCCAGGTTGGAGGTGAAGTGTGATTGAATGAAAGGCTTTACGAGGTGCATAAGGAACCAAACAAAATTCAAGGACTGGGTATGGTTATTCATTCACAGTATTTGGACTATCCAGGTGACTATTTCCTGGTTTTGCAACCAGAGGAGAATTAGCAGTTTGTGATTGTTTAAGCCTAAATTTTGTTCCCTGGTCAGTTGATGTTGGGGTGCAGCAAATGATGCTTCCAAAAATTAGGATTGGTATATTGACTGTTTTTAAAAATGGAAAAGCTTTTCAGAAATAAGCCTGAATATAAAGTTCTTTATAAGTTAATATTGCTTCCCTCACCTAGAAGAGTAGGGATGGACTCTATAAAATGTCCTTATGCAACAACAAAATAAAAGCTTCTTCTTTTTTTTTTTTTTTTGTAGAGACAGAGTCTCACTGTACTGCCCTTAGGTAGAGTGCCGTGGCATCACATGGCTCACAGCAACCTTTAACTCTTGGGATAACGCGATTCTCCTGCCTCAGCCTCCTGAGCAGCTGGGACTACAGGCACCCACCACAACGCCTGGCTATTTTTTTTGTTGCAGTTTGGCCGGGGCTGGGTTTGAACCCGCCACCCTCGGCATATGGGGCCGGTGCCCTACTCACTGAGCCACAGGCACCACCCAAAAGCTTCTTAATAAAATAAAAACAGTTGCCTTGTATTGAAAGACTTGGGACAGGACCCCCCACTCTGTCCTGAACGACAACTACCCCAATCAACCGCAAGAGACGGCACTTGATGCAATCAGCAAGAGGATTTTATTCCAGCATGCTGGGCCTTAACTCGCAACTCTTTTAGGAGCAGAGGAATCAGGCCCCGAACAGCAGGTTTTACAAGCTTATAAAGGCAAAAACCACAAAGTAGGGAGGGGTAGCAGACATAGCAGGGGCTTTTCCAGATAAGAAGAACTCTGGTTCATTACTCATCTCTCTTAAGACAAGATCAGCAGTTAAACATTTGCTTAGCTCTTCTTTCAGAACCGGTTACCGGTTATCTGCTTCAGCTCGGGGCAATTTCCTAGAACAGTTACAAAAGGCCACATTCTTATGGTAGGGGGCGAGAGGTGCTGCTACATGGCTGGTCCCCCCCCCCTTTTTGGATTTGGTAGTACTTTCCTTCAGTATTGCTTTCCTGTTACTGCCTTACCTAGTGCAGTTGGAAAATCCAGTCATTCTTGAAGGATGATTTTTTTCCTCAACAAAATTTCTGCCTCTCAAGTTCATTCAGATTCCTAAAAGAATCATCTACAAGACAGTTTGTTTCTTCCTGGTCCATTCATTTTCTAATCACTTTTTGGCCTTCATGAGAATGGTGTGTATCACCATCTATTCTTTTATGAAAACTGTCCTTAAGCTTCTGAACCCCAGGAGGAGTTTGGTCTAATCTCTCTCTCTGTGATTTCCCCATACAGCTAGTAGATGAATGAATTTGTATGCCTTTCTCTTTTGAATATGTCATTTGGGTCCAAGAATGAAAGGGAAAAGGCTTGGTGACTGTGGCACAGTGGTTACAGCGCCAGCCAAATAGACTGAGGCTGGAGGGTTGGAACCCGGCCAGGCCAGCTAAAAACAATGACAACTGCAACCAAAAATAGCCAGGTATTGTGGCAGTCTCCTGTAGTCCCAGCTACTTGGGAGACTGAGGCTAGAGAATCGCTTAAGCCCGAAAGTTTATGGTTGCTGTGAACTGTGACTCCACTGGACTCTACCCAGGGTAACAGCTTGAGACTCTGTCTCAAAAAAACAAAAACAAAAACAAAAAAGAATGAAAGTTTTTTTTTTTTCTTTTTGAGTCAAAGTCTCACTCTGCCGGGAGCCAAAACATCTCACAAAAATGCCCCTTACTATCTTGATTTTACGAGCAAA
Source organism: Nycticebus coucang (assembly GCF_027406575.1). Taxonomy (NCBI): domain Eukaryota; kingdom Metazoa; phylum Chordata; class Mammalia; order Primates; family Lorisidae; genus Nycticebus; species Nycticebus coucang. The sequence continues at coordinate 28,219,035 of NC_069805.1, read as the reverse complement.
CTATTCTCAGGAATTCAACCGTAAACAGCAACGGTACTTTCCCCTTGTGTATCTCTTCAAAAATGCACCCCCCGCCTCACGGTTCTTCTCCTAGTAATTTTCCAGAAACTAGCCCCCTCCCCGCCCTGTTAGGAATAGCCCTTAGTTACTTCCTCGTTTGTGTGCTTATAAGTCCAGCTGAAAAATAAACTCGACGGAGCTTGATCAGACTCTTGACTTGCTCTCATTCTTTTGTGTCTCTTGTCCCCTCATTCGACTGACCCCTTTGTTTCCCAGGTCCCTGTTGAATTCCCCGCAGGCCAGGGGATCAATCTTGCTGTGGTTGTAGTACCCTGGCATCCTAGCTCACAGAAACTTCAAACTTTTGGTTTTGAGCCATCCTCTTGCCTCAACCTTCAGAGTAGCTAGGACTACAGACATGTGCCACAATGCCTGGCAGTCTTTGGCAAGTTGCTTGAGCTCTGTAGTTCCAGATAATCCTGAGAAAGAATGACAACCCGTCTCCTCTAAAAATAAAAACACAAGTTGGGTCTTGTGGTAGACATTGTAGTCACAGCTGCTTAGGAGACTGAGGTAAAAAAGTCTCATGTGCCCAAGAGTTTGAGGTGGTTGTGAGCTAGGATGCCCATCACGGTAGCCTGGGCCAACAGAGTGACACTCTTTCTTTAAAAAGAAAAAAATAAATTGAAACAATGGAAATATTCCTTTAGCTGTTTTATTTTTTATTTTTAACTAAAGTAAAATCTTAAGGCTCTCTGGTCAGTGACTGATTGTCTGGGACCCCCTCTTGGCAAGGAGGCTTCCTAAAACTGAGTTGGTAACCAGGAGGCGAGAGAAAAGATTTGCCTCATCCTGCCCCCTCTCCTTGAAGTCCTTTGTGACTCATTAACTGGCCTAAGGCTATGCAAGGCTGCAGGTCCTCAATGTTCATAACAAACCAATTGTGTCACTCGGGCCTTTTGTTTTCAATTAACTTACCAGGTGTGTGAAGCATTCCTCATCACTGACTCCTAATTTTTTAGACAGAGTCTGTCTGTTTCAACCTATTGTCAGCTAAAGAATCTTTAAACCCAGCTACAACCTGTAAGTTTCCCCTTCAGGATGTTTTACCACTTGGGGGGGGGAATCAAGATATGTTTTTGAAGTATTGGTATATGACCTCACCTGTAATTCTTGAATCCCTAAAATGTGTTAAACCAATCTGGAACCCCACCACCTCCAGTTCATTTGCCTTAGGTTTCTTGGGTGAGGCTCCTGTTCGTGGCCCTCAAGTTTGGCTCAGAATAAACCTCCTTTAATAGAATACAAACAATTAGGTTTCATTGTTTGTTTGAGTGGACAAGTCCCTGTTGTAGATGTGCCCCTCACCTAGCAGGTGTGCCATATACACCTACATTGTACCCTTTAGGTGAGTGCACATCAATTCCCTTTCCTCCTCCCCTCATATACATATATATATATATATATTTTTTTTTTTTTTTTTTTTGCAGTTTTGGCTGGGGCCAGGCTTGAACCCACCACCCCCAGGATATAGGGCCAGCGACCTACTCCTTGAGCCATGGGTGCTGCTCCTCCCTCTAATTTTTGTATTATTTCACTGTAAAGATCAACCTCTTAAAACTGGTAGATTATAATAAAGAGGATACCCAGAAAAAAAAAAGTTGAACAAAAAAAAAAAAAAAAAGAAGTCTTTGCCTAATGTGGTGGTTCACGCATGTAATCCCAGTACTTGGGATGCCGAGACAGCTTTATTGCCTGAGCTCATGAGATTGAGACCAACCTGAGCAAAGAATGAGACCCATCTCTAAAAAATAGCCAGGCATTGTGTGGGGGGGGCACCTTTAGTCCCAGTTACCTGGGAGACGGAGGCAAGAGAATCATTTGAACCCCAGAGTTTGAGGTTCCTGTGAGATAAGATGCCACGGCACTCAACTAATGGTAACCAAGTGAGACACTCTCTCAAAATAAATAAATAAATAAATAAAGGCTTCTCTCAGAAGTCCCAAGGTCACATTTACAGAGTCCTCCTCTTAGTCACTCAACTTTTAAGAAAGTGTACAAACTTACTTTGTGGGACCTGGAAACTAATGCTTGCTTTCACTTCTGTATAAGAAGAGGGAAACTGAGCAATGAGAAGGGCCCCCCCCCAGGACAAAGAAAAGACAGAGACAGTTGGCTGTTCGGGACTTTAGTACACTGTGGCCCTGCCAGCTGATATGAAGCCCATCCTCCTTTTAACACGGAGGTTTGGGTGGTTCTTTCTCTATATCATGCCTTCTTTTGCTTCAAGAATAAGTTTAAAAGTTTGGTTTTCTTACATAGGAATGCAGTGCTCTCCGTCCCTGTCAGCCCAATTGCCTCCGATATATTTTAACACTCTGCAAGGGAATAGTTTTCTCCCCACATTTTCCAAAAGTACAGCAAACTGAGTCTACATCTACCACTGTTTCCTCACACTAACTCTTCTAGGTCTTACATTGAATGCAAAATTTTCAGTTCCTTTCACATTTCTCCAAATACCAACTTCCCATCTAATTTAAATTATCTTTTTTTTTTCATTATCACCCATGTCAAACGGATGCATTATTTTTGTTGTTTGTGATTTCTAAACTTTGGTTTTCATGAATTTCTGAATATGTTTCATAAGAAGAAAGCAGACAACAATCCTGAGACACTTAGAGATCTTTCACCTTTACTCCTTTTATCTTGCCTAGGGACATACTCCTTACCAGAAAGGCTTTGCATTGAGATTCCTCATTGGTAACTGTACAGGATGATGTGTCCTCACTCCTTGGTTTTATCCCTTTCCTGAGCTTGGCACTTGTTTAAGAATGACTCTAGAACACCATAGCATCTATGTTTTCTGGAGTGTTCCAGAAATATCAGTCCTGGGACATTTTCTCCCAGTGCACAGCCTGAAGTCACAGGTTTAGGGATAGAATCCGGCCATGGTCCCCAAGAAAGAAAGAAGACCAGTCCAGGGATTAAGGATAGGCTTTATTTTAATGGAGCAGAATGGAGTCTGACCCAAAGTCATCCCCCCTCACACAGCTTCAAGAGACTTTTATTAGTGTAGTTGTGAAAGACTGGGAACAGGACCCCCCACTCTGTCCTGAACAACGACGACCCCAATCAACCACAAGAGACGGCACTTGATGCAATCAGCAAGGGGGTTTTATTCCAGCATGCTGGGGCTATTTCCTGGAACAGTTACAAAAAGTCACATTCCTATGGTAGGGGGAGAGAGGTACAGGGGGCGAGAGGTGCTGCTACATGACTGGTTCCCCCCCCACTTTTTGGATTTGGTAGTACTTTCCTTCAGTTGAAATGTGGGAAAGGGTCATGAGAGGTGAGGGAAGTTATTGCTGCAGAGTGAATGATGCTGTGTTCGAGAGTGATATTAGCATTACTGCCTTCCACACAAACTGTTCATCTTCCATGAAGACCTTATCTCTAGAGCCAGCCAAGACCAAGGTAGGAGATTCTCATGTTTCCCAAGAACACCAGCCTTGGGCAAAGCCTGTGGCTTAAAGGAGTAAGGCTCTGGCCTCATATGCTGGAGGTGGTGGGTTCAAACCCAACCCCAGGCAAAAATCACACACACACACAAACAAAACAAAACCAACAACAGCCTTGAAACATTTCTAGAAGAGTGGGGAGGGGGTTTCTGTGACCATGCCATTTGCTGTCGGACATGCTTTCTATCACCAGCTGTCCTCCCATGTTGCTATACTCTTGTCAGAGTCCTGAGGGATTATGGGAAGGGGGCCTCTGTAATCATGCAGTTTGGTTTCTGGCCTGCTTTTTTTGTTTGTTTACTGTCTCCCAAATAGCTATACTTTTCTCAGGGTCCTGAGGATTTCTTCCTTACAGGAAGTATGGGGCTAGAGCCCCTCAGGTGTGTAAATGAATGTCTTTCAGTTTCAGGGTCCTCTCATAGTATACCCTACATGTAACCAGCTACCTCATTTTGACTTTAATCTTTGTTATACCAGCCTCACTTTTCATTTCTGGGAGACATTACTGTTCAGCTCTTCAGATGCTGGTATTCAGAGGAAAATGCAAAAATTTTTTCTGCCCTCTGGATTCTCACATATTTCAAGGTAGGAAAACTATCCCAAAAGATAAGGATTACCTATCCCCAGCCAGACAGATTAAAACCTGTTACACAGTGCTGGGCCAGGTTGTTCACGCCTATAATCCTAGTACTCTGGGAGCATGAGGTGGGTGGATTGCCTAGGCCTTAGGATTTTGAGACCACCCTGAGTGAGAGCGAGACTCCATGTATACTAAAAATAGAAAAATAAGCCAGGCATTGGGGCACATACCCATCCAATGTTGGCTACTCAGAAGACTGAGGAAACAGGATCTCTGGAACCCAGATATTTGTGTTTGCCATGAGCTATGATGCAATGACGCTATACCCAGTATGACAGAGTGAGACTCCATCTCTAGAAAAAAATGAATACCTGGAACCCAATACACATACTTCATGTGAATTCAAAGCTACAGTGCAGTTTCTCTTGGGAGGGTGGCCATTGAGCAATTCTGTGAAGAGAATGAGGGTGGAAGCTTGTCCCAAGGTACAGGATGACCTTATTTGAAAGATGAGTAAAAAATCTCTGTATTACAGTCACCATTGACACTCCCTAAAGTTTTTGCCTTTAAAAGTTTTATTTCTTCTTTTCAGCTTCAATTTTTCATTAATTGTAAACTGTAATTCATCAACAGAACATAAGGAATAAAAAAATTTCCCTGAAAAGGCAAGACAGAAGTGAAGTTCAGAAAAGGGAATGAAATATCTAGTCACCTATTAATTCATAAAAAGGAAATTGCTTTTGTTTTCTTTCTTATTGAGTTTGTTAGGTTCTGCAATCTCTTATTGTTTGAGGATAATTTCAAATTATAACTCAGAGCTTAAGTTTGCAATGATACTAGGAAGAAGAAAAAGACAAAGTGTGGATTGCTTTATGGCTCCATAAAAAGGAATACATTTCCACATGAAAGTGTGTAGATCAATTGATGAAATGTAAATATTCACAAAACATCAGTTCCTCTCTTAGAGGGAGTGGAGAACCTGTAACAGTTAACACTGTTCTGTATTCTGTCATCTGAAGAGTGAAGCTTAATGTTAAATACTATAAATGGGGACTTGCGAACTTCCAGAAGTGTTCTGAGATGATTGATTTCTAATGATTTTTTTATAGAATGAATAATTAAGTGACATCACGATTTTCTGACAAAATAGATAATTTTGCTATTCATGCTGACGTAAGTAATGTAAGTGCATTATAATTTTCATCTATCCTATTGACGTCAACACTGAGTTTGCAGGATTTTGGTGGGTTTTTTTGAACACTTGAGATTTTGTCATTCAAGAGTAAATGACCAACCTTGCCTGGGGACCAAAGGTTTGAGACCAGGCACTAAGCCAATGTCAATCTCAGTTCTGGAAATGGTGGTCATTGAGGACTTAGGATGATGTCTCTCTTGCAGTGTCACAGCCTCTTCCCACCAGCCATGGGAGGAGCCCTTTGTACTGAGAGGAGCTGAAGAGCCCTGGACAGCTGGGGACCCAAAGGCAGATGTGTTTGATGTTAGTGAGGGGTGATGTGATGCCCTTCCTGAAGGTTTAGCTGGTTTGTTCTGGGGCTATTTATAGACATTATTTAACAGTAGAAATTTGAAATTGCATTTTTTTTTCAGACAAAGTCTTATTTTGTCATTCTCAGTAGAGTCTCATGGCATCAAAGATGACAGCAACCTCATATACTCTTGGGCTCAAGCAATTCTCTTGCCTTAGTCTCCCTAGTAGCTGGGACTACAGGTGTCTGCCACAACACCCAGATATTTTTTTGTGGTTGTTGTTTAGAAGGCCCAGGCTATGTTCGAAACCACCAGCCCCAGAGCATGTGGCTGGCACTCTCAACCACTTAGCTATGGCCACCCAGCCTGAAATTACATCTTATTGTCCAACAATAAGAAATAAATTCTTCATTATTGTAAGGAAGTATTTCTTAGGGAAAGCACTAAGTATAAGATCCGCAAGCATCACACTTAATGGCTTTCTATCATAGAGAAGATCAAACAAGTTTAGAAAAATGTGGGAGATGGAGACAGAAAAGAGGGTGGAGAAATTATCTGCTGGATCAGGAAATGTTTCACCTTGAAGTCAGTCTGTTCATAGTAGGGACCTAAAGAGTGTTTAGACATTGAAGTCAGAATTGGCCAAAGTATTGGTGCTGGGGAAAGGAGAGAAACTTAAGAGCAATTAGATGAAAGAATATTGTGTTTAGACTGCTGAAGACAGAACTGTGCAGTTCATAGGATATGTGCAAAAAATAGGAATTTTCAGTGTCCTTGCCTGACTTGTCACAGGTAAAATAAAAATAATCATCTAATAATGGGAAGGGTTGATTTTTGCCGTGAGTTACTCTTGAGAACACAGAGGACAGAGAAGTTTCTTCTATTTTTTGAGATAGACCCTCACTCTGTTGCCCTGAGGTTCTGTGGCCCCATGGCCCACAGCAACCTCAAACTGTTGGGCACAAGTTATCTTCTTGAATTAGCCTCCCAATTAAGCGGCACCCACCACAATGCATGGCTATTTTTTGTAGTAGAGATGGGGTCTCACTCTTGGTCAGGCTGGTCTTAAACTTTGTAGGTCAAGTAATCCACCCCACCACCCCCTTAGCCTCCAATAGTGCTAGGATTACAGGCCTTAGTAATAAGGTCTGCCTAGGATGTGGAATTTCTTTAATTACAACTACTTTCCAGGATGAATTACATACCCCCTTGTCTCCCACCACATTCCCTTACCCTACATGTGTCTCTTTTTTTTTTTTTTTTTTTTGTAGAGACAGAGTCTCACTTTATGGCCCTCGGTAGAGTGCCGTGGCCTCACACAGCTCACAGCAACCTCCAACTCCTGGGCTTAAGCGATTCTCTTGCCTCAGCCTCCCGAGTAGCTGGGACTACAGGCGCCCGCCACAACGCCCGGCTATTTTTATTTTTTGTTGCAGTTTGGCCGGGGCTGGGTTTGAACCCGCCACCCTCGGCATATGGGGCCGGCGCCTTACCGACTGAGCCACAGGCGCCGCCCCCTACATGTGTCTCTTTATGTAGCTTTTATTTCTTTTCTCTTAAAACACAGTTTCAACTTTGTCACCCTTGATCGAGTTCTATGGTGTCATAGCTCACAACAACCTCAAACTTTTGGGCTCAAGTGATTTTCTTGCTTCAGACTCCCAAATAGCTCAGAGAACAGGCACCTGCCACAAGGGTAGGCTATGTTTTTAGAGATGGGGTTCTGACTGTTGCTCAGGCTGGTCTCAAACCTTTGAGCTCAGGGCAATCCACTCACATTGGCTTCCCAGATTGGTAGGATTACAGGTGTGAGACATCTCACCTGGCCTTTCATGTACCATTTTATGAGTGGTCTACTTTATATAAAACTGGTGAATGTGGGTGGCGCCTGTGGCTCAGTCGGTAAGGCACCGGCCCCATATACCGAGGGTGGCAGGTTCAAACCGGGCCCCAGCTGAACTGCAACCAAAAAATAGCCGGGCATTGTGGTGGGCGCCTGTAGTCCCAGCTACTTGGGAGGCTGAGGCAAGAAAATCGCTTAAGCCCAGGAGTTGGAGGTTGCTGTGAGCTGTGTGATGCCACGGCACTCTACCGAGGGCCATAAAGTGAGACTCTGTCTCTACAAAAAAAAAAAAAAAAAAAACTGGTGAATGTAAGGGATGTGGCTTACTGACTTCTGGGAATACTCTTATCACATTCTTAAACTTGTGGATGGGGTTGTAGGAGCCCCTGATTCACAAGCAGTTGAGCAAAATCATAGAAGGGCCTCCGGTCTTACCACTGTCATCTGACATGAGACCAGTGTGCTGGGACCAAGACCTGAACTTGTGAGATATATGTTAACTCTGGGTGGTGCCAAAATTGAATATTACAGGTACAATTCTTATTGGAATATTGGTTGTTGTTCAGCAAACTGCATGTATTTTCTGTCATAAGTATTGTTAAAGAAAGACATCACAGAAGCCCTGGCTGGAGGGAGATTGCAACTGTTACAGGAAAGGATGGTGTGTTCTCTGCCACACAGGCTTTCACACTAGAAATTGTGCAGTGATTCCACTTCTCCTGTTGTCAGTAAATACTGTGGGTTTAGAGGAGAGAAGCTCTGAGGTCAGATTTCTTCTCCCTATTCTTTTGCCTGCAGGTGATTCCCACCCTTTTATGCACCTGCACACTAAACAGTGATGTGCACGTACCCCTCCCAAACAGGGCTCCACGCTCTGGAATCTAGTCCACAGCTCCTTTACTCCTAGAGCATTCACCAGTTCCCCACCCCAGTGCCCAGAAGACTCCTGGGTTATTCTCTGCCTCTGACCTTGAATCTGTATTAGCAGATTCATGGCCCTTCTTCAGCCATGCTGCTCACCCAGGCAATGATTATCTCATCTGCCTGCATGGAACAGAAATAAGCCTGATTATGTCCCAGCTTTGGCAATTATCTGTAGCACTGGCACACCAAAGAAGTGACAGAGGCAAAGATAGAAATCAAAGGACATTTTAGTAAGACAAAGTTTGGACATTCCTGGGGAAAAAAACACAAATTACAGATGGATCTTTGATTGTTGTTAAGGGTCGTTTGAGAACCATGGTACTTTAACATGACAAGGCATACAGAGGGAAAAAAGAACTGAGGCTATGGATACTGAGGCAAAATGGTTACATTCTTGTGAAGCTTAGACAAGTTACATTTTACATAGGATAAGGTGAATGTCTGAACAGAAAAACAGTGAAGGATGAATCAGTTAAGTAGATGTCCTTGGATATGTCAAACAAGAATTGATCTTGTCTCTGTCATACACTTGGGAAGATAAACTTAAAATAAACATTATTAGTATGGAATGAAACAGATTTTAATTTTAGTAGCTGGACTTAGCCTGCAGACTAATTACATGAATTTGCTTGTGGGACCCCAACAAGGAATTCAGGTTCCCTGAGGATCTGGATGATACATACTGTTAGTACAAACTATTCATGTAAAATAAAGGTTTTATATGACTCACCCTCTGGGCTTGACCTCTGATTTTGCATAAAGATTTGGTCCTGAGATTTTTAGTTTATTTTACAGGCCAATACTTTAACAAACTCTATGCTGCCCCCACTCATGGCTCTTTTATAGCTCCTGTCTTCTGATTATTTTCATTCCATAAACCCTCTTTCATACTACCTCTGTAGTGGCTGTCAGTGTCTCCTGAAATTATGTCCATGAGTTCAAGGAAGTGGCCCTAGATCTGTCTGTTATAAGAGCAAGTGGAAATTAGACATACCAGACGAATACCCCAATTTCAATATAAAGATTTTGCTCCGTTTCTTTTTCTTAAGGATTTTAATTTAGAAAATATTGTGGCTTGGCCCCTGTAGCACAGTGGTTATGGCACCAGCCACATACACTGAGGGTGGTGGGTTTGAACCTGGTTCCAGCCAGCTAAACAACTGCAACAAAAAATAGCTGGGTGTTGTGGTGGGAGCCTGTAGTCCCAGCCACTTGGGAAGCTGAGGCAAGAGAGTTGCTTGAACCCAAGAGTCTGAGGTTGCTGTGAGCTGTAACACCAGGGTACTCTACCAAGGGTGACAGAGTGATACTCTGTCTCAAAAACAAATTTTTTTTGTATGTGTTTTTTCTGCCTCTTTGAAATGTAAGTACATTATCTTACCAGATAAATAAACTTCCTGGCTCTGTTTTGAATTGAAGTCTGTCTTTTTACAGGGCCCAGGACTCATTGCTTTGAAATATAAATAGTCCAGGAGACAGCAACCTTTGTCAGAGTTCCTGTTGTGGTGCAGGACCTCCTGTTAGTGTGCCTTAGCTCCTTGTTTGAAACGATCTTCCATCATGTAAACAAGTGAAGTTTTTTTTTTCCTCCTTTAAATATAGTTCAGTACAAACACAAATGGTCTTTCCAATAACAAGTTTAAGTTAGGGTGAACTATACATAACCAATGGTGCTGTCAAGTCTCCTAAGTGAGGACTAATTATGGTGGCTTCTTTGATCTCAGCAATCTCTGAGATGAACATCACATTTTGTTATAATTGTGTAATGTGGCAGTTCATTTTCTGTCTACCATTTTGAAGGTTATTTTGGAGTTGGAAAGAATTGTTTGTCATTATACAGTATTTTTACACACCATCCACAGTTACCAGATATGATATAAACACAGAAGGGTCCCATTGAATGTTACTCTAGGGGGCGTTTTCATCTCAGCCTACCTGTCATAGCACTCAATTGTGTCCCAAATAATGAAGCCACAATGGTCTGTCTGCCTATTTTCAATATCTATTCTTGAGGATTTGTAGTACACAGCATTACAAAAAGTGCCCTACAGTCACAAAATTTAGGGGAAATGGGAAATTATAGCTCTATGTTGTACCTTTATTTATGAAGTAGTTTTTAACAAATTCCATAAAACATTTAAAAAGTATTCCCTATGGCTTGGCCACATCTTTATAAAATTGATATTATTAGATTTGCAACTGATCCAGAGAATGTGAGGCTAGAAATTCAACCTGGATCACATATGTGCGTGGAATACAGAATTTCCACTTTTCCATTTTTCATTGTTCCTAATTCCCCTGAATGTACACAGGGCTCTAGCTGCATCCACACTTGTCCTAGACTCGAATTTGCAGTTTGCAATTTTTAATCCAGGTTTTTATTCTGATACTACTTCTTTCTGTCAGCTCTAGACACTTTAAAGGGTCAGAGACAATGCTATGTTTCAAGATTGTGGTGGGTGGTCTTCCCTGGAAAAAGAGGATTTTTGTTGTTAAAAAAAGGTGTTGGGAAAAAAATAAATACATAAAAGGTTTGGCTGGTGTGGTGGCTGGCACTTGTAATGATCACACTGTGGGAAGCTGAAGGCGATGGATTGCTTGAGGTCAGGAATTCGAGACCAGTCTCAGCAAAAACAAGACCTTGTCTCTAAAAAATCTAGCCTGGCATTGTGGTGGGCTTCTGTAGTCCCAGCTACTTAGGAGGCTGAGACAAGGATATAGCTTGAGCCCAGGAATTGGAGGTTGCTATTAGCTATGATGGCCACAGTACTCTACAAAGGGAGACAAAGTGAGACTCTGTATTAAAACAGATCAATAAATAAAAGTGTTGAGCAGAAGGGACTCTGTGCTGTGTTTATTTTCTGCAGCGGAGTGTTACCCGTAGTCTAGGAGAAGAAACACCAGCAATATGTGAAATTGTCAAGGAAGCCACTTCATACACCCACTTACAACCAGCAAAATCTGAGGCAAACCCAAGGTTTACTAATCATACCTGAAGCCAAACTCAACATACAAGAGTTGTTGGAAGAAAATACAGTTTATTCAAGAGCAACATGGGGAGATGGCTCAATAATGTTGGAAAGACCACCTCATGTTCCTCAGCTGACCAAAAGGTGGTGAATGCCGAAAGAAGCTTGGGAAACTATGTGCAGGAGCTTTCTATGTGTAGGTACCCCCTTTACACAGATTCTATTAGTCTGGTTTGTGTCATCCACATGGTTTTTACTAATTTCTCTCCCAGGTGATGCTAAGGTAAACCAATGTCCAGCATGAGAGTTTTAAAATGTGTTGAACCTTTTTTCCCAAGGGAGGTCACAGGGCCTGCCCTGCTTATGCATCATGGGGATAGGACAGCACCACCAACATTCTATTGTCATGGCTGAAATTGCTAGCTGGGGAGGGCAAGAAAGATGAAACTCACTCTTCGGTGTCTATGTGGAAGCTCCTTGTTCCTGACTATGTTTTTGGCCTATGGATGTGGTGGGAGCAAGTGGAGGGGTTGTTCTGATGCCTTTAAAGCTATATTACCAAGATGCAGGTAGAATATATGTCTGGGTAATCTCACCTGAGAAGGAAATCAAGGACAGGCAGGGAAAGACAAAATGTTGTGGCCAGGATTTCAACAAAGACCACATTGTCAAATAAGTTAAATTTAAAGAGGAATCCTTTTATTGAAGAACTGGCTGGCAACTGCCACAGTGTCCCAACATGGGGTTTCTGAGAGCAGCTCTTGAGTGCTTAAGAGATTGGATATTTAAGGCTTGGTCTGCATTCTGGTTGGCACACAGGCTGTCCAGGTGCATCTGGGTAGGTAGCAAGCAAGCATTGTACAGAAACAGAATTCTGCGGTTAATTAGCTACACATTATACATCTTTTTTTTTGTTGTTGTTGCAGTTTTTGCCTGTGGCCAGGTTTGAAACCACCACCTTTGGTATACGGGGCTGGCAACAAATCCTTTGAGCCACAGGCACTGCCCTGTATCTTTGTTTTAATATTTTTCTCCTATAATCTTAGTTTCAGTACTTTCCTTAATACCTGTTAGTTTCACTATTTTCCCCACCTGGTATTATTTAAAAGTCAGTCCAGAAACAGTTGGTACTTCCCACTCTGTTTCCCAGGCACTTGGCCATATAAGAAACTTGGAATGAATTAGAAGACGTCAATTAGTACTTTGGTGTGTGAAGTGGTGTCACAGAGTGTAAGACCTTCAATTGAAATTGTGTAGAAAGAACGGAGGCCACAAGCTATCTTAGGCATGTAGCAAAACTTCTTTATTTTACCACAACTTATATAAGCAATACTACATGTACACACTATTAATTAATAATCTTGTGACTCAAATCCCATGATCCAAGCTTCATGCTGTCCAGTGATAACCTTTCTGCTACACATATCTAAAGTTATTCTTTTACTATATAATTAAAAACAAAACCACAAAACAAAGCTCTGGGTGAATAAGCTGACTGAATGCTTGACCTTTAACAAACCATCAGGAGGCAGTTATTTGTCTTAGGGAGTAATCTGGAAATTCCTTAGACATACAAGTACCTGCCTGCAGACTTGCCCCCATGAAGCCAGGCCGTTAGTCATTTGCTACATGACCAGACCTGTACCCATTTATGGAATTCTATACAGGTTTTTTCCTTCCTAACTCACAAAAGACTTTAAACTTATTCTCTCAGAATGGAACTGTTTAAAGCTTTATTTATAGGCTTTACACCTATAATTCCCCCTCTCTTTTTTATTGTGGTTTTGGGCATTCATATCACTCATAATTAATGCAAAAATTGCAACGTCTTTCATTTTCTTGTTTACCTTCATTGATTCTCTTACACACAATATATAAAATTAAACACAAAATTAATTACAATGCAAAGAACCCTAGAGAACTTCCAATTAAACCTTTACTCTTTGGTAATGGGTTCATTTGTTCTATTCCATCAGCAATTTCTTTTAAAATAGAATCTCCATCAACTTTTTCTAATTTATGCTGAAAAGTAGAATCAACTTCATGTCGCAAATTAACAATATCAGCAGTGAAATTTTCATGATTTAACAAATGTTTTTTCACTTTTTCCCAAGGGAACTTAGTTTCATTATACATAACAGGGTTAATACAAAAAGATGTCATATTCTAATCACATTTAAATTTTATCTGTTTCTTCAAACTAACCAATTCATCTCCTAACATAACAACAGCTTGTTCCAAATCAGACAATTCATTGTATATTTCAGTGTCAATTTGTTTTGGGGAAGTCCACAATTGTTCAGAGTTATGCTAATTGGCCACAAAGTTCTGAGTTTTATAGTTCTCCATTAATGAACACCAGCGGTTGCAGCTGTAGCAGTAACAGCAATGATCCCCCAAATGGCAGCAATGAACAGGCTGATGAAATGTCTGCTACTCTTCAGGATCTTATCTACCAAAAGTTGTAGGATTGAGAGTGCTGGGGATTCTTGCTAAGGTTTGGTCAGATTAATCAGCAGCCATACTCTGGTGCCAGCTCTCAGCATATATAGTTGTTCCTTAGATGGATTGAAACTCAAATAATTGTTAATGCAAGTAAACATTTCACAAATGGGACAAAACAATACTCCAGTTACTTTGTTCCAAGTAACCTGTCCTTTTAACCACACAAAAGGTAATTGTAAACAAGCTTGAATGTACTTGGTATTATTTACCACAAATTTCATTTCATATTCTTGGTGACCGTTGTGGACATTGTGGTGGAGAAACAATCCTCCTGTCCATGCTCTAATAGGTTGCAATGCCACTGTGATTTTCCACAAATGCATTTGTTTAGGGTAGGCTGTAATACCAGAAACTGGGGGTGAAAAATCTCTGTTCATCCATAAAATATTACTAAAGGCAGCCACAGCTATTTTACTCTTATTATGTAGGATTTAAAAAGACAAGGTACTAGGGTGGCACCTGTGGCTCATAGGGGTAGGGTGCCAGCCCCATATGCCAGAGGTGGTGGGTTCAAACCCAGCCCTGGACAAAAAAGACAAGGTTCTAGCCGAACCTACATTCCTAACTTAACCTGTTGTTAAGAAGCATATGTGCAACTTCTTCTTCACATTTAGTCCAATGTATCCATTCATGAACTTCTGAGAACATATACATCTTACAAGGTGGTAATTCTGGATTAGAAGAGATCTTATCAATACGGACCTTGTCTAGAGAGTAAGCACTTAGCATAAAATTTTCAGAAATTTATTTTGAATTCTCAGGTTTGTGTTTTACAAGCTTCCCCACACTTGAATAGTCATATTAAAGCAAATGGGAGTGATCTCCAAAACATATAGGAGGGCCAATCACTCCAGTAGTATAGTTAGAAATCACCATGACTTCTTCATTAGGTCTAAATGGTCCTCTGGTGTCACAGGGACCAGGAAGCCAAGATAGTCATTAACATAGACAGGAACAGTAGGTTCCAAACAATTAACTCCTCAAAGTAAAGGAGAGTTAGGAATGTAAGTCCAATATTCATATTTTTGACTTGATTTTTTTTCTTTTTTTTTTTTTTTGAGACAGAGCCTCAAGCTGCCACCCTGGGTAGAGTGATGTGGCATCACAGCTCACAGCACCCTCCAACTCCTGGGCTCAGGCAAGTCTCCTGCCTCTGCCTCCCAAGTAGCTGGGACTACAGGTGCCAGCCTCAGCACCCAGTTATTTTTTGGTTGCAGCCATCATTGTTGTTTGGCGGGCCCAGGCTGGATTCGAACCTGCCAGCTGAGGTGTATGTGGCTGGCGCCTTAGGCGCTTGAGCCACAGGTACCTAGCCAAGCCTGACAAGTTAAAGGCACCATCATTGCCAAGAATAAATTACAAGCATTCATCTGCTGGTGAGCGTGATTCACCAGTTCCTCTCCTTGATGGCACAATTTCTTTACCTGTCCCCAAGTTGGCAGTGGTGTTCCCTTTGTTCAGGGTAAAGCTGATCATCTCTCCCTCCGGGTTGTCATCAGCTTTAGTCTATTCAAGTGTGACATCATTTTCTGAGTGTGTCTGGGGGACCATGTTGTAATTTCAAATTTTTATATGGAACACAAAGTTTAGTATCTCCTGCAGAAATACAAGCATAACCTCATCCCCATCATATGACATTTGCCAGAATCCATGAATTTGTTAAAGTGTCTTTATAATAAAGCAGCTGATTTAATGGAAGAGAAGTAACTTTTATCCAATGTTTATAAGCTGGAATCTCATTTTTATCATTCATGTTCAAAAAATTTAAGGTAAAAAGAGCTGAAGATAGTCTATTACTTGGGGTGACATATACCATTCTCCCCCTTTTTTGTTTTAAAAGCATTTCTTTTAAAGTTCAGTTTTGTCTTTCAATGATGGCTTGTCCTGTACTTTTACCAGGAATGCCAGTAATATGCTTTATATTATATAATTTTTGAAAAGCTTGACGTTTATTAGAAATAAAGCAGAACTATTATCCGTTTTTATCATTTGAGGTTTGCCCATCACTGAAAAAGCTTCCAGTAAATGAGAAATTACAGCATCAGCTTTTTCCGATGTCATTGCTAAAGCCCTTGAAAAATGAGAACAAGTATCTACAGAATTATGAATATATTTTAATTTTCCAAAATCTTGGAATTTAGTAACATCCATTTGCCATAATTGATTAGATAACAGTCCTTTAGGATTAACTCCCATAGGTAAATGTGGAGCTGTTAAAGGTTGATAAGTAGGACAAGAGCGTATTATAGCTCTTGCAGTATGCCAAGAAATGTCATGTCTTCTTTTTAAAGCTTGAGCATTGGTATGATGCAAAGCATGCTCATGTTGGGCAGATACAACTGAGCCTACCGATTGATCAATAGTTTTATTGCCCAATGAAATGGGTCCTGGTAAATTGAAATGAGCTCTTACATGAGTAATGTATATAAGGAAAGATCTATTTCTAATTAATTGTTGAAGGGAAGAAAATAATAAAGTAAGTTCTTGTGTATTAGATGGCAAAGTAACAGTTTCAACAATTTGAACTATGTGAGCAGAATACAACAAGTCAGACATAATGTAGAGGGCTCCATCAGGAAAATCTGTTAATTATAATATAATAGCAAATAACTCTGCCTTCTGCACAGATGAATAAAGAGACCGCTCTACTTTATGAGTATTAGGACCCAAATAACCAGATATTATCATTTTATTTGTATCTGTATAAAACATTTCTGCATGTGGGATGGGTTCTAATTTTACTACTTTAGGTAAAAATCCAAGAAGTATTTTTAAGGAATTGAATTCTTTTATCTGGAGGAAAATAGTTATCTATCACTCCAATATAGTCTGATAGTGAAATTTACCATTCAGTATTTAATATAAGTAAATCAGAAATTTGATTATTAGAGGAAAAACAATTTTTTCAGGATCTCTTCCTACTAATTGCATTAAAAACTGTCTTCCTTTTAATATTATCAAAGCCATTTTTTTGTATATATGTTTTCATTCTTTTAGATGCTTTGTTAGGTAAAAAGCACCATTCTACAAAGGCCATTTCTTGAACAATTAGTCCTGTAGGAGAGTGCATTGATGGAAAAACATAAATATAAAAATTATTATTTTGAGAATTTTGATTTAATTGAGCATCCTGAACATGTTCCTTAATCCATTTTAATTCCTTTTCAGCCTCAGGAGTAAGTTGTCTGGGACTGAAGATCAGGGTCTCCTTCCAAAATGGAAAATAAATTAGTAAGAAAATAAGTGAGAATTGCCAATGTTGGCTGCACCCAATTAATATCTCCTAATAATTTTTGAAAATCATTTAATGCTCTAAAGGAATCTCTTCTTTTTTTTTTTTTTTTTTTATTGTTGGGGATTCATTGAGGGTACAATAAGCCAGTTACACTGATTGCAATTGTTAGGTAAAGTCCCTCTTGCAATCATGTCTTGCCCCCATAAAGTGTGACACACACTAAGGCCCCACCCTCCTCCCTCCATCCCTCTTTCTGCTCCCCCCCCATAAACTTAATTGTCATTAATTGTCCTCATATCAAGATTGAGTACATAGGATTCATGCTTCTCCACTTTTGTGATGCTTTACTAAGGATAATGTCTTCCACTTCCATCCAGGTTAATACGAAGGATGTAAAGTCTCCATTTTTTTTAATAGCTGAATAGTATTCCATGGTATACATATACCACAGCTTGTTAATCCATTCCTGGGTTGGTGGGCATTTAGGCTGTTTCCACATTTTGGCAATGGTAAATTGAGCTGCCATAAACAGTCTAGTACAAGTGTCCTTATGATAAAAGGATTTTTTTCCTTCTGGGTAGATGCCCAGTAATGGGATTGCAGGATCGAATGGGAGGTCTAGGTTGAGTGCTTTGAGGTTTCTCCATACTTCCTAAGGAATCTCTTCTTATTTGAACTTTCTGAGGAATAACATTTTGAGCAGTGATACAATATCCTAAATATTCTCAAGGCTCTTGAGTTTGAATTTTATCTTCTGCCAATTGAAGACTATATTCCTTAAATTTAGAGCATGCAAATTGATATAATTCTTGTAATTTGTTAGGACATGGATGAGCTAATAATATATCATTCATATAATGTAAACACACGCTTTCTGGAAAAGATTTTCTAAATTCTTCTAAAGGTTGATATGCAAACAATTGACACAAGCTGGGGCTATTGAACACATCTTGAGGCAACATTTTCCAATAGAATCTCTGAGTAGGTTTTTCATCGTTTAAAGAAGGAACGGCAAAAGCCAAGTGTTCTACATCTTTTGGTTGTAAATGAGTATTAAAAAAGCAATCTTTTAAGTCAATAGTGATTATAGGATAATGTTTTGGTATTAAAGTAGGATTTGGAATTCAAACTTGTAAAGAACCCATTGGTTGAATAACTGAATTAATTTTTCTTAAAAATGTTAACATTCTCCATTTTCCTGAATTCTTTTTAATTACAAAAATTGGGGAGTTCCATGGGATGGTAGAAAGTTCAATATGTTTAGCTTGTAATTGCTCCTTTATTAAGTGATGTAGTGTTTCTAATTTTATCAAAGGAAGGGGCCACTGCTCCACCCAAACCAGCTTGTCTGTTTTCCACTGCAAGGAAAGGGCAAAGTACTGTGCAGAGGCACCTAGAAAAAATCCTCCAATAATGAAGGGAGCCCTAGGCCTGTGTTATCACGGCCAATTCGAGTTACTTCAGGTTCTCTCTAGAATGGCCGGGCTGAGTTGGATTCTAGCCCATATTAAACATGTTCTTAGCAGCTTTTAAAATTGTGGGGATGGTAAGCATAGCTCCCCATTGTTGTAACAAATTTCTGCCCCATAAAGTGATGGCTATAGAAGCAATATAAGGGTGGATGTGAGCTGTTTGTCCTTCAGGTCCTTGACAAGGTAAATCAAAAGTACTTTGTTCAATATTTGTCATTGTTCCAAGCCCAACAAAAGTAGCTTTTACTTGGGCTTTTGACCAATGCTCAGGCCACATGTGAGAAGCAATGATAGAGACATCAGCTCCTGTGTCCACTAGTCCCACAATTTGAATATGATGTTCAAATGTCACCTTACATTGAGGGCGAGCATCACTCAGGAAAGTATGACAAAAGACATGTTTGCCTGTGCTTCCAAAACCACCTGGCCTTTATGGTATGGTAAAATTAATATTTGAGCCACATGATGTCCTGCAGGCAATTGGATATTTTTGTTGGCTGAAGCCATTATTGAGATTTCACCTTTATAATCCTCATCAATTATGCATGGGTGTACACAAAGTCCTTCCATAATGAAACTGCTTCTTCCTAATATTAACCCTACAGTTCCTAAAGGTATGGCACCATAAACTCCAGTGGGTAATTTTTTAGGAGATTCTCCACTGTTAAGGTTAACATCTGTTAATATGGGGAGATCCAAAGCTGCACTTCCTTGAGTAGCATGAAATAAATCCTGGACATGAATTTTGTTTACTGAACTTAGTTCTGATTCATCTGAGCGTGGGCTTGGCTGTCGCTCACTGATAACTGCTGGAGAAGGGAGCTCAAATTGTTTTTCTGGGGACTTCGAGCTAGCCTCGCATTGGAGTTTCCCTGATTCTGGAATGTTGAAGGTAAAATGTTGCCATCTTTGTCTTTAACTGAATGGCACTCATTAGTCCAGTGCCTGCTTTGCCACACTGGTGGCATAAACCCTGTGGCTTAGTCTCCGCTTTAGTTTCAGTTTTGCCCTTTCTACACTCCTTTCTAAGGTGAACATTTTTTTCCACAATTGTAGCACTTCAGTTTCACATTACCAGATTGTAAAGCTGATGCTAGTAAATTAGCTTGAAAAGTGCCTGATCCAACTTCGTGGCACACATGATTGTATTGGTCAAGGGTGACACCATCCTGATTTCTAACACCTGCAATTGCTTTTTACAATTGACGTTTGCATTTTCAAAATTTAATTGCATGAGTAACATTCTTTGAGTGTCTTCACCAGGGGTTTCAATGGAAGATGTTAAATGAGAAACAAAATCAGTGTATGGTTCATTGTTACCTTGAAATATCTTAGTAAAGAACTGCCTAATTTGTCCTTTTTCATCAAGATGCTGCCATGCTGTATAGCAAATATCCTGAATCTGTGCTAGTAAATCATTAGAAAAATTTCCCTGGGCATTAACATTCTCAAAAGGTCCAGATCCACTCAATTGTTCAAAATTGAAAGTAGGAGGATTTTCAAGCCTGTTATGGCGAGCCTGCTTTTTAGCTTCCTTCGTCCACCAGGATTTAAATTGGATAAATTTTCCTGGACTTAAAGTTGTGTGGGCTAATGTATCCTAATCTATAGGGATAAGTAAATGATCTCCACAATATGATCTTAAAATTCCCATGGCCTATGGTGAATTAGGGCCATATGCATGAACAGCTTCTTTTAAAATTTTCAAGAATCTTACCTCAACATTAGTATAAGTAGTTTGTATTTGTCCTGCAGCATTAGTTTCTCTCTGTATAGGAAATGCTAAAGCTTTAACAGGGGGAACAGCAACAGCTTCTGAAGGCAATGCTGAGGACTCGGCATTCTGAACAATGTCAAAAGTTGCCAGATTAACATAAAAATGAACTCCCATAACAAACTGAGGTTCTGGAGGATTTGGCCACACTGGATAGCAACCTGGAGGAATGGTGGGAGTTAAAGGTTTATTTTGTAAAGTTGGGAAAAACTTGTTTTGAGGAGGTTTTGAGTAACATTTCTCAATGATCTGGCAACAGTGGGTCAACATTTTCTTAATCTCAGCCACATCCTCATTATCAGAAAAAATAGTAATAGTATGATCTGAATCACTTCCAGGTTGATCTTTCTCTGATTCTTCCTTAACATCTGAACTTTGTGTAGGCTCATCATCAACAGTTTCTTCATTCTCCTGTTCCTCTTCAGGAAGCAGGGTAGGAAGATCTTCAGGACATTCTATGTCAGAACTAGATTGTAAGGGTTCCAATGCCACAGTTACCAAGTGATAGGCAGCCCAAAAATCTCGACTTATGCATTCTCCCCTCTGCTACACACGTCTAAGAGCCTTGCCAACATCCTCCAAACTTTTAAATTTAGCTGATTTTTCTTCTTTGGTGTGAGCCAATAACAATGTTTAGCCACGACCTTAAACAAACCTTGTAAAGTTTTAGTTTTACAAGAGTGCCAGTGGTTTTTAATAAAGTTTTTAATAAATCCATATACTGTTCTTGTAAAGATTAAGAATTCCCCATTGCTCCCCTCTTATTTGCCAAAAGTCTCACATACGTACTGTGCAATCGTCTTCCTTTTGGTTTCAACATACCAAGATTACCTTAAGCCTTCCGTTGCACAAACAAGAAGGCAATCCCGAGTAAGCAGGCATGGTGCTGTCCTCAGAAAGCACATCCTGCCAACTACACCATGATGTTGTGTGACGCGACCTTGCAGAGGGTAAGACCTGCAATTGAAATTATGTAGAAAGGAATGGTGGATCAAGATGGCGGCCGAGTAACAGCTTCCTTGCATCTGCTACTTTATCTTGGAAGCTGCTCATGGAAATGATTTTCCTTTTTTTCAAGAATTCCCCCATTTGAGTTAAAATCAGATTCTGTGAATAAAATGAGTGTTTGAGTGAGCACCTGTAAATGAACACCTTAGAAGCCTAGTCTGTGCTGGATAATCAGGAGCTGAAGATGTCACCTAAAATTGATTCTTCCTTTTCCAGAGTCCCATGTGTCAAAGGGCTCCCAGTTGCCTTGCCAGGGAATACTGTGTTAATCCTTCCCCTGTCACTTCTCACATGGAAGAATCAAATTTCATCTGGTCTAGCAGAACAGTTTTTGGCTTTGAGCTTTGGTATTTGGAACTCTCTTTATCATGTGCAGTGAGCTCTAATTCTGGTGTAAAAGTAAGATTAGAATGCTCAGGGGCTGGGCGGACTCTGTGACTCAGTGATTAGGGCACAGGCTCCATATACTGAGGGTGGAAAGTTCAAACCCAGCCCTGGCCAAACTGCTACAATAACAACAACAAAAATAGCCGGGTGATGTGGTGGGTGCCTGTTGTCCCAGCTACTCAGGAGGCTGAGGCAAGAGAATCGCCAAAGGCCAAACACTGGAGGTTGCTGTGAGCTGTGACACCATAGCACTCTACTGAGGGTGACAAGGTGAGACTCTATCTAAAACAAAAAAAAAAAAAAGAAAGAAAGAAAAAGAATGCTCAGCACCCATAGCACAGTGGTTGCAGTGCCAGCCACATACACAAAGGGTGGTGGGTTTGAACCCAGCCCTGGCCAGCTAAACAACAATAACAACTGCAAAAAACAACAACAAAGAGACAGTTGTTGCAGTTGTTGTGGCAGCACCTGTAGCCCAAGCTACTCAGGAGGCTGAGTCAACAGAATCTCTTAAGCCTAGAAGTTTGAGGTTGTTGTGAGCTGTGATACCACAGCACTCTACCAAGGGTGTGAGACTTTTTGAGACTCTGTCTCAAAAGAAAAAAAAAAAAAAGTAAGATTAGAAGACTCCTTTGTCCTGAAGCCCAGAGCTGATAGTCTATCTCTGGGGGATGTTTGTGGGTTAGTTTCTCAACTGAATCAGTTCAGTTGTTTCAAAGTAAACAGGAAAGGTTCTTATCCAGGGGATCATTGCTGCATTCCTCAAAGCTCCTTGATGGCTATAAGCCATTTCCTATTTCCAATCTCAGAATGAAAGACTACCAAAGACACACACACTCAGGATCCCTGACTCTCACCCTCCTTTCAACCTTCATATGAAGAGTTCAAGGCCGCACCTTCCTTTGGATGTGGTTCTTACTGGAATCAGCATAGTGTCTTAGTGATTCCTTCATACGATGGATTGAATTTATCTGGGCCTTTTTCTGTAAAGCAGGTCTTTTTTTTTTGTAGAGACAGAGTCTCACTTTTTCACCCACAGTAGAGTGCCGTGTGCGTCACACGGCTCACAGCAACCTACAACTCCTGGGCTTAGGCGATTCTCTTGCCTCAGCCCCCCAAGTAGCTGGAATCACATGCACCTCCAACAATGCCTGGCTATTTTTTTTGTTGCAGTTTAGCCAGGGCCGTGTTTGATCCTGCCACCCTCAGTATATGAGGCTGGCACCCTACCTACTGAGATCTGTTGCAAAGGGAGCAGGTCAGTGGGGAATTGCATACAGAGGCAGAAGATATCTGGGTCTGTACCTCCCAATTTCATTTTTTTGGGGGGAGGGAGCAGGGCTTGGTTTGAACTCGCCACCTCCGGTATATGGGGCAGGCACCCTATTCCTTTGAGCCACAGGCGCTGCCCCCAATTAAATGTTGAAGCTCAAAAGAGCTCCTTACACGTCCAGATTCACAGTGTGTGTGGCCCTGCTGAATTGGTCTTTTATAAGCAGGTATACTGAAGACAATTTTCCTTTCCACTAGTCATCATGACTTCAGTAAGAAAGGCTAAGGTGGTGATTGCACTGGGGACCTACAAACTGAGTGCTGTTACAGTGTTATGAAGCAGCGCATGAAAGACATGAGACACAAGGGAAAAAAATGCAATGGTTTCCTTCCCAGGGGATTCCTGACTCAGTTCTCTCAAAGGAGTATTTAAGACCTTGCCCAGATTTCAAGATGCAGAATGAAGCAGCTGATTGACACATGTGTTATGCTGCATGTGAGGACAATATTTAGTGTTAAAATTGTCTATATTGATGTTATAATTTTCAAATGCTTAGAAAAGACCAATATTATGTTATGTTCAGTAGTTCCCCAGAGACCACACAGCCAGACAGGCTGAATTTGCAAAGGAATCCTTTATTGAAGAGCCAGCCAGTGACTGCCTCACTGTTTCAATGAGGGGTTTTGGAGAGCAGCCCTGAGTGCTTAAGTGGTCAGATTTTTAAGGCTTGGTCTGCATCCTGGTTGGTGAGAAGACTGCCCAGGTGCATCCGGGTAGGGTAGTAAGCAAGCATTGTACCGAAGTAGAATTTTGTGGTTAGTTAGGTATACATTTTAGTTTCAGTACTTTCCCTCCAGGTATTTGTTTAAAGGTGAATCTGGGGATAGTTGGTACCTCCCGGTCTTTCACAGGGAGTTAGCCAAACAAGAAATTGGGAGTGAACTAGACTTACTTCATTTTTGAAAGCTTGTGGTCTGGAAATTTGCCAGATTTAACTGGTATTTTTTCTACCTCAGCCTAGGGCACTAGACCTAACAATCCACACTGTTTTTTGTTTTTTGGGTTTTTTTGCAGATATAGTGTCATATTGGTTTCTAATTATCATCTGTTTGACAGCGCTTATTCACTTTTTAACATATGCAGTAGTTTGATTTAAGATACAGGGTCCTGGTTCAAACCCGGCCCCGGCCAAACTGCAACCAAAAAATAGCCGGGCATTGTGGCGGGCACCTGTAGTCCCAGCTACTTGGGAGGCTGAGGCAAGAGAATCGCTTAAGCCCAGGAGTTGGAGGTTGCTGTGAGCTGTGTGAGGCCACGGCACTCTACCGAGGGCCATAAAGTGAGACTCTGTCTCTACAAAAAAAGAGAAAGATACAGGGTCCTACCTCCAGGAGGATGATAAGGAGGATGAGTGGCCCTGCTGCACTTGTAAGTTGGGTTGTGAGTCCCGAGGACCAGGAGAATAGAGATTGATATCAGTTTTTATTGTCTTCCTGGTGGTAATACTTGTTTTTAAATTTTTGGGAACCAGAAATAGAGTTTTTCTAATGACTTTAGACAGGTTTGTATAAAAACAGCATTTTTCTCCAAAGGTTACACAAAGTCCCCCCTCTTTAATGAAGAGGAGATTTATTAATAAAGCCTGGTATTGGGTTAGATGAGCATTTGACAGTCACTTGTCTGGGGTTCCCCTCTATGAGGAGTCATTATTAATAAGTTCTAGCCCAAAACTGCAAAAAACCAAAAAACAAAAACAAAAAATGGTTATCAGTTAATCTGGTTTATCCGTAGGCCCCTAAGTACCAGGCAGTAAAAGGCCTGGGGCCAAGGCTTAAGTCATGTGTTTACTGATTAAGTTATGTGCCTATATAAGCTTTGGTTTAAGAAATAAAGATTGCCACTTGCCATGAGAATGTAAGTGGTCCTCCTCATTACTCTGTGCCATCCATCAATTGGGAGACATTCTCGCAACAGGACATGTTACCAGGAGGTGGGCTGGCCCTTCCTGGAAGGACAGTCATCCAGGTATACTTTCAAAGGGGATGGTAGCTTTCAATTTTTTTTAAAGGTTACGTCCAGGAGGGGGTAGTCAGGGATTACCAGAAGGAATGGGTGACCATCCCATTTCCTAGGTCTATTGTGCAAGCAGCTGTCCACAGGTATGTGGCTGTTTGACCTGTAGCCACCTGCACTTGAGTTGGTGATGTCCACAGAGGCCCAAGTGGTTTAGTCAGAACAGATGATCTGTTCCCTATATCGACCAGGAAGTTCACAGGAGTGCCCCCAATTTTAAGAGTTACTGTAGGCTCCTGGGGGGACATAGGTAAAGAGCCATGGCTTCTTCAGTCTTCATCTAGGGACAGGACAGGTTTTGTCCTTAGCACCCTTCTCTTGGGACATTCGTTTTTCCAATGCCCTTGCTCCTTACAGTAGGCACATTGATTTTTTTCTAAAGGTGTTTTTTGGCCAGTCTTTCTCTTGCTCCAGGGCTCCCAGGCCTGAAGATATTCTCCTAAGGCTCCAACAGTCACTGGTCCTAATTTCCTGGCCACTTTTTTCCTCTGGGGTTTCCTGGTTATTGTAAACTCTCTGTGTTGTGCTCATGAGTTCTTCCCTATTCTTTTCCTCAAAACCTTCTAATTTTTACAGCTTTTTCCTAATATCTGGGGTCAACTACATGACAAAAGCCAGTCTTACTGCTTGTCTATTTGTGGGCAGGTAGAGATCTATCAGAGCGTAGGTCAGATATGCCCTGAGCAGCGGCTCTAAAAAGGCTGCAGGGGACTCTGAGGGCCTTAGTTAGGTTTGTGGATTCCCGGGCTCATCTTATCAGGTCAGTTAAAAGAGCCTGGAGATGGGCGGCGCCTGTGGCTCAGTCGGTAAGGCTCCGGCCCCATATACCGAGGGTGGCGGGTTCAAACCCGGCCCCGGCCAAACTGCAACCAAAAAATAGCCGGGCGTTGTGGCGTGCGCCTGTAGTCCCAGCTACTCGGGAGGCTGAGGCAAGAGAATCGCTTAAGCCCAGGAGTTGGAGGTTGCTGTGAGCTGTGTGAGGCCACGGCACTCTACCGAGGGCGGTAAAGTGAGACTCTGTCTCTACAAAAAAAAAAAAAAAAAAAAGAGCCTGGAGATAGGCATCAAGGAACTCCTTACTTTGGTCAGTATTTGGATCCCAGTCGGGGCGGTTGGAAGGGAAAATATGTGCAAGTGGTTCCTGTTGGTTGGGGAGTGCATCCCTCCCGGGGCCCAGGATAGACTCATGGGCCTCAGTGAGGATGTGCTCGCTCTCTTCTGAAGTGAAGAGAGTCTGTAACAGTTGCTGGCAATCATCCCAAGTGGGATGATGGGTGAAAAAGACCAATTCTAGAAGGGAATAAGGGCCTGAGGTTTCTCTGAAAATGGAGAGTTTTGTTGTCTCTAGTTATATAGGTCACTTATGGTAAAGGGGACATAAACAACTCCCCTTCCTCCTGGAGTCTCATGCAACTGAAGAATTATAGGTGATGTGGTGGAGTCAGGAGAGGGTGCTCTCTGCTGGTAAGAAGAGCCTGCTTGAGTATGTGTGGGAGGGAGAAGTTGTAGGCGGGGCTGAGGGACCTGGGTGGGAGGGAGATAGGGTGAAGGGCCCAGTAATGGGTCCTTGGCTCCCGCTGGAGCTGGAACAGAGCAGCTCCTCAGACTTGCCTTTGTTACAAGGACCATGGTCCCTAGGTGGAGGGGGCAAGTACAGAGTCAGGTTGGGGGATTATTAACTTGTTCCGTCCAAACATCAATACAAGGGAACTGATCAGGGTGACCCGTTATTCCTGTCACTACCTGCTAGACAAAGGGAGGTGACAAAGGAGACTTAGGGGTGTCAGTCCACACTGAAGGTTGGCCATTTGAGTTCACAGAGGGTCTGGAGACGTCTCCCAGAAAACTTGATTCCATATTCATCACTCTTATCTGTAGAAAAAACATCTGGGTAGAGTTCCATGGTGTCATAGCTCACAGCAACCTCAAACTTTTGGACTCAAAGAATTCTCTTGCTTCAGCCTTCCAAGTAGCTGGGACTACAGGTGCCTGACACAATGACCAGCTAGTTTTTCTTTTCTTTTTCTTGAGACAGAGCCTCAAGCTGTCACCTTGGTTAGAGTACGGTGGCGTCACAGCTCACAGCAACTTCCAACTCCTGGGCTCAAATGGTTCTCCTGCCTCCACCTCCCAAGTAGCTGGGACTGCAGGCACCTGTCACAATGCTCAGCTATTTTGTGGTTGCAGCCGTTATTGTTGTTTGGCAGGCCTGGGCTGGGCTCGAGCCTGCTAGCTCAGGTTATGTGGCTGGCACGTTAGCTGCTTGAGCCAAAGGCGCTGAGCCTAGTTTTTCTTTTTAAGAAACATAGTCTTGCTATTGCTCCGACTATACTTCTACTGGTTAAGCTCAGGCAATCCACTTGCCTTGCATTTCCAGTGTGCTAGGAAAGAACTAGGAAGAACTCTCTATGGCTTATCCAAGACTGCAAATTCTGACTGCTGTTTGATTGATTTTCAGAATATAAAAATATTTGTGTATTTTTGAGGATCTCTGAAACATTTTAAACTTTTTTTCAAATAGCCAGGCATTGTGGTGGGTGCCTGTAGTCCCAGTTACTTGGGAGGCTGAGGCAAGAGAATCGCTTAAGCCCAGGAATTGGAGGTTGCTGTGAGCTGTGACGTCACAGCACTCTACCGAGAGCAATAAAGTGAGACTCTGTCTCTTGAAAAAAATAATTTTTTTTTTCTTTAGGCTTGGTGCCTGTAGCTCAAGCAGCTAAGGAGCCAGCCACATACACCACAGCTGGCGGGTTCGAATCCAGCCTGGGCTTTCCAAACAACAATGGCAACTACAACCAAAAAATAGCCAGGCATTGTGGTCAGCACCTGTAGTCCTAGCTACTTTGGAGACTGAGGCAAGAGAATCACTTAAGCTCAGGAGTTGGAGGTTGTTACGAGCTTTGATGCCACAGCACTCTACCCAGGGCCACAGCTTGAGCCTCTGTCTCAAAAAAAATTTTTCTTTTTTCCTTTAAGCAAGCATGATGGCTCACTTCTATAGTTCTAGCACTCTTAGAGGATGAGGTGGGATGATCATTTGAGTTCAGGAATATAAGACAAGCCTGAACAAGAGTGAAATCCTTTCACTACTAAAAAAAAAAAAAAAAAAAAAAAACAATAGCTAGGCTGTGTGGTGGTTGCCTGCTGCTTAGAGGGATGAGGCAGAAGGTTACTTCAACCTAGGGTTTGAGGTTGTTGACAGTTAGGCTGATGCTATGGCACTTTTACCCGGGAAACAGAATGAAACTGTGCCTCAAACCAACTTTTTTTTTTTATTTAGCACAGTGGTTCTCAACCTTCCTAATGCCAATACTTCTGTATTTTCATTGTTAAAAAGGGGTCTCGACCCACAGGTTGAGAACCGCTGCCTTATCATCCTGTTCAAAATGTGAGAGTGAGCAGTTAGTACTAGTATTTGGGTCGGGCATCTCAGGACACTTCAAATAGATGGCATATGTCTTCTGCTTTATAGTTTTTGATTCAATGAAGGTTTCAAATAAGATTACTCAGAAAGTATAGTCAGTAATTTTATCATAACACTTAAGAATCTCCCCCAAATGTACGAAAAAGCTTGTTATTTAACTTCAACATTTTCTTTACATGAACTGTGATAAATAGTTTAATCTGTATATGCTCTAATTTCTCAACTCTATTTTATTTCATTTTATTTTTTTGAGACTGAGTTTCAAGCTTTTGCCCTCGGTAGAGTGCGATGGCATCGTAGCTCACAGCAACCTCAATCTCTCGGGCTTAATCAATTTTCTTGCCTCAGCCTCCCAAGTAGCTGGGTCTACAGGTGTCTGCCACATCTCTGGGCTAGTTTTTGTTAATAGCAGTCATTGTTGTTTGGCAGGCGGGGGCTAGATTTAAACCTGCCAGCTCTGGTGTATGTGGCTGGTGCCCTAGCCGCCAAGGTACAAGCACTGAGCCCAATTTCTCAACTTTTTTTTTTTTTTTTTTGTATAACGTAGCCACAAGCTTTTGCCCTGGATAGAGTGCTGTGGCATGACAGATCACAGCAACCTCCAACTCCTGGGCTTAAGCGATTCTATTGTTTCAGCCTCCCAAGTAGCTGGGACTAAAGACACCTGACACAATGTCCGGCTATTTTTTGGTTGTAGTTGTCATTTTTGTTTGGCAGGCCCAGGCTGGATTCAAACCTGCCAGCTCAGGTATATGTGGTTGGCGCCTTAGCTGCTTGAGCTAAGGGGCAGATCCCCAATTTCTCAACATTAATACAGTTAAAGGTATCTACTCCATGTATTTCTTATGTATGCTATGTCATTGGGGAGTTACCATATTCCCGAGCATATATTAAATTCTCTCTTGTTACAAAATCACTCTTATAAACTTTTCTGAGAGTGTCTCACTCTATCACCCTGGGGTTAAGTTCAGAGGCACTGTAGATCATAGCAATGTCAAACTCTTGGGTTCAAGTGATCCTCTCTTGTCAGCCTCCCCAGTAGGTGGAACTAGAGGCATCTGCCACAGTGTCTGGGTAGTTTTTCTATTTTTAGTAAAGAAGGGGTCTTGATCTTTCTCAGGCTGTTCTTGAACGCCTGAGCTCAGGTGATTCACATGCCTTGGCCTCCTAAAATTATTAAGATTAACAGATATGGGCCACTATACCTGTCATAAATAACTTTTTTTTTTTTTTTTGTAGAGACAGAGTTTCACTTTATGGCCCTCGGTAGAGTGCCATGGCATCACACAGCTCACAGCAACCTCCAACTCCTGGGCTTAAGCAATTCTCTTGCCTCAGCCTCCCAAGTAGCTGGGACTACAGGCGCCCGCCACAACGCCCGGCTATTTTTTTGTTGCAATTCGGCCAGGGCCGGGTTTGAACCCACCACCCTCGGTATATGGGGCCGGGGCCTTACCGGCTGAACACAGGTGCCGCCCATAAATAACCTTTATTCTATAACTATCTCTTGTTTAGGTTATGCTTATTAGGTCTGTATTATGCACACATACACACACACAGAAACACAGTAGATGTTTGTAAGTTGACTACCCAAGGGATCATAAAAATCTTGTCAACACACATAGGTGGTTAGCATAAGAAACTTGCCTAGTGTACTGATATGTACTTGTAGTGTATTAACAGTCGGTGTACATTAGGTGAACTTGGAGAGGTGTTCAATGTAAGGAGGTGGCCAATTGGAGGTTCTAGTATCTGTATATATGCACATATACACACAAATAGATATATAAACATATATATACACACACAAAAAAGTGCCAAAGTCTTCAGGCCTGTCTTCACTGTCATGAGTGAACATCTCCCTTCAGATCTCTGGATGGGTAGGACCAGTCCCAGATCTTGATTGGGAGAAGCTGGAGATGCCCAAAATCACTTCAGAATTCTCAATGTGGTTTGGTGCCCATAGCCCAGTGGTTGTGGCTCTGGCGATACACACCAAGGCTGGTGGGTTTGAACCCAGCCAAGGCCAACTAAACAACAATGACAACAGCAACAAACGAATAACCAGGCATTGTGGCGGATGCCTATTGTCCCAGCTACTTGGGAGGCTGAGGCAAGAGAATCACTGAAGCCCAAGAGTTGGAGGGTGCTGGGAGCTGGGAGCTGTGATGCTGGAGTACTCTACCTAACTCTACCTAGCGCAAGATAATGAGACTCTGTCCCTTCCCCCCCATCAAGAAAAACCAACAAAATTGTCAGTGGGAGAATTTTATTTTAGTGTTCATTCTGAGTATGATTTCATTGTGATTTTGCTTTGCATTTCTTTAATAGTTACTAATTTTGAGCACCCTTTCCGATGCTTGATGGCTATTTATATATCTTCTTTGAAAAATATCAGTTCAATCCTTTGTCACTTTTTCATTTTTTTTTTTTTTTTTTTGTAGAGACAGAGTCTTACTTTATGGCCCTCGGTAGAGTGCCACGGCATCACACAGCTCACAGCAACCTCCAACTCCTGGGCTGAAGTGATTCTCTTGCCTCAGCCTCCCGAGTAGCTGGGACTACAGGTGCCCGCCACAACGCCCGGCTATTTTTTGGTTTGCAGTTCAGCCGGGGCCGGGTTTGAACCCGCCACCTGTGGTATGTGGGGCCGGCGCCTTACTGACTGAGCCACAGGCGCCGCCCTTCATTTTTTTTTTTTTTAACAGTCAGAGTCTCACTTTGTCACCCTTGGTAGAGTACCATGGCGTCACACCTTACAGCATCCTCAAATTCTTGGGCTTAAGGGATTCTCTTTACTCAGCCTCTCAAGTAGCTGGGACTAAAGACATCTGCCACAATGCCTGGATATTTGTTGTTGTTGTTGTTGTTGATGATGCTGTTGCAGGTTAGCCGGACCGGGTTGGAACCCGCCACCCTCTGTATATGGGGCTAGCGCCCTACTCACTGAGACACAGGTGCCGCCCATTCTTCTCTCTTTTTTTTTAATTGAGACAGAGTCTCACTGTTGCCCTTGGTAGAGTGCTGTGTCATCATAGTTCACAGCAACCTCAAACTCCTGGTATAAAAGAAATATCTTGGCTCAGCCTCCCAAGTACCTGGGAGTACAGGCGTCCGCACAACCTACTTTTTAGAAAGGAGATTTCACTCTTGCGCAGGCTTTTCACAAACTCTCCTGGCCTCAAACTATCCTCCAGACCCTCCTTCAAGAGTGCTAGGATTATAGCCCTGAGACACCATGCCCAGCCTTACTTTGCTACTTTTGACTACAAAATTGTGTCATGTTTGTTAGGTCTAAGCAATACACAATGTTCAAGTTGTCTGTTATTAATCTTTTTTCTAATATTTCAATTGATTATTAAAAAATCATGTCATATGTAAGGGTATATGGCACACCTCCTGGGTAAGGGATACAAGTATAAGTGGGCCTTTACCTAACAAATGCAAATATTGTAACCAAATTTTTTAATTAATTAATGAATTTATTTATTTTTGAGACAGTCTCAAGCTGTTGACCTGGGTAGAGTGTGGTGGTGTCTTAGCTCACAGGAACCTCCAACTCTTGGGCTCAATGATTCTCTTGCCCCAATTATTCTATTTTTAGTAGAGATGGGGGTCTTGCTCTGCTCAGGCTGGTCTGGAACACATGAGCTCTAGCTATCCACCCTCCCACAGTCCTATGATTATAGGCATGAGCCCACGTGCCCAGTGTGTGATCTATTTGTTTATACCCTCATATTAATCTGAAATTTTGAAAAAGAGGGAAAATACTAGGGTCTTAAATTAAAAATGATGACACGGATGTTTCTTCCTTTGTTTTTGCCATGATTTAATTCTTATGTTTGGAATCAATGATGTTATACATACATGTTTATATTATACAAGACATGTAATATACCTAAATGAGGTTTGTGAGTAGATGTAATAGCTATTGAGGATTCTTTGCAAAGGGGCCTATTCTATTACTATTACATTTTTCTCTTGGCTGTTTAGGCCACAAGTGTATAGTGTACGATATAATTATAGATTATTCATCCACTTTGAGTTACTATTTCCTTGGCATACAGATTTTTTGCCTTTTGACTTTATAGACTACTTGAGTCCAAAAAGCTACAAAGAGTTTTCTCTAGACCTAATATTGTAGAAACTCACTTATTGTAAGTCTATTCAGCCCTATCATCCATTTTTTTTTTCATGACAATATCTACTGCATTGCTTTTATTTTACTCATTAGCCCCAGACAGGTAAAGACTTTGTCAAGGACCATTGCGGGTTCTCTTGGCCAGATGGAAACCACTGACTTTGTCCAAGCCTCCCCAACCCTCAGTTCCCACAAAGAAGTGGAGTGAACTCAGGGTAGAAAGGGCAACACTGGAAAAGACGCTGTCCTTGGCCCTCCAGCACAGCATGGGGCCCTTTTCAGGCCCACTCCTCTCTCATTTTTTTTTTTTTTATTGTTGGGAATTCATTGAGAGTACAATAAGCCAGGGTACACTGATTGCATTTGTCAGGTAAAGTCCCTCTTGCAATCATGTCTTGCCCCTAGAAGGTGTGGCACACATCAAGGCCCTACCCCTCTCCCTCCTTCCCTCTCTTTACTTTTTCATTCCCCCCCATGACCTTAATTGTCATTAATTGTCCTCATATCAAAATTGAGTACATAGGATTCATGCTTCTCCATTCTTGTAATGCTTTACTAAGAATCATGTCTTCCACTTCCATCCAGGTTAATACGAAGGATGTAAAGTCTCCATTTTTTTAAATAGCTGAATAGTATTCCATGGTATACATATACCACAGCTTGTTAATCCATTCCTGGGTTGGTGGGCATTTACTCTGTTTCCACATTTTAGCGATTATAAATTGAGCTGCAGTAAACAGTCTAGTACAAGTGTCCTTAGGATAAAAGGATTTTTTTCCTTCTGGGTAGATGCCCAGTAATGGGATTGCAGGATCAAATGGGAGGTCTAGATTGAGTGCTTTGAGGTTTCTCCATACTTCTGTCCAAAAAGGTTGTACTAGTTTGCAGTCCCACCAGCAGTGTAAAAGTGTTCCCTTCTCTCCACATCCACGCCAGCATCTGCAGTTTTGAGATTTTGTGATGTGGGCCATTTTCACTGGGGTTAGATGGTATCTCAGAGTGGTTTTGATTCTCATTTCTCTAATACATAGGGATGATGAACATTTTTTCATATGTTTGTTAGCGATTCATCTGTCTTCTTTAGAGAAGGTTCTATTGATGTCTCTTGCCAATTGATATATGGGATTCTTGGTTTTTTTCATGTGGATTAATTTGAGTTCTCTATAGATGCTAGTTATCAAGCCTTTGTCTGATTCAAAATATGCAAATGTCCTTTCCCATTGTGTAGGTTTTCTCTTTGGTTGTTGTCTCCTTGGCTGTACAGAAGCTTTTCAGTTAAATAAAGTCCCATTTGTTCATTTTTGTTGTTGATGCAATTACCATGGCAGTCTTCTTCATGAAGTCTTTCCCCAGGCCAATATCTTCCAGTGTTTTTCCTATGCTTTCTTGGAGGATTTTTATTGTTTCATGCCTTAAATTTAAGTCCTTTATCCATCTTGAATCAATTTTTGTGAGTGGGGAAAGGTGTGGGTCCAGTTTCAGTCTTTTACATGTGGATATCCAGTTCTCCCAACACCATTTATTGAATAGGGAGTCTTTCCCCCAAGGTATGTTCTTGTTTGGTTTATCGAAGATTAGATGGTTGTAAGGTGTTAGTTTCATTTCTTGGTTTTCAATTCGATTCCAAGTGTCTATGTCTCTATTTTTGTGCCAGTACCATGCTGTCTTGACCACTATTGCTTTGCATTACAGACTACAATCTGGTATGCTGATGCCCCCAGCTTTATTTTTATTACTAAAAACCACCTTAGATATATGAGTTTTTTTCTGGTTCCATACAAAACACACAATCATTTTTTCCAAATCTTGAAAGTACATTGTTGGTATTTTGATAGGAATGGTATTGAATAGTTAGATTGCTTTGGGAAGTACAGACATTTTAACAATGTTGATTCTTCCCATCCATGAGCATGGTGTGTTCTTCCATTTGTTAAAATCCTCTGCTATTTTCTTTGTGAGGATTTCATAATTTTTATTATAGAGGTCCTTCACCTCCTTCATTAGGTATATTCCTAGGTATTTCATTTTCTTTGAAACTATGGTGAAGGGAGTTGTGTCCTTAATTAGCTTCTCATCTTGACTGTTATTGGTGTACACAAAGGCTACTGACTTGTGGACATTGATTTTATAACCTAAAACATTACTGTATTTTTTGATGACTTCTAGGAGTCTTGTGGTTGAATCTTTGGGATTCTCTAAGTATAAGATCATGTTGTCAGCAAAGAGGGAGAGTTTGACCTCCTGTGCTCCCATTTGGATTTCCTTGATTTCCTTGTCTTGCCTAATTGTATTGTCTAGAACTTCCAGCATTATGTTGAATAGTAAAGGTGACAGAGGACAACATTGTCTGGTTCCAGTTTTAAGAGGAAAAGCTTTCAGTTTGAATCCATTCAGTAAAATATTGGCTGTGGGTTTGTCATAGATAGCTTCAATCAGTTTTAGAAATGTGCCACGTATGCCTATACTCTTCAGTGTTCTAATTAGAAAAGTATGCTGGATTTTGTCAAATGCTTTTTCTGCATCTATTGAGAGGATCATGTGATCTTTATTTTTGCCTCTGCTAATATGATGGATAACATTTATGGACTTGCATATGTTAAACCAGCCTTGCATCCCTGGGATTAAACCAACATGATCATGATGTACGACTTTTTGATGATAAACTGTAATCTATTGGCGAGAATTTTTGCATCTACATTCATGAGTGAGATTGGTCTGAATACTCCTTTTTGGTTGGTTCTTTTCCTGGTTTTGGTATCAGGGTGATGTTTGCTTCATAAATTTGTTGGGGAAGATTCCTTCTTCCTCAACTTTTTTGGAATAATTTCTGCAGCACAGGAATAAACTCTTCCTTGAAGGTTTGATAGAATTCTGGTGTGAAGCCATCTGGACCAGAGTATTTTTTGGTTGGAAGATTTTTTTATTGTTTCTTTAATCTCAGTGCTTGAAATTGGTCTGTTCAGGAGCTCTATTTCTTCCTGGCTAAGTCTAGGGAGAGGGAGTGATTCCAAATATTGATGTATTTCCTTCACACTGTCAAATTTCTGGGTATAGAGTTTCTGGTAGTATTCAGAGATGATCTCTTGTATCTCTGTGGGATCTGTTGTTATTTCCTGTTTATCATTTCTGATTAAGTTTACTAGAGATTTTACCTTTCTATTTCTCGTTACTCTGGCCAATGCTTTATCTATTTTTACATTTTTTCAAAAAACCAACTCCTTCTTTCATTAATTTTTTGAATGATTCTTCTGTTTTCAATTTCATTGATCTCTGATTTGATTTTGGATATTTCTTTTCTTCTACTGAGTTTAGGCTTAGATTGATCTTCTTTTTCCACTTCCATAAGATGGCTTGTGAGTTTGCTGATGCACTCTCTTTCTGTTTATCTTCATTTATTTATTTATTTATTTATTTATTTTTTATTGTTAGGGATTCATTGAGGGTACAATAAGCCAGGTTACACTGACTGCAATTGTTAGGTAAAGTCTCTCTTGCAATCATGTCTTGCCCCCATAAAGTGTGACACACACCAAGGCCGCACCTCCCTCCCGCTGTCCCTCTTTCTGCTTCCCCCCCCATAACCTTAATTGTCATTTATTGTCCTCATGTCAAAATTGAGTACATAGGCTTCATGGTTCTCCATTCTTGTGATGCTTTACTAAGAATAATGTCTTCCACTTCCATCCAGGTTAATACGAAGGATGTAAAGGCTCCATTTTTTTAATGGCTGAATAGTATTCCATGGTATATATATACCACAGATTGTTAATCCATTCCTGGGTTGGTGGGCATTTAGGCTGTTTCCACATTTTGGTGATTGTAAATTGAGCTGCAGTAAACAATCTAGTACAAGTGTCCTTATGATAAAAGGATTTCTTTCCTTCTGGGTAGATGCCCAGTAATGGGATTGCAGGATCAAATGGGAGGCCTAGGTTGAGTGCTTTGAGGTTTCTCCATACTTCCTTCCAGAAAGGTTGTACTAGTTTGCAGTCCCACCAGCAGTGTAAAAGTGTTCCCTTCTCTCCACATCCACGCCAGCATCTGCAGTGTTGAGATTTTGTGATGTGGGCCATTCTCACTGGGGTTAGATGATATCTCAGGGTTGTTTTGATTTGCATTTCTCTAATATATAGAGATGATCAACATTTTTTCATGTGTTTGTTAGCCATTCGTCTGTCATCTTTAGAGAAAGTTTTATTCTTGTCTCTTGCCCATTGATGTATATGATTGTTGGCATTTTTCATGTGGATTAATTTGAGTTCTCTATAGATCCTAGTTATCAAGCTTTTGTCTGATTGAAAATATGCAAATATCCTTTCCCATTGTGTAGGTTGTCTCTTTGCTTTGGTTATTGTCTCCTTTAGCGGTACAGAAGATTTTCAGTTTAATAAAGTCCCATTTGTTTATTTTTGTTGTTGTTGCAATTGCCATGGCAGTCTTCTTCATGAAATCTTTCCCCAGGCCAATATCTTCCAGTGTTTTTCCTGTGCTTTCTTTGAGGATTTTTATTGTTTCATGCCTTAAATTTAAGTCCTTTATCCATCTTGAATCAATTTTTGTGAGTGGGGAAAGGTGTGGGTCCAGTTTCAGTCTTTTACTTGTACACGTCCAGTTCTCCCAACACCATTTATTGAATAGAGAGTCTTTCCCCCAAGGTATGTTCTTGTTTGGTTTATCGAAGATTAGGTGGTTGTAAGATGTTAGTTTCATTTCTTGGTTTTCAATTCGATTCCAAGTGTCTATGTCTCTGTTTTTGTGCCAGTACCATGCTGTCTTGAGCACTATGGCTTTGTAGTACAGACTAAAATCTGGTATGCTGATGCCCCCAGCTTTATTTTTGTTACTAAGAACTGCCTTAGCTATATGGGGTTTTTTCTGGTTCCATACAAAACGCAGAATCATTTTTTCCAAATCTTGAAAGTACGATGTTGGTATTTTGATAGGAATGGCATTGAATAGGTAGATTGCTTTGGGAAGTATAGACATTTTAACAATGTTGATTCTTCCCGTCCATGAGCATGGTATGTTCTTCCATATGTTAATATCCTCTGCTATTTCCTTTCTGAGGATTTCATAGTTTTCTTTACAGACGTCCTTCACCTTCCTTCGTTAGGTATATTCCTAGATATTTCATTTTCTTTGAAACTATGGTGAAGGGAGTTGTGTCCTTAATTAGCTTCTCATCTTGACTGTTATTGGTGTATACAAAGGCTACTGATTTGTGGACATTGATTTTATATCCTGAAACATTACTTTATTTTTTGATGACTTCTAGGAGTCTTGTGGTTGAGTCTTTGAGATTCTCTAAGTATAAGATCATGTCGTCATCAAAGAGGGAAAGTTTGACCTCCTCTGCTCCCATTTGGATTCCCTTTATTTCCTTGTCTTGCCTAATTGTATTGGCTAAAACTTCCAGCACTACGTTGAATAGTAAAGGTGACAGAGGACAACCTTGTCTGGTTCCAGTTCTAAGAGGAAAAGCTTTCAGTTTGAATCCATTCAGTAAAATATTGGCTGTGGGTTTGTCATAGATAGCTTCAATCAGTTTTAGAAATGTGCCACCTATGCCTATAGTCTTCAGTGTTCTAATTAGAAAAGTATGCTGGATTATATCAAATGCTTTTTCTGCATCTATTCAGAGGATCATGTGATCTTTATTTTTGCCTCTGTTAATATGGTGGATAACGTTTTTGGATTTGCGTATGGTAAACCAGCCTTGGATCCCTGTGATGAAGCCCACTTGATCATGATGAATGACTTTTTTGATGATAAGCTGTAATCTATTGGCTAGGATTTTGTTGAGAATTTTTGCATCTACATTCATGAGTGAGATTGGTCTGAAATTCTCCTTTTTGTTTGGGTCTTTTCCTGGTTTTGGTATCAGGTTGATGTTTGTTTCATAGAATGTTTCGGGGAAGATTCCTTCTTCCTTAATTTTTTGGAACAATTTCTGCAGTACAGGAATAAGCTCTTCTTTGAAGGTTTAATAGAATTCTGGTGTGAAGCCATCTGGACCAGGGCATTTTTTGGTTGGAAGATTTTTTATTGTTTCTTTAATCTCAGTGCTTGAAATTGGTCTGTTCAGGAGCTCTATTTCTTCCAGGCTGAGTGTAGGGAGAGAGTGTTTTTCCAAATATTTATCCATTTCCTTCACATTGTCAAATTTCTGGGCATAGAGTTTCTGGTAGTATTCAGAGATGATCTCTTGTATCTCTGTGGGATCAGTTGTTACTTCCCCTTTATCATTTCTGATTGAGGTTACTAGACATTTTACTTTTCTATTCCTCGTTAGTCTGGCCAATGGTTTATCTATTTTATTTATTTTTTCAGAAAACCAACTCCTTCTTTCATTAATTTTCTGAATGATTCTTTTGTTTTCAATTTCATTGATCTCTGATTTGATTTGGCATATTTCTTTTCTTCTACTGAATTTAGGCTTAGATTGTTTTTCTTTGTCCAATTCCATAAGATTGCTTGTGATATTGTTGATGCACACTCTTTCTGTTTTTCAAATGTAGATATCTAAAGTGATTAATTTGCGTATCAGAACTGCTTTTGCAGTATATCACAGTTTTTAGTAGCTTTTGTCTTCATTGTTCTTATGCTCAAGGAAGTTAATGAATTCCTGTTTTATTTCT
Organism: Nycticebus coucang; assembly: GCF_027406575.1. Taxonomy (NCBI): domain Eukaryota; kingdom Metazoa; phylum Chordata; class Mammalia; order Primates; family Lorisidae; genus Nycticebus; species Nycticebus coucang. The sequence goes on along the minus strand of NC_069805.1, from coordinate 28,179,783 downwards.
CTCTGCACCCATCAGTTATTCAACAGAAGATTGTTTAACTTCCATGTCTTTGTGTGGGGTTGAGCATTTTTGTTAGAGTTGAGTTCCACCCTTAGTGCCTCTGGTCTGAGAAGATACAAGGTAAAATTTCAATTCTTTTGATTCTGTTGATATTTGTTTTGTGTCCCAGGATATGATCAATTTTGGAGAATGTTCCATGGGTGATGAGAAGAATGTATATTCTTTACCTTTGGGATGGAGTGTTCTATATGCGTCTATCAAGCACAGTTCTTCTAGGGTCTTATTTAAATCTCTTATATCTTTGTTTAATTTCTGTTTAGAGGATCTGTCCAGCTCTGTAAGAGAAGTGTTACAGTCTCCTGTCATTATGGTATTATCGGATATCATATTGCTCAGACTGAGTAAGGTCTGTTTCAAGAAACTGGGAGCATTTAAATTGGGTGCATAAATATTTAGAATTTCAACGTCTTCTGTTGTATTTTTCTCTTGACCAATATAAAGTGACCATCTTTGTCTTTTTTGACTTTAGTTGCTTTAAATCCACATGTATCTGAAAATAAGATTGCAACTCCTCTTTTCTTCTGAATTCTATTTGTCTGAAAAATTGTCTTCCAACCCTTGACTCAGAGTTTTGATTTGTCTTTTGACGCCAGGTGTGTTTCTTGCAGACAGCAAATGGATGGCTTGTGTTTTTTAATCCATTCATCCAATCTATATCTCTTCAGTGGGGAATTCAAGCCATTAACATTTATTGAGATAATTGATAAGTGTGGTCGTGTTCTACTCGTCTTATTTTGTGAGAGTCCATTACTTAGTTTTATCTTTCACATCATTGTGGAGGTGAGGTTCTGTCCTTTAATTTCTGAGTTCTTACATTACTACTGATCCATTTTGATTGTCAGTGTGTAGAACAGGGTGAAGTATTTCCTGTACAGCTGGTCTCATTGTGCCGAATTTCTTTAATGTTTGTATATCTGTAAATGATTTAATTTTTCCATCAATTTTAAAGCTTAGCTTAGCAGGGTACAGAATTCTGGGATGGAAATTGTTCTGTTTAAGTAGATTAAAGGTAGATGACCATTGTCTTCTTGCTTGGAAAGTTTCATTAGAAAAGTCTGCAGTCACTCTGATGGATTTGCTCCTGTAGGTCAACTGGCGCTTACTCCTGGAAGCTTGCAGAATCTTTTGTTTTCTCTTGACTTCTGAGAGGTTCATCACAATGTGTCTTGGAGAAGCTCAATTAGAGTTGAGGCTACCTAGGTTCTGATATCCCTCGGAAAGCAGTGTGTCAGAATCCTTGGTGATATTTGAGAAGTTTTCTTTTATAATATTCTCTAGTATGGCTTCCATTCCTCTGGGGCATTCTTCTTTCCCTTCTGGGATTCCTATTACTTGTATGTTGGAATGCTTCATAAGGCCATATAATTCTGACAGTGAACTTTCTGCTTTCTCTCTCTTCTTTTCTGCCTCTTTTACTATCTGAGTTATTTCAAGAACTTTGTCTTCTACCTCTGAAATTCTTTCTTCTGCATGGTCTAACCTATTGCTGATACTTTCTATTGCATCTTTAAGTTCCATAATTGACTGCTTCAGTTGCTTCAGCTCTGTTATGTCCTTTCTATATACTTCATATTGTTTATCACTTTTTGATTCTGTTTTTGGGTTTCCTTTTGGTTATTTTCCACTTTATTAGCAGTTTCCTTCATTGTTTATATAATATCCTGCATTGTTTTCATCATGTGTACTCTAAATTCCCTTTCTGTCATTCCTAACATTTCTTTATTGGTGGAATCCTCTGCAGTAGGTACCTCATGGTCCCTTGGAGGGGTTGTTCTGGACTGGTTCTTCATGTTGCCTGGAGTTTTCTGCTGATTCTTTTCTCATGAGTGATTTCTTTTATCTGTTTCCTTTCCCTAATTTTCCTTTCACTTAGCTTGCTCTTTACGTTACCATGCCTGTGAACTAAGGTTTTGATGAGTCCTTTTGGTATAGGGCAAGAAGGATGAGAAGGTTGAAAAAGAAGAAGGGATGAAAGAAGGAAAGAATGAAAAGAAAATAGAGAAAGGAGAGGGGGTGGGTAAAAGGAATATTGACAAAAAGAAGAGAGGCACAGGAAGAGACAGACAGAGCAATATAGGTGTACAGTAGGGTACTTTGACACAACCTCAAAAACCCTCAACCTCTGGGGGTGCCTGGTTGGGTGGTTGCCTTGAGGTCAGCAACTCTTTGCTAACCTGATCAGACAGAGTACCCCACTTCCACCAAGTAGAGAGGAAAGAATAAGATGCTATAAATGAAACAAAAACAAGCAAACAGAAAGCTTTATGGGACAAAATTGGGTGAAAAACCAAATAATAGCCATAGAAACACTAACAAAAATGAAATTCTATTTATTGAAAAAGGCAGCAATGGAAATTGTATTTATACTAGAAAACTGGAGAAAGAAAAGAAAAAATCTGCACGGAAAAGGTCAAAATTTAAAAACAAAACAACAACAACATCAAAATAAACAAAAAACAAACAAAAACAAAGCAGTATATGTATCTGGGCAACAGGTGGTCTTCTGCCATATGAGATGTTAATTACAATGCTTATATGACTGGAGGCCTTCGCTGATTTCTCAAACTCCACGGGGTAGACACCCTTAGTCTCTCTTCAGCCCTCTTAAAAGGCACTTTAAGCTTCTAATCTTGCTAAGCAGAAGCTTTCCCACGAAAGTGCTTGTTGCTGGAATCACTGGTGAAGTGGCTATCCACTTACCCAGTGTGCCAAAGCCAGTCTCACACTGCCCTTGTGGGTAAGGGCTGTAAGGTGTCTCAGACCCCGCCTTTAGGCTGCTCAGGCACTAGGTTACTAGTTCTCACCCGATCCTTGCTCTGCAACCCCTAGGGCAGACCTTGTTGGGGCAGTTCTCTCACAATGGTTCCCTGCGGCCCACAGCCAAACACTATTAGCTCTGTCCATCAGGCTCAGCAGCCCAGTCGGTCCCAGACAACACCCAAACTTCTCCACACTTTCGCTGAAGCTCTCCCCAAGGCAGTTCAACTGAGTGCCAAGTCCAAAAACACCAAAACAATTCACAGATAAGGCATTTCCGGTTTTCAGTCTCACTGCTACTGCACTAACAGCTGTCGGCGGGATTAGACTGATCAAACACACGCGTTTACTTGCCAGTTTTCCACTGTTTTTGTCCTCCTCTTGGGGTCCAGAAGTTTCTCCCTTACACCCTGTATCCTCAAAGGGATGATTATAGGCTTATCCCACCATCCAGAGATGCCTAGAGTCTTATCTCCCCAGACTCACCGTGCCCAGATGCAAGGAAGCTGTTACTCAGCCACCATTTTGCTCTCCCCATACCATCTTTTTAAATTAATGAGCTAATTACATTAAATATAAATGAGTTAACATTTCGATTACTTTATTTCTTCTAGATATATTCTCCTCATTTCTTCTCTTGCTACCTTCATTTCTGTTTTATTGAATTTTATAATAAGTCTGATTTCTTAGTTTACTTCAGATAAATTCTATAGATATTTTCTTTCTGAACACGTTGAAGAATGGAAATTATAAAAAGTTTTTAAGATATAACAATATTATTAATATTATTCAGACTCATATCAAGCTAACTTCAATTGAATGCAAAAATTATAACTCTTTTTTTTTTTTTTTTTAGAGACATAGTCTCACTTTTTCACCCTTGGTAGAGGACATCACAGCTCACAATAGCCTCCAGGTTTAGGTCTTAGGCAAAAAACTATAACTGTCTATATTCCTTATTTTGATATTCTATGGCTTTTGTTTTGTTTTGTTTGTTTGTTTTGTCAGTCTCACTCTGTGTCCCTGAGTAGAGTGCTGTGGCATTGTCAAAGCTCACAGCAACCTCAAACTCTTGGATAAAAGAGATGGTCTTGCTTAAGTCTTTTCAATAGCTGGAAGTATAGGCACCTGCCACAATGCCTGGTTAGTTTTTTTGTTTTGTTTTGTTTTGTTTTTGAGACAGAGTCTCACTTTTGTCATTCTCATTAGAGTGCTGTAGTGTCATAGTTCATAGCAACCTACAACTCTTGGGCTGAATCGATTCTCTTGCATCAGACTCCCTAGTAGCTGGGGCTACAGGTGCTTGCCACAGCACCCACCTATTTTTGAGATGAGGTCTTTCTCTGGCTCACAGGTGGAAACTGTGAGCTCAGGAAATCTACCTCCATTGACATCCCCACTGCTAAAATTATAGGCATGAGCCAACTGACCCAGCCTTCCTTTCAACTTACTGATGTCACCAGTTTAGTCTTGTTACATTGAACACGTATACCAATAACAGAAATTTCATATTAAGATTCTGTTTTTGCGGCAGCACCTGTGGCTCAGTTGGTAAGGTGCCAGCCCCATATACTGAGGGTGGTGGGTTCAAACCCGACCCCGGCCAAACTGCAACTAAAAAATTGCTTCGCCTGTCGTCCCAGCTACTCAGGAGGCTGAGGCAAGAGAATCGCTTAAGCCCAGGAGTTGGAAGTTGCTGTGAGCTGTGTGAGGCCACGGCACTCTACCGAGGGCCATAAAGTGAGACTCTGTCTCTACAAAAAAAAAAAAAAAAAAAAAGATTCTGTTTTTGTCTTTGAATTTTAAAGAAAGATTAATACAGCTTTCTGGGCTCAGCGCCTGAGGCTCAGCAGCTAAGGCATCAGCCACATACACCAGAGCTGGCAGGTTTGAATCCAGCCCCAACCTGCCAAATAACAATGACAACTACAACCAAAAAAATAGCCTGGTGTTGTGATGCCTGCCTGTAGTCCCAGCTACTTGGGAAGCTGAGGCAGAAGAATCACTTAAGCCCAAGAGTTTGAGGTTGCTGTGAGCTGTGATGCCATCACACTCTACCAAGGGTGACAAACTGAGACTCTGTCTCGAAAAACAACAGCAACAACAAAAACTAAAAGTGCTTTCTGCACTGTCATTATAATAATACAACATTTTACTTAATTGTACTTAGTTTTCTTTTCAGATTTACTTATTTTTACCTAAATTAGCTTTGTTCTAAAGCATAATATCATTTTTTTTTTTTTTTGTAGAGACAGAGTCTCACTGTACCGCCCTTGGTAGAGTGCCGTGGGGTCACATGGCTCACAGCAGCCTCTAACTCCTGGGCTTACGTGATTCTCTTGCCTCAGCCTCCTGAGCAGCTGGGACTACAGGCGCCCGCCACAACGCCGGCTATTTTTTTGTTGCAGTTTGGCCGGGGCTGGGTTTGAACCCGCCACCCTCGGCATATGGGGCCGGCGCCCTACTCACTGAGCCACAGGCGCCACCCATATATATATATTTTTTTTTCTTTTGCAGTTTTTGGCCAGAGGCTGGGTTTGAACCTGCCACCTCCAGTATGTGGGGCTGGCGCCCTACTCCTTTGAGCCACAGGTGCCGCCCAAAATGTTTTTTTTTTTTTATTTTTTTGTGGAGACAGAGTCTCACTGTACCGCCCTCGGGCTGTGGCATCACACGGCTCACAGCAACCTCTAACTCTTGGGCTTACGCGATTCTCTTGCCTCAGCCTCCCGAGCAGCTGGGACTACAGGCACCCGCCACAACGCCCGGCTATTTTTCTGTTGCAGTTTGGCCGGGGCTGGGTTTGAACCCGCCACCCTCGGTATATGGGGCCGGCGCCCTACTCACTGAGCCACAGGCGCTGCCCCCCATAATATCATTTTTAATGAAAGAGGCTTCCTTTGAGATTTCTTCTTGGCAGTTTTCAGCATTCATTTATCTTGGTAAATGTTTATTTTTTTCTTTATCTTGAAGGGATGGTTTCTTGGATATAGTATATGTGTTTTGAAATTTTTGTTCTTTCAGCACTTTAACTATATCATCCAACTCTTTTTGGTAGGGAAGGTGTCTGTTGAAACATTCACTAGTAATCTCAGAAGAGCATGCTTAGAGATGACACATCTGTTTCCTTTCGTGGCTTTCAGGATACTCTTGTGTGGCTTTCAAATCTTTGATCTTCTTTTGTCTTTCTATGGGTCTCTTTGTGTTTCTCCTAGCTAAAGTGTGGTGAGCTTGATATTCTGTATTTTTTTTTCTTACCATTCAAAATTTTTTAGACATTCCACTGTGTATTTCAACTTAGGAATTTCTGTTTTTTTAAAGATTTTCTTTTTTGTTGATATCTCCATTTTTATGATTTTACTTAGTTGTTTGCATAGTTGTACTCATTGCTACCTGTAAGAAAAACTCGAACCACCCTTCAGGTATAAATCAGATGGTGATTTATTACACCTATACAGGAGGCTCCTGCCCCAAAGGGCAGGTGGCCTCAAAGTGAGGAGCAAGCTGATTTTTATACCGTTTTTGTGCTGCATGGCAAGCTGAAAAGCACAGAAGTAGAACGTTGCGGTTAGCTCAGTGTGGGGTTACAGTTAGGGGGCTACAGCATGGCAATTGGCATGGGGACAGCTTGCGAGACTCAGTAGCTTGAGAATCTCTGCTTGAGTAAGCTTTCACTATTGTTTAGCCTTGGAACTCGGGAAACTTCCTTGTTCTATTCTGAAACCTGTTTGCGGAATTAACCTAAGGGGGGGCATTCTAAGGACCAAGGCCGAGACAGGCTGAGACAGACTTGGGTCTTTTGGGGGGCTATTGTCCTTTTACATCCCCCACTGGTCTTTTTGGGAATCAAATCCTTGATTCATTTGTGTCTTTGGGAAAGGGCTGATAATGGGTATGTATACTATTAATTTTTTATTCAGGGCTGGGCAGGAAACTCTCATTTTTCAGGGTCAGGTGAGCTCAGACACTATACTCTCATCTCCAGGCACAAACTCTCTGAGCCTCAGTAAGGTCATGAACAAAGATGTTTTAGACATTTAGAATAGCCAGGGGACAAAGTTGGAGCAGGGAAAAAAGGTACACTCACACATTGATTTCACCTTGTGAATTGGGGGGCGGGGCAAAGCCCCACCTATTATCACTCATATCAGTTATTTTCCAAGCACTCACATGTATATAATTCCTATTTATTTATTTATTTTTTGTAGAGACAGTTTCACTTTATCGCCCATGGCACGCAGCTCACAGCAACCTCCAACTCCTGGGCTTATGCGATTCTCTTGCCTCAGCCTCCCAAGTAGCTGGGACTACAGGCACCTGTCACAATGCCCAGCTATTTTATTGTTGCAGTTTTTGCCTGGGGCTCGTTTGAACTCACCATCCTTGGTATATGGGGCCAGTGCCCTGCCCACTGAGCCACAGGTGCCACCCAATTCCAATTTATTTTTTAACCAGGGCAGCCTCTATTTCTCACTTGAGTTGCTAGTTAGCCATAGGAGGCAAACTAACACTCCCTAGACCCTGTGAAGGGAGGTCTAATTCCACCCTTAGAGTTTTTTCAGTCACATTACACTTACACATTCTTATACACTTTTTAACAGACCTGTTGGCAATCTAATGTCTAAGGAGTTGATCATACTTTGTCTTAATTTAGCGTCTCAATATCAGCTTATTTCTGCAGGTGCTGATATTTTAGCACTGAGGTGTTAGGGACTGTGACTTTTCTCGTTTCTTTACCCAGGCGTTAATAGTACTGTGGTGGTTGGACATATGAGTTTTTACTTTTCTCTTTGACATTTCCTCCTTTTCCCCCAACATCCAAAAGTCCAATTAAGACAAGTCCCTTGAGGAGTTTCCTCAGGCTTCAGTCATGCATTGACCAGCCAGTTCTCCTTCAGTCTTCCTGTGTAGGGTATCTCAAAAGAAGATTATTAACATATCGGAGCAGCACACATTCTAATTTTTCAGTCGAGAATTTCTAGAGGTTACAAGCCAATGCTTCTCCAAAAATTCTGGGTGTTTTGAACCCCTGTGGCAAGCTGGTCCACGTGTATGGATTGCAGTTGCTATGTCTGGTCTCTCTTACTGGAAAGTAAACAGACTCTGGCTCTGGAGAGTCTGAGGTAAGTCTAGGTAAGCGGGCCACTTGGCTTATAGACACAGTAGATAACATTTAATACTGTACAAATTTTCTAGTGTAGTGAACAGGTGATTTTTGTTGAACAGATTAATTTAGTAAAACAGTTATGTCTCTTTTTATGAGTTGACATTACAGACAAGGCTGGGATTTAAACAGGTGGGTCATAGCCTTTCTTCTCTTTGAACCATTTTTTCTCTCTCTAATTTTTCTCTTTACTAAAAGCAAAATATAACAAAACTAACTAAGTTGTCAAAATAAACTGTACTTTTGGTATACTGGATTTGATTATTTGCATAGAGTGCAGTAAGAATAATCATTAGTCATCTAGGCTCTTCTTTCTTTTAAAATTGGTTTTTGTTGGAACTTTTTATAAGGAATCTCAGGCTGGACTTTCTTGAAAGCCTTTCACGAGCCCAGGTTTCATGTGTGCCATTAGATACCTGTATGCATTGGGTAAGTTCCTCTACCCTTGGAATCCCCAAGCATATTTTGATTCCCAGACCCATCAGCAAGCGACCTTTATTACTTACCACAGATCACGAAATGTTACTGAAGGGTATCTGGCCAGTTTTCCAAAGGGCCTTTTTGGCTTTATAAAGTTCAGTCTGGATAGCTCTGAAAATACTTTTGCAGACAAATCCTTGGTAACTAGTGCCTTCATTATTCTATAGAACAAAACATATTCTTATTAAACTTGTTCAAATAACTGTATGTCAGGAATTAAGAATACCTACAAATGGCTTTTAAGTTTTAGAGAAATTAAGGAGAGAGAAAAAATACATGTTTCAGATTTTGCTCCTAAGTACATACTTGAAAAGCTATAAATAGCTCAAAAGACAGAAAATTATTTTCTTGACTTCTGGAAAACAGAATACAGAAAGAATCAACAACATTTTAAACAGAAAGCCATAATAAAGTAGCTCAGTTCTACATAACTGATTTCTATTCTATTTGAAGTTAGGTTAGCAATACTCATAGACATGTTATCTTTCTAATGAAAGTTAAAGGAAATACATAGTTAACTTGATTACATGTAAACTTCTGCATAAGTTTTATTTAACTTGCACAGACATTTTACAAATATTTTAGACCTTTTTAACTTTTGTCTTGCTTTTCATTTTTTTATACAACTGTTTTGTTTTAGGACAAATTTATGATTTACACAGGGGATTATATTTTATCTTTTCAGAGATGGAATTAACAAATGTAGGTTCATTGTCAGAGCCTGTTCTTCCCCTGAATGTTCATTCCTCTACCTCTGTGCTGCTGTGACAGAGGATCACTATGGGACCTTCCTGCCACCCTGCTGAGGCCCTCCTCTCTGTGCAATTAGTGCAGGAGGGCTCTTAGGGAATGGCATCAGTCAGGGTGCTAGGGAGCAGTCTCATCAGGGAACCAGAATGTTGCAAGAAAACAGTGGATTAAAACAAACATTTATAGTGACAATATAGAGGAAGAAACTTCTAATTGCGGACAAGAAGTAGAACTCAGGTATCTCAAGGCATAGAATGTTGAGTTCTAGGGAATCATTTAAAAACTTTTTTATACTTTTTTTTCTCATCAGTTCAATAAAAGATTGTTTCAAGCTGAGAAAAATTCTTTAATAAACACTGAACAAATGACATTACATTTATTTTCACAATTGTATATTCTCAAAACCAGAAACAGAACACTTTTTTGTGCATCTTTTAACAGGCCTGTGGGTGATCTAACACCCTCAGGGTTGTTTGGATGCCCGCTTTCATTTTAATGGTGTTTCTCTTGACGGGTGTGAACACACATTTCTGGCAGCTTCTGACTGGCTAGTAGGGCTGAGGCCCCTCATGCTTCCAAAAACTTCTGACAGGCCAATAGCCTGGCAACCTGAGGTCCCTGTCTCTTTGGCTTTTCCTCAGAGGCTCTACACAAATTACAACAATTGAATTCAACAACCAGTTACATATTTTTCTAAAAATTTACAACAAATAAGCACAACAAAAATACCATGAAAAATACCATTATTATAATTATTATACTAATTATTATAATATATATTATAATTATGATATAATATAATAATTATAGTGATTATTATATTAATTATTATAATATTATAATTAATATAACATTATAATATATATTAATTATATTAATAATTATATTGCAGACACTATTCAAAATTAGATATTAAAGTGGCTTAACTGTGGAGGTGGACTCTCAGGTGAATTTAGGAGTGATTGTCAGCTGGTCTCCTGGGGGGCTCCAGGTTCTCTGGGGATTCTGGGATGTTTCCAGAGGGCACCTCCCCTCAGAGGGACACAGCCTGCCCCCCTCCTGGAGGTCACCTGAGGATCATCAGAATAAGAGCCCAACAGAGTAATGCCAAGCGGCTACTGTTTTAAAAAATAAAAAGGACTTTTTTTCTCTCTTTAGTTCTAAATGAGTAACTGACCTTGAGTCTTTTGCTGAGTTCCAGCACCTTATCTCAAGACTATTTGTAACACAACAGCCAAAAAGAGGAGTATTTTTAATAAAATCTATAGTAACTCTATAATTGCTGGAAAGAGAGGGTCTTAACTGCAAGTGGGTTATTTACACTATAATGTCAAAATAAATTGATGAAGTAGAAAAAGGCCATATAAGAGAGATAGAAGTCAGTCAGCGCAGCAAGCTGTCAAACAGACCAAGATTCTAGAGTAATACTATATAGTAAAATCCAACTCTTCTAAACACAAATTTGACAAACAACTCTCACACACACCAGTGCTGACATAAACTTAGATTTTACCAGGGACTCACCCTCTGCGAGCTTAAAGAAGAAGAGCTGACAGACCAGGAACTCATCCTCTGTGAGCCCAAAGAAGAGAAAACAACAGACAAAACAAAGACCAACCTTCTGTGAGTCCTAAACGGAAAATCCCAAAACAGACCAGGGACTCACCCCTGTGAGTCCAAAATTCAGACAGACTTGAGACAGACTAGACTCACCCCTGTGAGTCCAAAACCTAGACAAACTTGAGACAGATAGGCAGACCAGACACTCCTGTTGAGTCAAAACCCGACCAGACTGGTGACATAGTAGACTCACCCCTGTGAGTCCAAAACCCAGACTGACTTGAGAGTCCAAAACCCAGACAGAATCTAAGTCTAAATCCAGACAGAGACCCACCACAGCATCCTGTGAGGGCCCAGGAGGGGAAGTTAATGTCACGTCTGACCTTCCCTCATCCTCAGATACCAGATGACTGCAGTCCCCAGACAGAAGCATAGAGCTGGTGTCTGTCTTCTTACCTCCAGAGGTCAAAAGAATTAACGGGGCTCATGGTCCCTGCCCAAAATCTCTAGAGAAACAGACAGATTTTACAAACTCACCTGGGTGTCACTGATTAATCACCAATTCAGAAGTTTTGGAGACCTTTGCCCTGGCTCCACACATCTGAGGGTTCCGGGGCAGAGGAACATCTCTCCAAGGCCTTCCCCTGGATCCTCAGGTGGCAGCGGGCCTAGATGAAGGTCCATGGGTGGAAATCTCACTGGGGCCTCCAGAAATGTTGTACTCATTGCCACTTGTAAGAAAAACTCAGACCTCACTTTAGGGATAAATCAGATAGTGATTTATTACACCTGTGCAGGGGGCCTCTGCCCAAAAGGACAGGAATCCATGAAGTGAGGAGCAGGTTGATTTTTATACCATTTTTGTGCTGTGTGGCAAACTGGCAAGCACAGAAGCAGAATGCGGTGGTTATCTTAAGGCAGAGTTACCGTCAGGGGCCTACAGCATGGCGGTAGGCACAGGGACAGCTGGGAGATGCAGTACTTTGGGAATCTCTGCTTGAGTAAGCTTTCACTATTGTTTAGCCATAGAACTCGGGGAACTTCCTTGTTCTAAACTGAAACCTGTTCACAGAGTTAACCCAAGGAGGGGGCACACTGGGGATCAAGGCCAAGACAGGCTGAGACAGACTTGGGTCTTTCGGATAGCTGTTGGCCTATTACAGTATCATTTCCATTTCACCCATTTACCATCATAAAGACAAAACTCTTAGGTAATTTAGACATCCCTATTTTTTATGGTCGATTCTACATTATTTAATTTGTTTCTTTGGGTTATGTCAGCCTATTATTTTTTACATGTTGTAATCTTTAATTGATTTTTGAGGATCACAAAAGGCATCTTTCTTTTGTTTTCTTTTTTTGAGACAGAGTCTCACTATTTTACTCTCAGTAGAGTGCCCTGGTTTCACAGCTCACAGCAACCTCAAACTCTCAGGCTTAAGCAATTCTCTCACCTCAGCCTCCCAGGTAGCTGAGACTACAGGCACCCACCACAGTGCTCAGCTTTTTTCGTTGCCGTTATCATTCTTGTTTACCTGGCTCCAGCTGGGTTCGAACCTGCCAGCCTTGGTGTCTGTAGATGGCACCATAACCATAGTGCTATGGGCACCGAGTCACATAAGGCACCTTTCACAAAATCCACAATGTGGCTTTATCTTACAGGATTCTGACACAAATTATATTAAAGACTTGAGGCAGTTCAGTATTCATTCTGAAAGTGTTCTGTCTGTGGAATTGTGTGGATATTTTTGAGCTGAAGCATTTTCTCCACATTTCCTCCTAAGAGGTTGTAATCACTTGCTGAACCTGAATCTGTCTGTTGTCTTAGAGTCTCTCTGGTGCTGTGATAATATTTTACTCCCCAAGTCAATTTTATAAACTATAGCACCATTCTCTTCAGCACTCTCCCTCATGGGAAACTAACCTATCTTTAGAATAAAGTCCTGAAAAGCCAGTAGAGTTAATGCCGTTCTCTATATTTCTTTTGAGGAAAATTTTGCTTTCATATGGACAATGCTGTTTTCAGATGGGGGAATATCTGTGGTCTATAAGTAGAACAAACTTTTCTTCCCATATTTTGCACCTTTTGTCATGATCATTTTTTTCTTATTTGATTTTATATAGTTATATATTTTTGAGACAGATTGTCTTTCACCACAGATTGAGTGCTGTGGTATTATAGTTAATAGCAGCTTCAACCTCCTGGGCTCAAGAGATACTCTTGCCTCAGCTTCCTGAGTTATTAGGACTGCAGGTGTCTGCCACTCACCCCACTAATTTTTTGTATTTTTGGTATAAACAAGGTTTCACTCTGGCTCAGACTGCTCTCAAATGCCTATGGTGAAGCAATCGACCCACTCACTCTCCCAGAGTGCTAGGTTTACCAACATGAACCACTGCAACCAGCCTGTATATGCATCTTCACATTGTGCTCATCTGGTGGTCTGAAAATTCTCACTGGGCTTTTATAATCGCTAAAATGTAAGTAAGAATATATTTCTTACTTACATATATCTCAAAAATTATTATGGCATTTGTACTGTACTACGCTATCTTGCTACTGTGCTTAGCATAATTTTACAGACAAAATTTGTAATGTACCTTTATTCAATTGTGATGAATGGCATAATTTTGTGTTTTTTAATTTCTTTCAGTTATACCTAATTATTCTACCCAGAGCAATTCAGAAGTGCTGGGCATGACTATTTTATTACCAGAAATAACCCTGAGAAGATATGAAAATTTAAACTCAATAAAAGACTGGGATAGGGTGTGTGAGTGTGAGCAGCAAAAAGTATGTTACAATAGACTAGATGAAAGTTTGACAGCTATGCATGGTAAAATCTACCAATGCAGTAAACGTTCCAATGTTTTCCTACAATTATCAAATGTTAATAGACATAAGATGATATATACCAGGGAGATAACATCTAAGTGTAAAAAATATGGGAAAGCCTTAAATCTATGCTCAAACTTTGATAAACATAAGATAACCCATTTGTGGAAAAGCATATGTAAAGAATGTTGCAAAGTCTTTACATCTTGCTGAAGACTGCCTAAGCACAGAGGACTTCATACTGGAGAGAAAATCTCCCATTGAGAACAATGACAAGTGTCTTAGCCACAGCTCAAAATATTCTAACTATGAGACAATTTATAATGTAGAGAAACCCTACACATGTAAAGAATGTGGCAAAACCTTTAACAACTACTCAAACCTTTTTGTACATCAAAGAATTCATTCTACAGAGAAACCCTTCAAATGTGACGAATGTGGCAAATCCTTTTATCAGTACTCACACTTTTCTGCACATCAAAGAATTCATTCTGTGGAGAAACCCTACAAATGTCATGAATATGGCAAATTCTTTAATAATTTCTCAACCCTTTCTGTACATCAAAGAATTCATTCAGGAGAGAAACCCTACAAATGTCAAGAATGTGACAAAACCTTTACCCACTACTCACACCTTTCTGCGCATTTAAAAATTCCTTCTCGAGAGAACCCCTATAAATGTGAAGAATGTGGCAAATCCTTTAAGAATTCCTCACATCTCTGCACATCAAAGAATTCATTCTGGGGAGAAACCCTATGAATGTCAACAATGTGGCAAATTCTTTACCCAGCACTCAAACCTTTCTGTACATAAAAAAATTCATTCTGGAGAGAAACGTTACAAATATGAATAGTGGAGCAAACCCTTCAACTCAGGGTCAAAGCAGCCTGTACATTTGAAAAAAATGAGATAACATACAAACCCTGGAAATACGAAGAATATGGCAGTACTTACTTGGTGTTTGTAACTTAATAAGGTTATAAGAATTTACACCAAAGAGAAATCCTACCACTGTGAATAGTGTGGCGATGCACTTAACCAGAGCTCAAACTTTACTACATGTAAGAAAATACATATTGGAGAGAAATCTTACAAATGAGAATAATATGGCAAACATTTTAACTGATTCTTGGCCCTTAGTAAACCTAAGAGAAATTATGTTGGAGAAAAATCACAATATGAAGGTGTGTGAAAGCTTTATGCCAGTAATTATAGTTTTCTCTACACAGTAGAATTCATGCTGCACAGAAAGGCTATAAACATGAAGGTGAGAAGTGTTTAACTTCTAGTCAAACCATTCTCTATGGAATTTATGACAAAGAAAACCCCTACAACTGTGAAGACTGTCAAATCTTATAACCAGTATTCACACATTTCAGTGTATAACAGAATTCATAGAAATATTGTATATATGTAAAGAATATGACAATGTTTTTAAATATTTTTCATACTTTTCTAATCATAATTCATACTGAAGAAATACTCTACAAATGTCAATGATGTCTTAAAGTTGTGTTTATCCTGTTCGGTAGGGCTAAGGAGAGACAGGGGCAGATGATTCTAGGGCATCAACGCCCATACTGAGAAGGAACAAAATTACCAGAGTGGGCTGCCAAGAAAGAAAAGCATTACAGAAAGGCTTTCAAAAACTGAACTGACATTTGCTTTACAAAATGGACTCTCAGAGGTAGAGAGGCCCCAGTGTGGAGATATGGCCAAAGCCACAAAATGGGGTCTTTTCAGGTTGCATACAAGTAAAGTGACAGTAGCCTCAAGTGACCCATTTTAATAAACACAGTAAAATTTTCACCACTTTTATCACAGTTTACAAATATGTGAACTTCTACAAATATGACAACTTCTGAAAATTGCTTTTCAGAGATAAAAATGGGAGGACTCTCCGTTCAGGAATTTTTCCCCCTTTCTAGTAAAATAGTAAATATATTACCCTCCTCCCCCAACCACTTAACGTAGATTTGGGAAATTACCATGAAGGTGAAAAATCTCACTAACCCAGGGTGTTCTCCACTTGATAAGGTAGATGTCTCCCTTCTCTGGAGTGCACTGTGCTTTAATAAACTTTGACCTTTTGCTCACTTGTATCTACTTGTTCTGTTCATTTGTTCCACTGTCTTGTTACAGCAACTATGCTTTGTCACCTGAAACCAAAAACCAGGGAACACACTCTTGACATCTGTTCCCCATATGTGACATTTTAGTGCCAAAATCTGGGAGGAAAGTGTACATTTTCAACAAGATAAGGTAATGGAACATTAGACATTCTGAATTCACGCTGCCTGATGCACATTACTTATCACACTTACAGCTCTCACTCTCTTTGCTTTCCAGGTAATGTAGCTCCTTACCTACCCCTGATCCATTTCATTCTTTTTTTTTTTTTTCCCATCTCCACAATGCACGTTATCTCCCAGTTCATCCTGAGACTCAAAAGCATACAAAGGGGCCTCTGGCTCCACAAGCAGAACATTAAACTAGATTTTCAAGGTCTTGATGCGGAGAATTGGGATGAAGAGACAGTGAGAGAAAGCCAGGCCAGCATCAGTCCCCAAAAGCAGAAGGAAGCTTTTGAAATTATTGCTACCACTAGGGAATAATGTTTTCAGGGACAGAGTTAGTCTAGGGTCAGGGAAGAAGACACCAGGCTAGAGCCCTTCCCGCACCATGACTATGGGTTCCTGGAGTCAGGAATGGCTCAGGAAGCAGCCTCTGCTGGGACCATCCCCTCACTACTAGAGAGATGTCCTGGAAGTGACATTTCCTTCTCCAGGAGATGGGGGATCAAACTTGCCTTCCAGACCCTGTGAAATCCTTGAATTAACTCTGACTCTCTGGAACACTTTTAGTTTGGTGGACATGGTCCACCTTCAGAACAAAGACGGCTGGTTGTTGGGTAGCTGTCTCTCTCTGTCACAGTAAACCAACTGATGTTCATAGCATTAGAGCCACCCTTCTGCTCTCCACAAATATTCAGGACCTCTGTTTCCCTCTTTTCTATCGTTCTTAAAAATGGAAGGTAAAATACAAACCTACAGTGTACGCTAAAGTCCCTCTGCTCCCTGGTTGATGATGCCTTGTTTATTTATTTATTTATTTTTAGTGCTTTCCAGCTGGTAACCCATTGTTTGATGAAGTCTGAACTTTAAGCTAGAAACCTAAATCCTGTAAAACCACAGGCCTTCTTCACAGGCCTTTAAATACAAAAGACTTAACTGAAGTTACATTTCCATTCAAAATAGGAAAAAAACTTAAAGCAAGAAGGAACCAATATGTAGTAGAGAGATGTAAATAAACTCATGAATATGAAGAAACATGGTGGCAAGGAACACTAAAAGGAAAGAGAATGATTTTGTGTAGGACAAAACCTAATAACAATATTTCTCCTAAAATAAATGATGATTTAAGAAGAAAATATTATTTTTCTTTTTTGAGACATCCTCAAGCTGTCATGCTGGGTAGAGTTCTGTGTAGTCACAGCTCACAGCATCCTCAAACTCTTGGGCTTAGGTGATTCTCTTTCCTCAGCCTCCCAAGTATCTGGGACTACAGGTGCCCAACACAACACACGGATATTTTTATGGTTATAATTATCATTGTTTGGCAGGCCCGGATTGGATTCCAACCCGCCAGTTCTGGTGTATGTAGCTGGTGCCTTAGCTGCTTGAGCTACCGGCGCTGATCCAAGAAGAAAATTTTCTGACAAACATAGGGCTTCAGCACGTCGAAAATGGTCTATGTAGGGGACAACATTTGCAAAGGTAAGTTTATGAAAAATTTTGTATGTGAACAGGTTAGCCTAACTGAAAAGGGAATCTCCAGGGAAGTATTAGTTTTGTTTTGAGACTTTGTTTAAAACCTCATCAGATTGCTGTGTTTTTGCTGAAAGTGACAACCATCAATTATTGCGCATCAATCTGCCACAATAGTGTTAAATCTGCTGCTCCGTATTTTCTTCTGCCTGCCTGAAGCTGTATTTCCTCTTTTTTTTGGCTGGGGCTGGGTTTGAAACCACCACCTCCAGCATATGGGACCGACGCCCTACTCCTTGAGCCACAGGCGCCGCCCTGAAGCCATATTTCCCTAGGTATGGGTTTTGAGATCACTACTCAAGGTTATGAGTTACTCCTTTGAAAATGAAGCAAAAAAAATCAGGAGCCAACTTTATCCTTTAAAACACTAGCCTCTTTTTCTTACTGCCTGACGTTTTCACTTCTTCCTCTGTGTCTTTAATTCACTCCGCACACCTCTTGGCTTTTTGTTGCTAAGCTAAGATGACAGACTATGTATCTGTGACTGCTGCCACCCTTGAACAACATATTTTTTTTCTTTCACAAGAAATGGACAAACTGGACCATTTCTGGTTGCGGTACAAACTGGGGACTACCTGCTCTCCTTGCCATCCTTTGTGATTTGTGACTTTCTCAGTCAAATAAGGTGTTTCAAATGGATTTTTCCCCTGCTGCAGCAGTGGTGTCTCTTTTACAAACCTGTGGCTTTGCTCTGCTCTTGGCTTAAAGCTCTAGTTAGCCACCATCAAGTGGAGGTGAATGGTCTGTGTTAAACCTCCTCACAGACTCCCTGAAAAGATCCAGGAAGACACCCCAGATTCCTCTCAGGCTGAATCAATGGGCAGCTTTCATTATGGTCATTAGTAAAACTCAGGGCAGAAAGGGAGATTGTGTGATCAAGAGAACTTTGTAAGGCAAAGGCTAAAAAGAGGTACCCAGGCAGAGGTAAGTCTGAAACTTGGGAAGTGAGGGTTTAAAGTGGGTGCATGCTTGTTAAGGGATGCCACCTGCCACTGGAATCTGACCTTGGGACTCTGGGTGAGAGAATGCAGATCTCAGCCCACTCTGGCAACCTGAGATGGGCACAGCACTGTCCACAGGTAATACTTGGTCCATGACAATGATGTCTTCATGGACAGCCAACTATTTGGTACATTGGCTCTAGGAATGCCCAGTGCAAAGGGTAATCTTCTCTCTGTTTACCTATGGAAAGCTGTGGGTCAAGGCTTTCTAATAAATACTGGGGCTACATATGCATTGCTTAATACTTCACTCTGCCCTCTGACTAAACAATTTGGTTCTGTAGCAGTGACAGGACAGCTGGAACACAAATTCTTTCTTCAACCTCTTAAATGCTAGATTGAAGAAAAAGAGTTTATTCATCAGTTCCTTTAGATGCCTGATTTCCTTGTCTATTGTTGGGGTGAGAATTATTGTCTAAATTAAATACTCAGATTACTGATTCTCTAGAAAACAATAGCCTTTCCATGAAGGTACTCCATAAACACATCTGGTAAGTCTTACTCTAGTGTCTGGAGGGTGAGGAGAAAAAGCCATAAGAAATCAACATTCAGGTAAATTTCTCTATCTGCGAAGAGTTTCCCCCTTGGATACCTCAGGACCACCGCAGTAGAGATTCACTTAATACCAGAAGGTTGACCAATTCAAAAATGGTCATACCCTCTGAAACACGAAGCATTAGTAGACATAGCCCCTTTGATTGACAAATTTATGAGATATGGGCTTGTAAGGCCCTTCCAGTCTTCGTATAACACCCCTATTCTTTTCTTTTCTTTTCTTTTCTTTTCTTTTCTTTTCTTTTCTTTTCTTTCTTTCTTTCTTTCTTTCTTTCTTTCTTTCTTTCTTTCTTTCTTTCTTTCTTTCTTTCTTTCTTTCTTTCTTTCTTTTTTAGAGACAGGGCCTTACTTTTCGCCCTTGGTAGAGTGCTCTGGCATCACAGATTACAGCAACCTCCAAGTCCTGGACTTAGGTTATTCTCTTGCCTCAGCCTCCCCAGTAGCTGGGTCTTCAGGTGCCTGCCACAACGCCTGGCTATTTTTTTGTTGCAGTTTGGCTGGGGCCAAGTTCAAACCCGCCACCCTCGGTATATGGGGCTGGTACCCTACCCACTGAGCCACAGGCACCGCCCCCTTTATATTCTTTTGGTTGTTGTCCCTTTAATGTACTATTAGTTTGTGTTGTACTTTGTGTCTGCAGGGGTACACATTCCATTTTGAGTCCATTTTCTACTTGATGATAGGAAACTTGTACAAATAGCAGCTTGGGGGAGGAGAGAGGTAATAACTTGGCTCCTTTCATCTTAGTTTCCCCTCAGCAGGTAGTAGTTTATGAAGTGAGCTGGAACAGTGAGGGTTCTGACTAGTTTTTTTTTATTATTATTTTTACATATGCATGTGTTTATTAGGTTTCCATTTTTTTGCCTTCACAAAATTAAAAAGGCTTAAAATTTAATAACAATAACAATGTATAAGACATGGACTAGAAACAAAAACCTCATAAAGAATGAACAACATAAATACATTCAGAAAAGGAATCAGACAATTGCTACATCGAAATATTAAGCAATGATTATAATAATAATGCAAAGAAAGTAACATTCACATTGTCAAATAAGAATATGTCTATTATAGAATGCTTTGACTCGGAGATTCAGTATGGAGTTATCAGTTAACTTCTTTTTTTTTAAGTATCAAAAAATAGACAACTAATATTTATAAATAAAATTAAAAGATAATTTCAAAAAAACAGATCATGCCAAATCTTATAGACAATAGAAATACAAAAAGAAGAAATATTTCAAAATCATTCTACTTGATCTGGGTACACCTGATATTAAAATTGGAGAAAAAATATTATTATAAAGGGGAAATTACAAAAATATGTCACTTATAAATGAGGATGCAATATCCTAAACAACATATTAACAAGTTGAATTAAAAATTAATGTTTAAGTAATGTAGTTTGGTCAAAATTAAATCCAGTTTATGTGAAAATTAGTCACTATTTTCTTTTCTTTTCTTGTTTTTTTCCTTTAATTTTTCTTCTTCTCCTTACCCTCACCCCTTCCCTCCTTCTCTGTCTGCTCTCCTCTTCCCACTTACCCCACCGTATCATTAATTGTCATTAATTGTTTTCATATCAAAATTGAATACATAGGATTCATAATTCTCCATTCCTGTGAGGCTTCACTAAGAATAACGTGTTCCACCTCCATCCAGGTTAGTACAAATGCTGCAAAATCTCCATTTCTTATGGCTGAATAATAGTCCATGGTGTATATATATATCACAGCTTTCTGATCCATTCCTGGGTTGAAGGACATTTAGGTTGTTTCCACAAATCAGGGCAATTTGCAACTGCCCAAATAAGTTCTGACTAGTTTTCACCAAGAATGTTTCTTATCCTGTAAGGATGATCATCACATGTTTTGCAGTGGTAATTTCTTTGTGTCAATTTTTTCTTTTGGCTTTCACAAGTTTGTGTTGTGGAATAATAAATGCTAAAAATACAGATGAAAGTCAATCTGTTATCCAAATAACAACTGGTAACAATACTTTGTAATCATTTTTTTATTTAAAGTTAATATCTTTAATTTATAATGTGCCTTATATGTATTGTTTTGAAATTATTTTGTGAATTATTATATTATAGCTAAGTCAATTACAAGTACTTCAAAGACAGGCGCAGCATCTTTGTTGTTGTTTTTTTGTTTTAAAACAGAGCCTCAAACTGTTGCTTTGGGTAGAGTGCCATGGCGTCACAGCTCCCAGCAACCTCCAACTCCTGGGCTTAAGCGATTCTCTTGCCTCCGCCTCTCAAGTAGCTGGGACTACAGGTGCCCTCCACAACACCAGGCTATTTTTTGGTTGTAGTTGTCATTGTTGTTTGGTCGGCCTGGGCTGGATTCAAACCCACCAGCTCTGATGTATGTGGCTGGTGCCTTAGCTACTTGAGCCACAGGTGCTGAGCCTTTTTTTTTTAGACAGACTCTCACTCTCACTATGATGCCCTGGGTAGTTTGCCATGGCGTCACAGCTCACAGCAACCTCAAACTATTGGGCTTAAGTGATTCCCTTGCCTCAGTCTCCCAAGTAGCTCTTACTACAGGCGTCTGCCACAATGCTCAGCTATTTTTTGGTTGTGATTGTCATTTTTGTTTAGCTGGCCCAGGTGGGTTCAAACCCGCTAGCCTGGGTGTATGTGGCCAGCACCCTACCCACTGAGCTAAGGACTGAGCCAGACACAACATCTTCATTACTATGTATTTCCAAACTGAGCTGGACCACAAAGGCTTCTATTTACACAGCCTATGGGGCCAAAAAGCATTGTTTATCCCAAATTCTTTCTTAAAAAAATAAAAAAGAAGTAAAAATATGTAGTTCCAAAACAGCAATTAACATGTTCAGAAAGTACCATTTAATTTTCTGCTCATACAGTCAAACACAGAAACTTTCTTCAACCCTTGCCACAATAGAAGATTTTATTAAAGGATTACTGTTCAGTGATGAAAATACTGGCTATATAAGATTTGTAGGGCAAATAGATTATTATATTTACATGAGCAAATTTCTAATACCTAATTCTTATTTCTAGTTTCTATTATTCACATGAGCAAATTTCCAATATCTAATTCCGATTTTTTTTTTTTTTTTTTGAGACAGAGCCTCAAGCTGTTGCCCTGGGTAGACTGGTGTGGCATCACAGCTCACAGCAACCTCCAACTCCTGGGCTCAAGTGATTTTCCTGCTTCCGCTTCCCAAGTAGCTGGGACTACAGGAACCCACCACAACTCCTGGCTATTTTTTGGTTGTAGCCGTCACTGTTGTTTGGCGGGCCCAGGCTGGATTCAAACCTGCCAGCTCAGGTGTCTGTGGCTGGCGCCTTAGCCGCTTGAGCCACAGGCGCTGAGCCTCTAACTCCGATTTCTAATATCTAGTTAGATTAAATGGGTAGTCTGTGTCATTAGAAAAAACTGAAGTTTATACTAATTAAAATAGGTTTACAATAACTTTGTGTACAATACATATGGTTAGATATAATGAATAAACCTAAGTACACGCATATAAATGACCTTTCTAAAGGAAAGTAATAAACTACATCTGAAATTTAATTACAGCTGTTTGTCAATGTAAAGATTCCTCAATGGCTCAGCACCTGTAGCTCAAGCAGCTAAGTGCCAGCAATATACACAAGAGCTGGTGGATTCGAATTCGGCCCGGGCCTGCCAAACAATGACAACTACAACCAAAAAATAGCTGGGCTTTTTGGTGGGCTCCTATAGTCCCAGCTATTTGGGAGACTGAGGCAAGAGAATTGCTTAAACCTAAGAGTTGGAGGTTGCTGTGAGCTGTGACACCATGGCACTCTAACCAGGGCAATAGCTTGAGGCTCTGTCTCAAAAAAAAAAAAGAGATTCCTCAATATTCTTCATTTTTATTAGTTCCCCAATTAACCTGCTTGACAATAGTCCAACCATGAATACATTGGCTTCTCTCTTGGAGCTACAGTCTTCTGTTTGTAAAATCCTCCAATTCCATTTTCCAAACATTAAAGTACTGAATCACAGATTAAGTTTCAAAATATTTGCTTCCTTCAGTTTATAAGGAGAATTCTGGATTATACACTTCATACACTTCATGTACAGTAAGAGTAAAAATGCAATAAAGCATTTCTACTGTGGCATCACAGCTCACAACAACCTCAAACTCTTGGGCTTAAGCGATTTCTTGCCCCAGCCTCCCAAGAAACTAAGACTATATGTGCCCACCACAATGCCCGGTTATTTTGTTGTTGTTGTAGTTGTCATTGTTGTTTGGCAGGCTGGGGCCAGGTTCAAACCCACCAGCCCTGATGTATGTGTCCGGCGGCCTAGCTGCTGAGCTACAGGAGCCAAGCCATGGAAATTTCTTCTTAAACTTGGCAAGAGTAAAAGTTAAATCAGGGACATATTAGTGCAAGATTATGGTCATAAGACCATAAAGCAAATGGCAATTTCCAAATGGTTGTATTTTAAATTTGATTTTTTTGGCAGTTTTTGGCCAGGGCTGGGTTTCTGGCCACCTCTGGCATACGGGGCTAGCGCCCTACTCTGTTGAGCCACAGGCGCCGCCCCTAAGTTTGATTTTATTATTATTATTTGGCAGCTCATTTTTGAGAAACTTTTGAACTATTCTACTTATCTCATTAAATTTTTTAATTTCGGCAAACACAAAATTTACCACCTTCAGTCTTTCTAAGTGTATTTTCTAACTTAACATGATAGCCGTAAAGGTTTGTCCTTATCTCGGATATGGCGAGATGTTCTGTTTTAATGCTGGATAATCCTCCATTGTCTCCATATTGGAGCAGCCATTGACATCTGTGTTGCTTATACTTCTTGGCTTTTGTGAATAATATTGTGATTAATGTGAGTGCGGACATGTATCTTCCACATTCTGCAATGAGTATTTTGGATATATATCCAGATGTGAGTTTGCTGGATCAAATAATCACTTTTAATTTTAGTTTTCTGACAAACTTTCTTACATTTTCATAGTGTCTGCAACATTTTTCCTCATCAACATGTCGATCAGTTTCTAATTTCTCTGTATCCTTAACAAATATTTTTAGTGTTCATTTTGAGTGTGATGTAATAGTTCATTGTGATTTTTGTTTGCCTTTCTCAATAATTGGTACTTTAAGCATCCTTTCAAATGCTCGTTACCCATTTATATATCTTCTTTGATAAATGTCAGTGCAATTTTTAAATAAAGTTATTTGGGGTTTGTTGTGTTTTAGAAGTTGTCTATGTATGTGTATTACTTATCCACATATATATCTGAGTACTAACTCCTATCACACATTTAATTTGCAAATATTTTCAGCCATTTCTAAGGTGGCTTTTTTACTCTATATAATGTGTTCCTGGATTGTGAGAATGGTTAAATTTGATATGCTCTGAGTGTTTTTGTTGTTGTTGTTGATGTTGATGTTGTTGCTTATGCACGTGGTGTCATATCAGGAAAACAGTGCCAAAATGAATGTCATGATCTGTTCTCCTATTTGTTCTTTGAAGAGTTTCATTATATATATATATATATACACACATATATATATATATTTGATGATAGAGTCTCACTATGTTGCCCTAGAAAGAGTGCTGTGGCATCACAGCTCACAGCAACCTCCCACTCTTGGTATTAAGCGATTCTTTTACCTCAGCTTCTGGAGTAATTGGGACTACAGGCGCCCAACACAATGCCGGGCTACTTTTTTATGGTAGTTGTCATTGCTGTTTGGCAGGCCTGAGCCAGGTTCAAAGCCGCCAGCCTGGGTGTTTGTGACCAGTGCCCTAATCCCTGAGCTATGGGCACTGCCAGTATATGATTTTGGTTATCTTAAATTTTCTTTTTTCTTTTTTTTTTTTTTTCTAGAGACATAGTCTCACTCTATCGCCCTGGGTAGGGTGCCATGGCATCACACAGCTAACAGCAACCTCCAACTCCTGGGCTGAAGCGATTCTCCTGCCTCAGCCTCCCAAGTAGCTGGGACTACAGGCGCCCGCCACAACGCCCGGCCATTTTTTGGTTTGCAGTTCAGCCGGGGCCGGGTTTGAACCCGCCACCCTCGGTATATGGGGCCGGTGCCCTACCGACTGAGCCACAGGCCTGCCCCAAATTTTATTTTTTCTTATGTGTCTCAACAGAAGGCCCTGTGTGGGCTGTTTGGTTTGAACTTGGTCCCCCGCCCAATAGCCAGGCATTGCAGCGGGTGCCTGAAGACCCAGCTGCTTGGGAGGCGGAGGCAAGAGAATCACTTAAGCACAAAAGCACAATAATTTGAGATTGCTGTGAGCTGTGACTCCATGCCACTCTATCAAGGGTGACAAAGTAGACTATTCAAAACAATTAAATAAACCAATAAAAGTAAAAATCAGAAAAAAAGGTCCCTGTGTGACTGGAAAAATTGTATTTCTTTCTTTTGGCAGGGTGGGACAGATTCTTATTATATTGCTCTTGGTAGAGTCCCATGTCGTCACGGAAACTTCAAGCTTTTGGCCGTAAGCCATTCTCTTGCCTCAGCCTCCCAAGTCCCTGGGACTACAGGCATCAGCCACAGTGCCCTGTTAGTTTTTGGTTGCAGTGGTCATTGTTGTTTGGCAGGCCTGGGCTGGATTCAAACCCACCAGCTCTGCTGCATGTGCTGGAGCCCTAGCCACTGAGCTACAGGTCCCGAGCCCAAAAATTGTATATTTAGCTGTTTTTGGCTAGAGAGTTTGTTAGATCTACTTTGTATATTCAGGTTTTCTGTTTTGTTATTGATCTTTTACTTAATTTTTTAATTGATTATTTAAAGATGCATCTTTCTTCATTTACGAAGACAGTTTGCTGGACATAGTATATATGCTTTGACATTTTTGTTCTCTAAGCACTTTCATTATATCACCCAACTCTTTTTTTTTGATGCTGAGGGTTTGTGTTGATTAATCCACTAGTAATCTTACTAATGAGAAGAATGTGACAAAGCCTGTAAATGGAGCTCAAATTTAACTTCAAACTAGAAAATTCATATTGGAGAGAAATCTTACAGATGTAAATAATGTGGCAACATTTTTAACTGGTCCTCAGCCCTTACTAATCATAGGAGAAATCATACCAGAGTAAAATCCAAACAATGTAAAGAATATGGCAAAGCCTTATACCCGAGTCACAGTTTTCTGTGCTTAATAGAGTCCATGTCGAAGAGAAATGCTACAAATACGAAGATTCTGAGAAACTTTTAACTTGTGCTCAAATCTTTCTATATATACAAAATTTATAGGGCAGCACATGTGGCTCAGTGGGCAGGGCACCAGCCCCATATATCGAGGGTGGCGGGTTCAAACCCGGCCCAGCCTAACTGCAACAAAAAAAGTAGCCAGGCATTGTGGCAGGTGCCTATAGTCCCAGCTACTTGGGAGGCTGAGAAAAGGGAATTGCCCAAGCCCAGGAGTTGGAGGTTGCTGTGAGCTGCATGATGCTACCGCACTCTACTGAGGGTGATAACGTGAAAATGTCTCTTAAAAACAAAAAAATTATACCAAAGAAAACCCAAACAAAGGTGAAAAACATGGCACATCCTTTAACCAGTACTCACACCTTCCAGTACATAAAAGAATTGTACCAATGTGAAGAGTGTGACAACATCTTTGAATATTTCTCATGCTTTTCTAATCATAATTCCTACAGGAGAAATACTTTATAAATGTTAATCATGTTTGAAAGTCTTTAAATTGTTTTCATACTATTAGGCAGGCCACAAAGAGACAGAAGCACATGGTACTAGGAGACCTTTGTATGTAATAGGAGAAACAAATTGGCCAGAAGGGGCCTCCAAGAAGAAAAAGATATCATTTCAAGAAGGCTTCCAAAGGCTGAGCTGATGTTTGATCTACAAAAATGAGTTTCCAAGGTAGAGAATCCACAAAGCAAACATATGGCCAAGGCCATAAAGGGGTCTTTGGAGCATGCATACAAGTTAGGTGACAGTAGTTTCAAGTGACCCATCTTCATTAACATAGTAAAACTTACACACACCAATTCTATGACACTTTACAACTACCATGACAACTTCTGGAAATTGCCTTACAGGGATAGAAAATGGGAGGACTCTCCATTCTAGAAATGTTCCCCCTTTCAAAAAAAAAAAAATCATGTTTATTTTACACTCCCTCACTTAACATAGAATTGAGAAATCAGCATAAAGGGGAAAAATCTTATTCAACCCAGGGTCTTTTCCACTGGAGAAGGCAGATATGTTCCTTTTCTGGAATGTACTATGCCTTAATCAACTTTGGGCTTTTACATACCTGTATCTTCTTGGTCTGCTCAGTAACCATTCCTTGATACTTGGTACCAAACACCGGGGAACACATACCTGACTCTGGAGTTCCTGGGAAGGAACAGCTTTAAGGTTGCAAAGGAAACATCTCAGTTCTGTATGCTAGATGTTACCTAATTGGCTTTTTTTTTTACTATCTCAGAACAACAATAAATGTCCTCAAGGATAGTTCAGACCCTGTGCTCCCTAAACAACCTAACTACTAGAAAAGATGTAAGAGAATTTCTGGGAATACCTGAATATCATGGAATTTGGATCCTTGATTAGGCAAAATAGGAAAACTTTCAAAGGAGACATAAGTTAAAAATAAAGTTTTGGTATGTGGATGGAAACTATAAAGAGCATTTCAGGGACTAAAGGAGACCTTGACCTGTGGTTCTGGCTTTGGGAATACCTAATTTAGACCAATTCTTTCCATTGCATGTTGATGAAAAAAAGAAAGACATTGTAGAATTTTTAGTACAGGAGTTTGAAAGAGAGTTGTGGGTAGTGGAATATTTCTCTACATATCTATACCCAGGAGCCAAGTTCTGGCCCCACTGCCTGAGGGTATTGACTGCTGTAGCAATCATAGCAGAGCAGTGTTTTCACCTTTTTTTTTTTTTTATTGCAGGACACACTTTTCAAACTTCTGTGGCATACTTAAGTTAATAAAAAAAAAAGGTAAAAAGAATATACACTATTTGATTTCTTCATTAACAGAAACAAAATGGGGCCCTGTGCAGTGACTCTTGCCTGTGATCCTAGCACGCTGGGAGGCTGAGGCAGCTGGATTACTTAGGCTCAGGAGTTCATGACAAGCCTAAAGCAAAGGCAAGACAACATCTCTACTGAAACTAGACAGAACCTAATCAGCCATAATAGGGTATGCCTGACGTCCCATGTACTCAAGAGGATCTCTTAAGTCTAAGAGTTTTAGGTTGTTATGAAGTATGACGACATCGCAGCACTCTACCCAGGGCAGAGTGAGACTTTGTCTCAAAACACACACACAAAGAAACAAAATGCACCATGTAGAGCAAAAAGTAAAAGAAAATTGTTTATCTGTTTTGAGATAAAGTGAGATAAAAAAGTCTCACTTTTCCGCCTTCCATATAGTACAGTGGTGTCATAGTTCATGGCAAACCTCAGACTCTTGGGCTCAAATGATTCTCTTGTTTCAGCCTCCCAAGTAGTTGGGAACACAGGCATGCACCCCGGGGCTCCGCTCTATTTAGAGAGGGTGTCTGGCTCAGTCTCAGGCTGGTCTCCAACCTGTGAGCTCAAGCAGTCCAACCCCTTTGGCTCCCAAGTGCTAGGATTACAGGCATGAGCCACTGCACCCGGCCTACAATTTTTTATAATTTTTTAACAAAAAGATGACAAAATTTTTAAAAATACTTACTGTATTTATTTATTTTTCTCTTTATTATAATTTAACATAAATGAGATACCTAAGGTTGACTTTTTGTAGAATATCTCCATTGCGAGGTTGATTTCCACAGGCATACTCTTAAATCTCCCTGCAAGGATTCTAGCTGTGATCAATTCTTATTTTTGAAACTTCTTATTGCAGAAAAGCTTGCTTCACACAAATATCACATTGAGAATGGAAGAGATATTTCCATTGATTTTGTGGTATTATTTCAAAGTTCATCCTTGAGAGATAACCAAAAGTTGGCAATATCAGTCGTTGAATATTTTAATTGCAATTACCTGTCATTTCATATTTGTGTCAACTCTTCTTCTTTTGTAATATTTAAATTTGCTGACACACACACACACACATACACACATAAAAGAAAGGGATTTCTCACTTGATCCAGAGATAGTATGTCAAGGACAGTTGCAGGAATTTTTTGTTTTAAAAATTTGTGTACAATAAATCTAAAGTTTGTAAAATGTGTGCAATCATAGTTTTATCCAGCTTAAACTTTTCCCTAGCTCAAACATTTTAATTGCTTTTTCTCTTTTAATCCTCCCCTTTCCAGAGCAATAACTTTTCTCTGGAAGCATTGATTTTAATTGTAGATGTGATAATATTTTCATGATTTCTGGCAGAATCCTATTTAGAGTATTCCAATACTGATATAAATCTACAAGATCTGGTGCAACTCTATTACAGCAAAACTCATCACGAAGAAACCCACGTAATGTAGAACGTAGCTTTTATATAAAAGTTGTCACTTCCTTTAATTCATGAAATCTTGATCGAATTTTAAAAATTTCCTATTCCTATACTCTATTGTTTAAACAATTACACAGCAGGCTTGTAAAATAATAGATTCTGCAGTAGTATGACATTTCATTTTTCCAGGTATGATTTTTGCAACTGAGTAACTGCCTTGTTGTGCTATAGCTAATCTCATCGCATATTTGGTCGTTTAATATTACTAAGTGCAAGTCATTTGAAATTTTTCATCAGCTTTTCAGACCAGTGGGAATGTCTCAGTTGTAAATGTCTCTTTAATCTCCTAGAAACCAGAGATTAATATATTAATGTTAATGTTTCCCCACAAATTATGCACATGGACACGGTGGACTTCCTTTACTGTATCCGAAACCAAATATTAAATACTTTTCATTATTTGGCAACAATTGTTTTTAACTTAGTCACTCGGGTACTGGATGAAATAATATTTAACATACTAGTGCCATCTTCTAATTTTTGTTTCTTTCCTCCAAACTTGTCCATTTTAATTGAACACTATGTAATAAAAATAAAAAATGCCAAATCCAAAATAGTAAAAATAAGGAAATAAAAACTCATACTTTAAAAAAATATACAGGAGGGTGGCGCCTGTGGCTCAGTGAGTAGGGCGCCGGCCCCATATGCCGAGGGTGGCGGGTTCGGACCCAGTCTCGGCCAAACTGCAACAGAAAAATAGCCGGGCGTTGTGGCGGGCGCCTGTAGTCCCAGCTGCTCAGGAGGCTGAAGCAAGAGAATCGCGTAAGCCCAAGAGTTAGAGGTTGCTGTGAGCCGTGTGACGCCACGGCACTCTACCAGAGGGCGGTACAGTGAGACTCTGTCTCTACAAAAAAAAAAAAAATATATATATATATATATACAGGAATGAACTAAACAAACTTGACAATTTTTCAAAACTAGGATTTGCAAAGTAATCGTGTCCAACTACTTCACAATTTCAAATCTAGGCAGAACTGCACAACATGTTCATGTTCAAAGCAAGCTACACGGTCTTACTACTTCAGGCACAGTGAGGATTTGCTGCATAACATGGCTTCATTCACTTTGGATGATTTTTTTTTTGTAGAGACGGGGTCTCACTGTACCGCCCTAGGTAGAGTGCCGTGGCGTCACACGGCTCACAGCAACCTCTAACTCTTGGGCTTACACGATTCTCTTGCCTCAGCCTCCCAAGCAGCTGGGATTACAGGCGCCCGCCACAACGTCCGGCTATTTTTTTTGTTGTTGCAGTTTGGCCAGGGCTGGGTCCGAACCCGCCACCCTCGGCATATGGGGCCGGCGCCCTACTCACTGAGCCACAGGCGCCGCCGCATTAGATGATTTTGACATATATGGATGTTCACTGGCAAATTCTTGTTAAATTGCATCATCTATGGATGACTCTCAAAACTTTGTTATTGAAGGCTCTCCCTCACACAATTTCACAGTAAGAGTGTGTACATTTATTAGAACAACAAAACATTTGTTATAACAATGTTATACATGTGTAATCACTTTAAAGAGGTTTAAACGTTGATATGCATACCTACTGTGCTCTGAATATCTTTCAAAAATAATCTAATTCATGATATATAAAAATTTTCATAAAAGTTCTTCATGCACAACAATGAGCCACTGAGCATTGTCTTCAGATGAATAACATAGTGCTCAGTGGCTCCCACCTGTAATCCTAGCACTTGCCAGAACCAGGCAGGTTGATTGTGTGAGCTCACAGGTTCCAGACCAGCCTGAGCCAAAGCAAGACCTTGTCTCTAAAAAGAGCCAGTCATTGTGTGTAGTCCCAGCTACTTGGGAGGCTAAGGCAACAAAATCAAATGAGTCTAAGAGTTTGAGATTGCTGTGAGGTATAAATCCATGTCCCTTTACCAAGGCCCCAAAAGTGAGATGCCATCTCACACACACACACACACACACAAAAGGGCTTGGCGCCTGTGGCTCAAGTGGCTAAGGCGCCAGCCACATACACCTGAGCTGGCGGATTCGAATCCAGCCCCGAGCCTGCCAAACAAAAATGATGGCTGCAACCAAAAAATAGCCGGGCGTTGTGGCAGGTGCCTGTAGTCCCAGCTACTTGGGAGGTGGAGGCAGGAGACTCCCTTGAGGCCAGGAGTTGGAGGTGGTATGAGCTGTGATGCCAGGGCACTGTACCCTGGGACAACAGCTTGAGGCTCTGTCTCAAAAAAAAAAAAAAGAAACAAGAAAGCAAGAAAAAGAAAAAAGAAAAAAATAAAGAAAATTCCTTGAAAGCAGGGTGTAACTTTTAATAATAGGTTCCCAAGCCTGGCACTAACTAAAAACTCAGTAACTATATTTTCATTCATTCAGTTGATATATATATATATAAAACTAAAACTCAGTAACTATATTTTCATTCATTCAGTTGATATATGTATATATTTTTATATATTTATATAAAACTAAAAACTCAGTAACTATATTTTTATTCATTCAGTTGATATATATATATTTTTTATATATATATAAAACTAAAAACTCAGTAACTATATTTTCATTCATTCAGTTGATATATATATATATATATATATTTTTTTTTTTTTTTTTTTGTAGAGACAGAGTCTCACTTTATGGCCCTCGGTAGAGTGCCGTGGCCTCACACAGCTCACAGCAACCTCCAACTCCTGGGCTTAAGCGATTCTCTTGCCTCAGACTCCCAAGCAACTGGGACTACAGGCGCCCGCCACAACGCCCGGCTATTTTTTGGTTGCAGTTTGGCCGGGGCCGGGTTTGAACCCTCGGTATATGGGGCCGGCGCCTTACCCATTGAGCCACAGGCGCCGCCCATTCAGTTGATATTTGTTAAACAGCTACTGTGTGGTACGCAGGTGGCGCTTGAATATCTAGATGAATGATATTATGGTCCTTATCCTAAAACAACAACAACAACAACAAAAGTACAATACACTCCAGCCAAGAAACTGTTTGCATTCTGGTTTCATTCAGCTGCTTGTCTAATTGTTATCTCCTAACAAGCAAGGCCACAGGGGTGGGGCCTTAGGTCTTATCCAATCAGGGAAGCTGCATTAAGAATTATTCAATCAGGGTGGCGCCTGTGGCTCAGTTGGTAAGGCGCCGGCCCCATATACTGAGGGTGGCGAGTTCAAACCTGGCCCCGGCTGAACTGCAACAAACAGCAAAAAATAGCTGGGTGTTGTGGCGGGCGCCTGTAGTCCCAGCTACTCGGGAGGCTGAGGCAAGAGAATCACTTAAGCCCAGGAGTTGGAGGTTGCTGTGAGCTGTGTGATGCCATGGCACTCTACTGAGGGCCATAAAGTGAAACTCTGTCTCTACAAAAAAAAAAATAATAATAAAATAAAATAAAATAAAAATAATTATTCAATCACAGCTACAGCCTGAAAATAGTGGTGGATCCAGGATCTGGTGCAGGATTTTTCTGTTGCTCTGGCTACTAAGTTGTAGTCTTCTCTTCACTGTGGCATCTCCAGGGGCACCCATGTATGTCTGCTGCAGCTTCTCTCACCTTGTGACCTGCAGGTCTGGGGAGATCTGTGGGAGATCTGTAGGGAAGTAGGAGGGACACCCTAGAAACGGAAATGGTGAGTTTATTGGATGAGGTGTCCTGAGAGTGGGAGCTGTCTAGTTGAAGACAAAATGGCTGTAGCCGGACCAGGGGCCATGTCACTTTAGCTTTGAAATCTTAAAACAATAGTGTGCTACTGGCACCCCTGGTCTTCATAACAGTCTTGGTTAAGGTTGCTGTTGGGCAGGCAGCTGGTGCATGGGAGCCCTGCTGCTTCCTCGAGTGTTTACTTTGACCACGTCCCAGAGAAATCTCTGAGCAGCGGTTTGGTTTGCCTGCACGACCATGTCCCTCCAATGTGGTGACAGTGTAGGGATGTTCAGGGAACAATTCCAACTGGGTGTATGCGGCTAGTTGAAGGGAGGGCCTGTGGTCCGTGAGGCCCCCGGCCCCTCCATTCTTCTGTTAAAATAAACTGAGGTACTATTAAAAGGTTAAACAGTTCATTTTTTTTTAACAAACAGCAATTCATGAATAGGAGGACCCTCAGCGATGAGTTGAAATTCGGAGGCCTCAGGTTGGAGGTGAAGGGAAATTAAAGGAAAAGCTTTCACAGGGTGCATAAGGAAGCAAACCAAATTGAAGAACTGACTGGGTATGGTTATTCATTCACCTTATTTGGACTATCCAGGTGAATCTTCCCTGGTTTTGCAGAGGAGAATTAGCGGTTTGTGATTACTTAAGCCTAAATTTTCTTCCCTGCTTAGTTGATGTTGGGGTGCAGAAAATGATTCTTCCAAAAATTGTAGGTTAGGCGTTCTGTTTTTAAAAATGGAAAAGCCTTTCCAAAATAAGCCTGAATATGAAGGTCTTTATAACTTAGTACTGCTTTCCTCACCCACAAGAGATGGACTCACTAAAATGTCCTTATGTAATAAAAAAGCTTCTTACCCTAAAATACAAACAGTTGCCTTCTATTGCTTTCCTGTTACCGCCTTACCCAGTGAAGGTGGAAAATCCAGCCATTCTTGCCGGATGATATTTTTTACCCTCAACAAAATTTCTGCCTCTCAAGTTCATTCAGATGCCTAAAAGAATAATTTAAAAGACAGTTGATTTCCCCCTGGTCCATGCATTTTCTAATCATTTTTGGGCTTCCTGAGAATGGTCTATATCCCCATTTCTTATTTTATAAAAAATAATCTTTAAGCTTCTGTACCCCAGGGGGTGGTTGGCCTAATCTCTCTGTGATTTCCCCATGCAGTTGGTACATTAATGAATTTGCCTTTGTCTTTTGAATATGTCATTTGTATCAAAGAACAAAGGGGAAGGTTTTGCATTAGAGAGAAGTGTGTTGTTCAGTTGGTCCTGGATGGGGGATGGGAAAATAATCTCTCTAGGGCAAGATTAGAGTATAAAAGTCCACATTTATTTGCTACCCAAAGGGAAGAAAATGGGGGCAGATGTGAGAAAGACAGATGAGAACAAGTCGTGAGTGAAGAGAAGATGTGAGAGAGAAGTAGGGAGACAGTTTGGCATCACAAAGAATGAAAGGAAGAACGGCCAGGCTGAGGTATGGTGGGTTGCAGAATTTAGTGGGAGGCGGGGAGGTAACTGCAGCTGAATTCTCAAGGCATTGTGAATGTGAGTGCTGCCTTCTTTTTACTCAGGAGAATTTGAATACAGATGTTTTCTAGGTGTTTCCAATCCTCTGACCTGACAGTTCATGAAGCCCATTCTACCTGGGCCATTTAGGCTTACAGGAACACATTCTAAAAGACAAAGGAGCAAGGATATGTAAAAAGAAAGAATATATGTTTCCTTTTGATTTGTTGGGTTCCTGGTTGGTTTGCCCAATCAGAAATGCACAGTGGGTGGGGGTGCCATTGTCCAGAGACAGGAAGCAGGTGGAGAGATTTTTTTTTTTTTTTTTTTATTCAGAGTCTCACTTTTGCCTTGGGAATTGTGTCCTGGCATCATAGCACACAGCAACTTCAAACTATTGGTCTTGAGCTATACTCTTCCCTCATCCTTCAGAGTAGCTGGGACCATAGATATGTGCCACAATGCCTGGGTTCTGGTTTCTTTTTTTGAGACAGAGCCTCAAGCTGTTGCGCTGGGTAGAGTACTGTGGCATCACAACTCACAGCAACCTCCAACTCCTGGGCTCAAGCAATTCTCCTGCCTTCACCTCCCAAGTAGCTGGGACTACAGGCACGCGCCACAACCTCCACCTATTTTTTGGTTTCAGCTGTTATTGCTGTTTGGTGGGCCCGGGCTGGATTTGAACTCCCCAGCTCAGGTGTTTGTGGCTGGTGTCTTAGTCGCTTCAGCCACAGGTGCCAAGCCTGGTTCTGGTTTTAGTAGAGACTGGGTCTTGTTCTTGCTCTGGTTGGTCTTGAACTCCTGAGCTCAAGGGAACCACCCACCTTGACCTACTAGAGTTCTAGGATTCTAGGAGTGAGCCACAGTGCCAGGCTTAGACTGGGAAATATTTGAAAATCTTAATGAGAATCTTTGGGTTAAAATAGTATTTTGAGAATTGATAATGATGGTTTAATATATTGAATCTTTCCCTCTGTCGTGGTTCACTCCTGCTATCCTACCACTCTTAGGCAAGTTGATTGCTTGAGCTCAGTAGTTCCAGACAATCCTGAGAAAGAGTTACAACCCGAGTCCTCTAAAAATAAAAATACAAGTTGGGCCTTGCGGTGAACATTGTAGTTGCAGCTGCTTAGGAAACTGAGGTAACAAAATCTCATGTGCCCAAGAGTTTGAGGTTGCTGTGAGCTAGGGTACCCAGCACTCTAACCTTGGGCAGCAGAGTGATACTCTTTCTCAAAAAAAAAAAAAAAAAAAAAGAAAAGAAAAAATTGGAAACAATAGAAATATTCATTCAGCTGTTTTATTTTTTATTGTGAACTGAAGTAAGTTTTAAGGGTCTCCAGTCAGTGACCCCCATTTGGCCTAGAAGATTCCTAAAACTGAGTTGCTAGCCAGGAGGCAGGAGAAAAGATTTGCCTCCTCATGCTTCCCTCCTTGAAGTCCTTTGTGACTCCTAGGCCTACAGCCCTGCCAGACCCCAGGTCCTCACTGTACACAACAAACCAATTGACTCTGCCAGGCCTTTTGTCTTCAATTAACTTACCAGGTATCTGAGACAATTCTTTTTCTTTTTTTACATTTAAGGAACTGAATCTTTAATCATTAAGTGATTTAGCCAAAGAATCACTGAGTTCTCCAATTATTGTCTATGATTTTTGTTACCCATGGCAGAAGCCTCTTGCGTACTTTCACTTTGATTTCCAGTCCCTCCCTTATTAATTTGTTTTTTTTTATTGTTGGGGATTCATTGAGGGTACAATAAGCCAGGTTACACTGATTACAGTTGTTAGGCAAAGTCCCTCTTGCAATCATGTCTTGCCCCCAGAAAGTGTGGCACACACCAAGGCCCCACCCCCTTCTCTCCTTCCCTCATTCTGCTTTTCCTCCCCCCTCCCATAACCTTAATTGTCATTAATTGTCCTCATATCAAAATTGAGTACATAGGATTCATGCTTCTCCATTCTTGTGATGCTTTACTAAGAATAATGTCTTCCACTTCCATCCAGGTTAATACGAAGGATGTAAAGTCTCCATTTTTTTTAATAGCTGAATAGTATTTCATGGTATACATATAGCACAGCTTGTTAATCCATTCTTGGGTTGTTGGGCATTTAGGCTGTTTCCACATTTTAGCGATTGTAAATTGAGCTGCAATAAACAGTAGTACAAGTGTCCTTATGATAAAAGATTTTTTCTCCTTCTGGGTAGATGCCCAGTAATGAGATTGCAGGATCAAATGGGAGGTCTAGCTTGAGCGCTTTGACGTTTCTCCATACTTCCTTCCAGAAAGGTTGTACTAGTTTGCAGTCCCACCAGCAGTGTAAAAGTGTTCCCTTCTCTCCACATCCACGCCAGCATCTGCAGTTTTGAGATTTTGTGATGTGGGCAAATCTCACTGGGGTTAGATGGTATCTCAAGGTTGTTTTGATTTGCATTTCTCTAATATATAGGGATGATGAACATTTTTTCATTTGTTTCTTAGCCATTCATCTGTCATCTTTAGAGAAGGTTCTATTCATGCCTCTTGCCCATTGATATATGGGATTGTTGGCTTTTTTCATGTGGATTAATTTGAGTTCTCTGTAGATCCTAGTTATCAAGCTTTTATCTGATTCAAAATATGTAAATATCCTTTCCCATTATGTAGGTTGTCGCTTGGCTTTGGTTGTTGTCTCCTTGGCCATACAGAAGCTTTTCAGTTTAATGAAGTTCCATTTGTTTATTTTTGTTGTTGTTGCCATTGCCATGGCAGTCTTCTTCATGAAGTCTTTCCCTAGGCCAATATCTTCCAGTGTTTTTCCTATGCTTTCTTGGAGGATTTTTATTGTTTCATGCCTTAAATTTAAGTCCTTTATCCACCTTGAATCAATTTTTGTGAGTGGGGAAAGGTGTGGGTCCAGTTTCAGTCTTTTAGATGTGGATATCCAGTTCTCCCAACACCACTTATTGAATAGGGAGTCTTTCCCCCAAGGTATGTTCTTCTTTGGTTTATCGAAGATTAGGTGGTTGTAAGATGTTAGTTTCATTTTTCTATTCTGGTTTTCTATTCAATTCCAAGTGTCTATGTCTCTATCTTTTTTGTTTGTTAGTTTGTTTGTTTGTTTTTTTCTATGTCTCTATTTTTGTGCCAGTACCATGCTGTCTTGACCACTATGGCTTTGTAGTACAGACTAAAATCTGGTATGCTGATGCCCCAGCTTTATTTTTATTACTAAGAACTGCCTTAGCTATACGGGTTTTTTTCTGGTTCCATACAAAACAAGAGTCATTTTTTCCAAATCTTGAAAGTATGGTGTTGGTATTTTGATAGGAATGGCACTGAATAGGTAGATTGCTTTGGGAAGTATAGACATTTTAACAATGTTGATTCTTCCCATCCATGAGCATGGTGTGTTCTTCCATTTGTTAATATCCTCTGCTATTTCCTTTCTGAGGATTTCATAATTTTCTTTATACAGGTCCTTCACCTCCTTCGTTTGGTATATTCCTAGGTATATCATTTTCTTTGAAACTGTAGTGAAAGGAGTTGTGTCCTTAATTAGCTTCTCATCTTCACTGTTATTGTCATATACAAAGGCTACTGACTTGTTGACATTGATTTTATATCCTAAAACATTACTTTATCTTTTGATGACTTCTAGGAGTCTTGGGATTCTCTAATTATAAGATCATGTCATCAGCAAAGAGGGAGAGTTTGACCTCCTCTGCTCCCATTTGGATTCCCTTTATTTCTTTGTCTTGCCTAATTGTATTGGCTAGAACTTCCAGCACTATGTTGAATAGTAAAGGTGACAGAGGACAACCTTGTCTGGTTCCAGTTCTAAGAGGAAAAGCTTTCAGTTTGACTCCATTCAGTAAAATATTAGCTGTGGGTTTGTCATAGACAGCTTCAATCCGTTTTAGAAATGTGCCACCTATGCCTATACTCTTCAGTGTTCTAATTAGAAAAGGATGCTGGATTTTATCAAATGCTTTTCTGCATCTATTGAGAGGATCATATGATCTTTATTTTTGCCTCTGTTAATATGGTGGATAACGTTTATGGACTTGCGTATGTTAAACCAGCCCTGCATCCCTGCGATGAAACCTACTTGATCATGATGAATGACTTTTTTGATGATAAGCTGTAATCTATTGGCTAGGATTTTGTTGAGAATTTTTGCATCTATATTTATGAATGAGATTTGTCTGAAATTCTCCTTTTTGTTTAGGTCTTTTCCTGGTTTTGGTATCAGGGTGATGTTTGCTTCTTAGAATGTGTTGGGGAAGATTCCCTCTTCCTCAATGGTTT
This sequence comes from Nycticebus coucang, assembly GCF_027406575.1. NCBI lineage: Eukaryota > Metazoa > Chordata > Mammalia > Primates > Lorisidae > Nycticebus > Nycticebus coucang. The sequence goes on along the minus strand of NC_069805.1, from coordinate 28,140,907 downwards.
TGGAATAATTTCTGCAGTATAGGAATAAGCTCTTCCTTGAAGATTTGATAGAATTTTGGTGTGAAGCCATCTGGACCAGGGCATTTTTTGGTTGGAAGCTTTTTGATTGTTTCTTTAATCTCTGAGGCATTTTTTATCCCTGACTCCTAGTCTTTTAGACAGCCTATCTGTTTCACTCAATTGTCAGCATAAGTATCTTTAAACTCAGCTACAACCTGTAAGTTCCCCCTTCAGGATGTTTCACCATTTGTGGTGAACTCAAGATGATATGTTTTTCAAGTATTGATTCATGACCTCACCTGTAATCCTTGGCTCCCTAAAATGTATAAAACCAAACTGTAACCCCAACACCTCCCATTCATTTACCTGAGATTTCCTGGGTGTGGTTCCAGTTCTTGGTCCTCAAATTTGACTCATAATAAGCCTCCTTTAATATGAGGATACAAGTGATTAGGTTCCATTGTTTGTGCTTGTGTGCTCAAGTCCCCACATCAATCCCCTTTCCTTCTCCCCTGTAATTTTGTTATTATCTCACTGTAAAGACCAACCTCTTACAATTAGTAATTTATAATGAAGAGGATACCCAGACAAAATAAAATCTAAAAGAAAAAAAGACTTTGCCAGTGCTGCATGTAATCCCAGTAGTTGGAAGACCTACGCAGGTGGATTACCTGAGCTCATGAGTTCGAGACCAACCTGAGCAAGAACAAGACCCCATCTCTAAAAAATATCTCGGCTTTGGGTTGGGGAGGCCCTGTAGTCGCAGCTACCTGGTAGGCTGAGGCAAGAGAAAGTGAAGAGTGGTTTTCTTCCATAGGAACGCAGTACTCTCCATCCCTATCTGCCTAATTGCCTCCTGTATATTTTAAAATTCTGCAAGGGAATATTTTCTCCTCATATTTTCCAAAGGTACAGAAAGCTGAGTCTACATCTACTCTCTGTTTCCTCAGCCTAAGTCTTCTAGATTTTACATTGAATCCTAAATTTTTAGTTCCTTTCTCGTTTTTCCAAATAGCAATTTCCCATCTAATTTGAATTATGAATTGTTATTTTTTCTTATTGCCATGTCAAACAGATACAGTATTTTTGTTGTTTGTGATTTCTTTATATAACAGTGGGTGATTGTTTTGAAAAATTTTGTTTTTATGAATTTCTGAACATGTTTCATAAGAAGAAAGCAGACAATAGCCTGTCACACTTGGTGGTAGCAATCTTTGTGCTTTACTCTTTTATCTTGCCTAAGGACACACTCCTTCCCAGAAGGTCTTTGCATTGAGATTCCCCACTGGTAACTGTACAGGATGATGTGCCCTTACTCCTTGTTTTATCCCCGTCCTGAGCTTGGCACTTGTCTGAGAATGACTCTAGATGACCGTAGCATCTCTGCTTTCTGGGATGTTCAAAAAAATGCCAGTCCTGGGACATTTTCTCCCAGTGCACAGCCTGAAATCACAAGTTTAGGGATAGAATCCGGCCAGGGTCCCCAAGAAAGTGAGAAGACCAGTCCAGGGATTCAGGATAGGCTTTATTTTAATGGAGCAAAATGGAATCTGACCCAAAGTCATCCCCTCTCGCACAGCTTCAAGGGACTTTTATTAGTGCAGTTAGAATGTGGGAGGGGGTCATGAGAGGTGAGAAGTCATTGCTGTAGAGTGAATGATGCTGGGTCTGAGAGTGAGATTAGCATTACTGCCTTCCACACAAGCTGTTCATCTTCCACAGAGGCCTTATCTTTAGAGCCAGCCCAGACCAAGGTAGGAGATTCTCATGTTTCCCAAGAACACCAGCCTTGAAGCAATTCGGGAGGTTGGGGACGGGGTTTCTATGACCATGACATTTGGTGTCTGACTTGCTTTCTATCACTAGCTGTCCTCCCAGGATGGTTATACTCTTGTCAGTGTGTCCTGAGGATTTATAGGATTTGGGAAGTGGGCTGCTGTAACCATGCCATTCGGTTTCTGGCCTGATATTTTTGGCTCCCTGTCTCCAAAATAGGTATACTTTTCCCAGGGTCCTGAGGATTTCTTCCCCACAGGAAGTGTGGGACTAGAGACCCTCAGGGGTGTAAGTGAATGCCTTTCAATTTGACAGTCCTCTCATGGTATACCCTTCATGTAAACAGTTACCTTATTGAAACTTTAATTTTTGTTATACTAGCCTCACTTTTCATTTCTGGGAAATTTTACTTTTCAGCTCTTCAAATGCTAGTATTCAGAGGAAAATGCAAAAATTATTTCCACCCCATGGATTCCAGATATTTCAAGGTAGGAAAACTATCCCAAAGGATAAGGATAACCCATCCCCAGCAAGGCAGTTTGAAACCTGCTACACAGTGCTGGGCCAGGTGGTTCAAGCCTATAATCCTAGCACTCTGGGTTGATGAGGTAGGTGGATTGCCTGAGCATCAGGAGTTTAAGACCACACCGAGTGAGAGTGAGACCCCATTTATACCAAAAATAGAAAAACTAGACAGGCATTGCAGCACATACCTGTGTAATGTCAGCAACTCAGAAGAATGATGTAAGAGGATCTGGTACCCAGGTGTTTGTGGTTGCCATGATGCCATGACACTGTACCCAGAGTGACAGAGACTCTGTCTCAAGAAAAAAAGTTATACCTGGGTGGCGCTGATTGCCCCATATACTGAGGGTGGTGGGTTCGAACCCTGCCCTGGACAAACTGCAACTAAAAAATAGCCAGGGGTTGTGGCAGATGCCTGTAGTCCCAGCTGTTTTGGAGGGAGAGGCAAGAGAATGCTGAAGCTCAAGAGCAGGGGTCCTCAAACTCCACATGAGGCAGTGTGATTGTATTTGTTCCTGTTTTGTTTCTTTCTTACTTCAAAATAACATATGTGCAGTGTGCATAGGAATTTGTTCATATTTTTTTTAAAACTGTAGTCTGGCCCTCCAATGGTCTGAGAGACAGTGAACTGGCCCCCTGTTTAAAAAGTTTGAGGACCTCTGCTCAAGAGAGTTGGAGGTTGCTGTGACAGCACAGCACTTACTGAGGGAGACATAGTGAGATTCTCTCAAAAAGAAAAATTACACAAGGGTGGTGGTACATACCTCTAGTCCCAGGTTCTCAGGAGGCTAAGGGAAGAGGATTGTTCTTCCTCAATTGTTTGAGACTGAGCTGTGATGCCATGACACTCTAGCCAGGGTGACAGAGTGTGAGTCAATCTCAAAAAAATACCTACCACAAATGCCACCCAATGGCAATACATATATTAGGTTTAACATTTTATAATAAAATAAAATGCATCAAAGTAATCAGAAGTTGAAAATTAGGCAAATAATATTAACCAAGTAGAGGGCTTTTTTTTCCTTTTTGTTAATGACCAATATTAAAAGTATAGTGGGAATACATATTATCAATAAGCATTTAATACACCTTGCATGAGATTTCATGTAAAGTCAATGAGGATAACAAGATGATTTCAGCATGATTTTTTTTTTCCTTTTGAACCAGAGTTTGAGTATATCACCCTCAGTAGAGTGCGGTAGCTTCACAGCTCACAGCAACCTCTAAATCTTGGGCTTAAGCAATTCTCTTGCCTCAGCCTTCCAACTAGCTGGGACTACAGGTGCCCAACAAAACAGCCAGCTACTTTGTTTTTGTGGTTGCAGTTGTCATTGTTTAGCAGGCCCAGGCCAGGCTGGAACCTGCTTTCCTCGGTGTATGTGGCTGGCACCCTACTTACTGAACTACTCATGTACTGGATGAAAGATTATTTAACACACTAGTGTCATCTTCTAATTTTTGTTTCTTTACTTAAAACTTGTCCATTTTAATTGAACATTATGTAATAAAAATTAAAAAATGCCAATCCAAAGTAGTAAAAACAAATAAAAACTCATAGTTTAAAAAATATACAGGCATTAATTAAACAAACTTGAAAAATTTTCAAAACTAGACTTTGCAAATTCATCATGTCCAACCACTTCACAATTTCAAATCCAGATAGAACTGTACAACATATTCATATTCAGTACAAGCTGCATGGTCTCACTACTTCAGGCACAATAAGGAATTGCTGCGTAACATGACTTCATTCACTTTGGATGATTTTGACATACATTGGTGTTCATTGGCAAATTCTTGTTAACTTGTATCATGTATGAATGAATCTCAAAACTTTTTTTTTTTTTTAAGGCTGTACCTCACACAATTTAGAAATAAACCCCTGTGCAATTATTAGATCAACAAAACATTTGTTTTTTTATAACAAAGTTATACAGGTATAATCACTTTAAAGGGGTTTAAACATTGATATGCATACCTACTGTGCTCTGAACATCTTTCAAAAATAATTCATTATATATAAAAGTTTTCATAAAAAAAAAAACAAGAAAATGTTTATAGCTCACCAAATCAGTGACATAGTGCTAAGGGGCTCACCTGTACTCCTAGCACTTGGAAGGCTGAAGCAGGTGGATTGCCTGAGCTAGTCACAGGTTGAAGATCAGCCCGAGCCAGAGAAAGACCTCCTCTCTAAAAAGAGCCAGGCATTTGTGGCAGGAACCTGTAGTCTCAGCTAATTGGGAGGCTGAGGCAAGAGAATCACTTGAACCCAAGAGTTTAAGGTTGCTGTGTGGTATGACTCTACCAAGGGCCACAAAGTGAAATGTTTAAAAAAAAAAAAAAGAAAGAAAAAGAAAAGAAATGCAAAAAGAAAAAGAGAGAAAAGAAAAGGAAAAAAGAAAATGTCTTGAAAGCAGGGTATAGCTCTTACTTAATAATGGGCTCCCAAGCCCAGCACAAGCTAAATACTCAGTAAATATATTTTCATTCATTCAGTTTATATTTGTTAAACAGCTACTCTGTGGTAAGTAGGTGGCCCTGGACTATCTAGATGAATAATATCATGGTTCTTTCCAAAAAAAGAAAAGAAAAGAAAGGAAATTACAATACACTCCAGTCAAGAAACCCTTAGACTCCCGGTCTCCTTCAGCTTCTTCCCTAATCTTATCTCCTGTCACTCAAGGCCAGAGGGGTGGGGCCTTAGGACCTATCCTGTCAGGGAAGCTGCGTTAAGAATGATCCAATCAGAGGTACAGCCTGAAAGTAGAGGTGGATCCAGGATCTGGTACAGGATTTTTCTCTTGCTCTAGGGACCAAGCTGTGGTCTCTTCTTCTCTGTAACATCTCCAGGAGGACCCACGTGTCTTTGCTGCAGCTTCTCTCACCTTGTGACCTGCATTTCCTAGGAGATCTGTAGGACACCTTGGAAACAGAGAAATGGTGAGTTTATTGGATGAGGTGTCCTGAGAGTGGGAGCTGTCTGGTTGAAGACAAAAATGGCTGTGGCTGTACCAGGGGCCATGTCACTTTAGCTTTGAAATCTTAAAACATTAGTGTGCCACGGGCACCCCTGGCCTTCTTAACCAACTTGGCTAAGATTGCTGTTGGGCAGGCAGCTGGGACCACGGGCATCCTGCTCCTTCCTGGAGTGGTTACTTTGACCACGTCCCAGAGCAATCTCTGAGTAGCTGTTTGCCTGCAGGACCACATCCCTCCAATGTGGTGGCAATGGAAGGATCTGTAGGGAACAATTCCAGTTAGGTATACGGGGCTAGGTGAAGGGCAGGATCGTGGCCTGTGAGGACCTAAGTTCCTCCATTCTTCTGATAGAATAAACTCAGGTAACATTAAAAGGTTAAAGAGTTTAATTTTTTGAACAAAGGGCCATTCATGAATTCGAAGACCCTCAGCCGTGATTTATAATTCGGAGGCTCCAGGTTGGCCGTGAAGGGTGTTTGAAGGAAAGCAAGGTGCTTGAGCATCCAAACCAAATTCAAGAACTGATTGGGTACGGTTATTTATTCACCTTATTTGGACTATCCAGGTGAATCGTTCCTGGCTTTGTTCCCCAAGGATAATTAGCGGTTTGTGACTGCTTAAGCCTAAATATTTTTCCCCGCTAAGTTGATGTTGTGGCACAGCAAATATTCTTTCAAAAATTGGGTTATTTTTAAAAATGGAAAAGCTTTTCTGAAATAAGCCTGAAAATCAAGGTCTTTTTAACTTAGCATTGCTTCCCTCACCCACAAGAGTAGTGATGAATTCTCTAAAATGTTGTTATGCGACAACAAAGCTTAATAAAGCAAAAGTGGTCGCCTTCTATTACTTTCCTGTTACTACCTTAACTAGTGCAGTTTGAAAATCCAGTCATTCTTGGAGGATGATTTTTTCTTCAACAAAATTTCTGCCTCTCTAGTTCACTCAGATTCCTAAAAGAATAATTTATAAGACAGTTCACTTCCCCCTGGTTCATTCATTTTCTAATCATTTTTGGCTTTCATGAGAATGGTCTATATCCCCATCTCACCTTTTATCAAAGTCTTTAAGCTTCTGTACCCCAAAAGGAAGTTGGCCTAATGTCTGTGATTTCCCCATACAGGGAGTACATTAGTGAATTTGTTTGCCTTTCTCTTTCGAATATGACATTTGTGTCAGAGAATTAAGGGGAAGGTTTTCCATTGGCCTTTGCATTAGTGAGAAGTGTGGGAAGATGCTCAGTTGCTCAGTTGGTCCTGCATGTGAGATGGGAAAAGAATCTCTATAGGGCAAGATTAGAATATAAAAGTGCTCATTTATTTGCTATTAGAGGGAAGAAAATGGGGGAAGATGTGAGAAAGACAGATGAGAACAAGTAGTGAGTGAAGAGAAGATGCTCTGGAGAGGAAAGTAGGGAGACAGTTTGTCATGGCAAAAAATGAAAGGAAGAAGGCCAGGGTGAGATACACTGGGTTGCTGAATTTAATAGGGGGTGGGGAGGTAATTGCAGCTGAATTCACAAGGCATTGTGAATGTGAATGCTGTGGATTTTTTTTTTTTTTTGTAGAGACAGAGTCTCACTTTATGGCCCTCGGTAGAGTGCCGTGGCATCACACAGCTCACAGCAACCTCCAACTCCTGGGCTTAGGCGATTCTCTTGCCTCAGCCTCCCGAGTAGCTGGGACTACAGGCGCCCACCACAACGCCCGGCTATTTTTCGGTTGCAGCTTGGCCGGGGCTGGGTTTGAACCCGTCACCCTCGGTATATGGGGCCGGCGCCCTACCGACTGAGCCACAGGCGCCACCATGCTGTGGATTTTTTGCTCAGTAGAGGTTGACTACAGATGTTTTCCAGGTGTTTCCAATCCTCTGACCTGATTGTTCATGCTGCATTGTTCTACCTGGACCATTGAGATGTACAGGAACTAATTGTAAATGGGAAAGGAGCCAAGGAAATGTAAAAACAAAGAATGTACATTTCCTTTTGGTTTGTTGGGTTCCTGCTTGGTTTGACCAACCAGAAATACACAGGGGGTGGGGGTGCCATTGGCCAGGGAAAGGAGCAGGGCTGAGACAATTTTTTTTTTGAGTCAGAGTCTCACTCTTGCCTTGCGTGTAGTACCCTGGCATCATAGCTCACAGAAACTTCAAACTTTTGGTCTTGAACCATCCTCTTCCCTCAGGCTTCAGAGTAGCTGGGACTACAGACTTGTGCCACAATGTTGGCTAGTTTTTCTTTCTTTTTTTTTTTTTCTTTTGAGACAGAGTCTCAGTGTGTCACTCTCAGCAGAGTGCTGTGCTGTGACAGCTCACAGCAACCTGAAACTCTTTGACTTCAGCGATTTTCTTCCCTCAGCCTCCCAAGCAGGTGAAACTACAGGCACCCACCACAACACCTCGCTATATTTTTGCCAGGAGCCAAAAACTTAATGAACCCACTATGAAAAATTACTGCAATTAAGTTAGGTACAATGAAAGTTACAGCCCGTAAACATTTGCAGGCGATAAGAACATTCTGACCGTTGGCTCCAGGAAATAAGATTACCACACCTGCTACCAGGAATTACCCACCCACTCATATCTCATACCCCCAAGCAGACTTCCTCCTTTGCTTGTGCTTAAATAGCTGTTAAAAAATAAAGTTTTCGGAGCTTGATCAGAATCTTGTCTTGCTCTCGTTCCTTATGTCTCTTGTCTTTTTCACTCCTTCACCCCCTACCCTAGGTCCCTGTTGAATTAGCCTCGCAGGCCGGGGCAACTGGCACCCAACGTGGGGCAATTTGGGTCTGGGTTCCGAGAGAGCGTTGCTTCCTAAAGGCTAGCCGCACCTTGGACCGCTGCTTCAAGGGAGGAGCGAGTGAAGATCCGCACCGTGATCGCCACAGAGTCACCCTCCTGTGAGACAGATACGATTTGGGTAAGTGAAGCAACGAAATCATGGGACAAGCATTGAGTACACATGACTTATTCTTACAGGGACTTAAAGAGTCCTTCAAGACACGAGGAACTCAGGTGAAGAAAAAAGACCTTAAGAGATTTTTTGAATTTGTCGTTGATATATGCTCATGGTTCCCCCTTGAAGGAACTATTGATGAGAGATGGTGGGCCAGAGTAGGAGATTATTTAAAGATTATTATAAATCTTTTGGCCCTGAAAAAATTCCAGTTCAGGCCTTCTCTTATTGGACTCTTATTAATGATGTTTTAAAGATCCATAAAAAAACGGCCAGACATTCAGGAAATCATTATGGAGGGAGAAAAAGTATTACAAAGACTTTCCCGACCACCCTCTATTTGTGTCTCTGTATCTATTCCCATACCTGAACCCGACATACCTGTATTGATAAAAGCCCCTACCCCCAATCCTAGTACCACCACGCTTAAGCCGGTTCCTACAAAACCCACCACACACGAGATTTATCCCTCCTTGACACCCCCTTTTCCCCCGGTCACAGATGGGCCTGATGACACCCTCAATCCTGATGAGGCTTCATCTCTAGAGGAGGAAGCCACCAAATATCATAACCCTGATTGGCCACCCCCGTCAAACCCCCCCCTTACGCCACTGCCCCCCAATTTTTCGCCCCGGTCCTAGACACGACTGATGAGGCTGACTACACCACCAGAGCTAAAACCCAACTTGCACAGAAAACAGCTTGCCTTAGAAAATTACTGGCTGAAAAACGAGAACATCTCCAACTGATAAAAGAATTGAAAGCCCTCCATCTAGAATTAGCCTCCCATTCCCCGCTGCCCGACACTACAAAAAATAAACCAAAACAAAAAGCCTGTAGATCTGTACTGGCTTTCCCGGTTACCAGAAGTAAATCCCAACCTCCTCCCGATAGTTCACATAAGAATGTCGAAGATGAAGAAGACCCCCCTGACTCAGATAATGCTGAGGCAATTAATGAGAGTGCAACCTCGGGAGACTCTGATAATGAAAATGAACCTTCCGAGGACGCTGAAAACATAAAAGGGGATATTAAAAATCAGCATTTATTGTCGCCTTGGCTTTAAACATATGAAGGACCTTAAAATGGCAGTAACTAATTATGGCCCCGTGGCTCCATTTACCATTTCCTTAATAGAAAGTCTAAGTGACCGCTGGCTCACTCCCAACGATTGGTATTCTACAGCCCGTGCTGCATTAACAGGCGGTGACTATGTTCTTTGGAAAACTGATTTCATTGAAAATTGTAGAGAAATAGCCGCTCGCAATTCTGAAAGCAAAGCTGCACGGGGATGGACCAAAGACAAACTTTTGGGACGCAGCCTTTATGATACCAATGAAAAACAGGCTCGATTCCCTCCTGGTCTTTTGGCGCAATTTCAAACTGCATGTCTAAAGGCGTGGAGACAGCTCCCCCCTAAAGGATCAGCCACTACCTTCCTGGCCAAAATCCGCCAAGGTCCTGATGAGCCTTACAGTAATTTTATCAGCTGCCTTACAGATACGGCCCACCGGCTCTTTGGACAGGAAGAAAGTGAAAGCGCCTTTATTAAACATATTGCTTTTGAGAATGCCAACCCCACTTGCCAGGCTGCCATAAGTCCCCACCGCCGTGGTGCCGATATCTCTGACTGTATCAAATTATGTGCAGGCATTGGTTCCGCCCATGCCATAGGACTTGCCATTGGTGCTGCTATTAAGGATTTTTCCCCTAATAACCAGCCTAAAACTTGATTTAATTGCAAACAACCAGGACACTTTTCCAGAGAATGCACCGAGCCTAAGGCGATACGTGCGCCTCCTCTCTCAATATGCCCCAGATGTAAACGAGGAAAACACTGGGCCTCTGAGTGCCGCTCAAAAACTGGCTCGCAAGGAAACCCCCTTCCTCAGAAGCAGGGAAACTCCCAGAGGGGCCAGCCCCCGCCCCGAAACTAAGGCAGAACCCCGGGGCTATCAGGTTCGTCCCTCAAACCCAAGCCCAACCATCAACTCTCTCTACCGAGCCACCGCAGGCAGCGCATGATTGGACCTTTGTTCCTCCACCACCACAATACTAACCCCTGAAATGGGAACCCAAATTCTGCCCACGGGAGTCTATGGTCCTTTGCCCCCTAACACTTTTGGCCTCCTCTTGGGACGTGCCAGCTCCACCCTTGGGGGTTTAAGCATCTTTCCTAGGGTAATTGATAATGACTATACTGGTGAAATTAAACTCTTAGCCGCATCCACCTGCGGTCTCCTCACTGTAAAATCCGGCCATAGAATTGCTCAATTACTTTTAATCCCCCTCCAGTTTTCCAATAAAAACTTCCTTCAGGATTTCAGAGGTTCGAATAACTTTGGTTCGTCTATGCTTATTGGGTGCAGAGTATTACCCAGGACAGACCCCTCCTTAAATTAAAACTAGAAGGAAAAGCTTTTAACGGCCTTATTGACATGGGAGCTGATGCTACAATTATTTCTCAGGCAAATTGGCCTCCCTCTTGGCCCCTTACAGCCTCACTGACACACCTGCAGGGCATTGGCCAAACTTCCAATCCTCAACAAAGTTCTAAAATTCTTAATTGGACCGATGAGGAAGGAAACAGCGACACTGTACAACCCTATGTTGTGCCCGGATTACCTATCAATTTAAGGGGCAGAGATATTCTTACTCAAATGAATCTTATAATGTGTAGCCCCAATGAAATAATTACCCACCAAATGCTAAAGCAGGGGTTTCGACCCGGACAAGGCTTAGGAAAGTTTTCACGGGGAATTAAAGACCCTATTCCAATAACTGAAAAATTCGATCGTTTGGGATTTGGCGCGAAAAATTTACCCTAATGGCCATTGACATTCCTGTACCCCACACAGACAAAATTTCCTGGAAAACAGATAAACCTGTGTGGGTTGACCAATGGCCATTAACTTCAGAAAAATTGGCTGCTGCAAAAGCGTTAGTACAGGAACAACTCCATGCCGGCCATATTGAACACACCACCTCTTCCTGGAATACGCCTATTTTTGTTATCAAGAAAAAATCTGGCAAATGGAGACTATTACAAGATTTAAGAGAAATCGATAAAACTATGTTTATCATGGGAGCTTTACAACCTGGTTTATCCACTCCTGTAGCCATTCCTACTGATTACTTTAAAATAATAATAGACCTTAAGGATTGCTTTTTTACCATCCCTTTACACCCTGAAGATAGACAAAGGTTTGCCTTTAGTTTACTAGTTACTAATTTCAAAGGACCTATGTCCTGCTTTCAGTGGCAAGTTTTACCCCAAGGCATGACCAATAGTCCAACACTATGCCAAAAATTTTTAGCACAAATAATACATCCCTTCCGTGACCTTTGGCCCTCTATTTATATCATCCATTATATGGATGACATTCTTCTAGCCGGCCCGGAAGGTCCTCAACTACTTTACTGCTGCCAAGAATTATCACAGAAACTAGCAGATAAAGGACTTCAAATCATTCCTGATAAAATCCAATTACATGATCCTTATTTTTATTTAGGATTTGAACTTTCCCAACAAAAAATTATCACTCAAAAACTTCAACTCCAGACAAGCCACCTTAAAACACTTAATGATTTCCAAAAATTGTTAGGTGACATTAATTGGATCAGACCCTACCTTAAGCTCACTACTGGGGAGCTTAAACCACTTTTAGATATTCTTAAGGGTGATTCTAATCCCTCTTCCCCTCACACCTTAACCCCTGCAGCCACAAATGCCTTGCACTTAGTAAAAAAGGCCATCTGAGACCAAGGAGTTTCATTTATTTCATATAACGAACCTCTCCTTTTTGCAATCTGCGCTACCTCACATACACCTACTGGAGTTTTTTGGGAACAAGGCCCCCTTTTATGGGTCCACCTTCCGGCCTCCCCCTCAAAAGTACTTGCCCCTTATGCCTTTTTGGTCGCTAAGCTCATTATTTCAGGACGTGAACAAAGCTGTCAATTTTTCGGAAAAGACCCTGAAAAAATAATTGTGCCATATTCTAAGGAACAATTAAATTGGCTTATGCAAACTACAGATGAATGGCCTATAGCTTGTTCCTCCTTCTTAGGAGTACTTGATAACCATTACCCTGCTGATAAATTACTCCAATTTGCTAGAATTCATCCCTTTATTTTTCCAAAATATACCTCTTTTCAGCCCATTTTAAATGCCTACTCAGTGTTCACAGATGGCTCCTCTAACGGAATGGCAGCTTATGTCATTAATGGACAGGCTACTTCCATCCGTTCCCCTTTTACATCTGCCTAACTTTTGGAACTTTTCGCTGTCTTACAAGTATTTCACTTATTAAAAGATTACCCTTTCAATTTATTTACTGACAGTGCTTATATTGCTCATTCCCTTCCTGTCCTCCAAACTGTCCCCTATATCAAACCTTCCACAAATGCTACACCCCTTTTTTCAAAACTCCAAAAACTTATTGCTTCTAGATGCCACCCCTTTTTTATCGGGCATGTTCGGGCCCACTCTGATTTACCTGGCCCTCTATCCAAAGGGAACACTTGTGCTGACACTGCTACTCGCCCGGTTTTTCCAGTATTGATCAATTCTTTTGAACAGGCCCAACAAAGTCATGCTTTACATCACTTGAATGCCCAAACCCTTCGTCTTCTATTCAACATTACTCGTGAACAGGCACATCAAATCATTAAACAATGTCCTGCCTGTGTGACACTTCTCCCAACCCCTCATCTAGGCATAAACCCCAGGGGCTTAATACCAAATGAAGTCTGGAAAATGGATGTCACACACATCCCCAAATTTGGCAAGCTTAAATATCTCCATGTTACTATAGATACCTTTAGTGGCTTCATTTTTGCCTCCTTACAAACTGGAGAAGCATCAAAAAATGTTATAGCACATGTCTTGACCTGCCTATCCATTATGGGCAAACCCAAAATTATTAAAACTGATAATGGCCCCGGATATGTTGGCAAAAACTTTCAAGCCTTTTGCCACCAATTACACATCAAACACATCACTGGCATTCCCTAAAATCCCCAGGGCCAAGGCATTGTTGAATGTGCCATCACACCATTAAAAACACTTTACACGAATTAAAAAAGGGGGGATGGTATCCTCAACGAGGCTCACCCAAAAATATTCTTCATCATGCTTTATTTGTCCTTAATTTTTTGAGCATGGATGCTCAGGGAAAAACCACTGCTGATCGTCTCTGGCACTCTGAGACTAAGAACAGCCACGCCACAGTAATGTGGAAAGATCCCCTTACCTCTAAATGGAATGGACCAGACCCAGTCCTCATATGGGCAAGAGGATCGGCCTGTATTTATAACACCAAAGAAGGAGCTGCTCGATGGCTCCCCGAAAGACTAGTAAAACAGGTTAATAATGATAGCTTATCCAGGGAACCATCCCTTCCCTGAGAATACTTATCTCTTCTCTTTCAAGAAAATGAAAGGACCCTGCACAATGCTGCTATTCCTGTTAATACTTTTCCCAGACCAAACCTCTTCAACCTCGAACGACAAGTCAGTTACCAATCCATTCACTTGGCGCTTCTTCTTTACAGAAAACTACAAATCTGAGGGTAAACAATTCAGCCAACTCCTGGCTACAGCTGACTGCCCAACTGCAGGATGCCAGTCACCTATTTATCTTGACTTTTCAGATTTTACAGCTGGCACTACCTTCGCGCCAGTCTTATGTTTTTTATTTGATCAAACTCACCCTAACTGTAAAAATTACTGGTATGAGCAAAATGTAGGTTGTCCTTTTACTATTGTAAAATGCATGAGCTCCGTTCCATTGGACAAAACTATCTGCTCCCCTCAGTCAGTTATAACTCTCATCAGTTCTTTCACTCGCCAAACAACAAGATGTATACGTGGGTCATTTGGGACCCGTGGGACTCACCATGGAAGTCCCCGGTGAAGGGAGCCATGTAAACGAATAGATGCAATACATGGCCTAGCAGCAAATTATATGTTTGGCGCTCCCTTGTTCAAGTCCAAACAATCCTCCATGCTACTATTCAAAAGCAAGAAAAGGAATTAACTGCACAACTTTCTCCCACGTCTTCACAAAATCCCTTTTCTTGGCTCTCCCTTCTCAGAGAAGGCCTTTTAATTGCCAATATTACCGGCCTTGGCAATGTTTCTGCATGCTTTCTTTGTGCTGCCTTAGGGTGCCCCCTGTAATAGCAGTCCCCTATCCCTCCTCACTTAATCATACCCTTACAACCGATAACCCTTTTAAGCCTATTTTTGGTGTTTCCCTGTTCCTGACCCCTGAGCGAGAGCAATTTGATTTTTGTTATTCTAATGCTACTTCTCATCTTTGTAACACAACTTCTCCTCCCACAAATAACCTTACTGCCCCCAACGGCTTTTTCATTTGGTGTAACGGCACCCTTTCCAAAAATCTAACAACTCTTATAGATAAGGAACTCTTATGCCTTTCCGTTACGCTAATACCTCAGCTTACTCTCCGTACCCCAGCTGAATATTTAGAATCATTTAACCCACCTCCTTCTAGAGCAAAACGAGCTGTATTCCTGCCTCTAGTACCTGGCGTTTCTCTCGCAACTTCTGTGGTGGCTGCTGGCCTGGCGGGAGGAGCATTAGGACACTCCCTTGTTACTACAGCTACACTTTCTCAACAGTTCCAATTAGCAGTAGAAGCCTCGGCTGAATCTCTAGCTTCTTTACAACGACAAATCACTTCTCTTGCTCAAGAAACTTTACAAAATCGGTGGGCTCTAGATCTTTTAACAGCTGAAAAAGGTGGAACATGCTTATTTTTAGGGGAAGAATGTTGTTACTATATTAATGAATCTGGTGTAGTAGAAACCCAAGTTAAGAAATTACATAAGCTTAGTATTGATTTACAAAAACAAAAATTTTCCGCTGCTGCTGATGATTGGTGGAAATCCTCTATGTTCTCCTTATTAATGCCCCTTGTAGGACCCCTGATTAGTCTCTTGCTGTTAATCACCTTAGGACCTTTTATACTCAACAGATTAACTAATTTTATTAAAAAACAAATTGACTCCTTAGCATCAAAACCCTTACAAATACATTACTACAGACTCGACTTGGCTGATAGAGGCCTGGCAGAACCTGAGAACGATAGACCTCCTTTGAGACCTGCATAGAACTCAGATCTATGCATTCTGGTTTGACCCAATGCGAACACAGCGTGGGTACCTATATGGGGTGCGAGGCAAAGCACTGCAAAGGGAGGAAACTATCGTCCACTCTGAGTCCCCTTGGAAGCAATCCTGATTTGCACAGAGGTTGGTGTCAATCTTCAGTAAAACCACTCCATTAAAAGGCTCTACCTCTCCTCCCCAAAAGACACCAAGAGCCACCTAAAATGTGGGAAAATTCAATCCCGCGGGAGGAATCAGGTCAATACTTCCCCCCATAGGTCAATGCCCACTCATCCATAAATGAAACGCTCGTTCCTCACCTAGCCGCCTCAAACAAAAAATATAAAAAGGGAGGAGATGCTGGGAGCCAAAAACTTAATGAACCCACTATGAAAAATTACTGCAATTAAGTTAGGTACAATGAAAGTTACAGCCTGTAAACATTTGCAGGCGATAAGAAAATTCTGACCGTTGGCTCCAGGAAATAAGATTACCATACCTGCTACCAGGAATTCCCCACCCACTTATATCTCATACCCCCGAGCAGACTTCCTCCTTTGCTTGTGCTTAAATAGCTGTTAAAAAAATAAAGTTTTCGGAGCTTGATCAGAATCCTGTCTTGTTCTCGTTCCTTGTGTCTCTTGTCTTTTTCACTCCCTCGCCCCCTACCCTAGGTCCCTGTTGAATTAGCCTCGCAGGCTGGGGCATATTTTTGTTGCAGTTGTTGTGGGATGTGTTTGAACATGTCACCCTTAGTGTATGTGGCTGGTGCTGTAACCACTGTGCTATGGGTGCAGAGCCGGTTTTTCTGTTTTTAGTAGAGACCGCGTCTTGTTCTTGCTGTGGCTGGTCTTGAACTCCTGGGCTCAAGGAAACCATTCATCTTGACCTCTTAGAGTGCTAGGATTATAGGAGTAAAGCACAGTGCCCAGGTTAGGCTGAGAAATTTTTGAAAATCTTATTGAAAAACTATGAGTTAAGGCTCAGTGCCTGTAGCTCAAGCCCTGTAGCTCAAGCAGCTAAGGCGCCAGCCACGTACACCAGAGCTGGTAGGTTCGAATCCAGCCATTGCCTGCCAAAAAGCAATGACAAAATGACAACTACAACCAAGAAATAGCTGGATGTTGTGGCATGTACCTGAAGTCCCAGCTACTTGGGAAGCTGAGGCAAGAGAATCTCTTGAACCCAAGGTTTGAGGTTGCTGTGAGATAAGATGCCACGACACTCGACCAGTGATGACCAAATGAGACTCTGTATCAAATACAAACAAAAAAGGCTTTTCACAGAAGCCCCAAGGTCACATTTACTGAGTCTTCCACTTAGTGACTCAGTTTTTAAGAAAGTGTACAAACTTTCGTTGGAACGTTTCCTGGAACCTTGAAGCTAATACTTGTTTTTACTTCTATATAAGCCCAGGGAAACTGAGAAATGAGAAGGGCACCCAAGGACAAGGAAAAGACAGAGGCAGTCGGGGAGCTTGCTGAAATGAAGCCCTTTCTTCTTAAAGCACAGAGGTTTGGGTGGTTCTTTCTATCATGCCTTCTTTTGCTGCAACAATAAGAATAATTTTAAGTGAAAGTTTGGTTTTCTCAGATAGGGACGTAGTGCTTTCCATCCCTGTCAGCCTAATTGCCTCCTGTATATTTTAACACTCTGTAGGGGAATAGTTTTCTCCCCCCATTTTCCACAAGTACAGGAAGCTGAGTCTACATCTACCTCTGTTTCCTCAGCCTAACTCTTCTAGGTTTTACATTAAATCCTAAATTTTCAGTTCCTTTCTCATTTTTCCGAATACCTACTTCCCATCTAATTTGAATGATCAATTGTTTTCTTTCTTTATCACCCACGTCAAACAGATGCAGTATTTTTGTTGTTTGTGATTTCTTTATTTAACAGTGGGTGATTGTTTTCCAAAGTTTTGGTTTTTATGAATTTCTGAACATGTTTCATAAGAAAAAAGCAGACAATAGCCTGTGACACTTGGTGATAGCAATCTTTTTGCTTTACTCCTTTATCTTGCCTAGGGACACACTCCTTCCCAGAAGGTCTTTGCATTGAGATTCCCCACTGGTAACTGTACAGGAGGATGTGTCCTCACTCCTTGTTTTATCCCCGTCCTGAGCTTGGCACTTATCTGAGGATGACTATAGATGACGGTAACATCTGTGCTTTCTGGGATGTTCTAAAAATGCCATTCCTGGGCCATTTTCTTCCAGTGCACAGCCTGAAGTCACAAGTTTAGGGATAGAATCCGGCCAGGGTCCCCAAGAAAGTGAGAAGACCATTCCAGGGATTAAGGATAGGCTTTATTTTAATGGTGCAGAATGGAGTCTGACCCAAAGTCATCCCCTCTCACACAGCTTCAAGAGACTTTTATTAGTGCAGTTAGAATGTGGGAGGGAGTCATGACAGGCGAGGGAAGTCATTGCTGCAGAGTGAATGATGCTGGGTCTGAGAGTGAGATTAGCATTACTGCCTTCCACACAAGCTGTCCATCTTCCACAGAGGCCTTATCTCTAGAGCCAGCCAAGACCAGGGGAGGAGATTCTCCTGTTCCCAAGAACACCAGCCTTGAAGCATTTCAGGAGGGTGGGGAGGAGGTTTTTGTGACCAGGCCATTTGGTGTCTGACCTGCTTTGTATCACTAGCTGTTCTCCCAGGATGGTTATACTCTTGTCAGCATCCTGGGATTTACGGGAATATGGGAACAGGGCTGCTGTAATCATGCAGTTTGGTTTCTGGCCTGCTTTCTTCTACTCCCTGTCTCCAAATAGCTACACTTTTCTCAGGTTCCTGAGGATTTCTTCCCTACAGAAAGTATGGGACTAGAGCCCCTCAGGGGTGTAAATGAATCCTTTTTATTTTCTTTTTTTTGCAGTTTTTTTGGTGTGGTCTGGGTTTGTACCTGCCACCTCCAGTTTATAAGGCCCACCTCTAGTTTATGGAGCGGGTGCCCTACTCCTTGAAGCACAGGGGCAACCCATGAATGCCTTTCAGTTTGAGAGACCTCTCATAGTATACCCTTAATTTTCGTTATACCAGCTTCACGTTTGATTTCTGGGAGACATTACTTTTCAGCATTTTTCAGATGCTGGTATTCACAGGAAAATGCAAAACTTATTTCTGCCTTCTGGATTCTCAGATATTTCAAGGTAGGAAAACTATCCCAAAGGATAAGGGTAACCCATCCCCCGCAAGGCAGCTTGAAACCTGCTACACAGTGCTGGGCCAGGTGGTTCAAACCTATAATCCTAGCACTCTGGAAGGATGAGGTGGGTGGATTACCTGAGCATCTGGAGTTTGTGACCACCCTGAGTGGGAGCGAGACCACATTTATACTAAAAATGAAAAAAGTAGAAAGGAATTGTGGCACATACCTGTGTAATGTTAGTTACTCAGAAGATTTAGGCAGGAGGTTCTCTGGAATCCAGGTGTTTGTGGTTACCATGAGCTATGATGCCATGACACTGTACCTAGCATGACAGCGTGAGACTCTGCCTCAAGAAAAAAAGGAATAACTGGAACCCAATACACACACTTCATGTGCATTCAAAGCTATTGTGCAGTTTCTCCTGGGAGGGTGGCCATTGGGGAATTCTGTGAACAGAATGAGGTTGTAAGCATGTCCCAAGGTACAGGGTGACCGTACTTGAGAGATCTCTGTATTCCAGTCACCACTGACATTCCCTAAATTTTTTTGGTGAAACGTTCTGTGTTTTTTTTTCTTCAGCTTTAATTTTTCATTGATTGTAAAATGTAATTCACGAACAGAAAATAAAGAATAAAAAAATTTCCCTGAAGAGGCAAGACAGAAGTGGAGGTCAGAAAAGGGAGTGAAATAGATAGTCACCTATTGATTCGTAAAAAAGGAAATCACTTTTGCTTTCTATCTTAGTGAGTTTGTAAGGTTCTGCAACCTCTTATTGTTTGAGGATGATTTCTAATTGTAACTGAAAGCCTAACTTTGCAATTATACCAGGAAGAAGAAAGAGACAAAGTGTGGATTGAGTTATGGCTCTATAAAAAGGATTACATTTCCACACGAACATGTGGTAGATCAATTGGTGAATAATAAATATTCACGAAACATCAGTTCCTCTCTTAGACAGAGCGGAGAACCTGTAACAGTTAACACTTTGTTCTGTTTTCTGTCATCTGGAGAATGAAGCTTAATGTTACATACTATGGAAGGGGACTTGGGAACTTCTGGAAGTGTTCTCAGATGATTCGTTCCTAAATGGTTTTTTTTTCATGGACTGAATAGTTAAGTGACATCATTATTGTCTGCAAAAACAGATACTTTTGCTGTTTGTGCTGACATAAGTAATGTAAGTGCATTATAATTTTCATCTATCCTATTGCAGATTTTGGTGGGTTTTTTAAACACTTGAAATTTTCTCATTCAAGAGTTATTGTTATTGAACAACCTTCCCTGGGGACCAAAGGTCTGAGTCCAGGGACTAAGCCAATGTCAATCTTGGTTCTGGAAACGGTGGTCACTGAGGACTTAGGATGTCTCCCTTGCAGGGTCACAGCCTCTTCCCACCAGCCATGGGAGGAGCCCTTTGTACTAAGAGGAGCTGAAGAACTCTGGACAGCTGGGGACCCAAAGGCAGATGTGGTTGATGGCAGTGAGGGGCAATGTGATGCCCTTTCTGAAGGTTTAGCTGGTTTGTTCTGGGGGTATTTGTAGACATTATTTAATAGTAGACATTTGAAATTACATTTTTTTCTTACAGACAAAGTTGTATTTTGTCACCCTTGGTAGAGTACCGTGGCATCATACCTGACAGCAACCTCAAACTCCTGGGCTCAAGTGATTCTCTTGCCTCAGCCTCTCAAGTAGCTGGGGCTACAGGTGCCTGCCACAATGCCCAGGTATTTTTGTTGTTGTTGTTTTGAAAGCCCAGGGTGGGTTAGAACCCACCAGCCCCAGAGCATGTGGTTGATTCCCTAACCACTGAGCTATGGGCACCCAGCCTGAAATTACATTTTATTGTCCAACAACACAAAAAAGTCTTTGGGTGGCTCCTGTGGCTCAACGGAGTAGGGCACAGGACCCATATGCTGGAGATGGTGGGTTCAAACCCAACCCCAGCCATAAACTGCAAAAAACAAAACAAAATATTTTTTTCATTATTGTAAGAAAGTATTGCTTGGGGAAAGCGCCAAGTATAATATCTGGAAGCATCACACTCAATGGCTTTCTTTCATAGAGAAGAGAAAACAAGTTTTGAAAAAAGGTGGGAGATGAGGGCAGAATAGAGGTGGAGAAATCATCAGCTTGGTCAGGAAATGTTTCTCCTTGAAGTCAGCCTGTTCCTACCAGAGACCTAAAGAGTGGTTAGATGTTGAAGTCAGAATTGGCCAAAGTTTTGGTGCTGGGAAAGGAGAGAAACTTATGAGAAATTTCATGAAAGAGTCTTTTGTTTACACTGCTGAATACAGAACTGTTCAACTCATTGTTTATGAGCAAAAAATAGGAATTTGCAGAGTCTATGCCTGGTTTGTCATAAGTAAAATAAAGATAATCATCTATATAAGGGGAAGGGCTGATTTTTGCAGTGATTTGCTTTTGAGAACTCAGAGGATACGGAATTTTTTTTCTTTTTTTTGAGATAGACCCTCACTCTGTTGCTCTGAGGTGTTGGGCCCTGGTTGCCCACAGCAACCTTAAACTCTTAAGCACAAGTTATCCTCTTGAATTAGCATCCCAGTTTTGGCAGTACCCACCATAATGCATGGCTACTTTTTGTAGTAAAGATGGGGTCTCACTCTTGGTCAGGCTGATCTTAAAGGCTATAGGTCAAGTAATCCATCCCCCTTAGCCTCCAATAGTTCTAGGATTACAGGCCTTAGCAAAGAGGGCTGCCTAGGACATAGAATTTCTTTAATTACAGCTACTTCCCAGATGAATTACAAACCCCATCATCTCCCAGCACTTTCCCTTGCCCTATATGTGTCTTTTCATGTAGCTTCTACTTTTTTTTAATAAATCCTAGCTGTGTACATTAATGTGCTATTTTATATACAATTTAAAATACTTTTATGAAATGAGTTAACATAGCCTTCACTGCATTTTCTTAGTTATTGTGTTAAGACATTTGTATTCTACACTTAGTATATTCTGATGTGTCTTTTTTTGGTTTGTTTGTTTTGAATACAGTCTCAACTTTGTAACCTGTGGTAGAGTTCCATGGTGTCATAGCTCACAGCAACCTCAAACTGCTGGTCTCAAGTGATTCTTTTGCCTCAGACTCCTAAGAAGCTCAGAGTACAGGCGCACACCACAAGGCCCTGCTATTTTTTTTTTGAGAAGGGGTCTCTTGCTCAGGCTAGTCTCCAACCTGTGAGCTCATGGCAAATCATCCACTATGGCCTCTCGGAGTGGTAGGATTACAGGCATAAGCCACCGTACTCGGCCCTCATATAGCTTTTTATGAGTGGTCTACTTTATATAAAATTGGTGAATATAAGTAATGTGGCTTTTTGACTTCTGTGAGTATTTGTATCAAATTATTAAACTTCTGGACATGATTGTGGGAGCCCCTGATTCACAAGCAGTTGCGCAAAATTACCGAAGGGCCTTTAGTCTAGCCACAGTTATCTGCAGTGAGACCAGTGTGATGGGGCTAAGACCTGAACTTGTGAGATATCTGTTAATTCTGGGTGGTGTCAAAATTGAATTTTGCAGATGCAATTCTCATTGGAATATTAGTTGTTATTTAGCAAACCGCGTTTATTTTCTGTCACAAGTGTTAAAGAAAGACATGACAGAAGCCACGGCTGGAGAAAGATTGCAACTGTCACAGGAAGGGGCACACAGGCTTTCAAACTAGAAATTGTGCAGTGATTCTACTTCCCCTCCTGTTAGTGGATGCTGTGGGCTTAGATGACAGACGCTCTGAGGTCAGATTTCTTCTCCCAATTCTTGTGCCTCCAGGTGATTCCCACCCTTTTATGCACCTGCACACTAGACAGTGATGTGCTCTTACCCTTCTCAGGCAGGGCTCCACCCTCTGGAATCCAGCCCACAACTCCTCTACTCCTAGAGTGTTCACCAGTTACCCACCTCAGTGCCCAGAAGACTCCTGGGTTATTCTATGTCTCTGACCTTGAATCTGTATCAGCAACATGGTCCTTCTTCAGCCGTGCTGCCCACCCAGGCAATGATTACTTCATCCACATGCATAGAACAGAAATTAGCCTGACCATTTCCCAGCCTGGGCAATTATCTATAGCACCAGCAAACCAAAGAAGTGACAGAGGCAAAGATAGAAATCAAAGGATATTTTATTAAGACAAAGTTTGTAGACATTCCTGGAAATAGAAAAAAAAAAACAACACAAATTACAGATGGATCTTTGATTGTTGTTAAGGATCATTTGAGAACTGTGGTGCTTAAACATGACAAGGCATACAAAGGAAAAAACAACTGAAGCTATGGGTACTGAGGCAAAATGGTTATGTTCCTGGGAAGCTTAGAAAAGTTATATTTTACATAGGATAAAGTGAATGTCTGAACAGAAAAAGAGAGTGAAGGAATAATCAGTTAAGTGGATGTTCCTGGGTATGTGAAAGAAGAATTGATCTTGTCTCTGTGGTATACTTGGGAAGACAAACTTAAAAGAAACATTATTAGTATGGAAAAAAGCAGATTTTTGTTTTAGGAGCTAGACTCAGCCTGCAGAGCCAGAGGGACAATTGCATGATTTTGCTTTGGGGTACCCAGCAGGGAATTCCATTCCCTGAGGTTCTGGATGACACATGTTGTTAGTACCAACCATTCATAAAAAAATGTCTTAAATGACTCAGCCTCTGATCTTGACCTCTGCTTTTGCATACAAATTTGGTCCTGAGATTTTTAGTTTCTTTTACAGGCCAATGGCTCAACCAGTACATGAACAAACTCTACACTGCCCCTCTCATGTGTCCTTGATAGCTCCTGTCTTCTGATTATTTTTACTCCATAAACCCTCTTTCATGCTGTCTCTGTGGTGGCTGTCAGTGTCTCCTGGAATTATGTCCACGAGTTCAAGGAAGTGGCCTTAGACCTGTCTCATGTAAGAGCAAATGGAAACTAGACATACCAGACAAATACCCCAAATGGAATGTAAAGATTTTCTCTCTTCCTTTATCTTAAAGATTTTAATTTAGAAAATTTTGTATGTAAATTTTTTTCTGCCTCTTTGAAATATAAGTACATAATTTTACCAGATAAATAATCTTCTTACCTCCTTTTCAAATTCAGGTCTGTCTTTCTCCAGGGCTCAGGACTCATTACTTTGAAATATAAATAGTCCAGAAGATAGTGACCTTTGTCAGAATTCCTGTTATGGTGCAGGACCTTCCATTAGTGTGCCCCTGGCTCCTTGTTTGAAACTATCTTCCATCATGTAGACAAGTGAAAATTTTTCTGTCCTTTGAATATAGTCCAGGTCAAACACAAAGACCTTTCCAATTATAAGGTAAATTTAGGGTGAGCTATATATAACCAATGGTGTTGTCAAGTCTTCTAAGTGAGGACTAATTATGGTCACTTCGTTGACCTTTACAATCTCTGAGATGAACATCACACTTTGTTTTAATTGTGTAATGTGGCAGTTCTTTTTCTGTCTACCATTTTGAAGGTCATTTTGGAGTTGGAAAGAATTCTCTTTGTAATTATAAAGTAGTTTTACACACCATCCAGAATTACCAGATATGATATAAACACAGAAGAGTCCCATGGAGTGTTACTCAAGGGGGCGCTTTTCATCTCAGCCTACCTGTCACAGCACACAATTGTACAGCAAAGTGCCTGGTGTCCCAAATAATTAAGCCACAATGGTCCATCTGCCTTTTTTCAATATCTATTCTTGAGCCATGGTAGTACACAGTATTACAAAAAGTGCCCCTACAGTCACAAAACATAAGGAAAATGTGAAATTATACCTCTATGTTGTATCTGTATTTACAAAATAGTTTTTAAAAAATGTCACAAAACAGGCTGGTGTGGTGGCTCACGCCTGTAATATTAGCAGTCTGTGAGGCAGAGGTGAGTGGATTGCTTGAGCTCATGAGTTTGAGACAAGCCTGAACAAAAAATGAGATCCCATCTCTGGAGTTAATCACTGATTTTTAGGGTGTACTCTGTATGATAAATACTGCTCTCAAATCTTATTTGAAAGGCAATTATTATTCATTTTGAGATTTCGTTTTTTTTTTTTTTTTTGAGACAGAGTCTCAGTTTGTAGCCCTGGGTGGAGTGCTGTGGCGTAACAGCTCACAACAGCCTCCAACTCCTGGGCTTAAGCCATTCTCTTGCCTCAGCCTCTTGAGTAGTTGGGACTACAGGCGCCCCTCATAATGCCTGGCTATTTATTTATTTTTTTTTTGGCAGTTTTGCTGGGGCTGGGTTCAAACCCCCAACAGGCACCACCTGAGAGCCTTTTTAACACACTGGATTTTCCTAGTTTTATAAACAAGTGACTTTTTGTATATCTGAAATCTCTCAGTAGATTATTTATGAGTCACATCACATTCTTGTTTAATTGAGTGGTAGAAGGCTTTTTTTCTGCTTTTACATCCTGGTTAGAGTTTCTGTGTTGGGAAAATATTTATTTTAATCATATTTCCTAAAACCTTTTCAAAATTAAAAAAAATTAAAAGGTGCCCACCAGGCTTCTTACTAGAGGTCTTTGTCCACAGTTCTGCAGCACAGAAATGGCCTGTCCCAACATGAGTACACAGGAAGGCCTCTCTGCTAGTTTGAGGTCTGCTGTCCCCTGCAGAAAATTGTAGATCATATTCCTATAGAAACACTTTCATGGGCTCAGCGCCTATAGGACAGTGGTTATGGTGCCAGCCATATGCACCAAGGCTGGTGGGTTCGAGTCCGGCCTGGGCCAGCTAAACAATGACGACTGCAACAAAAAAATAGCTGGGCATTGTGCTGGGTGCCTGTAGTTCCAGCTACTTGGGAGGCCGAGGCAAGAGAATTGCTTAAGCCAGAGAGTCTCTGAAGTTGCTGTGAGCTGTGTTGCCATGGCCCTCTACTGAGGGCAACATAGTGAGACTGTCTAAAAAAAAATAAAAATAAATAAAAAAAGGGTGGTGCCTGTGGCTCAAAGGAATAAGGTGCTGGCCCCATATACCGGAGGTAGCGGGTTCAAATCCGGCCATGGGCAAAAAAAAAAAAAAAAATACCGAAAGGAAAAGAAACACTCTCAAAGGGAAAAGAAACACTCTCATAAGGGGGCAATCAGCAGTTCCAGTCTTTCTCACAATGCACCTGGAATCCTCAGACTTGAAGATGATTCTGACATTTGGGGTTCGTGACACCAACTGGGATGAGAGAATGTGCACGGAGTTGATCTGAGAAACTTCTCTTCTGCCTCCTCCTCTTGCCCAAATGCAAAGGAATATACAGTGGGTGCTATCAAATTCATGTCTTTCTAGTGACCTAAATCTGCAGCTGTGAGTCTGAATCCAAGGCCTGAGGCTCCTCAAAATGCATTAGCGCAGGCTCCGTAGGAAAATCTTGTTTTCTTCCCTCACTGTAGAACCCAGGAATACAGAGCAAGCTGGATCTCATCTAGAATCTGCACACATGACCTGGCCTCCACCTGGAATTCAGAAGATAAGGCCGGACTTTGAGGTGAGGTCACCCCCAGGGGAGACCTATTCTGTAGTGTTAGAGATCATCATAGACTTTGTAAACATAAAGGACCTTTTGGAGTGGGGGCCCAGAATGTTAGAGATTTTGCCCAGTGACCTATTATAGCTGTGTGATATAAAAAATAGAAAGGCTGGGCACCACATTTCAACTTTGCTGGGAATTATTGGACACCTTGTACCAACCTTAGGGCATTATAAGGAGTAATTCACACAATGTAAAGTTCCCAGCACAGTGCACCATACCATGCTGTGAGCACTTAGCACCTGCTCAGTAAACATTGCATTAATGCGCGGGTACATGAGGTTTTCCAAATGCAGATGTACTCAGATACTGCTGCCTTCTCTAGCCACAGTAAACCTTAAAGTGCCAGCAGAGAATGTCACGTTACAGAATGGTGACTGATGGTCTTTTCTGTGGAACATAAATATGTGTGTTGTGATAAATGTTGACATAAGGGACTCTGTGTGCTGTGGCTGCTGTCTTCAGCTGAGAGCTGTTGATAATGAGTCTGGGGGTAACATAAGCATTGACAGGGGAATTGTTAAAGAGTCCAATTCATAAACCTCTCCCACACCTACAGATAAATTTCTTGAGCAGAGCCCAAAATACCACACGTTTTCTATGCTCATTGAAACTTTAGAGATGAGTGTTAGCTAAGTGGCTCTTGGCCCAGGCTTCCAATTAGAATCACATGTCCAATTTGTAAAAACACCATCACCTGTGCTCTCTCCACATTTTCTGTCTATTAGGCTGGTGGAAGCATCCATGTGACATTAATTAACTGCCCCACGTGTTACTAAGTGGGGCCAAGGTCAAGCACAAGTGCTCTGAGGTACATTAATGAGAGTTGAATTCAGCCTTTGTTCCAGAGAGAGGTACCAGGACCTGCTCTGCTTTGTTGTGATGGGAGCCTGTCAGTATGGTTCATGTGCCCGTTGCTGTAGCAGAAAGTGCTGGTGTGTGTGGGAAGGGAGAGCACCCGAGGGTAGGAAAGAAGAAACTCACATTTTGGTCTCCATGAGGAGTTCATCATACCTGATGCTTTCTATTAAAAATTAGAAGGGAGTGTAGTTTTTTCTGCTCTTGAAGGCCCTCATGCCTGTGAATGTTATAAAAGCAAGCAAAAAGAGTATGCTGACTCCTTTCAGGGTTATTCTCTAAATATAATTCTAATTTGTCTAGACAATCTCACCTGAAAAGAAATCGCAGACTAGGAAAAGGAGAAGACACGGCTGGTTCTCAGATACATATATCAAAGGTGAGGGACTGTGTTTACTATTCCTCCTGGAATTTCATGTGGAACTTACAAGGTTAGAATTTGCAAATCCTGGGGCAGCGCCTATGGCTCAAGGAGTGGGGCGCCGGTCCCATATGCCGGAGGTGGCGGGTTCAAACCCAGCCCTGACCAAAAAAAAAAAAAAAAAAAAAAGAATTTGCAAATCCTTTCTTCTTTACTTCTGATGTTTCTGCTAATGAGTTTCTTTTCACGACTTGCCCTGTAAAATCCTTCTCCTCCATGTTAAAGAGCATTCTCTACGTCCCAGTTCCACACATGCCATGGGCAAGTTTCCCAGTAAATGCACAACCTGTAATATTGAAGAGGTTCAATATTTGAATATCTTTGCTTACAGGACAAAATATATGTGAATCTTTGTTTACAGGACCACATGGGATAGTGAGAAGTGTGGATGTGCAGGACTCCTACTGGGGATTGGGTCTGATCCTGGTGTATGAGTGAAGAAGGGGAACATGTTCTGTTTAGGTTCCATCTGGATGCTCCATTAGAATCTACTCAGAACAGGATTAAGAAACTGCAGACAGTGAATGGCATTAATTGCCCAAGGTAACTCAGAGTTCTGAAAAGGAGAAACATAAGAATAGACTTTCTCTTTAGGATACTAAAGACAAACCATTTAAATAAACTTTTAGAGATTAGAGAAAATGGGAGCTTTCTGTAGCATGAACTTTGCATTAAACTAGTATTTTACTTTCTTTTTTTCTATTTTTTTTTTTTTTTTGAGACAGGGACTCAAGCTGTCACCCTGGGTAGGGTGCTGTGGTGTCACAGCTCACAGCAACCTCAAACTCTTGGGCTTAAGTGATTCTCTTGCCTCAGCCTCCCAAGTAGCTGGGACTACAGGTGCCCACCACAACACCTGGCTATTTTTTTGCTTGTGGTTGTCATTGTTGTTTGGCAGGCCTGGGATGGATTCAAACCTGTGAGCTCTTGGTATATGTGACTGGAGCCTTAGCCGCTGAGCTACAGGCGCCGAGCCAAAAATAGTATTTTTTGTTATTGCTGTTTTTGGTTACTACTATCACAGCAGTGATGTTGTATTCTCCTGTGTTTAATGGTACCTAATACATATTGGCCCATGACAGTAGATGTTAATTTCATTCACTTGGTTAAGTTGCTCTAGAATTACTTCACTATAAAGTTAATTATTTTTTCTCTTTATCATTAACAATGTCTTGGGGGAGATTTGCTGACTGATGTTCTCAAACTATCACATTTAATCTAGAAGCTTCACTTCTTATTGCTTCTTTGCTTTCAGATTGCTTTGAAAAATGAGTTCTATCTTTTTTATTCACTGGTCATATAAAACCAAAGTCTGCCACTTCCTAGATCCTTAACATAATATTCTCTTTGGGCCAGAAGGGTGAAGTTTTTTGAAATGCAGAAAACGACCTCACCCCAGATCTGCTGAGTCAGAACCTGCATTTTAAAAAGATCTCCAATTCATTATTGTACACATTAAATTTGGGGGGATACTTTTAATTGATCACTTTTATCTATATAAGAAATACATCTTGTTCTATATGCTATAAATACAGTATTCAAAATTTATATGTCTGGATACTTTACATTTTGTTATCCAGAAAGATATTACGTATACGCTAGTTTAATGAATTTTGTGCCATCCTTATTCCTCAGAATTAGACAATACTTTCAAGACTTTTTTTTTTTTACTTTGTAAAACATTAATTTTTTTCTTTTTTTTTTTCCACCCTCAGTAGAGTGCCCTGGTGTCACAGCTCACAGCAACCTCAAACTCTTGGTCTCAAGTGATAAGACTATTTTCTTCAATAAACATTACTTTTTTTTTTTAATCTTATGGATAATCCTAGTCACTCACATTTCAGAACCGGTTTTTATAACTTTCATATTCCTTCTGAAATTAAGAACTCTTTTTATGACCAGTTGGTAAATATGTGTCCTTTTCAGGAGCTATTGACATTCAGAGATGTGTCTATAGAATTCTCTCCGGAGGAGTGGGCCTGCGGGGACACTGCTCAGCAGAATTTGTACAGGGATGTGGTGATAGAGAACTACAGAAACCTAGTCTCCCTGGATTGAGGAGAACTTCAATACACAATTCCTATTTTGCACTAGGGGCATCACTTTCTTTTTCTGTAGATTGCTTCTTGAGAATTTCTGCTTCACATGAAAATGTTTTATATCCATGCTTTTGAGAAAATTTGGAGGTTTGTTCACATAAAACAGAAAAAGAATTAGATTCTTGTCTTGAAATAAACCTTCCCCTTTCTGGAGCTGATTCTGTATCCTTCACTCTAGTGGTAACTGTAGAACGTCGAGAAATGGTCTGCACCTTAGAATCCGGTTTCCATCACTAATTATTGATTCAGTGGCAGTGGAAAGAGGTGCTCAGGAGCTGTCAATTTAAACTATTTTGTTATTCTAAAGGGCCTATCAGTAAATAATATTTTGGGAAACAATTTTGCAGAACTTTCTATAATCTTCTCTCTTCTTTACTCAGGACAGTACTAGATTGATAATTGAATAATCCACAGCAAAATTCATAGAAATTCTTTCTAATAAAACAGGACTTCCTGCCTCTAAGCCAGACCTGATCACATGTCTGGAACAAAATAAAGAGCCCTGGAATGTGAAGAGAGAGGAGGCAACGGCTATATATACCCAGGTAGGTGAGAGGGAATGAGGCAGATAGCACAGCTGAGAGGGGCAAAGGTCGAAAAGAAAGCCAGACTTTAAAAAGTGGTTTGAGAAGCTCTGATTCATTAGAAATTTTTTTATTAAGTCTTTTGTACATAGATCATAAATACATTTATGCCCATTTCAGTGTATTGATTATTTGTACAAATTGGAGTGCTTACATCATACTAATCAGCATAGCTTTCATCTCATTTACTCAGTTATAGCATTAGGACATTTGTGTTCTACACATGATAGAACCAACTTGTATTTGCAATGTGCTCCATAGTTGTGGTCCCCCTACTATCCCCTACTATTCCTCCCACCCCCTCCTTATCCCTCGCCCTCCTCTTCCCTCTTTCATCATAGCCTAAAGTTGTGTTTCATTTTTCATATGCAAGTGTGAGTTATTATAAATTGGTTTCACAGTAGTACTGAGTACATTGGATACTTTTTTTCCCATTCTTGAGATACTTTACTAAGAAGAATATTTTCCAGCTCCATCCATGTACCCATTGACCCATGAATGGATTAATAAGTTGTGGTATATGTATACTGTGGAATATTATGCAGCCGTAAAAAAATGGAGACTTTACCTCCTTTATATTTACATGATTCATTAGAAATTATTTAGAGAGGGCTGAGTATGTCTTTTTCTCTCACAGAGGAGCATCTTCTGTCCCATGCTCTTAAATTCTCTAAGAACTCTACTGCCCCCTGCAGTGATCTTCCTTAGAACTTATTTGAGAACCAAACGTATTTTCCTGGGTTATAAGGGACTAAATGATCTGACAGCATTTTCATTGATTTGGAGAATATGGGAATATCTGCAAATATTTTTGAAGAGCTGTATGTTAAACCATATATAGATATAAAATATATATATATTTTTTGAGACATGGTCTTGCTTTGTTTCCCCAGCTGGAGTCTAAAGGCTGATTAATCATAGCTCACTGCAATCTCAAACTCCTGTGTTCAAGTGATCCTCTCACCTCAGCCTCCTTCATAATGACAATTATATGCATGCCTGGCAGCGCCCAGCTAATAATAATAGTAATTGCCATTATTATTATCATTTTGGGGGTGAGTTCTCATTACATTCTGAGGCTGATTTCAAAATCCTCATCTCAACTGATCCTCCTGCCTTGACCTACAAATTTCTAGGATTACAGACTGAGCTGCCATGCCAAGCTCCATTTCTGAAGTCTTTTTTTTTTTTCTTCATGTCTGACATGTGTGAAGGGAATGGAAGAAATATTGAGAGTTGTTTCATAAATCCAGGTTTTTTGTTTTCTTCTTTATGATTTTTAATTCTCAGAAGGATTCAGAGGTGATTTTACAGAAATTCAGACTCACTAATTTTATAAAAACATAATTTTAAAAAAATACAATAAAATTTAATGTGCATATAGTTTCAATACTTGGGAGGTTTTTGGCAGCTGAATCACTTGAGCCAAGAATTTGAGGTTCCTGCAAGCTATGATAATGCCATAGTACTCTACCTGGGGTGACAGAATGGAACTCTGTGTCAAAAACATCTAACGTTATTTTACTGCTAAATATTCTTTAGTATAAAATAATCTTAGAATTTTCTAAGAATAATATTAAATAAAGATTATTATCTAAGATTTTTATCTTAAGATTATTATCTGATCTAAAATAATCTTAGAATTTTTCTATGCCCAAATTTCTCAACTGTAATATAGTTTATGTTATCTGCTGTCCTCATATAATTCTTAAAAATATTATGTCATTGAGAAGCTTAGAATTGTCAACCATATTTTATATCCCCAATTGATACCTAATATTTTGATAACTTGTATTTCATAATTTTCCTCTGTGCAGTAAAGTATCAGAAATGTGTCATTTGTATGTCTGTATATATAAATGTGTGTGCATGCGTATAACAAAAATTTTTTCACAAATAACATGACTTCATTTATTACTTATAATGTAATAATTTGATATGTATGTACATTGTGAAATAATACACTGAAGGTAGTAAATGCATCCATCATTTTACTATAAACTATTTATAGTGAGAACACTTAAGATCTACTGTCTTAGAAAATTTTAAGCCTACAAAATATATTATTATTATTTTTTTGGCTTACTATATTATGAACTGTAAACATGGTGGTATACATCAGTCTTCCAAGATTTATTCATCTTACAAGTAAAAGTTGCTATCCTTGGTCATCATCACCACACTTTTTCTGCCTCCCAGCCCTGGCAACTGCTGTTGTAGTCTTTGCTTCTATGAGTTCAACTTTTTAATGCTACCTAAAGCAGTATTTCTCTTTCTGTGCCAGCCACATGTTACTTAGCATAATGTGCACCAGATCCATCTCTGTTGTTGACATTGCAAGATATTCATCATTTTTTTTTCCATTTCTTTCTTTTTTTTTTTATTGTTGGGGATTCATTGAGGGTACAAGAAACCAGGTTACACTGGTTGCATTTGTTAGGCAAAGTCCCTCTTGCAATCCTGTCTTGCCCCCAAAAGGTGTGGCATGCACCAAGGCCCCACCCTCCTCCCTCCTTCCCTCTCTCTGCTCTTCCTTTCCCCACCCCTCCCTTCTTCTTGCTCTCTCTGCTCTCTACTTTACCCACTCCCACTGTGTCCTTAATTGTCATTAATTGTCCTCATATCAAAGGTAATTCATCATTTTTATGGCTGAACAATAGTCTATGGTGAGTTTGCACTCATAGTTTTTTATTTGTTCATTTGGAACAGCCATTTTAGTAGTTTTCATTTTCTTGGGTATCGTGCATAATGCTGGAATTAACATGGGGTGCAGATATTTTTTTTGAGATACTTATTTTTATTTCATTTAACTATCCATAAGTGAGATTTCTGGGCTAATATGGTAGTTATATATTTTTAACTTTTTAAACAGATCTGCATGATGACTCTAGCAATTTATGAACAGCAACATTTTATAGGGTCTGCTATTCTCCACGCTCCTGCCAATACTTATTATCTCTTTTCTTTTTGATCTTAGCCATCATAGTAGATATGAAGGGATATTTCATCATGGTTTTGATTTACTTTTGCCTGATTATTGATAATGTTAAGAACTTCTTCATGTACCTGTTTTCTACTTGTGTTTTCCTTTAAAACAATCTTTTCTATTTCTTGCCTATTTTTCAGTTGTATGATGATGATTGATGTTTTTGCCTTTGAGTTTTATGAATTCCTTATATAGTTTTAGATATTAGCATCTTATCAGATACGTAATTTGAAATATTTTCTCTTCTCCAGTAGATTTTCTTATTTTGTGCAGAAGTTTTTGGTTTGATGCTGTCTGACTTGCTGATATTTTTCTTTTGTTCCACTTCTTATTATGTCATATCAAAAAAAAATCATTGTAAGACTTATGTCAAGGAAGTTTTTCTACACGTTTACTTTAAAAAATTTTAAGATTTCATGTCGACACTTGTTATCTCTTTCCTTTTTGATAATAGTTAACCTAGTAGTTATGAGGTGATATCTCACCATGGTTTTGATTTGCATTTGCCTGATGATTGTTAAAGTTGAACACCTCTTTATGTACCTGTAATTTTGGGGAATGGCATAAAAAAATGGTCTAACCTCATTCTTTTCCTTGTGACTATTCAGTTTTCCCAGCACCAAGCATTGAAGAGACCATAGTTTCTTCATCATGTATTCTTGGTGGTCCCATTATACATTAGCTGACGTTATGTGCATCAGTTTATTCCTGGGGTCTCTATTCTGTCCCATTGTTTCTTGTGCTGTTTATGTATGTACTCTGTTGTTTATGTACATACCATGTTGTTCTTATTACTGTATCTTGAAATATAGTTTAAAATTAGAAAGAGGCTTTCTTCTTCCTTAAGATTGCTTTGGATCCTCAAAGGTTCCATACACATATTAGACTTTTTTTTTTTTTCAGGACAGATTAAAATTTGCTTTAATACCTCTTTGGGGAAAAAAAAAATCACACTTGTAGTGAATGAACAAGAAACATTTTTATGCTATTATTTTTATCTACCATGCCGTGAATTCATAGGGAAGAGGTTCCAGTAGCTGAGGAAGGCACATTGCCATTGAATGTGACAAAGTGTTGATTGACTTTTGAATTCATGGGAAATAGGTTCCAGCACCTTGTATCACTGTTACATGGGGTCTATTGGCCATCCTGTGTACTATGCTGTATACCTATTATGTCATGAGCTCATGGGGAATAAATAGGTTCTTGCACTTAAAAACATGGGTCCACTGGTACTCCTGTGTGCTATGTTATATGCTTATCATGCCATGAATTCATAGGGAATGGGTTCCAGTAGCTCAGGTTCCTTTCTGTTAGTTCTCACAAAGTGGGCTTCTCTGGGTAGCACAGGCTGGCGCTTCAGTTGAACCCAGGTACCTTTCTCTTTGACTTCCTTCTTTTTCTGATCATTTTCCTTCACACATTTTAGGAAGCTATCTCGGCTCTTAGAGTGCTTAATATGCTCAATATGAACATTAATGCTCTTTACAAGGATCTTGTCGCGGACCGCCAGTCGAATGAGTCTCAGTCTGAGGGCTTTTCAGGGCGGAACGTTACAGGTTGATTGAAAAGGTCGACGCAGGATGGTTTTTGACAGACTACTAAGTAGCTGTAACTTTACTGATTTTTAAGAGTGTCTTTTATACATTTTTGACAAAGCATTACAAATCACAAAAGACATTTTTATGACTTGCAGATGGTCACAAGTTCTTATCTTGTCTTACAAATGCAGGCATTCAACCATCTATCTTTCACAGTGTTTTGCCTGCAAGGGGGAACAAATGGCAGCTGTGAGGTAGCTGATAAGCAGCAGTTACTTCTTAGCTCCTTTTATCTAAAGTTGAAATGTGTTTTTTAATATATAACACTACTTTCTTTCATAGTTTTAGTTTCATGATTATATATAGTTGTTATGATTAGAGGTTTATTATGAATCATATAAGTGATTAAAGTGTGAAGGAAACATGAGAAATAAAAGGATATTGTATGAAAACTAAACTATATTGAAAGTGAGGTTAGGAAAGACAAGGTTAGAGATAGGGGGAAAGGGTGGGTGGATATTCTTTTGATGTACTGTATATTTTTAAGGTTTTTGTTCTAAAGAAATGGTTTCATTAGTAACACCTGGTTGCTTCTCCTTATCTAGGAATGTCAAGGCTTGTAACTTCTCTTAGTTCTTTAATTGGTCTCAGTTTCTTATGATCTCTCTTAAAAACAGCTGAACATATTCTTTTATGTATAATGTTTGACTACTTCTATATATTTTTACTCTAATTAGTAACTATATTTTGATTTATAGTTAATTGCTTGTTAAGCATTAAACTACTCTATTGATTTGTGTTACATATGAAAATTAGTGAAGTAAGACATTTTTCTAAGTAAAGTTCTACTGCTGGAGGTGTCATGTTGGAACATCCTGTTTGCCGTGTCTGCATTCTCTCGATGTACTATTTCAATTCACTGACATTTATGGTGGGGACGTGCTGTTGTACAGGCTCTCTTGGAGCCACTGAGTCCGGCACAGCCATACTTGCTGTGTTAAATTGTGGATCAGTAAGTCACTGTGTTTATTCTTAGTTTCTCAAAACAATCAGGTAATAATCAGTCATTCAACTGAACAGACAGGTTTCAGGGCAAAAGTTTCTTAGGCTTTTATGCCGCACCTCATGACTTCCTACGTTCACTAAAAGGCATGCTAGGCAACTTATGCGCTGCTGTCGCAAACCAGGGGGACTGGGGGCAACGCTCCGAAGAGCACCCACCGCCTTACCACAGTTTTTACAACGCGGACAGAGCCATCCCGCCACGGCTTGATGCCGGGGGTGCGGCATTTCCCCCTTTTTTGTTAATGAATCGTAGTTCAAAGAGGTCTTGGCGAACAGCCTTTAAGGAGGAAAAGACACAACGAAGAAGACATGGTAACAGTAAGACAACACAGAATATCAGGCATCCAATAATAATAATAAACACAATGTACTGAATCCAAGATATAGGATTTAAAGACTTAAGATTGTCAGAGAGTGATTGAGCCAGAGCATCGAGAGATGTACTAGGTAGGTGAGCTTCACTGATGGCAGTGATATCCTTTTGGAGGGTATGTAAGTCATGTGTAATATCATTATCCTTCCACACACCTTGCAAATGTGCCTTTGTTTTGTCCCAAGAGGTGGAGAGGTTATAAGGTAGAGGAGTGACACAGATAGCTGGAAAAGCAGAGTGACATCTAGTTTGAAGTTTATGTTGTATGAACTTTATATCTTGTTCTAGAGCTAAAACTACTTCTTCTAAGATGTTAAGTTTGGCTTCAAGTTTATTATCTATGCTGGCTTGAGTCATTAAAGCTAGAGTGATGTTGCTGCTGAGAGAGTTAACAAAGTGAGCTGTGTGAACTTCTTGAACCAAAGCAGTAGTGGCTACCGCAAATGTTGTGACTATAGAAATTAAAGCTAAAATACCAAGAATTAAAGCAGCTATAAACCTCTTAGGTCGAATTAATTGATTAACAGTATGTAAAACTTGTAAAGCAGAATTATCATACCAAGGATTATCTTGTAAATCAACAGGTAATAGTACATAAGAAGGTCTTTTTACAAGTAAAACAGAATTAAACAATTTTTCATTGAATAAATCAGTAGAGGTGAGACAATTAGTCACTTTACAAACAGTACAAGAAATATGATAAGAGTTTTTAGATTGTGTAATAGTTAAATACTTATTTGAAGTTAAAAGTAGAGCATACGGATACCCAACACAAGTTCTTACTGACATTGCATTTGGTTTTGGCATATTAGGTTTTTTTTCTAAAATTAAGTTGGATGCAGCAACAAGTCTAAATAGGTCATAATGTATTTGAGTTTTATTTTTGTCTTGAGCGACCCATATGGGTTCAACTAAACCAGGTGTAAACCATCTGCGTATCGGTTGAGGGGTACTAGACCACTGATATTGATGATATTTATCTAATTGGTTTGATAGGTATTTATTATGATCATAACAGGAAGTAGGAGAATAGTCCCAGATGATTGTGTTTGAATTTATAGGAGAATGCTTGTTGGCGGCATCTGGGAATCCACAGGAAAGCCAAGTAGGTGTTTTAGTTAATGATGATTCCCAGAATTGATTTTTATCTCTATATTTTTCTTTACAGTTAGGGAGAGGTAGCGAGTCCACAGATAAACAGGTTTCATTATAATTAGGACTTCCAATAGTTTGTAACTCATATTCCCAAACATAACGTCTATTTGCATCATAAGGATCTGGAGCATCAGTTAAAAACACTCTGTAGCTAGTAGGTAAACAAAAAGGAGGTGTGTTGCCTCTTAAAGTAAAGCAAATAGGTAAGGAGTCGGCTTTGCCAGTGAAATTAATTAAAGCCGTAGCATGATGTCTGGATTCTGAGTCAGTTAAACCTCCTAAGCGGATAGAATCATTAGAAAGAATTTTTATGGGGTCTGGATCTAGCCAGCCCACAGGGTGTAGCAGTGGAGGATTAGGAACATAAGACCAATAAGCTGCAGTTTCTACCTTAGGAGTAGAGATTAGTGATAGAAACGCAAGAAAGTACATTGTAGGAGTTAGAGGGTTTCTTTGAGACATGAGAAGCTGTTTAGCTTGTTTCACCAGGGTACGGATCTGTGTCCATGTGATCTTGGAGGGTTTCGGTGAAACTTCTACAGCCGTTCTCATTTGTGCAGATAGGATCTTCATCCGCCGCAGGCGTAGTCTTCTGCGCCGGGGTCTCCGGAGGAGCCGGTTTGATGAGCCGGTCTGGAATCCAGATGGGAGAGTCGGCATCCTGTGGAAATATGCAAGCATAGCCTCGTCCGGAGGTTAACAATACATCAGGGCCTTTCCATTGGCCCGATAATAAATCTTTTCAAAGAACTTTAGGAAGGGTGGCAGCCGATTGTGGCTGCCAATGGGAGAGAGCAGGGGTTAAATTGTTGGAGTTTACATTAAGGTGATTTAGGACGAATAAAGCATGGGTTAAAATATGATGAGGGGAGAAATATTTATGAGCCTTTTGTAGGCGTTCAATTTGTAATTTTAATATTTGATTAGTTCTTTCAACAATCGCTTGACCCTGAGGATTATACGGGATCCCCGTAAAATGAGCAATTTTCCATTGTGTACAAAATTGTTCAAATGCTCGAGAGGTGTAAGCTGGAGCATTATCTGTTTTTAGTTGAAGAGGGACACCTAGCTGCTGAAAGCAGTAAAACAGGTGTTGTACAACATCTTTATAGGCCTCGCCAGATCTTGCAGAGGCACAGATAAAATGAGAAAAGGTATCAACAGTAACATGTACATATTGTAATTTTCCAAAACTAGACACATGTGTTACATCCATTTGCCATAATACATTGGGGCGTAAACCCCGAGGATTGACACCGAATTTCAAAGGATGATGAGTAATAGGACAGGCTTTACACTTTAAGACTATTTGTCTGGCCTGTTCTCTAGTAATTTGAAACATTTTTCGTAATGCGTTAGCATTTTGGTGATGTAAGGCGTGGCTTTCTTCAGCTTCAGCCACTGATGCCACCATAGTACGTGTTAACAAATCTGCAGTGGCATTTCCTTGGGCCAAAGGGCCAGGTAAATTAGTATGTCCTCTTATGTGACTAATATAAAATTGATTATTTTTTTGTTGAATTAAAGTTTGTAGTTTCTTTAATAAAGGTAGAATAGTTGAGGTTCCTGTTAAAAGAGCAGTTTCAAGAGCTGGAAAAAGAGAAGCAATATACTTAGAGTCTGTGTATAAGTTAAATTTTTGTTTGAAATTATTAAAAGCTGAGATCAGAGCCCATAATTCTGTTTGTTGGGCAGAGGCTTGTGTAACCTCCTTAATAAGAGGAGACAGACCTGGACTAAAAACTACAGCTCGTCCTGTAGAGGAGCCATCTGTGAACAAAGTTATTGCGTCAGATAGAGGCTGTTTGGAACACATAAGAGGAAATATAAGTGAAACTGTTTTTGTAAATTCAATTAAAGGATGTTTAGGATAATGGTATAAAATTTGACCTGCATAGCCTTGTAAGGCCAATACCCAATCATCATTATTTTGAAATAGTTGTTCTACTTGAATTTTATTATAAGCAGTCACAATTACATGAGGATCTTTACCAAATAATTCTCGTGATCTTTTTCTTCCTTTATCAATTAATAAAGACACCAGGTATGGATAATCAGCAACAATCTTTGTCTGAACATGTGGTAAATGAATCCATTCTAAGATACCTTCCTGCCACAAGCAGGCTGTAGGAGTATATTCAGTAGAAAAAATAAGTAAAAACCATGGATTTTGATAATTAATTTGTTTAACCCTGGCCTGGGTTAAAGCTTGTTCAACAACTTCTAAAGCCTGCAAGGCTTCTGGAGTTAAATGTCTAGGGGAACGGGGATTAGAGTCCCCCTGTAAGATAGCAAACAAAGGACTAAGAGTTCCTGTAGTAATTTTTAAAAAGGGCCGAATCCAATTTATTTCTCCTAGTAATTTTTGATAATCATTAAGAGTTTGTAATTTATCTCTCCGAATCTGTACTTTTTGGGGTGTAATATAGTCAGAGTGAATCCATTGTCCCAGATAACTTAATGGTTTATCTCTTTGAATTTTTTCTGGGGCAATTACTAAACCAAATTTAGTTAATTGTTCTATAGCCTTTTCTAGCATTAGCTGTACTTGCGGTAGCTCAGGATGAGCTAGTAAGATATCATCCATATAATGAATTATGTAAGCACTAGGAAATTGTTTTCTCAGTGCTGCCAATGCAGCTGCCACGAATTTTTGACACAAGGTAGGGCTGTTTTTCATGTCCTGTGGTAAAGTTTTCCATTGATATCTTTTAAATGGTTCCTGTAAATTTAAAGAAGGAACACTGAAAGCAAAACGAGGACAATCTTCAGGATGTAGATTAATAGTAAAAAAGCAGTCTTGTAAATCAATAATTATAAGTGGCCATTGTTCAGGTACTGCTACAGGAGATGGGAGCCCAGGTTGAAGGGAGCCCATATCTTCCATAATGGCATTAACTGCTCTTAAATCTTGTAAAAGTCTCCATTTGCCAGATTTTTTCTTAATGACAAACACAGGAGTGTTCCATGGACTAGTGGATTCCTCTAAATGTCCTTTATCTAATTGTTCTTGTACCAAAATTTGTAATGCCTGTAACTTTTCTGTTGTTAGGGGCCACTGACTAACCCACACAGGAACATCTGTTAACCATTTTATTTTACAGGCATAATTTTCTGCAGTGGCCCCTATGAAAAACACTGATCGTTCAGCTGATCTCTTGTAACTAGTTTCATGTCTAGAACATGTAAAAGATCTCGTCCCCACAAAGTATAGGGTAGAGAGGGTAACACATAAGGTTGAAAGTAAATTTTCTTATCCTTATATTCACATAATAAATGAGATGTACTCCGCATAACACCAGAAACAGAACCTAAACCGACTAATGAAGACCCAGTTCGATGTACTGGCCAGGATTTTGGCCAGTCAGAAGCTGCAATGCAGGTCACATCAGCTCCTGTGTCCATTAACCCTTTAATGGGTCTGCCCTCAATTTTCATTTTTAATATTGGTCTATCATATAAGTCATGTATGAGAGCTACACAGTCCTGATCAGTAAATCCAAATTGACCCTCTCCCCTGGCATCATGCAAGTGATAGGTGGGAAGTGGTATATATGGCAACAACAATAACTGAGCAATTCTTTGTCCCTTATGAATTTGTGTAGTTTCTACTAAAGACTTTACCATGACTTTAATTGTATTCTCAGTATCAGAATCAATTACTCCTGGAATAACTTCAAAATGTTTAGTGTAATTAGAACTACGACCTAAAATAACACCAACTGTGCCCGGTAACAATTTTCCTTTAATTCCAGTAGGAACTAGAGTAACACCATCATGTTTAGATATAATTACATCCTTAGAGCTGGCAAGGTCTAGGCCTGCACTGCCAGGAGTCCCACGTGGGAGATCATGAATAGTCCATTCAGGTGGTATACAATTAGTAGTAGATGTGGGCTCTAAAATAGGTTGTACCGTAGTAGGCACAGTTATTTCTCCCTTGGGGCCGGGGCTGGGAGAATGCCCCTCATCTAGTTTTTTGACCTATTGCCATTATTAGCATATGCACCCTTGTCAGACAAGGGGGTTCCATCTTTATGAAACTTAGATTTACATTCATTTCTCCAGTGCCTGCCCTTCTTACAACGAGGGCATGGTCCCGGGGGTAGCCCACGAGACTTACTATTATTATTATTAGCACCGGTGGATTTCTTACAATCCTTCTGTATATGACCTGGCTTCCCACAATTATAACAAGTGGGTAAGTCATGTGGGGGGTCACACCCGAAACATGTATTGCTGGGGTCTCTATCAAAAGCACTTTTAACATATGAACTGAATTTCTGACCCCGCATAGCTGCAGCGAACGCCATTCCCTGGACGATCGCTGGTGAGGCATCCATGCATGCTTTAATATAATCTTGTATTGTACCTGTTTTCCTGAGTGGACGTATTAAGTCCTGACACAGCGTATTTGCATTTTCCCAAGCCAACTGCTTGAGTAATAATGCTGTGCCTTCAGACGGTGGGAGCATTCTATTAATAGCTTCTTCCAGGCGAGAAATAAAGTCAGGATAGGACTCTTCCATACCCTGTTTTATGCCTGCTAAAGTTGTGCCCTTAGTACCTGGAGGAGGTATCCTGCGCCAAGCAGAAACTGCATTGTGGTTAATTATTTCTAAAAATTGCCGTGGTAGTTTAATTTGATTTTCAGAGGTGGCAAATTCATCTGTTCCTAAAAGCATAGATAACGTGGGCTGTGCCTTTCTACCTACACGTTGATTAACGCTTTCTCTGCATCTATCCTCATATTCTGTTCTCCATAAAATATAGTCACCTGGGGAAAGCGTGGCCTTGGCCGTTTGTTGCCAATCATACGGAGTAAGCCACTGACTGCTAATTGATTCTACAATTTGTAAAGTATAAGGGGCAGAAGCTCCCGATGTACGGACAGCTTGTTGCAATTCTTTAAGTGTCTTTAACGACAGAGGTTCCCAGGTGGGTGGTGCCCTTTCCTCCGTAGGAAAGCGCACCGGGAAAGCGAAAGTAAAATCTCCCTGCTGACGGGCTTCTCGCACCGCCGCTTGAAAGCCTGCAGGCGGCGGGGGGAGACAAGGAGGCACACGGGGAAGTGGAGCCCGCAAAGTTGGTCTGGATGAAGTCATAGGAATGCGAGCCGCCGGATAAGCTCGGCGAGGGTGAATACAATCATCCATTCTATCCCTCTCATCTGGTTTAGTAAATTCATCGACCACATCCCACTCGTCACTGTCAGAAGAATTATCAACCGGCGGGAGTGGCGGTAGAATGTCCTTAAGCGTTGGTGCCGAGGGAATTGCGCTCTCAGCATTTAATGCCGGCTCAGGATCTTTAAGAGCCTCTGGGGAAACTTTATCGCAAATGGGTGCCACCTTAGTTTCAGGGCTTTCAGCCTCCGAGTCAGTTTCTCTTATAAATGCTTCTAAGAAGGTATTATCAGCCAAAAGTTCTCTAACCTGTAACCACAAAGGAAAAGCCTGTGGGGGCAAAACCTGCTCCCCATGCTCCTGCATGTAATTCCGCATCTCGCGTCCCACTCTCTTCCAGTCGGAGAGAGAGAGAGAGCCTTCCTCCAGAAACCAAGGACTAACCAACTTTATGAAATGCATAAGCTCCTCCAACCGTTTGAGAGACACATGAAAACCATTTTTCTCTAATAAACGCTGTATCATGACACTGAGCATGCGTTCCTCTTTTCCTAATGTATGCCCCATGTTGTCCTGCGGATTACTCACGCTTAACCGGTCAGCCTTTACCGGCGGGACTCGAGCTCCCTGGTGAGAGTCGCCTTCAATCTGAAAAGAGAGGAAAGAAAGAAAAAGAAAGATCACCTGTCCTTCAGGTCCCTGTTCGAGGGCGCCAGCTGTCGCGGACCGCCAGTCGAATGAGTCTCAGTCTGAGGGCTTTTCAGGGCGGAACGTTACAGGTTGATTGAAAAGGTCGACGCAGGATGGTTTTTGACAGACTACTAAGTAGCTGTAACTTTACTGATTTTTAAGAGTGTCTTTTATACATTTTTGACAAAGCATTACAAATCACAAAAGACATTTTTATGACTTGCAGATGGTCACAAGTTCTTATCTTGTCTTACAAATGCAGGCATTCAACCATCTATCTTTCACAGTGTTTTGCCTGCAAGGGGGAACAAATGGCAGCTGTGAGGTAGCTGATAAGCAGCAGTTACTTCTTAGCTCCTTTTATCTAAAGTTGAAATGTGTTTTTTAATATATAACACTACTTTCTTTCATAGTTTTAGTTTCATGATTATATATAGTTGTTATGATTAGAGGTTTATTATGAATCATATAAGTGATTAAAGTGTGAAGGAAACATGAGAAATAAAAGGATATTGTATGAAAACTAAACTATATTGAAAGTGAGGTTAGGAAAGACAAGGTTAGAGATAGGGGGAAAGGGTGGGTGGATATTCTTTTGATGTACTGTATATTTTTAAGGTTTTTGTTCTAAAGAAATGGTTTCATTAGTAACACCTGGTTGCTTCTCCTTATCTAGGAATGTCAAGGCTTGTAACTTCTCTTAGTTCTTTAATTGGTCTCAGTTTCTTATGATCTCTCTTAAAAACAGCTGAACATATTCTTTTATGTATAATGTTTGACTACTTCTATATATTTTTACTCTAATTAGTAACTATATTTTGATTTATAGTTAATTGCTTGTTAAGCATT
Organism: Nycticebus coucang; assembly: GCF_027406575.1. Taxonomy (NCBI): domain Eukaryota; kingdom Metazoa; phylum Chordata; class Mammalia; order Primates; family Lorisidae; genus Nycticebus; species Nycticebus coucang. The sequence continues at coordinate 28,097,113 of NC_069805.1, read as the reverse complement.
AAACTACTCTATTGATTTGTGTTACATATGAAAATTAGTGAAGTAAGACATTTTTCTAAGTAAAGTTCTACTGCTGGAGGTGTCATGTTGGAACATCCTGTTTGCCGTGTCTGCATTCTCTCGATGTACTATTTCAATTCACTGACATTTATGGTGGGGACGTGCTGTTGTACAGGCTCTCTTGGAGCCACTGAGTCCGGCACAGCCATACTTGCTGTGTTAAATTGTGGATCAGTAAGTCACTGTGTTTATTCTTAGTTTCTCAAAACAATCAGGTAATAATCAGTCATTCAACTGAACAGACAGGTTTCAGGGCAAAAGTTTCTTAGGCTTTTATGCCGCACCTCATGACTTCCTACGTTCACTAAAAGGCATGCTAGGCAACTTATGCGCTGCTGTCGCAAACCAGGGGGACTGGGGGCAACGCTCCGAAGAGCACCCACCGCCTTACCACAGTTTTTACAACGCGGACAGAGCCATCCCGCCACGGCTTGATGCCGGGGGTGCGGCAGGATCTTGCCCTTAACTTGTTTGTTTGCAACAATGCCAACAGCATGCTGGGTAACATTGTAGGCTCTTCCAGTTTTGCCATGGTAATATTTGTGTGGCATGCCTTTTTGAACAGCGCCCATTCCCTTGATGTCTACAATATTACCTTTCTTGTAGATTCGCATATATGTGGCCAAAGGAAAAACTCCATGTTTTCTAAAAGGCCTAGAGAACATTTATCGGGTGCCTCTCCTCTTTCCCTTTGTGTTTGTCATTTTGATGAATTACTGAAAGATGGCATCTCCGCTAGACATTTTTTTTAATACTGTGAAAAATGCCCCTGACATTTTTATAGGGAGAACATTGATTCTGTAGACTGTTTGGGACAATATGGAACTTTAACAATATTTATGCTTTCAATCCATAAACATGAGACATATTTTAAATTATTCATGTCTTCTTCAATTCCTTTCCTTAATATCTTTTAGTTTTCGGTATAAAGTTCTCTTACCTCCTTGATTAAATTTATTGCTTCAAAATTTGTTATTTTGATGCTATTGAGATTGTTTTCTTCCTTATGATTAATTAAATTATTTATTTTCACCCTCAGTAGAGTACTGTGGCATCACAGCTCAGAGCAACCTGTGACTTCTGGGCTTAGGTGATTCTCTTGCCTCAGCCTTTTGAGTAGCTGAGACCATAGGTACCCACCATAACACCTGGCTATTTTTTGTTGAAGTTTTGCCAGGGCAGTTCAAACCTGCCACCCTTGGTGTATAGGTCTCATGTCCTACCCAGTGAGTTATTGGCGTCGCCCTTATTTTTAGGACATTTTAGTTTTTTAGTGTGTGGAAACATAGCTGATATTTGTATGTAAATTTCCTAGTTTGAGAATTAACTGAGTGGTATTGTTACTTCAAATAGTTTTTTGGTGTTGTCTTTAAAGTTTTTGTATATATGATTATGTCATCTCCAGGTGGTAAATTTTTTTTTTTTTTTATTTTTCAGACATAATCTCACTGTGTTGCCCAGGCTAGAGTGCCATAGTCTTGACCTAGCACACAGCAACTTCAAACATCTGGGTACAAGTGATCCTCCTGCCTCAGCCTCCAGAATAGCTGGGACTACACATACCAGTTACAATGTCCAACTTATTTTTTATATTTTTGGTAGAAACAGAGTCTCACTCTTGCTCTGCCTAGAAAACAGTGAAAATTTTACTTTTGAATTTGAATGTTTTCATCATGTTCTTGCCTAATTGTACAGCTTAGGACTTATAGTATGGGTTAGAATAGAAGGATTAAGAGTAGAAAGACTATAATCTTCATTGGTCTCTGTGCATTTAAAGGCTCAAACACTTCTTCCAGTTTTAATACATTGTTTTTTTTTTTTTTCTTTTTCATGGAAAGATATTTTCTTATTAGGTATTTGGTATAAAGGAATCTGCTTTGGGTTTTCAGTGAATAATGGTTGTAGTAAGGTCACAAGTATGCCCCTTGCTCTGCAGAGGAGTCTGCCTTTGACCTGTCATGAAAGGCTTGTGTGGTTTTAAATCTTGTCTGGTTTCTAGGAAAAGTGGACTGCCTTCAGAATTTTGATCTATAGGGTAGGTACTAGGGTAGGCTTTTGAGGTTGGGTCTGCACATGATGCGTCTGATACCAGAGGTGTGGATACGCCTGGTTCCAATTGAGTGCCTGAGAAGTTTCCCTTCAGGTCACTGTGTGGATCTATGCACAGTAAGTGGACTGTAGCTAAAAGAGCTGCAACTGAATCACAGGAGTGGTTTCAGGAACACAGCAAGAACAATTCTTAATTTCACCTTGTGTTTAGGCATGGATCAGTGTTATCATGGTGTGGAAATAATACTTGTCATTTGCAGATAATTTTTAGAAAGATTTATACCTCTGTATCTCTTCTAGTGATTTTTTTTTTGACATGGAGTCTTACTATTTTGCCCTCATTGGAGTGCTGTGGCATCACAGCTCACAGCAACCTCCAGCTCTTGGGCTTAAGCGATTCTCTTGCCTTAGCCTCCCAAGTAGCTGGGACTACAGGCACCCACTACAACACCTGGCTTATTTGGGTTACAGTTGTTTAGCTTGCCCAGGCTGGGTTTGAACCCACCACCTTCAGTGTATGTGGCCGGCGCCTTAACCACTGTGCTACAGATGCCGTGCCTCTTCTAGTGATTTAAATATTATTTGTGGTGAAGACATAAATTTACCATCATAAATGTTCGATCTGCCTCCATGAGTGCAGATAGGTGTGTCTCCCCCAACATCTCTGAATGAGCAAGACCACTCCTAGATTTTGTCTGAAAAGAGTTGGAGACTTAGTAGAACCAAATTAGATGAGACATTTTTTTAATCTGTAATCAGGACAATGGGTCCTTAACTTTGCCACCTGTATGAGACCCTGCTTTCTCAACCTGGCCCTCTTAGGTCAGGAGTTCCACTAGGATTTAAAAATCTTATATTTAACACCCAAAATTTACACAAATGTATTTGTTTCATGGATGGATGCCAAATTATTTTTGTTGTGTGGAAATATGAGTGAATCCTCCCAATACACTAACTTGGCAAATTTCCTTTCACTGTTTTTAATTTCTGATTTGTTTCTTTTCAAAATTTTCTATACTTGTTTTCAAAGGTTAAGAATAATATACTATAATTTTCACATTTTATGAGGTGAATTAGATAATAGAAACATCTTATTTAATAAAATATAAATTTTATTTAATGTAAATATTTACATTTACTTCAGGGAAGAGAAGAATCAGTAGAATTTTCATCTACTTTCCTTCATTTATATTTAATTGATAATATAATTTATTCCCAAATATTTATTTCATCTTATCTTTTTTCTTTCTTTCCCTTTTTTTTTTGGAGACAGAGCCTGAAGCTGTGGCCCTGGGTAGAGTGCCATGGCATCACAGCTCACAACAACCTCCAACTCCTGGGGTTAAGCGAGTCTCTTGCCTCAGCCTTCTGAGTAGCTGGGACTACAGGCACCCACCACAATGTCCGGCTATAGTTTGGTTGTAGGTGTCATTGTTGTTTGTAAGCCCGGGCTAGATTCAAACCCGTGAGCACTGGTGTATGTGGCTGGCACCTTAGCAGCTTGAGCTACAGGCGCCAAGCCTCCTTTTTTATGTCAGTTCAATAGAAGAGTACATATAATTGCACTACCTTTTTGCAGTTAGGAAAAGTCAAAATTGTATTTGATTTCTTCAGCCAGGAGGTATACTTCTACATTGTATCTATTAGGTGGGGACTTACTCTGCACCTTAACCTTCCCCCTTCCCTCTTCTTGAAGTAAATTGTGGTTTTCGTATTGTGTAAACCTGTACTTTGTTCATCTGCTAGTTTCCAATTATTATAGAATACATGAGATGTTCTTTTTTCATTCTTGAGATACTTTACTAAGGAGAATGTTCTTCAGCTCCATTCAGGTAAATATAAAAGATGTAAAGTCTCCGACTTTTTATGGCTGAATAGTATTTCATGGTGTACATATACCACAGTTTATGAATGCATTCATGTGTTGATGGGTGCTTGGGGTATTTCCACACATCTTTGTGATTGTGTACTGAGTTGCTAGAAACTATTCGAAAGCCCTTGTGGTAAAATGTGTTTTTCTTTACTTCTTGGTAGATACCTAGTTATGGGATTGTGGGACCAAATGGAAAGTTTACTTTTAGCTCTTTGAGCATTCTCTATACTTCTTTCCAAAAATGCTGTATTAGTTTGAAATTCCACCAACAGTGTAAAACTTTTTTTCCTCTCTGAACTATTGCCAATTTCTGAAGCATTGGAATTTTGTGATGTGGGCTGTTCTCACTGGGTTAGGTGATATCTCAACAGTTTTGATTTGGAACAATGAGCATTTTTTCATGTTTCTTGGCCATTCCTCTTGTCTTTTTGGGAGAAGGTTGTATTCATTTCTCTTACCCAGTGCTTCTACATATTTATTTCATATATCAGTTACTCTCACTGTCTAGTAGAAAAATTATATTTTTATCTTTATTTTCAAATGGAATTTTATTCCTCTAAATGCTGGAGTATGGCCTTTTTATTTTGGGTACTAATAGCATCTTTGTGTTAATAACATAATATTTAGTGATATAAAATACATACTAAAATTGTCTAATTAGTCTTTGTTTCATGATTATAATGCATTTTCTATAAAACTTGTGGAATACGCCATGTACCATTTATTCAAAATGGTTGCTCTCCATGTGTGCACATTGAGAATTAATGAAGTCATCTAGTCTTGAAACTTCATATTATTGTATTCCTTTTTATGAACAGATTCCTTGAATCAGTTTATTGTTTTTATTTTATGTTTATCTTGGTATCATTATTTTGAATAAGAATTTGAAACTTTGTATATAATTTAACTACATGTAGGGTTTGATTGAAACATAAATCAGCCATACATTTATCACCAGTAAAATTGTCAATGTTAGTCTGTGTGTCTCTGTGTGTTTTTGTGGTGCCTGAAGACCCCACTCTTGACAAGGGAAACACCCACAGAAAATGGGAAAAATTAAAAAGTAATCTGAGTGAGTTGGAACAAAGGAAAGTCAGCTAGTTTGCCTTTAAACCAGCTTCTGCTAAATTTCTTACCTGAGCAAGTTTCCTACTTTTCCTAGAACTCTGGCCTATTGGGGATATAGCTTCCTAACACCCCTGTTGGTTCATTAAACACTCTGAAGAATAATGGCTATAGAAGAAGCTGTGGCAAGGGCTGACAAGATACATTAACTAGGCCATTTCCTGCCCAGTAAACAGTTAAAGCAAATACCCATTGTGGAGATTTGTATTTGGTTGGGGCAGAGAGCAAGGGAATAGCTTGAGCCCTGAAATATGGGTAGGAGGGCTTATATTTTTTATTACAGAGGAAGACCCTCTGTGGTGGTGATAAGAGGAAAATCCCTCTTCTACTGATTATTCAGAGGAGATTGACGCCAGTGATGTCTCACTCCACAGTGAACTAGTGGGAAAATCTATGTTTGTGACCTCAGAGAGAAGGCTGCCCCCACACAAGGCTCAGGTTTTGGATTTCTCAAGGCTGCTCAAATCCTTAAAGTTAAGGATTACAGAAACAATATGCTCACTTAGAGAAACTGCTGGCAACTTTGTTCTCTTCCTCAGCTTGTCCTTTGGGCTAATGAGCAAATAGCCTTCAATAAAAACTGAGTGGAACTGACACTCGGGGCCACCTGTCAGAACCCCACATGTAGGCGGTGGTCCCATGGGTTCCCACCTTTGAAAATTCAATTCTGGACTTGGTGCCTGTAGCTGAGCAGCTAGGGTTCCAGCAACATACACTGGATCTGCGGGTTCAGATCCAGGCTGAGCCTGCCAAACAACAATGACAACTACAACCAAAAAATAGCTGGGCCTTGTGGTGGGTGTCTGTACTCAGCTACTTGGGAGGCTGAGACAAGAGAATCTCTTAAGCCCAAGAGTTTGAGGTTGATGTGAGCTGTGATGCCATGGCCCTGAGAGTGACATAGTGACAACTCAAAAAAAAAAAAGAAAAGAAAAGAAAAGAAAATTCTGTTCTGTCTATCTTGTTTCTTTCTTTCTCATTGTTTCTATCTTTATATTTCTTCAGTCAGTTGCCTCCAGATCCACAGGTCTTAACAAACCCTGCCCCTGGGTCAGGACCCCAGCAGACTTGGTTCATGGCTTACCTCAAAAATTTATTTGTTTTTTTTTGCTTTTTCAAATGGTTGTTTTAGTCTTTCCGGGTGAGTAAATCATAGAAATAAGTCAGGACTTCTGTTATGGAGTCTTAATATATTCATCTTGTTTTTATTGATTCATCTGTATTATGTTTGTGTAAGACTAACACTTGTAATTTAAAGGTAATTTTTAGAAAGTTTTATAACTCTGTTTCCCTTTTAGTTCTCATTTAACAAATCTTTATGGTAGAAACTTATAGTATAAAATTTGACATTGTAAATGTTTTAATTGTACAGTTTACCACTGTTAAGTATATTCACTTTCTGTAGAAAATACTTCTAGAATTTTTACGTCTTGCAAAACTCAAACTCAATATCTGTTAAATAAACAACTGCTAATTTTACCCTCTCTCAAGTCCTTGACAAACACCATTCTACTTTCTGTTTCTATGAATTTGACTACTTAAGATATCTCATATATTTGGTGTCATATACTCTCCTTTGCTTTCTTACTACCTTATGTCAATTAACATAACATGTTTCAAGGTTTATTTTTAAGATAGCAGGGGACAGGATTTCCATTTTAAATAATGAGTAATATGCCACAATAATGTTTTTTACAAGTTTCAGGACATGCGGGTTGCTTCTACTACTTTTTAACTTTTTTGAATAATGCTACAATGAACATTAAGTGTACAAATATCTTTTCCAGGTCTTGCATTGCATGCTTTGGATAAATATTCAGAAGTGAAATTGTTGGGTGATATACCAATTCCATTTGTAATTTCTAGAATCATCCATACTTTTTTTTATAGTGTGTGCCTTTTTTTTTTCCTAAAAGTATGCACGGGTTTCAGTTTCTCTACATTATTACAGTACTTTACAATTTCATAATTGTCATTCATAGGGGTGTCAAATGATAATTCATATTGATTTGATTTGACTTTCTCTAAAGATTAGTAATTTTTGAAGATCTTTTCATATGCTTCTTGCATTTGTATGTCTTCTTGGCAGAAATGCCAGATCAATTCATTGTCCATTTTTTAAGGAAGTTATTAACTTTTTGTTCCAAAATTTTGGTCATTGTTTATTTTATCTGAACATTAACTCTTATTAAATACATAAATTACATCTGTTTTTACCCATTTTTAGGAAGAATTTTTACTCCACTCAATGTTCTTGGTGATGTGCAGAAATTTCAAAGTTTGATGTAATCTCAGTTTTCTCTTCTTTATTTTATTTATTTATTTATTTTTTGTGGTTTTTGGCCGGGGCTGGGTTTGAACCTGCCACATCCTGGCGCCCTACTGCTTGAGCCACAGGCGCCACCTTCTTCTTTATATTTTTGCTTATGCATTTGTTGTCACTTCCAAAAAAAAAAGTCCCAGGGCCAGTATCATGATCTTTCCTTTACATTTTCTTCTAAGAGTTTGACACTTGTATTTCTTATGTTTTAGTATTTAGTACATTTAAGATATATTCTGTATGTAGTGCAAAAGCGGGTCTAATTTCATTTTTCTCTCACATAGATATTTAACATTCATAAACATTTATTGAAATGATTTTTCATTATCATTTCTACTTTTTGCATTTGTGTTCATGGGTATTTGGGGGAATGTAATGTATACATAAGGGTTCATTTCTGAGCTCTCTTCTGTTTCATTGTATTTTTTAAATCTTTTTTTCTGTTGTAGAGGAATGCATTTCTTTGCTTTTTTTTTTTTTGAGACAGAGGCTCAAGCTGTCACCCTGGGTAGAGTGCAATGGCATCATAGCTCACAGCAACCTTCAAATCCTGGGCTGAAGTTTCTGCTTCCACCTCCCAAGTAGCTGGGACTACAGGTGCCCACCACAATGCCCGGCTATTTTTTAGTTGCAGTCATCATTGTAGTATGGCGGGCCCAAGCTGGATTCTAACCCGCCAGCTTAGGTGTATGTGGCTGGTGCCTTAGCCACTTGAGCCACAGGAACTGAGCCTGTTTGCATTTTCATAGTTGATTTATATCAGGAAGAGTAATGCCTCTTTGTTCTTTTTTTTTAAAAATTAGATTAATATAAGCATACACAATTAGATTACATTGTTTGCATTTGTTAGTTAAAGTTCGAGTTGTAGTTGAGCCCTTTACCTGGGAGGTATTCCATATACCCTCTAGATTGTGCCCATTAGGTGAGAACTTAGCCAGCCTTCTTCCTATTCTTTTCCACTATCCTCTTTTCTCCTCTTCCTCTCTTGAATTTGTGTTTTTCTCTTATGTTTGCATGTAGTTGTTCATCTAGTAATTTCAAATTAGTATTAAGTACATTAGATGCTTGTTTTTCCATTCTTGTGATAATTTACTTAGGAGGATATCCTCCAAATATATTCAGATAAATACAAAATATGTAAATTCTCCATATTTCTTTATGGTTGAATAGTAATCCATAGTATACATATGTCACATTTTATAATTCTTTTTTTTTTTTTTGGCGGTTTTGTATGGTGCTTGCTGCATTTAGGGTTTTACAAGAGCCTAAAAGACATGCAGGGAAGACAATACCCAACTTCTGCCCCTCTGATCTCCTTTAATCTTCCAAGCTGAATGGGTGGGAAGGAAATCCTGACTTCTTAGGGTCACAGCCGAGAGACACAGGCTCAGTGAGAGACGGAGCCCTCGCCCTGAGACTAGGGAATGCCTCCCCTTCTTCCACACTGAACTGGACGTCAGTAGTTTTCGCTTGTAATAACAGGAGAAAGTGACTTAAAGAACTGCAAGTTTATTCCTTATGAGAATGAGAATGAGAACTGTGTGGGAAAAAAAAAAAAAGACAGCAGAGGGGACAAAAACACGACTATCCGAGAAAATGACAGACTCTGACACGTACGGAAAATGTAAACAGAAACACAAACAAGAACCTAGTCAGACAGACAAACATTCTCACACCAAACAGCTCTTCACCTGCATTTCAACTACCCAGAAATCATGTCTGACTTTTAACAAAATATTAAATGACCTGACAGAAGGTAAAAGACAGTTTGAAGAGAACTAGACTTATATATGGGAAATATTTGGAAATATCACATCACATCAGGAATTTAAAGCAGCCCTTTTCACAATGCTTAGGGCTTTAGTGGGGAATGTGTGCAACATTGAAGAACAAATGGACAGAGAAGTAGAGGGATGGAAACTTTAAGCATAAGTTCAAAAGAAATCCTAGAAATAAAACACTTCAACAGAAATAGAAAATGACCTTGATGGACTCAGTGAACTTGACATGTTTGTGGAGATCTTCACTGAGCTTGAGGAAATGTTAATTCAATTTTTCAAAGATGAAATACCATGGGAAATAAAGAAATAGGAACAAAAAATATTTAAGAATTATGAGATAATTATTGAAGTCTAAAATGTGCATATTTGAAATATCAGAAGGGGAAGAGCAAAAATAAATAAATAAATAGAGAAGCAGTATTCATGGTAGTTGAAATTCTTACCTTGGGAAAAAAGTAAAAATCTGTACAGAAACTTTATTGTTGGGATATGGTAAAAGCTGTGCTTACAGGGAAATGTATAATATTGGATGAAGGTAAAATGAAACCTTTTATTTTTCTTTAAATGATCTAACGGTTAACACTGTGTTTAAAATATTGATAGCAATACTGTATTCAGTGATTCTACTTGACTGGTAAGTGAAATGAAGTCACAGCAAAACTATTATGGATGGAAAAGAAGAGTTCAAAATACTCCATTATAAATAGAGTCACTTCTGAGTGCCCTTAGCACAGTGGTTATGGAGCCAGCCACATGCACTGAGGCTGGCAGGTTAGAGCCCAGCCTGGGCCTGGTAAACAGCAATGACAACAGCAATAAGAAAATAGCCAAGCATGTGGCAGGCTCCTGTAGTCCCAGACACTTGGGAGGCTGAGGCAAGAGAATTGCTTAAGCTCAAGACTTTGAGGTTGCTGAGAACTGTGACAACACAGCACTCTACCAAGGGCAACATAATGACACCAAGTCTCAAGAAATAAATAAAAATAAATAAATAAATAAAGTGACTTTTACCCTTGAAGCAACATAATGTAAGGTAAAAAATAGCTCAGATTAGATGCAAATCAATATTGTGATGTCAAGGGTGACTACTACCCATAAGAATATAATTAAATAAATATTTAACTGACAGACCAGGAGATGACAGAATATACAATCACATGAAATTTTCTTTCCATTTGAGAAAACCAGAAAAGGAAGAAAAAGAGGGAAGAGTTGAAAACAAACCAATGTCAAGAAAACTAGAAAAGAGGAATAAATATAAAATAGTTATAAATATGGAAAATATTAACCAAATTATGCATAAAAAACTTAATTAATGGTCCAAAAATACCAATTAAAAAATATTGCTAAATTAGACAGGGTCTATGTTATCTTCAATAAGCCCTTTTGAATTAATATATCAGAGGTAGACTAAAAGAAAAGAATGAAGAATATTATACCATATTAACACTAATTGAAAGAATGTTCTACTAGCAATGATTTCAGACCTAGCAGATTTCACATCAATAAAACAATTTTCAGAGATAATTAGAACTATTACATAATGGAAGGGGATTAAATCTCTAAGAAGACATAGGAGTGAATGTGTGTGTGTGTTCCCCATGAAAGAATATCAAAGTACTTGTGGCAAAAAGAGAATTGCATTAAGTGCAAGAATTCACTATGACAATTGGAGAATTCACCACCACTCTATCAGTGACTGAAAAATCCAGCAAGTAGAGAATCAGTCAGTAGATAGTTGAACTGAACAGCATCATCAATCAGCTGGATAGAAATGACATGTACAGAACTATTCAACCCACAACACATATTCTTTCAAAACTCACATGAAACATTCACCAAGATGGACACCATTTCGGCCACGAAACATACCTCAAGAAATTAAAACCAGAAAACATAGCAAATATGCCCTTGGACTACAGTGGAAAAAAACCAGGAGTTAGAAATATAGCTGGGAAATACCCAACTATTTACAAATTAGACAAATTACTTCTACTGGGTCAACGAGGAAATCTTATAATAAAATTTAAATAATTTGAAATAAATAAAAATGAAAATACAACTATTCAAAAATCCTTGGATACAGCAAAAGCTGTGCTAGAGGTAAACATATGACAGTGGATCCATGTCATAGAAGAGAAAAATTATCTAATATTGATCATATAGGCATCCAGTATAGGATGCTGAAAGGAAGAACAAATCAAATCCAAAGGAGTCATAAAAAATCAATAACAATACAACAGACTCAATCATATTAAAATCAAAGATATCAGTGCACAAAATCACAAAACCAGAAGCTGGCTCCTTAAGAGCTCAGTACAATTCCTAAACCTCTATTGAAGATACAAAGAAAGGAGGAGAGGAGACACAAACTGCTATCCTGAGAAATTACATAGTGACTTTTACTGTAAGCAGAAAAGGATAGTAAAAATTAAAAAGGAAGACTTCCTCATTCATATTATCAGAGGAGCATTACACTAATACTAAGACTAGAAAAGATGTAACAAAGGAAATTTCAAGGCCAGTACATGGGAGTAGAAATTCTCAGTAAATCCTTACCAAATGGAATCCAACCATGTATGAAAAGAAGTTCACATCACCACGAAACAATCACACCCCACAAGCCTAGTAGTGAAGGGTGGAGTAAAATTCAAAATTCAAACAATCTACCACTTCAACTGACTATGGAAGGAAAGCTTTTCCTGATATACATACCAGGAGAAAGAGCGTTTGACAAAATCCAATACTTCCTCACAGTAAAACGTCTCAACAAAGTGAATTACAAGAAACATCCTCAAAACAATACAGGTATCAACTGAAATCTGTAACACCAGGCTCACTGGTGAGACTCTATGTGCTGTCCCCAAAAAGTCAGGAACACAGGAAGGACATCTACTCTCACCACTGGTATTGCAAACCATATTAAAAGGTCAGGATACTTTCATAAGACAAGGAAAGGAAATAAAGAGTAACATCTCTGTAAAAAATCTCGAAGAATCAGCAAAAAGAGCAACAAAAAACAACTTTTGGAACGAACCAGCTATTTGCATCAAGGTTGCAGGGTACAGAGTTAATCTGCACAACCGATTACTTAGATATCAACAAATAACATCTGGGATTTGAAATTAACACACAGTGCCCTTTACATGAGCATGTAAATGATATTATTAAGTATGACCTGGTAAAATATTTACAAGAGCATGTGAGGAAAACCACAAAACATTGCTGAACCTCAAAAACAATCTATGTCCATGGGGAGATACCCACGTGGGTGGATATGGAGACTCAACATTGACAAGAGATCAATTTTTCTAGGGGTCCTCAAACTTCCGCCCGCGGGCCACATGAGGCGGTGTGATTGTATTTGTTCCTTTTTTTTTTTTTTTTAACTTCAAATAAGATATGTGCAGTGGACATAGGAATTTGTTCATAAGTTGTTGTTTTTTTTTTTTTTAAACTATAGTACGGCTATCCAACGGTCTGAGGGACAGTGAAGTGGAGCCCTTTTAAAAAAGTTTGAGGAGGCCGGGCGTGGTGGCTCACGCCTGTAATCCCAGCACTGTGGGAGGCTGAGGAGGGAGAATCGCTTGAGCTCAGGAGTTCGAGACTCGCCTGAGCGACAGTGAGACCCCGACTCGTGAAAAAAATGGAAAAACCCAGCCGGGCTCCGCGGCGAGCGCCTGTAATCCCAGCGGCTTCCGGAGGCTGAGGCAGCGGGGTGCCCGCAGCCGGAGTCTGAGGTTGTGGTGAGCTACCACACCCACTGCACTCTGCTCAGGGGCATAGGGTGTGACCCTGTCTCAACAAAAAAAAAAAAAAAAAAAAAAAGTTTGAGGAGGGGAGACAAGATGGCGGACTGAAGCCAGCTTTCAACAAAGGCTCCCGTTCAGAAGGAGAGTTAAGGGACAGGAATTTAGTAAGTATCCTGGTGGACTTGAGCCTCACCAAGAGAGAAGGCTGAAGAACGCACATCAACACCGCTGAGGCAAGTTGTGATCACAAGGACGCAAACAAAAGGTACAAAATCCACCACCAAGCGGACGGGAGTCCCCCTCCCCCATGAGACCGGCTCTGTAGCCCCACAATTGAACAAGTGGGCAGAAATTAAAGCCCCTCCCACTACACTCCACGGGAGAGACCTTCTAAAAACTGGACCTACCTCCCCTACTGGGGTGCCGTGGCGTTCTCCTGCCGGACATAGGGCTGAATAAAACTTTGGGAATCCTTTGCCGGCAACCTTGAATCCCCGGCGCTCCCCTCCTGCCCACTGAGGTCTGGAGGCCTGTCCCCCAGGACTTCGGATCCTTGGGTGATTTCTCAAGGGGAGTGGACAGTCCCCGAGTTGCGACTGGTCAGCATTGACTCTGAGGCGCACCGAGTGAGGAGAGGGCACCGGGCTGAGGGGGAGTCACGCCTTGTGGCACTTCCCTGCGGTGCAGTGCAGCAACCCTCCCCGGGCATAGGGGACCCAAGACTGAATCAGACTCTGGCCTCCCCGCTGAGAGCTGAGAACCCCTACTCTCACTCGGGGTCTGAGGGCCTATCCCCCAGGAGTTCGGCTCCTTGGGTGATTTCTCGAGGGGAGTGCACAGTGCCTGAGCTGCGTCAGGTCAGCGCTGACTCTGGGACACTTGAGCGAGGAGAGGGCACTCCGCTGAGGGGAAATCAAGCCTTGGCGGCACTTCCCTGCAGTGCAGTGCAGGAGCCCTCCCCGGGCACAAGACTGAATAAGACTCTGGCCTCCCCGCTGAGAGCTGAGAGTCCCTACTCTCACTCGGGGTCTGAGGGCCTATCCCTCCGGAGTTCGGCTTCTTGGGTGATTTCTCGAGGGGAGTGCACAGTGCCTGAGCTGCGTCAGGTCAGCGCTGACTCTGGGATACGTGAGCGAGGAGAGGGCACTCTGCTGAGGGAAAATCAAGCCTTGGCGGCACTTCCCTGCGGTGCAGTGCAGGAGCCCTCCCCGGACCGTAGTATTGCATGAAACTGAATGAAACTCTAGCTTCCCCCCGCCCCACTCCCAATCCGGGTCTGGGGGCCCATCCCCCAAGAGTTCTGATTCTTGGGGGATCTCTTAAGGGGTGTGGACCCAGCACAAACTGCGGCCGCTCAGTGCTGACTCTGGGGCGTGGGACAGAGGAGAAAAGGGTCGCCTGAGTGCCCACACCAGAGCAGCAGTTCCCTGGAGGTAGATCAACAGCCGTTTTTTCTTTAACGGCAGAACGCTCACTTCTGGATATTCTGAGGCCACACCCCCTGTCTCCCTGGGCAACCAGAGGAGGCCACCGGTGACACGGCTCACAAACCCGGAAGCCTCCAGGGCGGGGCCGACCCAGAGAGGTGTTCAGACGCAATTCTCCAGCAGCAAAGACGTTTGAACTCAAAACAGCCCGTCTCCTGTAGGCGACGACAGGAACAGAGACAGAACCTCACAAAGTTGTCTGTTCTGTTCTGTTCTGTTAGCAGCATCCATCAGGGACGGGGCTAAGCCTGAGTGAACACCTCCTTCCCATCACCTGCATCAAACACTCAAAGATGTCAGGCCCCATCTCCTCCTGCTAGATAGCGGCAGTCTGCGGGGGCCTGGCAGACTTCCTCGCGATTCAGGCAGGTGCAAACCCCTGGAGTGTCTGTTCACTGCAGGCAACTGGGTTAGCCACCTGCAGAGATACCAGTGACTGGGTCCGACGGAGGGGCAAAGTGGGGAAGGAGACGTCAACCTTCCCAGACTGCTCTGTTTGCGGGGTGGCTCCTCCTGACTCCACGCTGCACTGGGGTGAGCTGTCTCAGAGGAGTCACCAGGCCCCTGTGATCCAGTTCCCAGAGACCTCTTGAACCCTTCCACCTGAGACAAGTGCCGATTGAGACAGTTGATTCGGACCTTTTGAACTGGGCTAATAGACTGAGGACTTTTCAGGTGGTGCCCTGGGTGTGCGATTGTAGGAAGGTTTGATTCTCCTTTTCCAACTGGGGCCAGAGGTGGGCAGGCTGGGTGACTTAATTGCTGATTTTTCCACACAGCTGAGACTTCAAGCCAGAGTAGAAGTTGCAATAGGATCGAACAGAAACCAGCTGAAAACAAGACAGAACCACTTTGCGCCACCACACCAGACAGGGCCCCAGTTTCTCAGGCCACAACACTGTACGGGCCCTCGATAAAACCCCAGGGGAAAAACCAAAGGGAGTAAACCATGGGGCGGAATCAGCGGAAAAACTCTGGTAACATGAATAACCAGAATAGATCAACCCCCCCAAGAAAAGATACGGCAGATGTGATTGAAGATCCCATTCATAAACAACTGGCTGAGATGTCAGAAGTCGAATTCAGAATTTGGTTTGCAGACAAGATTAATAAAATGGAATTAGGAATTCGAGGAGAAATTCAAAAATTGTCTCAAGAATTTAACGAATTTAAAGACAAAACCACCAAAGACTTAGACACACTGAAACAAGAACTTACAGCCCTCAAAGATATGAAAAATACAGTAGAATCCCTCAGTAACAGAATGGAGCAAGCAGAAGAAAGGATTTCTGACATTGAAGATAAAGTCTTCGAACGCTCCCAATCTCTCAAAGAGGAAGAGAAATGGAGAGCAAAAACGGATCACTCACTCAGAGAGCTCTCAGATAATTCGAAAAAAAATAACATAAGGGTTATAGGAATTTCGGAGGCTGATGACGTGGCAGCCAAGGGCACAGAGGCCCTTCTACATGAAATTATGAAAGAAAATTTTCCAGACATGCCTAGAGAATCTGAAATTCAGATAGCAGACAGCTTCAGAACCCCAGCACGATTCAACCCCAAAAAGCCATCTCCCAGACATATCATAATTAGCTTCACTAAAGTTAACATGAAAGAGAAGATTCTCAAAGCAGCCCGGCGAAAGAAAACTATAACGTACAAAGGTAAGAATATTAGAATAACTGCAGATCTCTCTGCTGAAACTTTTCAAGCAAGAAGAGGCTGGTCATCAACATTTAATCCCCTAAAGCAAAAAAACTTTCAACCCAGGATCTTGTATCCAGCTAAACTGAGTTTCATCTATGATGGAGAAATTAAATACTTCAATGACATTCATATGTTGAAAAAATTTGCCATAAGTAAACCAGCTCTTCAGGATGTTCTCAGACCTATCCTCCACAATGACCAACCCAATCCTATACCACAAAAGTAAACTCACTCAGAAACTTCGGATCAAACTCCAACTTCCACACTGGCGAAAGGATTAAAAATGTCCACTGGACCTTTGAAAAACTCGATACCCAAAATTCCACCAGACTTATCAATACTCTCCATCAATGTGAATGGCTTAAACTGTCCTCTAAAGAGGCATAGGTTAGCTGACTGGATACAAAAACTCAAGCCAGATATTTGTTGCATACAAGAGTCACATCTCAACTTAAAAGACAAATACAGACTCAGGGTGAAAGGATGGTCATCCATATTTCAGGCAAATGGTAATCAGAAAAAAGCAGGTGTTGCAGTTTTATTTGCAGATACAGTAGGCTTTAAACCATCAAAAGTAAGGAAGGACAAGAATGGTCACTTCATATTTGTTAAGGGTAATACTCAATATGACGAGATCTCAATTATTAATATCTATGCACCCAACCAGAATGCACCTCAATTTATAAGAGAAACTCTAACAGACATGAGTAACTTGATTTCCTCCAGCTCCATAATCGTTGGAGATTTCAACACTCCCTTGGCAGTGTTGGATCGATCCTCCAGAAAGAAGCTGAGCAAAGAAATCTTAGATTTAAACCTAACCATCCAGTATTTAGATTTAGCAGACATCTACAGAACATTTCATCCCAACAAAACTGAATACACATACTTCTCATCAGCCCACGGAACTTACTCCAAAATTGATCACATTTTAGGTCACAAGTCTAACCTCAGTCAATTTAAAGGAATAGAAATTATTCCATGCATCTTCTCGGACCATCATGGAATAAAACTTGAATTGAGTAACAACAGGAATCTGCATACCCATACAAAAACATGGAAGTTAAATAACCTTATGCTGAATGATAGCTGGGTCAGAGATGAGATTAAGAAAGAAATCACCAATTTTTTGGAACAAAATGACAATGAAGACACAAGCTATCAGAACCTCTGGGACACTGCAAAGGCAGTTCTAAGAGGGAAATTTATAGCACTGCAAGCCTTCCTCAAGAGAACGGAAAGAGAGGAAGTTAACAACTTAATGGGACATCTCACGCAACTGGAAAAGGAAGAACATTCCAACCCCAAACCCAGTAGAAGAAAAGAAATAACCAAAATTAGAGCAGAATTAAATGAAATTGAAAACAAAAGAATAATACAACAGATCAATAAATCAAAAAGCTGGTTTTTTGAAAAGGTCAATAAAATAGATAAACCTCTGGCCAACCTAATCAGGAAAAAAAGAGTAAAATCTCTAATATCATCAATCAGAAACAACAAAGACAAAATAACCACAGACTCATCAGAAATCCAAAAAATCCTTAATGAATATTACAAGAAACTTTATTCTCAGAAATATGAAAATCTGAAGGAAATAGACCGATACTTGGAAGCACGCCACCTTCCAAGACTTAACCAGAATCAAGTGGAAATGTTGAACAGACCCATATTAAGTTCAGAAATAGCATCAACTATACAAAACCTCCCTAAAAAGAAAAGCCCGGGACCAGATGGTTTCACGTCAGAATTCTACCAAACCTTTAAAGAGGAATTAGTACCTATATTACTCAACCTGTTCCAAAATGTAGAAAAAGAAGGAAGACTACCCAACACGTTCTATGAAGCAAATATCACCCTGATCCCCAAACCAGGAAAAGACCCAACAAGAAAAGAAAATTATAGACCAATATCACTAATGAATATAGATGCAAAAATATTCAACAAGATCCTAACAAACAGAATCCAGCAACACATCAAACAAATTATACATCATGACCAAGTTGGTTTTATCCCAGGGTCTCAAGGCTGGTTCAATATACGTAAATCTATAAATGTAATTCAGCACATAAACAAATTAAAAAACAAAGACCATATGATTCTCTGAATTGATGCAGAAAAAGCTTTTGATAATATCCAGCATCCCTTCATGATCAGAACACTCAAGAAAATTGGTCTAGAAGGGACTTTTCTTAAACTGATAGAGGCTATCTACAGCAAACCCACAGCCAATATCATATTGAATGGAGTTAAATTGGAATCATTTCCACTCAGATCAGGAACCAGACAAGGCTGCCCATTGTCTCCATTGCTTTTCAACATTGTAATGGAAGTTTTAGCCACCGCAATTAGGGAAGAAAAGGCGATCAAGGGTATCCATATAGGGTCAGAAGAGATCAAACTCTCGCTCTTCGCAGATGATATGATTGTGTATCTGGAAAACACTAGGGACTCTACTACAAAACTCCTAGAAGTGATCAAGGAATACAGCAGCGTCTCAGGTTACAAAATCAACATTCATAAATCGGTAGCCTTTATATACACCAACAACAGTCAAATTGAAAAAGCAGTTAAGGACTCTATCCCATTCACAGTAGTGCCAAAGAAGATGAAATATTTGGGAATTTACCTAACAAAAGACGTGAAAGATCTCTATAAAGAGAACTATGAAACTCTAAGAAAAGAAATAGCTGAAAATGTTAACAAATGGAAAAACATACCATGCTCATGGCTAGGAAGAATCAACATTATCAAAATGTCCATACTACCCAAAGCAATATACACTTTCAACGCACTCCCTATTAAAGCTCCACTGTCATATTTTAAAGATCTTGAAAAAACATTACTTCGTTTTATATGGAATCAGAAAAAACCTCGAATAGCCAAGACATTACTCAGAAATAAAAACAAAACAGGAGGAATCACACTACCAGACCTCAGACTTTACTACAAATCGATAGTGATCAAAACAGCATGGTATTGGCACAAAAACAGAGAAGTAGATATCTGGAATAGAATAGAGAACCAAGAGATGAATCCAGCTACTTACCGCTATTTGATTTTTGACAAGCCAATTAAAAACATTCAGTGGGGAAAAGATTCCCTATTTAACAAATGGTGCTGGGTGAACTGGCTGGCAACCTGCAGAAGACTGAAATTGGACCCACACCTTTCACCATTAACGAAGATAGACTCTCATTGGATTAAAGATTTAAACTTAAGACATGAAACTATAAAAATACTAGAGGAGAATGCAGGGAAAACCCTTGAAGAAATTGGTCTGGGTGAGTATTTCATGAGGAGAACCCCCCGGGCAATTGAAGCAGCTTCAAAAATACACTACTGGGACTTGATCAAACTAAAAAGCTTCTGCACAGCTAAGAACACAGTAAGCAGAGCAAGCAGACAGCCCTCAGAATGGGAGAAGATATTTGCAGGGTATAACTCTGACAAAGGTTTAATAACCAGAATCCACAGAGAACTCAAACGCATCAGCAAGAAAAAAACAAGGGATCCCATCGCAGGCTGGGCAAGGGATTTGAAGAGAAACTTCTCTGAAGAAGACAGGTGCACGGCCTTCAGACATATGAAAAAATGCTCATCATCTTTAATCATCAGAGAAATGCAAATCAAAACTACTTTGAGATATCATCTAACTCCAATGAGACTAGCCTATATCACAAAATCTCAAGACCAGAGATGTTGGCGTGGATGCGGAGAAAAGGGAACACTTCTGCACTGCTGGTGGGAATGCAAATTAATACATTCCTTTTGGAGGGATATATGGAGAACACTCAGAGATCTAAAAATAGATCTGCCATTCAATCCTGTAATTCCTCTGCTGGGCATATACCCAGAAGACCAAAAATCACAACATAACAAAGATATTTGTACCAGAATGTTTATTGCAGCCCAATTCATAATTGCTAAGTCATGGAAAAAGCCGAAGTGCCCATCGATCCACGAATGGATTGATAAATTGTGGTATATGTATACCATGGAATACTATGCAGCCTTAAAGAAAGATGGAGACTTTACCTCTTTCATGTTTACATGGATGGAGCTGGAACATATTCTTCTTAGTAAAGTATCCCAAGAATGGAAGAAAAAATACCCAATGTACACAGCCCTACTATGAAACTAATTTGGGACTCTCACATGAAAGCTATAACCCAGCTACAACTTAACAATAGGGGGAAGTGGGAAAGGGGGGGTGGGTAGAGGGAGGGGAATCGGTGGGATCACACCTGTGGTGCATATTACAGGGGTATTTGCGAAACTTGGTAAATGTAGAATATAAATGTTTTGGCACAGTAACTGAGATAACGCCGGAAAGGCTATGTTAACCACTGGGATAAAAATGTGTCAAATGGTTTATGAAGTGAGTGTATGATGCCCCATAATCATATCATTGTATACACTTATGATTTAATAAAAAAAAAAAAAAAAAAAAAAGTTTGAGGATGCCTGATCTAGACACTAAGTGAAATTCTATTGTATTACCAGAAGTCATATTGTAGATATCAACACACTGATTGTGAAAGTTATATGCACAGTAACAGGACCTCAATTGCAGAAAAAATTTTTGAAGGGGAAAAATGACAAAGGACTGATTGCACCCAATTTAAGAATTGCCATGTAGCTACAAGCTACAGTAGTCAAGACAGGGTGGACAATGAAAGAACAAACCATTGGATTAGTGGAAGAGAGAGCCCAGAGACAGAGCCACACAGACAGAGTCAACTGACCTTTGCCAAAGGCATGAAAGCTACTCATGAACAAAAGTTCATCTTTTCAACAAATGCTGGTGGAACAAGGGAACCTTCCCATGTAAGAAATGAATTTAGACACAGATTTACACTTTTCTTATAACTTAAGTCAATATGGATCAGAGACATGGATGGGGGTGGTGGCTCATACCTGTAATCCTAGCGCTTTTGGAGCCAAGGTGAGTGCATTGCTTAAGCTCAAGTGTCAGAGACTAGCCAGAGCAAGACTGAGACCCTATATCTAATAACAAAACAAACAAACAAAAAAGAGAATAAATAGCTGGGTGTGGTGGCACATGCCTGTAATTTCAGGTAATTTGTGAGGCTGAGTCAAGAGAATTGCTCAAGCCCAAGTGATTGAAGTGAAGTTGCTGTAAGGTATGATACCAGAACACTCTACCCATTGTGACAGAGTGAGACTTTGTCTCAAAAAATGCTTGTATGTGTGTGTATCTAAGTCCATATCTAGATGGATCATAGACCTAAATATTAAATAAAAATTATCATTTTTCAAATAACTCATCACTATTAACTACTCAACCATAACAAATTAACAAACTTGTTGTAACTATACTATGGGAAATTGCCTCAGGAGAGCTTCCAAGGTAAGGCAATGTTCCCAGCACTGGCTGCTACTCCATAGGTCCCTTCATACACCCCCTTTGTCTTCACAGAGGTGCATTCATGAATATTCCATTCCCACACATTGTGATCCTGTTACATGTGATTCAATTTTACAGATAAGGACTCAGAAATTCATCAAGGATATACCCAACACAGCCTCCCAGGCTATAAAGACAGCACTCAGGTCAGTCCAGAGCATGAACCTGTCATTCCTAGGCCAAGACTGCTGTCCCCCTACAAAGGTGACATGTCACACCCTCCTGCTATATCCAGAATGGAGGCTGTGTCCTCACCCTCAGGCCATGGTGCCCCAGGAGGAAGGACTGAGTTGGGACAATAGGAGCTCACCACAACCATTTCTGTCCTCTATGCCCACTGACCAGCCCAGATCCTGTCATGACCTCAAAAGTGACCTACAAATGTGGACCTCTGGTTAAAGAGCTGCATTGGAAGTGCAGTGCCTTCTGAGCCAAGCACTTTACATCAGCTCAGAGTGGTGAGGGCCTGTGGCTGCTTGACCTGAGCTAAGCAAGCCGGCAAGGTGTTCGGCCAGCATGCGCCCCACAGCCAGAAGACAATGGAGACCCTGCCCCTGGTTGTTCTCTGGATCATCTTCACAGAGGAGGGTCTTGATTACAAAGGACACCTCTCTGCCCTTCTCTAATTTCTGCCTCAGCTGGGCCAGCTCTCGGGCCTGACGCTCAATGATCTTTTGAGCTTCCCTGTGGACAGAGCAAAAGGAAACTTTAAAAGGGTTCTATGAATAATGTATTATATGGGCTCTGGCAGAGATTTCAGTGGGCACATCCCAGGAAGCATTCCAAATGCAATCCTGGCATGTATTTGGGGACCTGTTCTGGCAAGGAAAGAGAAGAATATGTGAGGAAAGTCCCTCTGTGTCCGGGAGTGCTCCCGTGAGAGTCCTGGACTTTCCCTTCATGGTTGGACTGGACACACAGCCTCACAAAGATCTGTGGCCAGGCCCAGCTGGGGATGATTCCTAGCATGAAAGAACACAGGTGACAGGGCCAAGGAGGTAATATTCTCCAGGGAAAACAATCAGAAGCCACATTCAGTGCAGAGGTGACTGCAGCTCAGAGTAAATGGGATGGTAAATTCGCAACACTGTTAAGTTTTAATTGTGTGACTGGAAGGTGTACTAGTTCAATTGGGTTCTGTGGACACACTACGCAGAGTGAACTCTGGGCTTGGAGTGTCTCCATCCTCTGAATGCACATTTTGACCACACTAAGTGCTGCTGAGTTGCTCACTAGCCTTCTTTAAATTTTTGTTCTGTTAATTTCCCTTAATAATTATTGTTTGAAAAGAGAAAACATTTCTCTGACCAACAATTTTAGATTGACTATTTTGCTCACTTGTTTTATTACTGTCCATTTACCACATGCCACCTGTGTCCATTCTGCCCAACCCCTGCCCAGAGGAGCTCTGAGCTGTCCTAGCTGAGACACCCACTTCAGGGTCTTCCACACCTTCCCACCTTCCAGCCGCACTCGGCCCCTCACCTGAGCTGGGCAGTGAGAGCTGAGTCCTCCGCCTGCTTTTCTTCTTCCACATCTACCTTCTCCCCGGGCACAGCCTTGAGAATACCCTTGAATTTTTCACATTCTGAGGAAAGACAGATACACCTGCCTCAGTGGGGAGACTGACATGCAGCTGTGGTCACCACTACTGGGGAGGACATAGGGTCCATCTCCAGGACTAAACTTTCTGCAATACCAGGTTCTGCTGGGGTGAATTTATATAACTTTATTTCTCAACCTCACACCCCCATGTGTAAACCCTATTAAACCATGAGGAAAGAGAAGCTTAAAGGCACAGGAAGTCACCTGAAATTTTTGAATTGGGATTTAGGACAATTGACATCCCCTAAGGCCTGACTCTGAGTCAGGGGCCACTGGACCAAGCTAAACAGCCTGTAATGTAAACTCAGAGCTGGGGCATGAGGAGTGATTCCTGCACAGCGTGAAAGGCCCTGAGGAAGGCAGGACCAAGGGTCCTTTGTGCTGAGAATGTAGAGAGCACATGTGTCCCACAGATC
Organism: Nycticebus coucang; assembly: GCF_027406575.1. Taxonomy (NCBI): domain Eukaryota; kingdom Metazoa; phylum Chordata; class Mammalia; order Primates; family Lorisidae; genus Nycticebus; species Nycticebus coucang. Next base: position 28,073,510 of record NC_069805.1, on the reverse strand, counting down.
AATCATCTTGCCTGGAAACACTGGTGAAAAACTTTAAGTCATTAGACCACAAGGACCTCAGACAAAAATTCCCAAACTCTATGGTGGCCTGAGTTAAATGAGAAGGGACAAACTCTGAGCTCAGAGTGTGCACTCCTGACAGACCTGCTGGGAGAACTTCACAAGGATTAACTCACATGCTCCTTACAATCAACGAAATGGGTCTGGGAAAGCACTGCATAAACAGAGGGAAACTGAGGCTCAGAGGGGACCAACGAATTGAACTGGAGCCAGAGACATTCCCAGGACCCCTGCTCTCCATCCTGTGACCTCACCCAGGTCCTCAGCCCTGTTCTGTTTTCTCCTTCCACTTTACAGTTGTTTCACATCCTCATATGATGATGACAAGGATGGGTGATGATAAAACCCAGTTTGTCCTTTCCCCAAACCCTTCTCTTCACTTTATAATTTTTACTTTTCTTGTTCAAGGCTTGTCATTTAAAAAAATCACCAGTGCTTTGTTTGAAAATAATCTGTAGCATAATAATGTAAATTTAGCCTCAGAGGACCAGACTCCTTGTGACCCTGCTGCTGTGCATGTGACCCATTCCCAAGATCCCTCGGTCGCTACGGCTTCTCTTCCCGAGCAGGACAAAGGTTGGCAGTGACCAAGAGGACCAGGGGAAGGGCGCCCTGCCTGCTTCTGAGTCACAGGGCTGCTGCTCTCCTCCTCGGCCCTGTTCTCACTTGAGCATCACATCTCCTACCTTAGACCTGCAAGGGCCACTTGAACCTACTGGCTGTCCTGGGTCCCTGAAGATTCCCCAGCTCAGGGGACACACAGTGGGGGGAGAGGTTCCCTGACATACACAGAAACACCATGTCCCTGACAGGCATGTTTGAAATGACTGACACAAGCACCAGTGTTCCAGGAGGCAGGATCCCTTCCACAGTGTTGGCCCTCTCCCTGGGGTCACTCAGGATCCACAGCGTCTATTGGGACCACACTCCTCAGGAAGCTCCTTTAGAGCTGGGGGTTATGTCCTGTCACCACCTTCCTCCTATCACCGTGCTCTCCTACAGGGGCTCAACAGAAGCTTGAATCAAATGGAAGTCTGTCAGTCCCAGAAATTCAGACCCACAATGACGCTTCATGACTGTGGGATTGGACACAGTACAGAGAGGACATTTGACACACCAGTTCAACTTGTGCCTCCAAATAATAGGCACGTCCCAGCCTGCTGTGGGAACAAACAACTGAGATTGTGACCTGAGTCCCCTGCCGCTCCTCACGTGGAACCAGGGTGAAGTCCTCGTGCCTCTTTGTTTCCCTCCTCAGAAAAAATGAAGGTCAAACACCCACTTGTCCCTTTCCAAAAAAATATTCAGGATAAAATTGTGTAAAGGGAAGGGAAGAATGAAATCCACTGAGCATCGATTTGTTCAGACAGAAGACATGGGGTCCCTGACACTGAGGACCATGACCCCCCAGGACTTACTGTATCGCTGTAGCTCATTGGCCAGGGAGAAGGTAGTGGACTCCGAGATGGTCAGCCGCTCTCTCAGGTCCAGCACCTGCTGCCTTCACTCGGCCAGCTGGGCCCGCAGCTCCTTTATGGTCCCCAGTGGCGACCTCTGCCCTCTGCCTGCACGCAGGGGGGACAGGTCTGGCCATGATGGAGTATGGGCCGTAGAGGCACCACCTGGGACTGGGGAGAAGAAACCCAAACACAGGATGGGTGAAAAACTAGGGAAATCCAATAGGTTTCATCAGGACTGGGGGATGACAAACATGTCACTCTTAACTTACCGTTACGGGCAATCTGATGAAGAGCCTCTTCACCGTTGAACAAAATTTGTACCAAGTTTACACAGCTCAAGGCTAAGCTACCACCACCAGCTCACGTTCTGTGTGAAGTGAGGTAGTCAGAGCCCAGCCTCCAGGTAACAGCCCGGGGTTGCTTGCCATAACAGAATTAGAAGGTGGGGGTGTCTCAGAAACTGAGGAGCCCCTACCTTCCAGTTACCTGACCTGTGCTGATGCACAAGCCACGTGGTCCAGTGTGAAGGTCACTTCTGATGGGGACACCCCAGGGCAGCCATGATGCCAAATGGTGCAAACTTGTGTGATGCCACCACCCAGCCCTTTCCAAGAAATCTCAGCCTATTTCCTATGCTCATCCTCACATATATGAAAATATCTATGTGGAAACAGTTTCCCCACCTGTTTTTTTTTTTTTTCTTTCAGGTTATTATGTAGTCACCTAAGCATTTCCTTATCATAAAAACAGATCTTAGGATGTTTCCTGAACTGAATACTGTGAAACTCTGTACTGTTCAATGTGCATCTCTCCCGCCATTCCTCTCTGCATCTTCCTTCACACCTCCCGCTCTGTAAACAGGACAGAAGCACGCTGAGTTTGTAATACTAAGGGAGCAGACACCTAGATTTCCATCTGCTTCTGTCCTGCCTTGGTGTCTGCTGCATTCTAGTTTTGTGTTGGCTTCTGTTCTCTCACAAGGCCATCTGTGTGTTCCTCATTACACCTACATCACCTGAGATTTCCCTGCCACCTGTGTCCTTCCTCTATGAGGGCTGCTTTGGGGTTTTATTTACCGTCACTAAGCATTATATTTCACAGTTGTTACTAAAGGATTTCATTGTACACCTTATGTTCTCTTTACCAGCTGTCGCAGACGTGATCATCTATGTTGGGAGGACATGTCTACCTGGTGGCAGATTTTAGGTGTTTGGCCATTTCTTCCCCATAGTGCACAGAACAAGGATCAAGAGCAGGTGCATGGAAACTGTTCCATAGATCTGTGTGAACTGACCTGACCAGACAGTGTCACCCTGATGTTGTGTTTCCCTGACTACAAGGAAAGATCAGGGTCCTGAGTCTGGGTGATGAGGTTCCACAACGGCCATGTTCAGAGACAGCAGATGAGGCTGATATGAGAGGGACAGGCAGGCAAAACAGAGGGACCCCCGAGCCTCCTAGTTACATTGTTTGCTTCCATACTTACTGAGGTCCTATGAGTCTGAGATGGGGAGAACCCCAGTATCCCAGACCTCTGTAGACCAGCAGGTAGAACCACCTCAGTTGAGGGTGTAACATGTGCTTTCATGGGACCTGAACATTCATGTAAAATAGGATAAAGCAGAATTGGTCTACAACTTTTGAACATGTGTCTCTGACACCTTAAACCATCATCCTGATATGCCATGGATGATATTTGTGTTGAGATGTATGTCAAGCCTCATGGGCCACTGGATCCACATTCACCAAATACTCCTTTGAAAAGGGAATTTTTCTAAGCTGTTTGTTTAGAGCTCTGCCATCTCAGCCCACTCATATGGTGTAGTTTACCCCAGGATGACTTCTGCTTTCTCTTATATCACCCTCACATACAATCCATGTTATTCCTTGGTCCTAAAGATAGAGTGATTTTCCCAAAGTATGTATTCCCTTAAAGACTTCCCAATCAGGTGACATCAAGAGAGGTGATGGTTCCCTTTGTCATTTGGTGTACACAGCCTTTATTTGGGATCCTTGGAGAATGTTTAGGCTCTAAAAGACATCACTTGAGAAAACACAGTCAATTATCCCTTGTTATCTGATATTTTAACCCAACTCATCCATGCATTCTTCACAGCTGCACTTCCTCAGCATAATCTTGACCATTTTAGGAATCCAGTTCCCAACCAGACCCTCTTCAAGGGTTTCCAGTGTTTCACTACCCTGCTTTGCTTCTTGGTGCTATAACCTAAGTATCATCTGTGAAGCAAAACACAGGGCAGGACCTATAGTGACCATCCCATTGGATGCTGGCAGCCAGGACCCTCTCTGCAGGACACTGTAGGTAGATAGATACAGGTGGAGCTGACCTGAAACTACAGGGGCTGTGAAACCCAGGCCTGTCCCTGTTCCTGCTCAGCCACTTCCCCATCAGCAGGGGAGCCTGTGGTATGAGCTACTGATTTCCCACCCAACCGAGCCCCCAGGCTCACTTCAGAGCAGACAACTCTCAGCTTCTTTCAGTGGGAATTGGGGCACCTTCCCCTGTTGCCCAGTGCAACCGGCACAGGCTTTACCCACAGGGGACAGTAACTGCACTCACTGATCTCAGCTCACTTAGAATCCAGCTTCCTACAGATGTGCAGACGTTACATTCTACAGAATTGGAGAGGATGCACAGAAGAGGGAAACTAGCAGTGTCATATGTTTCTGTCTCTATGAGGACAGAAATCACTCTGTTCATCCACCATGTGAATATCACAAATCCAGGCTTTAGGACTACTTTCCCCACCTGTTCACTACAACATGGAAATTGCTTTAATCCTTGCTACATTCATTTTGATGTGAAATGCAAGAATAAAATATGAGCTACTGAAATTGTAAAAAAGGACTCATTAATTAATCTATTTTCATTTGATGAAAAGTTAGTAAATTTTGAGAATCATTTAACTTAGCAGAAAGAGTGAAGAATAGCATAACCTTTCCGGTGGACACAGATTAACAATCCCTGCTATATTTGCCTCCTGGTGTCTCCAGAAGGCCATGATGCACTCTGTAGCTACTGACACCAGCAGTTTTCCTGGGTGACATGGCCAGTGTTCACTTTGAGAGAACCTGGAGGACCGATATGGGTTGTATCCTGGGACGTCAGGAAGGTTGTGTCTCGGCAGTCCTAGGCTTTCTCCTAAATCACCCAGGTGAGTTGCCATCAGTCACGCTTGGCAGAAATCAAGTCAGGACATAGGATATGGAGGAGCCTGAGGTAACCAGGGCAGACCCCACCCCATGGAAGACAATCAGACCATGAAAAGGGCAATATTTGATCAATTTGGGTGGGAAACATTTCCTAAATCATGAAGCTGAGGATGTTGCCTTGAGGATGAGGAGGAAGACCAACAGAGGGAGAGAAGAAAGGAAAAGGTAATGATTTCAAAGAACATGAAATCAGTGCAGATCCAAGAAGCCAGGGGCAGAGCATGATGTCACAGAAGTTTAGTCCAGGCTTTTACAGTAACCATGAAACTCCTGCCGGACTGTGCCCAGGTCAATTTCAAAACTGTGTAGGGTCAGTGACTTCCTTATACTCCCAATTTTCCCACTTTTCAAACAGGAATCTCTATAATCATTACCCTATGTCTGTCCCAGAACTGCATTTGGGAGCAGTTATGTGTCTTTAGCTTCACAGGTCTATGGATGGAAGGCGACTTCCCAGGGATCAGTGGGTACAAAATATCCTCAAGCACCTCAGGTGTACTTGATGTTGAGGATTTAAGTGGACTTTGGACTTCACTTGTTCAGATGTACTTGACATTCTTTGCCTTTGATTCTGTCATACTTGAAGGTGTAACACTTTGGGAGGGGTAGATGTATTTTGCATTGGGATGGACATGAAGTCCAACCTCTGTTCCAGAGGTTGGAACAATGTAGGCAGAATTTCTAAATGGCCTCCAAATGTGCCCCACCCAAATTCCCAGGACTTCTTCATATAAGTGGACATCACTCTTATCATCATGTCACATGTCTCTGATGATTTTCAGTTGGGGACATGTGTGCATGCGCCAGATGGACTTATAGAACAGTGAGAGAACTTCCGGTCTTTGGTAGTGAAGATGTAGGTAGAGAATCAGAGGGTGAGAAGGAATTGTTGCCCTGTTAACTGCTTGTACATTGGAAAAGGCCAGTGACAATGAATGATGTGGCCTAGAGAAGCACAGTGTCACTTGTCTGACAGGCAGCTCTGAAAGACGGACTCAGTCCTCCAACCATAAGGAAAGAAATTCTGCCCATATCTGTAGTGAGCTTGCATGGTGGCATGACTCTGTATGGAAACGCAGGAAGCTGACTTGGAGATTTCAGCCTCTGGAGGTCCTGAGCAGAGAACTCAGCGGTGCCATTCCAAACTTTCCATCCACCTGGAAGACACCACGTGCATGTTGTTTAAACTCCTGGGTCAGACTAATGGGTCATTCAGCAACAGGAAACTGTATAGAGATGACTGTGTCTTCTCTCTCAGTTTCTATCTTCAGACAGTATGATAATCCCTGTGGGAGTAACACACACAGGAAAAACACTGCACTCCTCTCATGGGGCTGTTCTTCAGCCTGTGGAGGGTCGAGGGCACCATGAAGGACATTTCAGACACTTCAGAATCTTCTCTTCATATTACCAACCAGCCCTCAGAAAGCATAAGCAACGTGCCATAGTTAACCTCTGGTTAAACTTACTGGAAAATTTTTTACCTATCTCTATTTTCTGTGGTCAGTTTTTATTGACTCCTAGAACATCTGAGCTCACCAATCACCTGCCACATCCCCATGTAGGCAAACTATTCAGGAAACTCACAGAGCAACCATAGTCCTTGAGATCATTCAGTAAAGTCACTAAGAAAGCATTTATTCAGCTTTTTTTTCTTTTCCCTGGTTCAGGCTTTATTTAAACTCTTTGTTCAAAAAAAATGAACAGAGTGATAGTTGGATTCTAATTTACGGATATAGCTTAGACGTCTAATATTAAATTAGAAGATCACACAAAAAAACCATTTACACATAAAGGTTAAAACCAATATTTAAATTTTTAAAAACTTTATATTACATAAAGCCAAAATGAAACTAAATACAGGTTAGCCAACTTCATTCACAGACATTAGTGAAAATATATACATTCTAAAAGAAACAAAAAAGCCATAATTGAGGAAGGCTCTTTCTTCTAAAATGTGTTTTATCATAATTTGCAAATGAATTGCAGGTGATCTAAAAAGTAAGCCAATCCAGGCAGGAATTCCAAAACACATTAAAATGGCTCAAGTTGGGAGAGAAAAGCTAGGTGAAAAGGAGACACATCTGTCCAGACGATTCTGTGCTGTCTTTCACTTTTACTAAATAATAAATATATAATTAATTACCCTTCAGACAAAAAAGTCTGATTTAATCTTCAATAAAACTGCGATTCTGAAATAGTTTCGCAATTTTTAGAAGTTAACTTTGACATTTGCTCAAAAATGTTTTTGAGTCTAAAACCGACTCAGATTTGGGGCAATGAAAATAACACATTTCCCAAGACTCAATGTTTTCACTGACATGTACACATTTACAATTTTAAGGTGAAATCAGCCCTAGAGGAAAATAGGAACCATGCCTTTTCCCTTTTTGTAAACCGTGTCATAAATCCAAGCGACTGGACTCAGGGAGACTTCTCGTAGTTTTGTCTGTTTTAAGGGAGAAAATGCAATTGACAACTTTCATCGCACACTTATTTCTTGTTTGCGTTTCTCGATCTTAGGAGCTCTTGCATAATTTGCATATGGCGTGTTAAACAAAAGAAACAGTGATCGCCTCACATACAAAAGGCCAGATTGGAGCCCGTCACTGGTCAAGAATGGATCCGGTCTGGGGGTTCTGCTTGAGAGAACAGAGATCTGCAAAGTTCAAATAGTACAAATAGGGAGCAAGGTTGCTCAGAGCCATCTCACTCCGAGATCAGCTTTTCCCCCGTGCGAGCCATTTCAGACCTAACGTTTGAACAGAATGCATGCAAAACAGACCAGAGGGTGGGCTGGGTGGGGAGGAGCTGATGAAAAACAAAAACAAAACCGACAACAAAACTTCCAACAAACAAAACTGGAAAGCCCAATGTTTCAAAAAGTTACTCCACCTCTGTGGGTCAAAACGCAACAGGTTCCGAAGTGCAAAGCAAACACCAACTGCTGCGGATACAAACGCCCTCTTTCAAGTTGTGCGGGTCTGAAATGATCCTGCAAATTCCCACTGCACGCTAGCCCTCTCACTCAGGCGCTCAGCCACTCGCGCCCCGACTGGCGTCTCCGCTTCCGCCAGGCACCTACACGTCTTATGTACATACAACCCGGACCCCCTGTCCCGGGAGGGCACACGGGGAGGCGCAGAGCTCGTACCTATACATATGTACACGTGTGCACACTGGTGTTCGCCAGGCGACCCTGCGGGGTCATAGCGCGGCGGCGTAGGCCGCGGAGTAGGGGTCCAGGTGAGGCTTGCCCATGCCCGACAGCAGGATGTAGGCGAGCGTCGGCTGCAGCCCGGGGCTGGGCCACGCGCTGTAGTTGCACGGGATCATGTAGCCCAGGTTTCCCGGCCTGGGGTGCGAGTGCGTGTGCCCCCCGGCAGCCGCGGCCACCGCTGCAGCCGCCGCCGCCCTGTGAAAGGCGCCCGCGCCCGCGGTCGGGTTGTCCAGTGACCACGAGTACGGGAGGACAGACGACGACGATGAGATCTCTGCCATCTTGGAGCCCAGGTCGAGCAGCGACTAGGGGCTGCCGGCGGCTGCGGCGGCGGCGGCCGACTGCGGGAAGAAGACGCGGGATGCGGCGGCGGCGGCCGCCTTCTCGGGGTTGACGAGCAGGGACTCGGGCACCCGCTTGCACCCCTGCGCCGGCCTTGAGCGCCGGGTGCTTGGCGTCGGCCACGCGGCCTGGCCGTAGGGCCCTGGAAAGGCGAACTTGTCCTTCTTGAGCAGCGTCTTGGGCTTGCGCTGCGGCGGGTACTTGTAGTTGGGGAGCTCCTTCATGCGCATGGCGCGCAGACGCTTCGCCTCGTCGATGAACCGCAGCTTCTCCGACTCCGTGAGCAGCTTCCACTCGGAGCCCAGGCGCTTGCTGATCTCCCAGTTGTGCATCCTGGGGTTCTCCTGGGCCATCTTGAGCCGCTGAGCCCGCGACCAAACCATGAAGGCGTTCATGGGCCGCCTGACGTGATCCACCGGCTTGGACATGCTCTCGCTGTGCTGCGGCTGCAGCCCGCCGCCGCCGCCGCCGCCGCCGGGGCCCTCGCCCTCGGCCCGGAGGAAATCAATGTTGGCTGCCCTTGGGGACCTGCTTGGCAGGCCGGTGCTCACCGCGCCCCACTTCGCGCTCCAGAGTCGCTCCCGCCCGGGAGGAGGGCTCCGGGGGACCAGCCCAGGGCCGGGTCGCGCCGGGGCCGCCCTGGTCTGTCCGGCCAAGCGCTCGAGAAAATCCTCTTCGGGGCACTGTAACTTGTCGGCGGTGCCCCCACTTCGCTGGGGCCGTTTGCCCTTAACTTTCGTTTTGATCCTTCCTCTCCGCTTGGGTTTGCTCAGGAACTCCCCGCAGACAGCCGCTCCCCAGCAGGGCTCTCCCCGTCCTCTGTTCTTTCTCTCTTAAATGTACGGGAGCCCCGAAAGTTGTGTCGTGCATCCAGAGAGTTGAGCCGAGAAGCCCACTGCCGCGTGCTGCCAAGTGCCAAAGGGGGCTCTCGGCTGGAGTGTTTGGGTTCCCCTCGGTGACTTTCTCATTTGACAGAAGCAGATAGGGGTGGGGGAGGAGAGGAGGTGGCCCTGGAGAAGGAAGAGGCCGGGGAGACGGAGGAGTGTCCCGGCGCGCCACCGGAACGCACTGCACTCAGCTATGGATATAAACACAAATACTGCAGCACCGACTGGTTGTCTTCTCTCTGGCACCTTACGCTGGGAACCCCCCAATCGTCTGGGTTTTGGGAAGAGGGGTGAAGCTGTGTCCCCAGCACTTGCCTCTTGAGACCTTCTCCACGGCGGTTGAATGAGAGGGGCGAGGAAGGTGGTTGGCTGAGGCTTCAGCAAGCCTGGGGTCTCCTGGCCTCAGAGGAAATTGTCTGGGCTCGCAGAGGCGCTGCGTCTGGCCGTCCCCGGGACCATGCTGGCTCGGCTCCTTCTGAGTCCCGGAGCTTTCCGGGCGTGGGCAGCGCAGCCTTGGCGCGGCGCGCCAGGCCAGGCACCTGCTGCGTTCCCTTCTTGGTTTTTTCTGCAGCCGCCAGGCACTTGAAACTAACTTCGCCCAAGTTTCCTGGGCTGGAGCCGCAGCTCCTCTCGGGGCGCGCTGGCCTGGGAGCGTGCGCCCGCGTGCGCGCCTCGCCCGGGGCCGGCTCTCCTCTGTCCTCAGGCCGGAGCCGAGCAGGCGCAGGGGCCGAGGTGCTGCAGGAGGAGATTTAAGCAAAACCCGCCATCACGCCATCACCTCGGTTCACAGGTCCGCGCTGGAGCAGCTCCCACTGTCCCCACTGCCGCAGGGCAGCGGGCCCCTTCCAAGCCCAGGTCGCTACGCCGCCGCTCCGGAAGCGGCTGGGGCCCTCGGCTCAGGTGAGTGTCGCTACCTGCCGGTGTACGAGCCCGCAGCCGGCGCCGAGTGTCTTTTTTTTAAACTAGAAATACAGCCAAGTTCCATTTTAAAGTTTCATTTTAATGCAAATTTAAATTTAAAGGCCTCACTTTTTCAGGCCCACCAACATATAACTCCTACTGGGGGAGATTTTTTTTTAATTCACTGCAGCCTAGTAGTCTGTAAAAGAATTAAGGTCAACACAACTTCAAAACTCTTCTGTGAACCTGCCCCTCACCACGACATCCACGGCACTGTGTAATCTCAACAGGCAGTAGCTTCCACCAAGAAAGAGGGAAATGTTAGCTCTGCTGTTGGCTCGCATTGTGTGAAAGAATAAAACAGTCATCACAAAATTGACGAAAGCAGAGAAAATCATGTGTATTTCAAGTTTTCCATAATGCCAATTTGCTTAGGCCAATGAATGTAATCAAATTTGAAGAATCTTTGAATCAAGGGTTATTGGAAAGCTAAACTTAATGATAGATAGACTTTATCTAGTGGAGGAGTTGGCAGGCCTGAGCACCTCCTCCCAGCATGTGCCCCGCCTTCCCACCCTTTGTCTTCCCATAAACTGCCCAGGTCTGGGGCTCCCAGCCCCCTACTCCTGAGGGGCATTGATTCTGAGATGGACATCTCAGGTCATTTTCTCCCCAGCACCCTGTTTCTCATCTCCGGGTTCTTCCCACTCACCTGTTGGGTTTGTCTTTCTTCTCTGTGTATTCCCTTGCATGTTCTGATTTTCAGAATACTTACTTAAAATGATATTGCATTTTTTTTACCTTTTCTTCATGCTCTTACAGTTTCCATTTTCAAGAGTTCTAGTCTTAAATTGGTCCTATAATAAGGCTACCTACTCCAGGGTCCTTAAAACTCAAGAGAAGTGGTTGTCAACCTATGATTTGCAACCCCTTTGGGGGTCTGCTTCATATGAGATATTTACATTACGATTCATAACAGTAGCGAATTTACAGTTATGAAGTAGCAACAAAAATAATTTTATGGTTGAGGGTCACCACAAATGAGGAACTATATTAAAGGGTCATGGCCTTAGGGAGGTTGAGAACCACTGCTCTAGAGTGAATCACGTCACTTCTCCCTCAGTTGGTGGCCACTGCACCCAACTACCTTTTCTAATTTTAGTAGAGATGGTGTCTTGCTTTTGCTCAGGTTGCTCTCAAAATCCTGAGCTCAAATATTCCTCCTGCCTCCTGCTCCCAGAGTACTAGGATCACCTGTGTGAGCCACTGCACCTCAGGCCTTGATGGTAGATGTTAACAGAATACCTTCACAGCAACACATAGTGTGTGAATATCAGCTGACACTATAGCCTCATCAGGCTGAAACTTAAAACCAGAAATCAGACTCAAAGAAAACAATACAAAATTTCAATCTCCTCTCTCCCATCTTACCAAGATAATTTGCTGTATAATTGAAAGTGGTTCCTTTGAGAGTAATGTTAACACTCTTCTTCAAGCGTTTAAATTTCCCACTACTCTCCTTTATTGCAGTTTTCATCAAGAGGGGAAGCTGCTGCTGTCTGGAGTAGGAATTCCGTGACACTGCTACATGGCGGGAAGCTCGTCCACACTAACATGTCCTCCAAGAGGAAAAGACTCTGTAAGAAGAACAATATATAGTTACTTAAAGCTTGCTGCTAAAAAAGATTAATGAACTATCAACGTACTTGTCTCCTAAGAAATGCAGCCTAAGGAATGTGAGAATCATCCTTAGGAGTTTCAGAGTTACAGCATGAAAGGTCTATGTCTGGGGACATGGAGGGGTGAATGTCTGCCTTGACTGAAAACTGTATTAGTTTGCTGAGGCTGCCACAACAAAATGGCACAAACTGGGTGAGTAAAACAACAGGAATATATTATCTAACAGTTCTGGAGGCTGGAAGTTCTCATATCAAGTTTTCTGCAATGCAATTCTAAGGTTGTCCCTGAAGTCTTTAAGATATGATCTGTTCTGTGTCACTGTCCTAGCTGCTGAGGATTGCTGAGAATCCTCCATTTCTTGCTGTTTTGATGGATCTGTCTGCACACATCCTCCCTGGCATTCTCTGTGTGTCCTTCTGTGTCCAAATTTCCGCCTTTATAAAGACACCAGTCATATGGGATTAAGGATTCCCCTAACCCTAGTATTATCTAACCTTAACCTAACTAATTTCATTTGCACCAAGCCCAATTTCCAAATAAAGTCACAGTCTGGAGGGCTGAAGGTCAGGAAGGACTTCAATATACAAAGGGTGGGGGAAACGATTTAAACGATCGCATATGCCAACATTAGAATGCATCATGCTAAAGATAATTTCCACTTAGATTTTCCAACATTGCTAAGTGTAATGTGAAACAGTGAGGGTATTAGTTGTTTGGGGGTTGAAATGTATTGTGGAAAAATACCACACTCTTTTTCACTGGGATGAGGGCTTCCAGAACACAAAGGTTAATGCAAACCAGGACCTGTCTTCAAGATAGCTTCAGAGCCAGAAGGCCACCTAGAATGACGGGACAGAGACCAGGCATTATCACCACCAGAGAGACATAATCAAAGTGGCAGAGGAGCACTGGGGAGGAAACTGTGCACCCCCTTAGAGACACTGACAGAAGCAAATAGTTGTAAAACAAAAACAATCGGCACACCTGGGCTTTATGCAAAGCACAACAATGGAACAGATGTATGAAGTGGGAACACTCCTGGAAAATCCAGGACTCCGCATGGTCACAACTGTTCAGGGAGAAGCAGCAGAATGTTTGTTGCAGCCCAATTCATACTTGCCAAGTCATGGAAACAGCCCAAATGCCCATAGACCCATGAATGGATTAAAAAACACATGTACACCATGGAATACTATGCAGCCATAAAAAAAGATGGAGACTGCACGTCTTTTGTGTTTACCTGGATGGAGCTAGAACATACTCTTCTTAGTAATGTATGTCAAGAATGGGGAAAAATGTATCCAATGTACTCAATACTGCTATGAAATCAGTATATAATCACCTACACATTCATAGGGAGTGGTAAAACATAACTGTAGTCCAGAAAGAAAGAGGGAAGAGGAGGGAGGGGTGAGGGGAGGCCAGGAGGAGGGAGCGTATTTGGGGGATCTCACCTAATGTGCATAATGCAATGATTCTCTTCAAAACTATTAATAATAGAGTATAAATGTGTTGCTACAACAAATAAGTGAGGAGATGGTTATGCTAATCAGTAGATGTAAGCATTCTGCATTGCATGTCTAGTCAGTACATTGTACCCTATAAATGCATCAGTGTACACAGTTATGATTTAATAAAGAATAAAAAAAGAGAGAGGAGATGAAGGGACAAAAAAAGAAAAACAATAAACACTATTTGGGTGATGGGCAGTCTTATTCCCAGAACTCAGGCATTACAAAAGTGACCCACGTAATCCATGTAAAAATGTATTTGTATCCTTTTAATATTTTGAAGTAAAATGAATAAATACATATAAATAAAATAAACAAATGAAAAAATAAATAAATAAATCAGGTGTTAAAGAAAATAATTTTACAGATGGTGATGGAGTAATGAGGCAGGGTTTCGGGAGCAAGAACTAACAGGAACAAGTTCAGGGAATTTTGAAGGGTAGAGGCCTTCAGAGGCCTCGGCAGATGGTAATGGTGACAAGAAGAGATCTCACAGAAGATCCAGGGGATAATGACAGGGCAGGAAGGCAGCCCTCTGTCTGACTGTTATTTACACCAGCTTCAAAAAGTCATTCCAGGATGAGACTGATTTGGTATATTGCATCACTATTTTCAAAGTTGAATTACAATTATGTGGGACTCAGTTTTAGCATTAATTATGCTTAATTCACCTTTCCTTTATGAGATGTGTTGGTCTGCTCTGCTGGGTGCCACCAGTTTCTCTTAAGTTCAGGAGATTCCAGGCCCAAATTCCTCAAACTTTGGCTGCAAAAGGATTACTAAGGCTGCCTAAAAATACTGATATCATGGTTTTGTTTTGTTTAATTTTAGATTAATGAGAGGGTACAAATGATTAGGTTATAACGTTGCATTTGTTAGGTAAAGTCCCTGTTGTAGTTGTGTCCTGCATGCCAAGTGTGGCACAGGAGATGTGCCATATACCCTTACGTTGTGCCATTAGGAGGGAGCACACCAATCTCCTTCCCTCATCTTTTCTTTCCCTTGCCCTCTTCCCCCTCCCCCAACTTGAATTGAGTTTTTCTCTTATGTGGGCATGTATTAGATCATCCACTGGCTTCATATTAGTATTGAATACATTAGATACTTGCTTTTCCATGCTTGCGATACTTTATTAAGCAGTATGCGTTTCAACTCCATCCAGGTTAATACAAAGGGTTTTGAAATGCAGCCAAACAGATCTGTAAAACAATCATGGAGGTTTTTGGTACTGAGCCATCTCTGGGGTCCTGAAGTACCCATGGCTTTCTGAGATGACCTAGTGTTTTTGAGAAGGCAAAGGGATGTGAACACTGATTGTAAATCTGGTCACATAGTTGGCCAATTAGAAATTTTTGATCTCACAATTAGGGAATCCTTACAGTAATAAAGATCTATTAAAAGAACCAGTGGAAAAATAGTAATCATTACAGTAAAATTCCCCTCCTATGCTTATTTTAGTTTACTTACCTTCTTTTATTGTATTTAAATGTAACTAAATGAACACCACAAAACCAAAGGCTGGTTTTCTTCTGTACAAGTTTCAGACTTTCAGAGAGGGAAGAAAAGAGGAGAAGAAAAAGGGATGGAAACCAACATTTAATTTATTCCTATTTCTGTGCAAGGTAGTTTAAAATTCACTGTATAATTTATTTATTACAGAGTAGTGATTATTGTTAAATTTTATGTAAAAGGGGATCAACACTTGGAATAGTTAAGAATGTATCACTGGAAGACCTGGAATAGCCAAAATAGTCTTTAAAAGAACAAGGTTAATATCACATTACTGGATTTCAAGACTTACAAGAAAACTATATTGTGGTATGACAAAAATAGATGTATAGGCCAAGGAAAGAACAGAATTCAGAAATAGATCCATAATTACACACCAATTGTTTCCCAACAAAGAAACATTGACAATTCAATTGCAGAAGAAATCACCGTATTTTATGTGCTCTGTTGTACCTGATTTTTTTCCACATGACATGATATTTTTCTGATTCTTCAATTCTGTTGCATGTATCCACAGTTTGTTTCTTTCCCTCCCAGGGGATATTCTATTTTTGTACAAATATACTATTTTACATGCTTAGCCATTCTCATGTTGATAGAAGTTTGGGTGGTTTCTAATTTAGAGCTGCTAGGAATAAAACACCTATGAAAATTGTGTGAAAGTTTCTTTGTAGACTTATGTTTTATTACTCTTGTGTAAATACTGAGAACTAAAACTTTTGGGTTACAGAGAAGGCATGGATTTACTTTTATAAGAAACCACCAGGGTGGTGCCTGTGGCTCAAAGGGGTAGGGCACTGGCCCCACATGCTAGGAGGTGGTGGGTTCAAACCCAGCCCTGGCAAAACTGCAAAAAAAAAAAAAAAGAAACCAACAAAGTGATACTTTTACACTGCTACCAACAATAGGAGAGCTCTTCTTGTTTCACATCTTCACTGACTCTTGGTGGGGCTGTTCAGTCTTTAGTCCTTTTAGCCTGTTGAGAAGGCAAAGAGATGTTGGGTTCATTGAGGTTTCAGTTGGTATCCCTCATGACCAATGTTGACAACTATGTCTCTGTACAATCACCACCTGCTTGCCTTCCTTGGTGAAAGGTCTGTCCACATCCTGGGTACATTTTTCACCAGGTTGTTTTCACTTGTTATGAAGCATAGAATATACATCTATCTATACTGTATATCTATTGCAGTGGTTCTCAACCTTCCTAATGCCGCAAACCTTTAATACAGGGGTCACCACAACACAAGGGAACACCCTTAGTATTAAAGGGTCATGGCATTAGGAAGCTTGAGAACCACAGATCTATTGTCTATTTATATTCTAGATTCAACACCTTTGACAGTGTGTGTAGAGAGAACAAATTATTCTCCAAATTTTCCCCTCAAAAAATTTAAAATTTAACTTTCATATTTGGGTCTATGTACATATCAAATTAATGTTTTTTGTATTACTGGTGCTAGCAAGTTTTTTTTTTTTTCAATTCTAATGATGAAACTAAGTTCCGATAATATCTTATAACCCTTTAAAAATAACTTTTGTGGGCACTGCCCCAATCAGTTATAGAACATTTGCTTCACTGCAGGATTTTCCCTGAGCCTCTTCACAGTTGTGTGAATCCTTCCTTTCTGCCTGTGTTAGGCAGGCACCACCTGGGATATAGAACCAGTGAAACACATAAACACCAAGGGGTGGTGGGGGCTGTGAGGCAGCATCAGGAGGTGGGGAAGCTGCTCTTGGCCAGAACTGGACTATCTGTCCAAAGAGAAAATGACTCCTTCCTCAGGGAAACCTCAATCGTCTGTTACCACCTTTCAATTGGTTGGCCCAGGGTCACTCAGATAATGGAAAATCATGTCATTTATTTAAAGTCAATTGATTGTAGATTTTTGTTTTGTTTTGCTTTGGTTTTGGTTTTATGTTTTGTTTAGTGTGTGTGTGAGATAGAATCTCACTCTGTTTCCTAGGCTAGAGTTCCATGGCCTCAACCTAGTTTACAGCAACCTCCAACTCCTGTGTTCAAGCAATCCTCCTGCCTCAGCCTCCTTCCCAAGTAGTGGGGGCTGCAAGTCATCACCACCACTCCCAAGTAAGTTTTCTATTTTTAGTAGAGACAGGGTCTTGTTCTTAGTTTGGTCTCGGATCCTGAGCTCAAGCAGTCCTCCTGCCTCTGGCTCCCAGAGTACTCAGATTACCTGCATGAACCACCAAGCCACAGGCCTTGATTGCAGATGTTAACCACATGTACAGAATACCCTCACAGCAACATACAGTGTTTGAAATTCAGCTGGGATTACAGGCCCATCAGGTTGAAACATAAAACCAACCATCTCTCCCCAGATACCTGATCCCCAGCACTCCAAAGTTTTGCATTTTACTGGACTTCAAATAAATAGGATCATAAATGTAGTTTCTTTTGCGGCTGGATATGGTGACAAAGTTTAAACTGCTACAGAGAAAGGATTTATTTGAAGCAACATAACTTGAAATCCTGAAGCTTAAATCAATATGCTATGCTACTATATATGCTACTACACTACTAAAATAACAGGAAATCTGTCAATTCATAAAATCTGGAAATAACTCAATAGTAAAAATTATGTTATATAAAATGTGACTTACATTTTACATTCAATTGTTTAACTCTGTGCACATGACTCAAACCATTATCTAACAAAATCTTACGTATCTTCAAAAATAACATTTATAGTTTTGTTCTAGTTTTCACTGGAGATAAATGGCAAATACCATGTTGTCCTGTCCAAAATTGGACAGCCACTGACCCTAATAAGAAAGTGTACTAGTCAGGATCTAATCAGGAATCAGAAACACACTAGTTCTTTGAATAGGGAAAATTTCCTATGATGAATTACTAACTGCCAAGGGGTGACTAGCTACTAACACAGTAAATCAAGTAAAAGAGAATACAGGAATTGGAGCTGGGGTGTAAGTTCACCAATCAGATCCATGCTCAGGGGATGTCAGGTCAGAAGGAAGCTACAGAAGCAAGGAGGCTCTGCATTTTGCTGGGAAAATCTGTGTACAAGTGTCTGGCTTTTGGAAGCATCAAAAGTAGCAAGAACAAGTTTCTGATACAAGAGTGGCACTAGGAAGGTAATAGGTAGAAGTGAAGCCTGGAGGTGTGGCAGCCATGCTGTGGCCATGAGGGAGAGGCCAAGGGAATCAACAAAATGCAGGAGAAGACACCCTGAGCTGCTTACCCCGATGCTTCTTTCTATAAATGCTGACACTGGGGATGGGACAGAGATTCACGTCCCAGAAGATCCCTGATCTCCATTATCTTCCCAGACAAGACCTATCTTTTTCTTTGTGCTAGCTTTTCGAGTATTTTAAAAATCATTTTTATTGGGCAGCTCCTGTAGCTCAGTGAGTAGGGTGCTGGCCCCATGTACCCAGGGTGGCAGGTTCAAACCTGGCCCTGGCTGAACTGCAATAAAAAAAATAGCCGGTCCTTATGGTGGGCGCCTGTAGTCCCAGCTACTTGGGAGACTGAGGCAAGAGAATCGCCTAAGCCCAGGAACTGGAGGTTGCTGTGAGCTGTGATGCCACGGCACAGAGGGTGACAAAGTGAAACTGTCTCTACCAAAAAAAAAAAAAAATCATTTTTATTGTTTTTTTTTCCCCAATATCAATGTTGTTGATTTTCCCGATTGTATCTTTGTTTTCTTTTAAGTAATTCTTGTTCTTACCTTTATTATTTAGTTGCTTCTAATAACTTTTATTTAACTGGTTGTTCTTTCTTTTACTCAATGTGCTGTTTTTACTCTCGCTTCCTATCTCAGATTAGTTAAGTGATCTGGGCATCGTTTCTTCTTTTCTAATACAGGATTTTGCAGCAATACGGTTCCCTGTAAGCGATATTCCACTGTGAACAGTTTACAGTGTTTTCCTTACCATCCAGCCCAAAATATGTTCTGCCCTTCTCTGCGATGCCTTCCCTGACCAGGTCCTGCTGAAGTGTGTCACTCATTTCCACACATTAGGGATTTTCTAGTGCTCTTTATTTCCAGTTCAATTCCACTGTGATTAGAGGACATGCTCGGTATTATTTCAGTCTTTACACTTTGTTGAAATTTGGTTTCTCCTTTTTCAGAGGGTGACACCAAATGGAAAGGGGCACAAACATACCTGCGAGGGAAAAGGAAAGGCCGGGCGGTGGCGGCTGAGAGGGGCCCAGCAGACAGCTCCTCCCTGTTCCCACCGACCACGGCAGGACGACTGGGACCTACAGCAAAAGGCACTGGTGGGGAGCTGGCCGCCACCTCCCTTCTGCAGCCCAGGGACTGGGCGGAGCGGAGGAAAAAGGACCTTTAAACCGGCTAGGGCCGGGGGGAGCTCGCGGGACCAGACACCGCAGAG
Source organism: Nycticebus coucang (assembly GCF_027406575.1). NCBI lineage: Eukaryota > Metazoa > Chordata > Mammalia > Primates > Lorisidae > Nycticebus > Nycticebus coucang. The sequence continues at coordinate 28,054,330 of NC_069805.1, read as the reverse complement.
GCCCAGCAGGGCTCGACGGCTGGCGTGTGGTTGCCCCAGAAGAGCAGCGCCGAGGGGCCTTAAATGTTTCTCTTCTCCTCAGATTCTGGAGCACATGAGAGGGAGAGGAAGTGAAAAGAGAAAGACCCGCAGCAAGAGAGGAAGGAGTGCGGCGCCGCCCGCCTTACCTCTGCCCGCACTCAGCCCCGACGACAGGAGCGAGCCCCGGACTGGGACCTGCACCCCGGGAGGGGGTCTCAGACCCTCGAGCGGTGCACCTGCAGGGGCCATTCCTCCCTGGTCCCAGGACGAAGAGGGAAGGGAGGGAGGCGACGCGTGCCCCATCGGGGACGCGGGCGGGAGGGCTCTGGGCTGGGTGCCGGCGCCAAGGGGCCGCTGGCTGCGGGCAGGGGAGGGGACGGGCCTGCGTGCTACTGGTCAAACTACCCACCGCCCCGCGGTGGCTTCCAAACTCCACTCACTGACTTGCCAGATTTTGTCGCTGCCGCCAAGGCTCTATGCCCGGCCAGAGGTGCTGCGCCTTCGGTCCCAGTCCTCGCGGGCAGTGGCCGGCGGGCGGCGCCCTGGGCACTGAAGGTCCAGTCCCTTTGTATCTCCAGCTCGCCGAGGGCAGCACCGGGAGAGGACAGGGCGGTGTACGCTCCGGGATGGCGGCAAAACGCCCTTCCGCCGCTCTGCGAAGTCCCACAGCGACTCGGGCTCCGGGTCTTCCCTGGCGGCCACCCTGGCCCTGCGTCCATCCCCGAAGCACAGCCCTGGGTTACCTGCCTGCAACCGTGACCGCGCCTTTTCTTGAGAGTACTATGAATTATACCGTTTTTCTCCTTGTCATCTTTTGAAATATTAATATGTCTATATCATATCTCTGTGCTAATCATAATCATTGTTTGGTGGCGGACCAATGAAATGTTGTTCCTTTCTTATTTTCTTTTGGATTATTTTTAAGGCTTCCACATTCCTTCTCTACTTGCTTTTGTGTGCACAAGTATGTATTTATATTTGTCTCCATATGTGTACATAGATATACATATTTTAATTTCATTGGAAGTTACCATAGAGGTTCGGTATTTACCCTTGACTTAGACTGTGGCTTAAAGAAACATTGCTCTTCGAAGCGAACCACTTCTGGTATAACTTAAAGAAGCGTACCACTCTTAGCAACCCTAAATCTTGAGACTCATTACATCTATTTATTACCACTCTCCCATTTTTGCTATTATTTACATATATTTTACTTCTACGTGTTTCCACCTTAAGAGATATCCTAAGTATTTTCAAAGTCACTGTTAATTCATAGTGTACATGTGCATATATCCAGCACGTGCAAAATGTTTTGCTCCTCTTCATTCCTTCCTGCATTTCTGTGCTGTCAACTAAAAAAGTTTCCTTCCCCCTGAAGAACTCCTTTAAGAACTTCTCCTAGTGCAGATATGGTGATGAAATCTCTAAGAGTTGTGACTATAGGCTTCCATGAACTGGTTAGAAAAACTTGGCTTAAAAAAAAAGTGAAATGAAAATGGAACACTATAGGCAATCTAGGAAACTATTGGATAAATATTTTGAATTAGATGGGGACTTTATTAAGTCACCCTGGGGTGGGTAACAAATTACTATATTGGTGTGTATATATGTGGAATATATTGGTCACAGCCTGTCTTAGTAGTAACTAAATTAGCAGCTTTGTGCAAAGCTTGATACCTTTAGCTCTAATATAAATATTGATTTATTTAATATAAATATAAATATATCTAATATAAATATTGTTAGAAAGGTGATACTAACATAAGAATGCATACTATTCTTTATTGAATGCTCAGTATTTGCTGAATGAGTGAAAATGAAAAGAGGTCTTTACAACTATCACTGAATCATAGACTTAAAGATAATATGTGTTGCATGACTGGAGACACGAATGAACAGCAGTTTTGCCGTGGGTGTAAACTCACTCCTGTAATTATTAAGTCAAGAAACAGACTATACACTGTGGGATGGCATATAGCAAAATTATTTATTCCAAGTTTTAGTTTTATACTCTTCCATTCACATACACACCTAATTTATTATCTATTAGTTTCATCATCTGATCTTCTTTTTTACATATCTGTAATTTAACTTGAAAGGAAATATTTACCATATCGTTGCAATCACCTGTTTAGTAAATCTCTTCCTCTAAACAGTGACTAGTTTCCGAGCAGGTCACAAAGACGAAAGTAGCCATAGGGGAACAGAGTTAATAGAAGAATATCTTCAAGCATTCACTCAGTTTACTCAGTATGAAGTAATGACTGTGTCCTTCCTTCAGGGCAGAGTACCTACAGACCTCTAACAACATGTTGTTAACATATGTCGACTCTCTGGCCCATATCTTTGAGGAAGGGCTGCATGCCCTTGGGTCTCAGGCTTCACGGGGCATACTGCTTCAGAGAAAATGCCTAAGGAATTTTTACAACTCCAAAAAAGCCTAACTCTGTGAGTAACCCAGGGGGGTCCAGATCTCTTAAGCCTCTGGAAGAAAAGCAAGTCATTTTAAACTCACACTGAATTTATTTTGTGTGCTTGATATAGGATATGTTTATTTCTAAATATTATCCTACAATATGAACATGTTTTATAACTTATGGATTTCTGGAAGGTTATTTGTAAGCACCTGGCCCTAATAAGCCACGTGCTGAGTAATGAAGCAACAGAGAGCATTAAAACACAGATGTCCCACTAATGCTACAGAGAAGAGGGCTGAAAAAAACTCTGACATGGAGATTTTTATTCTTTCATATTATGACAAAAATCATACTCTTTTCTTCTTGATTTTGATGCAGAATTATATTGATATTGTATTGAATTATAAATTACAAATCAACTCCTATCCAGATGGAAATGGTTATTTTTATAGAAAATGATCACATTAGTAATTTCACAGATTTACATCTATGAAGATCAAATTTTATAAGTATTTAGAAAGTTGGTAATTATCAAAGATATTCTTAATTTATACCTGAAATACATTAACAGGCAGATGACTCATGTTAAGGTACCGCTCCTTCTAGATGAAGTTTTAAAATTCAACCCAGTGGACCATCAGATCTTCCTTCTTCATAGTAAACAAATGTAGGATGTGACATAAAACATGGAAGCCTATTCATCTATTACTGTGTCACACAAAAGTTTATAAGTTCAGGCAGCTTTCTTTATATTAGGATAGTTTGCTTTTTCATTTGGTGCAAAAGTATGTAGGAGTCACATATTTTTCTGGAAAACATTAACATAAAATAAAACCTTAAAAATTATTATTTCTTGTTTGGGGAATTTATTGTCTTTCAAATTTTATAACAAAATGACTCAAAATCAAGCACAAATTACAGTGAATCCAACTCAGTCATCAGGTGTCAGAACATTATGTTACGTACCACTAAAAATAAATTCTACTTTTACCTATGCTTCTTTTAAAAAGAATTTTATTTTTACCCCAGTCATAGGCTGACAAAACCCAATGCTTTTCTTTCATCAAACTTATAATTGTACATTTAACATCAGCACTAAATGACAGAAAAGACCACTTGCTTCCAAAAGATTAATATCACAAATGAGTAACGTGATTGGCAAATTTCACTAATACCTTACATCTAATGGTTGAAAACCATTTCATGCACGCAGACATTTATAGATGGATGGAGAGAGGAGAGAGGGGCAGATTCGGACACATAATTTTTCATGTCTGCATGTGTCACTAGGTTTGTTTGCCAGTCAGTGAATTTTTTTCATATTTATTTATTATAGGGGATTTTATTGGCTTCAAAATGATAATAGAGAAATAAAATAAAATAAATATTTCTTAAAGAAATTATCTAAGGCTATGTTCTGAAGGAGTCCACCTTGTATAGCCTAGAAAAGTGGGCACTGTCAAAAACAGGCACACACTGCCCTCTAATGTCCATTTGGAAAAACAGCAGGTATACTTCATAGCTTTGTTTTCAAAGATGACAACCTTAAAAATGAGATACCTTCACAGGCTTGAAGTTAGATCAAAACCAAATGCTGTAAGACTCAATGTCTTGTGCGTGATTTATTTTCTTTTTTTTGGTTTTTTGGCCGGGGCTAGGTTTGAACCCGCCACCTCCGGCATATGGGACCAGCGCCCTACTCCTTGAGCTACAGGCACCACCCCTTGTGCGTGATTTCTAGTGGAGGTCTTTATAATTTCATATTATGAAAAGAGAGGTTCCTCTCCCGTACCCTATTTCAGTGGGTATTTAAAAGCACTGGACTCAGGTCCTGAGAGAATAGTGACAGGTCGCAGTCTCACAGGACCAGCAGGGTGTTGAGTGAGAAGTGTTGAGAACAACCAGTTGACATCACAGCTACATATGTCTTGTTTAAAGATAATAGTCCAGCAAAGCAAAGCATATTGATGGAGTCCTTCCAGGTACATAAACAACACACCATTTAAGAAAATAGAAACTATCACTGAGCGAACCGTACACTTTCATCTAATTTAGATGTAGTTTTTTTCCAAGAAATAAAACATCTGCTATTCTGTTATTTTGCACTTAATATGGACATGTTCATGCCATTTAATGTTTTTGAAAATATGATGTTAATGACTGTGAAATGTTCTTTAATGTATTTTGCACGTGAATTACGTGCTGTTCTAGTTCCTGCTGCCATCTCCCTCCATATCCAAATCTGCTTTTTCTACGACAGTGAAGCTCAAGTGCTATTGTCTTCAAGCAGCTTCAATTTCTAGAATGAATCACTGGACTTCCAGAGCACTTTCCCATTATTCTTCTCTCTCAGGATGGAGGCATTTCACATCATGACTTATCACCTTCCATAGACAGGGAAATTCTCAGGGCCAGGATCCTGCTGAACAAATGCTCTGGCTACCATTTTGTTTCATATTATGATTATTAATTTTGTGGTGTTTTCTTGGAATCCGATCTGGGCTGAAATTCATGATTTTCCTGCATCAGTCTCCCACCACCTGGAACGCAGGCACATGCTACAGTGCTGGGCTTTTGTCCACCCTTTAGCTCCATACTCAGCATATTGGAGACACTCAAGGAAGATTTGAAAACATGATAAATCCAGGTGAGTTAGTAACTGGTGCAGAGGATTATAGTTGTCTATTGAAATCCATTCTCCACTTCTTTGGACACACACTGGACTGCACTGCCCAGCCTCCCTAGCCTTAGTTGGTCATGTAACCAATTCTCCACAATAGAAAAGAAATGGAACTTTGGTGAATCACATTTAGACCAGATCCATAGAATCCTCTCCCATGTATTTCTGCTTCTTCATCTTCTGTTGCTAGACATAGATGGGCATGTGGCCCATGGACAGTGAAGGCGGAGGGATGGAAGAACTCTGGGCTCCAGAGTGATCACGGGGAGGACACCTCCCTCCCACTTAAGCATCCAGCTAACAAAGCCTAGTTGCATACAATACAGTGTATGCCTCTGAATCTGGGGGTTAGCTCATCTGAGCAGTGGGGTGATAGCACCCAGACTGGATGAGTCTGCTCTGTCCACTGGATGATGGGCTTTGTGCATACTACATGCCTCTTTTATGTCCAGTGAAGGAAGGGGCCCCACTCAGCTCTTTCTTCGACATCTGGGTGGTCAGAACCCTAGCCCAGCCTGCAGGATTACCTGCCCCCAATACACCCAGACAACCAAGAATGGAATCACAAATCTCCTTAAAAATAAGAAAACATATCTCACACCTGCTATCCTATTCTCTCAGGACCTGAGTCCAGTGCTTTTAAATACCCACTGAAATAGGGTACGGGAGAGGAACCTCTCTTTTCATAATATGAAATTATAAAGCCCCTCCAAGGGGCTGCCTTGGAGACCAAGGCAGAAGATTTGTTTGAGCTCAAAAGTTCCAGATCAACATGAACAAGAGGGAGACCCCAATTCTACTAAAAAAATTAGCCAGGCATTGTGTCAGGTGCCTGTTGTCCCAGCTACTTGGGATACTGAGGCAGTACAATGGTTGAATTCAGAAGTTTGAGGTTGCTGCAAGCTGGGCTGAGGCCATGGCTCTCTAGCCTGGGGAACAGAGTGAGACTCTGTCTCAGAAACAAACAAACAACAAACAAAAAAAATAAATAAGAAAATAGATCAAGCCAGTCACTGGGGTTTCAAGAGGGAAGTGGCAAAAGCTTCTTCACAGGAAAAATGAGAATGGTGAATGAGAACAGCACGGCCCCCTGCTGGCCTCCATGGCCAGGCAGTGGGAACAGCTTTCCTTGGAGGATCCCATTTTGTCCCCACACTAACCCTATGAGGTTAGCACTCACAGCACCCCATTGTTTAGAGGAGCACACTGAAGCTGGGAAAGGTGCAGGGACATTCCCAGACCCTCAGCCAGTAGGAGGCTGAGACACACTGTGCGCTGGAGGGGGCATCCCCAGTTTAGGGTCAGCAGGACACTCCTGTTGGGTGGTGGTGAACTCTCAGAGGGGGACTCAGAATATAGGGACGTAGAAGGGGTCACTGCCCAGGATGGCAGGCACTGGAGGCTCCAGCAGCTGCTTCAGCTTCTCTGCCTGGACCACCCACATCGCATGGGTCCCACTCTTGTTCAGAGTTGCCTTTCTTTCAGCCTGGGGTGGGACATGGAGGGATACATGGTCAGTGTCGTAGCATGTACCACCAGGAGGGTTGGGGGCTTGAGCTCACCCTAGACAACAATGTGCTTAGCAACTTGTGTCCAAGGTGAGACGTGAGTACCCCCAAAAGGAAATGGTTAAAAGCAGAATTTCAGAAGGGAAGAATTAAAAACATAGGTACCTTCAGGTCAGTTTGTTATCTGAATGAAAAAAGTACCTCCCTAGTTTAAGAGCATCACCCCAGGGAGTCCTAACAAAAGTATCCCTGGAGAGCTGAGAAAACACAGACTCCTCCTGGCTGAAAGGATCAGCCTGTTAGGACACATGGGACATTTACTGCTAGACAACGTCCCACAGCAGTGAGAGCCTGTGTTGAGCAGCCTCCCTTCTGGAATGTCTTTCAGCCCCAGAGTGCCCCTGGTCCTGGGCTGGAGGGCGCAAGAGATCTGTCCCTTGAAAGGCATGTAGCAGAGAAATAGAATAACATTCTCCTCCCACACCTGCCTTTTCTGGATGAAAACAACCCAATTTGGGGAAGCTGTGGAAGGAAAGTCAAGCCAACTGTGATATGGACAACTGTGATATGGCTCAATTGTATTAAGAAGTCCAAGTCGCTGCCATGGACACCTGGGCCCCAGAGTTAAAACACTATAAAATTGCAGGATTAAAAAGCAGTCTTCACCTTAACTGAATTGAAATAAAAGTCTCTTTTCTGGACTTCATACAAACATGTCGATGGTGACTGTGCACCCGGCCAGGGCAGGGGCTGGGCGGTGAGTTGTGGTGGGGCTCAGATTCCTGTGGGAGTGGGACTCTGGGATCCTCAAACTGCAAGCCCAGGGAGGGAGGGGATTAGTGTGGCATCAGGGGCCTGGGCTGTCTCTGGCCTTCTTGGGGGCCCAGGTTGGTAATCCTCTCTGTGCTCACCCTCACCCTGTCAAACACTGGCCCTGTTATAGCTTCTGCCCCTCATGGATGGAGATGAAGTCAAAGAGATGCCCCGGTTCATCTCCTGACTAGAGTCTGCAGACACAGTGCCTGGCAGCTGGCAGGACACAGTAGAGCTCTGCCTGGCCATCCTTGAGCTGTTTCAGCCCCAGGTGACCTTTGGGTCCCCGCAGAACATGGAGACCCATGTGTCACAGACTTCCACCCAGGGAGTAGATAACACTCTAAGGGCCCAGCATGGACACAGGGCAGATGAGAGCCAGCCCAGCTCTCCCCTGCCCTCCCTGCGTGAAGGCACTCAGCCTGGGGAAGGCGGGATTGGTAGGAGAGCAGGCAGAGATCATCCTGCTCCCTGGAGCGCCTCCAGCTGGGTAAGCTGGGGAGAAGCTTTCGCTAGAATGAGGCTGCCTGGCTACAGGGCTCAAGATTTTTTGTGGTCTCTCACCAAGGCAGTGCAGTCACTTCCTGGTGTACCCTTACCTGATCCCCAGTGTGATCAGAAGACTGAGAATGACCCTGTCGGCTCTGGTCTGCCCACCATCCCAGACCTGACACCTCTTATGTGTTTGTGGTGACACCAGCACTGCCTCCCTCCACCTCAGAGAAGGCGTGGGTGCAGCCAGACCGAGCTCCTCTGTGTGACCTCTGTGTGACTCTAGACAAGGCCAGTGTGCCTCGGGACCTCCAGAGCCTCTCTCCTCAGCACAGTACAGATCTATCCCACATGTCATGAGGTTCATGTGGGGAGGCGTCACTTACAGAAGGCTGGTGTCACATGCAGGTAGTGAACAAAATTATAGATGAAAAAAGAAGGGGGTGGGACATGGCATGAAATACAACTGAAAACAGGCCGGAGATCCTGGTGAGGTTATCCTAACCAAATAACTCCCCAAATTCCATGGTGTAACACTGAATTTTTCACCCCATGCAAATGGCTGGCTGGGTGCTCAGGTGGGAGGGAGATCTCTCCCCAAGGTCACTCAGGAACACTGAGTTCTTCTATTTTGGGTCTTCATCTTCCCTGAGACCTACCCCATCTGCCCGTCCAGCAGCAGAAAGGAACAGAACATGAAGATGTGCATGTGGGAGGGTTCTACGGCCCTGGACTGGAAACAGCTCAGCTCAGCTCCATCCTCTTCAGTTGGCAAGAACTGGTCATATGACCACAAATAATGCCTGAGAGTCTGGGAGGCTGAGTCTAGTTCTGTATCCAAACAAGGGCCAATAGATTTTGATGGACAGCTAGAGTTTTTTGTAACAGTGAATAGCCCCTTTGGATTTATTGTATTTCTCAAATCTATTATTTTTTTATTTCAAAGCGTTACAAGATACAAATATTTTGACTTACATGGATCTCTTTTATAAAACTTGAGTCATGGTTACAAAGGTACCCGCCACATAGATAACGTTCATTCTGCCCATTAGGTAGATTTTCAGCCATTCCCTCCTTTCCCCTCCCCCCAGTTGATTTCTTCCCTCTGAGCACAGGAGTGCTCATGGGTTAATTTCAGTTTAATAGTGAGTACACGTGGTACTTATTTTTCCATTCTTTCCACACATCGCTTAGGAAAATGGTTCTCAAATCTTTATTGAGGTTCTACTGTATGTCAAGTTTTTTGCTTATGGCTGGACAGAGAGCTTATTCAGCAGAGTCCTTGCTGGGAGATGATCCCATCTGCAGGAGAGAGACAATAATACATGGTATCAAGTCGCTACCATTGTAAGAGAGGAAACGATAAGGTGACAGTGCTCTGGGAGTGTGGGGGATTCATCTAGACTGGGCGGTTCCCTGAAGAAGGTAGGAAGTGAGCTCTACTTACAGACGTAAGTGAGATTTGCCAGCTAGATTAAGATGGTGCCAAGAAAGAAGCATGTGATTCAATGTGTAAGATGTAGTAAGACGTACTCTGCAACCATTAAAATCATCTTTTTGAAAACACTGAATGGTATGAAAAAGGGCTCAACTGTATTAAGAACAAAAGTAATTGACACTATAGGAAGATCTCAATTTCTGAATATCTTTGTCTCTAGATGAAAACATAGACATATGTTGGGAGATACTTTTCAAATTTTATAAAATATTATTTGTTTATGTAATTAAAAGGATTCCATAAATATACATTAGTTAGATATACCATTTCCTTTAAACCAGATAGATATTTAACTGTGATATAGTTTTTCTCAGTACTTTCCTGCCCCACACTCTGCTAGACCTGTGAGAATACAACCCGGTCTCTATTTCCTGCCCTGAAACCTAGGCCTCAAGTCAAGTACTTCATGAATACTCAGGGAACTACTGCACTTGGGAAGAAGTTGTGATGTCACTGACCTCATACTCTGCTTATGACAGCTCATCCCTCTGCATTATATAATAATCCTTCGTTTCCCTCACCTGACAGTCAGCAACATTGAAGTAGAGTCTACACCTTGGTTCTACTAAATCACAGGCCCTTGACTCAGCATTTGACAAAGAATAGTTGCCAAGTACTGATGAACGAATGAACTTGGTACATGCAATCTGATAGATGGGAGAATACTACTCATTGTCCTACCAAGTGGTTGTTCACTCTAAGTCTCAGGGGACACTTCCCCATTAGATCCCCTTTTCTGGCTGACCTGTCAATATCTGCTCTTGGTTCTGTTCACAGTCTTGATGTTATTGTCACCTGTAACTCCACGAAAGAGGCACCACCAGATTGCTGAATCTGGGGGTCCCACATTAGCCAAGGTACCCCCCATCTACCCTACCTCTTTCAGCATCCCCACCTGAGATGTGTGTTCAGATGTCTGCAAATGTGTAGAGAAGAAAAGTATCTCACACCAAGAAAATAATTACGAGTAATTACAAATAATAACAATTATAAATTGTTATTTAGCTGAAGATCGTGGTTTATTTGTCCTACTTGGTGGAATAAGGAAACTTGATGGCAAGAAATATAATATGCAAAATTCTGATACAAACACAGAGATTCATCTAAATCTATATGACATGTACATTAAAAACAAATCTTAGAAACCAACTAGTCAGAGCTCTGAATTTTGCCAATAAGGCAGCCAAGACCCCAAGAAAGAACGTGTTTTCCCCAATGTCACTTATCCCTGCATTGGCCTCAAAAAAATGAACATTATCTAACTCTACTCAGTGCCTCTAAATGCCAGGCAAGTGCCTTTTGTATACAGTAGTAGGCACTCACTAAATCTAATAAGAAGAAGTGAACTATATTTAGCACTTTTAATATTTTGAGCTTTCCTACTGCTAGTTGTAAGTTACTCTTTGTTTCTGGTGGATAGCGTCAAAATAAAATTTTTTGAGCACAGTAATTTGAAATAAACAAGTCTCCTTTACTGACACTGCACAGAAAGGAATGACGCTGACTGTTCTGACTAGCTTTCTGGTTCCTCTCTGAGAAGCAGCACCCTAAAACCATCTGGGCTGGGTTCAGAGTAGCCCACGCTGTAATATTATTTACCAAATATTGAAAGCCGGAAGCCAGTTCTGCTGCCCAGGATAGACAAAGCAGACTTCAGAGGGCCTTCATCCACCTCCAGAATGGCTGGACCCAGACAGTCTCCGAGGCTTACTTTCCTCTCGGTCACTTCTAAGCCTGAGACTTGTGAATCATAAAGACATTCACGGCACTGTTGGAAGGTATGGCTTTCAGAATATTGGATTCTATAGATCTAAAGCTTAAGGACAAGACTTCATTTATAAAACAATAATTAACCTGGACAAACAGCCCTGATATGGCTGCACCTTAATGGTGGTGTTTTTGTTAAATACTTAATTTTAAAGTAAGATGGCACAAAGTAAGTACACTTTTATGGAAAGTGAGAATGTTTGGTAGATTTACCCTTCCTCTGATGATTCTGTAAAAGACTTGATCTTCTGGAAAAAGAATAGAAATAAATTATGTCAACAAATTATGCAGAACTATTGCATGAAGATTCAGAAAACTGTTATTATTCAATTTTGTTATATTATTTTTTAATGGGGTTAATATGGGCCTTTCACAATTTCTAATGCTTGGGTTTAAAAATTAAGATGATGTTCAAATTATAACTTTGTACCTTGTACTTTTATTGTTATATGACATGATATGTGAGGGGGGAAGTAGCTATGTTAGGAGAATTGGCATTTGTAGAATCACAGCAAGAAAAACAAACAAATGAATATCTTTCTCAATCAAAGTCATCTGCTGTGCCAAATGCAGAAAATGATTTGAGTCTTGGCTCTGTCTAGAGTGGTACATAATTAGAACCCTTCTAGACTCTAGATGCCTTCATCCACTGGGGCATAATTCTCCCCTGGAGCCCCGCTGAGAAAGGCTCATACAAGATTTTCTTTTATCTCAAGAATCAAACTGACTTGTGATTTAAAATAAAACTTTTATGACTATATTTCACCAATGAGAGGGACTTACCTGTACAAGCTTTCTTGGTAATGATTTTAGAATTCTTCTCTAAGGGACGCATACTATGCAAGAGCTTGTAGTAGGCAGCTACAAGTATGGCAACCTGCCATCTCCAGGTTGTCTTTGGGTCTTCCCAAGACCAGCAGTCACTAACTCAACTAATGCTAACTTTCTTCTTCTTTTTTCAAAATTTCAGATTATTATGAGGGTATAAATGGGGAGTTACATTGTGTTCATTTCTAAGGTAAAGTTCAAGTTGTACTTGAGACCTTCACCCAGGGGTGTGCTGTATACTATCGCATTGTGCACATTAAGTGAGAACTTGATATCCCCCCTCTCTCCTTCCCTTTCTGCTTTCCCTCTTCCCTCCTCCCCCTCACTTCAATATACATGCACTTTTTTTTCTTGTGTTGGGCACGTCATTGTTTTACATGTTGGTTTCATATTAGTATTGAGTACATTGGATACTTGCTTTCCCATTCTTTTGGTACTTTACTAAGAAGAATGTATTTCAATTCCATCCAACTAAATACAAAAGATGTAAGCCTTCATCTTCTCTTATGGCTGAATAGTACCTCATGGTATCCATACACCACAGTTTGTTAAGCCATTCATGGACACTTGCTTTGATTCCACATCTTGACAGGTGTGAACTGAGCTCCAATAAACATTCTAGTACAAATGTCCTTGGGGGAAAACTTTTTTTTTTCTTCTGGGTAGATACCTAGCAATGGGATTCTGGGATCTAATGGAAGTTCTACTTTTAGTTCTTTGAGAACTCTCTGTACTTCTTTCAATAGAGGTTGTATTAGTTTGCAATCCCACCAGCCAATTAACAGTGACTTTCTATTGCTTGGTCCAAAATGTAAGGGTCTAGAGAACCCAGAAAGGGAATTCTAGTACTAACTAATTAACCACAAAATCAGTTAATAGCCCTTTGACTCCAGAAACAATGTAATGAATTTAACAGTATAACAGGTAGGTCTATAGATTCTTTTTTCTATGAAAGACAGGCAAATAATATTTTAAGGCTTAATGCAAGTTCTTTTGGGGTGTAGTAATGCAAAATCATACCAACTACTTATAGGTGTAAAATTTCACTAATTTACAAATAAATATTATCCCTCAAACAATGCTTTTTAAAAAAAAAAATCTGAGGGGCAGCGCCCGTGGTTCAAGGAGTAGGACACCGGTCCCATATGCCAGAGGTGGTGGGTTCAAACCCATCCCCGGCCAAAGACAGACAGACAGACAGACACGCACACACACACACACACACACACACACACACACACAAGATTAATGAAAAAAATGAAAAAAAAAATCTGAAGCCCTAATTTTTATTGAAATATTGAAGTATTGAAATTTAATTCACACACCATATACTTCTCAATTTAAAATGCACTTTAAAATTGGTTTTGATGCATTTGTACCACCACGACAATAAATTTTGAAACATTTTCATCATTGCCAATAAAACTGCCATATTTTATTAGTAATCTATTTCCTAACTCTCACACCCGCCCCTAAACAAACACTAAACTACTTTCTGTCTCTATAGATTTATCTATTATGGAAGTTTTATATAAATGAAATCATATCATCTATAGCCTTTATGACTACTTTATTTCCCTTCACATATGTTTTTAAGGTTAATCAATGCTATAGCATGGATTAGTACTTACTTTTTATTTCCAAGTAATATTACATTATATGAATATGCCACATTTTATTTATTCACTTATCAATCGATGAACATTTGAATTATATCCAATTTGGGCTATTATAAATAACACTACTTTGAGTATTCATGTGCCAGTTTTGATGTGCATGCATGCTTTTATTTCTATGGTGTATTTCTAGCAGTGAAATTGCTGGTTCATATGGTAACAACTTAGCTTAACAATTTCAGGAATGGTCAAGCTATTTTCCAAAGTGATAGAGCCCTAAAGATTGAAACCCAAAACTGTCCAAAAAAAGAGCAGCCTTTATAACAGAGCTCCCAGGACAGTCATCCTACATTCACTTCAGTCCATCCACATACATCTCATAAGGAATTAGTATTGTATACATTTGGTTATACATGGATGCACAATTTAAAAAATTTTTCATGAAGTCCAGTTTCTCTAGTTTTCTTGTATTGCCTGTGCCTTTGATGTCAAATTCAAGAAATCATTGTCAAATCCAATGTCATAAGGCTTTGCCTTATGCTTTCTTCTAAGACTTGTATAGTTTTAGGTCTCACATTTAGGTCTTTGATACATTTAGAGGTAAGTTTTGAATATGGTGTTAGGTAATAATGGTCTAGCTTCATTCTTTTGCATGTGGACATACAATTTTCCCACCAGCATTTGTTGAAAAGACTGACCCTTGAGTGATCTTGGCACCCTTGCCAAAAATCACTTGGCCATATATGTGAGGTTTTATTTCTGGCCTCTTGGTCTATTCCATTGACTTACATGTCTGTCTCCAGGCCAGTACTACATTGTTTTGGTTACTCTATCTTTGTAGCAAGTTTTGAAATCAGGAGTGTGAATCCTCCAACTTTGTTCTTTTTCATGGTTATTTTGGTTGCTATTTCAGTTACCTTAAGATTCCATATAAATTTTAGAATATGGATTAACAAGCTGTGGTATATGTATACCATGGAATACTATTCAGCCATTAAAAAAAATGGAGACTTTACATCCTTCGTATTAACCTGGATGGACGTGGAAGACATTATTCTTAGTAAAGCATCACAAGAATGGAGAAGCATGAATCCTATGTACTCAATTTTGATATGAGGACAATTAATGACAATTATGGTTATGGGGGGAAACAGAAAGAGGGAAGGAGGGGGGTGGGTGGGGCCTTGGTGTGTGTCATACTTTATGGGGGCAAGACATGATTGCAAGAGGGACTTTACCTAACAATTGCAATCAGTGTAACCTGGCTTATTGTACCCTCATGAATCACCAACAATAAAAAAAAAATAAAAATGAAAAAAATTTTAGGATAGACTTTTCTCTTTCTGTAAAATAACGTTATTGATATTTTTATAAGGAGTACATTGAACCTTTAGATCACTCTGGGTAGTGATGGCATGTTATTAGTATAAAGTCTTCCAATCCATAAACACGGAATGTGGTTCCAATTAATTATATCTTCATTGATTTCTTTCAGCAATACTAATTTATAGCTTTCACTGTACTAGTCTTTCACCTCCTTGGTTAACTTAATTTCCAAGTATTTTATTCTTTTTGATGCTGTTGTAAATGTAATTATCCACATAATTTCCTTTATGAATCATTCATTATTAGTGTATACAAATGCAACTGATTTTTGTGTGCTGACTCTGTAACCTGGTACTTTGTTGAATTTGTTTATTCATATTTGTTATTCGTTTAACAAAATTTTTTGTGTGGAATTTTTAGGGTTTTCTACAAGTAACGTCATCTACAAACAGATAAATTTACTTCTTCCTTTCTGATTTAGATGGCTTTTTTTCCTTTTTCATGCCTGATTTCTCAGACTAGAACTTCTAGTACTATATTGATTAGAGGTGGTGAAAGTAGACATCTTTGTCTTATTCCTTATTTTAGGGGAAAACTTCAATCTTTCACCATTGAGTATAATGTTTGCTGAATTATTTCTTATATAGCTTTTATTATTTTAATTATTTTTCTTCTATTCCTAATTTGTTAGTGTTATTAATATGAAGGGTGCTGATTTTGTCAACTACATTTTTCTGCATCAATTGAGATGATCGTGTTTGTTTTCTGGTATTCTGTTAATGTGATGAATTACATTGATAATATATGTTGAACCAACCTTGCATTTCAAAAATCAGTGACATTCAGTTATAATGCATAATCCTTTTAATATGCTGCTGAATTAGTTTATTAGTATATTTGGGGTATTTTTGCATCAGTGTACATAAGGACCATTGGTCTGTATTTTTATTTTCTTGTGATGTCTTTGGCTTTGGTACCAGGATTATACCAACATCAAAGAAAGAATTAAGTAATGTTTCTACCTCAAGTTTTTGGAAAAGTTTGAGAATAATGTGTAAGCTCTTTCTATGTTTAATAGACTTCATCAGTGAAACCATCAAGTTTAGAGCTTTTCCTAATTGGAAGATTTTTGAGTACTGATTCAATCCCCTTACAAGTTACAAATGTATTTGGATTTTCTATTTCTTCATGATTTACTCTTTAAAAGGAAGGAAATTGTGATATATGCTATAACATGGCTGAACCTTGAGAATGTCACACTAAGTGAAATAAGACAGTCATATAAGACGAATGCTATGTGATTCCACTCATACTTAGCATAGTGAGAATCAAAGAGATAGAAAGTAGAATGGTTTGCTCTTTTGGAGTGATCCCAGTGCCCATCCACCCATGAATGGATTAACAAAGTGTGGTATATATATACCATGAAATGCAGCCTTAAAAGAGCTAGAGACTTTACCTCTTTTACATTTACATGGATGGAGATGGACATATCCTACTTAGTAAAATATCTCAAGGATGGAATAAAAATATCCACTGTACTTGGTACTTTTATGAAACCAATTTACAATCACTCACACTTTCATATGAAGAATAGTTCACAACTATTGCCCAGGATGAAGGAAGGAGGATAGGGGACGTGAGGGGAGGGGGGAGGTCAGATTGAGGGAGGGTGAATGGTGGGATCACACCTATGGTGCATAATGCAAGGGTACATGTTGACTCTATTAAGCATAGAGTGTAAATGTCTTAACATAATAATTAAGTAAACCACATGAGGTATATATTAACCAGTGTGATGTAAACACTCCTAATTCTATATGAAATCAGCACATTGTACCCCATAAATGCATTAATGTATACATGATCTATGTGTTTATGATTTAATAAAAATTAAATTAAATTAAAGTAAAATAAATTAAATTAAATTAAAAAGAAAGTAGAATAGTGGCTGCCAGGGGCTGGAGTTCAAGGAATAACATGGATTTTTTAATGGGTGTAGAGTTTAATTTTTTTAAGATGAAAAGATTTCTGGAGATGGGTGGTAATGATGATGGTACAATATTATAAATGTATTTAAAACAATTGAACTGTGTGCTTGAAAATGGTTAAGGCAGTAAATTTTATGTATGTGTATTTTACTGCAATCAAAAAATAAAAGGACATTGTTTTATTTACAAACAAAGCCAAAATGCTGCTAAATATCTATCTTATGAATATTTGGGGGTGGGGTGGGCTTTTGACGTGATTGGATTCCTTATACCATTCAAAGCCATGTCTGGTTATTAGAGCTGGTGCCTCCTAACTCAACTTCTAACAGAGATTTTGCAGAGATACTTTTATCTCTCAACATATATATGGAGTTAAGATTTAGAATTTGACATTCTTATAAAATAATAAGTCTGTACACACCAGCTGAGCAGGGAAAGTAGGGTGGGCCTGTAACAGACAAGGTTGGAAATTAGGACACCAGCTTGATGCTACACCTAGCCCCAAGCAAAGAACAGTAATCCCAGTACCAAAGCCCAAGAGGACACGAAGCCCAGGACAGGTCAGAGACATCATCCTTTTCCAAGGGGCTTAGCCCTTTAAACTGATGACAACACAATCTCTAACACTGACCACATATGATAGAAGCATTTGTTTTTAGTTTCCAAGGAAAGCTCATTTTGGAGAAGACAGAGACTAGAGAAAGAGCGGGGTTCAGCCCTCTGGAGATGAACAACAGCAGCCAGCATAGATGTGAAGACCCCTGTCGAGTAAGTACAGAGCAATGCAGTCATCTAGGAGACAAGATTTAGCTGTGAACTAGGAAGCAGGGGAGAAACTCAACCACCTGGACATAAATTACCAGTTTAAAGAGGAGCTGCAGCTCCGTGGGCGAAGTATGACAGCCTAAGGGCATCAAAACCAAAACCAGACTCCTGCTGTCAGAGATGAGCCCCTTCATTCTCATTAGCTTCAGGACTAGGCAGGGATAGGGCAGGCAGAGGCCAGAGGAAGCCACAGGGGCCACAGGACACTAGGTTACTTCTCACTCTATCCATGACACAAAAAGAACCCCTCTATTTTTCAGAGATGCTTTAAAACTTGAAATGGTAGAAAGGAAAACTTGTGATGATTTTACTCCTGAAGATCTTAGGCATCATTGTTTTATTCTTGGCAAGTGACTAAGCTCTACTTGGCCCCATTCAGAAGCAACTAATTAGACTTGGACATGCAATGAGACCGAAAATATCCACGATGCTCAGCAAACCCACCCAGAAATCCTAAATCCTTCCATGGATTTTCTCTCTCTCTCTCTCTCTCTCTCTCTCTCTCTCTCTCTGTTTATTCATTTAGTTTTGTATTTGTGTGTAACTTAGTGTGTGTATTTTTTTTGTGCACAGAGTTTTGAATGGCAAGGTCACCAGATTAAGGCAGATCACCCTTATGTAGTTCAAACTACCCCACCGCTGTCTCCCAATCAGAAATTCATTTTTTTCTGTAATGTGTCATGTCTCCAGGGAGGTTTGTTGAAATAAAAATACTCCTGAATACCTTACCAAAATAGCCCTTATTCTTTGAACTTCTACGGTATGTCAGGCATTTTATTGAGTAGATACATATCATGTCTCCATATGACAGATGTGAAAACTGAGACTCACAAGATAAGTAAGTTTACATGGGTTGTAAAGCTAATGAGTAGTTGAGCTAGAATTAGAACCTGGTATATATGGTTCTTATGAAAAGATAACTTCCTACATTGAGCAATTGTCAGCTGTTCACATCTTTATATGGCTTGGTTTGGGATAAGCTAAAGTATTTTGGACAGTGAATAAGTACTTGTCAGTGGAAGGCAAGGCAGAAGGGCTGTGGTAGAGATGGCCACCAAGTCCATGCACTCCTGTCCTATGGGCAATGGCATTGGGTTCACCCTCACCTGTGTTAGAATTAAAATTTTTCCATTTCATATTTTTTTACCTTTTTGAAGTCACTTATTTTTCTCTGATTCTAGACCAAGCAGAAAGATTTGTTACAGATAGCTTTTGATTTAACAAACACTAATGATAGAAAAATAAAATACCAGAGTCTAAGGTTGGCGAAAAGACCCTGGATTCAAAGCTACCAGAGCAGATAGTACCTGATTTTCCATGGAGATGGAGCTGAAGGAAAGTTCTGGGTCCAGCAAAACCAGGGAGAGCCAAGAAGGAAGTAAGCACCCAAGAATTTACTGGGTATCTAACATTTGCATAGATTAGTAGATCGCATTAGCAGACTAGAGTGAAAGCCTAAGGAATGACCACAGGTGGTGAAACCAGTCTATGGTCAGGTAGAAACTAAGGGGACCAGGCTGGTAGTCAGCCAGGCTATCCTGATGGGTCAGTGCCCTGGATTGTTCAGTCAGTGCCTGTGCTCAACAGACTGATGCCAGTTCAGGACTGGTCAGGGAATATTTTAAATATCATCCCTGATTATAGGGCTGAAAATTCAAGCTGGGAGACATGTGATCAATGGAAGATTTATTTCAAAACCCAGAAAATAGGAAGCCAGTAAATTAGCATGGATTAGTTTTAAAAGAGGGGAAGGATTTCAACATGAGTGTTTAACATTAATAATTCTCTCTTATCTGGGAACCAAGTCCTTTGGCCATTATTAAATGCCTCCTACCCAATACGGGATGATAAACATTAGAGAGTGGGCACCAATAGCCAGAAAGAAAGAGAACTCTAGGTGTATTATTTCTTACGTCCCTGGGTCTAACAAATGGTTGGAATATATTAACCATCAATTTATATCTGTTGGCTGCAGAAGTATAATGCATATTGCCTGGGAGATTTTAGCCATTGTGATTTTCTAAGCAATGTTGCCATAAGCACTCAACAAAGACTGCATCACTAATAAAATTACATCCTATAAAATGAATTCATAAATCACCATCATAATATCATTCTTTAAATAATTTCTCCATTGTAAAGGAACAATCTTGATTTTATTGTGATAATCTATTCTTGAATAAAAATGAGTGGCCTGGTGCCAAAAAGACATGATGAATCTTTGCTAGAAATCTTGATCCAAAATTGAATTTGAACCTATGAAATGCTGAAGTCTTGAAGACTGAAAGGAAATAGTCAAACACAGTGGGTTGATGTCTGGGTTTCCCTGAGCCTCCCTCCTCCCCCAGCCTCACACTGAACACAGAGCATCATGACTGCTTCAGTCACTGACCAGCTCCCCGTAGACTGTGAGCTTTATGAGGCCAGGTGTCCATCTAGCTGGCCTTTGTGTTCCTCGTGTCCAATCTGCTTACTGCATTGTCAAGGCAGGTAGACAATACATTTTTTTTTTTTTTTACAAATTTCAGATTAATATGAAGCGACATGCTATTAGGTTACATTGTTTGCATTTATAATGTAAAGTCCAAGTGGTAGTTGTGTCCTTCACCCAGGCACTCAATTCATTTTTATTAAGTAAATGAATGAAGTTCAGACATAATCGACAACCTGATTCTTGACCATTACACATGCAACAATACCATGATATAATAGTTAGCTGTTATTGGTTATATTTTAGTATGTGTTGTTACAATGAGAAATGAAATTCTTTGGTCAATGGAATGAGGTATTGCTATGTATAATTTTTCTAATATCTTTTGGAAAAATAATATATTTGGGTGCTTTGAAGAATGTGTTAAAATTTCAAAATAATGTGTACGAGAAGTATGTGAGGAATTAGTGATTTTCTTTTCTGAATGGAGAAAGGCTTTAAAAGTTTGATGTTAAGGGGATGTTGATTTTCCTAGTCCTGTTCTTAAGTTAGGGGAAAAAAAACTATACAAATGATATATAGTCATTGAAAAAATTTAAAAATAAAATGAAGCAAAAGGAGTCAAAGTATTTGAAATAATCCATAATCCTAACACCTAAAGATAATCAATATAATCCTTCTGGTCTATATGTATTTCTTTCTCTCATATCTGTATCTCTGTCTTTCTAGGTTTATCTTTCTCCTAAACCTCACAAACACAATGTGTGTGCATATCTCTGTCTAAGTGTGCATAGTTTAATGGAGATGGAAATTTCTGTTTCAAAATACAATTCTCCCCTCCACAGCTCCACTCTAGACATAGCAAATGTGGTGTCAGTGGAGTTAGGAATAAAGTAGAGACTAGGTGGGCCAGTCTATGGTCAGATGTGTGTGTATGATTCAAAATGCAAATTAGGTATCAATCCTCAAATGTATATGATACATTCTTCAAAGTGCGATCACTGGGGAAAATGTAATTGGTCATTCTTAGATTCTTCTAGAAGCTTTACTATTTCATTTGGAATTCATTCAAATTTGTTTAAAGAATTGAGTTGATCACTGCACATTATATACATGTAACAAAATTATATGTGTACCTCATAAATTCATACATTTTTTCTCTTATTTTGTATTAAATCATAACTGTGTACTTTAATGCATTTATTGGGTACAGTGTTCTGATTTTGTATACAATTTGGAATGCTTACATCAAATTGATTAAATAATGCTGTTTATAAAAGGTTTGCTGTGAGAGCCAAGCCACTTCACATGTCTGAACTGTGGCAGTGGTCACTACCCTATGGTCATGAATCCCACTAGCTGAGGTCAAGTTTAAAAAAAAAAAAAACATTTTCCATCCCTTATCCCTGAGTCTTGATTTGTCTTTCAGGGCTAGGTTTATCTCCTGGAGACAACATATCGATGGTTTGTGCTTTTTTATCCAATCAGCCAGCCCGTGCCCCTTCAATGGGGGAATTTAATCCATTGACATTTATTGAGAGTATCATTAACAGTGGTATAATCAGATGCATCTTACAAGGGTACATGTGAAACTTACTAAATGTAGAATATAAATGTCTTAACACAATAACTAAGAAAATGCCAGGAATGCTATGTTAACCAGTTTAATGAAAATATTTCAAATTGTATATAAAACCAGTGCATGATGCCCCATGATTGCATTAATGTACACAGGTACAAGTTAATAAAAAATAAATAAATAAATATATAATAAATAAATCTATCTCACTCTAAAAAAAAAAAAAGAATGGTAGAATTTTATTCATCTTGGGTAGTGCCTGTGGCTCAAGGAGTAGGGCGCTGGCCCCATATACCCGAGGTGGCAGGTTCAAACCTGGCCCCAGCCAAAAAAAAAAAAAAAAAAAGAATTTTATTCATCTTGTTATGAGAAGGTTTGTTGTGTACTTTTATCCTTTGTGCCATTGTGAAAGCTAAATTTTGGCCTTTGGCTTCTAGTATTTACTTAGGTGGCAGTCCATTGTGGTGTTCAGTGTTGAGAATAGGTCTAAGTATTTCCTGTAGAGCTGTTCTTGTTGTGGTCAGTTTCTTCAGTGCTTGTACATCCACCAAAGGTTTGATTTTTCCATCAATTTTGAAACTTAGTTTAGCACAATGCAGAATTTTGGACTAAAAATTATTTTGTTTAATGATGTTGAAGTTGGATGGCCATGCTCGTCTGGCTTGAAAAGTTTCAGTTGAAAAGTCTGCTATCATCCTAATGGCTCAGCCCCCATAGGTCAGTTGGTGCTTACTCCAACTGCTTGCAGAATTTTCTTCATCTTGACTTTGGACAGGTTCGTTACAATGTGTATTGAAGAAGCTGTGTTAAAGTTGAGATGCCTTGAGGTTTGATATCTATCTGAAAGGAGTGTGTTGGGATATTTAGTAAAACTTGGGAAGGTTACATTTATAGTAGTTTCCAGTAGGGCTTCCATACCTTTGGGACAATCTTCTTCCCCTTCATGTATTTCTATTATTCATATGTTTGAATGCTTCATAGCATCTTGTGGATGTCTAAGTGCCTCCTCTGTTTTCTCTCTCTCTCTCTTTTTTCTTTTCTGCCTCTGTAACCACCTGGGTTAACTCAGAACACTATCTCCTCTAGCTCTGAGGTTCTTTCTTCTCAAGGTCTAATCTATTTTTGACACTCTGTACTGCATCTTTCTATTCCCTGATTGCCCCATTCATTTCCTTAAGCTCCATCATATAATTTCTATGTTCTACATATCTCTCATCCAACATTTGGTTCTGTCTTTCTATTTTCTCATCCATTCTCTTTATTGTCTTAATCATCTATATTTCAAATTCCCTTTCTGTGAAATCCATTAATTCTTTATATGAGGAGTCTTCTATAAAAGCTGCCTCATGATCCCTTGGAGGAATTGCTCTATTTTGTTTTTTCATGTTGCCTGATTTTTTCTATTGGTTCCTTCTCATGTGTGCTTTCTTCTTGTTCACTTCTTCGTGCTCTTTTTTCCCTTTGACTTCATCGTTTGCTTCAAATTACCTTGTCTCAGAATTTAGGTGATGAAAGACCTCTTGGTATGAGGCTAAAAGGAGGAGAAAGATAAAGAATGAACAGGGAGAAACAAGAGGAGAATAAAGAAAGAGGAAAAAAGAAGGAGACTAAAAGAAAAGAAAAAGGAAAAAAAAGGGAAGGAGGAGTAACTGAAAGAAACTTGAAGAATAGGAGAAAAGGAGGTCAGGAAGAGAGGATGAGAGTGATGGAACAAATAGTATTGATCAGCACAGGGCTAAGGCCATACCTGTAACTCAAGCATTTTGAGGGGCTGGGCTGGGTGCATTGCTAGAAATCAGGCTCTCCTTACCAGCCTGAGCAGACCCAGACTCTTCCTCTGCCAAAAATAGGAAGAGAAGAAAAAGAGCAAAAGCAAAAATCAAGAAGGAAATATTAAGTAGGAATGAAAACAAAATAGAAAAATTCTGCAGTGTGATTGTGCCAAAACTTTCTTCCTGGGACCAAAGGTAGAAAGGTCTCTTAGCCCCCTTGAGCCAGAGTACTGCTGTGGCCTCCCTGCCAGACCACAGCTGTGTCACCCCAGCTCTCAGAAAAGAAAGGAAAGAAGGAAAAAAGAAAGAAAGAAAGAAAGAAAACAGATAACGGAAATTAAACATACCATTGTATCAAACAAAGGAGAAAGAGGTAAGTGGGATAAAGAAAGAAAGAAAGAAAGAAAGAAAGAAAGAAAGAAAGAAAGAAAGAAAGAAAGAAAGAAAGAAAGAAAGAAAGAAAGAAAGAAAGGAGAAAGACAAAAAAAGGGAGGGGATATCGTAGCAGTTGCAGAAGCGATATGTATGTGAGAGAGATGAGAAAGGTAGAAGACTCTCTATCCAAAGGGAGAATGTAGAGGACTGAAATAGGGGAGAGAGAATAAATGAGGCTAAAGTACCATAACCAAAAACTAGAGTCCTTGCTCTTGATGAAAGTAAAAATGGAATTTAAGAAAAGAACCAACCAAATAAGCAAGAACCATAACACATCAACACACAATAACAAAAAGCTCTAGAAACCAAAAATAAGCAACCTCAGCAACAAATAAAGGAACAAAAAAGAAAACAGAAAAAGTGCTGACAACACGAACTAGAAAACAGAAAAAAGATAAAAATATTAAAAAATAATTATATATAAACATATATATAAATTCGTATATATTTATATAAATATATATATGGTAGAAGGGTTCAATTTTAGAAGGAATATATTTATGTTGCAATATATTGCTCGAACACCAGGTGGTGCTGTAGCTTTAGAAGACAGACAACACCACTAGTAACCTGTCTCTGGATCCCAAGCATAGACCTGTTTCCCAATTTAATTATATGCGGTTATCACCTAATTATTTCCTCAGCATTCAGGCCCAAAGAGGTGGGGATCTCAACACTCTCCAGAATGTTTCAGAGGCAGGTCTGCTGTGCCCCCAGACAACAGTTCCCATGGGGTGCAGGGGCTTGGGGGGAGATTAAAAAATTAAAACCCTGAGCAGTGCATGTGACTCAGTGAGTACGGCGCGGGTTCAAGCCCAGCCCCGGCCAAACTGCAACCAAAAAATAACCGGGCGTTGTGGCGGGTGCCTGTAGTCCCAGCTGCTCGGGAGGCTGAGGCAAGAGAATCATGTAAGCCCAGGAGCTGGAGGTTGCTGTGAGCTGTGTGACACCACGGCACTCTACCAAGGGCAGTAAAGTGAGACTCTGTCTCTACAAAAAGAAAAAAAATTAAAACCCCAAAATATCTCAGGAGGGAGTCTCTAAAACAGTAAAACTCTGCTCCTCATTAGACAACATTATAACTTATAAACTTATTACAGTAAATTCTATGTATCTCACTCTTTGATAATTCCAGGTCCTTTTCCTGCTACATGTTGAAAACGAGGTAAATATCCCCATAATTCTGTACTCTCCTCTTGTATCCTTTTACTGTTTTCAGTAATAAGAATATCCTGATGGGCACCTCTACCAAGTTCTGCAATGTACAGCGTGAAAATTAGATATGAACACCACTTATTAGAGAATACACTTCATTATATAACTGCTGATTAGTTTTCCTATACCACTTTTAATATCTGAAACTATGAGACCCTCGAAAAATAAGCTGACCATGTTATTCTTTTTTTTTCTTTGAAGCTTGCACTTTAATTTTTAAATTTATTATGTACGTTAATGCATTTATGGGGTACAATGTGCTGATTTGATATACAATGTGGAAAGATTACATCAAACTGGTTAACAGACCATCACTTCACTTATTTATTTGTTGTGGTAAGACATTTATACTCTACTTTTAATAGTTTTGAAATGTATCATCACATTGTGCACATTAGGTGAGGTCCCACCAAATATCACCCGGTCTCCCACTTCCCCTCCCCTCTCCTTCCTCTTCCCTCCTTCTTTGTGGCCTATAGTTGTATTTTATCATTTGTATGAATGTGCAGGTGATTTTATATTGGCTTCATAATAGTATTGAGTACATTGTATACTTTTTCTTCCATTCTTGAGATACTTTACTAAGAAGAATATGTTCCATCCAGGTAAACATAAAAGAGGGAAAGTCTCCATCTTTTTTATGGCTGCATAGTATTCCATGGTACACATATACAACAATTTGTTGAGAGTCTTTTCTTTTTTTTTTTTTTTTTCTTGGCCGGGGCTGGGTTTGAACCCGCCACCTCCGGCATATGGGACCGGCGCCCTACTCCTTGAGCCACAGGCGCCGCCCAACACAATTTGTTAATTCAATCATGGGTGGATGGGCAATTGGGCTGCTTCCATGACTTGGCAATTATGAATTGGGCTGCATTAAACACTCTGGTGCAAATTTCTTTGTTGTAAAATGATTTTTGATCATCTGGGTTAATACCTAGTAGAGGAATTGAAGAATCGAATGGTAGGTCTACTTTAAGTTCTTTGAGTATTCTCCTCATTTATTTCCAAAGAGGACATATTAGCTTGCATTCCCATCAACGGTGTAGAAGTGTTCCCTACTCTCCACATCCATGCTAACATCTGTAGTTTTGGGATTTTGTGATGTGAGCTAATATTATTGGAGTTAGATGATATCTCAAAGTGGTTTTGATTTGCATTTCTCTGATGATTAAAGATGATGAGCATTTATTTCGTGTTTGTAGGCCATGCACCTGTCTTCTTCAGAGAAGCTTCTATTCAAGTCTATTGCTGACAAAGAAATTGGGTTATTTGTTCTTTTCTTATTGATTAGTTTGAGTTCTCTCAAACTCACACGAGTTTCTGAACGGAGCAACCCCCCGCTGAGGCCACAGCACCTGACATCTTATGGGCCTCCAACTGACTGTGGAGCATGCCGGTCCTCTGTTTCTCCAGGTTGTTGACTAGTTCTGATTGGGTGGCCAAAGGCACCACTTTCGGGGTTTCTTTTTTCTTCTTTTTCCCCTTGTTTCTCTATTTCTCTATTTCCACATCTCACACGTGTGCTTGAAAACACGACCATGACGCTTATGAACTACTAAAGGAGATGATGTGACACACATCCCTCCCTCCTTCCCTCCCTCTCCCCTTTCTTTCTATCCTTCCCTCATAACCCCCAGCCCCACACCTCCATATGAAACACCAGATGTAGCTAAGTATGAGCACCCCGGGTTCTCTTGCCACGCAGGCAGGCAGGCAGACATGCATGCATGACAACCATGTGGAGCAAGTGTGGGTTTTATGTAACATGGACCTCCACAGTGCCCTGCGGATGAGCAGAAGTCCGTGGCCGACTTAAGACCAGGGATCTTGTCACCTCAGCGCCTGTCGGTCGACCAGATGTCTCTTCTGCGTGCTTTGGCATAAGCTGTCCAACAAGTGGCGGTCGTGTATAAGTTCTGGTACACCTGAGACTCCGAGCCTGGGCTCCTCCATCCCAAACCAGTGTTCCTTCTTTCGTGTTCGTGTTCGTGTTCGTGTTCTCTCTCTCTCTCTCTCTCTCCCCGCCCCATCTCTCTCTCTCTCCCCTCCCCCTTTCTCTCTCTCTCTTTCTTTTGAAACGGTTGTTCTGAAAATATGCACTGCTTGCCTCCTGCGTAATTACTAGAGCTAAGGAGCGAACTCGAAAGCCTGTGAGCCTAGGGTGTGTGTCATTACTATCTAAAAAAAAAACCAAGAAACTCTTCTTCATTCACTTCTACACAACTATCTACGACAGTATATGTGTGTGGGATTATATATTTATTTCTTTATTTATTTTTGGCGATACACTCTCAATCCACCTTCACTGGGAAGAGCCGCGTGGCGCAATCACAAGTCACAGCAAACGCGAATTCTTGAGCTCAGAGATGCTTTTGCTTCAGACTCCCGAACAGCTGGGACTATGGTGGGGAGGGGGGCGGTCGTCTCAGGTCTCCACCGGCCTCGGCCTCCCAGAATGCTAGCATTACAGTGGAGATCAACCCGCTCCTGGCTCTGTAACTTCTTTGTATGTGTAAGGAGCTGTTCCGCGTTGGACAGATCCATCCTCTCAAAGCCCAGTGGGGTGGCGGTGCGGGGAAGGGCGGGGACAGATCCTGGGAGTTCTTCCCTTTAACCTCGGCTCCAGTCAGGTCAGGTCAGGTCAGGTCAGCGCCTGAGTGTTTGTCTACTTACCTCTCCTGTAAAACGGAGCGGATCAGAACTAAAGGTCCAAAACTTAAATGAAGACTGCAGTTTTTTTCTGGACTGGAAACCAGGGGTGGGGAGAGAGGAAGGATTTCTGTTTCAGGAACTGTGCTAGGTGAAAATTTAATTCTAATTTGATTGATTTTAATATTTCTTTATTTATTTTTTTAATTTATTTATTTATTTTTTTTTGGTGAGTCAGACTCTCACTCTGTCACCCTCCGTAATTGCCATGGTGTGGTGTCACAACTCACAGCAACCTCCAGCTCTTGGGCATTAATGGTACCATGGCCTCAGCCTCCCAAGTACCTGGGACTACAGGAGCCCACCACGAGGCCGGGCTATTTTTGCTTTGTTACAGTTGTCATTGTTGTTTAGCTTCCCAGGCCGGGCTCGAATCCACCAGGCTCCTTTGTGGATGTGGTTGGTGCCTTAACCCCTGTGCTTAGCACCGCCCCCACCCACACCAGTCTATTTATTTATTTACCTATTTATTTAATATTTTTCTTGCCCTGCGGTTTTTGACTGGGTCGGGTTTGAAACCGTCACCTCTGGTATATGGGGCCGGTGCCCTACTCCTCTGAGCCACAGGCACTGAACTACTTTTACTCTTTGACCTTCCTTCCTTCCTTCCTTCCTTCCTTCCTTCCTTCCTTCCTTCCTTCCTTCCTTCCTTCCTTCCTTCCTTCTCTCCCTCCCTCCCAACCTCCCGCCCTTTCTGCCTTCTTTCTTTCTTCTTTTCTTTTTTTCCAGATTTTGCCAGGGGCTGGGTCTGAACAAGCCACC
The DNA here is from genome assembly GCF_027406575.1 of Nycticebus coucang. Taxonomy (NCBI): domain Eukaryota; kingdom Metazoa; phylum Chordata; class Mammalia; order Primates; family Lorisidae; genus Nycticebus; species Nycticebus coucang. Next base: position 28,025,645 of record NC_069805.1, on the reverse strand, counting down.
TCTGGCATATGCGGAGGGGTGGGTGGAAACAGGCGAACTCTTTCAACTAAATGATTTTTGGGAGGGGGCAGTCTATTTCACCACCCACCACCTCAGTATATGGGGCCGGCACCCTACTCCTTTCAACCACAGGCGCCACCCGTTATCTTCTGTTCTTAACAATAGCTTCCCCCCGCCACACATACATCTCTCCAGATACAGTGAAACCAGGTGTGGGAGAATGATATTTAAGTGAATCGAATTAGGCTGGGCGACCTGAGGTGGCTCAGGCCTGTAATCACAACACTTTGGGAGGTCTAGGTGGGCGGATCACTGAGTTGAGTTCCCTAAAATTTTTTGGTTGGTTGGTTTGTTTGCTTTCCAGTTCTGGCGGGGGCCGGGCTTGAACCGACACCCACGGTATAATATGGGGCCGGTGCCCTACTCCTTGAGCCACGGGCTGCACCCACTCACACGCACACGCGTTTCTGAACTGAGCAATGCCCCGCTGAGGCCCCAGCACCTGTGTAGGATAATATTTAGAAATAAACTTATCCTACATCAAGCACACAAAGTAAATTCAGTGTGAATTTAAAATGACTTGCTTTTTTCCCAGAGGCTTAAAGAGACCTGGACACCCCCCCCCCCCGGGTTACTCACAGAGTTAGGCTTTTTTGGAGTTGGACAATTCCTTAGGCCTTTTCTCTGAAGCTGTATACTCCGTGAAGCCTGAGATCCAAGGGCATGACACCCTTCCTCAGAGATACGGGCCAGAGGGATGACATACATTAACAACATATTGTCAGAGGTCTGTAACTACTCTGCCCTGAGTAAAGGACACAGTCATTACTTCATACTGAGTAAACTGAGTGAATGCTTGAAGATATTCTTCTATCAACTCTGTTCCCCTATGGCTACTTTCATCTCTGTGACCTGCTCAGAAACTAGTCACTGTTTGGAGGAAGAGCTTTACTACACAAGTGATTGCATCGATATGATAAATATTTCCTTTGAAGTTAAATGACAGATATGTAAAAAAGAAGATAAGACGATGAAACTAATAGATAATAGATTAAGTGTGTACGCGACTGGAAGAGTATAAAACTAAAACTTGGAATAAAGAATCTTGCTACATACCATTTCATCTCATCTAAGTGCGTGTAGTCTGTTTCTTGACTTAATAATTACAGGAGCGAGTTTACAGCCACGGCAAAGCTGCTGTCCGTTCGTGTCTCTGGTCACGCAACACACCTGACCTCTTGTGGGCCTCCAATTGGCTGCAGACAGTGCCTGTCCTCTGTTTCTGCAGGTTTTTGACTTGCTCTGACTGCGTGGCCGAAGGCACCACTTCCGGGGGTTCTTTTTTCTTGTTTTCCCTTCTTTCTCTCTTTCCACATCTCACACGTGTGCTTGATGACACGATTATGACGCTTATGAACTACTAAAGGAGATGCTGCGACACACATCCCTCCCTCCTTCCCTCCCTCTCCCCTTTCTTTCTCTCCTTCCCTCATAACCCCCCGCCCCGCACCTCCATAGGAAACACAGGAGCTGGCTAAGAATGAGCACCCCGGGTTCTCCTGCCAGGCAGGCAGGCAGGCAGGCATGCATGCATGACCCCCATGTGGAGCAAGTGTGTGTTTTACGTAACTTGGGTCTCCACGGTGCCCTGCCGACGAGCAGAAGTCCGTGGCCGACATAAGACCCGGGAGCTTGTTGCCTTAGCGCCTGTCGGTCGACCAGATGTCTCTTCTGCGTGCTTTGGTGTAACCTGTCCAGCAGGTGGCGGCAGTGTATAAGTTCTGGTACCCCTGAAACTCTGAGCCTGGGCTCGCCCATCCCCAACCAATGTTCCTTCTTTCGTGTTCGTGTTCGTGTTCGTGTTCGTGTTCGTGTTCTCTCTCTCTTTCTCTCTCTCTCTCTCTCTCTCTCTCTCTCCGCCCCATCTCTCTCTCTCTCTCCCCTCCCCCTTTCTCTCTCTCTCTTTCTTTTGAAACGTTTGTTCTGACAATATGCACTGCTTGCCTCCTGCGTAACTATTAGAGCTAAGGAGTGAACTCGGCAGCTTGTGAGCCAGGGAGTGTGTCATTTCTATCTAAAAAAAAAAACCCAAAAAGACAAGAAAGTCTTCTTCATTCACATCTACACAACCATCCACGACAGTATATGTGTGTGGGATTGTATATTTCTTTCTTTCTTTGTTTTTGGCGATACACTCTCAATCCAACTTCACTGGGAAGAGCCGCATGGCGCCATCACAAGTCACAGCAAACGCGAATTCTTGAGCTCCAGAGATGCTTTTGCTTCAGACTCCCGAACAGCTGGGACTATGGTGGGGAGGGGGGCGGTCGTCTCAGGTCTCCACCGGCCTCGGCCTCCCAGAATGCTAGCATTACAGTGGAGATCAACCGCTCCCGGCCCCGTAACTTCTTTGTGTGTGTAAGGAGCTGTTCCGCGTTGGACAGATCCATCCTCTCAAAGCCCAGTGGGGTGGCGGTGTGGGGAAGGGCGGGGACTGATCCTAGGAGTTCTTCCCTTCAACCTCGGCTCTGGTCAGGTCAGGTCAGGTCAGGTCAGCGCCTGGGTGTTTGTCTACTTACCTCTCCTGTAAAACGGAGCGGATCAGAACTAAAGGTCAAAAACTTAACCGAAGTCTGCGGTTTTTTTCTGGACTGGAAACCGGGGGTGGGGAGAGAGGAAGGGTTTCTGTTCCAGAAACTGTGCTAGGTGACTATTTACTTCTTTATTTGATTGATTTTAATATTTCTTTATTTATTCTTTTTAATTTCTTTCTTTATTTTTTTTATTTATTTATTTTTTTGGTGAGGCAGACTCTCACTCTGTCACCCTCCGTAGATTGCCGTGGTGTGGTGTCACAGCTCACAGCAACTTCCAAATCTTGGGTGTTAACGGTACTCTGGCCTCAGCCTCCCAAGTACCTGGGACTACAGGAGCCCACCACGAGGCCGGGCTATTTTTGCTTTGTTGCAGTTGTCATTGTTGTTTAGCTTCCCAGGCCGGGCTCGAATCCACCAGGCTCCTTTGTGGATGTGGTTGGTGCCTTAACCCCTGTGCTTAGCACCGCCCCCACCCACACCAACCTATTTATTTATTTACCTATTTATTTAATATTTTTCTTCTCCTGCGGTTTTTGACTGGGTCGGGTTTGAAACCGTCACCTCTGGTATATGGGGCCGGTGCCCTACTCCTCTGAGCCACAGGCACTGAACTACTTTTACTCTTTGACCGACCTTCCTTCCTTCCTTCCTTCCTTCCTTCCTTCCTTCCTTCCTTCCTTCCTTCTCTCCCTCCCTCCCAACCTCCCTCCCTCCTTCCTGCCCTTTCTGCCTTCTTTCTTTCTTCTTTTCTTTTTTTCCAGATTTTGCCAGGGGCTGGGTCTGAACCAGCCACCTCTGGCATATGCCGAGAGGTGGGTGGAAACAGGCGAACTCTTTCAACTAAATGATTTTTGGGAGGGGGCAGTCTATTTCACCACCCACCACCTCAGTATATGGGGCCGGCACCCTACTCCTTTCTAACACAGGCGCCACCCGTTATCTTCTGTTCTTAACAATAGCTTCCCCCCGCCACACATACATCTCTCCAGATACAGTGAAACCAGGTGTGGGAGAATGATATTTAAGTAAATCGAATTAGGCTGGGCGACCTGAGGTGGCTCAGGCCTGTAATCGCAGCACTTTGGGAGGTCTAGGTGGGCGGATCGCTTCAGCTCACTGAGTTGAGTTCACTAAAATTTTTTGGGTTGTTTGTTTGTCTTCCAGTTCTGGTGGGGGCCGGGCTTGAACTGACACCCACGGTATAATATGGGACCGGTGCCCTACTCCTTGAGCTACGGGCTGCACCCACTCTCACGCACACGCGTTTCTGAACTGAGCAACCTCCTACTGAGGCCCCAGCACCTGACCTCATGAGGGCATCCAATTGGCTGCGGAGCGTTCGGATACTCTGTTTCTGCAGGTTGCTGACTTGTTCTGACTGCATGGCCAGAGGCATCATGTTCAGGGTTTCTTTCTTATTATTTTTTTACCTTGTTTCTTTTTTTCTCCTTTTCCACATCTCACACGTGTGCTTGAACACACGATCATGACCCTCATGAACTACTAAAGAGATGATGTGATACCCATCCGCCCCTTGTTCCCTCCCTCTCCCCTTTCTTTCTCTCCTTCCGTCTTAACCTCCCCGCCACCTCCATTTGAAATATGGGAGCTAGCTAAAAAGAGCAACCCAGGTTCCCGTGCAAGGCAATCAGGCAGGCTTGCATGACAGCCATGTACAGCTCATGTGGTTTTTACATAACTTCGGTCTCCACAGTGCCCTGCGGATGACCAGAAGTCTGTGGCGGACTTTAGACAGGGGATCTTGTCACCTTAGGGACTGTCGGTCGACCAGATGTTTCTTCTGTGTGCTTTGGTGTAATCTATCAAGCAGGTGCCGGTTCTGTGTAAGTTCTGGTCCCTGTGAGGCTCCATGCCTCGCGACGCTCTTCCCCACCCCGTGTTCCTTCTTTCCTGTTCCTCTTCGTGTTCTCTCTCTCTCTCCCTCTCCTCCCTCTCTCCCTTACTCCCCCCCTTCTCTCTGTCTCCTCCTCCCTCTTTCTCTCTCTCTCTTTCTTCTGAAACGTTTGTTCTGACAATATGCACTGCTTGCCTCCTGCGTAACTACTAGAGCTAAGGAGCGAAATAACTACTAGAGCTAAGGAGGGAACTCGGCAGCCTTTGAGCCTAGGGGGTTTGTGATTTCTATCTAAAAAAAAAAAATAACTCTTCTTCAGTCACGTCTATTCATTCATCTACGATAGTATATGTGTGTGGGATTATATATTTATTTATTTATTTTTATTTTTTTCGTAGAGACAGAGTCTCACTTTATGGCCCTCAGCAAAGTGCCGTGGCATCACAGCTCACAGCAACCTCCAACTCCTGGGCTTAAGCGATTCTCTTGCCTCAGCCTTCCGAGTAGCTGGGACTACAGGCGCCCGCCACAACGCCCGGCTATTTTCTTGTTGTTGCAGTTTGGCCAGGGCCGGGTTTGAACCCGCCACCCTCGGCATATGGGACCGGGACCACACTAACTGAGCCACAGGCGCCGCCCTGCACCTAATTTTTAAATGAACTCACGTGAATCCACAGAAGCCTGTCGATGGAAAACCACCCAACCTCAGGAAAACGAATATCCTTGACCGTGGCCAGAGAGCCACGTCTAAGAAACCTTCAGCGAGCTGTCTCGCTGTGGTTGAGTTACAGTTTGCTTGGCATTATGACGTTTTAGAGGGGTGGAGTTATGGGTAAACTCATAGAATCGGTACAGGGGAGTGTTATCTGGGTTTTCCTTCAAAAGTCAGGGCATCCTCCAAGCAGCGGTTCTCAACCTGCGGGTCGCAACCCCATAAAATTACAGTTATGAAGTAGCGACGAAAATAAATTTATATGGGGGGGGGTGACCACAACATGAGAAAGGTTGAGAACTTTAAAGGGATTCTTTGATGGTTAATGCAACAAGGTTTTGTCTATCTAAAAAGGCTTGGACGATGAGGAAGACTGTAGGTCGGAGACGAGCCACCGGAGGAGGCGGGTATGGTGGAATTTCTACCTTGTATTGCAGCCTTAGGCCAGATAATGAGTTACAAAGGGTATCTTCCAGAAGTGCCCCTCTCCACCCCCATGCCTCCTCTCTTCCACCAGTAGCCTCATTCCAATGCAAAATGGTCTCCACCCTTCGGAGCTAAGGGCACACTCTGTAGTCCCCGTGGCCTCAGGCTCCTCCACTGTTAAATCCTTTTCATCTGGGACCCCACCCAGCAGCTGTCTGCAGCCGCCTCCGAACCGCAGGGGGATGCATGCGCGCCTGCGTGCAAGTGTGCGGAAACTCTAGGCCCTCTGTCTGTCTAGGGCAGAGGGCAAAAATAGCAGTCCTGCCTGGTCTCTTCCCCCCTTCCCGCGCCACCCACCCCCCATCCCCGTCTTTCCGTGTGTGCCACCCTAATCGTGCGCATGAATGATCTTTAAGAGCATTGACAGGCTTGGCGCCTGTAACTCAGCGGCTAGGGCGCCACCCACGTGGATCGGACCTGGCGGGTTCGAATCCAGCCTGGACCCGCCAGATAACAATGCTGACTACAACCAAAAATAGCCGGGTGTTGTGGCGGGCGCCCGTAGTAGGCCCAGTTATTGGGGAAGCTGAGGCAAGAGAATCACTTAAGCCCAAGACTTGGAGGTTGCTGTGAGTGAGCTGAGACACCACGACCCTCTACCCAGGGTGACTCTGTCTCAAAAGCATGAGACTCTGTCTCAAAAAGGACGGGGGTGGGGAGGATGAACAATCAATGCCCAAAAGAGAGGCAAACGCCAGGTTCTTGTAAAGCCGTGCTCTAAACTCATTGTCTGCTTTCGTTTTTTTTTTGTTTTTTTGTTTTTTTTTTTTTTGCAGTGAGCCACAGGCGCCACCCCATTCTCCTCTGTGATGATGAAGCATGGTTACATTGGTGAATTTGAAATCCTCGATGATCGCAGAGCTGGGAAACTCGTTGAGAACCTCACAGACAGGTTAAACGAGTGTGGAGCGATCAGCCCCAGGTTTGCTGTGCAACTCTAGAAAGGTTGCAGAATTGTCTGCTTCCATCCCACCGGTTTGGTTTCACTGTACTGAAAACTTCAGCTGGCATCATGGACCACGAAGAAGCAAGAAGAAAACACACAGGAGGGAAAATCCTGCGATTCTTTTTCTAGGGATGCAATACATACTGAACAAATGAAATGCCTCAATGAAAACAAAACAAAAGAAAACAAAAACAAACAAACAAGATGATCAGTCCTGTACTCAACCTAACTCAAATCGTGTCACCCTCAAATGATTTGAGCGTCGCCTCCCTCTGCTCTGAGGCTCTTGTGCCTCTTTGACCCTCCCCCCTTTCCTCGTGGAGGGCCCCTGGGGATGAAGAGAGATTGTGGTCTGAGTGTGGGGTGAGCTGGGAGAGGGGAGCGGCTGGCATTTGGCAGAGTTGTGACACCAAGGAGCCAGCCGACCAAGCTTGTCTGTCTGAGAAATGGGACTGCCAGCCCGGCCCAGCCCCACCCGAGTGCGCCCACGATGGCATGAAATCTGTGGGATGTCTCTTTCACCTCGACCTTACATCAGATCAAACAGAACCCTGTCCTGCTTGGTCAGAGAGGGTCACGGGTGGTGCAGAAAAAGCTCAGCTCGACGTTGCTGTTTTAGGGGACTTCCTGCCTCTCTTGAGGTATCACAAAGTAGAAAGGACCATAGGGGCTCTGTATTTTGGTTTTGCTTTCTTTTGTATGTCTGTTTGGAGACAGAGCATCTCAGGCTGTCTCCCTGGGTACAGTGACGAGGCATCATAGCTCACAGGAACCTCCAACTCGGGCTCAAGCGATCCTCTTGCTTCACTTTCTCTGTTGTTTTATAGTCGAGACTGGTCTGGAATTCCTGAGCTCCAGCAGTCCATATGCCTCCGCTTCCCAGAGGGTTAGGACGACAGGCATGAGGCACCATGCCCAGGCCCTCTGTGACATTTCTCCACTCAGCTGACTTCCTGTGCCACTGGCCCCGCTCCCAGCCCTCACCCATGGGAGGGCTGTTGCCACATGTGCCCTAGGTGCCTAGGTAGACCCTGTGAGGAGGAGGAGGATGATGATGACGATGATGATGATTCCCCGAGGATGTCTGAAATCACAGTGGGACGGGGAAGATGTCTCCGCATCTGTGCCAGCTTTCCATCAGTCACGGAGATAGATGTATACAAACACTACTATTTGGCAGGTTCTGACCCACGTGATGTGAACCACTGGCACGTTTCTTCCTTTCAGTGGCATCACCTTGATATTTACGGAGGACAAAAGACCCACTCCCAAGCCATCTGCCACCGGTGCCTCCTCATCTACCAGCTGAAGGAAGAAAACACAAGGGAGGTTAGAAAACCACGGAGTGGGCCGAGCGTGGTGGCTCAGGCCTTGTAATCATAGCACGCCGGGAGGCCGAGGTGGGTGGATTGCCTGAAATCACAGGTTGGAGACCAGCCTGAACCAGAGGGAGACACCCCCTGCCCCAATCCGCCCCATCTCTAAAAATAGTCGGGTTTTGTGGCAGGCACCTGGATTCCCAGCTTACTCTGGAGGGAGGCTGAGAAAAGAAAATTGCTCGAGCCAAAGACTTTGAGGTTGCTGTGAGCTATGGTGCGCCTGGGCCTCTCCTTCTGTGAAGGTCCACGGCACTCAGGTGAGAGGCCTGTTTGCTTTCTGCATCATTCTCCCCACCCCACCACTTCCCCCTCCCACACACACAGCCTTTTTGGCTGAGTAGTCCCTCGATCACATCCTATTTTCAATTTTCTGAATCCCAAGGGTAAAATACAAACAAATGACAACCAAGGAAAACATTGACCCGGGCTCGGCTTTCATAGCACATTGGTTACAGGTGCCAGCCACATACATCGAAGTTGGTGGGCTCGAATCCAGCCTGGGCCTCCCCCCAATGAGAATGTTTGTTTGCTTTCATGCCTATTATATATATTTTTTTTTGTTGAGACAGAGTTTCACTTTATGGCCCTTGGTAGAATGTCGTGGACTCACACAGCTCGCAGCAACCTCCAACTCCTGGGCTTCAGCGATTCTCTTGCCTCAGCCTCCCAAGTAGCTGGGACTACAGGTGCACGCCACAACGCCCGGCTATTTTTTTGTTGCAGTTTGGCCAGGGCCAGGTTTGAACCCGTCACCCTCGGTATATGGGGCCAGCACCCTACCGACTGAGCCACAGGCGCCACCCCCTCATGCCTATTTTCTATAAGGTCTGTTAAAGAAAGTATAAACACATAAATCACAGAAATGAAGCATATACCCAGATGTGCGTGTTCGATCTGAACACTCACATCGATGTATTTTCTCTTCACGGGATGTTGCCTGGAATAGATACGAAGTCGATCGTGAGACTTCCAAATCCTTTTCTGTATTCCCTGAGTCAGAAACACTGTGAACCATGTATCTTCTTGTAAACTCTCAGTGTGCTTCTGTGAGTGTTGGTAGTTATCGCTTGTCTTCAGCATGCTCTTTTATCTTAACAAATTGGGTTTCCCGGGTCATTTGTCAAGCAGACTTAGCGAAGGGAATTTAGTTCCTTGACTACAGTGAGTAACAAGTGTCAGAAGCCATATAAGGTAAAGCTCGGCCTTACTTCCTTTTTAAGTAAAAAACAGTTTTACCTTTTCACCGGTAACTTTACCTGGCAACTAGCCAACCAATCACCTTATGCCCCATCTTACTTACTCTAGCCAATCCCCAGTTAACAACTCCTCTGAACCTCCCAACAAGACCCACCCACCTTCCCTGTAATGCTTATAAGGTACAAGTTTTTTCAATAAAGTTGGAGACTTTATCAGAAAACTGTCTTGTCTCCCTTTCTCGTGCCCCTTGTTCGTTTTTCTCCTTTAGGAGGTTCCTGCACCCCCCCCCCCCGTTGCTGTCCCACAGGTCGGGACATCCTGGCGCCCAACGGGGGTGATTGGGACCCCCTGGAGGAGAACGCTTGCCTATGGAAGCCCTGGCTGGGCACCCTTCGGAGCTGCAGCGAGGACCCGCGTGCACTCCCCATTCACATCGCCTCGGTTCACCCGCCGTGAGACGGATCAGAAAAGAAGGTAGGCAAACGATAACTTACAAGATTTCAAACATTTCACCCCTTTGTCTTGGCTGTTATTATTGGCTCTCCCGGATCTAATTCACTTACCAAGCTCATAGGGCCAAAGCGGGGAAGGACGAGAGGTACCCGTTTCAGCAGTGAGAACTCCAAAACACGTGGACTAGTTTTTCTGCCTAACACTCTCTAACAAACTCTGAGCTCGCTACGTCTTACACGGTCATCCACCTCAAGGGCACTCCCAGGGACGCTGCCTCCCAAAGGCTAAGCCTGAGGGCGGTAGGCAGCTTTCCTGCCTGAGAGGGTCCGAGCAGGAGGATTATACCTGCCGACCTATGACACGTGAGCAGAGATCGTAAGGCACAGGGAGAGTGGTCACAGAGAAACTTAAGTTCTGAGTCGACTGGAGACTTGCGTGAACCAAGATCCTGAGAGAGCCATCCAGCCAACATAATGGGGAATTCGCTTAGTAGACATGAAATATTCCTTGACGGACTCAAAGGATCACTCAGAGTGTGATGAGTAAGTGTTAAAAGAAAGGACCTTAAAGAATTTTTTTAATTTTATTCATAACACCTGCCCCTGGTTCCCTTTAGAGGGAACAATCAGCCAAAAACGCTGGGAACGAGTAGGAGATGCCTTGCAGGACTTGCACACCTTTGGTCCTGACAAAGTCCCAGTTACAGCCTTTTCCTACTGGAATTTAATTCATGACATGTTAAAAGTTCATTCACTAGATCCTGACATTCGAGATGTCATCAAAGTAGGAGAAGAAGTCCTTAAAGAGGCTTCTCGCCCTCCTTTCACCTGCCCCTCTGTCACTGTAGAAATTCCTGACAACCCCCCAGTTTCCCCTAAACCCCCAAACAGCCCCAACAACGCTCTTAAAACTCCAAATGTTACCAACCCTTTCCCTCAAAAACCTTCATCTCCCAAACTCTACCCATCGCTCATTTCTAATAATCAAATACATCATTTAAACCCTGAGGAAGAAAAATCCCTAGAAAATCAGGCTGTCCATTACCATGATAACCCCTGGGGCCTTACAGCCCCTGTCATCAATAAACCCCCCCCATAACCCACACTCTTACAACCTCAACACCTCAGTTATTCCAAAACCTCCCTCTATACCCAATAATCTCCCACTTGACCCCATCCGACTAGCAAAAACAACACTCACTCAAGAAGTCTCCTCCCTCAAAGAAATATTACAAACCAAGCGTGAGCACCTTCACCTTATTAAAGAAATTCAGGCCCTTGAAACTGAACTTTTTAAACTAAACCCCAACCTCACCACCAATAATCCATCTCCCTCACCACCACAAAAAATAGGGAAAACAAAAAGGGCCAAAGACAACCCCCCTGTTCTTACATTTCCAGTCACCCGTAGCCAAAATTCTAACCCTGCCATAGCAGAATCTGAAGACAATGAGATTGAGGAAGACCCTTCTAATGAAAATGAAACCTCCCCCGACTCCACAAAACCTGATCCTGATAATTCAGATACGGAGGATTTAGACACTAACTAAAAAAATCTCGTTAAAGGACAAAAATACCGCCACCTAAACCTTAAACATTTAAAAGACCTAAAAGCGGCAGTTACCAATTATGGCCCCACTGCTCCTTATACACTTACCATCCTTGAGAGTCTTAGTGACCGATGGCTAACACCTAATGATCGGCTCTCCCTGGCACGAGCTACATTATCAGGAGGTGACTATATCCTTTGGCGAACTGACTTTGTAGAAAATTGTCGAGAAACCGCCCAGCGCAATAGTGAAAATAAAACCACACGCTCTTGGACCCGAGATAAACTACTCGGCCAGAGTCACTATGAAACTAATGAAATCCAAGCAACATTTCCCCCTGGATTACTAGCTCAAATTCAGAATGCAGGCCTCAAAGCTTGGCGACGACTTCCTCCTAAAGGCTCAGCCACCACCTCCTTGGCTAAAGTTCTCCAAGCCTCTGATGAACCCTATAGTGACTTTGTCAGCCGCCTCACTTACGCTGCCAAAAGATTATTAGGGGAAGCAGAAGTCGAGGGCACCTTCATTAAACTTCTTGCTTATGAAAATGCAAATTTAACATGCCAGGAAATCCTTAGACCCCATTGTTGTGGCAGTCTGTCCGACTACATAAAATTATGCTCAGGCATTGGCACTTCTCACACGCTTGGTCTAGCCATTGGGGCAGCCTTAAAAGACTTCACCTCAAATAACCAACAGAAAACCTGTTATAATTGTAAACAGCCAGGGCACTTCGCCCGTAACTGCCCTAATGAAAAACAATCAGCAGCTACCACCAATTCCCCGCCTAAATGTTCCCATCCCCGAGCACCTCACAAAACTCGTTGCCCACGTTGCAAGTGCGGCCTTCACTGGGCTAATGAATGCTACTCCAAAACTGATATCAAAGGTAAACTCCTTACCCCTTCGCGGGAAAACCCCAACCAGGGAAACTCCCTGAGGGGCCAGCCCCTGGCCCCAACTCAGGGACTGAACCAAGGGGCCACCAGGTTCATCCCTCAAGCCCTGGAAAACCAACAACAAATTCTCCGCGCTCAGATGTCAAATCTCTCCTCCACCCCATCCCAGGTAGCGCAGGATTGGACCTCTGTGCCGCCACCGATACAATATTAATTCCTGACCAAGGAATACAACTCATACCCACAGAGTCATATGAGCCCATACCTCCTAAGACCTTTGGCCTTGTCTTAGGCAGAGGAAGTATTACACTGGCCGGTCTCCACATCACTCCTGGAATTATTGATAATAATTATACAGGACAAATAATACTCTTAGCCTCAGCACCATCAGGACCTGTGTCCATCCCCAAAGGCAAAAAAATAGCCCAACTTATATTGCTCCCCATAAATTCCTCCAATAAAAATAGTTCCTCCTTCCCCAGACTAAATGCTGCTCTCAGATCAGCTGATGCTTATTGGGCACAAGAAATAACCCCTGAAAGACCATTGTTAACTTTACATCTTGATGGCAAAGCCTTTACAGGCCTAGTAGATACAGGGGCTGATGCTACAGTCATCGCTGCCCAAAACCGGCCCTCTAGTTGGCCCTGTGAAGCCTCCATAACTCACCTTAAAGGTATTGGTCAATCCACCAACCCTAAACAAAGTTCCAAAATATTAACATGGAAAGACGAAGAAGGTAATACCGGACAAGTACAACCTTACATTGTTTCAGGACTGCCCATCAATCTTTGGGGGCGAGACATCTTATCCCAGATGAAAATCATTATGTGCAGTCCCAATGAAATCATCACTCATCAAATGCTTAAGCAGGACTTTTTACCAGGGCAAGGATTAGGTAAAAACAGCCAAGGAATAAAACAGCCCCTTTCCCTAGTACAAAACAGTAACCGCTCGGGTTTAGGGAGTGAACATTTTCCATAATGGCCATTGACTTTCCTGTACCCAACGCTGATAAGATAAAATGGAAATCCGATGCACCGGTGTGGGTAGATCAATGGCCTCTAAGTAATGAAAAACTTACAGCGGCTACTCAGTTAGTACAGGAACAACTATCAGCTGGCCACTTAGAACCTACTACTTCCCCCTGGAACACCCCCATATTTACAATAAAAAAGAAAACAGGATCCTGGAGATTTCTCCAAGATCTCAGAGAAATTAATAAAACCATGTATACCATGGGAGCCCTTCAACCAGGCCTCCCATCCCCAATTGCTATTCCAGCCAATTATTTCAAAATTATTATTGATCTTAAAGATTGTTTCTTCACCATTCCTTTACACTCTCAGGACAGGGAGCGTTTTGCCTTCAGCCTCCCCGTTATCAACTTCAAAGTGCCTATGCCCTGCTATCAATGGAAAGTACTCCCACAGGGAATGGCAAACAGTCCCACCCTATGTCAAAAATTTGTCGCCCAAGCCATAGACCCCCTCCGACCACTATGGCCCTCTATGTATATCATTCACTATATGGATGATATTCTTCTAGCAGGACCTTCGGCCTCGAAAGTACTCAAATGCAGCCAAGAACTAACAAATCAACTCAACACCTTAGGACTCCAAATAGCTCCCAATAAAATACAACTCAAAGACCCCTATTATTATCTTGGATTCGAATTAAACTCAAATAAAATTACAACTCAAAAAATCCAACTAAAAACTTCACACCTTCAAACCCTTAATGACTTCCAAAAATTCCTCGGCGATATTAACTGGTTAAGACCCTACCTAAAACTTACAACCGAGGAACTTAAGCCCCTTTTTAACACCCTACAGGGTGATTCTAATCCTCTCTCCCCGCGCTCCCTCTCCCCTGAAGCAAAGAAAGCCCTTCGCTCCATTGAGAATGCCATTCAACAACAACAAATTACAATCCTTTCCTACAATAAACCTTTCTCTCTTATCATATGCCCTACACCTCACACACCAACCGGAGTTTTATGGCAAGACAATCCCCTTCTTTGGATTCACCTACCCTCCTCTCCCTCCCGGGTACTTACCCCCTACCCTTCATTAGTCACAAAAATCATACGACAAGGGAGAGAAAAAAGCTTACAATACTTCGGAAGAGATCCCAATCAACTTATTCTTCCGTATACTAAGGAACAATTAAATTGGCTTATTCAACATGATGACGATTGGACCATTTCCCTCACTTCATTCCAAGGAACAATAGATAACCATTTCCCTCCCCACAAATTACTCCAATTTGCACGATTAAATCCCTTCGTTATCCCCAAAATCACCTCAAAAACACCACTTAAACAAGCATTCTTAGTATTTACGGATGGCTCCTCCAATGGCACGGCTGCCTTTACTATCAATGATAAAAAACATTCCATTAAATCCCCTTTCAAATCTGCCCAACTTGTAGAACTTTTTGCAATCCTTCAAGTCTTTACAAAATTACTCAATTCTCCCTTTAATTTTTACACTGATAGTTCTTATCTAGCCTTTTCCATCCCTTTGTTAGAAACTATTCCTTATATCAAACCTACCACTAATGCAGTACCTCTATTCTATCAACTACAAAAGTTAATAAGAACCAGGCAAACTCCCTTTTACATTGGACACTTAAGAGCACATACAGAACAACCAGGACCCCTTTCCCAGGGCAATGCCATCACTGACAAAAATACCCGACCTATATACCCCATCTTTATAGACCCTATTACCAAAGCCCAACAAACTCATGCTACTCACCATCTTAATGCTCACACCCTCCGACTCCAATTCAAAATTTCCAGAGAACAAGCTCGACAAATTGTCAAGTCCTGTCCCAGATGTGTAACCTCATTACCGGTTCCTCACTTAGGAGTCAATCCCAGGGGTATACTCCCCAATGAAATTTGGCAAATGGATGTTACCCATCTCCCTGAATTTGGCACCCTTAAATATGTCCATGTCACTATTGACACTTTCAGTGGATTCATCTTCGCCACTCTGCAAAGCGGTGAAGCCACAAAAAATGTCATAGCCCATATTCTCCAATGTCTTACTACCATGAATAAACCTCAAAAAATCAAAACTGACAATGGCCCTGGATACATTTCCAAAGCCTTTCAATCATTCTGCCATCAATTAGAAATCAAACACATTACCGGGATCCCTTATAACCCGCAAGGCCAAGCGATCATTGAAAGAGCACATCAAACCTTAAAAACCACAATTAACAAACTTAAAACTACCTCTTTTTATCCCACCAAAGGCTCCCCTCATAACCTCCTTAACCATGCTCTATTTGTCCTAAACTTCTTACAATTAGATTACCATGGAAAGTCTGCAGCTGACAGACTCTGGCACCAAGAAACAAACACCCAATATGCTAAAGTCATGTGGAAAGATCCCTTTACTTTAAAATGGAATGGCCCCAATCCCGTTCTCATTTGGGGTCGAGGACATGCCTGTATATATGATACCAAAGAAGACGGACCTCGTTGGCTCCCAGAACGATTAATCAAACCCATCAACCCCTCTGTAACACTATCAGTTCCAGGGAAAATCCCTGAGAAAACTTTATCTTCCCCTACAGATACGGCCCTGGAACACGACCTTCCTGAAGACACTACTTCTCAATAAACTCCTACCTTCTAGAACAAAATCAATCAAAACCATGGTTTTCTACCCTACCATAATATTCTTTACCTTATTAAACACTACCCTAGGTGGCATGGGGCCCCCAATTACCACAGAACAACTACTCCAAAAATTATATGGGGCACCTTGTGACTGTAAGGGAGGAACAACTACAATAATACCCACCTCCCATACTAGCCAAGTTGATTGCAGCAGCAAAACCGCCTATTTAACTTTCACATCACAGGTAGGAGGAGGACATAAACAAAACTGGCAGTGTGTTAATGCACCCAAAATAATACTCCCAGTTCAAAACGAACCAGGACCTTGTCCCACGGAGTGCGAAATAACCAATCAAATGCACTCTATGTGCTACAATAGTGTCCAACAGTGCACCCACACAAACGGCAACACATATCTAACAGCCATTTTACAAAGAACTTATTCTGGCTCCTTTGGAGGTGAGCTTGATTCTACTCATAACCTGGGACACTCCAAATATGCCCAAGCCTCCTGCTTAGGCACTATTGGCAAAAATGTTTGCTGGCCACTAAAACCACCAATTCACACATCTGATGGCGGTGGGCCATCAGATAGGGTAAGAGAAGATGCGGTCCAAAAACAAATTGAAAAAATAATTAAAGAAAAATATACTCCCCTACAATACCACCCCTTACCTTTACCTAAATCTCGAGACATAGATCTCGACATCCAAACCTCTGATATTTTAGAAGCCACTTTCAAAGCTTTAAATAATTCCAACCCAACCCTCGCGGAAAACTGCTGGCTATGTCTAACTCTTGGCACACCTATGCCCCTAGCCCTACTAACAAACACCTCCACTTCACATCTAAACAACTCACATCTAAACTGTAGTGACAGTCTACCTTTTAGAGTCCAACCTATAGAATTTACACAAACCCCTTGTATATACAAACCTCCCCAGAAAAATGATTATGATGTAGACTTAGGAAGCATCACCTTCACAAACTGCTCCTCCATTTCTAACATCACCTCACACCGGTGCCCCCCTCCCGGACATGTTTTTGTATGCGGAGGAAATTTGGCCCACACGGCCCTACCAGGTAACTGGACAGGCTATTGCGTAACCACCCAACTACTCCCTGATATCTCTATTATACTAGGAGATCAACCTGTTCCTCTCCCCAGTCTTGATTATATAGCTGGACATCCATGCTCTAAAAGAGCTATTCAACTTATCCCACTAATAGCAGGACTAGGCATCACTACAGCAGTAGCCACAGGAGTTACCGGAACAGGAATATCTATACATTCCTACCACAAACTGTCTCATCAACTAATAGAGGATGTCTCAGCTCTTTCTGAAACAATTCACAATCTTCAAGATCAAATAGACTCCCTAGCAGAAGTAGTCCTACAAAACCGTAGAGGCTTAGATCTCCTCACGGCAGAGCAGGGAGGTATCTGTTTGGCTTTACAGGAAAAATGCTGTTTCTACACCAACAAGTCAGGCATTGTTCGAGACAAGATAAAAAACCTGCAAGACCAGCTCGAAGAAAGAAGAAAGGAACTTCGTGATAACCCCCTTTGGTCAGGACTCAATGGACTTCTTCCTTATCTCCTCCCACTCCTAGGCCCCCTATTAGGTTTTCTATTAGTCCTTTCCTTCGGCCCCTGGCTATTCAAAAAGGTCACCACTTTCATTAAACAACAAATAGACTCTGCCCTAGCAAAACCAATTCAAATTCACTACCATCGCCTGGCTCTTTCTGACCAAGAAACCGACTCTCATGGCTTCCCCTCATAATGAGGGCAGTGTATAGATCAGAGGTACACTTACCCATTCTTAATAAAAGGAAAAAAGGGTATGGGCACCGAGTTGAGTGCACAGCAAGGCATTGCAAGAGAAGGTCCCACAATCCTTCGACCTCCCGATCCCAAGGAGAAGTCAAATGAAGGATCAGACCCCCTCTGATTTTTCTCTGAGAGCAAACCTGGCTTGCATAGAGGTTGGTATCAAAAATTTCGCTTACCTCTCCTCTCCAAAAGATACCGCAAATAACAAATGTGGATCTGGGAAATCCACGAGAGGAGCCAGGTCACTACTCCCTCTCTCGCTTAATGCCCACCTCCTTAAAACAAAAAGGGAGGAGATGTCGGAAGCCATATAAGGTACAGCTCGGCCTTACTTACTTTTTAAGTAAAAAACAGTTTTACCTTTTCCCCGGTAACTTTACCTGGCAACTAGCCAACCAATCACCTTATGCCCCATCTTACTTACTCTAGCCAATCCCCAGTTAACAACTCCTCTGAACCTCCCAACAAGACCCATCCACCTTCCCCGTAATGCTTAAGAGGTACAAGTTTTTTCAATGAAGTTGGAGTCTTGATCAGAAAACTGTCTTGTCTCCCTTTCTCGCGCCCCTTGTTCGTTTTTCTCCTTTAGGTGGTTCCTGCGCCCCCCCCAACCCCCCTGTTGCTGTCCCACGGGTCGGGACAAACAAGGGCCTGGGAAATTTCATTTATTTGAAAAATGTATTTTTATAAATGAGGGTGGCAACCACTGCGGTGAAATGACAGAGTTAGACTCTGCCTCAAAAAAATGACAGAGTTAGACTCTGTCTCAAAAAAATAAAAAAATAAATAAATGAATAAAAGGAAAATCGTTCTTTCCCCTCATGCTCATGGACAAGTCTGTTCACTTTTTTTCATAATGTCATGGAAACGTATAAAAACATCTTTATGCTTATCTTAGCCAACTGCAAACTTCTTTCTAGGCACAGACACTTTAATGTCACATCAGAAACTTTTACAACTTTCCCAGGACTTATAAGTTATTCCTTTGTGTAGCTTATCTTTTCAGCTTTCTTTTTCTTTTCTTTCTTTCTTTTTACTTTCTTTCTTTCTTTTTTTTTTTTTATAGAGACAAATCTCACTTGTCCAACCTCAGTAGAGTGCCGTGATGTCACAGGACTCACAGCAACCTCCAGCTCTTGGGCTTTCACAATTCTCCTGCCTCAGCCTCCTGAGCAGCTGGGACTACAGATGCCTGCCACAACACCTGGCTATTTTTTGGTTGCAGTTCAGCCAGGGCTGGGTTTGAACCCGCGACCCTCAGTATATGGAGCCACTGCCCTACTCACTGAGCCACAGGCACCACCCTAGTTTTCTTTTTCTTTCCTTTCCTTTTCTTTTGTTTTTCTCCTTCCTTCCTTCCTTCCTTCCTTCCTTCCTTCCTTCCTTCCTTCCTTCCTTCCTTCCTTCCTTCCTTCCTTCCTTCCTTCCTTCTTTCCTTCCTTCTTTCCTTTCCTTCTTTCTTTCTCTTTGCTGTAGAGACAGAGTTTCACTTTATCACCCTTGGCAGAGTGCCAGCTGTGACATCACACAGCTCACAGCAAACTCCAATTCCTGGGCTTAGATGATTCTCATGCCTCAGCCTCCCGAGGAGCTGGGACTGCAGGCGCCCACCACAATGCCTGGTCTGGGCGGGTTTTGAACCCGCCACCCTTGGTATATGGGGCCGGCGCCTTACCCACTGTGCCACAGGCACAGCCCTTCAGTTTTCTTTTCTTTCTTTCTTTTCCTTTTTTAAATTTTTTTTTTGGCTCTTTCCTTTTTTCTTTCTCTTTTGACAGGGTCTTAACTCTGTCTCCCAGGTAGCAGTGGCATGATTGCAACCTCCGACTTCAGGGCTCAAGTGATCTTCCCAGCTCAGCATCCTGAGGAGCTGGGGCACATGCCACTGCAGCCTGGTAGTTTATTATGACTTTGATTTAAGAAATTTAAGCATTTTGGGCAGTGCCTGTGGCTCAGTCGGTAAGGCGCCGGCCCCATATACCGAGGGTGGCGGGTTCAAACCCGGCCCCGGCCAAATTGCAACCAAAAAATAGCTGGGCGTTGTGGCGGGCGCCTGTAGTCCCAGCTACTCGGGAGGCTGAGGCAAGAGAATCGCTTAAGCCCGGGAGTTGGAGGTTGCTGTGAGCTGTGTGAGGCCACGGCACTCTACCGAGGGCCATAAAGTGAAACTCTGTCTCTACAAAAAAAAAGAAAAGAAATTTAAGCATTTTTTTGGTAGGCGGGTGGTCTCGCCACCTCATCTGGGCTGGTCTCCAACTCCTGGGCTTCAGGGATCCTTCTGGCTCTGCCTCCCAAGATGCTAGGATAACAGGCATGAGCCACCCTATCTATCTAGGTGATTGAAATGTCAGCACTTTGGTATCCTGATACCCCAAATGAACATGTTTCAAGTATTAAACAGAAGGAGGAGGCCCCACACTGACTTGGAGGCATGGAAAGTGGCTCACCCAAAAGCTGAGATATGTGCCCACCAGTAGTGCTCAATGGGATAAATGCTAGTGGCATAACAGAAAGATAGAATTTCTGGTAGGGGGTGGGGAGGTGGAGAGAAGGGGCAGTGAGTGGGAACCTGATTATTGGAATCTTATGGAAACAAATAGTAGACAACCTTCCATTCCAATTTGTAGGAAGCTTAGTTATTTCCTGCTCCCTCTGCATGATGAAAACCAAGCCATAGAAACTGCCCAGACCAGATCCACATCTATCAACATGGGGGGGTGGGCCAAACAGCAAAACAAAACAATAGCCAGGCATTGTGGCAGGGGGGCCTGTAGTCCCAGCTCCTGGGGAGGCTGAGGCAAGAGAATCGCTTAAGCCCAGGAGTTGGAGGTTGCTATGAGCTGTGTGATGCCATGGCACTCTACCTAGGGCCATAAAGTGAAACTGTGTCTCTACAAAAAAAAAAAAAAGAAAAAAGAAAATGACCTTTATGTTGTGTAAGCATTTTGCATGGTGAGAGGAAGACGACCTCCGATGTCATCTTCTGTAAGATCAGGTTACAATTTTCTAGGTTTATTTCCTGGCCTTACCATTCTAAAATTTAGGAGAATTAGGTGGCGCCTGTGACTCAGTGAGTAGGGCGCCAGCCCCACATACCGCTGAGGGTGGCGGGTTCGATCCTGGCCCCCGCCAAACTGCAAAACAAAAAAAATAGCTGGGCGTCGTGGCAGGCGCCTGTAGTCCCAGATCCTGGGGAGGGTGAGGCTAGAGAATCAACTAAGCCCCAGATCTGGAGGTTGCTGTGAGCTGTGACACCACAGCACTCTACTAGGGCGGCAAAGTGAGACTCTGTCTCCAAAAAAAATAAAAAATTCTGAATGTCACCTGTGGCTCAGGGAATAGGGCACCGGCCCCTTATGCCAAGGATGGTGGGTTTGTGCAAAACAAATGATGAGAATTGTACCTGAGGCCGAACAGTCTTTGAGAAGCTACCTTAACCTCACCGCTCTTCACAATTGCTGGCCTTCTTGCAAATAAAGTTAGATGGGCCTAATCCCCCCATCTCTGCATCTGGCCGACAGTGATGGGTGGACAAACTCTCTTCATTTGGTCACGAGAGGACTTCTTGAGGCCAGGGGTTTGAGGTTGCAGGGAGCTATGGTGATGCCACAGCACTGTAGCCCTGGAAACAGAGTGAGGCCTTGTCCAGAAAGCAAAAAGGAAAGAAAGGGAACACAAGTCGATGATGGGCTTCAGCGAGGGTGATGTGAATTGATACAGCTCACGTTGCTAATGTACACATAACTGGGGTTTGAACTCTGAGTCTTATAAAGCTAGCATATCCACCCCCTACACACCACACCGTGCCACCTCTGAGATCCTAAATCTCACATCTCAACAGAGCAGCTGAGGCCCTTCTGGGAAAGACAAGAGAGTAGGGTCAACCGTGGCATGGAAGGTCACCGAGCCTCCACTCTGTAGTCAGTCTATGGGCATATGGAGGCATTGAAACACTGCTTGTGAGGAAAATAACATGTCAAAGGGAAACAAACATTACCTGAGACAGACAGATAAACTGTAGGAAAAGAACTAAAACCTCTTTCCCTCTTTTTTTTTTTTTTTTGTAAAGACAGAGTTTCACTTTATGGCCCTCGGCAGAGTGCCGTGGCCTCACACAGCTCACAGCAACCTCCAACTCCTGGGCTTAAGTGATTCTCTTGCCTCAGCCTCCCGAGTAGCTGGGACTACAGGCGCCCGCCACAACGCCCAGCTATTTTTTGGTTGCAGTTTGGCCAGGGCTGGGTTTCACCCTCGTTATATGGGGCCAGCACCCTACCGACTGAGCCACAGGCGCCCTACTGACTGAGCCACAGGCGCCGCCCACCTCTTTCCCTCTTGTAGTGCTTTCTGGTCAGATGCTCCCTCACACCTTCAGATCTATCGTTCAATGTCAGCATCGTCCACAAGTTACTCCTTGCAAGTTTCCAAACTTTCTAGGACATACCGTATTTATGATGATGATGGTGTGAAGGTGTACGGTTCTCAGCACTCCAGAAAGGTGGCTTTGTCTCATATGTGCTCCTTGTGGTATGAGAACCTAAGATGGGAAAATTCCATTCCCGGCTATAAGCGAGACTCGGAGGTTAATTCCTCCCTGCTTGCTAAAACAGCAGAGACACAGGGGTTAATTCTTCCCTGGTAGCTGAAAAGGCCTTGAGAAATGTTTCCCTGAGGTCCCTGCCAAGTCATAGCTGGAGATTTTAGCACCTGTCTGTGAAAGACTTGGGGCAGGACCCCCCACTCTGCCCTGAGCTCTGACGACCCCAATCAACCGCAAGAGACTGCGCTTGATGCAAACAGCAAGAGGATTTTATTCCAGCATGCTGGGGCTTGACTCGCAACTCTTTTAGGAGCCGAGGAGTCATGCCCTGAACAGCAGGTTTTACAAACTTATAAAGGCAAAAACCATAAAGTAGGGAGGAGTAGCAGATATAGCAGGGGCTTTAGGGAGGGGTAGCAGACATAGCAGGGGCTTTAGGGAGGGGTAGCAGACATAGGAGCTTTTCCAGACAAGAAGAACTCTGGTTTATTACTCATCTGTCTTAAGACAAGATCAGCAGTTAAACATTTGCTTAGCTTTTTTCTTTCAGAACCAGTTACCGGTTATCTGCTTCAGCTCGGGGCTATTTCCTAGGACAGTTACACAAGGTCACATTCTTATGGTAGGGGGCGAGGGGTGCTGCTACATATCTGGTCCCCCCCCTTTTTGGATTTGATAGTACTTTCCTTCATCTGGAGCTAAACTTTTGCTCTTCATTCTCTAACTTCAAATTTCACAAAAGTTTCATTTCACCTGTTAGGGAGGTGGGTGAATGGAAACAGACAGCCTGGTGTCCTTGTAGTTTATCTTTAAGTTATATGCTCCAGAATTAGGAATGACGTGTATGGGGCGGCTCTAGTGGCTCAAAGGAGTAGGGCGCGGGCCCCATATGCCGGAGGTGGTGGGTTCAAACCCAGCCCCGGCCAAAACCTGCAAATAAAAAGAAAAAAAGAAATGACGTGTACGTGCTTTGCAACATTTATGCTGAGAAGAAATTTTTTATAGCAGTCTCAATAATGCTTTTGTTCTTTATTCTTACTTATTCTTATCTGATGAGTTTTGATATATAATACAGTGAATAAAGATGTACAATCGCTGTAGGCCTGAGCAAGCCTCAGTCTTCCCTTAATAAATCATTCTGTGTGCAGTGATATCTGTGTGTCTCTGTGTTTTTGGTTAGGCTAGTGGACATCAACAATGTTGTCGATAATGGCTTATGAAGACACTACGTGGGGGGGGGAATGGACGCTGGTCTATACTGTGGAAACCTAAGATCAGGTTTTGTGAGGCCCACTACATTCACACAAGAAGGGACATATACTAATGCTGACTGTTAGTCGTGGAAAACAATGCATGGTGTTCATCATCTTAGATACAGTCAGCAGAAAACCTTCAGGGATAAACCAAGTATGTGAGATCTTTGACAGAGATCAACATTGTGGGCGGTGGTGGGTGGCTCAAGAGGGGGGGCAGAGGTGATGATAAATAGAGAAGGTTTCAGATGAGTTAAATGATTTAAAACCAAACCAAACCACACCAACCCAAAACTCCTGCTTCCTCAGTACAAGCATTTCTTTTTTTCTTTTTCTCTTTTCTTTTTTTTTTTTTTGTTTTGTTTGAGACAGAGCCTCAAGCTTTTGCCCTGGGTAGAGTGCTGTGATATCACAGCTCACAGCAACCTCCAACTCCTGGGTTTAAGTGATTCTCCTGCCTCCGCCTCCAGAGTAGCTGGGACCACAAGCACCTGGGTATTTTTTGGTTGCATCCATCATTGTTGTTTGGTGGGCTTGGGCTGTATTCAAACCCGCCAGCTCAGGTGTATGTGGCTGGCGCCTTAGCTGCTTGAGCCACAGGTGCCAAGTCTTTTTCTATCGTTCGTTCATTCTTTTTTCTCCCCCCTCCCCTTTTTTTGCAGGTTTTGGCTGCGGCTGGGTTTGAAAACACCACCTCCAGCATAAGGGGCCACCACCCTACTCCTTTGAGCCACAGAAGCATTTCTTTAAAGGGTTGTTTGCCCTTTAGAAGTAATAGAGGAAAAAAAAAAGAAAGACGTAATACAGGAAGATCTGGTTATGGTAACAGCAGTGAGTGCTAGACCATCACAGGTGTAAAATATATTAACACTGCCTTATGCCAGTTTGGAGTGTACAGAGATGACCGTGAGCACCACCACCACCCATCCAAAAATGTGAATGAAAAAGAGAAAATGTAAAAGGAAAAGCTCTCGGACTGACAGATGTGACAATACCTGCCTCGTCAATGGAAAAGAACCCCAAAACTCTGTAAAATAAATTAGTGAGGGGGCGGCGCCTGTGGCTCAAAGGGGTAGGGCGCCAGCCCCGTATGCCCGAGGTGGCGGGTTTAAACCCAACCCCAACCAAAACCTGCAAAATAAATAAATAAATAATAATTTAGAGAGGTTGGTTCTAGTGCCGCAAGTGGTCTCGCCACGTTTGGGTTACAGCTTGGCTTCCCACATTTTGGAGAGACAGGAATGACATGCAAAATCATCTGTCCATATGGGATCGCCAATCAATACACGAGTGAGTTTGGCCTGCAAAGGCAGGACCTCTGAAAGGGGAGGAGGGTGGGGCTGACAGGTTACAGCTGGCCTTCAAGCTGCTTTGATTCCGGGTAAGGGAATGCAGCTCCATCTAAAAGCTTGGAATGTGTTCAGTTGAGATCAAGATGTCTGTTAATGACAAGCAGGAAGCCCTGGACGTTGACCCCAAACTCAAGTGCTCTGTGAATTCCAATGATGACCTGCGGGCCTGCGTTAAGACTTTGTCTCACCTGCCTGGCCTTAGGCTTGTCAAGCACTGGGTGTGTTACTGCGAACAGAAGTTGACCTCCATCTTTCTTTAAGGCTGCATAGTATTCCATGGTATACATATACCACAATTTATTAATCCATTCGTGGATCGATGGGCACTTGGGCTTTTTCCATGACTTAGCTATTATGAATTGGGCTGCAATAAACATTCTGGTACAAATATCTTTGTTATGTTGTGATTTTTGGTCTTCTGCGTATATGCCCAGCAGAGGAATTACAGGATTGAATGGCAGATCTATTTTTAGATCTCTGAGTGTTCTCCATATATCTTTCCAAAAGGAATGTATTAATTTGCATTCCCACCAGCAGTGCAGAAGTGTTTCCTTTTCTCCGCATCCACGCCAACATCTCTGGTCTTGAGATTTTGTGATATAGGCTAGTCTCATTGGAGTTAGATGATATCTCAAAGTAGTTTTGATTTGCATTTCTCTGATGATTAAAGATGATGAGCATTTTTTCATATGTCTGAAGGCCGTGCGCCTGTCTTCTTCAGAGAAGTTTCTCTTCAAATCCCTTGCCCAGCCTGCGATGGGATCCCTTGTTTTTTTCTTGCTGATGCGTTTGAGTTCTCTGTGGATTCTGGTTATTAAACCTTTGTCAGAGTTATACCCTGCAAATATCTTCTCCCATTCTGAGGGCTGTCTGCTTGCTCTGCTTACTGTGTTCTTAGCTGTGCAGAAGCTTTTTAGTTTGATCAAGTCCCAGTAGTGTATTCATGTTTACATGGATGGAGCTGGAACATATTCTTCTTAGTAAAGTATCCCAAGAATGGAAGAAAAAATACCCAATGTACACAGCCCTACTATGAAACTAATTTGGGACTCTCACATGAAAGCTATAACCCAGCTACAACTTAACAATAGGGGGAAGTGGGAAAGGGGGGGGTGGGTAGAGGGAGGGGAATCGGTGGGATCACACCTGTGGTGCATATTACAGGGGTATTTGCGAAACTTGGTAAATGTAGAATGTAAATGTTTTGGCACAGTAACTGAGATAACGCCAGAAAGGCTATGTTAACCACTGTGATAAAAATGTGTCAAATGGTTTATGTAGTGAGTGTATGATGCCCCATAATCATATCATTATATACAGTTATGATTTAATAAAAAAATTAAAAATAAATAAATAAATAAAAATAGATCTGCCATTGAAAAAAAAATATAAAAAATAAATTTTTGCTCCTGCCTACACAGAAAAAAAATGTCTGCCTGAAAAATTCATGGCAGGGGGATGCCAGTATGTGCAGAATATTCACTGCCTTGTTAACAACAGAGCAACATTGTTTTCCAGAAGTTTCAGAGAATAAAGAATTTTCCCACTGAAAAAAAAAAAAAAAAAAAAAGAAGTTGACCTCCAGTGGGAGGGGTGCCTGACTTCCCTTCCCTTCTCCCTTGCGGCCAGAGACTGACTGAAGTTTAAAGTCTTGGGCTTCAGATTTTATTTTAGTTCACAGATGCCAGAAATGGTGCTTCTGAGGGAAAGATTCACGAGAGGGCCAAGAGCTGTCATTCAGCCAGTCTGCCCCTAGGGTCGTTTCCCTGCCCCCTCCCCTCCCCTGCCCTAGGGCTGGAGCCAGGGAAGACAGGCCCAGGCGGAGAGGTACACACAGTCACTTTGGCACCGCGATAGATCGCCTTGCTGGAGGAGCTTCGGATCCAGGCATGGTTTTGGCCTGAGGGGTTGGCCTGCAGAGTGGCACGGGCGGGGCCGGGCTCCTCACGGAAGAGACAACCCCTAGCCCGGCGCCCAGATAGACGCCCCCGGGGGAGCCTGGCCACAGCCCCTCCTCCGACCGCTTCCTCCTCTTGGCACCCCTCCTCACCCCCTCACTCCAACCCCTCTCCCCAGCCTCGCGCACGTCCCTGCACCTCCCCCTCGCTCCGCCCCGCCCCCTTAGGCACTGACCCCGCACTCGCCCAGACAGCCTCCCGCGCTTCTCCCTATTCTGCTGCGACCCCGGGGCTGAAACTACAGTCATGTGCCACTACACCTGGCTATTTTTTCTATTTTTAGTAGAGGCAGGCTTTTCACTCTTGCTCAGGCTGGCCTTGAACTCCTGAGCTCAAGCAATTTTCCCACCTAGGCCTCTCAGATTGCCGGCCACCACCTCCCGCCCTCTTATTTGTTTCTAATGTGTGAAATAAGTTGCCTACTAGAACTTCAGCTCTGTAACTCAAAAATGAGAGAAGGATCAATTGATTTAGACCTGTGATTTTAAGTTGAAATCTTCCTGAGTTGGAATATTTATGTGCGCTAAAATTCCACTATATTGAAAAATTCAATTTATTCCATTTGTAAAAATCTAGTGTTCAGGAAAATTTTATTTATTAGGTCAAAATACTTCTTTTTTTTTTACTTTTTTTTTTTTTTTTTTTTTTCTGTAGAGTGCCCTGGCATCACACAGCTCACAGCAACCTCCAACTCCTGGGCTTAAGCAATTCTCTTCCCTCAGCCTCCCGAGTAGCTGGGACTATAGGTGCCCGCCATAATGCCCAGCTATTGGTTGCAGTTCAGCCGGGGCTGGGTTTGAACCCGCCACCCTTGGTATATGAGGCCGTCGCCTTACCGACTGAGCCACAAGCGCCGCCCAGGTCAAAGTACTTCTAATGGAAATAGAATATATTCAATTTGAAAATTCAGTTTAAAGGTTTAAAGACACAAGGATAATAAATGAGGCCAAACTTAGCATTAGCAACAGGTTCCCTGGAAGTGACAGTGAACAACTTCTCAAAATAGAATAAGAATACTGTATTACATTGAGCATTATAAAATTTAGGAAGAATTGGGATTTTTGGATTTGTGACTTTAATAAATTTAAGTTTTTGGTATATACAAAGTTGCCTCCGATGTATAATAAAACAAAACCCCTCATCTTTAGCACCCTCTTTTCCTAGAGTTAATCAATCATTCTTTCAGTCTTTCAACGTATACAATTATATAGAATTGTATACATCAAAATACACTTTTGGTCTTTTGTATTTCTTTCTCTTTTCTACTATACAATGAATCCCAGGTTTCAGGGACAACATCTTATTTATGTTTGATTCTATATTGTTTGGCTTGCTGCCTTGGTACACAGTAGGTACTCAATAAATGCTTACTAAACACAATACTGAGAATCAGGGGAAAGAGAGATACCAGAGTATTGAAAAGCTTCAAATGTACACTTAATCACTATCCAGTTAGCTGGATCAAAGCAAATCACCTCACACTCCAGGCATGTCTGAGATGATCTGAAAGGTGATAACCATTTTGATTGAAGGAAAGTACTACCAAATCCAAAAACGGGGGGGGCAGCCATGTAGCAGCACCTCTCGCCCCCTACCATAAGAATGTGATCTTTGTAACTGTTCCAGGAAATAGCCCCGAGCTGAAGCAGATAACCGGTAACCGGTTCTGAGAAAAGAGCTAAGCAAATGTTTAACTGCTGATCTTGTCTTAAGACAGATGAGTAATGAACCAGAGTTCTTCTTATCTGAAAAGCCCCTGCTATGTCTGCTACCCCTCCCTACTTTGTGATTTTTGCCTTTATAAGCTTGTAAAACCTGCTGTTCAGGGCTTGACTCCTCTGCTCCTGAGAGAGTTACGAGTTAAGCCCCAGCATGCTGGAATAAAATCCTCTTGCTAATTGCATCAAGTGCCGTCTCTTGCAGTTGATTGGGGTCGTCATCGCTCAGGACAGAGTGGGGGGTCCTGTCCCAAGTCTTTCATGATCAAGTCTCAAAATACAAAAAATCATGTTAACAGTTCATCTCTGTTTCCCATCCATTCTTGTATCAGTTAAATCCCACAGGAGTTGCTATTGATCCTTTAATGGCACTTTGTATGTCTTATCCTTGAGTAACACTGATGCTTCTGAATTCATTGACACTAGAGCTTGATTTCAAACTTGAACTTTGTCATAATGAAAAAAAATTGTAAATAAAACTTGAGCTTATGGCCTGATTTTGTCACAAATCTAACACAATATCTATGCATCCCAGGCTGACCACTTACCCTCTCTGAATATCCTTTTCCTTGGCAGGGAAAGGAAATACCAGTATCTTCCTCATAACATTTCTGTTTATAGATTTAATAAAAAATAATTTAAAAAAATTCTGTTTATAAAATGCAAGGGTAATTTGTAAAATTGCAATAACTACACAAATGAAAGACATACATGCTGTATGCCCATGATAACTGTTTCTCTCATTTGTCTTGACAGTACTCTCTAAATCTTTCCTATTTCAAGCGTGGTCTGTGGGCCAAAAAGACTGGCCTCACCTGGAAAATTGTTAAATATGCAGAATCTCAGGTCTCACCTCCCCAAACCTACTGAGTTAGGGACTGTGTTTTAAGAAGGTCCTGGATGGTTGGAGCCTGTGGCTCAGTCAGTAAGGCGCCGGCTCCATATACCGAGGGTGACAGGTTCAAACTGCAACCAAAAATAGCCGGGCGTTGTGGCGGGTGCCTGTGGTCCCAGCTACTCGGGAGGCTGAGGCGGGAGAATCGCTTAAGCCCAGGAGTTGGAGGTTGCTGTGAGCTGTGTGAGGCCACGACACTCTACCGAGGGCCATAAAGTGAGACTCTGTCTCTACAAAAAAAAATAATAATAATAAAGGTCCCGGATGATTGCATATTATAGTTTGAGAACCATGGTCTATATAGATCTGAAGGTATATTATAATTGGTAATTTCTTATTGCTGCTGAAATAAATTAATACAAAGTCAGGGGCTTAAAACACACAAAAGTATTATCTTTATAATTCTGGAAATCAGCAGTCCTAAAATCAAGGAGTCCCAGGCTTGTGTTCTTTCTTGGGGCTCTAGGGAAGAATTCACTTCCTTACCTTTTCTGGATTCTAAAGGCCACTTGCACTCCTTGGCTTGTAGTTCCTTCCTTCTTCCACTCTTACCACGGCTTTTGTCTTCATTTCTCTTTCTATGACTGTGACTTTCCTGCCTCCACTGTTGATAACAAATACCCTATTTATTGCATTGAGTCTACATGGATAAGCCAAGATAATCTTCTCACCTCAAGATCCTCAAATTTTATGCATTTCTACAAAATTCTGCTTTGTCATATAAAGCACATGTTCAGAGGTTCTGGGGCTTAGATTATGAACATTTTTGAGGGCTCTGATTTTGTCTACAGAAGATTCTGTGTGACTAAATATAGCTCAATTTCTGAGAAATCTATTTCAAGATAATGACACCTAAATCACATACTCTCATTCATTCATTTGTATCTGCAGTATGCTGGGGCCTAAATGCTGTCCAATAATTAATCTACATTCTATTCATCATCTCTCTCTTCCATTCCCACTCCCTGTGAAATTCCGCTCTGTACAACTTGCCCACCTCACTGTTACTACCTTTAATCTCAATAGATAACTTAGCCTCCTAGTTCACAGAGAAATTCACAAGCCACTAGGTAAGACATACTGAGAGTATATAATGGACTAGGTAGCTACTAAAGAGAGGGTGGGTAAAGAGTTCTCTGAAAAGATGACATCTGAAGTCAGACATGAACACAAGTAGGAACCTGCCAGGAGAAGGTGGATGGTGGACACAGTGGACCACTGCTCAACAGAGGGGATTTTTTTTGTTGTTGTTTGTTTGTTTGTTTTTTGTAGAGACAGAGTCTCACTGTACTGCCCTCGGGTAGAGTGCCATGGCGTCACACGGCTCACAGTAACCTCTAACTCTTGGGCTTACACGATTCTCCTGCCTCAGCCTCCTGAGCAGCTGGAACTACAGGCGCCCGCCACAACGCCCGGCTATTTTTTTGTTGCAGTTTGGTCGGGGCTGGGTTTGAACCCGCCACCCTTGGCATATGGGGCCGGCACCATACTCACTGAGCCACAGGCGCCGCCCAACAGAGGGGATTTTTTCAAACCTATGTGTTTTCGTGCAGGAACACTCATCCTTTTATTTCCTCTCTTCGGCTTCTAGATTAGTAGACTTCAAACATGGTAGGACCCCAGGAATACGTGAAGACTTTCCAGTGGGATCTTGAGCAAGTTCATTTCCAGGAATCCTGTTGCTGACCTTCAACTTCCACAGGTACTCTTCTCTAAAATTGCTCTCAGAATAAACTTCAAGTTCAAGGTATTCTTTTCTTTCCTATCCCTCCTTTCATAATTTCCCCTTTCTTTCTTTTTTGGGAAAGAAAGCATGGTTCTCACTTAACCTAAATCTTAATATGTTGCTTTGTCTTTGGGGTATAAAAACCTCCGGCATGCCCAAATAAGAGACAATTCTACATATTGGTGGAGGTATTGAGAAAGCCAATGTGAAAATTAACAAAGAACACAGAAATGAGAACAGAGAAACAGAAGCTGCTTATTCAGAATTTGCTGTAACAAGGGAGTCAGCTACCATCACTTCCCTTTGGTGGAAACTTAAAGGTAAGTTGGGAGATGGGAGAAGTTTTATAGTGGAAAGAAGTTGCTTTTTTTTTTTTGTAGAGACAGAGTCTCACTTTATGGCCCTCGGTAGAGTGCCGTGGCCTCACAAAGCTCACAGCAACCTCCAACTCCTGGGCTTAAGCGATTCTCTTGCCTCAGCCTCCCAAGTAGCTGGGACTACAGGCGCCCGCCACAACACCCAGCTATTTTTTTTGGTTGCAGTTTGGCCGGGGCTGGGTTTGAACCCGCCACCCTCGGTATATGGGGCCGGCGCCTTACCGACTGAGCCACAGGCGCCGCCCCCGGAAAGAAGTTTTATAGTACTCTGCCTGGAGTCTATTGGCATAGGGTCTCGTATGGAACTGGTTTCAGCAGTCTATTTGGCTCTCTCTGGTTGATCCTGAGTTGGAAGGGAGCAGGAGAGGAGAGAGGATAGGAAAACTGGTAGTCATTGACCACTGACTATAGTCCTGTCTATTCTGAGCCCTCTGTGGCAGAGGTGGTGATGTGGTTGGCATCCTGGACTGGTTACTGCAGAGACTGTGGGTCAGAGTTCCGTTGTCTGGACATTGCCAGAAAAATTCTGATAGCTACAAAGACTGAGTAGCAAATCCTGTTGCAAGTTAGGTTATTTTTACTTCTTTGCTTTTGATAGGATTTCAAGAAGGAATCTAGATCACCAACCATTTTTGATGATAGGTCATTGTATGCTATTTTGGAATATAACCTGGAAGGAGTTAAGAGAATTTTTTAAATTTTTTTTTTTTTGTAGAGACAGAGTCTCACTTTACCCCCCTCAGTAGAGTGCCGTGGCGTCACACGGTTCACAGCAACCTCCAGCTCTCGGGCTTATGTGATTCTCTTGCCTCAGCCTCCCGAGGAGCTGGGACTACAGGTGCCCGCCACAACACTGGGCTATTTTTTTGTGGTTGCATTTTGGCCGGGGCTGGGTTTGAACCCACCACCCTCGGCATATGGGGCCGGCTCCCTACACACTGAGCCACAGGCACCACCCAGAGAATTTTAAAAAATTTTTAAAAATTGTTTCAATAAAACTCCTTTCATTCCTTCACCTTATCATAGCAAGAATTATGTTTTCCTTTAAAAAAATTTTAATAAAATGAAAAATATGAATAGCATTTAGGCTTAAACTTGTCTAATTTTATTAAGATATAATATTCATTCACAGATACCTGAACTACATTTTAAAAACCCTGATTATCTTAGGAAATATTTAATATATTTCAATAATATTTTATGTTTATTAGTTATAAAAATTATAAAGATTGTTATATTGTCTTTATCAATTATGTACTAAAATAGTTATGATTAAATCTGTTATATTTGTATCTTTGTTTCAGATAAGCATGATTGATTAATATATTATAGGGTAAAATTATCTTAGAATAAAAGTGTTCAAGGAATGAAGATATGTTATTAAAGTTCTGTTTGTTTATCTTTTTCAATGTATGGTAGTGGGTACAAATTGCCAGTGTATTTTGATTTTGCTAAATGTACTTAAAAGACTCAATATCTTTTATTATGCTGGAAATTACGTCTTTTGCAACTATTTGTACTTCAAGAGAAAACCTTTAGATGTCAAATTTAAGATGTGTGGATGGTAAGTTTTTCTTCAAACATTTTTTAGGGTACTATGGAAAAAGAGTTTGAAGACCCGGGTGCTAGAACATTGGTTTTCAATGTTCAGTGTTCTACCTAAGTGTGCATAGAATCACTGGGAGAAGTTGCTAAAACCCAGCTTGCTGATGTTTGCCTGCAAAGTTTCTCATTGTCTAGATCTGGGAAGAGGTTAGGGCTGAGAATTTGCATTTTTCACCAGCTCCCAAGTGCCACTGCTGCTCTATCTTCTTTTGAAAAACTTCTGTTCACGTCTTTTGCCTGCTTTTTCAAGGAGTTATTTGTTTCTTGCTGTTTGTGTTCCTTGTAGATTCTTGATGTTAGTCCTTTGTGGGATGCATAGTTTGTGAATATTTTCTACCAGTCTGGTGGTTGTCTATTTACTCTGTTGATTATTTCCTTTGCTGTGCAGGAGATCTTCAATTTAATCAAGTCCTATTTATTTATTTCTGTGGTTGCTATACTATGTGTTTGCCTTTGGGATCTTAGTCATAAATTCTTTGCTTAGGTTGATGTCTCTAAGAGTTTTTCTTCTACCTTTTCCTCTAGAGTTTTTATGTCTTCATGGCTTATGCTCTAGAATTATTAGCCTCCATTCAGTCCACTAAACTTAAAATAGGAATGTCATTTTTTTTTTTGAGACATAGTCTCACTCTGTCACCCTGGGTAGAGTGCTGTGGCATCGTCATAGCTTACAGCAACCTCAAACGTTTGACCTCAAGCGATCCTCTTGTCCCAGCCTCCTGAGGATCTGGGACTATAGGAAGGTATATTCTTGACCCTCCTCCTTTTCCCACATCTGTCACACTTGTCACACTTGCCAAACATCAAACCAGTGCAGCCACTTCAGTTCATCCCCTCACTGTTATCCTAGGATGAATTCTCTTGCTCTCTCCTGGGTGACTCCACTCTCTTCCATGGTGCAGTCAAAAGCCCCTTCCAAAGCACAGCCACAAAAATGTCACACACCTTCTCAGAAACTCCAGTCATCCTCAGTCATGCTCTTGATGCAAACTTCTTCTTGTGTCTCTCGGGCACTGCTCATCTTCATATTTGGATAACACAGTCCGTCATTTTCTAAGCTCCAACTTGTGGCACCCCACTGCGGTTAGACCCGCCCAAGGTAAAGAGGGACTTATGTATTGTCCTTTCAGGGTGCTCTCTAGTCTTTCTCACCTCTGGGATTACATAAAAGTGGTCTGGAAAACTTCTCTGCTTCCCTTCCGCTCTTGTATACTGTGATGAGCCCCGCCCCTTTTCAGATTACAGAAGTCACCTCATGTAAGAGCTCATCTTGACTTGTGTGTGAGTGTGTGTGCATACGTGTGTGTGTGTGTGTGTGTGTGCACATCCACGCATGTGTGTATGGGCAGGGTCTTACTCTTTTACCTGGTCTGGAGTGCCGTGCCCTCAACCCAGTTTGCAGAAATCTCAAATTCTTGGGGTCAAGTGATCCTTTTGTGTCAGCCTCCCAAGCAGCTGGAACTAGAGGGATCCAACACTTTTATTTTGTGTAGAGATGGGTGTCTCATTCTTGCTCAGGCTGGTCTTGAATTCCTGAACTCAAGGAAGATCCTCCTACCTTGGCTTCCCAGAGTGTTAGGATTACTGGCCTGAGTGACCTCGCTCAGCCTTTATCTTGAACTTTAAAACATCAGCTCAAGTTCCTCCCAGTGTGTTCTTAGGACCTCTAATTTTGGCTTCAGTGATTACACTTATGTGTTAGGGGTCAGAAACCAATACTTCAAAACATGGCACTTTGACATGCTGAACTGAAGAATAAGCCTTAAGATCTTTCTGACTCCTGCCCCCCCATCTACCCACATCTACTGTCTCCCAGTTTCTCAGTCCTCCTTCTCTCCCAAAGCAAGGCATGGAATTGTTCTCTGAGTTTCCCTATCTTTCCAAAGTCCAGACCTACCAAACAAGGAAACAATCACCTCTTGTCCCTTCCCTGAGTTTTCAGAAATTGAAGTCATATCACAGGAAGAAAGATTGAAGTCTGTCAACACAGTAGGACAAAGTTTTGTTTGTCCCAAGCCATTGTATTTTCTTCGAGTCAATTGAATTCTCTTAAAATCATTTATTAACCCCCTATAATCATCCACATTCCCCATCTGCCTTTTTCCCTAAGATGTAACCATCTGTACCATTCATGGTGGAGTGGTCACTCATTTTCCCCCCATGCGTGCTAATAAATGTGTACACTATTTCTTCTATTAATCTGTCTGTGGTCAGTTGATTTTCAGCAAACCTTCAGAGGATGAAGGGGAAATTTTCTGCTAGCTCCCACACACATTTTATGGTACTTGCCTATTTGCTTGCATTGCTCTCTCCCAGTAGATTTCTGTTCTCTGAGCGCAAGACAGGACCTTTCTTATTTACCATGCCTTCAATGAATTTTCATTCTACTAATGCTGAAGAGAAAAGAAAGGTTTTATTTTTATTTTATCATTATTATTATTATTATTATTTTTTTGAGAGAGAGAAAGTCTCACTATGTAGACCTCGGTAGAGTACCCTGGCGTCACAGCTCATAGCAACCTCAAACTCTTGGGTTTAAGTGATTCTCTTGCTTCAGCCTTCCAGTAGCTGGGACTACAGGCACCTGCCACACTGCCTGGCTATTTTTTGTTGCAGTTGTCATTGTTGTTTTAGCAGGCCCACGCTGGATTTGAACCCACCAGCCTCAGTGTATGTGGCTGGTGCCATAACCACTGTGCTACAGGTGCCAAACCAACAAAACTCTGTGATTCCTGACACTAGCAATTCTACATAATAATGTGGCAGGAAGACAAACACACAAAGAAAGAAAAGATGGTATGATCGACTGTGACGATAAGTGACACGTGATCTAAGCTCAATAGAAGTTTAGCCTGTGCACAGTGGCTCCTGCCTATCATCCCAGCACTTGGTAGGCTGAGACGAGAGGACTTGAACTCAAAAGTTCTAGAACAGCCTGGACAACAGAGTGAGACCCCACTTATATCGAATTGTGTAAAAAATTTAACTGGGCATCATAGCATAATCCAGTAGGCCTACATATTCTTTAGGCTAAGGTGGGAGGATCACTTAAACTTGGGAGTTTAAGGCTGCAGTGAGCTATGACAGCACCACTACAATCCAGCCTGTGTAACAGGGCCAGGTTATGTCCCTGAAAAAAACAAAAAGGCAAAAAAAAAAAAAAGCAATGGAAGTTTATGGGGGGGGGGTGTCATAGTGCTTAACGGAATAATTGGAGAAGACCAAATTATGAGGACATTGAACCTCCACATTTTGTCTTCACTATTTTTACAGTTCAGGACAAGGGCTTTTTTTTTTTTTTTGATCCCTTAGGCAAGAGAGTGATTGATTTATTTTATGTCAATCTTTTCCCATGCTGGAAGCCACCACATAAAGAAGAGGCCGGCAGTCTGCCCTATGACCTTCATTTGCAATGAGTCCACTGTTTGCTATTGATTATTATTATTTTTGCATTTCATTTATATCTGATCACAATGGATGTAGACAGAGAACTTAAGATTTTCAAAACTGCATAGAAGCCTTATTGCAACAAGTAAATGACATAGAATGCCCCCACAAGCTAGCTTGGTAATTTCTCTAGTGGAAAAATTTATAACAGTGTCTGCTTTCAAAGTGATTTAAAGGCATCCAGTTTCATTCAAGTCATATACTATGCATAGTGAAAACTACTCAAAGATTCTAAAAATCAGATATTCTTAATGTCTAGAATAAAGACAGTTTTAAAAAGCATTTTAGTCACCCTGGCACTTTTATTAAAAATTTCAAAATTCCTGATATCAG
The DNA here is from genome assembly GCF_027406575.1 of Nycticebus coucang. NCBI lineage: Eukaryota > Metazoa > Chordata > Mammalia > Primates > Lorisidae > Nycticebus > Nycticebus coucang. The sequence goes on along the minus strand of NC_069805.1, from coordinate 27,988,894 downwards.
TGGTTATTAAAATACTATAGCAAAGATGTAAGTTTCCAAGTGTGAAGAACAATTTTAATTCTGTCATCACTATTCCATATGGATATCAGGCAATAGTACTATTTCTGCTCAGATGTTTGCTTTATTTACTTAAAAATGATATCTGTTTATTTAACAGATATCAATGCAGATCCCCTCATTACGCCTATGTTTTTGAAACGTACCCAGAAAAAAGTTAAAGCACCAAATAAAAATTTTTCAGGGAAGAAAGAAAAGTGAATTACTATACCTAGGCTGGAACAACTCAGAGTGTAACATGCAGACAGAACACAGAAACCCAGAGTAGAAAGCTCTTCTGGGAAAGTGCATTGAGGGAGTGTGGTAAGGAGGTTTATGAATGTTCATGGGAGGCAGTTCTGAGCATAAAGGTCAATAAAAAACAAGGGATGGAGTTTAGGAGTGGGCGAAAGAGACAAAGGGTGCAGTTAGAAGATGGGCTTGGGCAGAGTAGCCAGGGAGCTGTGTGTCAGAGGGTGAAGGGTCAGAAATGTACCCAGATGCCAACTGAATCAGATCTGTATAAAGCAGAGGGATCCAAGAAAAGGATGCAAATAAGAATGTAGCCCCGGCGGCGCCCATAGCTCAGTGGGTAGGGCACCAGCCACATACACTGAGGCTGGTGAGTTCGAACCTGGCCCAGGCCAGATAAAATAACAATGAGAACTGCAAAAAAAAAAAAAAAATAGCTGTGTGTTGTGGCAGGTACCTGTAGTCCCAGCTACTTGGGAGGCTGAGGCTAGAGACCTGCTTAAGCCCAAGAATTTGAGGTTGCTGTGAGCTGTGATGCCTAAGCACTCTACCCAGGGCAACATAGTAAGACTTTGTTTCAAAAAAAAAAAGAAAATGCAGCCCCCAGAAGGGTGAAATGTTTGGAGCAGGTGGTCTCTGGCTAAAAAGAAAGAAGCATGAGCAGCGCCTGTGGCTCAGTGAATAGCGCGCCGGCCCCATATGCCGAGTGTGGCGAGTTCAACCCAGCTCTGGCCAAACTGCAATAAAAAAATAGCCTGGCATTGTGGCAGGTGCCTCTAATCCAAGCTGCTCGGGAGGCTGAGGCAAGAGAATCGCGTAAGCCCAAGAGTTAGGGGTTGCTGTGAGCTGTGTGACATCATGGCACACTACCTGAGGACAGTACTGTGAGACTCTGTTTCTATAAAAAAAAAAAAAAAAAAAGAAAGAAAGAAAGAAGCAGAGGTGAAGAGGATACAGTGGGGACCATGTCATAATACTTACTTTTACTTTTTTTACTCCTAAAAAAATGAACTGTGTACACTTCCTGTGTGTAAGCTGTATGTGCTTTAGAGAAAGTAGTTATAGGGTTCGAGAGGAGCCATCAACTAACTTATAATGTTGTAGAAAAAATTACAATGTTTGCAAACAATAAACACAAAGATTATTATTTTTTTGGAGCGGGGGGCCGGGGCTGGGTTTGAACCCACCACCTCCTATATGTGGCCAGCACCCTACTCCTTGAGCCACAGATGCTGCCCCACAAAGATTATCTTTTAATGTCATTGATAGCTTGGATAGTTTGAAGGAGTTACTCATAATTGAAAATAACCCATATCGGGTGGTGCCTGTGGCTCAAGGAGTAGGGCGCCGGTCCCATATGCCAGAGGTGGTGGGTTCAAATCCAGCCCCGGCCAAAAACCACAAAAAAAAAAAAAAAAAAAAAAAGAAAATAACCCATATCAAGAGAGAAAAAGGCTTTCCTATCAATGAATCAGAGAAACAAGGTAACACATGCTATGTAGAAATTTGGAGTACATAAAATGTATTAATTTAACAGAAACTGCTAAAATTACAGTTATTTTGCATATTGGTGCAGCACACATTTAGATTTAATCAATATAGTATAGGGATATTAAATATATTTTGGAGTCAAATAAAAAAGTACCCATTACAGTTAACTGAATGCGTCCTCATACAAATTATAGCAGCGCAACTGCTATACTTCTTCAAATCCTTGACTGAAAGATCATATGCAGATAACTCCTGTTTACAATCTCAAATGAAGCCTCCTAAGTAGATAAACAGAGAAGTAAATATTACCTTTTCCCCTTCAATTTATTCACTGAGAAGGAATGAGCCTGAAAATATTGAACGTGCATTAAAAGGAAATTAGTTTAAGAGTCTAGTGATTGAAAAAAATATATTTACTGGTATCAGAAGTGTTCTTTGGTTGGAAAATGTACGTCATGATTTATAAAAAAGTATCTTAGGTTGTTTGTTTTACAATGCTGCGAACGCTTCCACTCAGCTGATAAAGTTCAAATGTCATTTTCTCGCATCCTGGTGTGCTGGTAATGTTGGCAAATTTCGTGAGAATTGTTCAAATGAAGCCAATTTTAAAATGACAGATAAATTATTGTGAATTCTTGGACAGATTATTGTGAATTCTTGGACACTCTATTTTGAGAGGAAGCTACGTGTTTTAAGTCCCTTCAGTTAGCTGTCCGTGCAGCAGCTCTGTTTCTATCTTTGTGTTACAGACACAGATGCTGAAGCAAAACTGGTTAATGACCTTATTCAAGATCACTGAATAAATCAGCTGCAGTCCTGGGGTAGACTTCTAACCACAGAGTCATTATAGGCAGCCTGTCACCTGAGCCATGTTGCCATTAAGTGACCCTGTAAATACTTTGGGTTTTCAATTTTTTTTTTTTTTTTTTTTTGGTTTTTGGCCGGGGCTGGGTATGAACCCGCCAACTCTGGCATATGGGACCGGCGCCATACTCCTTGAGCCACAGGCGCTGCCCTACATTGGGTTTTCAAATCTGGCTTAAAAATCTAATGTGATGAAACCATAAAAATGGCATCTTAAGTGCACCTGCACGCAGTTTATTTTGCAGCATTGTTCAGTGCTGGTTAAAAACCTAAACGCCTTCACATATCAGACAAACCCAGCTCGTTGAAATGTGTTATTTGGCCAACAGAGTCTTGCAGTTTTGAAAACTTTGGTTTTGTTTCAGTTGACAATTTTCAGAAATTAGGAATTTTGTGTAGCTGTCATCCTGGCTTCTTTTAAAAAATTTACAAATCTAGGTATATTGGCCTGTATTCCCCATGGTAAAAACACCCTGGAGCTGGGTGGCACAGCCTGTTTTAATGGACATAGTTCATGACCACCTCCACGTGGCTTCCTTATGATTTACATGAAGAACCTGGCCTCTGCAGGCATGTGAGCCAGAGAACCTTGGTGTAATTACGCGACAAGATTAGAAATGTTCAGTAGTTTCCAGGCTGTTGTCTGCTCATGCTGTTGAAAGCCTTTATGAGTCACCGTCAGCTCAGCTTTCTCTCTTTCTCTACTCCTTGCTTCAATCTGCCTCTTTCCATTCCAAACATGAAACTCTCTCAGAATGTAAAGTACATTATTCTCTATCTCAAGTACTCATTGTGCCCTACCCACAATGTGTCCATGCTGGTCTTCATGGTCTCATGGGTATGCCTGGTTTCTCTTGCTTAAAAGGCTTTCCCTACCCCTACATGCCAGGGCAACAACCTACTGAATTTCCTATCAGCTCCGATATCACTTCCTAAGTGCACACTTGCTATCTCCATCCCCTCTTTGTTGTCTGTGGGATCAAAGTTGGGGTCAAGACCACTGTCAGTGCCGCCCTGCATTTAGCTAGATTAGTGCAAAGAATTTTTTGCAGAATGGACTCTTGCTTAAAAGGAATGTATGTGTCTTTTTTGATTCTTGACTTTCCCTAATGTGGAAAAAGTGGATTAAGACATGGGTATAGTAGAGTTGCTTGGTACCAGACCTCATATCACTTTCTAGAAGGGACAGTACCGCCAGGCAACACAACTGTACCATTTTAATTTGATTTAAATTTTTTTTTATCATTTTAATGTTAAAAGGGATATAGATTTCTGGTTCAAGAGACATCAATATTGCTTCTGGGAGATGCCATAATGTGTTGATCATGAGGAATTAAGGACCCTGCTATAGACTTTAATGAACCCCAAACCATAATCGAAGTGATGTGTTCTGATTTATAGCCAAGGCTTGCCTTTAAATCATTACTAAGGTGGACTATGGGGGCCCTAACATGTCGCTACATGGACCCTCCTACCTCTTCTTCCTTTTCTCCTCCTAAAAAAAAGAACACAGATGATCTAGTTAGCCCCATTCCCTAAATGTGCCAAAGGAGGGTAACCCACCAAGCTCTCTGGGCAGTCTGGGGAATTGGCCCACTCTCTATGGCCCAATATAAAAGGGGTCACTAACTGCCCCAGGGACAGACACCATCCTTGCCCTGCCCAGGAGGTCTCTGACTCCTTTCAATAAACCCGTCCTGAACCTTTCTGCTCCAGACCTGTCTCAGGGCACTGCTGCACCACTTTGCATAGAGAAACTGAGGTGTTGTGTAGACCAGGTCCTAGTCAGCGGACCCAGCACACAACCCAAAACACACAACCAATAACTGGCTCCATGGACATATATATATATATATATATATACACACACACACACACACACACATATATATATACATATACATATATACATATATATGGACAAATATATATATATGGACAAATATATATATATATATATTTTTTTTATAACCCTCTCCCTGAACTAACTTGACTTTTTGAGTTGTTTCCCAGAAATGATGGATTTTCTGGGAGACACAAGAGCTGAGATTCTTTTTTTTTTTTAATCAGTTTTTAGCCAGGCCTGGGTTTAAACCTGCCACCTCCAGTATATGGGGCCGGGGCCCTACTCCTTGAGACACAGGCACCGCCCAGGAGCTGAGATTCTGATAGTTCCTGGGCAGACTTCCTTTTTTTTTTTTTGTAGAGACAGAGTCTCACTACCGCCCTCGGGTAGAGTGAGGTGGCGTCACACGGCTCACAGCAACCTCTAACTCTTGGGCTTACGCGCAATTCTCTTGCCTCAGCCTCCGGAGCAGCTGGGAACACAGGCGCCCGACACAACGCCCAGCTATTTTTTTGTTGCAGTTTGGCCTGGCCGGTTTGAACCCGCCACCCTCGGCATATGGGGCCGGCGCCCTACTCACTGAGCCACAGGCGCCGCCCTAGCCCCTGGGCAGACTTCCTAATGCCAAGACCCACCGTTTCCCTACAAACTGACCCCCAGGCACCCACCTACCACCTTGTTAGTTATACCATAATGTACCCCAAAGCATGTGGTCCCTCCTTTAAAAACCTGTGATCTCATAGCCGGGCGTTGTGGCAGGAGCCTGTAGTCCCAGCTACTTGGGAGGCTGAGGCAAGAGAATCGCTTAAGCCCAGGAGTTGGAGGTTGCAGTGAGCTGTGTGAGGCCATGGCACTCTACCAAGGGCCATAAAGTGAGACTTGTCTCTACAAAAAAAAAAAAAAACCTGTGATCTCCCTTAGTCAATGAGATAGTTGGATTTGAGGCAGCTGCTCCTGTTCCCCCAACAAGATGTTTGTCGCCTTAAAAATTCCTTTCCTGCATTGGCAGCCCTCATTGTATGAATAACTGGATCATTGTGTGATGAGTAAATAGACCTAGACTAAGACCCCCTTGCAATTTTGACAACAAATCCAGGTGTACAACTCTTATGGCAAAGAAAATCAACCTTCCCTACACACACCACATCTTGAATTCAGACTCTGCTAGGGGCCCTGTATTTTGGTGCTTCCCTGACTCCATGCTTTCTGAGGAAGTGCGCACTGCCATGTAAAGCCACAGGGGCTGCCCTCAGTTCTTCAGATCTGCTATAACACACCTCCACCCCCTATCTCGGAATATTGACCAAATACAATATTCATTAGAAGAACGTTACTGACCAGAAATGCAAGGAATTACCATTATACTGGAAGTACAGCAGCACATTTGACCTTATAGACAAGATTTGTAACCAATGATCCTTTGAAAGTAGTACATCAGTTTCAGAACATAATTTTATGAAGAGTATCAGAATATGCAATTAAATGTAGTCAAAACTCCTGTAGCAAACATTCAAGAGAAGGAATTCTAGGGTTGGTTAGATCAGAAGGGCAGCAGCATACCAAGGACTCAGGGCTATTCTATATTCCCATTTGTCATCCTTTCACTTGTCCCTGCATGATTTCAAGGTGGGTGTTACACATATAGGATTCAAATAAAGATGGTGTCTTGCCAAAACAAATGGTAATTTTTTCATGGAGTTTGTTTGTTTGTTTTAACTAGGGAGGAAATAGGTTCAAATAAGTCTCCCAGTAATCCCAAAGCAGGTCATGTTGCCTATCATTGGATCTCATGTTTAACCAAAACTGGAAGAAAGACTGGGAATACAATATCTGGTTGCACAACTCTGTGTATATACTAAACCTGTTTTCAGAAAATAGACTTAGCTAGAATGGAGGAGGGTGGTGGTGGTGTAGGAGGGATAAGGGGAGAGGGCTAATTTAAAGGTAACCCACCATGTCTACCCATCCTCCAAGAATGCGAAGACTGAATCAATGCCCAAGAAACATTGTTCCTTGGTATCTCCCAGTGGACCACCTACATTCTTAAGATTGCTAAAGACAGGTGGCGCCTGTGGCTCAGTGAGTAGGGTGCCGGCCCCATATACCGAGGGTGGCGGGTTCAAACCCGGCCTTGGCCAAACTGCAACAATAAAATAGCCGGGCATTGTGGCGGGCGCCTGTAGTCCCAGCTGCTCCAGATGCTGAGGCAAGAGAATCATGTAAGCCCAAGAGCTGGAGGTTGCTGTGAGCCGTGTGACGCCACTCTACCAAGGGCAGTAAAGTGAGACTTTGTCTCTACAAAAAAAAAAAAAGAATGCTAAAGACCTTTCACTAATACCATTTAAATTAATCTCGTTTCGGGGCAGCGCCTGTGGCTCAAAGGAGTAGGGCACTGGCCCCATATGCTGGAGGTGGCAGGTTCAAACCCAGCTATGGCCAAAAACTGCAAAATAAATAAATAAATAAATAAATTCAGTAAGATTAAAAAAAATTAATTAATCTTGTTTCTTAAGTACTCTTCCTGTGGTTTCTATCTAACTTTAAATATGAGACCCCACACCCTGACTCCAGTCTTGCTTTTGTCCATTTCTACTTGATGTTTGAACTACTGTTTTGACTCTTTCTTACACACTTTCAACATAGGCTTACATATATCGCTTTTACCCATATAAGATTACCTTAACAGGGGCGGCGCCTGTGGCTCAAGGAGTAGGGCGCCGGTCCCGTATGCCGGTGGTGGGTTCAAACCCATCCCGGGTCAAAAACCAAAAAAAAAAGATTACTTTAACAGGTAATTTAGGTTGCTGGTAATCCCAGATTCAGCCAACCCTGAAAAGAGCAGATGAACTTGGCATGCCTTCCCATCACCAACAGTATCAGCATGAGCATACACTTTGTACCACAAGAAACCAGCTGGAAAACATTATAAAGAATCAGCCAGAAACTATCTTCCCTTCTATTACCACCTGGGACAGGAATTAGGGACATAACACTTAGGGAGAAAAGGATTCCAAATGTTATAAGACAAGAAACTGACAATAATGAAAAGCAGGCCACTGCTCTTTTTCTACAACTTCCTTCAAAATAAGAAAGTCTCATGTATTCTATTATTGTATTTATATAAAAAAAATTACTGATGAGGAGAATCTACAAAGTAGAAATATTAGTGGTTGCTGTGAGCTGGAAATAGTTTGGTGGGGAATGGGGAGTGATTGTTCATGGGTATAAGTTTTTGGGGGGTGACAAAAATGTTCTAAAAATTATGGTCATAGTGGTTGCACAATTCTGTGAATACACTAAAACCTACTGAATTATACACTTTACATGGGTGAATTGTGTAGTGTATGAATTATATCTCAATAAAACTGTTTTTTAAAATAACTTATGCAAGATTCTTTTAATATGTCATTCATTAGTTTACAATGGTATGATTACAGCCTCATAACCACTTGATTGGCCTGCCCATTCCTCACAAGTTATAAAAGAGAAAATGAGAACTTGCTGATACTTCAATGCTATGGAATTATTTTTGCTCTTCAATGTTCAAAGCAAGAACTGTGCATGAGGTGCAAAAGTAGGAAAAGCAGAAGACAAGATATTTTTCAGTAGATGCTGTCTTCAGCAGAAATTCACATACCATTGTCCTACAGATTTTTGGTGGTTGTTGATGTGATCGCCAAAACAAAAGAAATTATTCAAATTAACCCTCCTTTTGTGGACAAAGTCAATGGTTGTATATCATTATCACTGAGATATAATCCATTAAGTGCTTAATTTGTACCATATTAACAGATTTGTACACTGAGAGATTTTGGCTTATGACAAAACAGGAAAAATAGCACTTTTATAAATGGGAAATGTTTCGGTCTTGTTTTTGTATGTGAACATCATGGGAAAATTTCCTATCTTCTTTCCTAACAGATACTACTGTCTTCACTGCATAAAGGTTAGTGTTATTGCTGGGGATGCACTGATTCCCCGGGGCTTCTCAGACTCTTTCAACAATCACCCTGGCTAAGTATCATTGGATATCTACACTGGCACCTTCAAGCTTCAAAGATTTAATTGTTCTGATAGTTTTAAATTTTGTTGCAATAAAATGGAAAAATGTTAAATTTTCACTGCATAGAGTTCCTTCTTTATTTTTTATATTCTCTATTAAATTATAATAATTCCAAATAATTTACTTATCCTATACATTGGAAATAAATTTGGGAAGGAGAGATTGTAAAGAACAGCCTTGAATATTTTGCTTCATTTTATCTCTCCCAGAAACTTCCTTAAAAAATTAGTTTTTTGTTTTGTTTTGTTTTTAGACAGAGTCTCAATTTGTCACCCTGGGTAGAGTGCCAGGGCATTATCATAGCTCTTAGCAACCTCCAACTCTTGGGCTCAAGTGATCCTCTTGCCTCACTTTTTCTATTATTTTTATTTTTATTTTTACTAGAGACAGGATATCACTCTTGCTGAGGCTGATGTCATGAGCTCAAGCAATCCACCTACCTCAGCCTCCCAGGGTTTTAGGATTATAGGCATGACCCACTGTGTCCAGCCAAAATATTAAAATTATTTTTTAAATAAAAAAAAATTATCCCAGATTTCAAAGCACAGCAACAAAACAAAAATAGACCAATGGGACTACTAAAATGAGAATTTTTCTACACAGCAAATAATTAACAGAGTGAAAAGACAATGTATAGAATGGGAGAAAATACTTGCAAACAATTGATCTGATAAGGGACTAATAGCCAGAATATGAAAGGAACTCAAACAACTTAATAATAAAAGATCCAAATAATCCCATTAAAAATGAGAAAAGGACCCGAACAGACATTGCCCGAAAGGAGATGTGCAAATAGCCAACAAATACATAAAAAAAAAAAATGCTCCTCATCACTTATCATCAGGGAAATGCAAATTAAAATCACAATGAGATATCATTTGATCCTTGCTAGAATGAGTATTATCAGAAAGACAAAAAGATAACAAATACTGGTGAGGATGCAGAGGAAAAGGAACTTTTATGCACTGTCAATGGGAATGTAAATTGATAGAGCTATTATGGAATGCATTGTGATGGTTTCTCAAAAAAACTAAACTAGAACTACCATATGATCTAGCATTTCTGCTACTGGATATTTATCACCCTTTCAAAAAAGGAAATTAGTATATGTGTCTCAAAGGTATACATTTACCTTCCTATATATTGCAGTAAATTAGTATATGTGTATCAAAGGTATGCATTTACCTTCCTATTGATTGCAGTAGTATTCACAATACCTAAGATATAGAATCAACAGATTAATACATAAAGAAAAAAATAAAATATACACAACGAAATGCTATCCAGCTATAAAAGAAAATAAGGTCAAATGTCGTGGTTCATGCATATAATCTCAGCCAATTGGGAGGCCAAGGTGGGAAGATTGCTTGAGGCTCAGAGTTAGAGAACAGACTAGACAATAGAGTGAGAACTCATCTGTACAAAAATATTAATAAATAAGCAAAAACAACAATAAAAGAGCCTCTTTTAAGTAAAAGAATGAAATCCTGTCACTCATGGCACCATGGATGACATTGAAAGGCTTAAACAAAATAAGTCAGATGCAGAAAAATCAATATATTATTTATATATGAGAGCTGAAGAAAAATAGAGCACATGGAAATTGAAAGTAGAATTGTGGGTATTAGAGACTGAAGAGGGGAGGGGAAGGGGAGAATGTAGAGAGGTTGGTAAACAGAGGCAAAATTACAGCTTGTTAGAAGGCATGAGTTCCAGTGATCTGCAGCAATATGGGGTGAATATGGCTAATTATAACTCATTACATATTTTCAAAAACGTGAAGAGAGAATTTTTGATGTTCATAGTATATATAAATGATCAGAATTTGGGGTGATGGGCATCCCAATTACCCTGATTTAATCATTGTAGATCATAGGTATGTATCAAAAGATCACTCTGTATCTCATAAATGTGTACACTTATGAGTCAACTAAAAATAAAAGGAAAAAAGTTAGATGTGTAAGGTATGAAAAGAGGAGTATTTAAATGAAGAATAGAACAAAAATTTTAAAAGGGTAGTCTAGAAGAAAAGAAGAGGTGGCAATACAAAGAAAATTAGGTGTTAGGGAAAGACTGGGTAAGGCTACTACAAGAGTTGGGAAATTAAAGTTCTTTAAATAAATCACAGATTACCAGAATCATAAACAAAGATGGGACAAAAATCTGTCATATTTTGAATAAAGAAACAAAGACCCAGCAAGTTTGACAGCTTTCCAGAACTAACATGCTAAATTTTGATTTGTGATTCAGAAATAATGCTCAGTTTAATACCATCTCTTCATCAAGTTTAATGTAGCCGTTTCATCAACTCTTTAGATGAGATCAGAGCTGAGCTTGAGAGCATGACTGCAGCCTCATAAGACATCTTGAGCCAAAGGCGGTCAGCTAGATTCATGCAGATCACTGCCCCGCAGAAATGGTGAGATAATGTCTATTGTGTTAAGCCCTGAATTTTGGACTAATTTGTTGTACATGAATAGAAGACTAATACACATTCCACCAATTTTGAAAATGCAATTAAAATCACAATTTAAATATCCAATGCAAACACTAAAAACGAAAAATATTAATGGAACAAACAACAATTTAAAGTAGGTCTGTCCCTCCTATGGTCTGCATTAACTCAACCATCTGCTTCCTTGTTGTTTGGTCAGCCTAAGGAAGCAATGGAACCATGCTAGTTTTACCGTATTGTTTCTAAACCCATCCAGTATGTCACATCTCAGTCCTTTTAATATTCAACTGTTGGCTTTTTTCATTTTTCTCGACAGTATTCAAACTCTTTCCATCTCTCGTCCAGGATTCTCCCCACGTCTATCTTCCTTATTCACAATGGCTTCCAATCAAAGTCATTGAGTGTTGGTTTATTCCCCTTTCATCTCACGGTCGCTATTTCTTCTCTCAAGAATCATTTTTTGGGCGGCACCTGTGGCTTAGTCGGTAGGGCGCCGGCCCCATATACCGAGGGTGGCGGGTTCAAACCCGGCCCCGGCCAAACTGCAACCAAAAAATAGCCGGGCATTGTGGCGGGCGCCTGTAGTCCCAGCTAATCGGGAGGCTGAGGCAAGAGAATCGCTTAAGCCCAGGAGTTGGAGGTTGCTGTGAGCTGTGACGCCCCAGCACTCTACCGAGGGCCATAAAGTGAGACTCTGTCTCTCCAAAAAAAAAAAAAAAAAGAATCATTTGTTGACAACTATAATACATCACCTCAAAACTGTTTAAAGAAGTGGGGTTTTCTTCCTCCTCTCCTGATTATTTGTCTAATTCTTCTAGGGCATTTGCCTTTTACCTACTAAGTTTCTTTTACAGAGTCTACCTTCTTCAAATATGTTCCCCTTTTGGCTTTATAATTGAATTTCTTTAAAAAATGTTCCCCTCCTGTTTATATTATCCTGGTTCTCCAGCTCTTTAGGAGGCAAAAATCACCAGCAGGGCCAATACTAAGGACTGATCACAGGAGCAATAGCCCATAAGTAACTCCGTATACAACGGAGCTAGTCTTTCTCCAGAAGTGGGGAAGAGACAGACAGACTGACTCATCTCCTTACTTGCTGACTCTCTTGGGTTGTTTTCTTTTTTTGGCCCAGACTTGGGAAGTGTATGATGGTACTAAATAATCAACAGGTGTCTTCAATTCCATCTGTATATATGCATCCACCTCTGAAAGTCCACCAGGAGGACATGAGGAGAATTCGCAGTTTGATAAAGCATTCCCTCCTGTAACAGCCTTGCAAGTAGCTTGGATTACAGGCTTGTGTCCCAAGGCCTGGATACTTTTCTATTTTTTTGTGGAGATAGGGTCCTGCTGTGTTTGTCAGGTTGAACTCACACTCCTGGCCTCAAGCAATCCTCCTCCCTTGGTCTCCTAAAGTGCTGAGATTACAAACCACTGTACCTAGCCCATACTTTGCTTTTTAATTTAAATTTACAATCTTTCTGTTTTTTTTTTTTTTTTTTTTTTTTTGATACAGATTCTCACTATATCACCCTCGGTAGGTGCTGTGGAGTCACAGCTCACAGCAACTTCATTTTTTTTAATTTTTATTTTATTTATTTATTTTTATTTTTTTGTAGAGACAGAGTCTCACCTTATGGCCCTTTGTAGAGTGCCGTGGCATCACACAACTCACAGCAACCTCCAACTCCTGGGCTTGAGCGATTCTCTTGCCTCAGCCTCCCGAGTAGCTGGGACTACAGGCGTCCGCCACAACGCCCAGCTATTTTTTTGTTGCAGGTCAGCTGGGGCCGGGCTTGAACGCGCCACCCTCGGTATATGGGGCTGGTGCCATGCCAACTGAGCCACAGGCGCCGCCCAGCAACTTCAAACTCTTGGGCTTAAGTGATTCTCTTGAATCAGTCTCCTAAGTAGCTAAGACTACAGGCACCGGCCACAATCCACAGGTATATATTTTTTTGTTATTGTTGTAGTTGTCATTGTTATTTTTAGCAGGTCTGGACTGGGTTCAAACCTGCCAGCCCCAGTGTATGTGGCCAGCTCCCTAACCACTGAGCTATGAGCACCAAGCCTATCTTTCTGTACCTTGTCTTCTTAAATTTGGATTATGGGCCATTGACACTTTTCTAGAATATTCAGATATTACTCTAATCATTCCAAGGAATATTGATTTATAATGTAAAGATTATAAAGATTTCTTATAGGAACCTACATTTAGGATATTTTTACAGAGAACTTTATTTATTTTACGTTTTTAAAAAGTATTGTTATAGGAAGAGAAATTGCTCATCAATGTTGTGATAGTTAACCATACCATCACTTCATGGTCTTGTTAATAAAACCAATCAGAGGGCGGCACCTGTGGCTCAGTGTTAGGGTGCTGGCCTCATCTACCGAGGGTAGCAGGTTTGAATGTGGCCCTGGCCAAACTGTAACAACAACAAAATAATAGCCGGGTGTTGTGGCTGGCGCCTGTAGTCCCAGCTATTCGGGAGGCTGAGGCAAGAGAATGGCCTAAAACCTAGAGTTGGAGGTTGCTGTGAGCTGTGACACCATGACACTGTGGTACTCTACTGAAGGCAATAAAATGAGACTCTGTCTCTAACAAGAAAGAAAGGAAGAAAGAAAGAAAGAAAGAAAGAAAGAAAGAAAGAAAGAAAGAAAGAAAGAAAGAAAGAAAGAAAGAAGAAAATAAAACCAATCACTGAAAAAGCTATGTACATTTTCTTAGAGATATCATTTCTACTCTTTTTCTATATTCTTTTAGGAACTACAGGCTTACCTTGGAGATATTTATGGAGCAATTCTAGACCATTAGAAGGCAGTGAACATTTTCATAAAGCAAATTTTGCAATAAAGTGAATATCACAGTACAGTTCGTCTCACAAGTTTTTTGGTTTCCTGGAGTATATATAAGTTATACTATGCTGCTATAGTCTACTAAGCATGAAATAGCATTATGTCTACAAAAATCATATAAACCTTGATTAAAAATACTTTATTGCTGGGCGGCGCCTGTGGCTCAGTCGGTGGGGCGCTGGCCCCATACACCGAGGGTGGCGGGTTCAGGCCCGGCCCCGGCCAAACTGTAACCAAAGAATAGCCGGGCGTTGTGGCAGGCGCCTGTGGTCCCAGCTGCTCGGGAGGCTGAGGCAAGAGAATCGCTTAAGCCCCAGGAGTTGGGGGTTGCTGTGAGCTGTGTGAGGCCACGGCACTCTACCGAGGGCCATGGAGTAAGACTGTCTCTACAAAAAAAAAGAAAAAAGAATTTATTGCTAACAAATTCTAACCCAGATACCCAAAGTAAGCCCCTGGTGTTGGTAATATAGAATGGCCACAAACCGTTCGTTTGTAAAAACCACAATCTCTGCAAAGTGCAGTAAAGTGAAACACAATCAAATGAGGCCTGCTTGCTTACCAGACTGGCAACATTCCGTAAATACATCGCACTGTATCTCTCTGTGCCTTTGCCCATGTTTCCCACTCCTAAAATGATTTTATCCCCCTCCCTATCTCTGGAACCCTTTCTGTGCTTGCTGAACTCCCCATCATCCTCCAAGACTCTCCTAATGCCACCTCCAGGGACATAAATTCCAAGGACCTTCCAGGAAGTTAGTGTTGCTCTGTGATTTCATAGCACTTGGTCCAAATCGGCACTTATCTAATTTTACTACAATGTCTAGTTTATAACTTTCTCTGTCATTGTGGACTCCTTGAGAGGGGTCACATCATTTTCACTGCCATTGTTGTATGGGTCCAGGAAGCAAGGGAAGCAATGAGGGGGGAAATCCACATCAGGGGCATTGAGGGGTAATGAGGTAGGCAATGTGGGAAAACATCTTCTTTTTTTTTTTATATAGAGACAGAGTCTCACTTTACTGCCCTCAGTAGAGTGCCGTGGCGTCACATGGCTCACAGCAACCTCCAGCTCTTGGGCTTATGTGATTGTCTTGCCTCAGCCTCCTGAGCAGCTGGGACTACAGGCGCCCGCCACAACGCCTAACTTTGGGAAAACATCTTCATTAGCATTTTGCTTTGTCCCCTGCACACAATATCCTACCTGGAGAAAAGCAAGGAAAATAGCAAGGTGAGGGTTAGCAATTCGGAGAAGATGGGTGATGAGGGGGAGAAATTCATGATTAGTTCTATATTTTTTTAACATCCCACATTTATTTGTATTCCTTTGAATGATGATTTATTTCCTTGCAGAAAATAGCTGCCTGTGAAACTATAATACATTCTGTGTTGACTGTAGCCATAGACTGATATATATGCTATTACGAAAATTAGTGAATTATATGCAATTATCAACCAGTGGGTTATTGCTGGGAAATGAAATGCCATCTGTGCAAACTATTGTACACTTAGCATTATTTGTAATCTTGATAGCAAGCTCACACCCTCAATTATAATAATCCCTACAGTACTGCCACAGTTAATGCCACCTGTTGTAACGGAACAGCCTGTGTGGCCTATAAACAGCAGAAATTTCTTTTTCATAGTTCTGGAGGCTGGGAAGTCTCACATCAAGGTGTCAGAGGATTTGATGTCTGGTGAAGGCCCACTTCCGGGTTCATCCTGCTGCGTCCACATGTGGGAGAAGGATTGAGGGAGCTCGCCTAGGTTTCTTTTATGAGGGCTTCACCTTTATGACCTAATCACACAAAGACTCTACTTCCCAATACCAACATGTGGGGATCAGGCTTCAACACAGAAATTTTATGAAGATTCATATGTCTGATCCTAGCAGATACTGAGATTATTAATTGCTCCTGAGTTTCCAGACTGTGAAAGACTCATGCATGGTGGGGAGAGTTACTTAGATTATCTCAACAGAGCTCCCCACATGGTCCTTATATTTCCTTAATTTAAAAATCATCAGATCTCCAGGCGGTGCCTGTGGCTCAAAGGGGAAGGGCACCGGTCCCATATGCCGGAGGTGGCGGGTTCAAACCCAGCCCTGGCCAAAAACCACACACACACACAAAAAAATAAATACATAAAATAAAATCTAAAAAAATAAAAAGAATAAAAGCAAAATGGCAAAAGTTAAAAAAAAAATCATCAGATCTCCATTTCTCTACCTTAAATGGCTGCTTGGAGGATATTTTTGTGAAGGAAAAATCAGGAGAACTTCTGAATTTTCTTTTAGTGGACCACAGTCAGAAAAGATGGGGATGGAAATCCTGAGTAAATGGACAGGTGCTGCATCTCTAGCAAGTTTAGGTAAATTGGGCCTTGAATGAACATGTGATTTGTAAAGCTTTGGAAGTCCTGTAACATTCTGTGTATAGCCTTTGGAATAGCAGAGCACTATTTTAATAGCTAAAGGTTAATCACTCCTGCTTTCAATGATACAATTTTGAGTGAACTCATTTCCTAAAAACCACGAAAGTTTTAGAGGGAGACATTTGGACCATAGAATGGTTCTCTTTCATTCCTCCAACCACTTGCTCTGTACTTTCTTCTGCTGTTTAGATCAAGGGTCAACAGTTTTTCTGGGAAGGGCCAGATAGCAAAGCAGGCTTTGTGGCCATATGGTTTCTGTCTAAGCTACTCCACTCCGCTATTGTAGTGCAAGAGCAGGCTGAGCCAATATGCAAATGAATGGCAGAGCTGTACACCAACATCACTGTATTACAAAAACAGGCAGCCAACTTGTCATAGCCTACTGACTTCCAGCTTAGAACTAGAAATTCTGGGTTCAGTTGTTTTTGTTTTTTATAATAGTATTTATAAAATGTGCATGTACAAAAATATGGGCAAAAAAAATATTTTCTTCCTCTGAGCTCTGGTCATAAAGGCATTTTAACTTTGTTAAAGTTCAACAAGTTCACATTTATAAATTGTATATTTTTCTTTTTTTTTGTTTTTTTTTGGCCGGGGCTAGGTTTGAACCCGCTACCTCCGGCATATGGGACCGGCACCCTACTCCTTGAGCCACAGGCGCCACCCAATTTGTATATTTTTCTGTATTTGTGCTATATTTCCATTAATAGTTCTTTTAAATATTTTAATACTGCTCTATTTCTTTGATTCCAAACATTTCTATAGGACCACACCCTAACCAAAGTTATTTTCTAGACATAGTTCTGAAGGCTTTTTATTTCTTTGCTTCCTGGTGTCTTGGCTGGGCTTTACACAAAATTCTCCACGGTCTCTACTGGAAGAGATGCATGACCCTCCAGAGAGCAGCTTTCTTCCTGGCTGTCATGTTTCACCAGAAATTTCACAACTGCCTACCTTCCCACACACTCTCAAAAGGTCCTTACCATGATTTTCTCTCTTGGGACTTGGAGTAAACACACAATGTCAAGCCATACAAGAATTCTGCTATGCCCCCCCAGCCCCCGCCTCCGACAAAACCAAAACAAAAAACAAAAAAGGGCGCAAAAACCCATACTCTGGTGTTTGAGAAATTTCAAATTGGCTGGTGAGATACAGTATGAAATTTTAGCAGAAAATGATTCATCAGAATTTTATTTTTAGGAGAAGAAAGAAGCTCTTTAATGCCACATATTATACCCAGGCCTGATACTGTTTAAAATTTTTACCTTCCCTTTTTTTTTTTTTTTTTTGTGGTTTTTGGCCGGGGCTGGGTTTGAACCCGCCAACTCTGGCATATGGGACTGGCACCCTACTCCTTGAGCCACAGGCACCGCCTACCTTCCTTAATTTGAATCTGAGTATGTTTTAGCTAGAAGAGTAGATATGCATCATTTTCAAAATCTGCTGTTAACATTTTTAGAAATTGAAACAGAAGACTTATTTTATTTTATTTTATTCTATTTGATTGTATTTTATTGAGACAGAGTCTCACTATGTTGCCCCCAGTAGAATGCTATGATGTCATAGCTCACAGCAACCTCAAACTCTCAGGCTCAAGCAATTCTCTTACCTCAGGCTCCCTAGTAGCTGGGACTACAGGCATCTGCCACCACACCCATCTACTTATTTTTGTTTAGTAGGCCTGGGCCAGGTGTGGCCTTTGCCCTAACCAGGCCAAAACATGATTTTAGAGCTTTTGTTTTAGTCACCCTGAAGAAAACAGAGTAGCATGTATCAAAATCTTAAGACGTGTACATACCACTTATTTCTAAAATTCATTTCTAGGAATTTGTCACCCCCTAATCAGAGAATTGTTCCTAGATGTTGTGCAGTGATAGCTATCAAAGATAGAGTAGGGAGATGTTGGGAATAACACAAACATCCAAAAACTGAGGCTTATTTAGGTAAATTAGAGCCTATTCCTGTATTGGACGGCGGCAGCATCTCCTCCCGGGGGTGATGTGGTGCCCCTGTGTCTACTCACACATTGGTCCTGTATTTCCTCACCTGTCAGATTTGCAATAACTCTAAATCCAAAATCAGACAGGTTTTGGACCCATGTATTCTGACCAAGCTATACCTTTAGTATTAGACTCCTATGAAATAATCTCATATACTTGTTATCTATTTAAGATACATGCAGAGTCATGTGGGACATCAACCCTTGCAAGGTATTGTCTGTTAATTGACAGGTACCTGTGTTTTCAAATAACTGCTCCAACTTTTCACAATATAATGATGTGATGTATACAATTCCAGTCAGTCTCTTGAGTTTTCATTACCCCGTTTTTGTTGATAGTAATCAGTGTTTCTGGAAAACTTAGATTATCTAAATTATTAGTAAATCCATCATAACACAGGGAGACAGTAAACAAGGATAATCAGTTCCAGAGTAAGGGTGTTTGGTAAGAATAAATAATTTTTCTCTTTCATTATGGAAGGAGCCCATATAATGAGCCTCCTAACAGGTAATCGATATCTTTGTATTCTGAGAATCCTTTCAAATATCTTTTCTTCAAAGATCATCAGTCCTCCAATTTTCCTCCTTCCAGCCAAACCATTAAATACTCTCCATAAATCTATTTAGATTCAGGCTATTTGGATGTGAGATGCTTTCAAACCTTTGTCATCTGTCGGAATGTCTCTTCTACGTTTGCTACGGTTTGAATGTTCTTGTCTCCTCCAAAGCTCACACTGAAATTTGATCCCAATACAACAGTGTTGCGAGGTGGGGCCTAAGGGAAGGTGTTTAGATCATGAAGGCTCCACCTTCATGGATAAATTTATGCCACTATAGAAGGGGGTAATGGGAGTAAGTTCCCCGTCTTCCGCTCTCCTGCCTCTGGAGGACATAGCAAGGAGACACAATCTTGGAACCAGAGACCTAATCTGCTGGTACCTTGATCTTGGATTTCCAAGACTCCAGAACTGTGAGTGAATAAATTCCTTTCCTTTGTTAATTACACAGCCTCGGGTATTCTATTATAGCAGTACAAAACAGACTGAGACAATGTTCCATCAGAAAGAATAGAGTCTACAAAGCAATAATGCCATTGGGATCTTTTTCATTCAAGTCAACAAATGTTTACTGACTTACTACTCTATGCACAGAAATTCAGACTGTAGCATGTGTATCTTGCAGAGTCACATTGAAATCTTTCCTCCTTGGTATTTTTGTTTGTTTGTTTTTTGCAGTTTTTGGCCAGGGCCGGGCCTGAACCTGCCATCTCCAATATATGGGGCCAGCGCCCCACTCCTTGAGGCACTGGAACCACCCACCTCCTTGGTATTTTTTAATAGGTTGCAGTGTATGACAGCATGAAGGCAGTTTCAGGGACAGGCGTAATGGGTTGTGAACCACTTGCTCAATAGACTTTCTGAAACCTGGTTTGACAAATACAATTTGCTTTCAAAGCCATGTGGTAAGATAGTGCTAGTTTATAACGTACTCCTTGAGTTGGATGAGCAATTATTTTGTGGTTACATGTTTATCTGCCAAGGTCTAGCAGGAAGCCAAGATATTCAGTAAAAGGATAATAGCATCAAGAGGCATATTTTTGCTTTACACTATTGTGCTTTCCCTGTAATTTTGCCATAAGCTCCATCTCTTCTGACCCATTACAGATTCTTTGACCATCATTGGATCTAGCAGATCAAGAAGCAAATTTGCTGTTACTATTTCCTGACCCAGCTGGATAAGATTTTCTTGTGCTAGGTCTGGCTTAAAGCTGTAGGACTTTCAGAGATATGGGTAAATGATTCCAGGCAGCAAATTCAAGTGTAGTAAATATTGCCTCCAAAAATTGAAGGGACTCATTTGCAATAGAAGAAATAGATTTGATATCCCAACATGAACCAGACCACTGGACCCCCAGAAAATGTTCTGAAGTGTTCCCTGTGTTTTCATGGCCTTTATCTTCCTCTAGCATATATGATCCTACAACAGAATTGAAAGTACGTGTTGCTGCTTGCCTTTCAAGTGTTAATCTCCTATTATTGACAATGAAATGAGAACGCTAATATGGCTCTTATTTGAGTTATGTGAAGAAAGAATAATGGCTTCGATAAAAGATAAATAATTTCATTAGGTATCTGTTAAAGTCTTGTTTGAATAAAGAAAGAAGTTTGTGTGGGGAGGGGTTGGGATATTGAAGTTCTTGGAATCTTTTGTATATTTTAATAAATTTATATTATGTATTATTGGAATTATTCTCTTTCCTTTTCCAGATCTTAAATTTATCAGAAGGAGGACCTATAAATTCAGTTACATAATTAGGGACATCTGGTTCTAAATTTCAGTTTAGTTTTTTAAGTACCCTGGAGTACAGGAAATACTATTAAGGCAATCATAGGAAATTGCCAGATTTTTTTTTTTTTTTTTTTTTTTTTGTAGAGACAGAATCTCACTGTACCGACCTCGGGTAGAGTGCCGTGGCGTCACACGGCTCACAGCAACCTCTAACTCTTGGGCTTACGCGATTCTCTTGCCTCAGCCTCCCGAGCAGCTGGGACTACAGGCGCCTGCCACAACGCCCGGCTATTTTTTTTGTTGTTGTTGCAGTTTGCCTGGGGCTGGGTTTGAACCCGCCACCCTCGGCATATGGGGCCGGCGCCCTACTGACTGAGCCACAGGCGTTGCCCGGAAATTGCCAGATTTTTGTCTGTCTTCAGGGATAATTTAAGGATTCGAGATTGTTATTCCCTTGGTATAATCTTTCGAGTTCTGTTATATTTAGACAAAACTCTGGTTTTGACTTCTTACCCTTCTGCCTGTTCTGTGGAATGTTCACCATGGTACCCTAAGGCAGTGCCCTTAGAGATCATGTTATTTCAGTTAACAAAAAGCTATAATTTAATTAGTTGTTTTGCCACCTTAGGCTCTGTGAACCAGCAGAGTCTCATGCCTGGTTTTTAATACAGTTAACCTCCAAGTAACTAGATAATGAAAGCCAAATTCCCCTTGTGCTGTTGCCCACAACCCAGGCATTAGTCACACTTTTTGTGTCTCTTAACTCCTTAATTGCAAACAACAGAAAATGACTTTAGATATCTGATATGCAAATAAATTTATTGGAAATCTATCTGTAGCTCACAAAGTTGATGGTAAAATTGAAGAACTGAGCTTTTTTTCTAAGTTTTTAAATTTTTACACATACATATGTTTATTAGGTTTCCATTTTTTTGCCTTCACAAAATTAAAAAAGGCTTAAAATTTAATAACAATAACAATGTTTAAGATAAGAACTAGAAACAAAAAAGAGAGGTTTAAAAAAAGTAGATGAGCTAAAAAATCTAGCTTTATGCCCAACAACCATCTAGCCATTCTGTCTGTGCTGTGTACCACAACCACAGCCACATACTGCAGCCCTCTGAGGACTCAGCCACCAGAAATCTCATCTGACAGTATATATGTCTTCAAATTTCTCATGACTAAAAGTTCCAAACATGAGCCTCAGACAGTGGCCATACACCTGCACCTGCACCAGCTGAATGAAAGAATGTGATCTCTACTTTTTGGTTTTCATAGTGGGAGAAAATGTCAGGGTTCATGATGAGTCACGTGAAAGGGAATGCTAGTGCTCCCATCCTAGAAAAGGGCTGGGAAGTACCCTCAAACAAAAACAGTGATTTATTCTACCAACCTGTGGATATTTTGTGATGATGAAATAAGGAAATATATATAACAAAACTCTAAATGCTGTATATGTCACAGAAAAAGAGCTAAAAATTTATTTAACTGTTAGTATCATTAATAGTTGGAAAGGTCAAGAGCATTTGAAATTTTAAACTGTTGTTATAGCTCAAAGTAATAGAGTGTGTAAAAATCACACTGATTATTGGGAATAAGGCAGGTGTCAAACAAAGGCCAATAAAGTTAAAAACAACAGCAATAACAACTCAAAACATAAACCAAATGGAAGTTAATTAAAGGGTGTCCATAAGGTCTGTCAGCTATTTAAAATAGTTGTAACTTTATAAATATCTGTCATTTGACTCCACTGGATTTCTTTTTATGGGGACATGTGAAAACTAATGTTTGTTCAAGCAAATCTTGATCTTTAGATGATTTGCAAGCTAGGATAACTGGTATTACTGAAAATCAGCTTGAAAATGTTTTCTCAGAACAACAGAATCATATTCTTTGTATTAGTAATTATGGTTGACGTGTTGAAAAATAACAAGAACAATAAAAACTGTAAGTTTTTCCTTTCTAATTCTTTTTACAGATTCTATCACATTTTAAACTGCACACGAACTTTATGGACACCCTGCATACAGGGTGACATTCCTGGTCAAGAGAACCCACAACAGTGAAGGGTTGTTCACTGTACTCATCAGGTTACAGGAAGGAAGAGTCAATGTATTTTTCAGGTCTAATATCCCTTATGCAAAAATCTCAAGACCAGAAATGTTTTCATATTTCAGATTATTCAGATTTTGGAATATTTTTGTTTTTTTGTACATTTTTTTTGAAATCAGTTTTGTGGCATTTTATTCATATTGAGATGTAGCAATGTCTATTTCTTAAAATTTCTGAATTGAATGTCTATGTTAAAATCTATACATTATGCAAAAAACAAAATGAATTTTATATTGTATAGACATGTATTAGCAGTTTCAGCATTCTAGTCTATGGCCTCCTTGCTTCAACTAACATTTTTTTTAATTAAATCATATCTGTGTACATTAGTGCAGTCATGGGGCACCATGCACTGGTTTTTTATACAATTTGAAATATTTTCATCAAACTGGTTAACATAACCTTCCTGGCATTTTCTTAGTTATTGTGTTAAGATATTTATAGTCTACATTTAGTAAGTTTCAGATGTACCCTTGTAAGATGAACCATAGGTATGGTCCCACCAATTACCCTCCCTCTACTCATTCTTTAACATCCCATATCCTCCCTTTCCCCATATTTTTAGGTTATAATTGGGTTATAGCTTTCATATTTTTAAATACAAAAGAAGATACTTAGGGGATGGGCCGAAATCCAAAATTCACCAATGTTTCATATACATCTTATGCGCATAGTCTAAAGGGAATTTTGTACACTATTTTTTTTTTGTGTGTGTGGTTTTTGGCCGGGACTGGGTTTGAACCTGCCACCTCCAGCATATGGGACCAGCGCCCTACTCACTGAGCCACAAGCGCCGCCCTGTACACTATTTTAAATAATTTTGCACATGAGACAAAGTTTGTGTACATGAACCATCAGAAAGCAAAGCTGTCATCATCTCAGGCACCCATGAGGACAAAATGTGGTTATCTGGCATCACCATCATTTCTGGCCCTGAATTTATTTATATGCTACCGGTAAGTGTCATTTCCTTATACTTAATACACACATAAGTACATAACAACAACAAAAAAGAGACAAGCCATTAAGACAGTGAAAAAACAATGTGTTTGCGGTAACTAAGCAGCACACTTAACATCACTAGAATACCTGTATCAGCTGACACACTGTGGCAGGAAACATGAGGCTTTGTGATGCTGTGTGCACATTGTATTATTATTAATTTTTTGGGTGAGAAGAAATATCAGCAGAATGTGAGGCTCTAGGCAGTGGGTCTTCTGGGGATGAGGAAGTATTCTCCTCGGTGGCTTTTATTCGTTAATTAAATTAGGGACAGAGTCTCACTCTGTTGCCCACACTCGAGTGCAGTGGCATTCTCATCGGTCACAGCAACCTCAAACTTCTGGGCTCCAGCGATCCTCCTACTTTGGCCTTCCAGACCTTTGGGATTCTAGGAATGAGGCATGGTCTTCAGCCACTAGGTGGCTTTTTAAAATGTTTCCTCCAAATTCATCGCCTCAATAACACTGTGTTTTGTTTTTCTGTCTTAAAAAGTTTTTTTTTTTTAATTTTATAACCACATGATTTCTTTTCCTGTTACAAATGCACACTGCTTTAATCAGACCATCATACATATATGTTGTGGATAGGTATTTTTTCTGGAATTGTCAAATTCATTGTCATTTTTACAATGATCACCTTGATTTAGAATCATTTCGGCTATTTCATCATTGGTCAGTGAATGAACAACTAGATCCTAAAGATGGATGTTAAAAACTTTGATATCCACTTCTTCTGGCTTTACTAATGGACTCCAAAGGTGTGTATTTTTGTATCCGTGGGGAGGGCAGACATCTTTTTTTTTCTTACTTGACATATAGAATCCTTTAAAGTCACCACCATGTTCATCATTATCACGGGACATAGTTGCAGGCTTGCACAACTGCGTCTTTAGTCACAGACCACGTGTTGGCAACAGCATATAAAGCATCCATGGTAAACGCCTTTTGAAAACCCTCCACACCCAGGCCTATGTTCACTGCTGCTAGCATGCTGTTCAAGAAAGTGTTTATATATTTTCTCTTCCTAAACCTAAGCATAACCTGCTCACGTGACTGAATTAATAAAGTCACTCCTGGGGGAGAGAATATGACATAAACATTATTTTTGTTGAGAATTTCAGCTGTAGGATAACCAGAACACTTGTAACGAAATAACAACATCTTGTGGTTGTCATCTAGTCCAGCTTCCCTGTAGTGACCATGAGCACTGGTACAAAGTGTTTGTAAAATCGATCAGAAGAGGTGTCCCCCGTGATTCATGCCTTTTTGTTAACATAATAACCGACTGGTAAGAAATTAATTCCTTGAAAACAGTGGCAATGTGAACTTTCACCTTTCACAGCAATTTTGCACTTACACATCCTTGCTGCATCAGCACACCCCAGCAGAGGGAATCTGTCCGTGGCATCCTTAATTCTTAGAGGGGTTGTGTCATCAGTTGTAGTCTGGCTCTTTCTGGAGCAATAATGAAGATGGTGTTTCATCAGCATTGCAGACTTATTCTGGCATCAGATTTTCAACAGCAATGACTATGGCAACCTCATCAGTCAATTTTTCTGCCACTTCACAAAGATCAGCAAGTCCTTTGTTACCACAATCTTTAAAAATGTAATGCTCTGCTTTTTCTTAAGTTCAGGCTGCTCATCTGCAATCAGCTCATCAAATATTCACAGTTCCCTCTGATTTTCAGTTTGTCGTGATAGATCTTTGCTTATTTCAGATCCACAGCCCATTCAGTGCCAGGTGTTTGCTCTGATACTGATGGATGCACTTTTTCAATACAGAAGGAGATCTTCATTGTGGCCTTTGTGTGGTGTTTTTCTATATTTCATTAATTTCTGTTCATCGCTTGCAGTGGGCATTCCAACACCATACTCTTTAAGATGTCTTACGTCATCGTCCAGCTTCTCCAACAGCTTCATTTTCTATGCAATGGTAAGCATAAATGCTTGCTCTTCCAGTTAGTTACCCATAAGGGTATCTGCTGCCCTTTTTGACATTTTCAACCATATCTTTATATTACAAAGCAAAGAATAAGCAAAAAAACACAGCGAGTGATGCAAGTAGGTCTTGACCCCATGCTGGGCATTGTGGGGATCGTGGTCTACACATGTGCCATTTTCTTACCCTTTGTGGGCTTGCTTGCATGGGGAAATCTGGGCACATATGAAACAGACACATCATAGCAGAAGATGAGCTGAAGAAAACGTGTGGTGTGCACCTGCATTTTGACTGCAACTCGTCACATGAGGTCAGATGTGGAATTGTCCCTTGTGGCACCATAGTAGCACTCAAAAAGTTTTCGATTTTGAAAGATTTCAGATTTGGGCTTTTAGATTAGGGATGCTCAATTTGTATGGCAACCGGCTCTTTAGATAGGGAGGCAGGGATCCATAGGTTTATTCAAAATTAATTGAAACGAGTCCCACTATTCATTGGTCTGAAAAGATCCACCAAGAATCTGGCGTGAAAGAGAGACTGAGTTCATGGCTCTTTAACAGCTTTCTCTAGTTAGAATCATTGAACAGCACAGTTTTTGGATCTCCTTGGTAGATACAGAGGTAAGTGAAAAATCTTTCCTTATTACGGTGGGAAATTTCCTGCTATCTGCTAACCTATGGTTTCTTTTCTGTCTGCTTTAGAAGTTTATTTGTTACTGGGATGGTATTTGGGATACTGAGCTCCAGAAAAGTAAGTCTGTGGAATAACTCAGTGTCAGGTGGGCTCTACCTTCTCTCATAATCTTTCCTTACATCAAACTATAAGCCAAAGAGTGGGAGAATACTGTGTGGTAGAAAAGGGTTTGTTGAAAAATATTTATTAGAAATACATCAAACTGGGGTGGTATTTTACAACATTTGATGTAACAGAAAAGTAACTGGATTAGACCAAATTCTATTTTGTTGAAATATAATTGATCTTCCAATGTAGTTTCTTAAAAGGAATACTTCATATTAAATTCAAAACAGAACTCTAGAAGAGCAGAATATTTGTGAGTTATTTATTTTGCTAAGTTGCTTGGATTTTGGTTGTTAATATGTCTTTAGTTTGTTTATTGCCATTCTCCAAGGAACACCAGTGACTGCTCATTTTTAGATAGAAGTGGGACTTTAGCTACTATGGAGTGGCACACTGATTTTTCTTTGACTGAATTAATTCATATTCTTGTGAAAATCTCTGCCAAGTTTCATTACATTAGGTAAAACTATTTTTTTAGAAATAACAAAGGCTTTATAAAATCTCTGAAGTGGGCAGTGTCTGTGGCTCAGGGAGTAGGGCGCCAGTCCCATATACTAAGGGTGGTGGGTTCGAACACAGCCCTGGCCAAAAAACTGCAACAACAACAAAATCTCTGAAGTGATTTAATTTATCTCAGTTTTCTTTGATGTTTAATTAAGAATTTTAAACGTATCATTGCATAAGAATTGAGTTTAAAAAAGTAATAACTTTATCATTTCTAATAGTTACAGTCTCACATAATAATCTCTAATGGGTATTAAGCACATATTTTTAATGTGAAAGATAATATAAGACTCATTTTTTATTTATTATACACAACAGGAATTTTCAGATTTTGAAAATCACTCTTGGTGTACCTGATGTTCTCTAATTGATGTTGTAATTGATGGGAAAGGTAGTAGTATATGTTGCATTTATAGAACTAACTTTGGAACATAAAATTTTTAATGAAGATGAAAATGAATAGTATTTACAACCATGTAGGGTTTTTGTTTTATGCAGAATTCATCTTCTCAGCCCATATCCTTCTTGATCTCCTCGTGAAGTATTCAACCCTTAACCTTTAACAAATATGAAGTAATGGTACACTAAAAAATAAATTAATCATTAAATTTAATTCTAGAATTATTAATTAATATACTTATCAGTCTGTCAAGGTTACATTAATAGAAAGCACAACACAAATCTTTTCTCCAGGGCGGCGCCTGTGGCTCAGTGAGCGGGGCGCCGGCCCCATATGCCGAGGGTGGCAGGTTCAAACCCAGTCCCAGCCAAACTGCAACAAAAAAAAATAGCCGGACGTTGTGACGAGCGCCTGTAGCCCAGCTACTCGGGAGGCTGAGGCAGGAGAACCGCCTAAGCCTAGGAGTTGGAGGCTGCTGGGAGCTGTTTGATGCAACAGCACTCTACCGAGGACAATAAAGTGAAACTGTTTCTACCAAAAAAAAAAAAAAAAAACTCTTCTTCATTCACGTCTACACCTTGGTTCAAGCCGGGCCCCCGCCAGAACTGGAAAACAAACAAACAAAAACATTTTCAGGAACTCAATCAGTGAGCTGAAGCGATCCACCCTTCCCCTCACCGCCACCCGACTGGGCTTTGAGAGGACGGATCTGTCCTACGCAGAACGGCTCCATAAACAGACAAAGAAGTTACAGGGCCAGGAGCGGTTGATCTCCACTTTAACGCTAGCATTCTGGGAGGCCGAGGCCGGTGGAGAAAGGAGACAACCGCCACCCTCCCCAGCATAGTCCCAGCTGTTCGGGAGTCTGAAGCAAAACATCCCTGGAGCTCAAGAATTCGAGTGTGCTGTGACTTGAGAATGGCACCACGCCGCTCTTCCCAGTGAAGATGCACTGAGGGTGTATCGCCAAAAATATATATGAATAAATAAATATATAATCCCACACACATATACTGTCCTAGCTGGTTGCGTAGACGTGAATGAAGAAGAGGTTTTTTTTTTTGATATGAATGACACACCCCGTAGGCTCACACGCTGCCCAGTTCGCTCCTTAGCTCTAGTAGTTACACGGGAGGCAAGCAGTGGGTATTGTCAGAACAAACGTTTCAGAATAAAGGGAAAGAGAGAATGAGGGGGGAGAGAGAGGTGGGGGAGAAAGGGAGGGAGAGAGAGAGAGAGAAGACGAAAACGAAAGAAGGAACACAGGGTTTAGAGGAGCGAGGTGAGTCTCAGAGAATCAGGGGAACCACAACTTATACACGGCGGCCACTTGGTGGACCGACTAGGCCAAAGCACGCAGAAGAGACATCTGGTCGATCAACAGGTGCTAAGGTGACAAGATCCCCGGTCTAAGGTCGGCCACGGACGTCAGGTCATACGCGGGGCAATGTGGAGACTGAAGTTTCCTAACACCCACATGTGCTCTACGTGGGTGTCATGCATGCCTGCCTGCCTGGCAGGAGAAGCCGGGGTGCTCATTCTTAGCTAGCTCCGGTGTTTCATATGCAGGTGCGGGGGCCAGGGGTGGGGGGATGTTACCAGGGAAGGAGAGAAAGAAATGGGAGAGGGAGGGGAGGACGGAGGGATGTGTGTGGCAGCATCTCCTTTAGTAGTTCATAGGCGTCATGATCATGTGTTTGAGCACAAGTGTGAGATGTGCAATGAGAGAAACAAGGGATAAAAGAAGAAAAAAGAAACCCCGAAAGTGGTGCCTTGGGACACGCAGTCAGAACAAGTCAGCAACCTGCAGGACACAGAGGACCGGCCCTCTCCGCAGCCAATTGGAGGCCGACAAGAGGTCAGGAGCTGGGGCCTCAGCAGGGAGTTTGCTCAGTACAGAAATGCGTGTGCCTGTGAGTGGGCGCAGCCCCTGGCTTAAGGAACAGGGCGCCGGTCCCATATTATACCGTGGGTGTTGGTTCAAGCCCGGACTCCGCCAGAAATGGAAAGCAAACAAACAAACCCATTTTCGGGAGCTCAACTCAGTTAGCTGAAGCGATCCGCCCACCTAGACCTCCCAAAGTGCTACGAATACAGGCCTGAGCCACCTCACTTTGCCCAGCCTAATTCGATTTAGTTAAATATCCTTCTCCCACACCTGGTTTCACTGTATCTGGAGAGATGTATGTGTGGGGGGGAAGGTATTGTTAAGTATAGAAGATAACGGGGGTAGGGCCTGTGGCTCAGTGAGCCAGGCGCTGGCCCCATATACGGAGGGTGGTGTGTTCAACCCCAGGCCCGGCCGAACTGTTGTGGCGGCCGCCTGTAGTCCCAGCTACGCGGGAGACCGAGGCAGGATAATCGCCCAAGCCCAGGAGATGGAGGTTGCTGGGAGCTGTGTGACGCCACGGCACTCTACCGAGGGCAATAAAGTGAAACTCTGTGTCTACAAAAAAGAAAAAGAATACAAGTTAACGGGTGGCACCTGTGGGTGAGAGGAGTAGGATGCCGGCCCCATATACAGAGGAGGTGGGTGGCGAGAAAAACTGCCCCCTCCTCAAAATCATTTAGTTGAAAGCGTTCACCTGTGGGCACCCCCGCCCTTCCCCCGCATATTTCGGAGGTGGCGGGTTCAAACCAAGCCCCGGCAAAAAACTGGAAAGAAAAAAAACGAGAAAGAACGAAGGAAGGAACGGAGGGATGGAGGGATTGAGAAAGGATGGGACGGAACGATGGAAGGAAGGAAGGAAGGAAGGAAGGAAGGAAGGAAGGAAGGAAGGAAGGAAGGAAAATGAAAGTGTAAAAGTAGTTCAGTGCCTGTTCCTCAGAGGAGTAGTGCATCGACCCCAAGTACCAGTGGAGGCGGGTTGAAACCGGGCCCCAGTCAAACACCGCAGAAGAAGGAAAATATTTAATAAATAAATAAATAGATAAATAAATAGGCTGGTGTGGGGTGGGGGGGTGGTGCATAGCACCGTGGTTAAGGCACCAACCACATCCACCGAGGAGGCTGGCGGATTCCAGCCCTGTCTGACAAGCTAAACAACAATGACAACTGCAACAAAGCGCAAATACCCCGGCACTGTGGCGGGCTCATGCAGTCCCAGGTACTTGTGAGGCTGAGGCCAGAGAATCGTGAACGCCCAAGAGTTGGAGGTTCTTGAGAGCTGTGACACCACACCACGGCAATCTACAGAGGGTGACTCAGTGAAGGTTTCCCTCACCAAAAAAAAAAAAAAGAAATTAAATGAACAAAAAAATAAATTAATAAATGTTAAAATCAATCTAATAAAGATGTAAATAGACACGTAGCACAGTTCCTGGAACAGAAACCCTTCCTCTCCCCCAACCCCCGCTTTCTAATCCAGAAAAAAACTTCAGTAATCAGTTAAGCGTTTTTTTTCTTTTTTTTTCTAGAGACAGAGTGTCACTTTATGCCCTTCGGGTAGAGTGCAATGGCATCACGCAGCTCACAGCAACTTCCAACCGCTGGGCTTACGCGGTTCTCTTTCCTCAGCCTCCTGAGTAGCTGGGACGACAGGAGCCCGCCACCATGCCCAGCTATTTTTTGGATGCAGTTCATCCAGGGCCGGGTTTGAACCCGCCACCCTCGGTCTGTCGGGCTGGCGCCTTACCGTCTGAGCCACAGGCGCCACCCCTCAGTTAAGTTTTCAACATTTATTTCTGATCTGTTCCGTTTTACAGAAGATCTAAGCAGCCAAGCACAGACGCGCTGACCTGACCTGACCTGACCTGACAGGAGCCTAGGTTGAAGGGAAGAACTCCTAGGATCTGTCCCCACCCTTCTCTGCACCGCCTCTGCACTGGGCTTTGAGAGGACGGATCTGTTCCCGGGGAACAGCTCCATACACACCCAAATAAATTACGGGGTCGGGGGTGGTTGATCTCCACTCTAATGCTAGCATTCTGGGAGGCCGAGGCCGGTGGAGACAGGAGACGACCGCCCCACACCCCACCATAGTCCCAGCTGTTCGGGAGTCTGAAGCAAAAGCATCCCTGGAGCTCAAGAATTCGAGTGTGCTGTGACTTGTGAATGGCGCCACGCCGCTCTTCCCAGTGAAGGTGGACTGAGGGTGTATCGCCAAAATAAATATAAATAAATAAATACATAATCCCACACACATATACTGTACTAGCTGGTTGTGTAGGCATGAATGAAGAAGAGTTGTTTTTTTTTTTTTTTTTTGATGGGAATGACACACCCCCTAGGCTCCCACGCTGCCGAGTTCGCTCCTTAGCTCTAGTAGTTACACAGGAGGCAAGCAGTGCATATTGTCAGAACAACCGTTTCAGAATAAAGGGAGAGAGAGAATGAGAGGGGAGAGAGAGGGAGAGGGGGGAGAAAGGGAGGGAGAGAGAGAGGGAGACAGAGAGAGAGAAGACGCACAGGAAAGAAGGAACAGGGAGGAGGAGCGAGGCGAGTCTCAGAGAATCAGGGGAACCACAACTTATACACAGCCGCCACCTGCTGGACCAACTAGGCCAAAGCTCGCAGAAGAGACATCTGGTCAACCAACAGGTGCTGAAGTGACAAGATCCCCGGTCTGAGGTCGGCCACGGACATCTGGACATCCGCGGGACACTGTGGACACCGAAGTTTCCTAACACCCACATGTGCTCTACGTGGGTGTCATGCATGCCTGCCTGCCTGGCAGGAGAAGCCGGGGTGTTCATTCTTAGCTAGCTCCGGTGTTTCATATGCAGGTGCGGGGGCCAGGGGAGGGGGAATGTTACCAGAGAAGGAGAGAAAGAAATGGGGGAGGGAGGGGAGGACGGACGGATGTGTGTGGCAGCATCTCCTTTAGTAGTTCATAGGCGTCATGATCATGTGTTCGAGCACAAGTGTGAGATGTGCAATGAGAGAAACAAGGGATAAAAGAAGAAAAAAGAAACCCCGAAAGTGGTGCCTTGGGACACGCAGTCAGAACAAGTCAGCAACCTGCAGACACGGAGGACCGGCCATCTCCGCAGCCAATTGGAGGCCGCCAAGAGGTCAGGAGCTGGGGCCTCAGCGGGGGGTTTGCTCAGTTCAGAAAGGCGTGTGCCTGTGAGTGGGCGCAGCCCCTGGTTCAAGGATTAGGGCGCCTGCCCCATATTATACCGTGGGTGTTGGTTCAAGCCCGGACTCCTCCAGAACTGGAAAGCAAACAAACAAACCCATTTTCGGGAGCTCAACTCAGTTAGCTGAAGCGATCCGCCCACCTAGACCTCCCAAAGTGCTACAATTACAGGCCTGAGCCACCTCACGTCGCCCAGCCTAATTCGATTTAGTTAAATATCCTTCTCCCACACCTGGTTTCACTGTATCTGGAGAGATGTATGTGTGTGGGGGAAGCTCTTGTTAAGTATAGAAGATAACGGGGGCGGGGCCTGTGGCTCAGTGAGCAAGGCGCCGGCCCCATTTACGGAGGGTGGTGTGTTCAACTCCAGGCCGGGCTGAACTGCAACAAAAAAGTTGCCGGGCGTTGTGGCGGCCGCCTGTAGTCCCAGCTACGCGGGAGACCGAGGCAGGATAATCGCCCAAGCCCAGGAGATGGAGGTTGCTGTGAGCTGTGTGACGCCACGGCACTCTACCGAGGGCAATAAAGTGAAACTCTGTCTACAAAAAGGAAAAAGAATACAAGTTAACGGGTGGCGCCTGTGGGTTAAAGGAGTAGGGTGCCGGCCCCATATACAGAGGAGGTGGGTGGCGAGAAAAACTGCCCCCTCCTCAAAATCATTTAGTTGAAAGATTTCACCTACGGGCACCCCTGCCCTCCACCCGCATATTTCGGAGGTGGTGGGTTCAAACCAAGCCCCGGCAATTAACTGGAAAGAAAAAACAAGAAAGAACGAAGGAAGGAAGGGAGGGATGGAGGGAAGAAGAAAGGATGGGACGGAACAATGGAAGGAAGGAAGGAAGGAAGGAAGGAAGGAAGGAAGGAAGGAAGGAAGGAAGGAAGGAAGGAAGGAAGGAAGGAAAATGAAAGAGTAAAAGTAGTTCACTGCCTGTTCCTCAGAGGAGTAGGGCACCGGCCCCAAGTACCAGAGGTGGCGGGTTGAAACCGGGCCCCAGTCAAACACCACAGAAGAAGGAAAATATTTAATAAATAAATAGATAAATAAATAGGACTGGCGTGGGGTGGGGGGGTGGTGCATAGCACAGTGGTTAAGGCACCAACCACATCCATCGAGGAGGCTGGCAGATTCCAGCCCTGTCTGACAAGCTAAACAACAATGACAACTGCAAGAAAGCGAAAATACCCCGGCGCTGTAGAGGGCTCATTCAGTCCCAGGTACTTGGGAGGCTGAGGCCAGAGAATCGTTAACGCCCAAGAGTTGGAGGTTCTTGAGAGCCGTTACACCACACCACGGCAATCTACGGAGGGTGACTCGGGGAAGGTCTGCCTCGCCAAAAAGAAAAAAAAAATCAAATGAACCAAGAAATAAATTAATAAATGTTAAAATCAATCTAATAAAGAAGTAAATAGACACGTAGCAGCTCAAGTGATCTTCCTACCTCAGCCTTGCAGGTAGCTGGGACTAAGGGGAGCATGTCCACTCTTGGTTAATTTTTTTTTTCTTTTTGTTTAGACAGCATCTTGTTTTGTCGCCCTTGGTAGAGTGCCATGGCATCATAGATCACAGCAACCACAAACCCTTGGGCTCAAGTGATCCTATTATCTCAACCTCATGAGTAGCTGGGATAACAGGTGCCCACCGCACTGCCTGGCTATTTTTAGAGACAAGGTCTTGCTCTTGCTCAGGCTGCTGTCAAACTCCTGAACTTAGGCAATGCACCCGCTTCCGCCTTCCAGATTAAATGTGTGAGACACCTAGCCGGGCCTGGTCAATTGTTCTTATTTTTCTGTAGAGATTTGTGTCTTGCTATGTTCTTCAGGATGGTCTTGGACTCCTGACCTCAAGTGATCCTCCACCTAGACCTCTCAAAGTGCTGAGATTACAGGTGTGACCAACATGCTGGACAGATAGGATTTTTCATTATGTCCAGATTTGAGGCTGGGTTGCCACCTATTTTCAAAATTCTATTCTAAAACTGTGCTGTGTTCATTAGATTTCATGGAAGGGGCTTCTTGTAAGGCCTGACAGATTACACATTTATTGAAACATCATCAATATATTGCCCTACCCTAGCCCAGTAATAGTGGTGAGAAAGAGGAAAATAAACCCAGGCACATGGGAGCTGACCTGGCAATCAATCTCACAGAGTGCCAACCTCTGACCAGGTCCCTCAGTAACAGTTAAGAATATGAGAGAAAAAGCAAAGCCACTGCTTTATCAGGTCTGGACACAGACAAAACACAAACATTATCCAACAACTCTCCTGCTTAATACAAGTAATGGCTATTGGTTTTACCTTTCTTTTTAGCATGTACCTGTAAATAATAGAGTGTGTGTGTGTGTGTGTGTGTGTGTGTGTGTATTACAGGTTTATCCTCAGTATTATCTGTTTTGGTTTTACAGCGTAGGTTGTAAATATTTCTTGTTTTTCTGACTTATACCATGTCTCCTGTGACACCTATTCTTAATTTTGCCTTTTCCAAATTCAGGACCTAAATTTAGAATTATAAGACTATAAAGACATCTTTTATGGGCAGCACCTGTGGCTCAGTGTGTAGGGTGCCAGACCCATATAACAAGGGTGGCGGGTTTTAACCTGGTTCCAGGAAAACTGCAACAAAACATAGCTGGCAGTTGTGGCAGGTGGCTGGAGTCTCTCACCTCCTCGGGAGGCTGAGGCAAGAGAATCACCTAAGCCCAGGAGTTGGAGGTCGCTGTGAGCTGTAATGCCACAGTACTCTATACAGGGTGATCAAGTGAGACTCCATCTTTAAAAAAAGGAAAAAAAAAAAAAAGAAAAAGTTATCAATTACACCTGAACTATATTTTTGGTTTGTTTGTTTGAGGCAAAGTCTCATTCTGGTAACCTCTAAAGTGCCCCAGCATCATAGCTCACAGCAACCTCAAACTCTTGGGTGCCAGTGATCCTCTTGCCTCAGCCTCCTTGGTAGGTGGGAGTATAGGTGCCCCCCTAATTTTAATATTTTTAGTAGAGAGTGTGCTTTTGCTTAGGTTGGTCTTGAGCTCCTAAGCTCAAGAA
Organism: Nycticebus coucang; assembly: GCF_027406575.1. NCBI lineage: Eukaryota > Metazoa > Chordata > Mammalia > Primates > Lorisidae > Nycticebus > Nycticebus coucang. The sequence goes on along the minus strand of NC_069805.1, from coordinate 27,953,432 downwards.
ATCCACCTACCTTGGCTACCCAGATTGCTAGGATTACAGGTGTGAGCCACCTGGCCTGACCTATACTAAACTATATTTGGCATTCCCAAAATGGCTATTGGTGATAGCAATGGACTGAATATTTGTGTACCCCCAAAATTCATTTTGTAATACTAACCTCAGTATGATGGCATAAGGAAATTGGACCTGTGGTTGGATCATGAGGGTGGAGCCTTCAAGAGAAACATATGTGCCCTTATAAAAGGGTTCCCCCTCTGAGAACTCTCTTATTCTCTTTCTGCCATGTGAATACAACATAAGTCAGCATAATGCACCCCAGAAGACTTCACCAGAACCAACCATACCGGCACTTAATCTCGAACCTCAACCTCCAGAACTGTGAGAGATACATTTATGCTGTTTATAAACCAACCAGTCCATTGTACTTTGTTATATCAACTCTCCTTAAGACAATAACACAAACATTTGATCCTCAATCCTAGAAAAGACAGTAAGTAAATTTCTACAAGTTAGTTTTTTTTTTTTTTTGCCCCTTCCATCCTGTGATTCTCCAAATTTTAAGTCAAAACTGTTGGGTGAGCTTTTGTCAGCCAAACTTGGTAATAATCATGATGACAATAAAATTTTTGACATATTTTAAAAGTTTAAGTTCCACAGTTAGTTATATACAAATAAAATGTGGTAATTAAATATCTTTCAATGGTTGAATATTTTTTAAGTTACAATAAAAATACTCATGTTTAAACAAAAGACTGATGCAATGACTTTTTGCTAAAAAGTTTTCCAGGGTTCTAGATGCACAAACCATTTTTATTTTTGTTCAAAATGTTTCTGGAGACCAGGTGTGGTGGATCATGTCTGTAAGCTCAATATTCTGGGAGGATGAAGAGAGAGGATAACATGATCTTAGGAGCTGGAGACCTGCATAAGCAAGAGAAAGACCCCATTTCTACTAAAAAAAAATAGAAAAAGTAACCTGCCAAAGTGGTGCCTGTCTGTAGTCCCAGATATTTGGGAGGCCGAAGCAGGAGGATTGCTGAAGCCCAGGGGTTTGAGGTTGTTGTTAGCTAGACTGAAGCCACATCACTATAGCTAGGGCAAAGATTGAGACTCTGTCTCAAAAAAAAAAAAAAAGTTACTGTATAGTAAGAATGTGGCTTATCTTCCATTGACAGTAGCGTATGAACAGGAAGCACAGCCTCAAGGCCCTTTTCAGACTTCTCTAAATGGGCTAAGTGTGTGTTCTGGTTATCATTGTCTACTATAAGGGTAAATTGAGGCCTCGCTTGCTGGAAAGCTGGAGGTGATGTTTGTTTTGTTTTTTTTTTTGCAGTTTTTTTTTTTGGCCCGGGGTGGGTTTGAACCCACCACCTCTGGCATATGGGGCTGGCGCCCTACCCCTTTGAGCCACAGGCCCTGCCCTGAAGGTGATTTTTTTTTAATTGCTTGATTTTACACTTTTGAGGTGGGAAATCCCAAGGTATCTCTCTAGGAAATGAACACACGTTTTGCTTGTAACATTATTTTTAAATCCTTTCGTATATTACATTTTATTCAGAAATTCCTCTATATTTACCATGTTCAAATTCATGAAAGAATTAATATAATTCTCAAATCATAATTATCAAAAGCTTTCAAAAAATCTTGGACTTCTCAAGCCCAAAGAACTGCCATTAGCCCAGTTGACAGTAAGATAAAACTCTTAAGGATTCAAAGGTAACCTCTTATATTTAATAAATGGCTGTCTTGTGCACTTGGGAATTTTTTTTTTTGAGAGAGATAGAATCTCACTCTTGCCAAGCTATGAGTGCCATGGTGTCATTATAGCTCACAGCAACCTCAAATTATTGTGGTCGAGAGATCCTCTTGTCTCAGACCCCCACCCCCCAGTAGCTGGGACTACAGGCTCCCAACACTACACCCAAGCTGTTTTTCTACTTTTAGGAGAGACTGGGTCTCGCTCTTGCTCAGGCTGGTCTCAAATTCCTCAGCTCAAGCAATCCTCCATGGACCTCCCAGAGTTCTGGGATTATAGGCATGAGCCACTGTGCCCAGCCTGCATTTGGAAATTGCACTTCCAACCCCAGATTCTACTCTAGTACAATCTGATTTGACTGAATATTCCAAGAGACTCATACAATGCCTTCAGCCTTATGACCAAAAGATAAAAGGCACATTTTCAAACATACCTAAACATTCTCTGCATGGTCTGTAATCTGGAGATTCATCTTCTGGAATAGGCAACAGAAATAAAGCTTCCCTGAGACTTGTTAAAAAATATCTTGTCGGTACTGTTTACAAGTTCACATACCAATAAAACTCCAATGAATTGATACTTAAGACTATCTACAGGAAGATGAAATAACAGTTCCCTAGAACTTAAGAGAAATCATGGGTAACATATTTTGAGCCAAATTTAAGAACATAAGCCTAGGAATACAGATTGACTCAGCACAGACAGAGATTGTAACTGGAAATAGGTTACATGAAGCACAGTGTATATACACTTTCTAACAGGGGGTAGGGGAGAGTGTAGGTGGGATATGTATGGCCCAGAAGGTGGGAGAAGTGAGTACTACATAAAGGCAAAGGTAAACTTGCCCTTTTCACCCCAAAAATTGACTGAAAGATCACAATTAAGGCAGATTAATAAAAGAAGTGTTTATTTCCAAATACCACATTCATGGGAGAACCACAAGAGTGGTTAACCAATGTCTCAGTGATGGTCAGGTATCTTTATAGATGTCTTTTAGAAGGGAGGGGAAATAATTCAAAGTGTAGGTGCAGCAAGTGATTTCTAAGGGGATGAATAGATGTGGGTAAACAAGTTGACTAGCAAATTAAGCTAAGAGACAGGTATTGTGTTGTAAATGATTTGGTCCAGGAACAAACACATGAAAAAATGCTCCTCATCTTTAATCATCCGAGAAATGCAAATCAAAACCACTCTAAACTATCACCTAATCCCAGCAATATTAGCCCACCTCACAAAGTCCCAAAGCACCAGATGCTGGTATGGATGTGGAGAGAAGGGAACACTTGTACACTCCTGGAGGGGTTGAAAACTAATAAAACCTTTTTGGAAAAAAGTATAGAGAATCCTCAAAGATCTAAAAGTAGAGTTTCCATTTGACCCTGCAATCCATTACTAGTTATCAAGCCAGAAGAACAAAATCATTTTACCACAAAGAGATTTGCACTCGAATGTTGATTGCAGCTCAATTCCTAATTGCCAGGTTGTGGAAGCAACCTAAGTGCCCATCAACTGTGGTATATTTATACCATGGAATATTATTCAGCTATTAAAAGATGTAGATTTTACATCATTTACATTTACCTGGATGGAGTTGAAATACATTCTTCTTAGTAAAGGATCACATGAATGGAAATATAAATATCCAGTGTACTCTATACTATTATGAAATCAATATATAAACAGTTACATTTTCATAGGAACAATAAAACACTAATATAGTCCAGTTTGGGGGTATAGGGACTTGGGAGAGGGAGGGGATAGGAAGTAAGGAAGAAAGAAGAAGAGAATGAGGTGGGATCTCATCTAAAGTGCACATTGTGAGGGTGTATAACGTGACCTCTGGGTGAGGGGCTCTTCTACAAGTGGAACTTTACCCTGGAAGGGAAAACAATGTAGCCTAAAAATTAAACCCTCATATTAATTTGAACTAAATAAAAGAAAAATAAATAAATAAATCATTTGAGCCAGTTCTGCTAGCATTCAGGAGGAGGAAAGGAATTCAGTTGTCTACCGTAGACATTTTGATCCAGTTAGTGAAGTTTTAACTAGTTAGAGGTAAAGACCCTTCTAATGCTTTCTCATCTCCAGTGATATTTATTTATTTATTTATTTTATTTTATTGAGGCAGATTCTCACTATGTCACACTCACTAGAGTGCCATAGTGTCACAGCTCACGGCAACCTCAAACTCTTGGGCTTAAGTGATTCTCATGCCTCAACCTCCCAGTAGCTGGGACTACAGGTACTTACCACAACACATGGTTGGTTTTTATTTTTTTGTCATTGTTGTTGTTTTTTATCAGGCCCTGGCCGGGTTCAAACTCACCAGCCTCAGTGCATGTGGCCAGTGCACTAACCACTGAGCCAGGGGTGACAAGCCTTCAATGATTTTTAATTCAAAGCATTCTTTATACCAGTCATATTTGAGGGCAAAATTTCCTTAGCTCGTTCAAGCAACAATTACATTCTTGTGATTCTGATTGGTTCTCAGTGACTCTATGCATAAGATAAGGTAAATGTGCAGTTGTGTGTGCAGGAAGACAGGTGTCTTAACATCTGGTAGAGGCGGATTGATTTCATCCTATATTTGTTCTTATAAAGATTATAGCCAAGGCTGTGTTGGGCATAAAGTGAGACTGTGCCTCAAAAAAAATTTATTAAACTGTTTTTTTTTTTTTTTTTTGGCTCATGCCTGTAATCATAGAACTGTGGTAGACTGAAGCAGGTAGAAAGCCTGAGATCAGGAGTTCAAGACCAGTCTGAGCAAGACCGAGACCCTGTCTCTACTAAAAATAGAAAAACTAACTGGTTGTTGGTGGGGGGCTGTAGTCCCAGCTACTTGGGAGGCTGAGGCAAGAGGATTGCTTGATCCCAAGAATTTGAGGTTGCTGTGAACTGTGACACCATAGCCCTCTACCAGTGCCACAGCTTGAGACTGTGTTAAAAAAAAGAAAGAAAGAAAAAGAAACATCATTAGCTCATAGTTTTTCTTCAGTCTTTTTCCTTCTTCTTCTTTCTTTCTTTCTTTCTTTCTTTCTTTCTTTCTTTCTTTCTTTCTTTCTTTCTTTCTTTCTTTCTTTCTTTCTTTCTTTCTTTCTTCTTCGTCTTCATCTTAGTCTTCGTCTTCTTCTTGTCCTCCTTTTTTGAGATACAGTCTCACTGTGTTGCCCAGGTTAGAGAAAAGTGTGGCCACAGCCTAGCTCACAACAAACTGAATCTACGGAGCTCAAGAAATCCTCTTGCCTCAGCCTCCCAAGTAGCAGGGACTGCAGACAGCTACAACAGTGTCCACCTAATTTTTCTATTTTTAGTAGAGGCAAGGTCTCACTCTTGCTCAGGATGGTCTGGCACTCCTGAGCTCAGTGATACATCCCACTCCACTTTCCAGAGTTCTAGGATTACAAGCCTGATAAAATGTGCCCAGCTTAACTCATTGCTTTTCAACAGGTATTAAGATCTCGTTCTACCTTCTCCCTATCTCCATAGCAGCACCCACCCAAAATAGATTTCTGTTTTCATAAAACTTTAAGGAGACCAGTAGATCCATAAGACATGTAAGTTACTTCTTTTTACATTTCACCAGCTCATTGGTCTTTTAGAATTTGTTTCCATAGTTTCAAATGATTCCTCAGTGACTCCTAAGAACAATGGAATATGAACTATCAGGCCTTGGGGTTGGAAAAACCTGGAAAAATATCTGTCTGCAGTCTTGTTAAAAGAAATGTGGACACAGCATTCACATTCATAATACCCTGTAAATGGATACATTTACCTTCCTTCTCCCCCTTAAATTCAGGTACCTGTTGAACCTCTAAGCAGACATTTTTCCTTCCCCCCCTTTGTGATACCATCTCATCTCTCTGCTCTGTTCTCTCTCCCTTTCCTCTCCCTCCTTCTAAACTATACAATATACTTTTATATCCGAATCTTTGCTTAGACAAATTCATTTTTTGTCTAGTGTACAGCATGTACTGAGCTTTTTCACCCTAACAGTTCTACATCTGATAAACAGGTTTATAACCAGTACCTCTCAGTGTGATATTTAACAAAGTCCAGTTACACAGAGAAGAGATCATCTTTAGTTAGAGGCCTACGTTTATCATTCATGTGTCCAATACAGTCATCTTGAGCCATTATTAAATTGTTTTTCATTTTTCTTGTTCTGCCAATCATATATAAAACCTGTAACTATCAATGAGAAACTTAGCAGGGATGAAGCCTTTTATGCATTGCCATACAAGGGAAAAAATAACTTAAAGTGTGCCTTGAGGTTGAGGCAAGAAGATAGGTGGCTCCCAAGACTTTGAGGCTGCAATTATCTGTGATGACACCACAGCACTCTAACTAAAGAAACATAGAAACACTGTCTCAAAAAAAATGTGTATTTTACAACAAAATTTTTTTTTTTAATTTCTTCAAAAAATTGTACATGACTTCCTTCTTGACAATATACACTAAGAAAGGGGCTTGAAGCAGGGTGAAAAGAAAACCTGGTCTGTTGAAGCAGGAAGTCTGGAGGGTCCATAAGAATGTGGACATGGGATTTACCAAATAACCTGGTGGATTAAAGCTGCACCAAGAGTGAAGGTTGAAGAACACGCATCAACCCTGCTGAGGCGAGCTGCGACCCCAAGGATAAAACAAAAGTTACAAAATCCATCACCAAGTGAATGAGAGTCCCCTCACCCATCAGAATAGCTCAGAGTAACACATGAACAAAAGAGCAGTGTTCAAAAGTCCTCCCATTAAACTCCACAGGAGAGGTCCTATAAAAACTGGACATACTTTGCCTACTAGGGTGCCATGGAACTCTCCTGCCAGGCATAAAACTGTGTAAAACTGTATATATTCTCTACCTGCAATTCTTAGCTCCCAGCACTCCCCTCCACTCTCACTCTAAGGTCTGAAAGCCTGTCCCATAGGATTCCAGATTCTTGGGGGGTTTCTCAAGAAAACTGCTGCTTGCCAGTGCTGATTCTGTGGTACGAGAGTGAAGAGAGGCCAGTCGGTTGAGAGGGAACCACACGGAAGCAGTGGTGCCCTGAGGCTCAGAGCGGCAGCTGTTCTTAGCAAAAATAGGGCTCACCCTGGATATTCCGGAGTCACATCCCATGTCTATCTGGGCAACCAGAGGAGGCCGGGCATCTTCTCAGGTGGCAAACACCAGCCCTGCAGAACAGATATGGCACAGAAACGCAGGTCCCGTTAGTAAAGGGTTTGCCTGAGGCGGTACTGGCCTGGGTGGAGTGTGGACTAGAAAATGCACATGGAGTGCCAGCTGATTCCCAGGGTGGGGGTGACCAAGACAACCACTTTACTGAGACTAAGACACACCCAGCCCCCCAGGGGATCATCAGCCTAAACAAAGGAGAGCAGGCAGAGGCTGGAACTGACAGGTAACCATGCTGTGAATACAAACCACAGCTGAGACCAGACAGCAGCACAGACAGGGCCTGAGGCACAGGTTCTGTGAACTCAAAACAGCTTCTCTTCTGCAGGAGAATTTAGCAGAAACAGAAACAAATGCCGCAAAGTTGTTCTGTTCTGTCAGTAACATCAATCAGGGTGGGGCTGGAACTGAGTGAACACCCTCAGCCTCCATGAAACACCCAAAGTTGTCAGGCCTCACCTCCCCCTGGTGGATAGTGGCAGAGAGCAGTGGCCTGGATGAGGAGACATAGATCTCCTTGTGATTCAGGTAGGTGCAACCCCCTGGAATTTCTGCTCATTGGAGGCAACTGGTTCACAGGCATGCAGGGTTATCAGTGATAGGGTGTGACAGAAGTGCAAGGTAGGGAAGGGGGCATCAACCTACCCAGACTAATCTATTAGCTAGGTGGGTCCTCCTGACCTCACAGAGGAAAGGAGGGTGGTCATCAACTTTTCATCTCCTAAAACAAAATAACTTTCAGCCCCAGATTCTGTATCCAGCTAAACTGAGTTTCATTTATGATGGAGAAATTAAATACATTAATAAAATCCACATGTTGAAGACAATTGCCATAACCAAACAAGCACTTCAGGATATTCTCAGACCTATGCTCCGTAATGACCAGCCCAATCCTCTACCACAAAAGTAAAATCACTCAGAAACTTTTGATCAAATTCCAACTTCCACAGTACTGAAAGGATTAAAAATGTCCACTCAACTTTCAAAAAACTCGATACCCAAAATTTTGTCAGACTTATCAGTATTCTCCATTAATGTGAATGACTTAAACTGTCCTCTAAAGAGGAGAGGTTGGCTGTCTGAATGCAAAAACTCAGGCCAGATATTTTTTGCATACAAGTATCTCATCTTACCTTAAAAAAATAAATATAGACTCAGGGTGAAAGGATGTTTGTCCATATTTCAGGCAAATGGAAATCGGAAAAATGCAGGTGTTGTAATTCTACTTGCAGATACAATAGGCTTTAAACCAACAAAAGTAAGGAAGAATAAGAATGGTCACTTCATATTTCTTTAGGGTAATACTCAATATAATGAGATTTCAATTATTAATATTTATGCACCCAACCAGAATGCGCCTCAATTTATAAGAGAAACTCTAACAGACATGAGTAATTTGATTTCCCACAGCTCCAGAAAAGTCAGAGATTAGAACACTCCTTTGGCAGTGTTGGATAGATCCTCCAATTAGAAGCTGAGCAAAGAAATTTTAGATTTAAATTTAACCATTCAACATTTGGATTTAACAGACATCTACAGAACATTTCATCCCAACAAAACTCAATACACATACTTCTCATCAGCCCATGGAAATACTCCAAAATCAACCACATCATAGGTCACAAGTCTAACTTCAGTAAATTTAAAGGAATACAAATTATTCGTTGCATCTTCTTGCACCAGCATGGAATGAAAGTTGACCTCAGTAACAACAGGAACCTTCATACTCATACAAAAACATGGAAATTAAATAACCTTATGCTGAATGATAGCTGGGTCATAAAGGAGTTTAAGAAGGAAACTGTCAAATTTTTGGAACAAAATGACAATGAAGACACGAATTATCAGAACCTCTGGGATACCTCAAAGGCAGTTCTAAGAGGGAAATGTATAGCACTACAAGCCTTCCTCAAGAGAACGAAAGAGAGGAAGTTAACAACTTAATGGGACATCTCAAGCAACTGGTAAAGGAAAAACATTCCAACCCCAAACCCAGTAGAAGGAAAGAAATGACCAAAATGACAGCAGAATTAAATGAAATTGAAAACAAAAGAATTATGAAACTGATCAATAAATCAAAAGGTTGCTTTTTTGAAAAGGTCAATAAAATAGATTAAACTTTGGCTAACCTAACCAGGAAAAAAGGAATAAAATCTCTAATTTCATCAATCAGAAATGACAAAGACGAAATAAGAAAAGACTCCTCAGAATTCAAAACATCCTTCATGAATATTACAAGAAAATTTATTCGCAGAATTATGAAAATCTGAAGGAAATTGACCAATACTTGGAAGAACGTCACCTTCCAAGACGTAGGCAGAAACAAGTAGAAATGCTGAACAGGCCTATATAAAGTTCTGAATTAGCATCAACCATAAAAAAACTCCCTAAAAAGAAAAGCCCGGGACAAGTTGGCTTCAAGTCAGAATTCTACCAAACCTTAAAGAGGAATTAGTACCTATATTACCCAACCTGTTCCACAATATAGAAAAAGAAGGAAGATTATCCAACACATTCTATGAAGCAAACATCACTCTGATGCCCAAACCAAGAAAAGAAAATTATAGACCAATATCACTAATGAATATAGATGTAAAAATATTCAACAAGATCCTAACAAACAGAATCCATCAACACATCAAACAAATTATATTTCATGACCAATTTGGTTTTATCCAACCATCTCAAGTCTGGTTCAAAATACGTAAATTTATAAATATAATTCAGCACATAAACAAATTAAAAAACAAAGATGATATGATTCTCTTAATTGATGCAGAAAAAGCTTTTGATAATATCCAGCATCGCTTCATGATCAGAACACTTAAGAAAATTGGTATAGAAGGGACATTTCTGAAACTGATAGAGCCATCTACAGCAAACCCACAGTCAATATGATATTTCATGGAGTTAAATTGAAATCATTTCCATTCAGATCAGGAACCAGGCCAGGTTGCTCATTGTCTCCACTGCTCTTTAACACTGTAATGGAACTTTTAGCCATCACAATTAGGGAAGAAAAGGTGATCAAGGGTATTCATATAGGGTCAGAAGAGATCAAATTTTCACTTTTTGCAGAAAATATGATTGTATATTTGGAAAGCACCAGGGATTCTACTACAAAACTCTTATAAGTGATCAAGGAATACAGCAGCATCTCAGGTTACAAAATCAACATTCATAAAACGGTAGCCTTTATATATGCCAACAATAGTCAAGCTGAAAAAAAAAGTTAAGGACTCTACTCCATTCACAGTAGTGCCAAAGAAGATGAAATATTTGGGTGTTTATTTAGTAAAGGACATGAAAGATATCTATAAAGCGAACTATAAAACTCTAAGAAAAGAAATAGCTGAAAATGTTAACAAATGGAAAAACATACCATGCTCATGGCTGGGAAGAATCAACATTGTTAAAATGTCCATACTACCCAAAACAATATACAATTTTTTTTTTATTAAATCATAGCTATGTACATTAATGTGATCATGGGGCACCATACACTAGTTTCATAGACCGTTTGACACATTTTCATCACACTGCTTAACATAGCCTTCCTGGCATTTTCTTAGTTATTGTGCTAAGACATTTACATTCCACATTTGCTAAGTTTCACATATACCCTTGTAAGATGTATTGCAGGTGTAATCCTACCAACCCTCCACCTCTACCCACCTTCCCCCTTCCTCCCCCCGTTCCTTTCCCCCTTCCCCCTATTCTTAGGTTGTAACTGGGTTATAGCATTCATGAGAAAGCCATAAATTAGTTTCATAGTAGGGCTGAGTACATTGGATACTTTTTCTTCCATTCCTAGATACTTTACTAAGAAGAATATGTTCTAGCTCCATTCATGTAAACATGAAAGAGGTAAAGTCTCGATCTTTCTTTAAGGCTGCATAATATTCCATGCTGTACATATACCACGATTTATTAATCCGATCATGGATCAATTGGCACGTGGGCCTTTTCCATGATTTAGCAATTATGAATAGGGCTGCAATAAACATTCTGGTACAAATATCTTTGTTATGATTTGATTTTTGGTCTTCTGGGTATATACATAGTAGAGGAATTATAGGATTGAATGGCAGATCTATTTTTAGATCTCTAAATGTTCTCCAAACATCTTTCCAAAAGGAATGTATTAATTTGCATTCCCACCAGCAGTGTAGAAGTGTTCCCTTTTCTCCACATGCACACCAACATCTCTGGTCTTGGTATTTTGTGATATAGGCTAATCTTACTGGAGTTAGATGATATCTCAAAGTAGTTTTGATTTGCATTCCTCTGATGATTAAAGATGATGAGCATTTTTTCATATTTCTGGAGGCCGCGAACCTGTCTTCTTCAGAGAAGTTTCTCTTCAAGTCACTTGCCCAGCCTGTGATGGGATCACTTGTTCTTTTCTTGCTTATATGTTTGAGTATCTCTGTGGATTCTGCTTATTAAACCATTGTCAGAGACATAACCTGCAAATATCTACTCCCATTTTGAGGGCTGTTTGCTTGCTTTACTTACTATTTTCTTGGCTGTGCAGAAGCTTTTTAGTTTGAACAGGTCCCAGTAGTGTATTTTTGAAACTGCTTCAATTGCCTGGGGGATCCTCCTCATAAAATACTTGCCCAGACCGATTTCTTCAAGGGTTTTCCCTGCACTCTCCTAGTATTTTACAGTTTCATGTCTTAAGTTGAAATCCCTAATCCAGTGAGAGTCTATCTTAGTTAATGGTGAAAAGTGTGGGTCCAGTTTCAGTCTTCTGCAGGTTGCCAGCACCATTTGTTAAATAGGGAATCTTTTCCCCACTGAATGTTTTTTATTGGCTTGTCAAAGATGAAATAACGGTAAGTAGCTGTGTTCATCTCTTGGTTCTCTATTCTGTTCCAGGCATCTACTGCTCTGTTTTTGTGCCAGTACCATGCTGTTTTGATTACTATCGATTTGTAGTATAGTCTGCGGTCTGGTAGCGTGATTTTTCCGGCTTTGTTTTTATTTCTGAGTAATGTCTTGCCTATTCGAAGTTTTTTCTGATTCAATATAAAAGGAAGTATTGTTTTTTCAAGATCTTTAAAGTATGACAGTGGAGCTTTAATAGGGATTGCGTTAAAATTATGTATTGCTTTGGGTAGTATGGACAATTTAACAATGTTGATTCTTCCCAGCCATGAGCATGGTATGTTTTTCCATTTGTTAACATTTTTGACTATTGCTTTTCTCAGAGTTTCATAGTTCTCTTCGTACAGATCTTTCACGTCCTTTGTTAGATAAACTCTCAAATATTTCATTTTCTTTGGCACTACTGTAAATGGGATAGAGTCCTTAACTGTTTCTTCAACTTGACTATTGTTGGTATATATAAAGGCTGCTGATTTATGAAAATTGATTTTGTAACCTGAGATGCTGCTGTATTCCTTGATCACTTCTAAGAGTTTTGTAGTAGAATCTCTAGTTTTTTCCAGATATACAATCATATCATCTGCGAAGAGTGAAAGTTTGATCTCTTCTGACCCTATATGGATACCCTGGATCGCCTTTTCTTCCCTAATTGCAGCGGCTAAAACTTCCATTGCAATGTTAAAGAACAATGGAGACAATGCGCAGCCTTGTCTGGTTCCCGATCTGAGTGGAAATGATTTCAATTTAACTCCATTCAATAGCAATATACAATTTTAATGCAATCTCTATTAAACCTCCACTGTCATACTTTAAAGATCTTGAAAAAATAATACTTCATTTTATATGGAATCAGAAAAAAGACCTTGAATAGCCAACATATTACTCAGAAATAAAAACAAAGCAGGAGGAAAAACACTATCAGAAGTCAGACTATACTGTAAATTGACAGTGATGAAAACCGCATGGTACTGGCAAAAAAACAGAGAGGTAGATCTATTGAACAGAATAGAGAACCAAAAGATGAACCCAGCCAATAACCGTTATTTGATCTTTGACAAGCCAATTAAAAACATTCAGTGGGGAAAAGATTCCCTATTTAACAAATGGTGCTGGGTGAACTGGCTGGTAACCTGTAGAAGACTGAAACTTGACCCACACATTTCATCATTCACTAAGATAGACTCTCACTGGATTAAAGACTTAAACTTAAGACATGAAACTAAAAAAATATCATAACAAATTGCAGGGAAAACTCTTGAAGAAATCGGTCTGCGCAAATATTTCATGAGTAGGACCCCCTGGTCAAGCAAAGAAGCTTCAAAAGTACACTACTGGGACCTGATAAAACTGAAAAGCTTCTGCACAGCCAAGAACACAATAAGTAAAACAAGCAGACAGCCCTCAGAATTGGAGAAGACATTTGCAGGATATGTATCCGACAAAGGTTTAATAACCAGAATCCACAGTGAACTCAAAACTATAAGCAAGAAAAGAACAAGTGATCCCATCTCAGGATGGACAAGGGACTTGAAGAGAAACTTCTCTGAAGAAAACACTTGCACGGCCTACAGACATATGAAAAAATGCTCATCATCCTTAATCAGCAGAGAAATGCAAATCAAAACTACTTTGAGATATCATCTAACTTCAGTAAGATTAGCTTATATCACAAAATACCAAGACCAGAGATGTTGGTGTGGATGTGGAGAAAAGGAAAGACTTCTACACTGCTGGTGGGAATACAAATTAATACATTCCTTTCGGAAAGATGTTTGGAGAACACTTAGAGATTTAAAAATAGACCTGCCATTCAATCCTTTAATTTCTCTTCTAGGTATATACCCAGAAGACCAAAAATCACATTATAACAAAGATATTTGTACCAGAATGATTATTGTAGTCCAATTCATAATTGCTAAGTCATGGAAAAAGCCCACATGCCCATCAATTTATGAATGGATTAATATATTGTGGTATATGTACATCATGAAATATTATGCAGCCTTAAGAAAGATGGAGACTTTACATCTTTCATGTTTACATGGATGGAGCTGGAACATATTCTTCTTAGTAAAGTATGTCAAGAATGGAAGAAAAAGTATCCAATGTACTCAGCCCTACTATGAATCTAATTTATGGCTTTCATATGAAAGCTCTAACCCAGTTATAACCTAAGAATATCGGGAAGGGGTGAGGGAGGGGAGGGGAGAGGATGGGCACAGGCAGTGTGATTGGTGGGATAACACTTACAGTGCATCTTACAAGTGTACATGTGAAACTTACTAAATGTAGAATATAAGTGTCTTAACACAATGGTCAAAAAAGTGCCAGGAGGGCTATGTTAACCAGTGTGATAAAAATATGTCAAATGTTATATAAAACCAGTGTATGGTGCCCCTGATTTCATTAATGTACACAGCTATTATTTAATTAAAAAAAATAAAAATAAATAAAAAATAAGATAAAAAGAATGTGGACATGGGAGACACTCATAGCTCACTGGCTAGAGTGCCGGCCATGTACACCAAGGCAGGTGGGTTCCAACCCAACCGGGCCTGCTAAACAATGACAACTGCAACAAAATGCACAGTCGGGCATTATAGCGGTGACTGTAATCATATAGTCATGGCTACTCTCGAATTTCAGGGAAGAGAATCACTTAAGCCCCAGAGTTTGAGGTTGCTGTGAGCTGTGATGCCACAGCACCCTACCAAGGGTGACAAAGTGAGATACTGTACAAAAAAAAAAAAAAAAGAAAGAAAGAAAGAAAGAAAAGAGAAAGAATGTGGACATGAAGTCACTTACGTAACCAATGACCCATAGAAAGAGACCATCAGTGACCAATAGGAAAGGGCAATACTGCCTGGAGGCCCATAGAGGCCTATGAAAGTCTTGCAGCCAATTTCAAATAGAGAGAGTATTTATATCCCTTCCTGTCTTTGCCTATCTGGCTCTCTCGCTTTTTCTCCTCCATGAGAGGAACCTGCTTCCAATTCTCTTTGGAAGTGCTCTAAATTTTCTCTTTCTTCTTCTGAAACAAAATCTCTCTTTGTTACCCTGAAACTTGTGTAGGTTACCTTTTCTTCCTATCCACACTGCCTGAGGTGTTCCTGGTTTATTCTCTGTTTCCACTCACTTTTTCTCTAGGTTACCACTGTGCCTCAATTGAGGTTTACTAGAGCTCAGCCCAATAATTGAACCAGGGCAACTGGATTTGGGGAACTGATACCCAGAACCTAGAACACTCTTACTCTAAGGGACATCCATTTCATCAAAAGCACTTAACCTTGAGGATTCCTAGGAATCTGCTGCAAACCACTGAAAGCCACTGTTTGTATAAGTGGACAGTTTCCACATAAGAGGAAACAAGCTGCTGCCTTTAGAACTACTACCAAAAAAAAAAAAAAGATCAAGATTACACCCAGCTAATTTTTTCTGTTTTAAGTAGAGCCAGAGTCTCCACTCCTACTTAGGCTGGGTCAAAATCCCATTCTCCAGGGATCCAGTTCCCTCAGCCTCCCAGAGTGCTAGGATTACAGATGTGAACCACCACACCCAACCTCATGTCAGTAACCTTTCAGAGAACCTTTAGAGGGTGGGAACCAAGATCCTAGGTCACTAACCTTTCTACACACATTACCTATTATTACACTACAATATGCTCTCAAATACTAATATTGAAACAGAGAAGGCACCCCTCCGCCCATAGATATGGAAACATAAAATTGAGACTGGAAAATAAGTAACAGAGGAAATGCCCTGAAAAATTATCTAACACGTTTTCTGTCTCTTTAACTCTTTTTGAAACAAGACATGCATCCCTGCCTTTAGAAGTAGTCCAGTGGGGCAGGAAAATGTCTTTGGTTATTTTGCACTAGCAAAGTGGGTCAGGATGCTGGGATCTGGCTGATTTGGGAGAGGTGCTGAGCTGCTGAGATGCTGAGCTGGCTCCCATGTAGGCAGCAGAGATCACAGTTGTGTCTTCATCTGATATGGGACATTAACTTCAGTGGAATGAAAATAGGCCCTCTCTCTTAATTTTTTGGAGACAGAGTTTCGCTTTGTCACCCTTGGTAGAGTGCCCTGACATTGTGCCTCACAGCAATCTCAAACTCCTCGGCTCAAGTGATTCTCTTATCTCAGCCTCCCAAGTAGCTGGGACTATAGGGATCTGCACAAAGCCCAGCTAATTGTTTAGAGATGAGATCTCTCTCTGGCTCATACTGGTCTCCAACCCGTGGGTACAGGCTTTCCTCCCACCTCAGCCTCCCAGAGTGCTAGCATTACAGACATGAGCCATGTCACCTAGTCCTGGACCTCTCTTAAGAGCTTTGTGTTGCTGGACTTGGTGACTCATATTGGGCCCTGCCATGTGCCTTAGGCCTAGTGCAACTTCCCAAGCTTGACTAGAAGTAGATCCAACGAGCTACTTCTGCGTAGCAATGACTCAGCAAGGCCCGGCCTGAAACTGCCTCTACCTAGATACAGCCAACGTGTTACCATGCCATTGGCCCAACCCTGTTTTACCACCCATCACACCATTTCACGTACCTCATCCCCTGCCTCCTTTCCCCGCCCCTTCCCCACCCCTATATAAGTGGCTCCTTGATGCAATAAAGTTGAGATCCTGCTTTGACAGACTTCCGGCTCCATGTGTTCCTGTTCAAGCCTCGAACACTCGCCATCCCGCTCAGTCCCTGGGATGAGATCAGGCTGGCCCCGATCTTCCCTCAACTGCGACTGCCGGAGGACCCGGCAGATTGGTGCCCTGTGTGAGAAAATTGGCTCCCCACACGAAGATCACTGACGGGCCAATCGGTCTGCGGGTGAGTGTACCCCCGTAAATTATGGGGAAGTCCAATTCCAAATTTGACCCTGCTTTGGAATCCCTTAAAATCTTACTCAAAAGCAGAGGACTAGACCTCTGGGATAGTCAGACCCTTCAAACCTGGGAATGTTTACTTAAGGTCGCACTTTGGCTTCCGGAGAGCAACCTATTTGACTGGGACACCTGAGATAGGGTTGAAAGATTAATCAGAAGAGCACATATAAAAAGGGGGGAGATTCCCCTAATTGGGACACTCCCTACTGTATCTGCCTTAAAGGGCTGTTTTCCCCCCTCCCCCCAAGAAAGTGGAGGGAGCATCGATCCTGAGAGAAGCAGAGAATAAAAGTCCCAAAGCAGAATCGAGCCCAGATCAGAGCCCTGAGTCAGCGGTCCGCCGAGTCAACCCAAACATCTCTATCCTTCCCTTGACCCTTTGGGAATCCTCCAACTAATCCTTTCCTGGCCCCCTCTGCACCTCCTCCATATGGTGGAGAAAGCATTACTGAGGGCGGAGCTACCAACCTTTTTCCGGTTAATATTAATCCCGGAGGTAAACGCCCCACGGCCAGGTACCCCTGGGAGGCTCAAGATCTCAAAGATCTAAAAAAGGCAGTTTCTGAGGACGGCCCTAACTCACCCTGGGCAGAAACCATACTTGAAGGGCTAGCGCACCAAGCGTGCATAGCCCGAGACTGGAAAGAACTAGCCAAAGCAGGACTCCCGGGCCCCACATTCCTTAAGTGGATGGCCTACTTCCAGGAGGAGTGCCGTTTTAGGGGAGAACGTAATCAGAGCGCCCAACCTCCCTTACCCATAACTTATGGCATGCTTTATGGTACGGCTGATCAATTTTCCACTGGTCTCCAGCAGGCAGCTATTCCTGCTCCTTACCAAGATCAGGTCAGAGCCAGTGGGCTAGCTGCATGGAAGAAATTAGACGAGGGCCCCACTGAATCCCCCATAGTGGGATTCAATCAGAAACACACAGAGGACCTCTCCACCTTTATAGACAGAGTCCAAAAAAGCCTAAAAAGAAAGTTCCCTGCTGGAGAGTTACGGGACCGATTTGTCCGTTCTTTAGTCTGGGGTGGCATGACCACTGACTGTAAGCTCGCCTGTGCCGGGTTAAGAAACCAGGCGATGGAGAGGTGGAGCATAGCTACTCGAGATGTTGGTTCCACGTCTCATCAAGCAAGAGCGATGGTTTTGGCACTTCAGGCAGACCACCAGGTAGAACTCCAAACACTTATTAATGCCCTTCAATTAGCCCCTACTGCAGGCAAGCAGACATGTTTTGGGTGTGATAAAGAGGACCACTTCAAGTGGGAATGTCCTAACCAAACCAAGCGCCCCCCGACCCACCAGGGGGGTATGGCCCCCGCACCCCCTGCCTTCGCTGTAAAAAAGGCTTTCTTTGGGCCCGTGATTGCAAATCCAAATTCAATCTCAAAGGTGAGCCTTTAAACTCCCTGTGGGGCTATCCCAAGCCCCGTTAAAAAAGGGGAGCAGACCAGTACAAACTCATTGGACCATTCCCCTAATTGTGGGCATGAGACCAAAAATAACCCTTACAATTGGAGATAAATCCTTCAAATTCCTCATCAATACTGGGGCAGACCACACAGTTATCAGGAAAGAGGAAGTACCCCAATCTTGGCGACTAATACCTGCACCACCCCTGTTAGGCATGGGTGGCCGATCTACCTCCTGGGAGACTGATGCCTGGCTCCCCTGGGTGGACCCTAGTGGAAACCATGGGGTGGTGTGCCCCCTTGTGGTCCCGGGCCTAACCGCCATTCTCCTGGGTCAAGACATTTTAGGTGAGGAGGAGGCATTTATCACCACCGACCATAATGACTCTCAGGATGATCACCCCCAAGATAAACTTGAAAAGCAATTTCAACAAAAACAGGGCAGTACTATTATCCATATAACCCATACCTCGAACCAATCAATCAAGAACACTCCCGGGTTCACCCCCAATTCTAAAGGCCACTGCTCATCCCCCCTTATTCCAAATTTGATGGACACCCGGGGACCCTGTATGGGTAGAGCAGTGGCCTCTCCCTTCAAATAAACTCCAACATCTACATTTGTTAGTCAACCAACAGTTAGACCAAGGGCATTTAAGACCATCTACTAGCCCTTGGAACTCTCCAGTATTCATAATCAAGAATCCCAATGGCTCTTTGAGACTCCTACAAGACCTCAGAAAAATAAATGACAGGATGATCCCTCTCGGAACCCCCCAGAGAGGTCTCCCCTGGATTCCTGCAATTCCCACAGCTTACCACCTCACAGTCATAGACATTAAAGATTTTTTTTTTCTATTCCCCTCCGTCCAAACGATATGGAAAGGTTTGCATTTTCCATACCTTCAACCAATTTCCGAGGGCCAGATTTAAGATTTGAGTGGATGGTCCTACCCCAAGGAATGGCTAATAGCCCCCCTATCTGTCAATATTATTTGACACACATCTTTACTTCATTACTAACACGACCGAACATACTATTCTACATTTATATGATGATATAATCTTAGGAAGCCACAATTCAGATAACCTCCAAGAACTCACCACTGAATGCCTCGCTATCCTCCGCCAGAATAATTTTCAAATAGCTCCTGAAAAGATACAAAACATCCCCCCATTTAAAACCTTGGGGTCTGTCCTCTCCCTAGATACGGTTTCCCCTATTAAGCCCCAACTGGTCCTTCAAGAAACTTATAGTTTGCCCCAGCTGCAGAAATTACTCGGGGAAATTAATTGGCTAAGACCTTGGATCCCTATCTCCACTGAGGAGATAATTCCCCTGTTTAATCTTCTAAAAGGCCTAGATTTAACCTCTCAAATAACATTACCACCTCATTGTCAACACATACTGACTAAAATTCAACAATCCATAAACCAAGCTTCTTTAAAAAGATTCAATCCCCACATACCCCTTATCCTCTACCTCTTTCCTGGAGAAACTTTATGTACCGCCCTCTTAGCCCAAAAGGCGGAGTCTATCCAGTGGATTCATCTCTTGGTGGGAGGAGTCCCTAGAGTCTATTCCATAAACAATCAGATTGCCGACTGCAGAGTTAAAGGAAGGGACATAGCAGTCAGATTGTTTGGCATTGAACCCTATTCCATCATCACCCCATACAAACTCTCAGATTTTTCCTGGCTTCAGAGAAATAACGATAGAATTGCACTGGCACTTGAAGGATTCTCAGGCCGAATTGATTGTCACTACGGTCCTTACAAATGGATGAACTCCTTTGCCAAACTAACTTGGAAACCACCACAACTTTTTCTCCTGCATCCTAATCCCACCTTCCTCACCGTCTTTACAGACGGAGGGCACTTAGGAGCTTCCATTATTATTTATCCTCCCCTAGCGCAAGATCAAAAACCCACCCCCTTAAAATCCATCCTACATGAGCTTGAAGGATAGGCTCAATTCAAAGAGCTTTTTGCTGTTGTCATGGCCCTTAATTCCATACCTGAACCCTTTAACCTATTTTCAGATAGTCTTTATGTAGTCAACCTACTACCCAATTTAATAGAGGCTCATATTAAATTAGATTCCAATCCCATATCCCCATTAATGATCCAGGTTAGAACTCTACTCAAACAAAGAACCAATCCAATTTACTTACGACACCTTAGAGGACATCAAAACCTACCAGGATTTTTAGCTACAGGCAATGAATTAGCAGATCAGCTAGCCTCCATGCCACAATGCAATACAGTAACAGAAGCAACACAATTTCACCAACTAACTCATATCAATTGGAGAGGGTTTAAACACAAATGTCCCCACATACCTCTTAAGGATCTGAAAAAAATCATTCGTACTTGTCAGTCATGCTAGCCTTTCCTTCAAGTTCCCCCTCTGCAGACCTCGGGCACCAACCCCCGAGGCCTTCGACCCAATCATCTATGGCAAATAGATGTTACTCACTATGCCCCTTTTGGGAAACTTAAATACATTTTCGTGTCCATTGACACCTTCTCCCATGCCTCTTGGGCATCAGCACATGCTGGAGAAAAAACTAAACATGCCATTAGCCATATGCTCCAATGTTTCGCTATCCTTGGTCTACCTGATCAAATTAAAACTGACAATGGCCCTTGATTTACAAGCAAATCCTTTACAAATTTCCTACAAACATGGAAAATTTCACACTCCACTGGCATACCACACAACACCCAAGGTCAAGCTATCATTGAAAGATTCAATCAAACCCTTAAGCGTCAATTACAAAAACAAAAGGGGGAGTCTATACCCCCTCACGATCAATTGAAAAAGGCTCTATTTACACTAAATATCTTAAATTTTTCCAAAGAAGAACCACACTTATCTCCCTTTCAAAAGCACTGGTCTTCAGCGGTGACCTATAGTTCCATCTGGGTCCAATGGCGAGATCCGCTTATGGTAGGGTGGAGAGGATCAGACCCACGCCTTACAGCAGGGAGAGGTTTTGATGTGTTTTCCCTCAAAACGAGAAAAAACCCATTTGGGTTCCAGCAAGAGACCTTAAATACTTGCCCCAACAAGAAGGGGATAACCTTAATTTATCCAGGGGGTCTAACGCCCCTGAGAAGTGTCTTTCTACTTCCCCCCAGAAGGAACCCCCAATGAGGAAGCCACTGCTTCCACTGCTGATGATGCTAATGATGTTCATCCCCCCCAGTGACGAGGGAATGGACGACCCCAACACTCTCCAGAGTCTCATAGCATCTAGGGAGGCATCTGTTTATTTTTGCAGAAGAAGTGTTGCTTTTATGCCAACAGATCTGGGATGGTGCAAAACAAGTTCAAAACACTCCAAGAAGATTTAGAAAAGAGAAGAAAAGAAATTTTGGAATGGGCCTACATGGTTTTTGTTTTTTTTTTACCCTACCTTCTTCCCCTGACCCTTACTTACCCTTATGTTAGTTATCACATTTGGACCCTATTAAAAAGGTTAGAGGCAATAATCTTAAATCAGATCGAGGTCCGATATCACCAGCTCATTAAACACGAATCTAACTATTATTCTTAACCGCCCTCCATAGCACCGATGACGGGTAAGATCCCAAAACTGGGACAACCTAAGACAGGATATGGAGAGGCTGCACAGTGGATTACATTCATAGTACCCAAAGATGGGTAAGATCACTCTGCGTTCAGTCAACCTAAGACAGGGACCAAACATTGACGTTTGTGTCCCCATGACGGGTAAGACTGAAACTGCAAGAGCAGGCAACCTAAGACAGGGACTATGTTTTTCCTCCATACAAAAAAACAAAAGGGGGAATTGTTGGGCCCTGCCATGTGCCTGAGGCCTAGTGCAACTTCCCAAGCTTGACTAGAAGTAGATCCATCGAGCTACTTCTGCGTAGCAATGACTCAGCAAGGCCCGGCCTGAAACTGCCTCTATTTAGATACAGCCAACGTGGTACCATGCCATTGGCCCAACCCTGTTTTACCATACATCACACCATTTCACGTACCTCATCCCCCGCCTCCTTTCCCCACCCCTTTCCCGCGCCCTATATAAGCGGCTCCTCGATGCAATAAAGTTGAGATCCTGCTTCGACAGACTCCCGGCTCCGTGTATTCCTGTTTGAGCTGCCGACACACGCCATCCCGCTCAGCCCCTGGGACGAGATCGGGCTGGCCCTGATCTTCCCTCAACTGCGACTGCTGGAGGACCCGGCAGACTCATGCCTGTGATCCTAGCACTTTTGGAGGCCAAGGTGGGTGGTTTGCTTGAGCCCAGGAATTTGAGACCAGCCTGAGCAAGAGTGAGACTCTATTTCTACTAAAATTAGAAAAAATGAGGCGTTTGTTATGGTGGGTGCCTATATCCCAGCTACTGGGGAGGCTGAGGCAAGAGTATCACTTGAGACCAAGAGTTTGAGGTTGCTGTGAGCTTTGACGGCACTGCACCCTATACAGGGCAACTGAGTGTAACTCTATCTAAACAAACAAACTAACAAACACTGTTTATGCAGGAAACAGACGTGCAGTAAAAATCAGTATTTTGAGAGGGACAGTCTGTCATTTTTCCTCTTTTGCCAGCAAGGTAATAAATTTCTTTTTTCTTCTAAAAAACTACTTATTCTTGTGTGTTTTTTATTTGACGTCCAAAACAAGTGCTGAACTTTCAGTAAAATACAATCACCTTATCCTCATCTTGTTATTTGGAACCTTTATGACTGACTTCCGTCAATTAAGGAAAAACAAAACGTACCTTTAAGTTTTTTGCAGGTCCTATATACTGCTCTGACTTTAACTGACTGCTGGATCTAACATCTACCAAGACCTGATGATAATAATTTAATAGCAATTTCTTTATTGTCTTTCTTTCTTTCTTTCTTTCTTTCTTTCTTTCTTCTTTCTTTCTTTCTTTCTTTCTTTCTTTCTTTCTTTCTTTCTTTCTTTCTTTCTTTCTTTCTTTCTTTCTTTCTTTCTTTCTTTCTTTCTTTCTTTCTTTCTTTCTTTCTTTCTTTCTTTCTTTCTTTCTTTCTTTCTTTCTTTCTTTCTTTCTTTCTTTCTTTCTTTCTTTCTTTCTTTCTTTCTTTCTTTCTTTCTTTCTTTCTTTCTTTCTTTCTTTCTTTCTTTCTTTCTTTCTTTCTTTCTTTCTTTCTTTCTTTCTTTCTTTCTTTCTTTCTTTCTTTCTTTCTTTCTCTCTTTCTCTCTTTCTCTCTTTCTTTCTTTCTTTCTTTCTCTTTTTTGTTGATTTGAGATAGAGTCTCACAATGTCTCCCTAAATAGAGGGTCATTGCCTCACAGATCACAGCAGCCTCAAACTGTTGGGCTTAAGTGATTTTCTTGCCTCAGCCTCCAGAGTAGGTGGGATTACAGGCATCTGCCACAATGCCCTTTCTATCAGTCTTTCCCTGTTTCCCTTTTTCTGTTGCAGTTGTCATTGTTGCTTGGCTGGCCCAGGCTGGGTTTGAATCTACCACCTTCAGTGTTTGTGGCCGGCACCATAACCATTGTGCTATGGGCACCAAGCTAACAATTCCTTTAAACACTTCTCAATGCAGAGAGTATCCCTTCCTGCACTTAAACTCCCCTCATATTGTTAAATCTCAACCTTTAGCCTTTTGAAAATGGACTTTGACCTCACATTATCAGAATGCTTCTGCTAAGGGTATTATGGTATTAGTAAGACCTAGCCAGTCAGAAGTAGACAATTAATATTGAGGGGTTTTGGCCAAATACTCGGTTTATTCTTTTCAGAAACACGTTGTGTTTTATTGAACTATTTAACTCTACTCAAAAATGTGTCTACCTCTAGGGACACAAAAACCAGCTTACCCCACCTGCAATTAATGACACTTATACTCCCAATTATACAGGGCTCTTCTCCTCAAGGCTGAATACGGGCCCCCTGTTTTCTAGGCCTGGGTGAGCTCAGAAATGATTCTCAGCACAGACTCGCATTTCTAGGCACAAACAGGCCACACTTTTTGGTAGGTTCCTCCTGAAGTAGGGACCACATACCCCAATTACTTGCCTGAGGCAAAAACTGCAGGACCCGAAATCCTGTGGTAAGTTTAGGATTATTTTCTCCTGGCAGACCTCTGGCCAATTGTGGTAAACTTCTCCAAACTTCCCTGCCTGGAGGATAGGATTTAAACCCCCTAGACCGAAGACTTTTGGGGCTTCCCACTTTGCTTCTCCCCCTCCGCTGACAGAGGTTCTGTTCCCCCTTTTGCTTATCATTCTTTCTATCAGTCTTTCCCTGTAAATAAATTCTATCCTGTTGCTTATCCGCTTGGACTGTGGTTCCATTCTTTTTTTTTGGGGGGTGGGGGGTTCCAAATTTCTGTATTTGAAGGAATGGTACAAATGAAAGAACGTTAGTAGATGTTTCAATACAACTTATGGAAAAGGTCAAGGAAACCCCAAGAAGCAAGCAGTGCCTTGGTGACCACGGAAGTCACCCGGTGGCTATGGGAAGCATACCCAAGGCTTAGCTCTCATCATCACTCTCTGCCAGGGTATGCTGGTCAAAGAGATACTCAGACATCCAAGATCTGAGGCTCTCACCCTGCACACGTTGTTTATGTGGTCGCTCAGTTCTTTAATGGATTTCAGGTAATGTGTCTCAATGAAGTCACACAGTGGGAGTCATTTTTGTCATTGGCCATTTCTGCAGTTCCAGTAGTGACTGATTTACACCATTTTCCCTAGTGTAACGCACACTCCATTGAATTCAGCCCACTCTCCCAGTCATCACAGTCTGGTTGCAAGGATTCTCAGTTTCTCAGCACGTTCCCTCTCCTCATGAGATTGAAGAAGAAAGTATTTGGCAAAATTATTTATAGCCACATCGTCATGGTCAAAGTAGTAAGACATGGACAGGCAGACATAAGAGGATAGAGCTCCAGGATGAGCTGGCAATTGATGGTAGCCTCTGAGTCCTGGTGGTGGTTCTGGTGCACCAGCAATGGGGACATGGTTGTCCTGCCAGTTGCTGAGGAGAGGTGGTGGCATCTGCAAGAGTTTGAGTGGTGGCCCCAGGGGGACTTGGGGCAGTAGGAGGGCACAGTAAAGAGGTGTTTGAGGGCTGGTTGTGAGTGGCCAGCCAGGGTGGGGGATGAGCACCAGGTTCTGTCCGAACACTGTTGAAGCCAGACACCATGGTGACTCTTGGTGAAGAACATTACATGGTTTCATTCTTCAAACCCTGAGACCAGAAACTTAGCATAGAGAGAGATTCTGACCACACCAACACGTTCTAAATCCTACCCGGGTACTACCACTTGGTATTGTTACTACCACCATCCATGGATTTTGGGTTGATGCATATGTAACCAGATGAAGAGAGTACCAGCTGCCTGTCACTGGTACTGCCTGCTCCTCACGAGACTGGGGAAATACTCCTCAGTGGCAAAATTCTTCAAAGCCATATCATCACAGTCAAAGTAGTAGACATGGACAGGTAGACATAAGAGGTGTAGAGCTCCAGGTTGAGCTGGCAATTGATGGCAGCCTCTGAGTCCTGGTGGTAAGATCTGGTGCACCTGCAAGGGGGACACGGTTGTCATGCCAGTAGCTGAGGAGAATAATTTCTCTCTATACCCTTTCTCAAGAGGAGAAATTCTGACAACACCAATACATTCTGCACCCTACTAGGGTACTACCTCTTGGTAGTGGTAATACAACTGACATAAATTGCTAGCTCAACCTGGAGCTCTACACCTCTTATGTCTATCTATCCATGTGTTACTACTTTGACTATGATGATTTGGCTTTGAAGAATTTTGCCAATGGGGAGTTCTTCTCCAATCTCATTAGTCCATGGAGGGGGGGCAGACACTTTATGTAACCAGATGAAGAGAGTCCAGCTGCCTGTCACTGTCAGCCAATATGTAGAGACAGAGATAGGTTTAACAAGCGTGATCATCAGAACAGCAGCAATTCTGGAGAACAGAGAGAGTAGGCATCCCAGACTATTCTGTTCTTCAATTTCTAAAAACCGTTTCATACATAAAGTTAAAAGGAAGAGCCCTACTCATCTTTATCTTAAATAACAGTAAATAACATTCATCTTCAACAACAGCTATTGCCATAATCCACGACACATAATAAATAATAATTCACATAATCCATGACTGACTTATACAACAACATTCCAATTGAAAAGTTTATCTCCTAAATCAATAGCCCTACACTTCTCTGGTCACATAGGTCCTAAACCAATCAGACCAGTTATGTGATGTCAGGCATAGCCTGATGGACTCCATCTCATTCTCACTACACAAGTTCTCACTTACACTGGTCTGCCACAAACTAAATTATCTTGTATATTCAGGGTAACTGTGAGACCCTTTCAGGTATTTAAAAGTATTATCCCTCTAGTGGATTATGTTCATATTTCCCTGGGGAAAATAATCATACCCAGAAACCTCCAAAATGCAGTACACACAAGCTTCTTTAAGAAACAAACTCCCAGAAGGCATAACTGACTCCCTTTTTATGCACACTATGTAAATTGCAATTCCCTCATTAAGAGCAACAGGGACCAAAACTTACCTCAGACACTCACAAAAATTAAGGAGCACAACATCAACTCTGAAAGGCAAACAAAGTACTCTCAAGTCATTAGCGAGGATTGTTGTGGGCAATTACATAGTCCTTGATTGCCTCTTAACTTACAAAGGGGTAATTTATGCTACAGCAAACACTCCTCGCAGCACCTACAAACTAAAAAACAAACTCAGATGAAGTTAAGAAAATACAAAAAGTGTGTTATACAGATTTAAATACCTGCCTTCTCTATTGATAAGAGTCTCCAGTAATTTAGAGCCATTTTCTCATCTTGAGGCAGAGCCAGACAAACTTTTAACAAATGGAGATTTCTTTCACAGATGTAAATATTTTCAGAGTTTCTCTTGGGCTTATTTTTCTTCAAAATAATTAGCTCAAAATAATCTTTATGCCAAACACAGGCGTAATTTGGGGTGGCATAATCTAGCCTCTTACATATTTTTGGTTGGCATTTCCTGGACCCCATTTGTCTTTAATGCCTTTCCACAACCATTGTCAAATCAGAGGATTTCAATAATTTCCCCGTAGCAAAAGGAGCAAGAGAAACTAATGAAACTCCAAATTTAGAATATAAGAATATATTGTCTTCAAGTAGTTTCTAAAGCAAAATCTTGGCTATGATGAAAACCTGGATATTATGGCTGAATGTTCTTCAGGCTGACTTCATCTGGCCTTGGCCAGAAGAAGAGCTAGGAAGGGGGGATGTCAGGAATCCCTGACATCCAAGAGCTAGCCTGGTACTGTCAGCCAGATTTTGGTGTTGTGAGGAGCTGGCCTGGCACTCAGAGTTGGGCCATGGTGATCTGCTGCTGAACATAAACAACCTCACAGAACAGCAACACCAGACAAAAGGCTGTGATGGACACAGGCAAAAACAAAACCACACCATAATCCTACTTTAATGGCAGACAAAGAGGGTCCATCTGCCTGTCACTGTCAGCCAAGTACAGAGACAGGGATTAGGTCCAATGAGCTTTACTGTGAGAAAGCCAGAAATTCTGGAGAAGAGTGAAAGTAGCCTCTTCAAGGCTGTTCTGGCCTTCCGTTTCTAAAACTACAGTTTTCTACATAAAAGTTCAAAGCAAAAACCATGTCAACCCTCATTTTAAACAGTAAGTATCACTTATGTTATATTTTTTTATTTTAGTATTCATTTATTTTTATTGGGACAGAGTCTCACTTCATCACCCTGGGTAGAGTGCCATGGTCTCAAAGCTCACAGAATCGTCAAACTCTTGAGCTTAAGAGATTCTCTTGCCTCAGCCTTCCCAGTAGATGGGACTACAGGCACTCACCACAACATTTGGCTATTTTTGTTGTTATTGTTGTTTGTTTAGCATTGCCTGGTTTGAACCCACCAGCCCCGGAGCATGTGGATGGTGCCCTAACCAGTTAGCTATGGGAGCCCAGCCAGTCCCTTATTTTAAACAAAGATAATCATGACTCATAATATACAATAATTGGCATAACCTATGACCGAAAACAACATTTCTAATTCAAAATTTAATCTCCTAAATCAAAAGCCCCAAACTACTTAACGTATATTTTAGCTTAAACCTGAATTTACAAAACAACAAGGATGGAAAAGAAGATGTTAAGGTCATGTAGAACCAAAACTGACCAGGCCAGCTGTGTCATGTTGGCCCTAGCCTGACTGACTCCATCTTATTCTCCTACATATGCTCTCCTTAACATAGACTAAACATAAACTTTGGGTAAGGTACAGACATGAAAAACATTCCCCTATCCTAACTAATATGAATGACCACTGCATTTTGATTTTTTTAACCAGTTACAGCTCTAGCTACACTCTGAATTCTTGCCTCCTACCAAATAGACTTCTTAATATTCCCAGTCCTAGAATTATCCTCAATCCCTCACAGCATCTGCTTCAAAGCAAAATACTAATTACTCATATCTTCTCTAAAACAATTTAATACAAACCGCAAACCTAAAATAAATCCTTTCTACTTTTACTTTTTACTTTTGTTCTATTTACTTCTTCACGTGGGAGGCCATAGTGGGTGGATAGCCTGAGCTCACAGGGGTTCAAAACCAGCCTAAGCCAGAGTGACACCTCATTTCTAAAAATATCGAGGTGTTGTGGTGGGTGCCTGTAGTCCCAACTACTTGGGAAGCACAGGCAAGAGAACCACTTGAGCCCACAAGTTTGAGGTTGTTGTGAGCTAGGAACACCACAACACTCTACTGAGGGTAACAAAGTGAGACTCTGTCACACACACACACATACAAAAAAACTTATTTGTTATTGTTTCAGAAGCAAGGTCTTCTCTATCACCCAGCCTGGAGTTCAGTGGTGCAATCACATCTCATTGCATCCTGGAACACCTGTGCTCAAAGGATTTTCCTCCCTCAACTTCCCAAGTCTATAAAACTACACATGCATCCCACCACATCTAGCTAATATTTTATTTATTTATTTATTTATTTTTGTAGAGACAGGGTCTTGGTATAGTGCTGCCCAGGTTGGCGTCTGACTCCTGAGCTTGAACCATCCTCCCTGCCTCAGCTTTCCAAAGTGATATTACTACAGGTGTAAGCCACCACACTTGGCCATAATAAGACTGTTCTAGTATCCTTTCCTGTAGGTACCACACGGTTCCTTAAAAGAGAAGTAAGTCCCATTGTTTCCTAATAGGGATGCCTGTTGTGTTGTTTGACTATTTCCCAATATTTTGCATGAAGAAAAATGAGAAAATTGACACAAAGTTTCACCCCTACAGGTGCAGAACTGCTATCCTCTTCTCTACATTTCCTTTAGTCCATTCCCTCATGTCTCATCTTCTCAAAAGAGGAAAGTAATTTTGAAATACACACACTTCGCCCTTGGTGGGAGTTCAGTGCACTTAGCATTAAATTCATTATTTTAAAGGCCTGTGAATAATTTCTCTAAATGAAATTTAGATCAGTTCTTTGTGTTCAAAAAGACCCATGCTCAGGAAACTTGCTGAAGATTCCTAGTGACTAACTCTAAAGAACATTTTTGGACAAAAGTGGAATCTCTGTATTTGCCCTGTATTTCCATCAAAAGTCTCAGATTTTCTTTCCTGGTTAAAATGGCTTTCTTTAACAGAGTTCTTAAGTGTGGAAAGAGGTGATAACAAGAACAGATATACCACTATGTAAACAATCCATATGATCACAATTATATTTGCTAACGTCATTATCAAGAATAAAGATCAACTTGTGAAGATTCATATCTGAAGAACTCCTTCCACTGAACCTGGTGGAGTCCTTCTACTTTGAAACTTGACTCTTATGAACACTCAGGGTTTTTCTGAGCCAGCTTGATGTTACGCTCATGTTGAAGATGTCCTGCCATCCAGTGGTCAAATTGCATATTGCTTCTAGCTTATTTAAAATTGCGTTCAGGCTTGGCGCCCATCGGTCAGTGAGTAGGGGGCCAGCCAAATAACAGAAGGTGGTGGGTTGAAGCCTGGCTCAGGCCTGCTAAACAACAATGACAACTGCAACCAAGAAATAGCTTGGCATTGTGGCAGGCGTCTGTAGTCCCAACTACTCAGGAGGCTAAGGCAAGAGAATCGCTTAAGCCCAAGAGTTTGAGGTTGCTGTGAGCTGTGATGCCTTGGCACTCTACCAAGGGTGATATAGTGAGACTCCGTCTCAAAAAAATAAAAATAAAAATAAAAAAAATAATACAATTGAGTTCAATGGTTAGAGAGCTCCAGCATACCCTTTTGAACTGGATGAAATACTGACAAACCTCTGTCTATTTCAAGATGCCAGCAATGGTTTAAACTTTTGGGAAATACTCTGACTTTGATGGGAAAACAAATTTTTCATCACAAAAGGATTTTATTTGACCTTGAAGCAGAGGCCCCTTTGCCCTGACCTTATATGACAATGTTTGTGGATATCTGTCTTGAA
Organism: Nycticebus coucang; assembly: GCF_027406575.1. Lineage (NCBI taxonomy): Eukaryota > Metazoa > Chordata > Mammalia > Primates > Lorisidae > Nycticebus > Nycticebus coucang. The sequence continues at coordinate 27,922,835 of NC_069805.1, read as the reverse complement.
ACCATGATGGGATACATGTTGGTATCAGGTTTCTGGGAGCACTAAAGGTGAGCAGGTCTATTTCAGGAAGTCTTTGAAAGCCTGGGTGAACCCACAGGCTGCAATTTATAACCCAGAGGGCTAGAGATAATTGGGAAGTTTCAGGGGATGCAGAGCCCAAAGAAGTGATCTTCATACACTGTGTCTTGAGTTTGAGAAATCCAAATTTATATGCAGATTATAAACTGGGACCATGGGAACAACTAATGCTCAGGAACTTAAATCAGGCCATAACTGAAGAGCACCTGAGCAATTTATATATATACTCTTAAGAAAGAGAAATGTTATTTAAGAGCAAAGAGAAAACTAAGAATATATCCAAAGAAGCTTGGAAGACTGCCATAAATGAGAAGAGGTGTGAGGGACAAGACACAAAGGCAATGCAGAGGTATAAATACCCCATTTATTTTGTGCCATTTGAAATTGATTGCAACCCTTTCATTGGTCTCTCTGCACCTTCAGACACTATTGTCCTTTTCTATTGGTAATTGATTATTGCAGGAGCAAATGATAACTGAAGTCAAGATAATCCTGGCTTCTAGCTGAGAAAAGAATTGGCATCTAGTGAACTTGCCTTTATTGCCCTTGAAACTAGACAGGAGCGGAGAAGAGGAATTGGACCTGAAGCTGGGACAAAGTGTGTAGAAGCTTTGAGTATAGATAGTTTGGAAGTAGATATCAACAGAAAACCTCAAACTCTGTAAAGATGATTTGAGGAGGTTTATTTGGATCCTAATATGTGTGTCTGCAGCCAAGGGAACGTGATCTCAAGAGGTCTTGAGAAAATATGCCCCAGGTGCTCAGGTTATAGGTTTAGATGTTTTACTTTAGTTTGTTTTGTTGTTGTTGTTGTTTGTTTGTTTTTTGAGCCAGAGTCTCATGTGTCTCCTGGGCTAGAGTTCAGTGGTGTGATCATAGCTCACTTCAGTCTCTAACTCCTGGGTTCTAGTGATCATCCTGTCTCAGCTTCTCTAGCCGCTAATACTACAGGTGTCCCCCACCATACCCTCTAATTTTTAAATATTTTGTGAAAACACTGTCTCACTATGTTGCTCAGGCTGGTCTTGAACTCCTAGGCTCAAGAAACCTGCATTTGCCTCCTAAAATCCTGGGATTACAGGTCAGGGCCACGACAACTAGCCTACAGTTTGGTTTTATGCATCCATGGAGACAGGAGTTATAGGTGAAACTTAAAGCACATGAAGTGACAATAAGATGGTGTTTGTCAGGCTAGGGTGAACATGAAACAGATGGTCTGGTCTGGAACAAGTGAGCTTAGGCAATCCACCCTCCTCTGCCTCCCAAAGTGCTAGAATTCCAGTGAACCACCATGCGCAGTTTAGGAAATGGAATTTGCATGGCTGTAATCCCAAAATTCTGGAGGCCAATACCACAGGATTTCTTGAGCTCATGAGTTCAAGACCAGCCTGAGCAAGAGCAAGACCCCATCTCTAAAAATAGCCAGGTGTCGTGGCGGGGAACTGTAGCCTGAGCTACCTGTGAGGCTGAGGCAAATGTTCAAGGTTTCTAAGCCAGGCATGCTGGCTCATGCCTTTAATCCCAGCACCCAGCGAGGCTGATGAGGGTGAATAGCTTGAGTTCAGGAGTTCAAGACCAGCGTGAGCAAGAGTGAGACCCCATCTCTACAAAAAATAACTACCCAGCAATTATGGAGGGTGTCTATAGTTCCAACTATAAGGAAGTCTGTGGGAAGAGGATTACTTGTGCTGAAGAGTTTGAAGTTGCTATGATGGCAGAGCACTCTACTGAGGGAGACTAAATGAGACTCTGTCTCAAAAAAAAAAAAGAAATAAGTAAACAAATTTTAAAAATAAAACTTAATACATAAATTACTGTTTAAAAAAAACAAAACTGACTTTCCAATTGAAAGTGTTGTAATAGATTTTCACTGAGTTGTGTTGATTATTATTTAAAATAAGGGTCAATATGGTCTTTGATTTGAATCCTTTTGAATAAAAATGTCATTTTGTAGATAGAAAAACAACAGTCTTGGAGAGGCTACTCTCACTATTGTCCAGAATTGCCAGCCTTCTGACAATTAAAGTTTGGTGGATCTATCGCTGTCTCTGCAAATTGGCTGACAATGACAGGTGACCAGAGCCTCTTCACCCAGTAACAAACCCATGAATCAATACATGGAAAGAATACCTTGTATTAGCTCCAAAAGGCAGGGCATCTTGAAGCTGGGGCTTACAAGTCATAGGTGGGTTTTAGGGGTTCTTTAATTGGCAATTGGTTGAGAGAGGAAAGCTTTGTCTAAAGACCTGTAATCAGAAGAAAGGAATTTGTCAGGCGAACTACACTAGATTGAAGATGGAAAATAAGCCACATTATAGCGGGTTAATACAAATGCATTCAATGAGATGTTATTTGCAGTTGAGACTCACCAGTCCTCTTAGGAAAAGTGGGAAAATAGATCAGAGTTCAGTCTTCATGGAATTGGTTCCATGTACAATGATTTGAATGCCCTCTCCAAAACTCATTGAAATTTCATGGCTACTGTGTCTATATAAAGAGGGAGACTCTGAAGAGGTGATTATGTTCTGCCCTCATGAATAGGCTAAAGCCTTAATTATGGAAGTGGATTAGTTATCAAGGGAGTGGGCTCCCGATAACAACATAAGTTTGATTCCCATTTTGTCTCTGTCTCACATGCTGGATTTCCCTTTCACCATTCTGCCAAGGGAACAAACAGCAAGAAGACCCCTTCTTCATGCCAGCAGCATGCTCTTGGACTGCCCAGTCTCGAGAACCATAAGCCAAATAAAGTCTCAGTGTTCAAAGACTACCTAGTGTGAACTAAAATAAAATCTTAAGGATCCCCCTCAAGCAGCTGACTGACTGGACCCTGTCCTCCTTGGCCAAGGGGATCCCCTAAAACTGAGTTGCTAGCCATGAGAAAAGAGATCAGACATCCTTCATCATGTCCCCCTGCCTTCTTAGAGATGACTTTCTGACTCATTAATAGGCCTAAGTCTATTCAAGACTTACCTGGGAGATCTTCCATGTACACAACTCACTACTTAAGTCTGCGCATATGTCCTGCAACTTGTCCCTGATTAATAGACTCTTAAATCAATTCAAGCATTCCTTTTCCCTGACTCCTGCTGAAAGCACATGTAATAAGAACAAGGTAGAGTCATTCCATCTAGGGCCAAGAGGACACAGCTGGTCTTTTCAGTTTAGGTCCTATGTGATCTTCACCTCATGCCTCCTGTTCTTGCTGTTTTACAAATTCAGCTTTAACATAAAAAATGCATATTTTGAGTGGCTAAGGACAATTGATTTAGGAGATTAACCTTTGAATTGGAATGTTGTTTTGGATCAAGGGTAATCCTGACTACTGTTTATTACATGGGTCATCGTTTGTGCTGATTATTATTATTTTAGATAAAGATTAACAGGGGTGAAGCATGATGGTGGATGGGAAAGACAATTAGTTGAGCTCCCCTAGAACAACAGTTGAGAGCAAGTGGGCTAGATCATACCTGGCCTGGCATATTGCCATGGAGTGATAGTTTGGGGTATACATTGAAGTAGCTGGATTACTGGACTTGTAGTGAAAACTGGAGCTGTGGCGACTGCCAGGCAAGTTTCTACAAGCCTGCCCTGGCATGGTAGAGGCCACAGCCATCCCCTTCCCACACAGAGGTCCCAGAAGAAGCCTCTTGCAGTTTTTCATGCTTGGGGTAAGCTAAACTTTGAGTGGAAAGATTGGTGAAGTGTGCACTCCCCAGCAGAATTTAGTGGCTAGAGCTGGGTGCTGTCTGGAGGCTGTGCCACAGTTTGTCAGCAGATGAGACATCCATATGGGGAAAGTTCCCAGACGGGAGTCCACTGCTGTCATAAAATTTGCCAGACAGTTGTGTAAGCAGGTCTGTTTCTGCGGACCTAAGGCCCTGAGGTCTGAGCTCCGCCTGCAGGGAGCCATTTTATGGCACAGGCCCAGGATCTCCGGCAATCCACATGAACCGTTATAGTGGGAATCTGTGAGACCTGCCTCTGAAGATTTTTTGAGAACTGTGGAATCACACATGGGCAGGGATGAGTGCCAAGTGGGTAATCTGGTGATCACCAAGATCAATTTAGCTGGGAAATAGGCATAAGCCTAGGAACCAGGCAGAGGTTAATAGCTACGTTTTCATTACATAAATTCACAGGGTCACTGGGTGTCAAAACTATACATACTGCAACATAAATATATTCCTACTGAATCAGGATTCCTACATCATATATATGCATATTTACATATATATAATATATAAATAAAAAAATTCACCACAACTCCTACAAGAAAGAAGAAAGAGAAAAAAAGCCAAAGAAAGAAAAAGAAAGCAACAAAAATTTTATATACATATAAGAGAAAAAAAGCAAAAAAAAAAAAGAGAGAGAAACGCAACAAAGTTTTTTTATGTATATAAATATATATTTGTAATTTTTTATTAAATCATAGCTGTGTACAATAATGCAATCATGAGGTACAACGTGCAGGTTTTATATACAGTTTTAAATAATTTCATTGAACTAGTTAACATAGCCTTCATGGCATTTTCTTAGTTATTGTGTTCAGACTTTTATATTCTACATTTAGTAAATTTCACCCGTACCCTTCTAAGATGCACAGTAGGTGTGGACCCACTAATTACTCTCCCTCCACCCATACTCTCTTCTCCCCACCCCTTCCTTGCCCCTGTCCACATATTCTTGTGTTAAGATTGAGTTATAAATTAGTTTCATAGTAGGGGTGAGTACATTGGGTACTTTTTCTTTTATTCTTGAGATACCTTGCTAAGAAGAATATTTTCCAGCTCCATCCATGTAAACATGAAAGAGATATCGTCTCCATCTTTCTTTAAGGCTGCAAAATATTTCATAGTGTACATATACCACAATTTATTAATCCATTCGTGAGTCTATGGGAACTTAGACTTTTTCCATGACTTAGCAATTATGAATTGGGCTGCAATAAACATTCTGATACAAATATCTTTGTTATAATGTGATTTTTGGTCTTCTGGATATAAACCTACTAGAGGAATTACAGGATTGAATGGCAGGTCTATTTTTTAGATCTCTAAGAATTCTCCAAACATCTTTCCAAAAGGAACATATTAATTTGTATTTTCATTAGCAATGTAGAAGTGTTCTCTTTTCTCCACATCCATGCCAACATCTCTGGTTTGGGGATTCTGTGATGGGGGCTAATCTTACTGGAGTTAGATGATATCTCAAAGTAGCTTTGATTTGCATTTCTCTGATGATTAAGGATGATGAGCATTTTTTTGTGTGTCTGTAGGCCATGCAACTGTCTTCTTCAGAGAAGTTTCTCTTCAATTCCCTTGCCCAGCCTGAGATGGGATCACTTGTTCTTTCCGTGCGTATCTGTTTGAGTTCTCTGTGGATTCTGGTTATTAAACCTTTGTCAGAGACATAATCTGTAAATATCTTCTCCCATTCTGAGGGCTGTCTGCTTGCTGTATTTACTGTATTCTTGGCTGTGTAGAAGCTTTTTATTTTGATCAGATCCCAGTAGTGTAATTTTGATCCTGCTTCAAATGCCCAGGGGGTCCTCCTCATAAAATATTTGCCAAGGCCGATTCCTTCAAGAGTTTTCACTGCACTTTCTTCTAATATTTTTATAGTTTCATGTCTTAAGTTTAAATCTTTAATCCAGTGAGAGTCTATCTTAGTTAATGATGAAAGGTGTGGGTCCACCTTTCTACAGGTTGCCAGCCAGTTCACTCAGCACCATTTGTTAAATGGGGGATCTTTTCTCCATTAAATGTTTTTAATTGGCTTGTCAAAGATCAAATAACGGTAAGTAGCTGGGTTCATTTCTTGGTTCTCTATTCTTTTCCACACATCTACCTCTGTTTTTGTGCCAGTACCATGCTGTTGCGATCACTATCGATTTATAGTACAGTCTGAGGTCTGGTAGCATGATTCCTTCTGCTTTGTTTTTATTTCTGAGTAGTGTCTTGGCTATTTGACGTTTTTTTTTCTGACCCCATATAAAACGAAGTATTATTTTTTCAAGATCTTTAAAGTATGACAATGGAGTTTTAATAGGGATTGCATTAAAATTGTATATTGCTTTGGGTAGTGTAGACATTTTGAAAATGTTGTTTTTTCCCAGCCATGAGTGTGGTATGTTTTTCCATTTGTTAACGTCTTCAGCTATTTCTTTTCTTAGAGTTTCATATGATTCTCTCAACTGATGCAGAAAAAGCCTTTGATAATATCCAGCATCACTTTCTGATCAGAACACTTAAGAAAATGGGTATAGAAGGGACATCTCTTAAAATAATGGAGATCATCGATAACAAACCTACAGCCAATATCGTATTGAATGGAATTAAATTGAAACCATTTCCACTCAGATCAGGAACCAGGCAAGGTTGCCCATTGTCTCCACTGCTCTTTAACATTGTAATTTAAGTTTTAGCCATTGCAATTAGGTAAGAATAGGCGATCAAGGGTATCCATATAGGAACAGAAGAGATTAAACTTTCACTCTTTGCAGATGATATGATTGTAAATCTGGAAAATACCAGGGATTCTACTACAAAACTCTTAGAAGTGATCAAGGAATACAGCAATGTCTCAGGTTACAAAATCAACACTCATGAATCTGTAGCCTTTATATATACCAACAATAGCCAAGCTGAAAAAACAATCAAGGACAATATTCCATTTACAGTAGGGACAAAGATGATGAAATATTTGGGAGTTTTCTGTTGCTTTTTTCTCTAAATGTTTATATACATAAAGAAATTTTTTGTTACTTTATTTTTTTTTATTTTTTTATTCTGTTTTTTCTTGTAGGAATCATAATTAATTTTTATTCTCTCTCCTTTCATTCATCTTTTGGTTTCTGAGATTGCTTATATTAGGCTATTTCAGCGTTTTTTTTTTTAAATCTTATTTTGATGTGTTCTGTTTTTTACTAAGTTGTTTGGTTGTTTCTTTTCCTAATTCACATTTTTACATTCAACAAGAGCAAGCCCTTGTATTTTTTTCTTTTTTCTTTTTGTTGGTTGCAGAAATTTGAGTTGATTTATTCTCCCTCCCTATTTCACTCCTCAACATTCTCTCAGATGATAGAGACTCTTCTGCTCTTCTTATCATTCCCACATGATGTACTTCTGCAACAGCTAAGATATTCCCCACCCCTCTTTTGTTCTTTCTTCCTGGATTGTTGTCTTTCTTTTTTCTTTCTTTATTCCTTTTCCCGCCCTCTCATTTATTTGATTGAATGGTACATGAAATTTCCTGAGTCTATGCTTTTTAGCAATATTTTCCCTGTTTTAATTTATTTATTTTTATTTTTATTTTTATTTTATTTTTTGTTACTTTGTCCTTTTTCCTCCACCCTTTCTTTCCTGAAGGCAGATGTGACACAGTTGTGGTCTGGCATGTAGAACGTAGCAGTAATGTGGCTCAAGGAGACCAGGAGAATTATATACCATTGGCACCAGGAAGAAAATATTAGGAAGACCACTCTGGAGATCTTTTCCATTTTTCCTTCTTTTCTTTTCTTTCTTTCTTTTTCTTTTTTTTTTTCCTCTATCCCCACTCAAGTTTCCCTTCTTGAGATTTGTGTTTGCTCTTTTCCTTTTCTTCCCAATTTTGGCAGAGAAAGAGTCTGAATGTGTTCAGGCTGGTTATGAGTGCCTAATTTAGAGGAGCCCCTTGAGCTATAGACATGACTTTAGCACTGGGTTGAAAAGTAACATTTCTTCTATCCCTCTCATCTTTCCTTCACCTCCTCCTTATCTCCTGTTCTTCAATTTTCTTCTGTCATTCTCCCTCCCCAATTTTTATTTATTTTTTTCTTTTTCTTTACCATTACTCTTTCCTTCTTTTTTCCTCCCTTTTGTTTCATTTCTTCTTGCTTCTCCTTGCTTGCTCCAACATTTATCTGCCTTCTAACCCCATACCAAGATGTGTCTTTATCAGCTAAATTCTGAGGCAAAATAACTTGGAGGAGATGAGGAAATGAGAAGGAGAAAGGTGCACAAAAAGAGTGAACAAGAAGAAAGCACTTTTGAGGAGGAACCAAAGGAATAATTTAGGACCCATAAAGAAAAAAAATAGTGCAACTCCTCCAAGGGACCACAAGACAATTTTAACAGAAATCTTCTCTTAAAAAGAATTAATGGATCTGACAGAAATGTAATTTAAAATCTGGATAATTAATACAATACAGGCATTTGATGAGAAAATGAAATGACAGAACCAAAAGTCAGATGAGAGATGTGTAGATTGTAGAAAAGATACAGATGAGCTTAAAGAAATGAAGGAGACAATCAGGGAATGTAAATAATCTGTATAAAGAATTAAAATAGATTAGATCATGGAGAAGAAAGAACATTAGAGTTTGAGGATAAAGTCTTTGAGTTAATACAGGTAGTTACAGAGTCAGAAAAGAGGAGAGAGAAAGCAGAGCAGGCACTGAGAGAACTATGAGCTTCCATGAAGTGTTCAAATATATCAATAATAGGTAGCCCTGAAGAGGAAGAAGAGTGTCCCAAAGGTATGGAAGCCCTACTGGAGTCTATCATAAATAAGAACCTCCCAACTTTTACTAAGAATCCAGACACACTCTTTTAGATGGATATCAAAACCTAAGCCATCTCAACTTCAACAAAGCCTCTCCAAGGCTCATTGTAATGAAAATGTCTGAAGTCAAGATGAAGGAGAATATTCTCCAAGAGTTAAAAATAAATTCCAAATAATCTACAAGGGAAGAGCCATTAGGATGATAGCAGACTGTTCAACTGAACCTTTCCAAGCCACAAGAGCATGGTCATCCAATTTCAACATCCATAAACAAAAGAATTTTCATCCCAGAATTCTGTATCCTGCTAAATATAGCTTCAAAACTGACGGAGAAATCAAATTTTTTGCAGATATACAAGCACTCAGGAAATTCATCATAACAAGAGAAGCTCTACAGGAAATACTTAGACCTATTGTCAATTCTGAACACCACAATGGAACACCACCACGGCTGACAACAAGAAGCCAAAGACCAGAGCTTAGCTTTCACAGTGGCACAAAGGATAAAAAGCATACAACAAACTATCTCTTAATAACATGAATAGAATTCCACCACACTTATTGATACTCTCAATAAATGTCAATGGATTGAATTCGGCAATGAAGAGGCAAAGGCTGGCTAACTGGATAAAAAAACACTAAGCAAGCTCAGCACCTATAGCTCAGCAGCTAGGTTGCCAGACTCATACACCAAAACTGGCAGGTACCAATTCAGCCCAGGACTGCCAAACAACAATGACAACTACAACCAAAAAAATCCAGCTACTAGGGGAAGACTGGAAGATGGCGGACTGAAGCCAGCTTTCAACAAAGGCTCCCGTCCAGAAGGAGAGTTAAGGGTCAGGAATTTAGTAAGTATCCTGGTGGACTTGAGCCTCACCAAGAGAGAAGGCTGAAGAACGCACATCAACACCGCTGAGGCAAGTTGTGATCACAAGGACGCAAACAAAAGGTACAAAATCCACCACCAAGCGGACGGGAGTCCCCCTCCCCCATGAGACCGGCTCTGGAGCCCCACAATTGAACAAGCGGGCAGAAATTAAAGCCCCTCCCACTACACTCCACGGGAGAGACCTTCTAAAAACTGGACCTACCTCCCCTACTGGGGTGCCGTGGCATTCTCCTGCCGGACATAGGGCTGAATAAAACTTTGGGAATCCTTTGCCGGCAACCCTGAATCCCCGGCGCTCCCCTCCCGCCCACTGAGCTCTGGAGGCCTGTCCCCCAGGACTTCGGATCCTTGGGTGATTTCTCAAGGGGAGTGGACAGTCCCCGAGTTGCGACTGGTCAGCATTGACTCTGAGGCGCGCCGAGTGAGGAGAGGGCACCGGGCTGAGGGGGAGTCACGCCTCGCGGCACTTCCCTGCGGTGCAGTGCACCAACCCTCCCCGGGCATAGGGGGCCCAAGACTGAATCAGACTCTGGCCTCCCCGCTGAGAGCTGAGAACCCCTACTCTCACTCGGGGTCTGAGGGCCTATCCCCCAGGAGTTCGGCTCCTTGGGTGATTTCTCGAGGGGAGTGCACAGTGCCTGAGCTGCGTCAGGTCAGCGCTGACTCTGGGACACGTGAGCGAGGAGAGGGCACTCCGCTGAGGGGAAATCAAGCCTTGGCGGCACTTCCCTGCGGTGCAGTGCAGGAGCCCTCCCCGGACCGTAGCATTGCGTGAAACTGAATGAAACTCTAGCTTCCCCCCGCCCCACTCCCAATCGGGGTCTGGGGGCCCATCCCCCAAGAGTTCTGATTCTTGGGGGATCTCTTAAGGGGTGTGGACCCAGCACAAACTGCGGCCGCTCAGTGCTGACTCTGGGGCGCGGGACAGAGGAGAAAAGGGTCGCCTGAGTGCCCACACCAGAGCAGCAGTTCCCTGGAGGTAGATCAACAGCCGTTTTATCTTTAACGGCAGAACGCTCACTTCTGGATACTCTGAGGCCACACCCCCTGTCTCCCTGGGCAACCAGAGGAGGCCACCGGTGACACGGCTCACAAACCCAGAAGCCTCCAGGGCGGGGCCGACCCAGAGAGGTGTTCAGACGCAATTCTCCAGCAGCAAAGATGTTTGAACTCAAAACAGCCCGTCTCCTGTAGGCGACGACAGGAACAGAGACAGAACCTCACAAAGTTGTCTGTTCTGTTCTGTTCTGTTAGCAGCATCCATCAGGGACGGGGCTAAGCCTGAGTGAACACCTCCTTCCCATCACCTGCATCAAACAATCAAAGATGTCAGGCCCCATCTCCTCCTGCTAGATAGCGGCAGTCTGCGGGGGCCTGGCAGACTTCCTCGCAATTCAGGCAGGTGCAAACACCTGGAGTGTCTGTTTACTGCAGGCAACTGGGTTAGCCATCTGCAGAGATACCAGTGCCTGGGTCCGATGGAGGGGCAAAGTGGGGAAGGAGACGTCAACCTTCCCAGACTGCTCTGTTTGCGGGGTGGCTCCTCCTGACTCCACGCTGCACTGGGGTGAGCTGTCTCAGAGGAGTCACCAGGCCCCTGTGATCCAGTTCCCAGAGACCTCTTGAACCCTTCCACCTGAGACAAGTGCCGATTGAGACAGTTGATTCGGACCTTTTGAACTGGGCTAATAGACTGAGGACTTTTCAGGTGGTGCCCTGGGTGTGCGATTGTAGGAAGGTTTGATTCTCCTTTTCCAACTGGGGCCAGAGGTGGGCAGGCGGGGTGACTTAATTGCTGATTTTTCCACACAGCTGAGACTTCAAGCCAGAGTAGAAGTTGCAATAGGATCGAACAGAAACCAGCTGAAAACAAGACAGAACCACTTTGCTCCACCACACCAGACAGGGCCCCAGTTTCTCAGGCCACAACACTGTACGGGCCCTCGATAAAACCCCAGGGGAAAAACCAAAGGGAGTAAACCATGGGGCAGAATCAGCGGAAAAACTCTGGTAACATGAAAAACCAGAATAGATCAACCCCCCCAAGAAAAGATACGGCAGATGTGATTGAAGATCCCATTCATAAACAACTGGCTGAGATGTCAGAAGTCGAATTCAGAATTTGGTTTGCAGACAAGTTTAATAAAATGGAATTAGGAATTCGAGGAGAAATTCAAAAACTGTCTCAAGAATTTAACGAATTTAAAGACAAAACCACCAAAGACTTAGACACACTGAAACAAGAACTTACAGCCCTCAAAGATATGAAAAATACAGTAGAATCCCTCAGTAACAGAATGGAGCAAGCAGAAGAAAGGATTTCTGACATTGAAGATAAAGTCTTCGAACGCTCCCAATCTCTCAAAGAGGAAGAGAAATGGAGAGCAAAAACGGATCACTCACTCAGAGAGCTCTCAGATAATTCGAAAAAAAATAACCTAAGGGTTATAGGAATTTCGGAGACTGATGACGTGGCAGCCAAGGGCACAGAGGCCCTTCTACATGAAATTATGAAAGAAAATTTTCCAGACACGCCTAGAGAATCTGAAATTCAGATAGCAGACAGCTTCAGAACCCCAGCACGATTCAACCCCAATAAGCCATCTCCCAGACATATCATAATTAGCTTCACTAAAGTTAACATGAAAGAGAAGATTCTCAAAGCAGCCCGGCGAAAGAAAACTATAACGTACAAAGGTAAGAATATTAGAATAACTGCAGATCTCTCTGCTGAAACTTTTCAAGCAAGAAGAGGCTGGTCATCAACTTTTAATCTCCTAAAGCAAAAAAACTTTCAACCCAGGATCTTGTATCCAGCTAAACTGAGTTTCATCTATGATGGAGAAATTAAATACTTCAATGACATTCATATGTTGAAAAAATTTGCCATAAGTAAACCAGCTCTTCAGGATGTTCTCTGACCTATCCTCCACAATGACCAACCCAATCCTATACCACAAAAGTAAACTCACTCAGAAACTTCAGATCAAACTCTAACTTCCACACTGGCGAAAGGATTAAAAATGTCCACTGGACCTTTGAAAAACTCGATACCCAAAATTCCACCAGACTTATCCTTACTCTCCATCAATGTGAATGGCTTAAACTGTCCTCTATAGAGGCATAGGTTAGCTGACTGGATACAAAAACTTAAGCCAGATATTTGTTGCATACAAGAGTCACATCTCAACTTAAAAGACAAATACAGACTCAGGGTGAAAGGATGGTCATCCATATTTCAGGCAAATGGTAATCAGAAAAAAGCAGGTGTTGCAATTTTATTTGCAGATACAGTAGGCTTTAAACCATCAAAAGTAAGGAAGGACAAGAATGGTCACATCATATTTGTTAAGGGTAATACTCAATATGACGAGATCTCAATTATTAATATCTATGCACCCAACCAGAATGCACCTCAATTTATAAGAGAAACTCTAACAGACATGAGTAACTTGATTTCCTCCAGCTCCATAATCGTTGGAGATTTCAACACTCCCTTGGCAGTGTTGGATCGATCCTCCAGAAAGAAGCTGAGCAAAGAAATCTTAGATTTAAACCTAACCATCCAATATTTAGATTTAGCAGACATCCACAGAACATTTCATCCCAACAAAACTGAATACACATACTTCCCATCAGCCCACGGAACTTACTCCAAAATTGATCACATTTTAGGTCACAAGTCTAACCTCAGTCAATTTAAAGGAATAGAAATTATTCCATGCATCTTCTCGGACCATCATGGAATAAAACTTGAATTGAGTAACAACAGGAATCTGCATACCCATACAAAAACATGGAAGTTAAATAACCTTATGCTGAATGATAGCTGGGTCAGAGATGAGATTAAGAAAGAAATCACCAATTTTTTGGAACAAAATGACAATGAAGACACAAGCTATCAGAACTTCTGGGACACTGCAAAGGCAGTTCTAAGAGGGAAATTTATAGCACTGCAAGCCTTCCTCAAGAGAACGGAAAGAGAGGAAGTTAACAACTTAATGGGACATCTCACGCAACTGGAAAAGGAAGAACATTCCAACCCCAAACCCAGTAGAAGAAAAGAAATAACCAAAATTAGAGCAGAATTAAATGAAATTGAAAACAAAAGAATAATACAACAGATCAATAAATCAAAAAGCTGGTTTTTTGAAAAGGTCAATAAAATAGATAAACCTCTGGCCAACCTAATCAGGAAAAAAAGAGTAAAATCTCTAATATCATCAATCAGAAACAACAAAGACAAAATAACCACAGACTCATCAGAAATCAAAAAAATCCTTAATGAATATTACAAGAAACTTTATTCTCAGAAATATGAAAATCTTAAGGAAATAGACCGATACTTGGAAGCACGCCACCTTCCAAGACTTAACCAGAATCAAGTGGAAATGTTGAACAGACCCATATCAAGTTCAGAAATAGCATCAACTATACAAAACCTCCTTAAAAAGAAAAGCCCGGGACCAGATGGTTTCACGTCAGAATTCTACCAAACCTTTAAAGAGGAATTAGTACCTATATTACTCAACCTGTTCCAAAATGTAGAAAAAGAAGGAAGACTACCCAACACGTTCTATGAAGCAAATATCACCCTGATCCCCAAACCAGGAAAAGACCCAACAAGAAAAGAAAATTATAGACCAATATCACTAATGAATATAGATGCAAAAATATTCAACAAGATCCTAACAAACAGAATCCAGCAACACATCAAACAAATTATACATCATGACCAAGTTGGTTTTATCCCAGGGTCTCAAGGCTGGTTCAATATACGTAAATCTATAAATGTAATTCAGCACATAAACAAATTAAAAAACAAAGACCATATGATTCTCTCAATTGATGCAGAAAAAGCTTTTGATAATATCCAGCATCCCTTCATGATCAGAACACTCAAGAAAATTGGTCTAGAAGGGACTTTTCTTAAACTGATAGAGGCTATCTACAGCAAACCCACAGCCAATATCATATTGAATGGAGTTAAATTGGAATCATTTCCACTCAGATCAGGAACCAGACAAGGCTGCCCATTGTCTCCATTGCTTTTCAACATTGTAATGGAAGTTTTAGCCACCGCAATTAGGGAAGAAAAGGCGATCAAGGGTATCCATATAGGGTCAGAAGAGATCAAACTCTCGCTCTTCGCCGATGATATGATTGTGTATCTGGAAAACACTAGGGACTCTACTACAAAACTCCTAGAAGTGATCAAGGAATACAGCAGCGTCTCAGGTTACAAAATCAACATTCATAAATCGGTAGCCTTTATATACACCAACAACAGTCAAATTGAAAAAGCAGTTAAGGACTCTATCCCATTCACAGTAGTGCCAAAGAAGATGAAATATTTGGGAATTTACCTAACAAAAGACGTGAAAGATCTCTATAAAGAGAACTATGAAACTCTAAGAAAAGAAATAGCTGAAAATGTTAACAAATTAAAAAACATACCATGCTCATGGCTAGGAAGAATCAACATTATCAAAATGTCCATACTACCCAAAGCAATATATAATTTCAACGCACTCCCTATTAAAGCTCCACTGTCATATTTTAAAGATCTTGAAAAAACATTACTTCGTTTTATATGGAATCAGAAAAAACCTCGAATAGCCAAGACGTTACTCAGAAATAAAAACAAAACAGGAGGAATCACACTACCAGACCTCAGACTTTACTACAAATCGATAGTGATCAAAACAGCATGGTATTGGCACAAAAACAGAGAAGTAGATATCTGGAATAGAATAGAGAACCAAGAGATGAATCCAGCTACTTACCGCTATTTGATTTTTGACAAGCCAATTAAAAACATTCAGTGGGGAAAAGATTCCCTATTTAACAAATGGTGCTGGGTGAACTGGCTGGCAACCTGCAGAAGACTGAAATTGGACCCACACCTTTCACCATTAACGAAGATAGACTCTCATTGGATTAAAGATTTAAACTTAAGACATGAAACTATAAAAATACTAGAGGAGAATGCAGGGAAAACCCTTGAAGAAATTGGTCTGGGTGAGTATTTCATGAGGAGAACCCCCCAGACAATTGAAGCAGCTTCAAAAATACACTACTGGGACTTGATCAAACTAAAAAGCTTCTGCACAGCTAAGAACACAGTAAGCAGAGCAAGCAGACAGCCCTCAGAATGGGAGAAGATATTTGCAGGGTATAACTCTGACAAAGGTTTAATAACCAGAATCCACAGAGAACTCAAACGCATCGGCAAGAAAAAAACAAGGGATCCCATCGCAGGCTGGGCAAGGGATTTGAAGAGAAACTTCTCTGAAGAAGACAGGCGCACGGCCTTCAGACATATGAAAAAATGCTCATCATCTTTAATCATCAGAGAAATGCAAATCAAAACTACTTTGAGATATCATCTAACTCCAATGAGACTAGCCTATATCACAAAATCTCAAGACCAGAGATGTTGGCGTGGATGCGGAGAAAAGGGAACACTTCTGCACTGCTGGTGGGAATGCAAATTAATACATTCCTTTTGGAAAGATATATGGAGAACACTCAGAGATCTAAAAATAGATCTGCCATTCAATCCTGTAATTCCTCTGCTGGGCATATACCCAGAAGACCAAAAATCACAACATAACAAAGATATTTGTACCAGAATGTTTATTGCAGCCCAATTCATAATTGCTAAGTCATGGAAAAAGCCGAAGTGCCCATCGATCCACGAATGGATTAATAAATTGTGGTATATGTATACCATGGAATACTATGCAGCCTTAAAGAAAGATGGAGACTTTACCTCTTTCATGTTTACATGGATGGAGCTGGAACATATTCTTCTTAGTAAAGTATCCCAAGAATGGAAGAAAAAATACCCAATGTACACAGCCCTACTATGAAACTAATTTGGGACTCTCACATGAAAGCTATAACCCAGCTACAACTTAACAATAGGGGGAAGTGGGAAAGGGGGGGTTGGTAGAGGGAGGGGAATCGGTGGGATCACACCTGTGGTGCATATTACAGGGGTATTTGCGAAACTTGGTAAATGTAGAATATAAATGTTTTGGCACAGTAACTGAGATAACGCCGGAAAGGCTATGCTAACCACTGGGATAAAAATGTGTCAAATGGTTTATGAAGTGAGTGTATGATGCCCCATAATCATATCATTGTATACAGTTATGATTTAATAAAAAAATTAAAAAAAAAAATCCAGCTACTGTGGTGGCTGCCTATAATCCAAGCTACGTGGGAGATTGAAACAATGTAATCGCTTAGCCCAAGGCATCGAGGTAATTGTGAGCTATGACACACGCCACACTACTGAGGGGGCTGTAGTGAGACTATGTCTAAAAAAAAAAAAAAAAAAGTAAAAACACACACACACATACCAAAAAAAAAAAAAAGCCATCCATATTCTGTCTGCAGGAGATACACCTTGCCCTGAAAGACAAATCAAGACTCAGGATGAAGGGATGGAAAACAGTGTTTCAAGGAAATGGAAATCAGAATAAAGGAGGAGTTGCAATTTTATTCCCAGATACAAGCGCATTCAAAGCAACTTTAATTAAGAAAGACAAAGATGGACACTTCTTTTTTTTTTCTTTTTTACAATTTTTATTAAATCATAGCTGTGTACATTAATATGATCATGGGGCACCATACACTTGGTTCATAGATCGTTTGACACATTTTCATCACACTAGTTAACACAGCTTTCATAGCATTTTCTTAGTTATTTTGCTAAGACCTTTACATTCCGCATATACCCTTGTAAGATGCACCGCAGGTGTAATCCCATTACACTTCTTACTGGTCAAAGGAACAATACAACAAGAAGACATTTCCATTTTAAACATTTATTCACCCAACTTAAATGCTACCAGATTAATGAAACAGACCTTGAGGTGACTGAGCAATGAGATATCCTAAAACCCCTTAATAGGGATTTCAACACCCCTATGACAGAACTGGACAGATCCTCTAAACAGAAACTAAACAAGGATAGAAAGAAAGGACTTAAATGTGAACCTAGAACAAATGGAATAAGTGGACATATACAGAACACACAATTTCAAAGCAAAAGAATATGCTTTTTTCTCATCAGCTCATGGCACATACTCCAAAATACATCACATCCTAAAATACAATCAAACCTCAGAAAAATCAAAGTTATGGAAATTATTCCATGTCTCATCTCAGACCACAATGGTGAAGCTAAACTCCAACAATAATGTTCATCCCCACACAGTCTTGTAACCTAAACAACATTATGCTAGAATTATAGTTGGATTCAGGAAGAGGTAAAAGAGAAATTTGTTAATTTCCTCAAACATAACAACAATGAAGACACAATTTACCAAATCCTCTGGAATACAGCAAAAGCAGCAATGAGAGGAAAATTTATTGAGGTAGATGCCAGAGAGTGAGTGCTTCAGCACACTCACAAACCATCTTAGGGAATTGGAAGAAGAAGATCAATCTAACCCTAAACCCTGCAGAAGAAAGGAAATAGCCACACATAAAACAGAGATTAATAAATTGAAAGCAAATCATTCAGAAAATTAATGGAACAAAACATTGGTGATTTGAAAAATTAAATAAAATAGATAAACTTTTGGTCAGACTAACTAGAAATAGAAAAGTAAAAGCTCTATTAATTTCAATCAGGAATGTTAAAGGGGAAATAACAGATGCCACAGAGATTCAAGATATTTTCTTTGACTACTACAAGAAATTCTACACACAGAAATGACTATGTAGAGTAAATGGATCAATACTTGGAATCACACTCTCTCCCTAGTCTTAATAAAGAAGAAATAAATCTTCTGCATAGACGAATATCAAGGAATGAGACAAAAAAATAAAAAATAAAACACTCCTAACAACAGCAACAAAAAAAATGCCCTGATCCAGATGGCTTCATACCCGAATTCTATCAAACCTTCCAGGAAGAGTTTATTCCCATATGGCAGAAATTAGTTCAAAAAATTGAGAAGGAAGGAATCTTCCCCAACATGTTCTAAGAAGCAAACATCACTCTGATACCAAAACCAGGAAAAGATCCAACTAGAAAAAAAAGAACTACAGACCAATTTCGCTAATGAACATAGATGCAAAAATTCTCAATAAAATCTAGCCAATAGATGATAGCTTATCATTAAAAAAAGTCATACACAGCAAACAAGTAGGATTCATCCCAAGGATGCAAGGCTGGTTTAACATAAGCAAATCCATAATCCTAATTCACCATATCAACAGAAGCAAAAACAGGACCATATGATCCTCTCAATAGATGCAGAAAAAGCATTCAATAAAATTCAGTATCCCTTTTTAATTAGAACTCAGAAGAATATAGGCATTGTTGGCAAATTCCTTACATGATGGAATTTATGTATGAAAAACCCACAGCTAATATTATACGGAATGCAGTAAAACTGAAAACTTTTCTATGAATATCTGGAAGAAGACAAGGGTGTCCTCTATCACCACTGTTATTCAACATAGTGCTGGAAGTTCTAGCCCATACGATCAGGCAAGAGAAGGAAATAAAGGGCATCCAAATGGGGGCAGAGGAAGTGACACTCTTGCTCTCTGCTAATGATATGGTCTTACACTTAGAGAACTCCAAAGACTCAACCACAGCACTCCAGGAAGCTATAGAAAAATACCATAACATCCCAGGATGTAAAATGAATGTCAAGAAAACAGTAGCCTTTGTATATGCAAATAACAAGGAAGATGAGAATGTAATCAAGGGCACAATTCCCTTCTCAATAGCTCCAAAGAAAATGAAATACCTAGGAATATGCCACACAAAAAAGGTGAAGAACTTCTGCCCACAAAACTATGAACCTCTAAGAAAGGAAATAGTAGAAATAGTAACAAATGGAAGAACATCCCATGCTCATGGCTGGGAAGAATTAAAATCGTTAAAATGTCTATCCTTCCCCCAAACAATCTACAGATTCAATGCCATCCCTTTTCAAATACCAACATCATACTTACACTTTCAAGACTTGGAAAAAATAATTCTTTGTTTTGTACGGAATCAGAAAATACCTCATATAGCCAAGGCATTTTTTAGTAATAAAAACAAAGCTGGGGGTTGGCCTAGTGCCTATTGCTCAGCAGCTAGGTTGTCAGCCACATACACCGGAGCTGACGGATTCTAATCCAGCCCAGGCCTGCCAAACAACAATGACAACTACAACCAAAAAATAGCCAGGCATTGTGGTAAGTGCCTGAAGGAAGAATCACTTAAGATCAAGAGTTCGAGGTTGCTTTGTGCTGTGACTCCAGTGCACTCTACCAAGGATGACATGGTAAGACTACGTCTCAAAAAAAAAAAAAAAAAGCTGGAGGCATCAACCTGTCAGATTTTAAGCTGTACTACGAAGCCATAGTGATTAAAATAACATGGTATTGGCACACAAATAGAGACATAGAAAACTGGAACCACATATAAAACAAGGAGATGAAACTGAAATCTTACAGCCAACTAATTGTTGATAAACCAATCAAAGACATACACTGGGTAAAGAATCCCCATTCAATAAATGGTGCAGGGAAAACTGGGTATCCACATGTAAAAGATTGAAACTGGACCTGCACCTTTGTCCACTCGCTAAAATTGATTCAAGATGGATAAAAGACCTAAATCTAAGCAACAAAACCATTAAAATCAACAAAGAAAGTGTGGAGAAAACCCTTGAAGTTATTGGCCTGGGAAAAGACTTTATGAGGAATACTCCCATGGCAATTGCAACAACAAAAATAAACATATGGGACTTAATGAAACAGAAAAGCTTCTGTACTGCTAAAGAGACAACAACCAAAGCAAATGGACAACCTACCCTGTGGGAAAGGATATTTGCATATTTTGAATCAGACCAAAGCTTGATAACAAGGATCTACAGAGAAATCAAATTAAGCAACATATATCACTGGGCAAGAGAGATGGATAGAACATTCTCTAAAGAAGACAGAAGTATGGCTAACAAACATACCAAAAAATATGCATTGCCCCTAATTATTAGAGAAATGCAAATCAAAAGCACCCTGAGATATCTGAGGGTTCCTCAAACTACGTGAGGCGCCTCACATGAGGCGGTGTGATTGTATTTGTTCCCGTTGTGATTGTTCACTTCAAAATAAGATATGTGCAGTGTGCATAGAAATTTGTTCATAGTTAATTTTTTTTAAACTATAGTCCAGCCTTCCAACAGTCTGAGGGACACTGAACTTGCCCCCCGTTTAAAAAGTTTGAGGACGCCTGATTCTAACCCCAGTGAGAATGGCCGACATCAAAAAGTCTCAAAATTGCAAATGCTGGCATGGATGTGGAGAGAAAGGAGCACGTTTACACTGCTCGTGGGAATGCAGACTAGTACAACCCTTATGGAGAAAATATGGAGAACCCTCAAAGAACTCAAACTAGGACTGCCATTTGATCCTTCAAACCCATTACTGGGCATCTACCCAGAAGAAAATAAAATCCTTTTACCATAGGGACACTTGCACTAGACTGTTTATCACAGTTCAAATTACAATCACCAAAATGTGGAAACAACCGAATGCCCACCAACCCAGAAATAGATTAACAAGCTGAGATATGTGTGCACCATGGAATACTATTCAGCCATTAAAAAAGGTGGAGACTTCACATCTTTTGTATTAACCTGGATGGAAGTGGAACACATTATTCTTAGCAAAGCATCACAAGAATGGAGAAACAAGAATCCTATGTACTCAATTCTGATATGAGGACAATGAATATCCTAGCACACTGTGGGGGGTGGGGGGTGGACAGAGCAGAGAGAGGGAAGGGGAAGGGTGTTGGGTGGATCACAGGAGGTGTTCACATTTTGGGGGAGGAACACTATTGTAAGAGGTTCTTTATATAACACAAGCAATGAGTGTAACCTGTTTTTTGGTACCCTCGATGAATCCCCAACAATCAAAAATTTTAAAAAGAAAAATAATAGTATTTAAGAAAAACCTTTTTGTGAAGTGGAAGGAATTGGAATAGTAGCAAAGAGTGTTTTAATTTTTTTAAGGGTCAGAGCCACATTTATATCCAAATGCTATATCAGAAATATTTCTACCTTCATTAGTACTATTTCCTATGGTTATTTATTCTAAAAAATTTAAAAATGTTGAGAATATATATTACCTCACTAGCCATCCATACTAAGCACATTAATAATTTATAAAGGAACTCTTAACATTGGAGATGATATAAATTTTTCAGAGAACTATTTTGAGAGCAATAATAATTAAACTGTCACAATTATTTTTTTAACCATGTTATACATAATAGTTTCAATTTGCCACCACTTTATACTGTATGTACTGACGGTGAGCAGAGGGTGCTAATCTAATCATTAGATAAATATAATTAATTTTACTTGAATGTTAAAGCAAATTGTCATGGTATTTTTTGAAACAATGAGTTTGATAGTTTTGCATATAGGATCTTTAAATGAGTGTAGATTTCTTGCCTTTAAAAGTGGCTCACATAGGTAACACCCAGCACTTTGGCAGACTGAGATGGGAGGATTGCTTGCACCCAGGAATTTAAGACCAGCCAGGGCAACATAGCAAGACCTTATCTCCTCTAAATTAAAAAAAAAAAAAAGAGTGTGTGCATATATTTATTTTATTCTTCATACCTGGATTTTGTATAGTGCCTGAGAGTGACAGGCAGCCAGACCCTAACACTGGTATATTAGACAGAGCCTAACTCTTTCAGCCAATTGTCAGCTAAAGAATATTTCAACTGGCATATAACTCATGGATGTCTTCTTTGAGGCTTCCCACCTTTTTGAGTCAAACCAATGTATGTCGTACATGTATTGATTTTTTTACTTTAACTTTAATTCCTTTCTCCTTGAAATGTACAATGAGTACTCACTGTATCTGTCTGTCTAGGGAAGGTACACAGAAAAGGCTGTGAGTTCGTTCTCTCCAGGAAGGAATAGCCATTACTCCCTGAAGTGAAGGAAGAGAAAAACAGGGAGGAATTCAGAGAGGGGAAGGTGACATTCATAGCCCAAAGCTTTGTCACAGGATTACACCTGCGAAGGAGTGGGGCAAGCTCTATTTATTTATTTATTTTTTGAGACAGAGTCTCACTACGTTCTCAGTAGAGTGGCATGGTGTCATAAATCACAGCAACTCGAACCTCTTGGGCTTAAGCAATTCTCTTGCCCCAGCATCACAAGTAGTTGTGAATACAGGCACCCAAAACAACAACTGGCTTTTTTTTTGGTTGTAGTTGTAATTGTTGCTGGCAGGCCAAGACCAGGTTCAAACCTGCAAGTCCTGGTGTATGTGGCAAGAGTCCTCACCACTGAGCAACAGGTGCCAAGCCTTTTTCTAGAGAGAGAGTCTCACTTATTGCCCTCTGTAGAGTTCCATAGCATTGAAGCTCACAGCAACATAAAACTGGTACACTCAGGTGATTCTCTTATCTCACCCTCCTCAGAAGTTGGGACAACACTCACTGGCAACACCACCCAGCCATTGGACACTCCCGGAACTGAGGTCAGGAATGTTGGAACTGTCAAAATAGGCTGATATTTACCACGATCACCATAAATAACTGGAGCTATTGAGTACACCACTGGACACACTACCTGATCAGATGTTAAGAGAGGACAATAAGTGAGACACCTACCTTCCCAAACAACCCTCTTCTAGAGAAAGAAGTTAATGACAACGAAAGTAGAAATTGGATTGTGTGACATAACTGTAAGGTCTGTGAAATCACTGTCTGATATTTGTGCTTGGATTCTTGGTCTACAAGATCCCAGGGAAGCTTGTGATCAAAAATACTACACGGCCTTTTAAGCTCACTTCAGCTGGCATCGAGGAAGTGTTTGGCACAGGAAAATTGTTCGCCCTCCATCCCAAAAAGTCAAAAATATTCTCCCATTTCTGCCTTATTGATTCTAGTGACAGATGAGTTTCCCAGAACTGGGTTGACACAAGAGTTGAGATTTTGTACAATACTGTGACTCAAACAGCAACAAAGCTGACAAAAGTGGATGCCATCACAAAAGTGGGAAGCTATTCAAGGAGCCATTCTGACACATATCAGAAAAGGTCAATTTTATAGAAGCCTGCAAAATTACTATGCCTAGCAATGGTCTACATTTGGTCAAAGCTTCATAGGTCTTAAAGCATGTCTACTTTGATTGAACCACCAAGGTACTTCTAGTCTTTCTAGATGATGAAAGTGTTTGTTTGTTGGTTTGTTTGTTTGTCTATGCGTGTGTGTGTGCGTATGGGTATTTTTGAGATACAGCTTCCCTATGTTGCCCAGGCTAGACTTAAGTCGCCTCAGCCTAGGTCAGAGAATACTCAAACCCTAGGATTCAGGAAATATTCCTGCCTCAGGCTCCAAAGTATCTAGGACTACAGGTGCCTGCCACAATGACTAGATGATTTTTCAATTTTGTAGGAGAGACAGGGTCTGACTGTTGGACAATTGGTCCTCAGCTCCCCCTACTTCAAGAATTCCACTCTTTGGTTCAGTGCCTATATGCACCTGTAGTCCCAGCTGAGGGAATAAGTTCGCTTGATGTCTCCACTTGAAGATTTCTGTGAGAAGGCTTGGTGCCCGTAGCACAGCGTTTACAGTGCCAGCCATGTACACCAAGGGTGGCAGGTTATAAACTGGCCCAGGTCAGCCAAACAACAATGACAACTGCAACAAAACATAACCAGGCATTGTGGTGGGTGCCTGTAGTCCCAACTACTTGGAAGGCTGATAGAAGAGAATCGCTTGAGCAAAAGAGTTTAAGATTGCTGTGATCTGTAATGCCATGGCACTCTACTGAGGGCGACATAGTGAGACTCTATTTCAAAAAAGAAAAAGAAAAAAAAAACCAGTTTGCTGGGAGCTGTAATACCAGGATCCTCTAATGAGGGCAACAATAGGAGACACTGTCTCAATATACAAATGAAGAAAACCATTTTGATGTGACTTCCCCTTCATTTTTACTTTTTTTCTACAGATCTAGTTTGAAAATTTTACCCCTAGACTGAATGTCAATTAGACAAAACACTATATAAGAAGGGAATTATTTTCTAAAACCTATATTAATCAAGCCTCTTGATTTGACCTAACTCTTACACTTTGACAAACTAGATTTTTATACTTCCCTGGAAACTGCCCCCACAATGAATTCTTGCCTAAAATCAGGTTTTTCATAAGTACACTAATCAATCCATAGTGTCCCTGCACCAACTGTTCTGGGCTCTTTCAATCCGAGCCAATGGCCAGTTACCAGATGTCTCTGGGCAACTCCCACACTTTAGATCTACTGACAGTATCCACACTAACCAATCCCAAACCTACTTGTCCTGATTCACTCATTCCTCTACTCCGGGGCCACAATAAATTGCTCCTTTATGTAGTTTTCTATTCCACCTGACTACTGACACATTCTTGTAGTTTTGCTCTTAGAAACTATGAATATCAAAAATTCTTCCTTTCTATATGTGTGTGTGTGTGTGTGTATATACATATATCTGTATATATACATATATATTATTTATTATTATTATTATTATTTTTTTTTTTTTACGAGACAGACTCTAATCTGTTACCCAGGCTAGAGGGTCATGGCATCATCCTGAAACACAGCCACCTCCAACTCCTGGGTAGAATGGATCCTCCTGTCACAGCCTCTGGAGTAGATGGAATGACAGGAAAGTGCCAGAAGGCTTGGCTACCTTTTCTATTTTGGTAGAAAGCAGGTCGGGAAGCAGGGGTGAGGGTGTCTTGTTGTCGCTCAGGATTGTCTCCAACACCTGGCCTCAGGGGATCCACACACTTTGGCCTGTCAGACAATCCAATTATTTTAATCATGCTTATGAAAAGTCATTCAGCCCTAGTTAAAAAATGACCCTTTATGGAGATTTGAGGACTGTCTAATAATCAGGCTCCTAAGACAAATACAGACTATGTCAGGACTATTATTTAAATCTGTGGTGGCAGATATCACCAAAATTATGCATTTATCAAGATGGCGGCCAAGTAACAGCTTACCTGCAACTGGGCACGAGGAGTCTGGGGAGATAAGACTCCAGGCATCTCTGGATGGTGGGATCTGCCTATAATCACCCCTTTGAGGACACAGGGAGTCAGCGAGAGACTTCTGCACCCCAAGAGGAGGACAAAAACAGTGGAAAACTGGCAAGTGGTTGCATGTGTTCGATCGGTCTAATCCCGCCAGCAGCTGTAAGTACAGCAGCAGTGAGACTGCAACCTGGAAAGGCCTTACCTATGAACTGTTTTGGTGTTTTGGGTCTTGGCACCCAGTTCTTGGGCAGGAGTGCGGAGAAGTTTGGGTGTTGTCTAGTGCCCCATATGGAGCCTCTGAGCTGGACAGAGGGAATAGTGTGTGGCTGTGGGCCGCGGGGAACCATTGTGAGAGAACTGCCCTGGCAAGCTCCAGGTCACAGAGCAAGGATCGGGAAGGAGCTAGTCATCTAGTGACTGAGCAGTCTAAAGGCAGGGACTGAGCTGCCTTACAGCCTTAATTCTCAGGGGCAGTGGGAGACCGGTTTTGGCACACTGGATATGTGGATAGCCACTTCAGCAGTGATCCCAGTGACAAGCACTTTCCTGGGAAAGCTTCTGCTTAACCACGTTCAGAAGTTTAAAGTGCCTGCTAAGAGGGCTGAAGAGAGATTTAGGGTCTCCACCCTCTGGGGTTTGAGAAATCAGTGGAGGCCTCCAGTCGTATAAGCATTGTGATTAACATCTCATACCTCAGAAGACCACATTTTGTGCAGCCAATATTCAACAAGATATATATACTGCTTTGTTTTGGGTTTTTTGCTTGTATGCTTTTTGTTTATTTATTGATTTTTAATTTCAACCTTTTCCCTACAGATATCTTCTTTTTTCTTTTTCTCTTTTTTCTTTATCCATTTTTCTAGTTTAAATACAATTTCCCATTGCTGCCTTCTTCAATGATTAGAACTTCATTCTTGCTAGCAATTCTACCCCTATTATTTAGTTTTTCACCCAATTTGATCCAGTAAAGTTTTCTGTTTGCTTCTTTTGGTTTCATTTATAGCATTTTTCTTTTTTCCTATCTACTTGGTGGAGGTAGGGTACTGTGCCCAATCAGGTTAGCAAAAAGCTGCTGACCTCAAGAAAACCACCCAACTGGGCACCCACAGAGTTTGGGAATTTCTTAAGGTTGAATCAACGTACACTACTGTACACCTATATTGCTCTGTCTCCCTCTTTCTGGGCCTCTATACTTTTTGTCAATATTCCCTTCTACCCACTCCCTCTCCTTTCTCTATTTTCTTTTCTTTCTTTCTTTTTCTTTCATTTATCCCTTCTTGCTCTTAAACCTTCTCATTCTTCTGGTTCTGTACCAAAAGGACTCATAAAAACCCTAGTCCACAGGCACGGCAACTTAAAGAGCAAGAGGAAGTGAAAGGAAAAATTATAGCAAGGAAGCAGATAAAAGAAATCACATATGAGGAAGAATCACCAGAAAACTCCAGGCAACATGAGGAACCAGTCCAGAGCAACCCCTCCAAGGGACCATGAGGTAGCTACTATAGAGGATTCCACCTATAAATAAATGTTAGGAATGACAGAAAGGGAATTTAGAACACACATGATGAAAACAATGAAGGAAATGAAGGAAACAATGAGGGAAACTGCTAATAAAGTGTAAAATAACCAAAAGGAAATCCAAAAACAGAATCAGACAAGAGATGAATGATATGAAGAAGATAGAAAGGATATAACAGAGCAAAAGGAACTGAAGCAGTCAATTACGGAACTTAAAGATGAATAGAAATTATCAGCAACAGGTTAGACCATGCAGAAAAAATAATTTCAGAGGTAGAGGACAAAGTTCTTGAGATAACTCAGATAGTTAAAGAGGCAGAAAAGAAGAGAGAGAAATCAGAACATTCAATGAAGGAATTATGGGACTTTATGAAACGCTCCAACATATGAGTGATAGGAATCCCAGAAGGGGAAGAAGAATGCCCCAGAGAACTGGAAGCTATACTAGAGAATGGTATAAATGAACATTTCCCAAATATCACCAAAGATTCTGACACACGCCTTTCAGAGGGATATGGGATCCCAGGTCAACTCAACTCTAACTGAGCTTCTCCAAGACACATTATGATGAACCTGTCCAAAGTCAAGACAAAAGAAAAGATTCTGCAAGCTGCCAGGAGTAAACACAAGTTGACCTACAGGGGGAAATCCATCAGAGTGACTGCAGACTTCTCTAATGAAAAACTCCAAACAAGAAGACAATGGTCTTCTACCTTTAATCTACTTAAAAAGAACAATTTCCAGCCCAGAATTCTATATTCTGCTAAGCTAAGTTTTAAAATTGATGAAGAAATCAAATCATTTACGGATATATAAACATTGAGGAAATTTGACCCAACAAGGCCAGCTCTACAGGAAATAAGTCAACCTGTTCTACACACTGACCATCACAATAGATCAGTAGCAATGTAAGAAATCAGAAATTAAAGGAAAAAACATAACTTTGACACTGATGCAAAAGATAAAATTAAGCAATGGGGGAGGTGCTTGTGGCTCAACAAAGTAGGGCGCCGGCCCCATATGCTGGAGATGGCAGGTTCAAACCCAGCCCTGGCTAAAAACTGCAAAAAAAAAAAAAAAAAAAAAAAAAAAAAAGAAAGAAAAATAACTAAGCAATGGACTCTCACAAAATAAGATGACTAGAACAGTACCACCCTTATCAATTATCTCAATAAATGTTAATGGTTTGAATTCCCCACTGAAGAGACATAGATTGGCTGACTAGATTAAAAAAACACAAGCCATGCATTTGCTGTCTACAAGAAACACACCTGGCTTCAAAATACAAATTAAAGCTTCAATTCTGGGGTTGGAAGACAATTTTTCAGGCAAATGGAATTCAGAAGAAAGAGGAATTGCAATCTTATTTTCAGATACATGTGGATTTAAAGCAACTAAAGTAAAAAAAGACAAAGATGGTCACTTTATATTTCTCAAGGGAAAAATACAACAAGATGTTTCAATTCTAAATTCTAAATATTTATGCACCCAATTTAAATGTTCCCAGATTCTTTAAACAGACCTTACTCAGTCTGACCAATATATCTCATAATACCATAATAACAGGGGACTTTAACACTCCTCTTACAGAGCTGAACGGATCCTCTAAACAGAAATTAAACAAAGACATAAGAGATTTAAATGAGACCTTAGAACAACTGTGCTTGATAGACACATATACAACACTCCATCCCACAGGTAATAATTATACATTTTTTTCATCACCCCATGGAACATTCTCCAAAATAGATCATATCCTGGGACACAAAACAAATATCAACAGAATCCAAAACATTAGAATTTTACCTTGTATTTTCTCAGACAATAAGGCATTAAATGTGGAATTCAACTAACAAAAACGTTCAACCCCACACAAAGGCATGGAAATTAAACAACCTTCTGTTGAATGACAGTTGGGTGCAGGAAGAAATAAAACAGAAAATCATTAACTTCCTTGAACATAACAATGAAGACACAAGCTACCAAAGCGTATGAAATACGGCAAAAGTAGATTTGAGAGGAAAATTTATCGCTTTAGATGCCTACATTCAAAAAATATAAAGAAAGCACATCAACAAACCCACAAGGCATCTTATGAAATTGGCAAAAGAAGAAAAATCTAAGCCTAAACCAAGTAGAAGAAAATAAATATCGAAAATCAATGCAGAGATCAATGAAATTGAAAACAAAAGAAATAAGATAGATAAACCACTGTCCAGAGTAACTAGAAATAGAAAAGTAAAATCTGTAGTAACCTCCATAAGAAATTATAAAGGGGAAATAACAACTGATCCCACAGAGATACAAGAGATCATCTCTGCATACTACCAGAAACTCTAGGCCCATATATTTGACAATGTGAAGGAAATGGATCAATATTTGAAATCACAGCCTCTCCCTAGACTTACCCAGGAAGAAATAGAGCTCCTGAACAGACCAATTTCAAGCACTGAGATTAAAAAAACAAAAAAGCTTCCAACAAAAAAATGCCCTCGTACGATGCACCGCAGGTGTGATCCCACCTGTCCCCCTCCCTCTACCCACGACTACCCTCCCTCCCCTCCCTTTCCCCCTTCCCCCTATTCTTAGATTGTAACTGGGTTATAGCTTTCATGTGAAAGCCATAAATTAGTTTCATAGTAGGGGTGAGTACATTGGGTACTGTTTTCCCATTCTTGAGATACTTTACTAAGAAGAATATTTTTCAGTTCCATCCATGTAAACATAAAAGAGGTAAAGTCTCCATCTTCTTTAAGGCTGCATAATATTCCATGGTGTACATATGCCACAATTTATTAATCCATTCGTGGATCGATGGGCACTTTGGCTTTTTCCATGACTTAGCAATTATGAATAGGGCTGCAATAAACATTCTGGTACAAATATATGTGAAACTTAGTCAATGTAGAATGTAAATGTCTTAGCACAATAACTAAAAAAACGCCAGGAAGGCTATGTCAACCAGTGTGATGAAAATGTGTCAAACAGTTTATGAAGCTAGTGTATGACGGCCCATGATTTTATCAAGGTACACAGCTATGATTTAATAAAAATAATAATAATAAAAAAATTAACGTTTAAAAAAAAAACAAAAGAAAATTGATCTTGCAGGTCCAGTAAACATGCCGATATCAAAAAAAAAAAAAAATGCCCTCATTCAGATGGCTTCACACCAGAATTCTATCAAACCTTCAAGGAAGAGTTTATTCCTGTACTGCAGAAATTATTCAAAACAAATTGAGGAGGAAGGAATCTTCCTCAACATGTTCTATGAAGCAAACGTCACCCTGATACCAAAACCAGGAAAAGACCAAATAAAAAGGGGAATTTCAGACCAATTTCAATCATGAATATAGATGCAAAAACTCTCAACAAAATCCTAGCCAATCGATTACAGCTTTTCATCGAAAAAGTCATACATCATGATCAAGTAGGTTTCATCCCAGGAATGCAAGGCTGGTTTAATATACACAAGTTTATAAACGTTATCCGCCATAATAATAGAGGCAAAAATAAAGATCATATGATCCTGTCAATAGATGCAGAAAAATCATTTGATAAAATCCAGCATCCTTTTCTAATTAGAACACTGAAGTGTATAGGCATAGGTGGCACATTTCTAAAACTGATTGAAGCTATCTATGACAAACCCACAGCTAATATTTTACTGAATGTGGTAAAACTGAAAGCTTTTCCTCTTAGAACTGGAACCAGACAAGGTTGTCCTCTGTCACCTTTACTATTCAACATAGTGCTGGAAGCTCTACCCAATACAATTAGGCAAGTCAAGGAAATAAGGGGAACCCAAATGTAAGCAGAAGAGGTCAAACTCTCTCTCTTTGCTGACGACATGATCTTATACCTAGAGAATCCCAAAGCCTCAACAACAAGACTCCTGGGAGTCATCAAAAAATACAGTAATGTCTTAGGATATAAAATCAATGTCCACAAGTCAGTAGCCTTTGTATATGCCAATAACAGGCAAGATGAGAAGCTAATTAAGGACACAACTCCCTTCACCATAGTTTCAGAAAAAAAAATGAAACCCTAAGAATATACCTAACGAAGGAGGTGAAGGACCTCTATAAAGAAAATTATGAAATCCTCAGAAAGGAAATAGCAGAGGATATTAACAAATGGAAGAACATACCATGCTCATGGCTGGGAAGAATCAAGATTGTTAAAATGTCCGTACTTCCCAAAGCAATCTACCTGTTCAATGCCATTCCTATTAAAATACCAACATCGTACTTCTAAGACTTGGAAAAAATGATTCTGCATTTTGTATGGAACCAGAAAAAAGCCCGTATAGATAAGGCATTTCTTAGTAATAAAAATAAAGCTGGGAGCATCACCATACCAGATTTTAGGCTATACTACAAAGCCATAGTGGTCAAGCCAGCATGGTACTGGCAGGAAAATAGAGACATAGACACATGGAATTGAATAGAAAACCAAAAAAATGAAACTAACATCTTACAACCACCTAATCTTTGATAAACCAAACAAGAACATACCTTGGGAGAAAGACTCCCTGTTCAATAAATGGTGCTGAGAGAACTGGACATCCACACATAAAAGACTGAAACTGGACCCACACCGTTCCCCACTCACAAAAATTGATTCAAAATGTATAAAGGACTTAAATTTAAGGCATTAAACAATAAAAATCCTCAAATAAAGCATAGGAAAAACACTGAAAGATATTGGCCTGGGGAAAGACTTCGTGAAGAAAACTGCCATGGCAATTGCAACAACAAAAATAAACGAATGTTACTTCATTAAACTGAAAAGTTTCTGTACAGCTAAGGAGACAACAACCAAAGCAATTAAACAACTTACACAACGGGAAAGGATATTTGCATATTTTTAATCAGACAAAAGCTTGATAACTAGGATCTATAGAGAACTCAACTTAATACACATTAAAAAATGCCAACAATCCCATATATCAATGGGCAAGAGACATGAATATAACCTTCTCTAAAGAAGATAGATGAATGGCTAACAAACACATGAAAAAATGCTCATCATCCCCATCTATTAGAGAAATGCAAATCAAAACCACCCTGAGATACCATCTAACCCCAGCAAGAATGGCCCACATCACAAAATCTCAAAACTGCAGATGCTGCCATGGATGTGGAGAGAAGGGAACACTTTTACACTGCTGGTGGGACTCTAAACTAGTACAAACTTTTCGGAAGGATGTATGAAGAAAACTCAAAGCACTCAAGCTAGACCTCCCATTTGATCCTGCAATCCCATTACTGAGCATCTACCCAGAAGGAAAAAAATCCTTTTATCATAAGGACACTTGTACTAGACTGTTTATTGCAGCTCAATTTATAATCGCCAAAATGTGGAAACAGCCTAAATTCCCCCCAAGCCAGGAATGGATTAACAAGCTGTGGTATATGTACACCATGGAAATCTGTTTAGCCATTAAAAAACATGGAGACTTTACATCCTTCACATTAACCTGGATGGAAGTGGAAGCCATTGTTCTTAGTAAAGCATCACAAGAATGGAGAAGCACAAATCCTATGTCCTCAATTTTGATATGAGGATAATTAATGACAATTAAGGTCACGGTGGGGGTTGGAGAAAGAGAGAGCAGAGAGAGAAAGAAGGAGGGGGCGTGGGGAAAGAAGAGTAGAGAGAGGTAAGGAGGGAGGGGGTGGGGCCTTGGTGTGTGCCACACCTTTTGGGGGCAAGACACGATTGCAAGAGGGATTTTACCTAACAAATGCAATCAGTATAACCTGGCATATTGTACCTCAATGAATACTCGAAAATGAATTTTAAAAAATTAGGCACTTATCTTTTTTTTTTTTGCTTTTCAGTTTTCATTATTGTTGGTGTATTCAATGTATACCCCAACATAACTCTTCTACTTCCTATGTGGCCAAGAGAAGCCAAAAGGTTGGACACCCTGGCACTGAGGTCAGAAATGTTACAAGTTTCCAGATAGTCTGATATTTCCCTTTGTCTTCATAAATAACTGGAGCTTTGAGTACATAAGTGGACACAGTGTCTATCCCACGGTTAAGACACGATGTTCAGAGAGACATGTACCTTTTAAATCAAGGTTATTCTAGATAAAGATGATAAACACCATGAAAGTAGAACTGAGAATTTTGTGACATAACTATCAGGTCTGTGAAATCACTGTCTGAACTGTGGACTTGGGTACTTAGGGCAGCAGTCAACCTAGGTCAGCAGTTGGTATAATCCACACTCTTCCATTCGTTTACAAATCCATGACTTGAAAAGGAAAGGAAGAGTTGTTGAATCCCCTGGCCACAGATTCAAAGAAACTTTAGGAAGCAGGAATTAAGTGTAGAGAAAAGAACCCCAGTCTTTTGT
Source organism: Nycticebus coucang (assembly GCF_027406575.1). NCBI lineage: Eukaryota > Metazoa > Chordata > Mammalia > Primates > Lorisidae > Nycticebus > Nycticebus coucang. Next base: position 27,889,362 of record NC_069805.1, on the reverse strand, counting down.
GAAAGTTTAAGACACAACAACTTTAACAACAACAAACATGGACAGCCACTACATATGCTTAGTGGGAATAAGGTTAAGCTTGAAGATGGTAACCCAGAGCAACACACATTGTGATGTCATGCACGGTGAGCATGTAGTGACTTCATCCTGTAATGTCCTGGGACCCAGGCATCTGGTCAAAGATATTAAGTGACCTTTTCTGCTCACTTCAGCTGGTGTCCCTCAAATGTTTGGACCAGGACACTTCTTAGCCCTCCATCCACAGACAGAAGTGTTCTCACATTTGTGCCTCATTGATTCTAATGACAGTTGAGTTTCGTGGCACTAGGCTGACAGAACAGTTGAGATTTTGAACAGCAGTGTGACTCAAGCTTCACCATAGCTGACAAAACTGGATGGAGTCACTTAAATGGGACTCTGTTTCAAGGATCTGTTTTGACACCTTCCCCAAATTTGGTCAGTTTGGTCAAAGCTTCACAGGTCTTAAGCATGTTTTCTTTGCTTGAACCATCAAGGTTATTCTGGTTTTTTCAGATGATGTAAATATGTGTGGGTTGGTTTATTGGTTTGTCTGTGCATGTGTGTGTGTATGGGTATTTTTGAGATACGGTTTCCATATATGTCCCAGGCAAGTCTTTCATAGCCTCAGACTATATCATAGCAACCTCACATTCGAGGATTCAGGAAATCCTCTTGCCCGAGACACCCAGGTGGTTAGGACTGAATTTGGCTGTCTCAATTCCTAAATAATTTTCCACTTTTTTTAGAGACAGGGTCTGACACTTTCTCAGTCCATTCTGAGCACCCCCTTGTTCAAGAACTCCACTCATCTTAGCCTGCCAGATGGCTAGGCTTATAGGAGTGTGCCAGAAAATCTGGTCATTTTTCTCTTTCTTTCTTTCCCTCCCTCCATCCTTCCATTTGTCCCTCCCTCACTTTCTCCTTCCTTCCACCATTTCTCTCTTTCTCATTTACTCACTCTCTTCATTCTTTTATTTCCTTCATCCCTCTATTTCCACTCACTCTCACTTTCTCTCTTCTATTCCTTCAAAGAAACGTCTCATAACAAACAAACAAACTATACAAGTGATCCCTGAATGTGTCATAATGAACTCCATACTTGAAAAGGGTGAATTGTGGAGTGTGTGAATTACATCTGAATTGTTATTTTTTAATATTACCTATGTATTTTTAAAATTACCTATGATGCAAATAGAGAAAAACACTTCACCAAAACATAAGGATGGATGAGCATCATAGATCACATGTGTAATCCTAGCACTTTCAGAGGCGGAGGCAGAAAGATCACTGGATGCTTCAGTTTCATCCCAGACTGAGCAACATGATGTGACCCCCCCCGTCTATGAAATAAGTGCAAAAGGTAACAACCAGTGCTGGCATAAGCCTGCACTCTCAATTGCTGAGAAGGATAAAGTCAGGGAGATCATTGGATGTCAGGACTTTGCATTGCCTTGAGCTATGATGGTGCCACTGTACTTTTCTGGGAGAAAGAGGGAAACGCATTCTCAAATCTATAAGAGATATACTGTATAGGTGAGGAATATTCTAGTAGCATACAAAATAGTTCATACATGTATCCCAAATGGGATTTACGTCCAGGAATGCCAGTCTAGCTCACTACGGGAAAATAAACTAACAGAATACACTACATTAATAGAATCAATAAGAAAAACCACATGGTCACCTCAACAGACTCAGAAAAGGCATTTTACAGAGGCAACACATCCTGTTAATAAAATCTTTTAACAATGTTAGATTAGAAGGGAATGTCTTCAGTACTATTAATGGGATCTACAGATGATGGGATACATATAACGTGTTATATTCACACGATGGCATATTTTTCAACAATCAAAAAGAATGAAGTGCACATAGATGTTACAATAGAAATGAACCTTACTATTATTAATTTTTTTGTAGTTTTTTTTTTTTTTTTTTTTTTTTAGCCGGGCCTGGGTTTGAACCCACCATCTCTGGCATATGGGGCTGGCGCCCTACCCCTTTGAGACACAGGTGCCACCCAGAAATGAACCTTAGAAACATTATGGTAAGGGAACAAGGCCAGTTACAAAGGGCCACATAGAGTGTGACTATACTTAGAAGAAAACATCAAAACAAGGCTAATTGTTTGCTAGGAGTAGGGGACAGGTGAGAGAGGGTGGAGAGAAATATGAAAGTGACTAATAACAGTGTTTACTTTCTTTAGGTAGGGAAGAAGTAAAAGTTCTATAATTAGATTGTGATGATAGCTGTACCATTATGTGAATACACTAAGAAACACAGAATTGTACACTTGAAAAAGGGTGAACTACTTATTTCAATGAAGCTACTTAACTATATTTTCCAAAACTTGAGGTGCTCAAAAGACTCACGGCATAAGAAGTACCCAGGTAGTGACAGTGCCTGAGAGACAGTCAACCCTATCTCCCTACTCAAACACAGGCTACCATGAATTGACTTGGGAAGGCACATTATTCCATCCTACAGAAGTTGTCATTTCCTTTTTCTTTGAGACGGAGTCTGACTCCTTCCCCCTGGGTATAGTGCCCTGATGTCATCGTAGCTAACTGCAATCTCAAACTCCTGGGATCAACAGATCCTATTGCCTTAGCCTCCTGAACACCTGGGAGGACAGGTGCTCCACCACAGTGCCCAGTTACTTTGAAACACCAGCCTCTGCCTCCCAGAGTGTTAGGATTACAAGTGTGAGCCACCACTCCACACCTTGAAGTTGGTATATTTTAAAAGTATGGTTTGTGGTCATTGGTGGTGCTTCATGCCTGTCATCTTGGCACTTTGGGAGGAACAGTCAGTTGGATTGTCTGAGTTTCTGAATTGGAAACCAGCCTGAGAGAGAGTGAAAGCCCCACCTGTGAAGAATAACAATACGACTGGCCGTTGTGCAGGTGCCTGGAGTCCCAGCTGAGGGAATAGTTTCACTTGATGACAACACTGGAAGACTGCTGTGAGCTATGATACCAGGCACTCTACTGAGGGCAACAAAATGAGACTCTGTGTCAATACATAAATGGAGAAAACCGTTCTTAGGTGACTTACCCCTCATTTTTACTTTTTACCACAGATGTAGTTTTGAAATTTTACCTCTATATCAGTTGTCAACTAGAGACATTATTACCTCATAGGGAAATTGTTTTCCTAAAACCTGTACTAATCAAGCCTTTGGATTTCATGTAACTCTGACCCCTCTGATCCATTATTATACTCCTCTGGAAACTGCCCCTATAGTCAATTCTTGCCTAAAACCAGGCTTTTCATATGCACACTGAAAAATCCAGAGTATGCCCTCCACCTCCACTGTATGGCTCTTTCTTTTTTTCCTTTTTGCAGTTTTTGGCCTGGGCTGGGTTTGAACCCACCACCTCTGGCATATGGGACCATTGCCCTACTCCTTTGAGCCACAGGCACTACCCACTGTAGAGCTCTTTCAATCTGGGCCAGTGTTCCTTTGCCCCAGTCATTCCAAGTCCAGAGACCAGAAATCTCTGGACAACCCCTACCCTTCAGATCAATTGATAATATCCCAAGGAACCGATCCCAAACCTGCTTGTCCTGACTCATTTGTTCTTCCCTCACAGAGGCCACAATAAAACTCTTCCTTTATGTAGTCACCTATACCATCTGCCTACTGAGCTATCCTTCAACGTTTTCTCCTGGAAACTGTGCCTAATTTCCTTTCTTTCATTTTTTTTTTTTCAATGAGACAGACTCTCACGATTTGCCCAAGCAGGCTAGTGTGTAATGGCCTCAGCCTGGCACCCTGTGATGTGCAACTCTTGGATTGAAGAGATCCTGCTTCTTCAGCCTGTGAAGTAGCTGGAACCACAGGCAAGTAATACAAGGCTTGGCTATTTTTTCTATTTTTGTATAAACCGGGTGGGATATCTGGGGTGAAGTTTTCTCACTGTTGTTCAGCATTGCCTTCAACACCTGAGGTCAATGGATCAGCCCACCTTAGCCTGCCAGAGCCTACAAACATTGGAGTCATCCGAGGCAAAAGTCAATAAGCTCTACTTAAGAAACGACCTTATCACTGGCATTAGAGTGTCCAATCCTGAGGTCCCTGTTACATATAGGGATTATGTTAGAACTGTTTTGCATATCTGTGGTGGCAGATATCACCACAATTATGCACGGATTTCTCTTTTGTTTATCAGGATTCATTACTGTTTGTATATTGAATGTGTGGCCCAACATAACTCTTCTACTTCCTATGTGACAAGAGAAGCCAAAAGGCTGGACGCTCCTGGCCCTGAGGTCAGGAATATTGGAACTTTCCAGATAGGCTTATATTTCCCATGATCACCATAAATAACTGGAGCTATGGAGTTCACTACTGGACTCAGTGCCTAACCAGATGTCGAGAGGACCTTCAGTGAGACACCTACATTGCCAACATGCCTATACTAAAGAAAGTAAAAACCACGAAAGTAGAAACTAAGAACTGTGTAACCTACCTGTCAGGTCTGTGAAATCACTGTCTCATGTTTGGGCTCGGGTTCTTGGTCTCCAACATCCCAGGGCAGCAGTAGGTGTAAACCACACTCTTCCATTTGCCTTCAAATCCATGACTTGAAAAGGAAAGGAAGGGTTGTTGAATCCACAGATACAAAGAAACTTCGGGAAGAAGGAATTGAGAGTGGAGAAAATAATCCCACTATTTGGTAACAGTTTGAGACCCGACAACAACAACAACAAGAAGCACAAAAACAACAATAAATTTTGACAGCCCCTACACATGCTTAGTACGAATAAGGCTAAACTTGAAGTTGGTAACCAAGGGCAATACCCATTGCGATGTCATTGGTGACCATGTAGTGACTTCATCTTGTAATGTCCTGGGATCCAGCCTTCTGGTCAAGGATACTAAGTGGCCTTTTCTGCTCAGTATAGCTGGTGTCCCTCAAGTGTTTAGACCAGAAAACTTTTTAGCCCTCCATCCACAGAGAAAAATATATTTGTCCCATTTGTGCCTCTTTCTTTCTTTGTTTCTCTTTCTTTCTTTTTCTCTCTCTTCTTTCTTTCTTTCTTTCTTTCTTTCTTTCTTTCTTTCTTTCTTTCTTTCTTTCTTTCTTTCTTTCTTTCTTTCTTTCTTTCTTTCTTTCTTTCTTTCTCTCTCTCTCTCTCTCTCTCTCTCTCTCTCTCTCTCTCTTTCTTTCCTTTCCTTTTCTTTCTCTCTCTCTCTCCCTCTCCTTCCTTCCTTCCTTCCTTCCTTCCTTCCTTCCTTCCTTCCTTCCTTCCCTCCATCCCTCTCTCCCTCCTTTCTTTCTTTCCTTATTCCTTTCCTTTTTTTCCCATTCTAACATAGTTGTGTACATTAAAGCAATTATGGGGTACAATGCGATGGTTTTATATACAATTTGAAATACTTTTGTCGAACCAGTTATCATAGCCTTCACCGCTGTTTCCTGGTTATTATGTTAAGAAATTTATATACAAGTGGCGCCTGTGGCTCAGTGAGTAGGGCGCCGGTCCCATATGCCGGAGGTGGCGGGTTCAAACCCAGCCCCGGCCAAAAAAAAAAAAAAAAAAAAAAGAAATTTATATACCACATTTTGCAGTTTTAACATGTACCCATATACAATGCACAATTAGTGTGCTTCCAAGAAGTACCCTCCCTACGTCCATCCTCCCACTTCCTTCCCTCTCCTTGGGTTGTTGTTGGGTTAACCTTCCATGTGGAAGTGTGGTTCCGTATATTTTGGTTTCACAAAATGGCTGTGTACATTGGATATTTTTCTTCCATGCTTGGGGTACTTTGATAAGAGGAATATGTTCAAAATCCAGGTAGTGCTCCCTTCCTCTATCCCTCCCTCCCTACTTTTTTCTTTCTTTTTGTCATTTCTTTCTCTCTTTCATTTTTTCTCTTTTTCTTAAAAGATAGATGGGTACATTAATGCAATTATGAGATATGATGTGCTGGTTTTCTATGCAATTTGAAATACTCATATCAAACTAGTTAACATAGCATTCACTGCTGTTTCCTAGTTCTTGTGTTAAGACATTTATATTCTACTCTTCTCAGGTTTACCATGTACCCTTGTAAAATACACCATTGTTGTGGTCCCGCCAATTAATCTCCATCCACGTATCGATACCCTGCCCCTCCCCATACTCTTTCTCCTTCACGTGGGGCTATTGTTGTGTTATAGCTTTCATATGGGATTGTGGGTGGTTGTATATTGTTTTCACAGTAGGGCTGAGTTCCTTGGATATTTTCCTTCCATTCTTGAGATACTTTGCTAAGGAAAATATGCTCCAACTTCATTTCTTTCCTTATTTTTTCTTTCTTTATTTCTCTTTCTGTTCTTATTTCTTTTCCTTCCTTTCCTTTCTTTACCTTTCATTTCTCTATTATATCCTTTTCTTTCCTTTGCTTGTTTTACTTCCTTCCTTTCTTCCTTCCTTCCTTGTTTCCTTCCTTCCTTTCTTTCTTCCTGTCTTCTTTCTCTCATTCTTTCCATTTTTCTTTCTCTCTGTTTCTTTCCTTTTTCTTTTCTTAAATTTTCTATTTCCGTTCTTTACTTTCTTTCCTTTCTCTTCCCTCCTTCCTGTACTTTTTTCCTTCCTCCCTCCCTCCCTCCTTCTCTCCCATTCTTCTTTCTTCTTTGCTTACGTATTGAAGTGTAGTGGATCTATATAGGTTTGATAGTAGTACTGAGTACATTGGCTACTTTTCCATTCCTGATACACATTGCTAAGAATAATATGTTCCACCTCTTTGAAATTTTCTTTCTTTCTTTCTTTCTTTTCTTCATTCTTTTTATCTTTCTTCTGCCTTTCCTTTCACTTCACATACCTTCCCTTTCCTACCCTTGTCTGCCCTTCCTTTTCATTGACTTACCAGGCATTCCCTTACATGTCATTTTGCTTTTCATTCCTTTCTTTTCTTCCTTCTAACAATTTTTCATTCTTTCTTTCTTTCCTTCCTTCCTTATTTCCTTCTTTCTTTCTTTTCTTCCTTCCTTCCTCTGTCCCTCCCTCCCTTCCTTTCTTCCTTCCATCTGCTTCTTTCCTTCTGTCTTTTATCTTGTTTTACCTTCCCTTCCTGTCCCTTCCCTTTGATTCCCTTGTCTTCCCTTCCCTTTCATTAACTTACCTTGCCTTACCTTGCTTTTCATTTTTCTTTTCATTCCTTTGCCTTTTTTTGCCATTCTTTTCATCCTTTCCCTTCCTTCCAACCTCCATTCTTTCTTCTTTCTTTTTCTTTCCGTTTGTCTTTTGCTTTATTTTCCTTCTTTTCCCATACCTCCCTTTGCTTCCCTTTTCTTTCATTGACTTACCTTGCCTTACCTTTTAATTTTTCTTGTCATTCCTTTGCTTTCCTTTTTCCTTTCTTTTCTTTCTTTCCAACCTTCCATCCTTTCTTCTTTTTACTTCCTTTTTCTTCCATTCTGTGTTTCTTCTTCCTTTTCCTTCCCTTCTCATCTCTTCCCTTTGTTTCCCTTGTCTTCCCTTCTCTTTCAATGACTTACCTTGCCTTAACTTACCTTTCGTTTTTGTTTTGATTATTTTGCTTTCCTCTTTGCTTTCTTTTCTTCCATTCCCTTACTTCCAAACTTCCATCCTTTCTCTTTTTTTCTTTCTTCCTGTCTTTCTTTCTTTATTTCTGACTTTAGTATTTTATACATTAAAACTTAAATGTGTACATTAATGCAATTATGGGGTACAATGTCATGGTTCCATACACAATTTGAAATATTTACAGCAATCTCATTAACATATACTTCCCCACAGTTCTTCATTCTTTCATATGATATTCATATGTTAAAATTCACATATTTAACATGTAGCCTTGTAAATGCACAATTGGTACAGAGCAAAGAATTATCTTCCCTTCACCCATCCTCCCCTATACCCTCTTGCTCCTCTTTCATCATTACCTTAGGCTTTTGCTGGGTTGTAGCGTTCATATTGAAGTTTAGTGGTTCTATATCCATTTCACAGTACTACTGAGTACATTGAATATTTTTCTTTCATTCCTGATACACATTGCAAAGAAGTATATGTTCTACCTCCTTGTCATTTACTCTTCCTTCCTTCCTTCTTTCCTCTTTCTTTCCTTCCTTTCTCTTTCCTGGTCTCTTTTGTCTTTCATTTCCTTCATTTTCCATGCCTTCCCTTTGCTTTTCTTGTCTTCCCTTCCCTTTAACTTACTTTGCCTTACCTTACCTTTCATTTCTTTTCATTCGTTTGCTTTCATTTTTCTTTTCTTCTCTTCCTTACCCTTCTTTCCAAGCTTCTGTCGTTTCTCCTTTTTTTCTCTTTCTTTTTTCTTTTTCTTTTACTCTGTCTTTTATCTTCCTTTCCCTTTCCTTCCTATCCTTTCCCTCTGCTTCCTTTGTCTTCCCTTCCCTTTCTTTGACTTACCTTACTTTTCATTTTTCTCTTCATTTCTTGGCTGTTTTTCCCATTCTTTTCATCCTTTATCTTCGTTCCAACTTTCCATCCTTTCTTGTTTCTTCCTTTGTCCTTCATTTTGTCTTTTTATTTATTTTCCTTCTCTTCCCATCCCTCCCTGTGCTTCCCTTTTCTTTCATTGGCTTACCATCCTTACCTTTTAATTTTTCTTGTCATTTCTTTGCTTTTCTTTTTCATTTCTTTTCTTCCTTTTCCTTCCTTCCAACCTTCCATCCTTTCTTCTTTCTTTCTTTCCTTCTTTCCCTTGCCTTGTGTGTTTCTTATTCCTTTTCCTTCCCTTCTCATCGCTTCCCTTTGTTTCCCTTGTCTCCCTTCACTTTCAATGACTTACCTTGCCTTATGTTACCTTTCATTTTTCTTCTCATTCCTTTGCTTTCCTTTTTGCTTTCTTTTCTTCCTTTCCCTTCCTTCCTAACTTCCATCCTTTCTTCTTTCGTTTCTTTCTTCCTGTCTTTTTTCTATATTTCTTTCTTTATTATTTTTTAAATTAAATCTGATATGTGTACATTAATGCAATTATGGGGTACAATGTCATGGTTGTATACACAATTTGAAATATTTACATCATCTCATTAACATGTAGTTCCCCACAGTACTTCAGTCTTGTCATATGATATTTATATTTTACAATTTACATATTTAACATGTTGCCTTGTAAATGCACAATTGGTGCAGAGCAAAGAATTATCGGCCTGTCTCCCATCCTCCCCTATATCGTCTTGCTCCTCTTCCGTTATTACCTTAGGCTTTTGCTGGGTTGTAGTGTTGATATTGAAGTGTAGTGGTTCTATATTGGTTTCACAGTAGTGTACTGAATACATTGAATATTTTTCTTCCATTCCTGATACATGTTGTTAAGAAGTATATGTTCCACCTCCTCCTTTTTCTTTCTTTCTTTCCTTCTTTGTATCTTTCTCTCTTTCTTTGTTTTCTTTCTTTTTCCTGGTCTCTTTTGTCTTCCTTTTCCTTCCCTTTGCTTGTCTTGTCTTCCCTTCCCTTGTCTTCCCTTCCCTTTTTTTGACTTACTTTGCTGTACCTTACATTTCATTTTTCTTTTCATTCCTTTGCTTTCATTTTTCCTTTCTTTTCTTCCTTACCCTTCCTTCCAAGCTTCCATCCTTTCTTCTTTCTTTCTTCCTTCCTTTCTCTTTCTTTTTTCTTTCTTTCTTTCTGTCTTTATTCTTCTTTCTTTAATTCTGTCTTTTTTCCCTTTTAATTCCCTTGGTATCCCTTCCCTCTGCTTCTTGTCTTCCCTTCCCTTTCTTTGACTTACCTTGCCTTACCTTAGTTTGCTTTTTTCTTTTCATTCCTTTGCTTTTGTTTTTCAATTCTTTTCATCCTTTTTCTTCCTTCCAACCTTCCATCCTTTCTTCTTTCTTCCTTTGTCTTTCCTTTTGTCTTTTTCTTTATTTTCCTTCTTTTCCCATCCCTCCATTTGCTTCCCTTTTCTTTCATTTACTTACCTTCCCTTACCTTGTAATTTTCCTGTCATTTCTTTACTTTCTTTTTTCCTTTCTTTTCTTCCTTTTCCTTCCTTCCAACCTTCCATCCTTTCTTGTTTCTTCCTGTCTTTCCTTTTGTCTTTTTATTTTCCTTCTTTTGCCATCCCTCCCTTTGCTTCCCTTTTCTTTCATTAACTTACCTTGCCTTACCTTTTAATTTTTCTTGTCATTCATTTGCTTTCCTTTCTCCTTTCTTGTTTTCCTTTTACTTCCTTCAAACCTTTCATCCTTTCTTCTTTTTTTCTTTCTTCCTGTCTTTTTTCTATATTTCTTTATCATTTTTTAAATTAAATCTGATATGTGTACATTAATTATGGGGTACAATGTTATGGTTCCATTGACAATTTGAAATATTTACATCAATCACATTAACATATACTTCCCCACAGTTCTTCATTCTTGTCATATAATATTCATATTTTACAATTCACATATTTAACATGTAGCCTTGTAAATGCACAACTGGTACAGAGCAAGAAATTATCGTCCCTTCACCCATCCTCCCCTATACCTTCTTGCTCCTCATTCATCATTACCTTAGGCTTTTGCTGGGTTGTAGCGTTCATATTGAAGTGTAGTGGTTCCATATTGGCTTCACAGTAGTACACAGTACATTTAATATTATTCTTCCAGTCCTGATACACATTGCTAAGAAGTATATGTTCCACCTCTTTGTCATTTTCTTATCTCTCCCTTCCCTTCCCTTCCCTTCCCTTTTTCCTTCCCTCTTTCCTTTCCTTTTTCCTTTCCTTTCCTTTCCTTTCCTTTCCTTTCCTTTCCTTTCCTTTCTTTTCCTTCCTTCCTTCCTTCCTTTCTCTTTCCTTTTCTCTTCCTGTTCCTTCCCTTTCCATGACTTCCCTTTGCTTTTCTTGTCTTCCCTTCCCTTTCTTTGACTTACTTTGCCTTACCTTACTTTTCATTTTTTTATTTTTTTGCTTTTTCTTTGTTCTTTTCATCTTTTTCTTCCATCCTTTCTTCTTTCTTCATCTTTCATTGTGTCTTTTTTTATTTTCCTTCTCTTCCCATCCCCTCCTTTGCTTCTTTTTTCTTTCATTGACTTACCTTGCTTTACCTTTTAATTTTTCTTGTCATTCCTTTGCTTTCCTTTTCCATTTCCTTTCATCCTTTTCCTTCCTTCGAACCTTTCATCCTTTCTTCTTTCTTTCTTTCTCTTCCCTTGTGTGCTTCTTCCTTTTCCTTCTCTTTTCATCCCATCCTTTTGTTTCCCTTGTCTTCCCTTTGCTTTCGATGACTAACATTGCCATACCTTACCTTTCATTTTTCTTTTCCTTCCTTTGATTTCCTCTTTGCTTTCTTTCCTTCCTTTCCCTTCCTTCCAAACTTCCATCCTTTCTTCTTATTTCTTTTTTCCTGTCACTTATTTATTTCTTTATTGTTTTTAAATTAAACGTGATATGTGTACATTAATGCAATTATAGGGAATGTGTCATGGTTCCATAGACAATTTGAAATATTTACATCATCTCATTAACATAGACTTCCCCACAGTAATTCAGTCTTGTCATATGATATTCATATTTTACATTTCACATATTTAACATGTAGCCTTGTAAATGTACAAATGGTACAGAGCAAAGAATTATCTTCCCTTCACCCATCCTGCCCCCTGCCCTCTTGCTCCTCTTTCATGATTTCCTTAGGCTTTTGCAGGGTGGTAGTAATCATATTGAAGTGTAGTGGTTCTGTATCGATTTCACAATAGTACTGAGTACATTGAATATTTTTCTTCCATTCCTGATAAACATTTTTAAGAAGTATATATTCCACCTCCTTGTAATTTCTCTTTCTTTCTTTCTTTCTTTCTTTCTTTCTTTCTTTCTTTCTTTCTTTCTTTCTTTCTTTCTTTCTTTCTTTCTTTCTTTCCTTCTTTCCTTCTTTCCTTCTTTCCTTCTTTCTTTCTCTCTCTCTCTCTCTCTCTCTCTCTTTCTTTCTTTCTTTCTTTCTCTTTTGTCTTCCATTTCCTTCCCTTTTCATGCCTACCCTTTCCTTTTCTTCTCTTACCTTCCCCTTCTTTGACTTACTTTGCCTTACCTTACCTATCATTCTTTTCATTCCTATGCTTTCATTTTTCCTTTCTTCTCTTCCTTACCCTTCCTTCTGAGATTCTGTCGTTTCTTCTTTTTCTTTCTGTCTTTCTTTTTTCTTTTTCTTTTACTCTGGCTTTTTTCTTTATTTCCCTTCCCTTCTTATCCCTTCCCTCTGCTTCTTTTGTCTTCCCTTCTCTTTTTTGACTTCCCTTGCCTTACCTTACTTTTCATTTCTTGACTTTTTTTCCATTCTTTTCATCCTTTTTCTTCCTTTGAACATTCCATCCTCTCTTGTATCTTCCTTTGTCTTTCCTTTTGTCTGTTTCTTTATTTTTCTTCTTTTCCATCCCTCCCTTTGCTTCCCTTTTCTTTCATTGACTTTCCTTGCCTTACCTTTTAATTTTTCTTGTCATTCCTTTGCTTTCCTTTTTCCTCTTTTCTTCCTTTCCCTTTCTTCCAACCTTTTATCCTTTCTTCTTTCTTTCCTTCTTTCCCTTCCCTTGTGTGTTTCTTATTCCTTTTCCTTCCCTTCTCATCGCTTCCCTTTTTTCTTTGACTTACTTTGCCTTACATTATCTATCATTTTTCTTTTCATTCCTTTGCTTTCATTTATCCTTTCTTTTCTTCCTTACCCTTCCTTCCAAGCCTTCCTTGTTTCTTTTTTTTTTTATTTTTATTTTTTTATTAAATCATAACTGTATACAATGATATGATTATGGGGCATCATGCACTCACTTCATAAACCATTTGACACATTTTTATCACAGTGGTTAACATAGCCTTTCCGGCGTTATCTCAGTTACTGTGCCAAAACATTTACATTCTACATTTACCAAGTTTCGCAAATACCCCTGTAATATGCACCACAGGTGTGATCCCACCGATTCCCCTCCCTCTACCCACCCCCCCTTTCCCAGTTCTCCCTATTGTTAAGTTGTAGCTGGGTTATAGCTTTCATGTGAGAGTCCCAAATTAGTTTCATAGTAGGGCTGTGTACATTGGGTATTTTTTCTTCCATTCTTGGGATACTTTACTAAGAAGAATATGTTCCAGCTCCATCCATGTAAACATGAAAGAGGTAAAGTCTCCATCTTTCTTTAAGGCTGCATAGTATTCCATGGTATACTAGCCTATATCACAAAATCTCAAGACCAGAGATGTTGGCGTGGATGCGGAGAAAAGGGAACACTTCTGCACTGCTGGTGGGAATGCAAATTAATTCATTCCTTTTGGAAAGATATATGGAGAACACTCAGAGATCTAAAAATAGATCTGCCATTCAATCCTGTAATTCCTCTACTGGGCATATACCCAGAAGACCAAAAATCACAACATAACAAAGATATTTGTACCAGAATGTTTATTGCAGCCCAATTCATAATAGCTAAGTCATGGAAAAAGCCCAAGTGCCCATCGATCCACGAATGGATTAATAAATTGTGGTATATGTATACCATGGAATACTATGCAGCCTTGTTTCTTTTTTCTTTCTGTCTGTCTTTCTTTTTTATTCTTCCTTTTACTTTTACTCTGTCTTTTTTCTTCCATTCTCTTCCCTTCCTATCCCTTCCCTCTGCTTCTTTTGCCTTCCCTTCCTTTTCTTTGACTTACCTTGCCTTACCTTACTTTTTAATTTTCTTTTAATTTTTCTTTTCGTTTTCCATTCTTTTCATTTTTTCCCTTCCTTCCAACATTCCATCCTTTCTTCTTCTTCCTTTGTCTTTCCTTTTGTCTTTTTCTTTTTTTCCTTCTTGTCCCATCACTCCCTTTGCTTCCCTTTTCTTTCATTGACTTACCTTGCCTTACCTTTTAATATTTCTTGTCATTCCTTTGCTTTTCTTTTCCCTTTCTTTTCCTCCTTTTCCTTCCTTCGAACCTTCCATCCTTTCTTCTTTCTTTCTCTTCCCTTGTGTGCTGCTTCTTCCTTTTCCTTCTCTTTTCATCTCATCCCTTTGTTTCCCTTGTCTTCCCTTCGCTTTGAATGACTAACATTGTCATATCTCACCTGTCATTTTTCTTTTCCTTCCTTTGCTTTCCTCTTTCCTTTCTCTTTTTCCTTTCCCTTCCTTCCAAATTTTGAAATATTTACACCAAACACATTAACATATACTTCCCCACAGTTCTTCAGTCTTGTTGTATGATATTCATATTTTACAATTCACATATTTAACATGTAGCCTTGTAAATGCACTATTGGTACAGCTGAAAGAATTATCATCCCTTCACCCGTCCTGCCCTATATCCTCTTGCTCCTCTATCATCATTACCTTAGGCTTTTGCTGTGTTGTAGCGTTCATATTGAAGTGTAGTGGTTCTATATCAGTTTCACTGTAGTACTGAGTACATTAAATATTTTTCTATCATTCATGATACACGTTTCTAAGAAGTATATGTTCCACCTCCTTTTCATTTTCTTTCTTTCTTTTTCTTCTTCTTTTTTATTCTGTCTTTTATCTTCCTTTCTTTTTTCTTCCTATCCCTTCCCTTTGCTTTCTGTCTTCCCTTCCATTTCATTGACTTACCTTGCCGTACCTTTCCTTTCATTTTTCTTTTCATTCCTTTGGTTGTTTTTTTTTTTTTTTTTTTTTTACTTTCCCTTCCTTCCAACCTTTCTTCCTTTCTTCTCTCTTTCTAACTTTTTTCTTCATTTCTTTCTTTACTATTTATTTTTTAATTAAGTCTTATATGTGTACATTCATGAAATTATAAGGTACATGTCATGGTTCCATGCACAATTTGAAATATTTTCATCAATCTCGTTTATGTATCCTTCCCCACAGTTTCTTCAGTCTTTGGATCTGATATTCATATTTCACAATACACATATTTAACATGTAGCCTTGTAAAATGAACAATTGGTATGGAGCAAACAATTATCATCCCTTCACCCATCCTCCCCCCTACCGTCTGGCTCCTCTTTCTTAATTACCTTGGGCTTTTGCAAGGTTGTAGCATTCATATTTAAGTGTACTGGTTGTATATAGGTTTGACAGTAGTTCTGAGTACATTGGATATTTTTCTTCCATTCCAGATATGTCTTTCTTCTTCCTTTCCTTCCCTTCTTATACTTTTTTCTTGCTCCCCTTATCTTCCCTTTATTTCATTGACTTACTTTGCCTTACCTTACCTTTTATTTTCTTTTTCATCTTTTGCTTTCCTTTTTCCCTTCTTTTCTCTTTTTACCTTTCTTTCTTTCTTTCTTTTCTTCTTTCTTTCTTTCTCTTGGTCTTTTCTTTTTGTCTTTCTTCCCTCTTCCTTCCCTTCTCATCTTTTCCCTTTGTTTCCCTTCTTTCCTTCGCTTTCAATGACTTACCTTGGCTTAACTTACCTTTCATGTTTTTTTTCATTCCTTTGCTTTCCTCTTTGCTTTCTTTTCTTCCTTTCCCTTCCTTCCAAACTGTCATCCTTTTTTTCTTATTGTCTTTTTTCTTTATTTCTTTATTATTCTTTTAAATTAAATATGATATGTGTACATTATTGCAATTATGGGGTACAATGACATGGTTCCATGCAAAATTTGAAATATTTACATCAATCTCATTAACATATACTTCCCCACAGTTCTTAAGTCTTGTTGTATAATATTCATATTTTATAATTCACATATGTAACACGTAGCCTTGTAAATGCACTATTGGTACAGCACAAGGATTATCGTCCATTCACCCGTCCTCTGCATAACCTCTTGCTCCTCTTTCTTATTCTCCTAGGCCTGTTGTTTGGTTGTAACTTCCATATTGAACTGTGGGCTTGACAGTAGTACTGGGTACATGGAATATTTTTCTTCCTTTCCTGATACACTTTGCTAAGAAGAATATGTTCCACCTGCTTGTCACTTTCTTTCTTTTTTTATTTCTTTCTTTCTTTCTTTCTTTGTATTTTTTTTTTTTTTTTTGTAGAGACGGAGTCTCACTTTATGGCCCTCGGTAGAGTGCCGTGGCATCACACAGCTCACAGCAACCTCCAAACTCCTGGGCATAAGTGATTCTCTTGCCTCAGCCTCCCGAGTAGCTGGGACTACAGGCACCCGCCACAACGCCCAGCTATTTTTTGGTTGCAGTTCAGTCGGGGCTGGGTTTGAACCCGCCACCCTCGGTATATGGGGCCGGTGCCTTACCGACTGAGCCACAGGTGCCGCCCTTTTCTTCCTTCCTTCCTTCCTTCCTTTCACTTCCCTTCCCGTCCCTTCCCTTTCCTTTTCTTCCCTTGCCTTACCTTACCTTTCATTTTCCTTTTCATTCCTTTGCTTTCATTTTTCCTTTCTTTTCTTCCTTTCCCTTCCTTCCATCCTTCTTTCTTTCTTTTTTTCCTGTCTTTCCTTCTTCATTTCCTTACTTCTTTTTTTATTATTAAATCTTGGATGTGTGCATTAATGCAATTATAGGGTAGAATGTCCCAGTTCCATAAGCAATTTGAAATACTTATATGAAACTCATTAAGATACCCTTCACCACTGTTTCTTCATTCTTGTGATATGACATTTAATTTTTACAATTCACATATTAACATGTAACCTTACAAAATGCACAAATTATATGGAGCAAGCAATTGTCGTCCCTTCACCCATCTTCCCCCTTACTGTCTCGCTCCTCTTTCTTTACCACTATGGGCTGTTGCTGGCTTGTAGCTTTCATATTGAAGTATGGTGGTTCTATATGGGGTTGACAGTAGTACTGAGTATATGGGATCTTTTTCTTCCTTTCCTGATACACTTTGAGAAGAGGTATATGTTCCACCTCCTTCTCATTTTCCTTTTTTTCTTTTTCTTCCTTCCTTCCTTTCTTTCACTCTTCTTTCCTTCCTCCTGTCTTCCTCCCTTCCTTCCTTCGTTCCTTCTTTTTTTCTTTCTTTCCTTCTGTCTTTTTTTCTTTCTTTTCATTCCCTTCTCGTCTGTTCCTTTCCCTTCAAGTCCCTTGCCTTCCTTCCCATCACTTGCCTTACTTTGCTTTACCATACTTTTCATTTTTTTTGTTCCTTTCTTTTCCTTTTTCATTTATTTCTTCCTTTCCTTTCTTCCTTCAATCCCTTCCTTCCTTCCTTCCTTTGTTCTTTCTTCCTTTCTGCATTTCTTCCTTTCTTTCTTTCCTTCAACTTTTTCATTAAATTTTAGATGTGTACATTAATGCAATTATGGGATACAATGTCATCCTTCTTTATAGAATTTGAAATAGTTACACCAATCGTGTTTATATACCCTTCACCACTGTTTCTTAGCTGTTGTGATATGACATTTATATTGTACATTCACGTATTTAACATGTAACATTTTAAAATGTAGAATTGATGTAGAGCAAACAATTACCATCTCTTCACCCTCAAAATAGGTTTCACAGTAGGACTGAGTACATTGGATAATTTTCTTGTATTCTTGACATACTTTGGTAAGAAAAAT
The DNA here is from genome assembly GCF_027406575.1 of Nycticebus coucang. Lineage (NCBI taxonomy): Eukaryota > Metazoa > Chordata > Mammalia > Primates > Lorisidae > Nycticebus > Nycticebus coucang. The sequence continues at coordinate 27,871,960 of NC_069805.1, read as the reverse complement.
ATTTTCCACTTGCATGTCTTCTTTCTTTCCTCCTTCCTTTTTTTTTTCTTTCCTTTCTCTCTCTCTTTGTTTTTTTTTCTTTTCCCATCCATTCCTTTCCCTTCCCTAACTTTGCCTTTCCTTTAGTTTCATTTTTCTTTTTGTTCCTTTTTTCTTTTTTTGTTTTCTTTGCATCCTTTTCCTTCGTTTCTTCCTTGCTTCCTTCTTTCCTTCCTTCCTTCTTTCCGTCCATTTTTCTCTCCTTCCGTCATTTCTGCTTTCTTTCTTTCACACATTCTTTCTTTCTCTTTCTTTCCCTTCCTTCCTTTCTTCCTTCCTTCCTTCCTACCTTCTTTCTTTGTTTCTTCTTTCTTCCTTTCTTTCTCCTGGTCTTTTCTTTTTGTCTTGTTTTCCTTTCCCTTCCCTTTCCTTCTCTTCCTTTCCTTTGAGTTACCTTTCCTAACCTTTTGTTTTTCTCCACATTTCATTCCTTCATTTTTCATTTCTTTTGTTTCTTTTCATTCATTTTTCCTTAACTTCCTTCCGTCTTTCCTTACTTTCTTCTTTTTTTATTAAATTACATCTCTGCACATTATTGAAAGTAGAGGTACAATGTGCTGTTTCTATATACAATTTAAAATACATCCAATTTCTTAACATATCCTTCACTGCTGTCTTAATTCTTGTTATAATGCATTTATAAACTACAATTTGCATATTTAATTGTACTCTTCCACCAATGCACAATTGGTGGGGTGGTCACAAATTACCCTCCCTTAACCCATCTTCTCCCCTACCCTCCCACTCCTCTTTCTCCTTCACCTTGAGCTTTGTGTTTAGTTATAGCTTTCATTTTTAAGTTTGAATGCTTGTTTATATGTTTCACAGAATGTCTGTGTACTTTGGATATTTTTCTTTCATTGTTGAGATACCTTGCTGAGAAGAGTGTGATCTACCTTCATGTCTCTTCCTTCCTTCCTTCCTTACTTCCTTCTTCTTCCTTTCTTTCCTTGTTTCTTCCTTCCTTAATTTCTTCTTTCTTTCCTTTTTTCCTTGTTTTCTTTTCTTTTCTCTCTCTCTTTCCTTTATTCTTTCTTTCTGACCTTCTCTCTCTCTCTCTCCTTCCTTCCTTCTTGCTTTCTTGCTTTCTCTCTTTCCTTCTTTTTTCCTTCCTTTCTTTAAAAAAAATCATAACTGTGTACATTTATGCAATTTTGGGGGTACAAATTTTGGGGTTCTATATACAATTTGAAATACTTGCATTGAGTTTGTTATCTTAGTCTTCACAAGTGTTTCTTAAGTATTGTGTTAAGACATTTATACTCCACACTTTGCAGATTTAACATATACCCTTGTAAAATGCACCTTTGCTGTGATCCCACCAAGTACCCTTCCTGTACCCAACCATTCCACTCCCCATCCTCTTTCCCCTTCACCTTTGCCTTTTCTTGGTTTATGGCTTTCATACCAAAGTGTGGGTTTTTATATATTGGTTTGACAGAAGGGCTGAGTACATTGGATATTTTTCTTCCATTCCTGGCATACTTTGTGGAGGAGAATATATTCCAATTCCATGTCTGTCTGTCTGTCTTTTCTATCTTTCTTTCTTCTTTCTTTCCCTCTTTCTACCTTTCCTTTCCCTTGCTTTCCATTTCCTTCCCTTCCTTTCCCTTGACTTGTTTTCCCTTTCCTTCCCTTCCTTTCCATTCTTTTTTCTTCTCTTTCCTTTCTTCTTCTTCTGTCTTTGTTGTTATTCTTTGTTTTTGTCCCTTTATTTCCTTTCATTCCCTTTGCTCTTTCTTTTCTCCTTTCTTTCTCTTTCTCTCATTCCCTCTTTATCTCTTTTGCTTTTTCTTCCTCTCCTTTCCTTTCCCTTCCCTTTCCATCCCTTTCCTTTTTCTTACCTTTCTCCTTTGTTTTCTTTTCTTTCCTTTATTTTCTTTCTCTGCCCCCCCACCCCTTTTTTTTTCCATTTTCTTTTCATGAAACAGATTCTCACTCTGTTGTCCGGGATAGAATGTCATGGCCTCAGCCTAGCACACAGCAACATCCAACTTTTTGGTTGAAATGATCCTCTTGCCTCAGCCTCTGAATTATCTAGAACTACAGATAAGTGGCACAACATGTTGCTACTCTGTTCAATTTCATAGAAACCAGGTAGGAGATTAGGCTTGAGTGTACCTTGTTTTTGCTCAGACTTGTCACCAACTCCTGAACTCAGAGATCAGCCAATCTTGGTCTGCAAGAGCCTCTAAATATTCTATTCATGTGTGGCAAAAGGCATTGAGCTCTAGTTAAGAAATAATCTTATCAGTAGCTTTTAGTAGTGTCCAATCCTCAGGCCACTATGACAAATAGGGAGTAAGTCAGGACTGTTTTGCATATCTGTGGGGGCAGATATCACCACAATTATGCATGGATCTATTTTTTGCTTATCAGGTATCATTATTTTTTGGGTATTGAACGTGTGGCCCAACATAATTCTTCTATTTCCTATGTGCCAAGAGAAGCCAAAGGTTGGACACCCCTGGCCCTGAGGTCAGAAATATTGGAATATTCCAGATAGGCTGATATTTCCCATGATCATAATAAATAACTGAAGGTATGGAGTGCACTAATGGGCACATTGCCTGACCAGATGTTGAGAGAGGACCTTCACTGAGACACCTACATTCATTCCCAAACAAGCCTATGCTAGAGAAATAAGTAAAACATCATAAAAGTATAACTGAGAATTGTGTGATATACCTGTAAGGTGGATGAAATCACTGTCTGATTGATGGGCTCTGGTTCTTGGTATACAACATCTCAGGGCAGCAGTAGGTGTAAACCTCACTCTTCCATGTCCTTACTAATCCGTGACTTGAAAAGGAAAGGAAGGGTTGTTGAATCCTTTGGCCACATATACAAAGAAACTTACAATGTAGGAATTGAGTGTGAAGAAAATAAACCCACTCTTTCGTAACAGTTTCAACCCAACTACACAACCAGACAGCCGCTATACATGCCTAGCAGAAATAAGGCTAAGCTTGAAAATGGTAACCCAAGGCAATACACATTGTGATGTCACCCATGGTGACCATGTTGTGACTTCATCCCGTAATGTCCTGGGTTCCATGCTTGTAATCATAGATACTAAGTGGCCTTTTCTGCTCACTTCAGCTGCTGTTCCTCAAGTGTTTGTACCAGGACACTTCATAGCCCTCCATCCACAGGCAGAGAAGTGTTCTCCCCTTTCCACCTTATTGATTCTATTTACAGTTGAGTTTCCTGGCACTAAGTTGACACTACAGCTGAGATTTTGTACAGCAGCATGACTCAAGCTGCATCATAGCAGACAAAACTGGATGGAGTCATTTTAGTGAGACCTATTTTGCCACCTACCCCAAAACATCCATTTGAGAGACGCTTACAAATTTACTATCCCTGATATAGCCTCAATTTGTTCAAAGCTTCAGAGGTCTTAAACATGTTTACTTTGCTTGAACCATCAAGGTAATTCTGGTCTTTTTAGAAGATGAAGATATTTGTTGGTTGATTTGTTGGTTTGTCTGTGCATGTATGTGTGTATGGGTATTTTTGAGATACAGTTGCCATATGTTTCCCAGACCAGTATTTCATGGCCTAAGCCTAGATCATAGGAACTCAAACTCCAGGATTCAGGCAATCCACCTACCTGAGACTCCCTTGGGGCTAGAACTACAAGTGCCTGTATCAATGCTTAGATTTTAGTAGAGACAGGGTCTGAGCCTTGGTCAGTCCTTTCTCAGCACCCCCTCGTTCAAGAACTCCACTCATCTCAGCCTGCCACAGGGCTAGGAGTATAGGTATCAGCTGCCAAGTTTAGTCATTTTCTGTTTCATTGTTTCCCTTCTTCCCTTCTGCCTTTCACCCGTCCATCACTTTATTCTTCCTTCTTCCAATTCTCTCTCTCTCTCATTTGCTTGCTGTCTTCATTCTTTTCTTTCCTTCATCCCTTGATTTCCTCTATCTCTCTCTTCTATACCTTCAGGAAAAATTCTCTAGTAAAATTCTCAAACAGTGAGAATTTTATTTAACTATGGATAAGATGTAATGTGTGAATAATGTGTGAAAGCTGGTGCCAGTGTCTTGTTTTTTGTTGTAAAGACTCAAGATTTTAAAAAAAACTATCCTTACAAATAAGTAGAAATGTGAATTTCAGATACTTACCTTAGAATGTTTCTATATTTTTGTGAGAGTCCTTATAGAATAACTGTTATTTGGATCTGACAGTCCTCTACTTTCTCACCATCAGTTTGGATCTTATGGTAATTGGCATGTTTATTTTATCCATATTTCCTAGTAATAGGTTGGTGGATACTATATTATGATAGATCATTACTTCCCTTTGAAATGAGTAGATGCTTTTTAACATTACACTTTACTCATTTAGTTACCAAGATCCTGTTACATGCTTTTTCTCCCACTCTTAATAGCAGACAACTAGATTTTTGTATTTTCATCTTTATGTCATAAAAAATTACAAGCAGAGAAAATAAAATAAATCCCCACATACTCTTTTGTACTTAAACTCTTTCATCACAGCCATGCTAGTTTCTTTTACCCACCCTCTTCCCCACTGACTTTCCATTTGTTTATTTTTGTTGTCGTTGCAATTGCCTGGGCAGTCTTCTTCATGAAGTCTTTACCAAGACCAATATCTTCCAGTGTTTCCGATATTTTCTTTGAGGATTTTTATTGTTTCATGCCTTAAATTTAAGTCTTTATCCATCTTGAATAAATTTTTGTGAGTGGAGAAAGATGTGGGTCCAGTTTCAGTCTTTTACATGTGGATATCCAGTTCTCCCAACACCATTCATTGAATAGGGACTCTTTACCCCAAGGTATGTTCTTGTTTGGTTTATCAAAGATTAGGTGGTTGTAAGATGTTACTTTCATTTCCTGGTTTTCTATTTGATTCCAAATATCTATGTCTCTATTTTTGTGCCAGTACCATGCTGCTTTGGCCACTATGGCTTTGTAGTACAACATAAATTCTGGTAGGTGATGCCCCCAGCTTTATTTTTATTACTAAGAACTGCCTTAGCTATACAGGTTTTTCTCTGGTTCCATACAAAATACATAATCATTTTTTCCAAATCTTGGAAGTATGATGTTGGTATTTTTATAGGAATGGCATTGAACAGGTAGATTGCTTTGGGAAGTATGGACATTTTAACAATGTTGATTCTTCCCATCCATGTGCATGGTATGTTCTTCCATTTGTTAATATCCTCTGCTATTTCCTTTCTGAGGATTTCATAATTTTCTTTATAGAGGTCCTTCATCTCCTTTGTTAGGTGCATTCCTAGGTATTTCATTTTCTTTGAAACTATGATGAAGTGAGTTGTGTCTTTAATTAGCTTCTCATCTTCACGGTTATTGTAGTTTACAAAGGCTACTGACTTGTGGACATTGATTTTATATTCTGAGACACTACTGTATTTTTTGATGACTTCCAGGATTCTCGTCATTGAATCTCTGGGATTCTCTAAGTGTAAGATCATGTCGTCATCAAAGAGGGAGGGTTTGACCTCCTCTGCTCCCATTTGGATTCCCTTTATTTCCTTGTCTTGCCTAATTGTATTTGCTAGAACTTCCAGAACTATGTTGAATAGTAAAGGTGACAGAGGACAGCCTTGTATGGTTCCAGTTCTAAGAGGAAAAGCTTTCCGTTTTACTCCATTCAGTAAAATATTAGCTGTGGGTTTGTCATAGATAGCTTCAATCAGTTTAAGAAATGTGCCACCAATGCCTATACTCCTCTGTGTTCTAATTAGAAAAGGATGCTGGATTTTATTGAATATTTTTTCTACATCTATTGAGATGATCATATAGTCTTTGGTTTTACTTCTGCTAATACAGTGAATAACATTTATAGACTTGTGTATAAATGTTGTGCATCCCTGGGATGAAACCTACTTGATCAACACGTATGAATTTTTTGGTGATAAGCTGTAATCTGTTGGATAAGATTTTTTTGAGAATTTTTGCATGTATATTCATGAGTGAAATTGGTCTGAAATTCTCCTTTTTAGTTGGGTGTTTTGTTGGTTTTGTATTAGGGTGATGTTTGCTTCATAGAACGTGTTGGGGAATATTCATTCCTCCTGAATATTTTTGAATAATTTCTGTAGTACAAAAATAAGCTCTTCCTTGAAGGTTTGAGAGAATTCTGGTGTGAAGCCATCTGGACCAGGGCATTTTTTTTTTTGCTGGAAGCTTTTTTATTGATTCTTTAATCTCAGTCTTTGAAATTAGTCTGTTCAGGAGCTCTATTTCTTCCTGGCTAAGTCTAGGGAGAAGGTGCGATTCCAAATATTCATCCATTTCCTTCACATTGTCAAATTTCTATTCATGGAGTTTCTGGTAGTATTCAGAGATGATCTCTTGTATCTCTGTAACATCAGATGTTATTTCCCCTCTATCATTTCTGATTCAGGTTACTTGAGAGTTTTCTTTTCTATTTCTAGTTATTTTGGCCAAAGTTTTATCTATTTTATTTATTTTTTCAAAAAACCAACTCCTTTCATTAATTTTCTGAATGATTGTTTTGTTTTCAATTTCATTAATCTATGATTTAATTTTGGATATTTCTTTTCTTCTACTGAATTTGGGCTTAGATTGTTCTTCTTTTTCCAATTCCATAAGATGGTTGTGAGTTTATTGATGTGCCCTCTTTCTGTTTTTCAAATGTAGGCATCTAAAGTGAAAATTTTTCCTCTCAAAACTGCTTTTGAGGGGGATGAGACAAGATGGCTGACTGAAGCCAGCTTTCCACAGAGGCTCCGGCGCAGTAGGAGAGTTAAAGGACAACAATTCAGCAAGTAACCTTGTGGATTTGAGCTGCACTAAGAGAGAAGGTTGAAGAACGCATGTCAACTCTGCTGAGGCGAGGTGCGACCACAAGAATACAAACAAAAGGTACAAAATCCATTACCAAGCTCATGGGAGTCCTCTCCCCCATGAGAACGGCTCAGAGTGCCCCACAAACAATCGGGCAGAGTTCAAAGATCCTCCCACTACACTCCACGGTAGAGACCCTCTAAAAACTGGACATACCTCCCCTACGAGGGTGCCACGGCATCCTCCTGCCAGGCATAAAACTGTATAAACTGTATATAGTCTCTACCTGGAATTCTGAGCTCCGAGCACTCCCCTCCACTCACACTGGGGTCTGGAGGCCAGTCCCCCAGGAGTTCAGAGTCTTGGGTGATTTCTCGAGGGGTGTCAATGGGGTCTCGACTGCAGCTGGTCGGTGCCAGCTCCGGGCCACAGGAGTGAGGAGAGGATGGTTGGCACAGAGGGGACTGCACTGGAGCAGCAGTTTTCTGAGGCACAGTTCGACAACTGTATTTTGGTGACAATACAGCCAGGCATAAAAGTGTCTAAAACTGTGTGTGTTCTCTACCTGCAACCCTAGGCTCCCAGAGCTCACCGCACTACCCTCTGCTCTCGGGCCAAGGTGTGGAGGCCTGTCCCCCAGGAGTCCACACTCTTGGGCAATTCCTTGAGTGGTGTAGAGAGTGTCGGGCTGTAGCCAGTCAGTGCAGACTCTGGGGCACGGGAGCAGAGAGAGGACGGTTGGCCTGAAGGGAGCTGCAGCAGAGCAGCGGTTACCTGAGGCATAAAACAGCAGCCCGCTTTTGCTAGCAATACGGCTCACTACCAAATATTCTGAAGCCACACCCCCTGTCTCCCTGGGCACCAGAGACTCTGAGCATAGGATGTGCCTGAGGCAACACCAACTTGCAAACTGGAGAAACTTCCAGGGCAGGGGTGACCCAGAGGTCCGCTTTACTGAACCTAAGATGCAACTGGCCCTCAGAGGATCATCAGCCTATAGACAAAACTAGAGCAAAGACAAGCTGATTTGGAACTCAATTCAGCTTCTCTTCTGCAGGGGAATGGCAAAGTTTTTCTGTTCTGTTCTGTCAGTAACATTAATCAGGGGCGAGACTGGACCTGAATGAAAACCCCCCAACCAACATAAAGCACCCGAGGTTGTCAGACATCACATCCTCCTGCTAGACAGAGGCAGAGCGCAGCAGCCTGGTAGATTTCCTTGTGATTCAGGCAGGTGCAAACTCCTGGAGTACCGGTTAATTACAGGCAACTGGGTCAACCCAACTGCAGGGTTATCAGTGACTGGGTGTGACAGTGGCTCAAGGTGGGGAAGGAGGCAGCAACATTCCCAGACTGATCTATTGGCTGGGTGGCTCCTCCTGACTCCATGCAGCACTGGAGCAAGCCACACTAGAGTAATCACCAGACCCCTGTGACCCAGTTCCCAAAGACCTCTTAAACTCTCTCACCCGAAACAGGTTCAGATTGAGACAATTGATTTGGACATTTTGAACCGAACCAATCGCCTGAGGACAAATCAGATGGTGCCCTGGGTGCATGGTGATAGAAAGGTTTGATATTTTTTTTCCAATGGTAAGCTGGTGGGGGTGTGTGTGGACTTAATTGCTGATATTTCTCCACAGCTGAGACTTCAATCCAGAGTATCTGTTTCACTAGGGTGGAACAGAAACAAGCTGAAAACAAGACAGAACCACTTAGTTTCACCACACCAGACAGGGCCCCAGTTTCTCAGGCCACAACACTGTACAGATCCTCAACAAAGCCCCAGGGGAAAAAAATCAAAGGGAGTAAAACAACCATGGGGTGGAATCAGTGAAAAAACTCGGGTAACATAATTAACCATAATAGATCAAACCCTCCCAAGGAAAGATATGACAGATGAATTTCAAGAGCCCATTCATAAACAACTGGCTAAGATGTGAGAAATTGAATTCAGAATTTGGATTGCAGACAAGATTAATAAAGTGGAATTAGGAATTTGAGGAGAAATTCAAAAGTTGTCTCAAGAATTTACGAATTTAAAACAAAACCACCAAAGACTTAGACACACTGAAGCAAGAATTTACAAATCTCAAAGATATGAAAAATACAGTAGAATCCATCAGCAATAGAATGGAGCAAGCAGAAGAAAGGATTTCTGACATTGAAGATAAAGCCTTTGAACGCACCCAAACTCTCAAAGAGGAAGAGAAATGGAGAGCAAAAACGGATCATTCTCCCCGAGAGCTCTGGGATAATTCGAAGAAGGCCAATATCCGAATCATAGGTGTTCCAGAAAAAGACGAAGTGGCCTCGCTGAGCACAGAGGCCCTTCTGCATAAAATGATGAAAGATAATTTTCCAGACATGCCTAGAGATTCTGAAATTCAGATAGCAGACAGCTTCAGAACCCTAGCATGACTCAACCCCAATAAGACATCCCCCAGGCATATTATAATTAATTTCACTAAAGTTAATATGAAGGAGAAAATGCTCAAAGATGCCAGGAGAAAGAAAACCATTACCTTCAAAGGCAAGAAAATTAGAATGACTGCAGATCTCTCTGCTGAAACTTTTCAAGCCAGAAGAGGGTGGTCACCGAATTTTAATCTTCTAAAGCAAAATAACTTTCAACCCTGGATCTTGTCTCCAGCTAAACTGAGTTTCATTTATGATGGAGAAATTAAATACTTTGATGACATCCACATGTTGAAGAAATTTGCCATAACCAAACCAGCTCTTCAGGATATTCTCAGACCTATCCTCCATAATGACTAACCCAATCCTATACCACAAAAGTAAACTCACTGAGAAACTTCGGATCAAACTCCAATTTCCACACTGGCGAAAGGATTAAAAATGCAAACTGGACTTTTGAAAAACTTGATACCCAAAACTTCACCAGACTTATCAATATTCTCCATTAAGGTGAACGGCTTAAACTGTCCTCTAAAGAGGCATACGTTAGCTGAATGTATACAAAAACTCAGGCCAGATATTTGTTGCATGCAAGAGTCACATCTTAATTAAAAATACAAATACAGACTCAGGGTGAAAGGATGGTCATCCATATTTCAGGCAAATGGTAATCAGAAAAAAACAGGTGTTGCAATTTTATTTGCAGGTACAGTAGGCTTTAAACCAACAAAAGTAAGGAAGGACAAGAATGGTCACTTCATATTTGTTAAGGGTAATAATATGATGAGATCTCAATTATGAATATCTATGCACCCAACCAGAATGCACCTCAATTTATAAGAAAAACTCTAACAGACATGAGCAACTAGATTTCCTCCAGCTCCATAATCGTCGGAGATTTCAACACTCCTTGGGCAGTGTTGGATCGATCCTCCAACAAGAAGCTGAGCAAAGAAATCTTAGATTTAAACCTAACCATCCAACATTTGGATTTAGCAGACATCTACCGAACATTTTATCCCAACAAAACTGACTACACATAATTCTAATCAGCCCACGAAACTTACTCCAAAATCGATCACATCTTAGGTCACAAGTCTAACCTCAGTAAATTTAAAGGAATAGAAATTATTACATGCATCTTCTCGGACCACCGTGGAATAAAACTTGACCTGAATAACAACAGGAATCTGCATACTCATACAAAAACATGGAAGTTAACCTTATGCTGAATGATAGCTGGGTCAGAGATGAGATTAAGAAAGAAATCGCCAATTTTTTGGAAAAAAATGACAATGAAGACACGAACTATCAGAACCTCTGGGACACCGCAAAGGCAGTTCTAGGAGGGAAATTTATAGCACTGCAAGCCTTCCTCAAGAGAACGGAAAGAGGAAGTTAACAACTTAATGGGACACCTTGAGCAACTGGAAAAGGAAGAATATTACAACCCCAAACCCAGTAGAAGAAAAGAAATAACCTAAATTAGAGCAGAATTAAATGAAATTGAAAACAAAAGAATAATACAACAGATCAATAAATCAAAAAGCTGTTTTTTCGAAAAGGTCAATAAAATAGATAAACCTTTGACCAACCTAATCAGAAAAAAAGAGTAAAATCTCTAATCTTATCAATCAGAAACAACAAAGACAAAATAACAACAGACTCCTCAGAAATCAAAAAAATCCTTAATGACTATTACAAGAAACTTTATTCACAGAAATATGAAAACCTGAAGGAAATTGACCGATTCTTGGAAGCGCGTCACCTTCCAAGACTTAGCCAGAATCAAGTGGAAATGTTGAACAGGCACATATCAAGTTTGGAAATAGCATCAAAAATACAAAACCTCCCTAAAAAGAAAAGCCTGAGACCAGATGGTTTCACGACAGAATTCTAGCAAACCTTTAAAGAGGAATTAGTACCTATATCACTCAACCTGTTCCAAAAGGCAGAAAAAGCAGGAAGACTACCCAACACGTTCTATGAAGCAAACATCACCCTGATCCCCAAACCAGGAAAAGACCCAACAAGAAAAGAAAATTGTAGACCGATATCACTAATGAATATAAATGCAAAAATATTCAACAAGATCCTAACAAACAGAATCCAGAAACACATCAAACAAATTATACATCATGACCAAGTCGGTTTTATCCCAGGGTCTCAAGGCTGGTTCAATATACGTAAATCTATAAATGTAATTCAGCACATAAACAAATTAAAAAACAAAGACCATATGATTCTCTCAATCGATGCAGAAAAAGCTTTTGTTAATATCAAGCATCCCTTCATGATCAGAACAGTTAAGAAAATCGGTATACAAGGGACATTTCTTAAACTGATAGAGACCAGCTACAGCAAACCCACAGCCAATATCGTATTGAATGGAGTTAAATTGGAATCATTTCCACTCTGACCAGGAACCAGACAAGGCTGCCCATTGTCTCCATTGCTTTTGAACATTGTAATGGAAGGTTTAGCCACTGCAGTTAGGGAAGAAAAGGCGATCAAGGGTATCCATAAAGGATCACTTTCCCTCTTCGCAGATAATATGATACTATATCTGAAAAACACTAGGGACTCTACTACAAAACTCTTAGATGTGATCAAGTAATACAGCAGCGTCCCAGGTTACAAAGTCAACATTCATAAATCGGTAGCCTTTATATAGACCAACAGTAGTCAAGTTGAAAAAACAGTTAAGGACTCTATCCCATTCACAGTAGTGCCAAAGAAGATGAAATATTTGGGAAATTATCTAACAAAGGATGAGAAAGATCTCTATAAAGAGAACTATGAAATGCTAAGAAAAGAAATAGCTGAAAATATTAACAAATGGAAAAACATACCATGCTCATGGCTGGGAAGAATCAACATTGTTAAAAGTCCATACTACCCAAATCAATATATAATTACAATGCATACCCTATTAAAGCTCCACTGTCATACCTTAACGATTTTGAAAAAAACAATACTTCGTTTTATATGCAGTCAGAAAATACCTCAAATACCCAAGACATTACTCAGAAGTAAAAACAAAGCAGAAGGAGTATCACTACCAGACCTCAGACTATACTACAAATCGATAGTGATCAAAACAGCATAGTATTGGCACAAAAACTGAGAAGTAGATGTCTGGAGCAGAATAGGGAACCAAGAGATGAATCCAGCTACTTACCGTTATTTAATCTTTGACAAGCCAATTAAAAACATTCAGTGGGGAAAAGATTCCCTATTTAACAAATGGTGCTGGGTGAACTGGCTGGCAACCTGCAGAAGACTGAAACTGGACCCACACCTTTCACCATTAACTAAGATAGACTCTCACTGGATTAAAGATTTAAACTTAGGACATGAAACTATAAAAATACTACAGGAGAGTGCAGGGAAAACCCTTGAAGAAATTGGTCTGGGCGAGTATTTTATGATTAGGACCCCCCAGGCCATTGAAGCAGCTTCAAAAATACCCTACTGGGACTTGATCAAACTAAAAAGCTTCTGCACAGCCAAGAACACAGTAAGTAAAGCAAGCAAACGGCCCTCAGAATGGGAGAAGATATTTGCAGGTTATGTCTCTGACAAAGGTTTAATAACCAGAATCCACAGAGCATTCAAACGCATTAGCAAGAATAGAACAAGGGATCCCATCGCAGGCTGGGCAAGGGATTTGAAGAGAAACTTCTCTGAAGAAGACAGGCGTGCGGCCTTCAGACATATGAAAAAATGCTCATCATCTTTAATCATCAAAACTGATTTCAATGCAAATCAAAACTACTTTGAGATATCATCTAACTCCAGTGAGACTAGCCTATATCACAAAATCCCAAGACCAGAGATGTTGGCGCGGATGTGGAGAAAAGGGAACACTTTTGCACTGCTGGTGGGAATGCAAATTAATACATTCCTTTTGGAAAGATATATGGAGAACACTCAGAGATCTAAAAATAGATCTGCCATTCAATCCTGTAATCACTCTACTGGGCATATACCCAGAAGACCAAAACTCACATCATAACAAAGATATTTGTACCAGAATGTTTATTGCAGCCCAATTCATAGTTGCTAAGTCATGGAAAAAGCCCAGGTGCCCATCGATCCACGAATGGATTAACAAATTGTGGTATATGTACACCATGGAATATTATGCAGCCTTAAAGAAAGATGGAGACTTTACCTCTTTCATGTTTACATGGATGGAGCTGGAACATATTCTTCTTAGTAAAGTGTCTCAAGAATGGAAGAAAAAGTACCCAATGTACTTAGCCCTACTATGAAACTAATTTAGGGTTTTCACATGAAAGCTATAACCCAGTTACAACCTAAGAATAGGGGGAAGGGGAAAAGGGAGGGGAGAGAGTGGGGGTGGGTGGAGGGAAGGGGATTTGGTGGGTTTACACCAGCGGTGCATCTTACAAGGGTATATGTGAAACTTGGTAAATGTGGAATGTAAGTGTCTTGGCACAGTAAATGAGAGAATGCCAGGAAGGGTATGTTAACTAGTGTGATGAAAGTGTGTCAAACGATCTGTGAAGCTAGTGAATGATGCCCCATAATCATATCAATGTACACAGCTATGATTTAATAAAAAAAGGGGGGGGGGCTTTTGCAGTATCCCACAGGTTTTGGTAGCTTGTGTCTTCATTGTTGTTATGCTCAAGGAAATTAAAGATTTTCTGTTTTATTTCTTCCTGCACCCATCTGTTATTTAACAGAAGGTTGTTTAATTTCTTTGCCTTTGTGTGGGGTTTAACGTTTTTGTTAGAGTTGAGTTCTACCTTTAGTGCCTTATGATTTGAGGAGGTACAAGGTAAAATTTCAATTCTTTTGATTCTGTTGAGGTTTGTTTTGTTGCCTAGGATATGATCAATTTTGGAGAATATTCCATGGGGTGATGAGAAGAATGTACATTCTTTATCTTTGCTATTGAGTGTTCTATCTGTGTCTTTCAAGCACAGTTGTTCTAGGGTCCCATTTAAACCTCTTATATCTTTGTTTAATTTCTGTTCAGAGGATCTGTGTAGCTCTATAAGAGGAGTGTTAAAGTTCCCTGTTATTATCGTATTATCAGATATCATATTGCTCAGACAGAGTAAGGTCTGTTTCAAGAATCTGGGACCATTGAAATTGGGTGCATAAATATTTAGAATTGAAACGTCTTCTTGTTGTATTTTTCCCTTGACCAATATAAAGTGACCATCTTTGTCTTTTTTGACTTTAGTTGCTTTAAATCCACATGTATATGAGAATAAGATTGCAACTCCTCTTTTCTTCTGAATTCCATTTGCCTGAAAATTGTCTTCCAACCCTTGACTCAGAGTTTCAATTTGTCTATTGAAGCCAGGTGTGTTTCCTGCAGACAGCAAATGGATGGCTTGTGTTTTTTAAAACATTCAGCCAATGTATGCCTCTTCAGTGGGGAATTCAAGCCATTAACATTTACTGAGATAATTGATAAGTGTGGTAGTGTTCTATTCATCTTATTTTGTGAGAGTCCATTGCTTAGTTTTATCTTTTGCATCATTGTGGAAGTTAGTTTCTGTCCTTCAGTTTCTGAGTTCGTAATTTGCTGCTGATCCATTGTGATGGTCAGTGTGCAGAACAGGTCAAAGTATTTCCTGTAGAGCTGGTCTTGTGGCGAATTTCCTCAATGTTTCTACATCAGTAAATGTTTTGATTTCTCCATCAATTTTAAAGTTTAGCTTAGCAGGATATAGAATTCTGGGCTGCAAATTCTTCTGTTTAAGTAGATTAAAGGTAGATGACCATTATCTTCTTGCTTGGCAAGTTTCATTAGAGAAGTCTGCAGTTACTCTGGTGGATTTGCCCCTGTAGGTCAATGGCGCTTACTCCTGGCACCTTTCAGAATCTTTTCTTTTTGTTGACTTTGGACAGGTTCATCACACTGTGTCTTGGAGAAGCTCGGTTAGAGTTGAGGCGACCTGGGTCTGATATCCCTCTGAAAGGACTGTGTCAGAATCTTTGGTGATATTTGGGAAATTTTCATTCATAATATTCTCTAGTATGACTTCCATTCCCCTGGGGCATTCTTCTTCCCCTTCTGAGATTCCTTTAACTTGTGTGTTGGAACGCTTCATAAAGTCTCATAATTCTGTCATTGAATATTCTGCTTTCTCTCTCTTCTTTTCTGCCTCTTTAACTATCTGAGTTATCTCAAGAACTTTTTCCTCTACCTCCTGAACTCTTTCTTCTGCATGGTCTAACCTGTTGCTGATACTTTCTATTGCATCTTTAAGTTCCCTAATTAACTTCTTCCCTTCCTTCAGTCCTGCTATATCCTTTCTATATTCATATTGTTCATCTCTTATTTGATTCTGTTTTTGGATTTCCTTTTGTTTATTTTCCGGTTTATCAGCATTTTTCTTCATTGTTTCCATCATTGTTTTCATCATGCGTATTCTAAATTCCCTTTTTCTCGTTCCTAACATTTATTTATAGGTGTAATCCTCTGCAGTAGCTACCTTAAAGTCCCTTGGAGGGGTTGCTCTGGACTGGTTCTTCATGTTGCCAGGAGTTTTCTGTTAATTCTTCCTCATGAATGATTTATCAGTTTCCTTGCCCTAATTTTCCTTTCACTTTCTCTTAGTCTTTAACTTGTGGTGACATTTTTCCACTGCTTTTGTCCTGTTTTGGATTCCAGAAGTCTCTTGCTGACTCCGTCTGTCCTCAAAGGGATGATTATAGGCAGATATCACCATCCAGAGATGCCTGGAGTCTTATCTTCCCAGACTCACTGTGCCCAATTGCAAGGAAGCTGTTACTCGGCCGCCATCGTGCTTAGATCTCAAAATCTAAATATTTTTTCAATTTATCTATCTGTTTTAGATAAGCCTGGTCCTTATTTTTTTATGATCTTGACAAATAGATTTGGTCAGGTCTTCTGGGGAAAGTCATCAGTTATCTTGTGTTTCTCTGATGTTTTTCTCATGCTTAGATTGGAACTTAGGAGTTTCGGAAAGAATACTACAAAGATGAAGTGTCATTTTCATCACATCATGAAGGGTGAGGGGAAGGAAGGAAGGAGGCCAGGTTGAGGGAGAGTAATCAGTTAGACCTCACCTATTGTGTACATTGAAAGAGTATATGTCAGGCGGCACCTGTGGCTCAAAGGGGTAGGGTGCCAGCCTCATATGCCGGAGGTGGCAGGTCCAAACCCAGCCCCAGCCAAAAACAGCAACAAAAAAAAAAAAAAAAAAAAAAGGAAAACATAGGGTACATGTCGAATCTATTAAGAGTAGAGTATAAATGTCTTAACCCAACAAGTGAGGTGAAGGCTATGTTAACCAATTTGATGTAAGCATTACGAAAAAATCAGCACATTGTACCCCATTAATGCATGAATGTGCACAGTTGTGATTTAATTAAAAGAGTTTATATCCTATCAATGTGGCTCAGTATTTGTCATGCTGACTTTGATCCCCTGGCTAAAGTAGTGTTTGTCCACCTTCTCTGAAGTTACTGGATTTCCATTACCATACTTTTTGATCTAGAAGCAAGTCACTGGATCCAGCCCACACACAAAGAATAGAGGGAAATTTAGGCTGTACTTAGTAAAGAGTGGTATATGTACACACATTATTTCAAGTTCTTATGCTTTGAATATTTATCTCTTCTATTTATTCACTCATTAATATCAGGATAGATTCATGGACAGTTACTTCATACTTTGGGTTATAACACAATTCTGTTATTTATTTTCTTCCTTACATTTTTCCATCCTTGGAAATTGGGAGCTCATAAACTTTGGCTCCAGTGTCCCTATGCCCTATCCTCATCTTTATGCATTTGGAGCACTTCTTTACTTTCTGGCACTACATGATGCTCCAACCCTAAAAATAGCTATTTCTACAAGAAGCTGAGAACCACTTTTTAAATGCTGCTCAGGTGATTCTCATTTAGAATAAGTGGGAACCACTAATACTGAGGTTGGACTGTCCTTTTTTGTAGATCTAATTCTTTGATCAGACCAAATTCTTGTATCCTCAAAGAATTTAGCCATCTTTGATTCATTCTTGCCCCTCCTTTACCCTTTATGTTTGATCTTTTCACCAAAGCTGTTTTCTCCACCTCAAGATCTAGAGCACCACTTCTTAAACTTTAATGTACATAAGCTCTAGTCAAAATGCAGATTCTGGTTAAGTATGTCTGTGATAAGACCCCAGATTCTGTATCCAGGGTACCAAATGATGAAAGGCATGCTGTCTATCCATGAAACACACTTTAAGTGGTAGTAAGGATCAGAACAAAGAGCCTCCATGGTCTGTCTGGCCCCATTATATTACCCAGCTTCATCATCTGTGCATTTCTGCATTTACCTTGCATTCAAACTAACCCATCTACTCACCATTTGTGGTGTGCCGTTTCTGATGTGGCTCCCAATGATCATGGAAATTTATGCCCTTGTGTAATCCTTCTCCCTTGGGAAAGGGGTGGACCTAATTAAATGCTTCTAATCAATAAAACACAGCAAAAGTTACAGGATATCACTTTTTTATTTAGATTACAGAAGGTGATAACTGTTTCTTTGCTTATGTTCTCATTGGCTGGCACTCTCACCCAGCTTCTTGTTGCTCACTCCAAGGAAGCAAGATGCCATGCTGTGAGATGGTGTGTATAGAAGGCCATAGGCAAAGATCCAAGGGAGGCCTCTGGCCAAAAGCTTGGGAGGGATTGAAACCTTGGCACAATAGCCTGTGAAAACAATGACAACTATAACAAATAATATCTGGGCATTGTAATGGGCTCCTGTACTCCTGGCTACTTGGGAGGCTGAAGCAAGAGAATCACTTGAGCCCAAGAGTTTGAGGTTGCTGTAAGCTCTGACACCACGGCACTCTACCTAGGGTGACATAGTGAGACTCTGCCTTTAAAAAAAGATGTTCTAGTCATTACAAAATAAAGGGAAGCTATTTAAA
The DNA here is from genome assembly GCF_027406575.1 of Nycticebus coucang. Taxonomy (NCBI): domain Eukaryota; kingdom Metazoa; phylum Chordata; class Mammalia; order Primates; family Lorisidae; genus Nycticebus; species Nycticebus coucang. The sequence goes on along the minus strand of NC_069805.1, from coordinate 27,853,760 downwards.
GGCTGATGAAACAAAAACAATTTATGATATTTAAATATATCACTGATGTGTATTCACATTCCATTTCTCTTAGTATTACATTACACAAAATGTATCTGGAATACATGGCCATTTTGGATATTTGCACAATACCCGTAGGATAAAAATGTGCCAAAATATATGTAAGGGGTCATCACTTTTGTCTATTTCCCCATAATTTTATTCTACACTCTCATGCCTGTATCTGCTTATAGCTTACAATAAATTCATTACCTTATAAATTTAGAGCTTCTAACTGCCTTGAAAGGGAAGAATAGCCTTTAAGTGGGCCAACTAACACTGATTTGTGATTAACATTTTACTTTGTCATTCATTTATGATCACAGTACAACAAAAGTATTTTGTATACTTAGTGGTATTAACTCCATTTATCTCATGTGCATTCAGAAAATTGCCTTGACATCAGTATGCTATGAGTACGTCTAAGACAGTTACTAGAAGAGTTATTTACACCTGGAATATGACCATTTAAAAGCCTAAGAAAATTCAGATTAAGTACTTCATGATATCATTTGAAACACTACCATTTTTAGCAATGGAATTCAACAATTTACTTTTCCTCAATTTCTGAGAGAATTATGTTTCAATGAAATATTTCAAATTCTCCATCTACCCTACCCCATGTTAACACATTCCTCAAAATATTTAATGTTATTCACACTTTTTAAATTGCCCATCCATTCTGATACCTGAAATTTTTGTTTTAAAAGTTGTAAGTGTACATATACCACAATTTATTAATCCATTCATGGATCGATGGGCACTTGGGCATTTTCCATGTACAACATGGAATATTATGCAGCCTTAAAGAAAGATGGAGATTTTACCTCTTTCATGTTTACATGGATGGAGCTGGAACATATTCTTCTTAGTAAAGTATCTCAAGAATGGAAGAAAAAGTATCCAATGTACTCAGCCCTACTACGAAACTAATTTATGGCTTTCATATGAAAGCTATAACCCAGATATAACCTAAGAATATGGGAAAGTGGGAGAGGGAGGGGAGGGAAGCGGGAGGATGGGCTGAGGGAGGTTGATTGGTGGGATTACACCTGTGGCGCATCTTACAAGGGTACATGTGAAACTTAGTAAATGTAGAATATATTTGTCTTAACACAATAACTAAGAAAATTCCAGGAAGGCTATGTTAACCAGTGTGATGAAAATGTGTCAAACTGTTTATAAAACCAGCGTATGGTGCCCCATGATCACATTAATGTACACAGCAATGATTTAATATTAATAAAATAAATAAATAAATAAATAAAAGTTGTAAGTTAAGTCAATATTTGGTATATCTAAATAAAACACATGAAGAAACATTAAGTGAGCACAAAGGATACCTGACTCCCAGCACTTCACATTTGATGGAGAGGATGCCATCCTTGTTTACCTCTGAATGAAAAATAAGAATAAATTTTGATGTCCTATTTTACAAGTTTTGTTTTTTTCATGATTATACATAGCTAGTTTTGTGGAGGTTGAATAAAATGAAACCAAAAGGATGCAATTTGCAAAGTCCATACTCCATGAAACTCAACAAAACAAATAAATTCAACCAAAAAAATTACAAGGGAAGCAAGTTGGACAGGTAAGCCTATCAATTAAAAGGTAGATGAGAAACATTAACTAAATTCAATATATAGGACTTGAGTCCTGATTCAAACAATTTGCTGAAAAATCAGGAAAAATGGGAGCACTAGAGATTCAATGATCTTAAATATTAAAGAATTGTTCATTTTTCCAGGTGTGATAATGTTATTGTGGTTATCTTTAATGTGTTAAGAGTTTAAATTCTAGAGATAAATATTGGAATATTTATGGATGAAATCATATAAAGTCTAGAATTTCTTTTTTTAATTCTTTATTAAATCATGATTGTGTACATTAATGCATTTATGGGGTACAATGTGCTGATTTCATATACAATGTGGAATTCTTACATCTAAGTGATTAACATAACCATCTGCTTGCATACTAATTTTTGTGGCAAAAACATTCATACTCTATTGTTAATAGTATATAAATGTATCATTGCATTATACATATTAGTTTGGATCCCCCTTAATACCCTCCCTTTTCCCGATCTCCCCCTTCCCCTCCCCTCTCTTCCCTCTTCCCTCCTTTGTTCTGGATTATAGTTATGTTTTACCATTCCTATGAATGTGTAGGTGATTATATACTGATTTCATAGTAGTATTGATCCTTCAAAATAATATCTCATAGGAATTAAAGTCCTGTTTCTCATAATCTCAGTCATTGAAATTGAGTTAAGATAATTACAGATTGCTAGGGGCTCTAGCTACTTGCAAGAAGACTGTCTGATTAAGGCAAACTCATTCTAGCCCTCTAATTATTTTTGCTTATTATTTGCTTATGATTATTTTGCTCATAATCACTCAGAAGACTGTCTGAGTAAGGCAAACTCATTCTAGCCCTCTAATTATTTTTGCTTCGTTCATATACAATGTTCATCACTCACTCAGTAATAACCACATACAAGAAAACACAAAATGTAAACAAAAGCTAAGAAAAGTAATGGACAATATAGTCTCATAAGCACTTCATATAACGGAGATATCATAACTGAACTTCAAAATAACTATCCTTCATATGCTTGAGGAGATAAAACAAAAGAGTGAAAATTTAGGAAAAAATGGAAATTGGGCAAGTGATACACACGTGGTTCACCAAAGAAGACACCTGAATGGCAAATAAGTATATGAACAAGTGCTCAACCTCATTTGTAATTAGGAATATGCAAATTAAAACCGTGCAATACTACTACATATTTCTCATAATAGTTAAAACTAAAAAGATGGACAATGCCAAGTGTTGGTAAAAGATGAAGGACAATAGGAAATCACAAACACTGCTTGTGAAAAGGCATTTTAGTACAACCACTTTAGAATACAAGTTGGCATTATCTAATAAAGTTGAGCATATTGCCCTTAAGCATATACTGAACAGATATGTATGTATATGTACACCAAGAATAGTCAGTGCAGTATCTGTAATATGTCAAAATGAAAGACATCCAAAGTTCCATGAACAGTAGCATGAAAAAATAAATGTGCAATCTTCAGAATAGCATAGTACGCACAAGTATTATGCACATAACTATATGAATGAATTTCACCATTACAAAGTGAAACAAAAGAAACAAGACAGAAAAAGAGCAGATCCTGTTTGATTCTATTCAGATGAAACTAATCGCTGAGTTTGAAGAAAGAGATGAACACAGTCGGTGGAGGGACGCTTATAACCTTGATTCAATTGGTGCAAAAACAAAGTATGTAAACAAAATGTGTATTCCTAATATTCTGAAATTTTAAAAAAGGATGATAGTGGCCTTTGGTGAAGAAGAAAGAGGTAATAATTGGGAGAAGGCATGGAGGAATATCTGGGGTGCTGATGAGGCCCTGGGTGGTGGTTATGAATTTGTTTGTAATGACTTTGTGACAATCCATTAAACTGTACATTTACTTCCTACGCACTTTTCAATACATATTATAATTCATATAAAAAATCTCTATACTCTTTTTTCCATTTTCTAACCTACGTTAACCCACTAATAGATAAATTGTGGAGTGTGTGAATTATATCTGAATAGAGTTGTTATTTTTTAATCTATGGGCTGATATCTATGGTGAAATCAGACAAAAGCCATCACCAAAACAAGCATGGATGATCACCATAGCTTACAGCTATAATCCTAGCACTTTCAGAGGCCAAGGCAGAAACATTACTGGAAGCTAAGGGGTTTTAGACAAGACTGATCAACATAGTAAGACCCAACTTGTCCAAGAAATAAGTGCAAAACTTCCCCAGAAGTTGTGGCATCAGCCTGTACTCTCAGCTGCTGAAAAGGATAAAGTCAAAAAGGTCACTTGAGGTGAACAGCTTGCATTGCCTTGAACTATGATGGAGCACCTCAAGTGCCACTGTATTTTTCTCAGGCAAAGGGGGAAATGCAGTCTCAAATATATAAGAGATATATTGTATAAGTGCAGGAAAACTCCAGTAGAATTACAAAATATTTTACACATGTATGTGAAATGGGATCTATTATCAGGATTGCCATTCTAACTTAATATGGGGAAATCAACTTATAGAATATGCTATATTAATAGAATCAATATGAATATCCAAATGTTCACCTCAACAGACACAGAAAAAACTTTTGACAGAGGCAACATATCTTCTTGGTAAAAAATTGTAAAATTCATAGATGAGAAGGGAATATCTTCAGGACTACTAATGGGATTTACAGATGATTGGATACATATAATGTGCTATATTCACACAATGGAATATTTTTCAACAATCTAAAGGAATGAAGTGCACATTTATGTTACAATAGGAATGAACCTTAAAATCTTTATGATAAGGGAACAAGGCCAGTTACAAAAGACCACACAGACTATGACTGAACTTAGAAGAAAACATCAAGACAAGGCCAATTGTTTACTAAGAGTAGGGAATAGGTGGGGGACATGATGGGGAGGATGTAAGTGACTGCTAGTAGGTACTGACCTTCTTCGTGTGGGGGTAGAAGCAAAAGTTCTAAAATTAGATTGTGATGATAGCTGTACAATTCTGTGACTATACTAAGAAACACAGAATTGTACACTTTCAAAGGGTGAACTACTTATTTCAATGAAGCTACTTAACTATGTTTTCCAAAGCTTGAGGTGCTCAAAAGACTCACAGCATAAGAAGTACCCAGGTTGTGAGAGTGCCTGACAGACCATCAACCCTGTTTCCCTGATTACACAAGGCTACCATGAGAATTTACATGGAAGACACATTGTTCCATCCTACTGAAGTTGTCATTTTCTATTTCGTTTAGACAGAGTCTGACTCCTTCCCACTGGGTGGAGTACCCACATGTCATCATAGCTAACTGCAATCTCAAACTCCTGGGCTCAACAGATACTATTGCCTCAGACTCCTGAGCATCAAGGAGTATAGGTGCACCCCAACAGTGCCCAGTTACATTTGACCACCCGCTTCTGCATCTCAGAGTGTTAGGATTACAATTGTGATCCACCACTGCAGACCTTGATGTTGGGATGTTATTCAAACTATGGTTTGTGGCCAGAGGTGGTGCATCATGCCTGTCATCTTGGTACTTTGGGAGGCCCAGTCAGTTGGATTGTGTGAGCTCCTGAATTGGAGACCAGCCTGAGCAAGAGTGAGATCCCCATCTCTGAAGAATAAAAACCTTTCAGATGTTCTGCAGGTGCCTGGAGGCCCATTTGAGGGCATAGGTTCACTTGATGACACCACTTGAAGATTGCTGTGAGCTATGATATCAGCGCACTCTACCATGGGCAACAAAATGAGACTCTGTGTCAATACATAAATAGAGAAAAACATTGTTAGAGGACTTACCCCTCATTTTTACTTTCAACCACAGATCTAGTTTTGAAATTTTACCCCAAATTAGATGTCAACTACAGTAATTATTCTCTCATAGGAAAATTGTGTTTCTAAAACCTGTATTAGTCAAGCCTTTGGGTTTTATGTAACTCTGACCCTTTGATATCCTAGATTCTGGTAGTCCCTGGAAACTTCCCCCACAGTGAATTCTTGATTCAAATCAAGCTTTTCATATGCACACTTAAAAATCCAGAGTATACTCTCCACATTCCCTGTTGGGCTCATTAAATCCAGGCCAATATTCCCTTACCCCAATCACTCCGAGGCTAGGGACCAGATATCTCAGGACAACCACTACCCATCAGATCAACTGATAATATCCCAATGAAGCAATCCAAAAGCCACTTGACCTGACTCACTTGTTCCTCCCCACAGAGGCCACAATAAATCTCCTCCTTTATGTAGTCCCATAATCCATCTGCTAATGAACTGTCCTTGTACTATGCCTAGAAAACTTTCTTTTTCTTCTTTCTTTCTTTCTTTCTTTTGTTCTTTCTTTCCTTCCCTTCCTTCCTTCTTTCCTTCCTTCCCTTTTTCCTTCCTTCCTCTTTCTTCTCTTTCAATCTCTCTTTCTATCTTTCTTTCTTTTTCTTTATTTCTTTAATAATTTTTCATGAGACAGACTCTCACTCTGATGCCCAGGCTCTGATGCCCAGACTCTCACTCTGATGTCATGGCCTCAGCCTAGCACATAGCGATATCCAACTCTTGGGTTGAAGTGATCCTCTAGCCTAAGCCTCTGGAGTAGCTGGAAGTACAGACAAGTGCCACAACGCTTGGCTACATTTCTATTTTAGTACAAAATGGGTGGGAGATCGGGGCAGAGTGTGTCTTGCTGTTGCTCAGCCTTGTCTCTAACACCTGAGCTCAGGGGATCAGCCTATCTTGGCCTCCCAGAGCATCCAAATATTCTAGTCATGTGTGGCAAATGTCATTGAGCTCTACTTAAGAAATGACCTTATCTGGGGATTTGAGTAATGTCCAATTCTCAGGTGACTGTGAAACATAGGGAATATGTCAGAACTGTTTTGCATATCCATAGTGGCAGATATCACCACAATTATGCATGCATCTCTCATTAGAATTTGTGTATTTAATGTGTGCCCCAATATAACTCTTCTACATCTTGGCCAAGAATGTACAACTACATTCTTTTGGCCAAGAAGCCAAAAGTTTTGACAGCTCTGACACTGACATCAAGAATGTTGGAATTTTCCAGATAGGCTGATATTTCCCATGATCATCATATGGAGTATATGACTGGACACACTGCCTAACCAGATGTTGAGAGAGGACCTTAAGTGAGACACCTACCTTCCCAAAAAAAGCCTATGCTAGAGAAATAAGTAAAACATCACGGAAAGTATAAATGAGAATTGTGTGATGTACCTGTCAGGTCTGTGAAATCATTGCCTGATCTTTGGGCTCGGGTTATTGGCCTACAACATCCCAGGGCAGCAGTTGGTTTAAACCACACTCTTCCATTTCCTTACAAATCAGTGACTTGAAAGGGAAAGTAAGGGTTATTGAATCCCTTGGCCACAGATGCAAAGAAACTTTAGGAAGCATGAATTGAGTGTGGAGAAAAGAAACCCACTCTTTTGTAACAGTTTGAATCCAACAACAAACCTGGATAGCCACTACACATGCATAGCAGAAAAAAAGGTTAAGCTTGAAGATGGTAACCCAGGGAAACACCCAATGTGATATCATCCACAGTGACCATGTAGTGACTTCATCCTGTAATTCCTGGGATTCAGGGTTTTGGTCAAAGATACTAAGTGGCCTTTTCTGCTAACTTTAGTTGGTATCCATCAAGTGTTTGGACCAGGACACTTCTTAACCCTCCATTCACAGACAGAGAAGTGTTGTCCCATTTATGCCTCATTGATTCTTTTGACGGTTGAGTTCCCTGGCACTAGGATGACACAATAGGTGAGATTTTGTAAAGCAGTGTGATTCAAGCTGCATCACAGCTGACAAAACTGGATAGAGCCACTTAATTGGGATGCATTTCAAGGACCTGTTTTGACACCTACCACAAAACATCCATTTGAGAGAAGCTTACAAATTTACTATGCCTATCTACAACCTCATTTTGGTAAAATTTTCACAGGTCTTAAGCATGTCTATTTTGCTTGAGCCATCAAGAAAATTGTGGTGTTTTTAGATTATGACAATGTTTGTTGGTTGGTTTGTTGGTTTGTCTGTCTATGTGCTTGTGTATGTGTATTTTTGAGGTACAGTTTCCTTCTGTGGTGCAGGCTAGTCTTTCGTGGTCTCAGCCTAGATCATAGAAATCTCAAACTCTAGGATTCAGACAATGTTCCTGCCTGAGACTCCCGTGTGTCTAGGACTACAGGGGCCTCTTGCAATGCCAGTTAGTTTTTCACTTTTTAATAGAGACAGGATCTGACACATGCTCAGTACGTACTCAGCATACCCTCGTTCGAGAACTCCACTCATCTCAGCCTGACAGAGGGCTAGGTTTATAGATGTGAGGCACAAAGTTTGGTCATTTTCTCTTTCTTGGTTTCAATACCTTCCTCCCTCTTTCTGCCACTCCCTCACATCATCCTTCCTTCCTCCAATTCTGTCTCTCTCATTCATGTGCTCTCTCCATTCTTTCCTTTCCTTCATCTCTTTCTTTCCTCTATCTCTCTTCTACAACTTAAGGGAAACTTGTCTAGTAAAAAACAAAGTATACAGTACCCTGAATGCATATTCTTGATTTATTTATTTATTTATTTTTTGAGACAGCCTCAAGCTGTCACCCTGAGTAGAGTGCCATGGCATCACAGTCACAGCAACCTCCAACTCCTGGGCTCAAGCAAATCTCCTTCCTCGGCCTCCAAAGGAGCTTGGGCTACAGGTGTCTGCCACAGTGCCCAGCTATTTTACGGTTGCAGCTGTCATTGTTGTTTTGGCAGACCAGGGCTAGATTTGAGCACGCCAGCTCAGGTGTATGTGGCTGGCATCTTAGCCGCTTGAGCCACAGGTGATGAGCCTAGTCTTGATCTTTACACTTGCTATGGGTGAATTGTGAAGTGTATGAATTATATCTGAATTGAGTTGTTATTTTTTAACCTATGTGCTGTTACCTATGAGGAAAATAGAGAAAAACCTTCACCAATGCGTAAGTATGTATGAGCACTCTAGCTCACACCTATAATCCCAGCAATTTCAGAGGCCGAGGCAGAAAAATCACTGGAAACTAAGGGGTTCCAAAGCAGAATTAGCAACATAATGACACCTCACTTGTCTAAGAAATAAGTGCAAAACTTCCCCAGCAGTGGTGGCACGGGCCTACACTATTAGCTGCTGAAAAGGATAAAGTCAGTAGGTTCATTTGAGGTCAGAAGCTTGCATTGCCTTGAGCTATGATGGTACCACTCTATTTTTCTGGAGCAAAGGGGGAAACACAGTCTCATATCTATAAAACATATACTGTATAGGTGCAGGAAAAGTCTGGGGGCATACGAAATATTTATACATGCATCCCAAGAGGGATTTATTACCAGGATTGTCAGTCTAGCTCAATATGAGAAAATCAACTAATAGAATACAGTAAATTAATAGAATCAATAAGAAAAACCACATCGTCACCCCAAAAGACACATAAAGGCTTTAGACAAACGCAACATACCTTGTTGATAAAATCTTTTAAAAATCTTAGATGAGAAGGGAACGTCTTCAGGACTACTAATGGGATTTACAGATGATTGGATACATATAACGTGCTATAATCACACGATGGAATAATTTTCAACAATCAAAAGGAATAAAGTGCACATTTATGATACAATAGGAATGAAACTTAAAATCCGTATAAGGCCAGTTACAAAAGACCACACAGAGCATGACTGAACTTAAAAAGAAAACATCAAGGCAAGGCAAATTGTCTGCTAGGAGCAGGGGCCAGGTGGGGCAGGGTGGTGGGGAAGATAAAAGTGACTGCTATTAATGTATTGATGTTATTTGTGTGGGGGTAGAAAAAAAGATCTATAATTAGATTGTGATGATAGCTGTACAATTCTGTGACTATAATGAGAAATACAGAATCGCATACTTTCAAAGGGTGAACTACTTATTCCAATGAAGCTACTTAACAATGTTTTCCAAAGATTGAGGTTCTCAAAAGACTCACAGCATAAGAAGTACCCAGGTAGTGAGAGTGCCTGAGAGACCGTCAACCCTATTTCCCTGCTCATGCACAGGCTATCATGAATGGACATGGAGGGCACATTGATCCATCCTAACAAAGTTGTCATTTTCTTATTCATTAAGACACAGTCTGACTCCTTACCCCTGGGTACAGTGTCCCAACATCATAACTAACCACAATTTCAAACTCCTGGGCTCGACAGATCCTATTGCCCCAGCCTCCTGAGCATCTGGAATTACAGGTGTCCCCCCACGGTGCCCAGTTACTTTGGACCACTGGCTTCTGCCTCCCAGAGTGTTAGGATTACAGGTGTGAGCCACCACTCCAGACCTTGTGAAGTTGGGATGTTATTCAAACTATGCTTTGTGGCCAGTGGTGTTACTTCATGCCTGTCATCTTGGTACTTTGGGAGGCCCAGTCAGTTGGATTTTCTGAGCTTCTGAATTGTAGAGCAACCTGAGCATGAGTGAGATTCCCATCTCTGAAGTATAAATAATGTCTGGATGTCGTGCAGGGGCTTTGAGTCCCAGATGAGGAAATAGGTTCACTTGATGACAACACTTGAAGATTGCTGTGACCTATGATACCAGGGGACTCTACCAAGGGCAATAAAACAAGAGTCTTTCACAACACATAAATGGAGAATAGCATTGTTAGGGGACTTACCCTTCATTTTTACTTTTGACCACGGACCTAGTTTTGAAATTTTACCCTAGATTAGATTTCAACTAGGAGAAATCACTCTCTCATAGGAAAGTTGTTTTCCTAAAATCTGTATTAGTGAAGCCTTTGGATTTTATGTAAGTCTGGCCCTTTGATATCTCAGTTTCTTGTAGTTACTGGAAACTTCCCCCACAGTGAATTCTTGCCTAAAATCAGGCTTTTCTATGCACACTAAAAAATCCAGAATAGGGCAGCACCTGTGGCTCAGTGGAAATGGCACCAACACCATATACCCAGGGTGGCAGGTTCAAAACCTGCCCTGGCCAACCTGCGACAACAACAACAACAAAAAATAGCCAAGTGCTATGGCAGTGCCTGTAGTCCCAGCTACTTGGGTGGCTGAGGCAAGAGAATTGCCTAAACCCAAAAGTTGGAGGTTGTTGTAAGATGTGATGCCACGGCGCTATGCAAAAGGCAATAAAGTAAGACTCTGTCACTGAAAATAAATAAATAAATAATGAATCCAGAGTATACCCTCCACCTCTTCACTTGGGCTAATTCATTCTGGGCCAATATTCACTTGCCCCAGTCAGTCTGAGGCCATGGACTAGACATGTCTAGACAACCTCTACCCATCAGATCAACTGCCAATATCCTAATGAACCAATCCCAAACCTGCATTGTCCTGACTCATTGTTCCTCCCCACAGAGGCCACAATAAATCTCCTCCTGTAGTTCCATATTCATTCTGCCTACTGACCTGTTCTTGTACTTTTGCTCTTAAAAATTGTGCTTAGCAAATTTTCTTTCTTTCCTTTTCTTTTATTATTTTTCATGAGACAGTCTCTCACTCTGCTGCTCAGGCTAGAGTGTTATGGCCTCAGCCTAGCAAACAGTAACATCCAGCCCTTGGGTTGAAGGGATCCTCTTGCCTCAGCCTCTGGAGTAGCTGGAACTACAGGCAAGGGCCACAATGCTTGGCCACCTTTTCTATTCTAGTAGAAACTGGGTGGGAGATTAGGGCAGACAGTGTCTTGCTATTGCTCAGCCTTGTCTCCAACACCTGAACTCAGGGGATCAGCCAACCTTGGCCTCCCAGATCATCCAAATATTTAGTCATGTGTGGCAAAATCATTGAGTTCCACTTAAGAAACGACCATATCAGAGGCTTTAAGGAGTGTCCAATTCCCAGGCCCCGGTGACACATAGAAATTATGTCAGGACTGTTTTGTATAATGCTGGTAGTAGGTATCAGCACAGTTATGCATGGAACTGTTTTTTGCTTATCACATTTCATTAGTGTTTGTGTATTGAACATGTGGCCCAACATAGCTCTTCTACTTCCTATGTGGCCAAGAAGCCAAATGTTTGGGGAGCCCTAGCATGGATGTCAGGAATGTTGGAATTTTCCAGATAGGCTGATATTTTGCATGATCATCATAAATAACTACAGCTATGGAGTACACTAATGGACACAGTGCCTAACCAGATTTCGATAGTGGACCTTCAGTGAGACATCTACCTTCCCAAATAAGCCATTTCTTGAGAAAGGAGCAAAACACCAAGAAAGTAGAACTGAGAATTTTGTTACATACCTGTCAGGTCTGTGAAATCACTATCTGATCTTTGAGCTCAGATTCTTGGTCTACAACATCCAAGGTAAGCACTCGGTATAAAATCACATTCTTCTATTTGTCTACAAATCCATGACATGAATAGGAAAGGAAGGGTTGTTGAATCCCTTGGCCACTGATACAAAGACAATTTAGAAAGAAGGAATTGAGGGCATAGAATAGAACCCCACACTTTTGTATTAGTTTGAACCCAAAGATGAACCCAGACAGCCACTACACATGCTTAACAGGAATAAGGCTAATCTTGAAGATGGTAACCCAGGGCAAGACCCATTGTGATGTCATCCATGGTGAACATGTAGTGACTTCATGTAATTTAATGTCCTGGGATTCATGCTTCTGGTGAAAAATACTAAGGGGCCTTTTTTGCTCACTTCAGCTGGTGTCCCTCAAGTGTTTGGAACAGGCAACTTCTTAGCCCTCCATCCACAAAGAGAGAAGTGTTCTCCCATTTGTGCCTTATTGATCCTATTGATGCTTGAGTATCTCGGTTCTAGATTGACATAACAGTTGAGAGTTTGTACAGCAGTGTGACTCAAGATGCATCACAGCTGACAAAACTGGATGAAGTCACTTAAGTGGGACGCTATTTCAAGGACCTGTTTTGACACCTACCCCCAGACATCCATTTCACCGAAGCTTATAAATTTACTATATATGGCTGCAGCCTCAATGTGGTCAAAGCTTCACAGGCCTTAAGCATGTCTACTGTCCTACAACCATCAAGGTAATTCTGGTCATTTTAGATGATGAAAATGTTTGTTGGTTTGTCTGTGTGTGTATGTGTATGGGTATTTTTGAGATACAATTGCTGTACGTTGCCCAGGCGAGTCTTCCGTTGCTTCAGTCTAGATCATAGCAAACTCAAATTACAAGATTCGGGCAATCATCCTGCCTGAGACTCCCATGTGGCTAGGACTACTAGTGCCTGTCCCAATGCCTAGAATTTTTCACTTTTCAGTAGAGACAGGGTATGACTCTTGTTCAGTCTACTCTCAGCATCCCCTAGTTCAAGAACACCACTCATCTCAGCCTGCCAGAGGGCTAGGATCATAGGTGTGAGCCACTAAGTTTGGTCACATTCTCTTTCTTTGTTGCCCTCCCGCCCTTTCTTCGCTCCTCCCTCACTTTACCCTTACTTCCTCCAATTCTGTCTCTCTCATTCTCTTGCTCTCTCCATTCTTTTCTTTCCTTCCTCCCTTTCTTTCCTCTATCACTCTTTCTTTTACACCTTCAGGGAAACTTCTCTTGTAACAAAAAAAAAATTACATAAGTGATCTTTGAATGTGTAGTCTTGAACTCTATAGGTGAAATGGGTAAATTGTGGAGTCTTTGAATTATATCTGAATAGAGGTATTTTTTTTAATGTATGGGCTGTTATTTATGATGAAAATAGACAAAAGCCTTCACCAAAACAAGCATGGTGATCACCATAGTTCACAGCTATAATCCTAGCTCTTTCAGAGGCAGAGGCAAAAAAATCCCTAGAAGCTAATGGGTTTCAGACCAGAAACATAGTGAGACCCCACTTGTCCAAGAAATAAGTGCAAAACTTCCCCAGCAGTGGTGACATTGGCCTGTACTCTCAGCTGCTGAGAAGAATAAAGTCAGAAGGATCACTTGAGGTTAGCAGCCTTCATTGCCTTGAGCTATGATGCTACCACTGTATTTTTCTCGGCCAAAGAGAGAAATGCAGTCTCAAATCTATAAGAGATACACTGTATAGGTGCAAGAAAACTCTGGTAGCATTACAAGGTATTTTATAAATGTAACCAAAATGGGAGGCGGAGCAAGATGGCGGCCGAGTAACAGCTTCCTTGCATCTGGGCACCGTGAGTCTGGGGATATAGGACGCCAGGCATCTCTGGCTGGTGGGATCTGCCTATCATCACCCCTGAGAGGATACAGGGAGTCAGTGAGAGACTTCTGGACCCCAAGAGGAGGACTAAAACAGTGGAAAACCGGGAAGTGGTCGCGTGTGTTCAATCCGTCTAAACCCGCCGCAACTGTAAGTTCAGTAGCAGCGAGACTGCAAACCAGAAAGGCCTTACCTGTGAACTGTTTTGGTGTCTGTGGACTTGGCACTCAGCTGAACTGCCCTGGGGAGAGCCTGAGCGGGAGTGTGGAGAACTTTGGCCTTTGTCTAGGGCCCCAGTCTGAGCCGCTGAGCTAGACGGAGCAAAGAGTGTTTGGCTCTGGGTCACAGGCAGACATTGTGAGCGATCTGCCCCGGCAAGCTTCGCCCTCAGGGTCGCAGAGCTGGAATTGGGTGGGAGCTGGTAACCCAGCGACCAAGTAGCCTAAGGGCGGGGTCTGAGCCGCCTTGCAGCCCTAACACTTGGGGGCAGAGGGAGACCAGTTTTGACACACAGGGCAAGTGGATAGCCACTTCAGCAGTGATTCCAGTGACAAGCACTTCCCTGAGAAAGCTTCTGCTCAGTAAGTGAACAAGATCAAAGTGACTTTTATGTGGGCTGAAGAGAGATTTAGGGTGTCTACCTGCTGGGGTTTGAGAAACTAGCAGCCTCCAGTCGTATCAGAACTGTGATTAACATCTCATACATCAGGAGACCACCTGTTGCCCAGACAATATTCAATAACATAAACATATTGCTTTGTTTTTGGTTGTGTTTTTATTTTTATTTTATTTTATTTTTTTTATTTTGATGTTGTGGATTGTTGTCTTGTTTTTTAATTTCAACCTTTTCCATTCAGATCATTTTTCTTTCTCAATTTTTCTAGTTTAATTATAATTTCCCATTGCTGCCTATTTCAATAATTAGAACTTCATTTTTGTTAGTGTTTCTACCGCTATTATTTGTTTTTTCCAGCCAATTTTATCTCGTAAAGTTTTCTGTTTGCTTGTTTTGATTTGATTTATAGCATTTTTGTCTTTCCTCTCTACTTGGTGGAGGTGGGGTACTGTGTCTGATCAGGTTAACAAAGAGCTGCTGACCTCAAGGGAACCACCCCACTGGGCACCCCCAGAAGGTGAGTTTTTTTTTTTTAAGGTTGTATCAAAGTACCCTACTGTACACCTATATTGCTTTGTCTCCCTCTTTCTGTGCCTCTCTTCTTTTTGTCAATATTCCTTTTACCCACCCCCTCTCCTTTCTCTATTTTTCTTTTTTTTTCCTTATCAGTTGGTCCTCATTTCTTTCATCCCTTTTTTGCTCTTAAACCGTCTCACCCTTCTGGTCCTGTAACCCTTAGTCCACAGGCACGAGAACTTAAAGAGCAAGAGGAAGTGAAAGGAAAATTAGGGCAAGGAAACAGATAAAAGAAATCACCCATGAGGAAGAATCAGCAGAAAACTCCAGGCAACATGAAGAACCAGTCCAGAACAACCCCGCCAAGGGACCATGAGGTAGCTACTGTAGAGGATTCCACCTATACAGAAATGTTAGGAATGACAGAAAGGGAATTTAGAATACACATGTTGAAAACAAAGAAAGAAATGATGGAAACAATGAAGGAAACTGCTAATAAAGTAGAAAATAACCAAAAGGAAATCCAAAAACAGAACCAAATCAGAGATCAACGATATGAAGAATATAAAAAGGATATAGCAGAGCTGAAGGAAATGAAACAGTCTATCAGGGAACTTAAAGATGCAATGGAAAGTATCAGCAACAGGTTAGACCATGCAGAAGAAAGAATTTCAGAGGTAGAAGACAAAGTTTTTGAGATAACTCTTAGTAAAAGAGGCAGAAAAGAAGAGAGAGAAAGCAGAACGTTCACTGTCAGAATTATGGGACTTTATGAAGCGTTCCAACATATGAGTTATAGGAATTCTAGAAGGGGAAGAAGAATGCCCCAGAGGAATGGAAGCCATACTAGAGAATATTATAAAAGAAAATTTCCCAAATATCACCAAAGATTCTGACACACTGCTTTCAGAGGGCTGTCGGACCCCAGGTCGCCTCAACTCTAACCGAGCTTCTCCAACACACATTGTGATGAACCTGTCCAAAGTCAAGACAAAAGAAAAGATTCTGCAAGCTGCCAGGAGTAAGCGCCAGTTGACCTAAAGGGGCAAATCCATCAGATTGACCGCAGACTTCTCTAATGAAACTTTCCAAGCAAGAAGACAATGGTCATCTACCTTTAATCTACTTAAACAGAACAATTTCCAGCCCAGAACTCTGTACCCTGCTAAGCTAAGCTTCAAAATTGATAGAGAAATCAAATCATTTACTGATATACAAACATTGAGGAAATTTGCCACAACAAGACCAATTCTACAGGAAATACTTCAACCTGTTCCACACACTGACCATCACAATGGATCAGCAGCAAAGTAGAAGCTCAGAAATTAAAGGACAGAACCTAACCTCCACACTGATGCAAAAGATAAAACTAAGCAATGAACTCTCACAAAATAAGATGAATAGAATACTAACACACTTATCAATTATCTCAATAAATGTTAATGGCTTGAATTCCCCACTGAAGAGACATAGATTTGTTGACTGGATTAAAAAACACAAGCCATCCATTTGCTGTCTGCAAGAAACACACCTGGCTTCAAAAGACAAATTGAAGCTCCAAGTCAAGGGTTGGAAGACAATTTTTCAGGCAAATGGAATTCAGAAGAAAAGAGGAGTTGAAATCTTATTTTCAGATACATGGGGATTTAAAGCAACTAAAGTCAAAAAAGACAAAGATGGTCACTTTATATTGGTCAAGGGAAGAATACAACAACAAGACATTTCAATTCTAAATGTCTATGCACCCAATTTAAATGCTCCCAGATTCTTGAAACAGACCTTACTCAGTCTGACCAATATGATATCTGATAATACCATAATAACAGGGGACTTTAACACTCCTCTTACACAGCTGTACAGATCCTCTAAACAGAAATTAAACAAGGATATAAGAGACTTAAATAAGACCCTAGAACAACTGTGCTTGATAGATGTATATAGAACACTCCATCCCAAAGATAAAGAATATACATTCTTCTCATCACCCCATGGAACATTCTCCAAAATTGATCATATCCTGGGACACAAAACAAATATCAACAGAATCAAAAGAATTGAAATTTTACCTTGTATCTTCTCAGACCATAAGGCACTAAAGGTGGAACTCAACTCTAACAAAAATGCTCGACCCCACCCAAAGGCATGGAAACTAAACAATCTTCTGTTGAATAACAGATCGGTGAAGGAAGAAATAAAACAGGAAATCATTAACTTCCTTGAGCATAACAACTATGAAGACAAAAGCTCCCAATACCTGTGGGATACTGCAAAAGCAGTTTTGAGAGGAAAATTCATCGCTTTAGATGCCTACATTCGAAAAACAGAAAGAGAGCACATCAGCAATGTCACAAGAGATCTTATGGAATTGGAAAAAGAAGAACAATCTAAGCCTAAACTCAGTAGAAGAAAAGAAATATCCAAAATCAAATCAGAGATCAATGAAATTGAAAACAAAAGAATCATTCAGAAAATTAATGAAACAAGGAGTTGGTTTTTTGAAAAAATAAATAAAATAGATAAACCATTGGCCAGACTAATGAGGAATAGAAAAGTAAAATCGCTAGTAACCTCAATCAGAAATGATAAAGGGGAAATAACAACTGATCCCACACAGATACAAGAGATCATCTCTGAATACTACCAGAAACTCTATGCCCAGAAATTTGACAATGTGAAAGGAATGGATCAATATTTGGAATCACACCCTCTCCCTAGACTCAGCCAGGAAGAAATAGAGCTCCTGAACAGACCAATTTCAAGCACTGAGATCAAAGAAACAATAAAAAATCTTCCAACCAAAAAAATGCCCTGGTCCAGATGGCTTCACTCCAGAATTCTATCAATCCTTCACGGAAGAGCTTATCCCTGTACTGCAGAAATTATTCCAAAAAACTGAGGAAGAAGGAATCTTCCCCAACACATTCTATGAAGCAAACATCACCCTGATACCAAAACCAGGAAAAGACCCAAACAAAAAGGAGAATTTCAGAGCAATCTCACTCATAAACATAGACGCAAAAATTCTCAACAAAATCCTAGCCAATAGATTACAGCTTATCATCAAAAAAGTCATTCATCATGATCAAGTAGGCTTCATCCCAGGGATGCAAGTCTGGTTTAATATACGCAAGTCTATAAACGTTATCCACCATATTAACAGAGGCAAAAATAAAGATCACATGACCCTCTCAATAGATGCAGAAAAAGCATTTGATAAAATCCAGCATCCTTTTCTAATTAGAACACTGAAAAGTATAGGCATAGGTGGCACATTTCTAAAACTGATTGAAGCTATCTATGACAAACCCACAGCCAATATTTTACTGAATGGAGTAAAACTGAAAGCTTTTCCTCTTAGAACTGGAACCAGACAAGGTTGTCCTCTGTCACCTTTAGTATTCAACGTAGTGCTGGAAGTTCTAGCCAATTCAATTAGGCAAGACAAGGAAATAAAGGGAATCCAAATGGGAGCAGAGGAGGTCAAACTCTCCCTCTTTGCTGACGACATGATCTTATACTTAGAGAGCCCCAAAGACTCAACCACAAGACTCCCAGAAGTCATCAAAAAATACAGTAATGTTTCAGGATATAAAATCAATGTCCACAAGCCAGTAGCCTTTGTGTACACCAATAACAGTCAAGATGAGAAGCTAATTAAGGCACAACTCCTTTCACCATAGTCTCAAAGAAAATGAAATACCTAGGAATATACCTAACGAAGGAGGTGAAGGACCTCTATAAAAAAAACTATGAAACCCTCAGAAAGGAAATAGCAGAGGATATTAACAAATGGAAGAACATACCATGCTCATGGATGGGAAGAATCAACCTTGTTAAAATGTCTATACTTCCCAAAGCAATCTACCTATTCAATGCCATTCCTATCAAAATACCAACATCGTACTTTCATGATTTGGAAAAAATGATTCTGCGTTTTGTATGGAACCGGAAAAAACCCCGTATAGCTAAGGCAGTTCTTAGTAACAAAAATAAAGTTGGGGGCCTCAGCATACCAGATTATAGTCTGTATTACAAAGCCATAGTGCTCAAGACAGCATGGTACTGGCACAAAAACAGAGACATAGACACTTGGAATCGAGTTGAACACCAAGAAAGGAAACTAACATTTTACAACCACCTAATCTTTGATAAACCAAACAAGAACATACCTTGGGGGAAAGACTCCCTATTCAATAAATGGTGTTGGGAGAACTGGATGTCTACATGTGAAAGACTGAAACTGGACCCACACCTTTCCCCACTCACAAAAATTGATTGAAGATGGATAAAGGACTTAAACTTAAGGCATGAAACAATAAAAATCCTACAAGAAAGCATAGGAAAAACACTGGAAGATATTGGCCTGGGGAAAGACTTCATGAAGAAGACTGCCATGGCAATTGCAACAACAACAAAAATAAGCAAATGGGACTTCATTAAACTGAAAAGCTTCAGTACAGCTAAGGAGACAATAACCAAAGCAAAGAGACAACCTACACAATGGGAAAGGATATTTGCATATTTTCAATCAGACAAAAGCTTGATAACTAGGATCTATAGAGAACTCAAATTAATCCACATGAAAAAAGTCAACAATCCGTTATATCAATGGGCAAGAGACATGAATAGAACTTTCTCTAAAGACGACAGACGAATGGCTAACAAACACATGAAAAAATGTTCATCATCTCTATATATTAGAGAAATGCAAATCAAAACAACCCTGAGATGTCATCTAACTCCAGTGAGAATGGCCCACATCACAAAATCTCAAAACTGCAGATGCTGGCGTGGATGTGGAGAGAAGGGAACACTTTTACACTGCTGGTGGGACTGCAAACTAGTACGACCTTTCTGGAAGGAAGTATGGAGAAACCTCAAAGCACTCAAGCTTGACCTCCCATTTGATCCTGCAATCCCATTACTGGGCATCTACCCAGAAGGAAAGAAATCCTTTTATCATAAGGAGACTTGTACTAGACTGTTTATTGCAGCTCAATTTACAATCGCCAAAATGTGCAAACAGCCTAAATGCCCACCAACCCAGGAATGGATTAACAAGCTGTGGTATATGTATACCATGGAATACTATTCAGCCATTAAAAAAAATGGAGACTTTACATCCTTCGTATTAACCTGGATGGAAGTGGAAGACATTATTCTTAGTAAAGCATCACAAGAATGGAGAAGCATGAATCCTATGTACTCAATTTTGATATGAGGACAATTAATGACAATTATGGTTATGGGGGGGAAGAAGAAAGAGGGAAGGAGGGAGGGGGGTGGGGCCTTGGCGTGTGTCACACTTTATGGGGACAAGTCATGATTGCAACAGGGACTTTACCTAACAATTGCAATCATTGTAATCTGGCTTATTGTACCCTCAATGAATCCCCAACAATAAAAAAAAAATAAAGGAAAAATAAATAAATAAATAAATGTAACCAAAATGGGATTTATTACCAGGATTGCCATTCTAGTTTAATATGGGTAAATCAACTAATAAAAAAAAAAACTACATTAACACAATCAATAAGAAAAAGCACATGGTCACCTCAACAGACACAGAAAAGGCTTTTGACAGAGGCAACATATCTTGTTGATAAAATCTTTTAAAATTAGTAGATAAGGCGGGAACATCGTCAGGACTACTAATTGGTTTACAGATGATTGGATACATATAATTTGCTGTATTCACACGGTGGAATATTTTTCAACAATCAAAAGGAATGAAGTGCACATTTATGTTACAATAGGAATGAACCTTAAAATTATTATGATGAGGGAACAAGGCCAGTTACAAAAGACCACACAGTATGACTGAACTTAGAAGAAAACATCAAGACGAAGCCAATTGTCTGCTAGGAGTGGGGGTCAGGTGGGGCAGGGTGGTGGGGAGGATAAAAGTGAAAAATTAACATTATTTACATGAGGGTACAAGAAAAAGTTCTAAAATTAGATTGTAATGATAGCTGTACAATTTTGTGACTATACTAAGAAACAGCAAATTGTTCACTTTCAAAAGGTAAATTATTTATTTCAAGGAAGCTACTTAAAGGTGCTTTCCAAAACTTGAGGTGCTCAAAAGACTCACAGCATAAGAAGTACTCAGGTCGTGAGAGTGCTTGAGAAACAGTCAACCCTATCTCCCTGCTCACACACAGTCTACCATGAATTGACATGGAAGGCACATTGTTCCATCCTACCGAAGTTGTCCTTTTCATTTCCTTTGAGAGAGACTCTCAGAGTGCCCTGATGTCATCATAGCTAACTGCAATCTCAAACTCCTGGGCTCAACAGATCCTATACCATCAGCCTCTTGAGTATCTGGGATTACAGGTACCACCCCATAGTGCCCAGTTACTCTGGACCACCAGCTTCTGCCTGCCAGAGTGTTAGGATTACAGGTGTGAGCCACCGCTCCAGACCTTGAAGTTGGGATATTATTCAAACTATAGTTTGTGGCCAGTGGTGGTGCTTCATGCCTGTTATCTTTGCACTTTCGGAGACCCAGTCACTAGGATTGTGTGAGATTCTGAATTGGAGACCAGCCTGAGCACAAATGAGATCCCCATCTCTGAAGTGTAAATAATGGCTGGATGTTGTGCATGTGCCACATGAGGGAATAGGTTCACTTGATGACAATACTTGACTATTGCTATGAGCTATGATAGCAGGGCACTCCACCGAAGGCAACAAAATGAGACTCTGTCTCAATATATAAATGGAGAAAAACATTGTTAGGGGACTTATCCCTCATTTTTACTTTTGACCACGGATGTAGTTTTGAAATTTTATCCCTAGATTAGACTTCAACTAGGAGAAATTATTTTCTAATGGGAAAGTTGTTTTCCTAAAACCTGTATTATTCAAGCCTTTGGATTTTAGGTAACTCTGACCCTTCATTATCGTAGATTCTTGTAGTCACTGGAAACTACCCACATAGTGAATTCTTTTCTCAACTCAGGCTTTTCATATGCACACTAAAAATTAGGGGTAGGGAGGCATCTGTGTCTCAGTGGGAATGGCGCTGGCACCATATACCAAGGGTGGTGGGTTTGAATCCTGTCCCGGCCAAAGTGCAACAAAAAATAGCTGTAAGATGTGATGCCATGACACTACCGAGTCCAATAAAGTGAGATTCTGTCTCCAAAAGTAAATAAATAAATAAAATAAATAAATATTCAGAGTACACCCTGAATATGTACTTGGGGTCCTTCATTCGGGGCCAATATTTCCTTGCCCCAATCAGTCTGAAGCCAGGGACCAGACATGTCTAGACAACCCCTACCCATCATATCAACTGGCAATATCCTAACGAACCAATCCCAAACCCACTTTGTCCTGACTCATTGTTCCTCCCCACAGAGGCCATAATAAATGTCCTCCTATAGTCTCATATTCCCTCTGCCTACTGACCTGTTCTTGTACTTTTGCTCTTAGAAACTGTGCTTAGCAAATTTTCTTTCTTTCTTTTTATTTTATTATTTTTCATGAGACAGACCCTCACTCTGCTGCTCAGGCTAGAGTGTTATGGCCTCAGCCTAGCAAACAGCAGCATCCAACACTTGGGTTGAAGGGATCCTCTTGCCTCAGCCTCTGGAGTAGCTGTAACTGCAGGCAAGGGCCACAATGCTTGGCCACCTTTTCTGTTCTAGTAGAAACCAGGTGGCAGATTGGGACAGAGGATGTCTTGCTATTGCTCAGCTTTGTCTCCAACACCTAAGCTCAGGGGATCAGCTGACCTTGGCCTCCCAGATCATCCAAATATTTAGTCATGCGTGGCAAAAGTCATTGAGTTCCACTTAAGAAATAACCTTATCAGAGGCTTTGAGGAGTGTCCAATCCCCAGGCCTCATTGATACATAGGGATTATGTCAGGACTGTTTTGCATATTGCTGGTGGCAGATATCACCAAAATTATATTAGATCTCTTTATTGCTTATCAGGTTTCACTAGTGTTTGTGTATTGAACTTGTGGCCCAACATATCTCTTAGACTTCCTCGATGGCCAAGAAGCCAAAAGTTTGGACACCACTAGCACAGAGGCCAGGAATGTTGGAATTTTCCAGATAGGCTGATATTTTGCATGATCACGAATACATAACTGCAGCTATGGATTATACTAATGGACACAGTACCTAACCAGATTTCGATAGCAGACCTTCAGTGAGACACCAGCTTCCAAAAGAAGCCATTTCTAGAGAAGGAAGTAAATCATCATAAAAAGTAGAACTCAGAAACTTGTGATATACCTGTAATGTCTGTGAAATCACTCTCTGATCTTTGGGCTCAGATTTTTGGTCTACAACATCCCAGGGCAGCAGTAGGTGTAAAACACCTTCTTCCATTTGACTACAAATCCATGACTTGAATAGGAAAGGAAGGGTTGTTTAATCCCTTGGCCACAGATACAAAGAAAATTTAGAAAGAAGGAATTGGGGGCATAGAATAGAACCACACATTTTTGTATTAGTTTGAACCCAAAGATGAACCCGGACAGCCACTACACAAGTTTAGCAGGAACAAGACTAAGATTGAAGATGGTTACTCAGGAAACACCCATCACGATGTCATCCATGGTGACATGTAGTGACTTCATCATGTAATGTTCTGGGATCCATGCTTCTGGTCAAAGATACTAAGTGGCCTTTTTTGCTCACTTCAGCTGGTGTCCCTCAAGTGTATGGACCAGGCAACTTCTTAGCCCTCCATCCACAGAGAGAGAAGTGTTCTCCCATTTGTGCCTTATTGATCCTATTGATGCTTGAGTTTACCGGCACTAGGTTGAGAGTTTGTACAGCAGTGTGACTCAAGATGCATCACAGCTGACAAAACTGGATGGAGTCACTTAAGTGGGATGCTATTTCAAGGACCTGTTTTGAGACCTATCCCCAGACATCCATTTTACTGAAGCTTACAAATTTACTATATATGGCTGCAGCCTCAATGTGGTCAAAGCTTCACAGGCCTTATGCATGTCTACTGTCCTACAACCATCAAGGTGATTCTGGTCTTTTTGGATGATGAAAATGTTTGTTGGTTTATTTGTTGGTTTGCCTGTGCATGTATATGTGTATGGATATTTTTGAGATACAACTGTCATGTTTTGCTCAGGCTATTCTTTCATTGCCTCAGTCTAGATCATAGCAAACACAAATTACAAGATTCAGGTAATCCTTATGCCTGAGACTCCCATATGGCTAGGTCAACAAGTGCCTGTCAAAATGCCTAGAATTTTTCACTTTTTAGTAGAGACAGGGTCTGACTCTTATTCAGTCCATTCTCAGCATCCCCTTGTTCAAGAAATCCACTCATCTCTCTCTGCCAGAGGGCTAGGATTATAGGTGTCACCTACAAAGTGTGGTCATTTTCTCTTTCTTTGCTTCCCTCCATCCCTCTTTTTGCCCCTCCCTCAATTTTCCTTCCTTCCTCCAATTCTCCCTCTCTCATTTGCTTGCTCTCTCCATTCTTTTCTAACCTTCATCCTTTTCTTTTCTCTATCTCTCTTTCTTCTACACCTTCACAGAAACTCTTCAGTTGCTGAGAAGAGTAAAGTCAGAAGGATCAATTGAGGTCAGCATTTTGCACTGCCTTGATCTATGAAGGTACCACTGTATTTTTCTCAGGCAACGAGGAAAACAGTCTCAACTCTACAAGATATATACTGTATACGTGCAAGAAAACTCTGGTAGCATTACAAGATACTTTATAAATGTATCTGAAATAGGATTTCTTACAAAGATTGTAATTATTGCTCAATATGGGAAAATCAACTAATATAATATACAACATTAATAGAATCAATAAGAAAAACCACATGGTCACCTCAACAGACACAGAAAAGACTTTTGACAGAGGCAACATATCTTGTTGATAAAATCTTTTAAAATCATAGATGAGAAGGGAACATCTTCAGGACTACTAATTGGTTTACAGATGACTGGATACATAAAACATACTATATTCACATAATAGAATATTTTTCAACAATCAAAAGGAATGAAGTACACATTTATGCGTAGATAATTTTTCACCTTTTAGTAGAGACAGGGTGTGACACTTGCTCAGTCCATTCTCAGAACTCCCTCATTCAAAAACTCCACTCATCTC
Organism: Nycticebus coucang; assembly: GCF_027406575.1. Classification (NCBI taxonomy): domain Eukaryota; kingdom Metazoa; phylum Chordata; class Mammalia; order Primates; family Lorisidae; genus Nycticebus; species Nycticebus coucang. The sequence goes on along the minus strand of NC_069805.1, from coordinate 27,828,711 downwards.
AGCCTGCCAGAGGGCTAGCATTATAGGTTTTAGCCACCAAGTTGTGTCATTTTCTCTTTCTTAGTTTCCTTTCCTCCCTTCCTCCTTTCACCCCTTCATCCCTTTATCATACCTTGATCCAATTGTTTCTCTCTCTTTCATTCACTTTCTCTCTCCAATCTTTTCTTTCCTTCATCCCTTTCTTTCCTCTATTTCTCTCTTCTATACCTTCAGAGGCCAAGACAGAAAGATCACTGGAAGCTAGGTGTTTCAGACCAGACTAAGCAACAAAATGAGACCCCACTTATACACCAAATAACTGCAAAATGTCCTCAGCAGTGGTGGCATGGGCCTGTACTCTCAGCTGATGAGAAGGATAAAGTCAGGAAGATCATCTGAGGTCAGCAGTTTGCGTTGCCTTGAGCTATGATAGTACCACTGTAATTTTCTGGGCAAAAGGGGAAACAGTCTCAAATCTTTAATACATATAGTGTATAGGTACAGGAAAAGTCCTGTCACCTACAAAATATTTTATAAATGTATCCCAAATATGATTTAGTATCAGGATTGCCAGTCTAGCTCAATATGGGGAAAAATATACTAATACAATACAATACATTAATGGAATCAATAAGAAAAACCACATGGTCACCTCAACAGACACAGAAAAGGCTTTATACAAATGCAAGATATCTTGTTGATAAAATGTTTTAAAATTCTTAGATGAGAATGGAACTTCTTCAATATAATTAAAGGGATTTACAGATGATGGAATACATGTAATGTGCTATATTCACATGATAGTATATTTTTCAACAATCAAAAGGAATGAAGTGCACATTTACGTTACAATAGAATTGAACCTTAAAATGATTACGATAAGGGGACAAGGCCAGTTACAAAACACCATGCAGAATATGACTGAACTTAGAAGAAAACATCAACACGAGGCCAATTGTTTGCTAGGAGTAGGGGGTAGGTGGGGGAGGATGGTGGCGAAGATGAAAGTGACTGCTAGTAGATACTGACATTCTTTGTGTATGGGGGGGAAGATAAAGTTCTAAAATTAGACTATAATGATATCCGTACAATTCTGTGACTATACTAAGAAATACAGAACTGTACACTTTCAAAGGGTGAACTACTTATTTCAATGAAGCTACTTAACGATGTTTTCCAAAACTTGAGGTGCTCAAAATGAAGTACCCAGGTCGTGAGAATGCCTGAAAGACAGTCAACCCTATCTCCCTACTCACACACAGGCTACCATGAATTGACATGGAAGGCACATTGTTCCATCCTAATGACGTTTTTGTTTTCTTTTTCTTTGACATAGAGTCTAACTACATCCCCCCGAATAGAGTGGCCTGATGTCATCATAGCTAACCACAATCTCAATCTCCTGGGCTCAATAGATCCTACTGCCTCAGCATCCAGAGCATCTAGGATTATAGGTGCCTCCCCACAGTGCCCAGTCACTTTCCACACCCTGCTTCTGCCTTCCCGAGTGTTAGGATTACTGGTGTGAGCCACCACTCCAGATCTTGAAGTTGGGATATGTTTCAAACTACGGTTTGGGGCCAGCGGTGATGCTTCATGTCTGTTTTCTTTGCAGTTTTGGAGACCCAGTCCATTGGATTGTCTTATCTTCTGGATTGGAGTCCAGCCTGACCAAGAGTGAGATCCCCATCTCTGAAGAATAAAAAATGACCAGCTGTTGTGCAGGTGCCTGGAGGCCCAGCTGAGGGAATAGGTTTGCTTGATAACAACACTTGAAGATTGCTGTGAGCTATGATAGCAGAGCACTCTACCGAGGGCAACAAAATGAGACTCTGTCTCAATACTTAAATGGAGAAAACCATTTTTAGGGGACTTACCCCTCATTTTCACTTTTTACCACGGATCTTATTTTGACATTTTACCCCTCACTTAGATGTTAACTAGAGATATCATTCTCTCACAGGAAAATTGTTTTCCTAATACCTGTATTAGTCAAGCCTTTTTATTTTATGTAACTCTGACCCTTTGATATCCTAGATTCTTGTAGTCCCTGGAAACTGCCTCCACAGTGAATTCCTGACGCACATCAGGCTTTTCATATGTATACTAAAGAATCCAGAGTATACCCTCCACCTCCTCTGTTTGTCTCTTTTAACACAAACCAGTATTCTCTTGCCCCAATCACTCCGAAGTCAGGCACCAGACATCACTGGACAACTCCTACATATAAGATCAACTGACAATATCCCAAGAAACTAATCCCAAACCCCCTTGTCCTGACTCACTTCTTCTTCCCCACACCCCACAATAAATCTCCTCCTTTTTGTAGTCCCCTATTCCATATGCCTGAGCTGTCCACGTAATTTTGCTCTTAGAAACTGTGCCCAGCAAATGTTCTTTCTTTCCTTTCCTTTCTTTTCTTCTTTCCTTCCTTCCTTCCTTCCTTCCTTCCTTCCTTCCTTCCTTCCTTCCTTCCTTCCTTTTCTTTTTTTTTTTTTTATGAGACTCTCACTATGCTGCCCAGGCTAGAGTGTCATGGCTTCAGCCTACCATACAGCAACATTCAAGTCTTGCGTTGAAGGGATCCTCTTGTCTCAGCCTCTTGTGTAGCTGGAACTACAGTCACATGCCACATTTGGCTACTTTTCTATTTGATTGATTGATTGATTTTTATTAAATCATAACTTTGTACATTGATGCATTTATGGATTTCAGGGTACTGCTTCAACATACAATGTGAAATGCTTACATTGAACTAAGTAACACATCCATCACAATTATACTGATTTCTTAATAGTTTTAAAATGTACCATTGCATCATGCACATTAGGTGAGGTCCTCCCAAATACTCTTCCTCCTCCACACCACTGTCTGTCCTCTTCCCTTCTACTTTCTGGAGTATAGTTGTTTTGCCATTCATATGAGTGTGTAGGTGATTACATACTGATTTCATAGTAGTATTGAGTACATTGGATACTTTATTTTCCATTCTTAAGATACTTTTCTAAGAAGAATATGTTCCAGCTCCATGCAGGTAAACATAAAAGATGTGAAGTCCCCATCTTTTTTATGTTTGTATAGGATTCTATGTTGTACATATACCATGATTGGTTAGTCCATTCATGGGTTGATGGGCACTTGGATTGTTTCCATGTCTTGGTTATTATGAATTGGGCTGCAATAAACATTCTGGTGCAAGTGTCTTTGTTGTAAAATAATTTTTGATGATCTGGGTATATACCTAGTAGAGGAATTGTAAGATCGAATGGTAGGCCAACTTTTAGTTCCTTGATTGTTCTCCCAACTTCTTTCCATAAAGATCCTATTAACTTGCATTCCCACCAGCACAGTAGAAGCGTTCCCTTCTTTCCACACCCACGCCCACATCTGTACTTTTGAGATTTTGTGATATGGGCTAATCTTACTGGTGATAGATGATATCTCAAAGTGGTTTTGATTTGCATTTCTCTGATGATTCAGTATGATGAGCACTTTTTCATGTGTTTGTAGGCTATGTTCTTATCTTCATCAGAGAATTTTCTGTTCACGTACAAATGGGGTTATTTATAATTTTATTATTGATTAGTTTGAGTTCTCTGTAGATTCTAGTTATCAGACCTTTGTCAGAAGCATAACCTGCAAAAATCTTCCCCCATTCTGAAAGTTGTCTGTTTGCTTTACTTACTGTCCTCTTGTCTGTGCAAAAGCTTCCTAGCTTGATCAGATCCCAGTAATGTATTTTTGGTGTTATTTCAATTGCCTGGGGGGGTCCTCCTCATAAATATTCTCCCAGGCCAATTTCTTCAAGTGTTTTTCTTTGAAGGAAAACGCTCTTCTAGTCTTTTTATGGTTTCATGTCTTAAGTTTAAATTTTTTATCCAGTGAGAATCAATTTTTGTTAATGGTGAAAGGGGGTGGGGTCCAGTTTCGGTCTTCTGTCGGTCTCCAGTCAGTTCATGCAGCACCATTTGTTAAATATGGAGTCTTTCCCCCACCGAATATTTTTGATAGGCTTGTTGAAGATCAAATCATGATAAGTACCTGTTTTCATCTCTTGGTTCTCTATTTTGTTCCATAAATCTATCTCCCTGTTTTTGTGCCAGTACCATGCTGTTTTTTTATCACTATAGATTTATAGTATATCTTGAAGTCTGATAATGTGATACCTCCTGATTTGTTCTTATTTCTGAGAAATGTATTTGCTATTTGAGGTTTTTTCTCATGACATATGAAATAAAGTAGTATTGTTGCAAGTTCTTTAAAATATGACAGTGATGATTTATTAGGGATTGCATTAAATCTGTAGATTGCTTTGGGTAGTATGAACATTTTAACAATGTTGATTCTTCACAGCCATGAGCATGGTATATTTTTCCATTTGTTAACATCTTCAGCTATTTATTTTCTCAGTGTCTCATAGTTCTCTTTTTAGAGATCTTTCACGTCTTTGTCAGGTAAATTCCCAGGTATTTCATCTTCTTTGGCAGTAGAATCCATGACTATATTTTCAGCTTGACTTTTGTTGGCATATGCAAAAGCTACTGACTTGTAAGTATTAATTTGTTATCCTGAGATGCTGCTGTATTCCTTGGTCACTTCTAAGAGGTTTGATGTTGTGTTCCTGGGATTTTCCAGGTAGAGAATCATATCACCACTGAAGATTGAGAGTTTGATCTCCTCTGATCCTATTTGGTTCCCCTGATGGCCTTCTCTTGCCTGATTGTGATAGCTGAGACTTCCAGTACTATGTTGAATAGCAGTGGAGACAGTGGGCATCCTGGCCTGATTCCTGATCTGAGTGGAAATTTTTTCAGTTTTATACCTTTCAATATGACATTGGCTGTGGGTTTTCTGTAGATGGCCTCTATCCATCTAAGGAATGTCCTTTCTATGCCTATTTTCTTAAGTGTCGGATTATGAAAGGATGCTGGATATTATTCAAAGGCTTTTTCTGCATTAATTGAGAGAATCACATGGTCTTTGTTTTTTATTTTACTGATGTGATGTATCATATTTATAGATTTGCATATGTTGAACCAACCCTGAAACCCAAGAATAAAACCAACATGATTATGTTGTATAATTTTTTTGATGAGTTGTTGAATTCTGCTTGCAAAGATCTTATTTAATATTTTTAAATTGATTTTCATTAATGATATTGGTCTATAATTTTCTTTCTTTGTTGGATCCTTCTCTGGTCTGGGTATCAGGGTCATATTCACTTCATAGACTGTGTTGGGAAGTAGTCCTTCTTTTTCTATGCTTTGGAAAACTTTGTATTATATAGGTACTAGTTCCTCTTGAAATGTTTGATAGAATTCAGATGTGAAGCCATCTGTTCCTGGACTTTTGTGTTTTGGGAGATTTCAGTGATTGATATAGGTCTATTTAAGATTTCTAATTCTTTCTGTTTGAGTGTAGGAAGGTGGCGTGCTTATAGGTATTGGTCCATTTCCTTCAGATTTTTATTTTGGGGGGAATAGAGATTTTTGTAGTAATCACTGAGGATTTTTTGAATCACTGAGATTTTTGTAGTAATCACTGAGGATTTTTTGAATTTCCAAAGTGTCTGTTGTTATTTCTCCTTTATCATTAATGGTAGATGATATTAGAGATTTTACTTTTATATTTCAAGTTAGCTTGGCCAGAGGCTTATCGATTTTGTTAATCTTTTCAAAAAACCAACTTTGTGTTTCATTGGTCTTCTGATTGATTCTTTTGTTTTCAATTTCATTTAATTCCTCCCTAATTTGGGTTATTTGTTTTCTTCTGCTGGGTTTCAGGGTTGGAATGTTTTTTTTTTTTTTTTTTTTTCCAGTTGCTTGAGATGATCCATTAAGCTGTTGGCGTCCTGTCTTACTTGATGAAGGCTTCCCATGCTATAAATTTCCCTCTTAGGAATGCCTTTGCAGTATCCCACAGGATTTGGTAATTTGTATCTTTGTTATCATTTTATTTGAAAAATTTAGTGATTTCCTCTTAATCTTGTGTTTGACCCAGCTATCATTCAGTCTAAAATTATTTAGTTTCCATGAGTTTGTTTGAACATGAAGATTCCTGTTGCTGTTGAGTTCAACTTTTATTCCATGGTGGTCTGAGAAGATACAAGGAATCATTTCTATACTTTTAAATTTGCTGAGGTTAGACTTGTGTCCTGGAACATGGTCTGTTTTGGAGGATGACCCCTGGGCTGATGAGAAATATGCAAATTCAGTTTTATTAGGGTGAATGTTCTTTAGAGGTCTGTAAAGTCCATTTGTTCTAGGTCAGATTCAAGTCTAATATATTTTTGTTCAGTTTCTTCTTGGAGGATCTATCCAAAACTTTCAGAAGACCATCCTCTTCTGGCTTGAAATGTTTCAGCTAAAAGATCTGCAGTCTTTCTGATACTTCTCCCTTTGTAGGTGATGCTTTTCTTATGTCTGGCTGCTTGCGGAATTTTCTCCTTCATCTTAACTTTGGCAAAGTTAATCCCAATTTATCTAGTAGATGCTTTATATGGATTGAGTCCTGCTGGAGTTCTGAAACTGTCTGCTCTCTGAAGTTCTGTATCTCTTGCAATGCTTGGGAAGTTCTCCTCCAAAATCTCTTAGAGTAGAGCATCTTTACCTTTAGGACCATCCTCTTTTCCTTCAGGTATTCTGATAAGCCGAATTTTTGATCTTTTGGCGTGATCCCATAAATCTCTTAGGGAATCATCAGTTTTTTCTCTCCACTTGTCTGCCTCTTTGTGTGTTTGGGAATGTTCAAAAGCTTTGTCTTCAGTTTCACAGATCCTTTCTTCTGCCCATGCAACTCTATTACTGAGCGATTCTACTGTATTTTCAAGCTCCTCAACTAAATTTATTTCCTTGAGCTCTGCTATCTCTTTTCTCACTATGTCCATATCTTTGGTGACTTGGGCTTTGAATTTACTAAATTCTTGAGACAACTTAAGAACTACTTCTTGGAATTCAATTTCTATCTTTTCTTCCAATCTATTTATCTTATTTGCCATCCATATTCTGAATCCGATTTCTGACATTGTTGCCATTTTTTTTTTATATATGGCATGTTCACTTGCATGGCCTTTTTCATTTCTTGGGAGGATTGATCTACTCTTATTATTCATGTTGCCAGAGTTCTTCTGTTGGGTCCACACCTGTTTGTTTTCCACCACTTGGTTATTAGAACTGGTAGGGTGAGATTGAATTGGGGTTCCCTGGCGGTAAAGATAGCCCCTTACCAAAGTGCTAGGCTTTGTAATTGTGGCTTATCTCCTACAACTTTACAAAGGCCTCTTTCAAAGTTTTGGCCAGAGACTTTGAGGCCCTACTTGGTGAGATAGCACAAGCTAGCTCTGTTTTGATATCAGCCAACCTCTACCCTACCCTAAGAAACCACAGTATTAGGTTTAAATCTCAACTGTGAAGAGATACAAACAGCTGTGGTGCCCATCCCCCACCCTTTAATTCTTTTCTGCTACAGAAATTCGAAGGTCAACCTCAGAATGTACCTGAGTGGAAAGCCCCAGACACGGGTTTCAATTGTCTTAGGCATTGGAAATCCTACTCAACAGAGAGGGATTCACGTGTCTCCAACACCACAATTGGAGCCAGGGATCTACACCCCCACCCACCAGACTCAGTCCACACATTGCTTCTCTCCTCATAGGCCCAGTTGGAGCCAGAGGCCACGCCTCCACCCACGGTTCTCAGTCCACACCCAGCTAGCTTCTGCTTGCCAGACCACTTGGAGTCAGGTGACATCACCCTTGCCTGCCAGTCTCAGTCCACTGCCTGGAAAGCCTCTGTCGGAGTCAGGGCACCATGCCCTACCCTCCAGTCCATAATGAGCTAGCCCCCATTTTCCAGACCAGTTGGATTCAGTGGACCATGCCCCTTCGTCCACTGCTTGGCAAGCCTCTATTTGCAGGCTCTGTTAGAGTCAGGGCACTGCACTCTGTCCACAGGTCTGAGTCCTCACCCTGTAATCCTCTGCTCACCAGCTGCACTGGAGATAGGGGACCATGCTCTAGCACTCAGGTCTTAGTTCACACATAATAAGCCACTGCTTGAGGGTTCTGTTGAATACAGGGGACCACGCCCTTGCTCTCAGGTCTCAGTCCATGCTTCACAGCCCTCTGCTCATAGGCCCAGAAGGGGCAAGAGAACAGCACTGTCTGCCAAACTCAGTCCACACCAGGCAACCACTCTCCTGTTGTGGTTGCTGTCAGAGCCGGTGGTTCTGTACCCTGTCCCACCATACACAGCCCAAACCAAGGGTCAACACCATGCCTGGCTGGGAATAGTCATAACCAGAGGTTTGCTCCTCATCTTATTAAGCGTCCCTTTCTGCCCACAACCTCTTTCTTCCTCACTAGTCACAGATTATGTCCTGATAGTTGACAGTCCACACTATGCCCAGACCTCTCAGGACAAGATCAAACACACTGTGCTTGGCAGTGGGAAGAATTTGAAACCGCCATGTGATGGGGAAAGCGTGGACTGGGAGTTTGGACTTAAGGGGGTAAATACCTGTTCATGTTTATGCTTGGTGGGATGGTGTCTAGGTTCATAAGTGGGGCCTGCCTGGAGAAAGAGACTTGGAGTTTAGAGCTCTCTCTAGTGAGATAAAATGAGAGGTCTTTTGTTCCCTGGTTATTCGCAGATAGCCTGCAGCAGGCCTCCTGCTTGTGGGAGGGGTCTCCCGTCCTCTAGTCAATAGGCTTTGTACCTGTAATTTCTTTTCTTAAATGCTCTTCCTTGGAGTTACAGTTTGTCAAACTTCTTTCTTGGCTCAGCTGCCCACCTTCGGCTTCATAGAGTGTGATTCCATCCAGTTTTTCTTCCTCTGTTCAGGAGCCTCTGCCGAGGTTTGGTACCAGTTGGCCATCTACCCAGAATTCCCTACCTTTTCCCTTTTAGTAGAAACCAGGTGGGAGATTGGGTCTGAGGGTGTCTTGCTGCTGCTCAGCTTGGTCTCCAACATGTGACCTTAGGGTATCAGCCCACCTTGTCCTCTGAGACCATCCAAATATTGTAGTCATCAGTGGCAAAAGTCATTGAGCTCTACTTAAGAAATGAAGTGGTGGGAGACAGGCCCCGGTGACACACAGGGATTATATCAGGACTGTTTTGCATTTCCGTCGTTGCAGTTATCAGTTATGCATAGATCTCTTTTTTGATGATGAGGTTTTATTATTGTTTGTGAATTGAACATTTGGCCCAACATAACTGTTCTACTTTCCATGTGGCCAAGAAGACAAAAGTATGGACACACCTGGCACGAAGGTTTGTAATTAACAGATAGGCTGATATTTCCCATGATCATCATAAATGATTGTAGCTATGGATTACACTACTGGACACATTATCTAACCAGATGTTGAGAGAGGACCTTCATTGGAACACCAACATTCCCAAACAAGCCTACTCTAGAGAAAGAAATAAAACACCACAAAGTAGAACTGAGAATTGTATGACATACCTGTCAGGTCTGTGGTATCACGGTCTGATCTTTCTGGTCGGGTTCTTGGTATAAAACATCCTAGGGCTGCAGGAAGTATAAACCACACTCTTCCATGACTTGCTTACAAATCCATGACTTGAAAAGGAAAGGAAATGTTGTTGAATCCTTTAGCCACACACAAAAAGAAACTTTAGGAAGCAGGAATTGAGTAGGGAGAAAAGAACACCACTCTTTTGTAATAATTTGACCCCAACAACAACAAACCCAAACAGCCATACACATGCTTAGCAGGAATAAAGCTAAGCTTGAAGATGGTAACCCAGGGTAACATCCATTGTGATGTCATCCACAGTGAACATGTAGGGACTTCATCTTTTAATATCCTATGATCCAGGATTCTGCTTAAAGATATTAACTGACATTTTCTGCTCAGTTCAGTTGGTGTCCCTGAAGTGTTTGGACCAGGAAACTTCTTAGCTTTCCATTCACACACAGAGAAGTTTTCTCACATTTGTGCCTTATTGATTCTATTGAGGGGTGGTTTTCCTGGCACTAGGCTGAAACAAAAGTTAAGATTTTGTAAAGCTGTGTGAATCAAGCTGCATCACAGCTGATAAAACTCAATGGAGTAACATAACTGGGATGCTATTTCAAGGACCTCTTTTGTCCCCTACCTCAAAACATCCGTTTGGGAGAAGCTTACAAATTTACCATGCCTGGCTACAGCATCAATTTGATCGAAGCTTCACAGGTCTTAAGCATGTCTACTTTCCTTGCACCACCAAGGTAATTCTGGTCTTTTTAGATGATTAAAGTATTTGTTGGGTTGCCTGTGCATGTGTGTTTATATAGGTATTTTTGAGATATGGTTTCTGTATGTTACCAAAGCTAGTCTTTCGTCCCCTCAGACTAGATCATAGCAACCTCAAACTCCAGGATTCAGGCAATCCTCCTGCCTGAGTCCCCCATGTAGCTTGAACTACAGGTGCCTATCTCAATGCCTAGATAATTTTTCACTTTTTAGTAGAGACAGGGTCTTTCTCTTCTCAGCACCCTCTCGTTCAAGAACTGCACTCATCTCAGCCTGCCAGATGGCTATGATTATAGGTGTGAGCTGTATGTTTGGTCATATACTCTTTAATTGTTTCCCTCCCTCTCTCCTTTCTTTCCTCCCTTTATCCTTCCTTCCTCCATTTCTCTCTGATTTGCTTATTCTCTTCGTTCGGTTCTTTCTTTCATCCCTTTCTTTCCTCTCTCTCTCTCTTTCTCACTTTCTCTCGCTATACATTCTACATATTCATGGAATCTTTTCTACTAAGAAATGAAGAAGTGGGTGGCACCTGTGGCTCATTGAGTAGGGGTCTGGCCCATATACCAAGGGTGGTGGGTTTGAACCTGGACCTGGCCAAACTGCAACAAAAAAATAGCTGGGCATTGTGGCCTGTTCCAGTGGTCCCAGGTACTCAGGAGGATGAGTCAAGAGACTCACCTAAGCCCAAGGGGTGGAGGATGTTGTGAGCTGCAATGCCATGGCAGTCTACCCAGGGTGAGAAAGTGAAACTGTCCCAAGGAAAAAAAAAAAAGAAGAAAGAAAGAAAAGAAGAAAAGAAAAGAAAAAGGAAGGAACAAGGTATAGAAGTGATCCCTGAATATGTAGTCTCAAACTCTATACTGGAAATGGGTGACTTGTGGAGTGTGTTTATTCTATCTGAATAAAGTTGTCATTTTTTAATATACCAGCTATTTTCTATTACGAAAACAGAGAAAAAGATTCATCAAATCATAAGCATGGATGAGCACCATAGCTAACACCTATACTCTTAGCACTTTAAGAGGCCGAGGCAGAAAGATCGCTGGTATCCAGGACTTGCAGACAATACTGAGCAACATATTGAAACCCTATTTGTCATCAATAAAAATTTCAAACCATAGCCAGCAGTGGTGATATGTGCCGGTACTCATAGCTCCTGATAAGGATCAAGTCAGGAGGTTCAGTTGAGGTAAGTAGCTTGCATTGCCTTGAGTTATGATTGTACCACTGTATTTTTCTGGGGCAAAAGGGGGAAACACAGTCTCAATTCAATAAGAGGTATACTGTATATGTCCCAAGAAATTTCGCTAGCATACAAAATATTTTATAAATATATAGCAAATGGGATTTATTACCGGGCATGTGAGTCTAGTTCGATATGGGAAATTCAAGTAATAGCATACACTACATTCATAGAAGAAATAAGAAAATACACATGATTGGCGTCATCAATAGTTATGGTGCTGGCACAAACACCAAGGCTGGCGGGTTCTAACCCAGCCCAGGCAAGCTAAACAACAATGACAACTGTAACAAAAAAATAGCTGGGTGCTGTGACAGGTGCCTATAGCCCCAGCTACTTGGGAGGCTGAGGCAAGAGAATCGCTTAAGCCCAATAGTTTGACATTGCTGTGAGCTGTGAAGCCATGCCACTCTACCCAGAGTAATAAGTTGAGAATCTGTATATAAAAAAACAAATGCCTGATCATCTCATAGACTCAGAAAAGGCAGCAACAATCTTAAAGATAAAAGCTTTTATAAGTCTTAGATGAGAAGGAAACTTGTTCAGCAATACAAATTGTATCTACAGATGATTGGATAGATATAATGGGCTATAGTCATACGATAGAATATTTTTTAAAAAATCAAAAGGAATGTTCTGCATATTTATATTACCATAGGTGTGAACATTAAAACTTTATGATAAGGGGGTAAGTCCAGTTACCAAAGACCACATACAGTATGGCTGACCTTAGAAGAAAACATCAAGACAAGGCCAATTGTTTGGTAGAACTAGTGGGCTGGTGGAGGAGGGTGGTGGGGAAGTTGAAAGTGACTGCTACTAGGTAGACTTTCTTTGGGTGGGGGGAGAAGAAGAAGTTCTACAATTAGTTTGTGATGATAGCTGTACAATTCTGTGAATATACTAAGAAACACAGGATTGCACACTTTAAAAGGACCAGCCTGAGCAAGAGAGAAACCCTGTCTCTAAAAAGGAGCTGGGCATTGTGGTGGGTTCTTATAGTCCCAGTTACTGTGTTGGTTGAGGCAGAAAATCATTTTAACATCAAGACTATCAGGTTGCTGTGAGGCAAGATAATCGCTCTGAGCCCAAGAGTTAGTGGTTGCTGTGAGTTATGCCTCCATCACACTCCACCAGGGTGACACAGTGAAACTCTGTCTCAAAAAAAAAAAAAAATCAGGCAATTTATAACTGTTAGGCAAGGGACTTAGACCCTTTTTCAAAAACCCCAATCAAACAAAACAGAAGGACAAAGAGAACAAACACAAAATCTGTGATGCCTCTAAATTACTTGGCTCTGAATTACCATGAAGTTTGTCCACATCCCTTTGGCCAGTGTGAAAACTATTTCTGAATCTAACAATTAAAAAATGTGGAAATACACTCAAAATCTACAGAGAAACATTGCAAAGTCACATTACAAAAGATGTGACTATAGCAAGGGGATGAAGAAGTGTGACCAATGATTCCATTTACCACAGTCAGGATCATTTTAATTTCTACCTTAACTGAGCCTGTCTCACTGTAGGCATGACATTGTGTTACATCTTGTGACCACTTGCAATTTATTATTTGCCCTACACTTGCTTTCCCACATGCTTTCACACCTTCCACTGATGCCTGATTGTTATTTAATCGAGGAGTCTTTCTTCAAATGTAGGCTAATTCCTTATTCATTTACCATTTCTCACAATTTGTTCTATAAATGAGCAATGTTCGTGAGTCCTGTGTTTTCAGACATCCATTGAGTACTGTATGCAGACTCATGGTCCTGATAAATTCTTTTTACCTTCTTTCCATGCAGTTACCTAATTCTGAGCCCTTTTTGTTTGTTTGTTTGTTTGTTTGTGATAGAGTCTGACACTATTGCCCTGGGTAGAGTGCCATGGCATCCTACCTTACAGCAAACTCAAACTTCTGGGTTCAAGTGATTCTGTACCCTCATCCTCCTGAATAGCTAGAAGTACAGGTGCCTGTCAGAATGCCTGACTAGTTTTACTATTTTTAGTACAGATGGGGTCTTGCTATTGCTCAGTCTGGTCTTGAACTCTTGAGCTCAAGAAATTAACCTATCTCAGTCTCCAAAAGTGCTTTGATTAGAGGTGTGTGTCACCCATGAGCCTTTGAGTATTTTCTTATTAGCCAAGCCCATATCCTTTGCCTGGCTGTTAATACAACTCCAGGTAACCTATTCTTAGTAGAATATTTGTTTTTGGTTCACTGGGAACAAAGTAGAATTTTAAAAAAAGACACTTTCCCTCAAACAACTCAAAATAGACCTTCCATTTAATCTTGCAATACCATTTCTAGGTATCTACCCAGAAGAAAAACATAATTTTATCATATGGATATATGTACTAGATTGTTTGTCATAGCTCATTTTACAATTAGCAAAACATGGAAACAACCCAAGTGACCATCAATATGTGAGTGGCTTTATAATCTGCGGCATATGTATACCCTGGATCCTATTCTACCATATAATAGAAGGAGACTTTACATCTTTTGCATTAACATGGATTGAAATGAAACATATACTTCTTAGTAAAGAATCACAAGAATGGAAAAGCAAGTACTCAATGTTCTCAAAACTAATATGAAGTTAGTATAGGGACTAGCACATGCCCATACAAGAGAAAAACTCAATTCCATTCATGTTGGGGAAAGTGGGGAGAGGATAGGAGGGAGGAATATTGGTGTGCTCTCATGCAATGGGTACAATGTAAGGGTACATGGTACCCAACTACAACAAGGACTTTACCCAACAAATATAAACCTTGCAACTTATTTGTTTGTACTCTCATATAACTGTGAAATAGAAAATTTAAAAAATGGGAGTGAGAGCAAGATGGCAGCTGAGTAACAGCTTCCCTGCAACTGGGCACCGTGAGTCTGCTGAGAGAAGACTCCAGGCATCTCTAGATGGTGGGATCTGCCTATAATCATTCCTTTGAGGATACAGGGAATCAGTGAGAGAATTCTGGACCCCAAGAGAAGGACAAAAACAGTGGAAAACTGGCACGTGGTTGTGTGTGTTCGATCGGTCTAATCCCACCAGCAACTGTAAGTACAGTGGCAGTGAGACTGCAAACCGGAAAGGCCTTACCTGTGATCTGTTTTGGTGTTTTAGGACTTGGCACTCAGTTCAACTGCCTTGGGGAGAGCTTGAGAAGGAGTGCAGAGAACTTTGGGCATTGTCTAGGGCCCCAGACTGAGTCAGACGGAGCTAATACTGTTCGGCTGTGGTATACAGGGAGCCATTGTTAGAGAACTGCCCCAGCAAGCTCTGCCCTCAGGGTCGCAGAATAAGGATCAGGCGGGAGCTAGTAACCTATTAACTAAGCAGCTGAAAGGCGGGGACTGAGCTGCCTTACAGTCTTAACCATCAGGGGCAGAGTAAGACCAGTTTTGGCACACTGGGTTAGTAGATAGCCACTTCAGCAGTGATCCCAGTGACAAGCAATTTCCTGGGAAAGCTTCTGCTTAGCCAAGTTGAGAAGTTTAAGGTGCCATTTAAGAGGGTTGAAGAGAGATTTAGGGTCTTCATGCTGTTGGCTTTGAGAAATTAGTGGAGGCTTGCAGTTGTATCAGCATGGTGGTTAACATCTCATACCCCAGAAGACCACCTGTTGCTCAGACAATATTTAACATGATATATATATATATATATATATATATATATATATATATATATATATATATACTGCTTTATTTTTGGTTATTTTTTGTTTGTTTGTTTATTTGTTCATGTTGTTGTTGTTCTGTTTTTTAATTTCAACCTTTTGCGTACAGTTTTTCTTTTCTTTTGATTTCTTTTCTTTCTCCATTTTTCAAGTTTAAAAACAATTTCCCATTGCTGTCTTTTTTAATAATTAGAACTTCATTTTTGCCAGTGTTTCTACCACAATTATTTGTTTTTTTTACTCAATTTTGTCCCATAAAGTTTGCCATTTGCTTGTTTTGGTTTAATTTATAGCATTTTGGCCTTTCCTCTCTTCTTGGTGGAGGTGGGGTACTGTGTACAATCAGGTTACCAAAGAGCTGCTGACCTCAAGGGAACCATGCAACCGGGCACCCCCAGAGGTTAAGGTTTTTTTAAGGTTGTGTCAAAGTACCTTACTATAAACCTATATTGCTCTGTCTCCCTCTTTCTGAGCCTTTCTTCTTTTTGTCAATATTCCCTTTTACCTACCCCCATCTCCTTTCTATATCAGCTTTTCTTTCTTTCTATCTTTCTTTCCTTTTCTTTCTTTTTTTTTTTACTGTTGGGGATTCAAAGAGAGTACAATAAGCCAGGTTACACTGATTGCAATTAATAGGTAAAGTCCCTCTTGCAAACATGTCTTGACCCCATAAAGTGTGACACACAACAAGGCCCCACCACCCCTAAATCCATCTTTCTGCTTTGCCTCCCCCAAAAAGCCTAAATTGTCATTAATTGTCCTCATATAAAAATTCAGTACATAGGATTCATGCTTCTCCATTCTTGTGATGCTTTACTAAGAATAATGTCTTCCAATTCCATCCAGGTTAATATAAAGGATGCAAAGTCTCCATTTATTTTTAATAGCTGAATAGTATTCAAGGGTATACATATACCACAGCTTGTTAATCCATTCCTGGGTAGGTGGGCATTTAGGCTGATTCCACATTTTGGTGATTGTAAATTGAGCTGCAATAAACAGTCTAGTACAAGTGTCCTTATGATAAAAGGATTTTCTTCCTTCTGGGTAGATGCCCAGTAATGGGATTGCAGGATCAAATGGGAGGTCTAGCTTGAGTGCTTTGAGGTTTCTCCATACTTCCTTCCAGAAAGGTTGTACTAGTTTGCAGTCCCAACAGCAGTGTAAAAGTGTTCCCTTCTCTCCAATCCACGCCAGCATCTGCAATTTTGAGATTTTGTGATGTGGGCCATTCTCTCTGGGGTTAGATGATATCTCAGGGTTGTTTTGATTTGCATTTCTCTAATATATAGAGATGATGAACATTTTTTCTTGTGTTTGTTAGCCATTCATCTGTCATCTTTAGAGAAGGTTCTATTCATGTCTCTTGCCCATTGATGTATGGGATTGTTGGCTTTTTTTATGTGGATTAACTTCAGTTCTCTTTAGATCTAAGTTATCAAGCTTTTTTCTGATTGAAAATATGCAAATATCCTTTCCCATTGTGTAGGTTGTCTCTTTGCTTTGGTTATTGTCTCCTTAGCTGTATAGAAGCTTTTCAGTTAATGAAGTCCCATTTGTTTATTTTTCTTGTTGTTGCAATTGCCATGGCAGTCTTCATGAGGTCTTTCCCCAGGCCAACATCTTGCAGTGTTTTTCCTATGTTTCTTTGAGGATTTTTATTGTTTCATGCCTTAAATTTAAGTCCTGTATCCATTATGAATCAATTTTTCTGAGTGGAGAAAGGTGTGGGTCCAGTTTCAGTCTTTTACATGTAGACATCCAGTTCTCCCAATACCATTTATTGAATAGGGAGTCTTTAACCCAAGGTATGTTCTTGTTGGGTTTATCGAAGATTAGGTGGTTGTAAGATGTTAGTTTCATTTATTGGTTTTCAATTAGATTCCAAGTGTCTATGTCTCTGTTTTTGTGCCAGTACCATGCTGTCTTGACCACTATGGCTTTGTAGTACAGACTAAAATCTGGTATGCTGATGCCCCCAGCTTTATTTTTATTACTAAGAACTGCCTTAGCTATATGGCTTTTTTTCCAGTTCTATACAAAACGCAGCATCATTTTCTCCAAATCATGAAAGTACGATGTTGGTATTTTGATAGGAATGGCATTGAATAGGTAGATTGCCTTGGGAAGTATAGACATTTTAAAAATGTTAATTCTTCCCATCCATGAGCATGATATGTTCCTCCAATTGTTAATATCCTCTGCTATTTCCTTTCTGAGGATTTCATAATTTTTTTTTATAGAGGTCCTTCACCTCCTTCGTAAGTTATATTCCTAGGTATTTCATTTACTTTGAAACTATGGTGAAGGGAGTTGTGTCCTTAATTAGCTTCTCATCTTGACTGTTATTGTTGTATACAAAGGCTACTGACTTGTGGACATTGATTTTATATCCTGAAACATTACTGTATTTTTTGATGACTTCTAGCAGTCTTGTGGTTGAGTCTTTGGGGTTGTCTAAGTATAAAATCATGTTGTGAGCAAAGAGGGAGAGTTTGACCTCCTCTGTTCCCATTGGGTTTCCCTTTATTTCCTTGTCCTGCCTAATTGTATTGGCTAGAACTTCCAGAACTATGTTGAATAGTAAAGGTGACAGAGGACGACATGGTCTGGTTCCAGTTTTAAGAAGAAAATCTTTCAGTTTTACCCCATTCAGTAAAATATTGGCTGTGGGTTTGTCATAGATAGCTTCAATCAGTTTTAGAAATGTGCCACCTGTGCCTATACTCGTCAGTGTTCTAATTAGAAAAAGATGCTGGATTTTATCAAATGCTTTTTCTGCATCTATTGAGAGGATCATATGATCGTTATATTTGCCTCTGTTAATATGGTGGATAACGTTTATGGACTTGCGTATGTTAAACCAACCTTGCATCCCTGCGATGAAGCCTACTTGATCATGATGAATGACTTTTTTGATGATATGCTGTAATCTATTGGCTATGATTTTGTTGAGAATTTTTGCATCTATATTCATGAGTGAGATTGGTCTGAAATTCTCCTTTTTGTTTGGGTCTTTTCCTGGTTTTGGTATCAGGGTGATGTTTGCTTCATAGAACGTGTTGGGTAAAATTCCTTCTTCCTCAATTTTTTGGAATAATTTCTACAGTACAAGAATAAGCTCTTCCTTGAAGGTTTGATAGAATTCTGGTGTGAAGCCATCTGGACCAGGGCATTTTTTGGTTGGAACCTTTTTTATTCTTTCTTTGATGTCAGTGCTTGAATTTGGTCTTTTCACGAGCTCTATTTCTATATGGCTAAGTCTAGGGAGAGGGTGTGATTCCAAATATTGATCCATTTCCTTCACATTGTCAAATTTCTGGGCATAGAGTTTCTGGTAGTATTCGGAGATGATCTCTTATATCTCTGTGGGATCAGTTGTTATTTCCCCTTTATCATTTCTGATTGAGGTTACTAGAGATTTTACTTTACTATTTCTCGTTAATCTGGCCAATGGCTTATCCATTTTATTAATTTTTTTAAAAAAACCAACTCCTTGTTTCATTAGTTTTCTGAATGATTTTTTTGTTTTCAATTTCATTGATTTCTGATTAGATTTTGGATATTTCTTTTCTTCTACATAGTTTAGGCTTAGACTGTTCTTCTTTTTCAAATTCCATAAGATGGCTTGTGAGATTGTTCAGGCGCTCCTTTTCTGTTTTTTGAATGTAGGCATCTAAAACGATGAATTTTCCTCTCAAAACTGCTTTTGCAGTATCCCACAGGTTTTGGTAGCTTGTGTCTTCATTGTTGTTATGCTCAAGGAAGTTAATGATTTCCTGTTTTATTTCTTCCTGCACCCATCTGTTATTCAACAGAAGATTGTTTAATTTCCATGCCTTTGGGTGGGGTCGAGCGTTTTACTTAGAGTCGAGTTCCACCTGTAGTGCCTTATGGTCTGAGAAGATACAAGGTAAAATTTCAATTCTTTTGATTCTGTTGATAATTGTTTTGTGTCCCAGGATATGATCAATTTTGGAGAATGTTCCATGGGGTGATGAGAAGAATGTATATTCTTTATCTTTGGGATGGAGTGTTCTATATGCGTCTATCAAGCACAGTTGTTCTAGGGTCTCATTTTAGTCTCTTATATCCTTGTTTAATTTCTGTTTAGAGGATCTGTCCAGCTCTGTAAGAGCAGTGTTAAAGTCCCCTTTTATGATGGTATTATCAGATATCATATTGCTTAGACTGAGTAAGGTCTGTTTCAACAATCTGGGAGCACTTAAATTGGTGCATAAATATTTAGAATAGAAACGTCTTTTTGTCGTATTTTTTCCTTGACCAATATAAAGTGACCATCTTTGTCTTTTTTGACTTCAGTTGCTTTAAATCCATACGTATCTGAAAATAAGATTGCAACTCCTCTTTTCTTCTGAATTCCATTTGCCTGAAAAATTGTTTTCAAACCCTTGACTCAAAGCTTTAATTTGTTTTGTGAAGCCAGGTGTGTTTCTTCCAGACAGCAAATGCATGGCTTGTGTTTTTTAATCTGGTCAGCCAATCTAAGTCTCTTCAGTGGGGAATTCAAGCCACTAACATTTATTGAGATATTGATAAGTGTGGTACTATTCTATTCATCTTATTTGATGAGAGTCCATTGCTTAGTTTTCTCTTTTGCATAAGTATGGATGTTAGGTTCCGTTCTTTAATTTTTGAGTTCTTACATTGCTGCTGATCCATTGTGTAGGTCAGTGTGCAGAACAGGTTGAAGTATTTAATGTAAGATTGGTCTTGTTTTGGCGAATTTCCTCAATGATTGTATATCCATAAATAATTTGATTTATCCGTCAAGTTTTAAGCTTAGCTTAGCAGGGTACAGAATTCTGGGCTGGAAATTGTTCCGTTTAAGTAGATTAAAGGTAGATGACCATTGTCCTCTTGCTTGGAAAGTTTCATCAGAGAAGTCTGCGGTCAATCTGATGGATTTACCAATGTAGGTCAACTGGCGCTTACTCCTGGCAGCTTGCAGAATCTTTTCTTTTTTCTTGACTTTGGACAGGTTCATCACAATGTGTCTTCGAGAAGCTCGGTTAGAGTTGAGGCGACCTGAGGTTCCATACCCTCTGAAAACAGTGTGTCAGATTCTTTGGTGATATTTTTGCAATTTTCTTTTATACTATTCTCTAGTATGGCTTCCATTCCTCTGGGGCATTCTTCTTTCCCTTCTGGGATTCCTATAACTCGCATGTTGGAATGCTTCATAAAGTCTCATAATTCTGACGGTGAACGTTCTGCTTTCTCTCTCTTCTTTTCTGCCTCTTTTACTATCTGAGTTATCTCAAGAACTTTGTCTTCTACCTCTGAAATTCTTTCTTCTGTATGGTCTAACCTGTTACTGATACTTCCCATTGCATATTTAAGTTCTCTAATTAATTGTTTCAGTTCCTTCAGCTCTGCTATATCTTTTTTATATTCTTCATATCGTTCATCTCTTATTTGATTCTGTTTTTGGATTTCCTTTTGGTTATTTTCCACTTTATTAGCAGTTTCCTTCATTGTTTCCATCATTTCTTTCATTGTTTTCATCATGTGTATTCTAAATTCCCTTTCTGTCATTCCTAACATTTCTTTATAGGTGGAATCTTCTGCAGTAGCTACCTCATGGTCCCTTGGCGGGGTTGTTCTGGACTGGTTCTTCATGTTGCCTGGAGTTTTCTGCTGATTATTCCTCATGAGTGATTTCTTTTATCTGTTTCCTTGCCCTAATTTTCCTTTCACTTCCTCTTGCTCTTTAAGTTCTTGTGCCTGTGGACTAAGGTTTCGGTGAGTCATTTTGGTGTAGGACCAGAAGAGTGAGAAAGTTGAAGAGCAATGAAAGGGATGAAAGAAAGGAGGACCAAGTGAAAAGAAAAAAAAAATAGAGAAAGGAGAGGGGGTGGGTAACTGGAATATTGACAAAAAGAAGAGAGGCACAGAAAGAGGGAGACATATTAACATAAGTGTACAGTAGGGTACTTTTACACAACCTTAAAAAAACAAAACAAAACAAAAAACACCTTCTGGGGATGCCCAGTTGGGTGGTTCCCTTGAGGTCAATAGCTCTTTGTTAACCTGATCGGACACAGTACCCCACCTCCACCAAGTAGAGAAGAAAGACAAAAATGCTGTAAATCAAACCAAAACAAGCAAACAGAAAACTTTACGGGATAAAATTGGGTGAAAAACCAAATAATAGCATTAGAAACACTAGCAAAAAATGAAGTTCTAGTTATTCAAAAAGGCAGCAATTGGAAATTATAATTATACTAAAAAAATTGAGAAAGAAAAAAGATCTGTACAGAAAAGGTTAAAATTAAAACACAAAACACCATCAACAACATCAAAATACACAAAAAAAGAACCAAACCAAAAAAAAAAACACACAACCAAAAACAAAGCAGTATGTATATGTCATTGAATATTGTCTGGGCAACACGTGGTCTTATGGGGTATGAGATGTTAATCACAGTTCTAATATGACTGGAGGCTGCTGATTTCTCAAACCCCAGCTGGTGGACACCCTAAATCTCTCTTCAGCCCACTTAAAAGGCATTTGAACTTGTTAACTTGCTGAGCAGAAGCTTTCCCAGGAAAGTGGTTGTCACTGGAATCACTGCTGAAGTGGCTATCCACTTACCCAGTGTGCCAAGACCGGTCTCGCTCTGCTCCTGAGGGTTAGGGCTGCAAGGCAGCTCAGACCCCACCCTCAGGCTACTCATTCACTAGGTTACCAGCTCCCAACTGGATTCTAGCTCTGTTACCCTGAGGGCAGAGCTTGCCGGGGCAGATCACTCACAATGGCTTCCTGTGGCCCACAGCCAAACACCATTACCTCCATCTGCCTTAGTGACCCAGACTGTGGCCCCAGACAATGGCCAAATTTCTCTGCACTCCTGCCCAGGCTCCCCCCAAGGCAGTTCACCTGAGTGATAAGTCCAAAGACACCAAAACTGTTCACAGGTAAGGCCTTTCTGGTCTCACTGCTACTGACCTTACAGTTGCAGGTGGGTTTAGACCAATTGAACACACGCGACCACTTGCCGGGTTTTCACTGTTTTAGTCCTCCTTTTGGGGTACAAAAGTCTCTCGCTGACTCCCTGTATTCTCACAGGGGTGATGATAGGCAGATCCCACCAGCCAGAGATGCCTGGAATCCTATCTCCCCAGACTCTGGGTGCTCAGATGCAAGGCCGCCATCTTGCGCTCTCTCCCCTCTTTTTCTTTCTTTTATCCCTTCTTGCTCTTCAACCTTCTCATCATTATGATCTTGTACCAAAAGAACTCACCAAAACCGTAATCCACATGCATGATAACTTAAATAGAAAGAGGAAGTGAAAGGAAAATTAGGGCAAGGAAACAAATAAAAGAAATCACTCATGAGGAAGAATCAGCAGAAACCTCCTGGCAACATGAAGAACCAGTCCATAGCAACCCCTCCAAGGGACCATGAGGTAGCTACTGCAGAGGATTCCACCTATAAAGAAATGTTAGGAATTACAGAAAGAGAATTTAGTATACACATGATAGAAACAATGAAGGAAATGATGCAAACAATGAAAAAAACTGCTAATAAAATGAAAAATAACCAAAAGGAAATCCAAAAACAGAATCAAATAAGAGATGAATGTTATGAACACTATAGAAAGGATATAGCATAGCTGAAGGAACTGAAGCAGTCAATTAGGGAACCTAAAGATGCAATGGAAAGTATCAGTAACAGGTTAGACCAGGCAGAAGAAAGAATTTCGGGGGTAGAGGACAAAGTTCTTGATTTAATTCAGATAGTTAAAGAGGCAGAAAAGAAGAGAGAGAAAGCAGAACGTTCACTGTCAGAATTATGGGACTTTATGAAGCATTCCAACATACGAGTTATGTGAATCCCCGAAGGGGGAGAAGAATGCCCCAGAGGAAAGGAAGCCGTACTAGAGAATATTATAAAAGAAAATTTCCCAAATATCACCAAAGATTCTGACACATTGCTGTCAGAGGGATATCAGACCACAGGTTGCCTCAACTCTAACCAAGTTTCTCCAAGACACATTAAGATGAACCTGTCCAAAGTCAAGACAAAAGAAAAGATTCTGCAAGCTGCCACTAGTAAGCACCAGTTTTCCTACAGGGGCAAATCCAGCAGAGTTACTGCAGACTTCTCTGATGAAACTTTCCAAGCAAGAAGACAATGGTCATCTACCTTTAATCTACTTAAACCGAAAAATTTTCAGCCCAGAATACTATACCCTGCTTAGCTAAGCTTTGAAATTGATGGAGAAATGAAATCATTTATGGATATACAAATATTGAGGAAATTCAGCACAACAAGACCAGTCTTACAGGAAATACTTCAACCTGTTCTAAACACTGACCATCACAATGGATCATCAGTAAAGTAAGAACTCAGAACTTAAAGGACAGAACCTAACTTCCACACTGATGCAAAAGAGAAAACTAAGCAATGGACTGTCACTTAATAAGATGAATAGAATACTACCACACTTATCAATTATCTCAATAAATGTTAACGGCTCGAATTCCCCACTGAAAAGACACAGATTGGCTGACTGGATTAAAAAAAAACAAGCTATCCATTTGATGTTGCAAGAAACACTCCTGGCTTCAAAAGAAAAATTGAAACTCTGAGTCAAGGGTTGGAAGACAATTTTTCAGGCTACTGGAATTCAGAAGAAAAGAGGAGTTGCGATCTTATTTTCAGATACACATTGATTTAAAGCAACTAAAGTCAAAAAAGACAAAGATGGTCACTTTATATTGGTCAAGGGAAAACTACAACAAGAAGATGTTTCTATTCTCAGTATTTATGCACCCAATTTAAATGCTCCCAGATTCTTGAAACAGACCTTACTCAGTCTGAGCAATATGATTTCTAATAATACCATAACAGGAAACTTTAACACTCATCTTACAGATCTGGACAGATCCTCTAAACAGAAATTAAACAAAGATATAAGAGATTTAAATGACACCCTAGAACAACTGTGCTTGATAAACGCATATAAAACACTCCATCCCAAAGATAAAGAATATACATTCTTCTCATCACCCCATGGAACATTCTCCAAAATTGATCATATCCTGACACAAAACAAATATCAACAGAATCAAAAGAATTGAAATTTTACCTTGTATCTTCTCAGACCATAAGGCACTAAAGGTGGAACTCAACTCTCACAAAAACGCTCGACCCCACACTAAGACATGGAAATTAAAGAACCTTCTGTTGAGTAACAGATGGGCGCAGGAAGAAATAAAACAGGAAATCATTAACTTCCTTGAGCATAACAACAAGGAAGACACAAGCTACCAAAACCTGTGGGATACTGCAAAAGCAGTTTTGAGAGGAAAATTGATCGCTTTAAAGGCCCACATTCGAAAAACAGACAGAGAGTGCATCAACAAACTCACAAGCCATCTTAAGAGATTGGAAAAAGAAGAACAATCTAAGACTAAACCCAGTAGAAAATAATAAATATCTAAAATCAAATCAGGGTCAATGAAATTGAAAACAAAAGAATGATTCAGAAAATTGATGAAACAAGGAGTTGTTTTTTTTGAAAAAAATAAATAACATAGACAAACCATTGTCCAGAATAACTAGAAATAAAAAAGTAAAATATTAGTAACCTCAATCAGAAATGGTAAAGGGGAAAAAACAACTGATCCCACAGAGATACAAAAGATCCTCTCTGCATACTACCAGAAACTCTATGCCCAGAAATTTGACAATGTGAAGGAAATGTATCAATATTTGGAATCAGGGGAGGAGACAATATGGCTGACTGAAGCCAGCTTTCCACAGAGGCTCACATCCAGTAGGAGAGTTAAAGGAGAAAAATTCAGCAAGTAATCAGGTGGATTTAAGCTGCACTAAGAGAGAAGGTTGAAGAACGTATGTCAATCCCACTGAGGTGAGCTGTGACCACAAGGATACAAACAAAAGGTACAAAATCCATCACCAGGTGGACGGGAGTCCCCTCCCCCATGTGAATGGCTCAGAGTGCCCCACAAACAATCAGGCAGAGTTCAAAGTTCCTCCCACTACACTCCACGCGAGAGAACCTCTAAAAACTGGACATATCTCCCCTACTAGGGTGCCACGGAATCCTCCTGCCAGGCATAAAACTGTATAAACTGTACATAGTCTCTACCTGGAATTCTGAGCTCCTTGCACTCCCCTTCACTCACACTGAGGTCTGGAGACCAGTCCCGGTCGGTGGAGAGGGGATTGCACCGGAGTGGCAGTTCCCTGAGGCACAGTGTGACAGCCGTCTTTTGGAGACAATATGGCCAGGCATAAAACTGTGTAAAGCTGTGTGTGTTCTCTGCCCGCAACCCGAGGCTCCCAGTGCTCCCCACACTCACCTCTGCTCTCGCTCCAAGGTCTGC
This sequence comes from Nycticebus coucang, assembly GCF_027406575.1. Taxonomy (NCBI): domain Eukaryota; kingdom Metazoa; phylum Chordata; class Mammalia; order Primates; family Lorisidae; genus Nycticebus; species Nycticebus coucang. The sequence goes on along the minus strand of NC_069805.1, from coordinate 27,803,162 downwards.
AGGCCTGTTCCCCAGGGGTCCAGACTTTTGGGCGATTGCTCGAGGGGTGTAGACAGTGTTGGGCTGCAGCCTGTCGGTGCAGAGTCTGCGGTCCGGGAGCGGAGAGAGGATGGCTGGCCTGAAGGGTGCTACACCGGAGCAGCGGTTGCCTGAGCCATAGAACAGCAGCCCGCTTTTGCTAGTAATACGGCTTACTACCGAATATTCTGAAGCCACACCTCCTGTCACCCTGGGCAACCAGAGACTGAGTATAGGATTTGCCTGAGGCTACTCCAACTTGCAAACCGGGGAAACTCCCAGGGAGGGGCTGACCCAGAGGTCCGCTTTACTGAACCTAAAACACACCTGGCCCTCAAAGGATTGTCAGCCTATAGACAATACAAGAGCAAAGACAAGCTGATATGGAACTAAATTCAGCTTCTCTTCTGCAGGGGAACCGCAGAATTGTTTTGTTCTGTTTTGTCAGTAACATTAATCAGGGGCGAGAATGGACCTGAGTGAAAAACCCCAAACCTTCATCAAGCGGCCGAGGTTGTCAGGCCTCACATCCTCCTCTGCAGAGGCAGAGCGCAGCGGCCTGGCAGATTTCCTTGTGATTCAGACAGGTGCAAACTCCTGGAGTACCGATTCAATACAGGCAACTGGATCAGCTAACTGCAGGGCTATCAGTGACGGGTGTGACAGCGGTGCAAGGTGGGGAAGGAGGCACCAACCTTCCCAGACTGATCTATTGGTTGGGTGGATCCTCCTGACTCCACGCAGCACTGGAGCAAGCCACACCAGAGTAGTCACCAGACCCCTGTGATGCAGTTCCCAGAGACCTCTTAAACTCTCTCATACAAGACAGGTGCAGACTGAGACAATTGATTTGGACCTTTTGACCTGAACCAATGGCCTGAAGAAAAATCAGGTGGTGCCCTGGGTGCACGGTGGTAGAAAGGTTTGATTTCTCTTTTCCAATTGTTTGCCAGTGAGGGGTGTGGTGACTTAATTGCTGATATTTCTCCACAGCCGAAACTTCAATCCAGAGTATCTGTTTCACTAGGAACAGAAATCAGCTGAAAACAAGACAGAACCACTTAGCCCCACCACACCAGACAGGGCACCAGTTTCTCAGGCCACAACACTGTACAGGCCCTCGACAAAGCCTCAGGGGAAAAAAATAAGAGGGAGTAAAACAACCATGGGGCGGAATCAGCGGAAAAACTCTGGTAACATGAATAACCAGAATAGATCAACACCCCCCCCAACAAGGAAAGATATGGCAGATGCAATTGAAGATTCCATTCATAAACAACTGGCTGAGATGTCAGAATTCGAATTCAGAATTTGGATGGCAGACAAGATTAACAATATGGAATTAGGAATTCGAGGAGAAATTCAAAAGTTGTCTCAAGAATTTAACGCATTTAAAGACAAAACCACCAAAGACTTAGACACACTGAAGCAAGAATTTGCAGCCCTCAAAGATATGAAAAATACAGTAGAAAACCTCAGCAACAGAATGGAGCAAGCAGAAGAAAGGATTTCTGACATTGAAAATAAAGCCTTTGAATGCTCCCAATCTCTCAAAGAGGAAGAGAAATGGAGAGCAAAAACAGATCATTTTCTCAGAGAACTCTGGGATAATTCGAAGAAGGCGAATATCCGAATCATAGGAGTTCCAGAAAAAGATGAAGTGCCCTCTCTGGGCACAGAGGCCTTTCTGCATGAAATTATGAACGAGAATATTCCAGACATGCCTAGAGATTCTGAAATTCAGATAGCGGACAGCTTCAGAAAACCAGCACTACTCAACCCCAATAAGACATCCCCCAGCCGTATCAGAATTAACTTCACTAAAGTTAATATGATGGAGAAAATCCTCACAGCTACCAGGAGAAATAAAACCATTACATTCAAAGGGAAGAATATTAGAATGACTGCAGATCTCTTTGCTGAAACTTTTCAAGCCAGAAGAGGTTGGACACCGACTTTTAATCTAAAGCAAAATAACTTTCAACCCAGGATCTTGTCTCCAGCTAAACTGAGTTGCATTTATGATGGAGAAATTAAATACTTTAATGACATGCATATGTTGAAGAAATTTGCCATAACCAAACCAGCTCTTCAGGATATTCTCAGACCCATCCTCCATAATGACCGACCCAATCCTTTACCACAAAAGTAAACTCACTCAGAAACTTCGTATAAAACTCAAATTTCCACACTGGCGAAAGGATTAAAAATGCCCACGGACTTTTGAAAAACTCGATACCCAAAACTTCACCAGACTTATCAATATTCTCCATTAATGTGAACGGCATAAACTGTCCTCTAAAGAGGCATAGGTTAGCTGACTGCATACAAAAACTCAGGCCAGATATCTGTTGCATACAAGAGTCACATCTCAACTTAAAAGACAAATACAGACTCCGGGTGAAAGGATGGTTATCCATATTTCAGGCAAATGGTAATCAGAAAAAAGCAGGTGTTGCAATTTTATTTGCAGATACAGTAGGCTTTATACCAACAAAAGTAAGGAAGGACAAGAATGGTCACTTCATATTTGTTAAGTGTAATACTAAATATGATGAGATCTCAATTATGAATATCTATGCACCCAACCAGAATGCACCTCAATTTATAAGAGAAACTCTAACAGACATGAGCAACTTGACTTCGTCCAGGTCCATAATAGTCAGAGATTTCAACACTCCTTTGGCAGTGTTGAATCGATCCTCCAACAAGAAGTTGAGCAAAGAAATCTTAGACTTAAACCTAACCATCCAACATTTGGATTTAGCAGACATCTACAGAACATTTCATCCCAACAAAACTGAATACACATACTTCTCATCAGCCCATGGAACTTATTCCAAGATCGATCACATCTTAGGTCACAAGTCTAACCTCAGTAAATTTAAAGGAATAGAAATTATTCCATGCATCTTCTCGGACCACCAAGGAATAAAACTTGAACTGAGTAACAACAGGAATCTGCATACTCCTACAAAAACATGGAAGTTAAATAACCTTATGCTGAATGATAGCTGGGTCAGAGATGAGATTAAGAAAGAAATGGCCAAATTTTTGGAACAAAACAACAATGAAGACACAAACTATCAGAACCTCTGGGACACTGCAAAGGCAGTTATAATAGAGAAATTTATAGCACTGCAAGCCTTCCACAAGAGAACGGAAAGAGAGGAAGTTAAAAACTTAATGGGATATCTCAAGCAACTGGAAAAGGAAGAACATTCCAACCCCAAACACAGTAGAAGAAAAGAAATAACCAAAATTAGAGCAGAATTAAATGAAATTGTAAACCAAAGAATAATAAAACAGATCAATTAATCAAAAAGCTGGTTTTTCGAAAAGGTCAATAAAATAGATAAACCTTTGGCCAACCTAACCAGGAAAAAAAGAGTAAAATCTCTAATCTCATCAATCAGAAACAACAAAGACGAAATAGCAACAGACTCCTCAGAAATCCAAAATCCTTAATGAATATTACAATTAACTGTATTCTCAGAAATATGAAAATCTGAAGGAAATTGACTGATACTTCGAAGCACGTCACCTTCCAAGACTTAGCCAGAATCAAGCGGAAATGTTGAACAGGCCCATATCAAGTTCGGAAATAACACCAAACATACCACACCTCCCTAAAAAGAAAAGCCTGAGACCAGATGGTTTCACGTCAGAATTCTACCAAACTTTTAAAGAGGAATTGGTACCTATATTACTCAACCTGTTCCAAAAGGTAGAAAAAGAAGGAAGACTACCTAACACGTTCTATGAAGCAAACATCACCCTGATCCCCAAACCAGGAAAAGACCCAACAAGAAAAGAAAATTATAGACCAATATCACTAATGAATAGAGATGCAAAAATATTCAACAAGATCCTAACAAACAGAATCCAGCAACACATCAAACAAATTCTACATCATGACCAAGTCGGTTTTATCCCAGGATCTCAAGGCTTTTTCAATATACCTAAATCTATAAATGTAATCCAGCACATAAACAAATTAAAAGAAAGACCATTTGATTCTCTCAATCGATGCAGAAAAAGCCTTTGATAATATCCAGCATCCCTTCATGATCAGAACACTTAAGAAAATTGGTCTAGAAGGGACATTTCTTAAACTGATAGAGACCATCTACAGCAAACCCACAGCCAATATAATATTGAATGGAGTTAAATTGGAATCATTTCCACTCAGATCAGGAACCAGACAAGGCTGCCCATTGTCTCCATAGCTTTTTAACATTGTAAAGAAAGTTTAAGCCACTGCAATTAGGGAAGAAAAGGCGATGAAGGGTATCCATATAGGGTCAGAAGAGATCAAACTTTCACTCTTCACAGATGATATGATTGTATATCTGAAAAACACTAGGGACTCTACTACAAATCTCTTAGAAGTGATCAAGGAATACAGCAGCATCTCAGGTTACAAAATCAACATTCATAAATCGGTAGCCTTTATATAGACCAACAATAGTCAAGTTGGAAAAAAACTTAAGGACTCTATCCCATTCACAGTAGTGTCAAAGAACATGAAATATTTGGCAATTTATCTAACAAAGACCTGAAAGATCTCTATAAAGATAACTATGAAACTCTAAGAAAAGAAATAGCTGAAAATATTAACAAATGGAAAAACATACCATGCTCATGGCTGGGAAGAATCAACATTTTTAAAATGTCCATACTACCCTAAGCAATATATAATTTCAATGCAATCCCTATTAAAGCTCCACTGTTACAGTTTAAAGATCTTGAAAAAACAATACTTTGTTTTATATGGAATCAGAAAAAACCTCGAATAGCCAAGACATTACTCAGAAATAAAAACAAAGCAGGAGGAATTACGCTACCAGACCTCAGACTATACTACAAAACAACAGTGATCAAAACAGCATGGAATTGGCACAAAAATAGAGAATTAGATGTCTGGAACAGAATAGAGAACCAAGAGATGAATCCAGCTACTTACCGTTATTTAATCTTTGACAAGCCAATTGAAAACATTCAGTGGGTAAAAGATTCCCTATTTAACATATGGTGCTGGGTAAACTGGATGGCAACCTGTAGAAGACTAAACTGGACCCACACCTTTCACCACTAACTAAGATTCTCACTGGAATCTTACTGGACTCTCACTGGATCAAAGATTTAAACTTAGGACATGAAACTATAAAGATACTAGAGGAGAGTGCAGGGAAAACCCTTGAAGAAATCAGTCCTGGAGAGTATTTTATGAGGAGGACCCCCCAGACAATTGAAGCACCTTCAAAAATGCACTACTGGGACTTGATCAAACTAAAAAGCTTCTGCACAGCCAAGAACACAGTAAGTAAAGCAAGCAAACAGCCCTCAGAATGGGAAAAGATATTTGCAGGTTATGTCTCCAACAAAGGTTTAATAACCAGAATCCACAGAGAACTCAAACGCATGAGCAAGAATAGAACAAGGGATCCCATCGCAGGTTGGGCAAGGGATTTGATGAGAAACTGCTCTGAAGAAGACAGGCATGCGGCCTTCAGACATATGAAAAAATGCTCATCATCGTTAATCATCAGAGAAATGCAAATCAAAACTACTTTGAGATACAATCTAACTCCAGTGAGACTAGCCTATATCACAAAATCCCAAGACCAGAGATGTTGGCGCGGATGTGGAGAAAAGGGAACACTTTTACACTGCTGGTGGGAATGCAAATTAATACATTCCTTTGGGAAAGAGATATGGAGAACACTTAGAGATCTAAAAATAGATCTGCCATTCAATCCTGTAATCCCTCTACTGGGCATATACCCAGAAGACCAAAAATCAAATCATAACAAAGATATTTGTACCAGAATGTTTATTGCAGCCCAATTCATAATTGCTAAGTCATGGAAGAAGCCCAAGTGCCCATCGATCCACGAATGGATTAATAAATTGTGGTATATGTACACCATGGAATATTATGCAGCCTTAAAGAAAATGGAGACTTTACCTCTTTCATGTTTATATGGATGGAGCTGGAACATAATCTTCTTAGTAAAGTATCTCGAGAATGGAAGAAGAAGTGCCCAATGTTCTCAGCCCTACTATGAAACTAATTTAAGATTTTCACATGAAAGCTATAACCCAGTTACAACCTAAGAATAGGGGGAAGGGGAAAAGGGAGGGGAGCGTGGGGAGAGGTTTGTAGAGGGAAGGGGATTGGTGTGATTACACCAGCGGTGCATCTTACAAGGTTGTATGTGAAACTTGGTAAACTGTCTGTGAAGCTAGTGAATGATGTCCCATGAATATATCAATGTACACAGCTATGATTTAATAAAAGTAAATAAATGAAAAAATATATTTGGAATCACACCCTCTCCCTAGACTTAGCCAGGAAGAAATAGACCTCTCCTGAACAGACCAATTTCAAGCACTGAGATTAAAGAAACAATGAAAAAGCTTCCAACAAAAAAATGCCCTTGTCCAGTTGGCTTCACACCATAGATCTATCAAACCTTCAAGGAAGAGCTTATTCTTGTACTGCAAAAAATTGAGGAGGAAGGAATCTTCCCCAACACGTTCTATGAAGAAATTATCACCCTGATGTCAAACCCAAGAAAAGACCCAACCAAAAAGGAGAATTTCAGACTAATCTCACTCATGAATATAGATACAAAAATTCTCAAAAAAATCATAGCCAATAGATTACAGCTTATCATCAAAAAAGGCATACATCATGATGAAGTAGGTTTCATCCCAGGGATGCAAGGCTGGTTTAACACACACAAGTCCATAAATGTTATCCACTGTATTAACAGAGGCAAAAATAAAGATCACATGATCCTCTCAATAGATGCAGAAAAAGCATTTAATAAAATCTAGCATCCTTTTCTAATTAGAACACTGACCAGTATACGCACAGGTGGCACATTTCTAAAACTGATTGAAGCTATCTTTGACAAACCCACAGCTAATATTTTACTGAATCATGTAAAATTGAAAGCTTTTCCTCTTAGAACTGGTACCAGACAAGGTTGTCCTCTGTCACCTTCACTATTCAACATAGTGCTGGAAGGTCCAGCCAATTCAATTAGGCAAGACAAGGAAACAAAGGGAATCCAAATGGGTGCACAGGAGGTCAAACTCTCCCTCTTTGCTGACATGATCTTATACTTAGAGAATCCCAAATACTCAACCACATGACTCCTAGAAGTCATCAAAAAATACAGTAATGTTTCAGGATATAAAATCAATGTCCACAAGACAGTAGCCTTTGTATACGCCAATAACAGTCAAGATGAGAAGCTAATTTAGAACACAACTCCCTTCACCATAGTTTCAACGAAAAAGAAATACATAGGAATATATCTAATGAAGAACGTGAAAGACCTCTATAAAGAAAATTATGAAACCCTCAGAAAGAAAATAGCAGAGGATATTAACAAATGGAAGAACATACCATGCTCATGGATGGGCAGAATCAACATTGTTAAAATGTCCATACTTCCCAAAGCAATCTACATATTCAATGCCATTCCTATTAAAATACCAACATCGTACTTTCAAGATTTAAAAAAAATGATTCTGCGTTTTGTATGGAACCAGAAAAAAACCTGAATAGCAAAGGCAGTTCTTGGTAATAAAAATAAAGCTGGGGGCTTCACCATACCAGATTTTAGTCTGTACTACAAAGCCATAGTGGTCAAGAGAGGATGGTACAGGCACAAAAATAGAGACATAGACACTTGGAATCAAATAGAAAACCAGGAAATGAAACTAACATCTTACAACCACCTTATCTTTGATAAACCAAACAAGAACATACCTTGGGGGAAAGCCTCCCTATTCAATAAATGGTGTTGGGAGAACTAGATGTCCACATGTAAAAGACTGAAACTGGACCCATACCTTTCTCCACTCACAAAAATTGATTCAAGATGGATAAAGGACTTAAATTTAAGGCATGAAACAATAAAAATCCTTAAAGAAAACATAGTAAAAACACTGGAAGATATTGGCCTGCGTAAAGACTTTATGCAGAAGACTGCCATGGCAATCGCAACAACAAAAATAAACAAATGAGACTTCATGAAATTGAAAAGCTTCTGTGCAGCTAAGGTGACAAAACCAAAGCAAATAGAGAACCTACATAATGGGAAAGGTTATTTGCATATTTTTAATCAGACAAAAGCTTGATAACCAGGATCTATAGAGAATTCAAATTAATCCACATGAAAAAAGCCAACAATCCCATATATCAATGGGCAAGAGACATGAATTGAATGTTCTCTAAAGAAGATAGATGAATGGCTAACAAACATATGAAAAAATGTTCATCATCCCTTTCTATTAGAGAAATGCAAATCAAAACCAACCTGAGATACCATCTAACCACAGCGAGAATGGCCCACATCACAAAAGCTCAAAACTGCAGATGCTGGCGTGGATGTGGAGAGAAGGGAAAACTTTTACACTGCTGGTGGAACTGCAAACTAGTACAACCTTTCTGGAAGGAAGTATGTGGAAACCTCAAAGCACTCAAGCTAGGCCTTCCATTTGATCCTGCAATCCCATTACTGGGCATCTACCCAGAAGGAAAAAAATGCTTTTATCATAAGGACACTTGTACTAGACTATTTATTGAAGCTCAATTTACAATCGCCAAAATGTGGAAACAGCCTAAATGCCCACCAACCCAGGAATGGATTAACAAGCTGTGGTATATGTATACCATGGAATACTATTCATCCTTTAAAAAAAAAGGGAGACTTCACATCCTTTGTATTAACCTGGATGGAAGTGGAAGACATTATTCTTAGTAAAGCATCACAAGAATGGAGAAGCATGAATCCTATGTACTCAATTTTGATATGAGAACAATTAATGACAACGAAGGTCACGGTGGGGGTGGGGGAAGGGGAGAGCAGAGAGAGAAAGGAGGAGTGAGGGGTGGGGAAAGGAAGATAAGAGAGAGGGAAGGAGGGAGGGGGGTTGGGCCTTGGTGTGTGCCAAACCTTTTGGGGCAAGACACGATTGCAAGAGGGACTTTACCTAACAAATGCAATCTGTGTAACCTGGCTTATTGTACCTTCAATGAATCCCCAACAATAAAAAAAAGAAAATTTAAAAAATGTATAGATTACATTTTCCAAATTTGATGGAAAAAAATGATAATGTCAACTAGAATATTTCAGAATAATAAAGTTTTTACTAGGTCAGTCTATTGTCTATACATACTGAAAAGTATATAAAAGTATTTAGAGTGCAAAAAATACATAAATATATATTGATTTTAAATATGGGCCTTCAGCTGATTACCTGGAACCTTAATGGCCATAAGTGATATCTCTGTCTGTTTCACTTCATACCCACATGTTTATTTCTGCTCTGATATCATTTTACTAATTATTAAGTTTAGAAGGTCTAAGTAAGTGATGTTTGTTTTAGATTTAAATTAGAGAAATGTGGTGTTTTGATTAATGATTATTCTCTATTAGTTGATGCTAATATGGGTTTGTTAGCTTGATGACCTACAGACAAAGGATATCTTGAATTCATTAGCACTTGGTTCTGGATCTGTTTCACTTATGTTAAGTGAAATATGCCAAGCAAAAATGAATGAATGTTCTATGATTTCAATTTTAGAAGATACCCAGCAAAGGCAAAATCATGAATATACAAGTAGAATAATGGATACCAGAGTCTGAATAGAGGAGAAAAAGAGAGTTATTGTTAATGAGTACAGAGTTCTGCTCAGGATGGTGAACAATTTCTGGAAATGGACAGTGGTGGTAGTTGCAAAATGCTTTAAAATACTTAATGTCACTGAATTAATGCCTGAATTGGTTAAAATGAAAAAGTTTCCTGTGTTATTTTCCCACAATGAAAAATATATTGCTTGATAACAATCAATCAAAGTATTCAGAAGATAGACACTTCAACAATCCATATCAAAAAATAACTACAGAGCCAGGGATGGTGGCTCATGCCTGCAATCTTAGAATTTTGTGAGGCCAAGGCTGGAGAATCACTTGAGGCCAAGATTTCTAGACCAGCTGGAAAAGGAATGGGACCCCTTCTCTACAAAACAGAAAAATCTGCCATGTAAAGTGGCATGTGTCTATACTCCCTGCTACATGAGAGGATATAGCAGGAGGACTACTTGAACCCAGGAGTTGGAGGTTGCAGTAAGCTATATGATGCAACTATACTCCAGCCTGGGAGACAGAGCCAGATTATGCCCCACAAAAAAACAAACAAAAAAAGACCAAAGAGATGGAGTAACAGCTTCTGTGCAGCTGGGCACAGTGAGAGTGGCGAGAGAAGACTCCAGGCATCTCTGGCCAGTGGGTTTTGCCCAGAGGCTTCCCTTTGGTAACAAAGGAAGCTGGTGAGAGACATCTGGACCCCTCGAGGCGGAAAGAAGTGGTGGAAAATCTGGCAAGTGGTGGCTGCGTTAATTGGGTCAGAGGCTGCCCGCAGCTGTACCCACAGCAACAGCGAGACTGCTAGCAGGAAAAGCCTTACCTGTGGGCTCTTTTGGTTTTCTTGAACTTGGGCACTTGATTGAAATGCCTTGGGAGATCTTGGCCTGGTGTATGCAGATAACTTTGGGTGTTGTCTGGGGCCCCTGTCTGAGAAGCTGAGCCAGAAGCGAGCTAATATCATTCAGCTGTGGGCTGCAGGCACAGCTGCTATGGGAGAGCTGCCCCTGTGTGTTGCAGCATGGAGATCAACCAGGAGACCTTGGGCTAGCAATCTAGTGATTGAGCTGCCCAAAGTAGGGTACTGAGACACTGGGGAAGTGCGGAGTTCCAAGTGTAGCAGATTAACAGCCTTGACCCTCAGCGGCATAGTGGGAGTCTGGACTTGGTACATTGGATAAGCAGGCAGCCACACTCAGAGGAGAGATCCCATGGATAAGTGCTTTCCTTGGAAAGCTTCTTCTTGGCCATGGTTCATAGTTTTGTGTGTCTTTTAAGTGGGCTGAGGACATTCAGGGCTCCCAAGCCTGCAGGGTCTGAGAAATCAGCAGAGGCCTCCAGTCTCTATCTTGTACACCTGTATCAACATTGTGATTAACATCTTATACCTCAGAAGATCACCTGTTGCCCAGACAATATTCAACAAGATATGTATACCACTTGGTTCTTTGGTTTGGGGTTTTGGGGGTTTGTGGGGGGAGGGTTTCTTTTTTTGTTTGTTTAGTTTTTTTTTCTTAATTTCAACATTTTTTCCCTTTTATTTTTCTTGCTTCTTTTTCCCCCCACTATCCTAATGTAAATACAATCTTTCATTTTTGCCTTCTTTAACAATTAGAATTTCATTTTTGCCAGTGTTTCTGCCCCTATTATTATTTTTTTTCTCAAATGTTACCCCATTAGGGTTTTTGCTTGTTTGTTTTGGTTAGATTTATAGCATGGTTGGCTTTCCTCTATATCTGGTGGAGGCGGGGAACTGTGTTTGATCCGGCTGGCAAAGAGCTGTTGACCTCAAGTGAATCACCCAACCCAACACCATCAGAGGGGGTCTTCAAATTTGGGTCATAGAACCCTATTTTACATGTGTATTGCTCCTGTTTCTTTCAGTGCCTTTCCTTTTTTTATATATATTTTCTTTTACTCACCCCCCTCCTTTCTCTTTTTTCTTTCTTTTAAAAATCTTTTTTCCCTTCTTGCGCTTCAATTTTCTCATTCTTCTGGTCCCCTACCAAAAGAACTCATAACTTTAAAGAGCAAGAAGTGATAGAATAATTAGGATAAGGAAACTGATATAAAAAAGCACTCATGAAGAAGAATCAGCAGAAAAATGCTGGTAACATGAAATACCAGTTCAGATTAAACCCTTCTAGAGATCGTGAGGTAGCTACAGCAGAGGACTCCTTCTATAAAGAAATGTTAGAAATGACAGAAGGGGGATTTAAAATACAGATAATGAAAACAATGAAGGAAATGGTTGAGAAAGTGGAAAACAATCAAAAAAAATGAGTAAAATTGCTGAGAAAGTAGAAAATAACCAAAAGGAAATCCAAAAACAGAATCAAATAAGAGGTGAAAGATATGAAGAATATAAAAGGGATATAGCAGAGCTGAAGGAACTGAAGCAGTCAATTAGGGAACTTAAGGATAAAATAGAAAGTATCAACAACAGATTAGATCATGCAGAAGAAATAATATCAGAGGTAGAGGATAAAGTTCTTGAGATAACTCAGATAGTTAAAGAGACAGAAAAGGAGAGAGAGAAAGCAGAATGGTCACTGACAGAATTATGGGACTCTATGAAGCATTCAAACATACGAGTTATAGGTATCCCAGAAGGGGAAGAAGAATGCCCCAGAGAAATGGAAACAATTATAGGAACATTATCAATGAAAGTTTCTCTAATATCACCAAAGATTCTGACATACTCCTTTCAGAGGGATATCGGTCTCCTGGTTGCCTCAATTCAAATAGAGCTTCTCCAAGGCACATTGTGATGAATCTATCTAAAGTCAAGACAAAACTAAAGATTTTGCGAGCTGCCAGGAATAAGCGCCAGCTGACCTATGGGGCAAACCCATCAGGGTCACTGCAGACTTCTCTAATGAAACTTTTCAAGCCAGAAGATAATGGTGATCTGTCTTTAATCTACTTAAACAGAACAACCTCCAGCCCAGAATTTTATACCCCACTAAACTAAGCTTTAAAATTGATGAAGAAATCAAATCTCTTATTGATATGCAAACATTGAAGAAATTTGCCACAACAAGACCGGCCTTCCAGGAAATATTTCAACCTGTTCTATACACTGATCATCAAAATGGACCTTCAGCAAAGTAAACACCCAGAAATTAAAAGACAGAACCTAGTTTCCACAATGATTCAAAAGATAAAACTAAGCATGGACTTTCACAAAATAAGATGAATAGAATGCTACCACACTCATCAATTGTCTCAATAACCGTCAATGGCTTGAATTCTCCCCTGAAGAGGCATAGATTGTCTGACTAGATTAAAAAACACAAGCCATCCATTTGCTATTGCATAAAACACACCTGGCTTCAAAAGACAAATTGAAAATCCGAGTCAAGGGTTGTAAGACAATTTTTCAGGCAAATACAATTCAGAAGAAAGAGGAGTTGCAATCTTATTTTCAGATACATGTGGATTTAAAGCAAATAAAGTCGAAAAAGACAATGATGGTCACTTCATATTGGTCAAAGGAAAAATACAATGAGAAGACATTTCAATTCTAAATATTTGTGCACCCAATTTAAATGCTTCCGGATTCTTCGAACAGACTTTGCTTAGTTTCAACAATACGATAGCCTATAACACCATAGTAACAGGGGACTTTAATACTCCTCTCTCAGAGCTGAAAAGATCCTCTAAACAGAAATTAAACGAAGATGTTAGAGATTTAAATGAGACCCTAGAGCAACTGTGCTTGATAGACGTATATAGAACACTCCATCCCAGAGATAAAGAATATAAATTCTTCTCATCATCCCATGGAACATTCTCCAAGATTGATCATATCCAAGGACACAAAACAAACCTCAATAGAATCAAAATAATTGAAATTCTACCTTGCATCTTCTCAGACCACAAGGTACTAAAAGTAGAACTCAACTCCAACAAAAATGCTCAACCTCACACAAAGGCATGGAAGTTGAACAACCTTATGCTGAACGACAGTTGGGTGCAGGAAGAAATAAAAAATAAAATCATTAACTTCCTTGAGTATAACAAAAATGAAGACACAAGTTACCAAAACCTATCGGATACGGCAAAGAAATTTATTGTTTAAAAGCCAACATTTAAAAAACAAAAAGAAAGCACATCAACAAACTCACAAGCCATCTGATGGAATTGGAAAAAGAAGAACAATCTAAGCCTAAACCCAGCAGAAAAAAATAAATATCCAAAATTAAATCGGAGATTAATTAAATTGAAAACAAAAGAATCATTCAGAAAATTAATGAAACAAGGAGTTGTTTTTTTGAAAAAAATAAATAAAACAGATAAAACTTTGGCTGGACTAACTAGAAAAAAAAAGTAAAATCTCTAGTAACCTCAATCAGAAATGACAAAGGGGAAATAACAACTGATGCCACAGAGATACAAGATATTATTTCTGAATACTACCATAAACTTTATGCCCAGAAATTCGACATTGTGACGAAAATGGATCAATATTTGGAATCACACCCTCTCCCTAGACTTACCCCAGATGAAAAAGATCTCTGGGGGTGGCGCCTGTGGCTCAAGGAGTAGGGCGCCGGTCCCACATGCTGGAGGTGGCAGGTTCATAACCCAGCCCCGGCCAAAAAAAAAAGAAAAAGATCTCTGGAACAGACCAATTTCAAGCACTGAGTTCAAAGAAACAATAAAAAATCTTCCAACAAAAGAATGCCCTGGTCTGGATGGCTTCACACCAATATTTTATCAAACCTTCAAAGAATAGTTTATTCCTATATTGCAGAAATTATTACAAAAAATTGAGAAAGAAGGAATCTTCCCCAACACGTTCTATGAAGAAAACATCACTCTGATACCAAAAGCTAGAAAAGACCCAATTAAAAAGGAGAACTTCAGACCAATTTCACTAATGAATATAGATGCAAAATTTCTCAACAAAATCTTAGCCAAATGATTACAGCTTATCATCAAAAAAGTCATACATCATGATCAAGTTGGTTTCATCTTAGGGATGCAAGGCTGGTTTAATATACGCAAGTCTATAAAGGTTATTCACCGTATCAACAAAAGTAAAACTAAAAACTATATGATCCTCTCAATAGATACAGAAAAAGCATTAGACAAATCCAGAATCCTTTTCTAATTACAGCACTGAGGAGTATAGGCATTGGTGGCACATTTCTGAAACTGATCGAAGCTATTTATGACAAACACACAGCTAATATTTTACTGAATGGAGTCAAACTGAAAGCTTTTCTTCTTAGAATTGGAATCAGACAAAGTTGTCCTCTGTCACCATTACTATTCAACACAGTGTTGAAGTCCTAGCCAATACAATTAGACAAGACATGAAAATAAAGGGCATCCAAATTGGAGCCGAGGAGGTCAAACTCTTCCTCTTTGCTGATGATATGATCTTATACTTAGAGAACCCGAAAGACTCAACCACAAGACTCCTGAAAGTCATTAAAAAAAAAACAGTAATGTCTCAGGATATAAAATCAATGTCCACAAGTCATTGGCTTTTCTATAAGCCAACAACAGCCAAGATGAGATGTTAATTAAAGACACAACTCCCTTCACCATAGCCCCAAAGAAAATGAAATACTTAGGAATATACCTAACAAAAGAGGCGAAGGACCTCTATGAAGAAAATTATGTGACCTTAAGAAAGGAAATAGCAGAAGACCTTAACAAATGGAAGAACATACCATGCTCGTGCCTGGGAAGAATCAACATTGATAAATGTCTGTAATTTGAAAACCAATTTACCAAATCAACGCCATCCCTATGAAAATATCAACATCCTATTTTCAAGACTTGCAACAAATAATTCTGCATTTTGTATGGAACCAGAAAAAAACCTGTATAGCTAAGGCAGTTCTTTGTAACAAAAACAAAGCCGGGGGTATCACCATACCGGATTTTAGGCTGTATTACAAGGCAATAGTTGTCAAGACAGCATGGTACTGGCACAAAAATAGAGATATAGATATTTGGAATCAAATAGAAAACCAGGAAATGAAATCAACAACTTACAGCCACCTAATCTTTGATAAAACAAACAACAGCGTCCACTGGGGAAAAGATTCCCTATTCAATAAATGATGCTGGGAGAATTGGAAATCCACATGTAAAAGAGTGAAACTGGACCTGTACCTTTCTTCACCCACAAAAAATTATTAAAGATGGACAAAAGACTTAAATTTAAGGCATGAAACAATAAAAATTCTCAAAGAAAGAATAGGAAAAACACTAGAAGATATCAGCCTGGGAAAAGATTTTATGAGGAAGACTGCCATAGCAATATCAACACCAATAATAAACAAAAGGGATTTAATTAAATTGTAACATTTCTGTACAGCCAAGGAGACAACCAAAGCAGACCACCTACCCAATGGGAAAGGATATTTGCATATTTCAAATCAGACAAACACTTAATAACCAGGATCTATACAGAATTTCAATCAATTCACAAGAAAAAACGAACAACTCCATACATCAACGGGGAAGAGAGATGAATAGAATCTTCTCCAAAGATGACAGATGAATGGCCAGCAATCATATGAAAATATGCTCATCATCCTTAATTATTAGAGAAATGCAGATTAAAACCACCCTGAGATATCACCTAACCCCAGCAAGAATGGCCTATATCACAAAATCTCAAAACTGCAGATGCTGGTGTGGTTGTGGTGAGAAAAGAACACTTTTACACTGCTGGTAGGACTGCAAACTGATATAACCTATTTGGAAGAAAGTGTGGAGAAACCCCAAACAACTCAACCTAGACCTCCCATTTGATCCTGCAATCCCATTACAGGGCATCTATCCAGAAGGTAAAAAAAAACACTTTTATTATAAAGACACCTGTACTAGTCTGTTTATCACAGGCCAGTTTACAATTGCCAAAATGTGGAAACGACCTAAATGTCCTTCAACCCAGGAATGGATCAGTAAGCTGCGGCATATATATATATATATGATGGAATATTATTCAACCATAAAAAATGGAGATTTTTCAGCATTTGTACTAACCAGTATGGAGGTGGAACACATTATTCTTAGTGAAGCATCACAGGAGTGGAGAAGTATGAATCCTATGTATTCAATTTTGATTTGAAGACAATTAATGACAATGACACGGTGGGGCCTGGGGGAAGGGGAGAGCAGACATAGAAGGAGGGAAGGGCTGAGGGAAAGGAAATGAAGAAAAAAAAATAACAAGAAAAGAATATAGTGACTGATCTTCACATAAATTGGTTTTAATTTTGACCAAAGTATATTACTTAAACATTAATTTTTAACTCAACATGTTAATATGTTGTTTAGGATATTGTATCCTCATTTATAAGTGGCATATGTTTGTAATTTCTCCTTTATAATACATTTTCTCCAACTTTAATATCAGGGGTACACAGATCAAGTAGAATGAATGTGATGTATTTCTTCTTTTTCTATTGTCTACAAGACTTAGCATGATCTGCTTTTTAAAAATTATCTTTTACCTTTATTTATAAATGTTGGTTGTCTATTTTTTGATACTTAAAAAATTTAAGAAGTTAACTGATGACTCTATACTGAATCTCAGAGTCAAAGCATTCTATAATAGACATACTTTTATTTGAGAATGTGAATATTACTTTCTTTGCATTATTGTTATTATTGCTTAATATTTAAATGTAGCAATTGTCTGGTTCCTTTTATGAATGTATTTATGTTTGTTCATCCTTTACAACATTTTTGTTTCTAATAAAAAGAAATTAATAAATTATTTAAGAAAACCAAACAAACAACACCACCAAAAACAATGAGGTTATTGTTGCCAAATAATGTTATCACCTATCACACACTACCCACAAATTTAAAACTCAGTACTCTAAAAACTCAATTCTCTGAGAACAACAATATTAATAACACAATAAGACTCAATAACAAAAATAACTCCACTTGCTATAAATGAGAATGTTATACTACCCTGTTTCCCCGAAAATAAGGTGTGCTCCCAAAATGTGCTAGGTCTTATTTTCAGGGGACGTCTTATCTTTCCTGTAAGTAGGTCTTATTTTCGGATGATGTCATTTTCGGGGAAACAGGGTAGTTAAAGTTAGAAATGGTAAAATCATCAAGGTTGCTTTTATTCAGAGGATATATTTGCCTATGTTATTGTAGTAGAATGAGAGGTAGCCTGTAAAATGATATACCGATGTCCTACTCTCTAGAACATGTGAATATTATTTGATGTAGCAAAAGATACAGTTACATTAAGGACTTTGTTTTAAAAACTAAATGTTATTTGTACTAAAGCCAAACTGGAAACTACTAAAATATCCTTCAATCAGAACATGGCTCAACTATGTGGTAGAAAAATATCATGGAATGTGAGGAGTCAAGATGGCTGACAAGAAGCAGGTTTCACCAGACGCTCCTGTCCAGAGGGAGAGAAGTTGGACTGAAATGGACTTGAAGAACCCAAAGTTGGGGAGTGGGAAGAAAGGGAGGTGTACATCATACCCACTGAGATCACCCGAGAGCCTAAGAAACAGGAAGAAAGACAACAAAGATAAGATATGGACATTAGTTCAAAGTCACTTATTTTCAAGGGGATGGGAGATCCCTCCCACATCCAGGATGTCCTTAGCAGTCTTTCAGCACTGAGCAGAGAACAAAGGACCTCTCACCTCACCAAACAGAAGAGAGCTGCAATGGACTAGTGCTACTACACCAGGGAGGTTCCACCTCTCAGCACAGGCTACATCCTGCGTGGCACAAAAGTGAACAAATAATCTCTCTCTGCAATCCACCAGGCAGACTGTCCCCTGCAGCAGCCAGAGTTTTTTGCAAGTTTATTGAAAAGCCTGAGCATTGTGTGGTACGCTGAGCTCGTGGGCAGAAATAGTGGCACTGCAGTTTTCACTTTGGCAAGGAGAGAAGTGAACTCTCCTGACCCTCTTTCCCAATTAGGAAAGACCATTGTTGAGCCCCAAGGGAACTCTCAGACAGATCAGCTTTTTTGGGACTCTCAGAACTCCTTTGAGTGAGTGTTCCTTGCACTGCCTGAGAGAGTTAGAGTGGAATTCTCCCAGAGCCATCAGTGATTCTTGTTCTCCACTTTCAGGGCCTACAGGCTCAATACTTGTTTGGCTTAGTGTTAGGAGTGGGGGGGTGGGAAAGTTACTAATGGTAAGGGAAGGATTCAGCAGATCTGTCTGCAATTTCACCTCCTCTAGCTATTGCTGCTGAGATTTGGAGCCGTTGGTATGCATATCTTTCAGTGGCAGAGATTCCAGTGAAATGATGAGACTCCTTAGGATTGCGTAGAGGGCAGGCTGACATCAAGACAGAGGGAGGATACACTACCTCATGTGTACCTCATGTACCTCATGAAGCAGGCCCTCAGAGACTACGGCTACAGCTCTAAAAGGGACCTTTGCAAAGCTGTAGGGGAAAGGCCACAATCACATGCTCCTACTCATTAGAGAAGGGGTCATTAGCTCCAGTTCCAGGAGCCGCCCAATCCTATCACACTCCTCCAGTTTTAATTGCCAAATACGTTGCCACAGTGTTTCCTAACGGCCCCCAACAAGATTATCACTCCATAAGTATTCAGGGACATCTAATAATTTCAAATAAAAAAAGGAAAATTCATCTTCCTTCCTTCCTTCCTTCCTTTCATTTCTTTCTTTCCCTTTCTTTCTTTCTTTCTTTCTTTCTTTCTTTCTTTCTTTCTTTCTTTCTTTCTTTCTTTCTTTCTTTCTTTCTTTCTTTCCTTCCTTCCTTCCTTCCTTCCTTCCTTCCTTCCTTTCCTTTCCTTTCTCTCTCTCTCTCTCTCTCTCTCTTTCTTTCTTTCTTTCTTTCTTTCTTTCTTTCTTTCTTTCTTTCTTTCTTTCTTTCCTTCCTTCCTTCCTTCCTTCCTTCCTTCCTTCCTTCCTTCCTTCCTTCCTTCCTTCCTTCTTTCCTTCTTTTCCTTTCCTTTCTCTTTCTTTCTTTCTTTCTTTCCTTCCTTCCTTCCTTCCTTTCCTTTCTTTCCTTTTTCTTTCTTTCTTTCTTTCTTTCTTTCTTTCTTTCTTTCTTTCTTTCTTTCTTTCTTTCTTTCTTTCTTTCTTTCCTTCCTTCCTTCCTTCCTTCCTTCCTTCCTTCCTTTCTTTCTTTCTCTTGTCAAGACTTCAGCTGCAGACATCCTGCTGCCTTAGACTTCAAAGCAGCTGGGATTACACAGGTGCTTGCCACAACTTCCAACTGGGTTTTTCCATTGTTTCCATGAGTTGGTGTCTCACTCTCACTCAGACAAGCCTCAAACTCCTGAGCTCAAGCAATCCTCCCACCTCAACCCCCTCCCCACAGTGCTGGGATTACAGGTCTGAGAACCACACCCTGTGAAATTCACATACTTTTTAAAAGCTACAAGCAATCAAAGGGAAGATCAGGCAGAAAAAACTCTGACAACATGAAAAATCAAGGTAGATCAACTCCACAATGAAATCACAAAAGAGATTCAACAGAAAATACCATCCATAGAGACATGGCTATAATATCAGAAATAGAACTCAGAAGATGGACAGCAAATAAAAGGATTAAAATTGAGAAGAGGATGAAAATATAAATCTAAGAAATAGGCCAAATGTTGTCTCAAGAAATTGATGAATTCAAAGACAAAGTCACCAAGAATATGGACATAAGGAATGATATTCGAAAGCTTAAGAACTTGAAACAGACATCTGGGAAGATTCAAAACATAATAGAGATCCTCAGTAATAGAGCAGAACATGGAAAAGACAAATTTCAGCAATTAAAGACAAGACTTTTGAAATATCCCAGTCATTAAAATCTCCCTGAGAGAGTTAGGAGATTATTCCAAAAGATCAAAGATCCAAATCACAGAGATTCCTGAAAGAGAAGAGGATAAGTGGCACACCATGGAGGCGCTACTTCAAGACATTATGGTACAGAATTTCCCAAGTATTGTAAGAGACACAGAAATTCAGATAGTGGATTGTATCAGAACCCCAGCACCACTCCATTCAGACAAAGCAACTGCTAGACACTTTGTAATTAACTTTGCCAAAGTTAATGTGAAGGAAAACATTTTGCAGACATCCAGATGTAATAAAACTCTTACCCACAAAGGGAAAAATATCAGGATGATCATAGATTTTTCAGCTGAAATTTTCGAGCCAGAAAAGAATGGTCATTGGCCTGTAACTTTTTTTTTTTTGAGACAGAGTGTCACTTTGTCACCCTCAATAGATTACCATAACATCACAACTCACAGCAACCTCCAAATCTTGGGCTTAAGTGATTCTCTTGCCTCATCCTCCTGAGTAGCTGGGACTACAGGTGACCACCACAATGCCTGGGTATATTTTGTTACAGCTTGGCCTGGGCTGGGTTCAAATCAGCCACCCACGGTATATGCAGGCTGTAACATTCTTAAACAAAACAGTTTTCATCCCAGGATCTTGTACCATGTTCAAGTGAATATCATTTGTGATGGAGAAATCAAATATTTCACTAACATTCAAATGTTGAAGAAATTTGCCACAACTAGACCTACATGAAGTAAGTGGAACCAGATTCTTCCTAAGGAATAGCATGATGGTCTATCAAAAAAAGTAAACACACCCAGGACTTAAAGAACAAAGTTCAGTTTGCACAATGGTGAAAGGGATAAAAATAAGCTGAGGATTTCTGACAAGTGAGATGACCAAAACTTCATCACACCTATCAATTCAGTTGATAAAGGTGGATGGGTTTAATTCCTCTCTCAAAAGGCACAGCCTGGATGACAGTACAGAAAAGCTCAGGACCGATATTTGCTGCCTCTATGAATCCCACCTACATTCAAAGAATAAAACAAATCTAAGAGTGAAGGGATGGAAAACAATAATCCAAGCAAATGGAAGGTAGAATTACGTTTGGTTTCCAATGTTATTTCCAAAACAGTTGGATTTAAAATAAAGGAAAAAAGATATGGTGGCGCCTGTGGCTCAGTGAGCAGGGCGCCGGCCCCATATACCGAGGGTGGTGGGTTCAAACCCAGCCCCGGCCAAACTGCAATAAAAAAATAGCCAGGCGTTGTGGCGGGTGCCTGTAATCCCAGCTACTAGGGAGGCTGAGGCAGGAGAATCGCCTAAGCCCAGGAGTTGGAGGTTGCTGTGAGCTGTGTGACGCCACGGCACTCTACTGAGGGCCATAAAGTGAAACTCTGTCTCTACAAAAAAAAAAAAAATTAAAAAAATAATAAAGAAAAAAGATAAGGAAAGACAAGGATGGACACTTACTTACATGTCAAGGGAAGCACACAAAACAAAGAGATTTCAATAATTCACATTTATGCACCCTGCATGAACACACTTAAGATTTATAAGCAAACCCTAAATAATCTGAACAATACGATAACTTGCTGCACTAGATTAGTTGGAGATTTTAAGACCCCCTTTGACAGTACTGGACAAATTTTCCAAGCAGAAACTGAACAATGAAAGAATGGACTTAAACATGAACCTAGAACAAATGGACTTGACAGACATTTCATCCTCACAAAACTGAATACACATTCATCTCATCAGCTCATGGATCATTCCTCAAAATTGATGATATTTTCAGACATAAGTCTGACTTTGAGAAATTCAAAAGTATAGAAATTATACCTTGTAACTTCTCAGACAACCACATAATAAAAGGTGAACTCAAAGGCAACAGAAATAATCATAGAAAAATAAAGTCAGGGTAACTAAATAACCATATACTGAATGACAGTTGGGTTAAAGATGAGATTACAAGGGAAATCACTAGATTTCATGAACAAAATGACAATGAAACCACAAACTGTGAAACACTGTGAAATTTTAAAGTGGTTGGTTGGCTTGAGCTCAGGAGTTACAGACCAGCCTGAACAAGAGCAAGACCTGATCTGTACAAAATAGCCAGTCATTCTGGTATGGCCTATATTCACAACTACTTGAGAAGATGAAGCAAGAGAATCACTTGAATGTAAGAGCTTGAGGTTCCTGTGAGCTATGATGCCACCGCACTATTTCAAATAAAAAAAGTGAGATACTTGTCTCAAAAAGTAAAAATGAGGGATACTGCTAAGTCAGTCTGAGAGGGAAATTTACAGTGTTAGATGCCTTCATCAGTAACATAGAAAGAGATCAAGTCAATCAACCTAATGGGCCATATCAAGAAACTTGAAAAAGAAGGAAAATCCAACCCCAAACCCAGCTCAAGAAAAGGAATAAACAATATTAGAGCAGAATTACATGAAATTGAAAACAAAAGAATAATTTGGAAGATGAGTAAAATAAAAAGCTCACTCTTTGAAAACTCTTATCAAGTTGATGAAGACTTGGTCACACTGACCAGAAATTTAAAAGTAAGAGATCTAATAACTTCAATCAGAAATAGAAAAGAATGGTCAGGAATTTAAAATGACAAATTGGGAAAAACAAAAACAAAAACAAAACGAAAAACGAAAAATGAGGAATTAACAACAGGTACCACAGAAATATGTGTGTATGGGGTGGTGTCTGTAGCTCAAAAAGAGTAGGGCACCAGCCCCATATACCAGAGTTGGAGGGTTCAAACCCCGCCACAGCCAAAAAACTGCAAATAAATAAATAAATAAATATTAATGATAGGCTCAGTGTCCGTTGTTAAGTGATTATGATGCCCGCCACATACACAGAGGCTGGTGGGTTCAAAACTGGCCTGGGCCTGCTAAACTACAATGACAACAACAAAAAAACAGCTGGGCATTGTGGTAGGTGCCTATAGTCCCGGCTACTTGGGAGCGTGTGGCAAGAGAATCACTTAAGCCCAAGAGTTTGAGGTTGCTGTGGCCTGTGATGCCATGGCACTCTACCAAGGGCAACATAGTGAGACTTTGTCTGAAAAAACAGAACAAATGATACTTTCATATTGCTATAAAAATAGCAGAAATATAAAAATGTAGAAGAAATGGAATCCTGCTAAACTCAACCAGAAAGAATTATACATTTTTTTTGTAGAGACAGAGTCTCACTTTATGGCCCTTGGTAGAGTGCCATGGCATCACACAGCTCACAGCAACCTCCAACTCCTGGGCCCAAGTGATTCTCTTGCCTCATCCTCCCGAGTAGCTGGGACTACAGGCGCCCGCCACATTGCCCGGCTAGTTTTTTTTTTTTTTTTGGTTGCAGTTCAGCCGGGGCCGGGCTTGAACCTGCCACCCTCGGTATATGGGACTGGCACCTTACAGATTGAGCCACAGGCGCCACCCAGAATTATACATTTTCAATAGAACTATTTCAAGCATTAAAAGAGCATGAATTATAAACAATCTTCCAAGAAAGAAAAGCTCTGGATCTGAGGGATATACACCAAAATTCTATGAAACCTTCAAATAGAACACAGCCTATATCGCATAATCTATTCCCAAACATAGAGATGGACAGATTCCTCCCCAATTCATTCTACAAAGCAAATATCACCCTGACCCAAAAAACAGAAAAGGACCCCCCAAAAGAGAAAACTATTGACCAAAATCATTAAGGAATATTGATCGAAAAACATTCAATAAGATATTAGTAAGCAGAATACAGAGACACATTAAAAAAGTTAGACATCATGATCAAGTAGTACACAAATCCATAAATACAATTCACCACATAAAGTAAAAAACAAAGACCATATGATTGTCTCAATGCAGAAAAGGCTTTTGCCAATATCCACTATTATTTCTTCATAACAACACTTAAAGAAATAGGCTGTGATGAGACATCTCTTAAACAGATAGAGGCCATCTCTAACAAAACTACAACAAATAATCATATTCAATGGAATTAAACTGAAAGTATTTACACTCGGATCTGGAACTAGATAATGATGCCCATTCTTGCCACTGCTATTCAACATACAGCTGGAAGTTCTAGTCATTGTAATCAGGCAAGAGAAAGAGATCAAGGGTATTCAAATAGAGACAGAGGAGGTCAAATGCTAGCTTTTTCCAATGACATGATCTTACACCTGGAAAAACCCAGGGACTCAACTCCAGAGCTCTTAGAAGTGTGATCAAGGAATATAGCAGCATCTTGGAATACAAAATCATTGTGCACAAATCAGTAGCCTTCATGTAAATGAGTAACAGTGAAGCTGACAATAAAACCAAAGGACGTATACCTTTTATCGTAGCTCCAAAGAAGATGAAATATGTGGGAATACATCTAACAAAGGAAGTAAAATATCTCTACGAAGAGAAGGTTGAACCTCTGAGAAAAGAAATGGCCGAAGACATTAACAAATTTAATAAAATACCATGTTTGTGGCCAGTAAGAATCCACACATTTAAAATGGCTATACTGCCCAAAGCAACCTACAGATTTAATGCAATCCCCATCAAAATGACAATTTCACACTTTGAAGAACTCGAAAACTGGCCTTCAATTCATATGGAGTCAGAAAAATATCCAAATAGCCAACACAATTCTTAAACATAGAAAAAAATCTGAAGGCATTAAATTACCAGACTCCAGTTTATACTACAAGTCAATAGTGATCCTAACAGCATGGTACTGGCACAAAAATATAGTCATAGGTCTACGGAATAGAATAGAGAATCTGGACATGTACCCAGCCACCTATCATCATTTGATCTTCGATAAGCCTAACAAAAACATGCACTGGCAAAAAAGAATCCTTATGTAATAACTGGTTCTGGGAGAACTGGTTACCCACATGTAGAAGACCGAAATTGGACTCACACCTCTCACCACTGACAAAAATTGATTCTCACTGGATAAAAGATTTAACTTTAAGACACAAAACAATAAACATTCTACAAGACAGTATGGGGAAAACGCTTGAAAATATTGGTCTGGGAATAGATTTTATGGGGAAGATGTCCCTGGCAACTGTAGCAACATCAAAAGTAAATAAATGCATTTTGATTGAGCTGTAAAGCTTCTGCACAGCTAAAGGTACCACATCCAAAGCAAAGAGACAGCCTTTGGAATGGGAGGCTTTCTCATGTTATGAATCTGACAAAGGTCTGATAACCAAAATCTACAGAGAACTCAAATTAATTAGCAAGAAAAGAGCAAACAAACTTATGTATAATTTGGCAAGAGACATGAAGAGAAACTTTTCTGAAGATGACAGACGAATGGCCAACAAACATATGAAAAAATGCCCTTTGTCTGTAACACCGGACAAATGCAAAACAAAGCCACTCAGATATCACAAAACTCCAGTAAGATTAGCCCACATCACAAAGTCCCAAATCTGGAGGTGCTGGGGTGGATGTGGAGACAAAGGATCACTTCTACACTGCTGGTGGGATTATAAACTAATAAATTTTTATGGAAAGAAGTATAGAGTATTCTTAATTTTAATTTTTTTCAGTTTTTTTGTTTGTTTGTTTTTTGAGACAGATTCCCACTGTGTCACCCTAAGTAGAGTGCTGTGGTGGTGCCACAGCTCATAGCAACCTCAAACACTTGGGCCCAAATGATTATCTTGCCTCAGCCCCCCAAGTAGCTGGGACAATGGGCACCCACCACAACATGTGCCTGTTTTTACTGTTGTAGTTTGTCATTGTTGATTAGTTGACCTGGGCCGGGTTTGAACCTACCACCCTCACTGTATGTGGCTAGTGCCATAACCACTCTGTTATGGGCACCAAGCCAAAGTATGGAGAATTCTTAAGGAAATAAAGAACTTAGTCTTAAAGAACTAAGTCCATTTGATCCTACAATTCCATTACTAGGTATCTACCAAAAAAAGCAAAAATCAATTCACCACAAAGACATTTGCACCAGAATGTTTATTGCAGTTCAAGTCATAATTCTAAGTAATGGAAGCAACACAAATGCCCATCAATTAATACTTATGAATAGAATAACAAATCGTGGCATATGTATACCATGGAATAGTATTCAGCCATAAGAAAAGATGGAGACATTACATCTGTTATGCTTAAATGGATGGAGTTGAAACATATTCTTCTTAGTAAGTATCTCAAAAAATGGAAAAAAATATCATATGTACTCAATACTAATATGAAACCAATTTATATAAAAAATTACACCTGCACTGGAACAATAAACACAAATATAGTCTAGCAAGGGGAAGAAAGATGGAGGAGAAGGAGGGAAGAGGATGAGTGGTGGCAGGACCAAGGGCACTTGCGGGGATCTCACCTAATGTGCTCAATGTGAGCCTGTTCAACACACCCCCTGGTGAAGGGGTCTTCTACAACTTGAATTCAAACTTAGAATGAGAACAAGTAACATAAAAATCTGTACCCTTATATTAATTTGAAATTAAAAGTAAATTAAAAAAAAATTCCATTCCCCAAATGCAACCACTCCTATGAAACAACAAAACACTTAAAGGGTGTTACTGTAGTCCTCTACTTTTAACATAGGTTGTGCACTTTCAACATCTAGAAAGGCTAGATGTTTCACACAGGTCTTAAGTTTCCCCGGACTATACACAGTAGCATTTAATAAACGGTGCACACTCATAACAAAAGCTATAATTTTAAAGTGTCCTCTAAGAAGTAACATTCTGGCCTAAAACACGCCCTTTCCCATCTCTACCAGCCCAATAGACAGGTCTAAGCATGCCTGTAATGCTTAGAGGTGAATTAGTAATTTCACTTTCATAAATCTTTTAAAAACAGTCTTTCCTGAGGCAAGACAATTGCTCAAGCCCAAGAGTTGGAGGTTACTGTGAGCTGTGATGCCATGGCACTGTACCGAGAGTGACATAGTGAGACTCTGTCTCAAAAAAAAAAAAAGAAAGAAAGAAAGAAAAAGAAAACAATCTTTCCTATGTATTTTAACTCAAGGTCTACTCAATGTATTACTTTACTAACAGTACTTTCGTCATACACTGGCAACCTTTTTATCATTTAGAAAGACTAGATGTTGTTAAGTTGGGACTCATTTTTCTTTTATATACACTATATACACAGCAAAGTAAAATCAAATGCAGACATAACAATAGTCAATCTTGCCTCAACTCTAACCACATTGGTACAAAGCCTTTGCACTTTCTTTTCCTTCTTCCCTGAACCAGCACAAATAATGTGTACTGCTCAGACAAGTGGTGTGATCATTTAGTTTCCAACATAGTATTTCACGGTGGCACCTGTGGCTCAAAGGAGTAGGCTGCCATCCCCATATACCAGAGGTGGTGGGTTCAAACCTGGCCCTGGCCAAAAACTGTATAACAAAACAAAACAAAAAGATAATATTTCATATGAATTTTAACAAAAAGATATCTATGAAATGTTTTATTTACCTCCTGTTCTTTTAACATACTTTGTGCACATCCAGAAAGTCTAGATGTTTCAAATGGGACATAAGTTTGTCCACAGTAGTGTTGAATAAACTACACACATGTAACATTGGCTATATCTGAAAGTGTCTTCTAAAAAGGAACATTCTGGTCTAGAATCCATCATTTCTTCCAACTCCTCTCCACCAACAACCCAGTGACTATAAGCACGTGTTACTTTAGATGTTATCATTTCACTTCTAAACATCCTTTTTGGAAGACAGACTTTCCACGAATTGAAACACAAAGTATACAAAATGTTAGCTTACTAACTCTACTTTTGTCATACATTGGCAACCCTTTAATATCTAGCAACTATATATTATAAAATTGGCCCTCATTTGTCCAGTATAAATACACAGTATACACAATATGGCAAAGTTAAATGAAATTCTCATAAAATACAGCAATGAATAAACTGAAATTATCTAGTACACGATAGCAAAACACCTTTTGCAATGTCTTCCCTCCCACCTCCTGAGCATGATGAACAAGCACAGAGAGCATACTGTTCACAGAGGTGGTTTTAACAATTCTACTTCCAAACACAGTATTTCCAAATAGTTTTTAAAAACTATTTACAAAGTATTATTAAGCTAATACTACTTTTAAATACATAAAGCACTTCTAAATTTCTAGAAAGACTAGATATTTCATATAAGAGCTTGTCCACTATGTACATAGCACTGTTAAATAAAATTGCACATACAGCAATGGTTATAATCTGAGGTATACAACCATTTTGGGTTTCAACCATTCCCTCCTTATTTTTTTCTACCTGCCTTCAATTCAATGACAAGTACAGGCATGTGTAATGCATAGAAATGGTTGAACAAATTCATACCCCAAAGTCATTTGCAGAGGACAAGCTTTCCTATGAATTTCAGCACAAAGCATACAAGATGTGCTAATTTTACTAAGTACTTTGTCATACATGGAAAATGCTTTAACATCTGGAGATATATAGACTCATCTGCCCATTATATACACTATATATATACATAGCAAAACAAAATGCACAAGACAAAATTGTATCTGAAAATGATCAAGCATGAACACACGTGCCTATTACCTTTGGCAATTCTTCCCTCCCACCTCTTCCAAACCACTGAAGAAATATGCACAGAACTATACTGCTCACAGAGGTGGTTTAACAATTCTATTTGTAAAATAACAGTATTTCCTGTGAGTTTTAGCAAAAATATTTACAAAGTGATATTTTACCACCTCTACATTTAACATAAGTTAGGCACTTGAAACACCTAGGTAGACTAAATGTTTCAGGTTAGGATTTAATTTATCCACTATATACACAAAAGTCTTAAATAAAACACACACCTCTGTAACAAGAGGTATGATTTGATGTCTTGGAGAATATGCCATCACTGGGTGGTAGAGAGAAGGGAGGAGAAAGCATGCAGACAAGGGTTCTGTGCCAGTGAATTAGACTAGCTCAGATTGCTTAGTTGTTGTTGTGTATGTGCATTTTAGTTAATATTGCTGTGTATTAGAGGATAAGCTAATCTGAATGCTCAATGTATGTCAAAATAGAGGTAGTAAAATAATAAATTTATATATGTCCTTTTGTTACTTTTTAGGAAGGACTGTCTTCAAGGAGTGACCTCTGTTAATCCACTTATTGGAGCTGGACCTATTCCTATATTTAGTCCCTGGAGCGGGGAAAGAAGAGGAAAGGTGAAGGGAAGGGCTCTTTGCTAGTATCTCCATAAGTTGAAGACAGATTTAGATTATAACCATGGGTCTGTATGTGCGTTTTTAGTAAAGTATCTGTGTTTGTTGTAGACAAAGTTCATTATTTTGCAACATCAAAGCTTTGGAGATTTCCTGAAGTGACAATGCATGATAAAAAGTAGAACTAATGAATCAGCCATTTTGTGAGTATCCTTTTGTTATAATTGATAGGAAAGATGCTTCTTGGATGTGGACTTGTTAAACCCCCTCTAAACAGTGTATATCAAGACTTGTTCATTAGGTTGGCAGCAGAGGGGCAGAAGGAAGCATGAATGGAGAGATGTGTGTCGGTGTGTTCACATTACATTTTGATGGTAGCCTCTGTTGTATGTGCCTTCCTTTTGACTATACTATAAAAATATATATTGAGTAATTCAATGGAAACATACCTTCTTGCTAATATTTTAATGGTATACATTTGATAATTATTCTAAAAACATTATACTTAGTGTACTTTTGCTTTATGTTTGATTTTATTTTTATTACTTTTTTTGGTTGTTGTTACAGTTTGGCAGGGGCTGGGTTGGAACCCACCACCCTTGGTATATGGGGCCGGTGCCCTACGCACCGAGCTACAGGGCTCCACCCTTATGTTTCATTTTAAAGTGAGCATTAAGGGAATGCAGTATATATATTTTCTTTTTTTTTGAATGCAGTATTTTAATTGGAACACTGTCAGTACTTCTATCCAGACGCTTGTTGCCATTTTTGTCTTCTATGAAATTTTCATCCCAAGAAAGGAAGGATCACATTCTTTCCTAACAGATTGAATTGGTTTAGTGTATTCTTGGTTATCAAAATGCTCATAGAGGTCTTTGGGATTTTGGATTGGTAAAAATTCATGATGTGTGAAAAAGCATGATACATAATGTCCGATCTCAAACACAGAATATTGGATGTTGTGTATGTACACTGGAGATCTAGAAGGACGTGTCAAAATATAAACTGCTTGTGGTTGTGGATGACTTTGTTCTTTGCTTCTTGTGTTTTTCAGTTTCCTATACTGCATATATTAACTTTAAAAACAAATAAAGGTTATTGTAAAAACGTGTATGAATCCTCCAAGGCTTGTAGAACACAGCTAGCGTGCTCCATTAAAAAAAAGAAAAAAATACTATGCAATACTATCCCACAGTGAAAAGGAACAAACTACTGATATAGATGACAACTCAGAAGGGTCACAAGGGAACTGTGATGAATGAAAAGAACTAATCTCAAATGGTTGACTATCATGTAAATTTTATTTAAATCATATTATCATAATGGCAGAATTATAAAGATGAAGAACAGATTAGTGATTTCCAAGGGTTAGAGCAGATAGGGGTAGGTATGAGTATAAAAGAATAGCCTGAGAGAGATCTTTGTGATAATGACAGTAATGTATCAGTTTGTTTTAAGACAGAGTCTCACTTGGTTGCCAAGGCTGGAGTGCCATGGCCTCAGCCTAGCTCACGGCAACCTGAGTCCTGGGTTCACACGATCCTCCTTCCTCAGCCTCCAATGTAGCTGGGAGTACAGCGGCTGGCCACAACACTAAATTTTCGATGTTTATTGTAGATGGGGTCTCCCTCCTTCTCAGGCTGGTCTTGAACTCCTGACATCAGGCAATCCTCCCACCTCAGGCTCCCACTGTGCTTAGGATTATAGGTATGAACCACCTTGTATCTTGATTCAAGTATTTGTGATATTAACCTACAAGTGATAAAATAGCACAAAACTACTTATATATATTGTATTCATGTCAGTATCTTGACTTTCATTCAGTTAATAAAAGATGTAAAAATTTGGGTGAAACTGGGTTTGGCCTACACAAACCTCTCTGTATTATTTTTGCAACTTGTTATTGTAAAATCAAAAGTTAAAAAAAAAGACAGTTGCACATACAAGAAAATTATAGCAAAATAAAATTAATCATAAATAAATTCTCCAGATTTACACTCAATATTTGTTTCTGAAATTGATGTAACCCCTTATATAATGGTTTTATTATTTTATCTTTTATCTGTATATTTTTTTCACTTTTCTTTATAGCTCTTCAATAGAAGCCAGAGTATTCAGTTGCCCAGTTAGGAGCCTCTGACCAACTATTCTAATTAAATTTCTTCTTGGCCTACACTTGGCTTCTTCACAAAAAGGCTTTTGGGCTGGGTGCAAGCAGTGGCTCAGGCCTATAACCCTAGGACTCTGGAGACTGAGGTGGGAGAATCCCTTGAGTTCAGGTATTTGAGACCAGCTAGAGCAAGAGCAAGACTCCGTCTCTATAAAAAAAAATGGTAAAATTAGCCTGGTGTCCTGCAGGCACCTGTAGTCCCAGTTACTTGGGACCCTGATGCAAGCAGAGCTTGAACCCAAGAATTTGAGGTTGCTGGAGTTATGCTGCACTATGATGCACTGACTCTCTAGCCTGGGCAACAGGGTGAGACTCTGGCTGTCCTCTTCTACCCCCACCAAAAAAATGAAAGGCTTTTGGTCCTTTCAATCACTTGGTGATAGGAAGAGACTTCACTGTAACCCATAATCACATTACATATTTAAGAATTAATCCTGGCATTTAGTCATATGCACAAAAGTGATCAAATTCACAATCTAACTTTCATTTCCTTTTGGAGTCATGGTCAGTTTCTCT
Organism: Nycticebus coucang; assembly: GCF_027406575.1. Taxonomy (NCBI): domain Eukaryota; kingdom Metazoa; phylum Chordata; class Mammalia; order Primates; family Lorisidae; genus Nycticebus; species Nycticebus coucang. The sequence goes on along the minus strand of NC_069805.1, from coordinate 27,770,801 downwards.
GCGAAAATCACTTCTCCGCCTTTTGGCTAAGATCAACCGGAGTTTCTCTGCCCACATGGTAATTTAGAGACAGAAACTCAATGAGCAGAAATACCAAATGACAATCCGTTTCAATAAGTGTGTGATGCAACTAAATCAAGTTGTACTCCACAGATCTTGCCTAAGAAAAGGAAAGTCTGTCGCATTAAGGATCTTTTTTTTTTCTTTGAGACAGAAACTCACTCTTGTCTCCCTAAGTAAAGTGCTGTGGGATCATCATAGCTCATAGCAACCTCAAACTCTTGGGTTCCAGTGATCCTCTTGCCTCAGCCTCATAAGTAGCTGGGACTGTGGGCGCTCACCACAATTCCTGGCCAGTAATTATGAATTGGGCTGCAATAAACATTCTGTTGCAAATGTCTTTGTTATCAAGTGATTCTTTTTTTCTTCTGGATATATACCTAGTAGAGAAATTGAAGGATCGAATGGCAGGTCTATTTTTAGATCCCTAAGTGATCTCTAAACATCTTTCTGAAAGGAACGTATTGCTTTGCATTCCCACCAGCAGTGCAGATGTGGTCCCTTTTCTCCACATCCATGCCAATATCTCCGGTTTTGGGATTTTGTGATGTGGGCTAACTTTACTGGGGTTAGATTTGACATGGATGGAGCTGGAACATAGTCTTCTTAGCAAAGTATCTCAAGAATGGAAGAAAAAGTATCTAATGTTCTCAGCCCTACTATGAAACCAATTTATAGCTTTCATATGAAAGCTATAACCCAACTATAGCCCAAGAAGAAGGGGAAAGAGGAGAGGGAGGGGAAAGGAGAGGAGTGGGAAGGATGGGTGGAGGGAGGGTAATTGGTGGGACCACACCTATGGTGCATTTTACAAAGGTACAAGTTAAATTTATTAAATGTAGAATATAAATGTCTTAACACAATAACTAAGAAAAAGCAGCGAAGGCTATATTAACCAGTTGGATGAAAATATTTCAAATAGTATATAAAACCAGCACATTGCACCCCCACCTCCTCCAAAAAAAAAAAATTCCTGGCTAGTATTAGAGACAGGGTCTTGCTGTTGGCTCAGGCTGATCTCAAACTTGTGAGCTCAAATAATACACCTTCCTCGGGATCCTAGAGAACTAAGATTACATGTGTGAGCCCTCGCAACCAGCCACGCATTAAGGGTCTTGAGAGAAGTTTATCCTGGATTAACTGGATGGACCCTAAAAACAATCATATGTATCCTATGTGAACACTCACAGAACAGATACTTCAAGATGGATCCTCAGTGGGTACCTGAGCCTAAATTGAAAATAGCGCTAATTGGCCATTTGCTAAATAGAAGTTACACACTTACTCTGCAATCCCAGAAAAATCCCCACGTTTTTAATTTTGGGAATTTCATAACTGTCTGTTCTTGCTTAGTGTTACGTGAACCTCCTAATAGACTGTGACCTGCATGGACCAATCAAAACTTAGCAAGTGTAGACTGAAGTCAGAACTCAGCACATTTGTGTCCTTCATTTGAATAGGCAAACCAGAGAGGAAAGCTGGGAGGTACTTTGTAAAAAGGAACAGTGTCTTTATTCTCTGTGAAAACACTTTTGTTTTGTACTAAATCAAGGATGATGTCCTTGGCTTGCAATCAGTTCACTGGAAAATAGTCTCTTTCCATTTATCTTAAAATAAAATCTTCAGTGGATTTGTTGACCCTTATGACAGGCAGAGGAAGATTAAAAATGCACAGATGGAATGGCCATGAGAACACAGACCAGCAAGTGATGTGGTCAGAAACCAAGGAATGGCAGCTCCCACCAGAGACTGGGAAAGACAAGGAACATACTCTCTGATAGAACCTCCACAGAAAATGTGGCCCTGCCAGTATCTTAACCTTGTACTTTTGGCCACTACAATTGCGAGAGACGGGTCGTTGCTGTTTGGAGCCACATACTTTGTAGGAATTTCCAATAGCAGTCCTAAAAAACTAAAAAAGTGCATCCTTAAAGCACTTTATTGATTCCTCCTTCCTTCTACATGAATTTCTTATTCTCTATGGACTTTCTGTCATTAAGATAGTGTACTGAAAGAGAAACATAAGATGGAGGGCTCACATAGGAAATCAAGGATCAGCAGTCATATTTTCAAACATTACACCATTCTTACACATGACTCCACAGTGTTCATCCATTCACGACCACCAATGTCCAGAAGATGTGAAAAACAAGTCAAAGTTTTGCTTTTGATGGGCTGATTGTCTTCAAACAGAAGACTGTTCAAAAATCATGCTGTTCAAAAATCAACACATGAAGTTCAGGTTTATACATTTATCTCTGCCTAATTCTATAAGATAGAGGAAGGGGATCCCCCAACAAAGGTGGTGGTAGAGGAGGCGGCCTCCAAAGTTAATGGCAGTGATGATAGTTTACTAATTAGTCCAGGTAAATGAGCTGGAGGAGAACGAGAAACTCCTTTGCATAGATGTGGCACTGGTAGAGCTGCTGGTAGGGATGGCCCTCTATCTGCCTGTGGATGTGCTGGGGAAGATCTTAAAATGTAAAGCAACTTGAGGGTCCATGCATTTGCAATGCAAATAATCAATTAAATGCTTGCAATAAAATATGCAGTGTTGAATACATAAGAGTAGATGGTGATTTCTTAGAAATTGTACACTGCTTATTAATTTATCAATGCTCAAGGGCAATACAATATGCAAAAGATGTATAAATGTACAGATATATGATAAAGATTTTAAAGTCTATACTCTATACAATGACTATAGTTGGTGTCTCCTGCCTATATTCCTAGCACTCTGGGATACCAAGACAGGTGGATGGAATGACATCAGGAGTTTGAGACCAGCCTCCTCAAGAGAGAGACCCCCAATCTACTAAAAACAGGAAAACCTAGCCAGATTTTGTAAGTACCTGTATTCTCAGCTACTTGGAAGGCTGAAGCAAAAGGGTCACTTGAGCCAGGAGTTTCAGGAAGTAGTGAGCTATGATGTTATGACACTTTACCCAGGGAGACAGAGTGAAAGTTACTTAAAAAAATAAAAAAATAAAAAAAGATTTGAATGCAGCTCTCACATGCCTAAGTAAGTTCTCTTACTACTTTTCTCATTGGGATTTTGTACAGCACTGTGACTCAAGTAACAACACAGTTTACAACACTGCACGGAGCCACTTATGTGAGAAGCTATTGAAAGGACCTGTTTAGACATGTGTCCAAAAAGATCCATTTTATACAAGCATACAATTTACTATGCCTAGCTATAGGCTCGATTTTTTCTTTTTCTTTTTTTCTCACTCTAAAATGATTCAGTTTACGTTATATAAGTTTTGCTTCAATTTAGGAAAAAAAAAAAAACAGAGAAAGAGAGAGGGTAAGAAAAGCAGCAGAAACACTGAGCTATGTCAACCATGGGCCACGTCTACAATCGCCATTAAAAATGGGCAGTTTTTATTTTGATGATCTCACTAAATACATCCTTTTTATTTTTTTTTTCAATAGAGGAGAAAAGAGATCATGGGGAAGAAGCTAATTGTTTCTCCATTTTGCCATCACTTTGTGTTTTTCAGAGTGAATCCAAACAGTTCTTTCGACAAGCAGAACCCAAGGAAACATAGATGAGGTTACTTTAAGGTTTGGACACTCCTTGGCTGAGGGAAGTGGGGCAGGGAAGGGTTAGGTGCACTGACATTCCAAATATAGTCTGCTTGGTCACTGAGGAAGAGAGATTTGTTGCTAGCAACAAGTGCTTAGAACATGTGTGAATTGGCATGTCTCAAGCTGTGAAGTAGATGCAAGGCAGGCAAAAGCCTCAATTTTTTCTAAGCATCACAGGTCTTAAAGCATGTCTTAGTTTCTGGAATCTTCAAGGCTAATCTGCTCTTGAACCTGAACAATATGTATCTGCCAAAGGACAACAACATACCACTTCTTGCATCAACATATGGTGGACATTACTGTTTATCAGTGACTAAAAAATTTACTGGGAAAAATCAGTAGGAAGCTCAGGACACTCTCTCATTGCAACTTCCATCTCCAGACTTCCACAGCTGGTCCTTCACCTCCCTCAGGCTTTTCCTCCTGTGTCACTTTCTCAGAGAGGCCTTAGCTGCACAATCTACTAAACGGTCCCTATTTCACACCCACTCCACTCCATTTCCTTTCTCTCCTTCCCTGATTAGTTTGTTGTGTAGCCTGTCATATGTATGTATCTATTGATTTTATTTTTATCAGTCACTGGAGAAGATATTTCTATATTTTCACATTCACTACAGCGTGAGGTCCCTGTGATCAGAGCTTTTCTCTGTGTGTGTCTTTCATGGTGTGTCAGCATTAAGAGCAAGCCTGGCATTATAGTAGGTGCTCAACAAATGTTTGTATAAGGAATTAATGAAAATCACATTTGGTCATCAATCATAATCTGTGTGTCATTCCACAGGTTACACTTAACAGTAAAGCGGAGTTCTTTCAGAATTTCCGTCCACGTAGTTATATTATAGTACATACGGCTATTAAAATCCATATATTGCACCTCAGTTAAGCTGATGAAGATTTCTGTAATACTTAAAAAAATACTCTGGGAGGCTTAGGCTGCTGGATTGCCTGATCTCCAGAGTTTGCAACTAACCTGAAGAAGAGTGACCTTCTCTCTACTAAAAATAGAAAAAACAGCTGAATGTTGTGGCACCTGCCTGTATTCCCAGCTACTTGGTAGAGTGAGGCAGGTGGATCACATGAGCCTAAAAGTTTGACAATGCTGTGACTAATGAGAAAAGGGCACTCTACCTAGGGTGACAGAATGAGACTGTCTCAAGAAAAAAAAAAAGTTTGAATGCAGTTCCTACACACCTAAGTCAGTTCTCCTGCTACCTCCTCATGAATGCAAGTCATTTGTCTTCAGGTGAGGGCAGAGCCTAGGAGAATGAGCCATTAGGAGTGAAAATGGGCAGATGTGAAAAGGCAAGGAGGATAGAAAAAGAATGAAAATAAACTTGTGTGTCTGCAGTGCAGCTTCTAGTGAGGAAAGTAACAACTGATAAGTGCAGAGTAGCCAGAACTTGTGGACTGCTGGCCTTGGTTGGTCATTATTTTGGATTCTACATAAGTATTCCTAATTCTATATGAAATCAGCACATTGTACCCCATAAATGCATTAATGTATACATGATCTATGTGTTTATGTAATAATAAAAAAGAAAAAAGAAATTAATTAAAATGAAACAATAAAAAAGAAAGGGAAATTCATTGGAGCCGTATCAGGTTTGAATAATGGATAACACTAGAATAACGTACATGTGTGAACGTTGAAAAAACTGATCTCCTGTTCTCTGGGTGCTCTTTAGAGACAGCATCCTAAGTTTCGTCCACGTTTCTCCATTTTTGTTTGTATGTACACATGTGCATTTTGAAAACTTCCCAACACTGGCTCCTGAGGTCCACCATTGTTTCGCTGTGCTCCCAGAGTAATGTCTCCAGGTAGATTCCCCCAGCCAGAGATGGCTGGAGATTTTATTTCCCCTGCCTTGCTGCAAATGGCTAGTTGGGAGATATTTCTTGTCCACCATCTTGCTCCTTCCCTCCTCACAATACTTTTTAGAGTAAATTAATATCCTTTTCATTCTCTTTTTCCTGCTCTGTGGCACTCCCAGCTTACTTTTCATACTCACTATGTGCCAAATGCCTTTATGCTGCCCGGTATACACACATACCCAGTGTTAGTGTTCCATTGTACTATGATGATGACTTGACTCATAGAGGTGAACTGAGTATCTAGCCATCATTTAGCCATAATAAATGGTGTGCTGGGTTGAATAATGTCCTCCAGACATTCATGCCCACCAAAACCCCAGATTTCAATCTTATTTGGAAATAGGGTATTTGCAGAGATAACAGGTTTAGTTAAAATGAGGTCATACTGGATTACAGCATGTTGTAATCCAATGACCAGTGTCCTTATAAGAAGAGAAAACAGAGACACAAATGCACAGATACATAAAGAAGAATACTATGCAAACCAAGAAACACCAAGGATTCCTGACAATCTCCAGAAGCTAGGAAAAGAGAAGGAAGGATCCTTCCCTAGAGCCTTCAGTCACACTGTAGCCCTACTGAAACCTTGATTTCAGACTTCTGCCCTCCAGAACTGAGACAATGAATTTCTGTTTTTCTAAGCCTCCTAGTTTGTGATAATTTGTATGGCAGCCTAGTATATGAATACAGATGGTTTGTATAGACATTTGTAAAACTGAGCCAATGTGCTAGATATACCCTTCCAGGTAAGCCTCCACTTCAGGCCTATAAAGCCTACCATAGTAATTAGCCCTGGATTGCACAGAGATTGACCACAAAGAACAGAGGTTTAATAACAAATCCACAGCCTACTAAGTTGTTAAATAGGGGTTGACAATTTATTTGTATTCCCTTCTCAGAATATTTGCATTTTAATAAGATAGTTTGTCATTCAACATTCATGGATCCATTTACTCATAAGTGTTTACTGAGTGTTCACTATGTTAGGCATTACTGTAGGTCAGCAATTGTTATAGGTCAGCCACAGAACTACTTCAGGACACAAAGCAGATTTCCTTGAATACTTCAAATTGCACCTTAGAGATCTCTACCTACTTATTCAATGACTTCAAAGAACTTATCAGATATTCTACCTGGGACATACAATAACATATATATCTTCTACTGAGGAAGAAGATTCTCTCTCTGGAAAAGTTATTATCCACGTGAACACAGTCTGGTGAGATGTAAACAAAGAATGAAGAGGAGTAAATGTAACCAGTCAAGCAGGGTTAAGCTAATCAATGCTGGGGAGTCCCACAGCGCACACTCTCTTGGCTTTGCTCCTACGGTAGCTGTCTGGCCTCTTGTTCTCCACTTCCTTTAAATATCTGTCTTCCTCTGCCCATACTGAAAATGTTATATTTATTGTTCACCATTTAGCTCACTGGTCTTCTTGGTTTTCTCTTCTCATTCTATATATTCTTCCTTGACTTTTGCATCCAGTTCCATTGTTCCCAATTATCATTCAATACATCCTAATGTCTCCCTGAGTCTTTTATTCTAAACCAAATTTTATTTCTAAGCCACATACCATTAAATCAAACTACTTAGCAGATAGATCACCTTTCATATTCTGTTACTATCTCAATTTCAAAATCTCCAAAACCCAACCTATGCCTTAACCACTATTCTGTCCTTCTATCACAATCTGCCATGTTTCTTATGTGAGGAATAGGAGTGTGATGATCTCAATGAGGTTAACACAGCTAGCCTGGCATTGTGGCAGGCTCCTGTAATCCCAGTTACTTGGGGGACTGAGGCAAAATAATCACTTAAGCCCAAGAGTTTGAGGTTGCTGTGAGCTGTGACATCATAGCACTCTACTGAAGGTGACATAGTGAGACTCTGTTTCAAAAAAAAAAAAAAGAAAGAAAGAAAATGTTAACATGGCATTTCCTTTATTTGTTTTAAATTTAGTTCTTTTGAGCTTCAAGAGCAACTCAAATTCTAGTTCTCTGTGATTTTTGTGAACACATTTTTGTTTAACCTTTCATTAATCCATCATTTTTCTTTTCATACTATCATCTGAATTTCAAAAGCCCATCTCTATTTTTTTTTTTTTAGAACTTTATTAACTACGTGGGTCTTCCACAACATTTTTGTGAAAGACTAAGAACAAACTAAATTTCTACCGGCAGAGTTCTGTTACCTAAACTATGACATCAGTAGAATAAAGTACTAAAAATCACGTTCTAGGTGAATATTTAGTAATTTAAGAAGTGCTTGTGATTTCATATTATGAAAATCAAGTTTTTAAGCTATACAAAACATGATGACAACAATAACCAGAGACATACTTCAGACTGAACATTTCTCTTTACTCCTTCTTGAAACCCCACAAAAATTCCATGGAGAAAATAAGGAAGATGATAAGAAAGTTCAGGTGGCAACCTCAGAAATGAAGCCAAGGAAGACTTCTCTGAGACAACAAGATGAGATATGTTGTCTAAAGGCTGAGAATGAGCACGCCAGGTCTAGAGAACAAGTGCAAAGGTCAGAGTTGGGAAAAGGCTCTCTTATTTTGAGAAATAAATACCAGGAAAAGCCTTGGATAGGGTTTAAGGTAATGAATGACATGATCTTATTTATGTTTTTATTTATTACTAAATAAATACTAAGCAAAGAAATTTATAGATTTTGGCAAGAATGGCAGCAGAGAGCTGGTGAGGAAGCCATCTCTGTTGTCCAGATCAGAAATGATGCTACTTGGACTGGGGGTCACTATTGAGATAAAAATTATTTGAGATATATTGGGGAGGTATATTTTTGTGTTATATTGATATATTGATTACATATGCATACATATAATATAAATACATATATGTGTGCTTATATATACATCTGTGTTATATTGATTTTTATTATATATGCATACATACAATATAAATATATATATGTATGTGTGTGTATATATGTATAGTGAATATCCCATTTGGCCACTAAGAGTTGGGTTTGGATGTTGAAATCAAGCATTTCTTTGGCTTTATTAATGTGGTAAAAGCTGTGCCATTTACTGGAGTAATGTCTATCTATCTAATAGATCTAGGATATCTAGAGTATCACTAAGATACTCCTTGGTGGGGATAGAAAAGTACTTAAATATTACATCACTCTCTCTTCTGTTTATATGTATATACTACAAATTACTTACAAAAATATTCCTATTCAGAGAATTATTTGAAATGAAATTCCTAGTTATGTAAATAACTTTAAGTATACACAGTTTTAAGGGAGGGCATAATATAACATTTTTAAAGTTTTTAACACAGTCTATCTCATTGCTTGATAAAGAGACCCTGTCCTTAGAAGGAGATGGATTGATTTACAAAAGGCGTCCAGGCCTTGTGTGGCAAAAGAACACACTCATTGACCTCTGCTTGGTCTCTGTAGTGTATGACTAAGGCTAGCCATTGTGATATATTGACACTCAGAAAGTTTGGCTGTGGTGAACAATGGCAGAATATATGGATGCAAACTAAGAGCTATAATTTCAAAGCCCAGGTTCAGAGCCTCATTGTTGTGCTGACAGGCATCCAGACCACCAACGGCATTACACAGAATAGACAAGCATCTGTTGGACTTTAAGCATAGTCTTCTGCAGGGACACAAAATACCAGCCAGAAGCTATGGAAATCCTGAGTTAGTTGACTATTCCATATCTCTTTAAACCAGCACTGGTCACCTTTTAATTACTCCTCTTGGCCATCTGGTGACTGTAGTGATATTCAGCAATGAGGTGAGTTCACAAACTTAATTGTCTGGCCATGTTGTTATCTATGAATAACAAGATACCTAGGTAACTTATATGATTTTTATTTTCATAAGGGAGGTGCCAAGCTACCTTTCCCCTTGATGGAGGCACAGATGGCATGACCTTCCCTTTGTAGGGTCCCTGTTAAGCTTCCCTGGGTACAGAGACAGCTTGGAACAGGTGGGAATTAGAGGAAGATCTCTTAACACCATAGTCTTACTTGCCTCTGAACACTCCTTAAACCACTGAGGATTTTCCTATAAGTAAAAGAAATGCTACACATAATGGTATTTGGAGCCATTTTACTTGCCTTTTGCAAAAGAGGTCCAATCATGAGATCTGTGTGGTGATTTAGAGCCTCATGTGGCAGCCACTGTTCTCCATTGCCTAACTTATACTGTGGCTAGGCAGCTATGCACAAGAAGATTAAATGTTTCTTCTTCAGAGTGTCTTCATTAAAGTTAACCCAGTTTGAGAGAATAAACTCAAAAGAGGTGTTAGGCAGGATTTTTTTATTTCTGTGCACCTATCTAGATAGAAGTATCTAAGTCACAGCACCAAAATGTTGGGAGTTTAGGCAGTTGTCTGCATTTTTGGTTCCTGGTGTGCTTTTGGTCAAAGGATGGCCAGTCCCACCAAAAACAAGGCAAGAATAAAATAAAAGTTTATTGAGAAAGAGAAAGTTAGGTTTACAGAGCAAGATACATTCACTATGGAGTATGAAAGGACCCACCTTATCACAACAAAGAAAAGATCCTGTTTATTAACTTATTTCAGGAATAATGCTGACATTTCAGATAACTCCCAGTGACAATAGGCTCCTGGTATGGTTTGAATGTATTCTCTCCAACCTTCAGGTGTTGTCAGTGTGACAGTATTAAGAGGTAGCACCTTTAGGAGGTGATTAGGTCATGAAGCCTCTTCTCTCACAAATGGGATTAAGGCCCTTGTCAAAAAAGGTTTCACATGGCATTCAGTTTTCTGGCCTTTCTGCTTCTTTCCATGTGAGGACATAGCGTTCTTCCCCTCTGGAAGATGCAGCAGTGAAGTGCCATCTTGGAAGCACAAAGCAACCCTCACCAGAAAACTGAACCTGCTGGTGTCTTGATCTTAGATTTCTCAAGCGCCAGAAATGCAAGAAATAAATTTAATTTGTTATTTATAGCAGTCTACAGACATGTACTATATTACACATATTTTGTTATAGCAGCACAAACAGACTATGACAGCTCCCTAAATATACTCAGGTCAAACTGATTCTAAACCTACATAGACTGTAGATCATCCTCCCTTCATCTGGGTACACCTTCGTGCTAGCATTTCTGAAGAGTCCTCGTAACACTGGAGCTCATGTTTCATCAAGTGGAGGTCTTTGGTTTCTAGGATGTTAGTTATATCTTAATGAAAAACTTTTAACTCACTTTTAAAATGTTAAAAAAAAATTTATATTATTAGCAAAATCTCTTTCTTTAAGGTTTCTTAATGTCTACCATTTTTCATATGAAAAATTGGCCTCTTTTTCAGGAGACAGGGAAAAACTTACTTTGCCACAATAGATGGCATAAGTCATGAAAAGGCCTTGAATAATTTGTAGACACATTGCTACTAAGTCATCTTCAATGACACAAGACCACTTGAATACTGATTCTTTATAATCATGAGAAATAAAATACTGCTATCATTTTATTTTATAAAACTCAGTTTCAGTTTTTTTCTAGAAAAGGCACTGGAGGGCGGTGCCTGTGGCTCAGTGAGCAGGACGCCGGCCCCATATACCTAGGGTGGCGGGTTCAAGCCCTGGCCAAACTGCAACAACAACAAAAAAATAGCTGGGAGTTGTGGTGGGCGCCTGTAGTCCCAGCTACTCAGGAGGCTGAGGCAGGAGAATTGCCTAAGCACAGGAGTTGGAGCTTGCTGTGAGCTGTTTGCCACCACGGCAGTCTACTACCGAGGGCAATAAAGTGAAACTATGTCTCTAAAAAAAAAAAAAAAAAAAGGCACAGGAGCTAGACGGCAACAGTTACCATTCATGGGTGAGGAAACTTGTTCCCTCAGAAGCCACGTGGGATCTTCAGCAGAGAGATAGACTTGAATGTATAACATGGAGTTTAACACAAATATTACCTCTTTTTGTCTTTTTTTTTTTTAACTATAGGTAAAACATTATATTAAAAGCAACTGGCCCAGTTGTGACCTATGACCTCAAGAATCTTGTGATTTAAAAGGCTTTTAGCAATATGACAGACAGGGTTTGATGGGTATGTTGGAATGCCTGTGATTTATTATATAATTTAAGTGTCCATCTGTTCCACCGGGCAATGACATAGCCGATGAAAATACCATCTGTCCAGCTGTTTTCTCTGCTCCACAGAGGTCATAAGGATTGCTTTTCTGGCTGCCATCTTCACTCTAACAACTCCACCTTCTGTCACAAGGAGGCTTCACTTCATACTTTCCTAAAAAATCAAGGGCAGTAGTAACTCTTGTCCTTAACCCCAAAGAAGATTCCAAACATTATCTACGCTAGCTGCAATTTAAAAAACCTTGACATTACATAAAGCAGTCACTCTCTCAACCTTTTGTTCATCGTGCCTCATCTCCCAGTTAGGTAGCCTGGGACCTTGAGGAGCTGTGGTCTGACCTAGTCTCAAGCTGCATTCAGTCTCAAGCTATCACCCTGGGTAGAGTGCCATAGCATCACAGCTCATAGCAACCTCAAACTCCCCAGCTTAAGCAATTCTCCTCCCTCAGCCTCCCAAGTAGCTGGGACCACAGGTGTCCGCCACAACACCCAGCCATTTTCTGGTTGCAGTTGTTACTGTTGTTTGGCGGGCCTGGGCTGGATTTGAACCTGCCAGCTCCTGCATATGTGGCTGGCACCCTGGCTGCTTGAGCTACGGCTACCGAGCCTTATCTCTCAACCCTTAAATGAAGGATTAAATTATGCAACACCAAAATCAGGCAACATGACATTACCTTCCAGGAGCTGCTTAGCTACTTTTCTATTCTCTGTGGTTCTGGGGCTTTTCATAAGTTTGATCACTGTAAGAACTGGAGCAGAAAATGTCATGATAATTTCTAATAAATCCTGTTTGGTTTAGTATGAGTTGCTTAAGCCACATGGGCTGTAGCAACCCTACTTAACTCTCTTTTCTATTGAGATAACATTATGGTAGGTATTCAGTATACAGGTAAAGAACAAGAGAGAAAGGTAAACAGGATAGTGAGTTGTTGTTCACTGGCAAACCGATTCAGAAGGAACAATTGCAAATATACAAAGTATTTATTTAATATGCGATAGACCCAGTGGTTATCAACCCAAATAAGTAACTAAGGCAAAAATCTCAATCGATGAATGTTTATTGAGCCAAAGTTGAGGATGTGCCTGGGAAAACCATAAACCATTCCTTTCCCTGAAAGGGAATTTGGAAACTTTATCAGTTAAAGTCAATAGAGAGAAGGAAGAAGAAGTGGGAGGTGATGGCAGTGATGAGGCAAAATGACTATATTCTTGTAAGACCCAGGAAATCTACATTTTACATAAGATAAGGTGACTATTAGAAGAGAGAGAAAAAAAAAAGCAAGAATTATGTAGATGTCCCTAGCAGAATGTCTGATCCTGTCCTGTCTCCTGTTCTGTATCTGTAAAGACAAACTTGTAATTCATTATTAGTGTGAAATAAAACAGACTTTAGTTTTAGAAGCCATAGATAGTCTGCAGACCTAAAGTTATAGTTTGTATGTCCTTACTTAAAGGAGGTGAGCAAGGATTTTCTTAATGTATATTCTGTGGGGCCAGTTCTCCACAAGTACCTGAGGATTTTACTTTCCCTTGTGCATAAGGAGTAAAAGTGTTGGCCCTGAGATTTTGATTTTTTTTTTTTACATGGGTATTCAAACTTTTTACTACATTTATTGCCTACAACAGTAATTTGGACACACATTAGACAATTAAGCTTTGATCAGGCTGACATTGTTTTCATAGCTATTGACCCATTTATATGTCCTTTGAAGCCATAAGTAGCAATTTTGGCCCAAGTGCAAACCACACAATAGTACCCTCAGATCAGTATATGGTGGAAGAAAAGACATAGGACCCATTTAGAGGTATAAATGGACTTCTTGATCTTGACCTTTGCCTTCCTACTATATCGTCTCAGCTGACTGTCACAGGGACTGGCCCAAGATCCAAGGCTAATTTGCCACCTTGACCGAAGAGTCAGGCATGGCCAAGTAGTAGGGAGTGGCTTAAAACTATGCACAGTTAAAAAAAAAAATCATTATTCAAAGTCAGCAGCTAAAAAAAGAAAAAAAAAGCTATTATCTTTTTCTACTTTTGGAATCTGACCTTTTACTCCCAAACTGTGACTGCCTTGAGAATAGCTCCTAAATGCTATCTGCATTATAAGTATATAATTTTTAAAAAGGATGGGTACTGTATACTATGAAAATAGTCAATACCTTCTTAACATTGAATTCATACCTAGTAATCATAGGAATTCTTTACGATAGAGGTTCTTCTGTGTAACTCATGAAATACAAACATACATAACTAGAATGAGGAGATTTTAGTAAATTAAGGCAACAGAAGACAGCTAGATTTTATGCAGATCATTTTACTTTCAGTTTCTTGAACTCCTATTTTTTTGGTGAAATAATACAGTTCTGGAAACTTCAAATTTCTCCCTAGCCCACCATCCAGTGAATAGCATTTACATATTTCTTTACAATTTGCAGAGAATTTTAACATTCATATGTTCATTCCACATTCAGTAATAATGCAGCAACTAACATCCCCTTTTACAGGTGATGGGACAAAGGCTCCTAAAAGTAGTGATATACCCAAAGTCACCCTATGAATCCCAGCCTCTTTCAACTATATCCTGAACATCCTAAAATGTTCCTTCATTTTTAACTCTAGGAAAATCTAGTGCTCGCACATATATGTGGGTAATTATGAGCTAAAAACTTTATAAATAGTATCAATAAAATTAATTAAAATCAAGTAAGTTCATAATTGCTATTCCTTTCTTGCCTACTGTGTCTTACACATAGAATTATTCAAATAAAAATTATTAGCATGATAACAAAACACATGTAGCTCTATTTCTTTGTTTTCAGTGTGCTAAAATTTACACACGGATCTGACATAGAAGATGTGTCAATAACATAGCAATATAGCTATTACAGGCCACATTGTGCCCCCTCACCCAAGTTAGAATGTTCATGTCCTAATCCCCATTATCGCAAATGTGATAGGTCTTAAAGAAGTCGTTAAGAGGAGGTCATTAGGGTGGCCCCTAATACAATATGACTGATGTACTTAGAAGAACAAGAAATCTGGACACAGACATGCACAAAGAAGACCACGTGAAGACAAAGGGAGAAGATGGCTGTGTTGACAGAAAAGAAGCCATATTCTCTTAAATCATTTAAAGAACTTTATTCTGAACCAATTTTGAGAACCATGACTTGGAGCCACACCCAAGATGCCTTGTGCATCTGGTGATGGGGGCCTCTAGTAATGGGGTTACAATTTGGTTTTATATGTTTTAGGGGACAGGAATTACAGGTGAAGTCATAAATCAACATCTGGGAAACATAATTGGTTTGGCCCCCAAAGTGGGGGGGTGGGCTTACAGATGAGGAGAGAATTTAAAGGTTCCTTGGCTGACCATCAGCTGAAAGAATTAGGCTTTGTCTGAAAGACCAGGTGTCAAAGAAAAGGAATACTAAAGATGAGGGTTAATCAGAGACAAAGTATGGACAGACACAACTGGTTTGCTATGTACATTGAGGACCTGTAGGTACCTCTTGCATAGCCTTAGTCCTGTTAAGGAGTCACAGAGGACTTTTCTCAGAAGGTAGGGGGACATAGTGAGGCATGTCTGATCTCCTTCCTCCTGGCTAACAGCTTAATTTTAGGGATCCTCTTGACCAAGAGGAGGTCCATTCAGCTAACTGGGGGAAAGCCTTAAGGTTTTATTTTACAGCCCTCTCGCACCTGACTGAATAAACAGCCTAGTTGCCCACAATGTAACAACAACAACAACAAAAAGATTTTATTTTAGTTCACAGCTATCTCTAAATTAAGAAGAGACACTTTAGAAGAAAGCAACCCTTCTGACACTTTGATCTCAGACTTCCAGCCTCCAGAATTGAGAAAATACATTTCTGTGATTTAAGACACCAAGTCTGGTACTTTGTTACAGCAAACCTAACTAATAGCTATTACTTAGTTGCATGTGTAGATTAATAATATAACTGATTTTTAATATAATATAGAGGCATTAAAATGACCTTGCTCTGAATTTAAAAGCACGAATGAATATACATATATATATATATATATATAAATTATGAGTATGTGTTCATTGTGATTAAACAGAGGCATTACTCATTAGCAATCATGCAAGTTCAAATGACATAGACAATTTAGTTCTTTTTTTTTTTTTTTTTGAGACACAGCCTCAAGCTGTTACCCTGGGTAGAGTGCTGTTGCGTCATAGCTCACAGCAACCTCCAACTCTTGGGCTGAGCAATTCTCCTGCCTCCACCTCCCAAGTAGCTGGGACCACAGGTGCCCACCACAACGCCCAGCTATTTTTGGTTGCATCCGTCATTGTTGTTTGGCGGGCCCAGGCTGGCGCCTTAGTGGCTTGAGCTACAGGCGACGAGCCAACAACTTTAGTTCTTATATACTAGATTGGCATTCAGATTTTCAGGAGATCAGTTCTATATGATATGCAAGTGAAGTTTACATTAATATGATGGGATTTATGCTGTGTATTAAGAATGGATAAGGTTTTGATGTAAGTAGCTAAGGATATGGAGAAGAAAGAGGCAATAAGAGTGAACAAGCATAGAGGACATGAAACTAAGCCAGTTTGGGAAAAGCAGAATAAGTCAATTTTGTTTCTGGAGGAAAGAACTGAAAAAGAGTGTGGGATATTGTTACAGTGAGAGGAGGGTGTGAGGATAAGCTAGGCATACCCACTAGCTTCAACTCTGAAGTCCGGCTGTCACAGTATCTACAAAAATCTGCTGGTGGCCTAATGCTCCATCTCATGCCTGCCTTAGGCACTTAATTGAATCCTTTTCCAGAAATAACTAGGGAAACAAATGCTCCTTCCTGTTGCAGTATGGATACCAGAACCACACAGGGATCTTAATTCATTGTCTCCATCCTAGAGATAATAAGACAGCTTCTGTAGGGTAGCGTGCTCAACCTTGGCTGCACATTACAATCACTCAGGGAGATTTAAATATTCTGATTCCTAGGTTGTAGCCAAAATCAATTAAGTCAGAATCACAGGTAGTGAGAGTCAAAGACCCGGATTTTTCTAAAGCTTGTCCAGTGATTATAATATGTAGCCAAGTTTGAGATTCACGGCTGTAAGCAGTAAGGCCTCACCCTGCTTTTGGTAGGGTTCCCAAGTGATTCTTCCTAGTCAACCCATGAAAAATCATTTGATCCTCAATACTGGGGTGTCTGTCTTCTATTCCTTGGTTAGCTTTCTCTAATCCTCTAAGTAAAAATAAACATGTTTCCTCTTGTTTCTTCTCTCTTTTCTACCAAGGACTTCATCCTCATTTAGTTAAACTTACTTCGCAATTTGGCAAAATTAAAAGGGAGTGTTACACGAAGAACATACAGGACAGGGTTGGGTCTCCTACATTCAATTGACATCAAGGCCCTTTCCCACAGCTATACTGTGAAGCAGTGAGGTTAGGAAGTGGAGTTTTGAAAAATAAGGTAGATATAGACCAGATTATGGAGGGACCAGTTTTTCAGCTACAGAGCCAATGTCCTTAAAACAACTCAGCAGGAGACTGGCAAGATCAATATAGATTTTAAAGAAATTATAAAGAAGAGAGCAATGAAACAGAAAAAATGTGAAAGTGTAAAGCAAGAACAATTGAACTTGACTGATAGATTAGATATGTGAGAAAGCTGGGAACTTATGATGTGATTCTGATATTGTAAGACTAGGTAATAGAAAGAAATTACAGACATGGGGGAGATAAAAAGAAGGGGCTGGATTTCTAGGTGGAAGTGGAAGAGAAAAGGGATTTAATTAGGTTTTAGACTTGTCTGAGATAACATGGCTATAGAAACATATAACATGGCATTCCGATCTCTAGACAGAGATTTGGAATCTTCTGCTAAGAAGTCTCAATTGTAGCCCAAAGGAAATATTGGGAAAGACAATTAGAGAACCATAGACAGAACTTGGAAAATACCAAAAGAAAGGCGAGTGGAGCCAGTGAAACCAAAAAGGAAGCATCTATTAGACTGGCAGCACAAATATCTGCATAAAGTAACAAAAGAAGAAGAGAAAAAGGCATAGAGGAAATATCAATGGTATTAAATGCCCAAGGAGTAGGAGGCCTGAGATAATAGATATGATTCAGGCATGGTTTCATTTACATATAATTTTGTAGCAATGCCTAAGAGCCATCATTGGCTTTCCATTACCTGCAGGATAATATCAGCCTGACAAGAAAAGATCTTTATAAATTGAGTCTAATATATCTTTGTAGTGTTCATCTCCCAACCTACTCTGAACTACAGACTGTTTTCCACACAAATATTTTCTTTCAGGCTTCCTTATATGTGTTACTTTATGTGCCTAACAAAATTTTACTATTTTCTCAAGATTCAGCTCATAATGCCAGTTCCTCTGTGAATTGTGGTGTACACCGAGTCCTTAGCCAAATACTGTACAGTTGATGCTTTCTCAATGCTACCACTTCTTTTTGTACATACCTCAATAATACCACTTACCATCACCATAACTTTTTTTTTTTTCAATGTCAGATTCTTTTATTATGTTTAGTTTCTGAGTGAAACTTGTCTGTTCAGAAAGAGAAAGAGATATTGTTTTTGAATAACAGGCTGATGTGGTATAATCCACAAGTACTATGTTACGGGATCTAAATAATTAGACACATGGGTTGTGCTAAAACTCAGGACACACAGGTGCTTGTTGAATCCAAGCAACTCCTGTGTAGAAACCAATTTTTCTTTTTTCTTTCTTTTTTTTTTTTTTTTTTTGCTTTTTAAATGATGTTTTATTCTTTTACTTCAAAGTATTATGGGAGAACAAATATTTTTTGGTTATATGGATCATTTTTACAAAATATATATTTTTTAAAATAAAAACATGCATAGAGTATAATCAAACAATATTAAAAGCCTTGTGGGGACATTAGCCTTTGTCCTCCACCCTCCATCCAAACTCTTTAAACTCTTTAGATTTTTTTCTGGTATCTTCCCCTTCTTATTTCTTATTTTTTTTTTTCTTTTTTTTTATTGTTGGGGATTCATTGAGTGTACAATAAGCCAGTTACACTGATTGCAATTGTTAGGTAAAGTCCCTCTTGCAATCATGTCTTGCCCCCATAAAGTGTGACACACACTAAGGCCCCACACCCCTTCCTCCCTCCCTCTTTCTGCTTCCCCCCCCATAACCTTAATTGTCATTAATTGTCCTCATATCAAGATTGAGTACATAGGATTCATGCTTCTCCATTATTGTGATGCTTTACTAAGAATAATGTCTTCCACTTCCATCCAGGTTAATACGAAGGATGTAAAGTCTCCATTTTTTTTAATGGCTGAATAGTATCCCATGGTATACATATACCATAGCTTGTTAATCCATTCCTGGGTTGGTGGGCATTTAGGCTGTTTCCACATTTCGGCGATTGTAAATTGAGCTGCAATAAACAGTCTAGTACAAGTGTTCTTATGATAAAAGGATTTTTTTCCTTCTGGGTAGATGCCCAGTAATGGGATTGCAGGATCGAATGGGAGGTCTAGGTTGAGTACTTTGAGGTTTCTCCATACTTCCTTCCAGAAAGGTTGTACTAGTTTGCAGTCCCACCAGCAGTGTAAAAGTGTTCCCTTCTCTCCACATCCACGCCAGCATCTGCAGTTTTGAGATTTTGTGATGTGGGCCATTCTCTCTGGGGTTAGATGATATCTCAGGGTTGTTTTGATTTGCATTTCTCTAATATATAGAGATGATGAACATTTTTTCATGTGTTTGTTAGCCATTCGTCTGTCGTCTTTAGAGAAAGTTCTATTCATGTCTCTTGCCCATTGATATAAGGGATTGTTGGCTTTTTTCTTTTTTTTTTTTTTTTTGTAGAGACAGAGTCTCACTGTACCACCCTCGGGTAGAGTGCCGTGGCGTCACACGGCTAACAGCAACCTCTAACTCTTGGGCTTACACGATTCTCTTGCCTCAGCCTCCCGAGCAGCTGGGACTACAGGCGCCCGCCACAACAGCCGGCTATTTTTTTGTTGCCGTTTGGCCGGGGCTGGGTTTGAACCCGCAACCCTCGGCATATAGGGCCGGCGCCCTACTCACTGAGCTACTGGCGCCGCCCAGATTGTTGGCTTTTTTCATGTGGATTAATTTGAGTTCTCTATAGATCCTGGTTATCAAGCTTTTGTCTGATTGAAAATATGCAAATATCCTTTCCCATTGTGTGGGTTGTCTCTTTGCTTTGGTTATCGTCACCTTAGCTGTACAGAAGCTTATCAGTTTAATGAAGTCAGATTTGTTTATTTTTGTTGTTGTTGCAATTGCCATGGCAGTCTTCTTCATGAAGTCTTCCCCCAGGCCAATATCTTCCAGTGTATTTCCTATGCTTTCTTTGAGGATTTTTATTGTTTCATGCCTTAAATTTAAGTCTTTTATCCATCTTGAATCAATTTTTGTGAGTGGGGAAAGGTGTGGGTCCAGTTTCAGTCTTTTACACGCAGACATCCAATTCTCCCAACACCATTTATTGAATAGGGAGTCTTTCCCCCAAGGTAAGTTCTTGTTTGGTTTATCGAAGATTAGGTGGTTGTAAGATGTTAGTTTCCTTTCTTGGTGTTCAATTCGATTCCAAGTGTCTATGTCTCTGTTTTTGTGCCAGTACCATGCTGTCTTGAGCACTATGGCTTTGTAGTACAGAATAAAATCTGGTATGCTGATGCCCCCAGCTTTATTTTTGTTACAGAGAACTGCCTTAGCTATACGGGGTTTTTTCCGGTTCCATACAAAATGCAGAATCATTTTTTTCAAAATCTTGAAAGTACGATGTAGGTACTTTGATAGGAATGGCATTGAATAGGTAGATTGCTTTGGGAAGTATAGACATTTTAACAATGTTGATTCTTCCAAGCCATGAGCATGGTATGTTCTTCCATTTGTTAATATCCTCTGCTATTTCCTTTCTGAGGATTTCATAGTTTTCTTTATAGAGGTCCTTCACCTCCTTTGTTAGGTAATTCCTAGGTATTTCATTTTCTTTGAAACTATGGTGAAGAGAGTTGTGTCCTTAATTAGCTTCTCATCTTGACTGTTATTGGTGTATACAAAGCCTACTGACTTGTGGACATTGATTTTATATCCTGAAACATTACTGTATTTTTTGATGACTTCTAGGAGTCTTGTGGTTGAGTCTTTGGGGTTCTCTAAGTATAAGATCATGTCGTCAGCAAAGAGGGAGAGTTTGACCTCCTCTGCTCCCATTTGGATTCCCTTTATTTCCTTGTCTTGCCTAATTGTATTGGCTAGAACTTCCAGCACTATGTTGAATAGTAAAGGTGACAGAGGACAACCTTGTCTGGTTCCAGTTCTAAGAGGAAAAGCTTTGAGTTTTACTCCATTCAGTAAAATATTGGCTGTGGGTTCGTCATAGATAGCTTCAATCAGTTTTAGAAATGTGCCACTTATGCCTATACTCTTCAGTGTTCTAATTAGAAAAGGATGCTGGATTTTATCAAATGCTTCTTCTGCATCTATTGAGAGGATCATGTGATCTTTATTTTTGCCTCTGTTAATATGGTGGATAACGTTTATGGACTTGCGTATGTTAAACCAGCCTTGCATCCCTGGGATGAAGCCTACTGGATCATGATGAATGACTTTTTTGATGATAAGCTGTAATCTATTGGCTAGGATTTTGTTGAGAATTTTTCCATCTATATTCATGAGTGAGATTGGTCTGAAATTCTCCTTTTTGGTTGGGTCTTTTCCTGGTTTTGGTATCAGGGTGATGTTTGCTTCATAGAATGTGTTGGGGAAGATTCCTTCTTCCTCAGTTTTTTGGAATAATTTCTGCAGTACAGGAATAAGCTCTTCCTTGAAGGTTTGATAGAATTCTGGAGTGAAGCCATCTGGACCAGGGCATTTTTTGGTTGGAAGCTTTTTTATTGTTTCTTTGATCTCAGTGCTTGAAATTGGTCTGTTCAGGAGGTCTATTTCTTCCTGGCTAAGTCTAGGGAGAGGGTGTGATTCCAGATATTGATCCATTTCCTTCACATTGTCAAATTTCTGGGCATAGAGTTTCTGGTAGTATTCAGAGATGATCTCTTGTATCTCTGTGGGATCAGTTGTTATTTCCCCTTTAACGTTTCTGATTGAGGTTACTAGAGATTTTACTTTTCTATTTCTAGTTAGTCTGGCCAATGGTTTATCTATTTCATTTATTTTTTCAAAAAACCAACTCCGTGTTTCATTAATTTTCTGAATGATTGTTTTGTTTTCAATTTCATTGATCTCTGATTTGATTTTGGATATTTCCTTTCTCTACTGAGTTTAGGCTTAGATTGTTCTTCTTTTTCCAATTCCATAAGATCTCTTGTGAGATTGTTGATGTGCTCTCTTTCTGTTTTTCAAATGTAGGCATCTAAAGCGATGAATTTTCCTCTCAAAACTGCTTTTGCAGTATCCCACAGGTTTTGGTAGCTTGTGTCTTCATTGTTGTTATGCTCAAGGAAGTTAATGATTTCCTGTTTTATTTCTTCCTGCACCCATCTGTTATTCAACAGAAGATTGTTTAATTTCCATGCCTTTGGGTGGGGTTGAGCATTTTTGTTAGAGTTGAGTTCCACCTTATTGCCTTTAGGTCTGAAAAGATACAAGGTAAAATTTCAATTCTTTTGATTCTGTTGATATTTGTTTTGTGTCTCAGGATTTGATCAATTTTGGAGAATGTTCCATGGGGTGATGAGAAGAATGTATATTCTTTATCTTTGGGGTGGAGGGTTCTATATGCGTCTATCAAGCATAGTTGTTCTAGGGTCTCATTTAAATCTCTTATATCTTTGTTTAATTTCTGTTTAGAGGATCTGTCCAGCTCTGTAAGAGGTGTGTTAAAGTCCCCTGTTATGATGGTATTATCAGATATCATATTGCTCAGACTGAGTAAGGTCTGCTTCAAGAATCTGGGAGCATTTCAATTGGGTGCATAGATATTTAGAATTGAAATGTCTTCTTGTTGTAGCTTTCCCTTGACCAATATAAAGTGACCATCTTTGTCTTTTTTGACTTTAGTTGCTTTAAATCCACATGTATCTGAAAATAAGATTGCAACTCCTCTTTTCTTCTGAATTCCATTTGCCTGAAAAATTGTCTTCCAACCCTTGACTCGGAGCTTTAATTTGTCTTTTGAAGCCAGGTGTGTTTCTTGCAGACAGCAAATGGATGGCTTGTGTTTTTTAATCCAGTCAGCCAATCTATGTCTGCTCAGTGGAGAATTCAAGCCATTAATATTTATTGAGATAATTGATAAGTGTGGTAGTATTCTATTCGTCTTATTTGGTGAGAGTCCATTGCTTAGTTTTATCTTTTGCATCAGTGTGGAGGTTAGGTTCTGTCCTTTGATTTCTGAGTTCTTACTTTGCTGCTGATGCATTGTGGTAGTCAGTGTGCAGAACAGGTTGAAGTATGTCCTGTAGAGCTGGTCTTGTTATGGTGAATTTCCTCAATGTTTGTATATCCGTAAATGATTTGATTTCTCTGTTGATTTTGAAGCTTAGCTTAGAAGGGCACAGAATTCTGGGCTGAAAATTGTTCTGTTTAAGTAGATTAAAGGTAGATGACCATTGTCTTCTTGCTTGGAAAGTTTCATTAGAGAAGTCTGCAGTCACTCTGATGGATTTGCCCCTGTAGGTCAACTGGTGCTTACTCCTGGCAGCTTGCAGAATCTTTTCTTTTGTCTTGACTTTGGACAGGTTCATCACAATGTGTCTTGGAGAAGCTTGGTTAGAGTTGAGGCGACCTGGGGTCCGATAGCCCTCTGAAAGCAGTGTGTCAGAATCTTTGGTGATGTTTGGGAAATTTTTTTTATAATATTCTCTAGTATGGCTTCCATTCCTCTCGGGCATTCTTCTTCCCCTTCTGGAATTCCTATAACTCGTATGTTGGAACGCTTCATAAAGTCCCATAATTCTGACAGTGAACGTTCTGCTTTCTCTCTCTTCTTTTCTGCCTCTTTTACTATCTGAGTTATCTCAAAAACTTTGTCTTCTACCTCTGAAATTCTTTCTTCTGCATGGTCTAACCTGTTGCTGATACTTTCCATTGCATCTTTAAGTTCCCTGATTGACTGTTTCATTTCCTTCAGCTCTGCTATATCCTTTTTATATTCTTCATATCGTTCATCTCTGATTTGATTCTGTTTTTGGATTTCCTTTTGGTTATTTTCCACTTTATTAGCAGTTTCCTTCATTGTTTCCATCATTTCTTTCATTGTTTTCAACATGTGTATTCTAAATTCCCTTTCTGTCATTCCTAACATTTCTGTATAGGTGGAATCCTCTGCAGTAGCTACCTCATGGTCCCTTGGTGAGGTTGTTCTGGACTGGTTCTTCATGTTGCCTGGAGTTTTCTGATGATTCTTCCTCATTAGTGATTTCTTTTATCTGTTTCCTTGCCCTAATTTTCCTTTCACTTCCTCTTGCTCTTTAAGTTCTTGTGCCTGTGGACTAAGGGTTACAGGCCCAGAAAGGTGAGAAGGTTGAAGAGCAAAAAAGGGATGAAAGAAAGGAGGACCGAGTGATAAGAAAAAAAAGAAAGATAGAGAAAGGAGAGAGGGTGGGGATAAGGAATATTGACAAAAAGAAGAGAGGCACAGAAAGAGGGAGACAGGGCAATATACGTGTACAGTAGGGTACTTTGACACAACCTTAAAAAACTCCACCTTCTGGGGGTTGGGTGCCCAGTTGGGTGGTTCCCTTGAGGTCAGCAGCTCTTTGCTAACCTGGTCAGACACAGTACCCCACCTCCACCAATAGAGAGGAAAGACAAAAATGCTATAAATCAAACCAAAACAAGCAAACAGAAAACTTTATGGAGATAAAATTGGGTGAAAAACCAAGTGATAGCGGTAGAAACACGAGCAAAAATGAAGTTGTAGTTATTAAAAAAGGCAGCAATGGGAAATTATAATTAAACTAGAAAAATTTAGAAAGAAAAAGGGATCTGTATGGAAAAGATTGAAATTAAGAAACAAAAGAACATCAACAACGTCAAAATAAACAAACAAAAAAACCAACCAAACAAAAAAAAAGAAAAAAAAATACACAACCAAAAACAAAGCAGTTTGTATATGTTATTGAATATTGTCTGGGCAACACGTGGTCATTTGGGGTATGAGATGTTAGTCACAGTTCTGATACGACTGGAGGCTGCTGATTTCTCAAACCCCAGCAGGTAGACACCCTAAATCCCTAAATCTCTCTTCAGCCCACTTAAAAGGCACTTTGAACTTGTAAACTTGCTGAGCAGAAGCTTTCCCAGCTTTCTCGCTGGAATCACTGCTGAAGTGGCTATCCACTTACCCAGTGTGCCAAAACCAGTCTCACTCTGCCCCTGAGGGTTAGGGCTGCAAGGCGGCTCAGACCCCACCCTTAGGCTACTTGGTTGCTCGGTTACCAGCTCCCACCCGTTTCTAGCTCTGCGACCCTGAGGGCGGAGCTTGTCGGGGCAGATCACTGACAATGGTTCCGTGTGACCCACTGCCAAACACTATTATCTCCGTCTGGCTCAGCGGCTCAGACTGGGGCCCTAGACAATGGCTGAAGTTCTCCGCACTCCCGCTCAGGCCTTCCCCAAGGCAGTTCAACTCAGTGCCAAGTCCAAGGACATCAAAACAGTTCACAGGTAAGGCCTTTCTGGTTTGCAGTCTCGCTGCTACTGAACTTACAGTTGTGGGCGGGTTTAGACGGATTGAACACACGCGACCACTTGCCGGTTTTCCACTGTTTTAGTCCTCCTCTTCAGGTCCAGAAGTCTCTCGCTGACTCCCTGTATCCTCATAGGAGTGATGATAGGCAGTTCCCACCAGCCAGATATGCCTGGAGTCCTATCTCCCCAGACTCACGGTGCCCAGATGCAAGGAAGCTGTTACTCGGCTGTCATCTTGCCAGAAAGCAATTTTTCCCGCCCGGGGCGAAATCCAGGGCGCACCCAGAGCAGGTGACTCGCGGGGATCACTTGCCCCGCACGCCACAGCCCGTGTCTCCGCCGCGGGAAGTAGTTCTCCGCCGCGCCAGCTCCAAACAGCACCATCACCATAACTTTTTTTACCCATCTATTTCAGTTATCTATAATAAAAGATTCCAAAACATTGTAGCTTAAACTATAACTAAGTTATTATCTCTGAATTTTGTGGGTTGACTGGGATCAGCTGTCTGGTTCTTCTGCTCCATATGGTGTGGGCTGGGGCTACAGTCAATTGTGGGGGCCATCTAGGCTGGAGCTCCCAATACAGTTCACTCCTACGTTTGGGACCTTGGCTAAGATGCCTGGAGGCTTGCGCTCAATCTAAGATTTGGGAAAGGTAGGTTTCTTTCTCTTCACAAGATCTTTCCACATGGGCTTTCCAGATAGTCCCTCCACCAAAGTAGCCCGACTTCATACACAGCATTCCAAAAAGAGGGTATCAGAAACTGGTAAGTCCTGAACTGACTGACCGTCTGTCACTTTACTGCTATTAACACAAGTCACAGGTTAGGGACTGAATACCAGAAGGCACAGTTTCATCTGGACAATCTATGAGCTATCACTTTTATTAACCTGCTACTCACTTGAAAGGCAAAGATTATGTCATTTTTCATCTTTGTGGCCCCAGTACTAGTGGGGAATGTAACACAATGTGGATATTCATCCAATGATGACTGAGGGAAGAGTTGAGTTAGAACTGGAAGATTGAGGGAAGTTGGGGGTGGGAGTGGAAAAGCCCCAGACTTAAACTTTTGATGTTACTTTCAAGATAAGGCCACATACTGTCAGCAATTTTGTATCTGAATTTAAAATGTTAATTTTTTAAGTGAAAGCTTTACAGAATGTGTGTAATTCTCCTTGGCATTTCTGTATTTTTTAAATATGGAAGTGGTCTGAGCTTCTCAGGACAGGACAGTGGAGAGTCCCCATGAATAACCATTGCTATGTTAGGTAAATTTTAAACTGTGTTGCTAAGAGATGTCCTGAGAGTTCAGTGGAACTCCCTCAGAGATCCCTTTGGAGAGAATGGGAGTAAAGGTCTAAGCTGAGTCTATGGACCTGTGGAGCCACATCTCCATCCCTAACCAACCAGGAAATCATACATTGAGTGGTTTTGTTGTTGGTTTTTTTTTTGTGTGTGTGTGTGTTTTTGTTTTGGTTTTTGTCTTTTTTTATATACAAGTAAGGTCTTATTTGGAAAATAAATGAACACAGGATTTGGGGGACTCTTTTCCCCCAATAAATAAATTGTGAAATTTACATGCTAAGGGGGAAAAAAAGAGGAGATGAATAACCAGATTAACCATGAAGACTTAGCTGAAACTGGATAGCCTAAACTTGCAGCAGGACAGATCGGCAGTCCTATTGGAAAGGCAAAGATAAGAAGAGATTAAAGTGGCCAGGGTGTTTGGGGAGACAAGGTCGAAATGA
Source organism: Nycticebus coucang (assembly GCF_027406575.1). Taxonomy (NCBI): domain Eukaryota; kingdom Metazoa; phylum Chordata; class Mammalia; order Primates; family Lorisidae; genus Nycticebus; species Nycticebus coucang. Next base: position 27,743,759 of record NC_069805.1, on the reverse strand, counting down.
GAGAGTGACATACTTCAAGTGTGAAGCCCACATTTTAGTCCAGCCTTGTCACTAACTGGCTCTGTAGCCACACTTAACCTTTGTGGGCCTTACTTCCCTCATTTGCAAATTAAGGTCATCCATCTAAATGGCTTCCAAAGCTAGGATTCCTGTTCTATGACTCTGTGATTCCATGGATTAATGAAGCAGTGCAGGTGACTAATGATTGCCAGGCTACACATATTCAGTGTGGTCAGAGGACACTCATTATTTATAGGGTATGAGGATCAGAAGGAAAAGACAAGAGGTTGAGGAGTTTTGTATTACAGTATAGAATACTTATCTCTAATAATAGCTAATATTGACTTTTATAAATTACTATATTGTACTAATCACTCTACCCATGGTATGGCATTTAGGTTGCTCAACATCTCTATCAGCTAGAGACTGTAATCCCAATTTTTAAAATGAGAAAACTGTAGTTTAAGAGATTGTCATTTGCTTAGGGTCATACAACTAAAAGGGATAGAGCAAGGATTCTAGGTATTTAAGTGTATATATTTTCCCCTATTTTTGGTTTTGAGCATTGTGTAATTTTACTTTACCAGAATTCAGGGTGTTTACTTTTTTTTAATTTAATTTTTAATTAAAATCATAACTGTATACATTTATGGGGTATAATGTGATGATTTGTATACAATGTGGAATGCTGAAGTCCAATTGATTAACATAACCATCTCCTCACTTACTTATTTTTAAGCAGCCCAAATGCCCATCAACCCATGAATGGATTAACAAATTGTGGTACATGTATACCATGGAATAGTATTCAGGCATAAAAAGATGGAGATTTTACATCTTTTATGTTTACCTGGATGAAGTTGGAACACATTCTTCTTAGTAAAGTATCTCAAGACTGGAAAAAGTATCTAAGTTTCTTGATACCATTATAAAACAAATATACAAACACACACTCATGTGAATGATAAAACACAAGTATATCTTTCCCTTAATTCATATAAAGTCTGCTTATATTACATTATAAACCCTAAAGAACTTGGCTTGTTGGCCAGGCCCCATGATTCACACCTGTAAACCTAAGACTGTGGGAGGCCAAGGCGGGTGGATTGCTTGAGCTTAAGGGTTCAAGACCAGCCTGAGCAAGAACAAGACCCCATCTCTTCTAAAATAGAAAAATTACGTGGGTGTTGTGGTGGGCATGTATAGTACCAGCTACTTGGGAGGCTGAGACAAAAGAAACTCTTGAACTCAAGAGTTTGAGGTTGGTGTGATCTATGATAATACCATGGCATTCTAACCAAGGCATCTGAGTGAGATTCTGTTCAAAAAGAAAGAAAGAAAGAAAGAAAGAAAGAAAGAAAGAAAGAAAGAAAGAAAGAAAGAAAGAAAGAAAGAAAGAAAGAAAGAAAAGAACTAAAAAGAACTAAGCTTGTTATCAGCTTAACTCACATTGTAGAACCATAGCAAATTGCTTCAGGCATTCAGGCACCTAGCAGGAGTCTTTCTATAATGACGATGATAGTAGTATTGGCAATGTTAGTGATTGGTAAAAAGACTTTATCTTTGAAATGGAAGGTAACAAATGAAATCTAGAATTTTAATATCAATTCTCTCACATTGTATATGTAACTCTCCAGGAAACTCTTCTGCTAAAAACGAACTATGAAAGAATGAAAGCATTGTCAGAGAAGCTCAAATATTTTGAATTCTGCTCTATGAATTAGATAGATGTATAAGTGGCAGAAGTGTGCAAAATGGTTCACATTTCAGCAACTTGTAAAATAGATAAGTTTTTTAAAAAAAAGTCTATATTTGTAAAATATTAATTGACTACAGAGCTTTTCCATAGTTATTATCTCAGTTAATTCTTAAACTCCACAAACATTATCATTACATTTTAGAGATCTAAAAACTGAGATTTTTATAGGTAAAGTTTTTTGCCCAGGGTGATAAAACTAGTAAGTGGAAAGAAATTTTTATCTTCAGACTCAAAATCCATTTTGTTTTCCATTATACTATAAACTATTTATTGAAATGCCCATTTTATATCAGTAAAATGTAGTAGATATTACCTAATAGGATAGAATTGACTAGTTTCACTCTTTAGGGGAAAAATTATATACTTTGCAAAGATTTAGTTGCCAGAAGTAACAACTTGTAGTTACAATATTAATATTGTGATAGATATTGAACAAGATATGTGGCTAATACAGTAAATGAGGCTCATAAGAGTAAAACCAAATGTAGGTTTTTTAAAAAAATTAGGATTATGAGCCCAGCTAGATGTACTGTTTAGTATATATAGGTTTGGATCACTATTGCTATTTTAATGTTTTTAGTATTATAAACTTATAAAACAGCTCAACAGCATCAATAGTTTATGGGTGGACTATAAGCCACTGGTGGTTTTGATATTTAACAATCTTTTATTTTTGCTACTTATTATTCTTTATTATTATCACAAGAAAAAAATTATAATGGAAAAACCAAATTCCCATTTCAAACTTTTTCAAATTTTCAGAGTAAATTAATACTATTAGGAACTCCATAAATGAAAGTTATCAACCATAAACTTTAAAGAACTATGGAAACTTACTTTTAAACATTTTTATTTGTTTTTATATTTCAGATTAATATGAGGGTACAGATGCTTAGGCTATGTTGTTTGCATTTGTTAGGTAGAGTACAAGTTATATTTGTGCCCCTCACCTAGGAAGTGTGCTATGTGCCCCTACAGTGTGCCTGTTAGATGACAGCACACCAGCACCCTCTGTCCTCTTCTCCTCCTCCTTCTTCCCACTCCCCTCCTTGAGTTCAATTGTGTTTTTCTCGTGTATGTGTGTGTGTGTGTGTGTTTTTTCATCTACTGGTTTCGTATTAGTATTGAGTACATTGGATACTTGCTTTTCCATTCTTGTGATACTTTACTAAGTGGCATGTTCTCCAACTCCATCCAGATTAATACAAAACATGTAAAGTCTCCATCTTTTTATGGCTGAATAGTATTCCATAGTATACGTATACCACAGTTTATTAATCCGTTCATGTGTAGATAGACACTTGGGTTCATTCCACATCTTAGTGCTTTGAACTGAGCTGCCATAAACATTCTAGTGCAAATGTTCTTATAGTAAAATAATTTTTTTTTATTCTGAGTAGATACCTAGTAATGGGATTCAGGATCAAATGTAAGGTCTAAGTTGAATTCTTTGAGGATTATCCATACTTCTTTCTAAAGAGTCAGTATTAGTTTGAAATCTCGCCAACAGTGGTAAAGTGTTCCCTTTAAAGTCTATATACAGCAAGTTCTTTAAACACTTACAGATCTGGCATTTCCCCTAGCTAAACTCTTATGTGACTTTGAGGAAATACATTAACCTCTTATTCTAAGTTTCCTCAACTTCAAATGAGGTTATCATTCTTATATCATTGGATTGGTTTGAAAATTACACATGAAAATGTCAACAAAGCATATGGCAAAGAATCTTGCACTAAAAATGTATTAATTCTATTCTTAAGGGACTTGCAAGTATTAATGTACTAGGCTGCATGTGCCTGCTAAAACTAAAACAAAAACAAAAATCCCTTCTTATCTACATACAACTGACATTAAAGAGTAAGCTATTTAGCCCCTCTCTGGTACCTTGTTCAGAGCCAGGAACTTGGTAGGAGCCCAATAAATGTTCGCTGAATTAAACCGAAATCAAATTATCACATCCTCCTAGGATGTCAAGTGTTTATTTAGAAGCCCACCACAGCCAGCATCTCATCATTCAGGATTCAGCCAATTCATAAAGGGAAGTTGTCCTTGCAACATTCCTCGTTGGTCTCTAGGCCCTGCTTTTTTGTCATAGTTCATTACAGCTAAACTAAAATTTCCCCAAACATGACTGAAGCCATGGGCTGAATCTAACAAGATTTAGTTTAATAGGGATAAATGTAAAGACTTATACTTCAGTCCAAAAAGAATCCAGTACAAGTGCTAGATGGGGAATACTGGGATTAGCAGCAACATGTGTGAAAAAGACTTAGGGGTTTTGGTTGATATTAAGCTCAATTAGTCAACAGTGTACTTTCAGTAACAAGAAAGTTGATGTGAACCAAGCCTTCGTTAATTCCTGCCCCAGCCTGGCAATTACCCGACTGTGCTTATTCTTAAATTTTAGCTGTATCAGAATCACCTAGAAGGCTTGTTAAGCCTTAGGTCACTGCCCCACTCACAGAGTTTCCGATTCAGCAGGTCGGGGGTGGGGCCTGAGACTATGAATTTCTAAAAAGTTCCCAGGTCATGGCTTATGTTGCTGGTCCTGGGATTTTATAATACTTTAGAAACCACTGTCCTACTTCATCCTATTTGGTCAGACAATACTGATACTACTAATAACAAGGATAGTGAAGAGATACAAGATATACATAAAAGGGACAAGGAAAGAAAGAAATGAAGAATTATGTGCTGTAGTAATATTGACAAAATTAACAATAATAACTAATATTGGTGGAGGATTTATTTTGAGCTAGAAGTGCTACCAAACATGTCATATGGAATTAGTAATGGTAATAATAATAAGAACTGCCAACCATATAGCATTTACTGGGTGTCCAGTTCTGTTCAATGTACTTTACTATTTAATCCTTACAACAATCCTATGTTCGATTTTTAGATAAGGAAACTGCAGCCCTGAGAAGAAACTCATAAAAGCCACGTTAACAGAATCACAGAGATATGGCTGAGATTTGGATTTGTTGTGCTGACAACAAAAACTTCCGTGACCCCATGAAGTCTCCCTGGAATCATGGTTGGAGATGGAGTTTAGCTTAAAGAAGAGAAGAATAAAGAAACCAACATTTGCAGGATATGATGGCTCACACCTATAATCCTAGCACTCTGGGAGGCTGAGGCAGGTGGACTGCCTGAGCTCAGGAGTTCAAGACCAGCCTGAGCAAGCACAAGACCCTGTCTCTAAAATGGCTGGGCATGTGGCAGGGCCTGTAGTCCCAGCTACTTGGGAGGCTGAGGCAAGAGGATGGCTTGTGCCCAAGAGTTTGAAGTTGCTGTGAGCTATGATGACTCCACAGCACTCTACCCAGGGAGACAAAGTGAGAGTGTCTCAAAAAAAAAAAAAAAGATATATATACATATATATGTGTACATATATACATATATATACATACACATAAAATAAAACAATGGAACACTACTCAGCAATAAAAAGGAATAAAACTATTGAAAAGAGCATGCAAAAACAAGAAGAATCTCAAAATAACTATGGTGAGTAAAAGAAGCCACACCCTAAAAGATTAGAAAATGTCATAGGCCTGGCACAGTAGCTCGTGCCTATAATCCCAACACTCAGGGAGGCCTAGGCAGGCGGATTGCCTGAGCTCACAGGTTTGAGATCAGGCTGAGCCAGAGTGAGACTGCCGACTCTAAATATAGCCGGGCATTGTGGCAGCCACCTGTAGTCCCCACTACATGTGAAGCTGAGGCATGAGAATCACTGAAGCCCAAGAGTTTGAGGTTGCTGTGAGCTGTGCCACCACGGCACTCTACCGAGGGTGACAAAGTGAGACTCTCTCTCAAAAAAAATAAAAAAACAGTTAACAGAAAGACGGAAAGCAGGGGAGCAGGAAGAAGGGGAAAGATTGCAAACAGGCACAAGGAAACTTCTGAGGATGATGGACACATTTACTATTTTGATGATGATGCTTTCCAGGGTGCATGGATATGTCAAAACGTATCAAATTGCACATTTTAAATACACATAGTTTATTGTATGTCAATTGTAGTTCAATGAAGCTATAAAAACAAACCTGTGTTTAAATATATTAAGTAAAATCCACAAGTCCTATGAAGTAGTCAGTATTATTCTGCTAATTTTAATTCTGAAAATTGTAATTGAAAATTTTGTGCCTATAAAACAGGTAATTTTGATGAGTGATCCCTTTAGTATATCTAATGCATGTACATATTCAATATATCTTCCCAATTTCCAAGTAGAAATGTCAAATAATAGCTTTGGTTCTCTGAAAACCTAACTCAATGAAACAAGAACATAATTCAAAACAATTGCTACTCCTTAACCAATTATGTGTTCTACTGTTCTTTGATAATTTTAACATCTTGCAGGGTTCAAGTTTATTTAATCCAAAATTTATTTTACATTAAAAAGAAGGGCAGTGGGTGGTGCCTGTGGCTCAATGAGTAGGGCGCCAGCCCCATATACTGAGGGTGGCGGGTTCAAACCCAGCCCCAGCCAAACTGCAACAAGAACAAAAAAATAGCTGGGCATTGTGGCCAGTAGGCCCAGCTACTTGGGAGGCTGAGGCAAGAGTATCGCCTAAGCCCAGGAGTTGGAGTTTGCTGTGAGCTATGACACCACAGCACTCTACCAAGGGTGATAAAGTGAGATTCTGTCAAGAAAAAAAAAAAAAGAACAGCAGAATTCTAGTCCTATGATATAGTTTCATGCAGAATTTTTTTCCTTTATATATTTTTAAAATTTCAGAATAATATGGGGTACAAATGTTTTGGATATGTGAGTGCTTTTGTATAGTTTAAGTAAAGTTACTATACCCCTCACTCAGAAAGTAATTGTACCCATTAGGTGTGAATTTACCCATTCCCTCCTGCGCCCTCCCACCTGTTTGCTTTCTGTTGAATTTTACTAGCAAATGTGCATATGGGTGTTGATACATCTGCATTGTATCTGCCTTCTTTTTAGCAGAGTAACATGATCGGAACCACAATTACATCCACAAGCCTTCTAACTCTATGCATATGTACAATCTTAACTTTAATCTCCATTGTAAAATCATGCAGATATTTGGATCATCTAGGGAAGTAAAGGTCTCTACGTGTGAGTACAGACTTACTCCCACCTTGTTTCATCTTGGCTGCCAATGCCACCAGCGGAGTAACCTCTAACATTGTTTTCTATGGGACTAGCCCAGGTGAAATTCTGACTACCAGCACTTGCTGATGATCCCAGTAAAGCTAAAATACCCAACACAGAAAGCGTATGCTTTGTCAGAATGATATGAATGGGTCCAGGTCATTTATCACTGATTTGTTTCCTCCCCCTGTTTTGTGTTATTTTGCTCTCTTTAAGCTAACTTTCAAAGGGTTATGTCTACTGCATCCTAGAGAACATACAACAGGTGTATTGAATTAGATTTTCTGGCTTCACAATAACTTACAAGATCTGTGTCTCTTTGGGGTGAAGAGAAAGAGTTAAATGTGAATAAATGCTGCAGTAGAGATGATGGCAAAACAAACAAAGCTGGAGGATGAATGAAGACCACCCAATTATAATATTTAGAACTGTTAATTTGCACCACACACCCATGCCACAAGATCCTGATTTCAATAATTGTTCAAGTAATTTCATAAGTATAGTAAAATCCCACTAATTTGGATGCTGTCAACTTAAAATTGGTATAAGCAATATGGTAAAATTCTGCTGGTTCATCTTTCTATAGTGGACATAAAAATGATTATTAAAAAATAAACCATTTTAAAGCGCTCTCAGGTGCTTTATAATTCTTGGTTTTATTAAAAAATACTTTTAGAGTTGAGCATATACTGTGTGCAAGACATCAGATGAGGGGATAGTATTATAAAAAAAACATAAATCAAAGGCTTATCTTCAGTGTCGCGGACCGCCGGTCGATGGGCCTCAGTCCGAGGGTGCTCAGGGTGAACGGTACAGGTTGGTTGAAAAGGTCGACGCAGGATGAAATGACAAACTGTCACACACCACGAGTGATGAAGAAAGCAGCTGTACTTTACTGATTTTTAAGTCTGGTATTTATACATTTTCTTCCCAGGGTTTAAACAATGTAATCATTATTTTGCTTATGCTTGTAAATTATTTTTGTGTCTCCATATGTGGTTTATCATGCACTATATGTTTTCAAGGTTTTGCTCTCCGGAGGGAGGTGCCGGAGGGGGGTGGTTTATCTTTTCAAGGTTTTTGCTCTAGGGAGGTGGTTTTATCAGTAACACTTGGTTGCTTCCCCTTATCTAGGAATGTCAAGGTTTGTGACTTCTCTTAGTTCTGTAATTGTTCTCAGTTTCTTATGATCTCTTTTATAAACAGCTGAACATATTCTTTTATGTATAATGCTTGACTACTTCTATATATATTTTCTATGTATTTTTATTCTCATTAGTAACTATGTTTTGATTTATAATTAAAACATTAAACTACTCCATTGATTTGTATTATATATGAAACTTAGTGAAGTAGGATGTTTTTCTAAGTAAAGTTTTACTGTAGGTGGTGATAGTGTATGTCATGCTGGAACATCTTGTTTGCTGTGCCTGCATTGTCTCAATGCACTGTCTCAATTCACTGACATTTGATGATAGGAACGTGCTCCTGCATCGATTCCCTGGAGACATTGAGTCTCCACTGACTATGTTTGATTATGGATCAGTAAGTCATTATGTTTATTCTTAGTTTCTCAAGACAAGCAGGCATTCAACTCAACAAACAGGTTTCAGAGCAAAGGTTTCTTAGGCTTTTATGCCGCACCTCGTGAGTCATTACGTTCAAACAAAGGCATGCTAGGCAACTTATGCGTTGCTGTCGCAAACCAGGGGTGCTGGGGGTTTCGCTCCGGGGAGCACATACCACCTACTCACGCATTTTATAATGCGGACAGCGCCACCTCACCGCGGCTTGATGCCGGGGGTGCGGCACTTCAGTAAGCTGAGAAGCCAAGGGGTGAAAAGGGACAGGAAAATGGAAATATGACTCTCAATACCAGGTAACTTGGAAAGTATAGAATGAAGGCTACATATAATTTGTTCTATTCATTAGAGCAGGGCTTCTAAGGTGTAATGCGGTCCTGGCTCTGCTACACAGTTACTATACAAAATTATAAGTTTTAACTTTTTCTTGCATTTACTGTACTACACATTTTCTTCTTTATTAAAACACTTTCACTTAACCTTTAGTTGTTGGCCACCTACTTCAAGCCAGAAATTGTGCACGGTATTGAAAGGAACATGCTGAGGAAGATGCTGTTCCTGACCTCAGGGATTTTTCTCAAATGAATATTTCCCACGCTAAATGAGTTATAGCAAGACAAGTCTAAGCAGCCTGCTAGGCGAGGACAGACACGGTATATTGTGTTGGGTTCCAACAGAAGCTGACCACAAGGCAAGAATGTGTTCCCAAGTAGTTTATCTGAGAGGTGATCACAGGAAGCAACAGAAAGGGAGTTGGGAAGTTAGATGAGCAAGCAAAGTAGCCAATAAGAAAAGGCCCATTATTGAACAAATCCCTGTGAGTAGCTGGGGGCTCAGTCCTGCCGGGAAATTCTGGAGGATAGTACAGAAGATGCCTTAATTAGCCTAACTGAGGGGTGAGGACACCTGGGTTTTTAATCTTCCAACTTGCTTCATTCATCGATTGAGGGCTACTCCTGAGGAATGAAGACTCATGACCTGCCTTGGTACCAGGCGCAACAGGGATCGGCCTCAGGCAACTGCTCAGAGCTAGAAGCCGGCCACATGCATGGACGCAATATGCCCAGGAAGAAAGAGCAGAGTGCTATGGTTCCGGAATTGAGTAGGAAGGAAGGCTGCTAGAAGAGTTGACATTTTATAATGATTAAGGTGGTGACAGAGGAATGACAACCTTGGCAGTAGGAACTACAAGACCAAAAGAAAAAAGATGGAGAAGGATCTGTAGTCATAACTTAAAGCAAACAACCCTGAATAAACCTAGTGCAGGGTTCACAAGGGAGGAGGGATACAATAAAATATGACTAAAGAGACAAACAGTAATCAGAATGAGTCCTCTTTAAATGTCCTATCTAGCAACCGTAAACTTTATCCTGTAGGTATCTAGTAGACTAAACATGCTTACTGGAGTGACATGATCAAATTCTTGTTTTAGCAAAATGACTCTGGAAATCTTGTCATAATGTTTAGAATGGCCTGGGGGTAGTGGACAGGAGATTATCATCACAGCTAAAGTGAGACAATCAACAATGATACAAAGACTTTACAATGGGCATGGAGAAAAGAATTGGGTGGAAGATATTTCGGGAGAGTCTCGCAGGGCTGTGTACCAGATGGAGGAAAAGTAGAGGAAGATCTCAGAAATGAAGCCTAGCAACTCATTGGATTGATGTTGTGTTTGAGTTAATAAATGACAGCAGGAGGAGGAGATTTTGTAGATAGAATTGGATCTGTTGAATTCAAGGTGGGTTGTTAGGCCAGGCACAGTGGCTCATGCCTATAATCCTAGCACTCTGAAAGGCTAAGGCAGGTAGATTGCCTCAGCTCAAGAGTTCAAGAGTAGACTAAGCAAAAAGAAGCAAGACCTTGTCTCTACTAAAATTAGAAAAAAAATTAGCCTGACTTCATGGTGGGCAACTGTAGTCCAAGCTACTCAGGAAGCTGAGGCAAGGAGATTGCTTGAGATCAAGAGTGCAAGTTTGGGCTCAATTGTGTGAGCTATGATGCCAGGGTACTCTAGCTGGGGCACAGAGTGAGACTCTGTCTCAAAAAAAAATTTTTTTTTTGCTTTTTTTTTTAGAATCAGGGCTGTTAATTTAGAGAATACAGCAGCCAGTTTTAGGAAGGTATGTCTAGAGCCGCAAGTACACATCTGGGATTCACCAACAAATCTACTAAGAAAGAAGGAGTAATACTTTCCTGTAAATATAGTTTGAAACAATCATTTCACTAATTCATTTCACTAATTAGGATATAGAATTTCCCTATCTAATTTTTATTTTAAATACGGGAGTAAAAGACTTATGGAACTATAAAATATAAAGTTTCCTTCTCTTATTGAATATAATTTATGTCTCTGAGTCAGAATATAGGAATTAGAAATTAAATTAAGGAGAAGAGGGCAGGAAGCGGGATCTCATCTAATGTGCACATTGTGAGAGTATATAACATGCCCCCTGGGTGAGGGGCTCTTCTACAAATGGAACTTTACCCTGGAAGTGAGTACAATGTAGCCTAAATATTGTAGCCTCATATTAATTTCAATAAAGTTTAAAAAAATAAATTGAGGATAAACTCCAAATGCACTGTTCAGATGTTTGGGTTAATAGCTGAAAGTACCTGACAGTACTTATTGATTCTATTAATAGAAATGTTCCATTTGTGTACCAAGAAGGGAGCCACTAATTGAAAGTATAAAACAAAGCAGTCACTTAGTTCACATTTCGTCAGCTTCTCTAACTTGACTTTCTTTACCAGAGGTATGTACTTCTCATCTCCACCTCTGGAGGCTCTATAGACTATTTCCAGAGCAATTTTAGGCCACCTCTCTGTTGTTTTCCTCTGTAAAACCCAGAAGACAATTAGTGATGAAGACATATGTTAAGATTTTTATGGAGTCGCAGGCTGGGCTCAGTGGCCCACACCTGTAATCCTAGCACTTTGGGAGGTAAGGTGGGTGAGACCAGCCTGAGCAAAAGTAAGACCACGAGGTAATTGCCCTCAAGATTCATTGAAAATATAGACTAGATGAAAGTTCTTATTGGAAACAACAAACAGCCACCCTGGCTAAATTATTCAATAGAAGAACTTAATTTTTAATTTGAAAATCTATCCTCATGACATGGATACCACTGCAACTGTCATCACCCTATTACCAGGATGGATTCTGAGTGGTCACTGTTTTTTCACATCCTTTCTTTGACTCAGCATCCAGACTGGATTAATCTGATTGATGGAATTTATGATATAGCTGCAAAGGAGGCTTAGAAAGTAAGTTACTGGCATTTTTAGTATCTAGGATAAGAGTTATTCATCCTACAAGCAAGAATTCACACTTAGTAGACATCAAGAATGTCAAATGTCATTTGCTAGATTGAAACAGATGAACATTTAGTACTTTTACAAGAATCTGGATGCTAGGTGACCAGATTTCTCAAAGTGATTGACAGTATCTTCACATACCATCTTGAGTTTCTCATGTAACAGACATTTATTAATAGAAATAATATCTTGTCCAAGGTTGCACTCTAGGTACTAAGGTGGATACAACATCTAAGAAACTCTTGCTATCCTTGGGATACTGCAATTTAGTTGCAGAAACAGGATTTATACCAATAAGATTGACTTCAAAAGATTGGTTGGCCAGCACGGTGGCTCATGCTGCAATGCTGGCACTCTGAGAGGTTGATGTGGAATGATCACTTGAGGTCAGGAGTTCAAGATCAGCTTGAGCAAGAGTGAAACCTCCCTTTCTACAAATAACAGAAAAATTAGCCAGGTGTGATGGCATGTACCGATAACTCAGCTACTTAGGTGGCTGAGGCAGGAGGATTGCTTGAGACCATGAGTTGGAGACTGCAGTCAGCTGTAATGATACCACTGCATTCTAGTTGGGGTGACAGAATAAGACTCTGTCTCAAAGAAAAATACTGACTTAACTAAAATATTAGTGCAATGCAAAGTAAGACATAACTGTTTGCTTAGTTTAGGTTTCCACACAAAGCTGAACCTAAGACATGGACTTAGGGTCAGGCTGTCTATTTTGGATGTGGCCCCGGGAGGTAGGAGTGAGTGAATAAAGGAGAACGAGTGAAATAAAGATGAAAAGCCAGTGTATGAGAGTCTGTCAGAGGTCATTACTATAGGCAAGGAGGGCTCACTGCTACAAAAGCATACAGAATAGGATTGCCCACATGAAAATCAAAACAAAAGTATTTATCCACTGGCCCCTGCATACCACGGATGAAGGGCTTTCCCCAGAGACAATCACTTTACCACACTTCCAGCCTGCACTTGTTCACAGATTAAGCAAATTCCCTGATATTGAAGGAATTTCCCGAGCAAGTACAAATGAATAGGGCATCGTGGGATACCCATCCAGAGATGAATCTGAGCTTACAATGGCCCCTTCCACCACAGCTGCCTTTGACACTAGAGGTGGGTGCCCGTTACAACTCTTAATAGGGGTGATGCATTCAAATGAGAAAAAGCCACTGCAGGCTTAAGTGCTGGAGGCGGGGGTCCTTCCTTAAGTAGGCTGGACTCCTGCTGATCCTGGAAAAAACTGAGAGAATTTCTCATGCTAGACATTTCATAACACATCAAAATCCGGAGCTTTCCAAAGAATGGCTGTGCTGAAGACAGTAGTTATATATCTCAGCACATGGTACCTCTGTGATTCAGTCTATGTTCTACTTCTCTTCTTGAAATAACATTACATTGAGGTAATGACATTTAGGCATCTTTCAAAAGCTTGCCTAGGCTTTGACATCAAAAGAATATTCCCTCAATCCAAGCAGCTTCAGAGTCCTAGAAATTCTGATAAAGTTAATAGGAGTTACTTTTAAAATATGTATGTGAAAAAAAAAGCCCATGATAATTTAACGTAATGATAATTCTGATAAAATAAGTCACTATTGCTATCCCTCTGAATTTTTGTAATCTTGCTTATAAGGCAATTGTAAAAAAAAAAATTTTAATTTCCTTTATATGTATATATTTTAAATATGTATTTAAAAATATTTTTTATATTTATTTATATTATATGCAGGGTGGCCATAAAGTTCGTATGCAATTTAAAATAGTTTACTATTATCGCTTGTCGGACTTTTGGCTAAAATCAAGTGTAAAATAGTTTGCTATTTTACAACCAAAAAAAGTTTACTATCATAAATTGCACATGAACTTTATGGCCACCCTGTATTTATGTATTCATTATATTTGGTAGCCAACAATTACACAAATATCAAGATATGTATATTAATGAAAATATGTCTAACTCAATTTTCATTCATCTCATCTTACTTATTGCTGCTAATATGATCTATTCATTATACTGGAAGACATAAAACTCCCTTTCTCTTAAAATTTATATAATACATACTTTACCTAAACTAGTCTTGCATACTCCTGTTTTACTTCAAAGCAAGTTGTCTTCAGATTGACAAACAACTGATTCAAGAATGCTCCCAGCATTAGGCTACTGACTGGTCAGCTCCTTCCTTCCCTCACATTCTCTCACTCACTCTGAAATGTGCTTCTTTCTTTATCACGACTTCTCTTTTTCCTCCTTTGAACAACCTCTCTATGGACAACCATTAACTGGGCCCAAATTAATGACTCTACAGAAAGGCAAAGAAACAGCATGCGTAAAAACTCTCACGCCCACACATCCTGTTCATTCTCTGTTTTTTCTCAGGTCAGTGATACCCGCTAGAATTGCTCTGGGCTCTTATTCCCTCACTCCCTACTCTTTCATCAAACTCAGGCTACAGTTTTTTCCCCCAGAGATAATAACTGCTTATGCATAAAGGTCCTCTTAGAGGCCCTTCGGATTTCCTTGGCTTCCCCAACTTTTGACAATCTCCTGAGTAAAATCTCTATCTCTTTGCTCAATGAAATAAGATAATGCCATTGAAAGAAATTTATAAACTATCAAGCAAAGTATAAGTGTAGTTTATTGTCATCATTTATGATCTCCCCAAATCATGCAAATCAGGCCTGATGAGTAATGTTCATGACAGGTGCTTCCAAAAACAGAGAAAAATTCAAAGTTTCATAAATAAAGTTTACTTTCCCATTCTAAAAGTTTACATATGAATCGAGGAATATGATAGTCTATAAAAATGGAAAACAAAATAGTTACCCTAAATCTGACTGTCCATACTTAGTTTTTTTTTTTTTCTCCTGCCTTTTTAGCTATACATATTTCCTTATAGGAGTGGTCATATTCCACCTACAATTTTGTCGCTGCACTTTTTAACTAATATTATAGTCTAATAGTCTAAAAACCTTTTCCTTTTATAAGCTGAAAAAAGCTAAGGAAATTTTACATAAGAAAAATACAATCTGAAGCCTTTGAATGTACTTAGAACTCCAATTTATAACATTTATAAATTTATTTGCCTATCCTAATTAAAATTGCCTGTAATCAAAATCACTATTAAAAATAAATATGTATGCATTAAATAGGTTCATTGTATAGAATAGAAATTATTCACAATAAAGCTGTTACTTAAAAAATTACAATAAAAATACAGCAAACCCAAAGCCAATATCATATTGAACGGAGTTCAATTGGAATCATTTCCACTCAGATCAGGAACCAGACAAGGCTGCCCATTGTCTCCATTGCTTTTTAACATATTATTGGAAGTTTTAGCCACCGCAATTAGGGAAGAAAAGGCGATCAAGGGTATCCATATAGGGTCAGAAGAGATCAAAATTTCGCTCTTTGCAGATGATATGATTGTGTATCTGGAAAACATTAGGGACTCTACTACAAAACTCTTAGAAGTGATTAAGGAATACAGCAGCCTCTCAGGTTACAAAATCAACATCCATAAATCGGTAGCCTTTATATACACCAACAACAGTCAAGTTGAAAAAGCAGTTAAGAACTCTATCCCATTCACAGTAGTGCCAAAAAAGATGAAATATTTGGGAATTTTCCTAACAAAAGACGTGAAAGATCTCTATAAAGGGAACTATGAAACTCTAGGAAAAGAAATAGCTGAAAATGTTAACAAATGGAAAAGCATACCATGCTCATGGCTGGGAAGAATCAACAGTATTAAAATATCCATACTACCCAAAGCAACATATAATTTCAACGCACTCCCTATTAAACCTCCACAGTCATACTTTAAAGATCTTGAAAAAACAATACTTCATTTTATATGGAATCAGAAAAAAAACAGGAGGAATCATGCTAACAGACCTCAGACTTTACTACAAATCGATAGTGATCAAAACAACATGGTATTGGCACAAAAACAGAGAAGTAGATATCTGGAACAGAATAGAGAACCAAGAGATGAATGCAGCTACTTACCATTATTTTATCTTTGACAAGCCAATTAAAAACATTCAGTGGGGAAAAGATTCCCTATTTAACAAATGGTGCTGGGTGAATTGGCTGGCAACCTGCAGCAGACTGAAATTGGACCCACACCTTTCACCATTAACTAAGATAGACTCTCACTGGATTAAAGATTTAAATTTAAGACATGAAACTATAAAAATACTAGAGGAGAGTGCAGGGAAAACCCTTGAAGAAATAGGTCTGGGCAAGTATTTTATGAGGAGGACCCCTTGGGCAATTGAAGCAGCTTCAAAAATACACTACTGGGACTTGATCAAACTAAAAAGCTTCTGCACAGCCAAGAACACAGTAAGTAAAGCAAGCAAACAGCCCTCAGAATGGGAGAAGATATTTGCAGGTTATATCTCTGACAAAGGTTTAATAACCAGAATCCACAGAGAACTCAAACACAGTAGGAAGAATAGAACAAGGGATCCCATCGCAAGGCTGGGCAAGGGATTTGAAGAGAAACTTCTCTGAAGAAGACAGCATGGCTTTCAGACATATGAAAAAATGCTCATCATCTTTAATCATCAGACAAATGCAAATCAAAACTACTTTGAGATATCATCTAACTCCAGTGAGACTAGCCTATATCACAAAATCTCAAGACCAGAGATGTTGGCATGAATGTGGAGAAAAGGGAACACTTTTGCACTGCTGGTGGGAACGCAAATTAATACATTCCTTTTGGAAGGAGATATGGAGAACACTCAGAGATCTAAAAATAAATCTGCCATTCAATCCTGTAATTCCTCTGCTGGGCATATACCCAGAAGACCAAAAATCACAGCATAACAAAGATATTTGTACCAGAATGTTTATTGCAGCCCAATTCATAATTGCTAAGTCATGGAAAAAGCCGAAGTGCCCATTGATCCATGAATGGATTAATAAATTGTGGTATATGTACACCATAAAATATTATGCAGCCTTAAAGAAAGATGGAGACTTTACCTCTTTCATGTTTACATGGATGGAGCTGGAACATATTCTTCTTAGTAAAGTATCACAAGAATGGAAGAAAAAGTACCCAATGTACTCAGCCTTACTATGAAAATAATTTGGGGCTTTCACATGAAAGCTATAACCCAGTTACAACCTAACAATAGGGGAAGTGGGAAATGGAGGGGAGGAAGGGGGTTGGTGGGTAAAGGGAGGGGGATTGGTGGGATTATACCTGCGGTGCATCTTACGGGGGTATTTATGAAACTTGGTAAATGTAGAATGTAAGTGTCTTGGCACAGTAACTGAGATAATGCCAGGAACGCTATGTTAACCATTGTGATGAAAATGTGTCAAATGGTATATGAAGCGAGTGTATGATGCCCCATGATCATATCAGTGTACACACACAGCTATGATTTAATAAAAAAATAAATAAATAAAAAAGAAGTTGCCATTCAAATAATATTCACAACTTGACAAAACTTTAGGAGTATAGCGTATTTGGGGAACACCATTATTTGTGCGGTCTACATTTTCCCCAAGCTTAGATGTTTATAAAAGTCAGCTGGGTTATGGCATTTACTTAAAATTCACAGACATCTTCACACATCAGACCCAGGAATCTGAGTTTTTAGCAAGTCAACTGGGCATTTTTTTTCCAGACAGAGTGTTGCCCATCGAGAGTGCCATAGCCTCAGCCGAGCTCATAGCAACCTCAATCTCCTGGGTTCAAGGAATCTTCCTGTCTCAGATTTTTATTAGAGATGGGGTATCACTCTTGCTCAGGCTGGTCTTGAAACACCCTGAGCCCAAGGGATCCTCCTGCCTCAGCCTTCGGGAGTGCTATAGTACTGGTATGACTACCACTCCTGACCTCAACTGGGTGACTCTAATGAAGTGCAATTTGAAAAATCCTATTATAAGACTTTGTATGCTGATGCTGCAATGGGAATTTGGAACCAAAAATGACTTCTCGTTCTAGTATCAACACCTATTAAGAAATTTAAATAAGTCAAATCGGAGGTACATAAATACTCTGGATTTATCCAATATTACCTAAATAATTGGGACCATCACTATCGTTTGTAAAGAAAACAGGTAAATATTTAGTTCATCCAATATTTGCACAATACTGTGGGTGCTACCATATTAAAGTTTAGCAATCCTCAAAGAAGAGCCCCCCCAATCTCTCAAGCATTTTAGTTATATTCAGAAAATAAAATTTCTATATATTACCCAGTGTTCCACATCACTGGACACTAAACATAACGTTATACGACAAGCCACACTTAAAATAAGAGCTATTATTTATGGAGTATCAGTGACTATTTTCATATTCATCACCTTGTCTAATTTTCCCAATAACACTTAAGGAACCATTATGATCCCCATTTGTAGTTTAAAAAACTGAGGCCTAGGGCGGTGCCTGTGGCTCAGTGAGTAGGGCGCTGACCCCATATATAGAGGGTGGCAGGCTCGAACCCAACCCTGGCCAAACTGCAAAAAATAGCCGGGTGTTGTAGGGGGCGCCTGTAGTCCCAGCTACTCAGGAGGCTGAGGCAAGAGAATCACCTAAGCCCAGGAGCAGAGGTTGCTGTGAGCTGTGACACTACAGTACTCTACAGAGTGCGACAAAGTGAGACTTTGTCTCTAAAAAAAATAAATAAATAAATAAAAACTGAGGCCTAAGGCTTGGTAGGATTAATAAAGTTGGTCAAAGTCATATAACTAGTAACTGGCCGAGCCAGTGTTTGAATCCATATCTTTCTGAGTCCAGAACAACCAGCTGTTAAGCTCTAAGTAAGGGAGCCTTAGTTCATATACACCCCATGAACATGCACAGATAAAGCAAATATCGACACAAATTGCATAACTTATTAAGGGTACACAATCCCAGTAGAATAGCAAGCAGGTCTATTTCGTGAGAAATGACATAAAATCAAAATGTAATTATGCCTTTACAAACTATAAATAAAAACTAAAATCTACATCAATATCTAGTGTCTGTCATTCTAACCAGACATGTTTTACCTAAGGAAATAGTCATTGTTGTTGCCAGACCATTAACTCTTTTTCTGTTCTGTGTAGCAGGCAACTGAAACCTCCGGTGTGTAGTATTTCCTGACATATCTTCTTACAACCGCTAGTACTTGTGAGGGGCCCAGCGGCAAATCCTAACCCTGTGTTGGGGCGGTGGAGGAGGGGAAAAGCGGCTACAGTCTAAACAAGACCATTTTTTTTTCTCTAGTTCTAAATATGTAATTGACCTTGGGTCTTCTGCTGAAGCACCTTATCTCAAAACTGTAACATAGCAACCACAGGTTTTCTGCAACCAGAAAAAAATAGTTTTTAACAAACTCTGTAGTACCTCTATAATTGCTGGAAATAGAGGGTTTTGACTGCAACACTATAATGTTAACTCCCACCCAGAGATGTTAAGGGCAATGGGAGACATAGGGGTATATAAGAAAGAGAGAAGATAAAAAGGCTAGTTAGCAGGGTTAGGAAGGTGGGAAGCAGAGTCAGTCTTTCACCAGGGGCTGATTCTCAGCAGCTGCCCCTAGGTGAGAGTTGGCCCTAGTGCCCCAGCCAAAACCAGGGAAAGCCCGCCCTCCCTAGTCTCACAGCCTCCAGGCGGGGTCAGTTCCAGATAGAGCCAGCCAATCCAACATGCACACCTTTGTTCTCACAGCCTCCAGGTAGGGCCAGTCCCAGATAGAGCCAGCCAATCCTAAACCTCCTAAGTTACCTCATTCCCTGCGCGGACCAACCCCTCAACTTGGTCCTGCTTTCCCCCAGGAAATTTCCCCCGCGTTTTGTTGCAACACAAAATGCATCAGGCCAAAGCGTATAAAACCCACCATCATTTCTACCTTGAGGTCGTCCCCTCTGAGCAGAGTTCTGCCTGAGGTATGGCCCAAGCAAGCTTGAATAAAGTCACTGCTTTGTTTTTTGCATGTGTGTCTGGTGATCTCTCAGTGGCGGAATTTGGTCTTAACACTTGAACTTTTCAATTTTTTTGCTGAATACTTCTATACATTTAGCCTCCTACTAAAATTTCTGAGTTAAGAAAAATACTCATCTCTTCCAAACACTCACTACTACACATAAGCCCCAATGTTTAAAAAGTAATAATAGTGACCACACAAATCATAAAAAGGATACATCTCAAATTGGAATTCTCTTTTAGTTAAAATATAAAGCCAAGCTAAGAATCTAAAAATCCCATAATCCAGCCTTTTGCCTTAGCTGACTACAACCTTTGTATTCTTTAAAACAACTAAGGTTTTAGCACCTTTAGATCTTGAGGTTCACTCCTGCACGTTTATATTCCCCCAGCATTGCAAGCTGGCCTGCTTTGCCTCCAGGCCTGATTCTGGGCAACATTTTTTGTTACTTTTTATATTGCAGCTGTCTCTGCCGCTAGAACTTAAGCTCCATTAGCACAGGGACCACATTTGCTTGGTTTCTCTTGCAATAATAACCATAGTACCTGGCCCAGAAAACCATTTAATAAATGTTGTTGAATGATTGAATGAGTGAATGACCCATGAAACTTAGTTTTGCTCCTCAGGCTTGGCTCTTTCTTCCATTCTCACTAGGATTCCAGTTTGAGCTTTATTGTATGCCTCTTTCTTCTTTACTTCACTCAGGATGGAAAAGCTACTCATTTCCCAGATGATCACTATGACACTGGATTAGCTCTTCTCTGTTCAACACTTTGAGGCACCTTGTGCATTGGTAGCTCGCCTGTTGGAGTGATAGAGACGATTCCAGCCTGTGAAGGGTACGGCAGCAGATGACACCTTCAAATTAGGGAAAAAAGCCTCTCTGGACTGAAGGACTTTTCTGCTGCCTGCGTTATTCCTCTGAACAGAACAAGTAGGACTGGAGAGGGGAAAGAATGTGACACTCCTCTGCAATTAAGTTTTTGAAGGAAGGATGTGTCTAAGTCAGAGTGACCAAAGAAGGCCTTGACTTTGCTGCAAAAACTGACTTAGGGAGTTGGCAGAAAGACCCTTTCCCCTTCACCTAATATTGTTACCCAGCTGTTGCTCAAGAGGCTCGAGGAGACCTTCCTCTTCTTTTAATTCAGAGTTATCTATTTATGGAAAGGTCTCTTTCATACGATTTCTTCCCCCTCTCCTCCCCTACTCCTTTTTTATTTCCTTCTTGCCCTCCTATTATATTGTGACAGGCAAAATTATTAATTTCATTTTTCCTTCTCTTCAATAGCACTGCCATAGGTCAGCATTTTAACAAATTAGAAACAGTCAATCTGACATTTGGAAAAAGAACTTCAGCAATCCAACAGATTAGAAAGTTTTGTTTGGGGAGGAGGAAGAAAGAAGATGGCATTTAAAGGAAAAGTATCAAATGATAAAAAAGGAAAATATAATTTCCAAAGAGCTCGATACTTCTCAGTCCTGGAGTCACTTCTTCCTTTGGGAAGGGACTTCGGCCTAATGTCAAGGAAGGTTCTTACTGCCTCCTGTTTGAGTACTGTCCTGTTGTTCTGTTTAAAGTGTGTCCTTTGTTGTAGGCCAATTTTATTCAAAATATTTAGTTTTTTCAGTATCTCCTAGAGGTAGGGGTGAGCTTAGAGGTTAATTCACACAAAAAAGATAATGTAACACACACACCCCCTTGGTTTTATCCCCTTTACCTAAAAAAACAAAAACAAAAGCATTATTTTAGTTAATTTCTTTTTTATTTATTTATTTTTATTAAACCATAGATGTGTACATTAGTATGATCGTGGGGCACCATACACTTGGTTCATAGATCGTTTGACACATTTTCATCACATTAGTTAACATAGCTTTTGTAGCATTTTCTTAGTTATTTTGCTAAGACCTTTACATTCCACACTTACTAGGATTCACATATACCCTTGTAAGATGCACCACAGGTGTAATCCCATTAATCCCCCTTCTTCCCCCTCCCTCCCCCCTCCCTCCCCTCCCTTTCCCCTTTCTCCCTATTCTTTTTGGAAAGAGATATGGAGAACACTTAGAGATCTAAAAATAGATCTGACATTCAATCCTGTAATTCCCCCTACTTGGCATATACCCAGAAGACCAAAAATCACACTATAACAAAGATATTTGTATCAGAATATTTATTGCAGCCCTATTCATAATTGCTAAGTCATGGAAAAAACCCAAGTGCCCATAGATCCACAAATGGATTAATAAATTGTGGTATATGTATACCATGGAATATTATGCAGCCTTAAAGAAAGTTGGAGACTTTACCTCTTTCATGTTTACATGGATGGAGCTGGAACATATTCTTCTTAGTAAAGTGTCTCAAGAATGGAAGAAAAAGTACCCAATGTACTCACCCTTATTATGAAACTAATGTGGGACCTTCACATGAAAGCTATAACCTAGTTAATTTCTTAATTGTACAACTCTCCTCTCTGTCCCATCCTACTGCAGGAAAAAGCAGCCTTTCTAGCTGACTGTATTTCCTGTCTGTTACAACCCCACCATCAGACAATCCTCCTGGTCTATCATCTACCTGCTATCTATGAGCCCTGATAATTCCACTGTGCTTGGTGAATTCTTTTTCTTAATTAGTTTGAGTAGGATGTTGTGGTACATACTAGAACATACAAAAAATAAGATTAAAAAAATTGTGACCACTTGGACACTCTTAGTGTGTCTGGATTTCCTAGATCCATTGAACAATTCCTAAAAGTCTTGAGAAAACATGTGGTTAAGATTGAACTGTTGAACATCAGTCAAAATATTTTCCAGAACAAGTCAAGGAATATAACAAATAAATAGGCATATAAAGAAAAAAAAATTGTCTCTAAATATGTGGGGGTATAAGATGAGGCCATAAAAAGGTGAGTTCTGCAAGTTATAGGTTGGAGAGTGAAGCATTCAGCTTACGTAGGATTGTGGAGAGTAATGTCTAGTAGAATAACCATTATATCCTCTCATTCTCATGCTCACTTTAGAAGATGGTTTCTGACTACAAACACCAAAACAATAGCTCTCCACAATAGATGAATCCTTGCCCTTCTCTTGGTGACACTGACACTTGGTGACATTGAGGTGATGTGTTTTTGTTCTGTTTCCTTGCTTAGCTATCTTCAATGTTCTCGAGTTCTATGAGAGACCAAAATAGTGGTAGAAATTAATTTCCCTTTTTTTAAAGGTCTATGTGAATTGATTTTATAGCCATTGATGCTTAATGCAGTCTTACTAAGATAGGCAAGCGAAGGAAAGATCTGTGCATACTTAGAAAAAGGATGAAGAATTTGCTAGAAGTCAGGGTGGGGTCATTAAGCTAGTCTAACCCTATTTTTCTTTTGCACAAGGTTAATAAACTGATAGCTCAGTTGCACTGTGGCTGCTGGAGATGTTACAGATCTCTTGCTTTCCCCTGTCCAGTATCTATTTGCCTTCTTCTCTTACTTTTACATTGGTAACCAAAAAGCCTTCTTGCATGCATGCAATCTTTTTTTTTTCTGTCATTTTCTTACAGTTTAATTTTTTAAATATGTTTATACATACAAAAGAATTATGTAACATTTCTGCAAGTTATTAAGTGAACACCTGTGACTCTACCAAGAACTAGAATGTTTCCAATATGTTGCATCCATCACCCCCTTGCCTCTCCTGCCTTTGCTTTTCCCCACACCAGATTAGGTTACTGGAAAATCTTAGTGGGAAGATCAAATAAAGTGTCCTCTTCCACTCTGGCCAAAGGGTAAGCATGAAACATTGGTAAAGCCAACTGGAGTCTCCCATTCCCCTCTCTTCAGTGCATAAACAACAGATTGAAAGAGTGTGAGCAAATTTATCATAATGAAGATATTCTAACCTAAAACGATCTCAATGCCTGGAGATGACATTAATGCTGAGTTATGTGAGATCTGGTTCAGCAAATTTTCCTTTATTTGTAAGAGCTATCTCATACTCCACTGTAAACTCTGGTTTTTGTTTTAATTAACTAATGTTGTCAAACCCCACTTAACAAAGAACTCCTCTCTGATAACATTAGTAATGTAAATTTCATAAACTCTTTATAAATTCATATGTATTTTCATGAGTGGGCTGCAAAAAATACAGATAGGATGATGAAAATAAAATTACACAATAATGGTTACCTCTGGGAAAACAGGAAGGGAACAGATCAGGGAAGGGAGTTTCATACAGATCCGCAATGTTTTATTTCTTATAAAGGAAATCTGAAGCAATGTAATAACATGTTAACTTGCAATGAAGTGCCTAGGTGGTTGCTACATTATATTATTTTCTGCAAATTTCTTTAGGTTTGACTAATAAAAATTTAGGTGAAAATAGGTAGCTGTGTGACAGGCTCCTCAAGTGTGGTCATGGGAGTGCTGCAGAAGAGACTGATGTAACATATTAAGAGGCATTTTGTTTCTGTCTTGGACAATGCTTGCAAAAATGACATGGAAAAATGTAAAGAAAGCAAAAAATTTGTGAATGAACCAAAGATGGTGAGATCAACAGCAAATGCGTTGAAAAATCAGCATCCAAAAAGATGTTGGCAAAGTAGAATTCTGGGCTGAATCTCATTAGCAAAAACAAACAAACACCTAAACAACAAATTAACCAAAAAAAATAAAAAATAAAAAAACAAACAAAAGGGAAACTCACCCATTTAATGAGCAGGTCTTACATGAAAAGCACTGTTGTAAAGTATTTTATGCATTTTATTTAATTCTTGCAAAAACCTAAGAGGTACATTATTATCATCCTTTCGGTACAGGAAGAACTGAAGCAAAGGGAGGTTATCTAATTTGTTCCAAGTTCACAAGGCTTAGCTCCTAAGTGTTGGAACTAAGATATTAAGATTGAAGATATTAACCATGCAGTTATAATTTCAGAGTTGGCTATTAATCACTATACATTTCAAGGATTATAAAGTTTTATGCCTCCATCTCCCTAAAACAAATAATAGTGTAGAATTAAGGAGACTGGTTTGGTAGCTCACATTTCAAAAACTTTTTCCTTTTCTTTCTTTCTTTTTTTTTTTTTTTTTAGAATAAGAACAATAGGGTCAGGCTAGAGATTTGTGGCAGACTGGCTGTCAAAAAGGCACATTCTATCTTTGGCTGCATTAATAGAAATATTGTATCAAGGAGCCATGGTCATGGTGTACCCCCATACTGCCTCTGCTCACACCTGTACTTTGTAACACACTTGAAGAAACACATCAGTGAAGACAAGAGGTGGGGTTTGAGAGGAGACTAAGAATCAAAAAGGGTGCCTTAGAAAAATGTGTTAAGAAACTGCAACGATTAGCTTGCAAGTAAAGGCCCAACTCAAGGCAGGAGGCAGTTACAATAGCTGTCTTTACATATTTCAAGTGCCATATGTAAGAGGGATTAGATTGTTCTGTGTGGTCCCAAGGACCACAAAAGGAACAATATGTGAACTTAAAAGTTGAGAAGTTACGTTAAGTTTAGGAAGAACTTTATAGTGGTTAAAACCATTGGAAGATGAAATGAAATAGACTGTCTAGGGAAGAAGGAGTTACCAGGATCTAGATGTGTCCTAGCAGAAGTTCCTGGTTCGGTATGTTGTTGAAACTTCTAAAAATTGTTGGCTTGAAAGACCTTCCTGCTAATACAAAGGATATAGAATTTGAGGATCTAATCCATTCATGTAAAATTAGTGTCCACTTAGAGACCTATTTTTATGGTCTGATACATGAGTGACTCCTTGGACTCACCTGTTTTTTTCACCGATAAAATATTTCCATAACTAGGAGTCTAGGACCTTTGTACTAACCCAGTACTGCTACTAGCTGTTTAAAACTGAGAGAATCATTTCATCTTTCCTGCTTCAATTTTTCTTATATTTAAAAGGTCCCTCTATTTGCCTCACCTATCTCATGTGAATTTTGGTGACTTATGCTTGGCTATCTCAGACATAAGAGTGTTGTAGAAAAGTAAAACAATATGTAAGTGTAACTTAAAATGCCTATGATGTTAAGTTTTGTTTAGCAGACACCTGGGACTCCCAACCTTCTCTGACACCTCTCTTATTTCTGGGCTCTGTCTGAGCTTTCTTAGAATTTATGGTCTTTTTGTTTGTTTTGTTCATTTATTTTATAAACATTTGCCGAGTTACTGTAACATGTTAGGCAATGTACTAGTTACTGTTCTAGTCACCACTGAAAAATAAAACACTGAAGGAAACATTGCTATTTTGCTAGGGTGTCTGCCTTTAATAAAAATCTCTACCAATAAATGAAATGTAATACAAGGCAAAGTATTTGAAAGCCATAAGAGTAATGGAAATAAAATGCTACAGAAGATCATGGGAGAATGGGAATTCCAAGAGGTTTTGCCAAACATCATCCTAAGAAATCAGGGTGCTCTCTTTCTTGTTCCTGAATCTGACAGTACTGGTACAAAATGGTTCTCTTTAAGATTGTGAATTTCTGCATTGTTGCTGAGAAAGTAGTCCAACTCTCCAGCTTCCAATATTTACTCCCTTTACATTGGCCCTGAGAAGATAGGTATGATTTTTCTCTATTTTTATCTTATAAAGAAAAAAATGTGAAGCTCAGCAAGGTCAAGTACAAGCCATAAATTGTTATGTAAGGCAGACCTCCATCACTGCAACTATCTAGAGTTTCAATGGCTTGTTTCAAAGAGTGATTTAGTACAAGCTTATTGGGTGCTTAATAATGCCCGCCCAATAAGATGTTTGCTTTATCCTGGGATCAGGCTGACAACTCTTTTACGTGCAGAGATGGTGAAGTTGGTAGAGTATAGGCTAAAAGAAAATTGCAAACACCAAGCAAGTAAGTTGTAATCAGTTTCATAAACTCCATTTGAAATTATAGTTAAGTCTTAGAAAACTTTCTATAAAGCAGCTGTCATTGGCTTGTATGTGTGAGAGATCAATTGAAATAATATTGATTGAATGTTTAGTATGTTCTAGGCCCAAGCATTTCATGTGTTTCATTTCATTTATGATTACTCTTATTACTCTTATTCCCATTACACAAACGAGGCAACAGTCTTAGACTGATTAAGGAATTTTCTCCAGGGTCACATAGCCAGAGAGTAGCAAAATCAGTTAAGAATTTTTTTGAACTAGGATTGTATAAAGAAGGCCTACATAAGTAAGAAACAAAATTATGCCTGTACACATACATTTGCATATTTATTATTTTGAGACAGGGTCCCACTTTGTTGCCCTTGAGTAGAGTACTGTGGTGTCACAGCTCACAGCAACCTCAAACTCTTGGGGCTTGAGCAATTCTCTTGCCTCAGCCTCCCTAATAGCTGGGACTACTGGCTCCTGTCACAAGGCCTGGCCATTTTTTTTGGTGTAGTTATCACTGTTGTTTTGAACCCATCACCCTCGGTGCATGTGGCTGTTTTGAACCCATCACCCTCAGTGGATGTGGCAGGTGCTGTGACCACTGTGCTACAGGTGCCCACCTGTGCACAAGTATTTAAATGTGCTTTCCCCAGATAGTTTTATGTTACTTACAACATATATGTCACTTATTTTATACTTACAAAATAAAATGAAAAAATAGACAATCAAGGCCATGAGAAGGAAGAATATGCGAACCATGTGAGCTCAACTTGTGATTGGTCATTTATTAAACGTGGAAATCAGAAAAATGTTGGTTGACATCTTTTTAATGCCATTTTACCCACATAACCAACAGTCATTTTATTTTTGTAACCCTGCACCTTAAAAATTAAATAAACCCTAAGAAAGCTATCCAATCATATTTTTAATTTTTGATCACCACCATCATTTAAAATTTCCTGATATTTACTCTCAAATGAGAGTAATAAAATTATTAAAATTATTTCCAAAAAGGAAGATACTACATTAAAGTTATTTCTAAGCCTCCTTTCTTTACTTAGCAATGAGACTCTATCAATCGAATTCTAATCCTTTTTTTTCCCAGGAGTGAATAATTTTCTTTTTCTAGAATCTGGCATGCACAAGTGCCTAGTACACAGAACCCTCTCAATAAATGTTCTGCAAAACAATATTGAGTAATGGCTTATTCTGTAACATAATGACCTCATATAAATATATCATCAATATATCGTAAGTAATAAAAAGAAAAGGTTATCATTCTCCCAATCTAACAGTTCTAAGGACCTACAACTTCTCCAACAGCAATAGTGACTTGCAAGAAGTCACTTTAATGCACTTCTTTATGCTCTTCTGCATCAGTCCTTGTCAGTTAGAACTTTGCACCAGAGGTCTCTAAACTGGAATGCAAAACCCTCGGGTATGTGCTAAAACTCTATCTTAGGAATCTACAGTTTGATGGACTATGAGAAAACTTAGAATTCTTATTTAATGTTATTTTTATCTCATGCTTTTATATTTTGTTTTTGTGACTATATGATTTTACTAAATAGCCTATTTTAATGTATACAAAAATATATATATGTTAAGCCTACGTACTCTAACAATTCAATGATAACAATGAATGATTTAAAACTTTGAATGCTGTAGCTCTAAATAACTCTGCAAAGTGTAATTCAACAAAAATATCTTGTGACCACAAAAAAATATGAAGAATGTTTTCCTAATGGTTGGGGGTTATTTCCTACAGGGGTGGGGAATAGGCTAGTCTTTAATATTTTTCATAAAATATACACACCAACAGATAATGCACAGCACTTTCCCCAGCATTTAAATATGGCAACTCTTGTTGAGTCTTTTAGTTCTTTAAAAAGGAGAACAGGACAGTGCCTGTGGCTCAAAGGAGGGCACTGGCCCCATATGCTGGAGGTGGCGGGTTCAAACCCAGCCCCTGCGAAAAACTGCAAAAAATAAAAAAATAAAAAAATAAAAAGGAGAACAATGGCTAGGCTCAGTGGCTCATGGCTG
Organism: Nycticebus coucang; assembly: GCF_027406575.1. NCBI lineage: Eukaryota > Metazoa > Chordata > Mammalia > Primates > Lorisidae > Nycticebus > Nycticebus coucang. Next base: position 27,715,102 of record NC_069805.1, on the reverse strand, counting down.
TGATTCTAGACTCTGAGAACTGAGGCTGGTGAATTTCTTGAGCTCAGGAGTTTAAGACCAGCCTGACCAGAGCACGACCAAGACCCCAAGGCAAAAATAAATAAATAAATAAATAAATAAATAAATAAATAAATAAATAAAGCTGGGCATTGTGGCAGGTGCCTGTAGTCCCAGCTACTTGGGAGGCTGAGGCAAGAGGATCACTTGAGCCCAAGAGTTTCAGGTTATTGTTGAGTTATGATGCCATGACACTCTACCACCAAGAGGGTGAAAAAGTGAAACTCTTGTCTCAAAAAAAAAAAAAAAAAAGAAGAAGAAGACGTGCACAACGAGAACCTAAGAAAGTTTTTCCAGTTTTCTTTCCATCTGCCTCTTGTCCTTGAAGTTTGTCACTTACTCAAAATCTGTGCTGGGTACTAAAAGTCTTGGTTTTAAATTCCTTCTTCATTGTCATTCTGTGTAACATGGAGCAGAAGGTATATCTGTCCCTGCCTTATTTCTCTTATGGGTAAAATAGAGATAATAATACTTAGCACCAACTTCAGTGCAGTGTCGTCTGGATAAAGAATACTTTGTTCCTTCTGTCAACTGAATGCAAAGTGTCATTAATATTATCTGTTTAAAATGGTGTGATTAAATATACATTTCCCTTTAAAAATAATTTTCCTTTACAAAATAAGTAAAACATTAGATTTTTATATTTGTTTTCATAAACTTAAGTTGTCTCTCTATCTGTTTCTCTTTCCCCTTTTTATACACTCACACAGAGACTGTCTTTTGATAACTTCATGGATGTGAGAGAAAAACCTTAAGATAGCATCGAGGAAATAAAAGGGGATTAAAAATAAATTTTCTTATTCAGGTTTCCTTTAAGTTTTAAAGCTATGCATGTCAACCATAAAGTTATAGAGTTTACTTAAGCTCCAAAATGTTTGTATTTAAGAATAATTCATAGACTATTAAATCAGAAGGACCTGTAAGAAAACAAGTAAGATAATTACTGGCACATAGTAGTTTCTGACTAAATGCTTAATGAAGGAATCTGAGAGAAGCTTTTTATTTAAATCATAAAACAAAACTCAAAACCAACTCTTGGGCAGTGAAGAGACTGAGTAATTTGCTGAAAATTGCCTATCTAGTTAGAGTTTAATTTTTTTAAAAAGAGTTTAGTATAGAATGTATTCCTCTTAATTTCCAGCTTTGGCCTTCTGCCAGCAACCTGTTGATTTATTTAAATTGGACTTTCAAATATAATCTGCCAAAGATTCATCACAGAAAAAATCAGAAAGGCCAGTTCTCAAGTTAGTCATCTCCAAAAGTTACCCAACACATGATGTTCACAGATGATATGAAATGTTTCAAGTAAAAACCGTATATTTACAAATATAATATGAAAAATATAAATCTCATATATATTGAAACAAAAGACCATTCTTTCTTTTTTATGGCGAAGGGACAATAGCCAATCTCCGGTGACTTATTCTACCTGATAGCACAGTTTGCTGGTCCACACAGGCGATTACAGTCCTCTGACCAGCTAAAAGTAGTTTGTCTATTTCAGCAATATATTTATCTTTGTTTCTGTGTGTTGTTGTATTGATTTTTGTGAATTTACCTACCAATGAGCCATTAACAACCTCATTGCATTATAGTGCTAATAAACTTATCTTGCACTATTTTGGCCTATGTGAGAGCTAACCCATTAACAAAAGAAATCCAACGTAATTTTGACCACTTGTTAGCCAGGTCAGGCTGTAAAATTATAACACAAAGCATGCCTCTTCCACGGGGCACCAAAAGGCAACGATTAATAAAACAAACAAACAAACAAACAAAAAAAGCCAACCCACTTCCATATCCAGTGGAGTTGTAGTTTATTATAACCCTCCCAAGTCAAAAGGACACCAGTTTCAAGCCTTGCAATTTGGCGCAGACAGGGCTTTCTCCCTTCATCCCACTCTGCTGGGCCTCTCTACCTGTCCTCTCCCACTGTCCACAGGTCCCGAACATTAGAAAATAGAAAATGTGATGATCTGTGTGTGTCTCTGTAAAATGTGTATATATGTGCGTTTGGGTGTAACCGGCATTCTGTTTGGCTGCGCGGCCTGTCCATCACGGCAGGGGCCAATGGCAGGCTGCCTTATATAAAATGAGTGTTTTCAGTCTCTCCGGGTTGCAAGTACTGTATGTGGAGCAGTTTACAGTGAAGCGGAGGCAGAGCGGCTCCGTTAGCTCCTCTCCACTTTCCCACAGAGAAACCCTGACTGGCCGCTGAGTGCCAGCCACACACTCCCTCACACCCGGAGGTAGGCGCCCCCCCTTCCGCGTCCCCCTCCGCCACCCCCCACCACCCCTCCCCCCCCCCCCCGCGAGCTCTCCCTGCACTTTCTGTTTTCCTACTCACTTGCCAGTCGTTGTGCTGCAGCTCCAAGGACTCTGAGGCAGGAGTGGCTGCGGCGGCGGCAGCCGGTAGAGTGGACTTGAGGAAGACTGGGGGAACCCCGTGGGTACGGAATCGGCTGGCTGGCTCCCCTGGCACTTTCCCCCTCCGCCAAAACTTTGGGTTGAGAGAGGTGGGGGCCGGGAAGAAGGCGGGGGCGCCGAGGCAGTGCCCCGCAAGCAGGAGGCTGCGGGCTGACCTGGGGAGTACCTCGCCAGCTGGTGCCAGGCTGCGTTTGCAACTAGCTCCTCTCGGCACACAGGCAGCGACGCCCAAGAAGGGTAGGGAGCCGGGGCGCGGGCTGGAGCAGCCCCAGGAAAACAACAACAGAGCTCTCACGCCGGTGGCGGCTCTTGGCCGACGAGGGAGCCCCAAATTTCATCCGGGCGAAAGTACGTGGAGCCCAGACTGGTCTGGGCTGCCTGAGAGGTGGGGCCTGGGGAGCAGGGGCAGGGGAGGAAGGTACAAGGAGCCAGCCCTCGGTGGATTTTTCGAACGTTTAGTGTGCGTTGGTGACCGGGAACAGCAGCCAGTTGCTCGTTCATCTGGAGAGTTGGGATTTGGGTGTTCCGGCCCTGCAGATCAGTGCCTCTCATCCCCCGCCCCCAACCAAAGGCGCGGCAGTAGAGAAAGTGCTGTTTTAGTACCAGAGTAGCCTGGAGGAAGAATTGGAGGAGAGGGGGAAGAGGGCGAGGAAGAAGGAGAGAGAGAAGGGGGAGGGAAGGTGGGAGAGCAGAGCAGAGAAGAAGAAAGAGCGATAGAGAGAGAGAGGGATAGAATGGGAGGGAAGAAGAGGGGGAAGAGGAGGAGGGAGGCTGTGAGAGGATTTTGCTTGAATGTGGGATTATGTTGTGTCAATAAGTTTAAGGTGGAGAGAGCGAGGCTGAGGGGAGGTGGAAGGCCTTGGCTGTTTAAAGTCTTATTTCTGAAGGTATGTTATGCCTTTGCATGGTCGCGATGACAGAAAACTTGCAGATCCTTTATCCAAGGATGGGGTTAATGCCTCTAAAAAGAGCTTCCCAGCCCTCTTAAGCCATGCTTCTGTGACACTGTTATTTGCCGCGATCCGGGTCCTTGTAATCAGACTCGAGGTTCTTTTCCGAAATCCTCCACCTCATCGCGCTCACTCACCCTCAGAAATTATTACTTTTTATTTTTTTATTTTTTGGTATTGTATGAAACTTAAGGTAACTGAGACCCAACCTGAGTCCTGTAATTTACAAGGACCCTGAATCCTAGAATCTAAAACAGGAACACGTTTATATGTGAAATAGTCGCGATCATTTCTGCTAAATGAGGAAGGTAAAACGAAATGATGCAAAAAGCTAAGACAACATGTATGACAGGGGCAGGGTGGGGGGGGGAAGAAGGAGAGACAGAGAGAAGATATTTTTTGCTTTCCTTTCTGTAGAAAGGAAAATAAAACATGTATTCCCCTTCCTTCCCGGTGTGTAGGGTCTAGTCAATTATTTTAACTGTTTGGGGACGAATTAGTCCAGATGGATCTTGTTGAAAAGTTTTGCCAGGTGGAGTGGAGGTGGGGTCTGGGGTAGGGAAGGGGAAGGTGGGTGGAGGTTGTGGGGGATGGGGACGGAGCGAGCTCTGCCTCTGCTAATGGGCATTGGCCTGGGGCTTCGAAACCATTGGCTGTCCTGGTAATGACACGTCCAGTTCTTGTCTCCCCGCCGCGGACCGGGCTGGCTGACTCGGACTGGGGTTCTTTCCCCGCGCGGGGAGGGGCGTTCTTCGCCACCTCCTGGGGTTGCCCACTCGCGGCGTGGGGACCCCCTACGCACACTCCCTCCCCTGCGCGCTGCCGAACCTCTGCTCGAGCGACTTTTGTATCCAGCCGGCGGTCAAGGGGTGCGGGGGGGTTCTCGGCGCGGACGTCCCTGCGCGGCCAACCCGCGCCCAGCCCCACGCGCGCGCTCGGTCCAAGCCTGGAATGGCAGCGCAGGGCCGGGCGCCGGCGGTGCCTCCCTGGGGGGGGGACAGTGGAGGGAGAGGCAGTGGCAGCGGGATCTTCTCTGGCCCGGGGGAGGAGGAGAAGCAGAGGGAGGCGTTTTCTGCCCAGACTGCCGCCAGTTCCAGCAGACACGGGCCGGGGACACTCCACTCGTTGCTTCTCCGTTATCCAAAAGTGTTTAGAAGACTTACGCCCAGAGTGTGGGATTTGCACTTCGTTTTTCTCTCCCCCTTCTTCCCCAAAGCAAGATGGACTCTATTTCCTTTCTCTTTCTCCCTCTGCCTCTGTCTTGTCAGCCTTTAAGATCGACATTTTGTACTAAGAGGCAAACTTGATGGTCACCAGCAACAAAGCCAGGGTGGGATCCCTCGCTCCCTTCCTCCCTCTCTGTTTCCTAGCTACCCCCACCCGACCTCACAGACCTGGTGGTCCTGCACTTGTCGCTGTGGGCTCTGGCAAATGTGTTTTCCCAGTCGGTTCTCTTCTCCAATCTCGGGATTGTGACCCGGGCCAGGCAAAGTTGGAAGCCGGCTGTGGCCGCCCAGGACTGCAAGACTGAGAGACTGCGATACCTGGCCCTGCTGCCGCTGCGGTGGCACCTCCTGCCGGCTCTGGGGCAGGGCTGCCTATGGATCAATCACTATAATTTGGTTACTGGTGTATTTGTCCTGGGGGCGGTGATCACTTGTGCAAATTGATGTATGATCGCCGTGTGGGTTTTGCGTTTGTGGAATGGATCAACTCTCTGCTTTGTACATACGGGGAGTAGGAAGCGAGGGTGCTGGAGACACCTTGGGATGCCAGCTGGGCTACCCTCCTCCCCACCCCCAGCATCTGCCCTTTGACTACTGAGAGCTTTGCTTTTCCTGTCCCCACAGTTCTCCAGGGTGGGTAGTGGAGAAAGGGGAGAGGTTGATGGGGAGTAGGACTCCAGGATTTCGACACCCCTCTTTCATAGATGTTACAGGACTTGGGACTCTACTGTTTTAAAGCTCTACCACACTGATGATGTACCTTCACTTGATACTTTATAGGTCACTGTCATATGACATAGGCTTTGCCGCAGTTCATTGTCCTCCCTGTGTACTTTCCATTTGCCTTCTTGGGTAAGTATGCAAACTCTTCATACACGCAAGCTGGATGACACTAGTAATGACATAGGGGTCTTTACTGTTCACACAGGAAAATGCTTTATTGGGGTTACAACACCCCAGAAACCTTGTCTCACTGAGTTTCCCACAGCAGAAGTCAATTTATGATTCTTAGTGTTTAGAATTGAGCTATGGTTTGTTATTATTTTAAGATAATTTCAATGTTCATTTCATGTTTATCTATAAGTAATTATCATTTCAACATTTTATTTTCAAATAAGCATTTTAATTGATAATGAAATTTTACACAGAGTTGATGATCTGGTGAATTTAATGCTAGGCAATACTATAGAAAGATTACATTGTATGAAAGGAAAGAATTATTAAAAACCCAAGGAAGCATTGTGCAGAGGCTTCTCAAATTATAGTGACTGACATTTGCTTACTCTCTGCTAGGTTCTCTTTCTTGAGTAACTTGTAGTATTTATAACCGTTACTTGTGAGGTGGGAAAGGGTGGATTGGGCAGTGTAGTAAATCTAGCATTTAGTGCACTAGCTTGATTCAAAATTGATCAATTTCTTTCAAAATGTATATATTTGGAGAAATTAGGAACATTTTAGTAGTCTGTATGACTAATAAGCAATGACTTTGAGATCTTTCTTTTTATTTTAAATAATTGCTGTGTACATTTGTGCAATCAAGAGGTACAATGTGCTTGGTTTCATATACAATCTGAAATATTTTCATCAAACTATTCAACCTAGCCTTCATGGCATTTTCTTAGTTATTGTTTGTGGACATTTGTATTCCGCATTTAGTAGATTTCGCCTGTACCCATTCTAAGATGCACGGTAGGTGTGGCCCCACCCATTACCCTCCATCCACCCTAACCTCCCCCCTACGTTCCTTTCCCTTGGCCCCTTCCCCATATTTGTGTGCTATACTTGGGTAATAGCATTCATGTGAAAGCTATAAAATAGCTTCATAGTAGGGCCGAATACATTGAATACTTTTTCTTCCATTCTTGAGATACTTTGCTAAGAAGAATATGTTCCAGCTCCATCATGTAAACATGAAAGAGGTAAAGTCTCCATCTTTCTTCAAGGCTGCATAATATTCCATGGTATACATGTACCACAATTTGCTAGTCCATTCGTAGGTTGATGGGCACCTGGGCTTCTTCCATGACTTAGCAATTATGAATTGGGCTGCAATAAACATTCTGGTACAGATGTCTTTTTTATGTTGTGATTTTTGATCTTCTGGGTATAAACCTAGTAAAGGAATTATAGGATTGAAATGCAGGTCTATTTTTAGGTCTCTAAGTATTCTCCAAACATCCTTCCAGAAGGAACGTTTTAGTGTGCATTTCCACCAGCAGTGTAGAAGTGTGCCCTTTTCTCCACATCTATGCCAACATCTCCGGTTTTGGGATTTTGTTAAGTGGGCTACTCTTACTGGGGTTAGGTGATATCTCAGAGTAGTTTTGATTTGCATTTCTCTGATGAATAAAGATAATGAGCTTTTTTTCATGTGTTTGTAAATCATGCTTCTGTCTTCTTTAGAGAAGTTTCTCTTCAAGTCCCTTGCGCTCCCTGAGATGGGGTCACAAGTTTTTTTCTTGCGAATACATTTGAGTTCTCTGTGGATTCTGGTTATTAGATCTTTATCGGAGGTATAACCTGAAAATATTTTCTCCCATTCTGAGGGTTATCTGTTTGCTTTACTTACTATGTTCTTGGCTGTGCAGAAGCTTTTTAGTTTGATCAGGTCCCAGTAGTGTATTTTTGATACTGCTTCAATTGCCTGGGGAGTCCTCCTGAAAATATTCACCCAGGCTGATTCCTTCAAGAGTTTTCCCTGCACTTTCTTCAAGTATTTTTATAGTTTCATGTCTTAAGTTTAAATATTTTATCCAGTGAGAGTCTATGTTAGTGAATGGTGAAAGGTATGGGTCCAGTTTCAATCTTCTACAGTTGCCAGCCAGTTTACCCAGCACTATTTGTTAAATAGGGAATCTTTTCCCTACTGAATGTTTTTAATTGGCTTGTCAAAGATCAAATAACTGTAAGTAGCTGCATTCATCTCTTGGTTTCTGTTCTGTTCCAGACATCTGCTTCTCTGTTTTTGTGCCAGTACCATGCTGTTTTGATCACTATCGATTTATAGTACAGTCTCAGGCCTGGTAGCATGATTTCTCCGGCTTTGTTTTCATTTCTGAGTAATGTTTTGTCTGTTTGAGGTTTTTGATTCCATATAAAACAAAGTATTATTTTTTCAAGGTCTTTAAAATATGACAATGTAGCTTTGATAGGAATTGTGTTAAAATTATATATTGCTTTGGGTAGTATAGACATTTTAACGATGTTGATTCTTCCCAACCAAGAGCATGGTATGTTTTTCCAATTCTTAAGATCTTCAGCTATTTCTTTTCTTAGAGTTTCATAGTTCTCTTTATAGAGATCTTTCACATCCTTTGTTAGATAAACTCCCAAATATTTCATCTTCTTTGGCACTACTGTGAAAGGAATAGAGTCCTTGACTGTTTTTTCGGCTTGGTTATTGTTGGTATATATAAAGGCTACAGATTTATGGATGTTGATTTTGTAGCCTTAGACATTGTTGTATTCCTTGATCACATGTAAATGTTTCATAATAGAATCCGTAGTGTTTTCCAGATATACAGTCATGTCATCTGCAAAGAATGAAAGTTTGATCTCTTCTGACCCTATGTGGATACCCTTGATCGCCTTTTCTTGCCTAATTACAGTGGCTAAAACTTCCATTACAACGTTAAAGAGCAATGGAGACAATGGGCAACCTTACCTGGTTCCTGATCTAAGTGGAAATTATTTCAGTGTAACTCCATTCAATACGATATTGTGTGTGGGTTTGCTGTAGATGGCCTCTGTCCCTTCTATACCAATTTTCTTAAGTGGTCTTTATTTTTTAGTTTGTTTATGCGCTGAATTATATTTATAGATTTATGTATATTGAACCAGCCTCAAGACCCTGGGATAAATCCCACTTGGTCATGGTGTATAATTTTTTTGATGTGTTGTTGGATTCTGTTTGTTAGGATCTTATTGAGTATTGTTGCATCAGTATTCATTAGTGATATTGGTGTATCATTTTCTTGTTGGGTCTTTCCACTGATTTAGGGATCAAGGTGATTTTTGCATCACAAAATGTGTTTGGTAGTATTCCTTCATTTTCTATATTTTGGAAGAGGTTTAGTAATATAGGTACTAGTTCTTCTTTAAAGGTTTGATAGAATTCTGATGTAAAGCCATCTGGTCATGAGATTTTCTTTTTAGGGAGATTTTGTATAGTTGATGCTATTTCAGAACTTGATATAGGCCTGTTCAACATTTTCACTTCATTCTGGCTAAGGTAGCATACTTCCAAGTATTGGTTGATTTCTTTCAGATTTTCATATTTCTGAGTAAACTTTCTTGTAATATTCATTAAGGATTTTTTTGAATTTCTGAGGGGTCTTTACCATTTCTGATTAATGAAATTAGAGATTTTACTCTTTTATTCCTGGTTAGGTTGGCCAAAGGTTTATCTATTTTATTGACCTTTTCAAAAAACCAACTTTTGGATTTATTGATCTGTTGTATAATTTTTTTATTTTGAATTTTATTTAATTCTCCTCTGATTTTGGTTATTTCTTTTCTTCTGTTCGGTTTGGGGTTGGAATGTTCTTCCTTCTCCAGTTGCTTGAGATGTCCCATTAAGTTATTAACTTACTCTCTTTCCATTTTCTTCAGGAAGGCTTGCACTGCTGTAAATTTCCATCTTAGGACTGCCTTTGCAGTATCCCAGAGGTTCTGATAATTCGTGTCTTCATTGTTGTTTTGTTCCAAAAACTTAGTGATTTCCTTCTTAATCTCGCCTATAAGCCATCTATCCTTCAGCATAAGGTTATTTAGCTTCCATGTTTTGTATGGGTATGCAGATTCCTGTTGTTTTTGAGTTCAACTTTTATTCCATGATGGTCTGAGAAGATGCAAGGGATAATTTCTATTTTTTAAAATTTGCTGAGGTTAGATTTGTGGCCTAGGATGTGGTTGATTTTGGAGTATGTTTGGTGGGCTGATGAGAAGAATGTGTGTTCAGTTTTGTTGGGATGAAATGTTCTGTAGATGTCTTTTAAGTCCAGATATTGAATGGTTACACTTAAATCTAAGATTTCTTTGCTTAGAGTCTTTCTGGAGTGCCCCGGCCCTTGGGTCAGTCGACAGGGATACCTGGAGGAGGGGTGAGAATGGGAAGTGGCAAGGGGGCAAAGAATGGAGACAAGACAGGAGTCTGATCAAGTCTCGTTTATTACAATGTTATCTCAGGGTATATAAGGGTGGGTGAGGGAGGATGTTTACGTCACCGGGTATCCAAGCAACCTGGCCATGGCCGAGAAATGTTCCCAATGGCAAGTTTCCAAGTTTCGCTCATGTGATTTACAAGAAGAGGCCTGGCATTTGCAGGGAAATAGAAACTTAGGCCAGGCGTTTGCAGGGAAATAGAAACTTAAGTCTGTTAGTACAGGAAATAGCACTTGGCCTACAAAATAGATGCTGTGGTGTCAGCCTTCCACACTGGAGGATCTATCCAGCACTGCTAAAGGGGAGTTAAAAATCTCGAACTACTATGGAACTGGAGGAAATCAAGTTGCTCATGTCTTTTAGAGTTTCTCTTATAAATTGAGGTGCAGTCTAGTTGGATGCATAAATATTAATAATTGAAATCTCATCATATTGAGTATTACCTTTAAAAGATTTGAAGTGTTCACCCTTATCCTTCCTTATTTTGTTTGGATTAAAGCCTATTGTGTCTGCGAATAGGATTCAATGCCTGCTTTTTCTGCTTTCTATTTGCCTGGTGTATAGATCCCTTAACCTTTTGTCTATATTTGTATTTTAATGTAAGATCAGATTCTTGTATGCAGCAGATATATGTCTTGAGTTTTTGTGTCCAGTCAGCCAACCTGTGCCTCTTTAGAGGACAATTTAAACCATTCACATTAATTGAGAATATTGATAAGCCTTTCGAGAGTCCGGTGGACATTTTTAATACTTTTGTGACTTTGGAAGTTGGAATTTGATCAAAATTTTCTGGTTGGGTTTACTTTTGTGGTGGGGAATTATTCTGGTGTTTATGGAGGATTGGTCTGAGAATATCCTGGAGCGGTGTTTTAGTTGTGGCAGATTTCTTCAACATGTGAATGTCATTAAAGTATTTAATTTCTCCATCATAAATGAAACTCAATTTATCTGGGTACAGGATCCTGGGTTGAAAGTTATTTTGTTTTAGGTGATTAAAAGTCGATGACTATCCTCTTCTAGCTTGAAAATTTTCAGCAGCGAGATCTGCAGTTATTCTAATATTCTTCCCCTTGTAGATGATGGTTTTCTTTCATCTGGCAGCTTTCAGAATTTTCTCCTTTATATTAATTTTAGTGAAATTCATTATGATGTGTCTGGGTGATCTCTTATTTGGGTTGAGTTGTGCTGGAGTTCTGAAACTGTCTGCTATCTGAATTTCGGAATCTCTTGGCATGTCTGGAAAGTTCTCCTTCATAGTCTCATGGAGAAGAGACTCTGTGCCTTTTGAAGACACTTCATCACTTTGGGGGATCCCCATAAGACAAATATTGGTTTTCCTCGAATTATCCCACAGGTCTGTGAGACAGTGATCTGTTTTTGCCCTCCATTTCTCTTCCTTTTTGAGAGTTTGAGAGCATTGGAAAGCTTTTCTTCAATGTCAGAAATCCTTTCTTCTGCTTGCTCCATTCTGTTACTGAGGCATTCTACTGTTTTTCTCACATCTTTGAGGGCTGCAACTTCTTGTCTCAATGTGTCAAAATCTTTGGTTTTTGGTCTTTGAATTCATTGAATTCTTGAGACATCTTTTGGGTTACTGCTTGGAATTCTAATTCAATCTTATTTGCTATCCAGATTCTGAATTTGATTTCTAATATCTCAGCTATTTGTTTGTGCATGGGATCCTGTGCTGTGTCTGCCCCATTGATCCTTGGGGAAGTTGATCTACTCTGATTATTCATATTGCCAGAGTTTTTCCCTTGATTGCATCTCATGATTGTTTTTCACCATTGCCTCTGGCCGTCCTCAGAGTTGGGGTGGTGTCTCTCCGAGATTAGACCCCGGGGGATCACTCTATTGTTGCTGGATCTTTGTATGGTGTGACCCTGTGTAGCTCTTCTGGGCTGCCCAACCCAGGGAGTTCTGGTTGTGGGAACAGCTCCAGAGTGTGACACCCCAAGATCCAGCAACAGGGCGGGGGGTGGTGCACATGGTTGTGGGAGTGCCTGGCACCCAGTGACTTTGGCACAGAGGGCCCAAGGCTCCAGCAGCCTCTGGACAGGAGAAGGGCTCCACATAGAGGCAGGGAGGGCTCTGGAAAGCACCGGCTACCAGATTCCCTGGCCAGACTAGCAGGTGTGCATGGATTCAGGGAGGGTACAGGAGAGAAGACGGGTGGTTGCGTGGCTCCCGGAGTTCCTGGTCAGGGCAGGCGAGGCGCAGCTCCGGGGGGGTCTCAGCTGTTATGGAGGTCTGGGAGGGTACCCATCAGGGGTCCCTGCAAAGCTCTTCCGCAGGTCTGGGTGGGTGCCGATTGCGGGTCCCGCACAGCTCTTCCCAACTTTGAGATCTCTTAAGTGCCTTTTACAGATACATGCTTCCCAAAAATAGAAATTTTTGCAAAATAGTGTAGGACAGTGAGTGTCTTAGAAGTTTATTGGTGAGAGGTAATCGTGCAGGTGAAAATGGAGTTCTGTAGAACATTTGAAAGCAGTATGGTGAGCTCAAAGTGCAGAAAACCAAGTTTTAAGTTTGCCCCTCCATTGTAAAAGAACTTCCAGGTGCTCTCAATTGCTTCTATGTTAAGAATACAAGTTGGTACTAAATTGTGTAACTCAGCTATGGTGCTCTGTAATATTACCATAGGGAATTTGGAGATTGTATTTTGTGAATGAAAAGGAACTCACTTGTCCATTAAAGAAAATTCAGGGACTTTATTTTGTTTCCTGGATTTCTGGAATACTGTGTATGTTAACAAAATGTTATCTTAATATTAAGAAGAATTGAGTATGAAGAATTGAAGACCAAGCCTCTCTGTAAGTCTCCATCTGGTAAGAAAATATACTTTGATTTTACTGTGGACGTTAGATTATCTATATAAGTTTTGTGTCCAACATTTTTTTATGGCACGCAAATATTGCATTACAGTTGATAAATTGGGAAGTTTGTCCAGTTGAAGCTTCAGGATATGTCACATGCATGACAGGTCAGTTGGAGTGGCTGGAATAAGATAGTTTTTTTTTGTTGTTGTTGTTGAGGCAGTATCTACCCTATGCCCCTGAGCAGAGTGCAGTGGCATGGTAGCTCACTGCAACCTCAGACTTGTACTGTGGGCATCCCCCTACCTCAGCCTCCAGAAACCACTGGGATTACAGGTGCTTGCTGCAGCACACAGCAGGGTTTTTCCATTTTTTTCATGAGTTGTGGTCTGACTCTCTCTCAGGTGAATCTCAAACTCCTGAGCTCAAGCAATTCTCCCTCCTCAGCTTCCCACAGTGCTGGGATTACAGGCGTGAGCCACCGCACCCGACAAGATGGTTTTTTAAGATGAATTCAGTGCACACCAAAATATATAGATTTTAGTGTATTCGGTTTTTTTAAAAACTTGTTTGGAGGAGAAGTTTTTCATCTTTGAACCTATGGTCAAAGTATTCAAACTGCATTCCTGATTAGTAAAGAACACCACATTTGTACCTGTGAGACACATTATTTTGTTCGCCACAAGAAACTTTTAATATTACTTCTTTACTCCTAGAAAAATTCTGACCTGTTCAAAAATTAATATGGGAATTAGTAATATCCGGAATTAAAGCATTCTGATGAGCTCTTGTATTTCTTCAAGATATCAAATGACTGCTTCATTAAAATATTTTCAATAACAATCTTGGTCTTTGAAGTCAGTGAAGTAGTCTAAAAAAGTCACATTGACAATGAATTATTGGTTATTTGCATCTAAAATACATTTATTAGATTTGAGACTTATCAAAATAAGAATCTAAAGGATCTTTTGCTTCTTCATCTGTAAGAGTTTCCCAACTTCTCATTTTTTTGTTCTGCATATCTCTGTTAAGTTCTGAAACTGGAGCCTTAATTTGCATTATACACTTAATGTTAGCTAATGTCAAGGTGGCTCATCCATGTTGTTTCCTAGTGTTACTTATTTGGAAGTTCCATGGCAGTTTTAGGAAGAATTTTTTTTCCATTAGGAGACTTAGATGTTTTTTAAAATTTGTAATTTTTGAGACTTGAAAAAAGATCTATTTAGAGCTTCATATCCAATTTTAAGTTCCAGTTTTAAGAGATTTTTTGATAGTTGTGTTTGTAACATATCTTGAAAAGTGAAGCTAGTAAATGATGCCCCATGATTATATCAATTTACACAGTGATGATTTAATAAAAATAAATATTCATGCTAAAATAAATTTAAAAAACAAAAATATAAAAAAAGTATATAATATAGCACCTTTGACCTTACAGACCTGATCTTTATACTTAATCTATTGGAACAGATATGTTTAGATTTTGAATTTAAAAGCTTTCAGTGAGAGCCAGGATGCACATAGAATTATGGTTGTCCTGTGCTGAAATTAGCTATGTAATTGATTAAGTTTTCTGTATTCCTTAAAAAAGAACAACAACAGATCTGAAAATAATATAGCACAACTTCTGAAAATTTAACTTAGCAGCTAAAGCCACACTTTTTAGTAAAATCACAAGCAATTTCTAATTATTTGTCATTAACCAGCATGCTTAAAGTTTACGTTTTCCTACATTTCATAAAGAACACTTATTAAAGCAAGGGCTATATTTTTAAGTGGATCTTGTCGTGAGTACCAGTTACTTTTACATTAAAAATAATAAATGTTGTACAGCTCAACTTTATTAAAAAAAAAAAAAGAACTTTGGAAAACTCTCATTAGAGATGTGACCGTATTTGCCGTACTAAGGAAATCCCTGAAATGATTAATGTCTTAAAAAAGCACAAAAATGTTTACAATTGTGATATTTGAAGGGTTTTAAATTCTTAAGTTTACGCAATTAATTTTGACATATTTCATCACCATCAATATGGTATACCTGTGTTTTAAGATTTAAACTTAAGCAGGTTCTTAAGAAGAAGACACTTTGCTTGAACATGTAGTTTGAAGTCCTCCTCATTTTTTAACATTTTACCACTAAGGGAACCTTTAAAAATAGGTTCGAGTGGTATTTCTCCTATCCTTTTAATTAGACTCCTTCCTCTTGTAATTTTGCTGCTTTGTTTCATCACATGCCCCAGGTAAACCAGATACAGGTGGTGCTCAGGCTATTCTTTGAGAAACACTGCTCTAAAGGTAGTAAGTAAAGACTAAGGTTAAGACAGAAGAGAGGTTCTTCCACCTGGAAGATTGTGTGACTGTAATTCAGTCAGTGGGCTTGAGCTACCTAAAGGGCACTTATCATATACTGTGTTATTATAATGAAAATCTTCAACATATTTACACACATAAAATTGTAAACTGTGGTCCTTTAACCATTCTAACTACTTGGGGCACTCCTCATAAACAATTAAAACTTACCCTGTGTCAAGGCCTGAAAATGGAGAAGTGTTACACATGCAGTGATTGATACATTGCACAAAATAGGCATTTAAGTAAACAAGAGGGGCAAACTAAGAAGAACATAAATGAGAAAAACACCAAATCCCTGAAATCTCAGAGAATGTGAACCCTGAAGGCTAAGGAAAATGCAACATGTGGTTAAATGTAAAAAAAGTACAGAAGACTACAGGTATGAGTGTTCTCAAACACTGCTGTCTTACTCAGATACATTCTATTTGTGACACAGAATTTTTTTTTTTTTTTGTAGAGACAGAGTCTCACTTTATGGCCCTTGGTGGAGTGCCATGGCCTCACGCAGCTCACAGCAGCCTCCAACTCCTGGGCTTAAGCGATTGTCTTGCCTCAGCCTCCTGAGTAGCTGGGACTGGACTACAGAAGCCCTCCACAATGCCTGGCTATTTTTTGGTTGCAGCTTTGTCCGGCGCCGGGTTTGAACCCGCTGCCCTCGGTATATGGGGCCGGCTCCTTACCGACTGAGCCACAGGCGCCGCCCAGAAATTGTTTTAAGTAGTCTCAACAATCATTTAATATATTTGAGTATTAAAATTAAGTAGCTTTTGTATTTACTAACTTTAAGGTTATATTTGCTGGGAACAACTTCCTGCTTTGCTAAACTTTAATTTGCCATGCCTTTTTGATCTCAGATAAATTTATAAGCTCTGTATATTTTGAAAATGGCTTTGTACCTACTTTGATCTACAGTGGTATTCGAAATAGATTCATGATTCTTTATTTAAAGAGCTCTGACAACCAAATGAAAAGTTGTTTGTTTGTTTTTTCTCCAAAAGTTTCGTATCAAAATTTATTCGGTAACAAAAACTAACCCAGACTTTCATGAGACTGTTTGAAGTAGTTTTTAAGTCCACTTAGGAAGGAATATTTTTATATATTTTGCTATAGAAATAATAGTATTGATTATGAGATATGATCCTAGATTTAGCTGGGAATGTTACATTGTATACATTGTTTTACCTTTTTAAGATTCAAAAAATCTGAATCCTGAAACATATCCTCTGAGGATTTTAAATCCGAGATTGTGATCCTATTTTATTAATTTCTTTAATCCACAGAATGAAATTATCTAATATTTCTATCCACTTAACCCAGTAAAAATTCTTTTGCTGATTTTGGTCATTGATCGTCTGAACATTTTGAGTTGATTGCAAACTGGCAAATCATGGAAGAGTTTTATCATTATATATTGACTCAATCAAATGGTCTCTGTGTCTCCAAACATAAGGGTGTAAGGCCTAAGAGGATAAAAAAAATCAGGTAAGCAAAAATCAGGTAACCTACCAATGAGGTACCAACTAAGTTGAGCACAGTGAAAGGCTCCTGAGTAAGAACAGCTAAGCATACATAGGATTGTTAGTTTACGTTTCAACAAACCTCATATATTCTACTTTGTTGTTATGATTCCTTTGTTGTTACAGTTTTTAATCTTATCAAACACACATTAAAATCTGTGTAACATTTGAACCCTCTACCATTTTGAATGTTTCTTATACAATGTTGAACAAAAGGTAGGCTATGTTCATTAAAGTTCGCTGTTATTAGTTTCATGAAGAGGTTATATTTCCTTTATTTCCACTTGCACATGTTTCTTTCCATCTATGTGAAGAATAAGAATAGAAAGTTTTTTCTGCATATTTAGTCTATTCTCAGATAAGAATGTTTGTAGGTTATATACATATATATATTTTGCAATTTTTAGCCGGGGCTGGGTTTGAACCCATCACCTCTGGTGTATGGGGCCGGCGCCCTACTCCTTTGAGCTACAGGTGCTACCTGCAGGTTATATTTTATAGAGGGTCTAGATACCTTTATTTTTAGTAATTAATTATGAAATGTTAAGATCTTGCCTTTTCCTTTTAATTTCATATAAAACCAGGATAGAAGACAAAAAGTTTACTGTGGGGAAGAGTCTGTATGATACTGTAGGAATAAAGTAATCCATTTATCTAGTTTGTTATGTTAAGATTTAAGACAGTCTTCATTGGTATTAGACTGAAACTGTTAATGCTACAGAATTGTTTATTGTTATGACTTTCATTGTTTATTATATGACTGTTTTCCTTGGTGTAGGAAAGCAACCAATTGAGTCATTCAGAGGGAATTTTATTAGCAATGCTGATCTTTTAATATTGTAAAACGCCAAACTTGTTTTTTTTTTTTAATTTTTTTATTAAATCATAACTGTATACAATGATATGATTATGGGGCATCATACACTCACTTCATATACCATTTGACACATTTTTATCACAGTGGTTAACATAGCCTTTCCGGCGTTATCTCAGTTACTGTGCCAAAACATTTACATTCTACATTTACCAAGTTTCGCAAATACCCCTGTAATATGCACCACAGGTGTGATCCCACCGATTCCCGTCCCTCTACCCACCCCCCCTTTCCCACTTCCCCCTATTGTTAAGTTGTAGCTGGGTTATAGCTTTCATGTGAGAGTCCCAAATTAGTTTCATAGTAGGGCTGTGTACATTGGGTATTTTTTCTTCCATTCTTGGGATACTTTACTAAGAAGAATATGTTCCAGCTCCATCCACGTAAACATGAAAGAGGTAAAGTCTCCATCTTTCTTTAAGGCTGCATAGTATTCCATGGTATACATATACCACAATTTATTAATCCATTCGTGGATCGATGGGCACTTGGGTTTTTTCCATGACTTAGCTATTATGAATTGGGCTGCAATAAACATTCTGGTACAAATATCTTTGTTATGTTGTGATTTTTGGTCTTCTGGGTATATGCCCAGCAGAGGAATTACAGGATTGAATGGCAGATCTATTTTTAGATCTCTGAGTGTTCTCCATATATCTTTCCAAAAGGAATGTATTAATTTGCATTCCCACCAGCAGTGCAGAAGTGTTCCCTTTTCTCCGCATCCACGCCAAAAAACCTCGAATAGCCAAGACATTACTCAGAAATAAAAACAAAACAGGAGGAATCACACTACCAGACCTCAGACTTTACTACATATCGATAGTGATCAAAACAGCATGGTATTGGCACAAAAACAGAGAAGTAGATATCTGGAATAGAATAGAGAACCAAGAGATGAATCCAGCTACTTACCGCTATTTGATTTTTGACAAGCCAATTAAAAACATTCAGTGGGGAAAAGATTCCCTATTTAACAAATGGTGCTGGGTGAACTGGCTGGCAACTTGCAGAAGACTGAAATTGGACCCACACCTTTCACCATTAACTAAGATAGACTCTCATTGGATTAAAGATTTAAACTTAAGACATGAAACTATAAAAATACTAGAGGAGAATGCAGGGAAAACCCTTGAAGAAATTGGTCTGGGTGAGTATTTCATGAGGAGAACCCCCCGGGCAATTGAAGCAGCTTCAAAAATACACTACTGGGACTTGATCAAACTAAAAAGTTTCTGCACAGCTAAGAACACAGTAAGCAGAGCAAGCAGACAGCCCTCAGAATGGGAGAAGATATTTGCAGGGTATAACTCTGACAAAGGTTTAATAACCAGAATCCACAGAGAACTCAAACGCATCAGCAAGAAAAAAACAAGGGATCCCATCGCAGGCTGGGCAAGGGATTTGAAGAGAAACTTCTCTGAAGAAGACAGGCGCACGGCCTTCAGACATATGAAAAAATGCTCATCATCTTTAATCATCAGAGAAATGCAAATCAAAACTACTTTGAGATATCATCTAACTCCAATGAGACTAGCCTATATCACAAAATCTCAAGGCCAAACTTGTTTTTAAGCTTTTGGTATATCTCTCAAAACTTACCCAAGTGTGGAGTCCTCACTGACTGCAAAGGAAATGTGGTGGAGCATGGAAGGAAATGAGAAAATAATTTTCTATATCCAGCTGTCAAACTTTGATTATCTTTTGAGTTACTGAAGTATTGTTTTCTTCTTTATTTCCTCCTCCCTTTCCCTTCTATCGCTCTTTCTTCCCCTCCTTCTCTAACTCCCATCTCTCTTCCTCCCCCTTCTCTTCTTTCTCTCTCAGACTATTGTATTCAGTAATGTGCATCTGTGCTACTGCCTACAAATATTTTAGAATGGTAATATGGCATTTAACTTTGTTTTGAAGATTTATTTGTAGTTTTTGAGTCCTTACAGTATTTATCACTGCCCATATAATAAAATTATTGATAAATGAATTTGAGACTTACACCTTTCCCTATGTATACTCATGTCAGTTAGAGATTATGAGGGACCTTTTGCAGGACTATGTGAAATAAAGGCACCTGCTCTTTTTATGAAATAAATTGAGGTACACTCCTTATTCAAACATTTTCTTTTTTTAAGTTCATAAAGGGACCAAATGGTTTCATTTGTACGTCACAGAAAGTTAATGCAGTTTTTTTTACTATTTTTCCCAAATGGTATTTCACTATGGGAGGAAGGGAGAAAGATAATCTGGACTGAGGGCCTTCTTAAGAGGTAGAAGTTTTATTTGTACTACTTGCTTGTTTTTTGTAACAACCTGCTGATGAAAAGTACCCTATTTTAATGATGAGAAAGCTAAGTCTCAGGTTAAATAACTTATCTGAGGTCTCACGGCTAGGCAGTGATCATGCCAGGCTTAAGACTCTACCTGGAGTGCCACAGTCTTCTGGGGCATATTCTGTCTTTAGCCGCTCTTAGGGCTATATTCCAAGAAATTAGAAATGAAAGGTTTGGGGAAACTTTCAGCCAAGAATTTCTCCCAATTTTTCTTTCTCAAAAGAGAAATATTTGTTTTTAAGTGATAAGGTCCTAACTTTTCTTCTTTATCTCTCTCTTTATTTTTTTGATGGGACAAATAATTTTTTATTTCAAATTAATATGTGGGCACAAATTATAAATTTTTAGATTACATTGTTCTCACTTCCAAGGTAAAGTTCCAGTTGTGAAAGTACCCCTCACCTAGGGGGCATACTGAACACCCTGGCACACCAAAAGCTCTCCTTCCTTCTGCCCATTTTCCTCCTCCACCCTCCCCTCTCACTCTTCCCCCTGCCCTGTACTGGACTATGTCTGTGTTTTATTGTTGATAAAAGTGTGTAATTGTTTATGCATTGGTTTCCATATTAGCACTGAGTAGACTGAATATTTATTTCTTTATCACTTTTAAGGAAATTAAGTGAAAAGGACTGTGACCTGGGGGCTGTTGTAAATTGTCATAATTAGGATCATTGATAAAGTCTAAGTAAACCTGCCCAAAACTTAGTTTAAAAATTGATGTTTAGTCAGCTTTCTTTTTAGTTAGTATATGTAGTATAGAAATGCCTACTGCAGCTATTGTTTTTAATATTTATTAATTCCTCTGGTACATCAGTAGAAATTATTCGTTCTTTGACAAGGAGTTGAGTTTTCCTAGCTGAATAGTCTGTGATGGTTGTATTCTGGTATTTTTAAATTCTTAATCAGCAAATACATCTTACTGGAGGAATTTACCGATATAACATGGATAGTGTTATAAACTAGTTCTAACATTGGCTTTGAAAGGAAATTCAGTATTAGTGGGAAGATTAATAAGCAGATTCACGGCCTTTACTTCAAAATGTCTGGTTAAACATGAATTAGATATAAGGTCAGTCAAGAATTCTAATTCTTCAATTTTAGAAGTGGTATTTTTGATTTACTTTGGCCAAGAAACTTAATTTCTGCTGTGATAGTAGAAGATATTTTATAAATTGCACTCAAGTAGCAAATCATTTAGAAAATACAAAGTAACATGCTGCTTTTTTGTACTCAGAGCCCTACTCATCTGATGTTAAACGCTTTATCTTTGCAATTTCAGCAAAGGCCAAGCCTAGTAAGGAAGATTAAAAAGTTTGTCATTTTTTTTTTTTATTTTGTTAAAGTGGCTTTTTTTTCTCTGATCCATGGAACATGTATACAGGGAGTTTATATCTATTTTAGCAAAGTAATCTTGTTAGGAGTGTGCTCTTCTTCAGTGTTTCAGCTAAGTGATACTTTACACAAGATTCTGGCTTTTCACTTGCTGTGTTTAATCCCCCTCCGATAAAACACTTTTATACCATTCTCATTCACGTGGATTAGTAAACTGAATTAGAAGTTTTACAGCATTTGACACCACCTTTTTTCTACTGTTTTCTTGGTCATGTTCGAATAACAGCATTTTCCTAATTATTTAATTTGGTCAAGTGTTGGAGAGACTTGGGTGGCAAAAACTATTAACAGTTTAATTCAGTGTTCTTGAATTGAGTTTCTACTGTGTGTTGGTGCTTGACCTACACTTTAGGGATATAAAGATGAATATGGAATAGCCCTTGTCCTCAATGCAGTCATGTTCTACTGGCCAGAAAAGGCCAATGGATATAAATATCTATCATATAAGTTAATTGGTACTAATTTTTCTAATAAAATTGTAACAAAACAGTGCTGAGTAAATGTTAGTGAAAAACTGGCTAATTCCAGCATCGGAGCTAGATGTTGGAATCTGAGTGGAGTTTCTTGCTATGGCACTGTGTTTGCCCTACTTGCTGTTAAGTTTGTAAAACTAATTCACTAGAAAAAATTTTAAAGATGTAAGCTTCTAACCCTAATTTTACTTTTCTTTAAATATTAGTGGGTCCTTTTGGCTTTTGTTACATTTGAAAGGCCACTGACTTTTTTTGATGAAGCTTTAAACTTATTTTAAAATTATAGTTTAGTAAAATGTTTTAGACTTCCTTTTTTATTTATTGCTATTAATGTCACAATCCATAATGAGAACTGATTGATTGAACCAAAAGGAAGTGTTTGACTAGGTAATAACCCAAAGAAGATTCCACATACACTGAATAATGTTAAAGACATACTTAATAGAATAGTACGTTTAAAGTATATATAAAGGAGTTCAAATACCTATCAGTAGAATATAATAACACACTGTAGATAATACTTAAATCAGTTACATAAATTATATTAATAAGGTTGCTATCCCAGTTACTAGCACCACTTGAGATTCCAAAGAGGTGAAAATTTGTTTTTCTGTCCATGAGAAAGTATAGGTTATAAATTACGCTTAATGATTCCATCGGGTGGTTTTCAGATTTTCCATGGTATTTTCAACCTATGCTTAATTTTGCAGTTTCTACACTTGATCTTCTCCAAAGGCCGAGAAGTGATAAATGTTGCAGTTTCTCTCATGGAGGGCACCCATCAGTTTGGTCCTTCTTTTTTATGTATATTTATCAGGGTCCGGACTTTTATTCATGATTTCTGTGTTTATTATACCTCAGAATTTATGTTTTTCACCCACTTTTATTTGTGGTTCTCATTTGGCTTCTCACTTATGGGCAACAGCCCAGTGTAGTTTAAAATTTTGTTTCTAAAATATTGTGCTCAATGTTCCAGATGCCAACCAATGCTTTAATAATAAACAAATACATTAATAAGTGAGGACGTAAAGAACAAGGTGATCTGGGAAAGGCTTCTTCAAAAGATCTCAACATCGATAGTGACCCTGATATTTACATTAAAGCAGCAGAGAGGAATAGCATCATGGAATAGTAACTTATAAGTCTTCTTACATTCTTTGTCTTGGCTTTGTTTAGCACCATGGAAACACAAGTATTCGGATCTTATTATTTACCAGACTTCATGATAATAATGAACTTCTTTTTATTTGTTTTTTTATTTCTTAAATACAAAAAAAAATTTTTTTTTTTTTTTTTTTTTTTTTTTGGCCAGGGCTGTTTGAACCCGCCACCTCCGGCATATGGGGCCAGCGCCCTACCCCTTTGAGCCACACGTGTCGCCCAATTAAAAAATTTTTTTCTTCCATTCTTGAGATACTTTACTAAGAACAATATGTTCCAGCTCCATCCATGTAAACATGAAAGAGTTAAAGTCTCCATCTTTCTTTAAGGCTGCATAATATTCCCTGGTGTACATATAGCACAATTAATTTTTTTTTTTTTTTTTTTTTTTTGTAGAGACAGAGTCTCACTGTAGCACACTCGGGTAGAGTGCCGTGGTGTCACACGGCTCACAGCAATCTCTAACTCTTGGGCTTACGCGATTCTCCTGCCTCAGCCTCCCGAGCAGCTGGGACTACAGGCACCCACCACAACTCTTGGCTATTTTTTTGTTGCAGTTTGGCCGGGGCTGGGTTTGAACCTGCCACCCTCAGCATATGGGGCCGGCGCCCTACTCACTGAGCCACAGGCGCTGCCCAATACCACAGTTTTGCATTCGTGGATCGATGGGCACTTGAGCTTTTTCCATGACTTAGCAATTATGAATAGGGCAGCAATAAACATTCTGGTACAAATATCTTTGTTATGATGTGATTTTTGGTCTTCTGGGTATATGCCCAGTAGAGGAATTGCAGGATTGAATGGCAGCTCTATTTTTAGATCTCTAAGTGTTCTCCATATCTCTTTCCAAAATGAAAGTAATAATTTGTATTCCCACCAGCAGTGCAAAAGTGTTCCCTTTTCTCCACATCCATTCCAACATCTCTGGTTTTGAGATTTTGTGATATAGGCTAGTCTCACTGGCGTTAGATGATATCTCAAAGAAAAAGTACCCAATGTACCCCCAATGTACTCAGCCCTACTATGAAACTAATTTAGGGCTTTCACATGAAAGCTATAACCCAGTTACAACCTAAGAATAGGAGGAAGGGGGAAAGGGAGGGGAGGGAGAGAATATCTGGTTCATGTTTTGGGGTTCAAGAATGCTACTTTGGAGACCACTGTCAGAATTGGACATTGTCACACCAAGTTTAGATACGTTCCATGATAATCAGTGACTCTTGTTCACCAATGTATCCCCAGTATCTAGATCATGGTAGGCGCTCAGTAGATACTATTAAATGACTAAGCAGAATTAGGCTGCTTGGTAGGATGAGGACAGAGTCCACCTCAGTATAAGGGATCTGGTAAGAGTAGGAGTGATACTTTTTGTTTATTGTTTTATCTTCTATGCCTATAAAAGTGCCTGCTACATAGTAGGAACTCAGTAAATATTACTTGGCTGCATAGGGGTACACACAGGGTCTTGGGCATGAAAAGTTAAGTTCTAGGAGCTCCCCTAAGATACAGTCCATGGGGAAATAGTGTTAGTAAGAACATTTTTAAGGAATGGCTTTGGTGACCTCATATCTTAAGGCAAAAACTGTGACCATCATAAGCCATTAGGATCTGGATCTCTTTGTACCCCCAGTCCTGGAATCCAGGTATCTAATTTTTTGTTGGATTGAACTGCTCTGTTTTATACTGTGTACTGGGTATATGAGACCTGAGCCTACAGGAATGGGTCAGTGTCAAGATCAGAGGACTATAAATGAATCCCGCTCTGAATGAAGTAAAGCCAGTGATTCTGGGATTATGTCATGCATAAATACGATTGTAAGCCCTGACAGTGTTGCCTGTATGGAGGTACTCTAGTTTATTTAAAGGTCATTATTAACATAGTTTTATTGATATATTACCAATGAAGAATTATGGCATTTACAATTGAATTATTTCATATATGTTGTTATCCTGTTACGTCTTTCACTACCAGTAAAATTAGGATGTGTCATGGATCATCACAATCTGTTCTAATTAGGGCTGAATTTATTTTCAAACAAATAAAATAAGGTAGTTTATATTTTCTCCTCTCTTTTTACAATTTTCTTATTCATATTTATTTTTTAAAAGATGGTAAAAACTCTAATCCTGTGGTCAAAAATAAATTTGTCATGCATTGAGTATCTTCAGAGTTGGGGAGAACAAACATTTTTTCCCTGAGAAGGAGCTAGGAGCTCTTTCTGTTAGCAGCTGGACATATGAGGACATCTTTCTTTGGCCCTGTTACACTGGTCAAAGCAGATACCTCCTCTCCCCTCTATAGTTTAGTCTCCTTTAGAACATGTTTATTTAAAGCAGTTTCACATCTTCACAATAAATTACAATATTCTAATTTGCATTTGAGATGTCTTGTCAGTGTAGAAGGTTCCTCTTTGCCCTAACAAAGACAGTCTGGTCTGCTTAAGCTTCCCGAAGTTGAACAAAAATATTTTTTTCAAGCACCCTCCTGCATCTTTGACATGGTCTCCAAATAAAAGGCTTGAACAGAGGAGACTTCTTTGGTTTCATCCTGCTGGTCATTTAGTCATCAAATCTTTATTGCAAGGCTGTTAACCCTTAAAGGGATGGTAGTAATAATATCTTAAACTTGTTACTATAACTTAAAGATTACATTGTGATTTCACTGACATCTTATTTGCTTTATAACTATGCTCTGAGGTAGATAGTTGGTGTTAGTCCCATTTTGCAGGTAAAGGAACAGACTCGAAGTTGTTAAGCAGCTTGACTCAGGTCTTTGAATGTGCCAGGACTCCTCTGAGGCCAGAACTCAGATACCATGGCTGCTCTTTACAGAGCTACTCTCCCACCCGCCTGTGCAAGTACAGGTTTTTCTAAGCTGTTACTTTTTTAAAACTTATTTTCAATATAATAAGTTATTATAAATATCTGGAATAGCAGTGGTGTAAAAAATATGGCATTAATTGCTTATGCCCTGTGAGCCACAAAATATCAGTTAAATGAGCCTTAAATTTCTGGCACACTTAAATCTATTTATGCATTTAAATAAGAGTTCTCAGGTCGTGTGAAAAGATTGTCCATTTGGCTGAACTTTGTTCACAGCTTGTGATGGAAGATTAACTTCATAAGAAGGACCACATATTGACAACAAAGAATGAATTTGAAGTATATATTTGGTTGCTTAAGTGATAGTTGGATTATGTTATTGGGACAATTTTTCCACCTATGAGACATATTTCTGAAATAATGAAAATTAATTAGAAATATGATTTGGTATCCAGATATCTGAGCTATGCTTATTATTGGAACACACTCACAGTATAATTTGATATCAACTGGTGTTTTCAAAGAACTGAAGGCAAGTGCTAAAGTTTTTTCCTTTTAAACTTAAATGCCTTTTAGTTTAGTGCTCTGTCAAAGGGCACGTTCCTTAGTCTAGTTAGAGAATCCAAAATAGCATCTCTGCCAAGTATAAAAGAGAAGATATTTCTATTAATAAAAGTTACTTAGGATTAATTGTTCAATCAATATTTTTAATAATAGAAAGTTTTATTTGTTGTGATTTTATCTTAAAGTTCCCCCAGAGTTAAGGGGTCTAGTAATTGTTATGCTGTCAGAGAGTAAAAGATTGATTATATTAGAACTCTAGAATCTTTTTTTGTTGAAAAGATTTAAGTTTGACACAAAAGCAGTTTATGTAGAGTGTTTAATCCTATAAATTCCCATAAATTACTTCAACGTAATTTTAATTAATATAATTTTTACTTGTGCATTATATTGACTTTGGGACATGGTGTCATTTTAATGGTTAAAGGAGAGGTTTGTTGGAACATTACAATTTGAAAAAAGTAGAGCATGTGTTTATTGAAGAGGACATATAAAGATAGAACTGATAAAAGCTATAAACTTTCTCTTCTTTAGTTTGGCTTTCCATATAAAGTGGAGTATGAAAAAATCATGGGGATAATTAGGTAGTGTTCCTCTTTACCCTTTTTTTTTTTTTTTACTTGAGACAGAGTCTCACTATGTTGCCCTTGGTAGAGTGCCATGGCTTTACATCTCACAGCAAACTCCAAATCCTGGGCTTAAGCAATTCTCGTGCCTCAGCCTCCCAAGTAACAGGCACCTGCCACACCACCAGGCTATATTTTGGTTGCAGCTGTCATTGTTGTTCGGCAGGCCCGGGCTAGATTTGAACCCGCCGGCTCAGGTGTATGTGGCTGGCTCCTTAGCTGCTTGAGCCACAGGCGTTGAGCCCCTCTTTACCCTTAGTTTTTTGTTTTGTTTTGTTTTGTTTTTCAGGATAACACAGATTTTATTTAGGAAGTGAAAGTTTAGAGCTCTTCCAACAGAATTGGAAGTGGGTCCCTCTAATGAAGGAGAAAAGGTGAGAGAGACCTCTGTCCTTAGTTTTTAAGCAGTGTTGTAAATTATGAATTCAGTGATCCTATTCTTCTCACCTCACAACAAATCTGTGAAGTAGGAATTATTATCTCCACTTTAGATGAGGGCACTGAGTCTCAGAGTCTTGCAGCTTGCCCAGGGTCATTCTTCTGGTAGACAATGGAGCTGGTGTTGCATCCTGGCTCATTGTGTTTGCTGAGGCCACGTTTATAGTCACTCACTCCCCTGTTCCACCACTTGTGCTGTGGGGTCCCAGGATAGGATGGTCTTTTCTCTGTTTGTGTTGCTAAATTATCAAGCAGATTGCCATGTACAGTTACTCCACAATAAACTTAATTTCATGAATCATTTTAAGTCTATAGTAAACTTCTGAAATTAAAAAATCATTATCTAGAGATGAAATGCCTGCTTATTTTCTTTTTTTAAATCATGTCTCAATATAAAAAAGAAAACAATTTTGGATTCAGATAATTTAAATGCTAAGGGAATAATAGAATTTTTGCTTTTAAAGGGATACTGTAGATAATCTGGAGTGATATAGTCCATTGTTTTAAATTCAAAGAAACCATAGCCCAGATTAAGGCACTAGGACCCAGGCACTTTGAGCTGCAGAGCTGGAACTAAAATGTAAGACTTCTGGCTTGGTTTTTTGCTATAGAAATCTGCTGGACTTCTAAGTGATGTGAAAAACATTTTTAGACAATTGATGACACCATCTTCAAAGCAGGAATATATGACTTTTTGTTTATAGGTTAAGGTAAAGAACTAAAATGTTATGTAGTATTAGAATAAAGTTAATATGCATATGTAATTCATTATACATGTTAACTTCTAAGTTATTTTTATTACTAGTTTATTTCTACTTTATTTAGTGGTATAACATGGTTTTGATAGCTAACAGATAATAAAGTAAACCCTGGCTTTGGTATAGCTCCCTGTGTCCTGTGAAAGCACAGCAAAAATTTGCAAACAATAACACATTGGTACATGGCATGCGTGTTTATCAAATGCCCTGAGTTTATTACAGTTTGATCTTGGGAAAGACCATCCCAACCTCATAGCAGCTCATCCTTACCTTCAGCAAAAGAGCCTTTAAAAGTCCTTCTAGGGCTGTTAGGTTCGTTCTATTCATGAACATATAAGCCACTCATAGCTGTTGATCAGGAGAAAAGAAGTTTGTAAAACAATAACAAATTTACTTTAGAAAGAGTGATTTAACTAATTTGTGTACTGTGACACCTCATGGTGGCTTTTTTTTTTTTGCCTTTTATTTTTTTAGAGACAGAGTCTCACTTTATGGCCCTTGGTAGAGTGCCATGGCCTCACACAGCTCACAGCAATCTCCAGCTCCTGGGCTTAAGCGATTCTCTTGCCTCAGCCTCCCAAGTAGCTGGGACTACAGGTGCCCGCCATAGCACCCGGCTATTTTTTTGTTGCAGTTTGGCCGGGGCTGGGTTTGAACCCACCACCCGCGGCATATGGGACTGGCGCCCTACTCACTGAGCCACAGGCGCGACCCTCATGGTGGCTTTTTTAAGAAACCAGTACAATATAGTGACCACAACATACCTTGTCATTCTGAATCCACTCAAATGTAATATGTACTAAACATTAGTGAGTTAAGATCCCAGATGATATTTTCAAGGTTAGTATTTTTATAAGTTTTATTCGGGAGAAAATAACCTGTGCTGTACAGTTCAGAGAAGCCTGGTATGCCTTACCTGAGTTGTGCTCCTCAGAGTTCACTTGAGAAGGGGCCGTCATCCAGCCTGGAACTTTCAGAGAATAAGAGCTACCTAGACTTGCAGCTGCTTCTCTGTTCTCCTTTTCTTTCTGTACATTAACAAAGTCACCTCTTTCTGAGGTGCTTTATTTGCAAATGTTGGAAAACTGTTATAAAGGATTGATTTTCTTAGAACAAGACACATGACTATTTTCTGGCAGGAAATTGTCATCATAAATATGTGTACAGATCTATGGTCTCTTACGCGAATGATGCCCCCTAGGGTTGTGCATAGCACAACTTTTACAGGTGTATACAGAGACCTACAGGTAGTCATATACTAGGAAATAATGTCATTAGATATCAGGTATTAAAGCATCATCTCCAGAAATATATGTATTTATGGAATTAAAATGCTAGTTATAAAATCATAATTTAAAAAATTATAGATATGACATAAATTAAAAGAATAGATAATAGAGACATTTTGTTACCTCTGCAGTTACTGATAAAAGCTCTGTAGTCTGTTACATACCTCTTGGCCCACCCAATTTAATATATTTTTAAAGTTAGTCTGTCTTTAGTGTCTGATAAAAGGAGAAAATTTTTTGACCTTTATAAAGGAACTTTCCTTTATTAGATGGATGCAGTAATAGAATGCAGAATGACTTTAAGCATCCACCTCTCTTACCCATCATTAAAAGTTAATTATCACATCAAATAAGTGCAGCTTGATGGGATTTTTAACATACCAAAAATTGGCAACCTGTGATGGGGAAAGTATGTTCTGTGAGGACTTGAGTTAAGAGAATGAAAGGAAAAACAAACCTTTTATAAATCTTTAGTGGCAGCTAAATGAAAATGAAAGTGTTTAATTTTGTGAGAGAATGATGATAGCAGATCAGTACCTTATGTTTAGCTGGGTATGGAAGGTTTCAGAATGCTGCCTGCCTGAATTCTGGGATGGTTGTTTGGGCCACTGAGGGCTATACGGGTTTAATTCCTCATATACGTGGAAAGATAGTAGTGCCTTCTTTGTGCTAGTCCAGGGAATTATTTTCTTAACAAGAAATGATTAACCTTTCTTATTCTTCCTGAGGGAGTGGGAATTGGTGTGATATTCAGCAGGAAATCCATTACCCTGTCTGTGGCCTGGGTAGTCTGTGGTGCTCCCCTGGTAGAGTTTGGGTCTTGCCCAGTAGGTAGTCATGATGCATTAAGTAGTTAAAACCACAGTTGTGCTGGGGCTTTTTTCCATTCAGGGACATGGTTGTAAAATACAGGGCTCCAAACAAAGATTTTGAAATGGTACTCTTTTACCAATCCTCCTCACAGTTTGGTAGAAAGGGCAGTAAAATACTGCTGGTTTTTGAAAAGGAGAGTGCTTGTTACAGTAGCTCAAAGGTTTTAATTGTTTCTAGTAGTAATATTACACAAAAACCTCAAGGTAATACTTACCCTTTACTTGTATTTAAGTCCTGTCCCTGAGCTTTCATTCGGCTTCCTAGCTCTTAACACACTGACTGGATAATGTTTGTTTGAATCAATACACTTTTCTGTGTCTTCTGAACATCTAAGATGTAGGAGCCCTGGTCATCTATATTTTGATTTCCTTAACTCTACAGACTTTGCCAAGATGTCACTTCTTATCCAGTTATTCCTGCTCATAAATTATTGGCTATTTATTTTATTTTTACTACTGTCATAATTGAGGAAATTTTAGTTTGAGTAACTTAAGGACCATAGGTTTTATAGTTTATTGTCAGAACACTGATTATTTGCCTACATCAAACTCCCAGATTTTTAAGATTTCATTTCATGATACATAAAACCACATGATTAAATCATTCATTATCAAGTGGCTTTAGTGACAAATACTTTTAGGAGTGCATCATTTTATCTTACATGAGACACATACTTTTTGTAAATGATTCATGTCAGAAACTCATATTCTGTCTTGACTTTTTATTATCCGCTTTTAAGTTAATGGAGAGGGTTGGGATTTCTGAGTTAAGTAATTAAATATCTTTTATTATTATAAAAATTCATGGTATTGTTAATACAAGGAAAATTTTTTAAAAATATGTTTTATTAATTTCAAATGTATGAATTATATATTATCATGATATTTCAGGACCTGAAAATCTGTATTATTCTATTATAAATATAATATTGTACCTAAGAGTAATATGTGGTTCCTTTATCCCCTCAACTACTGCTGTATTTTCAGAAGGAAAAATAATTACATTGATATCCTGAATATCTTCTTACCAACCAGTTTTTGTTATGGTTTATTAACATAATGGCTCTGTTACTGTATTTATTCTGACTTGTCAGTAATGAGTATTTTACATAAAACTTCATAATGCTCAGGATAGTTTGAAAGATTAATCAGTGCTTATTTCCTTGCTTTAAAAATACGTAAGAGCTACTCAAGTAACAACTAAGCAAGTTGTTTTATATGATAATGAGATAGTGTTAGAAAAATATTTCCTCAGACAACATGAAAAAATGCAATCATTCTCAATTTTTTTTTATTTGTGAAGATTTATAGCTTTGAGTTTTAGCAATAGTCAGGATGATAGAAATTGTAGTTAGCAGAATTTTAAGAAAGCATTTATGATAAAGCAGTATCTTTTGTAAATTCATGGTATTGGAGACCATTCACTACTTGTTTAATAAATGAAATTATTGAACTTCATCTTATTTGATAGGTGATGATTGCACCTTATATTGACATAACAGTTGCAATCCGATGAGGTCAGAGATGGACCCCACTGACCCATTTGTTTTCGCATGTTCTGTTGTCTAGAGAAGTTCAAAAAACCCTTTGGTCAGGTCATTCCCTGACATCCACTCCTCACCCCCATTGGAATGTGACTTAACAGTACCTTGTTCACTTTCTGTTAGGTAAATGGGCACTCATGGATGAATGAAATGCAAGGTGAATTTAGAGTTTTGCAGGCTCTTTTGAAATACAATTTTAAGATATGGTTAGCTGTCTCTCAGATTCTGATGAAGCCCACCCCAGTTGATTTTCCTTTTTTATATTTTCCCTACCCTTTAAGAAATGAATATGACAGAGAGAGGGAAGGAGGGAGAGGGGTGTGGCCTTGGTGTGTGCCACACCTTTTGGGGGCAAGACATGATTGCAAGAGGGACTTTACCTAACAAATGCAATCAGTGTAACCTGGCTTATTGTACCCTCAATGAATCCCCAACAATAAAAAAAAAAAGAAATGAGTATGACATTAAATATACGATGCATTTATTACCTATTGCATACCAAGCACTCAGAATCTCAGTTCACTAAAAGGGCATAACAAATATTGGTGATAGAATTTATTCAACTCTCTCATCTCTTGTCCTCTCCTCTTCTCTCCTCTCTTCTTTTACAGATTTTGAGAGCAAAGCTTACTCATTCTAACCCACCTGGAGTCACATGGAGGGAGGCAGCCCCTAAGTCCAAAGCCACTTCCCTGTTTACTCTGCTTCTCAGTTATCCTGGGACTCTGACACCTGGACTCTAATTTCTGATTCCTGAAACAGTTACTTGTATTCTTCATTTGCTTGGCTTCTGTGTCATAATTTAAAGTGGAGTTCTAGGTTCAGCTACCCTCTCAGAAACCTAATTCAGCTCGTCTTTTAAATGCCTACATGACAGGCAGAGTGTTTTAGAAGAGTGACCATGTATCAGACAACTCCCATTTGAATGCCATCCGTGCCACGGCTTAGCTGTGTGAATTTGGGCAGGGCTCTTAACCTCTTGGTATGATAGTTTCCCCATCTATAACCCAGGAAGATAGAGCTTTTCTTTTAGAGTCATTTTGAAAATTAAAGATACACCTATATAAAGCACTTGAATGCTTTGCATACAGGCACTTAGCAGTCATAAATTTATACTGTTACAAATAAAGACATTTTTGCTGTAGTTCAGTGTGTTCATTTGTGTATTCATAAGGATGATGTATAATCTTACAATCATTTATGAATAAAAAAAATTCCAGGCTCAGAAAATAAGTGGTTTTGAGGGGAGTTCCTGAAAATGGGTAGTACCATACACTTAAAGACAAATCAGAACATTACTTAGATAATAAAAAAAGTAGCATTTATTTAACAAACATTTATTGAGCTCTTAATATGGTCTAGGCTCTGTTGTAATCTCTGAGACTGTTGTAGTAATAATATAATGGTTAAAATTGCTGCTTTTATGGAGTGTACTTTCTAGTGGGAGAAAAGAGACTATAAGTACAATAAGCTGTGTGGTAGGTTACATGGTTATTTGTTACAGAAAAAGTAAAGCAAGGGAAGGAGAGTGAGAGAAGATGGCATTCTCTAGGGTGGTTTGTGATTGGTTAGATAGGGGTCATACTCTGTCAACAAGTCCAGGAGGGGTGTGGGGGTGTGTGCAAAGATGGTAAGCATGGTGCTAACCTTAGGGATGCCCTGTCCTTTTCCAAGATCTCCATGTCTTTTTCTGCAATGTTTTTAGAGTGCTTCTGGCACTTTTGGAGACATTCCTGTTCAGCATGAAAGGTTGTACGGAAGTTTGTACCTGATGGTATGTGTTTGGGAATCAACTGTTATGCTTGGACAGGGATGCCTGATAGTCTGGATGGCTGTCTGTATAGTTGGCAGAATTAGGGGCAAACCGCGTGCGTTCCTTGCAGCTCAGGTACGCACTCATACTTGTCTTAAGACTTTTCTTTGAAATTTCAGTCAAGCTAGTTAGTCAGTAGGCCTTTTGGACTGACTAGCAAGTCCTAAGGCAAGTGTCTTAAACAAGTGTGCTGTTCTCAGTTGCCTTTTACAATAAAGTACCAAGTAGAAGGAAGGAGGAATTTCAATTTTAAAATAATTTTCAAGAAGTCAAGGGAGAAGTGTTGAGCTAGTATTTTCTTTTCAAAAATTCTTTGGTAATAAATACTCCCTTCTCCCCTACTCCTGCCCATTCATATACAGTATGAATATAGTATTTTCTGCTATATATTTTGCATATAGTATTTTTTGAGCATCTACTATATCCTAGGCACTGTGAATGTTACAAAGTAGATAAAGGTAGGTATGGTGTATCCCTGTTCACAAGGAGTGTATACAGCAGGCACAACAGGAAAGGAAAGGAAGTTTGGGAAGAACCACCTTATAAGACCTTAATGGGATTTCATAAAGGCAAGTGTCTGGCACATGTCTGCATATAGGAGATGCTCAGTACCTGTGAAGACCTGTGTTGACTCTTGGATAGAGTGATTAGTCACTCAAGGAAATGTTATTCTAGGCCCTGGTAGTATGGTAAAGGAATCAGATGAGGGACTAGTAATGTTTCCATTATTAGGGAAGTCCTCACAGAAACTTGAAATGGGCCTTGGAGATTGAAAGGGATTTGAGCACACCCACCTGAGCATAGGGATATTACCTTATTTGGTTTTGTATTTTTTTGTTGAGTGAATGAGAAAGTGGGGAGGACAGTCCTGATGAGTGATAAAAACTGTAAGAAAAGCATGTCAGAGATTGGGAAGCACAGTGGAGGTGAGGAGCTCCCGTAGCGATCATTCAGGTCTGCTGAAGAAAGGGTGAGTGCAAGGAAAATGTATATTTTAAGTGAGATCAGGGTCAGATCCTAGGGGGTCATAATTCCCAGGCTAAGCAGTGGAGAATCATGAGAGCAGGTTCAGTAGCCAACTCTGGTGACATTGGAACAGGATATGGGTGGCAGTACCCTCACGTGAAAGGGTGGCTGTAGGGACTGGAGAGGCATGTGTAGAGCTAAGTGATGTTTTAGAGGGTGAATTGACGGCCCACTTTAATACTTCACCTGGTGGCTTAGTGGAATGATTTTGAATGCTTTCCTTTTCTATAGGAACTCTTTGAGAAAATGAAAGCATGCAGTAGATTTCACTGGAACAACATTGTTGAGAGTTTTAACACTGTCTAAGTCATTCTCCCAAGAGCTGTTATAAAAATTTTGAAAGCCAAAAAATATTTAGTAAAGTTACTATATCAATGTTTAGGTAATTTATAACAGAGTTCAGTTTTTATATATTATAAATTTATTTTTATAATACTTTTGGGCCCTTTGTATTTTTCTATATTATAAATACATACACACATATAAGGAAAGGAGAGTTACATATTTGATGCTGCGTCTTGGATTAGTAATGAGCCCAGTGATAACACTTTGTTGATTTTTATGTGAAAATTCTTTATGATCATCAGTTCTATAAAGTGGTTTCTAAGAAAGCACTACCGTCAATTTTTTTCTTTTAAAGAAACATTTAGAAGAGTAATGTTTAGAATAGTTTGTTTTATTTTGTATAGTACATTTTTGTAAGAAAGATCAGCTTTTGCCTTCACATTTAGCATAAATGTATAAGACTGTTAGAAGACATAATAGAAAAATGTAATATGAATAATCCTCTCCTTCTAGCATCATGTATATAAATTGTATATAAGGGCATTTATTCCTAAGAATTGGAAAACCCTTCTTCTAGCCCTTTCGCAAAACTTATGTGAGTAACCTGTGTCATTTACTTTATTTTAATAGGCCTCAGTTTTCTCATGTATGAAATAAGATGTTGGCCTAGAATAATCAGGAACATCCTTCTAGGAGTAATTCCCTGTGATTCAGTGTCCTGTTAGAACCACAAGGGGAAGAAGCTCCAATAAACATTGACAAATAGTAGCATTTTAAAATTCAAAATTCTTTAGTATTCTTCACAAGTTCCTGTCCTGTATCTCTTTTCATGTAGGGGGCTGAAAGACCTCATGTTTACTTTAGTTGCAGAACATTGAGCTTTTCTGAGCAGAGTGCATGGCACATGAAAGATACCCCCAGTAAATAATTGCTGGGTTTGTTTAGAGACATTACAATGTTAAGGGATTACTCTTGGACTTGGTCTGATCATCTGCTCATGTTAGAGAAGCAGTTAAAACAACTCTTGTTCTGATCCTCTGCTCATGTTAGAGAAGCAGTTGAAACAACTCTTGATATATTCAGAAGTAAACTCTTGGGATGATCACCAGAACTATTAACATTCACTGAATGAACATTTATTGAGGTCCTGCCATATGACTGTCAGGCATGGTATTAAGCCTTGCAAATAAAAACTAAATAAAAAATAGGTACCTCCACCAGCTTCCATCATAGTAGTGAAAACAGGCATTAGAGACTTTGTATGAACAGCTTTTACTCTAATTTTATAGGTGGAAAAGTGTGAAATCAAGTCACTATCCTCTAAGTCATTGTTATAAGTTAAATTGTGTTAAAAGTCAGTGGAAGTACTTGGAAGGAAACGACAATAGGAATCATGCTAGCTGCCCCTCTCCCAACTAAAGGTTATTTCTCTTGAAGTAAGATGAATTCTCATATAGTTTCTTCAAATTTCCCTTGTTCAGGTCTGAAGAATAAGAACATTTCAGCCAGTCTCAACAACCATGAGAGGTAGGGAGATACGCAATCTCTAAGGACATTGCAGCTCTAATTATATTGGGATTTATAGATCAAAGCCACTTTTAGTTTTTTTTGCTGAGGTGGGTAAGACCTCATTTTACACACCCTTCAAGTGCTGTACTTTATTTGACTTCATAGGAGGGAACTGGATTTCAAAAATATTATTTTGGAGTAACAGTGATCTCAGGTTGGTAAGGTTAAACATGAGCTGAATTTTCTGAGTTTGAATGGATGGGTCAGTAATGCAAAGCTTGGGTTATCTCATTAAAATGAATGATGAAAATTCTCATTGCGTTATAGTGAAAGATTTAGCCATTTTTATGTATTCATCTGTATTTATCATAAAAATTGCTACTCGCTGTAGAACATTATGTACCAGACATTGTGATAGGTATTTTAAATTCTTATTTAATCTTTACAGTAAGGCTGAGATAGATATTATTGTTCCCCATTTTATCCATTGAAGAATCTAGACTCCAGGTGATTAATATCTTATCCATGTAAGTACTTCTGTGCTTTAGGATTTAAATTCTGGTCATTTTGTCTCTAGAGCCTGAGCCAGTGACTAATTTGCCTTTTCTCCCTGCTTCCAATTGATTATTAGGGCTAAAATGTAGGCCCTTGCCTTTTAATGCATAGACTAACTGACTGATTGGGGCCTGAGGGCTAAATCTGGGAGGACAGAATGTGGGAAGAGAGATCCTGGGGCCCAAGCAGGACAGGTGGATTTTAGCAGCTGAAGTTGGGACAGAAGAACTAGTCTGCAGAAGGATGTAAGTTGACAGTGGGATTATAAATATTATATCATACACCTCAGTGAAAGGGTAGATGAAGAGGCACGAGAGGCCTTGGGGGCCAACTGTGATTTCTCAGCTTCTATCTTCCAGATCTATTACTGAACAAGTAAGAATTTCAGAGTGGGATCCAAGAATGTGACATTTTCTTAAGTTCTGTAGCTGATTCGTATGTGCAGCAAATGCTGTTAGGAAATCAAGTAGGCATGCGGACAAGGTAAAGAGACTTGGGATCTAAACCCAGGAGTGCCCCTATTTGGGGTGTTGTACTTTTTCCAGAGAACAGAAGCTGAAGATCAAGGAATATAACAGTGATAAGGGACTTTTGATTACAAAATTGGGTACCATTTCACTTATTTTTTGAGCATTACATTAATTTTTCTTTCTTTTTCTTTTTTTTGAGACAGAGTCTCACAGATAGAGTGCATCACAGCACACAGCAATATCCAACTCTTGGGCTTAAGCGATTCTCTTGCCTCAGCCTCCCAAGTAGCTGGGACTGCAGGCACCTGCCACAATGCATGACTATTTTTTTTGTTGCAGTTATTGTTGTTTTAGCTGGACTGGGCCAGGTTCGATCCCACCAGCCTCGGTGTATGTGGTCAGCACCCTATCCACTAAGTTGCAGGCACTGCTCCACAATATTGATTTTAAGCAAGAGGTATAGTTATTTACAGTTTGATTGATATGTGTTCTGTTCATTTCATTCTTTATTTACTCTGTCTACTTTCATTTTATCTTCAATTCTTGAGTACTTTCTAGATTTTTAACAATGGTGGATTTACGTTATTTCAGGAAAATGTTACATTTTTGGTTCTTATGATTTTTTTTTTTTTAGATTTTTCAGATAAGCCATTACTTTGAGTG
Source organism: Nycticebus coucang (assembly GCF_027406575.1). Taxonomy (NCBI): domain Eukaryota; kingdom Metazoa; phylum Chordata; class Mammalia; order Primates; family Lorisidae; genus Nycticebus; species Nycticebus coucang. The sequence continues at coordinate 27,677,135 of NC_069805.1, read as the reverse complement.
ACTCTGGAGGTGTGGTTGTATCTTAACAGTTGGTAAATACAGTTGGTACTTTACCAAAGTGGGGGTTAGAAAGTCGACACCTTTGCAGGTGAAAAATTTGTGTCTAATTTTTGACTCTTCAAAAATTTAACTACTGATCACTTACTGTTGATAGGAAGCCTTACCAATAACATAAATAGTCAATGAATAAATATTTTGTATGTTGTATGTATTATATATTGTATTTTTACAATAAAGCTAGACAAAAGAAAATGTTATTAAGAAAAACATAAGGAAGAGAAAATATATTTGCTATCAATAAGTGGAAGTGGATTATTGTACAGTTCTTCTTCATCATCATTGTCATCTTCACATTGAGTAGGCTAAGAGAGAAGAGGAAGAGAAGGGATTGTTCTTGCTGTCTCAGGAATGGCAGAGACAGAAGAAAATCCATGTATAGTGGACTCATGTACTACAAACCTGTATTCATCAAGCATCTGTACTTGAAAGTTAATAAGGGAGGCGGAGCAAGATGGCGGCCGAGTAACAGCTTCCTTGCATCTGGGCACCGTGAGTCCGGGGAGATAGGACTCCAGGCATCTCTGGCTGGTGGGATCTCCCTATCATCACCTGTATGAGGATACAGGGAGTCAGTGAGAGACTTCGGGACCCCAAGAGTAGGACTAAAACAGTGGAAAAACGGCAAGTGGTCGCGTGTGTTCAATCCATCTAAACCCGCTCACAACTGTAAGTTCAGTAGCAGCGAGACTGCAAACCAGAAAGGCCTTACCTGTGAACTGTTTTGGTATCTTTGGACTTGGCACTGAGTTGAACTTCCTTGGGGAGAGCCTGAGTGGGAGTGTGGAGAACTTTGGCCATTGTCTAGGGCCCCAATCTGAGCCGCTGAGCAAGACGGAGCTAATAATGTTTGGCTGTGGGTCACAGGGAGCCATGGTGAGTGATCTGCCCGGGTAAGCTCCGCCCTCAGGGTCGCAGAACTAGAATCGGGTGGGAGCTGGTAACCCAGCGACCAAGTAGCCTAAGGGTTGGGTCTGAGCCGCCTTGCAGCCCTAACCCTCAGGGGCAGAGTGAGACCGGTTATGGCACACTGGGTAACTGGATAGCCACTTCAGCAGTGATTCCAGCGACAAGCACTTTCCTGGGAAATATTCTGCTCAGCAAGTGAACAAGTTCAAAGTGCCTTTTAAGTGGGCTGAAGAGAGATTTAGGGTGTCTACCTGCTGGGGTTTGAGAAATCAGCAGCCTCCAGTCGTATTAGAACTGTGATTAACATCTCATACCCCTGAAGACCACGTATTGCCCAGACGATATTCAATAACATATATACTGCTTTGTTTTTAGTTCTGTTTTTTTTGTTTGTTTGTTTGGTTGTTTTTTTTGTTTATTTTGACGTTGTTATGTTCTTTTGTTTTTTAATTTCAACCTTTTCCATACAGATCCTTTTTATTTCTCAATTTTTCAAGTTTAATTATTATATCCCATTGCTGCCATTTTTAATAACTAGAACTTCATTTTTGCTAGTGTTTCTACCACTATTATTTGGTTTTTCACCCAATTTTATCCCGGTAAAGTTTTCTGTTTGCTTGCTTTGGTTTGATTTATAGCATTTTTGTCTTTTCTCTCTACTTGTTGGAGGTGGGGTACTGTGTCTGATCAGGTTACAAAGAGCTGCTGACCTCAACGGAACCACCCAACTGGGCACCCCCACAAGGTGGGGTTTTTATAAGGTTGTGTCAAAGTACCGTACTGTAAACCTATATTGCTCTGCCTTCCTCAATCTGGGCCTCTCTTCTTTTTGTCAGTATTCCTTATACCCACCCCCTCTCCTTTCTCTATTTCTCTTTTTTTTTCTTATCACTCGGTCCTCCTTTCTTTCCTCCCTTTTTTGTTCTTCAACCTTTTCACCTTTCTGGTCCTGTAACCCTTAGTCCACAGACACAATAACTTAAAGAGTTAGAGGAAGTGAAAGGAAAATTAGGGCAAGGAAACAGATAAAAGAAATCACTCATGAGGAAGAATCAGCAGAAAAATCCAGGCAACATGAACAACCAGTCCAGCACAACCACGCCAAGGGACCATGAGGTAGCTACTGCAGATGATTCCACCTGTAAAGAAATGTTAGGAATGACAGAAAGGGAATTTAGAATTCACATGTTGAAAACAATGAAAAAAATGATGGAAACAATGAAGGATAATTGCTAATAAAGTGTAAAATAACCAAAAGGAAATCCAAAAACAGAATCAAATAAGAGATGACGATATCAAGAATATGAAAAGGATATAGCAGAGCTGAAGGAACTGAAACAGTCAATTAGGGAACTTAAAGATGCAATGGAAAATATAAGCAACAGGTTAGACCATGCAAAAGAAAGAATTTCAGAGGTAGAAGACAACGTTCTTGAGATAACTCAGACAGTAAAGGAGGCAGAAAAGAAGAGAGAGAAAGCAGAACATTCACTGTCAGAATTATGGGACTTTATGAAGCGTTCCACCATACGAGTAATAGGAATTGCAGAAGGGGAAAAAGAATGCCCCAGAGGAATGGAAGCCATACTAGAGAATATTATAACAGAAAATTTCCCAAATATCACCAAAAATTCTGACACACTGCTTTCAGAGGGATATCGGACCCCAGGTCACCTCAACTCTAACCGAGCTCCTCCAAGACACATTGTGATGAACCTGTAAAAAGTCAAGACAAAAGAAAAGATTCTGGAAGCTGCCTGGAGTAAGCGCCAGTTTACCTACAGGGGCAAATCCATCAGAGTGACCGCAGACTTCTCTAATGAAACTTTCCAAGCAAGAAGACAATGGTCATCTACCTTTAATCTACTTAAACAGAACAATTTCCAGCACAGAATTCTGTACTCTGATAAGCTTAGCTTAAAAATTGATGGAGAAATCAAATCATTTACAGATAGACAAACATTGAGGAAATTTGCCACAACAAGACAAGCTCTACAGGAAATACTTCAACCTGTTCTGCACACTGAACACCACAATGGATCAGCAGCAAATTAAGAACTCAGAAATTAAAGGACAGAACCTAACCTCCACACTGATGCAAAAGATAAAACTAAGCAATGAACTCTCACAAAATAAGATGACTAGAATACTACCACACTTATCAATTATCTCAATAAATGTTAATGGCTTGAATTCCCCACTGAAGAGACATAGATTGGCTGTCTGGATTAAAAAACATAAGCCATCCATTTGCTGTCTGCAAGAAACACACCTGGCTTCAAAAGACAAATTAAAGCTCCGAGTCAGGGGTTGGAAGACAATTTTTCAAACAAATGGAATTCAGAAGAAAAGAGGAGTTGCAATCTTATTTTCAGATACATGTGGATTTAAAGCAACTAAAGTCAAAAAAGACAAAGTTGGTCACTTTATATTGGTCAAGGGAAAAATACAACAAGAAGATGTTTCAATTCTAAATATTTATGCACACAATTTAAATTCTCCCAGATTCTTGAAGCAGACCTGAGCAATATGATAGCTGATAATACCATCATAACAGGGGACTTTAACACTCCCCTTACAGAGTTGGACAGATCCTCTCAACAGAAATTAAACAAAGATATAAGAGATTTAAATGAGACCCTAGAACAACTGTGCTTGATAGACGCATATAGAACACTCCACCCCAAGGATAAAGAATATACATTCTTCTCATCACCCCATGGAACATTCTCCAAAATTAATCATATCCTGGGACACAAAACAAATATCAACACAATCAAAACAACTGAAATTTTACCTTGTATCTCTCACACCATAAGAAACTAAAGGTGGAACTAACTCTAACAAAAATGCTCGACCCCACCCAAAGGCATGGAAATTAAACAATCTTCTGTTGAATAACAGATGGGTGCAGGAAGAAATAAAACAGGAAATCATTAACTTCCTTGAGCATAACAACAATGAAGACACAAGCTACCAAAACCTGTGGGATACTGCAAAAGCAGTTTTGAGAGGAAAATTCATCGCTTTAGATGCCTACATTCGAAAAACAGAAAGAGAGCGCATCAACAATCTCACAAGAGATCTTATGGAATTGGAAAAAAAAGAACAATCTAAGCCTAAACTCAGTAGAAGAAAAGAAATCTCCAAAATCAAATCAGAGATCAATGAAATTGAAAACAAAAGAATCATTCAGAAAATTAATGAAACAAGGAGTTGGTTTTCTGAAAAAATAAATAAAATGGATAAACCATTGGCCAGACTAACGAGGAATAGAAAAGTAAAATCTCTAGTAACGTCAATCAGAAATGATAAAGGGGAAATAACAACTGATCCCACAGAGATACAAGAGATCATCTCTGAATACTACCAAAAACTCTACGCCCAGAAATTTGACATTGTGAAGGAAATGGATCAATATTTGGAATCACACCCTCTCCCTAGACTCAGCCAGGAAGAAATAGAGCTCCTGAACAGACCAATTTCAAGCACTGAGATCAAAGAAACAATAAAAAATCTTCCAAACAAAAAATGCCCTGGTCCAGATGGCTTCACTCCAGAATTCTATCAAACCTTCAAGGAAGAGCTGATTCCTGTACTACAGAAATTATTCCAAAAAATTGAGGAAGAAGGAATCTTCCCCAACACATTCTATGAAGCAAACATCACCCTCATACCAAAACCAGGAAAAGACCCAAACAAAAAAGAGAATTTCAGACCAATCGCACTCATGAATATAGATGCAAAAATTCTCAACAAAATCCTAGCCAACAGATTACAGCTTACCATCAAAAAAGTCATTCATCATGATGAAGTAGGCTTCATCCCACAGATGCAAGTTTAACATACGCAAGTCCATAAACGTTATCCACCATATTAACAGAGGCAAAAATAAAGATCACATGATCCTCTCAATAGATGCAGAAAAAGCATTTGATAAAATCCAGCATCCTTTTCTAATTAGAACACTGAAGAGTATAGGCATAGGTGGCACATTTCTAAAACTGATTGAAGCTATCTATGACAAAACCACAGCCAATATTTTACTGAATGGAGTAAAACTCAAAGCTTTTCCTCTTAGAACTGGAACCAGACAAGGTTGTCCTCTGTCACCTTTACTATTCAACGTAGTGCTGGAAGTTCTAGCCAATACAATTTGGCAAGACAAGGAAATAAGGGGAATACAAATGGGAGCAGAGGAGGTCAAACTCTCCCTCTTTGCTGACGACATGATCTTACACTTAGAGAACGCCAAAAGACTCAACCACAAGACTCCTAGAAGTCATCAAAAAATACAGTAATGTTTCAGGATATAAAATCAATGTCCACAAGTCAGTAGCCTTTGTATACACCAATAACAGTCAAGAAGAGAAGCTAATTAAGGACACAACTCCCTTCACCATAGTTTCAAAGAAAATGAAATACCTAGGAATATATCTAATGAAGGAGGTGAAGGACCTCTATAGAGAAAACTATGAAATCCTCAGAAAGGAAATGGCACAGGATATTGACAAATGGAAGAACATACCATGCTCATGGACGGGAAGAATAAACACTGTTAAAATGTCTATTCTTCCCAAAGCAATCTACATATTCGACGCCATTCCTATCAAAGTACCAACATCGTACTTTCAAGATTTGGAAAAAAATGATTCTGCGTTTTGCATGGAACTGGAAAAAAACCCCGTATAGCTAAGGCAGTTCTTAGTAATAATAGTAAAGCTGGGGGCATCAGCATACCAGATTTTAGTCTGTACTACAAAGCCATAGTGCTCAAGACAGCATGGTACTGGCAAAAAAGAGAGACCTAGACACTTGAAATCGAATTGAAAACCAAGAAATGAAACTAACATCTTACAACCACCTAATCTTCGATAAACCAAACAAGAACATACCTTAGGGAAAAGACTCCCTATTCAATAAATGGTGTTGGGAGAACTGGATGTCTACATGTAAAAGACTGGAACTGGACCCACACCTTTCCCCACTCACAAAAATTGATTCAAGATGGATACAGGACTTATATTTAAGGCATGAAACAATAAAAATCCTCCAAGAAAGCATAGGAAAAACACTGGAAGATATTGGCCTGGGGAAAGACTTCATGAAGAAGACTGCCATGGCAATGGCAACAACAACTAAAAGAAACAAATGGGACTTCATAAAACTGAAAAGCTTCTGTACAGCTAAGGAGACAATAACCAAAGCAAAGAGACAACCTACACAATGGGAAAGGATAATTGCATAATTTCAATCAGACAAAAGCTTGATAACTTGGATCTATAGAGAACTCAAATTAATCCACATGAAAAAAGCCAACAATCCCATATATCAATGGGCAAGAGACATGAATAGAACTTTCTGTAAAGATGACAGACGAATGACTAACAAACACATGTTAAAATGTTCATCATCTCTATATATTAAAGAACTGCAAATCAAAACAACCCTGAGATATTATCTAACCCCAGTGAGAATGGCCCACATCACAAAATCTCAAAACTGCAAATGCTGGCATGGATGTGGAGAGAAGGGAACACTTTTACACTTCTGGTGGGACTGCAAACTAGTACACCCTTTCTGGAAGGAAGTATGGAGAAACCTCAAAGCACTCAAGCTAGACCTCCCATTTAATCCTGCAATCCCATTACTGGGCATCTACCCAGAAGGAAAAAAATTCTTTTATCATAAGGACACTTGTACTAGACTGTTTATTGCAGCTCAATTTACAATCACCAAAATGTGGAAACAGCCTAAATGCCCACCAACCCAGGAATGGATTAACAAGCTGTGGTATATGTATACATGTAATACTATTCAGCCATTAAAAAAATGGAGACTTTACATCCTTCGTATTAACCTGGATGGAAGTGGAAGAGGAAGACATTATTCTTAGTAAAGCATCACAAGAATGGAGAAGCATGAATCCTATGTACTCAATTTTGATATGAGGACAATTAATGACAATTAAGGTTATGGGGGGAAGGAGAAACAGGGACGGGGGGGGGCCTTAGTGTGTGTCACACTTCATGGGGGCAAGACATGATTGCAAGAGGGACTTTACCTAACAATTGCAATCAGTGTAACCTGGCTTATTGTACCCTCATTGAATCTCCAACAATAATAAAAAAAAAAAAGAACATGTTAAGAAGGAGGAAAATACAGAAAAAAAAAATCTGGCTCTCCCTGGGAGAGAACCAGGAAGTAATCTTTTTAATAATTAAAAAAGAACAGACATTAAAAAAAAAAAAGTCTCCATCTTTTTTAATGGCTAAATAGTATTCCATGGAACTGGAAAAAATAGTACTTCAATTTTTTGGAATGAGAAATAAACCCATATAACTAAGGCTATTCTTAGTAATAAAAACAAAGTCAGAGGCAGCACCCAACCAATCTTCAGGCTTTATCAGAAGTCCACAGTAATCAAAATTGTATGGTATTGGTACAACATTAAAGACATAGACATATGAAACAGAATAGAAAACCAAGAGATGAAACCAATCTCTACTTTCCATCTGGTCTTTGATAAACCAAACAAAAGCATACACTGGGGGAAAAGAATCCCCTATTCAACAAATGGTTCTGGGAGAACTGGATAACCACATGTAAAAACCGAAACTCAATCCACATCTTTCACCCTTTACCAAAAATGATTCAAGATGCATAAGAAACTTAAATCTAAGATATGAAACAATAAAAGTCTTAGAGGAAAGTGTGGGGAAAACTCTTGATGATATTGGACCAGGTAAATATTTTATGGCAAAGACTTCAGAGGCCATCACAAAAACAACAACAAAAATTAACAAATAGGACTTAATTAAACTGAAAAGCTTCTGCACAGTAAGGACACAACAAGCAAAAAGACAACTTTCAGAATGGGAAAAGATATTTTCTGACAGAGTGTTAATCTGAGTATTAATCTGACAAAGTGCTGATAACTAGAATCTACAGAGAACTCAAATTAATCAACAGAAAAAGAATAAACAATCCCATCTACCTCTGGGCAAGAGATATGAACAGAACCTTTTCTGACAAAGACAGATGAACGGCTAAGAAACATTGAAAAAAATGCTCATCATCCCTGATCATCAGAGAAATGCAAATCAAAACCGCCCTGAGATATCACATAACCCCATTGAGAATAGCCCATATCACAAAGTCTCAAAGCTACAGATGCTGGTGTGGATGTGGAGAGATGGGAACACTTTTACACTGCTGGGGAGACTGTAAACTAATACAACCTTTTTGGAAGGAAGTGTGGAGAATCCTCAAAGAACTCAAGCTGGACCTCCCATTTGATTCTGTAATCCAATTACTGGCATCTACCCAGAAGGAAAAAAATATTTTATCATTTGCACTGGACTGTTTATTGCAGCTCAATTTACAATCATCAATACGTGGAAACAACCTAAATGCCCAACAAGTTGAGCCACATATTTTCCTCTCTTTATACAAGTAGTCTTACCTCTGCAATAAATGGAATTAATACAAAAAAAAAATGGAGACTTTACATCCTTCGTATTAAGCTGGATGGAAGTGGAAGACATTATTCTTAGTAAAGCATCACAAGAATGGAGAAGCATGAATCCTATGTACTCAATTTTGATATGAGGACAATTAATGACAATTAAGGTTATGGGGGGGAAGCAGAAACAGGGACAGGGGGGGCCTTAGTGTGTGTCACACTTTATGGGGGCAAGACATGATTGCAAGAGGGACTTTACCTAACAATTGCAATCAGTGTAACCTGGCTTATTGTACCCTCAATGAATCCCCAACAATAAAAAAAAAAAAAAAAAAAAAAAAAAACTTAAAAAAAAAAGAAAGTTAATAAGGATATTTTTTTTTTCCTTTACGACCTTGAGTGTTAAGACAATATAGAAGTGAATCTGTGGGAAGATAATTTAGTGGTAATATTGTTTCGTGATATGGCTATTTGGAAGGCTTTTTATCAACAGCAATTATTAGACTCACTTTTGCCTTTCCCATACTATCTAAAGCTATCACCTAAAGAATATTTTTCAAGAGGTAAATTCATGCAAAGGATCGAAGGTGGCTATATTTTACTGTGGGAATCTTCCCTTTTTTAAAAACACATTTTTTTTTCTTTCTATTCAGGGAATTTGTTTCTGCTATCCGAGAGCCTCCTGCTTGAGGTTTAGTTGTTCAAATTCCAATCTCCTGTCTTAGTCTCTCTACTTGCACAGTCAACAGTTTAACCTAGAAGGGATGAGAGCAGGATGATTTAGCCAAACAATATAGTATAGTTGGAATACTTTTCTTGTGTTTGCCCATTTGGCTTAAGGTCTTAGATGTACTTAGTTCGCAATGGAATTTATAGGTTTCCAAGGGTACTTTCATGAAGGGAAAGTAATGTACAAAGGGAGAAATAATCCAAGTTGTGTTCTTCTTGGATTATTAAAGACCCCCAGAACAAACTTGGATAGTGTTTGTTATGTTTTTGAGAAGACATTGACTGCTATGATCACATCATTGCTATGATTATAAAAGTGTAACAAAAAAATTATCCATCAAAAAGCAGAAACTGAACCGAAACAGCTATTGATTCACCTTTAGGAACACAATGTTCATGTTCTGGAAATACACAATGCATCTCTGGATTAGAAAGATGTGAGTTCAAGAAGCCCCTTGGAAGGGTATCTTTCATACTGCCAGTAGGGAGAGTTGTCACTGAAGGAGGCTCTCTTCTTCAATGCTAAAATCATCTTGGGTTCAGTCTGTGAAATCATGAATAAATCATCAAAGGATTATGTTCACTAATTTTGGTGATTCTAAGTGGTAATTTCTTAGGGTCTTAAAGATGTCTATGTGAGTATTCTTTCTCCCACCATGCTTGGCTTAAATATTAGTGCAGAAATGTTAAAAACTGTTGTGCTGGCAAAGATAACAGGAAATATACATTTCTGCAAAAAACAAAATTGAAAAAATTTGTTTAAGATATAAAAACAACAGAGATATTATAGCAAGTAGGAGGCTTTGGAGTTTGTCCATAACCTTGGGAGGTTGATAATGTCAGGGTTGAGAAAGCCATGACCTTCTAGTGCAAGCTCTTGTCTCCACTGTCAGATCAGGTACTGATGTGAGTGATTCAGGGATCTTCTCAGCAATGTTGGTTCATGTTCTCTGTTATTATTCTTTCCTGCAACCCTTGCTGTACATATTTCTCTAGGACACTAATACTTTGCTTCCATTTTAGAAAATTGCTGGTTAATAGAATTCACTGCCTATTCAACTCTGTGATTCAATACATGTTTAATGAGAAGCAGGTTTATGTGCTTATTCTTTTTTTTTTAGCTAATTTAAATAGTTATTTAATGTTTACTTTTTATTTATTATTATTTTTTTTATTGGTGGGGATTCATTCAGGGTACAATAAGCCAGGTTACACTGATTGCAATTGTTAGGTAAAGTCCCTCTTGCAATCATGTCTTGCCCCCATAAAGTGTGACACACACCAGGGCCCCACCCCCCTCCCTCCGTCCCTCTTTCTGCTCCCCCCCATAACCTTAATTGTCATTAATTATCCTCATATCAAAATCGAGTACATAGGATTCATGCTTCTCCATTCTTGTGATGCTTTACTAAGAATAATGTCTTCCACGTCCCTCCAGGTTAATACGAAGAATGTAAAGTCTCCATTTTTTTTAATGGCTGAATAGTATTCCATGGCATACATATACCACAGCTTGTTAATCCATTCCTGGGTTGGTGGGCATTTAGGCTGTTACCACATTTTGGTGATTGTAAATTGAGTTGCAATAAACAGTCTAGTACAAGTGTCCTTATGATAAAAAATTTTTTTTCCTTCTGGGTAGATGCCCAGTAATGGGATTGCAGGATCAAATGGGAGGTCTAGCTTGAGTGCTTTAAGATTTCTCCATACTTCCTTCCAGAAAGGGTGTACTAGTTTGCAGTCCCACCAGCAGTGTACTAGTTTGCAGTCCCACCCTTCTCTCCACATACATGCCAGCATCTGCAGTTTTGAGATTTTGTGATGTGGGCCATTCTCACTGGGGTTACATGATATCTCAGGGTTGTTTTGATTTTCATTTCTCTAATATATAGAAATGATGAACATTTTTTCATGTGTTTGTTAGCCATTCGTCTGTCATCTGTAGTGAAAATTCTATTCATGTCTCTTGCCCATTGATATAAGGGATTGTTGGCTTTTTTCATGTGGATTAATTTGAGTTCTCTATAGATCCTAGTTATCAAGCTTTTGTCTGATTGAAAATATGCAAATATCCTTTCCCAATGTGTAGGTTGTCTCTTTGCTTTGGTTATTGTCTCCTTAGCTGTACAGAAGCTTTTCAGTTTAATGAAGTCCCATTTGTTTATTTTTGTTGTTGTTGCCATTGCCATGGCAGTCTTCTTCATGAAGTCTTTCCCCAGGCCAATATCTTCCAGTGTTTTTCCTATGCTTTCTTGGAGGATTTTTATTGTTTCATGCCTTAAATTTAAGTCCTTTATCCATCTAGAATCAATTTTTGTGAGTGGGGAAAGGTGTGGGTCCAGTTCCAGTCTTTTACATGTAGACATCCAGTTCTCCCAACACCATTTATTGAATAGGGAGTATTTTACACAAGGTATGTTCTTGTTTGGTTTATTGAAGATTAGGTGGTTGTAAGATGTTAGTTTCATTTCTTGGTTTTCAATTCGATTCCGAGTGTCTAGGTCTCTTTTTTTGTGCCAGTACCATGCTGTCTTGAGCACTATGGCTTTGTAGTACAGACTAAAATCTGGTATGCTGATGCCTCCAGCTTTATTTTTGTTACTAAGAACTGCCTGAGGTATACGGTGTTTCTCCGGTTCCATACAAAACGCAGAATCATTTTTTCCAAATATTGAAAGTATGATGTTGGTATTTTGATAGGAATGGCATTGAATAGGTAGATTGCTTTGGGAAGTGTAGACATTTTAACTATGTTGATTCGTCCTTTCCGTGAGCATGGTATGTTCTTCCATTTCTTAATATCCTCTTCTTTATCCTTTCTGAGGATTTCATAGTTTTCTTTATAGAGGTCCTTCACCTCCTTTGTTAGGTAAATTCCTAGGTATTTCATTTTCTTTGAAACTACTGTGAAGGGAGTTGTGTCCTTAATTAGCTTCTCTTCTTGACTGTTATTGGTGTATACAAAGGCTACTGACTTGTGGACATTGATTTTATATCCTGAAACGTTACTGTAATTTTTGATGACTTCTAGGAATCTTGTGGTTGAGTCTTTTGGGATCTCTAAGTATAAGATCATGTCGTCAGCAAAGAGGGAGAGTTTGACCTCCTCTGCTCCCATTTGGATTCCCTTTATTTCCTTGTCTTGCCTAATTGTATTGGCTAGAACTTCCAGCACTACGTTGAATAGTAAAGGTGACAGAGGACAACCTTGTCTGGTTCCAGTTCTAAGAGGAAAAGCTTTGAGTTTTACTCCATTCAGTAAAATATTGGCTGTGGTTTTGTCATAGATAGCTTCAATCAGTTTTAGAAATGTGCCACCTATGCCTATACTCTTCAGTGTTCTAATTAGAAAAGGATGCTGTATTTTATCAAATGCTTTTTCTGCATCTATTGAGAGGATCATGTGATCTTTATTTTTGCCTCTGTTAATATGGTGGACAACGTTTATGGACTTGCGTATGTTAAACAAGCCTTGCATCTGTGGGATGAAGCCTACTTCATCATGATGAATGACTTTTTTGATGGTAAGCTGTAATCTTTTGGCTAGGATTTTGTTGAGAATTTTTGCATCTATATTCATGAGTGCGATTGGTCTGAAATTCTCTTTTTTGTTTGGGTCTTTTCCTGGTTTTGGTATGAGGGTGATGTTTGCTTCATAGAATGTGTTGGGGAAGATTCCTTCTTCCTCAATTTTTTGGAATAATTTCTGCAGTACAGGAATCAGCTCTTCCTTGAATGTTTGATAGAATTCTGGAGTGAAGCCATCTGGACCAGGGCATTTTTTGTTTGGAAGATTTTTTATTGTTTCTTTGATCTCAGTGCTTGAATTTGGTCTGTTCAGGAGCTCTATTTCTTCCTGGCTGAGTCTAGGGAGAGGGTGTGATTCCAAATATTGATCCATTTCCTTCACAATGTCAAATTTCTGGGCGTAGAGTTTTTGGTAGTATTCAGAGATGATCTCTTGTATCTCTGTGGGATCAGTTGTTATTTCCCCTTTATCATTTCTGATTGACGTTACTAGAGATTTTACTTTTCTATTCCTCGTTAGTCTGGCCAATGGTTTATCCATTTTATTTATTTTTTCAGAAAACCAACTCCTTGTTTCATTAATTTTCTGAATGATTCTTTTGTTTTCAATTTCATTGATCTCTGATTTGATTTTGGAGATTTCTTTTCTTCTACTGAGTTTAGGCTTAGATTGTTCTTTTTTTTCCAATTCCATAAGATCTCTTGTGAGATTGTTGATGCGCTCTCTTTCTGTTTTTCGAATGTAGGCATCTAAAGCGATGAATTTTCCTCTCAAAACTGCTTTTGCAGTATCCCACAGGTTTTGGTAGCTTGTGTCTTCATTGTTGTTATGCTCAAGGAAGTTAATGATTTCCTGTTTTATTTCTTCCTGCACCCATCTGTTATTCAACAGAAGATTGTTTAATTTCCATGCCTTTGGGTGGGGTCGTGCATTTTTTTTTGAGTTGAGTTCCACCTGTAGATTGTTATGGTCTGAGAAGATACAAGGTAAAATTTCAGTTCTTTTGATTGTGTTGATATTTGTTTTGTGTCCCAGGATGATCAATTTTGGAGAATGTTTCATGGGGTGATGAGAAGAATGTATATTCTTTATCTTTGGGGTGGAGTGTTCTATATGCATCTATCAAGCACAGTTGTTCTAGGGTCTCATTTAAATCTCTTATACCTTTTTTTAATTTCTGTTGAGAGAACCTGTCCAGCTCTGTAAGAGGAGTGTAAAAGTCCACTGTTATGATGGTATTATCAGATATCATATTGCTCAGACTGAGTAAGGTCTGCTTCAAGAATCTGGGAGCATTTAAATTGCATGCATAAATATTTAGAATTGAAGCGTCTTGTTGTTTTATTTTTCCCTTGAGCAATATAAAGTGACCATCTTTGTCTTTTTTGACTTTAGTTGCTTTAAATCCACATGTATCTGAAAATAAGATTGCAACTCCTCATTTCTTCTGAATTCAATTTGCCTGAAAAATTGTCTTCCAACCCTTGACTTGGAGCTTTAATTTGTCTTTTGAAGCCAGTTGTGTTTCTTGCAGACAGCAAATGGATGGCTTGTGTTTTTTAATCCAGTCAGCCAATCTATGTCTCTTCAGTGGGGAATTCAAGCCATTAACATTTATGGAGATAATTGATAAGTGTGGTAGTGTTCTACTCGTCTTATTTTGTGAGAGTCCATTGCTTAGTTTTATCTTTTGCATCAGTGTGGAGGTTATGTTCTGTTCTTTAATTTGTGAGTTCTTACTTTGCTGTTGATCCATTTTGGTGTTCAGTGTGCAGAACAGGTTGAAGTATTTTTCTGTAGGGCTGGTCTTGTTGTGGCGAATTTCCTCAATGTTTGTATATCCGTAAATGATTTGATTTCTCCGTCAATTTTTAAGCTAAGCTCAGCAGGGTACCGAATTCTGGGCTGGAAATTGTTCTGTTTAAGTAGATTAAAGGTAGATGACCATTGTCTCCTTGCTTGGAAAGTTTCATTAGAGAAGTCTGCAGTCACTCTGATTGATTTGCCCCTGTAGGTCAACTGGCGCTTACTCCTGGCAGCTTGCAGAATCTTTTCTTTTGTCTTGACTTTGGACAGGTTCATCACAATGTGTCTTGGAGAAGCTCGGTTAGAGTTGATGCGACCTGGGGTCCGATATCCCTATGAAAGCAGTGTGTCAGAATCTTTGGTGATATTTGGGAAATTTTCTTTTATAATATTCTCTAGTATGGCTTCCATTCCTCTGGGGCATTCTTCTTCCCCTTCTGGAATTCCTATAACACGTATGTTGGAACGCTTCATAAAGTCCCATAATTCTGATAGTGAACATTCTACTTTCTCTCTCTTCTTTTCTGCCTCTTTTACTATCTGAGTTATCTCAAGAACTTTGTCTTCTACCTCTGAAATTCTTTCTTTTGCATGGTCTAACCTATTGCTGATATTTTCCATTGCATTTTTATGTTCCCTAATTGACTGTTTCAGTTCCTTCCGCTCTGCTGTATCCTTTTTATATTCTTCATATCATTCATCTCTTATTTGATTCTGTTTTTGGATTTCCTTTTGGTTTTTTTCCACTTTATTAGCAGTTTTCTTCATTGTTTCCATCATTTCTTTCATTGTTTTCAACATGTATATTCTAAATTCCCTTTCTATCATTCCTAGCATTTCTTTATAGTTGGAATCATCTGCAGTAGATACCTCATTGTCCCTTGACGTGGTTGTTCTGGACTGCTTCCTCATGTTGCCTGGAGTTTTCTGCTGATTCTTCCTCATGAGTGATTTCTTTTATCTGTTTCCTTTCCCTAATTTTCCTTTCACTTCCTCTTGCTCTTTAAGTTCTCATGCCTGTTGACTAAGGGTTACAGGACCAGAAGTGTGAGAAGGTTGAAGAGCAAAAAAGGGATGAAAGAAAGGAGGACTGAGTGATAAGAAAAACAAAGAAAAATAGAGGAAGGTGAGGGGGTGGGTAAAAGGAATACTGACAAGTAGATGAGAGGCACAGAAAGAGGGAGACAGAGCAATATAGGTGTACAGTAGTAGCGTACTTTGACACAACCTTAAAAAAACCCCACCTTCTGGGGGTGCCCAGCTGGGTGGTTCCGTTGAGGTCAGCAGGTCTTTGCTCACCTGGTCAGACACAGTACCCCACCTCCACCAAGTAGAGAGAAACGACAAAAATGCTATAAATCAAACTTTACAAAATAAAATTGGGTGGAAAACCAAATAATAGTGGTAGAAACACTAGCAAAAATGAAGTTCTAATTATTGAAAAAGGCAGCAATGGGATCTTATAATTAAACTAGAATAATTGAGAAAGGAAAAGGATCTGTATGGAAAAGGTTGAACTTAAAAAAAAAAAACAGCATCAACAACATCAAAATAAACTAAGAAAACAACCAAACCAAAAAAAAAAAACAACAAAAACAAAGCAGTATGTATATGTTATTGACTATTGTCTGGGCAACACGTGGTCTTCTGAGGTATGAGATGTTAATCACAGTTCTGATACGACTGCAGGCTACTGATTTCTCAAACCCCAGCAGGTAATCACCCTAAATCTCTCTTCAGCCACTTAAAAGGCACTTTGAACTTGTTCACTTGCTGAGCAGAAGATTTCCCAGGAAAGTGCTTGTCGCTGGAATCACTGCTGAAGTGGCTATCCACTTACCCAGTGTGCCAAAACTGGTCTCACTCTGCCCCTGAGGGTTAGGGCTGCAAGGCGGCTCAGACCTCACCCTTAGGCTACTTGGTAGCTGGGTTACCAGCTCCCACCCAATTCTAGCTCTGCGATCCTGAGGGAGGAGCTTGCCGGGGCAGATCACTCACAATGGCTCCCTGTGACCCACAGCCAAACTCTATTAGCTCTGTCTGGCTCAGTGGCTCAGACTGGGGCCCTAGACAACGGCCAAAGTTCTCCGCACTCCCGCTCAGGCTCTCCCCAAGGCAGTTCAACTGAGTGCCAAGTCCAAAGACACCAAAACAGTTCACAGGTAAGGCCTTTCTGGTTTGCAGTCTCGCTGCTACTGAACTAACATTTGCAGGCGGGTTTAGACGGATTGAACACATGCGACCACTTGCTGGTTTTCCACTGTTTTAGTCCTCCTCTTGGGGTCCAAAAGTCTCTCACTGACTCCCTTTATCCTCGCCGGATTGATGATAGGGAGATCCCAGCAGCTAGAGATGCCTGGAGTCCTATATCCCCAGACTCACGGTGCCCAGATGCAAGGTAGCTGTTACTCGGCCGCCATCATGCTCCGCCTCTCGGTGCTTATTCTTATATATAAAATGGCTTATATATTAATTTTATAATTTTGTGTTTGCTTATTTATTTTTGAATTGGGTGCTGTTTAGATGCTTACCTTGAGGCTAAACTGTTTTGCTGAGGAAACTTTCAGATCACTTCTCCTGCTGGGATATTTTATGTAAATGCTTGGTGTTATACAGCCTTAAATGGATATGTATCTGGTAACTTTCCACGGTTATTTCTTTAATTAACAAAACTAGTGGGGCTGTCCCATTGGTGCTGCTGTGGTTGTAGTGATTTTCTGATACTTTTTGTGTTTGTGTGTGAAGAGATTGCTTTAGGAAATGTTGTTAAAGCTGAGACTACTTTAAGTGGTATTCCTAATACTTAAATTTCCAGAAAAGTCTCAATTTACATAAAATAATCAAATAAGATGTTAGAAAAGCTAGAACCAGAAGGGACTTTGGATGTGTTAGTATTCTGCTTCTCATATTTTTCTGCTAAAGCAACTGAAAGGCAGAGGGAAGTAAACTCACATTCTTACAGAGTTAGGGGTCATATCCCACATTTTGCTGCCAGAAGCTCAGATTTGTTGATGATTCTAGAATGCTTTATCTTAAAATTCTGTCTGGATATTCTGTTATTTATATATATATATATATATATATCTTTTGATTTTTTGATTTTGATATGTTGTTTTCATTTTTTTTCCAAGTTGAAGTAAAATTGACATACAGTGAGATGTATAGACCTAAGTACTCTATATAGTTTGAAGATTGACAAGAGCATATGCTGGTGTAATTCACACACCTGTCAAGAATATAATGTAGAAGTAGTGTTTGAAATTATTTTCTATTAAGAAAATTGGTGTCTTAGGGACATTTACCTTTTTCATTTTCTGGCATCCCACTTGTTACACTGATCTCTATTTTGCAGCGCTGATGGCAGGGGATGATGTCCTGGTTATTCCAGATAGCTGGAACCAGATAGCTGTGAAAACTGTCTAGACATTTACTTAATGGACTTTTTTTTTATTAAAACATAGCTGTGTATATTAATATGATCATGGGGCACCATACACTTGGTTCATAGACCGTTTGACACATTTTCATCACACTAGTTAACATAGCCTTCCTGGCATTTTTTTAGTTATTTTGCTAAGACATTTACATTCCACATTTACTAAGTTTCACATATAACCTTGTAAGATGCACCGCAGGTGTATTTCTATCAATCCCCCTCCCTCTACCTACCTCCACCCTCCCTCCCCACCCTTTCCCTCTTCCGCCTATTCTTAGGTTGTAACTGGGTTATAGCTTTCATGTGAAGGTCCTAAATTTGTTTCATAGCAGGGGTGAGTACATTGGGTACTTTTTCTGCCATTCTTGAGACACTTTACTAAGAAGAATATGTTCCAGCTCCATCCATGAAAACATGAAAGAGGTAAAGTCTCCATCTTTCTTTAAGGTTGCATAAAATTCCATGGGTGTACGTATACCACAATTTATTAATCAATTCATGGATCGATTGATACTTGGGCTTTTTCCATGACTTAGCAATTATAAATAGGGCTGCAATAAATATTCTGATACAAATATCTTTGTTATGATGTGATTTTTGGTTTTCTGGGTATATGCCCAGGAGAGGAATTACAGGATTGAATGGCAGGTCTATTTTTTAGATCTCTAAGTTTTCTCCATATCTCTTACCAAAAGAAATGTATTAACTTGCATTCCCACCAGCAGTGCAAAAGAGTTCTCTTTTCTCCACATCCATGCCAACATGTCTGGTCTTGGGATTTTGTGGTATAGGCTAGTCTCACTGGAGTTAGATGATATCTCAAAGTAGTTTTGATTTGCATTTCTCTGATGATTAAAGATGATAAGCATTTTTTCATGGGTCTGAAGGCCGCGCGCCTGTCTTCTTCAGAGAAATTTCTTTTCAAGTCCCCTGCCCAGCCTGCAATGGGATCCCTTGTTTTTTTCTTGCTAATGCGTTTGAGTTCTCTGTGGATTCTGGTTATTAAACCTTTGTCGGAGACATAACCTGCAAATATCTTCTCCCATTCTGAGGGCTGTTTGCTTACTTTACTGTTCTTGGCTGTGCAGAAGCTTTTTAGTTTGATCAAGTCCCAATAGTGTATTTTTGAAGCTGCTTCAATTGCCTGGGGGGGACTTCCTCATAAAAAACTCGCCAAACCCAATTTCTTCAAGGATTTTCCCTGCACTCTCTTATAGTATTTTTATACTTTCATGTCTTAAGTTTAAATCATTAATCCAGTAATAGTCTATCTTGGTTAATGGTGAGAGGTGTGGGTCCAGTTTTAGTCTTCTACAGGTTGCCAGCCAGTTCACCCAGCACCATTTGTTAAATGGGGAATCTTTTCCCCATTGAATGTTTTTAATTGGCTTGTCAAAGATTAAATAACAGTAAGTTGCTGCATTCATCTCTTGGTTCTCTATTCTGTTCCAGACATCTGCTTCTCTGTTTTTGTGCCAGTACCATGCTGTTTTGATCCCTATCGATTTGTAGTATAGTCTGAGGTCTGGTAGCGTGATTCATCCTACTTTGTTTTTATTTTTGTCTAATGTCTTGGCTATTCAAGGTTATTTTCTGATTCCAGATAAAACAAAGTATTGTTTTGTCAACATGTTTAAAATATGACAGTGGAGCTTTAATGTGGATTGTGTTGAAATTATATATTGCTTTGCGTAGCATGGACATTTTAACAATGTTGATTCTTCCTAACCATGAGCATCGTATATTTTTCCATTTGTTAACATTCTCAGCTATTTCTTTTCTTAGAGTTTCATAGTTCTCTTTATATAGATCTTTCACATCCTTTGTTAGATAAACTCCCCAAAATTTCATCTTCTTTTTCACTACTGTGAATGGGATAGAGTCCTTAATTGTTTTTTTCAACTTCATTATTGTTGGTATATATAAAGGCTACCGATTTATGGATGTTGATTTTGTAACCTGAAATGCTGCTGTATTCCTTGATCACTTCTAAGAGTTCTGTACTAGAGTCCCTAGTGTTTTTCAGATGTACAGTCATATCATCTGCGAAGAGCAAAAGTTTGATCTCTTCTGACCCTATGTGGATACCTTAATTGCCTTTTTTTTCCCTAATTGTGGTGGCTAAAACTTCCATTACAATGTTTAAAAGCAATGGAGACAATGGGAAGCCTTGTCTGGTTCCTGATGTGAGTGGAAATGATTCCAATTTAACTCCAGTCAATATGATATTGGCTGAGGGTTTGCTGTAGATGGCCTCTATCAGTTTGAGAAATGTCCCTTCTATACCAAATTTCATTTTTCTTTTTTTTTGTAGAGACAGAGTCTCATTTTATGGCCCTCGGTAGAGTGCCATGGCCTCACACAGCTCACAGCAACCTCCAACTCCTGGGCTTCAACGATTCTCTTGCCTCAGCCTCCCAAGTAGCTAGGACCACAGGCGCCTGCCACAACGCCCGGCTATTTTATGGTTGCAGTTTGGCTGGGGCCGGTTTGAACCCGTCACTCTCGGTATATGGGGCCGGCGCCCTACCGACTGAACCACAGGTGCCACCCTATACCAATTTTCTTAAGTGTTCTGATCATGAAGGGATGTTGGATGTTATCAAAAGCTTTCTCTGCATCGATTGAGAGAATCATATGGTCTTTGTATTTTAATTTGTTTATGTGCTGAATTACATTTATAGATTTACGTATATTGAACCAGCCTTGAGACCCTGGGATAAAAGCGACTTGGTCATGATGTATATAATTTGTTTGATGTGTTGCTGGATTCTGTTTGTTAGGATCTTGTTGAATATTTTTGCATCTATATTCATTAGTGATATTGGTCTATACTTTTCTATTCTTGTTGGGTCTTTTCCTGGTTTGGGGATCAGGGTGATGTTTGCTTCATAGAACCTGATGGGTAGTCTTCCTTCTTCTTCTTCTACCTTTTGGAATAGGTTGAGTAATATAGGTACTAATTCCTCTTTAAAGGTTTGGTAGAATTCTGACGGGAAACCATCTGGTCCTGGGCTTTTCTTTTTGGGGAGGTTTTGTATGGTTGATGTTATTTCCGAACTTGATATGGGCCTGTTCAACATTTCCACTTGATTCTGGCTAAGTCTTGGAAGGTGACGTGCTTCCAAGTATCAGTCAATTTCCTTCAGATTTTCATATTTCTGAGAGTAAAGTTTCTTGTAATATTCATTAAGGATTTTTTGAATTTCTGAGGAGTCTGTTATTTCATCTTTGTCATTTCTGATTGATGAGATTAGAGATTTTACTCTTTTTCTTGATTAGCTTGGCCAAAGTTTTATCTATTTTATTGACCTTTTTCAAAAACCAGCTTTTTGATGTATTGTTCTGTTGTATTATTCTTTTGTTTTCAATTTCATTTAGTTCTGCTCTGATTTTGGTTATTTCTTTTCTTCTTCTGGGTTTGGGGTTGGAGTGTTCTTCCATTTCCAGTTGCTTGAGATGTCCCATTAAATTGTTTACTTCCTCTCTTTCCGTTGTCCTGAGGAAGGCTTGCGGTGTTATAAATTTCCCTCTTAGAACTGCCTTTGGGATGTCCCAGAAGTTCTGATAGTTCATGTCTTCATTGTCGTTTTGTTCCAAAAATTTGGCAATGTCCTTGATTTTATCTCTGACCCAGCTATCATTCAGCATAGGTTATTTAACTTCCATGTTTTTGTATGAGTATGCAGATTCCTGTTGTTACTCAGCTCAAATTTTATTCCATGGTGGTCCGAGAAGATGTATGGAATAATTTCTATTCCTTTAAATTTACTGAGGTTAGACTTGTGACCTAAGATGTGATCGATTTTGGAGTAAGTTCCATGGGCTGATGAGAAGAATGTGTATTCACTTTTGTTGGGATGAAATGTTCTGTAGATGTCTGTTAAATCTAAATTCTGTATGGTTAGATTTAAATCTAGAATTTCTTTACTCAACTTTTTGTTGGAGGATCGATCCATCACTGCCAAAGGACTGTTAAAATCTGCGACTAGTATGGAGCTGGAGGAAATCAAGTTGCTTATGTCTGTAAGAGTTTCTCTTATAAATAGAGGCGCATTCTGGTTCGGTCATAGATATCAATAATTGAAATCTCATTATATTGAGTATAACCCTTAACAAATATGAAGTGACCATTCTTGTTCTTCCTTACTTTTGTTGGTTTAAAGCCTATTATTCCTGCAAATAAAATTGCAACACCTGCTTTTTTCTGGTTGCCATTTGCCTAGAATATGGATGACCATCCTTTCACCCTGAGTCTGTATTTGTCTTTTAAGTTAAGATGTGACTCTTGTATGCAACAGATATCTGGCCTGAGTTTTTCAATCCAGACAGCTAACCAGTGTCTCTTTAGAGGACAGTTTAAGCCATTCACATTAATGGAGAATATTGATAAGTTTGGTGAAGTTTTGGGTATCGAGTTTTTAAAAACTCCAGTGAAGGGCGGCGCCTGTGGCTCAGTTAGTGTGGCTCCGGCCCCATATTTTGAGGGTGGCGGGTTCAAACCCAGCCCCAGCCAAACTTCAATAAAAAAAATAGCTGTGCGTTGTGGCGGGCGCCTGTAATCCCAGCTGCTGGGGAGGCTGAGGCAAGAGAATCGCTTAAGCCCAAGAGCAGGAGGTTGCTGTGAGCCGTGTGATGCCACGCCACCCTACCTGAGGGCGGTACAGTGACTGTACCGCCCTCAGGTAGGGTGCCGTGGCATCACACGGCTCACAGCAACCTCCTGCTCTTGGGATTATGTGATTCTCTTGCCTCAGCCTCCCGAGCAGCTGGGACTACAGGCACCTGCCACAAAACCCGGCTATTTTTTGTCGTTGCAGTTTGGCCACTGCTGGGTTTGAACCCACCATCCTCGGCATATGGGGCCAGAGCCCTACTCACTGAGCCACAGGTGCCGCCCCCAGTGGACATTTGTAATCCTTTTGCCATTGTGGAAGTTGGACTTTGATCAGAAGTTTCTGAGTGAGTTTAGTTTTGTACTAGAGGATTGGGTTTGTCATTACGGAGGACAGGTATGAGAATATCCTGAAGAGCTGGTTTGGTGATGGCAAATTTCTTCAACATGTGAATGTCATTAAAGTATTTAATTTCTCCATCATAAATGAAACTCAGTTTAGCTGGATACAAGATCCAGGGTTGAAAGTTATTTTGCTTTAGGGGATTTAAAGTCGATGAGCACCCTCTTCTGTCTTGAAAAGTTTCAGCAGAGAGATCTGCAGTCATTCTCATGTTCTTGCCTTTGAAGGTAATACTTTTCTTTCACCTGGCCAATTTGAGAATTTTCTCCTTCACATTAACTTTAATGAAGTTAATTATGATATGCCTGGGGGATGTCTTATTGGAGTTGAGTCGTGCTGGGGTTCTGAGGCTGTCCGCTATCTGAATTTCAGATTCTCTAGGCATGGCTGGAAAATTCTCTTTCATAATTTCATGCAGAACGGCCTCTGTGCCCAGTGAGGGCACTTCATTGGCATCAGGAATTCCTGTGAGTCGGATATTTGCCTTCTTCAAGTTATCCCAGAGCTCTCGGAGAGAATGATCCGTTTTTGCTCTCCATTTCTCTTCCTCTTTGAGAGTTTGGGAGCGTTCAAAGGCTTTATCTTCTACGTCAGAAATCCTTTCTTCTGCTTGCTCCATTCTGTTGCCGAGGGATTCTACTGTATTTTTCATATCTTTGAAGGCTGCAAATTCTTGCTTCAGTGTGTTTAAGTCTTTGGTGGATTTGTCTTTAAATTCGTTAAATTCTTGAGACAACTTTTGAATTTCTCCTCTGATTCCTAATTCTATTTTATTAATCTTGTTTGCCATCCAAATTCTGAATTCAATTTCTGACATGTCAGCCAGTTGTTTATGAATGGGATCTTCAATTACATCCACTATATCTTTCCTTGGAGGGGTTGATCTAGTCTGGTTATTCATGTTACCAGAGTTTTTCTGCTGATTCTGCCCCATGGTTGTTTTACTCCCTTTGATTTTTCCCCTTGGCCTTTTTTTAGTGCCCGTACAGCGTTGTGGCCTGAGAAACTGGGGCCCTGTCTGGTATGGTGGGGCTAAGTGTTTCTGTTTTATTTTCAGCTGGTTTCTGTTTGACCCCAGTGAAGCACTTACTCTGGGTCAAAGTCTCAGCTCTCTGAGTCAGCCCCGCCCTGGAATCTTCCCGGGTCTGTGAGTCGCTTCAGGCAAATTCTCTACTCATGAATGGCATCCTCTGGTTGCCCAGGGTGACAGTGATTGTGGCTTCAGCTGCCTCAGGGAACTGCCCCTCTGTTGTGGGTCTCTCATCCTCACTCCCGTGCCCCAGAGTCAGCACTGACCAGCTGCAGATCGGGCACTGTCCACACACAAAGAATCTGGACTCCCCAGGGGTCAGGCATCCAGATTTCAGAGTGAGGGCAGAGGGGAGCGCTGGGAGCCCAGAGCTGCCGGTATCGAGCGCACTCAGATCCACTCAATTTTATGCCCCGCTAAACCACCGCCACTCGGGCCTTCAGATCTCAGAGTGAGGGTGGAGGGTGGAGTGCTGGGAGCCCAGAGCCACCAGTAGCGAGCACACTCAGTTCCACTTAGTTTTTTGCCCGGCCACACCCCTGCCGCTCAGGCCTGCAGATCTTAGAGTGAGGGCAGGGAGCCCAGAGCTGACGGTAGCGAGCACGCTCAGTTCCAGTCAGTTTTATGCCCAGCACACCGCTGCTGCTCAGATCTCCAGATCTCAGAGTGAGGGCGGTGGGGGGGGGCAGCACTGGGAGCCCAGAGCCACTGGCAGCAAGCTCACATAGTTCCACTCAGTTTTATGCCTGGTTATATTGCTGCCCAAGGAGGGCTGGGTGTTCAGATTTGCGGGCAAAGGCTATTTACTGATTTATACAGTTTTATGCCTGGCAGGAAAATGCCTTGGCACCCTACTGAGGAGATAGGTCCAGATTTCAGTAGGTCTCTCCTGTGGCAGTGTAGTGGGGGGGCTTTTGATTTCTGCCCATTTGTTTGTGAGGCTCTTAAGCTGATCGGATGGGGGAGGGAGGACTCCCATCCATCTGCTTGGTGATGCATTTTATACCTTTTGTTTGCGTCCTTGTGGTCGCAGCTCTCCTCATTGGGGTTGATGTGCGTTCTTCAACTTTCTCTCTTCTTGCTGCTCAAATCCATCAGGTTACTTGCTAAATTTTCATCCCTTAACTCTTCTTCAGGATGGGAGCCTCTGTGGAAAGCTGGCTTCAGTCCGCCATCTTGTCTCCTCCCCCTGCTCCTTTTTTCTACTTAATGGACTTCCTTTGGCTAAAGTCTAACATAGACTAGAGAAATTGGCTAATGACCATCGTTCACTGAAATACCAATAATTCCCATATCTCTAATTGCAAATTAGTTTATCAAATCAAACATCTGTGATCAGGAAATTAAAGATTTATTCACATTCATTGTTTTTGTTGGTAATCTATTTTATAGTAAAGCTCTTACTTACATGCATATGATCTACTCTTTAATTCCATTGATACCCTTTCTAGGATAACATTTGACACTTTCTAGTACCTACCCTACGAGAACCCCACTGATGACCCATTCTCTGCTTTCATTCCCATTTCTTAAATTCTTTCTTGGAAACTGCCTGCAGCAAGTGTGACTAAGTGCTTATACCTCTCTTGTCCTCCAGAATCTTCAGAGAGCAGATTGTAATGCTCCTTTTCAGTAGAGTCCAAGTTTTAGTTACTTTATGTAGTGCAGTGCAAAATACCTTAAGCCCAACAGATTGATTTCAGTTGTTAATATTAGCCTTGAGTAACAAAGGAGATACATACTGGGGCAAGGGATAGACAGAGCATAGGTGCTCAAGGAGTGTTTAGTATTATTAGGTGACATGATGATGGTAACTAATACTTAGAAGAATTTTTTATGTGCCAGGCACTATTCTAAGAATGTTGTATTATCTGATCCATCTGCACAGTAATCATTTGAGTTAAATAACAGTGTACCTCTTTTATACATTTAGGAAGCTGTATGTCTTAGGTCAGTTCTAGAAGCAGATCCTGTGATGCAGGCTCTTGTGTAAGAGATTTATTGAGAGAGGACTCCCAGGAGAAACCTGTCATAGCAAGGGAGGAAAACAGGGTGGGAGGGCAGTGGTCCCTGGACCAGTAGTGTCAGCATTGCCTGTTAGAAATACCTGTTGTCAGGTGTTACTCTAGAACCCAGAATCAGAAACTCAGGGAGGCTGAGAAGTAACCTGTGGTTTAATAAGTCATCCAAGTGAGTTTGACTGATGCTAAAATTTGAGAAATGCTGGATTAGAGGGAAAATCTGGGAAAATGGGTTCTGCTAAAACTCACAGGAAACTTTGGAGAGTAAATGGCACTGGAGAGTTGCCTTTAAGAAAGAGAGAGTGAGGAGAGGACATTCTTTGGGCCAAACAGTGTGGAAAGGATATATCTCCCACATTCTCTGAGCAAGGTTAGCTCTCACAGAGCTGTGAGCTGTAAGCAGTCAACACAGCAGCTGAGCAGTGTGTATATTGTCCAGATAAAGGGGATCTAGGTAGGGCATTTCTCTGAGATGCAGAGAAATTATGTAACTAGTCATGGGATTTGAGCTCTGGTAGCCTAGTACCAGAGTCCATCTGTGTAACCATTGGCTGTACTGTCTTCCATGGTCAGAACAATAATAGCAAAACAGCATGGGAATCAATGAACAAGAGACCTTTCAGAAGAAAGTGTTGGTTTTGACTGGGAGGAGAGAGAAATTATCATAGAAGGGGTATGATTTGATACTGTCTTAAAGTGTATGATAAGATCTGGATATATAAAAATTTATGTGATAGTCTTTTTAGATAGAAGGAATGTCCTGAGAAGATATATGTGGCATGCACATGTGGGTTGGTGTGTTAGAAAGCTGGTTATTGTTTGGGTTTGATTTGGCCTATCAAAGAGAGTTCTGGGAGAAAAGTCATTTAACATTGGTTTGGGGGAGCTTGTGGGAGGCTCAATGGCCGCACATCACTTTTGCACAGCGAGTGCTGGAGCTTGGGCTTCTGCTTGCTCCAACAGGGCGCCGCCTCCACCCGCCTCCCACTTCCTCTGCCACCTGCCATCTCCTCCACCATTGTATAATGCTCCAGCTGCACAGGCAGAGGTCGGCCGAGTCTTAAATTCAGTCTTGCCTCCCGCCCACTCCCCAGCGCTGCCCTTGGGCCCAACTCTGAATGGAGCGAGAATAGCTTGAGCAGTGGGCGGAAACCCCTCCCGATGCATTAGTTCCCAGGTTTAGTGCATGTGGCTTGGATTGCTGGTGCGAAGGCTGCATCACTTTTGAGTTCCGTGGTTGGGTTTGTGTCCAACTTGTTATGATGTTTATTAACAAGGCCATAATTTATTGAAAAGAAATGTTTGCTTGAAACATTACTTCCAGGGGTGAGGAGACAAGATGGCTGACTGAAGCCAGCTTTCCACAGAGGCTTCTGTCCAGAAGGAGAGTTAAAGGACAAAAATTCAGCAAGTAACCTGGTGGATTTGAGCTTCACTAAGAGAGAAGCTTGTAGAACGCACGTCAACCCTGCTGAGGCGAGCTGCGACCACAAGGATACAAACAAAAGGTACAAAATCCATCACCAAGAGGATGGGAGTCCCCTCCACCATGACAACGGCTTAGAGTGCAACACAAACAACTGGTCAGAGTTCAAAGTTCCTCCCACTCCATGGGAGAGACCCTCTAAAAAATGGACCTACCTCCCCTACTAGGGTGCCACAGCGTCCTCCTGCCAGGCATAAAACTGTATAAACTGTATATAGACTCTACCTGGAATTCTGAGCTCCCAGGGCTCCTCTTTGCTCACACTGGGGTCTGGAGGCCAGTCCCGGTTGGTTGGCAGAGAGGGGACTGCACCGGAGTGGCAGTTCCCTGAGGCACAGTGCGACAGCCATCTTTTGGTGGCAATATGGCCAGGCATAAAACTGTGTAGAGCTCTGTGTGTTCTCTGCCCAAAACCCCAGGCTCCCAGCGCTCCCCGCACTCCCCTCTGCTCTTGCTCCAAGGTCTGGACGCCTGTCCCCCAGGGGTCCAGACTCTTGGGCGATTGCTCGAGGGGTGTAGACAGTGCTGGGCTGTAGCCAGTTGGTGCAGACTCTGGGGTACAGGAGTGGAGAGAGGACGGTTGGCCAGAGGGGAGATAGACCGGAGCAGCCCTTGCCTGAGCCATAAAGCAGCAGCCCTCTTTTGCTAGCAATACGGCTCACTACCAAATATTCTGAAGCCACAGCCCCTGTCTCCCTGGGCAACCAGAGACTCTGAGTTTGCCTGAGGAAATTCCAACTTGCAAACCAGGGAAACTCCCAGGGTGGGGCTGACCCAGAGGTCCGCTTTTCTTAACCTAAGACGCACCCGGCCTTCAGGGGACCGTCAGATTATAGACAATACAAGAGCAAAGACAAGCTAATTTGGAGCTCAGTTGAGCTTCTCTTCTGCAGGGGAACTGCAGAGTTGTTCTGTTCTGTTCTGTCAGTGACATAAATCAGGGGTGAGATTGAACCTGAGTGAAAACCCCTCAACCTTCATCAAGCCCCTGAGGTTGTCAGGCCTCACCTCCTCCTGCTGGAGAGAGGCAGAGCACAGCAGCCTGGCAGACTTCCTTCTGATTCAGGAAGGTCTGCAGTACTGATTCACTACAGGAACTGGGTCAGCCAACTGCAGGGCAATCAGTGACTGGATGTGAAGTGGTGCAAGGTGGGAAGGAGGCAGCAACCTGATTTATTGATTTCCCAGACTGATTTATTCGCTGGGTGGCTTCTCCTGACTCCATGCAGCACTGGAGCAAGCCACAACAGAGTAGTCACCAGACCACTGTGATCCAGTTCCCAGAGACGTCTTAAACGCGCTCACCCGAGACAGGTGCAGACTGTTACAATTGATTTGGACCTTTTTGAACTGAACCAATCGCCTGAGGACAAATCAGGTTGTTGCCTGGGTGCATGGTGTTAGGAAGGTTTGATTTTTCTTTTCCAATTGTTTGCCTGTGGGGGGCGGGGTGACTTAATTGCTGATATTTCTCCACAGCTGAGATTTCCATCCAAAGTATCTGTTTCACTAGGGTGGAACACAAACCAGCTGAAAACAAAACAGAACTACTTAGCCCCACCACAACAGACAGGGCCCCAGTTTCTCAGGCCACAACACTGTACAGACCCTCGACAAAGCCCCAGGGGGAAAAATCAGAGGGAGTAAAACAACCATGGGGTGGAATCAGCAGAAAAACTCTGGTAACATGAATAACCAGAATAGATCAACCCACTCAAGGAAAGATATGGCAGATTCAATTGAAGATCCCATTCATAAACAACTGGCTGAGATGTCAGAAATCGAATTCAGAATTTGGATTGCAGACAAGATTAACAAAGTGGAATTAGGAATTCGAGGAGAAATTCAAAAGTTTTCTCAAGAATTTAATGAATTTAAAGACAAAAACACCAAAGACTTAGATACACTGAAGCAAGAATTTGCAGCCCTCAAAGATATGAAAAATACAGTAGAATCCCTCAGCAACAGAATGAAGCAAGCAGAAGAAAGGATTTCTGACATTGAAGATAAAGCCTTTGAACACTTCCAGACTCTCATAGAGGAAGAGAAATGCAGAGCAAAAACGGATCGTTCTCTCTGAGAGCTCTGGGATAATTTGAAGAAGGCAAATGTCTGAATCATAGGAGTTTCAGAAACAGATGAAGTGCCCTCACTGGGCACAGAGGCCCTTCTGCATGAAATTATGAAGGAGAATTTTCCAGCCATGCCTAGAGAATCTGAAATTCAAATAGTGGACAGCTTCAGAACCCCAGCACGACTCAACCCCAATAAGACATCCCCCAGGCATATCTTAATTAACTTCACTAAAGTTAATATGAAGGAGAAAATCCTCAAAGCTGCCAGGAGAAAGAAAACCATTACCTTTAAAGGGAAGAGTATTAGAATAACTGCAGATCTCTCTGCTGAAACTTTTCAAGCCAGAAGAGGTGGTCACTGACTTTTAATTTCCTAAAGCAAAATAACTTTCAACCCCGTATCTTGTATCCAGCTAAACTGAGTTTCATTTATGATGGAGAAATTAAATACTTTAATGACATTCATGTGTTGAAGAAATTTGCCATAACAAAACCAGCTCTTCAGTATATTCTCAGACCTATCCTCCACAATGACCAACCCAATCCTATACCACAAAAGTAAACTCAGTCTGAAACTTCAGATCAAACTCCAATTTCAACACTGGCGAAAGGATAAAAAATGACCACTGGACTGTTGAAAAATTCGATACCCAAAACTTCACCACACTTATCAATATTCTCCATTAATGTGAATGGTTTAACTGTCCTCTAAAGAGGCGTAGGTTAGCTGATTGGATACAAAAACTCAGGCCAGATATTGGTTGCATATAAGCGTCACATCTTAACTTAAAAGACAAATACAGACTCAGGGTGAAAAGATGGTCATCCATATTCCAGGCAAATGGAAACCAGAAAAAAGCAG
Organism: Nycticebus coucang; assembly: GCF_027406575.1. Taxonomy (NCBI): domain Eukaryota; kingdom Metazoa; phylum Chordata; class Mammalia; order Primates; family Lorisidae; genus Nycticebus; species Nycticebus coucang. The sequence goes on along the minus strand of NC_069805.1, from coordinate 27,646,712 downwards.
CTGTTGCAATTTTATTTGCAGATACAATAGGCTTTAAAACAACAAAAGTAAGGAAGGACAAGAATGGTCACTTCATATTTCTTAAGGGTAATACTCAATATGATGAGATCTCAATTATTAATATCTATACACCCAACGAGAATGCACCTCAATTTATAAGAGGAACTCTAACAACTTGAGCAACTTGATTTTGTCCAGCTCCATAATCGTCAGAGATTTCAACACTCCTTTGGCAGTGTTGGATCGATCCTCCAACAAGAAGCTGAGCGAAAAAATCTTAGATTTAAACCTAACCATCCAACATTTGGATTTAGCAGACATCTGCAGAACATTTCATCCCAACAAAACTGAATACACATGCTTCTCATCAGCCCATGGAACTTACTCCAAAATCGATCACATCTTAGGTCACAAGTCTAACCTCAGTAAATTTAAAGGAATAGAAATTATTCCATGCATCTTCTCGGACCACCATGGAATAAAACTTGAGCTGAGTAACAACAGGAATCTGCATACTCCTACAAAAACATGGAAGTTAAATAACCTTATGCTGGATGATAGCTGGGTCAGAGATGAGATTAAGAAAGAAATCGCCAACTTTTTGGAACAAAACAACAATGAAGACATGAACTATCAGAACCTCTGGGACACTGCAAAGGCAGTTCTAAGAGGGAAATTTATAGCACTGCAAGCCTTCCACAAGAGAACGGAAAGAGAGGAAGTTAACAACTTAATGGAACATCTCAAGCAACTGGAAAAGGAAGAACATTCCAACCCCAAACACAGTATAAGAAAAGAAATAACCAAAATTACAGCAGATTTAAATGAAATTGAAAACAAAAGAATAATACAAGATATCAATAAATCAAAAATCTCGGTTTTCGAAATGGTCAATAAAATAGATAAACCTTTGGCCAACCTAATCAGGAAAAAAGTTTAAAATCTCTAATCTCATCAGTCAGAAACAACAAAGACGAAATAACAGATTCCTCAGAAATCAAAAAAATCCTTAATGAATATTACAAGAAACTTTATTCCCAGAAATATGAAAATCTGAAGGAAATTGACTGATACTTGGAAGCACGTCACCTTCCAAGACTTAGCCAGAATCAAGTGGAAATGTTGAACAGGCCCGTATCAAGTTCGGAAATAGCATCAACCATACAAAACCTCCCTAAAAAGAAAAGCCCGGGACCAGATGGTTTCACGTCAGAATTCTACCAAACCTTTAAAGAGGAATTAGTACCTATATTACTCAACCTGTTCCAAAAGGTAGAAAAAGAAGGAAGACTACCCAACACGTTCTATGAAGCAAACATCACCCTGATCCCCAAACCGGGAAAAGACCCAACAAGAAAAGAAAATTATAGACCGATATCACTAATGAATATAGATGCAAAAATATTCAACAAGATCCTAACAAACAGAATCCACCACCACATCAAACAAATTATACATCATGACCAAGTCAGTTTTATCCCAGGGTCTCAAGGCTGCTTCAACATACGTAAATCTATAAATGTAATTCAGCGCATAAACAAATTAAAAAACAAAGACCATATGATTCTCTCAATTGATGCAGAAAAAGCTTTTGATAATATCCAGCATCCCTTCATGATCAGAACACTTAAGAAAATCGGTATAGAAGGGACATTTCTTAAACTGATAGAGGCCATCTACAGCAAACCCACAGCCAATATATTGAATGGAGTTAAATTGGAATCATTTCCACTCAGATCAGGAACCAGACAAGGCTGCCCATTGTCTCCATTGCTTTTCAACATTGTAATGGAAGTATTAGCCACTGCAATTAGAGAAGAAAAAGCGATGAAGGGTATCCATATAGGGTCAGAAGAGATCAACTTTCGCTCTTTGTGGATCATATAATAGTATATCTGGAAAACACTAGGGACTCTACTACGAAACTTTTAGAAGTGATCAAGGAATGCAGCAGCGTCTCAGGTTACAAAATCAACATTCATAAATCGGTATCGTTTATATATACCAAAAAAGGTCAAGTTGAAAAAACTGTTAAAGACTCTATCCCATTCACAGTAGTGCCAAAGAAGATGAAATATTTGGGAGTTTCTGTAACAAAGGACGGGAAAGATCTCTATAAAGAGAACTATGAAACTCTAAGGAAGAAATAGCTGAAAATATTAACAAATGGAAAAACATACCATGCTCATGGCTGGTAAGAATCAATATTGTTAAAATGTCTATACTACCCAAAGCAATATATAATTTCAATGCACTCCCTATTAAAGCTCCACTGTCATACTTTAAAGATCTTGAAAAAACAATACTTCGTTTTATATAGAATCTGAAAAAAACCTTGAATAGCCAAGACATTACTCAGAAATAAAAACAAAGCAGGAGGAATTACGCTACCAGACTATACTACAAATCAATAGTGATCAAAACAGCATGGTATTGGCACAAAAACAGAGAAGTAGATGTCTGGAACAGAATAGAGAACCAAGACATTAATCCAGCTACTTACAGTTATTTAATCTTTGACAAGAAATTTAAAAACATTCAGTAGGGAAAAGATTCCCTATTTAACAAATGGTGTTGGGTGAACTGGCTGGCAACCTGTAGAAGACTGAAATGGGACCCACACCTTTCACCATTAACTAAGATAGAGTCTCACTGCATCAAAGATTTAAACTTAAGACATGAAACTATAAAAATACTAGAGGAGTGTGCAGGGAGAACCCTTGAAGATATGGGACTGGGCGAGTATTTTATGAGGAAGACCCCCTGGGCAATTGAAGCAGCTTCAAAAATACACTACTGGGACTTGATCAAACTAAAAAGCTTCTGCACAGCCAAGAACACAGTAAATAAAGCAAGCAAACAGCCCTCAGAATGGGAGAAGATATTTGCAGGTTATGTCTCTAACAAAGGTTTAATAACCAGAATCCACAGAGAACTCAAACACATTAGCAAGAATACAGCAAGGGATCCCATCGCAGGCTGGGCAAGGGATTTGAAGAGAAACTTCTCTGAAGAAGACAGGCTCACGGCCTTCAGACATATGAAAAAATGCTCATCATATTTAATCATCAGAGAAATGCAAATCAAAACTACTTTGAGATACCATCAAACTCCAGTAAGACTAGCCTATATTACAAAATCCCAAGACCAGAGATGTTGGAGCGGATGTGGAGAAAAGGAAAGACTTTTGCACTGCTGGTGAGAATGCAAATTAATACATTCCTTTTGGAAAGAGATATGGATAACACTTAGAGATCTAAAAATAAGTCTGCCATTCAATCTTGTAATCCCCCTACTGGGCATGTACCCAGAAGACCAAAAATCACACCATAACAAAGATATTTGTATCAGAATATTTATTGCTGCCCTATTTATAATTGCTAAGTCATGGAAAAAGCCCAAGTGCCCATCGATCCATGAATGGATTAATAAATTGTGGTATATGTACACCATGGAATATTATGCAGCCTTAAAGAAAGATGGAGACTTTACCTCTTTCATATTTACATGGATGGAGCTGGAACATATTCTTCTTAGTAAAGTATCTCAAGAATGGAAGAAAAAGTACCCAATGTACTCAACCTTATTATGAAACTAATTTAGGACCTTCACATGAAAGCTATAACCCAGTTACAACCTAAGAATAGGGAGAAAGGGGAAAGGGAGGGGAGTGAGGGGGAAAGTGGGGGATTAATGGGATTACACCTGCGTTGCATCTTACAAGGCCATATGTGAATCCTAGTAAATGTGGAATGTAAAGGTGTTAACAAAATAACTAAGAAAATGCTACAAAAGCTATGTTAACTAATGTGATGAAAATGTGTCAAACGATCTATGAACCAAGTGTACCGTTCCCCACGATCATACTAATGTACACTGCTATGGTTTAATAAAAATAATTAAATAAATAAATAAAAGAAAAAATAAAAATAAAAATAGGTCTACCATTTAATCCTGTATTCCCTCTACTGGGCATATACCCAGAAGACCAAAAAGCACACCATAACAAAGATATTTGTACCAGAAAGTTTATTGCAGCTCAATTCATAATTGCTGAGTCATAGAAGAAGCCCAAGTGCCCATCGATCCACGAATGGATTAATAAATCGTGGTACATGTACACCATGGAATATTATGCAGCCTTAAGGAAAGATGGAGACTTTACCTCTTTCATGTTTCCATGGATGGAGCTAGAACATATTTTTCTTAGTAAAGTATCTCAAGAATGGAAGAAAAAGTGCCCAATGTACTCAGCCCTACTATGAAACTAATTTAGGGTTTTCACATGAAAGCTATAACCCAGTTACAACCTAAGAATAGGGGGAAGGGGGAAAGGGAGGGGAGGGAGGTTGGAGGTGGGTAGAGGAAAGGAAATTGGTGATATTACACCAGCGGTGAATCTTACAAGGGTATATGTGAAACTTGGTAAATGGTCTGTAAAGCTAGTGAATGATGCCCCATGATCATATCAATGTACACAGCTATGATTTAATTAAAAAAAAAAACAAAACATTGGTTTGAAGCCAAGTTACAGATGTCCACAGTGAAGACTTTCAAACTGGGAAGTTACAAAGTCACTTCCTATAGTCAAAACTATAGGAAGATTAATATGATGACAGATGGATAGGGTGAATTTTAGGAAGAGAACCTAGGGATAAGCAGGAGGGAGACAAGTTTGGAAATAATCAGTGTGTATGGGATATGCTGGGAACTGCTCTCAGCTGGAAAAGAAGAAACAGAATGAAAACATACCACAGAAGCAGCAGTAGATGACTTGGGGAACTAAAGCAGTGTAAACCACTGAGATGCTGGCTGCCTAAGGGCATGCTGATCCCTTCCCATATAGATGAAGTTTGTGAGGTGTGTAGGGTGTCTGGGATGTGCAGAGAATTTCATTTCGAAAGCATGCTCAGGAGCATGCCATTTGGCAAGGGTCGGCCCTTGTGAAGATGTCATGCAAGTAGCTGAAAATGCTGAGCGTAAAACTCAGAGGGGTGTGTGTACATGTAGAAGACTTCATTGTGGACGCAGTCATCTAAAGCTACAATGGAAATAGTAGGAGAGGGTCACTGTCAGGATTAGAATTCTTGGTCTCTTAATTTAATGTTCATTTTTTTATTAAATAAACTTACATAGCCTCCAAATGAATAGTGAAGTTAGATTTTGGATATTAAATTCAGGGAAAGTTAAATGTCTTATTGCTTTATAATTCCGTTGAGGGAAAATAATGGGAAACATGAAAAAAAAATCATTTAAGATGGATAAAACAAAGCATATGTCTTTTTAGCTCTTCTTAGGTGGTATTTTGACCTTTTACTTCTTTTTTTTTTTTCCAAAAGAAGAAATTAAATGATTTTACTTAAACAGTCTTTTCTTTCTTGCTCTTGCTATACTTTGGCTTAGATATATAGTCTAAAATGGCAAAAAATGTCAGCTGAGATACTAAGTAAAGTCAACTAGGAAGTGAGAGTAAGATTTCTTTCTGATAAGCTATGTGACTCAGATTTAGTTGTATTTCCAGGTGTTTCAGTTTAGATATGTGTAGTCATTTACTTCAGAAAGAAATGTAAATATTCTGATTAATGAGGCTGGTGTTAGGAGTTGTATCATTCGCCTCTCTCTGCATCCAGCTGTTTATGTATGGTATTAGAAGACACTTCCTTTTGAAGTTACTGCTTACTGTTATCTAAAGAATGATCTTGTAGGCCAGAAGTTTCTGGCACTTACATTTGACCAAGGAGTAAAAATGAATTTGTGTGTCTAGTTTATACTAGAACAAACAGGTGGATATTCTATAGGTAGGAGGAAGGTTATTCAGAGCACTGAGGAAGACAAAAATGTAGCAATCTAATTGGGAGAGGAGACCAAATGGAAAACAGGGCCAGACTGAATCATACTGTTGACATTTTAGTTTGGATAATCCTTTGTTGTTGGAGGCTTTCTTGTGCACTGTAGAAATTTTATCAGCATCACTGGCTTTTAGCCACTAGATGATAGTACCACTCCCCTAATCATGACAGTTAAATATGTCTCCAGACATTGATAAATGTCTCTTAGGGGATGAAAAATCACTGGGTGAGAACTACCATGCTAAGTAACCTAAGTGGATCAAATGGGAATGTGAAAATCTGCATAATTGGTATTTAGGTGGTGTTAAGGTGTGGAATCAATGACAATTTGTCATTTAAGAAACTGATCCTTAAACACTGCTTAGGACATACTGTCTTGGTTATGTAGATCCATTACATATCAGTGCAAATAGATAGAACCAATTTGGGGAGCAATTCGTCTATCTAGCAAAAGTTGAAATATATATGGCAAATATATATATATACCCCAGAGAAACTTTCAAGCATCTGCATAAGGACATATGCGTAAGAGTTTTCATTGTAGAGTTGTTTTGTAATAATAATAATAAAAAAAAAAACTGGAAATAGCCTCAAAAGTCACCAGTAGGGAAACAGGTAATACGTGGTGTGTTGAGATGATGGAATAAATATGTGGCTGTTAAAATGAATGAATTAGTATGGATTAATCTCAACAGCAGTGAGAGAAAACAAACATACTACAGAATTGTTTTTACTTTATGACTTCTAAATATATTTTAGAAAACATTCCAAACAATGCTATGTATTGCTTACTCAAATTTCTGACATTGATCTGCTTCTGAGTAGAAAGGGATAAAGATGTATGGGACCAGGGAGAGAAAAATGGAGGACTGCATTTTTATTTGAGTTCAATGAAATTATAGTTAAATAAAATAAACAACTAGTTCAAATTGCAGTCGAACTTTATGGACACTTGTATTGAATTGTACCTTTTCCTGAAATATCTTTTAGCTTTTGATTTGATTTTTAGTGATGTGCTTAGAGAAAGTGATTGTGCACTGTGCTGTTTCCTATTCACATTTCTGAGCACTAAAACATGGTTTTGTGATTCAGTCTTGCATAAACATGTGTAGATCTGGATTTTCACATGTCTAAATAAATGCACCTGTGTTTATTTCAATGCAATTACATTCAAATAAACACACATGGGATCCCTTATGAGTGTTAACCCATAAAACACTTGCTGATTTGGTTCTGAAATTGTGTGTTCAAATAAATACACTTGTTTTAAGGGAAGTTTTGCTTTACACAAATATTCATGCCATGAACATGTGTTCTACAGAGGGCAGATCTGGAGTATCTTAAAAAAATATTAGTTCTTTAGACTGTGAATCATTGCTTTCCAAATGCAGCATGTTTTTGTGGGGTATTTTTTTTTAAAATATGTTGGTCGTTGGCTATGTAAGTAATAGAAATAATGTTTGAATATCACATTTTATGTAATTCTTTTTTTTTTTTTTGCACAGGTTAAATGAATGGAGTAGAATTTCTAACAAATTGAATGGTATCTAAAGTATATTTGCGAGTATATATATTTTTAATTTTATTTTTTTAATTAAGTCTTTTGTACATATATCATAAATACATTTATGCCCATTTCAGTGTGTTGATTATTTGTATAGATTGGAGTGCTTAAATCATACTAGTCAACATAGCTTTCATCTCATTTACCCATGAATAACATTAGGACATTTGTGTTCTACACATGATAGAACCAACTTGTACTTGCAATGTGCTCCATACTTGTGAGTATATTTTTAAAACGTATTAGTGGTAAAATAACAAGTGAAGGAGCTTTTTATATTTTGGACACTGCTTCTTGCTTTACCAGATTTATAAATCCATGTTTTTATTTTTTAGATTGTTAATGGAGAAAAGCTCCAAACTTGGAGGGTACCATTCATGTATATATTTCTACAAAAATGACTGTATGTAATTTGAAAAGAAATGAGTTAACAGCTTCACAGCCTTCTACAAAGTATTTTAATACTTGTAGAATTTAACTTTCAAAGTACCAATATTTGAATTTATCTTTCCTTACCAAATAAACTGTAGACTGTATAGCAGTCAGTGGTCTGTTTTTTCCCTTCAAATATGGGGGAAATTTGTATGTGTGCTATTCTGCAGATATTTAGGAAACAGTCAAGTTGACATCTGTTTTTGACTTGGAAGGCTGAGTGTTTTTATTTTACTGTATGGTTCTTTGGTTCAGAGTTATTTTTTTTTATTTTTTTATTTTATTTTTTTATTTTGCTTTTTAGAAAGGGTCTTGTGCCCAGGCTAGAGTACAGTGGAATGATCATAGCTTACTATAGCAACAAGTAGTACTCCTGCTCACTTAAGTCTCCCCAAGTGCTGGGATCACAGGCCTCAGCCACCCCACCTGACCTGGTTTACAAGTTTTGTTGTGCCAATAGGCTTAGGCTAATGATTTTTCCTTCCTGTTGTATGGAAGGGGCTCAGGACCAGTGATTTAAGTGTGTGTTAGTGGTGGGAAGGGGTGGCAGGTTGCTAGTGGAAGAATCTTTGGCCCATTTAGGCCCTGAGTGTGGCCTCAGGAACTTAACCTCACCTTCTTTTCAAGACCCGTGGAACTTCCTCACCACATCTGTGAAGCCCCGGGTAGCTTTTAGCTCTATCTCAGGAGACTAGGCAGAAGGTGCTACCCTGCCCTCAGTGCTATATGGAATGTGCAAACATATTAATACAAAACCTGCATTTCTGTTTATGAAAGCCATGTTTTCTGGTCAATTGTTGCTAGTTTGGCCTTTTTGGAATTTTTATTCAGGCATTTTAGAAGGTTAAATATTGTTAGGTACATAAATTCTCCAAATGAGAACTATTAAAGAGAAAATAAAATTTTATAAAGTTTTAAAAATTAATGTTTCTATTTCACAGCTGGGTGCAGTGGCTTATGCCTGTAATCCAGCACTCTGGAAGGCCAGGGTAGGTGGATTGCTTGAACTCAGGAGTTTGAGAGTAGCGTGACCCTGTCTCTAGTAAAATAGAAAAACTGAGGCAAGACTGATCCCTTGACCCACTTGAGGTTTCTGTGAGCTGTGATGCTGTAGCACTCTACTCCAGGTGCCAGAGTGAGACTCTGTGTCAAAAAAAAAATAATAATATTTTTTCTATTTCACAAGTAATACATAAGTACATTTTTCTTTGTCAATGACTAATACATTTCAGAATAAAATAGTCCTGTTTTATTTTTGTACTAATTTCTGAGATTATTTTTAAATTAAAATAGAAAGTGTTTTCTATTATTGCTTCTCTATCTAGAAAGTAAGCTCTGTGAAAACAGGGACTTCATTTTGTTTGCTTCTTAGAGTCAGTACTTATTACAGAGCCTGACGTATATTAAACACTCAGTAAATGGTTGTGAATGAATGCTGAAAAGATAAGAGCCAATTTTTTTGCAACTCCCAATCTTGATGTTTGCTACCCCTCCCCTACCACCTCTCCAAGCTATCTACATTATCAGTTAGGTATATAAGTATTCTTAGAATCCTTTCCAAGCATTTACTTACATACATGTATTGTCACTGAAAAAGCAGAACATAGTCACTGTTTTGTGATAGAAAACTTGGTACTATAAAACTTTTAATTTTGTTCTAGCGTGATATATGAAAAATAGTATCTTATTTTAATTTGAATTGATTAAGGAGATGGAGCATACTTTCGTCTGTTTATTGGCCACTATGTTTTCCCCCTGAAATTACCTGCTTTCATGTCATTTGCCCATTTCACTATTTGGCTTTCCTTTCTTTTCTTCCTTTTTTTGGTATTTTTTAAAATTCTTTTTATTATCTTTTAAATTTTTTTTATTTATTATTATTTTTTATTTAATTAATTAATTTTTTGTAGAAGCAGAGTCTCACTTTATCACTCTCGGTAGAGTGCTGTGGCGTCACACAGGTCACAGCAACCTCGAGCTCCTGGGCTCAGGCGATTCTCTTGACTTAGCCTCCCTAGTAGCTGGGACCACAGGCGCCCGCCACAATGCCTGGCTATTTTTTTGTTGCAGTTTGGCTGGGGCCAGGTTTGAACCCACCACCCTTGGTATATGGGGCCGGCGCCCTACCCCCTGAGCCACAGGTGCCCACCTTTGGTATTGTTTTTGAATGAAATTTACATATATTGTTTGTATATTATTTCTTTAATATATATGCTTGCATATATATTATGTTTATATGTATATATGGTAAGTATTTCTCATAGCTTTTTTTAAAACTTTGTTTATAGTGCCATTTCTCATGGGGATAGTGAGAGTTTGCAGGTAGTCAACTTTATCAGTTTTTTCCTCTCTGTGTCTTTTTGTACTTTGTTTAAAAAGGCCTTTTCTACCCCAATGTCATTAATATAGGTTGATTCTCCCACTTAAGACCTTTATAAAAAATCTATCTGCAGTTTATTGTTGACATGAGATAGAGATAAATCTTTTTGTCCCTCCCATTCTCTCACCCTCAGTACTGGAGAGCAGACAGTTGTTTCAGCCCTGCCTATAAACCAGTGTGCACATCCTGTGATTTGAATTGCTTTTTTTACAAACAAATGTTTTTTAACTTACATGTTGTATTCTATCAGTTTATTTTGTATTTCTGTGGAAATAAAAGATTGACTTAATGTTTTTATTTTGCATTTTGCTGTCCGATAGAGTAAATTCTCTTAATTATTTTTTTTCAAAAATTTTTGGCTGTTCTTCCAAATGAATGTAGAATCACTTCTTGATTCTAAATACTGCATTTGCGTTTTTGTCTGAATATCATGTAATAGATTAATTTGGGGAAAGTTGTTGCCTGTCTTAATTTACTGACTTTCCATCCAGGAACATTCACTCCATTTACACTAGCTTTTTCTCCATCTTCCAAGAAACATTAGTTTTTATTTTTTTTTCTACAAATATTTTATTTCTTTTCTTGAGTTTATTACAAAGTACTTTATGCTTTTTGTTGCATGTTGTGGGAGATTTGTTTTCAATCACGTTTTCTGATGGTATATAGGAGCTATTTGATTTGTAAAAAAATACTGCTCATTTATCTGGCTACCATGTGAGCTCTTACAGGCTTCTCAGTTGATTTTCTTGTTTTTCTTCCTGTAGAAAGTCAAATCATCGATAACTAATGACAACTGTATCTCCCTATTCAGTCTTTCGTTTTTCTTCTTTCTTTTTGATTTTGCCTAATACACAGGCTAGTACTTCTGGAATGATGTTGATTCATCCTAGTGTTGGTGTAGATCCTTACTTGTATATATTTTTACACATTTTAATTCATCTAATATTTATTTCACTGGTATGAACAGTATTTTCTATCAGTTCCCCCTAGATCTTCCTTATCAGGTTAAGGAAATTCTCTCCTATTCTTAGAAATTTTATTTTGAGTGTATAGTAAAATAGTTTGTTGACCTGAAAGTGTCCGTTTTTTTCTTTTGTTCAATAAAAGAATGTAGTGGATTCTACTGATAAATTTTCTTACGTAAATGATCCTTACTTTTTTTTTTTTGAGATAAAGGCTCAGTTTGTCATCCTAGGCAAAGTTCCATAGCATCATAGTGCCCAACAACCTCAACCTCTCAGACTCAAGCAATTCCCTTGCCTCAGCCTCCCAAGTAGCTGGGACTATAAGTGCCTACCAGAATGACTGACTATTTTTTTTTTAGAGACAGGGCCTCGCTCTTGCTTAGGTGGGTCTTGAACTCCTGAGCTCTGGTGATCCACCAGCCTCGACCTGCTAGAGTCCTAGGATTACAGGTGTGAACCTCTATGCCCTGTCCCGCATCCTTACATTTTTGAGATGAACTTTACTTGATGTTCTCTTTTTGTACACAGTTTTGTTATACTTTTATTTTACTTGGGGATTTTACATCTACTTTGAAGGGTTATTGGACAATAATTTTCTTTTCTTTGCAATTATTAACTGGTTCTAGCATGGAGTTAAGTAGCTTCAGCTAAAATAGTTTGTTGTTACTTCTCTAAGCTATGGAATATTTTCCTTAGAGTGAAAATTATTTATTCTGAATGTTTGGTATAAGATTATAAAACAGTCTCAGGACTTCTTCCTTTTTTTGAGGATTTAGATCTTAGTAACTGCTTTAATTTTTTCTTTATGGTCATTGTGGTGTTGGGTTCTCCGTTTTTTGGTCAGTTTTGGCAACTTATACTTTGCTAGCAAACTGTCCATTTCATGCAGACTTTAACGTTTTGGTATAATGCCATTCTTAGTGTGATCTTCTAATGCTTAATGTTTTCTGTGTCTCTGATTGTTATGTACTCAATAAATTCTTTTATTCTGTTTGAGTGTATCTTTTTTTTCTCCCCCGCTCCCTTTCTTGCCTAGCACTTCTTTGGAATAATTCATTTAATTTTAAACATTTGTGTTGTTTTTCTCTAAAATGTCCTTTGATAAACTGTTTCTTCTGAGTACTCGTTTGATAGCATCTCACAGGTTTTTTTTTTTTTTTTTTTTTCAGGTAGTGTGGTCATCATCATTTCTTTAAAATATTTAAAGACTTATACTTTGATTTACTCTTTAACCAATGCATTACTTAGAAATGTGTTTAAAATTCCCAGTTAAGTATTTTGTTATCATTTTATTATTACTTTCTTAGTTACTTTATTTAGATTAGTGAATGTAGCCTGCAGGATAGCATTATTGAGGAATTTGTTAATATTTCCTTTGTTGTCTGCTGTGTGACCCTGCTCTGTGACTATCTCTTACCTCTGAAAAGAATGTGATTTCTTTCTGTGTAGGGTCTTGAGTGTTTTATATTCTTGTGTATTAGATTCATATCATGTCTGTTAGGTTAATATGAATGTATAAATCATATCCTTCATACCATTACTTATTTTTTTTATAATTTACCTATAATTTTTTGAGAGAGGTGTCTTAAAGTCTCCCAATCTTACTGTGATTTGTCAAGTTGTGTATGTGTTTTGTCTTGGTTTTGCTTGTTTTTCCTTTATATATTTCAAAGCTATGTTAAATGTATAAAGAACTAGTAGCTATTTTTCACTCTTGGAAAGATATTCTTTTAGGCAGTGTAAATATTTCTTTGGTCCTTGTAATGACTTTCTTCTTGATTATTTCTTGTCTGTTGTAAGTATTGCTATACCTACTTTGACTTTTCATTTGCTTGCTGTATGGCTTCCCATCCCTGAATTTTAAACCTTTGGGTGTCATTTTGTTTTAGGTATATCATTTTTTTTTTTTTTTTTTGTAGAGACAGAGTCTCACTTTCTGGCCCTCGGTAGAGTGCCGTGGCCTCACACAGGTCACAGCAACCTCCAGCTCCTGGGCGTAAGCGATTCTCTTGCCTCAGCCTCCCAAGTAGCTGGGACTACAGGTGCCCGCCACAACGCCCGGCTATTTTTTGGTTTTGCAGTTTGATGGGGCCGGCACCCTACTGACTGAGCCACAGGCGCCACCCTTAGGTATATCTTTTATGTATATGGACATAGCTGGGTTTTGCTTTTTAAGTTAGCCTGAAGATGATTCTGAATAGGTGTGTTTGTATTTATTGACACTTAAATCTACTAACTTTTTTTCTGTCATCCTTTCCTCTTCATTTCCTCTTGACAGACTTGTTGGAATTACCAAATTTTGTTTTATTCTTGATTTGCTCTCTTGCTTTGAATAGCATACATTCCTTTACTATTTTGTGGTTATCTTTATATTTTTGACAATTAGACATGTTCTCTTAATACCATGTGGCATGGCAGGTTATCTATGTGTTCACCACAAGAAAATAACTTAAGCATGTTCTTATTTTTCTCTTCTCTGTCTCATGAACCTCTGAGGTTGATACAGACAGAAAATATCCCCTAAATTATTGCTAAAAGAGGAAGTTTGGTGTTTCTGTTGTGGATAGTCTCTTTTTAAATTATTGTTCCCTGAGAACTTTTAAGATTTTCTGTTTATCCTTGTTACTTAAAAACGTCTAATTGTATGTCTTAGTGTATTTTTTTTTTTTTAATTATCCCTGTTAGAACTCTGTGTCTCCTTTCAGGGTTGAGGGCTTTATGTCTTTGGAATCATGTTCTTCAATTACATGTCAGATTCTCACATACACTAATATTGCCTCTCCTCCAATCTTTATTCTCACCTCTTGTAATTGCTAACAGATAGGTAGAAAGTAGATCTGTCCTCTATGTTTCATAACATTTCTATTTTGACCTTTTATTTCTTTATCCCTTTCTTCTGCATTCTAGAGAAATCCTCGGCCCAGGTTCCACTCACAAATCATTCTTCAATAGTATTCTTTCAGTTGTGTTGTGCTATTCCGTTCAGTCTTTTAGTTCAATAAATATATTTTTCATTTATAAACTTCCCAAAGTTTTGATTCTAGTGCTCAAGGCTCTTTTTATACTAATCAAGATGATTGTGAAATGCAGGTAAAATATTTGTGTCATGCAAGCATATAGATTTCAATAATATATAGAGCTATATTCAGATACTATTTCACTGTCACTCAACTGTATTATGGCTGGTTACTTGATGCCTCTATTTGAGCTTCAGTTTTCTAGCAGAACTGTAGTAAAAATGCCACTCTGCTATATTGTTGAGAGGATGAAATTCCGTAATTGTAATAATATTACCTAACTGATTCACTAATTATGTGCCAAGAACTATGTTAGGTTGTTTTACTTACTTATTTTGTCTCATGTACATAGTAATTCAGCAATTCCTTTGCTGTTGTTAAGAATATGTCCTTGGTAATTTTTTGGAATTTTATTCTCTTGATAGCTGATCTTTTGCTCTGGTTATTGAAATTCATTGCAAAAGCAAACTTTGATATGTGGTTCTCCCATTAGCTTCTCAAACTTACCAACTTAATAATATTTTTAATAGACTTGTGTTTGGCCTGTCCTTGACTATGTTTCTTACTTAATTTCTTTTTATGCTTTTTCTTCCTGTTCAATGTTTGGTTCTTTGTGTGTGTGTATGTACTTGTGTATGCACGTATATGTTTTTGGTTTGCGCATGTGTGCATATAATCGCAGTAATCTACTTGGTGGGGTCCCTTAAGCTAAATATCCATTTGGTCCAGGCTCTCCTGCTTGCCATTGACTGTGCAAGGCTTTTACTTTTTCTGAAAAGATAATGTACTTGTTGTATGAAGAAACCATTTAATAACGTAACATGAAAAGGTAAATAGAGGTTGCAGGAAATTATGTCATGTTAGACTAAAAAGCTAAAAGAAAGTACATTACCTTCTTAAGGTACTGAGGATGGCATACAGATATTCCTGAACAGAACCACTGTGTGCTAATGACCGCGTCTGACACTCATCCTCTCTTGAACTTTTCTATAATTCCATAATCAGATAATTTTATCTTAGTTCTCAGAAATTCCTAGTGAAAGAATTTGTGGCAAGTATTTTTAAAGTAAAAACAAATGCAAATCAAACTTTTTTTTCGGTGTAGTACATTGTCTTGAGACATTTGGTGCCCATTAAATGGCTATATCTTTGGCCTTGTTTTTCTTCTCTTTCTTTCTTTTTTCAATTTTTTTTTTTTTTGCAGTTTTTTTTTGGCCGGGGCTGGGTTTGAACCCACCACCTCCGGCTGATGGGGCTGTTGCCCTACTCCTTTTAGCCACAGGTGCCATCATGCCTTGTTTTTCTTTAGAGAAGCCAAAAATACTTGAAATGGTTAAGAGATTCTCATGTATTAAGAGTACTTGCATATTAGTCTTTATATCTAAATGCTGTATAAGTAAACATTCAACATGTTCTTTATTTATAGGCTTTTGATCATTATTATGTTTACATTCTTTTAGAAAAAGGTTAAATTTAACATCAATATGGTATAATCATTTCAGTGTTAATATACAGATGTATAAACAGATTGATTTAAATAGCGGCATATAAATTAACCATGCAAATAAAAAATTGTTATCTATTGAAGAATGAGTAGGAAAGCTAATTTTCTGTTAAATATATCGATTACTTCTATTGTTAGATTTAGAGGGCTCATTTTAAAGAATGTAACACCAGCAAAAAATTCCATTAAGCGATGTTGTTACATGAGCCATCATGTTTGTTAATTTTGATATCATAAGCCAAGCCTTTGCCTTTAGTTTATTACCATTGCACCAATCCATTTTGATTTAAATTTTTTAAATAAATTTTTATTTACTTAAATTTTAAGTAAATGCAACTTTAATTATTTTTAATTTTGTTTACTTAATTATAATAAATTTTCATTTACTTAAATGTAATATTTTTAATGTTATCCCAATTTAGTAATAAACACATTAAAAAGTAAAAACAATGAAAATTTTATGTTCGATGTTTTGTATTCTTACTATTGGAATGAAATATTCACAGTAATTTATGTTAATGCAGTTGTTTTTCAATGTTTTAAAATGATTATCCTTTAATAATATATTATTAAATAAAAACAACAAAAAAGAATCAAATAAGTTATATTTAATGGCAATTAAGAAATTTTTGAAGATTTAGTCAAATCATCTGGTATGTCTATATGAATTCAAAATTTCTTGAGGGACAAATAACAAAATGTGAAATGTTATATAGGCTTTAAAAATGAAACTACAGATTAAACTATAGATTAACATACAGATTAAATATAGTTATAGTTTTAAAACTACTTTCAGAATATTTTATAAGAAATATTTTCTATAAATTTCCTATATTTATTTCCTATAAATACAGTTCTGGTAATCTGGGACAGTACTAATTTAAAATCTCTGTCATTGTCTTCATCTGTACACTTTTTTTTTTTTCAGAACATGTGTTTCCATTTTGGGTTGAAAAATATAAATAGATAATAAAATAATTTCATAACTATTACTTATGGAATATTCATTGTGAAGCAGGAAATACGGTTAAGACTTTTAAAGGATTATATCAGTCATTCTTCTGAAAAACTGTTGATAAGAATTCAGACATTCCCACTTTATAAATGAAAAAATTGAGATCCCATATGATGAAGTAAATCATTTAAGATTATGCACCTAGTAGAGGGCTCCAGATTTAAACTCAGTATCCTCTTGTGCCAAGATTAACATTGTGTTAAATTATATTTGGGTGTAGGTTTTTTTTTTGGTAATATAGCAGTTTTAGATGGATCTCTTGAGAAATGTGAAGTCAAGGAAAACACATATCTATAATGATTATCTATTACAGTTGAGGATAATCTTTGGAATTAGGAAGGGTAAGGATCATGTCATGTATATTTTGGCATTCCCATCCCCTGTCTCTGTGTCACGTATCATATTAATCACTCAATATGTTGAAATGAAATAAAGGAAACTCTTCATTGGGAGCTTAATAAAAGAGGTAAAAAGGTATGCAGCACTATTTAAAATCCAGCTTTTATATCTCCATTGTAAATGAGATTTTCAATTTTAAAGAATAATTATTAAAGGTAAAACTGAATGCTGAAGAATATCTCTTCATTCCTTGCTCTGTGTTTTTCTTCCACATTATAAAAACAGATTTATTTTTTCAGAAGGAGTGACTCATGGCTGTAGAGGGCAGTGTAAGCCAACTGAAGTGGACTTTTCTGGGTTAGTGAGGTAGTATAATAGTTGGTATTGTCCCAAGTGTCTAGTTAGGTTTGACAACTCCATTATCTGACTACTGACTATTAGAATTGGAATAGAAAAGAACAATATGTATGGTGTATTAGGTCTGAAGAATCATATAAACCTACTTAATAGCTGGGAATCAAACAGAAGCTATTTCTGCCTTTATAAACTCTGATGACAAAAACCAAGACCATTGCACAGATAATATTAGCCTAGAAACATTTTTGTCTCAGTGAACTTTATGTTAAAGTTTCTGGGAAAGAATTTTATTTGTCTAATTTTTCATTTCAATTAAAAATAGCAAAATCCTCATTGTCCTCCCGTTTTCCTCTCTGTACCCTCACCAATTTATGGAGACATAACCTAGTTACCAAATTATGAGCCATAAATTTAGAAAATATTTGAGAGTATCAGTTCAAGTTTGACATTCTCTCATTCTGTTGCCAGCATTCATGGACAGTTTGATAATCCAGGGTTTGCTTGATTATGTCATTTTTTTTTTCTCGTGAATGAGATGTTTTGGGGCTTTATTTTAGGTTTTCATTTAGAACAAAACAATCTACCAGCCCTGAGTTATTTCTGTTAGTATTGCTATCTTGGTTGCTTACGCTGACCATCTGATAGGCTGTAGTCTTAAAGAAGTAAAGTAGGCAAGGTACAGGATAATGCTAGCTGTAATTTTTATTGAAGCACTATTTTATCTACCCATTTCTTTTAGATGTTTGGCTTTAGATAAAAACAATTTACATGGCTACAAAATTCTTAAATAGAAATCATATATTTAACAATAGGTGTAGATGTAATGCTGGTCATTATACTAATTTCACTAGGTCATTATGCGTAATTTAAATATATATATTTAAATGCATTTTTTTTTTTTTTTTTTTGGAGACAGAATTTCACTTTGTTGCCCTCGGCACAGTGCTGCGGTATCACAGCTCACAGTGACCTCAGACTCTTGGGCATAAGTGATTCTCTTGTCTCAGCCTCCCGAGTAGCTGGGACTACAGGTGCCTGCCATAACACCCAGCTATATTTTTGTTGTAGTTGTCATTGTTGTTTAGTAGGCCTGGGCCAGGTTCGAACCACCAGCCTCAGTGTATGTGGCAGGCATTCTAACCACTGAGCTATGGGTGCTGATCCTAATTTAAATAATTGTAATAGGCATATAGTCCTTGAGTAACATAGTATCTAAAACGTTTTTAGTAAAAATTAAATAGCAACTTTTAAAAATGTAGATAAATGAACCATTTATGCCAGAAAAGAAAGGAGTGCTAACTTCATGTTTTTCTTGTATGATTGACAGTTTAAAAAGTGATGAGGGATTGAAGGTACCTTTCCACAGAGGCTCCTGTCCAGAAGGAGAGTTAAAGGACAGAAATTTGGCAAGTAACCTGGTGGATTAGAGCTGCACCAAGAGAGAAGGTTGAAGAATGCACATCAACCACGCTAAGGCTAACTGCAACCCCAAGCATAGAAACAAAAGGTACAGAATTCATCACCAAGTGGACGGGAGTCCCCTCCCCCATAAGAATGGCTCAGAGTGCCCCACAAATAAACGAGCAGAGTTTAAAATTTTTCCCACTCAACTCCACGGGAGAAATCCTCTAAAAACTGGACCTACCTCCCCTACCAGGGTGCCACGGTGTTCTCCTGCCAGGCATATAACTGTATAAAACTTTATATATTCTCTACCTGCAATTCTGAGCTCAAGGTACTCTCCTCCACTCTCACTCTGAGGTCTGGAGGCCCGTCCCCAGGTGTCCAGATTCTTGGGTGATTTCTCAAGGGGTGTGGACAGGGCCTAGACTGCAGCTGGTCAGAGCTGATTCCGCAGCACAGGAGTGAGGAGAGGACGGTCGGCTGAGAGGGAACAACACCAGAGCAGCAGTGCCCCAAGGCGCAGAGCAGCAGCCATTTTTGAATAACTATAGGGCTCACTCACGGGTATTCCAAAGCCACATCCCCTGTCTCCCTGGGCAACCCGAGGAGGCCGGGCATCTTCTCAGGTGGCAACCACCACGGAACAGATCTGGGATGGAAACACAGGCCCCATGAGTAAAGGGTTTGCCTGAGGTGGTATCTGCCTGGGTGGAGCACAGGGACTAGAAAATGCATGTGCAGAACTGGAAAATTCCCAGGGTAAGGCTGACCTAGAGAACTGCTTTAATGAGCCTAAGATGCACCCGGCCCTCAGGGGATCGCCAGCCTATACACAAAGGAAGGCAGGAGGCTAGAACTGAGAGCTAACCAAATACAAACCTGCGGGAGCATACACAGAACGTGAGGCGCAGCCTCTGGGAAATCAAAACAGCTTCTCTTCTGCAGGGGAATTTATCAGGGACAGAAACAAATTCTCCAGCAAAGTTGATCTGTTCTATTCTGTTCTGTCAGTAACATAAATCAGGGACAGGGCTGGAACAGAGTGAACACCCCTCAGCCTCCATCAAGCACCCGAGGTTGTCAGGCCTCACCTCCCCCTGCTAGATAGAGGCAGAGTGCAGTGGCCTGGCTGAGCAGATATAAATTTCCTTGTAATTCAAGCCTGGGCAAATCCCTGGAGTATCTGTTCACTAAAGGCAACTGGCTCACAGCCCTGCAGGGCTACAGTGACTAGGTGTGACAGAGGTGCAAGGTGGGGAAGACTGATCTATTTGCTGGATGGGTCCTCCTGACTCCAAGGAGCACCGGAGCAAGCCATATCTGAGTAATCACCAGACCCCTGTGATCCACTTGCCAGAGACCTTTTAAACTCTCCAACCTGAGACAGGTGTTGACTGAGACAATTGATTTAGACCTTTTGAACAGAGCCAATCCCTAAGGACTATTCAGGTGGTGCTCTGGGTGTGTGGTTGTTGGAAGGTTTGATTTTCCTTTACCAATTGTTGCCTGTGGGGGGCGGGGTGACTTAATTGCTGGTATTCTCCACAGCTGAGACTTCAACCCAGAGTAACTGTGTCACTGGGGTTGAACAGAGACCAGCTAAAAACAAGACAGAAACACTTAGCCCCACCACACCAAACAGGTCCCCAGTTTCTCAGGCCATAGCACTGCACGGATCCTCGATTTTCCCCTCAGGGGAAAAATCAAATGGTATAAAATAATCATGGGGTGGAATCAGCGGAAAAACTCTGGTAACATGAATAACCAGAATAGTTCAACCCCACCAAGGAAAGATATTGCAGATGTAACTGAAGATCCCATTCATAAACAGCTGGCTGAGATGTCAGAAATCAAATTCAGAATTTGGATTGCAAACAAGATTAATAGAATGGAGGAAAATTTGGAATAAGAAATATGAGGAGCAATTAAAAGGTCAGAATTAGAAATTTGAGGAGAAAATAAAGTTGTCTCAAGGATTTAATGAATTTAAAGACAAAACCACCAAATATTTTGACACACTGAAGCCAGAATTTGCAACCCTCAAAGATTTGAAAAATACAGTAGAATCCCTCAGTAACAGAGTGGAGCAAACAGAAGAAAGGACTTCTGAAATTGAAGACAAGATTTTGAATGCTCCCAAACTCTTAAAGAGGAAGAGAAATGGAGAGCAAAAACGGATCATTGTCTCAGAGAGTTCTGGGATAATTCTAAGAACGGTTATATCTGCCTCATTGAAATCCCTGAAAGTGGTGAAGTGTCCTCGCAATTCACAGAGGCCCTTCTCCATGAAATTATGAAAGAGAATTTTCCAGACATGCCAAGAGATTCTGAAATTCAGATAGCAGACAGTTTCAGAATCCCAGCATGACTCAATCCAAGTAAGACATCCCCCAGACATATCATAATTAACATCACTAAAGTTAATATGCAGGAGAAAATTCTGAAAGCAGCCAGATGTAAGAAATCCATTACTTACAAAGGGAGGGATATTAGAATGACTGCAGATCTCTCTGCTGAAACTTTTCAAGACAGAAGAGGGTGCTCATTGACTTTTAATCTCCTAAAGTAAAATAAATTTCAAACATGGATCCTGTATCCAGCTAAACTGAGTTTCATTTATGATGGAAAAATTAAATACTTTAATGACATTCGTATGTTGAAGAAATTTGCCATAACCAAACCAGCTCTTCAGGATATTCTCAGGCCTGTCCTCCATAATGACCAGCCTAATCCTCTACCACAAAAGTAAACTCACTCAGAAACTTTTGATCAAACTCCAACTTCCGCAGTGGTGAAAGGATTAAAAATGTCCACTGGACTTTCAATAAACTCGATACCCAAAATTTTACCAGACTTATCAATATTCACTATTATAGTGAATGGCTTAAACTATCCTCTAATGAGGCACAAGTTAGCTGACTGGATACAAAAACTCATGCCAGACAATTTGCTGCATACAAGAGTCACAGCGTACCTTAAAAGATAAATATAGACTCAGGGTGAAAATATAGTTGTCCATATTTCAAACAAATGGTAATCAGAAAAAAAACAGGTGTTGCAATTCTATTTGCACACACAATAGGCTTTAAATCAACAAAAGTAAGGAAGGATAATAATGGTAACTTTATATTTGTTAAGGGTAATACTCAATATGATGAGATTTCAATTATTAATATTTATGCACCCAACCAGAATGCACCTCAATTTATAAGAGAAACTCTAACAGATATGAGCAACTTGATTTCCTCCAGCTCCATAATAGTCGTAGATTTCAACATTCTTTTGGCAGTGTTGGATAGATCCTCCAATAAGAAGCTGAGCAAAGAAATTTTAGATTAAAACCTAACAATCCAACATTTGGATTTAGCAGACATCTACAGAACATTTCATCCCAACAAAACTGAATACACATACTTCTCATCAGCCCACAGAACATATTCCAAAATCGATCACAACTTAGGTTGCTACTGTAACCTCAGTAAATATAAAGCAATAGAAATTATTTCTTACATCTTTTCAGACTACCATGGAATAAAAGTTGAACTCAGTAACAACTGGAATCTGCATAGTCATACAAAAACATGGAAGTTAAATAACCTTATGCTGAATGATAGTTGGGTCAGAGATGAGATTAAAAATAAAATTGTCAAATTTTTGTAACAAAAAGACAATGAAGACATGAATTATCAGAACCTCTGGGATACCGCAAAGGCAGTTCTAAGAGGGAAATTTATAGCACTGCAAGCCTTCCTCAAGAGAACAGAAAGATAGGAAGTTAACAACTTAATGGGACACTCAAGCAACTGGAAAAGGAAGAACATTCCAACCCCAAACCCATAGAAGAAAAGAAATAACCAAAATTAGAGCAGAATTAAATGAAAATGAAAACAAAAGAATTATACAACAGATCACTAAATCAAAAAGTTGGTTTTTTAAAAAGGTCAATAAAATAGATAAACCTTTGCCTAACCTAACCAGGAAAAAAAAGAGTAAAATCTCTAATCTCATCAATCAGAAATGACAAAGACAAAGTAACAACAGACTCCTCAGAAATTCAAAAAATCCTTAATGACTATCACAAGAAACTTTATTCTCAGAAATGTGAAAATCTGAAGGAAATTGACCTATACATGGAAGCAAGTCACCTTCCAAGACTTAGGCAGAATAAATTGGAAATGTTCAACAGGCCCATATCAAGTTATGAAATAGTATCAACCATACAAAATCTCCCTAAAAAGAAAAGACCGGGATTGGATGGCTTCACATCAGAATTCTACCAAACCTTTAAAGAGGAACTGGTATCTATATTACTCAACCTGTTCCAAAATGTAGAAAAAGAAGGAACACAATCCAACACGTTCTATGAAACAAACATCACCCTGATGCCCAAAGAAGGAAAAGACCCAAGAAGAACAGAAAATTATAGACCAATATCACTAATGAATATAGATGCAAAAATATTCAACAAGATCCTAACAAACAGAATCCAGCAACACATCAAACAAATTATGCATCATGACCAAGTCGGTTTTATCCCAGCATCTCAAGGCTGGTTCAATATACATAAATCGATAAGTATAATTCAGCACATAAACAAATTAAAAACCAAAGACCATATTCTTCTCTCAATTGATGCAGAAACAGCTTTTGATAATATCCAGCATCCCTTCATGATCAGAACACTTAAGAAAATTGGTATAGAACTGATATTTCTTAAAGTGATAGAGGCCATCTACAGCAAACTCACAGCCAATATCGTATTGAATGGAATTAAATTGGAATCATTTCCACTCAGATCAGGAATGAGACAAGGCTGCCCATTGTATCCACAGCTCTTTAATATTGTAATGGAAGTTTTAGCCATCACAATTATTGAGTAAAAGGCGATCAAGTGTACCCATATAGGGCCAGAAGATATCAAACTTTTGTTCTTAGCACATGATATGATTGTATATCTGGAAAACACCAGGGATTCTACTACAAAACTCTTAGAAGTTATCAGGGAATACAGCAGCATCTCAGGTTATAAAACCAGCATTCATAAATCGGTAGCCTTTATATATACCAACAATAGTCAAGTTGGAAAAACTGTTAAGGACTCTATTCCATTCACAGTAGTGCCAAAAAGATGAAATATTTGGGAGTTTACCTTACAAAGTACGTCAAAGATCTCTATAAAGAGAACTATGAAACTCTATAAAAAGAAATAGCTGAAAATGTCAACAAATGGAAAAACATACCATGCTCATGGCTGGGAAGAATTAACATTGTTAAAATGTCCGTACTACCCAAAGCAATATACAATTTTAATGCAATCCCTATTAAAGCTCCACTGTCATACTTTAAAGATCTTGAAAAAGTAATACTATGTTTTATATGGAATCAGAAAAAAACTCGAATAGACAAGACATTACTCAGCAATAAAAACAAAGCAGGAGGAATAATGCTACCAAACCTCAGACTATTCTGTAAGTTGATAGTGATCAAAACAGCATGGCACTGGCACAAAAACAGAGAAAAGGATGTCTGGAACAGAATAGAGAACCAAGGGATAAATCCAGCAACTTACCGTTATTTGATCTTTGACATGCCAATTAAAAACTTTCAGTGGGGAAAAGATTTCCTATTTAACAAATGGTGCTGGGGGAACTGGCTGGCAACCTGTAGAAGACTGAAACTGGACCCACACCTTTCACCATTAACTAAGATATACTCTTACTGGATTAAAGATTTAAACTTAAGACATGAAAGTATAAAAATACTAGAAGAGGGTACAGAGAAAACCCTTGAAGAAATCGGGCTGGGCGAGTATTTTATGAGGAGGACCCCCCCCCAGGCAATTGAAGCAGCTTCAAAAATACACTACTGAGACCTGATCAAAATAAAAGCTTCTTATGCACAGCCAAGAACACAGTAAGTAAAGCAAGCAAACAGCCGTCAGAATGGGTGAAGATATTTGCAGGTTATGTTTCCAAGAAACGTTTAATAACCAGAATCCACAGAGAATTCAAACGTATAAGCAAGAAAAGAACAAGTGATCCCATCTCAGACTGGGCAAGGGACTTGAAGAGAAACTTCTCTGAAGAAGACATGTACATGGCCTACAGACATATGCAAAAATTCTCATAATCCTTAATCATCAGAGAAATGTAAATTAAAACTACTTTGAGGGCAGTGTCTGTGGCTCAGTGAATAGGGCGCTGGCCCCGTATACCAAGGGTGGCAGGTTCAAACCTATCCCCAGCCAAATTGCAATAAAAGAAAATTAAAAAAAAAACTACTTTGAGATATCATCTAATTCCAGTAAGATTAGCCCATATCGCAAAATCCCAAGACCAGATATGTTGGCGTGGATGTGGAGAAAAGGGAAAACTTCTACACTGCTGGTGGGAATGCAATACATTCCTTTTGGAAAGATGTTTGGAGAACACTTAGTGATCTAAAAATAGATCTGCCATTCAATCCTATAATTCCTCTACTAGGTATATACCCAGAAGACCAAAAATCACATCATAACAAAGAAATTTGTACCAGAATGTTTATTGCAGCCCAATTCATAATTGCTAAGTCATGGTAAAAGCCCAAGAGCCCATCGATCCATGATTGGATTAATAAATTGTGCTATGTGTACACCATGGAATATTATGCAGCCTTAAAGAAAGATGGAGACTTTACCTCTTTCATGTTTATGTGGATGGAGCTGGAACATATTGTTCTTAGTAAAGTATCTCAAGAATAGAAGAAAAAATATCCAATGTACTCAGCCCTACTATGAAACTTACTTTATGGCTTTCACATGAAAGCTATAACCCAGTTATAACCTAAGAATATGGGGAATGGGGAGAGGGAGGAGGGGGGGACAAGGGCGGCTGGAGGGTGATTGGTGGGATTACACCTGTGGTGCATCTTATAAGGGTACATGTGAAACTTAGTAAATGTAAAATATAAATGTCTTAACACAATAACTAAGAAAATGCCAGGAAGGCTTTGTTAAGCAGTGTGATGAAAATGTGTAAAATGGTCTATAAAACCAGTTTATGGTGCCCCATGATTGCATTAATGTACACAGCTATGATTTAATAATAATAAAATAAAAAGTGATGAGAAAAAATGTGAGGAGAACCAAGGAATACAAAATTAATTCAGAAAAAGAAGAATAAAAACATACACCAAATGTTACATGTAGTACTTTCTATCCATATGCTCATTTTGATTTTCACAACAACCTGCAGGTAGGCAGAGTCATCATTGTTATCTTTGTAGATGTGGGGAAACTGAGGCTTAGCCTGTACCAGTGAAATGCTGACATTGAAGAGGCTTACCAATTATAATACTCTAACCAGAACCTAGTTCTGCCTTTGGTATTTGCTTAGAATTTAAATATCTAGTGTACTTAGCCCTACTATGAAACTAATTTATGGCTTTCATATGAAAGCTATAACCCAGTTATAAGCTAAGAATATGGGGAAGAGGGAGGGGAAGGAGGAGGGAGGATGGGTTGAGGGAGGGTGATTGGTGGGATTACACCTGTGGTGCATCTTACAAGGGTACATGTGAAACTTATTAAATGTAGAATATAAATGATTTTGTTGGCACAAACATGCCACCTTCAGTATATTTAAGAGTCAAAGTACTGCCTACATTTTGTTACATGGCTTTTTTCCTTTTTAACTAGATAGTGTGTTGTCTGATAATTCTTAAAATTTTATATTTTCAACTTACTGACTTCACTATTTCACCAACTTTAAAATAGTATCTAATTTTCAGTTTTACTGTAGAGGTCTAAGAAGAAAGAGACATTAACTGGACAAAATTGCAAGTTGAATAACTTTGTGATGCAGGTTTACTTTCTGACATTCATTATTCTTCAGGGGCAAGTCAACATTCCAAGAATGGATGAGTTGATGATCTGTCTCCTCCTCTCTCTGTTGCTGTCTGTCCCCCCAACCCCTCATCATTTCTTTTACTTTGTGATTTTTGTTTTAGCATCAGTGGCTTATGTCTTTGGTTATAAGGCCCTGACCTAAACTTAGGATATTTTTTTTCTCCCAAAGCTCTTTATGAATATGACTTCACAAGAAGGTACTTTATTTTTTACTGTATCTCTGAAAGGCACATACTTTATTTTTTGCAATAAATCTTAGTAATTAAAACTCTAAAATGTGTCCTTAACATACTTGCTTTTCTCTAAAGAGGAGAGGGATTGACTCAGTGTATGGTACTGTTGGTGTAAGTGTGGGACATGATGTGATTCATCTAGCTAGGAAGTAAAAACACATTTTTGTCGAAACATTTCCAAAGTGGAAAAATGGAATGAAAAGAATGATTAGAAAATGAAGATGTTGTGCTACTGTCTTCCTAGGGGAGGACTTTTTGAGGTATCCATTAAATGTGGATGACTTGGGCAAGTTACTTCGACTCTAAGTCTCAAGTATCCTCATCTATACAGTGAGATGATAATAGTGCCTGCCTTACTGACTATTAGGTGCAAGGAATAATAGAATAGTGAGATAAAATATGTAAATGGCGTCTATACTTCATGACGTGATATTCTCTAAGTAATGGATAATAAATAGTAGTTGTTGCTACAGTAATCTTAAATGGCTAAAGTTAAATCTGCAGCCTTAAATCTTAAATTTAATGGCTGTAGTTCAGTAGTAACAAAGAAGTAGGAGGAAGAGGTCTAATGAATGAAGGGTAGATTCCAAAAGTCCATAGAGACTTAGCAAACTGATGCAATGTGGGTGTTGAATAAGGGGGCACCAAGATGATTATGATGGTTCAAGTTTAGGGACTACTAGAGAGATAATGTCCTGTCTTACATCAAGAAACTAATGTTTTCATAGAAATACCAAGAAACAGGTGAAAAAAACGGAGAATAACTTCTTCTTTTATCTGATAAGCTAATTTGTGTCTAATACTCACAATTTTAAAATAGTTTTAGGTAAAGTGCATTTTTTTTTAATTCTCCTTCCTAGGAAATTCAAGTTTTCAGTAATAATTTGTTTGGCTAGTCAATTTTCTCTCTTGTCAGTTAAATGGAAAAATTCTTGCCATTGATTTATTTTAAAGAATCAGACCTTCTTTAAGATAAATAGTATCTAGAAATATGGCCAGGTACATTCACTTCACTGTAAGACACATGGGGGGAGCGAGTAGTCAGGAAACATGTAGGTGGGAAGGGTTTCCTGTTTCCAGGCAACAGCGAGGAGCTACAGACAGAAAACAACTTGAATATAAATTCATTTAGGAGAGGACATTTTACCACCTTGCCTTCTAGGCGGTAGGGACACAGACTTTGAAAGAGAGGGTGAGATTAAAACTTCCTTTGTGAGTAGGTAAAGTTATTAGAAATCTATTTCTCATCATTTCTACAAATAATGTCACGTACAAATGGCCAGGTTAGAAATTTAAAATATTTGAAGATTTTCGTTTACCTTCACTCTCATTTTCCAGAAGCACGGGGTTTTCTGTGGCTTCATTTTCCTGTCTGTCTGGTTATAGGGCAGAGGGGCTCTTGGCCCTGGACCGAGCTCCTGCCCTGCCTGACTTGCATCTTCAAGAGGGAGGGAGAAGCACAGCATACTCAGGTCAAGGGAAGTGCTTCCTCTTGGAAGAAGCCAGGGCAGAGGTTCCAGTGAGCAGATGAGAGAAGAGTGCTTCCTTTCCCTGGGCCAATGAGAGTGTGGACCCACTGTGACAGTTTATCCCTCCGTATGAAATGCCAGAGTCGCAGAGCTGGAAGAGTAGAAGGTGGCATTTGCAGGAGGCAGCTACCTGATCTGGGTGGGATAGTCCTGAGGCTTTTGAGATACTAAGGTGTTGATTTAAATATCTCCTCTTCCTTTGATTTTGCAACTGATGGGGTAATTCCATGGGTCCTGAAAGACCCTCCCATTTTATATCTGCCCCTCTCCGTAGTGTAGGGACAGGACACCTGTGAGAAGAGCTCCACATGTAGAATGCACACATTCTGTTTTCTTTGACATTGTGTTTCCTCTAGAGTGTTGAGGTGAACTTTTTTCCTTTAAGATCCACTTTCATTGTTTTATTGTACTGCTTATATTTAGTTTTCTTTTTTTATGTTCTTTAGTTTTATTTTTAGTTTTTATTTTTATCAGCATTCAAATTTGAACAATATTCTCAAAGAAATTTGCTCTGTAATGGTTTCACAATTTCTCCTTAACAAGCACAAAATAAATAAATAAATAAATAAAAATAAAAAAAAACTACTGTCAATATTCTTACACATATTTCACATTGAAATGAAGATAAATGGAATCTTCATTTATAAATTTACATTTCATATTAAATATATGTATAACATGCACGCAATTTGAATAACAAAATCCTATTGGAATCAATAAGTTATATTTAGTTTCCTTTAAAATTTATGTCAGAAGATAGGTCTTATAAAAGGGTGAGTAAACTCCTCACAGATCATGCAGTGGGATTTATCCTCTGATCAAACATGAAGAAAAAAGCAGGTGCTGTTGTTTGAGAGTCTGCCTGGAACAATTGTGCATTTTATCACAAATAAGGACATTAGCAACTTGTCCTTTAGCAACTTGTCCTGAGTCTGCAGGTACCTGACACCCACTGACTCATTTCAGGGCCACAGAAAATGCTGCCCAGACTGTTTAAGCAAACACACAGGGTCCAAGCTTTATCAACGTTTGATCCCTCTCACCATGTGTCCGAGGATGAATCACTCCTTTGAAGGTTCTAATCTGTCTCTGTATTGTCCTGTCTGGAAGGGTCACATTATTTAAGTGTAACTCCTGAGAACCTGGCAGGTCTTTTCAAACAAATGTTGATGGATGATCTGCAGTCCCTCCCATCCCCAACGGATTTCTTTCAGGTTCTTTTTATCTAGACACTTAACCTGTGTTGAGGGTGCCTCTTTTATTACCAGAGAGAAGCAGTTAAAGAAGTTTAATTGTTAACAGTTGATATAATTTGTTCTTCCCGGCTTTGCATACTCAGCATGTAGCCTGATACTGAGCTGCCTGCCTCTCACCATCTCAGTCTTTATTCTGTTGCATGTATTCTGAATATCCTTTGGGGACATTAAGAAAGTACCTATGGTAGTCGATTATCTTAGTTTTCCTGTCGTTTTCTATAGAATTTAAAAAGTCTGCTTTCAGGAATACAAGCTGCCCAACTCTAGAGTATTTCTGTTAATTATGTATTTATGGAAGTGGATTTTATTTTTCCCTGTGTAACTTTGGATTGTATTTGAGAAGCTCACTTTAAATCAGAACAGCAAATTTAAAAAGCCAATAATCTTCTATGTAAAATTTGAGTTACTTATGTTATTATATAGGCAGTTAATTTGGTCTGGTTCATTTTAATCCCTTGATATTGGTTATATGCACATAGAGTCTAATTTCACATATAAGAAATTATGAAAGATTAATATAATGAAAATAGAGTCTTTAGGCATCAGGCTATTCTGTAAAAAAGTAAAGAATTTTGCTTATTAAGAGTTTATATTGGCTATTTATCTGATTTTTAAGACAGTGTGTCTGGTGTGCTACTATTTTGGACTGAAAATTAATTTTAAGTGCGCAGGATTTTTGTTGCTAATATTTTTTCTTCTCACTGTCTTCTTTCAACATCGTCATTCTTGTCACTTCTTTAAAAGTTCAATACATGTGGTAATAATACTAATAAATATGTTTTATTTTACTGAAGATTTAAAAGTAAAACTTTCATGTGGGGTTCAATGAGTAAAGATCATCTTTTGATGTCATTACATGATATTTAATTCTTAATAGCTAATATTTAACAAATACCCGACTTTCATATAGATAAATTACCAAGAAAAAAAAACCTTATGATTTAAAAATATTAAGTAGTCAATATTTTCAGTAGGAAATTTCATGTTTAGGATCTTATGTAATTGGGCAAATAAATGTTTAAATGTGGGAGACCTAAAATCTACCTGATATCTGATCTGAGGCTAAACTCTTTACATCCTTCGTATTAACCTGGATGGAAGTGGAAGACATTATTCTTAGTAAAGCATCACAAAAATGGAGAAGCATGAATCCTATGTACTCATTCTTGATATGAGGACAATTAATGACAATTAAGGTTATGGGGGGGGAAGCAGAAAGAGGGATGGAGGGAGGAGGGTGGGGCCTTAGTGTGTGTCACACTTTATGGGGGCAAGACATGATTGCAAGAGGGACTTTACCTAACAATTGCAATCAGTGTGACTGGCTTATTGTACCCTCAATGAATCCCCAACAATAAAAAAAAAAAAAAAATTGCTATTTGCCAATGAATTCTTGAATGAGTTTTGCTTAAAGACAGTCTGGTTTAATTGGGAGTACATTTAAATGAACTTTAAAATATTCCATAGAAGCTGGTAGTTGTGCCTTAAAATATTTTCTATTATATTTTCATTTACTGAGCTTTTAAAGAATAATTATGCTCATTGTATACTTACTATGATGTATCATTATTACATGTTTTTGGAAATGTTGGGAGGGAATTTAAAATCTTTTCCCTGTGTCTTAGGAAAGCTATGGCCTTTCTCCTACTTTTTTGGTGGTCCAGGCCAGTCTCTTTCATGAAAGATATTTGAACTCAGAAATTCTCATTCTGTGATGTTACATTTGTGCCTTGCTCCTACGAAGTCTAAAGTGAAGGGACCATATTTTCTTCATAGTTTGTCTTCCAGCGGTTGGCAGTGCTTTGCGTATACTAGATAGCAATAATTGTAGCATTAAGCAAATATTTTTAAAAAGTAATTTTGAGAATAGATTATGTCAAATCATAATTGGTAGTTTGCTAATTGGTCTTATCCTATGGGCATGAGCTGATACTCAGTATTTACACATTACTTCCATACCAAGTATTTAATATCCTTGAATTAGCTGTTTCTTTTACTTTGCAAACAGGAATTTAAGACAAGGATCTGAGTTAAATATAATTTATTGGCAACAGGGTAAAATTTATAGAATTTTTTAAATATCATTCTTAATCATGTGCTATGTCTTCAGAGGAATGGTTTTACCTGATATTTTTAGAAAATAATTAGATGCTGTATTATTACTGTTAATCTTACAATGTATTTTATAGAATTTAGGTTACCTTTATCAATGTGTATGCAGTATTACTTTATCTGTAGTGGTATATTTATAAAATGTTTATTATGGTACAATATGTATTTATATGAGCTAAAAAATTCTTTTTTTAAAGATCCTTAAAAAATTACTTTTGAAATATTTAGGTAGAAACAATCATTTCTTCTTAGCTTGTTAAGATGTCAGATATTTTGGCAAGGTTTCTGTTTAATAAAATATCCGTTTTTACCTGGTAGAAAGAAGTACAGAAGAACCTCGATAGCTGACCACCTCCCTACATTGACCACCTCCTTAAGTTGACCTAATTTTCATAGACCAGACATACAGTCCTGGTTCCTTATGTTGACAACCTCTGCATGTTGACCAGTTCGTTTTAGGCCATTGAGTGGTCAACTTAAAGAGGTTTTGAAGTACATTCGTTGGTAAGCAAACATTGAACAAAATTGTAGTATACTTTTGAAAATATTTAGGAAAAATTTGTGCAGTTTTACCTTAAGAATTTTCAGCACACTTAGGGCATATGTGTAAACTTTTTTTTTAAACATGATATTTTTCTGCTTTGTTTTTAAGTCTAATTATATTACTTTTATCCTAGTATCTATATAATGTTTATAAAACTAATATTTTTACAAAAGGATTTTAATTATGTCTCTGTGGGTGAAAGATTGTCCTAGTTTGCCATCTTTGAAAACTTACTGATATCCAAATAACAAACAATGAATACAAATTTTAACATAGCTTCCAGGCATAAATTTCAACAAAGAAAAGTACTTTTTTTGTTTGCTTGTTTGTTTTTAATAATGAGTGGAGAAGAGTTTTTTCCTCATTGTCACACTAATATTATCCTACCTTAAATCTGTTAGCATATAAATAAGTTAGTACTTCCTGTATTAATGTTTTTGGTGCTGGGAATATAATGAGTAGTTAAATTATAATATTTATGAGTTTCACTTTCAGAACTTTTTGTTTTAAATATTTTTAAGTTTTCAAAATATTTAAATTTAACTTTTCAATAATGATAACATACACATGCTTTGCTAAATAGAATTTAACAAACACAATTTTACTTAAAAATTCCAAACCCCCTTTATTGCTGTTAGGACTAACCAGAATTGTTTTTTAACAGGTTTGTTTTGTTTAAAAACGTAAAAGGCCACTCATTTTAATCTTCAGGATAAATTGTACTTTAGATATACATAGTATCTCTGATAATACTAGTTCCTTTGAACTTCACCTAATTTTGTAGTGGGTTTGTTTTTAGCATCTGAATCAA
This sequence comes from Nycticebus coucang, assembly GCF_027406575.1. Classification (NCBI taxonomy): domain Eukaryota; kingdom Metazoa; phylum Chordata; class Mammalia; order Primates; family Lorisidae; genus Nycticebus; species Nycticebus coucang. The sequence continues at coordinate 27,613,516 of NC_069805.1, read as the reverse complement.
ATTATTATTTTATACATCTTTAAAAATTAAAGATAATATTTGTCAGTTTGTGGCACTTATTCAGATGTTCACGTGTGGAAGGCTGTGTGCTGGGCGTGAGGGATTATAGCTCTTAGTACATTCTACTGATGATAGTCTACATCAGATCATTAATTTTATAGTTAGTTTATATTGTCATAAATGCTTAACAGTGGAAGAGGGGCATAGTAAGAGGATTATGGGTATAGAATTGACCCAAATTGTATGGGCATGGATGGCTTCTTTAAGAAGTAATGTTTCACAGGAAGAGCATGGGTTATGCCTGTAATCCTAGTATTTTGAGAGGCCATGGCTAGAGGATGACTCGAGGCCAGGAGTTTGACACCAGTCTGGATCAAATAGTGTACCTTGTCTCTACAAAAAGTAAAAAATAAATAAATAATAAAAAGCTTAATATCATGGAATGGCACACAGCTATATATAGTTTCTTTTACTTAGGAGGGCAAGGAGGTAGGAGGATCACTTGAGCCCTGGGCAATGAAACAAGATCCTATCTCTTAAAAATGAAGTGATGTTTCAAATGAAAATTGAGAATTATTGTCCTTTGGGAAAGATGAAGGGCACAGTAAAAGAATAGTGTTTAGAGATCAGATAGAGTGAGAACTGGAGGCAGGAAGGAAACCAGCAGACAGTTCAGTCAGTAACCAAAGTGGAGGAATCAGGAAGGTGAAGATGTAAACCTACCACAGCATTTAGCAATGTGTAGGCCCATTGGTGGTGATGTGGAGAGAGTCATTTTGGAGAAATAGAGGCGATGAGTGCCATATTGTACTGGGTTGAGAGGAGAGTTAAAAGGGAAAAATGGTGATGGGATACATTTTAAGAAACTTTACTTGGAAATGGAAAAGAAAGATAGGATAGTAGCTGGAAATAAAATTGATAGCATACTGGTTATTTATGTTTAGATAAATAAAATATATCTTTACATGCAAGTGGAAAAAATAACTTTGGTGGCTAATGAAGTCTTAGTGTCTCAAAAAGTCTGTACTGTATATACGTGTGTATGTATATGTATAATGTATATATTATATTTCTTATATATACAGGGTGGCCATAGAGTTTAAAATTAATTTTAAATTTCACATAAACTTATGGCCACCCAGTATATGAAAAGAAGTAGAAAGAAGAAATCTTTAAAAATTATTCTTTTTAATGGAAAACATTATTTCAAGCAAATGGATAGAAAAAGATAGGAGGAGTTGCAATATTATTTTCAGATACAAGTGGATTTAAAGCAACCAAAGTTAAGAGAGACAAAGATGGATACTTTATATTGGCCAAAGGAACAATACAATAAGAAGACATTTCAGTTGTAAATATCTATGCAACCAACTTAAATGCTCTCAGATTTATGAAACAGACCTTGATGGGTCTGGCAATATGATATCCCATAACATCATAATAGTCAGGGACTTTAACACCCCTCTGACAAACTGGACAGATTCTCTAAACAGAAACTACATAAAGATACAAAGGACTTAAATATGACCCTAGAACAAATAGGATTAATAGACGTATACAAAACACAGCATCCCAAAGCTAAGGAATATACATTTCTTTTCTTGTCAGCCTATGGTACATATTCAAAAATTGACCACATCCTAGGATACAAATCAAACCTCAGCAAAATTAAAAAAACAGAAATTATACTTTGTATCTTCTCAGACCATAAGGCAATAAAGGCGAAATTCAACTTTAACAAAAACATTCATCCCAACACAAAGACTTGTAAGTTAAATAACTTTATGCAAATGATAGTTTGGTTCAGGAAGAGATAAAAAGAAAATTGTTGAATTCCTCAACCATAACAGCAATGAAGACACAAGTTACCAAAACCTGCGGGATATAGCAAAAGCAGTCTTACGAGGGAAATTTATCACATTAGACACCTACGTTTGTAAAACAGAAAGCCCATCAACAAACTCATGAGCCATCTTATGGAATTGGGAAAAGAAGAACAATCTCATCCCAAACCCAGCGGAAGAAAAGAAATAACCATTATGTTCTCCTTTCTGCTACTAGTAACTTTTGCTACACTTACACTGAATGTTATGTGAGTCATGAATTAATAAATTATACAGTGATTCCGAACTCAAAGCAAATGTAATAATCCAATTTAACATGTCACTGAAAATTATAATAGCGCTCATGTGGAAGAAAAAAAAAAACTGAGGATCTTTCTCAAAGAAAATTTTTTCCTCCTCCCCCTCCCAGTGTTTCATAAGTAAAAACAAATAAAACCTCAACACTACATACAGGATTACATCTGTCCACCCAACCAATACTAAGTGGATTCATTTGAAAGATTGTAACTTAGTATCCTCCTTCCTACTCTAACAAGTGTTGCTCAGTGTTGAGTGAATTCTGCTTTTTAATACCTCTTGTAGTCTCTAATGTTTGCTTTCTTTTGTAACAACCTCCCTATGCTCAAATTAATGTCTAGAACATAAGAAAGAGATAAAGATACTCTCACTATCTTGCCCAGGCTGGAGTGCAATGACTGTTTATGTATGGGCTCACTATAGCCTCGAATCCCTGGGCTCCAGTGATCCTCCTGCCTCAGCCTCCTGAGTAGCTGGGGCTACAGGCACATTCCACTATGTCTGGTAAGATTTTCTTTTAAAAATTGAGAGGAGCCATTTTCAGAATCTGCAAAGTATAAAAGGAGTGGACAAAGATGACCCTTTAAACAAATTCAGCTTTAAAAAAATTTTGATCATACATGAAGGAAAAATTAACAAAATCAAAATTTACATTTTACAATCACTGAGGCAACATTAAAATGTACTCATACATTCAACCAAAAAGAGAGAGAGAGAGACAGAATATGAAAAACCCACCTTCTCATACCCCAAATATGTGGGCACTCAGTTATGAAATTACATTAACAAAGAAAACTAGGTTGTCATTTGAGTACTGAGAAAAACCAAGTAATCCTAAGATAAATTCTGATGGACAATAAAGACAAAACCGAGATTGCATTATATAGCCCCAAAGTGGTATGCCATAACTGCCAATAACTGCTATCAGTCGCAATGTAAAGAGGCCAACAGGTGTGCACTGAATTATTCCCGAAACATTCCACCCTTCCCACCCCATCTCTACACCAAAGCACCAAAAATTTGAATATAAACTATTACTTATTGAAAATCACTTAAAATTGCAATGAAAAAGATTTTTAAATCTTTACCAAAACAGTGAAAGAAAAAACAAAATGCTCACCAAGCCCACAATATAGCTTTCAAGATATTTAGATAAAACTCTAACCTACTATATCTTAAGCACGTAATAAGGCACATAATAAGAAATTAAGTAAATACATGGTAATTCTGAATAAGGATTAGAGATTATAGTGGTACAAAAAACCCTGGAGATTATTTTTTTTTTAAAAGAAGACCTTACCAAAAATAACTTTTAAAAAATCTGTCAAACCATATGATAGACCTGAATATTTTCCTTGAGACTGTACTTTTTTTCTGAAAACAATTATAAAAAAGTAGCTTATATGTAGGATTTTTCTTTTAAAATTTTCCAAGATTTCAAAACTGCCAGACTTAAAATATTCTACTATTGTGCTGAACGAAGTAACTACGTTGATTGCACAATATTTAAAAATATAACTCAGCTGTCTTTTAAAAGAGTTGTATTGTTACCTACAAGACCATTTGCAGTCTTTTTTCAGAGCAAACTAACAGCCAGTTGTAAATGGTTTTAAAAACAGAAAATTATTAAAATCTTAGTTTTGGAAGTTTTATAGAGGGAGGAAAAACAGGACCAAAGTTTATGTGCCTTCTTCAGTAGTCTTAATCTTTTCTTCCTATTTGAGACTAAGGTAGTATCAGTATTCTGGTTTTCAGAAAATATGTAGTATACAGTTTTTAAAGAATGTTCTTCCACAAACTATATAAGCAAAGAATCTTAGCTGTATAAATGAAGTCTCAGTTACACTTCTGCCTTTATCACATAATATTCATTACAGAGCATTGAGCAGGTCCCAGAGCAGCGCTGCTCTAGGTCTTTGTGGTAGTTACCTCAGTTTTTATAACCTGAGGCAAATGCTCCAGAGAACAGGGATAGTTGTCTCATCTAGTAACTTTTGTGATAATAGTCATGATTGAAAGCTGCTTGTGGCAAGCTTAAATCTGCATTGTCAACAGTTTTGTTTTGTTTTGTTTCTTCATTATTTTCAGTTCTTGGATCTGTGTGTAGTTGTAATGACAGATACTTAAATAACTATTTTTTGATGCCGTTTTAAAAGAATCATACTCTGGCCTTTTCCCCCCTTATCATTGTTACCCAGCTCTTTTAAAAATTCATCCAATATCTAGAAAGTACTAATTATAAAGATTGCTGACCACACAAAGTTTTGCATTAAAATGTCACCTCATTGCTCTGACCAAAAACTGACTGTTCTAGTTTTAACTCTTCTCTGTGAAGCATATTCCCCAAGCTCCTTTCGGAAAGAAGACCCGTGCAGAGCACCTTTACATTCTATATCCTATTGGTGAATAGACTACTAGAGAAAATGGGAGTGTAAATGTGGACAGAATGGATTAGGATGACAATGGTTTGATGGGCATTTTCAGTACTGTATTTCAGAAAAAAAAAATAGCACAGCTAGGAGCCTCTGACATTGTCTTGTTTTTTATGTGGTCTGTTCATAAAGTTCCTTTTTTCAGTTTGTAAGAATGTTCATCTAACAGAAGAAAATGCTGTAAATATTTCTAATAACATTCTTTTTAACCAGACCAAAAAAGAAAAAGAGGTTTTGGGGAACAAGTTAACATATAAAGTGGTTTTATATAAAATAGCAATTGTCTTGTATATTTTGATAAGGAACAGTACCAGCTTTTATTTGTAACAGAGTTTGTGGCATTGGAAGAAAAGGATTCTGTGATTTTTGAAGTGAATTATGTTATAAATGCAAAGAGAAGATAAAATATTAAAAAACATTTTCTAAATGAAAAAAAAAAGAAAAGAAATAACCAAAATTAAATTAGAGATTAATGAAATTGAAACAAAAGAATCACTCTGAAAATTAATGAAAGAAAAAGTTGGTCTTTCTAACAAAAGAGAAAATAAATAAAATTGATAAAACTTTGACCAGGTTAACTAGAAATAGAAAAATAAAATCTCTAATAACCTCAATTAGAAATGATAAATGGGAAATAACAAATGCCACAGAGATAAAAGAGATCATCTCTGATCTACTACAAGAAACTCTATGCACAGAAATTTGACAATGTGGGGCGGCGCCTGTGGCTCAGTCAGTAGGGCGCCGGCCCCATATACCGAGGGTGGCGGGTTCAAGCCCGGCCCCGGCCAAACTGCAACCAAAAAATAGCCGGGCGTTGTGGCGGGCGCCTGTAATCCCAGCTACTCGGGAGGCTGAGGCAAGAGAATCACTTAAGCCCAGGAGTTGGAGGTTGCTGTGAGCTGTGTGAGGCCACGGCACTCTACCGAGGGCCATAAAGTGAGACTCTGTCTCTACAAAAAAAAAAAAAAAAAAAAGAAATTTGACAATGTGGAGGAAATGGATCCATACCTTGAATCACACCCTCTTCCGAGACTTAATCAAGAAGCAATAGATCTCTTGAAAAGACTGATTTTAAGAACTGAGATCAAAGAAACAAACAACAAAATATCCCCCATCCTAAAAAAGCTCTAGTCCAGATGGCTTCATATCATAATTCTGTTAAATCTTCAAAGAAGAGTTTATATCCATAGTGTAGAAATGATTCCAAAAAATTGAGAAAGAAGGAATCTTCTCCCAAAATGTTCTATAAAGCAAACATCACCCTAATATTCAAACAAGGAAAAGACCCAATTATAAAGGAGAATTTCAGACCAATTTCACTAATGAATAGAGAAGCAAAAGTTTTCAATAAGATCTTAGCCAATAGATAACAGCTTCAAACAACACATTAAAAAAATCATTAATCGGTGGTGCCTCTGGCTCAAAGGAGTAAGGCGCCAGCCCCATAAGCTGGAGGTGGTGGGTTCAAACCCAGACCTGGCCAGAAACTGCAAAAAAAAAAAAAAACAATCACAATCAAGTATGTTCATCCCAGGGATGTAAGGCTGGTTTAACATACGCAAGTCCATAAACATAATTCACCATTTCAACAGAAGTGAAAACAAAGAACATATTATCCTCTCAGTAGATGCAGGAAAAGGATTCAATGAAATTTAGCATCCTTTAATTATTAGAACACTGAAGAATTTAGGCATAGGTGGCATATTTCCTAATCTGATTTGAAGCCATTTATGACAGACCCACACCTAATATACTGAATACAGTAAAACTGTAATCTTTTCACTTAGAACTGGAACCAGACAAGGTTGTCCTCTGTTGCCACTACTGTTCAACATAGTGCTGGAAGTTCTAACCAATACTATCAGGCAAGAGAAGGAAATAAAAGGTGTCCAAATGAGTGCAGTGGAGGTCAAACTCTCGCTCTCTGTTGATGATACATAGAGAACCCCAAAGACTCAACTGCAAGACTCCTGGAAGTGACCTAAAAACACAGTAATGTATCAGGATATAAAATCATTGTCCACAAATCAATAGCATACATATATGCCAATGACAGCCAAGATGACAAGCTAATCAAGGACACAAATATATTCACAGTACCTTCCAAAAAAATTAAATACCTACGAATACATCTTAAAAAAGAGGTAAAGGACCTCTACAAAGTAAAATACAAAATCCTAATAAAAGAAATAGAGAAGATATTAACAAACAGAAGAACATACCTTGCTCATGGCTGGAAAGAATCAACATTGTCAAAATGTCTATACTACCAAAAACAATCTACATATTCAGTGTGAACCCATTAAAATACCATCATCCTACTTTCAGGATTTGGAAAAAAATAATTCTTCATTTTGTATGGAACAAGAAGAAACTCTGTATGGCCAAGGCAATTCTTAGTAATACAAAAAAAGCCAGGGGTATTGCCCTACCAGACTTTACGCTAAACTGCTAGGCCATAGTGATCAAAACAGCATGGTATTGGCACAAAAATAGAGACATTGACATTTGGAACTGAATAGAGAACCATGAGATGAAACCAACATTTTGCAGTGATCTGATCTTTCATAAACCAAACAAGAACATATACTGGGGAATAGAATCTCTATTCAGCAAATGGTTCTGGGAGAACTGGATAACCACTTGTAAAAACTGAAACTGCACCTGCACCTTTCTCCACTCACTGAAATTGATTCAAGATGGATAAAAGTTATAAATGTAAGGCATGAAACATAAAAATCCTCAAAGAAAGTGTGGGGAAAACACTTCAAAATATTGGCCTGGGGAAAGATGTTACAAAGAAGCTTTCCATGTCAATTGCAACAATCAACAGAAATAAACAAATGGGACTTAATTAAACTGAAAAGCTTCCATATGACTCAGGAAACAACAACCAAAGCAAACAGACAGCCTTCTTAATGGGAAGATATTTGCAGGGTAAGAATGTGATAAAGGCTTAATAATTGGAATCTACAGAGAACTCAATCAACAAAAAAGACCCAACAATTTCATATATCATTGGGCAAGAGGGATGAATAGAACCTTTCCTAAAGAAGACAGACAAATGGCTAACAAACATGAAAAAATGCTCATTGTTCCTAATCATTCGAAAAATGCAAATCAAACCTATCCTGAGATATCACCTAAACACAGTTAGGATGGCCCACATCACAAAGCTGAAGATTCTGGCATGGATGTGGAGAGAAGGGAATGATGCTGATGGGGCTACAAACTAATACAATCTTTTTGGAAGTAAGTATGGATAACCCTCAAAGAACTCAAACTAGACCTCTCATTTGATTCTGCAGTCCCATTACTGGGCATCTACCAAGAAAAAAAAAAAAAAAAACCTTTTACCATGAGGATGCTTTCACCAGACTGTTTATCGTAGCTCAATTTACAATTGCCAAAATGTGGACACAGCTTAAGTGCCCACCAACCAAGGAATGGATTAATAAGCTTTGGTATATATATAAATATACCATGGAATACTATTCAGCCAGTAAGAAAGATGGAGACTTTACATCTTTTGTATTAACCTGGATGCAAGTGGAGCACATTATTATTAGTAAAGCATCACAAGAATGGAGAAGCAAGAATGAATGTACTCAATTCTAATTTGAAGAGAGTAGATGATCTAATACAAGGTGGAGAGTAAGGGGGAGGAGTGAGTGGGGAGAGGGGAGGAGGGAGGCAGATGGGGGTGTCACTGTGTATGGTATACCTCTTGTTGGCAGGACATAATTATGCTAGGGACTTACAACAAATGCAATCGGTGTAACCTAATTCTTTGTATCCTTAGTGAATCCCAAACTATTAAATAAAATAAAATAATTTCAAGGGAAAGAAGAGAAGGGAAGTGTAAGGAGGATTGGTGTGCTCTCACCTAATGTACACAATGCCAGGGTGAAAGACTCACCTACAACTTGAACTTTACCTTAGAAATGCAAACAGTATAACCTGATCATTTGTACTTTTGTATTAATCTGAATTTTAAAAAAAAAGAATTTCATTAGGATTGTGTGTGTGACCAAGAATATTAATTTTTGAAAATACCACATTAAACTTTATTGGCGACTACCATTCCTAGCAAAAAAAAAAAAAAGAATTGTATGACCAAATTAGCTGTCAGTTCACAAAAATAAAGAACCAAAAGTAGCTTTTCAAAAAGGAAAAAAATATATATATGAATTATTCCTTTTTTATAATTCCAATATTTATAAGAACCCCTTTCTCCCAAATTATAGTGTTTTCAATGTAGGAAATAGTACTATCTTACTTCATTTTCTGTAGTTCTTTATTTTCTTCGGAAAATGTTTTATCAAAATATGTAATTTCTCATGATGCTGAATTAGCATGAAATAACAAAATAACTACCTCTGGGATAGGAAACTTGTGATCTATGTATATGAAATATAATATCCTAATGAAATAAAATATAAACATAAATATATGTATATATATCATCATTATATATGTATATGTATAAGAATTACTTTGGAGAATTAAAAAGTGAACTTGCTTAAATTAAGTTATTAAAGCACAGTGGGAAGATACCAGAAAAAAAGATACTTGATCAAATTTATTTCACAAAGGAGGTCAGTGACCTCTAAAGTTGGAGGTTCCATAAACTACACCTTTCACTCTGGATATTTCTGTGAAAGAACACAAGATTGAGTTTTAGATGTGTTTTCTGATGCTTTTTTATGTTGCATGACCAGGGAGGCAAACGAACAGCAGCTTTGCCGTGGGTGTAAACTCGCTCCTGTAATTATTGAGTCAAGAAACAGACTACATGAGATGAGATGGCGTGTAGTGAAGATCTTTATCTAGTGGTTTGATTTTATACCTTTCTAGTCACATACACACTTAATCTATTATCTATTAGTTTCACCATTACCTCGATTTACCTATCTGAAATCAACTAAAAAGGAAATATCCTGTTACCACAGCAACACAATCACTTTTGCAGTAAACATCTTCTTCTAAATACTGACTAATCTCTGGGTAGGTGTGTAAACAAAATCATAAAGCAGAAAGTAGCCACAGGGGAACAGAGTTAATGGAAGAATATCTTCAAGCATTCACTCAGTTTACTCAGTATAAAGTAATGACTGTGTCTTTTCCTCAGGGCAGAGCACCTATAGATCTCTGACAATATGTTGTTAACATACGTCAACCCTCTGGCTCATATCTCTGAGGAAGGGCGGCATGCCCTTTGATCTCAGGCTTCACAGGGTGTACAGATTCATAGAAATGGCTTATAAAATTAACTCCAGGGAAGCCAACTCTGCATGTATCCCAGGGGGGCCCTGGTCCCTTAAGCATTTGGAAGAAAAGCAAGTCATTTTAAACTCACACTGAGTTCACTTTGTGTGCTTGTTGTAGGATATGTTTATTTCTAAATATTATTCTACACTTCTATTATATAACTGTATTATTAAATGTTCTCATTTTATGTTTACTATTCTTATTTTAAGTAAACCCAGTGCAAAAAAAAATGGAGTTAAATAACTAGGGAGTGATTATTTGACTATGATAATTTAGCTATGTGGTTCTCTTAACAGTGATCTGCTACTTTAAAGAGTTTATATATTATTAACTAACATGTCCACCAGGAAACTGTGGCTGATAGAGAAATTTAAATTAAATTCTTTTAAGAATCTCTAGCATTTGATTATTAATTGATGATGAACTTTTATCCTGTGCAGTTTGTTGTACATAAATATTATCATACCATAAGGATACATTCATCCACTTTTTTTTTTAATTGTTGGGGATTCATTGAGGGTATAAGAAACCAGGTTACACTGATTGCATTATTTAGGTAAAGACCCTCTTACAATTGTGTCTTGCCCCAAAATGTGTGACACACACCCAGACCCCACCCATTCGCTCATTCCCTCTCTCTGCTCTTCCTTTCCCCCACCCCTCCTTCATTCTTTCTCTCTCTGCTCTCCCCTTTCCCCACCCCCACCGTGTCAGTAATTGTCATTAATTGTGCTCATATCAAAATTCAGTACATTCATTTACTTCTTGATTGATACTGTTGTGTTTTTTAGATATGGCATTCTTAAACTTGACTCAAATATTGGACTCAAATATTGGACTCAGCAGCTAGCTCTTTATGAATATTACAATTTTTTTAATGTTTCATTTAGATGACAAATATAAAATAAATAATGGATTTTGTAGGTGGCTTGATTAGATTATAACAGCATTGCTATTGGATTTTCATCACAAAGTTTGCTTCTGTGTTTATGACACTCTTGGCCACTACATGTGTACTTACAGTGAACATTTAACTGTAAAGGCCATGTTCTTTAGATGGGGTTTATGAGTTGTCTGTGGATTTATTTCTCTTTTCAAGCAAGTTTGAAAAATAGCATCCTTGATGATGGTCTGTGATTATTGTGATGATGTAAACAAGTTATTTCATACTTTGAGATTTTGCTGTCTTGTTTTATTTAAAAATACATTTCACCACTTCTGAATGTTCTAGAAAATTAAACTAATAATTTAAAAGATAAGTGAAATTACTTTCGATAAGGTTTTGAGAGTTTAGTCCCTTAATAGAATTATTTGTACCTTTTTTTGTAATTTCAAGAAATCTAACTAGAAATTGTTGTTCTCACAGTTCCTAAAGAATTAGTTGAGAATATGTTACAAAGTTTCTCAATTTGCTGGCTACTATTAGTTATTAAATTTTGGATTCCTGTCCTAAAGCAAAATCTGCTTAGGGACAGATGCTTTCAGGATCCAGGCAGTGTGCTTGAATATGTGAATGGGGTCTTTGGTAAGAAGTTAGGAAATGGTGGGGGTGGTAGCTTAATAGGTGATGCATCATTCAAGACTCAATTTCATTTTCTCCTTCCTTTGGTAGGTTAGACCAACATAGATTTGAAGGCTCGAGGATCTTGCTGCAGAAGTTGACAGGCTAATTTGGGCGAAGCAAAACTTAACAAATGAAATGATTTAGTCAGAGTTTGAGGCAGTTTATTCATCTGTTCATTCTTCCCATCCTTTTCGTTTATAAATTCATTAATTTACTCATCACCGAAGTACCTACTATGTGCCAAGCTATAGATATAAGATGCCTTCAGCAATTTATACTTTTATAGCAATTTGGCAGAAAGCCAGCCAAAAATAGTATAGAAATCACCTTATGTTCACAGGACATATCATTGGCAGAAATTATTTTTGCATTTTTTAACTTGTTTATCTTATGTTCTTGTAAAGGTAGAAACCTTGTCTGCATTATTTTCCTTTTTATCCTGCGGCTTAGTGCAGTTCCTGTTACCCTGTAGGTAATAAATAAGTAATTATTAAATGATTTGAATGAGTGAATGAAAGTTCTGATTGGTCAAGTAGTGTTTATAGAGGTGAGGGGTCATAAGCCAGATCTTAAATATTTATTGCACGTTTTAGAGTCATTGTTCAAGGCACTTTCGGAGTGGCTGGGGGCCCTGGCATTGCCCGCACTCCCATTCATCTTGGGAGCTGGCTTTTCCTCCGTCATCACTCCGTTTTCAGCCAGGGACCTATCTGAAGACACAGCAGAGGATTTTGATTCCCCAGATTTCGACTTAAGTTCTTTGGCCACTTCTTCTGCTGAAGCAGCATATGGAGGTCTGCCCTGAATTGCTGCCTGGTTTTTGTAACCTCTGCCATAGTACCTTCCTTCCACCTCTTCCAAATGTCTTAATCACTGGGGTAGAAATCACTCCTCTTGGATGCCCTCTTGCTCGTCCTCCAACAGAGACCAACTGCAGGGGGAAAGGTCCCCGGCCCCCTTGGCCCCATCTGCTCCCAGCCTAGTGGCCAACCACAGTGCCAGCTATTTCTAGTTTCCCTCCCTGAGAAGGGATAGGTTGGACTCCGCCCTGGGACTTGCTAGTCCTGCTGCTGTCACTGCCTGAGAAGGTTCCGCAGTGTCCCGATGTTGCTGCTACCTGGAAGGCATGGTAAGGTCCTGTTGCTACCGTTTCCCCATAGGGGCCTCCAAAGCCACAGACTCCTGCAAAGCCTCTGCCTCTGCCCTGAGAGGGTGGGACAGGCCCAAAATCATAGAAGATGCAAATGACCTTTCAAAATCAACACAATGTGTTCTGAATCTTTTCCTGACTAATACCATGCATCTGTGATCAATGAACTATGTGGTTTTGAATTGGACATAGACCATTAGTACTACTACTTGAGCTAAACTTCTGCATGGTTCATAATTTTTAAAGTGTGTAGTTAATATTATGCATGTTATTGTCCTTTCTTCCATTCTTACCAGTATGTGCCCATTTGCAAAACAAAAATGCTAATAATCAGTAATAGTCCTATAAAAGATGTTAACTCTGTTTAGTCATTGACTGATCTTACTCTAACCTTAAAATTTTGTGATTATTAACATCTGTTGCATTTATTCTAAACCCCCCCAAAATTACCTAGCCATTTCAAATATCAACATTACCCTGGTGTATTCACTGCTGTATGCATTATTGTTCTTTATTGCTGTTTTATGCCTTCATGTTAGCAAAATATGAAATTCTGTGGGAAAAAAACCCTTTGATCTTAAAAAAAAACACCCCCCCTTCTGTAGCAGGAAACAAATTGCTTGTTTCCTATCAAAAATTTAGTAAAAGCAGGTATACTTCTATCATTTTTATTTTTTTGTTAATGTTTCTAAACAATGTACTTTGAAATCAAATCACTTCCTATCGTTTTCATATACTTCTGATGCTCTTCATCACATTAATGATCAGAAATGAGGTGTAATTCCCCAACCCCTGCCCGCAAGAGCTAAGTAGGATCTTACTGTAAGTTGAAGGGAGTTTTGCCCTAACTCATGGATTGTGCAAGAATGAACTGCTGTTGGGTTTGATTGACTGCCGATGGATTGTGGTGTGGCGTATTTGAAGGCTACTGAATGCAACTTACAATGCTTAATAAAAATCTTTATTCTTTTAGTAAAAAAATAAATAAATAAATAAATAAATAAATAAATAAATAAATGATATTTATTATGGTTACGCCTTGATGAGTAGAGAAAGGGGGAAGTGCCTAATGGACCTGGATGAAAAACAGGGTCAGAAAGTGAAAGAGGGGCCTTGGAGAAGCTGGTGGGGAAATGCAAGGATGGATGAAGGTAGGAGGACCATAGAAAGAAACCAGCCTGGATTAAGCAGCCCTTTCATGTTGGGTGGAAGCCAGGAGCTAACATGTGGGAATGAAATACAATTGGAAGGAGGAGAGGGCCAAGGCACACACTGCACTCAGAGAAGTAATTTAGATTCTAGCATGAGCTCTGGAATCACATGTGGGCACTATATAATGGGTGACTTTTTTCCACCTGCTTAATTTCTCTGTGCCTGAGTTTCTCAATTACAGTGAAAAGAAATATAATCCACAAATTGAGATGGATTTATTAATATTTTGAATAGCATGGGGACGTGCTTATGTTGTTTTTCCTAAAACTAAAAGAAGTGAATAAAAATAAATATGGTAAAAATTGAACATACAGCATGATTTAAGGGTAGAAGCCTTCTTTATGATACAGAATTACAAACAAACAAAAAAAAAGAATGGGTCAAAAATATCAATAGTGGCTCGGGGCCCATAGCTCAGTGAGCAGGGTGCCAGCCACACACACTGAGGCTGCTGGGTTCGAGCCCGACTCATGCCTGCTAAACAACAATACAACTGCAACCAAAATATACCTGGGCATTGTGGTGGGCCCTTGTAGTTCCAGCTACTCGGGAGGCTGAGGCAAGAGAATTGCTGAAGCCCAACAGTTTGAGGTTGCTTTGAGATGTGACTGAGGGCAACATAGTGAGACTCTGTCTCAAAAAAAAAAAAAAAAAATAGCAGTGTGATTACAGGCAATTATTATTTAATTTAAAAAATCACGTACATAGTCTACTGATTAACATTCATAATTATAAGAAATTAATCTCCCAAGTTAGGGAAGAACATGTGTGTTGTCAGAATTAAGGATTATACCTTACACCTACTTATCTTTGCCATTTAACTTCCCTCCCAGTAAAACTCCAATTTGGCCTTTTTGACTTGTCACATTAGATCCTTTAGGCATCATTTTATGTATTTTCTCCTATTTTTAATATGAACTTTAGTGAAAAAATAAGCAGCCATTTCATTGTATTATACATACATTATTTGAGCCTGTTAATTATAGTCAATGACTAAATAAATATCTTTTGAACATCTACTATTTGACCATCCTCTTGTTGAGTTCTTAGGAAGCTGTATAAAGAGGATATTTGGTTCTTTACCCTCCCCTACCCCGAAAATCGTAGAAAACAAGGAAAAGAAAATGAATAGAGAACGAATAGAGAACAGTTGAATTCAAAATAGTTTATTCCTAATTCTGTTTTCCAGGTTTTTTACCTTCTAATCAGGTGGTCTTTACCTTGCTTCCAGATTGCCTTTTTGATCAAGTTATTTTGGTCTTTCAGATAGTTATTTGAAAATAAAAATATTACGGAGAAATGATCACTGATTCTACTTCTGACTGAGCAGCACTGGTTTGTGTGATCAAAAGATTCTTGTTGTTGCTGTTTCAAGAAGTTCCACCAGAGGAAGTATGAAAGCTAAAATCTTGACTTGGTTTTTTGAGCAGTGCCATGTAGTTCTTTTTTACAGTCTCAGAAATGGAATTATGCTGTTCATTGCCTCTGGGCAGATATCTGATAGAGTTGTACTAGCTTTAAGCCTAAAGATTTTATAAGTCAAATATTTACATGTTTCTTAACATAATTAAACAAAATAATATAAGTATTTTTATATATGCATTTATTTTTTATTGTCTGGGTAAAAGACATTTGCAAAGAAGATAAAAACAATAAAATATTTTTAATTAGGCGGCGCCTGTGGCTCAAGGAGTAGGGCGCTGGTCCCATATGCCGGAGGAGGCGGGTTCAAACCCAGCCCCGGCCAAAAACCACACACACACACAAAAAAAAAAATACTTTTAATTATTGCATTTTTAGATGGGGTCTCACTCTGTCACCCTTGCTACATTGTGGTGGTGTGATTATAGATCACTGCAGCCTCAAATTCCTGGGCCCAACTGATCCTCTGCCTCAGCTTCATGAGTAGTTGGGGTACAGTTGTGCACCACCATAACTGGCTAGTTTTTTCTTTTCTTTTTTTTTTTTTTTTTGTAGAGACAGAATTTCAAGTAGTCCTCTTCCTTGTCCTCTTAAACCTAAGGATTATAGGTGTGAGCCATGGTGCTGGCCTCAAATATTTTATATCGATCCATAATTGTACATATTTATGGGGTATATGTGATATTATGATACCTACACATAGTGTATAATGATCAAATCAAGGTAATTGGGATATTCATCATCTCAAACAGTTGTTATTTCTTTGTGTGAAGAACATTCTAAATCTTCTATTCAAGGTATTTTAAAATATTAAAAGTATTTATACATTATATAATGCAATACAATATATTATTCAAAAATTTTTTGATAATGAAGTCATCCAACTGTGCTATCAAAACTTGAACTTATTCCTACCATCTGACTCTATTTTTTAATCTTATGAACCAACTCCTGTTCCTCCCCCAGCCCCCACACCCTAGCCTCTGATAACCACCATTCCACTTCCTACTTCCACAATATTGTTTTTAGCTCCCATACATGAGTGAAAACTATTTTCATCTATTTTACTTCAGTTTTAGGAGTCTTCACTTATCTTATTTTACCAGACCCTCTTTTATTTAAGATGTAAGGGTCAGTCAGAGCTCTGCCTACCTACACAGATGAGTCCCCTTTCTCTCAGTGAACATATGGGGCTGCTTGCCTGTCTGTCTTACATTTAGGAGCTTATTTACTCATTACTTACTTTTTTTTCAACAGTTACACCCCTGGGCCTATGCACAACACTTGGGTTAAGGAGAGAGAGCAGGAATTAAGCTGCTTTAGAGTAGGGGGTCAAAGGTTCTACTATCAATGGCAAGACAAGTTGTGTGGTCCTGGGGAAGTCAGTTTGTCTGTTACAGTATTGCCCTTAACTTAGTTACCGACCTTTCATGACCTTGTTTTAATCCACTAAATCCTAATCAATATTGAGGATCTAAGATTATCACTAAGGAGATAGGATTCTGTAGTAAGTTCATTGGCAAAGGAAACCTTGAAAGATTAAAAAAACATACTTAAAAACGTTGAAATAATCTTTCTTCATACATTTATTGAGAGCAAAACTTGTAGTAGGTGCTGGATTGTAAAGATGAACAAAACATGAGCCCTCCTCTGTGGGATCATACTGTGTAAAGGGGAAACCAGATCTGTAGTCACAAATGGGAGTCATCAGCACTCTAATGGTGGTGTACGCAGAGTATTTGGGAGCTCATGGGATGCAGCCTAACTGCCTGAGGGAAACCAGCAAACTATGATTTCCTTTAATCCCTTTAAGTGGAAGAAAAGGCTTTAGTTTTAGACAAAACCTATAGAGGAAAATAATGCAGATTAAAAACCCAAAACACAGTTATTCAAAAAACCCAAGAAATAACATTCCATGAGCATATGATTTAAGATTTTCCAAAGGGACAGAATTGCAGTTCAGTAGTTGGGTGAGAGGATTCACGGGGCTCTGATATTTTTAGAGGCAAATGCTTTTCATTGTGCCTGTATCAGGTCATCAATGAGGGTTGATTAAAATGATCACATTTTTGTCCCAGGGTCAGATAGCAGTTATGAAATTGACAACTTGTATCACAGGCCAGATTTTTGCCATGTTTTTTCTTCTTTTAGACATCTGATAAAATTTTATAAAATTAAGTTTGTCTTTTTTGAAGTGTTTCCCTTTTCTCCCAACCTATTTAGTAAGTGATATTTTTTCATGTTCCCGGTTTCAGGCCTTCATTTGCTTTTTCCTTCTGCAGCACATCATTTTATTCCAGGGACCAGTTTCCTTCTTGACTCCTTCCCAGAAACCCTTGCTCCTGGTCAGTCTCTCTTAGTCAAGTCTCAGCTCTTTCTGTCACATCATTGGGGGTGTTTCATAGACTTAGGCCCTGCAGGCTAACTAGCAAGAAGGCTGATGATGGCAATGGAGATGATGATGGTGGTGGCGAGAATAAAGGTAGTGCTGTAATTATTATCAATTCTAGAGCGGCAGTAGTTCTGATTCTGCACCCCGGAGTCAGACTGCTAAGCCTCAGTGTCAGCTTTCATGTCTTTGCTGTCTGACCCTAGGCAGACCTCTCCTGGACAGCCTCATTACTTATTAGTAAAGTTGGAGTGAAAATAATGGTACCTACCACATAGGATTGTTGAAGAATTATGGGAATTAAGACACCATACAATAAGAGCTTAGAAAACATTAGTTATTATTTAGTAAATTTAAGTTTATAAATGGCATGTGCTAAGGATACTGTCCCTTTTAATACCTATAAATGCTGTTACTGTCTTTTATAGATGAGGGAATTGAGGCTTAGAAAAGTTAAATAACTTGCACAACAGTTACGTCCTATGGATTCAGACTCAGTTCTGTGTAACTCCGGAATACCTGCAATTTAGACTGAAACGTGGTGTCCCGTAGGAGTCACAGAACAGAGTGGGAAGACTACTGCTGCTGCTGCTGCTGCTGCTGCCTCTGCTGCTGCTTCTGCTTGCTGTGGTCCTTGCTTGCTGTGACAGTTGCTTCAGTGGGGAAGCATACTTGCTAATTAACTTGACTGGGCCATCCTTCTGGGGCTTCAGTTCTAGTTCTGACTTTCATTTGCAGCCTTTGTGATCTTGAGCAAGTCACTTCAGTACATTTGAGGCTCAGATTCATAACTAATAACTTGGAAACATAATAGAGTTGTATAGAGTATCAAGAAAGTATATATAGTAATAGTAACATGCAATTCATGGAAGAGAATAATATGCATAGCTTACCACATAGGCATTTTAAATAGAATACCTTGTAGGTAATATAATGTAACCTTTAAGAATTTTATCTCCTTTCTCATGTTATTTGAATTTTATTTGCTACTTTTTTTTTTTTAAGACAGTCTCACTTTCTTGGCCCCCTGTAGAGTGCCATGGTGTCATAGCTCAGAGCAACCTCAAACTCTTGGCTGAAGCGATTCTCTTGCCTCAGCCTCCCAAGTAGTTGGGACTACAGGCGCCTGCCACAGTGCTTGGCTATTTTTTAGAGAAGGGGACTCACTCTTGCTCAGGCTATGCCTCAAACTTGTGAGCTAAAGCAATGCACCCACCTCGGTCCCCCAGAGCACTGGGATTAAAGGTGTGAACCACCACTGTGCCTGGCTATTTGCTATTTTTTGAAAGTGAAAATTTTATTTTGTGCTTCTGGGAATGAATCTGAGGTTTCAAGGCACTAGGTGAACCAGGAGCTTGGAAACTGAAGCTTTGCATTATCAAATACTATAATCAAAAACATTCAGTCAGCAGAAAATTAATGAAAGTAATATTGACCTGTGTGGGTAGCTGGGAGAAGGATGGTTTGATATTAAAATGAATGAGGATTACAACTTAAAAATATGTTGGGCCTCTCCTTTCTGTGAATCTTTTGTTATATAAGACTTGATTGAGGTTTTGAATGGAACATATCTACTTAAATCTTTCTATACATTACTCACCAATCACTATCGATGATCCAGAATCCACACTCTGGAAGCAAATATGACAAATTTGATATACAGCTAATTCCTGAAGAACATGGGAGTTCGGGACATTGACTCCTGTGCAGTTAAAAACTAAATATGACTTTTGACTCCCTCAAAACTTAACTGCTAATAACCTACTGCTGACTAGAAGCCTTACCAATAACATAAATAATTGATTAATGCATAGACTAGTATCTACATGTATTTTATACATTCGTGACATACTTAACTTTTTCTTAAATTTTTTCAATATTTATTTTTTTCTTCTAAGACATTGTCACTCTGGTGCCTGGGTATAGTGCAGTGGTGTTATCATAGTTATCATAGCAACCTCAAACGCCTGACCTCAAGCAGTACTCCTGTCTCACCAGTAGTTGATCCTGTAGGCACTAATCACCTCACTGTGTAATTTTTGTATTTTTAGACAAAGTCTTGTTTTAGCTTAGGTTGATCAATTTTTTTTTAATGTTTATATTGGCTACATAGTTGGTCTGTGAGTTGTTTCAAAGTATTGCAAATCTCTGACATATTTTGAAACCACACCATTCAAACTCATGTTCAAGGGTCAGCTGTGTTTTATAGATGACAAACTCATCCTATATTTAACCCGTTTGTGTTAGAATTAAATAAATAGATCTGATTAACATATTGGCTGATTTTCAAGACTAACCAATGAAAAACGGAGGCAGCAGTGGGGGAGGAGTACTTCATGCAGGCAGTTAGTGGTGAGAAGTGGTAGGAGGAGCCTTACCAAAAGGGAAAACAAACCCTGAATATAGTAAGATATAGTAAGTTCATGTCAGTTTTGTGAGATAGTTTAAGAAAGTGATATTATTAACAACTTTTTAAAGTGAAGAAAGTTGGAGCTCAGAGAGTCTCCAGTGCTTTTCTCCTAGGCTGGCAGCTGATAGGCTGGGTCAGAAATTGAACTTGGCTCATGAGATTCGATACCCTGTCAGTTGACTAGTGGAAATGCAGATGGCCAACCAGCAGGAGCCTGGCTGTCTGGGGGCATTATGATTGAGTGCCCAGCAGGATGGTGCTACTAATGATTGCCTAGAAAGGCTAATACAGATTAAATCATGTTGATGTGATCTGTTAAGAAGATAGGAGAGTGTTCCCCATATTGAAAAGATTTTCATATAGAATATTTAAAAATTAGAAAACAAAACTAGTACTCAAAGAATATAACCATAGATATCAAGAGAACTTAGTTGATCTAAGTAATTGATTTCTTAAGGTTCTAGAATGCTGTTTTTTTTCTTTTCTTTTTGTTTTTCTGTGTAGTAACATTTAAAATGTGTTTTATATTCGGAAATACAAGGTAAACCAATGCAGTGATCTTTAAACTATTTTGTTGCAGTAAAAGAATTTTGAAAACTGTGGATTTCCTCATCCATTTCTTCATTTACATTTAAATTTTCCATCATAAGTTTAAATCATTTGCTAGTGATATAATTGTCACTTATTGTAAATACTGACTTTTCTTAATAAATTTGCTGTAGCCTTTTAAAATACATTTATGTTACTCAATTGGTATAGTTTTATAATGGAAGGTGTTCCATTATCCATTTACAGGTATGCTTTAGCAATCTGAAATTTTAGTGTTATTTTTTGCAGTGAAGTCTTATTTTATTATACTTTTCCCACCAAATGTTATTTATGTATTATTATATTTAAAAATCTAGTATTGATCAGCCTATCATATTTCTGTGATAAAAAATTAATTTTCAGTGACCATATGGTTCTAAGTTATTTTTTAAAGGGTTATCATTAGGGTGATGATTAATAAACTGTTGATCAAAATAACATGCCTCAATTCCAAATTTTTATAAATAATATTGGAGATAAAGATATTTTGTTGGAAATGTATCCGTTAATACATTCTTGGTGTTTTTCTTGTAATTAGTTCATAATTAGTAGGTGAATGCTTTTAATTGAAGAAAGATTTTAGCATACTTTTTATTTTTTGATATATGCACTGTGAAATTTTGTTGACATAAATAATTTGAAGAGAGGGAGACTATTTACAAAGCAGTGTCACTCATTTCTTTGAACTCCTTCTGGATTACATTCAAAATCACAGTGATTTATCATTTAAAACTATCTTTAATGATTTATCAGCTGAGAATTCAATTAGGTCCTTCTCCAATTTTATTCTAAGCAAAAAATTGGCTAAGTCACATGAATTGCAAAAGAAGAGTGATTAATTGTGGCCATTCACTTTTCACCAAGAGTATTTCTAATTGTCCCCTTGTGTACTGCACGGAGATTTTTTTTCCTTCCTACCCGAAGCAATGCCCCAGAGTGAGATTTTGATGGATGAGCTGAAGAGTGGAATATTAGGAAATTGAGAAGGGGAAGGTGGGGAAGGTTATGCTACTCTCCAGGAGCCTTCTCAGGGAAGTCAGTTTTAGGAAAGGTATTTAGAAAAGTTGATCTGGAAATTGATTTATTATCTGTATGCTTGAATACCCTTTGGAAAGTCATGTACTTCCAGGAGATTGCATACTTAGCTTTGATTGAAGACTGTTCCGCTAAAAGCTCACACTATGGGGTGTTAATTAATTTTTTTTTTTAATTTCCAATATGTTTATTTGTCCTCTGAACTTAGAATACCGCTAGCTAAGGTAAATGCTTTATACTGTGTAGGTTTTGATTGCGTCTGTGCATCTGTATATGAAATGTCTTCCTGAGCCAAGAGTCTTTCCTATTCTAATTCTCTATACATTCTCCAGATCAGGAATAATATTTAAGCTGCTTGTAACTTTTCTCCTTGTTTATCTTGTGGTAGTTTTACTCACATTTAATGGTATTTTGGCATATCATATCTAAAATAGCTTAATATGAGGAATTACATGCAATTTTGAGTAAACAACAAACAATTGGCCATGTGAGAATACTTTTTGAATCCTGGCTCTTTTCCAGGGGATAAAATTACAATAAAAGACCTCAAATACAATTTATATTAACTCTTTTCTTTTACAGAAAATGAAACCAGAGATGTTAAGCTAATTTCCCAAGGTCACAAAGATGGTAGCAAAAGAGTAAAACCTATATCTCTTAACTACTAATATTAGACTACTTGCTGTATCACACTTTTGCTGCCTGTTGCTAAAATGCTCTCCTCACCTCAAACCTATTTAGTATTATTTCTCCTGGGACAAACAAGCTTTTCGTGATTCAGCTTTATTTTTTAGATAGAAGGTCATTTAGTTTCTCATTGAAGACTTTCTCAAATTAATACTCCTTACCCACTGGCCCCAGGGCAGTGGCCCCAGGGAAGGGAGGGGATATTAACAGGTTAGAATAGAAATGGATTGGCAGAGCAGGTGCTCTTGAGAGGTGGGAAGCTTACATCATTTCCCTGCCTTACTTTCCCCTGGTGTAATAGTTTACCAGATTGACCGAGATTCATAAAAGAAAGAAAAGGTACAGTATGATGGATGCTCACTTTATTTCTAGTAGATGAAACTGTCAATACGTAACTAGAAGCAGCCAGGGTTGTATGTGCTTCGCTCACCCCTAGCTCAGTTCCTTTCTGCTTCGCCCCATCCCTGCTCTCTGCTGCTCAGATCAGCTTCCTGCTTCTAGGGAAAGCTGTACTCCTATGAAGCTGGTCTGCTTCACTGAAAGTGTTATGTATTCACAAGTCGGAGGCAGGTTTTGTTGGAAATGTTGTTGCTTTAGTGTTCTTTAGTAGGTGGAAAAGGGAGGAAAGAATAAAAAAAAAAAAAGGCAGGCTGAAAAAGCAAAATCATCCTGAATTTTGTTGTCACATCTTGCCGGTGTTAGAACCAGCTCTGCAGACTGCCGCACTGAAAATATTTCTGTAAGCAGTATGTGCTCAAAACATGGACAGGTGACTGTTGGCTGTGGAGCAGAATGCCTGGCAGCCGCTGCTCGGATGACTGTGAGCTCGTAATGCTTTGTAGTGTTTTGAGGTGGAAAGAGTGATCCTTAGTGGAAACTTAGTACAGTTAGCCAGCTTACTGGTTTAAAAGAGGTTAAATGTGTGCTTCCTCCACAAATCAGGACTCCTGAAATACTCATTTAGGCTGAAAATGTCTAGTCAAATCCACATAGTTATTCCAGGCTCTTTTGGTGGTGGTTGTCTGTAAACAAGATGATGGTCTTTCATATCTCTCTCATTATTAATGAACCACACGACAAAGATTAATGAGAGAGACTTTAAGTAGCCTAGAAGCAGCTTCAGATTCATTAGGAGCTTTTTGTGCTGATGCCAAAAGTAAAAGGAAATGGGTGATGTTTTAGCATAATCTAAAGTGAAAGTTTTAAAGTGTAGAGGGTGTGTTACATCTAAGTGGAAAAATCTGGAGGGGACACTAAAAGTTAGATGCATAAGTCACTACTGTTGATGCTTGACCTGCATTTACAGCCAAAAGGCTTTGAACACACATGGATCTATCTTATCAAAGGAGATTAAGAAAGCTGTGTAAGTGTTTTTATTCAGTAATCAGAGAAAAGGATTAAGACCAAGAATATAACCAATGCCTAAGGAAGCATGGAGAACTGTACATTCATTACTAAAAATTCAAGCTTTTCTGGTACAGAAAGTTTTAGAAAATGTTAAAAGTAATAAAATCTAACACCTTGTCACATACACTAGATAAACTACTAGTGGCAGTTACCTGATTTTAACTATTTTATCATGGAAGAAACTGGAGAACTCTTGAATGTTAGTATGTTTCAAATTTATTTTATAAAATTTTGGAATTAAGTTGCTTATTTATATATGAAGTTGCTGGTACTGTTGTTTTCCACCAAGACAGTAGTGCTTACATCTTTGAAACCTCTTATTTGTGATTACAGTATGCTAGCTATTATAATTCCACCTAATTTTTTCCCTTTTAGAGAGTGCACCATTTAAGCTTCATTTCTTAAATATATGCAGAGAGGAATTAATGTTTATAATTATAGAGTATATTGTTGGGTTTTATAAGTTAAAAATATGAAAGTATGTAGAGCAGAAAAGATCTGGTAAATAAATGCAGGCCTCTTAGGAGAAATCCCCCCTACACCTCATATAGACAGATGGCCACCTTGATTGTACAGATATACCTTGCTTGATTGAGATTCAGAGATACTGTGTTTTTCACACATTGAATGTTTGTGGTAACATTGCATCAAGCAAGTCAGTTGGTGCCCTTTTTCCAACAGCTCATGCATGGTTTGTGTCTCTATGCCTGATTTTGCGATTCTTGCAATTATTTCAAAAATTTTCAAATTATGATTATATCAGTTGTGGTGACCTGTAACTGAAGATCTTGATGTTACTATTGTAGTTGTTTTGGATGCCACTAACTAGGCCCATACAGGTGAGAGAACTTAATCAGTGAATGCTGTGTGTGTTCTGATAGCTCCACTGCTCAGTTACTCTCTCTTCTCAGGCCTCCTTATGACAAAACAATATTGAAATTAGACCAATTAACCTTGTAATAGCCTCTAACTATACAAGTGAAAGGAAAAATCACACATCTCTCATTTTAAATCAAAAGTAGAGATGATTTACTTAGTGAGGAAGGCATATTGAAAGCCAGGATGACACAATAGCTAAGACCTCTTGTGCCCCTCAAAATAAGCCAAGTTGTGAATGCAAAGGAAAAGTTCTTTGATGATGATGATGATGATGATTTTGAGACAGAATCCACACTATGTTTCACTTGGTAGGGTGCTGTGACATCACAGCTCACAGCAACCTCAAACTCTTTGGGCTTAAGTGACTCTCCTGCCTCAGCCTCCCCAGTAGGTTTGACTACAGGTGCCTGCCAAAACACCTTGCTATATTTTTGTTGCAGTTGATGTTGTTTTAGCTGGCCCCATTTTGGTTCTAACCTGCCAACTTTGGTGTATGTGGCTGCCTCCATATCCACTGTGCTATAGGCGCCAAGCCAAAAAGAAAAATTCTTGAAAGTAATTAAAAGTGCACTACAGTGAACACATGAATGATAAGAAAGCAAAACGGATAGGAAGAAAATTTCACTATACAAGATCGAAGATCTAGTCGGCCACACCATTCCCTTGATCCAAAGCCTAATTCAGAGCGAGTCTGCCTAACTCTCTTCAATTTTGTATGAAGGCAGAGAGAGATGAGAAAGCTGCTAATGAAATGTCTGAAGCTAGAAGATGTTGGTTCATTGAAAGGAAGAAGCCTTCCCCATAACACAAAGTACAACGTGAAGCAGTAAGTGCTGATGTAGAAACTTCAGCAAGTTATCTGGAGATCTAGCTAAGACCATGGATGAAGGTAGCTACTGTAGACAACAGATTTTCAGTATAGATGAAACAGACTTCTATTGGAAGATGCCATCTAGGATTTTTATAGCTAGAGGAGAAGTCAATGCCCGGCTTTAAAAGTTCAAAGAACAGGCTTGTTCTCTTGTTAGGAGGTAATGCAACTGATGACTTTAAGTTGAGGCAAGTGCTCATTTACCATTTTCAAAACCATAAGAATTTTGCCAAATCTATTCTGCTTGTGCTTTATAAATGGAACAACAAAGCCCAGATGCCAGCACACATGTTTACAGCATGGTTTACTCTATACTTTAAGCTTCCTGTTAAGACCTGTTGCTCTGAAAGAAGATTCCTTTTAAAATATTACTGCTCGTTGATAATGTACCTGGTCACCCTAGAACTCTGATGGAGTTATATAGAGAAATTAATATTGTTCTCTTGCCTACCAGCACAACATCATTTCTGTCGTCCAAGGATCAAGGAGTAATATTGACTTTCAAGTATTACTGCTGTTGTATGCCAAAGATTCCTCTGATGGATCTGGGAAAATTCAATTGAAAATTTTCCCCCCAAAATTCACTATTCTAGATGCCATTAAGAACATTGGTGATTCATGGGAGGAGGTCAAAACATGCATATTAATAGGAGTTTGGAGGAAATTGAGTCTAACCCTCACAAATGACTTTGAGGGATTTGAAACTTCAGAGGAGAAATTAACTGCAAATGTGGTGGAAATAGCAACAGGACTAGAATTAGAATTGGAGCATGGAGATGGGACAAAATTGCTATAATTACATGCTAAAACTTGAAGACATGAGGAGCTACTTTTTATGAATGAGCATAGAAAGTTTTTTCTTGAGATGGAATCTACTCTTGGTGAAGATTCGGTGAATACTGTTGAAATGCCAACAATGGATTTAGAATATTAAATAAGCCTAGTGGATAAAGCAGTGGAAGGGTTTGAGTGGATTGATGCCAATTTTGAAAGAAGTTCTACTGTAGATAAAATGCTATAAAACAACATCACTAGCTACAGAGAAATCATTTGTGAAAGGAAGAGTCAGTCAATGAGGCAAACTTCATTGCTGTCTTATTTTAAGGAATTGCCATAATCACCCCAACCTTCAGCAACCACCACTCTGATCAGCAGCCATCAATGTCAAGGCAAGCCCATCCACAAGCAAAAAGCTTACAACTTGGCTGAGAGGTCAGATGATTTTTAGCATATTTTAGCAATACGTGTCTTTAAATTAAGGTCTGTCTTTTTTTTTTTTTTTGTACACATGATGCTGTTGATATTCAGTAGAAAATAGGCGAGTGTAAAGATAACTTTTTGGTTTCCCAGTGCATATAAAACTTGAAGACTACAACTCACACAGTGTCTTTGAGACATGCCTGTGTTTACCTTGGTCATTTTAAAGTGTCGCTGCATATTAGAACACCCAGGGGAGTTTTTAATACCGACCATTGCCTAGGCCCTCTCCTAGAGATGCTAATTTAATTGGTTGGGGGAGGGGCATGGGCATTGATAGTTTAATACTATTCCCAGGAGTTTGTAATGTGTAGTCAGAGTTGACAACAGTTGCCTTTCCTAAGCATTCATTCTCAGTGCTGAAGAAGCTCATTCTGTTTTAGATACTTTTTATATCTGCTTTGGAATGTGTCCTCGTAGGTCTGAATTCCTGTGTTACATAGCAGCTGATTAGATATTTCATATTATCTTTCCCCCAAGACTTCAAATTTCCAGGCAAATTACTCCTAGTTACTTTAGTATTCAGAACTTGTTTTCAAGGTCTTTCGCCATTCTGGTCATTCTCCTTCCGGTATTGCCCTTCTTTGCAAGTATTATTCTACATAAGTTCCTTGTGACTGATCCTATCACTCGGGATGCGTGGGACCCAGTGCAGGGCGTAGAGCACACAGTAAAGTTGTAGCTCCTTTGCTCTGGAGACTACACTTCTGTTACTTGTGTCTAAGATTACGATAGTTTTTTGGCAGCTTTGTCGCACTCTTAACTCATGTGGAGCTTGAAGTCAGCTCAGGCTCTTAGTCTTCTTCATGTGAACTGACCTTAAATCCGGTCTTTCCTAGTCCATGCTTGTAGATTTTTTTTCCCACTTTAGTGCCAGGATTTACATTTATACTTGTGAAACATAAGAGGAATACCCAGTTAGTTAGTTCTTTCTCATAGGGAAAGTGATATGTCCATACTGAATGCCAGAAGTTTATTATCTGCATTTAGCAGTAATTTAAAAGAGTGATCTAGGCCATTCTTTTGAATCCGCAGTTAAATTTATTCTTGTTAATTCAGTCCATCTTTCCAGTATTCCTTCTGATTCATTACTCAAAACTTGCTGCTCAGAGTTAAGAATCCATTTGACTGTACATGGCCTGTCTTAATGTTTATGTTCAATAGTTGGTCAAATGCTTTTCCAGAATTAAAATGCATTATAATCATGGCATCAACTATTGGTGTAACATTTTTATTTTAAAATAATTTTTTTGTGTTTGTTGTAATATTCTTGATTAACGACAGAAATAAAAGAAAATATTTTTCAGATGAGCGGGTGACTTGTCCAACATCACACAGTGGACTACTGTTGGAGGCTGGAATTTGCTCTTGTACTCTTTGTGTCAAACCACGAGTGCTGATACAATTTGTCATTTATGATAAGACTTCACAGATAACTGAAAGGAAACAAAAGCCTCCATGGATTCCTTACTTTCTTCTTCTGGATATTTAATATTTTAACCTGATGCATTTTAACATAGAAAACAGTCATTGATTTGTTATTCATTTAGTGTTCTGCCCAAAGCAATGAAAGAGTAAAATAACTAGTTAACATTCTTAAGTTAACTTCAGAGAAAAGTTGTCTTAGTAATTTGGGTATCCTTGCGTTCCTTGGACAGTTAGATATTCTCCCCATCTCTCTCCTTCCTGAGCTTGCCCTCTCTGTCCCTCTCCCTCTCTCTGTCAGTCTTACTGTGACACAGGCACTCAGTTGATGGTAGAGTAACATCACTCTGCACTTATTGAATCATAGCATGGGGAGCTTTTTTCATATTAGGGGGAGACATAAATATTTAGTCCCCTAATTTTGCAGATGAAGAAACAGAGATGTACATCCTTTCATGTATTTTAAATCATCTCTACATTATTTATAATATCAGATACAACGTAAATGCTATGTAGTTACTATACTGTGTTTTTGTTTGTATATTTTTTTTAATTTTTGGAGTGTTGTCAAACTGTGCTTGACACAATCTGCAGATGATTAGCCCTTAAATTAGGTGAGCTGACTGTATATTGATTTTTATCTTAGACATTATTTTTCCGTGAATCTTAGAATTGTTTATTTTTTATTATAGCACTTTAAACAAGTTGTATTTGAAGTTGTGTGAGTGTCCCTTTCATTATTTAACAAGTACCCTAGTCTGAGTGTTCAGGAGAACTGGCCTTAGAGGAGGGCATAGATAAGCCAAGATGTGATACGTGGATGTGAGGTAGATTGGGCTGGGAGTGGTGAGAGGGAATTCTAGAGGCCCTGGAGGGAGAATAGCCCAGTGCCTTGGAGAAAACTGTTATTATCGCTTGAGTTTAGAAATGAGCATGGAAGCCAGACTTTGTGGGATTTTGTGTGCTTTAGAGATGAGTGCGAAGAATGGCATGAAAGCCAGATTCTGTGAGCCTTTGTATGCTTTTGTGAGGATTATGGTAAGCACATTGAAAAGTTTTAAGCTGGGGAGTGAAGTGTTTTGTTTTGCATTTTGTGAAGATCAGTCTTGTTGCTACAGGAGAAATGCTTTCACAGAGGGCTTAAGTGGGACTACAGAAATCAGCCAGGATGCTGTCACAGAGGTACTTCAACTGGGTGACAGCACTGGGGATGGGAAGAAGTAGACTGACCGTGTATTTAAGAACTTGAATTAATGGTATTTTGTGATTGACTAGATGAATGAGAGGCAGAATAAACCACATACAAGCTTGAGCATCTGTGTGCATTGGATGGTATTGTGATGTCTTGGATTCATTCAGTCTTATATAACAAAATAACATGGACTGGGTAGCCTGTTTACAACAGAAATAAATTTATTCTCACACTGTAGGGGCTGGAAAGTCCAGAACGAAGGCAGATACAGTATCCATTTAGGGTTCCCTTGCTGGTTCATAGATGGCACCTGCTCACTGTGTCCTCACACAGTGGGAAGGGCAAGGCCACTGTGGAGCCTCTTTTATAAGGGCACTGATTTGTTTTGGGAAAGGTCCACTCCTATAACCAAATTACCTCCCAAAGACTGCCTTCTAAGACTATCCCCTTGGGATTTAGGATTTCAACGTAAGAATTTTGGGGGAATACAAACGTTCAGACCGTAGCAGGTGACACCTGCTCAAACAGTGAAAAGCCCCAGGAGAAGCA
Organism: Nycticebus coucang; assembly: GCF_027406575.1. Lineage (NCBI taxonomy): Eukaryota > Metazoa > Chordata > Mammalia > Primates > Lorisidae > Nycticebus > Nycticebus coucang. Next base: position 27,583,632 of record NC_069805.1, on the reverse strand, counting down.
GATTTGGGGGATGTAAGGGAAAAGATGGTATGTTTAAATGTGTGCATGTTGAGCTTGAAGGGCTTGTGAGATACCTAGATCGAGGTATATATTTAAAAATAAAATGTATTTGGACTTTATAAGGGAGGAATGAACTTGAAATACAAATTTGGCAGTCATTGGCATATGGTGATTGAAGCCTCAGGATAAATGAGAGCAGCTAAGGAGTGTAGACTGAAAGTAAAATCTAAACTTGGTGACTGAGGCTTGAAGCCTTTGCATAGGAGCCTACTCCCACCCACGGAATAAAAACATGAGGAGAAGCATTCCCTACTCACCTGTTTTCATTTTTTTATATTTCAAATCAGTACTGCTCTGTAATTTTTTTGCTAAACGTTTTTTTTTTTTTTTTTTTTTTTGCTGGGGCCAGGTTTGAACCCACAACCTCTGGTCTATGAGGCTGGCGCCCTACTCCTTGAGCCACAGGTGCCACCCTTTACTAAACTTTTTTGAGAAAATTGTAGAATCACATGTAGTTATCAGAAATGCAGGTTGAACATCCCAAACCAAAAACTTTGAAATGCCCCAAGAGAGTTTTTTAAGTTCTGCCATGATACTCAAAGGAAATGCTTATTGGAGCATTGTAGATTTTGGATTTTCTGATTTGGGATGCTTAATTGGTACAATGTAAATTCTCCAAAATCTGAAAAAATCCAAAATCCGAAACACTTCTGATCTAAGTCATTTTGGAATTTTTTTTTATGTTTGTTTTGTTTTGTTTTGGATATAGGGGCTTTCTCTGTCACTTAGGCTAGAGTGCATGGCCTGATCATAGCTCACTATGACCTCATATTTCTGGGCTCATAAGCGAACCTCCATAAGTGATCCTCCTTCCTCAGTCTCCCACGTAACTGGAATACAGTATGTGGCATCTTACCTGGCTTTTTTTTTTTTTTTTTTTTTTTTAAGAGACTGTTGCTCAGGCTACATAGTGTTTTGGCTAAGGGGTACTCAATTTGTAATTCCACGTGCACTTTACCTATGTTCCTTTGGTGGAAATTTCTTAAAAATGATAGTATAATATCACAACGAAGGTGTTCACACATGTATGGTCAAGATGCAGAACGTTGCTATCACCCTAGTAATCCCTCATATTGCCCCCATTGCCTTTCAGACATTTAGGTGTTCTTGATTTCTGTGATTTGTCATTTCAGTAATCTTATAGAAGTCAAGTGGTATAGTAGGTAATCTTTTGAGATTGTCTTTTTTTCACTAGGCGTAATTCTCTGGAGATTCATGCAAGTTTTGTGTGTATCAAGAATCCTTTTTTTTTCCACTGAGTAGTACTCCATGGTATGTAGATACCATAGTTTGTTTTTAACCATTCACCTGTTGAAAAACAGACTTCTGGGTTTGTATTTGGGGCTATTCTGAATAAAGTCACTGTAAGCAGTCATGTGTATGTTTTTGTGTGAGTTTTTATCCCTCCATGACAAGTGTCCGGCTAATGCAGTTGTTTGGTTGTATGGTAGTTACATGTTCAGTTTTTGTTTGTTTGAAGAAACTGCCACATCGTTATCTAGAGTGGTTATATTATTTTCATTCCTACCAGCAATATGTGAATGATCCAGTTCCTCTCTTTTCTCACCAGCATTAAGTATTGTCATTTTTTTTTTTAACGGCTTAAGCTGTTTAAGTAGATGCTTAGTGATCTCATTGTGGTTTGAATTTTCATGTCTGTGAATGGGTTGTTGAATCATATCTAATTATCTAATATGTTTTGCATCAATTGATATGATCATATAATTTTTCTTCTTTGGCCTGTTAATATGATAGAGAACATACAAATTTCTGATTAGTTAGGTTGTATAGTTCTTTTGTTTATTTCTCCTTCTTTCTTTCCTCCCTGATTCCCTCTCTCTCCTTCCTACTTTATCTCTCTCCTTCCCTGCCTTCTCTCTCTTCCCTATCTTTTTTTTCTTTTTCTTCCCAGGCTTTGGTTTCGCCTCATTATGTCATCTAGGCTAGAGTGTAGTGGCATGAACATAGTTCACTATAACCTAAAACTCAGGCTCAAGTGATCCTCCTACCTCAGCTTACTATGTAGCTAGGACTACAGGTATGCACTACCTTAGCTACTATTTTTTTATTTTTGTAGAAACAGGGTCTTGCTATGTTGTACAGCTTGCTTTTTGATTTCTGGGTTCAAGTGATACTCCGGCCTTGATTTCCCAGTGTGCTGGGATTACAGGTGTGAGCCTGGCCATTGTATAATTCTTTTATGTATTTCTGAATTTTATTTGCTTATTTTTTATTGTTTGGGATTCATTGATGTTACAAAGAATTAGGGTAAACTGATTGCATTTGTTAGATAAAATCCCTCTATAATTGAATCCTGCTTGCTTATATTTTATTAGAATTTTTTGCCCTTATATTCATGACAAATATTCATGTGTACCTTTTTCTTTGTGCTATTTTTGTATGGTTTCAGTATGAAAGTGATAAAAAAATTGTTTTTCTGTATTCCATTTTATTTTTTCCTAGTCTTTATTTAATTTTCTTTCTGTATTCCTTGGTTTCATTTTGATTCTTTTTCAGGTTCTTGAACTGAGAATTTATATTATGGATTTACAAGAGTTCCTCTTTGCAAAAAAGGCTGGGCACAATGGCTCAGACTTGTAATCCTAGGCTGGGGAGGCTAGGGAGGAAGGAGGATAGCTTTGAGGCCAGAAGTTTGAGATCAGCCCGGGCAACATAACAAGACTCTGTGCTACAAATTTCTTTCTGTGCACTGCTTTATCAATGTACTGCAAGGTTTTATATGCTATTTTTAAATTTTATTTAGTACCTTTTTTCTCAATTCTTGAGAATTTTGACTCATGGATTATTTATAAGTATGTTGTTTTGTTTCTAAGTGTTTGGGAATTGTTTGTTATCTTTCTTATTTTATTTATTTATTTTTTTTTTGAGACAGAGTCTCACTATGTCACCCTTGGTAGGGTGCTATTGTGTCACAGATAACAGCAACCTCCAACTCTTGGACTTCAGCGATAATCTTGCCTCAATCTCCCAAGTAGCTGAGATTACAGGCGCCCACCACAATGCGCGGCTATTTTTTCTTTTGCAGTTGTCATTGTTTAGCGGCTTCAGGCCCAGTTCGAAACCACCAGTCTCGGTGTATGTGGCCAGTATATCCTGTCGGATTTCTTCCGACATCCCAGGACAGAAAGGCGACTGAGCCAGGACAGGTAGGGCCCAGAGCTACCAGGGAAACAGATGTGGGTGGGTGAGGCTTCAATGCACCCAGCACATTGGTCGAGGTGGAAGGCACAAGCCAAATGGGACATGGCCAGGCAGCCCCGTGGGGAGGACAGCCACAAGGCAAGCTGCCCAAGGGGCAGTGGCACCAGTCTTGCCCAGAGCAGCACCTCAGCGAGACACTTGATGTCCTCCTTCAAAGACTTCTCTGAACTACTGCACCTGAGAGAGGCCACTCTCACAGCTAAACCCCGAACACAGTGGCTCTTAGGAACCACGGCCCGCAGACGGTGGAGTACTGTGGCTTTCTCCAGAAAGCCCCCCACATGCAGACTTCCTTATCCCCAAAATCACCTCCTAGGACCCCAACCAGACCTCAGAAACCCCCTCCCTCAAGGGTCCCTTCTCAGATCTGGAAAGCCTCCCTGTCCCATTCCCTGCCATATCCAGCCCAGGGCACACCCGCTACTTCCCCAGCTGTTCCTCCTCCTGAACCCTGAGGTCAGTCCCCTTTCCTCTGAAAGCCAGCTCTGGGTCCCGAGGTTACCGTGGCCAGGGTCCTCCCAAAGCCCTGTCTGTGCACCGAGACCTCTGCCCCACCCCCAGCAGGTCAATCACTGCTGCCCCGGGCCCTCCTCTGCATCCCAATCCCGGGCCTGCCAGGCTCAGAATCCCCAGGCCATTTCTCAACCCCCTCCCTCCCTTTCCCCTTGCTCACCCATCTTCCAAGAGGTGCTGTGCTGTCCTGGCCAGGGATTAGGGAGACCGCTACTCCTCTTCCTCCTCATCCTCTTCTTCTTTCTCCCCCTCCTCCTCCTCTTCCTCCTCCTAATCCTCCTTCTCCTCCTCTTCCTCCTCCTCCTGCTTCCCCGCCCTGGCTCTGCAGCCTGCCCCCCTTAGCGTCTGTCCGGTAACTAGCTGATTCTCAATCTAAATCAACCTCTTTGGATATCGATCGGGAAGAGAAACAAACAAGTCCCTTCACACTTAGGATTTTGGAAGGAGAGGGCTGCCCGGGCCGGCGGGATCCTAGAACTTGTTCTTCACTCTTTGGCGTGGCTGCAGAGTTTTCTTTTTTTTTTTTTTTTTGTAGGTAGTATTTGGTTTTAATGCTAGATGTATGGTCCCCAGAGCTTTTTTTTTTTTTTTAACCATTTGACACATTTTTATCACAGTGGTTAACATAGCCTTTCCGGCGTTATCTCAGTTACTGTGCCAAAACATTTACATTCTATATTTACCAAGTTTCGCTAATACCCCTGTAATATGCACCACAGGTGTGATCCCACCGATTCCCCTCCCTCTACTCACCCCCCACCTTTCCCACTTCCCCCTATGAGACACGGTCTCATCAGCGCCCTCTGCTGACGGTTGGCTCACTCCCGATTTTTCTGTATTTCACACTAGGTACGCTGGACTTTCAGCAAGAGAAATCTTGATGGCTTGAAGATTTCATCCGCGGGATATGTGCATCTAGGTGTTGCCAGACGTGGCCAAACTGCCCTCCCAGATGCTACTCCGCTTGTGCAGGAGAGCCTGTGTCCACATACTGGGCCAAACCGGTCACGATCGATATCTATTCTTCATCTCCCAGGTCTCAAAACGGTCTGCTTTCAAATAGCGTTGACTGATGAAGGCCAGCCTTTCTCGCGGGCCTTTATGGGTTGTCTGTCTACCGTGTGCCGTCCCTGGACGGGAGTCAGGTCCTGCCCTCACTTGTGGAGACCTGGCCTGCAGGCAGGGCCCAGCTGAGGCCCACCACCCCACCCTAGGAGAGTCCCAAGCGGGGTGGGGCCTGAGGGAGCAGGAGGTCCCTGGTGTAGGAGGTCCCGTCCTGGGGTGGGGAGGGCTGGTGGTGGTCAAGGGGAGGACAGAGGCTGATGGTCAGGGCAAGGAGCGGATGGCGAGGAGTGGGTCGGATCTCGGGGTGCAGGGTGGACTCAGTGGCAAAGATGGTGAGACCACCTCGAGGGAACCCTCGCCTGAGCAGGGAGGGAAGGAGAGAGAGGGAGGGATGCCTGGCTCTCATGTTCACTGTCAAAGGCCGCGGTGACCCCCTCAGCTCAGCTGCCCGGTGGCCTTGCAGCTTGGGTGGTCAGCGAGGCTTTGGGGGAACACAGAGAGGGGTACAGAAGGCTCAAGAGGGCGAGCCTGGCCCCAGAGGGCTTTGCTCTGACACCACCCCTCCCCCGGCCTCCTCCTCCGGTGTTCCCTGGATGCTCTGAGGAGGGGCCTGGGAGATGAGGTCCCGGAAGGGAGCAGAGGCAGAGCCCCCGTTCTCTCAGTCACACCCACCGCCAGGGCTTGCCCGGTGACCCAGGTTTGGGGGCGGATTCCACATTCCCTGCCCCTGTGGCCACAGCTCAGGACAGCATGGGGGAGCGGCTGCTTTCTGCCATGGAGAGGGACCTCTCCTTGTTGATCAGCTTCCACCAGGAGGAAGGGGCCTGGGCATGCCTGGCTCACTCCTTCCTCCGGCTCCATAAGTCAAGGGCCACAGGCTGTGAGAACCGTACCCGTAGGCAGGGTTCATCTCCCCAGGCCAGGCATACATATGGCACGCTTACTGTATGCAACGCCCCCTGCAGCGAGCCGGGGCACAGGATGCCCAACAAAGGTCTTCATTTAGCAGAGGAGGCTGGTTCAACAGACCAAGACGCACACACTCACGAGTGAATCCTTTCAACTCTGTCATTGTCACCGAGGAAAAACCCCAAGGGAAGGATTAAGGGAGCAGGATGAGGGAGGGCGGAGGTGACAGGAGGAGAGAATTGAGAGGGCCGCGGTGGGCCCGTATTAAAGAACTCCAGCTGCACAAGGAGGCGGGGGAAGAAGCCACACGTAGAAGGTGAGGATGTTGAGTATGGTCTTTGCAGCAGCCTGGTAGAAGAAAAGGAGGCAGGTGGTCGTGTCCAAGCAGGGGTGCTCCTGGGGCTTCTGAGCTTGGCCTAGAACTGCATGGCCCGCTGCGGAGGGGGCCTCTTGGGCAGGGACCCCTCCCTGGCCTCTCCCTGTGCCGGCTCCACACGGTTGTGGAAAACCTTCCGGGAGAGAGAGGCAGAGCTCTGAGACCCCTGTGCCCCTCCGCTACTCACGCCCACCCTGCCCACGGGCTCTACTCACCACCCTGCCTCTGGGGTGCCCTGGGCCCTGACTGGGCTCCTGGGCAGGGCTCTGGGTGGCCCCAGGGAATCCTCCCTGCTGCACGCCCCTCGGCCCCACTGCGGGGCCCTGTGGCTGGATGCCGCGGCCTGGCCTGAGGGGACAGGAGCACTGGAGCGCCGCCTCCAGCTGCTGTTGAGCTGGGGCCGCCTGTTGAGGTGGGCCCTGATGCTGCCACATTGGCTCCTGCAGCTGCCTGGGCAAAGGGGCCGACTCTTCTTCCTCCTCGGCGAGAGCCCCGAAGAAAATTTGCCGCCTGCAGGGAAGAAGTGGGTATGTTTGTGGAGGGTTCTTTGCGTGTAGGGACTCAGGGAAGCCAAGAAGAGCCCTCCCCACCTGAGGTGTCTCAGTGGTGCACCTGTGGTTCATTTGTGGCACAGCGTCTGGCCACTGGCTCCCAAGGAACGGAACAGTGTGGGGGGTGTTTCAGGAGAGAACAGAGGGCAGGGAGGCCAGTAATACAAGGGTCTCCGGCAGGGACACAGAGCACGTCGGGAATGGTGTACAGAAGAGGGGCAGGAAGAGCGCGGGCCTACCTGGGCTCCTGGTCTCTCCAGGTCCTCCGGGATGCCCGGCCTGGGCCTAGCGGCCTCCCTATCCTCGGTCCCCTCTTTCACTCGGGTTGCCACTCCTCCACTCCCTCCCTGCACTCCTCCACCGTCCTGTGTGTGGGTCTTTGCTGGACCCTCCTCGTCCTCTTCCTCTCCCTACTCCTCTTGGACTCCCTCTGGGGGCAGCCAGAAGGATCCTCAGAAAAGCCCAAGGAGGGAGGCCGAGTGAGCCCACGTCCCACAGGGCGTGCTCCGGGCCAGCCCCTCTCCACGGAACGGCCAGCCGTCCCGGACAGCCCCTAGCCCTCCCCGGGTCCCTCCTCTTGGCGAGAGCCATCCCACTTACCCTTCCCATCGTCAGTCATCAGGCTGAGCTGGGCCTGCAGCTGAAGGGCCTGCAGCTGAAGGCTCACTGGGAGCCAGTGGCCACCAGTTTCCTGGTGGCTTCCAGGAGCTCCTAAAGGGCCAGGAAACAGCGTGAGAAGGCACAGAGGCCGCCAGGTCGTCCCACGCAGGGGTCAGCCCTGACCAAGTCCGTTCACCTGGGTCTCACGCAGCTCCTGGCGTGCCAGCTGGGCCACCAGCACCGCCTGAGCTTTCTCCTCCGGGAGATTCTCCGCAGTCTGCCTTACCAGCAGGAGCTCCTATGCAGGGACTGGTTTTCTGGGGCACATGTCGATGTGCCAGTGAGTATTGCTGTGAGTGGAGCAGTCACGTGTCCCTTTCCTGCGGCAGACTCTGTGTGGGAAGAGTCTGGACGTGAGGGCAGGTGGCGGCCTGTGTGTGGACCCTGAGCCCGCCGTGACCAGGGCAGCGCAGTGCTGTGGAGCTCTGCTGCCTGCGCTCTCCAGGCCCGGGCCTGATTCTCAGTACAAGCCTGTGGCTCCAGACATCTTCTAAGGTCCAACAGGCCCTCTGGCAGGGCTTGGCAAGGATGGCTGACCCACTGGAGCTCGGTGAGGGCAGAGTTCTGGGGAGGCCAGGCCTGGTCAGGGAAGCCCGGTCTGGAGGGGAAGTGGCACCCCAACTTCCAGCGAAAAGGGCTGCCTGTGCTTGGGACCCGACCCTTCAGCCTTGGCCTCTGAAAACCCAAATCTCCTCCTCTCCTGACAGCGAGTGCTGCAGAGCTTGTGGGGGAGGTGGGGCGAGACATTGGTCTCTGCAGCTCTGAAACCAAAGCCTCATTTCAACTTCTCTTCAGTGGAAGTAAAAGATTGCTGCCCCGTCTTGACCCTGTGAAAAGAGACACCCACACCTGATTTGCCCCATTTGCCCCGTGGACGGGAGAGGTAGGTCTCTTAACCGTCACCTGATACTCTCTCCACCATCCGCTCACGTCCCCTGGGGAAGCAAGACACATTCTCGGCGAAGTAGCCGCCATCACTGCTAGCCTGGGAACTACTTTCCCGTTCGCTTCCCTCCTTCTTCTCGAAGTAAGAAGAGGGCAAATGGTGTTGGAGTTGGCACTCCATCAGCTGTGGACAGGACAAGCAGTCGTGCTCGTGAGAAGGGGAAGCCCTTCCGCCACATTCAACTTTCCAAGGATCTTGTTGGTCTGTCAGGTCTTCTTTACAGTGTTGACAAAAGACTTGGTATCGTGTGCACCGTCCGATCGATGACGCGGACAAACAGACCAGTGATTGTGATGGTCACTTAGTAGCTGAAAGGGACCCATCATGTGGCTCACAAAGTGCAAGAGTGACGTCTGAATTCGGTCATCTGACACGAAGCTCCCGAGTTTTGCCGGGAATCTGTGAGTGCCAGGGTGCAAAACCAAAGGCTTTTGAAAAGGAACTAGAAAAGGAAGCCTCGAGTTGGCAGGAGCTGTGCGCTGTGGACTCAGACAACGGGGGCCTTCCCTTGCACAAGTGTGATCACTGCGCCCCAGCACGGATCCAACTTTGACAGCAGTGTATCCTAATGGCACAAGGGTTGTGAACATGTGTGCCTAGTCAATCTGCATCGTTTCCGTGATAGGGCTGCCTGAAAAATCACAACGTGACACAACTTGAAAAATCTAGGCAGATCTTATCCTTGAGCCCATGAATACTTGTTGACTCTCCAGAGCTTCTGGGAAAACCGATGCTCTACAAAGATTTCCCATGTTAAGCGTGTGTCCACCGGAGAACCTCAGGTTGAGACCATTGGGGCAATATGTGAGGATTTGAAGTTCACTTTGCCAGGGTTGACCCACAGAAGCCAATTAGATCTCACTCCTGATAGAAGTGAGTGAATGCAAGGAGAGAACTCAGTGAAAAAGATAACAGTCTCTCCAGTCGCAGAGCACCATGAACCTAGCCTGTTCCCCCATCGCCACTCAGAGGCGTGCTGATGACTGAGTGAAGAGAGTGGTTGAGCCTGAGACTTCTCAGACCTGAATGCTGTGCTGTTTATGCCCCCTTGCCCCAGGAAATCTACGTGGAGATGGGCGAAAGCCGAAAGGGAGTTAACAGCTGGTTTTGCCGCCTGTCCAATCAGGGGCCAGGCTCTGAGCGGTAATATCAATTCTTAGGGGCGTGGTGACTTCACTGCATTCCACTCCTGCCCACCTAGTCCACCTGTGTCCCCAGTCTCTGCTCTGCTGCGCAGGAGGGAGGAGAACACAGGTTAGGAACCTAGGGCCTTGGAATGGGAAGCCGTAGAGCCTACGGAGGGCAGGATTGGAGTGACTGGAGGCCAGGTGGAATCAGCAGCCGAGAGTCACTGGGGGGCCACCAGGCTGTCTGTTGAGGGGTCAGGATCGATGAGGAGACATTGTGGAGATAACCAAGGGGCACCCTGGTCAGAGCTTTGCGTGTGTCAGGTGTGGCACATAGACTGTATCATGGTCCTGACCTGAAAGACTGGAGTGTGTGTGTGTGTGGGGGGGGGGTCTTTGACTGTGTTGGGAGCCTCCAACATAGTATATTGTACCTTCTTCCTGGCTCTGGCCAGTTTGTCCTGTCGGATTTGTTCAGACATAACTGGTGGTGGCTTGGAAAGCGGGACCCAGGGATGGGAACTCATGGATGAGACCCAGCTAAGCACATTGCCTTGTCTAGACAGCCTCCACTCCCTAGCGGGGCAGAAAGGAGACTGTGCTGGGACAGGTGACGCCCGGAGCTACCTTGTCCTCTTGTCACTTACCACCACTTTTACTTCCTCACCAGAGCTCTCACCTGTGAGAAGGAATGGTCCTGGCTCCAGGCCACCCACCCAGTTCCAGGAACACTCGGACTTCTTGTGTCCAAGTTCATCTCAGCCTCCTGGCAGCAGAATGAGTCTGAAGGGGAATGGGGAAGTAGGGCCGGGGAGAGGGCACTGTGGCAATGCTTGGGCGTCCGTGTCTTTCTGGGTAGAGGATGGGAACCCGGTTTCGCTTGGTGCTGTTGTGGCAGCCACACACTGGGTTGGTTTCATGGGAGGGGTGGGGTTCACGGTGGCTGCCAGCCTGTGACTGGCTCTGCAAGCAGCTGGAGGGGCTTCCGGGCAAGGACAGGGGCAGGGGCAAGGGCAAGGGCAAGGGCAGAGGCAGGCCCAGGACACTTAGTCACACAGGGGCGCGCCGGTTGCTTAGTGCGGGTGCAGGCCAGGTGGACACCCCGGCAGAGGGGCCACCACGCCAGGAAGGTCGAAGTGGCTGGGGCCCTTAACCCCAGGGTCAGATCTCTGGGGGTGGTGGGAGTAGGCCATATGGAGGCTTCTGCACCTGGGTGGGGAGACCAACAGGAAGGGTGGGGGCGCAGGCGGGCCCTCCCCCCTCTTGGGGGTGACCAAGGCCTCTGGCAAGGCCCGGCGGGGGCAGCAGGCAGGAGAGGGCAGACACAGCTCTCCCGGGGGTGTGGGAAGAGGTGCTTGCTGGCGATCAGCGTGAACATCGCAGCCCACTCCCGCTGGGCCAGGGCAGTCTGAGCGAGCCGCAGCCAAGCCTCTGGGGCTCCCCACTACTGCCAACAGACTTGACAGCCAGGCTTAGCGCGGGTGGGCTTGGTAGCGGTCGCCAGCCCTGCCGTGCCACCTGAGGCGACCCAGGGAGGCAGCAGGGAGACATTGAACCCCAAGTCCCGCCTCAGACCCTCGTGTTGAAAGAGTAAGAGGGAAAGGGCATAGGGCCACCACCCCCCAGAAGAAATCTCCGAAAGGGGTGAGGGTGGGGGCCATGGTAGGCGCCTTGTCCCTCTGGAGGACGATGGATGATGACTCGCCCCCGTTCCCTAGGGGCCAACTGCTCACCACAGTCAAGCCTGGCTGTCCAGTGTAAAAGGTTAGGCACCGGCATCGGGACCATCCCTCACACCCGACCAAGGCTGAGGTGGGCTTTGACGGGCCTGACCACAGCGGTGGAAGGAACCACATGGTGAAAGAGGACCAAGAGGCAGGGTGCTGGGGGTGGGGCGAGCCCCGCACCCCGTTGCCGCTCCCACACCTCCTTGGTGTTATCCAGGCTTCTGCCAAGGCTAGGGGGCAGCTGGGAGGACAGGGCAGCTGCAACCATCAATGGGGGCCAGAGAGAGGCTTCTGGGGGGTGACCTGTGTCGACCTGGGCCCCATGCATTGAGCCAGCCTGGGCATCATGCAACCCATCTTCCCCACATGTCTAGACTTCCATTCCCACCTTCACAATTGCAACAAAAATAATGTCCAGGTACTTTGTTGGGCGACTGTAGTCCTAGCTAGTTGGGAGTCTGAGGGAAGTGAATGGCGTAGGTCTACAGTTGAGGTTGCTGTGAGCTCTGACGCCAAACCACTCTACCCAGGGCAAAAGCCTGAGTGTTTGTCTCAAAAAAAACAACAGTTAAGGGCGGCGCCTGTGGCTCAGTTGGTAAGGCACCGGCCCCATATAACGAGGGTGGCGGGTTCAAACCTGGCCTCGGCCAAACTGCAACCAAAAAATAGCCAGGCGTTGTGGCGGGCGCCTGTAGTCCCAGCTACTCGGGAGGCTGAGGCAAGAGAATCGCTTAAGCCCAGGAATTGGAGGTTGCTGTGAGCTGTGTGAGGCCACGGCACTCTACCGTCGGCCATAAAGTGAGACTCTGTCTCTACAAAAAAAAAAAAAGTTAAAAACTGTTTACATGAGATTTTTTTTTTTTTTATTGTTAAATCATGGCTGTGTAGATTAGTGCAATCAATGGGTACAATGTGCAGGTTTCACATACAATCTGAAATATTCTCATCAAACTGTTCAACACAGCCTTCATAGCATTTTCTTAGTTATTGTATGCAGACATTTGTATTCTTCATTTAGTAAGCTTTGCCTGTACCTATTCTAAGATGCACCGTAGGTGTGGCCCCACCCATTACCCTCCGTCCACCCTAACCTCCCCCCTCCCTTCACTTTCCTTGGCCCTTTTCCTCATAGTCTTGTGCTATAGATGGGTTATAGCCTTCATGTGAAAGCTATAAATTAGCTTCAAAGTAGGGCTGAGTACATTGGATACTTTTTCTTCCATTTCTGAGATACTTTGCTAAGAAGAATATGTTCCAGCTCCATCCATGTAAACATGCAAGAGGTAAAGTCTCCATCTTTCTTTAAGGCTGCATAATATTCCATGGTATAAATGTACCACAATTTGCTACTCCATTCGTGGGTCGATGGGCTCTTACACTTCTTCCATGACTTAGCAATTATGAATTGGACTGCAATAAACATTCTGGTACAGATGTCTTTGTTATGTTGTGACTTTTGGTCTTCTGGGTACAAACCCAGTAAAGTAATTATAGGATCGAATGTCAGGTCTATTTTTAGGTGTCTAAGTATTCTCCAAACATCCTTCCAGAAGGAACTTATTAGTGTGCATTCCCACCAGCAGTGTAGAAGTGTGCCCTTTCCTCCACATCCATGCGAACATCTGTGGTTTGGGGATTTTGTTTTGTGGACTACTCTTACTGGGGTTAGGTGATATCTCAAAGTAGTTTTGATTTGCATTTCTATGATGATTAAGGATGATGAGCTTTTTTTCATGTCCTTCTAGATCATGCATCTGTCTTCTTCAGAGAAGTTTCTCTTCAAGTCCCTTGCCCACCCTAAGATGGGATCACTTGTTCTTTTCTTGATAATACATTTGAGTTCTCTGTGGATTCTGGTTATTAGACCTTTATCAGAGGTATAACCTGAAAATATTTTCTCTGAGAGCTGTCTCCTTGCTTTACTTACTATATTCTTGGCTTTGCAGAAGCTTTTTAGTTTGATCAGGTCCCAGTAATGTATTTTTGATACTGCTTCAATTGCCTAGGGAGTCCTCCTTCTAAAATATTCCCCCAGGCTGATTCCTTCAAGAGTTTTCACTGCATTTTTCTCAAGTATTTTTATACTTTATGTCTTAAATTTAAATCTTTTGTCCAGAGAGTGTCTATCTTACTTAATGGTGAAAGGTGTGGGTTCAGGTTAAATCTTCTACAGGATGCCAGACAGTTTAACCAGCACCATGTGTTGAATAGGGAGACTTTTCCCAACTGATTGTTTTTAATTGGCTTGTCAAAGATCAAATAACGGTAAGTAGCTGGATTCATCTCTTGGTTCTCTATTCTGTTCCAGACATCTACCTTTCTGTTTTTGTGCCAGTACCATGCTGTTTTGATCACTATGGATTTATAGTACAGTCTCAGGTCTGGTAGCGTGATTCCTCCTGCTTTGTTTTTGTTGATGAGTAATGTTTTGGCTATTTGAGGTTTTTTCTGGTTCCATATAAAAGGAAGTATTATTTTTTCAAGATATTTAAAGTATGTCAATGGAGCTTTAATAGGAACTGCATTAAAATTATATATTACTTTGGGTAGTATAGACATTTTAATATTGTTGATTTTTCCCAGCCATTAGCATGGTATGGTTTTCCATTTGTTAACATCTTCAGCTGTTTCTTTTCTTAAATTTTCATAGTTCTCTTTGTAGAGATCTTTCACGTCCTTTGTTAGGTATATTTATCCCAAATATTTCATCTTCTTTGGCACTACTGTGAAAGGAATAGAGTCCTTGACTGTTTTTTCTGCTTGGTTATTGTTGGTATATATAAAGGCTACAGATTTATTGGTGTTGATTTTGTGGCCTGAGACATTGCTGTATTCCTTGATCACTTCTAAAGTTTTGTAGTAGAATCCCCAGTGTTTTCCAGATATATGATCATATCATCTGCAAAGAGTGAAAGTTTAATCTCTTCTGACCCTATGTGGATACCCGTGATCGCCTTTTATTCCCTAACTGCAATGGCTAAAACTTCCATTACAATGTTAAAGAGCAATGGAGACAATGGGCAACCTTCCCTGGTTTCTGATCTAAGTGGAAATTATTTCAATTTAAATCCCTTCAATAAGATATTGGCTGTGGGTTTGCTGTAAATGGCATCTATTAGTTTAAGAAATGTCCCTTCTATACCAATTTTCTTAAGTGTTCTGATCGTGAAGGATGCTGGATATTATCAAAGGCTTTTTCTGCATCAATTGAAAGAATCATATGGTCCTTATATTTTAGTTTGTTTATGTGCTGAATGACATTTATAGATTTATGTACATTGAACCAGCCTTGAGAAACTGGGATAAATCCCACGTGGTCATGGTATATAATTTTTTTGATGTGTTGTTGGATTCTGTTTGTTGAGATCTTATTAAATATTTTAGCAAAAATATTCATTTGTGATATTGGTCTATAATTTTCTTTTCTTGTTGGTTCTTTCCCTGGTTTGGGGATCAAGGTGATGTTTGCCTCATACAATGTGTTGGGTAATATTCCTTCTTTTTCTATATTTTGGAAGAGCTTTAGTAATACAGGTGCTAGTTCTTCTTTAAAGGTTTAGTAGAATTTTGACGTAAAGCCATCTGTTCCTGGGATTTTCTTTTTAGGGAGATTTTGTATAGTTGTTGATATTTCAGAACTTGATAAAGGCCTGTTCAACATTTCCACTTCATTCTGGCTAAGTCTTGGTAGGTGGCGTACTTCCAGGTATTGGTCGATTTCTTTCAGATTTTTATATTTCTGAGAGTAGAGTTACTTGTAGTATTCGTTAAGGACTTTTTGAATTTCTGAGGGGTCTTTTGTTATTTCATTTTTACCAGTTCTGATTGATGAAATTAGAGATTTTACTCTTTTTTTCCTCGTTAGGTTGGCCAAAGGTTTATTGATCTTTTCAAAAAACCAACATTTGGATTTATTGATCTGTTGTATAATTCTTCTATTTTCAATTTCATTTAATTCTAATCTGATTTTGGTTATTTCTTTTCTTCTGATGCATTTAGGGTTAGAGTGTTCTTCCTTCTCCAGTTGCTTGAGATGTCCCATTAATTTATTAACTTCCTCTCTTTCTGTTTTCTTCAGGAAAGCTTGCAGTGCTATAAATTTTCCTCTTAGGACTGCCTTTGCGGTATCCCAGAGGTTCTGAAAATTCGTGTCTTGATTGTTGTTTTGTTATAAAAATTTGGTGATTTCCTTCTTAATCTTGTCTGTAATCCATCTACCCTTCAGCATAAGGTTGTTTAGCTTCCATGTTTTTGTATGGGTATGCAGGTTCCTGTTGTTATTGAGTTCAACTTTTATTCCATGATGGTCAGAGAAGATGCAAGGAATAATTTGTATTTTTTTTGATTTGCTGAGTTTAGATTTGTGGCCTAGGAAGTGGTCGATTTTGAAGCATGTTCTGTGGGCTGATGAGAAGAATGTGTATTCAGTTTTTTTGGGATGAAATGTTCTGTAGATTACTTTTAAGTCCAGATGTTGAATGGTTAAGTTTAAATCTAAGATTTCTTTGCTTAGCTTCTTTTTGGAGGATCTATCCAGCACTGCTAAAGGGGTGTTAAAATCTCCAACTACTATGCAACTGGAGGAAATCAAGTTGCTCATGTCTGTTAGAGTTTCTTTTATAAATTGAGGTGCATTCTGGTTCAGTGCATAAATATTTTGAATTAAAATCTCATCATATTGAGTATTACCTTTAACAAATATGAAGTGTCCATACTTATCTTTCATGATTTCGGTTGATTTAAAGCCTATTGCTTCTGTGAATAGGATAGCAACGCCTGCTTTTTTCTGCTTTCCATTTGCCTGGAGTATAGATGACCATCCCTTCAAATTGAGTTTATCTTTGTCTTTTAATGTATGATGTGATTCTTGTATGCAGCAGATACCTGGCTTGAGTTTTTGTATCCATTCAGCCAACCTGTGCAACTTTAGAGGACAGTTTAAACCATTCACATTAATTGAGAATATTGATAAGTCTTTTGAGAGTCCGGTGGACATTTTTAATCCTTTTGTGACTGTGGAAGTTGGAATTTGATCAGAATTTTCTGGGTGGGTTTACTTTTGTGATGGAGGATTACGCTGGTCTTTATGGAGGATAGGTCTGAGAATATCCTGGAGAACTGGTTTAGTTATGGCAAATTTCTTCAACATGTGAATGTTGTTGAAGTATTTAATTTCTCCATCATAAATCAAACTCAGTTTAGCTGGGTACAGGATCCTGGGTTGAAAGTTATTTTTTTTTAGGAGATTAAAAGTCAATGACCATCCTCTTCTAGCTTGAAAGGTTTGAGCAGAGAGGTCTGCAGTTATTCTAATATTCTTGCCCTTGTACATGATGGTTTTCTTTCGTCTGGCTGCTTTCAGAATTTTCTCCTTCATATTAACTTCAGTGAAATTTATTATGATGTGTCTTGGGGATGTCTTATTTGGGTTGAGTCGTGCTGGATTTCTGAAACTGTCTGCTATCTGAATTTCATAATCTCTTGCCATGTCTGGAAAGTTCTCCTTCATAATCTCATGGAGAAGAGACTCTGTGCCTTGTGAAGTCACTTTGTTGCTTTCGGGGATCCTATAAGAAAATATTGCTTTTCTTCAAATTGTCCCAGAGCTCTCTGAGAGAGTCATCTGTTTTTGCTCTCCATTTATCTTCCTCTTTGAGGGTTTGGGAGCATTCAAAAGCTTTGTCTTCAATGTCAGATATTCTGTCTTCTGCTTGCTCCATTCTGTTACTGAGACATTCTACTGTGTTTCTCAGATCTTTGAGGGCTGCAACTTCTTGTCTCAATGTGCCAATATTTTGGTAATTTGGTCTTTGAATTTGTTGAATTCTTGAGATATCTTTTGGGTTACTGCTTGGAATCCTAATTCGATTTTATTTGCTATCCAGATTCTGAATTCGATTTCTGACATCTCAGCTATTTGTTTGTGCGTGGGATCTTGTGCTCTGTCTGCCCCATTGATCCTTGTGGGAGTTGATCTACTCTGATTATTCATATTGCCAGAGTTTTTCTGTTGATTTTGCCTCATGACTGTTTTTCACTGTTGCCTCTGGCCATCCTCAGAGTTGGGGAGGTGTCTGTCCAAGATTAGACCCCAGCAGGATCACTCTATTGTTGCTGGATCTTTGTAGGGAGTGACCCTGTGTAGTTCCTCTGAGGCTGCCCCAGCTAGGGAGTTCTGGTTGTAGAAGCAGCTCGGAGTTTGACACACCAGGATCCAGCAACAGGGTGGGAGATGGTGCACACGGTTCTGGGAGTGCCTGGTGCTCAGAGTGTTTGGCACAGAGAGCCCAAGGCTCCAGCTGTCTCTGGCCAGGAGAAGGGCTCTGCACAGAGGCAGGGAGGTCTCTGGGGGTCTTGCGGCTGCCAGTGTCTCTGGCCAGATGAGTGGGCTGGTGTGAAGGCAGGGAGGGTACAGGAGTGAGGGAGGACGCAGCATTGTGTCTTTCCTGCTGTTCCTGATAAGGGAATGCAGAGGCCTGTGGGGAACAGCTTTTATGGAGGTTGGGGCGGTGCAAAGCCCAGGAGTTTGAGCATGCTGTGAGCTGTGGTGCCACAGCACTCTGCCCAGGTCAACAGCCCGAGGCTCTAGTGTGCCATAACTGGTCTCACTCTGCCCCTGAGGTTTAATGCTTTAATACAGCTCAGTCCCCACCTTTATTCTGCTCAGTCACTGGGTTACTAGCTCCTGCCCCATCCTTGCCCTGTGACTCTGAGGGCAGAGCCTTTCAGGGCAGTTCTCTCACAATGGTGGGCCACATGAGGTGGTGTGATTGTATTTGTTCCCGTTCTGTTTTTTTACTTCAAAATAAGATATGTGTAGTGTGCATAGGAATTTGTTCATAGCTTTTTTTTTTTTTAACTATAATCTAGCCCTCCAACAGTCTGAGGGACAGTGAATTGGCCCTCTGTTCAAAAAGTTTAAGGATACCTGAAATGAAGAAAATGAGCAATGTGCCCATTATTACACTCTTAAGTAACTTATATATTCTGTAGATTTACCAACAAAATCACCTAATTTTTTTCACTTCCCTTTATAGTAAATCTCTTATTTTATTTTATTTTATTTTATTTTATTTTATTTTATTTTATTTTATTTTATTTTATTTTATTTCTTCTCATTATTTTTTTGGAGACAGATTCTCACTTTATACTCCTTGGTATAGTATCATGGCATCACAACTCACAGCAACTTCCAATTCCTGGGCTTAGGCAATTCTCTTGCCTCAGCCTCCTGAATACCTGAGACTACAGACCCTCACCACAATGCCCATTTATATTTTTGTTTTTCAGTTTGGCTGGGGCTGGGTTTGAACACAGTACTCTCAGTATATAGGGCCAGGTCCCTACCCACTGAGCCACAGGTGTCACCCATCTCTTTCTTATTTGTGATACAGACTCTCACTATGTCATCCTTGTTAGGGTGTGGTGATGTCACAGCTCACAGCAACCTCAAACTCTTGAGCTGAAGCGATTCTCTTGACTCACCCTGCCAGGTATCTGGGACTACAGGCACACACCACAATGCCTGGTGACTTTTTTGTTGTTGTTGCAGTTGTCAGTTTTGTTTAGCTGGCCTGGACTGGATTCCAACCCTGTTCCCTCACTGTATGTGGCTGGGCCTGTAACCACTGTGCTACAGTCATTAAGCCTATGGTAAATCTCATTTTAAGAAATGTCTATACTTGATTCACTAAAACTAAATAATATATTAACATTCCAGTGAATACCACGTAAGTAACACTGAGTATCCCCTTCCATAATTGCCATTTTCTTACACTTTATACCTACACATATGAGACTGAATAATAAATAGTGAAGCTTTTATACATTACTTATAAAGTTCACAGAATGTCATCCAGTGGTTAATATGATACATTATTTTTTTTTCCTAAATAAGGAAACCCTCTTAGAAATAGATGACTAGAGAAAAAAAGCAAATTTTCTGTTTATTTATTTTTTTATTATTATTTTTTTGTTGCATTTATTCCACCTTAATCATCTGGTCTTAAAAATTTACTTACCAACTCAACTTCCACTTTTTTTTTTTTTTTTTGAGACAGAGTCTCACTGTGTTGCCCTCAGTAGAGTGTTGTGGTGTCACAGCTCACAGCAACCTCCATCTCTTGGGCTGAAGCTATTCTCTTGCTTCAGCCTCCCAAGTAGCTAGGACTATAGGTGCCTGCCACAATGCCAAGCTATTTTTTATTGTTGTTGATGTTGCGGTTGTCACTGTTGTTTAGCCTAGCCGGGCTGTGATCGAACTGGCCAGACCTGTGTATGTGGCCAGCACACTAACCATTGAGGAATTGGTGCCAAGCCTGAACACTTCTTAAAGTCTCCCAAATTGCCATTGTTGCCCTCATTCCCTGACATATCCTTCAGAAAGAAACCTTCTCTGCTTCTCTATTATAGACCCATTCTTTGTCTTTCGAGCTTTTCCCTTTATTAACAGGTAGGCCTTAAATACACCCCTCTTTAGTTTAGAGCTTTCCAGTCACCTCTCAAAATAAAAGTAATACGAATAATTTAGTGATGTGCCAAGCATTATACACTACTAAGCACCTATGTGAACAAACTGAATCCTCAGAAAACTCTGTCAAATAGGCATTATTATTATACTCATTTGACAGCCAAGGAAACTGAAAGCTTATAAGAATTTAAGGCCTTGCCAAATAAATCTGACTAAAGAGCCAACCTTTTTATAAAATCATTATTCAATATTGCTCCTTTCCAAGAGTTGATCAAGAATTATAACTTAGTAAAAATGTATTTGCATGGTAGAAGTTGGCTATCTTTTTCAGATGCCTAAAACATACAAAGGCTTTTTTTTTTTTTTTTTTGAGACAGAGTCTCACTTTGTTGCTCTTGGTAGAGTGCCATGGCATCACAGCTCACACCAATTTCAAACTCTTGGGTTTAAGCAATTCTCTTATCTCAGCCTCCCATGTAGCTACAGGCGCCCACCACAATGGCCAGCTATGTTTTTGTTGTAGTTGTTATTGTTGTTTGGCAGGCCTGTGCCAGGTTGGAACCCACCAGCCTCTCTGTATGTGGACAGCACTGTAACCGCTGAGCTACGGGAGCCAAGCCTACAAAGGCATTTTTAAAAAATGACTAGCCTTGTGAACAAATATTAATCTGTACACAATGTTAATACCTGATTGAAATCAGACACCAAATGTTTAAAGTAATAAAGAATCAAGTAATGGCAGTATCTAAAAGTGAAAAAGTTAAGAAAAAAAATTTCAAAACAGAAATAAAGCACCAAGCTGTTGGTAAACAATGAACAGTAATTGATCACATGTATAAACCCAACATTCAGGGCTGTTATGATCTGGCCTTTGCTACTAACTCAAGAGCCAGGGCAGGCTTCTGCATGTAATTTCCCCAAAGTGCAGGTTCCCTCTTACTCCACATCTTTGCACTTCTCAACCTGAAATGTTCTGTCCTAACTGTTCTCTTCCTTTTTTCTTTCTTTCTTTCTTTTTTTTTTTTTTTTTTTGAGACAGAAGCTCACTGTGTCACCCTTGGTAGAGTGCTATGGCGTCATACCTCATAGCAACCTCAAACTCTTGAGCTCAAGAGATTCTCTTGCTTCAGCCTCCCAAGTAGCTGGGACTACAGGAACCAGCCACAATGCCTGGCTATTTGTTTTTTGTCTTTTGTTTTTTTTAACAAATGTTTGTGTTTATTGACAAGTTCATGTATCAGTACAAATGGAGGTTAATATTTGTTTTTTGTCTTAACAGGCCTGGGCCAGGTTCAAACCCACCAGCCCCAGTTCGTGTGGCCAGTGCCCCAGCCACTGAGTTATGAGCACAGAGCCTGTCCTAACTTTTCTTCTAAGAAAATGTCTATTCAACTATCACAACTTGCTTTATACCTACTTCCCTTAGGAAACTTTCTGAGATATTATCTCTTTCCCTTACCAAAGAATACTTCCTCCACATGGCATCTGGGATTAAATTGCATTTGTTTATGTTTGGTTTTATAAAATAAAGCAACTTGAGGGTAGTCCTTTAGTGATGTGGTGTCTTTAGCACTCAGAATGGTGCTTAACACACAGTACTCAGAAAGTGGCACTTGAGTGTTATTATTTTCCAAAGTTGTCACAGCATTTGTGTTATGTAAACTTATTATAGTATAAATAACATTCCAAGTCAGAAAGTAATAGAGAAATCCTCCAAAAATAGTATAAGCAATGTCTAACAGGGATGATTCACAACAGGATTCAATACTTTGGTAAGAGTCCCCTAGTTTCTTGTTTCCTGAATTATCATCAACCCATTGGTCTACCTAAAGTTTAATTCTCATACCACCCTAGGCATTAAAAAAAAGAATTTGCTTTCTATTGTATGAGAAACAAAAAATATTAAAATAAAGGGTAGCCATAAAGTTCATGTGCAACTATTTAAATTGCCCACGAACTTTATGGCCACGCTGTACAAAATAAATGTATATATATTAACAAGTTTAAAAATGTACAGGATTCTGGCTCAGTACCTGTAACCTAGTGAGTAGGTCCCCAGCCACATACACTAAAGCTGGCGGGGTCCAGCTTGGGCCCAGGCCTGCTAAAGAACAATGACAACTGCAACCAAAAGGTGGCTGGTTATAGGGGCAGGCACCTGTAATGCCAGCTACTCCAGAGGCTGAGGCAAGAGAATTGCTTGGTCCCAGGAATTTGAGGTTGGTGTGAGCTGTGATGCCACTGCACTCTACCAAGAATGACATATTGCGACTGTCTCAATAAATAAATAAATAAAATATACAGGATTCTTACCTAAAGCATTACCCCATCAAAGACTTGAACCCTCTGTTTTCTTGAATTATATTAATAGAACGCTGATATTAAATATTCATTTTTTCATCTCTGGGTAATTATTTCCTATAGTCCCAATATGACTGCCTTCTCCCCAGGCACAGGAGTTTTAATTACTTAGAATTCCAACAGAGTTAAATGAGATGACAGACTGGGGAAAGCCCCTGACCTCTACATAAATAAGAGGTAGTCTAGATACAGGGACGCCTTGATTCTCCTGTCCATACTGTATTCCTCAGCATGTAATATTCAAATAAGCTGATATGCAAGTGATACACATGTAAGTTGAGATGAAAATATCACTGTAAATTATGAATATTACTCAAATATGAATTTGATAATACTAAAAATTAATGTAAATTATCAATGGAAGAGTACGGTTTCTTTATTAATTAGAAGAAAGTCAATTCTCACTACCATTGGATTTTTTAAAAAAATAAAATAGAAAAGTTAAAGGAAAAAAGTCACCAACTTACTAAAGACAGGTCTATTCTGCAGGGCTTCCATTGCCTGAGTTAATACTGGATATATATGTCATGATACTGGTGTCAATGTTCTGCATTCACCTGAGAAATAATTAACATTATAATTTCATTAAATTAAAATTAACTCTTTAATGTCCATTGCATACCTGGAGTATAAATTCAATAGCAAACATGCCAGGAAAAAAAGGTTATAAAAACCTAAAAATGGGGTGGCACCTGTGGCTCAGTCGGTAACGCTCCAGCCCCATGTACGGAGGATGGCTGTATCAAACCCGGCCCCGGCCGAACTGCAAAAAAAAAATAGCTGGGTGTTGTGGTGGGCGCCTGTAGTCCCAGCTGCTCGGGAGGCTGAGGCAAGAGAATTGCTTAAGCCCAGGAGTTGGAGGTTGCTGGGATCTGTGTGATGCCATGGCACTCTACCGAGGGCCATAAAGTGAAACTGTGTCTCTACAAAAAAAAAAAAAACCTAGAGAATATGCAAATCAAATCTAATTCATGTCCTCAAAAAAACTAAAAATTTAAGGTTAAGTAGTTATGTAACTTTAAGTGACCACATATGCCATTAGCACACCCCATGTGTGTATTTTATTTCCACAAAAAATTACAGATAGGAAGAAACCAATCAAGGAACAAATATTTCCTGAATAACCACCATAAACATGACAGTGTAAGACAGGTAGGAGGAGTACTAAAATATATATTACCAGTTCTTTCCTCAGGAGCAATTGTTAGCAACGTGTTAAAAATCTTCATGCATATAACTAATATACAGTAATAAAGCTATAATCTCAAAGTAGTTCGGATTTTAAACTCCCAAAAATCTCTATACCCAACATTTTTTTTATTTTACCATTCTAAATCTATCCATAAAGTGCTTATTAAGTGCCTACTATGTTCAACAAATTTGGATACTAGCAGGGTATCAGGGCATGCACCGACTGAAGAAAAACATGCATGTTTAGACATGAAAGTGTCTTAAAATGACTTTGCAGTCCCTAGGAGACAGAAACCCACAGTCAGAAATGCTGTTAGATGTTGTCGAAGCAAAACAAAGTCTGGGGCAATGAATGCCCTTGCCCTTGAGAAAGTAGAAATTCAACTGGAGAGAAAAGGTATGGTGTGAAACATAGTAAGAGTAGTGTGCTACTGAGTGCTGAATAAATATTTCCAGTGATTTGTGTTCAGAGAGAGGAGGTCAGTGTGACTTCTGAAGTCCTGGGCAGCACCAGGAAGATGTAGAACCTGAGCACAGCCATGATGGATTTGGATACAAAGAGAGAAACCCAAATAGCACTTGGGAGTAAGCAACGTAAACAAGAGAGGCAGGAAAACAAGCTTCAGGAATGAAAAGCAAATCTTTCAGACCAGAGAATTGGGTTTTTATAGTATAGAAGAGGTGTAAGTGGTAACTGCATTTAACTCCAACTCCTTGCAATAGCCATTTGGTACCACCTATCACAATATCACATGCTCCTGTTCCTCTGTTGCTTGTTCTACCTATCTTCTCTGGTTTTAAGAGGCTGTTTTGCAATTAGTGTATTGAAATATTTAAAAACAAAACTAAAGCAACTAACGCATATGTGGTAGGCAAATAATGGCCCTCCAAATATGTCCATGGCCCAATCCCTGGAATCTGTGACCATGCTATCTTACTTGACAAAAGTGACTTTGTACATGAAATTAAGGTGACAGATCTTAAAATAGGAAATTTTCTCAGATTACCCCAGTGGGTCCACGGTAATCATATATTGCCTTAAAAACGGAAGAGGTTGGCAAAAGAGTTAGTCAGAGATAGGAGATAGAAAAAGAGGCAGGAACAATTCAAAGTTATAGACTGACTTCATAACTTCACCCCCCCTCCCTTATCGATGGCTTTGAAGACAGAGAAAGGGGCCACACGCCAAAGAATATAGGCACCCTCTAGAGACTAGAAAAATCCTGAGTGATAGTCATCAAGGAAACATAGACCTCGGTCCAACACAAGTGCAAGGAACTGAATTCCACCAACAAACTGAATGAGCATGTAATCAGACAATCCTTTAGAGAAGCAGTTCTCAACCTGTGGGTCGTGACCCCTTTTTTAATAATGAAAATACAATGTGGCATTAGGAAGGTTGAGAAGCACTGCCTTAGAGCCTAGAGAAATGAACCCAGCCCTGCCAACACTTTGAGTTTAGCATAGTGAGAACCTTGTCTACTTCTGTTCCCCAGAACATAAGATAATGACTTTATATTGGTTTTAGGCATAAGTTTGTGGTGATTTATTACAGCAATGGGAGAAAATTAACTTACCATTAATAATTTTACAGTTATGTAAATAACAAGAGAGAGCTGGCTCAGCACCCATAGCTCACTTGTTCCAGCGCCAGCCAAGGCTGGTGGGTGGAATGCGGCTGAGCCCAGCTAAATGATGACAATGAAACCTGCAAAAAAAATTAGCCAGGCATTGTGGTAGGCCTCTGTAGTCCCAGATCTTTGGGAGGCTGAGGAAAGAGAATCGCTTAAGGCCAAGAGTTTGAGGTTACTGTGAGCTGTGGTGCCCCAGCACTCTATGGAAGATGACATAGTGAGACTCCGTGTCAAAAAAAAAAAAATTCTTTTTTTCTTGGCTTAGTGCCTATAGCTCAGTGTTTAGGGCCCCGGCCAAATACACTGGGGCTGACAGGTTCAAATCCAGTCTGGGTCAGCTAAACCACAATGACAACTACAAAAAAAAAAATAGCGAGGGGTTGTGGTGGACACCTATACTCCCAGCTACTTGGGAGGCTGAGGCAAGAGAATCACTTATGCGCAGGAGTTAGAGTTTGCTGTAAGCTGTGATGCCACAGCACCCTACTTAGGGAGACAGATTGAGGCTCTGCCTCAAATAAAAGAAAGAAAAAATAAATAGAATCAAAATATATGAAATAAAGACCAAGTAGAATTTTAAAAACGAAATGTGAATATTCATGAATCCAGAGAACATGAAAAAATCACCAATTTTGAGCCTATCGGTATAGTCTTTCATAAACTGCTGCTTTATTTATTTATTTATTTATTTATTTATTTATTTATTTATTTATTGAGACAGAGTCTCTTTATGTCGCCCTGGGTACAGTGCTGTGGTATGACAGCTCATAGCAACCTCAAATTCTTGGGCTTAAGTGATTTTCTTGCCTCAGCCTCCCAAGTAGCTGGGACAACAGGCGCCTGCCAGAACGCCAGGCTATTTTTTGGTTGTAGTTGTCATTATTGTTTGGCAGGCCCGGGCTGAGTTCCAACCCACCAATTCCAGTGTATGTGGGCTGGTGCCCTAGCCGCTGAGCTGTAGGCACTGAGCACATAAGCTGCTTCTTTAGGTAACGGCATCTATTCCACTATAACTTAAAAAAAAAAATCAGCATTTATTATAATTTAAACTTTTAGTCAACAGCTACACCTAAGCACCTAATTATTTCATTTAATTATAGAATGACTTGGCTACAGTATACTAAATTTTGATCATTTATGGAATAATTTTTTACAGTTAAACAAATGTCAAATTTTCATACTATGAATTACTTATCAATAGCTGTTTTAATCTAAACATGTCAGGGTGTAACTTGCCCCTTTTCCAAAGATAAAGATTAAACTCCTATTTCACAAAATGTCACACAGTTTCAAAAATAATCTCTTCATAAAACAGCTTTAAAATTTTAGAAATGTAAGTAGCAATTTAATTAGTTCAATGAACTGTTACTCACCCAGCTGTTTGCCGATTTGTACACAAGAGAACTTTGACGTCATTATGAATCTGTTTTACTCTTCCCAGTGTCTTGAAAAAAAATCCTTTAAAATAAGATTGTAAGCATCACAGCTCACAGCAACCTCAAACTCTTGGCCTTAAGCAATTCTCTTGTCTCTTGCCCAGGCTTTCTGGTTAAATTACATTACTTGAAATTGAAAGATCTCTATGAAGGGAAAACAAATTCTTTCACTGATTCTAATTAGGATTCCCATATAGATCTCTACTTTCTCTAAATTTTCATGGAAGATCTAACAGGTATTTGTTCTCATTTTAAAACATGGATTAATTTGATTCCTTCTATGTGCCAAATACAAATAGTGTGCTAGTTGCTAGTAATACAAAATTTATAACAAAAATCCCTGCTCTCAAGAAGTACATAGTCTAGTGAAAGGGAAATGCAAACCTAAACCTAAAGACTGTGACATACAGAAATGCATACTACACATCACATATCTCTGATGTAAGCACAACATTCTTAGGCTGAAGACGATGTTTTATAGATCTGTTAAACACTTGTTCTTTCCACCTCATTATGGAGCAGAATGCCAAGTTAAAATAAAAGCTGCTTATTAAATATATGGTTGACTGATATCAACACTGATTTCTTTGTTTTGTAATACATACTGAATCCTAGCACTCTGGGAGGCCAAGGCGGGTCTATTGCCTCAGCTCACAGGTTCGAAACCAGCCTCATCCAGAGTGAGACATCATCTCCAAAGAAAGCAGCCAGGTGCAGGCAAGATGAGCTTCCATAGCTCAGTGGTTAGGGCACAGGACACATGCACCAAGGCTGGTAGGTTCGAACCCTGCTGAGCCTGCTAAACAAACAAACAAAAAAAAAAGAAAAAAGATTGTCTCAAGAAAAAAAAATATGTAACATTTCCATAACTCACATAAAAATGTTATTACAACATATTACCATAATTAATAAATATTACATAATAAATAAAATGTAATAATGTAAATAAAATTTATTTTCATTCTATAGTGAGTGGATTATATTCTCAAGTATGATAAATCATTATTTATGCATTGAAATAACTGACCTTAATGTGGTTTAATGGTTAGGAAACCAGCTCAGGTGTGCTGAACAATGACAACTACAACAAAAAAATAGTTGAGCATTGTGGTACATGCCTGTAGTCCCAGCTTCTTGGGAGGATGAGGCAATAGAATTGCTTAAACACAAGAGTTTGAGGTTGCTGTGATCTGTAAGGCCATGTCACTCTACTGAGGGGGACATGGTGAGACTCGGTCTCAAAAAAGAAAAATAAAGAAATAATTGACCTTAATCTGAAAAATTCATACTTTAAGATTCAGTAACAAGTAGCTTAATTCTAACTAACATCCAATGGAGTAAAGGTTATCAAGGAGTGGACAGTCCTATTGGAATGCCATTCAAAGACATGTTATTTTTTGTTTAAAAAGATAAAATTCCTAAGATAATCTCCTAGAACAATAATACAACTTTCTAAGAAGCAGCATTAGTGGAGATCTGATTCTGAATCACAATAATGTGTGGTCCAAATAGAGACCAAGATATAGCATGAGTAGCTAAGCCTTTTATCTTGACATAGTATATGAACAACAGACATATCAACATGATTAAAAAATATTTCGCACAGAGCCAGGCATACAGTACTTTCTCAATAAATGCTATGTGAAAAGAGTTTACATAACCCCTTTACTTCCTTAAAAATGCCTACAAATTCTTCATTGATGGCTAAATGTCTATGTTCAGTATCTCCATGTAAATTACTTCAAGTCTGCAAACTATTTTCAATGAAAAATGTTAAAAGTACCTTTAGAGCTTCCAACATTCCCTACACAATTGGTAAGAGAATAAAATGAATGGGAGTTTTATTATTTTGATTATTTTATTTTATTTTATTTTATTTTGAGACAGACTCCCAAGCTGTTGTCCTGGGTAGAGTGCCATAGCATCACAGCTCACAGCAACCTCAGACTCTTGGCCTTAAGCAATTCTCTTGTCTCAGTCTCCCAAGTAGCTGGGACTACAGAAACCCACCACAATGCCTGGCTATTTTTTGGTTGCAGTTGTCATTGTTGCTAAGGTGGCCAGGGCCAGGTTCAAACCCACCACCCTAGGTGTATGTGACTGGGGCCCTGCCAACTGACCTATAGGCACAGCCGGGACTGAATTTTTAAAGTTTCCTAATCTGAAGCTAAAATATAATGAGATCATTTTCAAATAATTTATTTATATTAAATAATCTAAAACATGCTGGAGAACCTTCAAATTACTGAAGGTTAAACTTATCTCCTGAAAACAGTAAAGGTATACTTACTTTTGCATAACAGCAGATATTTACACACACATATAGATTTATATATGTACATGTATATATGTATATGTATGGATATATGCATATATGGTCATTCATTGCAGAACTGCTTGGAATTGTAAAGATTGGAAATAGTACAAATGCCTATCAAATGATATATCCATTTTTTTTAACAAGAGAAAATTCTTTAGATAGTGACATAGTATGAACTTTGAGATATGGTAAGTGAAACACCAAGGTAAATTTATAAACCAACTGTTACAAAATAAAAAGGAATATACACATGTATATTTACTTTTATATACATAAAGTATACCTGGAAGGATGTACACAAGAATAAGTACCACTGGCAGTCTCTAGACAAGGAACTGAGTAACTGGAAACAACTCACAGAAGGAGTCCTCTCTGAGGGGACTTTTGAACTGAAGACTGAGTGGTAGACAACAGCCGGTCACCAGGGCCAACCCTTCCCCCAAAAGAGGAAACATTGAGTACAATTGACCCTAAAGTAGTAGAAAGGCCAGTGTGACTGGAGGTATGGGAAACAATTAAGGTGTTAAGCAGCAATATGCACTATATGTTTAAAAGTTTATTCCAGCTTTGTAAAGAGAATGAATGGTTGAGGGGTACAAGAAAGCAAGCAGGTAGGATAAAACCCAAATCCAAGCAAGATGTGATAGTGACTTAGACCAAGATGGCAGTAATGCAGATGAAAAAGATATTCCAGGCTTGGCACCAGCCACATACACTGGGGCTGGTGTGTTCCAATTTAGTCCAAACCAGCTAAACAACAATGACTGCAAGTAAAAAATAGCTGGGCATTGTGGCGAGTGCCTGTAATTGGAGGCAAGATTATCACTT
Organism: Nycticebus coucang; assembly: GCF_027406575.1. Classification (NCBI taxonomy): domain Eukaryota; kingdom Metazoa; phylum Chordata; class Mammalia; order Primates; family Lorisidae; genus Nycticebus; species Nycticebus coucang. Next base: position 27,554,236 of record NC_069805.1, on the reverse strand, counting down.
AAACCCAAGAGTTTGAGGTTCCTGTGAGCTGTGATGCCACAGCACTCTACCGAGGGTGACATAATGAGGCTGTCAAAAAGAAAAAAAAAAAAAAAGAAAGAAAGAAAAAGGTATTCCAAAAACATGTTTTTCAAGGTCAAGCCTAGAGGATGTATTAACGGATTGGATTGTCGAAAGTGACAGGGACCAAAAATTACATGTATCTTTCTTGCTTGAGTAGATAAATGGTGATGTTTTTTACTAACAGTGAGGGTGAAACAAGTTTAGAAAAAAATGCAGATTCTGCCCATGTTATGTTACTATGTCAACTAGGTACCCAACTGGAAGTATAAATAGACAGCTGATTGTACAAATGTGGAGCTTTATTGAGATGTCAGAAACAGGATTATAAATCTGACAGTCACAATGCTTGTTAGTATTTAAATCATAAAAGCAAAAGATTCCTTCTACAAAGAGAATACAGATTGAGGAAAGGACCAAGCCCAGGACATCCCAACAATATCCTAAGCTATACAGATTTCCACACTTTAACTAATGTATAATTCTAACAGGCTAACCGTTTTATGTCTGTTATAATGTTATTTTGAAATATTGGCTGAATTGACAAAAATAGTAAAGCTATTCAAATTGAATTTAATATTTGAGAGCAAAAATGTATTTACAATTACCAGTAGTTATAAAAAAAAAAATCCACAAAGTGAAGCACTTTCTTTTCACTACAGCCTTGAAATATCCTAAGACCTGGTTCAAAGTATTAGTCAGTAAGTGCAGAATGAACAAAACTCACACAGACTAAGGTGCAGATTACAGCTCCACCAGTTATTAGTTACAGAACTTAACCCAGCTGCACTCTCTCCATGCCTTATTTTGCTCAGGGTTAAGAGTAGCTATATTAAATGAAATAATAAATATCAATACTAGACACATTAAACACTTTATAAATTGCATGATAAAATTAACATTCGTTAAGAAACAGTAAGTGCTGGGCACTTTCCTAAGGGCTTCACCTGGATTCTCTCAGAGTCCTCACAACAGCCATGAGAAGTTACCAGCTCTGTTCTCAATTACTAAACAGAAGCTTAGAGAAGTTAAAGGACTTATTTAAATCATAGCGCACAAATTTAATGATTATTACATCTTGTAATAACAAGACACAGGGGTCAAAGTGTTAGTAACGGCTTATTTTCAGTCACCTCTAGATTCTCTGTAAAGTTGTCATTTTTACATACATTTTTAATGTGACACTGGCATGGCCAATTTTCTAGCCACTCAGGGACAAAGAAGAGATAACTAGGTCGCTGTAACGTTCAGCTAAAGATTCTGGAGGTACTTGGGAGAGCATATGGATGATTGATTTTGAAGAGAAACACAGCCTGACCCCATAAATTATATGCTGTGTTTAGCTAACAACATAATTAGTAGATATGACTTCACATGAGCCAAAGGCAGAAGGGTAAATAGTTCTTTTGGGCTGTGGCTGTTGTCACTTCTCTTACCGAGGACCACTGTTCTCGGGTTCCTGCCACTCCCCATTCCGCTGCCTCATCTGCACTGGTTTCGGATCCTACCCAGTGCTCTTCTCCTCTCTCCCATCTCAGACCACCGAAGACCTCCGGGGGCGCCCCAGTCCACTAACCCCATCCATTGAGTCTTCAAAGGATTTTTTTTTTTCTTTTTTAGACAGAGTCTCATTTTGTCCTCCCGGTAGAGTGAAGTCTGCATCACAGCGCACAGCAACCTCAGCCCCCAAGGCTCAAGAGATTCTCTTGTCTCAGCTTCCCAAGTAGCTGGGACTACAGGCGCCTGCCACAGTGTCTGTTTTTTTTTTTTTTTTTTTGAGAGGGGATCTTGCTCTTGCTCAGGTTGTTCTTGAACGTGTGAGCTCAGGAAATTCACCCGTCTCGGCCCTCCAGAGTGCTAGGATTACATGTGTGACCCACCGCGCCCAAGGAACCTTTCTAAGCAGGGAAAGCACCTGAGAAAACCCTTTGCTTTTCCTGGGGCTCCTGACATCCCCATTCACACCCACTCGTTCCCGCTAAGCAGTGGCTCCATTGGCGGCTGGAAGATTGCAACAGCTCCAGACTGACAGCGCCACAGCCCCGCGAGGACCCAGAACACCACCCCTGCCGGCCAAGGTTATCTTGTCCTTGTCAAGCCTCATCTCCATGCAGCTTGTGGGATAGCGTGTTGTTGGACAATGTCGAGGTCCCACCTGTCCTATTGCTGAGGCCTTGAGAAAATGAAGTTCAGGGAAAGAATGATGGTGGGAGAGGCCCAATTTACTCAGTAAGTTGGGAAAGGAGTTTACATTATAACTGAGATCTGATAGAGAATCAGAAACTTAAGGAGAAATCATTCCAGGCAAGAAAAAGTGTAATGTAAGTGCAAGAAACTTGGTTCTTCCACAAATGAACTAGACCAAATGTTAACTGTGAAGTAATGAATAAGGACGGGAGTAAGAAAGGAGAGAAATAAATTCCCAGGAAACTCTGGAAGACAAACACTGTGATTTTTTTTCCTTTCTTTTCTCACTTTTTAAGTTTTGCATCGAAACAAAATCCTTGAATTTCTTGGAAAGTATTTGTGTGAAATACTAACCATTTAGCTCTTGTGGTACATTTTATATTGTTTCATATATGCATACGGTAGAGATATACTTTTTATCAGATTTCAGGGAAAATCATCTATTACACAGATCACATCGAGCACTAACAGAATTACTCATCTCTACTCTGGTAAGTGAAGAAGAGAAGGCTCAAGTAGAAAAAAGATGAAAAAGAAGCAATAGCTAGGGATGAATTCAGTAGGAAAGGTGAAGGACCTACTGTGGAAAAACATTAAAGTGCTATGGAGGAAACTTCAAACTTAAGTAAATGAAAGGATACATTGTTGTTTTCAGCAGGAAGACTCAGTATAAAGATACCATTTCTCTCTCATAGATAAATTTAAATTTAGCATAACCAAAATTAAAATATTAAAGATGTATATCAGTGTGTATATACAAAAATCTCAGTTAGACTTTAACAAATTTATATGATTAAAAGGAATGAAAGTGAAAGCACACAAAATGAGAGGAATTACAAAAGAACATACATGACTTCTATATGGGAAATTCTCAAAATATACATAAAAAGAAAGATTAGTGGTTCCAGGAGAAGGAGTGTTTGGAGGAGGGAATGGAGAGTGTCAGCTCATAGATAGAGGTTCGTTTTGGGGGTAATGAAAATGTTCTCAAGCTACATTGTGGTGATGCTTGCACAAGTCTGTGAATATGCTACTAAAAACTGCTGAACTATCCACCTTAAATGGGGAGTTGTATTGTACATGACATATTTAAAAGTGTTTTTTTTTTTCTTTCCTTAAGTAAAGGGTAGGTAAACAAACAAAATGTTTAGGTCATAAGAAAATACTAAGATACTTTATTTTTACAAACTTTATTCAGATTCAATTTATGGGCCATAAACTTCACCTGTTTAAAATATAAAATACAACAGCTTTTAGTTTATTTACAGAGATGGCAAATGTTGCTATACTCTCTTAGCATAGCATCTTAGACAATAGGCAAGCTAAAGGTTTAATCAATAAAAAGTACTGACATGGAGTTTTATGGCTTTATAACTATGGGTTATTAATTAGAATTTTTAGGAGCTGACTGTGGATGATTTAAACAGAAATGTATTTATTGAAAGAATATTGGGTAAGTCTTAGAATCAACAAGAAGGAAGAAGAACCAAGCTTATAAGATAGGCAGAAATGAAAAGAGGCTAGGCACACAACCATTTCCAAAACTACTGCACAGAACAGCTCAGCCTGGGCCCATTGTCGCCCCTGAACCTGGAGTAGACAGACTGCTCCACCCACACTTGTGACATGCTTCCAGAGAACAGCTGTTGGATCTAGCCCTGAAAAGTCTGTGTTGCTTAAAATTTTACCACCTCTTGAAGAATTCTCCACCGTCCCTGATTTTTTGTGCTTCTCACTGGCAGAGCTCAGATAAAGTATCCCTACTTCCAAGGGAACTGAGAAAACAAAAAATTAGCATGAAAGAGAACTCATGCCCTACACAACCCTCACTCCCACTAGGAAGTAAATAAATGGACAAATGAATGAATGAAGGAATACATGAATAAATAAATAGAAAAGGTCTGCCACAACGTACCCTTGAGCTAAGCAATATCAATACATACTATACTCTTCTCATACTTATACTTGAAAATTATTTTTGCCTAGAATGATGCAATTTATTTCCCACATAACCAAAATATGACCTTATCTTCCTCCAAAAAATAAGCCATTGTTTTTCTATTCAGCTCAAAGTAAAATCAATGTATGTATCAATAACATATTACGTATGGAATAAATGCAAAGTAACCACCAACCACCAATCATATCTCACGTCTTACTTGAGAAATAAAAGATTAGAAAACAGAAGGAGGGCAGCTCCCATAGATCAATGGGTAGGGTGCCAGGCACCTACACAGAAGCCGACAAGTTTGAACCTAACCCTGGCCAACTAAAACAACATCCTAGACAAAGGATATCATCAAGACCTTATACCCATAGATAAAGGACCCACGTGGAGACCCTCTACTTGGGCCTTTCTCTCTGCCAGAAGCTCTGGTGCTTTTTTACCCTTTCCTGTCTAATAAAATCCTATTTTACACTGATATGTTGTCTGAAGGTTCATTCTTTGAATCTCCAAACCAAGGACCTACTGAAGAAAGAAATTCTGCTAACACTTGGATTACAGATGTGAGTCAAGGTGCCTACCTTCTTATGGGCATTTTTAAACACAGCTAAGACCTTATTTCTCCCAGTATAATTTTTTTATGGATTTGAATTAAGATATATATATATATATACACACACACACACACACACACACACATTGTTTTATTTTGTTTTGTTTTGTTTTTGAGACAGAGTCTTACTTTTTTGCCCTCGGTAGAGTGCTTTGGCATCACAGCTCACAGCAACCTCAAACTCTTGGGCTCAAGTGATTCTCTTGCCTCAGCCTCCCGAGTAGCTGTGACTATAGGCACCTGCCATAATGTCCAGCTCTTTTTATAGGCAGGGTCATACTCTGGCTCAGGCTGGTCCAGAACCTATGAGCTCACACCATCCAACCCCCTTGGCCTCCCAGAGTGTAAGGATTACAGGGTCTTACTATGTCGCAGTTAGTACTATGATCCACCATGCCCAGCTAAGATGCTAATCTTAATGTTTCTGTCAAAGGCTCCTTAAAAAATCTTGGCTTTGAACAAAGTTCCTTATCCACATTCCAGGCCATTTAATCCCACAGGTAAGAGTTGGAATGAGGTATCTTTTTACTTACTCCTATGTACATATATCTAAATGGGAACTTTTTAGGTTTAGGACATCTCAGAGTTACTAGATGGAAAAGGTACACAGGAACCAGTGGGGATGTTGGGTGAGGAAGCACATAGTGTATGGAACAACTTTCCCTAGGGCTCCACTTAAACTAGGGTATGTTGAAACATTAACACAAGTTTTCTGACAAGCAACTATCTGTCCATCCATTTTCATTCCATACTGTCCTCAATAAAAAGAATAAAAGGCAATGTTCTGACACCTGGAATGGTCTATGTTAGGCTGTGACACATTAAGGAATGTATGATGTCCCCTAGTAAGCGAATACACTGATCTGACATTACAAAATTGGTTATTTAAAAGTTAACTATTAAACATTTTTGAAAAACTAGATATATCTCAGTTAATATATCCTCAGATTACGGATATCTTAGCAACACCATATCTGACAAAGGATTGTCATCTAGAATACATTCAGAACTCTTACAACTCAGCAGCAAATAACCAAATAAAAGATAGACAAAGCAGTGCCTTTAGCTCAGTGGGTAGGGCGCTGGCCACATACACCCAGGCTAGTGAGTTCGAACCCATTCCAGGCCACTTAAAACAACAGTGACAACTGCAACATAGAAAAAAATAACTGGGCGTTGTGGCGGGCATGTTTAGTCCCAGCTACTTGGGAGGCTTTGGCAAGAGAATTGCTTGAACCCAATGAGGGTTGCTGTGAGCTGTGATGCCAAGGCATTCTACCCAGGACAACAGCTTTAGACTCTATCTCTGATGAGAAAAAAAAAAGGTAGGCAAAATAGGCTCAGCGCACGTAGGACAGTAATTATGGTGCCACCATATGAAGGTTCAAGCCCAGGAAGGGCCAGCTAAACAACAATGCCAACTGCAATAAGAAAATAGGCTGGGAGCAGAGAGCAAGATGGCGGCAAAGTAACAACTTCTCTGCAACTGGGCATGGTGAGTCTAGGGAGATAAGACTCCAGGCATCTCTGGATGTTGGGATCTGCCTATAATCATCACTTTGAGGATACAGGGAGTCATTTAGAGAGTTCTGGACCCCTAGAGGAGGACAAAAACAGTGGAAAACTGGCAAGTGCTCATGTGTGTCTGATCCGTCTAATCCCACTACCACCAGTAAGTAGAGCAGCAGAGAGACTGCAAACTGGAAAGGCCTTACCTGTGAATTGTTTTGGTGTTTTTGGACTTGGAACTCAGTTGTACTAACTTGGGGAGAGCTTGACCAGGAGTGTGGAGAACTTTGGGCATTTTCTAGGGGCCCAGGCTGAGCCCCTGAGCCAGACGGAGCTAATACTGTTTGGCTGTGGGCTGCAGGGAGCCATTGTGAGAGAACTGCCCCACAAGCTCCGCCCACAGGGTCGCAGAGCAAGGATCAGGCAGAAGCTATTAACCTAGATACTGAGCAGCCTAAATGCAGAAACTGAGCCACCTTACACCCTTAACCCTCAGAGGCAGAGTGAGAATGGTTTTGGAACACTGGGTAATTGGATAGCCACTTTAGCAGTGATCCCAGTGACAAGCACTTTCCTGGGAAAGCTTCTGCTTAGCCAAGTTTAGAAGTTTAAAGTGCCTTTTAAGATGGCGGAAGAGAGATTTAGGGTTTCCACCCTGTGGGGATTGAGAAAACAGCAGAGGCCTCCAGTCGTATCAGCACTGTAATTAACATCTCATACCCTAGAAGACCACCTGTTGCCGGGACAATATTCAACAAAGTATATATACTGCTTTGTTTTTGGTTGTTATTTTTGTTGTTTGTTTTTTATTTTATTGTTGTTTTGTTTTTTAATTTCAACCTTTTCTGTACAGATTTTTTTCTTTTCTATTTTCTTTCTTTTCTTTCTCCATTTTTCTAGTCTAAATACAATTTCTCATCGGTGCCTTTTTCATTAATTAGAACTTCATTTTTGCCAGTGTTTCTACTGCTATTATTTGTTTTTTTTACTCAATTTTACCCGTAAAGTTTTCTATTTGCTTGTTTTGGTTTGATTTATAGCATTTTTGTCTTTCCTCTCTACTTGGTGGAGGTGGGGTACTGTGTCCATTCAGGTTAGCAAAGAGCTACTGACCTCAAAGGAACCACCCAACCGGGCACACCCAGAGGTTGTGTTTTTTTTAAGATTGTGTCAAAGTACCCTACTGTAAAACTATATTCCTCTGTCTCCCTCTTTCTGTGCCTCTCTTCTTTTTGTCAATATTCCCTTTTACCCACCCCCTCTCCTTTCTCTATTTTATTTTCATTCTTCTTTCTTTTATCTCTTATTCCTCTTCAACCTTCTGGCCTTGTACCAAAAAGACTAATCGAAACCTGTTTCCAAAGGCATGGGAACTTAAAGAGGAAGAGGAAGCAAAAAGAAAATTAGGGCAAGGAAACAGATAAAAGAAATCACACATGAGGAAGAATTAGCAGAAAACTCCAGCCAACATGAAGAACCAGTCCAGAGCAACCCCTCCAAGGGACCATGAGCTAGCTACTGCACAGAATTCTACCTATAAAAAAATGTTAGGAATGACAGGGAATTTAGAATACACATAATGAAAACAATTAAGGAAACAATGGAAACAATGAAGGAAACTGCTAATAAAATGGAAAATAATCAAAAGTAAATCCAAAAACAGAATAAAATAAGAGATGAACAATATGAAGAATATAGAAAGGATATAGCAGAGCTGAAGGAACTGAAGCAGTCCATTAGAGAACTTAAAGATACAATGGAAAGTATCAGCAACAGGCTAGACCATGCAAAAGAAAGAATTTTGGAGGTAGAGGACAAAGTTCTTGAGATAACTCAGATAATTAAAGAGGTAGCAATGAAGAGAGAGAAAGCAGAACATTCACTGTCAGAATTATGGTACTTTGTGAAGCGTTCCAACATATGAGTTATAGGAATCCAGAAGAAGGGGAAGAAGAATGCCCTAAAGGAATGGAAGCCATACTAGAGAATGTTATAAATGAAAATTTCCCAAATGTCACCAAAGATTCTGACACACTGCTTTCAGAGGGATATCGGACCCAAGGTTTCCTCAAATCTAACCGAGCTTCTGCAAGACATATTATGATGAACCTCTACAAAGTCAAGATAAAAAAAAAATGATTCTGCAAGATGCCAGAAGTAAGCTCCCATTGACCGACAGGGGCAAATCCATCAGAGTGACTGCAGACTTCTTTAATGAAACTTCCCAAGCAAGAAGATAATGGTCATCTACCTTTAATCTACTTAAACAGAACAATTTCCATCCCAAATACTGTACCCTGCTAAACTAAGCTTTAAAATTGACAGAGAAATCAGATCATTTACGGATATACAAACATTGAGGAAATTTACCACAACAAGATCAGCTCTACAGGAAATACTTCAACCTGTTCTACACCCTTACCATCACAATGGATCACCAGCAAAGTAAGAACTCAGAACTTAAAAACAGAACCTAACCTCCACACTGATGCAAAAGATAAAACGAAGCAATGGACTCTCATAAAATAAGATAAATAGAATACTACCACACTTATCAATTATCTCAATAAATGTTAATGGCTTTAATTACCCACTGAGGTACACAGATTGGCTCACTGGATTAAAAAACACAAGCGATCCATTTGCTGTCTGCAAGAAACAGACCTGGCTTCAAAAGACAAAATAAAATTCCGAGTCAAGGGTTGTATGATAATTTGTCAGGCAAGTGAAATTCAGAAGAAAAGAGAAATTACAATCTTATTTTCAGATACATGTGGATTGAAAGCAACTAAAGCCAAAAAAGAAAAAGATGGTCACTTTATATTGGTCAGGGAAAAATACAAGAAGAAGATGTTTCAATTCTAAATATTTATGCACCAAATTTAAATGCTTCCAGATTCTTGAAACAGAACTTACTCAGTCTGAGCAATATGATAGCGGATAATACCATAATAACAGGGGACTTCAACACTCCACTTACAGAGCTGGACAGACCCTCTAAACAGAAATTAAACAAAGATATTAGAGATTTAAATGAGACCCTAGAACAACTGTGCTTGATAGACGCATATAGAACACTCCATCCCAAAGATAAAGAATATACATAAGTCTCATCACCCCATGAAACATTCTGCAAAATTGATCATATCCTGGTACACAAAAAATAAAATCAACAGAATAAAAAGAATTGAAATTTTACCTTGTATCTTCTCAAACCATAAGGCATTAAAGGTGGAACTCAACTCTAAAAAACATTCAACCCCAAACAAATGCATGGAAATTAAACAATTTTTCGTTGAATGATACATGGGTGCAGGAAGAAATAAAACAGGAAATCATTAATTTCCTTGAGCATAACAACATTGTAGACACAAGCTACCAAAACCTGTGGTATACAGCAAAAGCAGTTTTGAGAGGAAAATTTATCACTTTAGATGCCTACATTTGAAAAACAGAAAGAAAGCGCACCAACAAACTCACAAACCATCTTATGGAATTGGAAAAAGAAGAACAATCTAAGTCTAATGTCAGTAGAATAAAAGAAATATCCAAAATCAAATCAGAGATCAATGAAATTGAAAAAAAAATCATTCAGAAAATTAATGAAACAATGAGTTGGTTTTCTGAAAAAAAAAAAAAATAAATAAATAAAATAAATAAACCATTGGCCAGACTAACGAGAAATAGAAAAGTTAAATCTCTAGTAACATCAGAAATGATAAAGGGGAAATAACAACTGTTCCCATAGTGATACAAGAGATCATGTCTGAATACTACCAGAAACACTGTGCCCAGAAATTTGACAATTTGAAGAAAATGGATCAATATTTGGAATCACACCATCTCCCTAGACTTAGCCAGGAAGTACTAGAACTCCTAAACAGACCAATTTCAAGCATTGAGATTAAAGAAACAATAAAAAGATTCCAACAAAAAAATGCCCGTGGAGGAGGCGGAGCAAGATGGCAGCCGAGTAACAGCTTCTTTGCATCTGGGCACCGTGAGTCTGGGGATATAGAACTCCAGGCATCCCTGGCTGGTGGGATCTGCCTATCATCACCCCTGAGAGGATACAGGGAGTCAGTGAGAGACGTTTGGACCCCAAGAGGAGGACTAAAACAGTGGAAAACCGGCAAGTGTTTGCGTGTGTTCAATCCATCTAAACCGGCCCGCAACTTCAACAGGCACGAGAACTTAAAGAGCAAGAGGAAGTGAAAGGAAAATTAGAGCAAGGAAACAGATAAAAGAAATCACTCATGAGGAAGAATCAGCAGAAAACTCCAGGCAACATGAAGAACCAGTCCAGAACAACCCGACCAAGGGACTATGAGGTAGCTACTGCAGAGGATTCCACCTATACAGAAATGTTAGGAATGACAGAAAGGGAATTTAGAATACACATGTTGAAAACAATGAAAGAAATGATGGAAACAATGAAGGAAACTGCTAATAAAGTGGAAATTAACCAAAAGGAAATTCAAAAACAGAATCAAATAAGAGATGAATGATATGAAGAGTATAAAAAGGATATAGCAGACCTGAAGGAAATGAAACAGTCAATCAGGGAACTTAAAGATTCAATGGAAAGTATCAGCAACACGTTAGACCATGCAGAAGAAAGAATTTCAGAGGTAGAAGACAAAGTTTTTGAGATAACTCAGATAGTAAAAGAGGCAGAAAAGAAGAGAGAGAAAGCAGAACGTTCACTGTCAGAATTATGGGATTTTATGAAGCGTTCCAACATACGAGTTATAGGAATTCCAGAAGGGGAAGAAGAATGCCCCAGAGGAATGGAAGCCATACTAGAGAATATTATAAAAGAAAATTTCCCAAATATAACCAAAGATTCTGACACACTGCTTTCAGAGGGCTATCAGACCCTAGGTCGCCTCAACCCTAACTGAGCTTCTCCAAGACACATTGTGATGAACCTCTCCAAAGTCAAGACAAAAGAAAAGATTCTGCAAGCTGCCAGGAGAAAGCGCCAGTTGACCTACAGGGGAAAATCCATCAGAGTCACTGCAGACTTCTCTAATGAAACTTTCCAAGCAAGAAGACAATGGTCATCTACCTTTAATCTACTTAAACAGAACAAATTCCAGCCCAGAATTCTGTACCCTGCTACACTAAGCTTCAAAATTGACAGAGAAATCAAATCGTTTACGGATATATATACATTGAGGAAATTCGCCACAACAAGACCAGCTCTACAGGAAATACTTCAACCTGTTCTGCACACTGACAACCACAATGGATCAGCAACAAAGAAAGAACTCAGTAATTAAAGGACAGAACCTATCCTCTACACTGATGCAAAAGATAAAACTAAGCAATGGACTCTCACCAAATAAGACGAATAGAATACTACCACACTTATCAATTATCTCAATAAATGTTAATGGCTTGAATTCCCCACTGAAGAGATATAGATTGGTTGACTGGATTAAAAAACACAAGCCATCCATTTGCTGCCTGCAAGAAACACACCTGGCTTCAAAAGACAAAGCTCCGAGTCAAGGGTTGGAAGACAATTTTTCAGACAAATGGAATTCAGAAGAAAAGAGGAGTTGCAATCTTATTTTCAGATACATGTGGATTTAAAGCAACTAAAGTCAAAAAAGACAAAGATGGTCACTTTATATTGGTCAAGGGAAAAAAAAAAACAAGAAGACATTTCAATTCTAAATATCTATGCACCCAATTTAAAAGCTCCCAGATTCTTGAAACAGACCTTATTCAGTCTGAGCAATATGATATCTGATAATACCATAATAACAGGGGACCTTAACACACCTCTTACAGAGCTGGACAGATCCTCTAAACAGAAATTAAACAAAGATATAAGAGATTTAAATGAGACCCTAGAACAACTGTGCTTGATGGACGCATATAGAACACTCCATCCAAAAGACAAAGAATATACATTCTTCTCATCACCCCATGGAACATTCTCCAAAATTGATCATATCCTGGGACACAAAACAAATATCAACAGAATCCAAAGAATTGAAATTTTACCTTGTATCTTCTCAGACCATAAGACACTAAAGGTGGAACTCAACTCTAACAAAAATGCTCGACCCCACCCAAAGGCATGGAAATTAAAAAATCTTCTGTTGAATAACAGATGGGTGCAGGAAGAAATAAAACAGGAAGTCATTAACTTCCTTGAGCATAACAACAATGAAGACACAAGCTACCAAAACCTGTGGGATACTGCAAAAGCAGTTTAGAGAGGAAAATTTATCGCTTTAAATGCCTACATTCGAAAAACAGAAAGAGAGCACATCAACAAACTCACAAGAGATCTTATGGAATTGGAAATAGAAGAACAATCTAAGCCTAAACTCAGTAGAAGAAAAGAAACATCCAAAATCAAATCAGAGATCAATGAAATTGAAAAGAAAAGAATCATTCAGAAAATTAACAAAACGAGGAGTTGGTTTTTTGAAAAAATAAATAAAATAGATAAACCATTGGCCAGACTAACGAGGAATAGAAAAGTAAAATCTCTAGTAAACTGAATCAGAAATGATAAAGGGGAAATAACAACTGATCCCACAGAGATACAAGAGATCATCTCTGAATACTACCAGAAACTCTATGCCCAGAAATTTGACAATGTGAAAGAAATGGATCAATATTTGAAATCATACCCTCTCCCTAGACTCAGCCAGGAAGAAATAGAGCTCCTGAAAAGACCAATTTCAAGCACTGAAATCAAAGAAACAATAAAAAATCTTCCAACCAAAAAATGCCCTGGTCCAGATGGCTTCACTCCAGAATTCTATCAAACCTTCAAGGAAGAGCTTATTCCTGTACTGCAGAAATTATTCCAAAATATTGAGGAAGAAGGAATCTTCCCCCAACACATTCTATAAAGCAAACATCTCCCTGATACCAAAACCAGGAAAAGACCCAAACAAAAAGGAGAATTTCAGACCAATCTCAATCATGAATATAGACGCAAAAATTCTCAACAAAATCCTAGCGAATAGATTACAGCTTGTCATCAAAAAAGTCATTCATCATGATCAAATAGGCTTCATCCCAGGGATGCAAGGCTGGTTTAACATACGCAAGTCTATAAATGTTATCCACCATATTAACAGAGGCAAAAATAAAGATCACTTGATCCTCTCAATAGATGCAGAAAAAGCATTTGATAAAATCCAGCACCCTTTTCTAATTAGAACACTGAAGAGTATAGGCATAGGTGGCACATTTCTAAAAGTGATTGAAGCTATCTATGACAAACTCACAGCGAATATTTTACTGAATGGAGTCAAACTGAAAGCTTTTCCTCTTAGAACTGGAACCAGACAGGGTTGTCCTCTGTCACCTTTACTATTCAACGTAGTGCTAGAAGTTCTAGCCAATACAATTAGGAAAGACAAGGAAATAAAGGGAATCTAAATGGGAGCAGAGGAGGACAAACTCTCCCTCTTTGCTGACAACATGATCTTATACTTAGAGACCCCAAAGATTCAACCACAAGACTCCTAGAAGTCATCAAAAAATACACTAATGTTTCAGGATATAAAATCAATGTCCAACAGTCAGTAGCCTTTGTGTACACCAATAACAGTCAAGATGAGAAGCTAATTAAGGACACAACTCCCTTCGCCATAGTTTTGAAGCAAATGAAATACCTAGGAGTATACCTAACGAAGGAGGTGAAGGACCTCTATAAATAAAACTATGAAATCCTCAGAAAGGAAATAGCAGAGGATATTAACAAATGGAAGAACATACCATGCTCATGGATGGGAAGAATCAACATTGTTAAAATGTCTATACTTCCCAAAGCAATCTACCTTTTCAATGACATTCCTATCAAAATACCAACATCGTACTTTCAAGATTTGGAAAAAATGATTCTGCATTTTGTATGGAACCGGAAAAAACCCATAAAGCTAAGGCAGTTCTCTGTAACAAAAATAAAGCTGGGGGCATCAGCATACCAGATTTTAGTCTGTACTACAAAACCATAGTGCTCAAGACAGCATGGTACTGGCACAAAAACAGAGACATAGACACTTGGAATCGAATTGAAAACCAAGAAAGGAAACTAACATCTTACAACCACCTAATCTTTGATAAACCAAACAAGAACATACCTTGGGGGAAAGACTCCCTATTCAATAAATGGTGTTGGGAGAACTGGATGTCTACATGTAAAAGACTGAAACTGGACCCACACCTTTCCCCACTCACAAAAATTGATTCAAGATAGATAAAGGACTTAAATTTAAGGCATGAAACAATAAAAATCCTCAGAGAAAGCATAGTAAAAACACTGGAAGATATTGGCCTGGGGAAAGACTTCATGAAGAAGACTGCCATGGCAATTGCAACAACAAGAAAAATAAACAAATGGGACTTCATTAAACTGAAAAGCTTCTGTACAGCTAAGGAGACAATAACAAAAGCAAAGAGACAACCTGCACAATAGGAAAGGATATTTGCATATTTTCAATCAGGCAAAAACTTGATAACTAGGACTTATAGAGAACTCTAATTAATCCACATGAAAAATCCACCAATCCCATATATCAAGGGGTAAGAGACATGAATAGAACTTGCTCTAAAGCCGACAGATGAATGGATAACAAACACATGAAAAAATGTTCATCATCTCTATATGTTAGAGAAATGCAAATCAAAACAACCCTGAGATATCATCTGACCCCAGTGAGAATGGCCCACATCACAAAATCTCAAAACGGCAGATGCTGGCGTGGATGTGGAGAGAAGGGAACACTTTTACACTGCTGGTGAGACTGCAAACTAGTACAACCTTTCTGGAAGGAAGTATGGAGAAACCTCAAAGCACTCAAGCTAGACCTCCCATTTGATCCAGCAATTCCATTACTGGGCATCTACCCAGAAGGAAAAAATTCCTTTCATCATAAGGACACTTGTACTAGACTGTTTATTGCAGCTCAATTTACAATCGCAAAAATGTGGAAACGGCCTAAATGCTCACCAACCCAGGAATGGATTAACAAGCTGTGGTATATGTATACCATGGAATACTATTCAGCCATTAAAAAAAATGGAGACTTTACATCCTTCATATTAACCTGGATGGATGTGGAAGGTGTTATTCTTATTAAAGCATCACAAGAATGGAGAAGCATAAATCCTATGTACTCAATCTTGATATGAGGACAATTAATGACAATTAAGGTTATGGGGGGGAGCAGAAAGAGGGATGGAGGAAGGGGGGTGGGGCCTTATTGTGTGTCACACTTTATGGGGGCAAGACATGATTGCAAGAGGGACTTTACCTAACAATTGCAATCAGTGTAACCTGGCTTATTGTACCCTCAATGAATACCCAACAATAAAAAAAAAAGAAAGAAAGAAAAAAAAATGCCCTTGTCCACATGGCTTCACACCAGAATTCTATCAATCCTTCATGGAAGAGCTTATTCCTGTACTGCAGAAATTACAAATAATTGAGGAAGCAGAAATCTTCTCTGACACGTTCTATGAAGCAAACATCACCCTGATACCAAAACCAGGAAAAGACCCAAACAATAAGGAGAATTTCAGACCAATTTCACTCATGAATATAGATGCAAAAATTCTCAACAAAAGTCTAGGTAATAGATTACAGCTTATCATCAAAAAGTCATACATCATGATCTAGTAGATTTCATCGCAGGGATGCAAGTCTGCTTTAACATATGCCAGTCCATAAATATTATCCACCGTATAAACAGAGGCCAAAATAAAGATAATATGTTCCTCTTAATAGATGCAGGAAAAGCATTTGATAAAATCCATCGTCCTTTTCTAATTAGAATACTGAAGAGTATAGGCATAGGTGGCACATTTCTAAAACTGATTGAAGCTATCTATGACAAACCCACAGCTAATATTTTACTGAATCGAGTAAAAATAAAAGCTTTTCCTCTTAGAACTGGAACCAGATATGGTTGTCCTCTGTCACCTTTACTGTTCTACAGAGTGCTGTAAGTTCTTGCCAATACAATTAGGCAAGACAAGAAAATAAAGGGAATCCAAATGGGAGCAGAGGAGGTCAAACTCTCCTTCTTTGATGACAACATGATATTTTACTTAGAGAATCCCAAAGATTCAACCACAAGACTCCTAGAAGTCATCAAAAATACAGTAATGTTTCAGGATATAAAATCAATGTCCACAAGTCCATAGCCTTTATATATGCCTATAACAGTCAGGGTGAGAAGCTAATTCAGGACACAACTCCCTTCACCATAGTTTCAATGAAAATGAATTCCCTGGAATATATCTAGCAAAAACGTGAAGGACCTCTATAAAGTAAATTATGCAATCCTCATAAAGGGAATAGCAGAGGATATTAACAAATAAAAGAAAATACCATGCTCATGGATGAGAAGAATCAACATTGTTAAAATGTCTATACTTCCCAAAGCAATCTACCTATTCAATGCCATTCCTATTAAAATACCAACATTGTACTTTCAAGATTTGGAAAAAATGATTCTGCATTTTGTATGGAACCAGAAAAAAACCGTATAGCTAAGGCAGTTATTAATAATAAAAATAAAGCTGGGGGCATCACTGTACCAATTTTTAGGCTGTACTACAAAGCCATAGTGGTCAAGACAGTATGGCACTGGTAAAAAAAAGAAACATAGACACTTGGAATCAAATATAAAACCAGAAAATGAAACTAACATCTTACAACCACATAATCTTTGATAAGCCAAACAAGCACATACGTTGGGGTAAAGACTCCTTATTCAATAAATGGTGTTTGGAGAACTGGATATCCACATGGAAAAGACTAAAACTGGACCCGCATCTTTCCCCACTCACAAAAATTGATTCAAGATGGATAAAGGACTTAAATTTAAGGCATGAAACAATAAAAATCCTCAAAGAAAGCATAGGAAAATCCCAGGTATTGGCCTGGGAGAAGATTTCATGAAGAAGACTGCCATGGCAATAGCAACAACAACTTAAATAAATAAATGGGACTTCATTAAACTGAAAAGCTTCTGTACAGCTAAGGAGACAACAACCAAAGCAAATAGACAACCTACACAATGGGAAAGGATATTTGCATATTTTGAATCAAACAAAAGTTTAATAACTAGGATCTAGATAGAACTCAAATTAATCCACATAAAAAAGCCCAAAATCCCATATATCAATGGGCAAGAGACATGAATAAAATAAAGAGGACAAATAGCTAATAAATATTTAAAAAAATGTTCATCATCCCTATCTATTAGAGAAATGCAAATCAAAACCACCCTGAGATACCCTCTAACCCCAGTAAGAATGGCCCACGTCACAAAATCTCAAAACTACAGTTGCTGGCGTGGATGTGGAGAGAAGGGAACACTTTTACACTGCTGGTGGGACTGCAAACTAGTACAACCTTTTTGGAAGGAAGTGTGGAGAAACCTCAAAGCATTCAAGCTAGACCTCTCGTTTGATCCTGCAATCCCATTACTGGGCATCTACCTAGATGGGAAATAAAATTTTATCATAAGGACACTTGTATTAGACTGTTTATTGCAGCTCAATTTACAATCGGCAAAATGTGGAAACAGCCTAAATGTCCACCAACCCAGGAATGGATTAACAAGCTGTGGTATATGTATACCATGGAATACTACTCAGCTATTAAAAAAAAGAAAAAAGTGGAGACTTTACTTCCTTCGTATTAACCTTTGTGGAAGTAGAAGACATTATTCTTAGTAAAGCATCACAAAAGTGAGAAGCATGAATCCTATGTACTCAATTTTGATATGAGGACAATTAATGACAATAAGGTCATTGTGGGGGTTGGGGAAGGGGAGAGCACAGAGAAAAGAAGAAGAGAAGGGTTTGGAAAGGAAGAACAGAGAGAGGGAAGGACGGACAGAAGTGGGGCCTTGATGTGCCACATCTTTTGGTCCAGTTAAAGAGGTCCAAATCAATTGTCCTAGTCAGCACCAGTCTCAGGTGGGAGAGTGACTCTCTCTGCCTCTCCAGGAAACCAGAGGAAGCCCAGCATCTTCTCCAGTGGCAGCAACTGGCAGAACAGATCTGGGATGAAAACAGATCCCAGGAGTAAAGAGTATGCCTGAGGCCATACCTGCATGGGCCAGGTGCAGCTGGGGCTGCACAGGGATGGCATACTCCCAGGGCGATCTGAGCAGAAGGACTGCTTCAATGAGCCTAAGACACGCCCGGTCCCCAGGGCATCATAATTGAGACAAAAGCAGGTGGGAAACTGTAAGCTGAGTGTGAGCTCTAACTGTGCCTGTCCCAACATAGACTATAGTTGAGACATATACCCCAGCTCCAGGCAGCGGCACAGACAGGGGCTGAGTTGCAATTTCTGTGAACTCAAATGGCGTCTGATCAACAGGGGAATATAGCCAGGACAGAAACAAATTGTGGGAAATTGTTCTGATCTGTCATCAACAACAATCAGGGGCAGGGCTGGAACTGAGTGAACTGCCCCAGCCTCCATTAAGCACCTGTGGTTTTCAGGCCTCAGCCTCTCCTTCAGGATAGTGTCAGACAGCAGCAGCCTGGCCGAGGATACATAGATCTCCCTGTGATTCAGGCAGGTGCAAACACCTGGAGCATTGGCTCATTGGAGGGACCTGGGTCACAGCCATGTGGAGTTAAGAGTGACTGAGTGTGATAGAGGTGCAAGGTGGAGAAGGAGGCATCAACCGTCCCAGACTAATTCATTTTCTGGGTGGGTCCTTCAGACTCTCCCACCTAAGACTGGTGCTGACTGGGACAATTGATTTGGATCTTTTGAACTGGGAAAATCACTGAAGGACTATCAAAGTAGTACCCTGAATACGTGGTTGTGGGAAGGTTTGATTTTCCTTTTCCAGTTGTTGCCCATGGTGGGTGGGGTGACTTAATTGCTGGTACTTGATCTTTGAAAAGCCAATTAAAAACATTCAGTGGGGAAGATTCCCTATTTAACAAACGGTGCTGGGTGAACTGGCTGGCTAACTGTAGAGGACTGAAACTCGACCCACACTTTTCACCACTATCTAAAATATACTCTCACTGGATTAAAGATTTAAACTTAAGACATGAAACTATAAAAATACTAGAAGAAAGTGCAGGAAAAACACTTGAAGAAATCAGCCTGGGTGAATATTTTATGAGGAGGATCCCCGTGAATTGAAGCAACACCAAAATACATTACTGGGACTTGATAAAAGCTTCTGTACATCCAAGAACACAGTAAGTAAAGCAAGCAGACATCCCTAAGAATAGGGAAGATATTTGCAGGTTATTTCTCTGACAAAGGTTTAATAAGCAGAATCCACGAAGAACTCAAATGTATTAACAAGAAACGAACAAGTGATCCCATCTTAGGGTGGGCAAGGAACTTGAAGAGAAACTTCTCTGAAGAAGACAGGCACACAGCCTAGAGACATATGAAAAAATGCTCATCATCCTTAATCATCAGAGAAATTCAAATCAAAACTACTCTGAGATATCATCTAACTCCAGTAAGATTAGCCCACATCACAAAATCCCAAAGCAGAGATGTTGGGCATGGATGTAGAGAAAAGGACACACTTCTACACTGCTGGTAGGAAAGCAAACTAATATGTTCCTTTTGTAAAGATGCTTGGAGAACACTTAGGGATCTAAAAATAGACCTGCCATTCAATCCTGCAATTCCTCTACTAGGTATATATCCAGAAAAACAAAAATCACATTATAACAAAGATATTTACATCACAATGTTTATTGTAGCCCAATTCATAATTGTGAAGTCATGGAAGAATCCCAAGTACCATCAACCCACGAATAGATTAATAAATTGTGGTATATGTACACAATGGAATATTATGCAGCCTTAGAAAAGATGGAGGCTTGACATCTTTCATTTTCACATGTATGGAGCTGGAACATATTCTTCTTAGCAAAGTATCTCAAGAATGGAATCAAATGTATCCAATGTACTCAGCCCTACTATGAAACCTTATGAAAGCTACAACTCAATTATAGCCCAAGAATATGGGGAAAGAAAATAGGAAGGGGAGGGGAGGGTGGAGGATGAGTGATGGGAGGGTAATTGGTGGGACTAAGCCCAAGCTTTTAATATGAAAGCTATACCCAATTATAGCCCAATAATATGGGGAAAGGCCATAGGTAGGAGAGGGGAGAAGCGAGGATGGGTAGAGGGAGGGTAATTGGTGGTACTACACCTATGGTGCATCTTACAAGGGTACATATGAAATTTACTAAATGTAGAATACAAATGCTTAACACAATAACTAAGAAAATGCCGTGAAGGCTATGTTAACCAGCTTGATGAAAATATTTCAAATTGTATATAAAACTAGCACATTGTACCCCATGATTGCATTAATGTACACAGATATGATTTAATAAAAAAACCCTAAAAAAATAGATAAAAATAACCCAGAGAAAGTGATAAATACTGAAGATCATCAAAGACCAAACATATGGATAATAGAAATCCCCAAAGAAGATAACCAGAACAAGGGAAAAGATTACATACTACTACACGCTACCTAATTCAAGAAAACTATTATGAAATAAAAATATGTGTAATCATATATTGAAATAGCATACTGTACTCCCCACTAATATCAATCCCAAATTATGAACATCAGTGCATCTGGAAATGAAATTATTACCCTGGAAGCAAGGAAGGAAAAGAGAGAAGAAGGGAAGAAGGAAAGAAAAAGTGAGGAAGGAAGAAAGGAAGGGAGACAGGAAGAGAGTTAGAAGGACACTTATAAATAAGTACACACTGGGCATCTAGAAAAATATGTTTGTCATTTAATAACGCTTTACGTTTTAGTGATTTGTTCACCTAATAATTAAGAAGTAGCATAAGACCCCTAACTGGGCAGCTTGCTCTGCCGGTGCCTGTCTAAGCTCAGCTTCCAAAATAGTAATTAATTACTCCTTTTCCCAGAGTTTATTTTTTATTTTCATCTCTTCCTCTGTAGAATTCTATTCATGCAGAAAATGCAAGAGATAAAGTTATTTCATTACAAGAATTACAGTTAGGTTCCAGCACAGTGGCTCACACCTATAATCCTGGGAGGCTGAGAGGGTCGCAGCCTGGGAGGCTGATGTGGGTGGATTGCCTAAGCTCACGTGTTCAAAACCAGCCAGAGCCAGAGTGAGACCCTGTCCTAAAAAGATAGCTGGGCATTGAGTCAGGCACCTGTAGTTCCAGCTACTTGGGAAACTGAGGCAAGAGAATCTCTTGAGCCGAATAATTTGAGGTTTTTGTGAGCACTCTACTGAGAATGATAAAGTGAGACTCTGTTTCAAACCAAAAAAAAAAAAAAATTACTATCAATATATATTTGACATTTTGCTCTAATTTTCTCTTTATAACTGGTGAAAGCAACACAAACCACCTGACCTAACTACAAGTAAAGAATCCTAGGGTTTTCCAGTTACACTAAGGCCAAGCAGCTCCCAGTAGTATCACCCTCCCACAGATAACAGCTCTTTACTGTGGATAAGACAGAGAAAAGCCATCTGAAAAGAATAGAGAGCAACTAAGACAGGAAAATGCTGGGAAATGATACTTGGAAAACATGGCACAGAGTTTCCCATTGTGATGGCTTTTTTCTGAGGGCAAAACCAATCAGTACCATGTAGGACAAAACTGATTCAAATGCCACAGTTTTGTTGCCTTGAAGAACCAAGGATAGAGTTCAGGAAACTACTACTGCCAAATAAGAAGAAAAAATTCAGAAAAGAACAGAAAACCAAACCTTTCAGTAATCTTTTTGGCTTTTTTCCCACAATCCCTTAGATTGAGAGTTCTCAGCTGAGATTCTTCCTCTCAACTGAATTCAACTCCCAAAAGAAACCTAGCCCTGGTTACTGAAAGTACAAAAAGAAAAAAAAAAAAAAGTTTGCATTTTGTTTCATGTAGCATCTCCGAGTTGCTATCATTTCTTTAATTACATTTCCCACAAAATACTTAGCCCTGTGTTGGGTGAATTGTTGTTAAAGTGTTGCTATAACTGCTTGCAGGAGTTTATAAATCATTTATTGAACAGAAGTAAATGATCTATATCACATTGCTGAGGTTAAGGTCTCATAGCTAAAAGTTAAATTAAAAAGCGCCATGGTAAATGGACAATTAAAAAAGCTAATGACATAACTATGGGGAAGATAAAGGAACAAACAAACATGGGGAAAGAGGTGGGTGTTACCACAGCTGGTGGGGGTGAGAGTTGTCAGAGAAAAAAACAACAAGGAAAGAAGAATCAAGATGAATAAATTATTTGAGAAGAACTTTTAAAATATGCTTTGCAAGGTTAAATAAGGTTATCAATTCAGAAAAAGAAATGTCCTCTAAACATAAACCCTCAGAAAAACCAAAAGAAAACAAAGCAAAACATAACTAATCTGGGTGCTAGAAAGCTAACCAATGACCCCAAGCGTTGAGCCTAGATAAATTATTATTTATCTTATTAAATTATTTGATCTTCACAAGAGCAAACCAAATTGAGAATAGAATACTACTGGGCCAAAGGGTAAAACAGAGGAAAATTGTGAAAGTAAAAAGATCTCTTATGCAGGCAAAATCTGAACTCAATAACAATAATGTGCACATATAAAATTCCTGCCTCCATGTGCCAAACTCTCCACAAAACTGAAGTCTCTGCTTCTCAAAATAGCTGGCTGAACACTAGTATCTGTAACCACAGAGGGAAGATGATCAAGTGTGTATGGGTCAATGCTCTGATCGTCAAAAGACAGTGCTGTCTTTATTCCCCTCGTGTCCCCAGTCTTAAACTGTGTTAGTGGTAGCAGTTGAAAACTAGAAAGTCTGCCTCCGGGGAGTCCATGGTAATCTAACTCATGCACACAAGAACCCATGAAGCCATGGAGGACACAGAAGATTCTGTGTAGTGTAATTGAAATGAAGGATTTCAGAGCTGGAATAAAACTTAGAGGTCGCCTAATCTTCTAACCAATGATGAAACACCTCCAAAGGAGATGTATCTCGCCTCTGTCCATGCTTCCTGTCAGTACTACTTTCCTCTTGTATTTTTTTTTTTTATTTTCTTCAAGTCTGGGTCACAGTGAGACATTCCATATTCATGTTTCTGTAGCATTTTTCTTCTCCCTGTGTGCAGTCTATAGTCCAGCTGGACACCAAGGTCACTAGGAAAGGACAGCATTTAGTGTTGTATAATGTACCATCTCAAATGTCTGTGATTAGTGGAGATCTGCTTTACTATTCTGCTATGTTGGGAGGCATTTCTGAATGAAAAAGTGTACATTCCACCCAGTCACCATAGGGAGAGTGGCTCCCCCGGCTGATATTGTGCCTTCAGTTCTTCTATCTGTTTGTTCAACAGAGTGACTTCAGCCTTCACATGCAGTTTTTGGTTTGTTATTATCATTATTATTACTGAAAGCTTTTTTTTTTTCATTTTGCAAGGGATGGGCAATAGACAAATGTGTATTCATCACTTACCTACCATATAACCATACTTATGTTCAGTAGACATCATGTTACTGTATTAGGGAAACAGGGACCAGATTCTCTAATAATCTACATGAAGAGAAAAATCTAAAAGAACAGGTATCTGTGCTTTATTAAATGTTCTTCAAGAACTGAAAAAATGATACCTGGTAGGCTTGATCTTTCTGCTATAGCTGAACATCCTTCAGCCTGGTGATGTCTTTGAGCTCTACTACCAACTGCTATGCACAAGCCAGGCATTTCAGAACACTCTCATATGTTCTGGTAAAGTTCATCCCAGTTTCCTGGGTTGATTCCTAGTTTTCAGATAAAAGGAAAAAGTGGCCAGTGCAGCAGAGAAAAGGTATTATCTTTTTAACAGGAGTTTCCTTACTCCAACTTCATCTTTTGTTTTGCCTGACTCATATCCTATTAACTTAAGAATCTTTCAAACTTTGATCCAATAATAATAATAATACTCACAAACATTATACTATCTTCAGTATTTTACAAATGTTAAACATTTTATAAATGTTATCTCATTTAAAGTATTATTCTACTTGTACCAAAGAGAAAATTAAAGATATGTATACATCACAAATCATTTAGTAAAAGTACAGGGTGGCACCTGTGACTCAAAAGAGTAGCATGGCAGCCCCATACACCAGAGATACTGGGTTCAACCCCGGCCCTGACCAAAACCTGCAACAAAAAAATAGCCGGGCGTTGTTGTGGGCACCTGTAGTCCCAGCTGCTCGGGAGGCTGAGGCAAGAGAATCGTGTAAGCCCAAGAGTTAGAGGTTGCTGTGAGCTGTGACGTCATGGTACTCTACCCGAAGGCAGTACAGTGAGACGCTGTCTCTAACAAAAAAAAAAAAAGAAAGAAAAAAAAAAGAGCTCAAAACTTAAGTTAGGAGAGTCATTGAAATCCAGTATGGCCACACAGAGATCTGCCTCAGTGGAAGAATCCTCATGAAATCTGTGCCAATTGGAAAGATGGTATTGGAACTGCCACAGACGGTTCCTATCAGAGTGATGCAGTGTTCTGCTGCTCAGGGCAGGACCAGGAATTCTATTTTCTCACCCTAGTTGAACACAGAAAGCCGTATCATTACAGACCCCCATCGCAAAACACAAACAGGCTCCCTCATTCAAAACCCAAGAGGGTTGGATTCCTCAGCAAAGATCAGGATCATTTTCTGCACATAGTCCTCTGGCTAATTGTGCCATACTTCCCTAAACACCCTGCCCACAGGATAGGAAAAACATCATTCAAACCCCCTACACTGAAAATTCAGGGAGCTTCCATATTGGATTCCCCCCTCCACTGCTAGAAGTTCTTTTCCCACTGGCTTATCACTCTTTCTAATAATCTTTCCCTGTCAATAAACTCTATCATATTGGTTATCTGCGTGGTCTGTGGTTTCAATCTTCCAACTCAGAGACCAAAGATTAGGCATAGAAATAAATTTTCACAATGAGGGCAATGCCTACTAAAGCTGTGAGAGCAATACCACTGACAAGTGTCTCCACTAGGGTAATGCCCAGTGGAACCATGGTAGCAGGACTGCCACCAAGACCCCACAACCAAAGAGCTACCAGTGTGCAAGGCCAACTACAGAGAGCTAGGTTGACTCATTGCAGCCAAACCGTAGGCACAGGACTGCCCAAGTCCTTGGGACCCATCCTGCACTCCAGAGTGCAGATGATACTGGACATAGAGTCAAAGGAGATTATTCTGGAGCCTTGAGACCAGTGGTTTTTAACCTTCCTAATTGTTGTCTTGTTCCAAATGGAAGAACAGGGCTGTCACCTATAGGTTGAGAATTGCTGCTTTAGACCCAATGTCTGCTCTCCTAGGTTTCAGACTTGCTTGGACTGTCACCCCTTTTCTCTTCCCTTGTTCTCTTTTAATTAGGATCCTTTACCCTATGATTGTCCCACTATATCTTGGAAGGATATAGCTAGTTTGGACTTCACAGGCTCAAAGATATAACTTCGTACTTTTAAACTGGTGCTGGAGGGACTTAATACTTTGTAGCCATGAACATGAAAAGAATGTACTTGTATGTCAGAAGGGGATAAATTTTACAGGCCCAGGGGTGGAATGCTGTGGTTGGCATGTCCCCTCCAACACTCATAGTCAAACTTTTATTTTAAATTTATTTTTCTAATTTTATTTTTTTCTCTCTTTTAAAAAATTTAATTAAGTCTTTTGTACATAGATCATAAAAACATTTATGCCCATTTCAGTGAATTGATAACTTGTACAAATTGGAGTGATTATGTCATACTAATCAGCATAGCTTTCATCTCATTTACCCAATTATAGCATTAGGACATTTGTGTTCTACACATGATAGAGTCAACTTGTACTTGCAATGTGCTCCATACTTGTGGTCCCCCTCTTATCACATACTGTCCCTCCCACCCTCTCTCCATCCCTTGCCCTCCCCTTCCCTTTTTCATCATAGCCTAAATTATGTTTCATTTTTCATATGCGAGTGTGAGTTATTATAAATTGGTTTCACAGTAGTACTGAGTACATTGCATACTTTTTTTTTTTCATTCCTGAGACACTTTGCTAAGAAGAATATTTTCCAGCTCCATCCATGTAAACATAAAGGAGGTAAAGTTTACATTTTTTACTGCTGCATAATATTCCATGGTATACATATACCACACTTTATTATTCCATTCATGGATCGCTGGCACTTGGGCTTCTTCCATAACTTGGCAATTATGAATTGAGCTACAATGAACAATCTGGTGCAAATATCTTTATTGCCAAATGATTTTTGATCCTAGAAGAGGAATTGCAGGATCAAATGTCTATACTACCTAAAGCAATTTACAGATTTAATGTGATCCCTATTAAAGCACCTCTCTCGTATTTTAAAGACCTGGAAAAATTAGTACCTCATTTTATACGGAAACAGAAAAAACCTCGAATATCCAGTACATTACTCAGAAATAAAAACAAATCGGGAGGAATCACGCTTCCAGACTTCAGACTATATTATAAATTGATAGTGATCAAAACAGCGTGGTACTGGCACAAAAATAGAGAGGTAGATGTATGGAAGAGAATTGAAGACCAAGAGCTGAACCCAGACACTTATTGTCATTTTATTTTTTATAAGCCTATTAAAAATACAAATTGGGAGAAAGATTCCCTATTCAATAAATGGTGCTGGATGAATTGTCTGGCAACTTGTAGAAGACTGAAACTGGATCCACAACTTTCTCCTCTAACAAAAAATAACTCTCACTGGTTCAAGGACTTAAACTTAAGACATGAAACTATAAATATTCTTAGAGAGAATTCAGGGGAAATACTTAAGAAAATTGGCCTGGGAGAATACTTCATGAGGAAGACACACCGGGCAAAGGAAGCAACATCAAAAATACATTACTGGGATCTGATCAAATTAAAAAGCTTCTGCACTGCCAAGAACACACTAAGTAAACACACCAGTAATACAGTAGACAGCCCTCATAAGGGGAGAGGATTTTTGCAAGTTATACTACCAACAAAAGTCTAATAACCAGAATCCACAGAGAACTCAAACTTATTACTAAGAAAAAAACAAGTGATCCCATTTCATTGTGGGTAAGAGACATGAACAGAAGCTTCTCTGAAGAAGACAGGCACATGGTCTACAGACACATGAAAAAGTGCTCATCATATTTTATCATCAGAGAAATGCAAACCAAAACTACTCTGAGATACCTTCTAACTCCAGTAAGAGTAGACCACATCACAAAATCCCAAAACAACAGAGGTTGGCGTGGATGTGGAGAAAAGGGAACACTTCTGCACTTTTGGTGGGAATGCAAGCTAGTATATTCCTTTTGGAAGGAAGTTTGGAGAACACTCATATTCAAACTTAATAGCCAATGTGGCAGTAGGATGGAAGTGGGGTTTAAGAGGTTACCAAATCATAAGTTTCTGCCCTCAGGAATGGATAAATTCATTCATGGATTAACGGGTGAATGTCTTAATGGGTACCATGTGAGGGGAATAGATGGCCCTATGAGAAGAGGAAGAGAGACCTGAGCCAGCACATTAGCACAGTCAGCCTCCTCACCCTATAATGCCCACATATCTCTGAAGCAGCACAGAGAGTCCTCACCAACAAGAAGACCCTCACCAGCTACAGCCCATGACCTTGGATTTCTCAGCCTGCACAACAATTCCTTTATTATTATAGTTATCATTAAATCATAGCTGTGTACATTAATGCAATCATGGGGCACCATACACTAGTTTTATACAACATTTCACATATTTTCATCACACTCTTTGAAATAGCCTTCTTGGCATTATCTTAGTTATTGTGTTAAGACATTTATATTCTACATTTAATAAATTTCACATGTACCCTTGTAAAATGCACCGTAGGTGTGGTCCCCAAGATCACCCTCCCTCCATCCATCCTCCCACTCCCCTCTACTCCCTTTCACCCTTCCACATATTCTTAGGTTATAATTGGGTTATAGCTTTCATATGAAAGCCATAAATTAGTTTCATAGTAGGGCTGAGTACATTGGATACTTTTTCTTCCATTCTTGAGATACTTTACTAAGAATATGTTCCAGTTCCAGCCATGTAAACATGAAAGAGGTAAAGTCTCCATCTTTTTTTAAGGCTGCATAATATTTCATGGTGCACATATACCACAATTTATTAATCCATTCGTGGATCAATGGGCACTTAAACTTTTTCCACGACTTAGCAATTATGAATTGGGCTGCAAGAAACATACTGGTACAAATATCTTTGTTATAATGTGATTTTTTAGTCTTCTAGGTATATACCTACTAGAGGAATTGTAAGATTGAATGGAAGGTCTATTTTTTCAGCTCTAAGTGTTCTCCAAACATCTTTCCAAAAGGAATGTATTAGTTTGCATTCCCAGCAGCAGTATAGAAGTGTTCCCCTTTCTCTACATCCACACCAACATCTCTGGTTTTGGGATTTTGTGATATGGGCTAATCTTACTGGAGTTAGATGATATCTCATAGTAGTTTTGATTTGCATTTCTCTGATGATTAAAGATGATGAGTATTTTTTCATATGTCTGAAGGCCGTGTGCCTGTCTTCTTCAGAGAAGTTTCCCTTCAAGTCCCTTTCCCACCTGAGATGGGATCACTTGTTCTTTTCTCGCTAATACATTTGAGTTCTCTGTGGATTCTGGTTATTATACCTTTGTCAGAGATATAACCTGCAAATATCTTCTCCCATTCTGAGGGCTGTCTGCTTGCTTTACTTACTATGTTCTTGGCTGTGCAGAAACATTTTAGTTTGATCAGGTCCCAGTAGTGTATTTTTGATGCTGCTTCAATTGCCTGGGGTGTCCTTCTCTAAAGTATTCACCCAGGCCGATTTGTTCATAGTTTTCCCTGTGCTTTCTTCTAGTATTTTTATAGTTTCATGTCTTATGTATAAATCTTTAATCCAGTGAGAGTCTATCTTAGTTAGTGGTGAAAGGTGAGGGTTGAGTTTCAGTCTTCTACATTTGGCTAGCCTGTTCACCCAACACTATTTGTTAAATAGGGAATCTTTCCCCCACTGAATGTTTTTAATTGGCTTGTCAAAGATCAAATAATGGTAAGTAGCTGCGTTCATCTTTTGGTTCTCTACTCTGTTCCATACATCCAACTCTCTGTTTTTGTGGCAGTACCATGCTGTATTGATCACTATTGTTGCGTGACCCGAGATGCGAACGAGCAGCAGCTTTGCTGTAGGTGTAAACTCGCTCCTGTAATTATCAAGAAACAGACTATACACCGTGGGATGGCATATAGCAAAGTTCTTTATTCCAAGTTTAAGTTTTATACTCTTTCAGTCACGTACACACCTAATCCATTATCTATTAGCGGAATTTTAACTTGAAAGGAAATATTTATCATATCAATATAACCACTTGTGTAGTAAATCCCTTCTTCTAAACAGTGACTAGTTTTACGAGCAGGGCATAAAGACAAAATCAGCTATAGGGGAACAGAGTTAACAAAAGAATATCTTCAAGCATTCACTCAGTTTACTCAGTATGAAGTAATGACTGTGACCTTCCTTCAGGGCAGAGTACCTATAGACCTCTGACAATATGTTGTTAACATATGTCAACCCTCTGGCCCGTATCTCTGAGGAAGGGCAGCATGCCCTTGGATCTCATGCTTCACATGGTGTACTGCTTCAGAGAAAAGGCCTAAGGAATTTTTACAATTCCAAAAAAGCCTAACTCTGTGAGTAACCCAGGGGGGTCCAAGCTTCTTAAGCCTCTGGAAGAAAAGCATGTCATTTTAAACTCACACTGAATTTACTTTGTGTGCTTGATGTAGGATAAGTTTATTTCTAAATATTATCCTACACCCAAGCATACTTTTCTTTTAATTATAAGAAGGCATTATAGATGACTTTTTAAAATAATAATGTTTATGATTTATATATGTCCTAGGCAAGGGAAGCTGCTTCATAACAGAATCATGGACTGATTGGGCAATTTAGGGGTAGACCAGAGGCTGTAGGAGCTGCCTCGAAGTGACATAGTTTAGTAGGAGGAATACAAGTAGAGAAATTTAATTTTAATAACTGTATAATTAAATACTGTAAAAGATACAAAACAAAACATGAAATCAGGAGAAGGTCTGGGAAAATTTTCATGAAGAAGTATGATCTTTTCAAAGGTCATTTAACGGTAGATGTGATGTCATTCTGCTGTGAAAAGACCCTGGCCAAAGCATCATTCATGAATGTAGAGGATTCATAAGACATTGGGCTCCTGAGCTAGACAATCTATGTTCAAAACTGCCACCTTAGAGCTGTGCAATCCTGAGAAATTATTGGTTTCCCATTTCAATATTGTCATTCTCTTTTTGTAGGAAATCTAATGATACAATCAACCAAACAACTTTTCAAAGTAAAAAATTTTGTGCTGATTCAGATGTCTTATCACAGGAACTCAAACATTTTAACCAAGAAAGTAAAATATTGGTTGAAGAGTCTGTGAAACAATATGATAAACTGACTATCAAGCTAGAAAAAATATCTGAGGAGACTGATCAGAGATGTGAGTCTCTGAATACAAGCACAATTTGTTTTTGTGAACATTGGGCAACTTGCTTAAATAAAACAGAAGAAGAACTTCAGAGCTTATTGGAGGTAATAACTTTGTAACTGAAAAACCTATTTTTTTTTGTTGTTATAAATGTTTGTTTCTTCATTTATTGAGATTTTGTTTGAAACAAGAAGTATTGACTTTAAAATTAGAAACAAAGGTTTTGAAATATGTGCTGCTAAAGTTTGGACTCAGCCTAAGAATGATTATTTTTTTCCCTAAGAACATTCAGGCATTTTTTTTTTCCTGGTGTTTCCCTTGTCTGTGCACACCCAATTGCCTGTGTCTGTGGTGCTTCTGTTCAGGTGGAACCCAGTTGTGTCTGATCTTGTTCACTCCAGTAACATGAGTTTTGTACATGCCCATTTAATTATGAGCTATATCCATCTAGGGAGGTAATCCGTTCCCTGATTTAAATAGCATGCTCTTAGAAGTTCATGGGTTCTAGTTTAAGGAAGCTAGAGAACCCTCCCATTCTTTGTAAGGGTCCCCAAAGACAAACAGGGTGCATAGTGATTGCTTCAACTGCCAAGAATAGTATCCTGGTTGGTCTATTTCAGGTTCGTCTCCAGAAAATTTGGGGTGTGATTTATAAGGGTTTAAAAGGGCTTGCTAATTTAACTACCTCCTACTTTAAGTCTACCATAGAAATAAATAAAGATTAGCCATATAAATAAACCTTAGCTGTAAAAATACCTTTATTGAGCCCCCAAATTTTCTGTGTAGGGAACTCAGGGCCAGTGGCATCACACTTATTTGTGGAATACTATAGTTTGTGCTGAAGCCTTTTCTGGTAACCATTTAGAATTTCTATTACTGTGAATGTGTACATGTTATTAAACAGGGAATTAATCATCCCTGTTCTCTCTCTCTCTTTTTTTTTTTGTGTGTGTTTTTTTTGGCCGGGGCTAGGTTTGAACCTGCCACCTCTGGCATATGGGACCAGCGCCCTACTCCTTGAGCCACAGGCGCTGCCCTTCTGAATTTTTTTTTTTCTGGATCCCTGTTCTCTTTGAATAAAAGTCACATTACCTTGGGCGGTACCTGTGGCTCCAAGGAGTAGGGTGCTGTTCCCATATACCAGAGGTGGAGGGTTCAAACCCAGTCCCTGCCAAAAACTGCAAAAAAAAAAAAAAAAAAAAAAAAGTCACATTACCTTGAAAGGACACAAGGTATTTTCAAGTGGGTGAGGCAGAACATGTGTGTTCACTGTTACTGGTCTTTTTTTTTTTTCTTTTTTTTTATTAAATCATAACTTTGTACATTGATTCATTTATGGTGGTCAGGGTACTGCTTCAGTATATAATGTGAAATGCTTGTATTGAACTAACACATCCATCACAATTATACTCATTTTTTAATAGTTTTGAAATGTAACATTGCATCGTGAACATTAAGTGAGGTCCCCCTAAATACTCCCCCTACTCCTATATCCCCCGTCCCCTGCCCTCCCTTCTCTGTCCTCTTCCCTTCTATTTTCTATAGTTATGTTTTGCCATTCATATGATTGTGTACGTGATCGTATAATGATTTCATAGTAGAGTTGAGTACATTGCATACCTTTTTTCCATTCTTGAAATACTTTACTAAGAAGAATATGTTCCACCTCCATCCAGGTAAACAAAAGATGTGAAGTCTCCATCTTTTTATGGCTGCATAGTATTCCATGGTGTACATGTATACCACAGTTTTTTAGTCCATTCATGGGTTGATGGGCACTTGGGCTGTTTCCATGTCTTGGCTGTTATAAATTGGGCTGCAAAAACATTCTGGTTCAAATGTATTTGTTGTAAAATAATTTTTGATATTCTGAGTATATACCTAGTAGAGTAATTGCAGGATTGAATGGTAGGTCTACTTTTAGTTACTTGAGTGTTCTCTTAAACTTCTTTCCAAAAAGGTGGTATTAGCTTGCATTCTCACCAGCAGTGTAGAAGTGTTCCCTTCTCTCTGCATCCACGCCGACATCTGCAGTTTTGAGATTTTTGCGATGTGGGCTACTCTGACTGGAGTTAGATGATATCTCAAAGTGGTTTTGATTTGCATTTCTCTGATGATTAAGGATGAGGAGCCTTTTTTCATGTTTGTAAGTCATAGCCCGGTCTTCATCAGAGAAGTTTCTGTTCAAGTCTCTTACCCACATAGAAATGGGATTATTTATTCTTTGCTTATTGATTACTTTGAGTTCTCTGTAGATTCTAGTTATCAGACCTTTGTTGGAAGCATAACCCGAAAAAAACTTTTCCCATTCTGAAGGCTGTCTGTTTACTTTACTTACTGTGCTCTTGGCTGTGCAGAAGCTTTTTAGTTTTATCGGATCCCAGTAATGTATTTTTTGTGCTTCAATTGCCCAGAGGATCCTCCTCATAAAATATTGTCCATGGCCAATTTATTCAAGTGTTTCTCCTGCACTCTCTCCAAGGGTCTTTATAGTTTCATGTCTTAAGGTTAAATCTTTTATCCATTGGGAATCAATTTTTGTTAATGGTGAAAGGTGGGGGTCCTGTTTGAGTCTTCTACAGGTCGCCAGGCTGTTCACCCAGCACCATTTGTCAAATAGGAAATCTTTCCCCCACTGAATATTGTTAACAGCTTTGTTGAAGAACAAATGATGATAGGTAGCTGGATTCATCTCTTGGTTCTCTAGTCTGTGCCATAAATCTGTTTCTGTGCCAGTATCGTGCTGTTCTCATCACTATAGATTTATAGTATAGCCTGAAGTTTGGTAATGTGATACTTCCTGATTTGTTTTTATTTCTGAGTAATGTATTTGCTATTCAAGGCTTTTTCTCATTCCATATAAAATGAAGTACTATTTTTTCCAGGTTTTTAGAGTATGGCAATGGTGCTTTAATAGGGATTGCATTACATCTGTAGATTGCTCTGGGTAGTATGGACATTTTAACAATGTTGAGTCTTCCCATTCATGAGCATGATCTGTTTTTCCATTTGTTAACATCTTCAGCTATTTCTGTTCTCAGAGTTTCATAGTTCTCTTTATAGAGATCCTTCACATCCTTTGTTAGGAAAATTCACAGATATCTCATCTTCTTGGGCACTACTGTAAAAGGAATAGAGTCCTTGACTGTATTTTCACCTTGACTGTTGTTGGCATATTTAAAAGATACTGACTTGTAAGTATTGATTTTGTATCCTGAGACACTGTTGTATTCCTTGATCACTTCTAAGAGTTTTGAAGTTGTGTCCCTGGGATTTTCCAGGTGTAGGATCATATCATCAGCCAAAGAGTGAGAGTTTGATCTCCTCTGACCCTATTTGGATACCCTTGATCACCGTCTCTTGCCTGATTGCTATTGCTAAGACTTCCATTACTATGTTGGTTAGCAGTGGAGACAGTGGGCATCCTTGTCTCCTTACTGATCTGAGAGGAAATGTTTTCAATTTTATACCATTGAAAACGATATTGTCTGTGGGTTTTCGGTAGACAGCATCCATCAGTTTAAGAAATGTCCCTTCTATGCCTATTTTCTTAAGTGTTCTGATCATGAAAAAATGCTGGATATTATCAAAGGCTTTCTCTGCATTAATTGAGAGCATCATATGATTTTTGTTTTTATTTTATAGATGTGATGCATTATATTTATAGATCTGCATATGTTGAACCAATTCTGGAACCCAAGAATAAAACCAACTAGATCATAGTGTATAACTTTTTTGATGTGTTGTTGAATTCTGTTTACTAAGATCTTATTGAATATTTTTGCATTGCTATTCATTAATGATATTGGTCTATAATTTTCTTTCTTTGTTGGATCCTTTCCTGGTTTGGGTATCATGGTGATATTTGCTTCATAGACTGTGTTGGGAAGTATTCCTTCTTTTCTATGCTTTGGAAAATGTTATATAATATAGGTACTAGTTCCTCTTGAAAGGTTTGATAGAATTTGGATGTGAAGGCATCTGGTCCCAGACTTTTCTTTTTTGGGAGATTTCGTATTGTTGATGCTATTTCAGTGATTGATATAGGTCCATTCAGGATTTCTAATTCTTTCTGATTGAGTCTAGGAAGGTGGTGTGCTTCCAGATATTGGTCCATTACCTACAGATTTTCATATTTCTGGGAATAGAGATTTTATAGCAATCATTGAGGATTTTTTGAATTTCTGAAGTGTCTGTTGTAATTTCTCCTTTATCGTTTCTAATAGATGATACTAGGAGATTTTACTTTTGTATTTCTGGTTAGGTTGGCCAAAGATTTATCAATTGTGTTAATCTTTTTAAAAAAACAACTTTTTGTTTCATTGTTCTTCTGGATGACTGTTTTGTTTTCCATATCATTTAATTCTGTCCTCATTTTGGTAATTTCTTTTCTTCTGCTGGGTTTGGGGTTGGAATGTTCTTCTTTTTCCAGTTGCTTGAGATGATCCATTAAGTTTTTGGCCTCCTCTCTTTCTGTTTTCTTGATAAGGCTTCCAATGCTATAAATTTCTCTCTTAGGGGATGTTTTTGCAGTATCTCACAGGTTTTGATAACTAATGTCTTCGTTATCATTTTGTTTCAAAAGTTTGGTGACTCCCTATTCAATAAGTGGTGCTGAGAGAACTGGATATCCACATGTAAAAGACTGAAAATGGACCCACACCTTTCTAAACTCACAAAAAATGATTCGATGGATAAAGGACTTAAATTTAATGCATGAAACAAAAATCCTCAAAAAAGGCATAGGAAGAACACGGGAAGATATCACCCTGGGGAAAGTCTTCATGAAGGAGGCAGCCGTGGCAATTGCAAAAACAAAAATTGTTGTGCCCAGGTCGTGGGGTACCCCTCATAAATCACCTGAAGACCAAATCCGATGCAAAAACAAGAGTTAGTTTATTCACAAGCTCAAGCTTGGGCTTCTCCATTCCTGATGCAGCAGGAGAGCAGAGAAGCCCCGACCACAGAGGGAAGAGCAGTTTTAAGGATCAGAAAGGAAAAAGGGAGGGGGAGTTGGGTGACAGCTGGGAAGAACTGATGGGGGATTAGGGAACTGTACAATGTTTGATCTTGGCTGATTAGCCTGGGGAAGGATTTACTAGTACTGGAGCCGAGGGTGGGTGCTATAATTGCTCTGGGCAGACATACTGGAGCCGGGAATGGGGGAAGAAGCAGGTTGCCTATCACGTTTGGTATGCAGCTGCAAATTGAAGGCTGTGGGGCAAATTGGGGTCAGTGAAGGCTGTGAGACAAAATGGAGTTAGTTTTAACAAAATGGAATGAGCTTGGTCCTTTCACAATTATAAACAAATGGGACTTAAATAAACTGAAAGTTTTCTGTGTAGCTAAGGAAACAACAACCAAAGCAAATAGATAACCTACACATGGGAAAGGATATTTGCATGTTTTAAATTAGACCAAAGCTTGATAACTAGGGTCTCTAAAGAGAACTCAAATTAATCCACATGAAAAAAGCCAATTATCCCATATATCAATGTGCAAGAGACATGAATAGAACCTTCTCTAAAGAATACAAATGGCTAACAAACATATGAAAAAATGTTAATCATCCCTAATTATTAGAGAAATGCAAATCAAAACCACCCACATCACAAAATCTCAAAACTGCCAATGCTAGTGTGGATGTGTAGAGAAGTGAACACTTTTACACTGCTGGTGGGACTGCAAACTAATACAACCATTTTAGAAGGAAGTATGGAGAACCCTCAAAGAACTCAAGCTATAGCTTCCATTTGATCCTGTAATCCCATTATTGGGCATCTACCCAGAAGGAAAAAATCCTTTTATCATAAGGATACTTGCTCTAGATTGTTTATGCAGCTCAATTTACAATTGCTAAAATGTAGAAACAGCGTAAATGCCCACCAACCCAGGAATGGATTAACAAGCTGTGGTATATGTACACCATGGAATACCATTCAGCCATTAAAAAAAAAAAAAGGAGACTTTACAGCCTTTGTAATTAACCTGGATAGAAGTGGAACACATTCTTAGTGAAGCATCACAGGAATGGAGAAGCATGAATCCTATGCAATTTTGATATGAGGACAATTAATGACATGGTGTGGGGAAGTGGAGAGAAGAGAGAGAAAGGAGGAGGGGGAAAGGAAGACCAGAGAGAGGGAAGAATGGAGGGGAGTGGCGCCTTGGTGTGTGCCACACCTTTTGGGGCCAAGACATGATTGTAAGAGGGACTTTACCTACAAAGTGCAATCAGGGTAACCTGGTTTCTTGTTCCCTCAATGAATCCCCAACAATAAAAAAAAAGTAAGAACATTTTCTTTTTCTTTCTTTCTTTTTTTTGTTTTTTTACATTAATGCTTTCTTTTTATTAAATCAGAAATGAATAGCTCATTTATACATTAATGCATGTTATGGGTACCATGTGCTGATATGTAGAATTAGGAGCATTTCCATCACACTGGTTAATATATATCTCATCTTGTTTACTTAATTATTGTGTTAAGATATTTAAAATCTGACAAGTACCCTTGCATTATGCACCATAGGTTTGATCCCACAAATCACCCTCACTTGATCTGACCATCCCCCTCCCTTCCTATCCCCCCTCATCCCTCCTTCATCCTGGGCCATAGTTGTGATCTATTTTTCATATGAAAGTATGAGTGATTGTAAATTGTATTCTTAATAGTATTGAGCACATTGGATATTTTTTCTTCCATTCTTGAGACACTTTACTAAGTAGGATATGTTCCAGCTCCATCCATGTAAACGTGAAAGAGGTAAAGTCTCCATCTTTTTTTAAAGGATATTCCATGGTATACATTCACCACAACTTATTAATCCATGCATGGGTCGATGGGCACTTGAGCTTCTTCGGTGACTTGGCTATTTATGAATTGAACTGCAATGAACAATCTGTTGCAAATATATATTTTTATAAAGTGATTTTTGGTCTTTTGGATCTACACCTAGTAGAGAAATTTCATGATCAAACAACAGGTCTGCTTTTAGATCCCTGAGTATTCTCCATACTTCTTTCCAAAAGGGGAATATTAACTTGCACTCCTACCACCAGTGCATAAGTTCTCCCTTTTTTCCACATCCATGACAACATTTATAGTTTTGGAATTTTGTTATGTGAGCCACTCTTACTGGAGTTAGATGATATCTCAAAGTGGTTTTGATTTGCATTTCTCTGATAATTAAAGATGATGAGAATTTTTTTCATGTATCTGTAGGGCATGCACCTATCTTCTTCAGAGAAGGTTCTGTTCTAGTCCCTTGCCCACAATGAAACGGGATTACTTGTTCTTTCTTTTTTTTTTAATTAATAAGTTTGAGTTCTCTGTGGATTCTGGTTATCAAACCTTTGTCAGAAGCATAACATGAAAATATCCTCTCCCATTCAGAGGGATATCTGCTTGCTTTACTTACTGTGTTCTTGGCTGGGCAGAAGCTTTGCTTGCTTTACTTACTGTGTTCTTGGCTGGGCAGAAGCTTTTTTTTGATCAGATCCCAGTAATGTATTTTTGATGGTGCTTTATTTGCCCAGGAGTCCTCCTCATAAAGCATTCTCCCAGGCTGATTTCTTCAAGTGTTTCTCCTGCACTCTCTCCAAGAATCTTTATAGTTTCATGTCTTAAGTTTACATCTCTTTTCCAGTGAGAGTCAATTTTTGTTAATGGTGAAAGGTGTGGGTCCAGTTTCAGTCTTCTACAAGAAGCCCGCCAATTCTCCAAGCACCATTTGTTAAATAGGTAATCTTTCTCAAAATTCATATTTTTGATGGGCTTATCAAAGATCAAATGATGATAAGTGTCTGGGTTCATCTCTTGGTTCTCAATTCTGTTCCATACATCTACCTCTCTATTTTTGTGGCAATACCATGCTGTTTTGATCTCTATAGATTTATAGTATAGTGTGAAGTCTGGTAGTGTGATTCCTCCTGATTTGTTTTTATTTCTGAGTAAAGTCTTGGCTATTGGATTTTTTTTCTGGTTCCATAAAAAACGAAGTACTATTTTTTCCAGGTCTTTAAAGTATGACGTGGTGCATTGATAGGGATTGCATTAAATTTGTAGATTGCTTTGGGTAATATGGACATTTCAACAATGTTGATTCTTCCCAGCCATGAACATGGTATGTTTTTTCACTTGTTAACATCGTCAGCTATTTCTTTTTTCAAAGTT
The DNA here is from genome assembly GCF_027406575.1 of Nycticebus coucang. Taxonomy (NCBI): domain Eukaryota; kingdom Metazoa; phylum Chordata; class Mammalia; order Primates; family Lorisidae; genus Nycticebus; species Nycticebus coucang. The sequence continues at coordinate 27,515,217 of NC_069805.1, read as the reverse complement.
TCATAATTCTCATATAGAGATCTTTCACGTCCTTGGATAGGTAAATTTCCAAATATTTCATCTTCTTTGGCACAACTGTAAAGGGAATAGAGTCCTTGACTTTTGGGGGGCTTGACTATTATTGGTATATATAAAAGCTACTCATTTGTGAGTATTGATTTTCTATCCTGAGACACTGCTGCGTTCCTTGATCACTTCTAAGAGTATTGTAGTTGAGTCTCTTGGGGGTTTCCTGGTCTAAAATCATATTGTCTTCAAAGAGTGAAAGTTTTATCTCCTCTGACTATATATATATATATATATTTTTTTTTTTTTTGAGACAGAGTCTCACTGTACCTCCCTGGGTAGAGTGCCATGACATCACACGGCTCACAGCAACCTCTAGCTCTTGGGCTTACGCGATTCTCTTGCCTCAGGCTCCTGAGCAGCTGGGACTACGGGCACCCGCCAGAATGCCCGGCTATTTTTTTCTTGCAGTTTGGCCGGGCTGGGTTTGAACCCGCCACCCTCGGTATATGGGACGGCGCCCTACTCACTGAGCCACAGGCGCCGCCCCCTCTGACCATATTTGTATACCCTTGATCACCTTCTCTTGCCCTATTGCAACGGCTAATACTTCCATTACTACGTTGAATGGCACTGGAGACAATGGCAACCTTGCCTGGTTCCTGATCTGAGTGGAAATGTTTTGAATTTTTCTCCATTCAGTATGATATTGGCTGTGGGTTTGCTGTCGATGGCCACTATCAGTTTAAGAAAAGCCCCATCTTCAGTGGTGCCTGTGGCTTAAAGGGGTGGGGCACCAGCCCCATATGCTGGAGGTGGTGGGTTCAAACCCAGCCCTGGCCAGAAACTGCAAATAATAATAATAATAATAATAATAAAAACTAAATAAAGAAAAGTCCCATCTATACCTATTTTCTTAAGTATTCTGATCATGAAAGGATGCTGTATATTGTCAAAAGCTTTTTCTGCATCTATTGAATCATAGGGTCCTTGTTTCTTTGTTTATGTGATGTGTTATATTTATAGCTTTATGTATATTGAACCAAACTTCAGTGCCTGAGATAAAACCCGCTTGGCCATAATGTATAATTTGTTTGATATGTTGCTGGATCCTGTTTCCTAGAATCTTACTGAATATTTTTGAAGCTATGTTCCTTAATGATATTGGCCTATAATTTTCTTTTTTTGTTGGATCTATTCCTGATTTAGGCATCAGGGTGATATTTGCTTCATAGAATGTGTTGGAAAGTATTTTTTCTTTTACGATGTTTTGGAAAATGTTGGGGGTTGGGGTTACTGTGAGGGGGCAGGGGTTACAGGCTGGAGGTTAGGGAGTAGGAATTAGTTTTTTAGGGGTTGAGGTAGGGAGTGGGGGTTAGGGTTGTTAGGGTTAAGGGTTGGAATTTGCAGTGAGGGTTGGGAATTAGGTTTGGGATCAGGGTCGAGGTTAGGATTAAGGGTTAGGAAGAAGATGGTTAGGGTTGGGGTTAGGGTTAGAGTGAACAGGGTTAGGCTTTAGGGTTGGGGTTAGGATTGGGGTTAGTGGTTAAGGTTGGGGGTTAAAGTTGGGGTGGGGGTTAGGAGTTGGGGTAAGGGTAGGGGCTAGGCCTAGTTTTATGGTTACAGTAGGCTAAGTGTTGTGGTTTGGGGTGGAATTAGGGTTGGAGTTTAGGGTTGAGGTTAGAATGTGGCCTTAGGGTTTGTGGTGTAGGGGTAGGTGTTGAGGTTGGCATTTGGGGTTGGGCTGTGTGGTTAGAGTTTGAGGTTTGTGCTAGAGATTAGGGTTAGGGTTTGGGGTTAGATATTGAGGTTATAGATTGTTCTTTTGGGCTGGGTTTGGAGTTGGGATTAGTGGTTTGGGTTTGGTATTAGGGTTATTCTGGGGTTAGGGGTTAGTGTTGGTGTTGGTGTTGGGGTTAGGACTGGGGTTGCCTCATTCAGCTTTGCTCTGTGGCTCTTAATAAATGCATCTGTTCCTTTTATGGATTAAAACTCACAAGGTTATTAATGCAAGTAAACAATTGACACATGGCACAAGATAATTCTCCGTTTTTTTCACTCCATTTAATATCCCCTTTTAACCAAACAAATGGTAACTACACACAAGCCTGAATAGACCTTTCTTCTTGTACTACAAATTCCATGCCATACATTTGAGGACTGGTGGTGTAATGATAATACAGACCACCTGTCCAAGCATTCAACAGTTTTAATGCCGCAGCAACTTTCCATAAATTATTTTGTTTTGGGAATCCATAGATTCCTGGTGCTGGCCATGACAACCCAACATCCATGCAGCTAATAGATTATAACATATTTATCTTATCTTTTGTTATAGGGTATGTGTGTTCTTCTTGAGACAAATCCATATTAATAGGAATTTTATAATGATCTAATAAAGTTGCCTTAGGACTCCAATCCATTATTGCTCCCTTGGATGTATTGGTGAGGAAAAAAGTTTTTTCACCTTTAAATTTAGTCCTATGTACTCAATTCTTAATTTCTTTAAAACTGTGTTCTTTACAAGATGGAGTCTCTACATCTATAGGAACAAAACTAGGGATAAGACTGGAAATAGAGTTAGCACTCAACATAAACATTTCTCTTTTTATATCTCCTTTAGGAGCAGGCCTGTCATGATGACTTAGCCAATCCTGAGTTGTCATATTAAGACATTGATATTGTTGACCAAAACAAATGGGAGGGCCCGTGACTCCAGTAACATAATTAGTTACAACCATACCTTTTTCATCAGGTTTAAATGGATCCTCATGTGTCATGTGGGCCAGGAAGCCATACAGTTTCCTTAACATAAATTTGTACAGTAGGTTCTGTCCAACTAACCCCTTGCAGTAATGGTAGATTAGGGACATAGATCCAGTAATGATACTCCTCCCCTCTGGCTGTGGTAACCAGAAGTGCAAACATTGCTAAAAATACTGAGACAGGTGTAACCTTACGTTTCTTGTTCGTATGTTTTTAAATGCCATCCTTCCCAGATTCTGCAGTTGTTTCATAGTGGGCATCTTGAGGTGAGGAGTCACTTTCATCTTTCTCTTCCTCATCTTCTTTTTGGTCAGAGACAGGCAGCAAAATTTGCTGGTTATGTTGTTCACTGATGCCTCCAGTAACCTATTTTAAGGATATTTCTTCATGAGGAAGATGTCTCAACTTTATATTCTTATCTGGAATCCAGAATTTTTGGTTTCCTGTATAGACATAAGCAAACCCTCTTCCCCATCTTATGATTGTGGCTGGAAGCCACTCATTTTTTAAAGAATCTTTGTAATATACTGGTTGGTCAATAGGTGGCGCTGTAACCAATGTTTAAAAGCTGGTGTTTCATTTTCATCATTCAAATTTAAAAAATTTAAAGTAAAAAGTTCTTAGGATAATCTATTTCTAGGGGTAGTATACTGTCCTTCCCCCTTTTGTTTGAAAAGCATATCTTTTAGAGTTCTGTTTTGTCTTTCTATTACAGCTTGACCAGTGCAATTTTTTGGTATTTTAGTAATATGATTAATTTGATGAATATTAAAAGAATTATTTACATTTATGATATGTATATGCTGAACCATTATCTGTTTTGATTGTATTAGGTTTTCCCATAATGGCCAAAGTTTCTAATAATGTGTTATTACTGCATCAGCTTTTTCTGAAGATAAAGCTGTTGCCCATGAAAAATGAGAATAAGTATCAATAGAATGATGAATATTTTTGACTTTACCAAATTATGGGAATTGAGTTACATCCATTTGCCAGATTTGATTAGATTTTAAGCCTCAAGGATTAACTCCTTGTGTTAAAGGAGGAGCCACTATAGGTTGGCAAGGAGGACAAGATTTATTATAGCTCTTGCTGATTGCCAAGTTATTCCATGTCTTTGTTTTAAAGACTTGGCATTTGAATGATGTAATTTATGTTCTTGTTGAGCTGAAAATAATGAACCAACTAGTTGGTCAATCATATGATTTCCTTCAGACAAAGGTCCAGGTAATCCTAAATGAGCTCTTATGTGTGTTATATATAAACGATGTTGTCGAGCTCTAATCAAGGCTTGTAACTGAGTAAATAATTGATTAACTCAGAGATGGTATCAGAAAGAGTGACTGTGTCAATATTTTGTACTACTATTGTACTATATTTTGAGTCACTCATGATATTTAAATTATCTTTTTAATAATCAGTTAGTAACATTATAATAGCAAACAGTTCTGCTTTTAGAACAGACTTATAAGGTGATTGTTCTACTTTTTGAACATTTGGTCCAATATACCCTGCCATCCCTTATTTATTTGCATCAGTATAAAAAGTTAAAGCATTATCAATAGGTTCATTTCTAATAATTTAAGTAATATCCAATTAGATATTTTAGAAATTGAATCCTTTTGTCTGTGGATAACAATTATCTAAAATTCCTTAATAATCAGAGAGAGAATTTGCCATTCCACATTAAAAATAAATAAATTATTAATTCGGGAATTAGTTAAAGGAACAATAATTTTATTAGGGTAAAAAGCAACAAGTTGTCTAAGTTTTTGTCTACCTTTAAGAATCACTGCTGCTATTTTATAAATATAACTTTCCATATTTTAAATTGCTTTATTAGGTAAAAAAACACCATTCTATAAAAGTATCATTTTTAGTTAATAAGCCTGTAGGTGAATGGCTAAATGGAAAAATAAATAAGTAGAATTCTCCTACAGTATCAATTCTATCTAATTGAGATTGTTGAATATGTTGTTCTGTCCACTGTAATTCTTTTTCAGCCTCAGAAGTTAATTTTCTAGGGCTTTTTAAATTTGAATCACCTTCCAAAGTAGAGAACAAATTTTTTAAACATAAGTAGATATCCCTAAACTAGGTCTAATCCAATTAATATCTCTCAACAATTTTTGAAAATCATTAAGGGTCTTTAATGAGTCTCTCCTAATGGTTACTTTTTGAGGAATTATTTGTTGTCTAGTAATTTTATATCCTAAATATTCCCAAGGATCCGTATCTTGAATTTTATCTTGTGAAATGACTAAACCATATTGTTGACAATTTTCTTTTACTGCTTTAAACATCAAATGTAATTTTGTTTCTTCAGCATGAGCAGTTAAAATATCCATATAATGTAAACAATTCCTTCAGGTAATAATGTCCTAACTTTTTCTAAAGGTTGATTTACAAAAAATTGACACAAAGTGGCACAATTTAACATGCCTTGAGGAAGCACCTTCCAATGGTAATGTTTAGCTGGCTTTTCTGAATTCAGAGAAGGGATGGTGAATGCAAATCTTTCTCCATCATTAGGATTCAGCGGGATGGTAAAAATATTTTTTAAGTCAATAATAATTATGGAATAACTTTTAGGAATTAATGCTGGATCAGGAATACCAAATTGGAGTGTTCCCATTGGTACAATAATAGCATTAATTCATCTTAAATCTGTTAACATTCTCCATTTTCCTTATTTCTTTTTTATAAGAAATACTGGGCTATTCCATTGGCTTGTACTTGGTTCAATATAGCCTGCTTTAAGTTGTTCTTGAACCAATGTATTAAGTGCTTCTAATTTTTCATGAGTAAGTGGCCACTGTTCAACCCATATTGGTTTATCTATTTTCCATTGTAATGGCAGGGTGAAGCGTGGAATGGAAGCCTTTATAAAAAAATTCTCATGAAGTGCAGGTAAACCTAAGCCAGTTTAATCATTGCCCATTCTTATGACTTCTGGTTTAAGAACTGGAGTTGCATCAGTTGGACTATAGCCCATATTAAACATAATGTTTTGTGCAGGTTTAGAAATAGTAGGAATAGAAATCATAGTGTCTCATTGTTTTAAAAGATCTCTTCCTCAGAGGGATAAAGCTATAGGAGCCACATAGGGGTGCAGTTGAGCTTTCTGTCCTTCAGTTCCTATGCAATCAAGAGTGTTAACACTTTGTTCTATATCAGATAAAGTTCCCATTCTACAAAAATTGCTGTAATTTTTTGCTTAGGCCAATGCTTTGGCCATCCATATGAAGCAATAATTGATACATCAGCTCAAGTGTCTATATGGCCCTTAATGGAGATGTTATCAGAAAAGATCACAGTACACTGTGGCCTGGAGTTATTAACATAAGTATGCCAAAAAACCTGTTTTCCAGTGTTTTCAAAATCACCCTCTTTCTTAATGGGTGCTGTTTTCCCATTATAATAAGGTAAAATTAGTATTTGAGCAACCTTTTGTCCAGCTTTTAATTTCACATTTTGAGTAGAAGAAGCCATTAAAAAATTTCTCCCTAATAGTGAGAATCTATTATTCTTGGGTGAATATTTAAACCTTTCATTGCTGAACTACTTCTTCCTATAATTAAACCCACTGTATTTTCTGGAATTGGTCCATATATGCCTGAAGTTAATGTTTTAGGCAATTGTCCTGAAAAAAATCTCTTTTAAAGTTGGCAGATCTAATGCCGCACTTCTTTGAGTAGAATGAAAAAGATCTTGAACATATACCTTAACAGTTTTTATACTTATTAATTGTTCTGATTCATCTGGGCATGGGCTACACCGTCGCTGACCAGAAATTGAGTTTGATTGCTTGTGTTTTCTGTCTGAGGGCCTCGAGCTGAGCCCGACCCCCTGTTTCCCGAGTTCTGTATGAAAGTGTGTTCCTCTTTGGTGGGAAGTAAATTCCCGTCTTTGTCTCTTATTGATTTACATTCATCAGTCTAATATTTACCTTTTCTACAATGTCTACAGACTCCCGGTGCCTGAATCTTTAAGACCGGTGCCGAAGCAGTTTCACTTTTGCTTTTATGGCAGTCAGCACTGGATGTCGCCTAGCTTTCAACAATTAAAGCATTTAGGTTTATTTTTAATCCCTTGTATGGCATCTGCTAAAGCTGTAGCATTTAACGTAGCTTGGAATATGCCTGAGCCTACATCTCTACAAGTACAGAGATAATGCTCAATGGTCACATTATATTGATTTCTGACTAGAGTCAGTGCCTGCTTACAGTCAGAATTGGCATTTTCAAATGCTAGTTGTAATAAAAGCATGTGTCTAGCCTCTGCTCAGGTATAGATCTCTCAATAGCTGTCTGTAGATGTGCCACAAATTCTGAGTAAGGCTCATTATTTCCCTGTATTATCTTATTAAAAAATTGTTTTACATCATCCTTTTCTTCTAGTCTTTGCCAAGCTCTAATACAAACATCTTTGACTTGAATAAGAATGTCGTGTGGAAGATGCAATTGTGCACAAATATCTGCCTCATCACCAGTCCCCATAAGGAAATTAACTGGGACTCCATTAGAACGATGTTGTAGGTTAGCCTCCTTTAACCACCAAGCTTTAAATTGTAAGAATTGACCAGGACTTAATGTAGTTTGTGCTAATGTTTCCCAGTCTGTGGGGACAAATATATGATCAGTACAGTAGGAATTTAAAATTCCAATAACAAAAGGAGATGTAGGCCCATATGCATAAACAGTATCTTTCTTAGTTCTTAGAAATTTTACTTCAATGGGTACATAGTGTGGAGAACCAAGATGCCCATCTTCTTGAATTTGTCTGAAAACCAGATAAGCCTGTAAAGCTGGTTCCTTAAAGCCTAATTGGGTAGTCTTTATAGAGTTTTCATTATAGGCTATTCAGAAATTTCTAGAGGAAAATGATGTCGGGCTACAAATTGAGTTTTAGGCGGATTTGGCCACACTGGGTAAATGCCTGGAGGTGCATTAGGATGTAAAGGACCATCTCTCCATTGCAGAGGACCTGGTGATGCATCTTTACATGATCCTGCCTTAGAGCTGGCTCTGGACAAGAGTAATTCTGCTCCCTTCCTTTCCAGGAAAGAAAGTCTTTTATTTACTGACTGAATACCTTCAGCCATAACTTTTTTAAATTGTTCAAATTCATACTCTTTTAGAGCCATTTCATCAACCGCTTCAACTAATTCAGGACAGGTTTCTGCGTCACTATCTAAACTAATTAGATCACCAACATACTTTTTAGCAGGCTTAACAGACCGATCAGTTTCTGGATCTGGAGTTACTGAATTAGTATGCTCATGTTCTTCGGAATTTTTTGCCTCCTTCCACTCTTCTGTGGGAGGAGATGGGGGTGGTGGCTCGTAAGCCCCACTATCCTCTATTCCTGAAGATTCTTGTGGGCAGGATTGGAATGGCTCCAAGGACATATAGACCAATTGAAAAGTAGTCCAGACCTCACTGCTTATAAAATTTCATTTATGGGGTGGCGCCTGTGGCTCAGTTGGTAGGGCGCCGTCCCCATATACCGAGGGTGGCATGTTCAAACCCAGCCCTGGCCAAACTGCAACCAAAAAATACCCAGGCATTGTGGCGGGTGCCTGTAGTCCCAGCTACTTGGGAGACTGAGGCAAGAGAATCACCTAAGCCCAGGAGTTGGAGGTTGCTGTGAGCTATGTGAGGCCATGGCACTCTACGGAGGGCCATAGGGTGAGACTCTGTCTCTACAAAAAAAAAAAAAAATTCCTTTATGGTCTGCACGATGCAAAGCTCTCCCTAATTTTTTCCATATTTTCCAATTTAATTTCACTTTTCTTTCTGGCTTAAACCAATGACACTGCTTAGTCACAACTTTAAATAATTCACTTAGGCTGCTAGTTTTTACAGGAATTTTAGTGGAAGCAATTAATGCTTTCAGTATGGCTATATATTGATCTTCTGGAGAAGAATTGAGTTGAATACTCATACTATTCCAACCCATGTATCTTGTTAATCTGGAAACATCCTATGTGCTCTGCATGGCCACAGAACTGTTCAAGTTACAGGGTGCTCAAGCCTACCTCAAGCAGCTTCAGCAAAGATCTCTCTGAGGCGTCCTGGCGGAGGCAGCTGTCCTCCAACCCAGCATGCAGAAAGACTTCCTTCTCCTTTGTGTATCCCCTTCTCCTGCCGACTATGACAATAGTATGTTTTTCCATTTATGAACATCTTCAGGTATTTCTTAGAGTTTCATAGTTCTCTTTATAGAGATCTTTTACGTACTTTGTTACAGAAACTTCCAAATATTTCACCCTCTTTGGCACTACAGTGAAAGGAATAGAGTCCTTGACTGTTTTTTTTTTTTTTTTCAGCTTGACTGTTGGTGGTATATATAAAGGCTAAAGAATTATGAGTGTTGATTTTATAACTGAGATCCTGCTGTATTCCTTGATCACTTGTAAGAATTTTTTAGTAGAATTCCTGGGGTTTTTCAGATATACAATCCTATCATCTGTGAAAACTGAAAGTTTGATCTCCTCTGATCATACATTGACACCTTTATATCCTTTTCTTGCCTAATTGCGATGGCCAAGACTTCCAAAACAATGTATAAAAGCAGTTAAGACAATGAGAAATGTTGCATGGTTTTCCATTTGAGTAGAAATTATTTCAATTTAACTTCAATCAATAGTATATTGGCTGTAGGTTTGCTCTAGATGGCCTCTATCAGTTTAAGAAATATCCCTTCTATACCAATTTTCTTAAATGTTCTCATCATGAAAGGATGCTGCATATTATTAAAAGCTTTCTTCTGCATCAGTTGAGAGAATCATACAATCTTGGTTTTTTATTTTGTTTATGTGATGAATTATAATTATAGATTTACCTATATTGAACCTTCCTTCAGACCCTGGGACAAAACCCACTTTGTCATAGTGTATAATTTGTTTGATATGTTTCTGGATTCTGCTTGTTAAGATCTTATTGAATATTTGTGCATCAATATTCATTAGGGGTATTGGTCTACAATTTTCTTTTCTTTGCGGTCTTTACCTGGCTTGGGGATAAAAGTGATGTTCATAGAATGTGTTAGGTAGTATTTCTTCTTTTTCTATATTTTGGAAAATGTTAAGTAATATAGGTCCTAGTTCCTCTTTAAAGGTTTGGTAGAATTCTGATGCGAAGGCATCTGATCCCGGGCTTTTTATTGTAGCAAGATTTTGTATGGTTGATGTTAGTTCAGAGCTTGATATTGGCCTATTCAACATTTGCACATCATTATGCCTAAGTCTAATAAGGTGGTGAGCTTCCACGTATTGGTCTATTTCCTTCAGATTTTCATATTTCTGAGAATATAATTTCTTGTTATATTCATTAAAGACTTTTTGAATTTCTGAGAAGTCTGTTGTTATTTCGTCTCTGCCACTTCTGATGGATGAAATTAGAGATTTTAATCTTATTTTCCTGGTTAGGATAGCCAAAGGTTTATCAATTTCATTGACATTTTCAAAAAGCCAACTTTTTGATTTATTGATCTGTTGTATAATACTTTTGTTTTTAATTTCATTTATTTCTGCTCTAATTTTGCTTTTTTCTTTTCTTCTGCTGTGTTTGGGATTGAATATTCTTCCTTTTCCAGTTTCTTGAGATGCCCCATTGAATTGTTAACTTCCTCTCTTTCTGTTCTGTTGAGGAAGGGTTGCAATGCTATAAATTTCCCTCTTAGGATTGCCTTTGCAGTACCCCAGAGGTTCTGGTAATTTGTATCTTCATTATCATTTTGTTCCAAAAATTTGGTAATTTCCTTCTTAATATCATCTATGACCCAGCTATCTTTCAGCATAAGGTTATTTAGTTTCCATGTTTTTACTGATTCCTGTTTACAGTTTCCAACAGATTCCTGTTGTTACTGTACTTTTCTTCGATGATGGTCTGAGACGATGCAAGGGATAATTTCTATTCTTTTAAATTTGCTGAAGTTAGACTTGGGACTTAAGATGTGATCAATTTTGGAGGATGTTACATGGGCTGATGAGACAAATGTGTATTCAGTTTTCTTAGGATGGAATGTTCTGTAGATGTCTGTCAAATCCAATTGTTGAATGATTATGTTTCAGTCTAAATTTTCTTGTTTAGTTTCTTTTCAGATGATCTATCCAATACTGCAAAAGTGGTGGTAAAATTTCTGAGTATTATGTTGCTGGAGGAAATCAAGTTACTCATGTCTGTTAGAGTCTCTCTTATAAATTGATGTGCATTCTGGTTGGGTGCATAAATGTTAATAATTGAAATCTCATGTTGATTGTGATTCTTAACAAATATGAAGTGACTATCTTTATCTTTCCTTTTATTGGTTTAAAGCCTAATCTATCTGCAAATAAAATTGCAACCCCTGCTTTTTTCTGATATCCATTTGCCTAAATTATTAATGACCATCCCTTCATGCTTTGTCTATATTTATCTTGTAAGGTAAGATGATGTTCTGGTATTCAGTAGATATCTGGCCTGAGGCTTTTTTTGTTTTTGTTTTTTATTAAACCATAGCTTTGTACATTAGTATGATCGTGGGGCCCCATACACTTGGTTCATAGATCGTTTGACACATTTTCATCACATTAGTTAACATAGCTTTTGTAGCATTTTCTTAGTTATTTGTCCTGAGTTTTTATATCCAGTCAGCTGACTTGTGCCTCTTAAGAGGACAATTTAAGCCATTGACATTTATTGAGAATATTGATAAGCCTGGTAGTATTTTTGGTGTCAAGGCTTTTGAAAGTACAGTGGACATTTTAAAACTTTTCTCCATTGTGGAAGTTGGCTTTTTGTCAAGAATTTCAGAGTGAGTTTATTTTGGTGGTAGAGCATTGTGCTGGTGCTTATGGAGGCTGGATCTGAGAATATCCTGAAGAGCTGGTATAGTTATGGCAAATTTCTTCAATGTGTGTATGTCATTAAAGTATTTAACTTCACCATCATAAATGAAGTTCATTTTAGCTTGGTACAGTATTCTGAGATGAAAGTTGTTTTGTTTTAGGATATTGAAGTTCGATGACCATCCTCTTCTGGCTTGAAAAGTTTCAGTTGAGAGATCTGCAGTCATTCCAATATTCTTCCCCTTGTAGCTTATGGTTTTCTTGCATCTGGCTGCTTGCAGGATTTTCTCCTTCATGTTAACTTTGGCAAAGATAATTATGTTTCTAGAAGATTCTTTGTTTGTGTTGAGTCATTCTGGGGTTCTGAAACTGTCTGCTATATGAATTTTAGTAACTTTTATCATGCTTGGGAAGTTCTCCTCAATTATCTCTTGCAGTAGAGTATCAGCACCTTTTGGACGATTCTTCTCTCCTTCAAGGATTCATATAAAGTGAATGTTTGCCCTTTGGGAGTGTTCCCACAGTTCTCCCAGGGATGATTCTTTTTTCCTCTCCACTTCTCTCTTTCAGCATTTGTAAGAGTTCAAAAGCTTTGTCTTCAATGTCAGAGATGTTTTTCTTCTGCCTGATACATTCTGTTACTAAGGGATTCTACTGTATTTCTTCGATCTTTGAGGTCTGCAAATTCTTGCTTCAATGTGTCAAAATCTTTGGTGATTTTGTCTTTGGATTCATTGAATTCTTGAGAGAACATTTGAAGTGTTCCTTGAATTTCTAATTCCATCCTTACTTCCATTGGTAATCTTATTTGCAATTCTAATTCTGAATTTGATTTATGATACCTCAGGCATTTGTTTATGAATAGGATCTTCTCTTGTGTCTCCTTTGTCATTCCTTGGGGTTGTTGATCTATTCTGATTATTCACATTGCCAGAGTATTTCCACTGATTCTGCCCCATGATTATTTTTCACCATTTGGCTAGAGAAGCTGGTAAGCTGAAATTGAATTGAGGGCTCTTGGAGTTGTAATTAACCAGTCCTTTACCAAAGAACTGGGACTGGTGATTGTTGTTTTTACCATAGAGCTTTACAAAGGTAAAAACCCTGGAGACCTGCATGATGTGGTGAGACTAAGATGGCTCTGACTGTATTCATCTAGTCTCTGTCCAATCCTACTTAAGCAGTGGCTTCTGGCTCAAATCTCAGCCATGGAGATATATAAGCAACTAAAATACCTTATCCCCACCCCCACAAGCAACAAGTGGAAGAGAAGCATACTTCACTCCCACAAAAACACAAAGTACAATTTTGGTGGGATCCCTGCTGATTGGCCCAGGTCAAGAATTCCAAACCAATTGTCCTGGTGAAAATGAATACTGATCAGGTGGGAGAGTTCAAAAGTTCTTTAGCTTTTAGGCAACAGGGTCCACTCAAAGCTCAAGTGTAACTCACTCTGGTGCTCTGTTGAGTCAGAAAGCTCTGCCAAAGTAAATAGTCAAGGCGGACTTGTGCTATCTTCCACACCTTGAACCTCTTTCACTACCCAGGCACTGGTACCCCAAGGGGATGTGGCCCAGTTCCCTCCAATGAGCAACTGTGCAAGATATTTTGCACTGCTAGAGTCAGAATTAATTTAATGCCTCATTGGCCAAGTGACTACACTCTGCCACCAACCACCATGGAGACTAGAATTCTGATTACCTCAGATGCCAATGGAAACAGAGGAGTGTCCACCTGAGCTCATTGTATGCCAGAGGTTAACAAAGCAGCAAATGTTTTTCACCCTCAGAGACTCTTCTGCCCCTGCCACTCTGCTCCTCTGGTATCCCTGCATTGAGAGATCTAGCTCCCTCTGTCCGTCCACAGAATTGTGGGGGTGTTTCTCCAAAAATTTACCCTGGCCAGATTGCTCTATTTAAGCTGCTGCTAGGTAAAAGGTGTCTTCACTTGGGATACCATGACTCAGTGCTTCCAGATCTTTTCCCCAGTATACAGGGACACATGCCTCTGCCCACTGCTGAGTTGCTGTTTCTTAGAGCCAAGACAGACACCTTTCCTGTTTTTCCTATCTGCACTGTTACTAAATACCTTCCCCCCTTTGCCTATTAACACAGTTACAGCATAGCTGTGCTACCTCAGACCATGCAATTCCCAGTTTTAGCAAATAACCTTGAATTTTCTGGTCTTTACAGGTTTTGGGCTTCTAGACTGCCAGGCCAGGGGTTGGCCTGGCATGAACTAGGTGTTCAAAGTGGCAGGGAAAATATTCGTTCAACCTTCATTCCAGACAAAATAATATCCAGGCTCACAGCAGGGACTTTATGGAGAAGGAGTCCCAGCTTCCAGCAACTCACTCTCATAAGATGAGTCAATAGGACCTCAGATTCACTGCTCACTAGTAGAGATCTCACAGCAAGCAAGCAAGCAATTCCCTTGGGGGAGGGGATGGATAAGAATCTTCTTTGGGTTGGGTTCTGTACATAAAATTTGTTTCCTTGGAGTTTGAGCTTGCCTATGTAGAGAAGACATGCAATTATCAATCTTGTCTCCCAGGTCAGCTCCCAACATTCTGCTTTCTGGCCATTATCTCTCCCTCTGGGCAGGAGCTTCTGTTGAAAGATGGCTTCAGTTGGGTTTCATCCCCCACTCCCTTTTGCTCTTATTGAACTTAAAAATTGGAGTTATGGAAAGTAGCCGACATGAGGTTTTAGCAGAACACAAGGAACATTAACATAAAACACCAAATAAATAAACAAAAAACAATCAGACACACAAACACACAAACAATCAAAAAATACAAACACACACACACAAATATACACAAAAATCTCGAATAACCTGATGTAAGCATTCTCAGCAACCATAAGAGGAATGGGTGGGCTCAGTGCCCATAGCCCTGCGGCCAGGGCATCAGCCACACACACCAGAGCTGGCAGGCTCAAACCATGCCCATGACCTGCCAAACAATGACAAACTCAACCAAAAATCATTCTGGCACTGTGCTGTGAACCTGCATCCCCAGCCACTTGGGAGTCTGTGACAAGTGAATCACTCAGCCCAAGAGTGTTAGACTTTGCCATGAGTTGCAACACCACAACACCCCATGGAAGACAACCTAGTGAGAGTGTAGGAAAAAACAAGTAGGGGGGTAATCAGAGAAAATCAAACAATAATAATAAATAATAATTACATACATTTTAACAATAACTCCTTCTGTTCCAAGAGAGCTGAGCTAAACGTCCCTCCTGTCCACCATCATCCTCCTATAAGCTCTTCTTTGAAGATTTAATAAAATTTTGGTGTGAAGCCATCTGGACCAGGGCATTTTTTAAGTTGTGAGACTTTTTATTTTTTTTTTCAATCTCAGTGCTTGAAATTGGTCTTTTAAAGAGATCTATTTCTTCTTGGTTCAGTCTTGAGAGAGGATATTATTCCAGTTGTTAATCAATTTCCTCCACATTGTACAATTTCTAGGCATAGAGGTTTTTTGTAGTAGTTAGAGGTAATCTCTTGTATCTTTGTGGTATCTGTTCTTATTTCCTGTTTATTGCTTCTGATTGAGGTGATTAAAGATTTTGCTTTTCTGTTTCTAGTTAATCTGGCCAGAGGTTAAATATTTTATTTATTTAAAACAACAACACCACCAACAACAAAACCATCTTTTTGTTTTGTCAATTTTCTGAATGATTATTTTGTTTTCAATTTCATTAATCTCTAATTTAATTCTGGTTAATTCTTTTCTTCTGCTGGTTTTGGAATTAGATTGTTTTTCCAATGGAATCTTTTTCCAATTCCATAAGATTGTTCATGAGTTTGTCAATGGACACCCTTTCTGTTTTTCAAATGTAGGCATCTAATGCGATACATTTCCCTCTTAGGAGTGCTTTTGTTGTATCCTACAGATTTTGGTAACTTGTGCCTTCATTGTTGCAATGTTTGAGAAATTTAATGATTTCCTCTTTTATCTCTTCTTGAACCTAATTATCATTCAGCTAAAAGTTCTTTAATTTCCATGTCTCTGTGTGGAGTTGTGCATTTTTGTTGTAGTTGAGTTCCACCTTTATTGCCTTGTGGCCTGAGAAGGTATAATTTCTATTCTTTTGATTTTGCTGAGGTTTGATCTGTATCCTAGGATGTGGTCAATTCTGTAGTGTGTACAATGGGCTGATGATAAAAATGTTTATTCTTTAGCTTTGGGATGTTGTGTTCTGTATATGTCTATTAATCCCATTTGTTCTAGGGTCATATTTAAGTCCTTTGTATCTTTGTTAGTTTCTCTTTAGAGGATCTGTCCTGTTTTGTCAAAGGGGTGTTATTGTCCCCAGCTATTATGGTGTAATGGGGATGTCATATTGCTCAGACCCTTCAAGGTCTGTTTCATAAATCTGGAAACATTTAAGTTGGGTGAATAAACATTTAAAATTAAAGCATCTTCGTGTTGTATTTTTCCTTTGACCAGTAATAAGTATCCATTTGGTCTTTCTTATTTTTTTTTTCATTGTTGGAGGATTAATTGAGGGTATAAATAACCAAGTTACATTAATTGCATTTTTTGGGAAAGGTCCCTCTTCTAAATGCTTTCTTCCCCCAAGAGGTGTGCTAAACACCATGACCCTCACCCTCTCCCCTCCTTCCCTCTGTCTCATCTTTGTCTTTCTTAACTTTAGTTGCTTTAAAACGGCTTGAATCTGAAAATAAGATTACAACCTCTCCTTTCTTCTTGTTTCCTTTTGCTTTTCCTTTTGGGTTTCCAACCCAAATTTACAAGTCTACAGACTACTTGTCAGACATCCAAGGAAATCTGTAAGATACTTGAAGACTGCCTCTTCTTATGTTATTTATTAATTATGAACTACAAATATTTTGATGTATTCTTTACCTTGTTTTTATTGCAGCAGGAGTGTAATAGGCCCTGTGGCCCTGGTCTTGATCACTGCAGGAAGGAATAAGGTGTATGTGGATTAGATGTACAAGCTTGCAGGTGGTGGGCTAACATTGATTGCAGGGTATCCACAACAACCTTTGCCGTAGCCTTTTATTGATACAGTACAAGACATGTGAGGGGAGTATTAGACAATGATTACATGCCTAAGGATAGCCATGGGCTCAGGCTCTTTTTTCACAGTGAAGAACTCCAGACGAATTGCCCAAGGCTCTGCCCCCCAGCCACAAATCATTTTGCTCAGAGGTTGTCTGGCTCTTGGCATTCTCTACATTTCCCCCCTCTAGTGTGTTAAAGACATTTCTGGATAGGAAAGGAAGAAAGAGCATATAAGTATAACAGAATTACACTAATGGAACTAATCTTGGTATAAGGGAAACTATTGTAGCCAAACTAGGCATAGGGGAAAACATGTCCCCTTTGTGCTTATCACCAGCCAACTATGTGCTACAAACTGAACCATAGGACCCATGATGCTTCTATGGGAAGTATTTACCACCACCTGAAGTTATGTTGGGTGGGGAGGGGCTGTACCAAACTCAGATTCTTTCCAAAGAGGAGTATGACTTTAAGTAAAGATCAGATGCCCAACTGAAACAGTTATAAATCCAACAAATGAAATTCTCTTACCTTGGCCTATGCTGATACCAGACTGTTACCTCGAAGCCTGCTGTTCGAGGTCTTTGTTGTCATAACCTTCAAAGGTTTGGAAGATGCATACTAAGCTTACCTGGGGCTTGTTTTTCAGCCCAAAATATTGAAATCCTGTATCAATATTCCCTCTCTGCATAGAAGCTCCAACTGTCTCTTAGAGAAACAGAACGCTGACACTCTTAACTGCTTCCTGCTGATGATGGACATGGTGATATGGGAGAGGCATCTAGAGTTCCCACAGAGGAGAATTACCCAGGGTTTCTCTATTATGAAATTACCTAGGCTCCAAAAATCAGGTCCTGTGAACAAAAGAAAAGTTAGTGAAAACAAATTTGTTAAAACACTGGCAAGGTTTCCTCCTCGTGTTGAGGTTTAATCCAGCAGGCTGGTAACCACTACCTCTCTTGATGTTCTGTAATAATATGAGCAAAACCTTGACCCCAAATGCAGTACATAACCAGGCTTCCACTCTGACATGTTAGCTTTTCTATAAAAAATAGGTTGTTGTATTGGAGAGGATGATGAATGTATTAGAGATGTCCAGTGGCATTCTGCAACTGTCTTTCCATCATTGCTTGTGGCAGAACCTTCCACTGGTAACACTTGGGAGTCTTCTGCTGATTATAGACAGTAACGGAAAAGGCAAAATGAGGTTGATCTTCAAGATGCAGGTATATGGTTAGAAGAACAATCCTTTAAGTCAATAACATACAAATATTAATTGGAAGGAATTATAGAGGGTAAAGGAAGGCCGAACTGCAGGGGTCCCATGGGTATGATATTTTTTTCTGAGTTTTTATTTTTATTTATGTATTTATTTATTTATTTTATGTTGGGGATTCATTGAGATAGTTTTGTTAACTTTGCAAAGGTCAGTGAGCATTTTCCAATTACCTGATTTTTTTCTAATCACAACAACAGGATATTTCCAATGGCTGGTAAAGGCCTCGATATGTCCTTGCTCCAATTTTTCCTGTACTGCTAATTCTAAAGCATCCAGTTGTTCCATAGTTAACAGTCTCTGCTCCACCCACACTGGATTACTGTTATTCCAGCATAACCTAAGAGCTATTGCATGGAACTGGCCTGTATGCTAAATTTGACATTTGCAAGGAATTCATATTAGGTGATGGTATGGTTGTAACAGCATTCCATTGCTGGAGCAAATCATGACCCCATAGGTTAATAGCAATATTAGCTATATAGGGTCAGATTTGAGCATTCTGCTTATCTGGCCCTAAGAGGTCAAAGACAAAATACTCTGATAGATTGAATCTAGAGTTCTGATGCCAACAAAGTAATATCAACAACTTGTTTTGGCCATTCTCTAGGCCACTGTTTTAGAGCGCCTATGTCTAACAGGCTGGTAAAAGTTTTACCCTTCAGAATAAGAGTCAATTGAAGCCTACACTTATTGACAGACATTTGCCAGAAAATATGGCTTGTGTTACCAGGCTCACCAGTATTTATTTCTCCAGTAGCTTATAACTTAATGTGCGGTAGGAGTAACAATTGAGCAATCTTTTGTCTGGCCAAAATTTGAGTTGGATGGTTTACTGAGATCATGATCTGTATTTTTCCTAAGTAATTACCATCAATAACACCTGTGTGGATGAACATTCCCTGAGATGCTGATTCAATTTTCCTGAGCAATCATCCAATAGTACCTGGGGGATGAGGACCACAGACTACTGTTCTCAATTCTTTGGCTCCCATGCTAGGAAGCAAAAGGACATTATCATGTGCTGGTAAATCCAAAGCAACACTGCCTGAGGTGGCGTGTAAAAGAGACTGAACAAAGTGAAGTTGGTAGTGAATGTGCAGATTTCAGACCTGTATGTTTTGCCTGTGGGCCCCAGGCTGGTCCTTTCTACTAGTTTTCCTGCTATAAAGGTGTTCGAAATGAGAGTGGCACTCACTCACCCAATGGGGTGCTTTCTTACACCTGGGACAGACCCAGGGGGTTTCCATTTTCTATATGTCTTTTGGTCATTGTTTTTTCTATAGATTATTTTCTTTCCAACAGTCTTTTCTCCTATGTCCCAATTTTCTGCAGTTATGACATCTGGGACGGTACGGACTGACCCCTTCTTTTAAAGCAGCAACAAGTAAATTAGCCTTGTGGGATTCCGTTCCTATATCAGCACATGCCCATATATTTTCCTCTAATGGAGCACTTTGTGCTCCTAAAGGTCACAAGGCCTTTTGACACTGAGAGTTAGCATTCTCAAATGCTAAAATTTGGAAAAGCATGTCTTTGATCTCTGGGTGGTTAATGGCCTTATTGCCTGCAGTTTTTAATCTGGTTAGAAAGTTGGTATAAGTTCCATTCCCCAACTGTATTATCTTAATAAAAGACAGACTTCTCTCCTGGAGCCTGAACTTTTTCCCAGGCTCTAAGACAAAACAGCCTTGTCTGGACTACAGCTATGTCATCGTACTGAAGTTGGTTCAGAATCCTCAGCCACTGAACAGACCAAGTTTTCAGTGGCATGTTTTGCCTCAGGGAATGGCTAACAGTCCCACTCTTTGCCAGAAATTTGTAGCTCAAATTCTTTCTCCTCCTCTAGCTGCGTGTCCACAGGTTTACTGTATTCACTACATGGATGGCATTCTTTTGTCTCCTCCTTCCCAAGACGTTTTAGATAAAATGCTGAGTCATTCAACTTGTCATTTCACTCAGCACAATTTTGTTGTAGCCCCTGAAAATATTCAACAGACTTATCCCTCGGATTACTTGGGCATGAAAGCTTTCCAAAGTACAGTGCAGTCTCAACACCATGTGTTGGATACCTACTGTTTGCAGACTTTGAATGATTTTCAGAATCTTTTGGGTGACATTAACTGGCTGCACCCATCACTTCATATTACAACCCATGAATTACTTACTTTATTTGACATTTTGCAGAGGTGCACCTTCTCCCACTTCTCCCTGTTCTCTTAACTTTTCAGTGTGTGCTGCCCTAACGTTGGTGGAGCAGGCCCTAAAGCAGACTCAGGTTACTCGAATAAATTATGCTTCTCTTTTAATGTTTATAGTTTTGAATACTTTTTCATTTCAAACCGGTGTCGTTAGGCAGAAAGCCACTATTGAATGGGTGCATTTGCCATCTTCTCGACGTTGTACACTGTACCATTATTTTGAATTAGGAGCTCAACTCATCACAGCTGCCCACACATGTGTGTGACAACTGTGTGGAATTGACCCTCATTTTATTATAGTTCTTTACACCACAGCACAAGTCAGTCAATTATGGCAGTTTAATACTGTCTGGCAACCTGCTTTTGCCATTTTTACAGGTTAGTTTACGTATCATTACCCTGGATCTAAGTTACTTTCATTTTTATGCCAGCACCCTTTGATTTTTCCTTGCCTACGTTCTGCTGTCCCACTTCCTCATGCAGTTCTTGCCTTTACCCATGGTTCCTCTTCTGGCTATGCTGCATTAGCTTTAAATGGTCAAAAAAATTTTTTTAATTGTTGGGGACTCATTCAGGATAAAATAAATCAGATTATATTGATTGGATTTGTTAGGCAAAGTCCCTCTTGCAATCCTGTCTTGAACCCAAATGTGTGGCATACATCAAGGCACCACCTCCCTCCCACCTTCCCTCTCTCTGTCCTTCCTTTCTCTACCACTCCCTCCTCCTTTCTCTCTCTGTTCTGCCCTTCTCTCACCTCTACCGTGATCTGAATTGCCATTAATTGTCCTCATATTAAAATCGAATATATAGGATTAATGCTTCTCCATTCTTGTGATGCTTTACTAAGAATAATGTCTTCCACTTCCATTCAATTAATACAATGAATGTAAAATCTTCATTTTTTTAATGGCTGAATAGTATTCCATGGTATATATATAGCACAGCTTGTTAATCCATTCCTGGGTTGGTGGGCGTTTAGGCTATTTCTACATTTTGGTGATAATAAATTGAGCTGCAATAAACAGTCTAGTACAAGTGTCCTTATGATAAAATGATTTTTTTCCTTCTGGGTAGGTGCCCAGAAATGGGATTGCAGGATCAAATGGGAGGTCTAGCTTGAGTGCTTTGAGGTTTCTCCATACTTTCTTCCAAAATGGTTGTAGTAGTTTTCAGTCCCACCAGCAGTGTAAAAGTGTTCCCTTCTCTCCACATCCATGCCAGCATCTGCAGTTTTGAGATTTTGTGATGTGGGCCATTCTCCCTGGCGTTAGATGCTATCTCAGGGTTGTTTTGATTTGCATTTCTCTAACAGATATGGATGAGGAACATTTTTTCATATGTTTGTTAGCTATTCGTCTATCTTCTCTCTTTTTTTCTTATTTTTATTAAATCATAGCTGTGTACATTGATATTCTTTAGATAAGGTTCTATTCATGTCTCTTGCCCATTGATATATGGAATTGTTGGCTTTTTTCATGTGAATTAATTTGAGTTCTCTCTAGATCCTAGTTATCAAGCTTTTGTCTGATTTAAAATATGCAAATATTCTTTCCCTTATGTAGGTTGTCTATTTGCTTTGTTTTTTGTCTCCTTTACTGTACAGAAGTGTTTTAGTTTAATGAAGTCACATTTGTTTATTTTTCTTGTTGCAATTGCCATGGCAGTCTTCTTCATGAAGTCTTTCCCCAGGCCAATGTCTTTTAGTGTTTTTCCTATGCTTTCTTTGAGAATTTTTATTGTTCCATGCCTTACATTTATGTCCTTTATTCATCTTGAATCAATTTTGGTGAGTGGAGAAAGGTGTGGGTCCAGTTTTACTCTATGTCATATGGATATCCAGTTCTCCCAGTACCATTTATTTAATAGGGAGTCTTTACCCCAAGGTATGTTCTTGTTTGGCTTATCAAAGTTTAGGTGGTGTAAGATGTTACTTTCATTTCCTGGTTTTCTATTCAATTGTAAGTGTTTATGTCTTTATTTTTGTGCCAGTACCATGCTGTCTTGACCACTATGGCTTTGTAGTACAGCCTAAAATATGATATGATGAAGCCCCAGCTTTATTTTTATTACTAATAACTGCCTTAGCTATACGATTTTTTTCCTGGTTCCATATAAAATGCAGAATCATTTTTTTCTAAGTTTTGAAAGTAGGCTGTCAGTATTTTAATAGGAATGGCATTGAATAGGTAGATTGCTTTGGGAATTATAGACATTTTAACAATTTTGATTTTTCCCAGCCATGAGCATGGTATGTTCTTCCATTTGTTAAAGTCCTCTGCTATTTCCTTTCTGACGATTTCATAATTTTCTTTATAGAGTCCTTCACCTCCTTTGTTAGGTACATTCCAAGGTATTTCATTTTCTTTGATACTGTGGTAAAGGGAGTTGTGTCCTTAATTATCTTCTCATCTTGACTGTTGTTGGCATATACTAAGGTTACTGACTTGTGGACATTGATTTTATATCCTGAGACATTACTGTATTTTTTGATGACTCCCAGGATTCTTGTTGTTCAGTCTTTGGGATTCTCCAAGTGTAAGCTCATGTTGTCAGCAAAGAGGGAGAGTTTGACCTCCTCTGCTCCATCTGGATTCCCTTTATTTCCTTGTCTTGCCTAATTGTATTGGCTAGAACTTCTAGCAGTATGTTGAATAGTAAAGGTGACAGAGGACAGCCTTTTCTGGTCCAATTCTAAGAGGAAAAGCTTTCAATTTTACTCCATTTAGTAAAATATTAGATGTGGGTTTGTCATAGATAACTTCAGTCATTTTCAGAAATGTGCCATTTATGCCTATACTCTTCAGTATTCTAATTAGAAAAGGATGCTGGATTTTATTGAATGCTTTTTCTGCATCTATTGGGAGGATTATATGATTTTTATTTTTGCCTCTGTTAATACGGTGGATAATGTTTATGGACTTGTGTATGTTAAAGCAGCCTTGCATCCCTGGGATAAAACCTACTTAATCATGATGTATGACTTTTTTAATGATAAGCTGTAATCTATTGGCTAGAATTTTGTTGAGAATTTTTACCTCTATATTCATGAGTGAAATTGGTCTGAAAGTCTCCTTTCCAGTTGGGACTTTTCTAGGATTTGGTATCAGGGTGACGTTTGCTTCATAGAAGGTATTGGGGAAGATTCCTTCTTCCTCAATTTTTTGGAATAATTTCTGCAGTAGAGGAATAAGCTCTTCCTTGAAGGTTTGATAGAATTCTGGTGTGAAGCCATCTGGACCAGGTCATTATTTTGCTGGAAGCTTTTTTTATTGTTTCTTTAATCTCAGTGCTCATAATTGGTCTGTTCATGAGCTGTATTTCTTCCTGGCTAAGTCTAGGGAGAGGGCGTGATTTCAAATATTGATCCATTTCCTTCACATTGTCAGATTTCTGGGCATAGAGTTTCTGGTAGCATTCAGAGATGATCTCTTGTATCTCTGTGGGATCACTTGTTATTTCACCTGTATCATTTCATATTGAGGTTATTTGAGATTTTATTTTTTAATTTCTAGTTAGTCTGGGAATGGTTTATCTATTTTATTTATTTTTTTAAAAAGCCAACTCCTTGTTTCATTAATTTTCTGAATGATTCTTTTGTTTTCAGTTTCATTGATCTCTGATTTGATTTTGGAGATTTCTTTTTTTCTACTGGGTTTAGGCTTAGATTGTTCTTCTTTTTCCAATCCAGAAAATGGCTTATGAGTTTGTTGATGCACCCTCTTTCTGCTTTTCAACGTGGGCATCTAAAGCAATATATTTTTTCGTCTTAAAACTGCTTTTGCAGTATTCCAAAAGTTTTGGTATCTTGTGTCTTCATTGTTGTTATGCTCAAGGAAATTAATGATTTCCTGTTTTATTTCTTCCTGCACCCATCTGTCATTCAACAGAAGTTTGTTTAATTTAGATGCGTTTGTGTGGGTACGAACATTTTTATTAGAGTTCAGCTGCACCTTTAGTGCCTTGTGGTCTGAGAAGATACAAAATAAAATTTCAATTCTTTGGATTCTGTTGATATTTGTTTTGTGTCACAGGATATGATCAATTTTGGAGAATGTTCCATGGGATGATGAGAAGAATGTATGTTCTTTATTTTGGGGATGGAATGTTCCATATATACTGTCTATCAAGCACAGTTGTTCTAGGGCAGGGGTGGTCAAACTGTGACCCACGGGCCACATGTGGCAATGTGATTGTATTTGTTCCCATTTTTTTTTTACTTCGAAATAAGATATGTGCATTGTGCATAAGAATTTGTTCATAGTTTTTTTTGTTTGTTTGTTTTTTTCTTTTTAACTACAGTCCGGCACTTCAACCGTCTGAGGGACAGTGAATTAGTCCCCTGTTTAAGAACTTTGAGGACGCCTGTTCTAAAGTCTCATTTAAATCCTTTATATCTTTGTTAAATTTCTATTTAGTGGATGTGTTCAGTTCTGTACTTGAAATGTTAAAGTCCTCTGTTATTATGGTATTATCAGATATCATATTGCTCAGACTGAGTAAGATCTGTTTCAAGAATCTGGGAGCATTTAAATGGGGTGCATAAATATTTAGAATCAAAACATCTTCTTGTTGTATTTTTTCCTTGACCAATAGAAAGTGACCATCTTTGTCTTTTTTAACTTTAGTTGCTTTAAATCCACATATATCTGAAAATAAGATTGCAACTCCATTTTTCTTCTGAATTCCATTTGCCTGAAAAATTGTCTTTCAACTTTTGACTCAGAGTTTTAATTTGTCTTTTGAAGCCAGGTGTGTTTCTTGCAGACAGCAAATGGATGGCTTGTGTTTTTTAATCCAGTCAGCAAATCTATGTCTCTTCAGTGGTAATTCAAGCCATTAACATTTATTGAGATAATTGATAAGTGTGGTAGTATTCTCTTCATCTTATTTGTGAGAGTCCATTTCTTAGTTTTATCTTTTGCATCATTGTGGAAATACGTTCCACCCTTCAATTTATGAGTTTTTTATTGCTGATCCATTGTGATGGTCAATGTGTAGAACAGGTTGAAGTATTTCCTGTAGAGCTGGTCTTGTTCTGGTGAATTTCCTCAATGTTTGTATATCCGTAAATGATTTGATTTCTCCATAAATTTTAAAGCTTAGCTTAGCAGGATATAGAATTGTGGGCTGGAAATTGTTCTGTTTAAGTAGATTAAAGGTAGATGACCATTGTCTTCTTGCTTGAAAAATTTCATTAGAGAAGTCTGCAGTCACTCTGTTAAATTTGCCCCTGTAGGTTCATTGGCACTTACACCTGGCAGCCTGCAGAATCTTTTCTATTGTCTCCACTTTGGACAGGTTTATCACAATGTGTCTTGGAGAAGCTTGGTTAGAGTTGAGACAACCTGGGTTCAGATATCCCTCTGAAAGGAGTGTGTCAGAATCTTTGGTGGTATTTGGCAAGTTTTCATTTATACTATTCTCTATTATGGCTTCCATTCCTATGGGGCATTCTTCTTCCCCTTCTGGGATTCCTATAACTCGTATGTTGGAACGCTTCATAAGGTCCCATACTTCTGACAGTGAACGTTCTGCTTTCTCTCTCTTCTTTTCTGCCTCTTTAACTATCTGAGTTATCTCAAGTACTTTGTCATCTACCTCCAAAATTCTTTCTTCTGCATGGTCTAACCTGTTGCTGATACTTTCTATTGCATCTTGAAGTTCCCTAATTGACTGCTTCATTTCCTTCAGCTCTGCTATATCCTTTTTATGTTCTTCATATCATTCATCTCTTATTCGATTCTGTTTTTGGATTTCCTTTTGGTTATTTTCCACTTTATTAGCAGTTTCCTTCATTGTTTCCATCATTCCCTTCATTGTTTTTATCATGTGCATTCTAAATTCTCTTTCTGTCATTCCTAACATTTCTCTGTAGGTGGAATCTTCTGCAGAATCTACCTCATGGTCTCTTGGAGGGGTTGTTCTTGAGTGGTTTTTCCTGTTGCCAGGAGTTTTCTGCTGGAGTTTTCTGCTGATTATTCCTCATGAGTGATTTCTTTTATCAGTTTACTTGCCTAATTTTTTCTCACTTTCTCTTGCTCTTTAAGTTCCCATGCCTGTGGACTAACATTTCAATTAGTCCTTTTGGTACAGGATCAGAAGGATAAGAAGGTTGAAGAGCAGGAAGGGATAAAATAATGAAAGAAAGAAAAGAAAGGAGAGAGGGTGGGTAAAATGGAACACTGACAAAGAGAACAGAGGCGCAGAAATGGGAGGCAGAGCAATATAGGTGTATAATAGAGTACTTTGATGCAACCTTAAAAAAACCCAAACACCTGGAGGTGCCGGGTTGGGTGGTTCCCTTGATGTCATAAGTTCTTTGCTAGCCTGATTGGACAAAGTACTCCACCTCCACCAAGTTGAGAGAAAAGACAAAAATGCTAGTAATAAAACCAAAACAAGCAAACAGAAAATTTGTATGCAATAAAATTGGGGAATTAACCAAACAATAGGGGTAGAAACACTAGCAAAAATGAAGTTTCAATTATTGAAAAAGGCAACAATGAGAAATTGTATGTAAACTAGAAAAATGGAGAAAGAAAAGCCAAAAAAAAAAAAAAAAGAAAAGAAAAATCTATATGGAAAAGGTTGAAAATAAAAAACAAAACAACAAAAACAAACAAAACACACACACACAAAAAACAAAGTAGTATATATATCTTGTATATATATCTTGTTGAATTTTGTCTGGGCAACAGGTGATCTTCTGGAGTATGAGATGTTAACCACAATGCTGATATGACTGGAGGCCTCTGCTAATTCCTCAAACCCCGGATGGTGGAGACCCTAAATATCTCTTCAGCCCTCTTAAAGGCACCTTAAACTTCTAAACTCAGCAAGGCAGAAGTTTTCCCAGGAAAGTGCTTTTCACTGGGATCACTGCTGAAGTGCCTATCCACTTACCCAGTGTTCCACAACCACTCTCACTCTGCCCCAGAGAATTAAGGCTTTAAGGTGGCTCAGTCCCCACCTTTAGGCTGCTCAGTCACTAGATTACAAGCTCCTACACGATCCTTGCTCTGCGACTCTGAGGGTGGAGCTTGCTGGGGCACTTCTCTCACAATGGCTCCACACGGCCCACAGCCAAACACTATTAGCTCTGTACAGTTCAACGTCTCAGTCTGGGGCCCTAGACAATGATCAAAGTTCTTTGCACTTTTTCCCAAGTTCTCCCAAGGCAGTTCAACTGAGTGCCAAGTCAGAAAACACCAAAAAAGCTCACATGTAAGACTTTCCAGTTTGCAGTCTCACTGATGCTGTACTTGGAGCTGCTGGGAGGATTAGACTGTACAAATACATGCAACGACTTGCTAGTTTTCCACTGATTTAGTCCTCCTCTTGGGGTCCAGAAGTCGTTTGCTGACTCCCTGTGTCCTCAAAGGCATGATTATAGGCAGAAACCACCAACTAGAAATTCCTGGAGTCTTATCTCCCCAGACTCACCATGCCCAGTAGCAAGGAAGCTGTTACTCGGCTGCAATCTTGCTCCAGTCCTGTAAATGGTCAAACTTTTAAATGTCATACTTCTCTTTCTTCTGCCCAAAGACTTGAATTAATTTCAGCACACGTAGCCTTTCAAAAATCATTTCATCCTTTAAATCTTTATACTGATAGCGATTCGGTTTTTCTGTGTTGTAGGTTTTCAAGGAAGCCACCATTGGCCCTTCAGTAGATTGAGCTCTCCAAGCACTTTTGTTACATGTTCAGCAGACTTTCCATGCCTGGTCTGCCCCCTATGATGTTGGTCACCTTTGTGGTCATACTGCTTTGCCTGGGTCTTTAGATGAAGGCAATGTCCTAGCTGTTTCTCTCTGTCGTGTGGGCTTGGTTATATTGTCTATGACTGATAAGGCCCAAGCTTCTCACGCCATTCATCATCAAAATGCACGTACCCTGCATCTGCAGTTTGGTATTTAGTGAGAAGCATCCAGACAGATTATGAAGCAATGTTCTTATTGCTTATCTCATGTTCCAGCACCCCATTATTTGATTAATTCTCAAGGCCTTTTGTGCCTAACACATGCTTATCAGCATTAGGTGTCCAGATATCATTTTCTTTTCTTTTTTCTTTTTTTTTTTACTTTCTGTTTTTTATTAAGTATTTTGTACATAGATTATAACAGATATCATTTTCATCGAGAATAAAATTTCTTAGTGAGCTTTCTAACAGCTGAGATAAAAACTGATCAT
Organism: Nycticebus coucang; assembly: GCF_027406575.1. Classification (NCBI taxonomy): domain Eukaryota; kingdom Metazoa; phylum Chordata; class Mammalia; order Primates; family Lorisidae; genus Nycticebus; species Nycticebus coucang. Next base: position 27,486,901 of record NC_069805.1, on the reverse strand, counting down.
CTTTTTTTTTCTGAGACCGAGGATCACTATGTCACCCTTTGTAGAGTGCCATGGTTTTACAGCTCCCAGCAACCTCAAACTCTTGGACTTAAGTGAACTTCATAATGGTGACATTTTATATTGTTAATGAACAATGATTCTCTTGCCTCATTCTCTCAAGTAAAAAATTGATAATCTTGTAACAGGAGACATCCCGTGGGTGATTTAATAATAAGCAAGCAAAGTTTATTTGAAGCCTAACTTTTATTCACTCAGAAAACCTTAGGGAAGCTTTTGAAGCAGGAATTACAGATGACACTCATCAATAAAAGAGTGTCCTGTGAGTTTGTATAACCTAGTTAAATACTGCCCCTTTATTGGGAATCTTTCAAACCTTTTTTGCTGAAACTCTAATTTCTCGAATGTTATTGTTTCCCCAAATGTATATTGCGAAAGAGGAATTAGGCAAATTCAAGAGATTGCTTTAATATTGAACATATAATGCAAAGTTTGGTAATTTTTTCCATTCATAGATGATCACGAAAAATTTGTGTTGGAGTATATACTTCTTGCAGGTATTATTTGAAATCCAGTGTAAGAAATGTTGATTTAGGGGTAATAATTTAGATCATTAACTCAATAAAAATATTGAAAATGATTACTACTATAACTTAGGGTGGGGGATATAGCAATATTAATAATAAATACTGCCTGTCCCAACAAGAAGCTCTTGGTTTAGATGAGAAACAGTAAAATAATTAAAATATACTATGGTAAATGCTTGTGACAGAAGCAAAGATTCCTGAAAGCAGTAAATTTCTGAATTGAGTTTTGGAGGTCAACTGAGTTTATGTGATGAGGCAGATGAAAGGTGTTTCCAAGGGAAGGAGTGGCACATTGGAAAGCACTAAGTACTAAGAAGGAAGGGGCTACTTTTTATTTATTTTCTATATTATGTGTAAAATTTTCGGACATTGGATAAGGTTTTCCACTTATTAAAGTGTGTAATTTTGTCAAGTATCATATTAATTGTTTTTGCTGTATTAAAGGACACCACATCACTATTCCTTGCTTTGAAAAAACCCATCCAAATGTGGTGGAACTTTTAATTAAGAATAAAGTGAATATACATCTAGTTGATGGATATCAGTGTTATAGCAATTAGTTCTTTTAAAACCTGAGTGGTGTTCTATAGTGAGTATAGTCACTCTCCTCAGAAATGTTAAATAAATAAGAAAATCTTCTCATAATTATTGGGATATAGTGAAAAATATGAGCACATATCTTCAGTTAGATCAATATTCTTTAAAGAAAACAACTTGAAACAAAGAATCACTGAGTCATTCAAAAAACAAAATGAATCCCATTTCCTAGTTATGGGAAACAGAGCATTTTAAGGAAAACTATATTATCAACAGAGGTTGAAAAATACTATGAAAGAGTGAAAAGTTTATATTAAGTCATAGAAAACTACAAGTTTAAGTCCACATTTCATAAAACTAACTAAAGCCTGTCAGCTAATATATCACGAAAACACCAAATTACAAACAAATATCAGTCAATATTGAAAGAAAAGATAAATCCTTCTGTATACTGTCCTTCATATTGCTTAGTGAAAAAAGTAAATAACTGTGGGAAATACCAAGAAGAGGGTTTTTTGCATGTTTTCCCCAGTTTTTAATATTTAAACGAGAATCTCATTATTTCTCAGTTTGAGACAGTTAGTGAGAGGTAGACTTGCCTAGGCATCAATTTTAGGAGACTCTGAGAAAACCAGATTAACAGTAAGTATGATGAAGTAGGAAAGATGGAAGAACAAATAATTAACTGATTATCCTAATCTGGCAGAAGCAGCCACTTAGGGAACAGTATAAACTCTGCTCTCAAGACTAGAATCTCCTGATGGGAAAGTGGGAGAAGAGGACCTTATAAGTTGAAGAGAAAAAAATTGACCTTCAACAAATTCAGTGTTATCAGAAATATTTACCAGCAACACATAAAAGAAGCTGTACTCTCTCATCCTTATTTGAAAGTATCAATATTTAAACAGAAACCTTAGACAATTGAGCTATTTCAAAATATGTTAATTTAGGAAATGCTTAAATTTCCAAACTTGAAAAATTGAACCCTTACATATGTCAATGATAAAACAAATGCATTTCCAATATTTTGAAAATAAAGTCAGTTGATCTATACCTTGTTCATTATTTCCATAGTGGCACCATGTTCAATAAGTTTTGCTGAAATTTTTACATTGTCTCTGTACAAAGCCTAGTGGAGAGCACAGTTACCGTGGATATCAGCAATATTGGGGTTGGTGCCATGTTCTAGGAGGACAGTGACACACTGCTCACTCTCATATTGCACAGCTTGTCAGTATTAGGCCAATAAATAGATTATTAATTCTAGGAATTCAATATGAACCTTTTCACAGATTTCACTGTGAAATTGAATATTATATTCAAATGAGATAAATTCATTTTTATTCTATGGGTGTAAATAAAATGCATCTCATGCTGAAATTTTTGGCTATTATATACCTTTATCAGAAGTGTCCTGTTTTTAGCATCTCTGATGTTCACATCACAGTTCTTGTCAACCAATATAATGGCCACCCTGGCAAAGCCTTTTGAATAAGCCATATGGAAAGCACTCCTATGAAATTGAGAGAAATTTTTGAAAAATTGTAGTACACTATCTTAAAACATGTAATTATTCATGTAATCATAAGCATTAATTTGGATATATTCCTGTTCTTAGGAGAAATCTTTAATTTTATTGTGAATATAGAACAATATTTATTAGCACTATGTAACAAAAACCCAGCGTATTGGAAACAAAGACACTGGCCTTTGGATTCAGTTCAACTTCTGTTTGAGACACACTTTGGCTTAGAGTTTCTTTGCCTCAATTTCCTCATCAATAAAATGGAAATAAATATAATAAGGGCACCTAACAGGATACCTTTGTGATGCTGAGTATTTGGAACAGTTCCTGGCACAAATAACAGCTCAGTAATTGCTGGATATTATAACTATTACTATGACTGCTAAGAAAGATGACATTTTGATTAAGTAAAATGATACAGTCATATCTACTTTGTGGTATGTTTTAGAGATTAGAAATACAACTGTATTTCAATGATTCTAAGATGTTCTTTTTTTGCATTTTAACATGTCTGACTTAGGAATGCCACTATAATCATGATTATAATTATAATTGGAAGCTTTTAAAAAATTACGTTGTTGAACATAAGATAATGGGGCATGACATATTCCATGGTGGCTCATAGTGAGTGAGATTAGGCACACACAGATTTCTAGCATTTATTTTCATATGATTGACATTTAAAGAAATTTTAGTTTTTTTAAGTACTATGACAAAAAGAAGGCTGAAATAACACCAATGAATTTTCAAAAGAAAGTTAATTCTCACTTTGATTTTAAAAATCTTTAAAGCAAAGGAAATGCAGGATTCAAAATGGAAAGTGTGGCTCATTATTCAGTGCTTAGATTGATTGACATATAAATGAGATATTTCTAATGATTAATATTAGTAATGAAGACTGTTATAAAATTTCAAAGGTCACTTAAAGTTCTTTTAAAAGAAGTTTTTAACTCTAGAAATGCTTTTTCTGCTTTTATTCTCTTCAAATGTAAAGGAACCTTTTTATCTGTGCTTGAAAGTAGGGAGGAAAAACTTCACTTGAGATCAAGTCCTAATGCAACAAGTGTAAACCTCTCAACTTCCTCAGGCTGGTCAGGTAAACATGAAGGCTTAGGATGGAATGGTCCTAAAAGGCAATAGTATATGTCTGCTACAGAAGAGGTTACCAGGTTATGTTTGGAGAATAAATGGATTGAAAGGATGAATAGGGAGCTCAATTAAAAGAAAAAGAAAACTCATGAAGTAAAACAATACTTTTGCAATATTAATAATCATTAATATGTGCCATTTTTATTTTGTTAAGGGCACAAATAAAATGATGATCTATAATTATTTATGTATATATAATAAATCTATAATGAAAATATATGTACATAATGAAATGTATACATAACAAAACATACATGCACAGATATAAGTAAAAATATTGCTTTTGAAGAGACTAAAAGTTAGCAGAATATACTAATTCAAATAAATGAATTAACAAAAAGTGGAAAATTATTCTTCTTGTGCAAGGTTCATATCCCATAATCCTTGGATAAAAATTTCATTAATAATAAGCTTTTATTAAAACTTATTCATGTTCACTGCATAAATCACAAGGAAGAAAAGAAAGAACTTATTCTTATAGCAAGTTCTAATACTAATTGGTTTTATCATACTTTTTACATATTTTTACTCACACATTGCCATAGTCAATGTGTATGTGTTTGCTGATGTGTATGTATCAGCAAATTGACTTTTTCCTCACTGTACATCTTAAAAGTTGACCTTTGCATGTCAGCAGACACCCGTGTATATGCCACCTTCAATTGTCATATATTGCACTAGCCTATGGATGCACTGAAGTTTATTTATAAATACTTTATGTGGGTTCTTCTTAATATAGTGTTACTTCAAGTAGAGCTGAGAAAGACAAATGGCATGGATTTCTAATTATTTCCAAAAATATTTTAGTATGAGAGACTTGTTTTATAAAGTTCATATTCATTATTAAAAATGTGATACTTACTACCAAATAGTCTATTTAAAAGGTCATGAGCATGTAAAACTTTAATTGCCAGCATAAATACCACCACATTTCATCTTTATAAACATTGTGGATAGAAAACAAAATTTGGGGGAGGCAGAGCATGATGGTGGACAGCACGGACATGTAGCTCACCACTTCCAAGTCATCAGGTGAGAGGAGGCAATAATCCACACAGGCAAAAGTGGACCTTTTCCCTGCGTGGATTATGGGTGTGAACAGGCAGCTGAAGACACCCGTGAATTGGTGGATTGCTGTATATGAAGTGTAATTTAAAACCACAGACTCTGTTGTAGAGATTTTCCCTGCATGGCTGTGCTGGCTGGAAGACCCCTCTGTCAAGGAGGACAGCAGCTTGCAATTCCTGGCAAAACACAATTGATGAAAATTTATTTCTGAGCTGAGTTTGGCGACCAGAAATGGGTGCTGCTCAGAACCACAAGGGGCTAAGCATCCTGAGGGAAGATTGAAGGGAAGTGATCCCACTGGGGTAACAGACATTTGAATTGTTCGAAATGGTGGAAACCTTCTTTCAGAGCAACAGGAGTGATTAAATAGACCGGACCATTCCTGGTGGGGATATTGGTGTGGGCTGGCAGTTCATGCTGTGCGGCGAACTGGTGGGTGGATGGACTCAAAAGTCCAGATTCAAAAGTGAGACTTTGAGCCACAAAATCTGAAGAAAAGGTCTCTGTGTGCCGCAGCCGGGGGTGCCATCAGCAGCTATAGCCAGCGCAGCCAGCCCCTCCCCCACAGCCAACTGCAGTTGCCAATTTGCCAGAGAATGTGGGAGCAGAGTGGAAAGATTTATGAAGTGTGGACTCCTGCACGGAGTTGAGAGGTCGAATAGGAGTACTGTCTGGAACGCAGGAGCTGAGGTTGGAAAACAATTAGGTAATAAACTTTTACAGAAACTCCAAAATGGCCATTGGCCAGGTAGGGTGGTTACCGTGGTAACAGTGTAAACTGTGAATCAGTATAAGCCTGGGAACCACTCACAGTGCCACCTGGTGTCCAGAAAATATATTGCATTATAAATATATTTCTTTGAAAGTTGATCCCTACATCATACATATAGATGTATCTTTCTACATATATACAAGAATAATATTTTTGTAGTTGGTGCCTTTTTTTCTCTTTTTTATCATCATTTTCTTGGAGGAGCTATTGTTAATTTTTTATTTTTATTTTTTCTATTTTTAATTTTTTCTTTCATCTTTTCTAACTTTTTTATGAACACCAGTTTTTTTCTCCCTTCTCTCTTCCTCTTCTTCCCTTTTTATGGTTTCTGAGAGTGCTTACATCAGATTTTTAGAGTTTTTTTGTTTGTTTTGTTTGTTTTTTACCTTTTTTCAATTATTTTACAATTATCATTATTTTTATTGTAGTTGTTTTTTTCTTGTCGTCTGTATCTATGTGTTTCTGATTGTTCATGAATCTGTGGGCTTGTGTGTCTGCTAGCCTTTTTATCGTTTATTTGCTCACTTGGTCTCAATGTGTTTGGGGTTATGCTAAATCCTAGGGTTGGCTATTTCCCCTAACTCCAATTTTCACATTCAATAAGAACAAAGGGGAACAGGGGATGACGGCTGATTGGAGCAAGATCTCAATAGAAGCTCCAGTCGGGAGGGAGAGATAATGACCAGAAAGAACCCAACAAAGTAGAAGGAGGGGAGCTGAGCTGAGAGATAAGATAGATAATTGCTTGTCTTTTCTGCTGAGGCAAGCTTCAACTCTAAAGAAACTATTTTCAGGTACAGATCCCATTCCAAAGAGGTTGTGTGGCCATCTCCTCCCCTAAAAGAGTTACTTGCTTACTGTGTGATCTCTACTGGTCAGTGATAAACTGAGGCTCTCCTTTCTAACCCCACCAAAGGGAATAGCTGGAAGTTGGGACTCCTTCTCAAGATAGCCCCTGTGGTGAGTCTAGGAATTCCCTTGTCTGGCACGAAACTTGAACAAATCTTTTCCTTGCCACCTTGATCCTTCAGTCTACCCAGCAGCACCACCAATACCCACTGGTCTGGCAGTCTAGAAGACCAACTGCTTCAGAATCCAGAATGTCTGCATTTCTTGGCTAAGATCAGGCATTTCATAGATGGTGGTGGTACAGCTGTGATGTACCTGTGAATCCAGTAACTGCACAGAAAGACATAGAGGGAAAGTTGACTGACCTGGCCCCCAAAAGGAGTATGTCAGCAGCAGGCAGAGGCTTGGGTTCCTGCACTGCAGGTGAAGGCTTGGAAACTGCTGAGGTGTACGAACCCAAGAGGAGGCACCTCCCACCTAACTTCAGCATTAGTAAAGTAATCCTGCTGGGGTCTAACTCTGGAGAGTCATCTCCCCAAATCTGTGGCCTGCCAGAGGGAACCATACCTCGCCCTATAGGGATTTAAGAGCTCCAGAACCACATCCACAAAGGTGCAGTGGCTGAGGGAGAAATTCTTTTGCTGTCAGGATATCCTAAGGTTTGGACTGAGCTCAAGTGGAACTTTCTTTACCTGCCATTGAGCACCTGAGGCAGGCAGACCTCAGCTTTTCCTGATGGATAGTGGTAGACTGTGATAACCACAATGAGGAGGAAATGACCTCACTTTGACTCTGACAAGCACATAGCCCTGGCACATTTGCTTATTGGACAGAACAGGACCACAGAGACAGGGTAAACAGAGACTACTGTTGGGAATACTAGAGGCTTGGGTGACCAAAGTATGTTGTTGAAGGATGAGCAGGTTGGGGTCAGAGGCATCAACCGCCTTTCTCTAAACATCCTACTGGATGGGCCTGTCTAACCCATCAGAGTACCAGGGTCACTCAAATCACACTTGAGCTGCTAATAGGCACCTAACATCTAGTTGCTGGAATCCTCATGAACTCTCCAGCTAGAGAGTGGGGGCTGTCTGGGACAATTGGTCTGGAACTCTTGAACAGGACAAATTACCCAAGGACCCTCCAAGGTGGGACCGTGGTCTTACTGTAGTGGGAAGGTTTGATTGTCCTCTTCCAGACATTACCAGTGGGGGCAGGGATGTCCTAGTTGCTTGTATTACACCAAAGCTGAGACTGCAACCTTGAGTTGCTGATTCACTAGGATTGGACAGAGATCAGCTGAATACAAGGCAGAGCCACATAACCCCACTACACCAAGCAGGTCTCTAGAATCACAGACTGTAGTACTGCACCAGTCCTTTGCAAAATTTTACAGGAAAAGCTGTAGTCAGCAATCCAATTTCCTGGGTGAAGGGCTGGTCAGCCACAACTGAAGAGCTTTCCAGTCCAATTTCACCTTACCTGCTCATCTAGCTAAACACTGAAAAACAATCATGTGGAATCAGCAGAAAATCTCTGGCACCATGAATAAACAGAACAGTTCTATTCTTCCAAGGAATGACAAAACAGCCAATCGAGAGGGTCCCATTTACAAACAGATAGCTGAGATGTCTGAAATTGAATTTAGCATTTGGATTGGAAACAAGATCAGCAGAATGGAAGTAAAGATGGAGATAGAAATTGTAGAATTAATTCAAAGATGACTCAAAAATACAATGAATTCAAAGACAAAATCACCAAAAATTTAGACACATTGAGAAAAGAAGTTGCAGCCTTACATGATATGAGAAATACAGTAGAACCCCTCAGTAACAGAATGGAACAGGCAGAAGAAATGATTTCTGACATCGAAGACAAAGCTTTTGAACAATCCCAAACGTTCAAAGAGGAAGAGAAATGGAGAGCAAAAGCAGATCATTCTCTCTGAAAGCTCTGGGATAACTCAAAGAAAACTAATATTTACCTTACAGAAATTCCTGAAGGTGATGCAGTAGCTTCAAAAGGCACAGAGGCCCTTCTTCATGAGATTATGAAAGAGAGAACTTCCCAGAAATGACAATAGATCCTGAAATCCAGATAGTAGATAGTTTCAGAACCCCAGCATGACTCAACTCGAATAAGACATCCCCCAGGCACATCATAGTTTACTTTGCTAAAGTTAATATGAAGGAGAAAATCCTGAAAGCAGCCAGACATAAAAAAAATAAAAAACCATAACCTACAAGGGGAAGAATATTAGAATGACTGCTGATCTCTCTGCTGAAAACTTTCAAGTCAGAAGTGGGTGGTCATTGGCTTTTAATCTCCTAAAATAAAATAAATTTCAACCCAGGATCCTCTTTCTACCCAGCTAAACTGAGTTTCATTTATGATGAAGAAATTAAATACTTTAATGACATCCATATGTTGAAGAAATTTGCCATAGATAAACCAGCTCTTCAGGATATCCTCAGACTATTCTCCATAATGGCAAGTGCAACTCTCCACCACAAAAGTAAACTCACTCTGAAACTTTTGATCAAATTCCAAATTCCACAGTGGCAAAAGGAGACAAAGGCTGATGGACTGGATACAAAAATTTAGACCAGATATCTGCTGCATACAAGAATATCATCTTATCTTAAAAGATAAATATAGGCCCAGGGTGAAGGGATGGTCATCTATACTCCAGGCAAATGGAAAACAGAAAAAAAGCAGGTGTTGCAATTGTATTTGCAGATACTATAGGCTTTTAAGCAACAGAAGTAAGGAAAGATAAGGAGGGTCACTCATCTTCGTTAAGGGCAAGACACAATATGATGAGATTTCAATTATTAATACTTATGCACCCAACCAAAATGCACCTCAATTTATAAGAGAAACTCTAATGGTCATGAGCAACTTGATTTCCTCCGGATCCATAGCAGTCAGAGATTTTAACATCCCTTTAGTGGTGTTGGATAATCCTCATAAAAGAAGCTAAGCAAAGAAATTTTAGATTTAAATTTAACCATCCAACAATTGGATTTAACAGATATTTACAGAACATTTTATCCTAACAAAACAGAATACACATTCATCTCATCAACTCATGGAACATACTCCAAAATTGATCATATTTTAGGTCACAAATCTAACCTCAGCAATTTTAAAAGAATAGAAAATTTTTCCTTTCATCTTATCAGACCATAATGGAATAAAAGTGGAACTCAGTAACAAGAACCTGTGTACTCACAATAAAACATGGAAACTGAATAACCTCATGCTGAATGGTAGTTGGGTCATAGATGAGATTAAGAAGGAAAATAAACAAGTTTTTGGAATAAAACGACAATAAAGACATGAATTGTCAGAACCTCTGGGATACCACAAAGGCAGTCCTAAGAGGAAAACTTATAGCACTGCAAGCCTTCCTCAAGAGAACAGAAAGAGAGGATTTTAACAACTTAATGGGACATCTCAAGCAATTGGAAAGGGAAGAACATTCCAATCCAAAACCCAGCAGAAGGAAAGAAATAACCAAAATTAAAGCAGAATTAAATGAAATTGAAAACAAAGGAATTATACAACAGCTCAATAAATCAAAAAATTGATTTTTTAAAAAGGTCAATAAAATAGATAAACCTTTGGCTAACCTAACCAGGAAAAAAAAGTGGAAAATCTCTAATTTCATAATCAGAAATGGTAAACACAAAATAACAACAGACTCCTCAGAAATTCAAAAAATACTTAATGAATACTACAAGAAACTTTATTCTCAGAAATACGAAAACCTGAAGGAAATTGATGAATACTTGGAAGCATGCCACCTCCCAAGACTAAGCCAGAATGAGGTAGAAATGATGAACTAGCCTATATCAAGTGATGAAATAGTATCAACTATACAAAATCTCCCTAAAAAGAAGAGCTCAGGTCTAGATGACATCACAAGATAATTCTACCAAACTTTAAAAAAGGAAATAGTACATATATCGCTCAAACTTTTCCCAAAAATAGAAAAAGAAGGAATATTACTCAACACATTCTATGAAGCAAACATCACCTTGATCCCCAAACCAGGAAAAGACCTAAGAAGAGAAGAAAATTATAGACCAGTATTATTAATGAATATTGATGCAAAAATATTCCACAAGATCCTTGCAAACAGAATCCAGCAACACATCAAACAAAATATACACCATGACCAAGCGGGTTTTATCCCGGGGTCTCAAGGCTGGTTTGATATACATAAATCTATACATATAATCAGCACATAAATAAATTAAAAAATAAAGACCATATGATTCTCTCAATTGATGCAGAAAAAGCTTTTGATAATATCCAACATCCCTTCATAATCAGAACACTTAAGAAAATGGGTATAGAAGGGACATTTTTTAAACTAATAGAGACCAATTACAACAAACCTACAGACAATATCATATTGGATGGAGTTAAATCAAAACCATTTCCACTCAGATCAGGAACCATGCAAGTTTACCTATTGTCTCCATTGCTCTTTAACACTGTAATGGAAGTTTTAGCTATCACCATTAGGAAAGAAAAGATGATCAAGAGTATCCATTTAGGGTCAGAAGAGATCAAACTTTCACTCTTAGCAGATGACATGATTGCATATTTGGAAAAGACCAGGGATTCCACTACAAAACTCTTAGAAGTGATCAAGGAATAAAGCTATTCCTTGTACAGTATACAAAATTAACACCCATAAATGTATAGCCTTTATATATACCAACAATAGCTAAGCTGAAAAAACAATCAAGGATTCTATTCCATTTACAGTAGTGCCAAATAAGATGAAATAATTTGGAGTTCCTCTGACAAAGAACGTGAAATATCTCTATAAAGAGAACTATGAAATTGTAAGAAAAGAAATAGATGAAGATGTTAACAAGTGGAAAAACATACCATACTCATGGCTGGGGAAAATAAACATTGTCAAAATGTCTATACTACCCAAAGCAATATAAAATTTTAATGCAATACCTATTAAAGTTCCATTGTCATACTTTTATGATCTCAAAAAATAATACATCATTTTCTATGGAATCATAAAAAACATCAAATAGCCAAGACATTACCCAGAAATAAAAACAAAGCAGGAGGAATTACCCTACCAGACCTCATACTATAATATAAATCAATAGTGATCAAAATAGCACGGTACTGGGCACAAAAACAGAGAGGTACATATATGTAACAGAATAGAGAACCAAAAAATGAACCCAGCTACTTACCATTATTTGATATTTGACAAGCCAATTAAAAACATTCAATGGGGTAAAGATTCCCTACTTAACAAATGGTGCTGGGTGAACTGGCTGGCGACCTGTAGAAGACTGAAACTAGACCCACACCTTTCACCTTAAACTAAAATAGACTCTCACTGGATTAAAGATTTAAACTTAAGACATGAAATTATAAAAATACTAGAAGAAATAACAGGGAAACTCTTGAAAGAATTGGCCTTGGTGAATCTTTTTTGAGGAGGACCCCCCACACCGGGCAATTGAAGCTGCATCAAAAATACACTACTTGGACCTGATGAAACTAAAAAGTTTCTGTACAGGCAAGAACACAGTAAGTAGAGTAAGCAGACAGCCCTCAGAATGGGAGAAGATATTTGCAGTATGTGTCTCTGACAAAGGTTTAATAACCAGAATCCACAGGGAACTCAAATGTATTAGCAAGAAAAGAACAAGTGATCCCCTCTCAGGCTGGGCAAGGGACTTGAAGAGAAACTTCTCTGAAGAAGACAGGCACATGGCCTACAGACACATGAAAAAATGCTCATCATTGTTAACCATCAGAAAAATGCAAATCAAAAGTACTTTGAAATATCATCTAACTCAGTAAGATTAGCCTGCATCACAAAATCCCAAAACCAGAGATGTTGGCGCAGATGTGGAGAAAAGGGAACGCTTTTTTTTTTTTTTTTTTGTAGAGACAGAGTCTCACTTTATGGCCCTCAGTAGAGTGTTGTGGCCTCACACAGCTCACAGCAACCTCCAGCTCCTGGGCTTAAGCGATTCTCTTGCCTCAGCCTCCCGAGTAGCTGGGACTACAGGCGCCCGCCACAACACCCGGCTATTTTTTGGTTGCAGTTTGGCTGGGGCCAGGCTTGAACCCGTCACCCTCAGTATATGGGGCCGGTGCCTTACCGACTGAGCCACAGGCGCCGCCCGAAAAAGGAACACTTCTGCATTGCCAGTCCTTTTGGAAAGATGTTTGGAGAATACTTAGATCTGCCATTTGATCCTATAATTCCTCTACTAGTTATATATCCAGAAGACCAAAAATCGTACTATAACAAATATATTTGGACCAGAATGTTTATTGCAGCCCAATTCATAATTGCTAAGTCATGGAAAAACACCAAGTGCCCATGATTCATGAACGGACTAATAAATTGTGGTATTTGTACACCATAGAATATTATGCAGCCATAAATAAAGATGGAGGCTATACCTCCTTCATGTTTATATGGATGGAGCTGGAAAATATTCTTCTTAGCAAGGTATCCAAATAATGGAAGAAAAAATACCCAATGTACTCAGCCCTAATATGAAACTAATTGATAGCTTTCATACAAAGGCTACAACCCAATCTCACTACAAGATTATGGGGAAGGGGACAAGGGAGGGGAGAGGGAGGTAGAGTGGAGGGAGGGTGATTGGTGGAACCACATGTAGGGTGCATCTTGGAAGGGTGCAGGTGAAGTTTACTAAGTGAAGAGTATAAGGGTTTGAGCATAACAATTAAGAAAATGCCATGAAGGCAATATTAACCAGTTCGGTGAAATTATTTCAGACTGTATATGGAACCAGCACATTGTACCTAATGATTTCATTATTGTACACAGCTATGATTTAATACAAATTAAAAAAAGGAAAACAAAATTTGTTCCCCATTTAACTTAAATTTCTTGTCTTCTCAGGAACACTAAATATTTTTCCCAGGTGCAGAGGTCAATTGTAGATCGGTAAAGAAAAGTGTGCTTTGCCCAATTTTAGAATTATTTTCTCATTGATACTCATGCAATCTCTGTAAAATTAAGATATATTCTCATTTCATACATCTATGTGTTGCAAATGTTTTGCAAACAAGTTTTGTTAATTTTTGTCCTGATATACAGGGTGTTTTAATGTTTATTTTGCTAAAAGAATCTTCAGGAAGCTTCCTTCAGAGGTCTTATTGCCCCCATCAGCAGTCTACTTGGAAACAGACAGAAAAGAAAGTAAATGCCTGGATTACCTAACAGGTCCACAAGACTGGCTCATCTGCCTAGATGGATGACCTCTCCTCCCAGAGACATTAGGATGACAAATTATTGACAGCTATACTAAGGAACAGACCTTGAAGCCACAAAACTCAGCCAACTTATCTTCAAAACCTGTATGTTTCCTATCTCGGAAGATGAATGAAGGACACAGCCCTCAGATGTCTTTCATGCAGTAAGGTAAATGTGATCCAGGTGACTCACCACATGAGGTCACACCTCTGAGGCACCAAACCAGGGGAGCACTGGGAGCTTGACTTCACCTAAATCAAGCCAGGTTTTTAGGGATAAAAATACCTCTTAGTCTTGACTGATTCCTTTTCAAAATGGCCAGAAGCATTTCCTGGTAAAAAGGAAACAGCCTAACAGTGGCCAAACACTTCTCGCTGACATTATTCCCTGATTTAGATTGCCTCTCACCCTAGGGTCTGACAACAACCCTGCCTTCATTGCCCAGGTTTCTAAAAACGTGGCAGCTGCATTAAAAATTACTTGGAAGTTACATTATTCTCATAGACCCCAAATTTCAGTGCAGGTAGGAAAAATGAATAAAACATTAAAAGACATCTTAAACAGATTACATATAGAAACTGGTGGCAACTGGGTAGACCTCCTCTCCTTTGCCCTTTTATGAGCCTGATGCACCCCCCTACTTCTAAGGTTTAACACCCTTTCCAATAATCCATGGAACCCCACTCCCATAATCTCCAAACTGACGGATAAGCCATTAGCTCCCATCTATAACCACTCTGGAGTCATAAAAGAAAACTTAGCCCTAGTCAGAAAAAGTCTACATGAGTTGGAGGAGCTACAAAAAGAAGATAATAATTAGTATAAAATATTATTTAACTGGTCCCCATAACAAACTACCCTCTTATCAGCTATAGCCGGACCACTCCTTCTTCTTCTAATTGGCGTTACATGTAAGCCCATCATCTTCAACCACCTCATAGCATTCATATTAGCCCCTCCTAGTGATTCAGATGAATCAAGGGTTTGATTCCCCAAAAAGACCAGTGGGGAATGTAAAAGTGCCCAAATGTAAAAACCTATTAGTTCCCTTAGCCCTGTCTCCCAGGCCACCCCCACCCTCCCATGGGTCAATTCTGGGAAGTCTTCAGAACAATGAATCTTGGAAAGTCCCTAGTTTTCCCGTAAACCCCACCCCAGTTCCCGGTAATATAACAATGGAAACTTACTCAAGCTGTGTTTCTGAAGCTTTAACCCCACCCAGAGGTAACCACAATATTCTGCTTCTGTACTTGCTTGCTTGCCATGCTGCACAAAAAAAAAAAAAAAAAAAAAAGGAGTATAAAAATCAGCCTGCCTTCCACTTCAGGGCCACTTGGCTCTTTGAGCAGCAGTCCCCAGCCCTGGTGTAATGAAATCACCATCTGATTATACCTAAGTGGAGTTTGAGTCTTATTCCGCTTCTGTACTTGCTTGCTTGCCACATTGCACATACAAAGAGTATAAAAATCAGCCTGCCTTCCGCTTCAGGGCCATCTGCCTCTTTAATCAGCAGTCCCCTGCCCAGGTGTAATAAAATTACCATCTTATTATACCTAAGTGGGGTCTGAGTCTACCCTTACAGGCTGCAACAGATACTACATAATCTTAGAGCTAGGTGATAAAGGTGTTGAGCTGATACAAACAGTTAAAGAAGTACAAAAGAAGACAGAGAAAACAGAACATTCACTGAAAGTATTACAGAGCTTCATGAAGCATTCAAATATATGAATTACACATATTCTGGAAGAAGAAAAATAATGCCCCAGAGGAATGGAAGCCCTACAAGATGATATAATACATGACAATTTTCCAAATAGCACCAAAGATTATACACACTCCTCTTAGAGTGACAATAAACTCCAGGGCATTTCAACTCAAAACAGAGCTTCTCTAAGATATATTGTCATGAACCTCTCCAAAGTCAAGACAAAAGAGAAAATGCAGCAAAATGCCAGGAATAAGTGACAATTGACAAAGAGGGGCAAATCATCAGGGTGACTGTGACCTTCTCAACTGAAAGTTTGCAAGCCAGAACAGAATGGTCATCTACCTTTAACCTTCTTTAAACACAACATTTTCAGCCCAGAATTCTATATGCTGCTAAGCTAAGCTTTAAAATTGACAGAGAAATCAATTTTTTTACTGCTATGAAAACATTGAGGAAGTTTGCCACAACAAGACCAGCTCTACACAAAATACTTCAATCTATTCTTCACGCTGACCATCACAATAGACCACCATCAAAGTAAACACCCCAAAACTGAAATATCAAATCTAGCCTCCACAATGATGCAAAAGATAAAACTAAGCAATGGACTTTCACAAAATAAGATGAATAAAACTCCACCACATTTATCAATTTGCTCAATAAATGTCAATAGCTTGAATTCTGTCCCCCTTCCCCCAAAGAGGAACATGATAACTGATTAGATAAAAAAGTACAAGCCATCCATATTCTGTCTACAGGAAACACACCTAGTCTTGAAAGACAAAACAAGACTCAGGGTGAAGGGCTGAAAAACAATATTTCAGACAAATGGAAATCATAAGGCAGGTGGGGTTGTGATCTTATTTTCAGATACAAGTGGATTTCAGGCAACTAAAGTCAAAAAAGACAAAAATGGACACTTCATATTGGTCACAGGAACAAAACAAAAAGAGGATATTTCAATTCTAAATATTTATGCACCCAACTTAAATGCTTCCAGATTTATGAAATAGACCTTAATTTGTTTGAGCAATTTATTATCCTATAATACCATAGTAGAAGTCGACTTTAACACTCCTCTTACAGACTGGACAGATACTCTAAACAAAAAACGAAACAAAGATATGAGTGATGAAAATGTCACCTGATAACAACTGTGCTTAATAGACATATATAGAATACACGACCCAAAAGCTAAGAAATATACATTCTTCTCATCAGTCCATGGAATATACTCAAAAGTAGATTATATCCTTTGGCATGCATCAAGCCTCAAAAAATCAAAATAATTGAAATTACAACTTGTATCTTCTCAGACCACAAGGCAATAAAGAAGGAACTCAAATCCAACAAAAATTTTCATCCTTAAACAAGGATGAATGAAAGTGGGGTCAATAAAGAGATGAAAGATGAAATCATTAACTTCCTTGAACATAACAACAATGAAGACAGACATACAGACCAAGGGAATACAATAGAAGGCCCAAAAATAAAGATTCGGAATATGGGGGATTGGATTAAAGATGGCGACCGAGTAACAGCTTCCCTGCAACTTGGCACGGGAGTCAGCAAGGGACTTCTGGACCCCAAGAGGAGGAAAAAAGAAGTGGGAAACTGGCAAGTGGTTGCGCGTGTTTCATCAACCTAATCACGCCGGCAAACATGAGTACAAGCAGCACTGAGACTGCAATCTGGAAAAGCCTTACCTGTGAACTGTTTCAGTGTTTTTGGACTTGGCACTCAGTTGAACTGCCTTGGGGAGAGCTTAGGCAGGAGTGCGGAGAACTTTGGGCATTTTCTGGGGCCCCAGACAGAGCCACTGAGCTGGGCTACAGGGAGCCATTGTGTGAGAGAACTGCCCAGGCAAACTCCGCTCTCCAGGTCCCATGGCAAGAAGTGGGCAGGACCTAGTAGCCTAGCAGCTGAGCAGCCTAAAGGCAGGGACTGAGCTGCCTTACAGCCTTAACCCTTTGGGGCAGAGTGAGACGGTTTTGGCACACTGGAGGCTCGGATTTTTGCCCTGGGTAGCGTGCCGTGGTGTCACAGCCCATAGCAACCTTAAATTCCTGGGCTTGTGCTGTCTGGACCTCCATAAGATCTGTGCCACGATCCCACACCAACCGGGACTCCACATGCCCTGACCTGGAACTCTGGGAACTGTGCAAACCTGTGTCCTCCCTCCTGTGTCCTCCCAGCCTCCACAAGGGCCCTCTCATCTGGCCAGGGATACTGGTAGCTGCGTTCCCTCTGGAGCCCTCCCTGCCTCTATGCAGAGCCCTTCTCCTGGCCAGAGACTTCTGGAGCCTAGGGCTCTCTGTGCCAAAGTCACTGGGGGCCAGGCACTACCAGAACCCTCAGCACCAACTCCCACCAGTTGCTGGATCTGGGTGTGTCACATGCTGGAGCTGCTTGCACAACCAGAACTCCCTAGGTGGAGCTGCCCAGAGAAATTAAACAGGGTCACTCTGTACAAAAATCAAGTCACAATGGAGCGATCCTGCTGGGATCTAATCTTGGAGAGACACCTCCCAAACTCTGAGGACAGCGAGAGGCAATAGTGAAAAACAATCATGAGGCAAAATCAACAGAAAAACTCTGGCAATATGAATAATAAGAGTAGATCAACTCCCCCAAGGATCAATGGGGCAGACACAGTGAAAGATCCCATGCACAAATAGCTGAGCTGTCAGAAATCGAATTCAGAATCTATATAGCAAATAAGATTGAATTAGTACTCTAAGCAGTAACCCAAAAGATATCTCAAGAATTCAACAAATTCAAAGACCAAATGACCAAAGATTTTGACACATTGAGACAAGAAGTTGCATCCCTCAAAGATCTGAGAAACACAGTAGAATCGCTCAGAAACAGAATGGAGCAAGCAGAAGAAAGGATTTCTGACATTGAAGACAAAGTTTTCAAATGCTCCCAAACTCTCAAAGAGAATGAGAATGGAGGGCAGAAACAGATCACTCTCTCAGAGAGCTCTGGGATAATTTGAAGGAAACCAATATTCATCTTATAGGGATCCCCTAAAGTGACAAAGTGGCTTCACAAGGCACAGAGTCTCTTCTCCATGAGATTATTAAGGAGAACTTTATGGACATGCCAAGAAATTCCAAAATTCAGATAGCAGACAGTTTCAGAACTCCAGCAAGACTCAACCACGATAAGACATCCCACAGACACATCAGAATCAATTTCACTAAAGTTAATATGAAGGAGAAAATTCTGAAAGCTGCAAGACGAAAGAAAGCAATTACCTACAAGGGGAAGAATATTAGAATAACTGCAGATCTCTCTGCTGAAACCTTTCAAACTAGAAGAGGATGGTCATCGACTTTTAATCTCCTAAAACAAAATAACTTTCAACCCAGGATCCTATACCCAGCTAAACTGAGTTTCATTTATGACGGAGAAATTAAATACTTCAATGACATTCACATGTTGAAGAAATTTGCCACAACTAAAACAGCTCTTCAGGATATTCTCAGACCTATCGTCCATAAAGACCGGCATAATCCTCCACCACAAAAGTAAACTAACCCAGAAAATTTTGATCAAATTCCAACTTCCACAGTCACAAAAGGAATAAAAATATTCACTGGACTCTCGAAAGGCTTATCAATATTCTCAATTAATGTGAATGGTTTAAATTGTCCTCTAAAGAGGCACAGGTTGGCTCACTGGATACAAAAACTCAAGCCAGATATCAGCTGCATACAAGAATCGCATCTTACATTAAAAGACAAATATAGACTCAAGGTGACAGTATGGTCATCTATATTCCAGGAAAATGGAAAGCAGAAAAAAGCATGCATTGCAATCCTGTTCGCAGATGAAATAGGCTTTAAAACAACCAAAATAATTAAGGATAAGGATGGACACTCCATATTTGTTAAAGTTAATACTCAATATGATGGGATCTCAATTATTATTATTTATGCACCCAACTACAACGCACCTGAATTTATAATAGAAATTGTAACAGACATGAGTAACTCAATTTCCTCCAGTTCCATAGTAGTTGGAGATTTTAACACCCCTTTAGCTGTGCTGGATAGATCCTCCAAAAAGAAGGCAAGCAAAGAAATTTTAGATTTAAACTCAACCATTCAACATCTGGACTTAACTGAAATCTACAGAACAATTCATCCCAACAAAACTGAATACACATTCTTCTCATCAGCCCATGGAACATACTCCAAAATCGACGACATCCTAGGCCACAAATCTAACCTCAGCACATTTTAAAAAAATAGAAATTATTCCATGCATCTTCTCAGACCATCATAGAATAAAAGTTGAACTAAATAAGAACAGGAACCTGCATACCCATACAAGAACATGGAAGCTAAATAGCATTATGCTGAAGGACAGATGGGTTATAGAGGAGATTAAGAAGGAAATCACCAAATTTTTGGAACTAAACAACAATCAAGACAAGAATTACCAGAACCTCTGGAACACTGCAAAGGCAGTCATAAGAGGGAAATTTATAGCACTGTAAGTGTTCCTCAAGAAAATGGAAAGAGAGGAAGTTAATAACTTAGTGGGACATCTCAAGCAACTGGAGAAGGAAGAACATTCCATCCCCAAAACCAGCAGAAGAAAAGAAATAAGCAAAATCAAAGCAGAGCTAAATGAAATTCAAAACAAAAGAATTATACAACAGATCAATAAATCTAAACGTTGGTTTTTTGAAAAGATCAATAAAATAGATAAACCATTGGCCAACCAAATCAGGAAAAAAAGAGTAAAATCTCTAATTTCATCAATCAGAAATGGTAATGATGAAATAACAGACCCCTCATAAATTCAAAATAATCCTTAACGAATACTACAAGAAACTCTACTCTCAGAAATATGAAAATCTGAAAGAAATAGATCAATACCTGGAAGTACACCACCTACCAAGACTTAGCCAGAATGAAGTGGAAATATTGAACAGGCCTATATCAAGTTCTGAAATAGCATCAACTATACAAAATCTTCCTAAAAAGAAAAGCCCAGGACCAGATGGCTTTAAGTCAGAATTCTACCAAACCTTTAAAGAAGAACTAGTACCTATACTACTAAACCTCTTACAAAATATAGGAAAAGAAGGAATATAACTCAGCACGTTCTACGAAGCAAACATCACCTTGATCCCCAAACCAGGCAAAGACCCAACAAGAAAAGAAAATTATAGACCAATATCCCTAATGAATATTGATGCAAAAATACTCAATATGATCCTAACAAGTAGAATCCAACAACACATCAAAAAAATTATACACCATGAGCAAGTGGGATTTATCCCAGGGTCTAAAGGCTGGTTCAATATATGTAAATCAATAAATGTAATTCAACACATAAACAAACAAAAAAATAAGGACAATATGATTCTTTCAATTGATGCAGAAAAAGTTTTTGATAAAATCCACCATCCCTTCATGATCAGAACACTTAAGAAAATTGGTATAGAAGGGACATTTCTTAAACTAATAGAGGCCATCTACAGCAAACCACAGCCAATATCGTATTGAATGGAGTTAAATTGAAATCATTTCCACTTAGATCAGGAACCAGGCAAGGTTGCACATTGTCTCCATTGCTCTTTAACATTGTAATAGAAGTTGTAGCCATTGCAATTAGGGAAGAAAAGGCGATCAAGGGTATCCACATAGGGTCAGAAGAGATCAAACTTTCACTCTTCGCAGATGATATGATCGTATATCTGGAAAACTCTAGGGATTCTACTATAAAACTTTTATAAGTGATCAAGGAGTATAGAAACATCTTAGGCTACAAAAGCAACACCTATAAATCTGTAGCCTTTATATATACCGACAATAACCAAGCCAAAAAAACAGTGAAGGACTCTATTCCTTTGACATTAGTGCCAAAGAAGATGAAAGATTTGGTAGTATACCTAACAAAGGATGTGAAAGATCTGTACAAAAAGAACTTTTAAACCTTAAGAAAAGAAATAGCTGTAGATGTGAATAGATGGAAATACATACCATGCTCATGGCTGGGAAAAATCAACATTGTTAAAATGTCCATACTACCCAAAGCAATATACAATTTTAATGCAATTCATATTAAAGTTCCATTGTCATATTTTAAAGATCTTGAAAAAATAATACTTTGTTTTATATGGAATCAGAAAAAACCTCGAATAGAAAAAACATTATTCAGCAATAAAAACTAAGCAGGAGGAATCACGCTACCAGAAATGAGACTGTACTATAAATCGATAGTGATCAAAACGGCATGGTACTGGCACAAAAGCGGAGAAGTAGATGTCTGGAACAGAATAGAGAATCAAGAGATGAATCCAGATACTTACCGTTATTTGATCTTTGACAAGCCAATTAAAAACATTCCCTGGGGAAAAGATTCCCTATTTAGGACCACAGGCAAGATGGCGGCCGAGTAACTGCTTCCTTGCATCTGGGCACCGTGAGTCTGGGGAGATAGGACTCCAGGCATCTCTGGCTGGTGGGATCTGCCTATAATCATCCTTGTGAGGATACAGGGAGTCAGTGAGAGACTTCTGGACCCCAAGCAAGGAATAAAACAATGGAAAACAGTGTTTTCAATCTGTCTAAACCCACTAGCAACTGTAAGTAAGTACAGTAGCAGCGAGACTGCAAACCGGAAATCTGTGAACTGTTTTGGTGTCTTTGGACTTGGCACTCAGTTGAACTGCCTTGGGGAGAGCCTGAACGGGAGTGCGGAGAACTTTGGCTGTTGTCTAGGGCCCAAGTCTGAGCCGCTGAGCCAGACGGAGCTAATAGTGTTTTGCTGTGGGCCACAGGGAGCCATTCTGAGCGATCTGCCCTGGCAAGCTCTGCCCTCAGGGGAGAGCAAGAGCAAGAATGGGTGGGAGCTGGTAACCCAGCGACTGAGTAGCCTAAGGGTGGGGTCTGAGCTGCCTTACAGCCCTAAACCTCAGGGGCAGAGTGAGACCAGTTTTGGAACACTGGGAGTGGATAGACACTTCAGCAATGATTCCAGTGACAAGTACTTTCCTGGGAAAGCTTCTACTAAGCAAGTTTACAAGTTCAAAGTGCCTTTTAAGAGGGCTGAAGAGAGATTTAGGGTGTCTACCTGCTAGGGTTGGAGAAATCTGTAGCCTCCAGTCGTGTCAGCACTGTGATTAACGCTCATACACCAGAAGACCACATGTTGCCCAGAAAATATTCAACAACGTATACATACTACTTTGTTTTTGGTTGTGTTTTTTTTTTTCTGTTTTTTTTTTTGTTGTTGTTGTTGTTGTTGTTTGGTTGTTTTTCTGTTTATTTTGATGTTGTTGATGTTGTTTTGTTTTTTAATTTCAACCTTTTCCATACAGATTTTTTTCTCAGTTTCTCTAGTGTAATTATAATTTGCCATTGCTGCCTTTTTCAATAACTAGAACTTCATTTTTGCTAGTGTTTCTACTGCTATTATGTGTTTTTCACCCAATTTTATCCCGTAAAGTTTTCTGTTTCCTTGTTTTGGTTCGATTTATAGCATTTTTGTCTTTCCTCCCTACTTGGTGGAGGTGGGGTACTGTGTCTGACCAGGTTAGCAAAGAGCTGCTGACCTCAAGGAAACCACCCAGCTGAGCACCCCCAGAAGGTGGAGTTTTTTTAAGGTTGTGTCAAAGTACACTACTGTACACCTATATTGCTCTGTCTCCCTCTTTATGTGCCTCTCTTCTTTTTTAATACTCCTTTTACCCACCCCCTCTCCTTTCTCTATTTTTTTTTCTTTTAGCTCGTTCCTCCTTTCTTTCATCTGCTTCTTGCTCTTCAACCTTCTCATCCTTCTGGTCCTGTACAAAAAGGACTCATCGAAACCTTAGTCCACAGGCACGAGAACTTAAAGAGCAAGAGGAAGTGAAAGGAAAATTAGGGCAAGGAAACAGATGAAAGAAATCACTCATGAGGAAGTATCAGCAAAAAACTCCAGGCAATATGAAGAACCAGTCCAGAACAACCCCACCAAGGGACCATGAGGTAGCTACTGCAGAGGATTCCACCTATACAGAAATGTTAGGAATGACAGAAAGAGAATTTAGAATACACATGATGAAATCAATGAAAGAAATGATGAAAACAATAAAGGAAACTGCTAATAAAGTGGAAAATAACCAAAAGGAAATCCAAAAACAGAATCAAATAAGAGATGAACGATATAAAGAATATAGAAAGATATAGCCGAGCTGAAGGAACTGAAACAGTCAATTAGGGAACTTAAAGATGCAATGGAAAGTATCAGCAACAGGTTAGACCATGCAGAAGAAAGAATTTCAGAGGTAGAAGATAAAGTTCTTGAGAAAACTCAGATAGTAAAAGAGGCAGAAAAGAAGAGAGAGAAAGGAGAACATTCACTGTCAGAATTATGGGACTTTATGAAGCGTTCCAACATACAAGTTATAGGAATCCCAGAAGGGGAAGAAGAATGCCCCAGAGGAATGGAAGCCATACTAGAGAATACTATAAAAGAAAATTTCCCAAATGTCACCAAAGATTCTGACACACTGCTTTCAGAGGGATATTGGAACCCAGGTCGCCTCAACTCTAACGGAGCTTCTCCAAGACACATTGTGATGAACCTGTCCAAAGACAAGACAAAAGAAAAGATTCTACAAGCCGCCAGGAGTAAGTGCCAGTTGACGTACGGGGAAAATCCATCAGAGTGACTGCAGACTTCTCTAATGAAACTTTCCAAACAAGAAGACAATGGTGATCTACCTTTAATGTACTAAAACAGAACAATTTCTAGCCCAGAATTCTGTACCCTGCTAAGCTAAGCTTCAAAATTGACAGAGAAATCAAATCATTTACGGATATCCACATGCAAAAGAATTAAACTGGACTTTACCTAATACTATATACAAATTTTAATTCAAAAAGGGAGAGCACCGTGGCCCACGCCTGTAATCACAGCACTCTGGGAGACTGAGGCTGACGTTGGATTGCTTGAGCTCAGGAGTGCCTGACCAGCCTGAGAAAGAGTGAGAGCCCATCTCTAAAAAATAGCCAGGCATTGTGGCAGGGCCCTTAGTCCCAGCTATTTGGGAGGCTGAGACAAGAGGATCACTTGAGCCCAGAAGTTTCAGGTTACTGTGATCTATGATTGCCACGGACCACCCTGTCGGTGGGCTGCAGTCCGAGGGAAAGCAGGGAGAAGGAACGAGGAAAGTTGAGAGGTCGGCGCAGGAATGACAGACTGGCACACTACGGGTGAAGTATGCAGCTGTAAATTTACTGGGTACACATGTTGGTATTTATACATTTTTACAGAGCTTGCAATCTTTCTGCTTACGTGCGCGGGTTATCTTTGTGTTTGTAAGTGTGATTTATCATGCATTGTTATGTCTTAAGGTTCCGCTTCCTGGAGGGTAGCGGTTATTAGTCAACTCTGCCCGTTTCCTCTTATCTCAGGAATGTTACCACCTCCAACTCTTTTCTTAGTTTCTTATTATCTTTTTAGAACAGCTTGATATCTTCTTTATGTTAATGCTTGACTAATTCTACATTTACTATTTGATCTTATTGTTATTGATAATTATAATTTTGATTTAGAGTAAATTTCTTGACAAGTATTAGTTTTTTTATTGATTTTTATTATGCGTGACAGCTGGTGAAGTAAGATGTTCTGAACAGGACTTCATGGTGGGTGGATGTGTTTCAGTGACTTTGTAACTTATGTAGATAATTTGTATTTCGTGTCCTTAAGCTTATCGTCTTAGCTCACTGGTATTTATGGTGGGAAAACATCTTTATGTGCTCATTGTTGGTGCCACTGAGTCTAATAGCTCATGAGGTGGTGTTATATCTGGATTAACAGTGTATTGTGTTCATTCTTAAGAAAGTACATATTGATAGTTTATCAGAACAAACAGACTTCTGGTACAGGATGACAAACACATGAGTAGACGCCACAATCTTTAAACTTAAGCGGGTAACTGAGCATGCTAGGCAACATTTCTGATGCTGTGCATACTGGGGGCGCTGGGGGCAAAGCTCCGGGGAGCACAAACCACCTTCCCGTCGTTCTATAACGCGGACAGCACTGCCTCACTACGGCTATATGCCGTGGGCGCAGCATTTCCCCCTTTTTTGTTTTTAAATCGCAGTTCAAAGACTTCTTGGCGTATAGAGTTAATAGAGGAAAACAGACACCGTATGAGACATGGCAACAACAACACAACACAAAATGACAAACAACCAATAATGGTTATGAGCACAATATACTGGATCCAGTCAAGAGGATTGAGTGCTTTAAACCCATTAGTTAAAGACTGGGCTAATGTATTAAGAGAAGTTACTGGCACGTGAGCTTGACTCAGGGCTGTAATATCTTGTTGTAAGCTATGTAAATCGTGAGTAATATCATTGTTTTTCCAGACACCGTGAAGATGTGCTTGTACTTTGTTCCATGAGTTAGATACATTATATGGCAAAGGTGTAATGCAAATGGCCTGAAATGCTGAGTGACACTTTGTTTGTAGTTTCTGTTGTATGTACTTAATGTCTTGACTTAAAGCTAAGACTACTTCTTCTAACACATTTAATTTGGCTTCAAGCTTATTATCAATACTAGCTTGTGTCATTAACGTTAAAGTTACATTACTGCTAAGAGTATTGACATAGTGTGCTGTATGTATTTGTTGCACTAAAGCTGTAGTAGCTACAGCAAAGGTGGTGATTATAGAAATTAAAGCTGCAATACCTAAAATTAAGGTTGCTACAAATCTTTTGGGTCTAATTAATTCATTAAGCGTTTTTAAAACTTGTAATGCTGTATTGTCATATCATGGATCTCCTTGTAAGTCAACAGGTAACATAATATAAGAAGTCCGCTTAACAATCATCATTACTTCAAGTTTAACATGTAATATGTCAAAAGAAGCAATACAATTGGTTAATTTGCATGCAATACAAGTGACTTTATAAGATTTGTTATGTTCAATTATACTGAAAGACTTTGTAGATGTTAATAGCAAAGCATAGGGATATCCTACACACACTCTAACAGGTATAGCTGCAGATCTTGTCATACTTGGTTTCTTTTCTAATATTACATTGGATGCAGCAACTAACCTGAATAAGTCATAATGAGTTTGTGTTCTATTTTGTCCTTGTGCTACCTATATTGGTTCAACTAGACCAGCTGAATACCAACGTCTAATCTTTTGAGGAGGGAAAGATGACCATCTATATCTATGGAATTTTACACTATTATCCGTTAAATATTTTTCATAAGTACCCTCCCCAGAGGAAGCAGAATAGTTCCAAATAATAAGTTTAGAATTGACTGGGACATGCCGACTGGCTGCATCAGTAAACCCGCATGTCAACCACACAGGAGTTTTAGTTAGGGACGAATCCCAAAATTGATTAATGTCTCTATATTTTTCTTTACAGTTGGGAATAGGTAGAGTAGTTACCTTTTCAAAGGTCTCATTGAAATTAGCATAGCCTAGGGTTGTCATTTCATATTCCCACATGAAGCGTTTATTGGAGTCATTAGGGTCCGGAGCGTCTGTTAAAAACACTCTAAATTCTGTTTGCACACAAAATGGTGGGGGTCTTCCTTTTAAGGTAAGGCAGATGGGGAGCGAATCCGCTCTGCCTGTAAAATTGACAAAGGAGGAAGCATGTTCCCGTGACTCTGAATCCTGGAGGCCTCCTAAACGGAGGGTGTCATTAGTTAAAATTTTTATAGGTTCTGGATCTAGCCATCCTACAGGATGTAACAAAGGTGGATTAGGAATATATGCCCAATAGACTGTACTTTCCACTTTAGGGCTAGAAATGAGGGTTAGAAATGCTGCAAAATACATTACAGGAGTTAAGGCTTTGCCTTGAGACAACAGTAAACGTTTTGCCTCTTGGGTGAGAGTTCTAACTTGCGTCCACGTGATCTTGTTTGTTGTCGGCGGATGCACTTTCACTTTCTTCAGCCGATGTGTGAGGTTCCGCAGAAGCCGTTGGCGTCTCTTCCTGCGTTGTCTTTTCCGGAGGAGCCGGCTTGACCAGTCGGTCTGGAATCCAGATGGGGGATTCGGCATCCTGTGGAAAAACACAAGCATACCCTCGTCCCGAGGTTATGAGGACATCTGGCCCTTTCCATAATCCAGTTAATAAATCTTTCCAAAGAACTTTTGGTAAAGCAGTTTTTGTTTCTGGTTGCCAGTGTACTAATGCTGGTGTATGGTTATCTGAATTAACATTCAAATGATTTAATACAAATAAAGCATGTGATAGAATGTGATGAGGAGAAAAATATGTATGGGCCTTTTGTAGGCGCTTAATTTGTAATTTTAATATCTGATTGGATCGCTCCACAATGGCTTGCCCTTGTGGATTATAAGGAATCCCTGTAGAATGAGCTATTTTCCATTGAGCACAAAAGTTAGTAAATGCCCGAGAAGTATAGGCTGGAGCATTATCTGTTTTTAATTGAAGAGGGACACCTAGCTGTTGAAAACAGTTAAACAAGTGTTGAACAACATCCTTGTAAGCCTCGCCAGTTCTTGCAGAGGCACAAATATAATGTGAAAAAGTATCTACAGTTACATGTACATATGCTAATTTTCCAAAGCTTGGCACATGAGTAACATCTATCTGCCATAAAATATTGGGGCGGAGGCCCCTAGGATTAACTCCAAATTTTAATGGATGATGAGTAAGAGGGCATGCCTTGCATCACAAGACTATTTGTCTTGCTTGTTCTCTGGTAATGTGAAACATTTTCCTTAATGCATTAGCATTTTGATGATGCAAAGCATGGCTATCCTCTGCTTGAGTAACAGAAGCTACTACAGTTTTTGTGAGTAAATCTGCCGTAGCATTCCCATGGGCTAAAGGCCCAGGTAACTTTGAGTGTCCTCTTATATGACCAATATAAAATTGATTATTTCTTAGTTGAATCAGATTTTGCAGTTTCTTAAGTAAAGGCAGTATAGTAGAAGTTCCTGTTAAAAGAGCAGTTTCAAGGGCTGGAAATAAGGAAGCAACATATTTAGAATCTGTATACAAATTAAACTTTTGTTTAAAATGTTCAAAAGCAGTGATTAATGCCCATAGTTCTGCTTGTTGAGCTGAAGTTTGTGCCACTTCCTTTATGAGAGGCGGCAAGCCTGGACTAAAAACCACAGCTTTTCCTGTCGAAGAACCATCTGTGAATAATGTAATAACTTGAGACAGTGGCTGTCTGGCACACATAAGAGGAAATACAAGTGAAACCGTTTTTGTAAATTCAATTAAAGGATGTTTTGGATAATGATATAAAATTTGACCTGTGTAACTTTGTAAGGCCAATATCTAATCTTCATTATTTTGAAGTAATTGTTCTATTTGAGTTTTATTATAAGTAGTTATAATAGTATGAGGTTCTTTGCCAAATAACTCTCTAGATCGTTTCCTGCCTTTGTCTATGAGTAAGGAGATTAAATAAGGATAATCAGCAACAACTTTTGCTTGTACATGTGGTAGATGGATCCATTCTAAAATGCCTGCCTGCCACAAGCAGGCAGTGGGTGTATATTCAGTAGAGAAAATTAATAAAGACCATGGTTTCTGATAATCAACCTGCTTAATTCTAGTTTGGCTGAGTTCCTGTTCTACAACCCCCAGTGTTTGTAAAGCTTCTTTAGTCATTATTCTTGGAGACTGTGGATCTGAGTCTCCTTGCAAAATAGCAAACAAAGGACTGAGAGTTCCTGTAGTAATCTTCAAATAAGGTCGAATCCAATTTATGTCTTCTAAGAGTTTTTGATAATCATTAAGTGTTTGTAGTTTATCTCTTCTTGTCTGTACTTTTTGTGGAGTGATATAATCTGAATGAATCCACTGACCTAAATAGCTAAGCGGCTTATCTCTTTGAATTTTTTCTGGGGCAATAATTAGACCAAACTTAGTTAATTGCTCTATGGCCTTTTCCAGCATAAGTTGTACTTGTGCCTGATGTTGATGAGCTAATAAAATATCATCCATATAATGAATAATGTAAGCATCTGGAAATTGTACTCGCAGTGCTGCTAAAGCAGCAGCCACAAACTTCTGACACAATGTAGGACTATTTTTCTTACCTTGTGGTAAAGTTTTCCATTGATACCTTTTAAAAGGCTCTCGTAAATTCAGTGAAGGAACACTGAAGGCAAAACGAGGGCAGTCATTAGGGTGTAATTTAATAGTGAAAAAGCAATCTTGTAAATCAATAATTATGATTGACCATCCCTCAGGTATAGCTACAGGGGAAGGGAGCCCAGTTTGCAAGGCTCCCATATCCTCCATCACTGTATTGACTGCTCTTAAGTCCTGTAAAAGTCTCCATTTCCCAGATTTTTTCTTTATCACAAATACAGGAGTATTCCATGGGCTAGTGGATTCCTCTAAGTGCCCTTTGTTTACTTGTTCTTGAACTAAAATTTGTAATGCCTGTAACTTTTCTGTTGTTAGGGGCCACTGACTAACCCATACAGGCGTATCTGTTAACCACTTTATTTTGATTGCATGATTTTCTGCAGTGGCCCCTATGTAAAATGCTGGTCATTTAACTGATCAGCAGTGACTAATTTTAAATCCATAACATGTAGGAGGTCTCTGCCCCATAGAGTGAATGGTAAAGAGGGCAGCACATATGGTTGAACAAAACCTGTTTTTCCTTCAAACTCCCAAGAGAGATAAGCTGTACTTTGCATAACTTCTGTGGCTAAACCAAGCCCGATCAAAGAAGAAGCGGTTTGTTGAACCGGCCAGGACTGAGGCCATTCAGAAGCTGCAATACAGGTTTTGTCAGCTCCTGTATCCATTAACCCTTTAAATGCTTTGCCATTTAATTTTATTTCTTGGAATGGCCTGTCATTCAAATCATGCACCAAAGTCACATAATCAGTGGAGCCAAACTGACCTTGTCCCCTGGCTGTCTTTAAATGTGGTGCAGGTAAAGGGACATATGGTAATAACAGCAATTGCGCAATTCTCTGTCCTTTATGAATTTGAGTTGTTTCCACTAAAGCTCTAACCATTATTTTGATTGTATTTTGAGTATCTGAATCAATTACTCCTGGAATAACTTCAAAATGTTTAGTATAATTGGAACTTCTCCCAATTACAAGCCCAACTGTTCCTGGTAACAGTTGTCCTTTGACGGCAGTAGGAATTAAAGTGACACCGTCCCATTTGGATAAAATCACATCCTTTTCACTAGCAAGATCTAAACCTGCACTCCCAGGAGTGCCTCGTGAAAGGTCATGAATAGTAAATTCAGGTGCTTGAGGATTTAAAGTAGATGATGGCTGTATGTCTTGGACTGCAGCCTGATCTCCCTTGGGGTCTGGGCTGGGAGAACGCCCCTCACCTAGTTTTTTGATTTCCGTATGTCCTGATCATCAGGATCTGTGTCACCCTTATCATTCAAGGGGGTTCCATCCTTATGAAATTTTGATTTACATTCATTTCTCCAATGTCGCCCCTTCTTACAACGGGGGCATAAGCCGGGCGGTTCCCCCCTCGGCTTATTGGTATGGGACCATTTACAGTCCTTTTGCATATGTCCTGGCTTGCCACAATTGTAACAAGTGTTAGTAGGAGCTCTTGGCCCCTTACCTCCTTTATTGAAGGTATTTTTAACATAGGCGCTGAATTTCTGTCCTTGCATTGCTGCAGCATAGGCCATACCCTGGACTATCGCTGGTGAGGCATCCATGCATGCTTTAATATAATCTGGTAAAGTACCTGTTTTTCTGAGAGGACGTATAAGGTCCTGACACAGCGTGTTGGCATTTTCCCAAGCTAACTGTTTGAGCAACAGTGATGTGCCCTCAGACGGGGGGAGCATTCTATTAATGGCTTCTTCCAGCCTTGAAATAAAGTCTTGGTATGGCTCCTCCATACCTTGCCTAATATTGGCTAATGTGCTGCCTTTGGCCCCGGGAGGAGGGAGCTTGCGCCAAGCACTGATGGCATTTTTTGTTATGGCTTCTAGAAATTGGTGGGGGATGGCCGTCTGTGCCTGAGGAGATGCAAAATCATCAGTTCCTAATAACATAGCTATAGTGGGCTTAGTTCCCCTTTTTCTACTAAATTGAACAACAGTTTCTTTGGACTTATCCTCATATTCAGTTCTCCATAAGACATAATCACCAGGTGATAAAGTGGCTTTAGCTGTTTGGTGCCAATCATAGGGAGTAAGCCAGAGGCTTCCAACTAAGTCTACAATTTGTAAAGTATATGGAGCAGAAGCGCCCGAAGTATGGACAGCCTGCTGCAATTCTTTCAATGTTTTAAGAGGCAGGGGTTCCCATACGGGATCCTCATCGTCATTAGCTGACACTTTCACTGGAAAAGCGAAAGTAAAATCCCCTTGCTTTATAGCTTCCTGCACTGCGCCCTGAAAACCTCGGGCTTCCTGCCTTGCGTTCTGAAGACCCATGGGAGGCAAAGGTGGCCAAGGGGGACGAGAGACCCTTTTAGCAGGACGTGCCTTTGTCATGTTTACAAACGCCATGGGGGGCTCATTATTATGATCAAAGAAATCATCCTCTAGATCTTGCTTTGCCATTTCATCTGCTAAATCCCAATCATCATCATCAAAAAAGGCTCCAAGCTCCGGCAGCGGAGGAAAAAAGTCCTCCTCCCGCTCCGGCGGCGGGGGGGCTGTTGCTACAGCACGCAGAAGCCCTGGCTCTGCCTCTTCACAAGTCTCTCTTGGTACTTCATCATAAATAGGTGGACTTTTAGCCTCTGGACTTTTAGTCTCTGAAGCAGTTTCTCGTGCAAACGCCTCAAGAGACGTAGTATCAGTTAGCAATTCCCTAATCTGTAGCCACAGGGGGAAGGCTTGAGCGGGGAGTGTATGCTCCCCGTGTGCCTGCACATAACGGCGCATCTCCCTCCCAACTCTTTTCCAATCCGCTAGGGAGAGCGATCCCTCCTCCACGAACCAAGGGCTAACATGTCTGAGAAAATGCATAAGCTCCTCCAACCACTTGAGGGACACATTGAACCCGTTCTTTGCCAACAAACGCTGCAACATAGTACTCAATATTTTTTCTTCCTTAGTTAATGCGTGCCCCATGAATTCTGTGATTACTTACACTTAACCAGTCAGCCTTTACCGGCGGGACTGCAGCTCCCTGGTAAGAGCCGCCCTCAACCTTGAAAAAGAAAGAAAAGGAGAGAAGATTACCTGTCCTTCAGGTCCCTGTTCGGGCGCCACCTGCCGCGGACCACCCTGTCGGTGGGCTCCAGTCCGAGGGAAAGCAGGGAGAAGGAACGAGGAAAGTTGAGAGGTCGGCGCAGGAATGACAGACTGGCACACTACGGGTGAAGTATGCAGCTGTAAATTTACTGGGTACACATGTTGGTATTTATACATTTTTACAGAGCTTACAATCTTTCTGCTTACGTGCGCGGGTTATCTTTGTGTTTGTAAGTGTGATTTATCATGCATTGTTATGTCTTAAGGTTCCGCTTCCTGGAGGGTAGCGGTTATTAGTCAACTCTGCCCGTTTCCTCTTATCTCAGGAATGTTACCGCCTCCAACTCTTTTCTTAGTTTCTTATTATCTTTTTAGAACAGCTTGATATCTTCTTTATGTTAATGCTTGACTAATTCTACATTTACTATTTGATCTTATTGTTATTGATAATTATAATTTTGATTTAGAGTAAATTTCTTGACAAGTATTAGTTTTTTTATTGATTTTTATTATGCGTGACAGCTGGTGAAGTAAGATGTTCTGAACAGGACTTCATGGTGGGTGGATGTGTTTCAGTGACTTTGTAACTTATGTAGATAATTTGTATTTCGTGTCCTTAAGCTTATTGTCTTAGCTCACTGGTATTTATGGTGGGAAAACATCTTTATGTGCTCATTGTTGGTGCCACTGAGTCTAATAGCTCATGAGGTGGTGTTATATCTGGATTAACAGTGTATTATGTTCATTCTTAAGAAAGTACATATTGATAGTTTATCAGAACAAACAGACTTCTGGTACAGGATGACAAACACATGAGTAGACGCCACAATCTTTAAACTTAAGCGGGTAACTGAGCATGCTAGGCAACATTTCTGATGCTGTGCATACTGGGGGCGCTGGAGGCAAAGCTCCGGGGAGCACAAACCACGTTCCCGTCGTTCTATAACGCGGACAGCACTGCCTCACTACGGCTATATGCCGTGGGCGCGGCATATGATGATGCTTTGGCACTCTACTGAGGGCAACAAAGTGTGACTCTATGCCCCCAAAAGAGAAAAAGGTAACTCAAAATGGATCAAGACCCAAAATGTAAGACCTAAAAAAATAAAATTCTTAGAAGAACACTCTCAGAAGAAAATCGTCATGACATTGGATTTGTTAATGATTTATTGACTATGATCCCAAAAGCAAGGGCAACAAAAGTAAAAATAAATTGAACAACATCAAAATGTAAAACTCCTGTCCTAAAAAAACATTATTTTCAAAGAGAAAAGCAATCCACAGGATGGGAGAAAATATTTCCAGGTCAAGCATGATGGAATCAGATAAGGAGTTAATATCCAGAGCATATAAACAGCTTTTTTACTTCATCAACAAAACTACAAATAACCCAATTTAAAAATAAGTGAAGGAATCAAATAGACATTTTCCCAAAGAGGATATAAAATTTCCCACAAGCAAATAGCCAATGCTATTCTTAGCAATAAAAACAAATGTGGAGCTATCGACCTACCAGACTTCAGGCTATATTTGAAGTCCACAGTAATTAAAGTAGCATGGTATTGGCACAAAAATAGAAACATGGAACCATGGAAAAGAATAGACAATAAAGAGATGAAGCCTGTCCCTACTTGCCACCTGATCTTTGATAAGCCAAATAAGAGCATAAGGGAGGGGGAGGGCAAATATCCCTATTCAACAGATGGTGCTGGAAAAACTAGGTAACCAAATGTATAAGACTGAAACTCAACTCACACGAGTCACCGCCTAGAAAAATTGACTCCAGATGTGTAAAAGATTTAAATCTAAGGCATGAAACAATAAAATCTTAGAAGAAAGTGTGGGAAAACTCTTGATGATGTTGGACTGGGCAAAGATTTTATGACAAAGAGTTCAGCAGCAATCGCAACAACAAAAATAAAGCAAATTGGACTAAATTAACCTGAAAAGCTTCAGCACAGGTCAGGACGCAACAAGTGTAGTAAAAATACAACCTTTAGAATGGTAAAAGGTATTTTCATGGTATGAATCTATCAAGGGGTTGATGACTAGAATCTACAGAGAGCTCAAATTAATAAACAACAGCAAAAGAAGAGTAAACAATCTAATCTATCACTCAGCAAGAGACTTCTCTGATGAGCACAAATGACTGGCTAACAAACATTTAGAAAAAATGGTCATCATCCTGACCATCAAATAAATAGAAATCAAAACCACTCTGAAATATTCACCCAATCCTAGTGAGAATAGCCCCCATCACAAAGTCTGAAAATGGTATAGGCTAGACTGGATGTGGAAAGGCGGGAACACTTTTACACTGATGCTAGGACTGCAAACAAATACAGCCTTTTTGGAAGAAAGTATGGAGAATCCTCAAAAATGTCATATTAAACCTCCCACTTAATCTTGCAATCCCAATACTAGGTTAACATGAAGGAAAAAATATCATTTTATCATAAGAACATTTGCACTAGACTGTTTATCACAGTTCAATTTACAATCACCTGGATGTGGAAAAAACCTAATGCCCACCAACCCAGAATGGATTAACAAACTTCTTTGGTGTATGTGTACAATAGAATACTATTAATCCATTAAAAAATATGGAGACTTCACATTTTTTATTAACCTGGATAAAGTTCCAAAGTACAGTCAAGGGGTACAATGTGCTGGTTTCACATACAATCTGAATTTTTTTTTTAGTATTAAATCATAGCTGTGTACATTAATGCGATCATGGGGCTCCATACACTGGCTTTATAGACCGTTTGACACATTTTCATCACAATGGTTAACATAGCCTTCCTGGTATTTTCTTCGTTATTGTGTTAAGACATTTACATTCTACATTTACTAAGTTTCACATATACCCTTGTAAGATGCAGAGGCAGGTGTAATCCCACCAATCAACCTCCCTCTGCACACCTCCCCCTCTTTTCTTCTTCCCCCTATTCTTAGGTTATAACCAGGTTATAGCTTTCATGTGAAAGCCATAGTTTCATAGTAGGGCTCAGTACATTGGGTACTTTTTCTTCCATTCATGAGATACTTTACTATGAAAAATATGTTCCAGCTCCATCCATATAAACATGAAAGAGGTAAAGTTTCCATTTTTCTTTAAGGCTGCATAATATTCCATGGTGTACATATACCACAATTTATAAATCCACTTGTGGGTTGATGGGCACTTGGGTTTTTCCATGACTTAGCAATTATGAATTGGGCTTAAATAAACATTCTGGTACAAATATCTTTGTTATGATGTGATTTTTGATCTTCTGGGTATATACCTAGTAGAGAAATTATAGGACTTATAGGCACATCTATTTATACATTTCTAAGTGTTCTCCAAACATCTTTTCAAAAGGAATGTTTTAATTTGCATTCCCACCAGCAGTGTAGAAGTGTTCCCTTTTCTTCACATCAACACCAAAATCTCTGGTCTTGGGATTTTGTGATATAGGCTAATTTTACTGGAGTTAGATGATATCTCAAAGTAGTTTTGATTTGCATTTCTTTGATGATTAAGGATGATGAGCATTTTTTCACGTATGTAGGCCGTGGGCCTGTCTTCTTCAGAGAAGTTTCTCTTCAAGTCCCAGCCTGAGATGGGATCACTTGTTCTTTTCTTGCTTATACGTTTGAGTTCTCTGTGGATTCCGGTTATTAAAACTTTGTTGGAGGCATAACTTGCAAATATCTTCTCCCGTTCTGAGGGCTGTCTGCTTGCTTTACTTACTGTGTTTTTGGCTGTGCAGAAGGTTTTTAGTTTGACCAGGTCCCGGTAAAGTATTTTTGAAGCTGCTTCAATTGCCTGGGGCGTCCTCCTCATAAAATAGTCACCCAGACCAATTTCTTCAAGGGTTTTCCCTGCACTCTCTTCTGGTATTTTTATAGTTTCATGTTGTAAGTTTAAAACCTTAATCCAGTGAGAGTCTATCCTAGTTAATAATTAAAAGTGTGGGTCCAGTTTCAGTCTTCTACAGGTTGCCAGCCAGTTCACCCAGCACCATTTGTTAAATAGGGAATATTTTCCCCATTGAATGTTTTTAATTGGCTTGTCAAAGATCAAATAACAGTAAGTAGCTGAATTCATCTCTTGGTTCGCTGTTCTGTTGCAGACATCTACTTCTCTGTTTTTTGTGCCAGTACCATGATATTTTGATTACCTTCAATTTTTAGTATCATCAAAGGTGTGGTAGCGTGATTTCTCCTGCTTTGTTTTTATTTCTGAGTAATGTCTTAACTATTCGATGTTTTTTTGTGATTCCATATAAAGTGAAGTATTATTTTTTTCAAGATCTTTAAAGTATGACATTGGTGCTTTAATAGGGATTGCATTAAAATTGTATATTGAGTTGAGTAGTATGGACATTTTAATAATGTTGATTTTTCCCAGCCATGAGCATGGTATGTTTTCCATTTGGTAACATTTTCAGCTATTTCTTTCCTTAGAGTTTCATAGTTCTCTTTATAGAGATCTTTCACATCCTTTGTTTAGATAAACTCCCAAATATTTCAGCTTCCTTGGCACTACTGTGAATGGAATAGAGTCCTTAACTGTTTTTTCAGGTTGACTATTTTTTTTATATATAAAGGCTACCCATTATGAATGTTAATTTTTGTAACTGGAGACGCTGCTGTATTTTCTGATCACTTCTAAGAGTTTTGTAGTAGAATTCCTGTGTTTTCCACATAAACAATCATGTTATCTGTGAAGAGCGAAAGTTTGGTCTCATCTGATTCTATATGGACACACTTGATCTAATTTTCTTCCCTAATTGCAATGGCTAAAATTTCCATTACAATGTTAAAGAGTAGTGGAGACAATGGGCAGCCTTGTCTATTTCCTGATCTGAGTGGAAATTATTTCAATTTAACTCCATTCAATATGATATTGGCTGTGGGTTTGCTGTACATGGCCTCTCAGTTTAAGAAATGTCCCTTCTATACCAATTTTCTTAAGTGTTCTGATCATGAAGGGATGCTGGATATTATCAAAAGCATTTTCTGCTTCAATTTAGAAAATCATTTGGTCTTTGTTTTTTAATTTGTTTATATATTGAATTATACTTATAGATTTACATATATTGCACCAGTCTTGGGACCCTGGGATAAAACTGAGTAGGTCATGATGTATAATTTGTTTGATGTATTGCTGGATTCTATTTGTTAGGATCTTGTTGAATATTTTTGCATCTGTATTCATTAGTGATATTGGTCTAAAATTTTCTTTTCTTGTTGTGTCTTTTCCTAGTTTGGGGATCAGTGTGATGTTTACTTTATAGAACGTGTTTGGAAATCTTCCTTCTTTATCTACATTTTGGAACAGGTTGAGTAATATAGGTACTAATTCCTCTTTAAAGGTTTGGTAGAATTCTGACGTGAAACGATCCGGTCCCGGGCTTTTCTTTTTAGGGAGGTTTTGTATGGTTGATGCTATTTCCGAAGTTGATATGGTCCTTTTCAACATTTACACTTGATTCTGGCTAAGTCTTAGAAGGGGATGTGCTTCTAAGTATTGGTTAATTTCCTTCATATTTTCATATTTCTGAGAAAAAGGTTTATTGTAATATTCATTAAGGATTTTTTGAATTTCTTAGGAGTCTGTTGTTATTTCATCTTTGTCATTTCTGATTGATGAGATTAGAGATTTTACTCTTTTTTTTTAACTTAGGTTAGCCAAAATTTCATCTATTTTATTGACATTTAAAAAAAAAACTTTTTGATTTATTGATCTGTTGTATAATTCTGTTGTTTTCAATTTCATTTCATTCTGCTCTAATTTTGGTTATTTCTTTTTTCTACTGGGTTTGGGGTTGGAATATGCTTCTTTTTCAGTT
Source organism: Nycticebus coucang (assembly GCF_027406575.1). NCBI lineage: Eukaryota > Metazoa > Chordata > Mammalia > Primates > Lorisidae > Nycticebus > Nycticebus coucang. The sequence continues at coordinate 27,448,382 of NC_069805.1, read as the reverse complement.
GCTTGAGATGTCCAATTAAGTTTTTTTATATTTATTTATTTTTATTAAATCATAGCTGTGTACATTAGTATGCTCATGGGGCACCATACACTTGGTTCATAAAACGTTTGACATATTTTCATCACACTATTTAGCATTGCTTTTGTGGCATTTTCTTAGATTCCTCTCTTTCCATTCTCTTGAGGAAGTCATACAGTGCTATGAATTTCCCTCTTAGTCCTCCCTTTGTGGTATCCCAGAGGTTCTGATAATTTGTGTCTTCATTGTAGTTTTTTACCAAAAATTTGGCAATTTTCTTTTTAATCTCATTTCTGACCCAGCTATCATTCAGCATAGGATTATTTAACATCCATGGTTTTGTATGAGTGTGCATATTTCTGTTTTTACTGAGTTCAACTTTTATTCCATGGTTGTCCGAGAAGATGCAAGGAATAATTTCTATTTCTTTAAATTTACTAAGGTTAGACTTGTGACCTAAGATGTGATTGATTTTGTAGTATGTTCTGTGGGCTGATGTGAAGTATGTGTGTTCAGTTTTGTTGGGATGAAATGTTCTGTAGATGTCTGCTAAATCCAAATGTTTGATGGTTAGGTTTAAATCTAAAATTTCTTTGCTCAGCTTCTTATTGGAGAATCTTTCCAACACTGCCAAAGGAGTGTTGAAATATTCAACTATTATGGAGCTGGAGGATATAAAGTTGCTCATGTGTGTTAGAGTTTCTTTTATAAATTGAGGTGCATTCTGGTTGGGTGCATAAATATTAATAATTGAAATCTCATCATATTGAGTATTACCCTTAACAAATATGAAGTGATCATTCTTATCCTTTTTTAGTTTTCTTGGTTTAAAGCCTATTGTATCTGCGAATAGAATTGCAGCACCTGATTTTTCTTTTATTTTTTTACACCTGCTTTTTTCTGATTACCATTTACCTGAAATATGGACAAACATTCTTTCACCCTGAGTCTATATTTATCTTTTGAAGTAAGATGTGACTTTTGTATCTATCAAATATTTGGCCTGAGTGTTTTTATTCAGTCAGCTAACCTGTGCCTCTTTAGAGGACAGTCTAAGCTGTTCACATTAATGGAGAATATTGATAAGTCTGGTAAAATTTGGGGTATCGGGTTTTTCGAATGTCCAGTGGACATTTTTAATCCTATTGCCACTGTGGAAGTTGGAGTTTGATCAAAAATTTCTGAATGAGTTTACTTTTGTGGTAGAGAATTGGGCTGGTCATTATTGAGGATAGTTCTCAGAATATCCTGAAGAGCTGGTTTGGTTATTACAAATTTCTTCAACATGTAATTGTCATTAAAGTATTTAATTTCTCCATCATAAATGAAATTCAGTTTAGCTGGATACAGGATCTGGGGTTGAAAGTTATTTTGTTTTATTAGATTAAAAGTCGATGACCACCCTCTTCTGGATTGAAAAATTTCAGCAGGGAGATCTGCAGTCATTCTAATATTCTTCCCTTTGACGGTAAATGGTTTTCTTACATCTTGCTGCTTTCAGAATTTTCTCCTTAATATTTACTTTAGTGAAGTTCATTATGATGTGCCTGGTGTATGTCTTATTTGGATTGTGTCATGCTGGGGTTCTGAAACTTTATGATATCTGAATTTCAGAATCTCTTGGCAGGTCTGGAAAAGTATCTTTCATAACTTCATAGAGAAGGGCCTCTGTGCCTCGCGAAGCCACTTCATCACTTTCAGGGATTCCAATGAGGCGGATATTAGCCTTCTTCAAATTATCCCAGAGCTCTCTGAGAGAATGATCTGTTTTTGCTCTCCATTTCTCTTCTTCATTGAGAGTTTGGAAGTGTTCAAAGCCTTCATTTTCAATGTCCGAAATCCTTTCTTCTGCTTGCCCCACTCTGTTCCTGAGGGATTCTACTGTGTTTTTTAGATCTTTGAGGACTGCAAATTCTTGCTTCAGTGTTTCAAATGTTTGGTAGTTTTGTCTTTAAATTCATTGAATTCTTGAGATAAATTTCAAATTTCTCATCGAATTTCTAATTCCAACTTTTGAATTTCTCCTCGAATTTCTAATTCCGAAATTTCCTCCATTCTATTAATCTTGTTTGCAATCCAAATTCTGAATTCAATTTCAGTTTTATGCCTCACAGGAGAATGCCGTGGAACCCTAGTAGGTAAGGTAGGTTCAGTTTTTAGAGGGTCTCTCCCGTGGAGTGTAGTGGGAGGAACTTTGAATTCTGCTTCTTTGTTTGTGGGGCACTCCAAGCCATTCTCATGGGGGAGGGGACTACAATCCAATTGGTAATGGATTTTTTACTTTCTGTTTGTATCCTTGTGGTCACAGCTCACCTCACCGGGGTTGATGTGTGTTCTTCAACCTCCTCTCTTGCTGCAGCTCTAATCCACCCAGTTAGTTGCTAAATTTCTGTCCTTTAAGTCTTTTTCAAATGGGAGCCTCTTTGGATAGATGGCTTTAGTCAACCATCTTGTCTCTGTACCCCCAATCTTAAATATTTTCATCAAACTGTTTAACATACTCTTCATGGCATTTTCTTAGTTATTGTATGAAGATATTTGTATTCTGCATTTAGCAAGTTTCACCTGTACCCATTATAAGATGCACCATAGATGTGTCCCATACATTCTTTTTAACAAAATATCACAAGAATAGTTAGGCAAGAATCCAATATACCTAATTCTAATCTAAAGCCAGTAAACAATCTAATACATGCCCACATAGGAGAAAAACTCAAATCAATTCTAGCTGGTGGGACAAGGCAGCAGGGAAATGTGAGAGGTGTGCTCCCACTTAATGGGCAAAATGTTAGGGTATTTGGTGTCTTGGGGGATGTGCATAATTATAAGAGATACTTTACATAACAAAGGCAAACTTTATATCCTAAATTTTGTACCCTCAATTAACACCAAAAATATTTTAGTAATCAGATGGTTCAGGTCATCTTAAACCCTAGAACTCCTCAGTAAGGTAAAAACAAATCTAGTTTGGAGGATCATTCTTAACTCAGGGCATATTTACAATTACAAGGAAACAACCTATGATGAGTACAGTCAATAGGAACAAGTAAACTGAGCGACCCGAGAATTTGAAAAGTTAGACTAGGAGTAACAGCTTCCTTGCATCTGGGCACCATGAGTCTGGGGAGATAGGACTCCAGGCATCTCTGGCTGGTGGGAACTGCCTATCATCACTCCTATGAGGATACAGGGAGTCAGTGAGAGACTTCTGGACCCCAAGAGGAGCACTAAAACAGTGGAAAACCGGCAAGTGGTCGCGTGTGTTCAATCCGTCTAAACCCACCCACAACTGTAAGTTCAGTAGCAGCGAGACGGCAAACCAGAAAGGCCTTACCTGTGAACTGTTTTGATGTCCTTGGACATGGCACTGAGTTGAACTGCCTTGGAGAAGGCCTGAGCAGGAGTGCGGAGAACTTTGGCCGTTGTCTAGGGCCCCAGTCTGAGCCGCTGAGCCAGATGGAGCTAATAGTGTTTGGCGGTGGGTCACACGGAACCATTGTCAGTGATCTGACCCGGCAAGCTCCACCCTCAGGGTCGCGGAGCTAGAAACGGGTGGGAGCTGGTAACCCAGCAACCAAGTAGCCTAAGGGTGGGGTCTGAGCCGCCTTGCAGCCCTAACCTTCAGGGGCAGAGTGAGACTGGTTTTGGCACACTGGGTAAGTGGATAGCCACTTCAGCAGTGATTCCAGCGAGAAAGCTGGGAAAGATTCTGCTCAGCAAGTTTACAAATTCAAAGTGCCTTTTAAGTGGGCTGAAGAGAGATTTAGGGTGTCTACCTGCTGGGGTTTGAGAAATCAGCAGCCTCCAGTCGTATCAGAACTGTGACTAACATCTCATACCCCAGAAGACCACGTGTTGCCCAGACAATATTCAATAACATATACAAACTGCTTTGTTTTTGGTTGTGTATTTTTTTCTTTTTTTTTTTTTTTTTGGTTTGGTTGTTTTTTCCTGTTTGTTTATTTTGACATTGTTGATGTTCTTTTGTTTTTTAATTTCAATCTTTTCCATACAGATCCCTTTTTCTTTCTCAATTTTTCTAGTTTAATTATAATTTCCCATTGTTGCCTTTTTTAATAACTACAACTTCATTTTTGCTAGTGTTTCTACCTCTATCATTTGCTTTTTCACCCAATTTTATCCCCATAAAGTTTTCTGTTTGCTTGTTTTGGTTTGATTTATAGCATTTTTGTCTTTCCTCTCTACTTGGTGGAGGTGGGGTACTGTGTCTGATCAGGTTAGCAAAGAGCAGTTGACCTCAAGGGAACCACCCAACTGGGCACCCCCAGAAGGTGGGTTTTTTTAAGGTTGTGTCAAAGTACCCTACTGTACACCTATATTGCCCTGTCTCCCTCTTTCTGTGCCTCTCTTCTTTTTGTCAATATTCCTTATCCCCACCCCCTCTCCTTTCTCTATCTTTCTTTTTTTTCTTATCACTTGGTCCTCCTTTCTTTCATCCCTTTTTTGCTCCTCAACCTTCTCACCCTTCTGGTCCTGTAACCCTTAATCCACAGGCAAATGAACTTAAAGAGCAAGAGGAAGTGAAAGGAAAATTAGGACAAGGAAACAGCTAAAAGAAATCACTCATGAGGAAGAATCAGCAGAAAACTCCAGGCAACATGAAGAAACAGTCCAGAACAACCCCGCCAAGGGACCATGAGGTAGCTACTGCAGAGGATTCCACATATACAGAAATGTTAGGAATGACAGAAAGGGAATTTAGAATACACATGTTGAAAACCATGAAAGAAATGATGGAAACAATGAAGGAAACTGCTAATAAAGTGGAAAATAACCAAAAGGAAATCCAAAAACAGAACCAAATCAGAGATGAACGATATGAAGAATATAAAAAGGATATAGCAGAGCTGAAGGAAATGAAACAGTCAATCAGGGAACTTAAAGATGCAATGGAAAGTATCAGAAACAGGTTAGACCATGCAGAAGAAAGAATTTCAGAGGTAGAAGACAAAGTTTTTGAGATAACTCAGATAGTAAAAGAGGCAGAAAAGAAGAGAGAGAAAGCAGAACGTTCACTGTCAGAATTATGGGACTTTATGAAGCGTTCCAACATACGAGTTATAGGAATTCCAGAAGGGGAAGAAGAATGCCCCAGAGGAATGGAAGCCATATTAGAGAATATTATAAAAGAAAATTTCCCAAACATCACCAAAGATTCTGACACACTGCTTTCAGAGGGATATCGGACCCCAGGTCGCCTCAACTCTAACCGAGCTTCTCCCAGACACATTGTGATGAACCTGTCCAAAGTCAAGACAAAAGAAAACATTCTGCAAGCTGCCAGGAGTAAGAGTCAGTTCACCTACTGGTGCAAATCCATCAGAGTGACCGCAGACTTCTCTAATGAAACTTTCCAAGCAAGAAGACAATGGTCATCTACATTTAATCTACTTAAACAGAACAATTTTCAGCCCAGAATTCTGTACCCTGCTAAGCTAAGCTTCAAAATTGACGGAGAAATCAAATCATTTACGGATATACAAACATTGAGGAAATTCGCCACAACAAGACCAGCTCTACAGGAAATACTTCAACCTGTTCTGCACACTGACCACCACAATGGATCAGCAGCAAAGTAAGAACTCAGAAATTAAAGGACAGAAACTAACCTCCACACTGATGCAAAAGATAAAACTAAGCAATGGACTCTCACCAAATAAGACGAATAAAATACTACCACACTTATCAATTATCTCAATAAATGTTAATGGCTTGAATTCCCCACTGAAGAGACATAGATTGGCTGACTGTATTAAAAAACACAAGCCATCCATTTGCTGTCTGCAAGAAACACACTTGGCTTCAAAGGATAAATTAAAGCTCCGAGTCAAGGGTTGGAAGACAATTTTTCAGGCAAATGGAATTCAGAAGAAAAGAGGAGTTGCAATCTTATTTTCAGATACATGTGGATTTAAAGGAACTAAAGTCAAAAAAGATAAAGATGGTCACTTTATATTGGTCAAGGGAAAAATACAACAAGAAGACATTTCAATTCTAAATATTTATGCACCCAATTTAAATGCTCTCAGATTCTTGAAGCAGACCTTACTCAGTCTGAGCAACATGATATCTGATAATACCATCATAACAGGGGACTTTAACACACCTCTTACAGAGCTGGACAGATCCTCTAAACAGAAATTAAACAAAGATATAAGAGATTTAAATGTGACCCTAGAACAACTATGCTTGATAGACGCATATAGAACACTTCACCCCAAAGATAAAGAATATACATTCTTCTCATCACCCCATGGAACATTCTCCAGAATTGATCATATCCTGGGACACAAAACAAATATCAACAGAATCAAAAGAATTGAAATTTTACCTTGTATCTTTTCAGACCATAAGGCACTAAAGGTGGAACTCAACTAAAAAAAAATGCTCGACCCCACTCAAAGGCATGGAAATTAAACAATCTTCTGTTGAGTAACAGATGGGTGAAGGAAGAAATAAAACAGGAAATCATTAACTTCCTTGACCATAACAACAATGAAGACACAAGCTACCAAAACCTGTGGGGTACTGCAAAAGCAATTTGAGAGGAAAATTCATCACTTTAGATGCCTACATTAGAAAAACAGAAAGAAAGCACATCAACAATCTCACAAGAGATCTTATGGAATTGGAAGAAGAAGAACAATCTGAGCCTAAACTCAGTAGAAGAAAAGAAATATCCAATATCAAATCAGAGATCAATGAAATTGAAAACAAAAGAATCATTCAGAAAATTAATGAAACAAGGAGTTGGGTTTTTGAAAAAATAAATAAAATAGATAAACCATTGGCCAGACTAATGAGGAATAGAAAAGTAAAATCTATGGTAACCTCAATCAGAAATGATAAAGAGGAAATAACAACTGATCCCACAGAGATACAAGAGATCATCTCTGAATATTACCAGAAACTCTAAGCCCACAAATTTGACAATGTGAAGGAAATGGATCAATATTTGGAATCATACCCTCTCCCTAGACTTAGCCAGGAAGAAATAGACCTCCTGAACAGACCAATTTCAAGCACTGAGATCAAAGAAACAATAAAAAAGCTTCCAACTAAAAAATGCCCTGGTCCAGATGGCTTCCCTCCAGAATTGTATCGAACTTTCAAGGAAGACCTTATTCCTGTACTGCAGAAATTATTCCAAAAAACTGGGGAAGAAGGAATCTTCCCCAACACATTCTATGAAGCAAACATCAACCTGATACCAAAACCAGGAAAAGACTCAAACAAAAAGGAGAATTTCAGACCAATCTCACTCATGAATATAGATGGAAAAATTCTCATCAAAATCCTAGCCAATATATTACAGCTTATCATCAAAAAAGTCATTCATCATGATCAAGTAGGCTTCATCCCAGGGATGCAAGGCTGGTTTAACATACGCAAGTCCATAAACGTTATCCACCATATTAACAGAGGCAAAAATAAAGATCACATGATCCTCTCAATAGATGCAGAAAAAGCATTTGATAAAATCCAGCATCCTTTCCTAATTAGAACTCTGAAGAGTATAGGCATAGGTGGCACATTTCTAAAACTGATTGAAGCTATCTATGACAAACCCATAGCCAATATTTTACTGAATGGAATAAAACTGAAAGCTTTTCCTCTTAGAACTGGAACCAGACAAGGTTGTCCTCTGTCACCTTTACTATTCAACATAGTGCTGGAAGTTCTAGCCAATACAATTAGGCGAGACAAGGAAATAAAGGGAATCCAAATGGGAGCAGAGGAGGTCAAACTCTCCCTCTTTGCTGACGACATGATCTTATACTTAGAGAACCCCAAAGACTCAACCACAAGACTCCTAGAAGTCATCAAAAAATACAGTAATGTTTCAGGATATAAAATCAATGTCCACAAGTCAGTAGCCTTTGTATACACCAATAACAGTCAAGATGAGAAGCTAATTAAGGACACAACTCCCTTCACCATAGTTTCAAAGAAAATGAATTACCTAGGAATATACCTAACGAAGGAGGTGAAGGACCTCTATAAAGAAAACTATGAACTCCTCAGAAAGGAAATAGCAGAGGATATTAACAAATGGAAGAACATACCATGGTCATGGATTGGAAGAATCAACATTGTTAAAATGTCTATACTTCCCAAAGCAATCTACCTATTCAATGCCATTCCTATCAAAGTACCTACATCGTACTTTCAAGATTTGGAAAAAATGATTCTGCGTTTTGTATGGAACCGGAAAAAACCTCGTATAGCTAAGGCAGTTCTTAGTAACAAAAATAAAGCTGGGGGCATCAGCATACCAGATTTTAGTCAGTACTACAAAGCGATAGTGGTCAAGACAGCATGGTACTGGCACAAAAACAGAGACATAGACACTTGGAATCGAATTGAACACCAAGAAATGAAACTAACATCTTACAACCACCTAATCTTAGATAAACCAAACAAGAACTTACCTTGGGGGAAAGACTCCCTATTCAATAAATGGTGTTGGGAGAACTGGATGTCTACATGTAAAAGACTGGAACTGGACCCACACCTTTCCCCACTTACAAAAATTGACTCAAGATGGATAAAGGACTTAAATTTAAGGCATGAAACAATAAGAATCCTCGAAGAAAGCATAGGAAAAACACTGGAAGATATTGGCCTGGGGGAAGACTTCATGAAGAAGACTGCCATGGCAATGGCAACAACAACAAAAATAAACAAATGGGACTTCATTAAACTGAAAAGCTTCTGTACATCTAAGGAGACAATAACCAAAGCAAAGAGACAACCCACACAATGGGAAAGGATATTTGCATATTTTCAATCAGACAAAAGCTTGATAACCAGGATCTATAGAGAACTCAAATTAATCCACATGAAAAAAGCCAACAATCCCTTATATCAATGGGCAAGAGACATGAATAGAACTTTCTCTAAAGACGACAGACAAATGGCTAACAAACACGTGAACAAATGTTCATCATCTCTGTATATTAGAGAAATGAAAATCAAAACATCCCTGAGATATCATCTAACCCCAGTGAGAATGGACCACATCACAAAATCTCAAAACTGCAGATGCTGGCGTGGATGTGGAGAGAAGGGAACACTTTTACACTGCTGGTGGGACTGCAAACTAGTACACCCTTTCTGGAAGGAAGTATGGAGAAACCTCAAAGCACTCAACCTAGACCTCCCATTCGATCCTTCAATCCCATTACTGGGCATCTACCCAGAAGGAAAAAAATCCTTTTATCATAAGGACACTTGTACTAGACTTTTTATTGCAGCCCAATTTACAATCGCCAAAATGTGGAAACAGCCTAAATGCCCACCAACCCAGGAATGGATTAACAAGCTGTGGTATATCTATACCATGGAATACTATTCAGCCATTAAAAAAAATGGAGACTTTACATCCTTCATATTAACCTGGATGGAAGTGGAAGACATTATTCTTAGTAAAGCATCACAAGAATTGAGAAGCATGAATCCTATGTACTCAATCTTGATATGAGGACAATTAATGACAATTAAGGTTATGGGGGGGAAGCAGAAAGAGGGATGGAGTGAGGGGTTTGGGGCCTTAGTGTGTGTCACACTTTATGGGGGCAAGATATGATTGCAAGAGGGACTTTACCTAACAATTGCAATCAGTGCAACTGGCTTATTGTACCCTCAATGAATCCCCAACAATAAAAAAAACAAAACAAAACAAACAAAAAAAAAGTTAGACTAAATAAAAATCACTCTAACCATAAAAAGAAGTAATGTATTATGAAAAATGATAAACTCTGAAAATAAAAGTATGATAATGGATCTGAAACTTTATTTTTCTTATTTTTTTCCCAAAATTGATCCTTTTGTTAATCATGACTCCTTTCTTTTATTCAATAATAATTTCTACCTTTTTTCTTTTCTTTTTTATTGTTAAATCATAGCTGTGTACATTAGTGCAATCGCCTGTACTTATTGTAAGATGCACCATAGATGTGGCCCCACCCATTACCCTCCCTCCACCAAAACCTTCCACTTCCCTTCCCCTTCCTTGGCCCTTTCCCCTTAGTCTTGTGCTATAGTTGGGTTATAGTCTTCATGTGAAAGCTATAATTTAGCCATAGAAGAGCTGAGTACATTGGATTCTTTTTCTTCCATTCCTGAGATACTTTGCTAAGAACAATATGTTCCAGCTCCATCCATGTAAACATGAAAGAGGTAAAGTCTCCATATTTCTTTAAGGCTGCATAGTATTCCATGGTATACATGTACCACAATTTGCTGGGTGGGTCAGTGGTCACTTGGGCTTCTTCCATGACTTAGCAACTGTGAATTGGGCTGCAATAAACATTCTGGTACAAATGTCTTTGTTGTATTGTGACTTTGGGTCTTCTAGGTATAAACCTAGTAAAGGAATTATAGGATCGAATGGCAGGTCTATTTTTAGGTCTCTAAGTATTCTCCAAACATCCTTCCAGAAGGGACGTATTATTGGGCATTCCCACCAGCAGTAAAGAAGTGTGCCCTTTCCTCAACATCCATGCCAACATTTCTGGTTTTGGGATTTTGTTATGTGGGCTACTCTTACTGGGGTTAGGTGATATCTCAAAGTTGTTTTGATTTGCATTTCTCTGATGATTAAGGATGATGAGCTTTTTTTCATGTGTTTGTAGATTTTGCGTTGGTCTTCATTCGAGAAGTTTTTCTTCAAGTCCGTTGCCCAACCTGAGATGGGGTCACGTGTTCTTGTTAATACGTTTGAGTTCTCTGTGGATTCTGGTTATTAGACCTTTATCAGAGGTATACCTGCAAATATTTTCTCCCATTCTGAGGGCTGTCTGCTTGCTTTACTTACTATTTCCTTGGCTGTGCAGAAGCTTTTAAGTTTGATCAGGTCCCAGTAGTGTATTTTTGATACTGCTTCAATTGCCTGGGGAGTCCTCCTCATAAAATATTCACCCAGGCCGATTCCTTCAAGAGTTTTCCCTGCACTTTCTTCAAGTATTTTTATAGTTTCATTTCTTAAGTTTAAATCTTTTATCCAGTGAGAGTCTATCTTAGTTAATGGTGAAAGGTGTGCATCCAGTTTCAATCTTCTACAGGTTGCCAGTCAGTTTACCCAGCACCATTTGTTAAATAGGGAATCTTTTCCCCACTTAATATTTTTAATTGGCTTGTCAAAGATCAAATAATAGTAAGTAGCTGGATCCATCTCTTGTTTCTCTATTCTGTTCCAGACATCTACTTCTCTGCTTTTGTGCCAGTACCATGCTGTTTTGATCACTGTGGATTTATTTACAGTCTCAGGTGTGGTAGCATTTATCTACAGTCTCTATCTTTACCCACAGTCTCAGGTGTGGTAGCATGATTCCTCCTGCTTTGTTTTTATTGCTCAGTAATGTTTTGGCTATTCGAGGTTTTTTTCTGATTCCATATAAAACGGAGTATTATTTTTTCAAGATCTTTAAAGTATGACAATGGAGCTCTAATAGGAATTGCATTAAAATTATATATTGCTTTGGGCAGTATGGATATTTTAACAATGTTGATTCTTCCCAGCCATGAGCATGGTATGTTTTTCCATCTGTTAACATCTTCAGCTATTTCTTTTCTTAGAGTTTCTTCGTTCTCTTTGTAGAGATCTTTCAAGTCCTTTGTTAGGTATACTCCCAAATATTTCATCTTCTTTGGCACTACTATGAAAGGAATTGAGTCCTTGACTGTTTTTTTGGCTTGGTTATTGTTGGTATACGTAAAGGCTACAGATTTATGGTTTTGATTTTGTAGCCTGAGACATTGCTATATTCCTTGATCACTTCTAAAAGTTTTGTAGTAGAATCCCTAGTGTTTTCCAGATATATGATCATATCGTCTGCGAAGAGTGAAAGTTTGATCTCTTCTGACCCTATGTGGATACACTTGATCTCCTTTTCTTCCCTAATTGCAATGGCTAAAACTTCCATTACAATGTTAAAGACCAATGGAGACAATGGGCAACCTTGCCTGGTTCCTGATCTAAGTGGAAATGATTTCAATTTAACTCCATTCAATACGATATTGGCTGTGGGTTTGCTGTAGATGGCCTGTATTTGTTTAAGAAATGTCCTTTCTATACCAATTTTCTTAAGTGCTCTGATTGTGAATGGATGCTGGATATTATCAAAAGCTTTTTATGCATCAATTGAAAGAATCATATGGTCTTTATTTTTAAATTTGTTTATGTGTTGATTTACATTTATAGATTTACGTATATTGAACCAGCCTTGGGACCCTGGGATAAATCCAACTTTGTCATGGTGTATATTTTTTTTGATGTGTTGTTGGATTCTGTTTTTTAGGATCTTATTGAGTATTTTAGCCTCTATATTCATTAGTGATATTCGTCTATAATTTTCTTTTCTTGTTGGGTCTCTCCCTGGTTTGGGGATCAAGGTGATTTTGGCTTCGTAGAATGTGCTGGGTAATATTCCTTCTTTTTCTATATTTTGGAAGAGGTTTAGTAGTATAGGTACTAGTTCTTTCAATGTTTGGTAGAATTCTGACGTAAAGCCATCTGTTCTTGGTCTTTTCTTTTTAGGGAGATTTTGTTATAGTTGATGCTATTTCAGAACTTGATATAGGCATGTTCAACATTTCTACTTCCTTCTGGCTAAGTCTTGGTTGGTGGCGTGCTTCCGGGTATTGGTCGATTTCTTTCAGATTTTCATATTTGTGAGAGTAGAGTTTCTTGTAGTATTCGTTAAGGATTTTTTGAATTTCTGAGTGGTCTGTTGTTATTTCATCATTACCATTTCTGATTGATGAAATTAGAGATTTTACTCTTTTTTTTCCTGGTTAGGTTGTCCAAAAGTTTATCTATTTTATTGATTTCTCATAAAACCAGCTTTTGGATTCATTGATCTGTTGTATAATTCTTTTTTTTTTCAATTTCATTTAATTCTGCTCTGATTTTGGTTATTTCTTTTCTTCTGCTGCATTTGGGGTTGAACTGTTCTTCTTTGTGCAGTTGCTTGAGATGTTCCATTAAGTTATTAACTTCCTCTCTTTCTGTTTTTTTGAGGGAGGCTTGCAGTGCTATAAATTTCCCTCTTAAGACTGCCTTTGCAGTATCCCTGAGGTTCTAATATTTCATGTCTAGATCGTTGTTTTGTTCCAAAATTATGGTGATTTTCTTCTTAATCTCATCTATAACCCATGTGTCCTTCAGCATAAGGTTGTTTAGCTTCCATGTTTTTGTATGGGTATGCAAGTTCCTGTTGTTATTTAGTTCTACTTTTATTCCATGATGGTCTGAGAAGATGCAAGGAATAATTTCTATTTTTTTTAATTTGCTGAGGTTAGATTTGTGACCTAGGATGTGGTCGATTTTGGTGTATGTTCCGTGGGCTGATGAGAAGAACGTGTATTCAGTTTTTTTGGGGGTGAAATGTTCTGTAGATGTGTGTTAAGTCCAGATGTTGAATGGTTGAGTTTAAATCTACAATTTCTTTGCTTCGCTTCTTTTGGAGGATCTATCCAGGACTGCTAAAGGGGTGTTAAAATCTCTAACTACTATGGAAGTTTAGGAAATCGAGTTGTTCATGTCTGTTAGAGTTTCTCTTATAAATTGAGGTTCATCGTGTTTGGGTACATAAATATTAATAATTGAGATCTCATTATATTGAGTATTACCTTTAATAAATATGAAGTGTCCATACTTGTACTTAATTATTTTGGTTGGTTTAAAGCCTATTGCGTCTGCGAACACGATTGCAATGCCTGGTTTTTCTGCTTTCCATTTGCCAGGAATATAGATGACCATTCCTTCACCTTGAATCTATATCTGTCTTTTAATGTGAAATGCGGTTTTTGGATACAGCAGATATCTGGCTTTAGTTTTTGTATACAGTCCACCAAACTATGCCTCTCTTTTTTTTTTTTTTTTTTTTTTGGCCGGGGCTGGGTTTGAACCCACCACCTCTGGCATATGGGACCAGCACCCTACTACTTGAGCCACAGGCACCACCCACCTGTGCCTCTTTAGAGGACAATTTAAACTATTCACATTAATTGAGAGTATTGGTAAGCCTTTCAAGAGACCGATGGACATTTTTAATCCTTTTGCGACTGTGGAATTTGGAATTTGATCAAAATTTTTTTGGGTGGGTTTACTATTGTGGTAGAGATTTACTCTGATCTTTATGGAGGATAGGTCTAAGAATGTCTTGGATAGCTGGTTTAGTTTTGGCAAATTTCTTCTACATGTGAATGTTGTTGAAGTATTTATTTTCTCCATCATAAATGAAGCTCATTTTAGCTGGGTACAGGATCCTGGGTTGAAAGATATTTTGTTTTAGGAGATTAAAAGTCAATAACCATCTTCTTCTAGCTTGAAAGTTTTCAGCAGAGAGATCTGCAGTTATTATGATATTCTTCCCCTTGTAGGTAATGGTTTTCTTTCATCTGGCAGCTTTCAGAATTTTCTCCTTCATATTAACTTTAGTGAAATTGATTATGATGTGTCTGGGGGATGTCTTATTTGGGTTGAGTCTTGCTGGATTTCTGAAACTGTCTGCAATCTGAATTTCAGAATCTCTTGGCATGTCTGGAAAGTTCTCCTTCATAATCTCATGGAGAAGAGACTCTGTGTCTTTTGAAGGTACTTCGTCACTTTCCCAGATCCCTATAAGACGAATATTGTTTTTTTTGAAATTATCCGAGAGCTCTCTGAGAGAGTGGTCTGTTTTTGCTCTCCAGTTCTCTTTTTCTTGGAGGGTTTGTGAGCGTTCAAAAGCTTTGTTCAATGTCAGAAATCCTTTCTTCTGCTTGCTCCATTCTGTTGCTGAGGGATTCTACTATGTTTATCAGGTCTGTGAGGGATGCAACTTTTTGTCTCAATGTGTCAAAATCTTTGGTCATTCAGTCTTTGAATTTGTTGAATTCTTGAGATATCTTTTGGGTTACTGGTTGGAGTTCTAATTCAATCTTATTTGCTATCCAGGTTCTGAATTCAATTTCTGGCATCTCAGCTATTTGTTTTTGGATGGGATTTTGTGCTGTGTCTCCCCCATTGATGCTTGGGGGAGTTGATCTACTCTGATTGTTCATATTGCCAGAGTTTTTCTGTTGATTTTGCCTCAGGATTGTTTTTCACCTTTGCCTCTGGCTGTCCTCACATTTGGGGAGGTGGTTCTCCAAGATTAGACCCCAGCAGGATCACTCTATTGTTGCTGGATCTTTGTAGTGAGTGACCCGGTGTAGTTCCTCTGGGCTGCTGTAGCTAGGGAGTTCTGTTTGTGGAAGCAGCTCCAGTTTGTGTCACACCCGTATCCAGCAATAGGGCTGGGGGTGGTGCACATCGTTCTGGGAGTGCCAGACACCCAGTGACGTTGGCACAGAGAGCCCAAGGCTCCAGCAGTCTCTGCCCAGGAGAAGAGCTCTACACAGAGGCAAGGAGGGCTCCAAATGGCACGCAGCTACCAGAGTCCCTGTCCAGAGCAATGGGCTAGTGTGGAAGCTGGGAGGACACAGGAAGGAGGACGCAGGGTAGCGTGGCTCCCGCAGTTACTGGTCACGGAATGTGGAGGCCTGATGGGTGCGTGTCAATGGTCGGCGTCACTGCATAGCTCTTATGGGGGTCTGGGTGTTGCCAAGCCCAGGAGTTTGAAGTTGCTATCAGCTGTGACATCCCGGCAATCTACCCAGGGCAAAAGCCCAAGGCTCCAGTATGCCAAAACCATCTCACTATGCCCCTAAGATTTAAGGCTATAAGGTAGCTCAGTCCCCGCTTTTAGGCTACTTAGTCAGTAGGTTACTTTGACCCGCCCTATCCTTGTTGTGAGACCCTGAGGGCAGAGCTTGCCAGGGCAGTTCTTTCCAATGGCTTCCTGCACCCAGCTCAGTGGCTCATTCTGGGTCCTAGACAATGCCCAAATTCTCCGCACTCCTGCTCAAGGTCTCCCGAAGGCAGTTCAACTGAGTGCCAAGTCCAAGAACATCAAAACAGTTCACAGGTAA
Organism: Nycticebus coucang; assembly: GCF_027406575.1. Taxonomy (NCBI): domain Eukaryota; kingdom Metazoa; phylum Chordata; class Mammalia; order Primates; family Lorisidae; genus Nycticebus; species Nycticebus coucang. The sequence continues at coordinate 27,432,383 of NC_069805.1, read as the reverse complement.
GGCCTTTCCGGTTTGCAGTCTCACTGCTGCTTGTACTTTCACTTTCCGGCATGATTAGGTCGATCGAACACATGGAACCACTTGCCAGTTTCCACTGTTTTTGTCCTCCTCTTGGGGTCCAGAAGTCCCTTGCTGGCTCCCTGTATCCTCAAGGGATGATTATAGGCAGATCTCACTGTCCAGTGATGCCTGGATTCTTGTCTTCCCAGACTCGCTTTTCCCAGTTGCAGGGAAGCTGTTACTCGGCCGCCATCTTTAATCTCTCCTCTGAAACTTTAAAAGACAGAAAAAATAGAAATACAGTGCATGAAAGGTAATTAGTAAGCTAAAACTTTAATTTCTGAATATAATGGATTTCAGAAAGTAGATTGTTCCTACATTAAATTCTAGATAAAATCTATAAAACAACTATTTTCATTTATTGGGAAATTGGAAAATCTGATAAAAGAAAACAAACATGGTAAGTTCTACAACAACCACAGCTTGTGGCTTATCATCCATAGCACATGGACAGGAGCTCAGAAGTCTCCATGAGCTCAGGAAACAGAGTTTCAAATATCTGTATAAGGTCTTTCCCTGAATACTGACAACTACATATGCATGAGAGGAAATTCCTCCAGGCTGGTAGGTGGAGCCTGGAGAGCATGAGCAATGTGGGGGATAGTATATTACCACATACAAGATGCAAAGACCTCCACATACATAAGCCAAATTTTCAGGTACAATTTTCAAAAGATTAAACTAATAGTTCTAAATTAACCATAGACTAATAGTGTGCTTTACCCACACCACCAAGCTTTAAAGGCAAAGTTGAAAAGGATCAAACTGATTCCTAGTAACTAATTTTGAACAATATCTCCATGAATATCACAATGAATAAATAAAATTCAGTAGCCAGAAGGTTTCTCATCTAGTAAAAACTTATTAGACGTTTAAAGCAATGGGAGAAAATTGGTCAGTAAAAACAGACCAAAAGGATAAAGATAATGGCAATGACAGATGATGATGTTAGCACTGGTATAATTATTTCCATAAGTACAAGAAAAGAGAAGAAAACATGAACATGCTGTGGAGTGGAATTCATTTTTAAAAGACCCAAATGGAACATCTAGATGAAAACTATAATATCTGAATGAAAAACACTTACTGGTTGTGATTGACTGCATTAACTGATATTACACAGGATTGTATTTAGCAATAAAAACTATACGAAGTGAAACACAAAAAGAAAATCGAAACATCAATCACATGTGAGAAAATATCACAAACATACATGATACATACACATATACTCACACACTTATCACACCAAGACAGGATATCCATGAGGTAGTAGTCAAAGAAACATATTTTTTTTACTGAGGTGCCATGGTACTCTCCTGACAGGCGTAAAACTATGTAAAACTATATATATTCTCTACCCGCAATTCTGAGGTCCTAGCACTCCCCTTCAGTCTCACTCTGAGGTCTGTAGGCCTGTCCCCTAGGAGTCCAGATTCTTTGGTGATTTCTTGACGGGTGTGGACAGGGCCTTGACAGCAGCTGGTCAGTGCTGATTCTGCAGCACAGGAGTGAGGAGAGGTCAGCTGAGGGGGAACCACACTGGAGTGGCGGTGCTCTGAGTAGCAGAGTAGCATTCGTTTTTGGCAACATTAGGGCTCACTCATGGATATTCTGGAGTCACACCCCCAGTCTCTCTGGGCAACAAGAGGAGGCTGGGCATCTTCTCAGGTAGCAACCACCGTGCAACAGATCTTAGATGGAAATGCAGGCCCCGTGAGTAAAGGGTTTGCCTGAGGCAGTACAAGCCTGGGTGGAGCTCAGGGACTACAAAATGCATGTGCAGAGCTGGGAGATTCCCAGGGCAGGGCTAACCAAGAGGACCACTTTACGGAGCCTAAGAAACACCCAGCCCCCCAGGAAATCATCAGTGTAAACAAAGGAGTGCAGGCAGAGCCTGGAAATGACAGGTAACCATGCTGTGAATACAAACTACAGCAGTGCAGACAGAGCCTGAGGCACAGGTTCTGGGAACTCAAAACAGCTTATCTACTGCAGGGGAATTTAGGAGGGACAGAAACAAATTCCCTCGAAGTTTTTCTGTTCTATCAGTAACATCAATCAGGGACGGGGCTGGAACTGAGTGAACAACTCCAGCCTCCTGTGGTTGTTAGTCCTCACCTCCCTCTGCCGGATAGAGGCAGAGAGCAGTGGCCTGCCTGAGGAGACATAAATTTCCTTGTGATTCAGGCAGGTGCAAACTCCTGGAGTATCTGCTCACTGGAGGCAATTGGGACACAGCTCTGTGGGACTATCAGTGACTGGGTGTGACAGAGATGCAAGGTGGGGTGAGATGGAGGTGCATCAATGTTTCTAGACTAATCCATTTGCTGAGTTACTGACCCAACGGAGCATCAGAGCAAGGCATAGTTGAGTTGTCAGCAGACCCCTGCGATCTAGTTGCCAGAGACATTTAAAATTTGTCCACCTCACACAGGTTCTGACTGATATAATTGATTTGGACCTTTTGATCTGAGCCAATCACCCGAGGACTATCCAAGTGGTGCCCTGGGTGTGTGGTTATCGGAAGATTTGATTACCTTTTCCAATTGTTTCCTGTGGGGGGCGGGGTGACTTAACTGCTTGTATTTCTCCATAGCAGAGACTTCAACCCAGAGTAACTGTTGCACTAGGCAGAGACCAGCTGAAAACAAGAAACAGCCACTTAGCCCCACCACATCAAACAGTTCCTAGTTTCTCGGGCCGTAGCACTGTACTGGTCCTCAGCAGAGCTGCAGGGGAAAAGTCAAATGGTGTAAAATAATTATGGGGCAAAATCAGCGGAAAAACTCTCGTAACATGAATAACCAGAGAATGTCAACCACCCCCAAGGAAAGATATGGCAGATGTAACTGAAGATCCCATTCATAAACAGCTGGTCAAGATGTCAGAAATTTAATTCAGGATTTGGATTGAAAACAAGATTAATAGAATGGAGGAAAATTCGGAATTAGAAATTCGAGGAATAATTCAAAAGTTGGAATTAGAAATTCGAGGAGAAATTCAAAAGTTGTCTCAAGAAATCAAAAAATTTAAAGACAAAACTACCAAAGATTTTGACACACTGAAGCAAGAACTTGCAGTCCTCAAAGATCCGAAAAACACAGTTGAATCCCTGAGGAACAGAGTGGAGCAAGCAGAAGAAAGAATTTCTGACATTGAAGACAAAGACTTTGAACACTCACAAACTCTCAAAGAAGAGAAATGGAGAGCAAAAACGGATTATTCTCTCAGAGAGCTCTGGAATAATTTGAAGAAGGTTAATATCCACCTCATTGGAATCCTTGAAAGTAATGAAGAGACTTTGCAAGGCATAGAGGCCCTTCTCCATAAAATGATGAAAGATAATTTTCCAGACATGCCAAGAGATTCTGAAATTCAGATAGCAGACAGTTTCAGAACCCCAGCACGACTCAACCCGAATAAGACATACCCCAGGCACATCATAATGAACTTCACTAAAGTAAATATTAAGGAGAAAATTCTGAAAGCAGCCAGATGTAAAAAAAAAAAAAAAAAAAAAAAAACATTATCTACAAAGGGAAGAATATTAGAATCACTGCAGATCTCTCTGCTGAAACTTGTCAAGCCATAAGAGGGTGCTCATCAACTTTTAATCTCCTAAAACAAAATAACTTTCAATCCCGGATCCTGTATCCAGCTAAACTGAATTTCATTTATGATGGAGAAATTAAATACTTTAATGACAATCACATGTTGAAGAAATTTGCCACAACCAAACCGGCTCTTCAGGATATTCTCAGACTTATCCTCCATAATGACCAACCCAATCTTCTACCACAAAAGTAAACTTACTCTGAAACTTTTGATCAAACTCCAACTTCCACAGTGGCGAAAGGATTAAAAATGTCCACTGGACTTTTGAAAAACTCGATACCCCAATTTATATCAAACTTATCAATAATCTCCATTAATGTGAATGGCTTAAAATATCCTCTAAAGAGGCACAGGTTGGCTGATTGGATTAAAAAATGGAGGCCAAATATTTTCTGCATACAAGAATCACATCTTACCTTAAAAGATAAATATTGACTCAGGGTGAAAGGATGGTTGTCCATATTTCAGGCAAATAGTAATAGAAAAAAGCAGGTGTTGCAATTCTATTTGCAGATACAATAAGCTTTAAACCAACAAAAGTAATGAAGGATAAGAATGGTCACTTCATATTTGTTAAGGGTAATACTCAACATGATGAGATTTTGATTATTAATATTTATGCACCCAACCAGAATGCACCTCAATTTATAAGAGAAACTCAAACAGACATGAGCAACTTGATTTCCTCCAGCTTCATAATAGTCGGAGATTTCAACACTCCTTTGGCAGTGTTGGATAGATCTTCCAATAAGAAGCTCAGCAAAGAAATTTTAGATTTAAACCTAACCATCCAACATTTGGATTTAGCAGACATATACAGAAAATTTTATCCAAAAAAAAACTGAATACACATACTTCTCATCAGCCCATGTAACATACTCCAAAATCAATCACAACTTAGGTCACAAGTCTAACCTCAGTAAATTTAAAAGAATAGAAATTATTCCTTGCATCTTCTCGGACAACCATGGAATAAAAGTTGAACTCAGTAAAAACAGGAATCTGCATACTCATACAAAAACATAATAGTGAAATAACCTTATGCTGAATGATAGCTGGGTCATAGATGAGATTAAGAAGGAATTGCCAATTTTTTGGAAAAAAAACGACAATAAAGACATGAGTTATCAGGACCTCTGGGATATCGCAAATGCAGTCCTAAGAGGGAAATTTATAGCACTGTAAACCTTCCTTAAGAGAACGGAAAGAGAGGAAGTTAACAATTTAAAGGGTCACCTCTAGCAACTGGACAAGGAAGAACATTCCAACCCCAAACCCAGTAGAAGAAAAGAAATAACCAAAATTAGAGCAGAATTAAATGAAATTGAAAACAAAATAATAATACAACAGATCAGTAAATCAAAAAGTTGGTTTTTTGAAAAGATCAATAAAATAGATAAACCTTTGGCTAACCTAACCAGGAAAAAAAGAGTTAAATATATAAATTCATTAATTGGAAATTACAAAGACGAAATAACAAGAGACTCATAAGAAATTCAAAAAGTCTTTAATGAATATTATAGGAAACTTTATTCTCAGAAATATGAAAATCTGAAGGAAATTGACCAATACTTGGAAGCACATCAACTTTTAAGACTTAGCCACAATCAAGTGGAAATGTTGAATAGTCCAATATCAAGTTCTGAAATAGCATCAACCATACAAAATCTTCCTAAAAATAAAAGTTCGGGAACAGATTGCTTCACGTCAGAATTCTACCAAACCTTTAAATAGGAACTAGTACCTGTATTACTCAACCTGTTCTAAAATGTAGAAAAAGAATGAAGAATACCCAACACGTTTTATGAAGCAAACTTTACCCTGATCCCCAAACCATGTAAAGACCCAGAAGAACAGAAAATTATAGACCAAAATCACTAATGAATATAGATGCAAAAATATTCAACAGGATCCTAACAAACAGAATACAGCAACACATCAAACACATAATATGTTATGACCAGGTTGGTTTTATCCCAGGGTCTCAAGGCTGGTTCAATATAAATAAAGCTATGAATATGATTCCACACATAAACAAATTAAAAAACAAAGCCAGGGCGGCACCTGTGGCTCAGTGAGTAGGGCGCAGGCCCCATATGCCGAAGGTGTTGGGTTCAAACCCGGCCCTGGCCAAACTGCAACAACAAAATAGCCAGGCCTGTGGCAGGCGCCTGTAGTCCTAGCTGCTCGGGAGGCTGAGGCAAGAGAATCGTGTAAGCTCAAGAGTTAGAGGTTGCTGTGAGCCGTGTGACACCACGGCACTCTACCCAAGGGTGGTACAGTGAGACTCTGTCTCTACAAACAAACAAACAAACAAACAAAAAAAAGACTAAATGATTCTCTCAGTTGATGCAGAAAAAGCATTTGATAATATCCAGCATCGCTTCATGAACAGAACAGTTAAGAAAATTGGTATAGAAAGGACATTTCTTAAGCTTATAGAGGCCATGTACAGCAAACCCACAGCCAATATCGTATTGAATAGAGTAAAACTGAAATTGTTTACACACAGATCAGGAACCAGACAATGTTTCCCATTGTCTCCACTGCTATTTAACATTGTAATGGAAGTTTTAGCCATCACAATTAGGAAAGAAAAGATGATCAAGGGTATCCATACAGTGTCAGAAGAGCTCAAACTTTAACTCTTCGCAGATGATAGGATTGTATATCTGGAAAACACAAGGGATTTTACTACAAAACTCTTAGAAGTGATCAAGGAATGCAACAGCGTCTCAGGTTACAAAATCAACATTCATAAATCAGTAGCTTTTATATATATCAACAATAGTCAAGCTGAAAAAAACACTTAAGGTCTCCATTCCATTCACAGTAGTGCCAAAGAAGATGAAATATTTGGGAGTTTATCTAACAAAGGACATGAAAGATCTCTATAAAGAGAACTATGAAACTCTAAGAAAAGAAACAGCTGAAAATGTTAACAAATGGAAAAACATACCATGCTCATGGCTGGGAAGAATCAACATTGTTAAAATGTTTATACTACCCAAAGCAATATACAATTTTAATGCAATCCCTATTAAAGCTCCACTGTCATACTTTAAAAATGTTGGTAAAATAATACTTCATTTCATATGAAATCAGAAAAAAACTCGAATAGCCAAGACATTACTCAGAAATAAAAACAAATCAAGAGGAATCATGCTACCAGACCTCAGACTGTACTTTAAATTGATAGTGATCAAAACAGCACAGTACTGGCACAAAAACAGAGAGGTAGATGTTTGGAACAGGATAGAGAAACAAGAGATGAACCCAGCTACTTACCATTATTTGATCTTTGACAAGCCAATTAAAAACATTCAGTGCGGAAAAGATTCCCTATTAAACAAATGGTGCTGCATGAACTAGCTGGCAACTTGTAGAAGACTGAAATTGGACCCACACCTTTCACATTAACTAAGATAGACTCTCACTGGATTAAAGATTTAAACTTAAGACAAGAAACTATAAAATTACCAGAAGAGTGTGCTGGGAAAACACTTGAAAAATCGGTCTGGGTGAGCATTTTATGAGGAGGACCCCCCAGGCAATTGAAGCAGCTTTAATAGCCCTACTATGAAACTAATTTGGGGCTCTCACATGAAAGTTATAACCCATTTTCAACCTAACAATAGGGGGAAGTGGGAAAGGGAGGGGAGGGAGGGGGGTGGTGGTAGAGGGAGGGGGATCGGTGGGATCATACCTGTGGTGCATCTTACAGGGGTATTTGCGAAACTTGGTAAACGTAGAATGTAAATGTTTTGGCACAGTAACTGAGATAATGCCAGGAAGGCTATGTTAACCACTGTGACGAAAATATGTCAAATGGTCTATGAAGCGAGTGTATGATGCCCCATGATCATATCAATGTATACAGTTATGATTTAATAAAAAAAAATACACTACACTTGATCGAACTAAAAAGCTTCTGCAGAGCCAAGAGCACAGTAAGTAAAGCAATCAGACAGCCCTCAGAATTGGAGAAAATTTTTGCAGAAAATGTCTTTGACAAAGGTTTAATAACCAGAATCCACAGAGAACTCAAACGTATGAGCAAGAAAAGAACAAATGATCCCATCACAGGCTGGGCAAGGGACTTGAAGAGAAACTTTTTTGAAGAAGACAGCCACACGGCCTACAGACATATAAAAATATGATCATCATCCTTAATCATCAGAGAAATGCAAATCAAAACTACTTTGAGATATCATCTAACTCCAGTGAGATTAGCCCATATCACAAAATCCCAAGACCAGAGATGTTGGCGTGGATGTGGAGAAAAGGGAACACTTCTACTCTGCTGGTGGGAATGCAAATTAATACATTCCTTTTGGAAAGATGTTTGGAGAACACTTAGAGATCTAAAAATAGATCTGCCATTCAATCCTATAATTCCTTTACTAGGTATATACCCAGAAGACAGAAAATCACATTATAGGGAAGATATTTGTACCAGAATGTTTATTGCAGCCCAATTCATAATTGCTAATTCATGGAAAAAGTCCAAGTGCCCATCGATCTACGAATGGATTAATAAATTGTGGTATATGTACACCATGGAATATTATGCAGCCTTAAAGAAAGATGGAGACTTTACCTCTTTCATGTTTACATGGTTGGAGGTGGAACATATTCTTCATAGTAAAGTATCTCAAGAATGGATGAAAAAGTATCCAATGTACTTAGCCCTATTATGAAACTAATTTATGGCTTTCATGTGAAAGCTATATCCCAGTTATAATCTAAGAATATGGGGAAGGCGGAAAGGGAGGGGTGGGAGGGGGTAGGATGGGCAGAGGGAGGGTGATTGCTGGGATTACACCTACAGTGCATCTTACAAGGGTACATGTGAAACTTGGTAGAGGTAGAATATAAATGTCTTAACACAATAACTAGGAAAATGCTAGGATGGCTATGTAACCTTTGTGATGAACATATGTCTAATGGTCTATAAAACCAGTGTATGGTTTTCCATGGTTGCATTGATGTACACAGCTATGATTTAATAAAAAAAAAATTATAATATTTTTATGGGAAAACAGATATTAAAGTAACCCCATCTCCTAATCATCCAAATTGCTTCATCTGTGCCAATGCTACTTTTAAAAAAAGTTTCAAAACTAGCAGTAATTTAGTTTAGTGGACCCTAAACTCCCTAATGCCAGCTAAACTCACAGTTAACAGCTACAGAATGATGTCTGTACATTATTAATAGCTGAAGCACACACTGCTGGGTGATCTTCCATTTCACTTTCCCAAGCATAAGACACAGGAAGATTGCCTACATCCCTCTGTTCTACTTCGGGTAGGACATCAGGGTTCTCGATTTGTTGAGTTACCATGTCAGTCCTGACGTCACATAGTAGACAGTTGGCCTCTGGGATCCATGAAATTAGAAGCAGCAGCTAAAGTGTAAGCAGCCAGGTTTTCAAGGAGCATCTAGACACCCACATGCATTTCAGGCAGGTCACAGTGCTCGACAATCTGATCAAGTACATCGCATACTTATCCCCATATGCTGGATGAATTCTACTTCTCATCTTATTTAGGACTCTTGTGCAGAAGAGGCTTTACATGCACATAATCATTAGGATGCAACCAAATGACCCCTACACTCCATCGTTCACATAATACAGATTTATTCACTGCACTCATCATCATCATCATCATCAGAGCCTATCTGTTCCTTTAACATGACTTTTTTTGTCTTCTGGATATACACCTAGTAGAAGAATTGCAGGATCGAATAGCACATCGACGAATACATCCTTAAGTGTTCTCCAAACATCTTTCCAAAAGAAATGTATTAGCTTGAATTCCCACCAGCAGTGCACAATTTTTCTCTTTTGTCCTCATCCACGCCAACATCTGTAGTTTAGAGATTTTGTGATGTGGGCTACTTTTACTGGAGTTCGATGATATCTTAAAGTGCTTTGCATTTGCATTTCTCTGATGAGTAAAGATGAGCATTTGTTCATGTGTCTGTAGGCCACGCACCTGTCTTTTTCGAGAAGCTTCTGTTCAAATCTTACTGCTTTCACTGCCTTTTGCTATTTCTGCCTTTAGTCTGCATTCTACCACACCCTTTAGAAGTTCCAATATACACAACAATGAGAACTTTATCCCCTGCACACAACCACACACTTTTTACTTTTTATCTCAAAATTCTTATATGTCAAATCTCTTATACGTTATGCATCTCATCTATTATAAATTGTGTTAACTGGCTATCAAAGGTCCCACTTTCCTTGCAGAGTGTTCCCTTTGCTATATGAATTGTAATGGGTGAACGAAGGTCTTGCTTTTCTTGTGGCCCCGGCTAGTTGAATTGTGATAAATGGGGACTCTACCCCCGTTACAATGAGTGAGAACTCTAACCACTGACCATGCTGTTTTGATCACTATAGACTTGTAGTATGACCTGAAATCTGGCAACATGATGCCTCCAAATTTGTTTTTATATCTAGGAATAGTATTTGCTGTTCAGTTTTTCTTTCTGCTTCCATGTGAATTAAGACACTATTTTTTCAAGTTTTTTAAAGTATGACATTGATGATTTGATGGGCTTGCATCAAATCTATAGATTGCTTTGGTTAGCATGGCCATTTTAACAATGTTTATTCTTCCCAGCCATGTGTATTTGATATTTTCTATTTGTTGATACCTTCTTTTATTTCCTTTCTCAAAGTCTGATAATTCTCTTTATAGAGGTCATTCACATCTTCTGTTAGATATATTCCCAGGTATTTCATCACCTTTGGTGTTTTTGTAGAAAGAATAGAGTCTTTGATTTTATTCTTGGCTTAATAATTGTTGGTGTAGATGAAAGCTACTGATTTTTGTATATTGATTTTGTATCTCAAGACACTTCTATATTCCTTGATCCCTTATACGAGCTTTGTAGTTGAGTCCCTGGGGTTTTCCAGGCATAAGATCTTGTCATATGCAAAGAGTGAGAGTCTGATCTCCCCTATCCCCATTCAGATTTCTTTTATCTCTTTCTCTTGCCTGATTGTGATGCCAGGAACTTTTTCAACACTTAAATAGCAATAGAAACAGGGGGCATCCTTATCTGCTTCCAGATTTGAGTGGAAATGCTATTAGTTTTATTCCATTCAGTATGAAATTAGCTAAGGGGTTGCTGTAGATGGCCTCAATCAATTTTAGAAATGTTCCATCTAAGCCTATTTTCTGGAGTGTTTTTAACTTGACAGGACCCTGAATATTATCAGAAGTCTTTTCTGTATCAATTGAAAAAATCATATGGTCTTAGCTTTTTATTCTATTTATGTGGTATATTATATTAATAGATTTATGTATGTTGTATCTCTGGGATGAAATAATCCCAGTCATGGTGTATCACCTTTTTAACTTGTCATTGTATTTTTCTTAGTATATTGTTGAACATATTTCCACTGACACTCTTTAATGATATTGGTCTAATGTTTTCTTTTTCTTTTTTTTTTTTTGGTTGGGTTCTTTCCTGGTTTGCGGATAAGAGTGATATTTTCTTCATAGAATTTGTTGGGGGAGGATTCCTTCCTTTTCCATATTTTTGAATAGTTTATGCATCATAGGAACTAGTTCCTCTTTGAAGTTTTTATAGAATTCTGATGTGAAGCCATCTGCTCCAGAGCTTTTCCTTTTGGGGAGATTTTTTATAAGTGATGTTATTTCAGTGCTTGATATTAGTCCATTCAAGATTTCTACCTCTTTCTTGTAGAGGGTTATAAATCATACTTACTACAACAGCCATCAATCTCATAATTCATCTGAGGAATAGCTGAGAATAAGACATTCTCCTAGCAAGCCTGGAAATCTCTTATCACTTGGAGGCAAGCCGCCAAATAGTAATCCTGGAGGAGCAAAGATCAATCCTCTGGTAGTAAAGCTGATGTTAAACAGCAAGCATTTTATGGCAGTTCCTTGAAGAATTAGTGAAGGAAATAGCATGTAGTCTTTTTGGAAATCATTTCCTTCAGTACATAACTTTTTACCATCTTTTGTTTACCAATATGAGATTATTATCTTGACGATGTAGCCCCTAAAACACATGGTCACTGAGCATGAAGCCCCTGCATGTCTTTGCTTAGTAATCTTTCTGCTCATTATATATCTTCTCAATAAAAGGACTCTGCAAGAAGTGCTCAGTGCGATCCTGCATGTATGATTAGCCTCACTTCTTGCAATGTTTCCTGTCAATCCTTGTCTCGTGTAATCATTTATGCAGTTGTGACACCTTCTGTCTGAATTTTGGATGGTAGTGTGCTACCAGATATTGGTCCACCGCCTCTACATTTTCATATGTCTGGGAATAAAGTTTTTTGTAATAATCGTTGACAGTCTTTTGTATTTCTCTGACACCTGTTATTTTCCCTTTATCATTTCTGATTGTAGTTATTAGCGATTTTATTTTTCTGTTTCTCATTAGTCTAGCCAAGGTTGCATCAATATTATTCATCATTTCAAAGAACCAACTTTTTGGCTACCATTTGGTTTCTATGTGCATATCTCCTTGATAGCACAGTGTAAAAATCATCCTTCCTCCTTCTTCTCATCAAGGTCAATTATTCCAATCAAGAGGATGATTCTATTGCTCTAGTTACAATGTGATGGTGTGTCTTTAGGTTAGGAGTTGAGCACCCCAGCCAACTGAAAGTAAAGTATTATAGGAATGAAAAAGCAAGCATCCAATGTACTCAATATTAAACTAATATCAATAACTACATTCCTGCAAGAGAAAAAAATACATTTAAATTTAAGAAGATGGTGGGGAATGGGAGATTTGTAAGCTCTCACCTATGGGGGACAATGTAGGGGTTTGTGGCACATCTCTTGGGTGAAAGTCTCAGTTGCACCTTGGACTTTACCTAACAAATGAAAGCAATGTAACCTAATCATATGTACCCTGATAGTAATGTAAAAAAAAATAAGTTTTTAAAAAAATAAATAAATAAATAAAACCCAAAATGTTGTGTAGAGGGAAGCTGGAATTCTCTCAATGTAATATGTGCATTCCTACCCCACACTTCCCTAACCATAAGGTTGGAACACCCCTGGGATGCTTTGTTTTGTGGGATTCCATGCTTGTGGATCCAGCATTCTCTAAGCCCCACTTGTTGGATGAGCTATGGTCTACAAGTAGGAACTGCACACTGATACTTGGGGTAGATGACTATGCTTGTGGGGATAAACCTCTGCTTTTTCCAAGGTAGAAGGAAATGTACATGGACACCTTGCCACATAGACCTTGTCCTTGATCACCTCAAGGTCAGTTCCATCTGTGTGGTCAGCTATTGTCTCTATTGCTGATGGTTTGTACATTCAGATGCAGCAGGAGGTGGGGAGGGTCTTTGTCAGTGGGATTTTCTGCCAATGTGTCCAGAGACTGTTCATCTGCCCATCACACCATATGGTTACCAGTGGTGAAGATTGGCAAATGTTACTTGGCCAAATGAGTGCTTACCTGGTCTTGCATTGCCACTTGCTTGACATGGGACAAAATATTTTATAAGTCAGCTTCATTTTTCTGTGTCCACCCATATACCTGTGACTACTCCTTCAGTTCTTTCTCTTCAAGAAACTTGACCAAGAACCACCACCTCAAGCCACTTCTTCCTCACAAAGTGGATGACCAGATGTGCCACTTATTTCTTCTCCCATTTCAGGTATCTGTCTTATGAATAGACATTTTGATCATATACCAGACAGTGGCTATAATGAAACCATGGTCCATTTTTGGTCTCTATCCACAAACCAACCAATCTATCTAAAACAAAGTTGTATATTTTTCTTCTCTGTCAGTTAGTAGTATCCTATCCACAGGTTTAGGATAATGGAGTAGTGTTGGTGCAATTACAATGAATCTGGGATGCCTGGTTGTGCCACTTTCCCACACTTCTGTTCCTATTCAGATTTGATCTGAAAGTAACTTTTACACCAAGGAAAAGTGATGAATCTATCTGACTTTATGACTTGGTAGGTCCAATAAAACTAGTCTTATAATGACAAGTTTTGGAAATGAGGTCAATAGGTGCACTATATTCAAACATCCCATCTGTCTATAACTCAGTAATGAACCAGAAGCCATCTTCCATGACATGTAAATATTCTCAGCAGAGGGCTGATGGGGACATAGCCTTGTTCTAGATTCCTGAGGGCTTTATCATGATTCTCCTCCAAAGACTTTCTAATGACATTTAACACCATATGTTTTTGTGATAAATTGTACTATCACCCCAAATGATAAGATCATATCATGGGAGAAGCGGGGACAGTGCTGGCATGCAGCTGATTGATGTAGGCAGTTTGTGATAGTCCCTTTCCAACTTTTTCTCATAAATGGAGACATGCATCAGCCAGCACACAATATGGAAATAATGGCCAGGCTCAGAAAATTCAGGGATGAGAAACAATCTCACCCCACAATGTCAGTCATTCTGACTACGAAATATGTTATTCAGGGGTGAGGGGAATTAAGAACAGACAAAAGGGGGGACAAATTGCATATCAGTATGACCTCGAGATGACCTTCACTAGAAGTAGCTGCACATTGACCCCCCTGATACTTCTCTAAAAAGAAGTCCACCCCATTGACCTCTGTCCCCTAAAAAAAGACCTGGAAAACCACGATGGTGCCGCTATCTGAACTGACATGCTGCATGCAGATGGATAAAGCTGTGGAGGAAGAGAGTGCTGTGCTTCATTTCCCACTAATGCATCTCAGAATTTGGGGATTATTCTTCTAGTCCTGGGAAGTATGGACATCTGATAGCTGTCTAAAGGAGGCTGCTTCACTCTGGTAATGACATTCAAATATCTGTCTGTGGGGAGCATTACTGACCAATATTCACCAGCAACCACCACTCCGTAGGAGGCAAGGTTGACCCTGGGCTACTGCCAGACAATGACTAAACACAGAATGCTCCTTCCTGGGCCCCACAAAAACAATGATGTCCTAGGTCAATTACTCCTGCCAAGGTAGTGACTCCTCTTCTTAGAATGAGACTATTCAAGGCCAGGCAGCAGCGTAGCTTCATGGTTTAGGACCTTCCTACCTTTTGCCCTGTTGCTGGAAGAACTATCCCTTTTAGAGTCAAGAGTTCTAAATCTCACAGAGACCAGAAGTGCAAACTCTCTACATGGCTACTTAGGAGTAATGTCAGGCAGAGACACTTGTTGCTGTCCACTAGCCCAATCAATGACACAGAGATATCACTGCAGTCAGAATGAATTATTTATTAATTAAGGGAAGACTGGGGGCTCACTCAGGCCCACAGCAATTGCCAACCTTTATTTACTGTATTATATATCCAAACTCATCAGATAAGAATAAGTAAGAATAAAGAACAAAAGCATTAGTTGAGACTGCTATAAAAAATTTCTCCTCAGCATAAATGTTACAAAGCATGTACATGTTATTTCTAAGTCTGGAGTGTTTAACTTAAAGATAAACTACAAGGACACCAGCCTGTCTGTTCTGTTTGCCCACCTCCCTAAAAGGTTAAATGAAACTTCTGTGTAACTCAAAGTTAGGGAAGGAAAAGTAACAATTCAGCTCCAGACAGGTGCTAAATCTCCAGTTATGACTTGGAGGGGACTTCAGGGAATTATTTCTCAAGGCCTTTTCAGCAAGCAGGGAGGAATTAGCCTCCGAGTCTCACTTATGGCTGAGAAGTGAACAAAGTCAACTTTCTGGGGTGTTGAAAACCGTGTCCCTTCAGACACTAAGCCCCCAAAGCTTGCTTTCTGCACCCATGTGTTCTGAATGTTGGAGATACAGCACAGTATAACTTTTAATTTATTTACTGTGCATATTTCTTCTTTCACACTATTCGGCTGATATTTCCTTTATATTCCAGTGCATGCCTTAATTATATTTATTCTCATTGAATAAATATATTCAATATATTCAATAAATATATTCAATGAGAACAAATATAATTTATATTTATTCATGAGAATAAATATATAAACATGCTTATGTATTTTCCAATAAAAACACTTTGAAAACATTCTCCAGAACTCCATACTTCCTTTAGGATATGTTTCATTTCTCTTTTCCCCTTCCCTGAAAAACTTTATAGTTGGTTCATATTTGCCCCCTGTATTTCCTCCGCCCTCATTCTTTACCGATTCCACCCGGGTTACACTGCCCTGTTCCTCTATTTAGTAGTATTAAGTGACGCCGTACTATCAGCAAAGGCTCCCACCAGCAAATGTCAACCATTATTTTCCTCTCCCAAATTTTGGAGTCCTTTTTAAGTGAACAAAAATGTAATCCAATTTCTTGCCCATCAGAAAGAACCTCTTTGGCGTGAAATGATGATTGCCAGGGACTGGGGGAGGGGGAAATAGGAAGGTAATATCAAACTGTGGGGTTTTAGTGATGCCAAATAAATTAGTCCTAGAGATCTACTATATAGCTTAGTGTCTCTAGCTAACAATAATATCTTGCGTACTAAAAGTTGACCAAAAAATGGGGATTTTATATGAAATGTTTTATCATGCATGAAAATAATAAAGAGTTCTGGAGGAAACTTTATCAGGTGATTGATATGTCTTTAGCCTCATGGTGGTGATAGTTTCACAGATGTATCCTAATGCATTAAATATGTATAGTTTTATGTATTTCAGTCACACATCTATAAATTGGTTAAAAGCTAAGGAACAACATTAAAGAAGAAAAAACATCTTTGCTTCAGTAATACTGTGGACAGCAAGAAATGTGAAAAATGTCTAATCTTCCTCAATGCTGGCACATCACAGAGAGATGATACCCGAGTGTAGTTGTGCATGGAAATTAAACTTTTCTTAGGGTAAACCTTGTGAGTTTTCAATGAAACCAAGCAAACAGTTTCTCTTTGGAGAAAATAAATTCAAGTTCTCTGACACAGTCTCCCTAGACACCAAAATGACTAAAAAGATTGCATTCTGCTATCTTTTTAGCCCCAGAGAACTGAACTGTTTGGAGAGTGCAGAGACAATGGAACAGTTCATTTAATGAGGTTATTGCAAACCATTGTGAAAGAAAATGAACCAGAGTGGGAATGGTGGAGAATGAGAGAAAAGATACAAGGGACAAGGATGGGATCAGAAGGTCTGGAGCAGTGACAAGTACAGCCAACCCCCAAATTACTTTATTTTATAGTATCTCAGCAGGGTTGTTTATGAAGAAGTAGCATAGACAAAAAACATATTTTGGAGGGTGGCACTTGTTGCTCAGTGAGCAGGGTGCCAGCCCCATATACTGAGGGTGGCAGGTTCAAAGTCAAACTGCAACAACAACAAAGAAAATTAGCTGGGCATTGTGGCGGGCACCTGTAGTCCCAGACACTCAGGAGGCTGAGGCTGAGAATTACCTAAGCCCAAGAGATGTAGGTTGCTGTGAGCTGTGATGCCACAGGGTGACAAAGTGAAACTCTGTCTCTAAATATATATAAATATATTTAGATATATATACATCTATATATGATATATAAATATATAATTACATATTTAATAATATATATGGTCTTACAATATAATTGAAAAATTTTGTTAATGGTTTCTACTGCATAACTTCATTAACATGTTAAAGATAAGAAATAAAAAGAGAAAGGTTGCATAGTTTTCTGCATAGTTCCTGAAGATTAGCCAGGTAAAGAAAGAAATGAGTGACTTCTGGCAAAAACATCTAAGAGGGAGAGAAACACGTAGTTTTAAGAGAAGGAAAAACATGTTGACTCAGCAGGAGGAAAGAAGCTGGAAGTCATTCCCTCAACATTTCCCAGGCTTTTCGGGGCCTTGCCACCTCACAGCCCACTCTTCACATGAGGTGCTCAAGGAATTCAACCCTCCAGAAATTAGAAATGTTAAACATGCCCCTGCTTCCCACCACCTGTAATCCTCTGATTCCAGCCTAAGAGAAAACCCAGTGGGGCTTTCAAGGGCCATAACTTGGAGAGGATAAAGCTTCAGTGACACAATCAGAGACAGACAGTATGAGCAGGGGGACTGGTAGCATGAGTTGGAGGAAGGAAAGTGGGTGTCAGGCTTTATTTTAGAGTAATGAAACAGAGACTGTTATCTACTTATTTAATCTGTGATGGTAAAATCCACAACTGTGAAGGTAATTTACTTTCCACTGAGACTGGTATTTACCAGCTTTTGTTTGGCTCCCTTTTCCTTCTTGGATCTATAACATCCTTCCAGAAAGACTTAGAAATGGCTGTTTCTTGAACGCTACATTTTCTGGGCACTCTTCACACCTTCTCCACTGTCTCCCAAATATTGTAGGTCCCTGTTAGATTCCCTATATCCAATCATTTATTCACTCACTTCTCATGGAAGATATATTATGCACAAGTATTGAATATTTTCTTCTTCATTTGATTGGAATTGTTAATTTTCTCAACTATCATTGCTGGTGGGTCTGACATACTGAAATGGTTCTATAATATTGTTGTCACCCTTATTTTTTTACTCCAGTGTGCACAATATAATGCCAATAAT
Organism: Nycticebus coucang; assembly: GCF_027406575.1. Classification (NCBI taxonomy): domain Eukaryota; kingdom Metazoa; phylum Chordata; class Mammalia; order Primates; family Lorisidae; genus Nycticebus; species Nycticebus coucang. Next base: position 27,414,209 of record NC_069805.1, on the reverse strand, counting down.
GCACTTATTTCTGACAGTTGGCACTCAGGCTGGTTTCCTTTTTCCTAACTGTTTTTCACCCATCTCTTTAAATGATAAGGAGAATATTGAATAATTTGTATTGGAGTAGTCTGCCGTTACCTAATCATAAATGTTACACTAATGTTCTCGTATGTTAATGCATAATATCTTGCAGGCTGTGGTTTTCAAACCACCTCTTTCCAAGGTACTAGGTTAAGAAGTTGTCCTTGTTCTGTATGTATGTCTGAAGATTCTCTGCCCTGGCTGCAAACAGAGAACTGGCAATTGCATATTTTCATTTTTTTTTAACATTGTGATCATGAATCTTTTTATGGACCTATGCAATTATGTACTATTTTAACAAACATCCTACCATTAACTTTTCCTAAAATAAGTATTACTTGCTCATCATTCATTATTCCTTTAAAATGGAAATGAATGCATTTTATTTAACCTTACTATTTCATTTTGAGTCTATATTGAGGCATGTGATGAGCTTCACTATTTTTTGTGTGTGTGTTTTATTGTTGATACATTTGGTCTCACATGCAACATTTGCATCTGTTGGCTCCAGACAATCTGACAGGTACAAAGTTTACCCCTGGAAAGAACAATAATGAGAAAAAGTAGTCTGAGCCTCAGACCCACAAATAAAAATAAAATTACAGACATAAGGTAGATCATGGGATACTTGCTGTGGGGCTAACACCTCTACCCTCATGACCCTCATCCCCTGATCTCCATCTCACTATCCCTCAAGTTCCCACAACGAAGCCCACTGAGTGACATGCAGTGTAGCATTTCGTTCTTTCAGCCTATAAAGTTATTATTTCCTTGCTCCCCTGATTAAATAGAGTTACTAAAAATAGAAAAAACTAGCTGTGTGTAGTGTCAGGCACCTCTAGTCCTGGCTACTTGTGAGGCTGTGGCAAGACAATCAGTTAAGCCCAGGAGTTTGAGATTTCTGTGAGCTATGATGATACCATAACACTCTACTGAGGGTGGCAGGGGGAGACTTTGTCTCAAACAAAATAAAACAAACAAACAAAAACCAAATAATTATCCTAAATGGAAAAGTTTAATAATAATAATTACAAATGCTATTTATTTAGAGTATTCAAATTTAGTTTTAAACCTCACACATGAGGTAATACTAATGATGATATTTAAAAAAAAATGACAAAAAGAGGTAACTGTCACAATAGGAAATATCAAGTCACAGAAAAAAGGCTGAGTTGAAAATCCATGTGCTAATCACTATTGTAGACCCATTGGAATGAAGGATGTGTAGGGTTAATCAGGGAAAGATGAGATATATTTGCAATAATATGGAAAGATTCTATCAATGAAGAAATTAGTTAATGTATATAGGTTCAAATAGAGAATTAAATCTAGCGAATAGAAGATAAATAAAGAGATTGCTAATTGAAGGGAAGTCTGAACAGCTCACATTTAAAATATAAATGAGCTACCAAATCCAAACAGTAGTTCAAAAATTATTTCAAGGAATTAATGAATTCAAAGACAAAATCAAGGATATGGACATAATGAGAAAAGAGCACAACTCATGGAAATGAAAATGTTTCTTTGAGGAGCTTCAAAATACAGTAGAATCTGTCAGTAATAGAGTTGAGCAGGTAGAAGAAAATATCTCTGAGATTGAAGACAAGGCTGTTAATGATTCCAAGCATTCAAGAGGCAGGAAAATGGAAAACAAAAACAGATCATTCCCTTACAGAGTTATGGGATCATTGCAAAAGATCAAACATCTAACTCATAGGAATTACTGAAAGAGAAAAGGATGGTCCTAAAGGCACAGATTCTTTACTTTAGGATATTATGGAGGAGAATTTCCCAAACATTGCAAGAGATGCAGAAAATCAGATAGTAGATAGTTTCAGAACCCTAGTACAACTCAATTCAAATAAAACATCTCCCAGACACATTCTAATGAAAATTGCCAAAGTTAATATGAAGGAGAAAATCCTGCAGTAGCCAGATGTAAGAAAAAAATTACCTAGAGAGGGAGAAATATAAGGTGGACTGCAGATCTTTCAGCTGAAATTTTCAAGTCAGAATAGAATGGTTAGTGACCTTCAATCTTCTAAAGAAAAAGAAATTTCATTCTAGGATCCTGTATCCAGTGACACCGAGTTTCATTTGTGATGAATAAATCAAATACTTTATGGAAATGCACATGTTACAGAAATGTGCCATAACTAAACCAGCTATCCAGGAAATACTCATACCTATTTTCCATAAGGACAAGCACAATGGTCTACCACCAAAGTAAACTCACCCAGAATTTATCAAAGAAAACATAACTTCCCCATGGTGAAAGAACTAAAAATATTCACTGGACATTTGAAAAACATGACAGCCAAAACACTACCACATCTATCAGTTCCCACAATTAATGTGAATGGTTTACATTGTCCTCTAAAGAGGCACAGGTTGGCTGACAAGATACAAAACCTCAGATAATGTATCTGTTGAATATCAGAGATTCATATCACCTCAAAGGATAAAAAAAGTCTCAGGGTAAAGGGATAGACTTCTATAATATAGGCAAGTGGAAATCAGAATAAAACATAAGTACAATCTCATTTGCACTTACAAGTGAATTTAAACCAACAAAGATAAGGAAAGACAAGGATGTGCACTACATATTTGTCAAGGGAAACACACAATATGAAGATATTTCAATAATTAACATTTATGCACACTACCTAAGTGCTGCTCAATTTAGAAAGTAAACCCTAATGGATATGAACAATTTGATACCTTCCTGCACTATGATAGTTGGAGATTTTAACACCCCTTTGGCAGTTCTGCATATATCCTTGAAGAAAAACTAAACAAGGAAATAATAGACTTAAACTTGACCCTAGAACAAATGGATTTAACAGACGGCTATAGAGCATTTTATCCTAATAAAACTGAAGACACATTCTTCACATCATCCTATATTTCATCTTTTGAAATTGATCATATCTTAGGACACAAGTCTTATCTCAACAAATTTTAAATAATTGTAACTATTTCTTATATCTTCTTGAACCACCAAGGCATAAAAATTGAAGTGAACAGCAACAAAAATCTTCATACTCAAACAAAGTCATAGAAACTAAATTATTTAGGCTCAGTGATAACTGGGTCAAAGATGAGATTAAAAAGAAAATCATCAAATTTTTCAAACAAAATGATAATGGAGACACAAATTATCAAAAGCAGTGGCTACTGCAAATTCAGTTCTACAGGGGAAATTTATAGCATTAAAAGACTCATTAAAAATACAGAAAGGGAGAAAGTCAACAACTTGATGGGTATTTTAAGCAACTGGAAAATGAAGAACAATCCAACCCTAAACCCAGCAGAAGAAAATAAATAACCAAAATTATAGCAGAATTAAGTGAAAGTGAAAACAAAAAGAAAATATTCAGAAGGTCAATGAAACAAAATGTTGAGTCTTTGAAAAGATTAATAAAATTTATAAATGTTTGGCCAGCCTTAGAAGAAATAGGAAAGTAAAATCTTTCATGATGTCAATCAGAATCAATAAAGGAGAAAAATAATAAATACCACAGGAATTAAAAAATTCTCAATGATTACAAAACAAAACAAAACTGTATTCTGAGAAATATGATAATCTGCAGGAAATGGAGTAATACCTGGAAGCACACCACCTTCCTAGACTCAACCAGAAAGAATTACCAATTTTCAGTAGATCTACACCAAGCACTGAAATACCATCAAGTATACAAAATCTCCCAAAAAAGAAAGTCTGAGGCAAGAGGGCTTCACATCAGAATTATACCAAACCTTCAAAGAGGAAAGAGTACCTACATTGCATGACCTTTTCCAAACGTTGAAAAGGGAGGAATCTTCCCCAACACATTATATGAAGCAAATATCACCTTGATCCCCAAACCAGGAAAGGACAGAACAAAGAAAGAAAACTATAGACCTATTAATGAATATCGATGCAAAAGTATTAATAAGATCCTAGTAAACAGAATTCAACAAAACATCAAGAAAATTATACACCTTGGTTGGGCGTGCATTGCTCAATTGTTACAGTGCCATCCCTGTGCACCTGAGCTGGCTAATTCAAACCTGGCTTGGGCCTGCTAAACATACAATAACAAAAAGAAATTATACACCACAATCCAGTTTGTTGTATCCCAGGGTTACATATTGTTTCAACATATGCAAATCTATAAAAATAATACACCACATAAATAAAATTGGAAAAAAAGAACATATGGTTTTATGAGTTGATACAGAAAAGGCTTTTGATAAAAAGATGCTGCATTCTTTCATGATTAGAACACTTAAGAAAATAGGCTTAGATGGGACATTTCTTAAACTGATAAAAGTCATTTACAGCAAACCCAAAGCCAATATCATATTGAGTAGAGTAAAATTGAAAACATTTACACTCAGATCTGGAACTAGACAAGGATGCCCACTGTCACCACTGGTATTCAACACAGTACTAGAAGTCCTAGCCATCGCAGTCAAGTAAGAGAAGGGAATCAGGGTATTCAAATGGGGTCAGAGGAGGTCAAACTCTCACCACGCATGGATGATACAATATTATACCTGGAAAACTCCAGGGGCTCAATTACAAAGTTCTTAGAAATGATCGAGGAATACAGCAGTTTCTCAAGATAAAAATTCAATCCTTAATTTGATCAGATCCGAGTAATGTATTTTTGGTGTTGCTCCAATTGCCCGGGGTGGGGAGAGTCCTCCTCATAAAGTAATCTCCCAGGCCAATTTCTTCTAATGTTTCTTCTGCACTCTCTCGAAGAATGTTTATACTTTCATGTCTTAAGTTTATATCTTTTATACAGTGATAGTCAAATTTTTTTTTTTATTTTTTATTAAATCATAGCTGTGTACATTGATATGATCATGGGGCATTGTTCACTAGCTTCACAGACCGTTTACCAAGTTTCACATATACCCTTGTAAGATGCACCACTGGTGTAATCCCACCAATCCCCTTCCTCTACCCACCTCTCCCCTCAATGGCCAGAAATAACCCAGCTGAAGGTCAGGAGCCAAGCTGAGAGACAAGATTGATAACTAATGTCATCTCTTCTGAGGCAAGCACCAACTCCCAGGAAGCAAATTTCAGGTACAGAACCTATCCCAAATAGGACATGTCTCTTTCCCCTCTCCCAAGAGAGTTGCTTGCTTGCTATGGGATCTCTACAAGTAAATGGTAAACTGGGGATCTCTTGTCTCACCCCACAGGAGAGAATTGATGGAGGTTGCGATGCCTTCTCCAGAGAGACCCTGCTGTAAGTCTGGAAATTTTTTGCCCAGCATGAAAGCAAAAAAAAAAAAAAGAAAAGAAAAGAAAACTTTCCCCACCATATTGAACTCCCAGTCCACCCTTGCCCCCTCAGCTGGCAGTCTAGATGCTCAACCCCTGCAAAGGCCAGAATGTACAAGGTTCTTTGCTAGGATGGAGCATTGCATGGACCATGGCAACACAACTACGATGTAACAGTGAAAGCAGTAGAAGTGCAGAAAGGCATAGGAGGGAGTGTGTCTAGCCTGACTCTGCGAATGTGGAAATCAGCAGCAGGCAGAGGCTAGTGTTGCCACATGGTGGGAGGAGGCTCAGGAAATGCTGAGCCATGGGAACCTGAACTGAGAGACCTCCCATGCAGCATCAGCATTAATAGACCAATCCTGCTGGGGTCAAATTTTGGAGAGACACTTTCACCATTCTGTGGACTGCCAGAGGCAGCCAGACCTTGCACTGCAGGGATACCAGAGGAGCAGAGTGGCTGGGGTAGAGGCATGGTCTCTGAGGGAAAAAAGCACTTGCTGCTTTGTTAACCTCTGGTTTGGAACGAGCTCAGTTGGAACAGTCTCAAGTTACCACTGAGCACCTGAGACAGTCAGGCTTTGGTTTCCCAGCCAGCAGGTGGCACAGTGTGATGGCCTGGCTGAGGAGGCATTGAGATCTTTCTGCCACTGGTACGTCCAAAACACTGGCACATTTGCTCATTGCAGGGAAACAGTCCTGCAGGTTTACCAGTGCCTGGGTGTGATGGAGGTGCCAGGTTAGGAAGGAGATGCCAGCATCCTAGGACTAACTGTTTTGCTGGGTGGGCCTTTCTGACTCCATGGATAACCAGAGCATGTCATACTTGAGCTGCCAGTGGACCTCTGCTGTCTAGTTCTTGGATACCTTTTGAACGCTCCCACTTGATCTGTGTTTATGTAGAATAGGGCAATTGGTTTGAAAATCTTGACCTGGGCCAATCTCTCAGGGACCCTCCAAGGTTGTGCCCTGGTTATGTTTTTGTGGGAGCTTCAGATACTCCTCTTCCTTTTGCTACCTGTGGGGGGTTGGGTGTCTTAGTTGCTTGTATTTCTCCACAGCTGAGATTTCAACCTATAGCCACTGATTCACTATGATTGGACAGAGATTAGCTGAATACAAGTCAAATCCACCTAGCCCCTTCACATCAAGCAGGTCTCCACATCATTCAGACTACAGTACTGAATGACACCTTTATGAGCTGTGGGGGGATAGTCAAAGTCACCAGTCACAGTCCTTTGGTAATGGGCTGATTAATTACAATTCCAGTAGCCCTCATTCAATTTCACATTACCAGCATCTTTAGCCAAACAGTGAAAAATAATCATGGAGCAGAATCAACAGAAAAACTCCAGCAACATGAATAATCAGAGTAGATTAAATTCCCCCAAGGAATGACAGATGAGACACAACAGAAGATCCCATTCATAAACAAATGGCTTAAATGTCAGAAATTGAGTCCAGAATTTGGATGGCAAATAAGATTAAAAGAATGGAAGTAAAGTTGGAATTAGAAATTCCAGGAATAATTCAAAGTTGTCTCAATAATTCAAAGACAAAATCACCAAAGATTTTACACTTTGAGGCAAGAACTTGTAGTCATCAAAGATCTTAGAAGTACAGTAGAATACCTCAGTAGCAGAATGGAGCAGGCAGAAGAAAGAATCTCTGACATTGAAGACAAAGATTTTGAATGCTCCCAAATGCTCAAAGAGGAAGAGAATGGATCATTCTGTAAGAGAGTTGTGAGACCACCCGAAAAGAGCAAACGTTAACCTTAGAGGAAGTCCTAAGGAGAAGAGGATGTTTCAAAAGGATGCTCTACTCCAATAAATAATTGAGGAGAATTTCCAAAACATGGCAGAAATACTGAAATTATATAGCAGTTTCCTAACCTCAGCATGACTCAATCCAAATAAAGCATCTCCTGGGCACATTGTAATTACCTTTTCCAAAGTTAATACAAAGAAGAAAATTCTTCTAGCAGCCAGACATAAGAAAAGTATAACCTTCAAGGGAAGAATATAAGAATGACTTCCGATCTCTCAGCTAAAACTTTTCAAGCCAGTAGAAGATGGTCATCGACATTCAATATTCTAAAACCAAACAACTTTCAACCCAGGATTCTGTACCCAGCTAAACTGAATTTCATTTATAAAGGAGAAGTCAAATACTTTAATGGCATACACATGTTGAGGAAATTTGCCATAACTAAACCAGCTCTCCAGGATATTCTCAGACCCATTTTCCACATTGACCAGCACAATGCTCTATCACCAGAGTAAACCCACTCAGAAATTTTTGATGAAAACACAACTTGCCCAGTGGCAAAAGGATTAAAAAAGTCCACTGGGACTTTTGAAAAACATGATACCCAAAATACTTACCAGGTTTATCAATACTGTAAATTAACATAAATGGATTAAATTGTCCTCTAAAGACCACAGGTTGGCTGACTGGATACAAAAACTCAGGCCAGATATCTGCTGAATACAAGAATCACATCTTACCTTGAAGCATAAATATAGACTCAGGGTGAAGGTCTGGACATATATAATTCAGGCAAATAAAAATCAGAAAAAAGGAGGGGGTGCAAATTTATTCAGATATAATAGACTTTAAAGCAATAACAATAAAAAAAAGGGATAAGGATGGTCACTTTGTATTTGTTAAGGAAAACAGTCAACATGATGAGATTTCAATTATTAACATTTATGCACCCAACCAGAATGTTCCTCAATATATAAGGGAAACCCTAACAGACATGAATAATTTGATATCTTCCAGCATAATAATAGTCAGAGATTTTAACACCCCTTTGGCAGTGTTGGATAGATACTCCAGTGAGGAATTAAAGAAAAAATTGTAGACTTGAACTTGACCATACAACAATTAAATTTAACAGACATCCACAGAACATTTCTTCCTCATAAAACTGAATACACATTCTTCTCATCAACCCATGGAACATATTCCAAAATTGATCACATCTTAGGTCACAAGTCTAACCTCAGTGAATTTAAAGAATATAAATTATTCTTTGTATTTTCTCAGACCATCAGGGAATAAAAGTTGAACTCAGCGACAACAGTAATCTGCATACTTATACAAAGACATGGAAACTAAATAACCTTATGCTCACTGATAGCTGCGTCACAGTTGAGATGAAGAAGTAAATTAGCAAAGTTTTAGAACAATATGCTAATGAAGACATGAATTATCAGATCCTGTGGGATACATTAAATGCAGTCCTAAGAGGGAAATTGATAGCGTTGTAAGCCTTCTTCAAGAGAATGAAAAGAGAGGAAGTCAACAACTTAATGGGACATCTGAAGCAACTGGAAAAGGAAGAACATTCCAACCATAAACCCAGCAGAATAAAACAAATAAATAAAATTAGAGCAGAATTAAATGAAATTGAAAACTAAAGAATTATTCAAAAGATCAATGAATCAAAAACTTGGTGTTTTGAAAATTTTAACAAAATAGATAAAAGTTTGGCTAACCTAACCAAAAAGAAAAGTAAAATCCCTAATATTATCAATCAGAAATGACAAAAGCAAAATAACAACAGATACCTCAGAAATTCAAAACATTCTTAATAAACACTACAAATATCTATTCTCAGAAATACAAATCAGAAGGAAATAGACTGATACTTGGAAGCATGCCACCTTCCTAGGCTTAGTCAGAAAGAACTGGAATTGTTTTTGCTTTTTTTTCTAAGTCATAAACACATAGACCATGTATAAATTAATGCATTTATGGGGTACAATGTGATGATTTCATGTACAATTTGAAATGCTTATATTGAACAAGTTAATATATCCTTCACCTCATTTACATAGTTATTACAGTAAGTATACAGCATAATACATTTATGCTCTATACTAATAGAGCCTAATAGATTAAACAAGTACCCTGACAATATGCAGCATAGGTGTACTCCAAACATTTATCACACCCCCTTCATCATACCTCCCTGTTCCCTTCCCTTCCCATTCCTCTTCCCTCATTTTTCCTGAACTGTAGTTGTGGTTTATCATTCATATGAAAGTGTGAGTAATTGTAAACTGTTTTTATAATAGTACTTAGGACATTGGAGAAATTTTATTTCATTCTTGACATACTTTACTAAGCAGGATATGTTCCAGCTCCAACAATGTAAACATAAAAGAGGTAAAGTCTCCATCTTTTTAAAGTCTGCATAATATTCCATGGTATACATATACCACAATTTATTAATCCATTCATATGTCAATGGGCACTTGGGCTTCTTCCATGACATGGCTACTATGAGTTGAGCTGCAATGAACAATCTTATACAAATACCTTTGCTGTAATGTGATTTTTTGTCTTTTGAGTGTATATCTAGTAAAGGAATTTCAGGATCAAATGGAAGCTCTACTTTCAGATCCATGAGTATTCTCCAAACTTCTTTCCAAAAGTTACATATTAGCTTGCATTTCTAACAGCAGGGCAGAAGTGTTCCCTTTTCTCTGCATCCCAACCAGCATCTGCAGTTTTGGGATTTTGTGATATGAGCTACTCTTGCTGGAGTTAGATGATATCTTAAAGAGATTTTGATTTTCATTTCTCTGATGATTAAAGATGATGACCATTTTTTCATGTGTCTGGAGTCCATGCACCTGTCTTCTTCAGAGAAGCTTCTGTTCAAGTCTTTTGCTCACAATGAAATGGGATCAACTGTTCTTTTTTTATTAAATAGTTTGAGTTCTCTGTGGATTCTGGTTATCAAATCTTTGTCAAAAACATAACCTGCAACTATGTTCTCCCATTCTGAGGGCTGTCTGCTTGTTTTATTTACTGTGTTCTTGGCAGTGCAGAAGCTTTTGATTTTGATCAGATTCCAGTAATGTATTTTTATTGTTGCATCAGTTGCCTGGGGGATCCTCCTCATAAAGTATTCTGACCCGGCTCGTGGGTCAGTCAACAGGGATACCTGGAGGAGGGGATGAGAATGGGAAGGGGCAAGGGGCACGAAGAATGGAGACAAGACAGGAGTCTGATCAAGTCTCGATTATTGCAAAGTTCTTCCAGGGTATATAAGGGTAGGTGAAGGAGGAGGTTTACGTCACCAGGTATCCAAGCAACCTGGCCTTGGTGGAGATAAGTTCCAAACGGCAAGCTTCCAAGTTTCGCTCACGTGATTTACGAGAAGAGGTCTGGCGTTTGCAGGGAAATAGAAACTTAGGCCTAGCATTTGCAGGGAAATAGAAACTTAAGTCTGTTAGGACCGGAAATAGCACTTGGCCTACAAAATAGATGCTGTGGTGTCAACCTTCCACAGGTCCCCCTTTTTTATAATATTTTTCAATGTACATTTTACTTTTAAAGTTTTGCCAGCTCTCAACTGAGAGGGCGGGGTGACTGTGTCTGTCTTAGGTTGGGACCACCTTATCATCTCAGCTGATCCTCCTTACCCATAATTGGATACACGGTAGCTATCTGACCGGGCTCCTGTCTTAGGTTGGTAGGATAATCAAAGTCTGAGATGAGGGTCCTTGTTACCCGTCCTTGACTAGCCAGTCCCCTAAGTAGTTATGGTTATGCGTTCATCTTCCATAGCAAGTCTGTGATAATGAACCTGGAGGGGTTGCATTTTAATAGCATCAATTTGTTGTTTTATAAAGGCCATGACTTTGTTAAAAAGAAAAGGTCCTAGCGACAGTAATATTAGTAAGCCAAGGAGGGGCCCTAAAAATGGAAGGAGATAAGGCAGAAAGCCATCTAGCCCACTCCAAAACGGGTTGTCCATAATTTTTTTTTCTTTCCTCTAGATTATCTTGTAATTTATTTATTTTGTCTAGAACAATTCCTGATTTATTTGCATAAAAGCAGCATTTTTCCTGTAATGCTAAGCAGATGCCTCCTTGGTTAGCTGTTAGAAGATCTAAACCTCTTCTATTCTGTAGTACTACTTCAGCTAAGGAATCTAATTGATCTTGAAGATCTTTAACTGTGCCTGATAGGGCTTCTATATCTTCTGCCATAAGTTGAGCTAGTTCAGTATATTTATGTACAGCAATGTCCATACCGGCGGTACCAGTGGCCATGCCAGCAGTGACTCCCAGAGTGGCCAGGAGAGGGAGAAATTGGGCAGCCCTTCTAGAACGGCCAGATATATAATCAAAGGATGGTATAGATAAAGATTCATTTCCATTGACTATATATATATCAGGTAGTAAAAGGGAGATAGTACATAATCCTGTCCAATTAGTGGGTAGAATGTTATATGCCAAGTTATTGCCACAAACAAATACCATATCATTGGGAGCACACGGGGAATAAGTAGTATTGATGATGTCAGTGCAATTGGTCAAAGAGAGTATGTCAATATCAATAGCATAACTGTCGTCTCTGTAAGGGGAGACAATACAGGGTGCTTCAGAAAAGATAGGTTATACTGGTAAAGGCATGATGGGCATGCAGTTATTAGATGATAATTCAATGGAATTAACATTGATAGCAATAGGCATAGATAGTCCTAAATGAAGGCATAACCAGCAATTTTGAGCCAAAAAAGGGTTGGATTGATTATGTAACGTATGTGTGATGTCTAGCATTTTCAGGGTTTGGGGGTGTACAGTCGCATCCCTATTTTTGGGTAAAGCTATTGGATGATAGTTAAATTTATGAGACATGTGGTTTATAATGTTTTCCAGTTGCTTTTGGACTATATGCTGTCTTAACTGATCTTGGGGTCCACCTCCATCAGAGACGTGCACAGATGGAGTCTTATTCCAGCAAATTGTTTTTCCTACTGTATCGGGACAGCCAAATTGGGCATATTTATTTGAGGTCCCCCAGACCTGAGGGACTGTGTCTCACTCGCCTCCAAATGTCCCTGAAAAATGTCTGGTCAAGATTGCTGTAAAATAGGTATTATTATCTGTGCAAGTACATAGTTGAACCTGCTCATAACAGGTATTATGTAAAGATGGATGGAATTCTATACAAAGGCATGGTCCAGGCTTGTTATTAAAGGTGGGGATAATTTTAGCCTTTTTGCTACAGACCCATGCCTGTGCTCCATGAATATTTTGTGTCATTACTAAGTATGCTGTTTTATCACCACAATCTACATTTAGGAGAGGGGTTGTCTCACCGTTCCAGGTGCCACCACGGCACTCGCAAGGAGTACCAGTTAATTTTTGTAAGAGTGCCCGAGCCTCATGGGGATTACTGAAACCACCTTCATTTTTTCGTATCAGGAGAGAGATTCCCAGCAGTAGCCATATCCAGGTGCTCATAGTTAACTGAAAAGAAAAGGAAACAAAGCCTTCTCAAGGGGCCTCTTGCTCCCTGGATTTAGAGGTGATGATGATATCTACTTGTTTGACCAGTCATTCAGGTAACCATTGTGCTGTTTCCATCTTCTGTGAATATATGCATACTGCACCTCTACCCCAAATTAAAACTGGATCGGGTCCATGCCATTTATTATCTAATGGATCTTTCCATAGGGCAGTGGCAAAATCCCATTTAGTATCTGGGTGCCAGAAGCGGTCTGCTGCAGAACGGCTGCCTTGGTCCAGTGTGAAAAAATTTAAAATGAGTAATGAAAGGGATAAGAGATTTCTTGGGGACCCCTTAACAGGGTACCATTCTCCCTTCTTTATTTTTTCTAGAGTGTTTTTAAGAGATAAGTGGGCACGTTCTACTATGCCCTGCCCTTGTGGGCTAAATGGTATACCAGTGACGTGTTTGATACCGAGGTGTTTACAGAAGGTGTTAAATACATGTCCTGTGCATCCTGGAGCATTATCAGTTTTAATTTGTTTACGGGTGCCTAGTACAGACATAGTGGCTAGTACATGGGAAATGATATGCTTGTTGTCCTCCCCTGACTGGCCAGTGGTATAAATAAATCCACTGAAGGTATCTATGGTTACATGAACATACTTGAGTTTTCCAAATTCAGGTAGGTGAGTAACATCCATTTGCCAGATGGCATTGGGTATGAGACCTCGAGGATTTACTCCTAGATGGGGAGTAGGGAGTAGAATTACACAAGAAGGGCATTGCTTTACGATGTGGCAGGCTTGTTCCCGGGTAATTTGAAACATGAGTCTAAGGGTGTGAGCATTTAGATGATGTAATTGGTGAGCAGCGGAGGCTAATGCGATCCGATCAGGCTGTGTGGTGGTTTGGGCAGTATAGACTAAGTGAGTGGCTTCGACCAATCTGCGGTTACCATCAGTTAGGGGGCCAGGTAAATTTGAATGAGCTCTAAGGTGTCCAATGAAAAAGGGGAGGGTCCTTTTGCATATAAGATTTTGGAGCTGCAAGAAAAAGGCAGCAGTTTCTGATACATGTTTGATTTGTGCTGCTGTCTCTAATAAGGGAACTGAATGAGCTAAATAAGCACTATCAATATAAATATTTAAACCTCAATTGGGAATTGCGGAGAAAACTGCGATAACTGCTTGAAGTTCTACAATTTGTGCAGAATTTGATTTTACCTGAAATTGCACAATCTGTGTATTAAAGGTGTAAGCTGTATGACCAGAAGAGGAGCCATCTGTGAAAACTAATAAGGCATTGGGCAATGGGGAATTGGAGGTTCTTGTGGGAAATACAAAGTCATGTGTACTAATAAATTGTAATAATTTATTGAGTGGATAATGATTGTCAAGTTTACCTGAATAAGAAGCACAAGCAATAGGCCAATGTTCTGTAGTTTGAAATAACCAATTAATTTGTGCCTGAGAATAAGGCTGTATAATGATATCTGGTTCTTTACCAAAGTATTTTTTACTATTTTCCCTTCCCATAATGATGATATCTGTGACAACCTGATAATAGGGATAAATACCGTTCATGGGAGAAGCAGGTAAGTGGATCTACATTATGGGGGCAGTTTGCCAAAATACTGCTGAGGTTGTAAGAGAAGTTTTACAAATGATGTAACTCAGGGGCTGAGTGTAATCTATGGTTGTAACAAATTGTGAATGAATAGCTTGTTGTACTAATGCTAAAGCCTGACGGCCTTCTTCTGATAATGTTCTAGTAGAATTGGGGTTGCTATTGCCTTGTAAAATAGCAAGTAAAGGTTTTGAATCCCCTGTGGTTAGTTTTAAGTAAGGTCTAAGTCAGTTTATATCACCTAAGAGCTTTTGAAAATCATTTAGTGTTTTTAATTTGTCCAATCTGAGGTCAGCTTGAGTATTAGTATTTCTGGGTCCAGTTAGGTGGAAACCAAGATAAAGGTAGGGATCTTTTAGCTGAACTTTTTCCGGGGCTATTTGAAGTCCCTGGTTTGTGAGGGAGGATGATAAATCACTGTAACATAGTAAAACCTGCTGAGCATTCTGTCCAGCAATAAGAATATCATCCATATAATGAATTAAGTACATGGAGTTCCAGTGAAGCCTAGTTTCCTGAATAGCTGAGGCAACAAATTTTTGGCATAAGGTGGGGCTGTTGGCCATGCCCTGTGGTAAAACTTTCCATTGGAATCTTTTCATAGGTTCCTTGAAGTTGATAGAGGGGAGACTGAATGCAAATCTTTTTTGATCTAATGGATGGAGTGGTATAGTGAAAAAACAGTCTTTAAGATCAACGATAATTTTATAGTAACCAAGAGGGATGGCCACAGGAGTGGGTAATCCTGGTTGCAACACCCCCATGAGGACCATACTGCAGTTTACAGCTCTTAAATCTTGTAATAGTCTCCATCGCCCTGATTTCTTTTTTATGACAAAGATTGGAGTGTTCCATGGGGAGTTGCTTTCCTCTATATGCCCAGCTTTTAGTTGTTCCTGCACTAACTGCTGAGCGGCTTCTAATTTTTCTTTTGAGAGGGGCCATTGATCAACCCATACAGGCTCATCACTTTTCCAAGTGTTCCTATCTGCATGGCATGCAGAAATGTCGATAGCCCTTAAGATAAATTTCCTAGCTGTTTTTTGTCTGTTTTTCCGGTAATTTATAGAGGGCTGGGAATGCCTGATTCCTCTTTGTTTGATTCGTCTTCACTCTCTAGTGAGATACGATCTTCTTGCTCATTAAGCTGACAGTTAGGAGGAGTGCCTCTAGCAACCCGAAAATCTTGGGACGGATCTTGGGATTTAATATCCTTTTTTTTGTGGTGATGTAACAGTTCTTCTCCCTTTTTTATCACATCCGCAACCGCGGGACAAACACTACGATAGCTAATAATATCATTAATGAGATTCCAGTATGAGAAGACAGTGACTGGCATTTTTTCAGGTCCAAATATCTGATAAAAATCATTTAAAGCATCACCTACTCTTTTCCATCTTTTCTCGTCTATGGTTCCTTCTTGAGGAAACCAAGGACAGACTTCTTTTAAGAAGTCAAAAAATTGAAATAGCCGTTTAATTTTGACCTTTACTCCTCGCATCTTGAGTGCATCTCTTAACTGTTCCACAAATAACTCATGCTGACTGACTTCTTGCCCCATGATCGCTACTACTCACTGAGATCCTCGTTAGCGCAGCAGGCTACTGCGTGGCCAGGTCCCAATGTTTCTCTGAGCTGGCCGGCTGCCTCCAGTAGCTTCTTCACCATTTTCCCTCATATCCAGATCCTTGGTCGGGCACCACGTGACCCGGCCCGTGGGTCAGTTGACAGGGATACGAGGAGGAGGGGGTGAGAATGGGAAGGGGCAAGGGGCACGAAGAATGGAGACAAGACAGGAGTCTGATCAAGTCTCGTTTATTGCAAAGTTCTTCCAGGGTATATAAGGGTAGGTGAAGGAGGAGGTTTATGTCACCAGGTATCCAAGCAACCTGGCCTTGGTGGAGATAAGTTCCAAATGGCAAGCTTCCAAGTTTCGCTCACGTGATTTACGAGAAGAGGCCTGGCGTTTGCAGGGAAATAGAAACTTAGGCCTAGCATTTGCAGGGAAATAGAAACTTAAGTCTGTTGGTACTGGAAATAGAACTTGACCTACAAAATAGATGCTGTGGTGTCAGCCTTCCACAGTATTCTGCCAGGAGAATTCTTCAAGTGTTGCCCCTGCATTCTCTCCAAGAATCTGTATAATGTCTGTCATGTCTTGAGTTTCAATGTTTTATCCACTGAGAGTCAATTTTTGTTAATGGTGAAAGGTGTGGGTCCAGTTTCAGTCTTCTACAAGTCACCAGCCAGTTTATCCAGCACCATTTATTAAATAGGAAAATTTCTCCCTGTTTTTATTTTTGATGGGCCTATCAAAGATCAAATGATGATAAGTGTCTGGGTTCATCCCTTGGTTCTCTATTCTGTTTCGTACATCTACCTCTCTATTTTTGTGCCAGTACTATCTGTTTTGATCACTATACATTTATAATATATTCTGAAGTCTGGTAGAATGATTCCTTGTAATTGTTTTTTATTTTGGAGTTATATGGCTATTGAAGGTTTTTTTCTGATTCCATATAAAACAAAGTAGTATTTTTTCCAAGTCTTTAAAGTATGACAGTGGTGCTTTAATAGGGATTTCATTAACTTTGTATATTGCTTTGCATAATATGAACATTTCTTTTTTTTATCTTTTTTTTTTATTGTGGGGGATTCATTGAAGGTACTATAAACCAGATTACACAGTAGCCATCTAAGTGTGGTGTGACTAAGTGAAGATACCAAGGAAGGGTGAGGACTAGGGGAAGAGAGGTCTTCTCAAAGACACCCCAAGGATGTATCTACAGGGTCCTCTCTATGATAACTGAGCTCTTAGGATTTGTAGACTTAAATTCCTAGGACTTGAAAATTTCCACTTCTGTGAAATCCTGTAGTTCTGTGGGAGGTGGATCCGCATCTCCTCCTTGATTCAAACTGACCAATGAGAAAGGTACCTCAGGGTTGGAACTTTTTGAGTGGAGATAAAAAGGGAAAGACCAAGACAGTTGGGGAGCGTGGCCATTTCAAATTCTTCTATTCCATCTGCTCCACTGGCTGAAATAAAGCCCTTTGTCTCATAAACATGGTTTTTGGATGCTCTTTCTCTCTCTTGGGCCTTGTCTTCCTACAACATGACAATCGTTGATTGAGACAGAAATACAGATAAGAGAATGTGGGATTTGTAGGCATGTCATCAACCATATATTGACTCTTACACTTCGGACCTTTGGTAATTCACAGCTCTTTTTTGAGCCTAAGATTCCTCAGCAGCAAATTAAGTGAAACAGACTTTTTTTTGAAGTCTATGCAATGATTTAATATAATTGTATCACAACACAGTAAAATGTTACTTTCCTATCAAATAACACCTGCAATTACATTATAGATGTTAACATTATTTTCCCGTCACATGAACAATGTTCTTAATGGAAACAAGAAGATGCTCTATCTCCTGGCTTTTTTGGGGGGCGGAATGGGAATGCACTACTGAGACATTTCTATAGTTATTTTTATCTATTTATTATTTGTAGAGCCTTTCAAAACCTACCCCTTCTTCTATGATTCTTTATCTTATAATTATTATTTAAGAAATCTAGATCCCATTAAATGGTCATGACAGAAAATTAAATAATCCATACATTTCCCCCCCAAAGAGTTGATAGAAAGCTATATTGAAGGTATCGAGCTCTAGTGAGAAAATCAAATACTGCATATATGGAGGTAAAAATGTCTTCACTCTGTCTTCTAAGGCAGTGAATAATTGCTTCATGTTATACAAAATAGAGATGTGCTCACTTTGTCAAATTTTAAGTATGTATAAAAGTGATGTTTATTCTCTGCTCTTGATATGGTCAATGACTCATTATATAAACATAAAAAGGTGAAAGTCCATGTTATCACTTATGACTGGTAGCTAAATAATGTGTAAACATGGACAAAAGGCGGGGGAGATAAGGAGCAAGATGGCGGCTGAGTAACAGCTTCTGTGCAACTGGGTGCAGTGAGAGTGGGGAGAGAAGACTCCAGGCATCTCTGGCCAGGGGGTTCTACTCAGAAATTTACCTTTGGTGACACAGGGAGTCAGCAAGAGACTTCTGGACCCCACAAGGAGGACAAAAGCAGTGAAACCAGGCAAGTGGTAGGTGCAGTTTATTCAAACAGAGGCTGCCCACAGCTGTAACCATAGCAACAGAGAGAATGCAAGCAGCAAAAGCCTTACCTGTAGGCCGTTTTAGTTTTTTTGGACTTGGGCACTTGATTGAACTGCCTTGAGAGACCATTGGGGGGTGTGCGGATTACTTTGGGAGTTGACTGGGGCCCCGTACTGTGCTGCTAAGATGGAAAAGAGCTAATATGATTCAGCTGTGGGATGCCTGCACAGCTACTGTGGGGGAGGTTCCCCTCTGTGTTGCAGGGCAGGGATGGGACAGGAGACCTTGGGTGTATAATCTAAAGACTATGATGCCCAAAGGCAGGGACTGAGATGCTGGGTAAGTGCAGAGATCTAAGTATTTGGCATATTAACAACCTTGGCCCTCAGGGGCTTAGAGCAAAACCGGGTTTGAAACACTGGATAAATGGGCAGCCAGTCCAGGAGAGATCTCAATGAGAATTGTTTTCTTTGGAAAGCTTCTGCTTAGTCAAGGTTCACAGTTTAAAGTTTCTATTAAGTGGGCTGAGGAGACATTTGGGATCCCAGGCCCAGAGGGTCTGAAAAATCAGCAAAGGACTCCAGTCTCCATTTCATACAGCTGTATCAACATTGTGATTAACATCTCATTCCTCAGAAGAGGAATTTTCCTGTTGCCTGGACATTATTCAGCAAGATATATATACAGTTTGTTTTGTTTTGTTTGTTTGTTTTCTTAATTTCAACATTTTTCCTTGACATTTTTCTGTTTCTTTTTTCTGTTTGTTCTTTTTTCTCTCTCTTTCACTGTTCTACTTTAAATACAATCTTTCATTTTTGCCTTCTTTAACAGTTAGAATTTCATTTTTGCCCCATTTTTTTCCCCCAATTTTGTCCCATACTACAAGGGTCCTCAAACTACGGCCCACGGGCCACATGTGGTGGTGTGATTGTATTTGTTCCTGTTTTTTATTTTTACTTAAAAATAAGATATGTGCAGTGTGTATAGGAATTTGCATATATATATATATATCTATTTTTTTTTTTTTTAACTATTGCCCAGGACCGTAATCAGCACCCTCCCACCTCTGGAAGATCTGCACTAGGAATTGCAATACTCACCCTCCCACCTCCAGAAGAGCCAAACTGGGACCCACGATTGGCACCTGCCCAGACCTCCACAAGAGCTGCTCCAGACCCGCAATCTGCAACCTCCCACCTCCAGAAGATTTATGCCAGGAACTGCAATCGGCACCCTCCCAGACTCTGGAACAGTTGTGCCCACCCATACCCCAGTAAGAGCTCTACTGTGACCTGCTACCCTGCATGCCAGGTCTCCTTACAAGCCACACTACCCTTCGTCCCCCCTCCAGAACCCTCCCTGCCTCCACACCCACCCACTTGTCTGGCCAGGGACTCTGGTAGCAGTGTGCCCTCCAGAGCCCTCCCTGCAACTGCGTGCAGCCCTTCTCCTGGCTAGAGACAGCTGGAGCCTTGGGCCCTCTGCGCCAAAGTCACTGGGCACCAGGCACTACCAGAACCATGTGCACCACCCCCTGCCCTGTTGCTGGATCCGGGTGTGTCACACTACGGAGCTGCTGCTACAACCAGAACTTCCTGGCTGGAGCAGCTCCAGAGGCGCTACACAGGGTCACTCCCTACAAAGATCCAGCAACAATAGAAGGATCACACTGGGGTCTAATTTAGAGAGACACCTCCCGCAATCTGAGGACAGTCAGAGGTAATGGTGAAAAACAATTACGAGGTGAAATCAAGGGAAAAAACTCTGGCAATATGAATAATCAGACTAGATCAACTTCCACAAGGAACAATGGGGCAGAGACAGCAAAAGATCTCGTGCACAAACAAATAGCTAAGATGTCAGAAATCGAATTCAGAATCTGGATAGCAAATAAGATTGAACTAGAATTCCAATCAGTAACCCAAAATATGTCTCAAGAATTCAACAAATTCAAAGATCAAATGACCAAAGATTTTGACACATTTAGACAAGAAGTTGCAGCCCTCAAAGATCTGAGAAACACAGTAGAATCCCTCAGTAACAAAATGGAGCAAGCAGAAGAAAAGATTTCTGACATTGAAGACAAAGCTTTTGAATGCTCCCAAACTCTCAGAAAGGAAGAGATACTGAGGGCAAAAACAGATCACTCTCTCAGAGCACTCTGGAATAATTAGAAGAAAACCAATCTTATAGGGATCCTGAAAAGTGATGAAGTAGCTTCACAAGGCACAGAGTCTCTTCTCCATGAGATTATGAAGGAGAATTTTCCAGACATGCCAAGAGATTCCGAAATTCAGATAGCAGACAGTTTCAGAACTTCAGCATGACTCAACCTGAATAAGACATCCCACAGAAACATTATAATAAATTTCACTAAGTCAATATGAAGGAGAAAATTCTGTAAGCAGCCAGATGTAAGAAAACCATTACCTACAAGGGGAAGAATATTAGAATAACTGAAGATCTCTCTACTGAAACCTTTCAAGCTAGAAGAGGATGGTCATCGAATTTTAATCTCCTAAAACAAAATAACTTTCAACCCATGATCCTGTACCCAGCTAAACTGAGTTTCATTTATGTTGGAGAAAGTAAATACTTTAATGACATTCAAATGTTGAAGAAATTTGCCACAACTAAACCAGCTCTCCAGGATATTCTCAGACCTATCCTCCATAAAGACCAGCATAATCCTCCACCACAAAAGTAAACCCACTCAGAAAATTTTGATCAAATTCCAACTTCCACAGTCACAAAAGACTAAAAATGTCCACCGGACTCTTGAAAGGCTTATCAATTTTCTCAATTAATGTCAATAATTTAAATTGTCCTCTAAAGAGGCACAGGTTGGCTGACTGGATACAAAAACTCAAGCCATATAACTGCTGCATACAAGAATTTCATCTTACATAAAAAGACAAATATAGACTCAAGGTGAAGGGATGGTCATCTATACTCCAGGCATATGGAAAACAGAAAAAAGTAGGCATTGCAATCCTATTCACAGAGGCAATAGCCTTTAAACCAACCGAAATAAGGACAGATAAGGATGGACACTTCATATTTGTTAAAGGTAATACTCAATATGATGAGATGTCAATAATTAATATTTATGCACCAAACCAGAACACACCTCATTTTATAAGAGAAACTCTAACAGACATGAGTAACTTGATTTCCTCCAGTTCCGTATTAGTAGGAGATTTCAACACCCCTTTCGCAGTGCTGGATAGAAGCTCCAAAAAGAAGCTAAGCAAAGAAATCTTAGATGTAAACATAACCATTCAACATCTGGACTTACCAGACATCTACAGAACCTTCCATACCAACAAAACTGAATACACATTCTTCTCATCAGCCCATGAAACATAATCCAAAATCAACCACATCCTAGGCCACAAATCTAACCTCAGCAAATTAAAAAAAAAATAGAATTTTTTCATTGCATCTTCTCAAGACCATCATGGAATAAAAATTGAACTCAACAACAACAGGAATCTGCATACCCATATGAAAACATGGAGACTAAATAACCTTATGCTGAAGGATAGATGGGTTATAAACGAGATTAAGAAGGAAAGCACCAAATTTTTGGAATAAAACAACAATGAAAACACAAATTATCAGAACCTCTGGGATACTGCAAAGGCAGTCTTAAGAAGAAAATTTATACCACTGCAAGCCTTCCTCAAGAAAACGGAAAGAGAGGAAGTTAATAACTTAATGGGACATCTCAAGCAACTGGAGAAGGAAGAACATTCCAACCCCAAACCCAGCAGAAGAAAAGAAATAAGCAAATTCAGAGCAGAATTAAATGAAATTGAAAACAAAAGAATTATACAAGCTATCAATAAATTCAAAAGTTGGATTTTGAAAATGTCAATAAAACAGATAAAACTTTGGCCAACCTAACCAGGAAAAAAAGAGTAAAATATCTAATTTCATCAATCAGAAATGATAAAGATGAAATAACAACAGCCCCTCAGAAATACAAAACATTGTTAATGAATATTACAAAAATGTTTACTCTCAGAAAAATGAAAATATGAAAGTAATTGACCGATAATTGGCAAGAACGAAATAAAGATATTGTACAGGCCAATATCAAGTTCTGAAATAGCATCAACTATACAAATTTTCCCTAAAATGAAAAGCCCAGGACCAGATGGCTTTACATCAGAATTCTACCAACATTCAGAACTAGTACCTATATTGCTAAACATTTTCCAAAATATAGAAAAAGAAGGAATACTATTCAACACATTCTATGAAGTGAACATCACCTTGATCCCTAAACCAGGGAAAGACCGAAGAAGAAAAGAAAATTATAGACCAATATCACTAATGAATATTGATACTAAAATACTCAATAAGATCCTAACAAACATAATCCAATAATGCATCAAAAAAATACACCATGACCAAGTGGGATTCATACCAGGTGCTCAAGGCTGTTTCAATATACATAAATCTATAAATGTAATTCAGCACATAAACAAACTAAAAAAAAAAAAGACCATATGATTCTCTCAATTGATACAGAAAAAGCTTTTGATAATATCCAGCATCCCTTCATGATCAGAACACTTAAGAAAATTGGTATAGAAAGGACATTTCTTAATCTAATAGAGGCCATCTACAGAAAACCCACAGGCAATATCGTACTGAATGGAGTTAAATTGAAATCATTTCCACTTAGATCAGGAACCAGGCAAGGTTGCACATTGTCTCCATTGCTCTTTAACATTGGAGGTTTTAGCTATTGCAATTAGGGAAGAAAACGTGATCAAGGGTATCCACATAGGGTCAGAGGAGATCAAATTTTCACTCTTCACAGATGATATGATTGTATATTTGGATAACACTAGGGATTCTACTACAAAACTTTTAGAAGTGATCAAGGAATACAGCAATGTCTCAGCCTACAAAATCAACACCCATAAATCTGTAGCCTTTATATATACCAACACTATCCAAGCCAAAAAAACAGTCAAGGACTCTATTTCTTTCATATAGTGCCAAAGAAGATGAAATATTTGGAAGTTTATCTAACAAAGGACGTAAACAATCTCTATAAAGAGAACTATGAAACATTAAGAAAATAAATAGATGAAGATGTAAACAAATGGAAAAACATACCATACTTATGGCTGGGAAGAATCAACATTGTAAAAATGTCTATACTACCCAAAGCAATACATAATTGCAATGCAATTCCTATTAGAGCTCCATTGTCACATTTTAAAGATGTTAAAAAATAATACTTTGTTTTATATGAAATCAGAAAAAACCTCGAGTAGCCAAAATACTACTCAGAAGTAAAAACAAAGCAGGAGGAATCACGCTACCAGACCTGAGACTGTATTATAAATCGATGGTAATCAAAACAGCATGGTACTCCCATAAAAACAGAGAAGTAGATGTCTGGAACACAATAGAGAACCAAGAGATGAATCCAGGTACTTACTGTTATTTGATCTTTGACAAGCCAATTAAAAACATTCAGTGGGGAAAAGATTCCCTATTTAACAAATGGTGCTGGGTGAACTGGCTGGCGATCTGTAAAAGACTGAAACTGGACCCACACCTTTCACCATTAACCAAGATAGACTCTCACTGGATAAAAGATTTAAACTTAAGACATGAAACTATAAAAATACTTGCAGAAAGTGCAGGAAAAACTCTTGAAGGAATCGGCCTGGGTGAATATTTTATGAGGAGGACTCCCCGGGCAACTGAAGCAGTATCAAAAATACATTACTGGGCGCTGATCAAACTCAAAAGCTTCTGCACAGCCAAGAACATAGTAAGTAAAGCAAGCAGACAGCCCTCAGAATGGGAGAAAATATTTTCAGGTTATACTTCTGATAAAGGTCTAATAACCAGAATCCACAGAGAACTGAAACATATTAGCAGAAAAGAACAAGTGATCCCAACTCAGGGTGGGCAAACGACTTGAAGAAAAACTTCTCTAAAGAAGACAGATGCGGGCGGCGCTGTGGCTCAGTTGGTAAGGTGCCGGCCCCATATACTGAGGGTGGCGGGTTCAAACCCGGCCTCGGCTGAACTGCAACCAAAAAATAGCTGGGCGTTGTGGCGGGCACCTGTAGTCCCAGCTACTTGGGAGGCTGAGGTAAGAGAATCGCTTAAGCCCAGGAGTTGGAAGTTGCTGTGAGCTGTGTGAGGCCATGGCACTCTACTGAGGGCCATAAAGTGAGACTCTGTCTCTACAAAAAAAAAAAAAAAAAAGACAGATGCACGATTTACAGACACATGAAAAATAGCTCATCATCCTTAATCATCAGAGAAATGCAAATCAAACCTACTTTGAGATATCACCTAACCCCAGTAAGATTAGCCCACATAACAAAATCTCAAAACCAGAGATGTTTGCATGGATGTGGAGGAAAGGGCACATTTCTACACTGCTGGTGAGAACGCACATTAATATGTTCCTTTTGGAAGAATGTTTGGAGAATACTTAGAGATCTAAAAATAGACCTGCCATTCGATCCTATAATTCGTTTACTAGGTTTATACCTAGAAGACCAAAAATCACATTATAACAAAGAAATCTGTACCAGAATATTTATTGCAGCCCAATTCATAATTGCTAAGTCATGGAAGAAGCCCAAGTGTCCATCAACCCACAAAAGGACTAGCAAATACTGGCACGTGTATACCATGGAATATTATGCAGCCTTAAAGAAAGATGGAGACTTTACCTCTTTCATGTTTACATGGATGGAGGTGGAATATATTCTTCTTGGCAAAGTATCTCAAGAATGAAATAAAAAGTATCCAATGTACTCAGCCCTAGTATAAAGCTAAATTATAGCTCTCACATGAAGGCTATAACCCAACTATAGCTCAAAAATATGGTGAAAGGGCCAAGGGAGGGAAAGAGAGGGGGTAGGTTATGGTAGAGAGAAGGTAATGGGTGGGGCCACACCTAAGGTGCATCTTAGAATGGGTACATGCGAAACCTACTAAATGCAGAATACAAATGTCTACATACAATAAGAAAAAACCATGAAGGGTACGTTGAGCAGTTTGATAAGAACATTTCAGATTGTATG
Organism: Nycticebus coucang; assembly: GCF_027406575.1. NCBI lineage: Eukaryota > Metazoa > Chordata > Mammalia > Primates > Lorisidae > Nycticebus > Nycticebus coucang. Next base: position 27,388,764 of record NC_069805.1, on the reverse strand, counting down.
TGAAACAAGCACATTGTACCCTTTGATTGCAGAAATGTACACAGCTATGATTTAACAATAAAAAAATGATAAAATATAATAAATAAACTATAGTCCGGCCATCCAACAGTTTGAAAGTCAGTGAAACGGCCCCCTGTTTAAAAAGTTTGTGGACACCTGCCAAAAGGATTTTCTCTTGTTTGTTTTGGTTTGATTTATAGTATTTTTGTCTTTCCTCTCTACCTGGTGGAGGTGGGGTACTGTATCTGATCAGGCTAGCAAAGAGCTGTTGACCTCAAGGGCATCACCCAACCCAGCAAAAGAGTTTTGGGGGCTTTAAGGTTGGGTCATAGTACCTTACAATATAACTATATTACTCCTATCTCCTTCTTTCAGTGCCTTTCTTCCTTTTGTCAATATTTCCTTTTACTCACCCCCTTTCCTTTCTCTTTCTCCATTCTTTATAAATTCTTTTTTCCCTTGTTGCTCTTCAATCTTCTCATAATTCTAGTCTTGTTCAAAAAAGACTCATTAAATCTTTAGAACAGAGGCACAGTAAATTAAAGAGCAAGAAAAAGTGAAAGGAAAATTGGACAAAGGAAAAAGACATAAGAGAGTACTCATGAAGAAAAATCAGCAGAAACATCCTGGCTACATGAAATCCGGTCCAGAGAAACCCCTTCAAGAGACCATGAGGTAGCTACAGCAGAGGATTCCACCCATACAGAAATGCTAGAAATAATAGAAGGGAAATTTAAAATACAGATGATGAAAACAATGAAGGAAATTGCTGAGAAAGTGGAAAATAACCAGAAGGAAATCAAAAAACAGAATCCAATAAGAGATGAATGATACAAACAATATAGAAAGGATATAGAAAAGCTGACGGAATTGAAGCAGTCAATTAGGAAACTTAAGGATGCAAAATAAGGTACAAACAGATTAGATCATGCAGAAGAAAGAATCTCAGAGGTAGAGGATAAAGCTTTTCAGGCAACTCAGATAGTTAAAGAGGCAGAAAAGAAGAGAGAGAAAGCACAACATTCACTGACAGAATTACAGGACTGTATGAAGTGTTCAAACATATGATTTATAGGTATCCCAAAAGGGAAAGAAGAATGTCCCAGAGGAATGGAAGCCATCCTAGAGAATATTATAAATGATAATTTCCCAAATACCACCAAAGATTCTCACATACTCCTTTCAGAGGTATATTGGTCCTCTGGTCGCCTCAGTTCAAATAGAGCATCTCCAAGACACATTGTGGTGAATCTATCTAAAGTCAAGACAAAAGAAAATATTTTGCAAGCTACCAGGAGTAAGCGCCAACTGACCTACAGGGGCAAATCTATTAGGATGACTGCAGACTTCTCTAATGAAACATTTCAAACAAGAAGATGATGGTCATCTATCTTTAATCTACCTAAACAGAAAAATTTCCAGCCCAGAATTCTATATCCCGCTAAGGTAAGCTTTAAAATTGACAGAGAAATCAAATATTTTATCAATATGCAAACATTGAGGAAATTTGCCACAACAAGAACAGCTTTATAGGAAATATTTCAACCTGTTCTACACACTGACCACTGAAATGGACCACCAGCAAAGTAAAAACCCAGAAATTAAAAAACAGAACTTAATTTCCAGAATGATGCAAAAGACAAAAGTAAACAATGGACTTTCACAAAATAATTTGAATAGAATGCTACCACACTTATCAATAATCTCAATAAATGTCAATGGCTTGAATTCCCCACTGAAGAGGCATAGATTGGCTGACTGGATTAAAAAACAGAAGCCATCTATTTTCTGTCTGCAAGAAACACACCTCACATCAAAAAACAAATTAAAACTCAGAGTTAAGAGTTGGAAGTCAATTTTTTAGGCAAATGGAATTCAGAAGAAAAGTGTGGTTGCAATCTTATTTTCAGACACATGTGGATTTAAAGTAACTAAAGTAAAAAAGACAATGATAGTCAGTTCATATTGGTCAAGGGAAAAATACAACAAGAAGACATTTCAATTCTAAATATTTATGCACCCAATTTAAATGCTCCCAGATTCTTAAAACAGATCTTGCTTAGCCCAAACAATATGATATCCTGTAACACCATGATAACAGGGGACTTTAATACCCCTCTCTCAGAGCTGGACAGATCCTCTAAACAGAACTTAAACAAAGATATTAGAGATTTAAATGAGACCCTGGAACAACTGTGCTTGATAAATGTATATAGAACACTCCATCTGAAAGATAAAGAATATGCATTCTTCTCATCATTCCATGGAATATTCTCCAAAATTGATCATATCCTAGGACACAAAATCAACCTCAACAGAATCAAAACAATTGAAATTTTATCTTGCATCTTCTCAGACCACAAGGCAATAAAAGTGAAACTCAACTGCAACAAAAACGTTTAACCTCACACAAAGGCATGGAAGTTAAACAATCTTATGCTGAATGACAGGTGCAGCAAGAAATGAAAAAAAAAAAAAAATCATTAACTTCCGTGAGTATAATAACAATGAAGACACAAGCTACCAAAACCTATGGGATACAGCAAAAGCAGTTCTAAGAGTAAAATTCATCACTTTAGAAGCCTACATTCTAAAAACAGAAAGAGAACACATCAACAAACCCACAAGCCATCTCATGGAATTGGAGAAAAGAAGAATATAAGCCTAAACCCAGCAGAAGAAAAGAAATATCCAAAATTAAATCAGAGCTCAATGAAATTGAAAACAAATGAATCATTCAAAAAATTAATGAAACAAGGAGTTGTTTTTTTTGAATAAATTAATAAAATATATAAACCTTTGACTAAACTAACTAGCAATAAAAAAAGTAAAATCTCTAGTAACCTTAATCAGAATGATAAAGGGGAAATAACAACTGATTCCTTGGAGATACAGGAAATTATCTCTGAATAGTACCAGAAACTCTATGCCCAGGAATTTGACAGTGTGAAGGAAATGAATCAATATTTGGAATCACATCTCTCCCTAGACTTAACTCACATGAAATAGATCTCCTGAACAGATTAATTTTAACCACTGAGATAAAAAAAAAATCAATAAAAAAATCTCCAAACAAAAGAAAACCCTGGTCTGGATGGCTTCACACCAGAATTCTATCAAACCTTCAAAGAAGAGCTTATTCCTATACTGCAGAAATTATTCCAAAAAATTGAGGCAAAGGGATATATCTTCCCCAAGACATTTTATGAGACAAACATCACCTTGATAATACTCAAACCAAGAAAAGACCCAACTAAAAAGGAGAATTTCAGACCAATTTCACTAATGAATACAGATGCAAAAATTCTCAAACAAAATCCAAGTGTATAGATTACAGCTTATCATCAAAAAAGTCATACATCATGACCAAGTAGGTTTCATCACAGGAATGCAAGGCTGCTTTAATATACACAAGTCCATAAACATTATTCACCACATCAGCAGAAACAAAACCAAAGGCTATATGATCCTCTCAATAGATGCAGAAAAAGCATTCGAGAAACAGCAGCATCCTTTTCTAATTAGAACACTGAGAAGTATAAGCATAGGTGGCATATTTCTTAAACTGATTGAAGCTATCTATGACAACCCCACAGCTGATATTTTAATGAATGGAGTAAAATTGAAAATTTTTCCTCTTAGAACTGGAACTAGACAAAGTTGTCCTCTATCACCATTATTATTGAATGTAGTGCTGGAAGTTCTAGCCAATACAATTGCAAAAGACAAGAAAATAAAGGGCATCCAAATGGGAGCAGAGGAGGTCAAACTCTCTCTCTTTGCTGATGACATGATCTTATAATTAGAGAACTGTAAAGTCTCAACCACAAGACTCGTGGAATTCATCAAAAAATACTGTAATGTCTCAGGATATAAAATAAATCTCCACAAGTCAGTTGCTTTGTATATGCCAACAACAGCCAAGATAAGAGGTTAAATAAGGACACAACTGCCTTCACTATAGCCCCAAAGAAAATGAAATACTTAGAAATATACCTAACAAAAGAGGTGAAGGACCTCTATAAAGAAAATTATGAAACCCAAAGAAATGACATAGCAGAGGACTTTAACAAATGGAGAACATACCATGCTCATGGCTTGGAAGAATCAACATTTTTAAAATGTCTATACTTCCTAGAGCAATCTACAGATTCAATGCCATCCCTATTAAATACCAACATCCTATTTTCAAGACTTGGAAAAAATAATTATGTATTTTGTATGGAACAAGAAAAAATACCATATAGCTAAGGCAATTCTTACTAATAAAAACAAAGCCAGGGGTATCACCATACCAGATTTGAGGCTGTACTACAAGGCCATAGTGGTCAAGACAGCCTGGTACTGGCACAAAATAGAGACATAGACATTTGGAATCAAAAAGAAAACCAGGGAATGAAACCAACATCTTACAACCACCTAATCTTTGATAAACCAAATAAGAATGTCCGCTCGGGAAAAGACTCCCTATTCAATAAATGGAGCTGGTAGAATTGGATACCCACATGTAAAAGACTGAAACTGGACCCACACTTTTCTCTACTCACAAATATTGATTCAAGATGGATAAAGGACTTAAATTTAAGGCATGAAATGATAAAAAATCCTCAAAGAAAGAATAGGAAAAACACTGGAAGATATTGGCCTGGGGAAAAGACTTTATGAAGAAGGCTGCCATAGCAATAGCAACAACAGCAATAATAAACAAATGGGATTTAATTAAACTGAAAAGCTTCTGTACAGCCAAGACAACAACCAAAGCAAATGGACAACCTACCCAATAGGAAAGGATATTTGCATATTTTGAATCAGACAAAAGCTTAATAACTAGGATCCATGCAGAACTTCAACTAATCCACAAGAAAAAAAACTAACAATCCCATACATCAATGGAGAAGAGAGATGAACAGGACCTTCTCTAAAGAAGACAGATGAATGGCTAGCAAATACCTGAAAAAAATGTCATCATCCCTAATGCAATTAAATGCAAATTAAAACCACTCTGAGATATCATCTAACCCCAGAGAGATTGGCCTATATCACAAAATCTCAAAACGGCAGATGCTGGCATGGATGTGGAGAGGAAGGAACACTTTTACACTGCTAATGAAACTGCAAACTAATACAACCCTTTGGAAGGAAGTATGGAGAAACCTCAAAGAACTCAACCTAGACCTCCCGTTTGATTCTGCAATCCCATTATTGGGCATCTATCTAGATGGGGGGGGGAACACTTTTATTATAAAGACACTTATACTAGATTGTTTATCACAGTTCAATTTACAATCCCTAAAATGTGGAAACAACCTAAATGCCCTTCAACCCAAAAATGGATCAGCAAGCTGTGGTATATGTATATCATGGAATACTATTCAGCCATTTTAAAAAATGGAGATTTTGCAGTATTTGTATTAAGCTGGATGGAGGTGGAACACATTATTTTTAGTGAAGCATCACAAAAATGGAGAAGCATGAATCCTATGTATTCAGCTTTGATATGAGGTGAATTAATTATAATTAATGACATGGTGGGGCATGGGGGAAGAGGAGAGCAGACAGAGAAGAAGGGAAGGGGTGATGGAAAGGAATATAAAAAGAAAAGAAAAGAATGACTAATTCTCACTTAAGTTGGATTTAACTTGGACCAAAGTACATTATGTGAACAATAATTTTTGACTCAACTTCTTAATATGTTATTTAGGATGTTGCATCCTCATTTATAAGTGAAATATGTTTGTAATTTTCTTTTATATAAATATGTTTTTCCCACTTTTAAAATCAAGGGTATCCAGATGAAGTACAATGATTTTATTTATTTATTTATTTATTTATTTATTTATTTATTTATTATTAAATCATAGCTGTGTACATTGATATGATCATGGGGCATCATACACTAATTTCATAGACCGTTTGACACATTTTCATCCAACTGGTCAACACAGACTTCCTGACTTTCTCCCAGTTATTGTGCCAAGACATCTACATTCCACATCTACCAAATTTCACATATAACCTTGTAAGATGCCCCGCAGGTGTAATCCCACCAATCTCCCTCCCTTCACTTACCTCTCTCCTCCCTCCCCTCCCTTTCCCCCTTCCCCTTATTCTTAGGTTGTAACTGGGTCATAGCTTTCATGGGAAAGCCCTAAATTAGTTTCATCATAGGGCTGAGTACATTGGGTACTTTTTCTTCCATTCTTGATATACTTTACTAAGAAGAATATGTTCTAGCTCCATCCATGTAAACATGAAAGAGGTAGATTCTCCATCTTTCTTTGAGGCCGCATAATATTCCATGGTGTACATATACCACAATTTATTAATCCATTTGTGGATTGATGGGCACTTGGGCTTTTTCCATGACTTGGCAATTGTGAATAGGGCTGCAATAAACATTCTAGTACAGATATCTTTTTTATAATGTGATTTTTGGTCTTCTGGGTAGATGCCCAGTAGAGGAATTACAGGATTGAATGGCAGATCTATTTTTAGATTTCTAAGTATTCTCCATATATCTCTCCAAAAGGAATGTATTAATTTGCATTCCCACCCACCAGAAGTGCAAAAATGTTCCCTTTTCTCCACATCCTCGCCAACATCTCTGGTCTTGGGATTTTGTGATATAGGCCAGTCTAACCAGAGTTAGATGATATCTCAAAGTAGTTTTGATTTGCATTTCTCTGATGATTAAAGATGATGAGCATTTTTTCATATGTCTGAAGGCCGCACGCCTGTCTTCTTCAGAGAAATTTCTCTTCAAATCCCTTGCACAGCCTGCAATGGGATCCCTTGTTCTTTTCTTACCAATGCGTTTGAGTTCTCTGTGGATTCTGGTTATTAAACCCTTGTCGGAGACATAACCTGCAAATATCTTCTACCATTCTGAGGGCTGTTTGCTTGCTTTACTTACTGTGTTCTTGGCTGTGCAGAAACTTTTTAGTTTGATCAAGTCCCAGTAGTGTGTTTTTGAAGCTGCTTCAATTGGCCAGGGGGTCCTCCTCATAAAATACTCGCCCAGACCAATTTTCTCAAGGGATTTCCCTGCACTCTCCTCTAGTATTTTTATAGTTTCATGTCTTAAGTTTAAATCTTTAATCCAGTGAGAGTCTATCTTAGTTAATGGTGAAAGGTGTGGGTCCAGTTTCAGTCTTCTGCAGGTTGCCAGCCAGGTCACCCAGAACCATTTGTTGAATAGGGAATCTTTTCCCCACGGGATGTTTTTAATTGGCTTGTCGAAGATTAAATAACGGTAAGTAGCTGGATTCATCTCTTGGTTCACTATTCTGTTCCAGACATCTACTTCTCTGTTTTTGTGCCAATACCATGCTGTTTTGATCACTATAGATTTGTAGTATAGTCTGAGGTCTGGTAGTGTGATTCCTCCTGCTTTGTTTTTATTTCTGAGTAATGTCTTGGCTTTTCGAGGTTTTTTCTGATTCTATATAAAACAAAGTATTGGGTGGTGCCTGTGGCTCAGTGAGTAGGGTGACGGTCCCATATACCGAGGGCGGAGGGTTCAAACCCAGCCCCAGCTGAACTGAAACCAAAAAATAGCTGGGTGTTGTGGCAGGTGCCTGTAATCCCAGATGCTCGGGAGGCTGAGGCAGGAGAATGGCGGAAGCCCGAGAGCTAGAAGTTGCTGTGAGTCCTGTGACATTATGGCACTCTACCGAAGGCGGTAAAGCGAGACTCTGTCTCTACAAAAAAAAAAGGAATCACCAAATTTTAAGGGAGGTGCCTGTGGCTCAAGAAGTAGGGCGCCGGACCCATATGCCGGAGGTGGCAGGGTCAAACCCAGCACCAGCCAAAAACCACACACACACACACACACACACACACACACACACACACACAAACACACACACAAAGAAGTATTGCTTTTTCCAGATCTTTAAAGTATGACAGCGAAGTTTTAATAGGGATTGCATTGAAATTATATATTTAAAGTATTTCTTCTTTTGCTATTGTCTGTAAGTTTGGCATGATCTGTTCTTTTTAATTATTTTTTATTCTTATGAATAAATATTAGTTGTCTATTTTTTGAAGATTTGGTAAAAAAAATAATAAGAAGTTAACTGATGACTCCATACTGAACCTGAGTGAAAGCATTCTATGATAGACATGCTCTTATTTGACAATGTGAATGCTACATTTTTGCATTATTATTATTATTATTGCTCAATATTTCATTGCAGCAATTGTCTGATTTCTACTCTGAATATATTTATCTTCGTTTGTTATTTATAAGGTTTTTGTTTCTAGTTCTTATATTAAATATTGTTACTGTTATTAATTTAAGCCTTTTTAATTTTGTGAAAGCAAAAAGTGGAAACCAAATAAACAGATGTTTATGTATAGAGAAATTAAAAAAAGAAAAAACATGGACAAAGGGCCTGGAATGATGGATAGGGGAGACTCAAAATAATGAGGGTGTGGGAGGACCTGGGGGTACCTAGCAGGAAGAGATAGTTCTGATGTGCTCCTATAACCAGTTTGTGTTTTTTAAAATAGTATTTTAGAAAATTTGATTAAAAGTTGATTGTAGGTTAAGAACAAGGAAACAGAGACCAAAGAGGTAGACCTTGAGGAAGGCCAGTACACAAACTACAAAAGCAACTACAAGAACACCAGAAGTCTGCTGAATAAGCACCAGCTGAGGTCTGACAGCTTTAAGACAAAAGACCTGTCTTGCCGCAGCTTCACCTTTCCCCCAGTGGGACTCTGGCTGAAGGTCACTGAGAGGTGGCCTTGTTGAGGCAGGACATGCCTGCCAGAGTCCATGGTGTGAAGGGGGTTGGAAAATATAACCAGCAGGTGCAGGATGTGCTAGGAACAGGACAAGCACCCGATCTTATTAAGAGAGAAAAACGACTCTCCAAGAGATAAGAGGAACACGCTTCTTTCCTCTCAGTTCTTGGTATGGCATGGCATCAGCCTGTCATTGCAGAAGGTTCAGAGAGGCCTAACAACCTCTCTTGGAATTTGTGTGCATGGTCTGATGGGGTCTGCTTACACATCCTGATTCTAAGCTTACTTTGTTCTTTGTTTCATTAACTACATCCCAATTCTTTGTTTAACTTAAGAGTAGAAGTAGTTAAAGAACAACTTAGCTAAAGTGGTTAAAGAGCAGCTGAGTAAAGGTGGAGATGCAAGTCTGAGGCTACAGGGCAATTTTTCTTGGTGATCTGTGCTTGTCAAGAAATGTGTAGCTTTCAAAAGCTTAAACTTGGGTTAAATACAAAATCTATAAGGTTTGATGTCCTCATTTCTTCTAGTAAATTTCTATTAAATTATTCAGAAATTCTAAGTATATTCTAAATGTAAAATCTAACATTCTCACATGTAAATAATAGAAGATTATTAGTCAAAAAGATGTTTCAATGTTTTTATAGGTATTTTATAGCCTTTTTAAGAACAATAATAAAAATAATTTTTTTTAGTGAAAACAAACAAAGAAACAAACACAAGTGATCATAGGAGCTATCATTTGCTGGAGATCTGAATGACCTTATTTGCTCTCAGGGCAATTTTCCTTCCCAAATATCAAGTACCAGGACAGTAAAAGTTAGTTTTGACTTTGAAGGAATATAAATGAGGGGGTCAAAGGCAGGTGCACATGAGCTAGACCAAGATGGCTGCTCATTCTTGTCCACACTTACCAGAATAAGTTCATTTATCCCCTGACCTTCAGTTTCCTTTTCTTTGAAATATGAAAATTAATTCCCACCTTTCAGAGTTTGTGGTGAGGACTAAATGAAGTGATGTACATAAAATGATTTGTGAGTGCCTATTAAAAAATAAGTGTTGTTTAATAAATTTTAACTATTAAAAATTATGATTCAGGCCAAGCATGGTGATCCTAGTAATCTGGGAGGCCGAGGAGGGAGGATTGCTTTAGCTTAGGATTATCAGCCTGAGCAAGAGTAAGACCCATTTCTATTTAAAAAGTTAAAAATTAGCCAGGCATTGTGGGGGACACCTGTAGTCCCAGCTATTTGGGAGACTGGTGCAAGAGGATTGATTGAGCCCAGAAGTTTAAGGTTGCTGTAAGCTAAGGTGCTAGAGCATAGGGTCCATACCCAGCATTCACTGGCAGTTTACTCTGTGATAAGTAGGAGGGCCACTCCAGTGAGCCTTGAAGCCTAGACTGTGGGGCCTGGATGGAGCCACATCAGATGCAGAGCTTGGTGGTACTAGCTAATATTCAAACAGGAAACTTGAAAGCCAAAGTGGAGATGTATTCCATTTGCCAGGGCAATCTAGCCCAGACAAGAGAGTGAGACTCTGTCTCAAATTTTATATACATATAAAATTCAGAGCCAGGTGCCTACTATTTGGGAGGTCAAGGTGGGAAAAACACTTAAGATCAGCAGTTCAAGACTAGCCAACCAGCCTGTACAACATAGCGTTCATTCTTAAAAAAAAAACAAAAAAACACATATATATATATTAGCCAGGCATGGTGATGGGCACCTATGTACCCAACTACTGATGAGGCTGAAGCAGAAGGATTACTTCAACCTAGGAGTTTCAGGCTGCAGTGAGCTATGATCACACAACTGCACTCTAGCATGTGCAACAGAATGAGAACCTGTGTCTAGAAAAAAAGAAAGAAAATTACTACTCAGGCATCCACTTTGAGTTAGAAATTGGAATTATGGAATGCCAGTGTTTGCTGCTATGAAACAGAGAGGATACTATTTCCAACAATTACCCTTTTAGGTAATAATGTCATGTAGTTAAAAGTGTGAGTTATGAATCCAAGCAGATTAGTCCTCCTACTAGCTATGTGTGTGAACTTGAGAAAGCTCCCTTAGTTTCTCTACCTCATTTTCCTCATCTATAAAATGTGGATAATAACACCATCTATCTACAAGTTATTGTGCATTATACCTATAAAGTGCCTGAAACAGTAACTGGCATGAGAATAATCATTCAGTAATCCTTAGCAGTTTGGGTTGATGTGAACTATTAAAATTTAAATGATGCTAACAACGTGCCAAATATATTCAAAAATAAAGCAATCCTGGTTTCTCATACTTTATTGATCGGATTTCCTACTTCTTTTGTAACCACACTTCTCTGTAACCTAGGGATTCCAGATGATGTGTACAGTTGGCAAGATATCTGGTGCCCACCTAAAAGAGGTCAAGTAAGGGTTACACCAGACTTGTCTCAGCTGATAGCCCCCTGTCTAACCACACATGCCTGCCTGTCCTAACAGGTTCTTAGAAATTCTTTGGCCTCTACTTGGAGGGAAGTGTAGTAAATGCAGGGGTTTTGTATTAAGACACAAATCCACCACATGACAGATTATGCACACCTGGTCAATTACTTGAATTCATTTGTGAATTCCTGTTTTATTATCCTCATTGTGGGGATAAAAGGCATCTGCCTCATAAGGTTTTTGTGATGACCAAATAAATATGCAATTTGCTTTTTATGTACCTTCTTTTTGTTTTTTTTTGTTTGTTTTTAGCATGACTTGACCATGGATACCATGGGTTTTTCTTTTTTAGTTTATTTGTTTCTTTTATTGTTTATTCTATTTGGATTGGTTAAGCTTTTTGTACATATGGACTTAGAGTTTTCATCAAATCAGGGAAATTTTACAACCATTTAAAAAATATGTTTCTGAGAGGCGGAGCAAGATGGTGGCCAAGTAACAGCTTCCTTGCATCTGGGCACCGTGAGTCTGGGGAGATAGGACTCCAGGCATCTCTGGCTGGTGGGATCTGCCTATCATAACCCCTGTGAAAATACAGGGAGTCAGCGAGAGACTTCTGGACCCCAAGAGGAGGACTAAAACAGTGGAAAACCAGCAAGTGGTCGTGTGTGTTCAATCCGTCTAAACCCGCCCGCAACTGTAAGTTCAGTAGCAGCGAGACTGCAAACCAGAAAGGCCTTATCTGTGAACTGTTTTTTGGTTTGGTTGTTTTTTGTGTTTATTTTGATGTTGTTAATGTTGTTTTGTTTTTTAATTTCAACATTTTCCATACAGATCCTTTTTCTTTCTCAATTTTTCTAGTTTAATTATAATTTCCCATTGCTGCCTTTTTCAATAACTAGAACTTCATTTTTGCTAGTGTTTCTACCACTATTACTTGGTTTTTCACCAAATTTTATCCCCATAAAGTTTTCTGTTTGCTTGTTTTGGTTTGATTTATAGCATTTTTGTCTTTCCTCTCTACTTGGTGGAGGTGGGGTACTGTGTCTGATCAGGTTAGCAAAGGGCTGCTGACTTCAAGGGAACCACCCAACTGGGCACCCCCAGAAGATGGGGTTTTTAAGGGTGTGTCAAAGTACCCTATTGCACACCCATATTGCTCTGTCTCCCTCTTTCTGTACCTATCTTCTTTTTGTCAATATTCCTTCTACCCACCCCCTCTCCTTTCTCTATTTTTTTTTTCTTATCAATAGGTCTTCCTTTCTTTCATGCCTTTTTTGCTCTTCAACCTTCTCACACTTCTGGTCCTGTAACCCTTAGTCCACAGGCATGAGATCTTCAAGAGCAAGAGGAAGTGAAAGGAAAATTAGGGCAAGGAAACAGATAAAAGAAATCACTCATGAGGAAGAATCAGCAGAAAACTCCAGACAACATGAAGAACCAGTCCAGAACAACCCCATCAAGGGACCATGAGGTAGCTACTGCAGATGATTCCACCTATAAAGAAATGTTAGGAATGGCAGAAAGGGAATTTAGAATACACATGTTGAAAACAATGAAATAAATGAAGGAAACAATGAAGAAAACTGCTAATAAAGTGAAAAATAACCAAAAGGAAATCCAAAAACAGAATCAAATAAGAGATGAATGATATAAAGAATATAGAAAGATATAGCAGAGCTGAAGAAACTGAAACAGTCAATTAGGGAATTAAAGATGCAATGGAAAGTATCAGCAACAGGTTAGACCATGCAGAAGAAAGAATTTCAGAGGGAGAAGACAAAGTTGAGATAACTCAGATAGTAAAAGAGGCAGAAAAGAAGAGAGAGAAAGCAGAACGTTCACTGTCAGAATTATGGGACTTTATGAAGCATTCCAACATACGACTTATAGGAATCCCAAAGGAGAAGAAGAATGCCCCAGAGGAAAGGAAGCCATACTAGAGAATATTATAAAAGAAAATTTCCCAAATATCCTCAAAGATTCTGACACACTGCTTTCAGAGGGATATCAGACCCCGGGTCGCATCAACTCTAACCGAGTTTGTCCAAGACACATTGTGAGGAACCTGTCCAAAGTCAAGGCAAAAGAAAAGATTCTGCAAGCTGCCAGGAGTAAGCGCCAGTTGACCTACAGGGGCAAATCCAGCAGAGTGACGGCTGACTTCTCTAATGAAACTTTCCAAGCAAGAAGACAATGGTCATCTACCTTTAATCTACTTAAACAGAACAATTTCCAGCCCAGAATTCTCTACACTGCTAAGCTATGCTAAAAATTGACGGAGAAATCAAATCATTTACGGATATACAAACATTTAGGAAATTCGCCACAAGAAGACCAACTCTACAGGAAATACTTCAACCTGTTCTGCACACTGACCACCACAATGGATCAGCAGCAAAGTAAGAACTCAGAAATTAAAGGACAGAACTCACTTTCACACTGACGCAAAAGATAAAACTAAGCAATGGACTCTCACAAAATAAGACGAATAGAATACTACCACACTTATCAATTATCTCAATAAATGTTAATGGCTTGAATTCCCCACTGAAGAGACATAGATTGGCTGACTGGATTAAAAAACACAAGCCATCCATTTGCTGTCTGCAAGAAACACACCTGGCTTCAAAAGACAAATTCAAGCTCCGAGTCAAGGGACGGAAGACAATTTTTCAGGCAAATGGAATTCAGAAGAAAAGAGGAGTTGCAATCTTATTTTCAGATACATGTGGATTTAAAGCAACTAAATTCAAAAAAGACAAAGATGGTCACTTTATATTGGTCAAGGGAAAAATACAACAAGATGTTTCAATTCTAAATATTTATGCACCCAATTTAAATGCTACCGGATTCTTGAAACAGACCTTACTCATTCTGAGCAATATGATATCTGATGATACCATAATAACAGGGGACTTTAACACTCCTCTTACAGAGCTGGACAGATCCTCTGAACATAAATTAAACAAAGATATATGAGATTAAAATGAGACCCTAGAACAACTGTGCTTGGTAGACACATATAGAACACTCCAACCGAAAGATAAAGAATATACATTCTTCTCATCACCCCATAGAACATTCTCCAAAATTGATCATATCCTGGGACACAAAACAAATGTCAACAGAATCAAAAGAATTGAAATTTTACCTTGTATCTTCTCAGACCATAAGGCACTAAAGGTGGAATTCAATTCTAACAAGAACGCTCGACCTCACCCAAAGGCATGGAAATTAAACAATCTTCTGTTGAATAACAGATGGGTGAAGGAAGTTATCAAACAGGAAATCATTAACTTCCTTGAGCAGAACAACAATGAAGACACAAGCTACCAAAACCTGTGGGATACTGCAAAAGCAGTTTTGAGAGGAAAATTAATCTCTTTAGATGCCTACATTCGAAAAACAGAAAGAGAGCGCATCAACAATCTCACAAGCCATATTATGGATTTGGAAAAAGAAGAACAATCTAAGCCTTAACTCAGTAGAAGAAAAGAAATCTACAAAATCAAATCAGAGATCAATGAAATTGAAAACAAAAGAATCATTCAGAAAATTAATGAAACGAGGAGTTGTTTTTTTTTTTTTTATTAAACCATAGCTGTGTACATTAGTATGATCATGGGGCACCATACACTTGGTTCATATATCGTTTGACACATTTTCATCACATTAGTTAACATAGCTTTTGTAGCATTTTCTTAGTTATTTTTTTAAGACCTTTACATTCCACATTTACTAGGATTCACATGTACCCTTGTAAGAAGTTGGTTTTTTGAAAAAATAAATAAAATAGATTAACCATTGGCCAGACTAACGAGGAACAGAAAAGAAAAATCTCTAGTAACGTAAATCAGAAATGATAAAGGGGAAATAACAACTGATCCCACAGAGATATAAGAGATCATCTCTGAATACTACCAGAAACTCTATGCCCAGAAATTTGACAATGTGAAGGAAATGGATCAATATTTGGAATCACACCCTCTCTCTAGACTCAGCCAGGAAGAAATAGAGCTTCTGAACAGACCAATTGCAAGCACTGAGATCAAAGAAACAATAAAAAATCTTCCAAACAAAAAATGCCCTGGTCCAGATGGCTTCACTCCAGAATTCTATCAAACCTTCAAGGAAGAGCTGATTCCTGTACTGCAGAAATTATTCCAAAAAATTGAGGAAGAAGGAATCTTCCCCAACACATTCTATGAAGCAAACATCAACCTGATACCAAAACCAGGAAAAGACCCAAACAAAAAAGAGATTTTCAGACCAATCTCACTCATGAATATAAATGTAAAAATTCTCAACAAAATCCTACCGAAAAGATTACAGTTTATCATCAAAAAAGTCATTCATCATGATCAAGTACGCTTCATCCTAGGGAGACAAGGCTGGTTTAACATACGCAAGTCCATAAATGTTATCCACCATATTAACAGAGGCAAAAAAAAAGATCACATGATCCTCTCAACAGATGCAGAAAAAGAATTTGATAAAATGTAGCATCATTTTCTAATTAGAACACTGAAGAGTATAGGCATAGGTGGCACATTTCTAAAACTGATTGAAACTATCTATGACAAACCCGCAGCCAATATTTTACTGAATGGAGTAAAACTGAAAGCTTTTCCTCTTAGAACTGGAACCAGACAAGGATGTCCTTTGTCACCTTTACTATTCAACATGGTCCTGGAAGTTCTAGCCAATACAATTAGGCAAGAGAAGGAAATAAAGGGAATCCAAATGGGAGCAGAGGAGGTCAAACTCTCCCTCTTTGCTGACGACATGATCTTATACTTAGAGAACCCCAAAGACTCAACCACAAGACTCCTAGAAGTCATCAAAAAATACAGTAATGTTTCAGGATATAAAATCAATGTCCACAAGTCAGTAGCCTTTGTGTACACCAATAACAGTCAAGATGAGAAGCTAATTAAGGACACAACTCCCTTCAGCATAGTTTCAAAGAAAATGAAATTCCTAGGAATATACCTAACAAAGTAGGTGAAGGAACTCTATAAGGAAAACTATGAAATCCTCAGAAAGGAATTAGTAGAGGATGTTAACCAAAGGAAGAACATACCATGCTCATGGACGGGAAGAATCAATATTGTTAGAATGTCTATACCTCCCAAAGCAATCTACCTATTCAATACCATTCCTATCAAAATACCAACATCGTACTTTCAAGATTTGGAGAAAATGATTCTGCGTTTTGTTTGGAACCGGAAAAAAACCCGTATAGCTAAGGCAGTTCTTAGTAATAAAAATAAATCTGGGAGCATCAGCATACCAGATTTTACTCTTAATTATAAAGCCATAGTGGTCAAGACAGCATGGTACTGGCACAAAAACAGAGACATAGACACTTGGAATCGAATTGAAAACCAAGAAATGAAACAAACATCCTACAACCACCTAATCTTTGATAAAGCAAACAAGAGCATACCTTGGGGGAAAGACTCCCTAATCAATAAATGGTGTTGGGAGAACTGGATGTCTACATGTAAAAGACTGAAACTGGACCCACACCTTTCCCCACTCACAAAAATTGATTCAAGGTGGATAAAGGACTTAAATTTAAGGCATGAAACAATAAAAATCCTCCAAGAAAGCATTGGAAAAACACTGGAAGATATTGGCCTGGGGAAAGACTTCATGAAGAAGACTGCCATGGCAATTGCAACAACAACAAAAATAAACAAATGGTACTTCATTAAACTGAAATCTTCTGTACAGCTAAGGAGACAATAACCAAAGCAAAGAGACAACCTACACAATGGGAAAGGATATTTGCATATTTTCAATCAGACAAAAGCTTGATAACTAGGACTTATAGAGAACTCAAATTAATCCACATGAAAAATCCACCAATCCCATATATCAATGGGCAAGAGACATGAATAGAACTTTCTCTAAAGATGACAGACGAATGGCTAACAAACACATGAAAAAATGTTCATCATCTCTATATATTAGAGAAATGCAAATCAAAACAACCCTGAGATATCATCTAACCCCAGTGAGAATGGCCCACATCACAAAATCTCAAAACTGCAGATGCTGGCGTGGATGTGGAGAGAAGGGAACACTTTTACACTGCTGGTGGGACTGCAAACTAGTACAACCTTTCTGGAAGGAAGTACGGAGAAACCTCAAAGCACTCAAGCTAGACCTCCCATTTTATCCAGCAATCCCATTACTGGGCATCTACCCAGAAAGAAAAAATTCCTTTTATCATAAGGACACTTGTACTAGACTGTTTATTGCAGCTCAATTTACAATCACCAAAATGTGGAAACAGCCTAAATGCTCACCAACCCAGGAATGGATTAACAAGCTGTGGTATATGTACATCATGGAATACTATTCAGCCATTAAAAAAAATGGAGACTTTACATCGTTCGTATTAACCTGGATGGACGTGGAAGACATTATTCTTAGTAAAGTATCACAAGAATGGAGAAGCATGAATCCTATGTACTCAATTTTGATATTAGGACAATTAATGAAAATTAAGTTTATTGGGTGGGAAGAAGAAAGAGGGATGGAGCGAGGGCGTGGGGCCTTGGTGTGTGTCACACTTTATGGGGGCAAGACATGATTGCAAGAGGGACTTTACCTAACAATTGCAATCAGTGTAACCTGGCTTATTGTACCCTCAATGAATCCCCAACATTGAAAAAAGAAAAAAAATGTTTCTTTGACTACCACCTCCTGGATATACTATCTTGGTGTAATAAGTGTGTGAGTATGTGTGAATGTATCTAGTATGTATGTGATGTTTTCTCACATGTGATTGTTGTTCTGATTTTCTTTTTGTGTTTCAGTTAGTATAGTTTTTACTGCTAAATACCATCCTGAGTAATACCAGTTAATACGGTTAGTCACAACAAATAAGTGTTTTTCACTCAGATATATTTTTCATCTATATGTTCCATTTGGTTTTTTTAAAAATGAATTCCACTTCACAGCATGTTCATGTTCTCTTCTCTTTTCTGGAACTTATGGAAATAATTATAACAGTGCTAAGATCATCATCTGTCATTGCCATTATCTTTGTCCTTTTGGTCTGTTTTTACTGACCGATTTTCTCCCATTGCTTTGAACATCTATTAAGTTTTTACTAGATGAGAAACCTTTTGGCTACTGAATTTTATTTATTCATTTAGATATTCATGGAGATATTGTTCAAAATTAAGGTAGTAGGAATCAGTTTGATCCTTTTCAACTTTGCTTTTAAAGCTTGGTGGTGTGGGTAAAGCACACGGTTAGTCTATCTTTAATTTAGAACTATTACTTTAATCTTTTGAAAATTGTACCTGAAAATTTGGCTTATGTATGAGGAGGTCTTTGCATCTTGTATGTGGGAATATACTATCTCCTACATTGCTCATGCTCTCCAGGCTTCATCTCCCAGCCTGGAAGAATTTCGTGTCATGCATATGCAGTTATCAGTATCCAGGGAAAGAACTTATGCAGATGTTTGAAACTCTGTCTCCTGAGCTCATGGAGACTTCTGAGCTCCTGTCCACGTGCTATGGATGATAAGCCAAAACCTGTGGCTGTTGTAGAACTTACCGTTTGTTTTCTTCTATCAGATTTTCCTATTTCCAATAGGAAACTCAAATCAACTATCAAAATAGTTGTTTTATGTATTTTATCTAGAATTTAATATAGGAACAATCTGCTTTCTGCAATCCATTATATTCAGAAATTAAAGTTTTAGCTTACTAATTACCTTTTCCCTCATTTTATTTCTATTTTTTCTGTCTTTTAAAGTTTCAGATTCATTCTCATACTTTTATTTTCAGAATTTATCATTTTTCATAATGCACTACTTCTTTTTAGGGTTAGAGTGATTTTTGTTTAGTCTAACTTTCAAATTCTTGTGTCGGTACGTTTACTTGTTACTATTGACTTTACTCATCATAGCTTGTTTCCTTGTAATTGTGAATATGCCCTGAGTTAAGAATGATCTGTCCAAACTAGATTTGTTTTTACCTTATTCAGGAGATCTAGGGTCTACGATGCCCTGAACAATCTGATAACTAAAATTCTTTGGGTGTTAATTGAGAGTACAAAAATTAGGGTATGAGGTTTGCCTTTGTTATGTAAAGTACCTCTTATAATTATGCACTGCCCCCAAGACACCATATACTCTTACATTGTGCCCATGAAGTGGGAGCACACCCCTCCCCTCTCCCTGCTGCCTCGTATCACCAGCTGGAATTGATTTGAGTTTTTCTCCTATGTGGGCATGCATTAGATTGTCTACTTTCTTCAGATTAGAATTGAGTACATTGGATTCTTGCTTCTCCGTTCTTGTGATATTTTGTTAAGAAGAATGTAAGGGCCATAAATATGGTGCATCTTAGAATGAGTAGAGGCAAAACTTACTAAATGCAGAATACAAATGTCTTCATAGAATAACGAAGAAAATGCCATGAGGGATATGTTAAACAGTTTGATGAAAATATTTCAGATTTTATATGAAACTAGCACATTGTACCCCTTGACTGCACTAATGTACACAGCTTTGATTTAATAATAATAAAAAAAAGAAGAATGTATTGGAACTCCATCCAGGTAAATACAAATATGTGAAGCATCCATATTTTTTAATGGATGAATAGTATTCTATGGTATACATACACCACAGAAGTTTGTTAATCCATTCTGTGTTGTGGGCATTTAGGTTGTTTCCACATCTAGGTGATTGTAAATTGAACTGTGATAAACAGTCTAGTGCAAATGTTCTTATAATAAAATGATTTTTTTCCTACATGGTAACCTAGTAATGGGGTTGCAAGATCAAGTGGGAGGTTTCATATGACTTTTTGAGGATTATTTATACTTTCTTCCAAAAAGACTATATTAGTTTGCAGTCCTACCATCAGTGTAAAAGTGTTCCCGCCTCTCCACATCCATTCTAGCCTATAACATTTTGAGACATTCTGGTGGGGGCTATTCTCACTGGGGTTGGGTGATTATTTCAGAGTGGTTTTGATTTGTATTACTCTGATGGTCAATATTATGACCATTTTTTCTAAATGTTTGTTAGCCACTCAATTGTGCTCATCAGGGAAGTTTCTGTTCATATCTCTTGCTGAGTGATAGATGAGATTGTTTACTCTTCTTTTGTTGTTGTTTATTAATTTGAGCTCTCTGTAGATTCTAGTCATCAACCCCTTGACAGATTCATACCATGAAAATACCTTTTCCCATTCTAAAGGTTGTATTTTTACTTCACTTGTTGTGTCCCTACCTGTACCGAACCTTTTCAGCTTAATTTAGTCCAATTTGCTTATTTTTGTTGCTGTTGTGATTGCTGCTGAACTCTTTGTCATAAAATCTTTCCCCAGTCCAACATCATCAAGAGTTTTCCCACACTTTCTTCTGAGATTTTTATTATTTCATCTTTTACACATCTGTAGTCAATTTTTCTAAGCGGTGACTGGTGTGCGTTGAGTTTCATTCTTATACATGTGGTTATCTAGTTTTTCCAGCACCATCTATTGAGTAGGGATTCTTTTCCCTCCGTATGCTCTTATTTGGCTTGTCAAACATCAGGTGGCAAGTAGGGACAGGTTTCATCTCTTGATTTTCTGTTCTGTTCCATGGTTCTATGTTTCTATTTTTGTGCCAATACCATGCTCCTTTGATTACTGTGGACTTCAAATATAGCCTGAAGTCTGGTAGGATGATAGCTTCAGGTTTGTTTTTATTGCTAAGAATAGCATTGGCTATGTGCTTGCTGGAAATTTTATATCCTCTTTGGGAAAATGTCTATTTGATTCCTTCACTCATTTTTAAATTGGGTTATTTGTAGTTTTGTTGATGAAGTATAAAAGCTCTTCATATGCTGTGTATATTATCTCCTTATCTGATTCCATCTTGCTTGACTTGCAAATATTTTCTCATGTCCTGTGGATTGCCTTTCACTTTGTAAATAATGTTTTTTTAGGACAGGAGTTTTACATTTTGATGTCATCCAATTTATTTTTTCTTTTGTTTCCCTTGCTTTTGGGATCATAGCCAATAAATCATTAACAAATCCAATGTCATGACGATTTTCTTCTGAGAGTTTTCTTCTAAGAGTTTTATAGTTTTAGGTCTTTTGAATCTTGATCCATTTTGAGTTACCATTTTCTCTTTTGGTGGCATAGACCCTCACGTTGTTGCCATGAGTAGAGTGCCACAGCATCATCGTAGATCACAGTAACCTGAACCTCCTGGGTTAAAGTGATCTTCTTGTCTCAGCCTCTCAAGTAGCTGGGACTAAGGCCCCTGCCAAAATGTCTGGCTATTTTTTAGAGATGGTGTCTCACTCTTGCTCAGGCTGGTTGGGCACTCCTGAGCTAAAGCAATCAAACCTCAGCCTCAGCCTCCTGGAGTGCTGTGATTACAGGCGTGGGCCACTGTGCTCTCCCTTTTTGAATTAACATTTGTATATAGTATTAGGTAAAGTCCAGTTCCATTACTTTGCATGAGGATATCCAATTTTTCTACATACATAGTTGAAAACATTGGCCTTTCCCATTGAATGGTCTTGGCGACTTTGTTGAATAACATTTGACCATATTTCAGAGTCTTTATTTCTGGGCCTTCTATTGTATTCCCTTGCTCTGTATCTCTGCCTTTGTGCCAGCACCATACTATTTTGATTACTGTAACGTTATAGTAAATTTTTTTATACATTTTCCTTTTTTTTATTGTTGGTGATTCATTGAGGTTACAATAAGCCAGGTTACACTGATTGCATTTGTTAGGTAAAGTCCCTCTTGCAATCGTGTCTTGCCCCCGAAAGGTGTGGCACACATTATGGCCCCACTTCCCTCCTTCCTTTCCTCTCTCTGCTCTTCCTTTCCCCACTCATCCCTCCTTCTTTCTCTCTCTGCTCTCCCCTTCCCCCACTCCCACTGTGACCTTAATTGTCATTAATTGTCCTCCTATCAAAATTGAGTACATAGGATTCATGCTTCTCCATTATTGTGATGCTTTACTAAGAATAATGTCTTCCACTTCCATCCGGGTTAATACAAAGAAGTAAAATCTCCATTTTTATTAATAGCTGAATAGTATTCCATGGTATACATATAAGAAAGCTTGTTAATCTATTCCTGGGTTGATGGGCATTTAGGCTGTTTCCACATTTTGGCGATTGTAAATTGAGCTGCAATAAACAGTCTAGTACAAGTGTCCTTATGATAAAAGGATTTTTTTTTTTTCCTTCTGGGTAGATGCCCAGTAGGATTGCAGGATCAAATCGGAGGTCTAGCTTGAGTGCTTTGAGACTTCTCCATACTTTCTTTCAGACATGTTGTATTAGTTTGAAGTCCCACCAGCAGCATAAAGTGTTCCCTTTTTTCCCATATCCACACCAGCATCTGCAGTTTTGAGATTTTGTGATGTGGGCCATTCTCGCTGGGGTTAGATTCTATTTCAGGATGGTTTTGATTTGTATTTCTCTAATAGATACAATGATGAACATGTTTGCATGTGTTTGTTAGCCATTTGTATATCTTCTTTAGAGAAGGTTCTATTCTTGTTTCCTGCCCATTGATACATGGAATTGTAGCCTTTTTTATGTGGATTAATTTGAGTTCTCTATAGATCCAAGTTATCAAGCTTTTGTCTGATTCAAAAAATGCAAATATTTTTTCCATTGTGTAGGTTGTTTATTTGCTTTGGTTATTGTCTCCTTAGCTGTACAGAAGCTTTTCAAGTTAATGAAGTCCCATTTGTTTATTTTTGTTGTTGCAATTGCCCTGGCTGTCTTCTCCATGAAGTCTTTCCCCAGGCCAATATCTTTAAGTGTTTTTCCTATGCTTTCTTTGAGGATTTTTATTGTTTCATGCCTTCAGTTTAAGTCCTTTATCCATCTTGAATCAATTTGTGTGAGTGGGGAAAGGTTTGGGTCCAGTTTCAGTCTTTTATGTTAGTGAAGGAATCAAATAGACATTTTTTTTCAAAGAGGATATAAAATTTCCAGCAAGCACATGGAAATATGTTTAGCATCACTGATCATTAGGAAAACACTGACCACAATGAGATGCTACCTAACACCGATCAGGATGGTCCTCATAAAAACAACATGAAACACCCAGAAAATCACAATTGTTGTATAAATTGGAACCCCTGTGCACTATTTGTGGGAATGTAAAATGGTGCAGCCACTGTGGGAAACAAATGGTGATTCCACAAAAAACTAAAACGGGAATAACCACATGATTCAATAATCCCACTTTTGTGCATATGCTCCAAAGAAATGAAAGTGGGGTTTTAAAGAGATATTTACACACCCATGTTCATAGAAGCATTATTTAAAATAGCCAAAAGGTATAAATAACCCAATATTCTTTAGCAGATAAATGAATAAATACAGTGTAGTACTGACCCATTTCAATCTTAAAAAAAAATTCTGACAACATGGATAAATTTTGAACACATTACATCAAGTGAAATAAATCAAACACTGAAAGGAAGGTACTGATTTCGCCTAGATGAGGTACCTAAAGCAGTCAAATTGAAGAGACAAAAAGTTGAATTTTGGTTGCAGGAGGTGTGTGGAGGGGGAAGTGGAGAGTTGTTGTTTACTGTCTATAGAGTTTCAGGTTTGCAAGATGAAAAGAGTCCTGGAAATTAGTTGCAGAATAATGTAAATGTAATTAACACTAATGAACTCTATACTTAAAAATCATTAAGATGATAAATTTCATGTATGTATATTTTACCACAATTAAAAAAAAAACAATAAGAAAAAGAATAGCATTGGGTATACAGGGTTTTTTATGGTTCCATACAAAATGAAGTACTATTTTTTCAAATATTTAAAGTATGATGCTGATAATTTAATGGGGTTTGCATTTAATCTGTACATTACCTTGAAAACTATAGATATTTTAACAATGTGGATTCTTCCCGGCCAAGAGCATGGTATTTTCTTTCATTTATTAATGCCTTCTGTACTTTCTTTTCTTAGACTTTCAGAATTCTCTTTGTAAAGATCCTTCACTCCTTTGTTAGGTATATTTCTAGGTATTTCATTTTCTTTGAAGGCTATTCCTAGGTATTTCATTTCTTTCTTTACTCTGAAGTTATTTGTGTCCTTGATTTGCAAATCATCTTGATTGTTATTGGCATATACAAAGTCTACTGTCTACTTTGTGGACAGTGGTTTTATACTCTTAGACATTACTGAATTTCCTGATCATTTCCATGAGTTTTGTGGTTTAGTCTGTGGGGTTTTTAGTATAAGATCATAGCATCATCCAAGAGGGTGATTTGACCTCCTCTGTCCCTCATTTGGATGCCCTTTATATCCTTCTCTTGCCTGATTGCATTGACTAGAACTTCAAGAAAATACTGAATAACAGTGGTGTTAGTGGACATTCTTGTTTGGTTCTAGTTCTAAGTAGAAAAGCTTTCAGTTTTTCCTCTATTCAGTATGATGTTAGCTGTGGGTTTACCATAGACAGCTTTACTCAGGTTAAGAAATGTGACAGCTATGCATATTTTTATAAGTGTTCTTGATAGATAAGGATGCTAAATTTTGTCAAATGCTTTTTCTGTATTTATTGAAAGGATCATATGGTCCTTGTTTTTGCTTCTATTGGTATGTTGAATTAGATTTATGCATTTGTGTATGACAAACCAGCCTTGCATTTCTTGGATGAAGCCTACTTGATCATGATATGTAATTAAATGAGTAGCTGGAATGTATTAGCTAAGATTTTGTTGAGTGTTTTTGTATCAGTATTCAGTAGTGAAATTTGTCTGTAGTTCACCTTTTCAGTTCGGTCGTTTCATGTTTTTGGTATCAGGGTGATGTTTGGTTCATAGAACGTGTTGGGAAGGTTCCTTCCTTCTCAATGTTTTGGAATAGGTTCTGCAGTACTGGTGCAAGCTCATCTTTAAATATTTGATAGAATTCTGCTGTAAAGCCATCTGGTTCCAAGCCTTTTTTTGTTGAAAACTTTTTAGTGTTGTTTTGTATCTCAGCACTTGATATTTGATGGTTCAGAAGACCTATTTATTCTTGGTTAAATCTAGGGAGATTATATAATTCCAGGTATTGATCCATTTTCGCCACTTTGTCAAATTTCTGGAGGTAAAGGTTGTTATAGAAGTCAGAGACAATCACTTGTATCTCTGTGGTATCATTTCTTATTCTCCCTTTTTATTTGTGATTGAGGTTATTAAAGATTATACTTTTCTATTTCTAGTTAATCATTACAATGGTTTATTGATTTCATTTATCTTTTTGAAAAACCAACTTTTGTTTCATTACTTTTAGGAATGATTCTTTTGTTTTGTTTTAAATTTCATTTATTTCTGATTTCATTTTGGTTATTACTTTTCTTCTGCTAGCTTTGGGATTGGATTGTTCTCTATTTTCCTTTTCTTTCAGAGGATTCATTTGATTGTTGCTGTGTTCTCTTTGTTTTTTATATGTAGGTACCTAATTCTGTAAATGTACCTCTCAGGACTGCTTTTGCAGTTTTCCACAGGTTCTGGTAGCTTGTGTTTTCATTGTTGTTATGTTCAAGGAAGTTAATGATTTCCTCTTTCATCTCTTTATTGACCCTAGTTTCATTCATCCTTTGTGTAAAAATGAAAATTTTTGTTGGACTTGAGTTGCATCTTTATTGCCTTGTGGTCTGGGAAGATACAAGTTATAATTTCAATTCTTTTGATTTTTTGAGGTTTGATATGTGCCAAAGGATATAATCTACTTTTGAGTATATTCCATGGACTGATAAGAAGAATGTATATTCCTTAGCTTTTGGTGGTGTGTTCTATATATGTCTACTAAGTACAGTTGTTATCAGGTGACAATTTCATCATTCGTATCTTTGTTTAGTTTCTGTTAGAGTATCTGTCCAGTCTGTAAGAGGAGTGTTAAATTTGACTTCTACTATGGTATTATAGGATAATAAATTGCTCAAACAAATTAAGGTCTATTTCATAAATCTGGAAGCATTTAAGTTGGGTGCATAAATATTTAAAATTGAAATATCCTCTTTTTGTTTTGTTCCTGTGACCAATATGAAGTGTCCATCTTTGTCTCTTTTGACTTTAGTTGCCTTAAATCCACTTGCATCTGAAAATAAGATCACAACCCCACCTGCCTTATGATTTCCATTTGCCTGAAATATTGTTTTTCACCCCTTAACCCTGGGTCTTGTTTTGTCTTTCAAGACTAGGTGTGTTTCCTGTAGACAGAATATGGATGGCTTGTACTTTTTTATCCAATCAGCCATCACATTCTTCTTTGGGGGAAGGGGGGCAGAATTCAAGCTATTGACATTTATTGAGCGAATTGATAAATGTGGTGGAGTTTTATTCATCTTATTTTGTGAAAGTCCATTGCTTAGTTTTATTTTTTGCATCATTGTGGAGGCTAGATTTGATATTTCAGTTTTTGGGTGTTTACTTTGATTGTGGTCTATTGTGACGGTCAGCATGAAAAATAGATTGAAGTATTTTGTGTAGAGCTGGTCTTGTTGTGGCAAACTTCCTCAATGTTTTCATAGCGTAAAAAAAATTGATTTCTCTGTCAATTTTAAAGCTTAGCTTAGCAGCATATAGAATTCTGGGTTAAGGGAACTCATAGGGTTTTTACATTTGGGCACTCTTACATTCCCCACTGATCTTTTTGGGGAATCAAACCCTTGATTCATCTGTATCATTAGGAGGAGCTGATATGAATGCTATGAGGAAGTTGAAAATCATGGGCTTACATGTAACTCCAATTAGAAGCAGCAGTGGTCCAGCTATATCTGATAAGAGGGTAGTTAGTTATGGGGACCAGTTAAATAATATTTTATACTAATTATTATCTTATTTTTGTAGCTCCTCCCACTCAGGTAGATTTTTTCTGATTAGGGCTAAGTTTTCTTTTATGACTCCAGATTGGTTATGGATGGTGTCTAATGGCTTATCAGTCAGTTTTGAGATTATGGAGGGTGGGGTTTCATGGATTATTTCAAAGGGTGTTAAACCTTAGAAGTAGGGGGTGCACTGGGCTCATAAAAGGGCAAAGGGGAGGAGGTCTACCCAGTTGCCGCCAGTTTCTATATGTAATATGGTTAAGGTTTCTTTTAATGTTTTATTCATTTTTCCTATTTGGGAAAATAGGAAATTTGGGGTCTATGAGTATAATGTGACTTCCAAGTAATTTTTAATGCAGCTGCCAGGTTTTTAGAAACCTGAGCAATGAAGGCTGGATTGTTGTTAGACCCCAGGGTGAGAGGCAATCTAAATCAGGAAATAATGTCAGTAAGAAGTATTTGGCCACTGTTAAAGCTGTTTCCTTTTTACAAGGAAATGCTTCTGGCCATTTTAAAAAGGAATCAATCAAGACTAAGAGGTATTTATATCCCTAACAACCTGGCTTGATTTCGGTGAAGTCAAGTTCCCAGTGCTCCCCTGGATTGGTGCCTCGGAGGCATGACCTCATGTGGTGAGGCACCTGGGTCGCATTTACCTTACTGCATGAAAGACATCTGAGGGCTGTGTCCTTCATTCATTTGCCAAGACAGGGAACATACAGGAGTTTGAAGATGAGTTGGCTGAGTTTTGTGGCTTCAAGGTGGGTTTCTTGGTGTAGCTGGTCAATAAGTTGTCATCCTAATGTCTCCGGAAGGAGGGGTCGTCCATCTGGGCAGATGAGCTAGTCTTGTGGACCTGTTAGGCAATCCAGGCATTTACTTTCTTCTCGGTCTGTTTCCAAGTAGACTGGTGATGGCAGCAATAAGCGGTCCAGTAAGACTGGAAGAATGCAGAGGGGCCCCACTGGTCTTAGGGCAGCCTTCTTGGCCATTTGAGTGGTAGACTCAGACTGCGGTGGCTACACTGGAGACCTGCACTACTACCAGCAGTTGGTGACTTGCCAGTCCTGGGGGATTGTCCTCAGCCCATACCTGTGGGAGTAGTGACCTCTAAGCACAGAGGCACTCTTCCTGAGATGGAATTTTGACCAGTCCTTCAAAGAACACGTATTTTTCCCCAAGAGGGGTGTAGAAAAGGATATGGAAAGGGCTGTTTGGCACCATCAGGGCAACTTCAGCCAGTCTACAGGAGAGAGTTGCGCAGAGTTTTTGCAACAGGTCTTGCCCCAAAATGGGTATGGGCAGTCTGGCATGACAGAAAAGGAGTGGGTGATAGTACCCCTACCCAGGTCAGTTATGCAGGCCGCAGTCCAAGGGACTGCCTGGAGTTCCCGGGCGGTGCCCACAATTGTTGCCCTTTGCCTCATGATGGGTCCTTGGGGTTTTTTAAAACTAAAAATGTCATGCCTGTGTCTATCAGGAAGTCTACAGATTTTTCCCTGACTTGTAAGTTATAATGGGGTCCCAGGGGCCTAAGGAGAAGGAGCCCTGACTCCCTCAGTTAACATTTTCCACAATGAGGACTTTAGCCATTGTCTGTGTCTGTGAATTAGCTGCATTTCGGGGGTATTTGTTTTTCCAGTGTCTCATTTTTCTTTTACAATAGGTGCATTAATTGGGCTTTAGGGGGGTTTAGACCCCCTGCCATGTTTAGTTCCTTGGGCTTGGGAGTGCTCCTGGAGGGCAGCTATAATGACTTTGGCCGTTTTTTTAGTGGCGGCCATTTCCACGGACTCCCGGTTGTTAAAGACCTACAGAGCTACCAACTTAATGAGATTTTTCTCTTTAAAACCCTCCAGTTTTTGTAGTTTCCTTCTAATATCAAGGGACGACTATGCAACATAGGCTACGTTTATAGCCCGCCGGTTGTCAGGGGCCTCTGGATCAACAGGAATGTAAGTTTTATAGTTCTTTAGTAGCTTTTCTAAAAAAGCTGCAGAGCTTTCTGTGGGTACCTGAATGACCTCACTAACCTTATATAAATTGGTCGGCTTCTTAACAGCCTCCTGGAGGCCCTGCATCAGGTGGTACTCAAGTAGAGCTCCCCTACCGTCACCATTAGGTTCTCACGGGGTAGTTCACTCGGGTAATAAGACTCAAGAAGTGCTCCATTGGTGGTGGGATGCCCTTCTGGTTCTACAACAGCTTTCTTGGCTGCCCTCAGGATAGGTTCACATTCCTCACATGTAAATAATACCTGGAGGAGTTGCTGACAGTCATTCCAAGTGGGTTCATGGGTGAAAAAGATAGTTTCAAGAAGAGAGATTAGTCCCTCTCTGAGAAGGGGATGGGGTTCTGGGTTTTCCAATTGTACAAATTACTGGTGGAAAAAGGAACATATATCATGAATGGCTGTCCTCCTGAGGCCAGGGTGGGGACTAACAGGCGCAAGGGTAAGATGGGAGCCCACGAAGGAGGCGGCCCCGCTCCCGCAGGACTCAGGGTAGAGGTGGAACCTTGGCTAGCAGGCTGGTAGTGGTCCCCCTTCTGGTCTGTTAAGGACCACACAGGAGCTCTCCTGCAGCTCCCTGGGTTCTTGGTGCTGGTGAGCTGAAGGTGCTGGTACCTCCAAGGGAGGGTCTACAAAGGCAGACATAAAGAATGAGGCTGAAGGGGAAGATCCAGGATGGGGTCCTCAGGTGGAGGGGGTAATATGGGGACCCAGGCCCTGTCTTTCTGGTTCAGGGGTCTGTGTTTTGGGGATGCCTGCTTTGGGGAGACCTGGTGGAGAGGCAAAAAGGACATGAGAAGGGTTTAAATGTTTGCTGCATTTCCGGGTGTAAGCCGGCCCTTTGGAGGCAATGTTAATCTACACATCGATGTAGGGAATCGGGTCTGGGTGACCAGGGTGGCTGTAAACCATGGTCCAAATTCTGAAAAGAAGGGAGAGATTAAAGGAACTGATGGGGGACCAGCCAGAGCCAAAGGCAGGACACTTCAATTCACACAGGGTGCGCAGAGTGCCTGGTTTCACTTTTGCACCATAGCCCTGGGCACTGTGGCTGAAATCTGAAAAATTATTGAGGAGACAATCTAAAGGAGTTAGCAGCATGGATGGTCCCTGCCTCACTGCAAACAGATTATAAAGTGGACACTGACAAAGACGAACAAAACAATGACAGAAAACCAACAACCTTAGGAGACAGGGAGACGTCTTCCCCCTGTCTTGGGAACCGACTTTCAGCTCCATCCAACTAGTCAAGTTCCCCCAAATTCTCTAGAGATCCAGACAGATTTACCCATGATACCGCGGTTGAGTCACCAGAATGGACAATTTGGCACCTGTGTCCCGATTCCACGTGTCCAAGGGCCCAGGACGGAGGAACATCTCTCTGAGGCCTTCCCCTGGAGCCATCTGCAGTCAGCGGGCCCAGGTGGGGGTCCGAGGGGGAGAAATTCGCTGTGGCCTCCAAATGTAGTATCTGTCGCAGCCTGTAAGGATAGACTTGGACCCCACTTAGGTATAATCAGATGGTGATTTTATTATACTGTGTGCAAGTACAGAAGCAGAATATTGTGGTTACCTAGGGGCGGGGTTACAGCTTGAGAAACACAGCTTGAGTAAGTTTCCATTGTTATCTTACCGGGAACTGGGAGGGGAGGGTTTATGGGAACTTGGGGACTTTCTGTGCTTTCTCGTTCGGAAGCCTTTTCTCGGAATTGATGGGGGTGGCAGGGAGAGAGGCCTAAGGTAACTAATAGGTTTTTACATTTGGGGGCTCTTACAATTTTTTCTTCACCCTGATTCAATTTGTTATTAGATCTTCTCCATGGTCTAATCTGTTACTATACCTCTGTTGCATCTTTAAGTTCCCTGATTAACTGCTTCAATTCCTTAAGCTCTCCTAAGCCTTTCTATCTTATTCATATCTTTCATCCCTTTTTTCTGTTTTTGGATTTCCATTTGGTTATTTTCCACTTTCTCAGCAATTTCCTTCATTGTTCTTATCATCCATATTTTAAACATCCTTTCTTAATTTCTAATATTCTTTATAGGTGTAAGCCCCTATAAAAGAGCTACATCATGATCCCCTTAGGGGGGCTTACTATGTTCTGGCTTTTCATGTTGCCAGGATTTTTCTTTTGATTCCTCCTGACTAGTGTTTTCTTTTTGTCTGCTTCCTTACTCTACTTTTTCCTTTCACTTCCTCCTCCCCTTTAACTTACCCTGTCTCTGTCCTTAGATACTTTAGTGTCCTTTTGGCATAGGACCAAAATGAAAGGAAGAGTGAAGAGAAAGAAGGGAGAAAATATAGAAAAGAAAAAAAAGAAAAGAAAAAAAGGAAAAGGTACTAAAAAAAAAAAGAAAAGATTGACAAAAAGAAAAAACAACGTAAGTAAAGATAATAAAGTAATAGTGGTATTCAGCAGGGTGCTTTGACCCACAGCTACAATTCTCAGCCTCTGGTTTATGGGTTCTTTGGATGTCAAGAGCTTTTATCAGCCTGAACAGAAATAAGATCTCATTTCCAACAAAGGGAAAAGAAAAAGCAAAGTGAAAAAGGAAAAATAGCAATTTGTTTCAGTGGATAATTACCAGTAACATTCTTCCAAAGGCCAAAGCTAGAAGGACCCCCCATTCCAAGGAGTTAAGCTTAGCTGTCGGGCCAGTGCTGTCGTACCAAACTTCAGGCCTTAGAGTGAGGATTTGTCCCATAAGTGGAAAAAGATTGCCAAAAAATAAAACTGAGCAGAAAAAAAAAAATATGAAGAAAAGTAAGAAGAAATGTATGTAGAGGGAATTAAAAATGAAGTTGTATAAGATGTTAAAAGGGGAGTACATCTTATCTGTTATTGGATAAATTTATGTGTGATAGATAGTAAAAGAAAAAAATCTTTACACAAACAGAGAGAAAAGGAGAGGAATTTAAAGAAAAGAAAAAATAAAAGGCATAGGAAAACTGAAGCAAAAATGGAGCCACCTTGTTGAAGAAAGTAAAAATGGAAAATCAAAAATACTAGAAATAAAAACAAAACAAACAAAAACCTTAATGGATAAAACTGCACAGAAAAACTAGCAAAAAATGGAATACTTTCTATTGAAGAAACAATGAAAAATTATAAGTGCAGAAAGAATAAAGAAAGAAAAATCTAGGGGGAAAACGTTAATTTTTTTTTTTAAAGTAAAAAGAAATACATAGCTATATATTGCATGGAGAACAGGTGACATTCTGGAGTATGAGATGCTAATCACAACACAGGTACAGCTGTGTAAGATGACGGCTGAAAGCTTCTCTCTTGCCAAGGAGACCTGGTCTCATCATCTTGATATCTTTGCACTCAATCCCTGCAAGTTTGAAAGCCCGAGGCCCTCATCAGACTGCTTAATAGACACATTTTGACCTTTCCAAACCAGGTCCTTGGACATGCAGTGGCTTTCCCGGGAAACTGTGTGTTGCTCAAGGTGCCCCCCAGGTGGCTGAGCAGCTTATACATTTTTTGGTTAAAATGTTTCAAGTTTTGTGATTAACCTTTACAAGTGTTAGAGTCAAACAAGGATCTTCCTTTAAAAAGTCATTCTTTTTTTTGTTAACAAAAGAAATTTTTTTAACGAAAAATTTCAGAAAACATTTGGAAAGGGTAGGTAGCCACAATAATCAAGTGCATTATAACATTTAGAGTTGAAAACCTTTGTAAGGGTTTTGCTTGACCTAGCTATGTTCCAGTCTCGCCTGTATTTCTTTTTTCTTTCTTTCTTTCTTCTTCACTTTTTTTTTTCTTTTTGCAGTTTATGGCATGGGCCAGGTTTTAACCCGCCACCTCCGGTATATGGGGCCAACGCTCTACTTCTGTGAGTCACAAGCACTGCCCTATTGCATTGTTCTTTTTGGCTTACAAGAATGTAAACATTCCCTAGTCTTTACCTTGTAAATCAACACATCATTTATATATCCCCTAGTATGTCTATCTACCCTATCCTCCATTCTATTTGATACAGTTTCTTGTCACTGAATTATAACTTAAAGCTAATCAAAGTTTAAAGTTTATATTTTGTGATTTCACTTTAATAAACTGTTTAAAATAATACCTAACACAAAATAAATCTTCATGAGTTTCAAGCCATTATTAGTATCATTACTAATCAATGCCTTTCAGTAAATCATGAGGGGACAAAGATAATAAAGTGACAAATTAAATGACTATAAAATATCTATTTATTAATTTACCAGGGTATATTTTTCCCCTGTAATATGAAGTATTGGAAATAAAATACCTTAAGATTTTTTTCCAGATAAAACTTTTTCCAGTAAAGATTTTTTCCAGGAAAGTTTTTTTTTCAGGTGAATCTTTCAAGACTACATAATTTGGCTACATTGTAGTTTTAGTTATAATCACAAATCCAGTTAAATGAAGTGAAAATCAGAGGGAAAAATTTTCTTTTGGCACCCCAAATCAACACTTTTTAAAATTTTATTTAAAGATGGCTACAGAAATATCTGGTAAGAAGAACTTTCACGACTATGTAAGCAAATCCTTTTAGTCCTTATGTAAATCTAATTTCCTTCTGAGTTATTTCTAATAATTGGAAATTTATATATATTTGCAAATGAAATATTGGTATGTTTCTGTAGAGGAATGGACACGATGCTTGCAAGGACAGTTAATGATTCTTATCACATTAAAAGGAAAGGCTGAAAATAGGATAGTCTCCTGGCAAACCTAGAGATGTTTTGTAACATAGGGGCATCCCCCAAGTAACTCAGTGTTCCCAAATGAGATAAGATCTGTCACTGGTTAGTAAGCAGGTGTCAAACATTGATGCTTGGTGTTCCTTCATGGGGGTGTGTGGAAGGAACATATGAGTAAAAAGCACGCGGCAATCCTTATGCATGCAGCCCCCTATCTCATTACTTTAACTCTCCACACATGTTGTGTATGTCATTACTTTAACTCTCCACACCTTTTGTGTATAAACTTAATAAATAGCCATTGCAGAGGAGGCTCTGAGTTCTCCTGCATCTCTGGTTAGCCCACCTCTTGCAAGCTAGCACTTCAATGTTTGTCCTGCCTGGTTCTTTCAGGTGGCACTGGGAGGCATAACTTTCCTGGCAGCCAAATGTTTCACTGACACTTTATATGTTCTACTATTGTTGCACGGTGAACTTACCCAGTCATATCTAACTCTATATGACACTAATTGTATATCCTCTAAATTTTTTTGCTCCAGAGTTTTTTTCACATTACAGGCATTAAAAGTCCTTCAACATTTTAACTTTTTGTTCCATGAGAAGGTCCTTCTTTTGATATAACATTTTCTAGTCTTTAAAAACAGATTATTTTAAAAAATAAGATTTCGTTCAACCATATTTTTAAACTAAAGAACTATTGCCTATAAAAAAATTAGAGGAAGTAGGATAGACATAATCATTTGGGAAACTCAGAAGGTGATGTACTTTTAGATCAGAAGTGAAGTTACTTTTTGACAATTCTCGCCTAATATCCTCTTAGTCTCCTGATACAGGAAGCATCCTATCTCTTGGCCTAGTTGAGAGATTTATTGCTCTATTGAACCCCCACGTGGGTATGTCGGGTGTCCACGGACTCAAGTCCCCCATGCCAAGCAGGAGGATCATATGTTGTCCCAAGGGTCCTACCGACCCCGCCTCCCGGGGTGCTCCTCCTGGGTCCAGGCAGGGAGCTTAGGGTCTGCACCACTGGACACTGGGCAGTTGCCGGGCATCTTGGCTGAGTGGCTGTACTTTGGTGCTGTACCCACTGTCTCTAGGTGATGGGCAGGCTTGGTTGAAGCTGAGGGTTCAGGTGCAAGGGTCTGTCCTGTTAGGGGCGCAGGTAGGTTCGGAGTTGCAGTGTTGCTCCCCAAAGTCCCTGGCCTTGTCTAAAAAGCACCTAGGAGCAGATGTATCTGCCTGACCTGAAGGTACAGGACTCCCTAGACCCTCCTGCACGCATCATGTGTGTCAGGTGTGCCAGGCCTGGTGGGAAGCACGCGAGGACACCATCCACCCAAGCAACCAGCAGGGAGCTCCCTGGTTGTGCTCTGCGGCCACCCCCCGTGCCCTCCAGAGACCGGGGCATGGAAACTGTTCATGTCAGCACGGGTCACCCTGTGCAACCACACTGTGGTTGCCAGGCTTTGGCTGTAGCAGTCTGAGTGAGGAATCTTTGGGCTTGCTCCCTGGAGTTCCTGCCAGACTGGTTGGCACAGGAGTCTAGGGCTACGCAGAGGGAGAAAAGCTGAGGGGAGTAGGTGGAGGGCAGGGTGTCAATGGAGCTGGGAGCTCTATTTAAAAGAAACTGTTAGCTGCAGGAGGAGATGGGCAACACGGTCTTACAAATTCAGTCCCCTAGTACTCGGACCAGAATCAGCACCCAGTCTTCTCACCAGAGCTGGTATGACATCAAAGATGCTGACTTCAAGTCTCACCACAGAGCTGCCTACAAGGGCAACCTCCACATGATGCAGGAGCTCGTCCATCTGAAGAGAAATAAGTTAAATTCATATGACAAGAAGAAGAGGTGATAGTGTTGTGCCCAGGTTGCGGGGTAGCCCTCATAAATCACCCAAAGACCAAGTCCAATGCAAAAGCAAGAGGTAGTTTATTCACAAGCTCGGGCTTGGTCTTCTCCGTTCCTGACGCAGCAGGAGAGCAGAGAAGCCCCAACCACAGAGGGAAGAGCAGTTTTAAGGCTACAGAAAGGAAAAAGGGAGGGGGAGTTGGGCGAACTTCTGGGGAGAGCTGATGAGGGCTTATGGAACTGTTCAATTTTGATCTGGGCTGATTAGCCTGGGAAAAGATTTACTACTACTGGGGCTGAGGGTGGGTGCCATTATCGCTAGGGGCAGACCAACTGGAGCCAGGGGATGGAGGAGGAAGCATGTTGCCTATCCCATTTGGTATGCAAGCAAGTTGCCTATCAAGTTTGGTATGCAGCTGCAAATTGAAGGCTGTGGGGCAAAGTGAGGTCAGTGAAGGCTGTGAGACAAAATGGAGTTAGTTTTAACAAAATGGAGTTAGCTTGGTCCTTTCATTAGGAACTAAGAACGGGTGCCAGGTGGGTGAATCAAGGATTGGAAGGGATGGGGTGGTGGTGGTGGAGTGAGAGGTGGGGGGGGTGAGGGGTCGGAATGGGAGTGTGCGTGGGGGAGACACCTTCTTTCATGGGCTCCCCCAGCAAGCCCTGCTGTCGCCAGGGCTCCTTAGCACCTGAGATGGGGAAGTCTGGGGAGGTCCGGTGCCTGGGCCACCACTATGGGCAGCAAAGCAAAAGCTTAACCTCACCTGGTTCCCATCCACTATATTCCCCTTATAGAGCTCTGTATGGACCTTTTTTTGTTTGTTGGTTTTTTGGAGACAGAGTCTCATTTTTTTGCCCTCGGTAGAAAGCTCCCAGCAACCTCAAGAAATTCTCCTGCCTCAGCCTTTTTAGAGATGAGGTCTCCCTCTGGCTCAGGCTGGTCTTCAACCTGTGAGCTTAGGCATTCCAGCCGCCTTGGTCTCCAGAGTGCTAGGATTACAGAAGTGAGCCACCATGCCAGCCTGTATTGAACATTTTAAAATAATTTAACCAAGAAAATTAGGTATGAGCATTTTATTTTTGATGTACACATTTATAGCCTAATGTTCTATGTGTTACAGAAAAGTACATAATAAGATAAATAATTCCTACAATATCCACCTCTGATCTAACACATCTTTAGATCAAATCCAATTTTCATTTTATATCAAATTGCAGATGTGGGTATGTGTTCTCTACCGAGGGGTCTTAGAAAGCAATTTAAAAGTGGTAAGACGATTGCATGTCCTTCAATAGGAAGACTAATTTTCCTGAAAATGTGAGCTCTTTCCATGTTTATTAACTTTACATCAGCCAAATGAAAATGCCAAAATTTTTCAATTTTTGAGTTTCATATGTTGTCCGTCTTTTGTTTTTGTCATGACATTAAGAAACATTTGTAATGGTGTGATAAAGACTTGCCCATTTAGATATCAAAATGTGCTATTACTTTCCACAAATTGTGTACCAACTTTTGAAAAGACACATGAATGAATGGAACAAACTACAAAATCCAGACACACCCAAATATATAGAAAAATTTAGAACTTCATAATGGTGACATTTTCTATTATTAACAAACAATAAATTTTTCATAACTGAGGTGTCAGTTAATTGGAAATAAACTAGCTAGATTTTCATATCACAAAAGTAAGTTCATGGCTTGGTGCCCATAGCTCAGTGGCCAGAGCAACAGCCACATTCACAGGCTTGTGGGTTCCAAACGGGCCTGCTAAACAACTATGACAACTATAACAAAAAAATAGCCAGCTGCAATCAGTTTTAGAAATGTGCCACCTATGCCTATACTCTCTTTTAATTAGTGTTCTAATTAAAAAAGGATGCTGGATTTTATCAAATGCTTTTTCTGCATCTATTGAGAGGATCAGATGACCTTTATTTTTGCCTCTGTTAATATGGTGGATAACGTTTATGGACTTGCATATGTTAAACCAGCCTTGCATCCTTAGGATGAAGCCTACTTTATCATGATGAATGACTTTTTTGATGATAAGCTGTAATCTATTGGCTAGAATTTTGTTGAGAATTTTTGCATCTATATTCATGAGTGAGATTGGTCTGAAATTCTCCTTTTTGTTTGGGTCTTTTCCTGGTTTTGGTATCAGGGTGATGTTTGCTTCACAGACTGTGTTGGGGAAGATTTCTTCTTCCTCAATTTTTTGGAATAATTTCTGCAGTACAGGGATAAGCTTTTCCTTGAAGGTTTCATAGAATTCTGGTGTGAAGCCATCTGGACCAGGGCATTTTTTGTTTGGAAGATTTTTTATTGTTTCTTTGATCTCAGTGCTTGAAATTGGTATGTTCAGAAGCTCTATTTCTTCCTGGCTGAGTGTAGGGAGAGGGTGTGATTCCAAATACTTATCCATTTCCTTCACATTGTCAAATTTCTGGGCGTAGAGTTTCTGGTCGTATTCAGAGATAATCTCTTGTATCTCTGTGGGATCAGTTGTTATTTCCCCTTTATCATTTCTTATTGACATTACTAGAGATTTTAGTTTTCTATTTCTCATTAATCTGGCCAGTGGTTTATCTATTTCATTTATTTTTTCAAAAAACCAACTCCTTGTTTCATTAATGTTCTGAATGATTCTTTTGTTTTCAATTTCATTGATCTCTTACGTGATTTTGGAGATTTCTTTTCTTCTACTGAGTTTAGGCTTAGATTGTTCTTCTTTTTCCAATTCCATAAGATGGCTTGTGAGATTGTTGATGCGCTCTCTTTCTGTTTTTCGAATGTAAGCATTCAAAGCGATGAATTTTCCTCTCAAAACTGATTTTGCAGTATCCCACAGGTTTTGGTAGCTTGTGTCTTCATTGTAGTTCTGCTCAAGGAAGTTAATGATTTCATGTTTTATATCTTCTGGCACCGATCTGTTATTCAACAGAAGATTGTTTAATTTCCATGCCTTTGTGTTGGGTAGAGCATTTTGTTAGAGTTGAGTTCCACCTTTAGTGCTTTATGGTCTGAGAAGATACAAGGTAAAATTTCAATTCTTTTGATTCTGTTGATATTTGTTTTGTGTCCCAGGATATGACAAATTTTGGAGAATGTTCCATGGCGTGATGAGAAGAAAGTATATTCTTTATCTTTGCGATGGAGTGTTCTATATGCATCTATCAAGCACAGTTGTTCTAGGGTCTATGACAAACCCACAGCTAATATTTTACTGAATGGAGTAATACTGAAAGCTTTTGCTCTTAGAACCTGAACCCCAACAGGTTGTCCTCTGTCACCTTTACTATTCAACATAGTGCTGGAAGTTCTAGCCAAAACAATTAGGCAAGGCAAGGAAATAAAGGGAATCCAAATAGGAGCAGAGGAGGTCAAACTCTCCCTCTTTGCTGATGACATGATCTTATACTTAGAGAAACCCAAAGACTCAACCACAAGACTCCTAGAAGTCATCAAAAAATAAAGTAATGTTTAAGGATATAAATTCAGTGTGCACAGTCAGTAGCCTTTGTATACACCAATAACAGTTAAGATGAGAAGCTAATTAGGGACACAACTCCCTTCACCATAGTTTCAAAGAAAAACTATATTCCCCACTAGGAATATACTTAAGAAGGAGGGGAAGGACATCTATAAAGAAAATTAAGAAATCCTCAGAAAGGAAATAGCAGAGGATATTAACAAATGGAAGAACATACCATGATCATGGATGGGCAGAATCAACATTGTTAAAATGTCTATACTTCCCAAAGCAATCTACCTATTCAATGCCATTCCTATCAGAATACCATCATGGTACTTTCAAGATTTGGAAAAAATGATTCTGCGTTTTGTATCGAACCAGAAAAAAACCCGTATAGCTAAGGCAGTTCTTAGTAATAAAAATAAACCTGGGGGCATCTGCATACCAGATTTTAGTCTGTACAACAAAGCCATAGTAGTCAAGACAGCATGGTACTGGCACAAAAACTGATACATAGACACTTGGAATCGAATTCAAAACCAAGAAATTAAACTAACATCTTACAACCACCTCATCTTCAATAAACCAAACAAGAACATACCTTGGGGGAAAGACTCCCTATTCAATAAATGGTGTTGGGAGAACTGGATGTCTACATGTAAAAGACTGAAACTGGACCCACACCTTTCCCCACTCACAAAAATTGATTCAATGTGGATAAAGGACTTAAATTTAAGGCATGAAACAATAAAAATCCTCCAAGAAAGCATTGGAAAACACTGGAAGATATTGGCCTGGGGAAAGACTTCATGAAGAAGACTGCCATGGCAATGGCAACAACAACAAAAATAAACAAATGGTACTTCATTAAACTGAAATCTTCTGTACAGCTAAGGAGACAATAACCAAAGCAAAGAGACAACCTACACAATGGGAAAGGATATTTGCATATTTTCAATCAGACAAAAGCTTGATAACTAGGACTTATAGAGAACTCAAATTAATCCACATGAAAAATCCACCAATCCCATATATCGATGGGCAAGAGACATGAATAGAACCTTCTCTAAAGATGACAGACGAATGGCTAACAAACACATGAAAAAATGTTCATCATCTCTATATATTAGAGAAATGCAAATCAAAACAACCCTGAGATATCATCTAACCCCAGTGAGAATGGCCCACATCACAAAATCTCAAAACTGCAGATGCTGGCGTGGATGTGGAGAGAAGAACACTTTTACACTGCTGGTGGGACTGCAAACTAGTACAACGTTTCTGGAAGGAAGTATGAAGAAAACTCAAAGCACTCAAGCTAGACCTCCCATTTGATCCAGCAATCCCATTACTGGGCATCTACCCAGAAGGAAAAAATTCCTTTTATCATAAGGACACTTGTACTAGACTATTTATTGCAGCTAAATTTACAATCGGCAAAATGTGGAAACAGTCTAAATGCCCACCAACCCAGGAATGGATTAACAAGCTGTGGTATATGTGTACCATGGAATACTATTCAGCTATTAAAAAAATGGAGACTTTACATCCTTTGTATTAACCTGGAGGGAAGTGGAAGATATTATTCTTAGTAAAGCATCACAAGAATGGAGAAGCATGAATCCTATGTACTCAATTTTGATATGAGGACAATTAATGAGAATTAAGTTTATGGGGTGTGAGGAAAAGCAGAAAGAGGGACAGAGGGAGGGTGAGGGCCCTTGGTGTGTGTCACACTTTATGGGGGCAAGACATGATTGCAAGAGGGACTTTGCCTAGCAATTGCAATCAGTGTAACCTGGCTTATTGTACCCTCAATGAATCCCCAACAATAATAAAAAAAAAAATAGCTGGCTGTTGTGGCAGGTGCCTGTAGTCTCAGCTATTTGGGAAGTGGAGGCAAGAGACTCTCTTAAGCCCATGAGTTTGAGGTTGCCATGAGCTGTGACCCCACAGCACTCTACCAAGGGCAAGGTAATGAGAATGTGTCTCAGAAAAAAAAAAAGAAAGAAGTAAGTTCATAATAAAATACATATTAAAAGTGTTAAGTATACCAAATAAGGAAAGTACCAGGAATAAACACAAATGCCTATTGAGATAGATACATCTTTTATTTTAATGAAGCCCTTTCTGAGAATGACCTCTGAAGCAATCTTCCTTAAGATTGTTTTAGAAAAATAAACATTAAAACGCCCTCTATATCAGGGCAAAAATTAACAAAACATGTTTGCAAAATATTTGTATCACATAGATGTATGAAATGAAAATATATCTTAATTTTACAGAGATTTCTTTTGTATCAATAACAAAATAATTCTAAAATTGGGCAAAGCACACTTTTCTTTACCGATCTACAATTGACCTCTGCACCTGGGAAAAATATTTAGTGCTCCTGAGAAGACAAGAAATTTAAGTTAAACGAGGAACAAATTTTGTTTTCTATCCACAACGTTCAGAAAGATGCAATGTGGTGTTACTTATGCTGGCAATTAAAGTCTTACATGCTCATGACCTTTTAAATAGACTATTTCGTAGTAAGTATCACATTTTTAATAATGAATATGCACTTTATAAAACAAGTCACTCACACTAAAATATTTTTGGAAATAATTAGAAATCCATACCATTTGTCTTTCTCAGCTCTACTTAAAGTCACACTATATTAAGAAGAACCCACATAAAGTATTTATAAACAAACTTCAATGCATCCATATTGTAGCAAAATATGCGACAAGTGAAGGTGGCATATACACGGTGTCTGCTGACATGCGAAGGTGAACTTTTAAGATGCACGGTGAGGAAAAAGTCAATTTGCTGATACATACACATCAGCAAACACATACACATGGACTATGGCAATGTGTGAGTGAAAATATGTAAAAAGTATGATAAAAACAATTAGTATTAGAATTTGCTCTAAGACTAAGTTCTTTTTTTTCTTCCTTGTGATTTCTGCAGTGAACATTTAAAAGTTTTAATAAAAGCTTATTATTAATGAAATCTATTCCCAAGGATTATGAAATATGAACCTTGCACAAGAAAAATAATTTCACACTTTTTGTTAATTCATTTATTTGAATTAGTATCTTCTGCTAACTTTTAGTCTCTTCAAAGGCAATCTTTTCACTTATATATGTGCATGTATATTTTGCTGTGTATACATTTGATTATGTACATATATTTTGATTATACATATTTATTACATATACACAAATAATTATAGATTAATCATTTATTTGTGCCCTTAAGAAAATAAAAATGGCAAATATAAACGATTATAAATATTGAAAAAGTATTATTTTATTTCATGAGTTTTTTTTTTCTTTTAATTGAATTCCCTATCCATCCTTTCAATTCATTTATTCTCCAAACATAACCTGGTAACCTCTTGGGTAGCAGATATATACTATTGCCTTTTAGGACCATTCCATCCTAAGCCTTCATGTTTACCTGACCAGCCTGAGGAAGTTGAGAGGTTTACACTTGTTGCATTAGGACTTGATCTCAAGTGAAGTTTTTCCTCCCTACTTTCAAGCACAGATAAAAAGGTTCCTTTACATTTGAAGAGAATAAAAGCAGAAAAAGCATTTCTAGAGTTAAAAACTTCTTTTAAAAGAACTTTAAGTGACCTTTGAAATTTTATAAGTCTTCATTACTAATATTAATCATTAGAAATATCTCATTTATATGTCAATCAATCTAAGCACTGAATAATGAGCCACACTTTCCATTTTGAATCCTGCATTTCCTTTGCTTTAAAGATTTTTAAAATCAAAGTGAGAATTAACTTTCTTTTGAAAATTCATTGGTGTTATTTCAGCCTTCTTTTTGTCATAGTACTTAAAAAAACTAAAATTTCTTTAAATGTCAATCATATGAAAATAAATGCTAGAAATCTGTGTGTGCCTAATCTCACTCACTATGAGCCACCATGGAATATGCCATGCCCCATTATCTTATGTTCAATAACGTAATTTTTTAAAAGCTTCCAATTATAATTATAATCATGATTATAGTGGCATTCCTAAGTCAGACATGTTAAAATGCAAAAAAAGAACATCTTAGAATCATTGAAATACAGTTGTATTTCTAATCTCTAAAACATACCACAAAGTAGATATGACTGTATCATTTTACTTAATCAAAATGTCATCTTTCTTAGCAATCATAGTAATAGCTATAATATCCAACAATTACTGAGCTGTTATTTGTGCCAGGAACTGTTCCAAATACTCAGCATCACAATGGTATTC
Source organism: Nycticebus coucang (assembly GCF_027406575.1). Lineage (NCBI taxonomy): Eukaryota > Metazoa > Chordata > Mammalia > Primates > Lorisidae > Nycticebus > Nycticebus coucang. Next base: position 27,345,488 of record NC_069805.1, on the reverse strand, counting down.
TGTTAGGTGCCCTTACTATTTTTATTTCCATTTTGTTGATGAGGAAATTGAGTCACAGAAACTCTAAGCCAAAGTGTGCCTCAAACGAAGTTGAACTGAATCCAAAGACCAATGTCTTTGGATTCCAATAGGCTGTTCTTTTGTTACATAGTCAGTGCTAATAAATATTGTTCTATATTCACAAGAATATTAAAGATTTGTCCTGAATACAGGAATACATCCAACTTAATGTTATTATTACATGAATAATTACATGTTTTCAGATAGTGTACTACAATTTTTCAAAAAGTTCTCTCAATTTTATAGGAGTGCTTTCCATGTGGCTTATTCAAAAGGCTTTGCCTGGATGGCCACTATGTTGGTTGACAAGAACTGAGATGTGAACATCAGAGATGCTAAAGAGAGGACACTTCTTATAAAGGTATATAATAGCCAAAAATTTCAGCATGAGATGCATTTTATTTACACCCATAGAATAAAAATGAATTTATCTCATTTGAATATAATATTCAATTTCACAGTGAAATCTGTGAAAAGGTTCATATTGAATTCCTAGAATTAATAATCTATTTATTGGCCTAATACTGACAAGCTGTGCAATGTGAGAGTGAGCAGTATGTCCCTGTCCTCCTAGAACATGGCACCAATCCCAATATTGCTGATATCCACGGTAACTGTTCTCTGCACTATGCTTCTTACAGAGACAATGTAAAAATTGCAGAAAAACTTATTGAATATGGTGCCACTATGGAAATAATGAACAAGGTATATATCAACTGACTTTATTTTCAAAATATTGGAAATGCATTTGTTTTAACATTGACATATGTAAGGGTTCAATTTTTCAAGTTTGGAAACTTAAGCATTCCCTCAATTAACATATTTTGAAATACCTCAATTGTCTAAGGTTTCTGTTTAAATATTGATACTTTTAAATAAAGATGAGAGACTACATCCTCTTTTATGTGTTAACGGTAAATATTTGTGATAACACTGAATTTTTTGGAGGTCAATTTTTTCCCTTCTACTTCTAAGGTCCATCTCTCCCACCTTCCCATCAGGATATTCTAGTCTTGAGAGCAGAGTTTAGACTCTTTTCTAAGTGGCTGCTTCTGCCAGTTTAGGATAATCAGTTAATTATTTGTTCTTCCTTCTTTTCTACTTCATCATACTTATTGTCAATCTGGTTTCATCAGAGTTCTCCTAAAATTGATGCCTAGGCAAGTCTACCTCTCACTAACTGTCTCAAACTGACAATTATTATCCTTAAAAGAAAGAGATTCTGGTTTAAATATTAAAAACTGGGGAAAAACATGCAAAAAAAACCCCAAAAAACCTCTTCTTGGTATTGCCCACAGTTATTTACTTTTTTCACTAAGCAATATGAAGGACAGTATACAGAAGGATTTATCTTTCTTTCAATATTGACTGATATTTGTTTGTAATTTGGTGTTTTGGTGATATATTACCTGATAGCCTTTAGTTTTATGAAATGTGGACTTAAACTTGTAGTTTTTTATGACTTATTATGAACTTAGAACTTCTTCACTCTTTCATAGTATTTTTCAACCTCTGTTACTGATATAGTTTCCTTAGAATGCTCTGTTTTCCATAAATAGGAGCTGGGATTCATTTAGTCTTTTGAATGACTGAATGTTTGCTTCAAGTTGTTTTCTTTAAAGAATATTGATCTAACTGAAGATATGTTGTGATATTTTTCACTATATCCCAATAATTATGAGAAGATGTTCTTATTTATTTAACATTTCTGAGGAGAGTGACTATAACCACTCCAGAACACCACTCAGGTTTTTAAAAAAGAACTAATTGCTATAACTCTGATATCCATCAACTAGATGTATATTCACTTTATTCTTAATTAAAAGTTCCACCATATTTGGATGGGTTTCCTTCAGAGCAATGAAGAGTGATGTGGTGTCTTTCTGCAATACAGCAAAAATAATTAATACGATACTTGACAAAATTACACACTTTAATTTTATTTATTTTTTTTAAATCATAGCTGTGTACATTAGTATGATCATAGGGCATCATACACTTGGTTCATAGACCGTTTGACACATTTATATCACACTGGTTAACATATCCTTCCTGGCATTTTCTTAGTTATTTTGCTAAGATCTTTACATTCCACATTTACTAAGATTCACACATACCCAAGACCCGAGATGTTGGCATGGATGTGGAGAAAAGGGTACACATTTCTAAGTGTGTAAGTGGAAAACATTATCCAAGGTCTGAAAATTTTGCACATAATATAGAAAATAAATAAAAAGTAGCCCCTTAATTCTCAGTACTCTGTTCTTTCCAATGTGCCACTCCTTCCCTTGGAAACACCTCTCATCTGCCTCATCACATCAACTCAGGTGACCTCCAAAACTCAATTCAGACATTTACTGTTTTCAAGAATCTTTGCTTTTTCACAAGCCTTTACCATAGTATATTTTAATTATTTTACTGTTTCTCATCTAAACCAAGAACTTCTTGAGGGCAGAGGCAGTATCTATTTATTAATATTGCTCTATCCCCCTGCCCTAAGTTATAGTAGTTAATAATTTCAATATTTTCTTTAGTATTTTTTTATTGTTAAATCATAGCTGTCTACATTTGTGCAGTCAAGGGGTACAATTTCTGGTTTCATATACAATCTGAAATATTCTCATCAAACTGTTCAACGTAGCCTTCATGGCATTTTCTTAGTTATTGTATGTAGATATTTGTATTCTGCATTTAGTAGGTTTCACCTGTACCCATTCTAAGATGCACTGTAGGTGTGGTCCCACCCATTACCCTCCCTCCACCCTGACTTCTTCCCTACTTTACCCTCTCTTGGCCCTTTCCCCATATTCTTGAGCTATAGTTGGGTTATAGCCTTCATATGAAAGCTATAAATTAGTGTCATAGTAGTTCTGGGTACATTGGATACTTTTTCTTCCATTCTTGACATACTTTGCTAAGAAGAATATGTTCCAGTTCCATCCATGTAAACATGAAAGAGGTAAAGTCTCCATCTTTCTTTAAGGCTGCATAATATTCCATGGTATACATGTACCACAATTTGTTAGTCCATTCGTGGGTTGATGGGCACTTAAGCTTAATCCATTACTTAGCAATTATGAAATGGGCTGCAATAAACATTCTGGTACATATGTCTTTGTTATATTGTGATTTTTGGTCTTCTAGGTATATACCTAGTAAAGGAATTATAGGATTGAATGGCAGGTCTATTTTTATATTTCTAAGTATTCTCCAAACATCCTTCCAAAAGCAACGTATTAGTTTGCATTCCCACCAGCAGTGTAGAAGTGTGCCCTTTTCTCCACATCCAAGCCAACATCTCTAGTTTTGGGACTTTGTTATGTGGGCTACTCTTCCTGGGGTTAGGTGATATCCCAAAGTAGTTTTGATTTGCATTTATCTGATGATTAAGGATGATGAGCTTTTTTTCATGTAGATTGTGCCCTTGTCTTCTTTAGAGAAGTTTCTCTTCAAGTCCTTTGCCCACCCTGAAATGGGATCACTTGTTTTTCATTGAGTAAATGATCTAAATTATTACCCCTAACTCAACATTTCTTACACTGGATTTCAAAGAATACCTGCAAGAAATATGTACCCCAACACAATTTTTCCATGATCATCTATACATGAGCAATATTACCAAACTTTGCGTTATATGTCCAATATTCAAGCAATCTATTGAATTTGCCTAAGCTCTCTTTGGCAATACATTTTTTTGGGGAAACAATAACATTCAAAAAATTAAGGGTTTCAGTGATACAGGATTGAAAGCTTTCCAACAAAGGGGCAATATTTCACCAGGTGATACCAACTCACAGAACTCTCTTGTATTGATGGTGACAAGACCCCAGATGATAAGTCATCTGTAATTCCTGCTTCAAATTCTTCCCTAAGGTTTTCTGAGTGAATAAAATCTAGGCTTCAAATGAACTTTGCTTGCTTATTATTAAATGACCCATGGGATGTCTCCTGTTTCAAGATTATCAATTTTTTACTTGGGAGGCTGAGGCAAGAGAATCATTGTTAGTTAATAATATAAAATGTCACCATTATGGGGCAGTGCCTGTGGCTCAGTTGGCAAGGCGCTGGCACCATATACCAAGGGTGGCAGGTTCAAACCCGGCCCCGGCTGAACTGCAACCAAAAAATAGCCGGGCGTTGTGGCAGGCACCTGTAGTCCCAGCTATTTGGGAGGCTGTGGCAAGAGAATCGCTTAAACCCAGGAGTTGGAGGTTGCTGTGAGCTGTGTGATGCCATGGCACTCTACCGAGGGCCATAAAGTGAGACTCTGTCTCTACAAAAATAAATAAATAAATTAATTAATTAAAAAAAAAGTCACCATTATGGAGTTCACTTAAGTCTAAAAGTTTGTCACCATTATGGAGTTCACTTAAGTCTAAAAGTTTGAGGTTGCTGGGAGCTGTAACACCATGGCACTCTACAAAGGGTGACATAGTGAGACTGTGTCTCAATAAAAAAAAAAAAGATCAATTATTATCTCAGCTGTTAGAATGCTCACTAAGAAATTTTATTCTTGATGAAAATTATATCTGTTATGATATATGTATAAAAGACTTAATAAAAAATTAGAAAGTAAATAAAAAGAAAAAAGAAAAGAAAATGATATCTGGACACCTAATGCTGATAAGCATGTGCGAGGCACAAAAGGCCTCAAGGATTAATCCCATAATGGGGTGCTGGAATATGAGATAAGCAATAAGAACATTGCTTCATAATCTTTCTGGATGCTTCTCACTAAATACCAAATTGCTGATGCAGGGTACGTGCATTTAATGATGAATGGCATGAGAAGCTGGGGTCTTATAAGTGATAGACAGTATAACCAAGCCCACACGACAGAGTGAATCAGCTAGGGCATTGTCTTCATCTAAAGACCCAGGCAAAGCTGTATGACCACAAAGGTGACCAACATATAGGGGGCACACCAGGCATGGAAAATCTGCTGAAACTGTAACAAAAGTGCTTGAAGAGCTGAATCCACTGAAGGGCCAATGGTGGCTTCCTCCAAAACCTGCAGAGAAAAATCCCAATTGCTATCAGTATAACGATTTAAAGGATGAAAAGATTTTTAAAAGGCTACGTGTGCTGTAATTAATGCAACTCTTTGAGCAGAAGAAAGAGAAGTATGACATTTAAAAGTTTGACCATTTACAGGACTGGATCAAGATGGCGGCCAAATTACAGAGTCCTTGCTACTGGGCATGGTGAGTCTGGGGAGATAAGACTCCAGGCATCTCTGGCTTGTGAGATCTGCCTATAATTATCCCTTTGAGGACACAGGGAGTCAGCAAGAGACTTCTGGACTCCAAGAGAAGGACAAAATCAGTGGAAAACTGGCAAATGGTTGTGTGCGTTCATACGGTCTAATCCCGCCAGCAGGTGTAAGTACAGCAGCAATGAGACTGAAAACTGAAAAGGTCTTACCTGTGAGCTGTTTTGGTCTTTTCAGACTTAGCACTCAGTCGAACTCCCTTGGGAGAGTTTGGGCAAAAGTTCAGAGAACTTTGGGCATTGTCTAGGGCCCCAGACTGAGCCACTGAGCCGGACAGAACTAACAGTGTTCAGCTATAGGCGGTGAGGAGCCCTTGTGAGAGAACTGCCCCGGCAAGCTCCACCCTCAAGGTAGCAGAGCAAGGATCATCTGGGAGCCAGTAATCTACTGACTGATTGTCCTAAAGACGGGGACTGAGCCGTCTTACAGCCTTAACCCTCAGGAGCAGAGTGAGACCGGTTGTGGCACACTGTTTAAGTGGATAGGCACTTTAGCAGTGATCCCAGTGACAATCACGTTCCTGGGAAGCTTCTTCTTAGCCAAGTTTGGAAGTTTAAAGTGCCTTTTAAGAGTGCTGAAGAGAGATTTAGGGTGTCCACCCACTGGGGTTTGAGAAATCATCAGAAGCTTCCAGTCATAACAGCATTGTGATTAACATCTCATACCCCAGAAAATCACCTGTTGCCCAGACTTCAGTCAACAAGATAGATATACTGATTTGTTTTTGTTTGGTTTTTTGTTTGTTTTTTGTTTGGTTTTTATTGTTGTGTTGTTTTTTAATTTCAACCTTTTCGCTATACATATTTCTTTTCTTTTTTTTCCCTTTCTATTCTTTCTCCATTTTTTTTTAGTTTAAATACTATTTCTCATTGTTGCCTTTTTCAATAATTAGAACTTCATTTTTGCTAGTATTTCTACACCTATAATTTGATTTATCCCCCAATTTTATCCCATAAAAATTTTCTGTTTGCTTGTTTTGGTTTGATTTATGGCATTTTTGTCTTTCCTCTCAACTCGTTGGACATGGGGAACTGTGGCTGATTAAGCCAGTGAAGAGCTTCTGACCTCAAGGGAACCACCCAACCCGGCACCTCCAGAGGTTGGGTGTTTTTTAAGGTTGTGTCAAAGAAGCCTACTATACACCTATATTGCTCTGCCTCCCACTTTCTGTGCCTCTCTTCTCTTTGTCAATATTTCGTTTTACCCACCCTCTCTCCTTTCTCTTTTTTCTTTACTTTCTTTCATTCTTTTATCCCTTCTTGTGCTTCAACCTTCTTATCCTTCTGGTCCTATCAAAAAAGTACTCATAGAAACCCTAGTCCACAAGCACAGCAACTTAAAGAGCAAGAGGAAGTGAAAGGAATATTAGGCAAGTAAACTTATAAAAGAAATCACTCATTCCAGAAAACTCCTGGAAACATGAAGAGCCAGTCCAGAACATCCCCTCCAAGGGACAATGAGGTAGCTGTTGCAGAAGATTCCACCTACAAAGAAATGTTAGGAATGACAGAAAGGGGATTTAGAATACATATGATGGGGAGGCGGAGCAAGATGGCAGCCGAGTAACAGCTTCCTTGCATCTGGACCGTGAGTCTGGGGCGATAGGACTCCAGGCATCTCTGGCTGGTGGGATGTGCCTATCATCACCCCTAAGAGGATACAGGGAGTCAGCGAGAGACTTCTGGAACCCAAGAGGAGGACTAAAACAGTGGAAAACCAGCAAGTGGTCGCGTGTGTTCAATCGGTCTAAACCCTCCCGCAACTGTAAGTTCAGTAGCAGCGAGACTGCAAACCAGAAAGGCCTTACCTGTGAACTGTTTTGGTGTCTTTGGACTTGGCACTCAGCTGAACTGCCTTGGGGAGAGCCTGGGTGGGAATGCGGAGAACTTTGGCCTTTGTCTAGGGCCCCAGTATGAGCCGCTGAACCAGACGGAGCTAATAGTGTTTGGCTCTGTGTCATGGCAGCCATTGTGAGCGATTGCCCCGGCAAGGTACGCCCTCAGGGTCGCAGTGCTGGAATTGGGTGGGAGCTGGTAACCCAGCGACCAAGTAGCCTCAGGGCGGGGTCTGAGCCGCCTTGCAGCCCTAACCCTCGGGGGCAGAGGGAGACCAGTTTTGGCACACAGGGTAAGTGGATAGCCACTTCAGCAGTGATTCCAGCAACAAGCACTTCCCTGGGAAAGCTTCTGCTCACCAAGTGAACAAGCTCAAAGTGCCTTTTAAGTGGGCTGAAGAGAGATTTAGGGTGTCTACCTGCTGGGGTTTGAGAAACTAGCAGCCTCCAGTCGTATCAGAACTGTGATTAACATCTCACACCCCAGAAGACCACGTGTTGCCCAGACAATATTCAATAACATGTACATACTGCTTTGCTTTTGGTGTTTTTTTTTTTTTTTGGGTTTGGTTGATTTTTTTGTTTATTTTGATCTTGTTGATTGTTGTTTTGTTTTTTAAGTTCAACCTTTTCCATACAGATCCTTTTTCTTTCTCAATTTTTCTAGTTTAATTATAATTTCCCATTGCTGCCTATTTCAATAATTAGAACTTCATTTTTGTTAGTGTTTCTACCGCTATTATTTGTTTTTCTAGCCAATTTTATCCCGTAAAGTTTTCTGTTTGCTTGTTTTGGTTTGATTTATAGCATTTTTGTCTTTCCTCTCTACTTGGTGGAGGTGGGGTACTGTGTCAGATCAGGTTAGCAAAGAGCTGTTGACCTCAAGGAAACCACCCAACTGGGCACCACCAGAAGGTGTTTTTTTTTTTAAGGTTGTATCAAAGTACCCTACTGTACACCTATATTGCTCTGTCTCCCTCTTTCTGTGCCTCTCTTCTTTTTGTCAACATTCCTTTTACCCACTCCCTCTCCTTTCTCTATTTTTCTTTTTTTTCTCTTATCACTTGGTACTCCTTTCTTTCATCCCTTTTTTGCTCCTCAAACTTCTCACCCTTCTGGTCCTGTAACCCTTAGTCCACAGGCAAGAGAACTTAAAGAGCAAGAGGAAGTGAAAGGAAAATTAGGGCAAGGAAACAGATAAAAGAAATCACTCATGAGGAAGAATCAGCAGAAAACTCCAGGCAACATGAAAAAACAGTCCAGAACAACCCCACCAAGGGACCATGAGGTAGCTACTGCAGAGGATTCCACCTATACAGAAATGTTAGGAAAGACAGAAAGGGAATTTAGAATACACAAGTTGAAAACAATGAAAGAAATGATGGAAACAATGAAGGAAACTGCTAATAAAGTGGAAAATAACCAAAAGGAAATTCAAAAACAGAATCAAATAAGAGATGAATGATATGAAGAATATAAAAAGGACATAGCAGAGCTGAAGGAAAGGAAACAGTCAATCAGGGAACTTAAAGATGCAATGAAAGGTATCAGCAACAGTTTAGACCATGCAGAAGAAAGAATTTCAGAGGTAGAAGACAAAGTTTTTGACATAACTCAGATAGCAAAAGAGGCAGAAAAGAAGAGAGAGAAAGGAGAACGTTCACTGTCAGAATTATGGGACTTTATGAAGCATTCCAACATACAAGTTATAGGAATTCCAGAAGGGGAAGAAGAATGCCCCAGAGGAATGGAAGCCATACTAGAGAATATTATAAAAGAAAATTTCCCAAATATCACCAAAGATTCTGACACACTGCTTTCAGAAGGATATCGGACCCCAGGTCGCCTCAACTCTAACCGAGCTTTTCCAAGACACATTATGATGAACCTGTCCAAAGTTAAGACAAAAGAAAAGATTCTGCAAGCTGCCAGGAGTAAGCGCCAGTTGACCTACAGGGGCAAATCCATCAGAGTGACCGCAGACTTCTCTAATGAAACTTTCCAACCAAGGAGACAATGGTCATCTACCTTTAATCTACTTAAACAGAACAATTTCCAGACCAGAATTCTGTACCCTGCTAAGCTAAGCTTCAAAATTGACAGAGAAATCAAATCATTTACGGATATAAAAACATTGAGGAAATTCGCCACAACAAGACCAGCTCTAAAGGAAATACTTCAACCTGTTCTGCACACTGACCACCACAATGGATCAGCAGCAAAGTAAGAACTCAGAAATTAAAGGACAGAACATAACCTCCACACTGATGCAAAAGATAAAACGAAGCAATGGATTCTCACCAAATAAGACGAATAGAATACTTCCACACTTATCAATTACCTCAATAAATGTTAATGGCTTGAATTCCCCACTGAAGAGACATAGATTGGTTGACTGGATTAAAAAAAACAAGCCATCCATCTGCTGTCTGCAAGAAACACCCCTGGCTTCAAAAGACAAATTAAAGCTCTGAGTCAAGGGTTGGAAGACAATTTTTCAGGCAAATGGAATTCAGAAGAAAAGAGGAGTTGCAATCTTATTTTCAGATACATGTGGATTTAAAGCAACTAAAGTCAAAAAAGACAAAGATGAAAAAAAAAAGACAAAGGTGGTCACTTTATATTGGTCAAGGGAAAAATACAACAAGAAGACATTTCAATTCTAAATATCTATGCACCCAATTTAAATGCTCCAAGATTCTTGAAACAGACCTTACTCAGTCTGAGCACTATGATAACTGATAATACCATAATAACAGGGGACCTTAACACTCCTCTTACAGAGCTGGACAGATCCTCTAAACAGAAATTAAACAAAGATATAAGAGATTTAAATGAGACCCTAGAACAAATGTGCTTGATAGACGCATATAGAACACTCCATCCCAAAGATAAAGAATCTACATTCTTCTCATCACCCCATGGAACATTCTCCAAAATTGATCATATCCTGGGACACAAAACAAATATCAACAGAATCAAAAGAATTGAAATTTTCCCTTGTATCTTCTCAGACAATAAGGCACTAAAGGTGGAAATCAACTCTAACAAAATGCTCTACCACACCCAAAGGCATGGGAATTAAACAATTTTCTGTTGAATAACAGATGGGTGCAGGAAGAAATAAAACAGGAAATCATTAACTTCCTTGAGCAGAACAACAATGAAGACACAAGCTACCAAAACCTGTGGGATACTGCAAAAACAGTTTTGAGAGGAAAATTCATCGCTTTAGATGCCTACATTCGAAAAACAGAAAGAGAACACATCAACAATCTCACAAGAGATCTTATGGAATTGGAAAAAGAAGAACAATCTAAGCCTAAACTCAGTAGAAGAAAAGAAATATCCAAAATCAAATCAGAGATCTATGAAATTGAAAAAAAAGAATCATTCAGAACATTAATGAAAAAAGGAGTTGGTTTTTTGAAAAAATAAATAAAATAGATAAACCATTGGCCAGACTAACGAGGAATAGAAAAGTAAAATCCCTAGTAACATGAATCAGAAATGATAAACGGGAAATAACAACTGATCCCACAGAGATACAAGAGATCATCTCTGAATACTACCAGAAACTCTATGCCCAGAAATTTGACAATGTGAAGGAAATGGATCAATATTTGGAATCACACCCTCTCCCTAGACTCAGCCAGGAAGAAATAGAGCTCCTGAACAGACCAACTTCAAGCACTGAGATCAAAGAAACAATAAAAAATCTTCCAAACAAAAAATGCCCTGGTCCAGATGGCTTCACTCCAGAATTCTATCAAACCTTCAAGGAAGAGGTTATTCCTGTACTGCAGAAATTATTCCAAAATATTGAGGAAGAAGGAATCTTCCCCCAACACATTCTATGAAGCAAACATCACCCTGATACCAAAACCAGGAATACACCCAAACAAAAAGGAGAATTTCAGACCAATCTCACTCATGAATATAGACAAAAAATTCTCAACAATATCCTAGCCAATAGATTACAGCTTATAATCAAAAAAGTCATTCATCATGATCAAGTAGTCTTCATCCCAAGGATGCAAGGCTGGTTTAACATACGCAAGTCTATAAACGTTATCCAACATATTAACAGAGGCAAAAATAAAGATCACATGATCCTCTCAATAGATGCAGAAAAAGCATTTGATAAAATCCAGCATCCTTTTCTAATTAGAACACTGAAGAGTATAGGCATAGGTGGCACATTTCTAAAACTGATTGAAGCTATCTATGACAAACCCACAACCAATATTTTACTGAATTGTCTATACTTCTCAAAGCTTTTTCTCTTAGAACTGTAACCAGACAAGGTTGTCCTGTCACCTTTACTATTCAACGTAGTGCTGGAAGTTCTAGCCAATACAATTAGGCAAGACAAGGAAATAAAGGGAATCCAAATGGGAGCAGAGGGGGTCAAACTCTCCCTCTTTGCTGACGACATAATCTTATACTTAGAGAACCCCAAAGACTCAACCACAAGACTCCTAGAAGTCATCAAAAAATACAGTAATTTTTCAGGATATAAAATCAATGTCCACAAGTCAGTAGCCTTTGTGTACACCAATAACAGTCAAGATGAGAAGCTAATTAAGGACACAACTCCCTTCACCATAGTTTCAAAGAAAATGAAATACCTAGGAGTATACCTAATGAAGGAGGTGAAGGACCTCTATAAAGAAAACTATGAAATCCTCAGAAAGGAAATAGTAGAGGATATTTACAAATGGAAGAACATACCATGCTCATGGATGGGAAGAATCAACATTGTTAAAATGTCTATACTTCCCAAAGCAATCTACCTATTCAATGCCATTCCTATTAAAATACCAACATTGTACTTCCAAGATTTGGAAAAAATGATTCTGCATTTTGTATGGAACCAGAAAAAAACTCGTATATCTAAGGCAGTTCTCTGTAACAAAAATAAAGCTGGGGGCATCAGCATACCATATTTTAGTCTGTACTACAAAGCCGTAATGCTCAAGACAGCATGGTACTGGCACAAAAACCGAGACATAGACACTTGGAATCGAATTGAAAACCAAGAAATGAAACTAACATTTTACAACCACCTAATCTTTGATAAACCAAACAAGAACATACCTTGGGGGAAAGACTCCCTGTTCAATAAATGGTGTTGGGAGAACTGGATGTCTACATGTAAAAGACTGAAACTGGACCCACACCTTTCCCCACTCACAAAAATTGATTCAAGTTGGATAAAGGACTTAAATTTAACACATGAAACAACAAAAATCCTCCAAGAAAGCATAGTAAAAACACTGGAAGATATTGGCCTGGGGAAAGAATTCATGAAGAAGACTGCCATGGCAATTGCAACAACAACAAAAATAAACAAATGGGACTTCATTAAACTGAAAAGCTTCTGTACAGCTAAGGAGACAATAACCAAAGCAAAGAGACAACCCACACAATGGGAAAGGATATTTGCATATCTTCAATCAGTCAAAAGCTTAGTAACTAGGATCTATAGAGAACTCAAATTAATCCACATGAAAAAAGCCAATAATCCCTTATATCAATGGGCAAGAGACATGAATAGAACTGTCTCCAAAGACGACAGACGAATGGCTAACAAACACCTGAAAAAATGTTCATCATCTTTATATATTAGAGAAATCCAAATCAAAACATCCCTGAGATATCATCTAACCCCAGTGAGAATGGCCCACATCACAAAATCTCAAAACTGCAGATGCTGGCGTGGATGTGGAGAGAAGGGAACACTTTGACACTGCTGTTGGGACTGCAAACTAGTACAACCTTTCTGGAAGTAAGTATGGAGAAACCTCAAAGCACTCAAGCTAGACCTCCCATTTGATCCTGCAATCCCATTACTGGGCATCTACCCAGAAGGAAAGAAATCCTTTTATCATAAGGACACTTGTACTAGAATGTTTATTGCAGCTCAATTTACAATCGCCATAATGTGGAAACAGCCTAAATGCTCACCAACCCAGGAATGGATTAACAAGCTGTTGTATATGTATACCATGGAATACTAGTCAGCCATTAAAAAAAATGGAGACTTTACATCCTTCGTATTAACCTGGATGGACGTGGAAGACATTATTCTTAGTAAAGCATCACAAGAATGGAGAAGCATGAATCCTATGTACTCAATTTTGATATGAGGACAATTAATGAAAATTATGGTTATGTGGGGGAAACAGTAAGATTGAAGGAGGAGGTGTGTGGGGCCTTGGTGTGTGTCACACTTTATGGGGGCAAGACATGATAGCAAGAGGGACTTTACCTAACAATTGCAATCAGTGTAACCTGGCTTATTGTACCCTCAATGAATCCCCAACAATAAAAAAAAAAAAAAAAGAATACATATGATGAAAACAATGAAGGAAATGATGGAAAAATTTAAGGAAACTGCTGATAAAGGGAAAATAACCAAAAGAAAATTCAAAAACAAAATCAAATAAGAGATGAATGAGATGAAGAATACAGAAAGGATAAAGCAAAGCTGAAGAAACTTAAATAGTCAATTAGGGAACTTCAAGATGGAATAGAAAGTATCAACAAAAAGTTAGACCATGAAGAAGAAAGGATTTCAGAGGTAGAGAAGAAAGTACTTGAGATAACTCAGATATTTAAACAGGCAGAAAAGAAGAGAGAAAAAGCAGAACGTTTACTGACAGAATTATGGGATTTTATGAAGCCTAATAACATAGGAGTTATAGGAATCCCAGAAGGGGAAGAAGAATGCCCCAGGGGAATGGAAGCCATACTAGAGAATATTATAAATGAAATTTCCCCAAATACTACCAAAAATGCTGACACACTCCTTTCAGAGGAATATCTGACCCCAGGTCGTCTCAACTCTAACCAAGCTTCTCGAGGACACATTGTGATGAAACTGTCGAAAGTCAAGACAAAAGAAAAGATTCTGCAAGGTGCCAGGAGTAAGTTCCAGATGACCTACAGAGGCAAATCCATGAGAGTGACTACAGACTTCTCTAATGAAACTTTCCAAGCAAGAAGACAATGGTCATCTACCTTTAATGTACTTAAATGGAAAAATTTGCACCCTAGAATTCTATATCCTGCTAAGCTAAGCTTTAAAATTGACAGAGAAATCAAATCATTTAGGGATATACAAACTTGGAGGAAATTCACCACAACAAGACCAGCTCTACAGGAAATACTTCAACCTGTTCTACACACTGACCATCACAATGGATCGGCAGCAAAGTAAGAACTCAGAAATTAAAGGACAGAACCTAACTTCCACACTGATTCAAAAGATAAAACTAAGGAATGGACTCTCACAAAATAAGATGAATGGAATACTACCACCCTTATTAATTATCTCAATAAATGTTAATGGCTTGAATTCCCCACTGAAAAGACATAGATTGCCTGACAGAATTAAAAAACACAAGCCCTCAATTTGCTGTCTGCAGGAAACAAACCTGGCTTCAAAAGGCATATTAAAGCTCCGAGTCAAATGTTGGAAGACAATTTTTCAGGCAAATGGAATACAGAAAAAAAGAGGAGTTGCAATGTTATTTTCAGATATATGTGGATTTAAAGCAACTAAAGTTCAAAATACAAAGATAGTCACTTTATATCGATCAAGGAAAAAATACAACAAGAAGATATTTCAATTCTGAATATTTATGCACCGAATTTAAATGCTCCCAGATTCTTGAAACATACCTTACTCAGTCTGAGCAATATGATATCCAATAATACCATAATAACGGGGGACTTTAACACTCCTCTACACAGCTGGACAGATTCTCTAAATGGAAATTAAACAAACATATAAGAGATTTAAATGAGACACTAGAACTGGCGTCTTCAAACTTTTTTAACAAGGGGCCGATTCACTGTTTTTCAGACTGTTGGAGGGCCAGACTATAGATAAAAAAAAAAAAAGAAATTAAGAAACTATGAACAAATGACCATGCACACTGCACATATGTTATTTTGAAGTAAAAAAAAATGGGAACAAATACAATCATACCACCTCATGTGGCCCGTGGGCCTCAGTTTGAGGACCCCTGCCCTAGAACAACTGTGCTTGATAGACGTATGTAGAACACTCCATCCCCAAAATAAAGAATATACATTCTTCTCATCATACCATGGAACTTTCTCCAAAATTGATCATACCCTGGGATACAAAACAATATATCAACAGAATCAAAATAATTGAAAATTAACCTTGTATCTTCTCAGACCATAAGACATTAAAGGTGGAACTCAACTCTAATAAAAACGTTCATCCCCACACAAAGGCATGGAAATTAAACAACCTTCTGTTGAATGACAGATGGGTGCAGGTATAAATAAAACAGGAAATCATTAACTTCATTGAGCATAACAACAATAAAGACACAAGCTACCAAAACCTGTGGGATACAGCAAAAACAGTTTTGAGAGAAAAAAATGTATTGCTTTAAATGCCTACATTCAAAAAACAGAAAGAGAGTGCATCAACAAACTCACAAACCATTTTGTGGAACTGGAAAAAGAAGAACAATCTAAGCCCAAACGCAGTAGAAAAAAAGAAACATTCAAAATAAAATCAGAGATCAATGAAATAGAAAACAAAAGAATCATTAAGAAAATTAATGAAACAAGGAGTTGGTTTTTTGAAAAAATAAATAAAATAAATAAACCATTGGCCAGACTTAACTAGAAATCAAAAAGTAAAATCTCTAGTAACCTCAATTAGAAATGATACAGGGGAAATAGCAAGTGATCCCATGGAGATACAGAGATCATCTCTGAATACTACTAGAAACTCTATGACCAGAAATCTGATAATGTGAAGGAAATGGATCAACATTTGAAATCACACTCTCTCCCTAGACTTAGCCAGGAAGAAATAGAGCTTCTGAGCAGACCAATTTCAAGCACTGAGATAAAAGAAACAATAATAAAGCTTCCAGTTCCATCCATGTAAACATAAAATAGGTAATGTCTCCATCTTTCTTTAAGGCTGTATAACATTCCATGGTGTACATATACCACAATTTATTAATCCATTCTTGGATCGATGGGCACTTGGTCTTTTTCCATGACTTAGCAGTTATGAATAGGACTGCAATAAACATTCCGTTGCAAATACTTTGTTATGATGTGATTTTTGGTCTTCTGGGTATATGCCCAGTAGAGGAATTACAGGATTGAATGGCAGTTCTATTTTTAGTTCTCTAAGAGTTTTCCATATATCTTTCCAAAATGAATGTAATAATTTACATTCCCACCAGCAGTGCAAAAGTGTTCCCATTACTCCACATCCACGCCAACATAGTAAAGTATCTCAATAATGGAAGAAAAAGTACCCAATGTACTCACACCTACTATGAAACTAATTTAGGGCATTCACATGAAAACTATAACCCAGTTACAACCTAAGAATAGGGGGAAGGGAGAAAGGGAGGGAGGGAGGTTTAGGTGGGTAGAGGGAGGGGGACAGGTGGTATCACACCTGCGGTGCATCTTACAAGGATATATGTGAAACTTAGTAAATGTAGAATGTAAATGTCTTAGCACAATAACTAAAAAAATGCCAGGAAGGCTAGGTCAACCAGTGTTATGAAAATGTGTCAAACAGTTTATGAAGCTAATGTATGATGCCCCATGATCATATCAATGTACACAGCTATGATTTAATTAAAAAAAAAAACTTCCAGTAGAAGAATGCCCTGGTTCAGATGGCTTCACACCTTAATTGTATCTAACCTTCAAGGAAGAGCTTATTCCTGTACTGCAGAAATTATTCCAAAAAATTGAGGAGGAAGGAATCTTCCCCAACACATTCTATGAAGCAAACATCACCCTGATACCAAAACCAGGAAAAGACCCAAACAAAAAGGAGAATTTCAGACCAATTTCACTCATGAATATAGATGCAAAAATTCTCAATAGAATCCTACCCAATAGATTACAGGTTATCATAAAAAAAGTCATACATTATGATCAAGTAGGTTTCATCCCAGGGATGCAAGGCTGGTTTAACACATGCAAGTCCATAAACATTATCCACCATATTAACAGGTAAAAATAAATACTGTATGACCCTCTCAATAGATGTAGAAAAAGCATTTGATAAAATCCAGCATCCTTTTCTAAATAGAACACTGCAGAGTATAGGCATAGGTGGCACATTTCTAAAACTGATTGAAGCTATCTATGACAAACCCACAGCTAATATTTTACTGAATGGAGTAAAACTGAAAGCTTTTCCTCTTAGAATTGGAACCGGAGAAGGTTGTCCTCTGTCACCCTTACTATTCAACATAGTGCTAGAAGTTCTGGCCAATACAATTAAGCAAAACAAGAAAATAAAGAAAATTCAAATGGGAGCATAGGAGGTCAAACTCTCCCTCTTTGCTGACCACATGATCTGATAGTTAGAGAATCCCAAAGACTCAACCACAAGACTCCTGGAAGTCATCAAAAAATACAGTAATGTCTGAGGATATAAAATCAATGTCCACAAGTCAGTAGCCTTTGTATATGCCAATAACAGTCAAGATGAGAAGCTAATTAAAGACACAACTCCCTTCACCATCGTTTCAAAGAAAATCAGATACCTAGGAACATACCTAACAAAGGAGGTGAAGGACCTCCACAAAGAAAATTTTGAAATCCTCAGAAAGGAAATAGCAGAGGACTTTAACAAATGGAAGAACACACCATGCTCATGGCTGGGAATAATCAACATTGTTAAAATGTCTATACTTCCCAAAGCAATCTACCTATTCAAAGCCATTCCTATTAAAATACCAACATCCTACTTTCGAGACTTGGAAAAAATCATTCTGCGTTTTGTATGGCACCAGAAAAAAAGCCATATTGCTAAGGCAGTTCTTAGTAATGAAAATAAAGCTGGGGGCATCAGCATACCAGATTTTAGTCTGTACTACAAAGCCATAGTTTTCAAGACAGCATGGTACTGGCACAAAAATAGAGACATACACACTTGGAGACAAATGGAAAACTAGGAAATGAAACTAACATCTTAAAACCACCTAATATTTGATAAGCCAAAGAAGAACATACCTTGGGGTAAAGACTCCCTACTCAATAAATGGTGTTGGGAGAACTGGATATCCACATGTCAAAGACTGAAACTGGACCAACGCCTTTATCCACTCACCAAAATTGATTCAAGATGTCTAAAGAACTTAAATTTAAGGCATGAAACAATAAAAATCCTGAAAGAAAGTATAGGAAGAACACTCGATGACATTGTCCTGGGTAAAGACTTCATGAAGAAGACTGCCATGGCAATTGCAACAACAAAAATAAACAAATGCGACTTCCTTAAACTGAAACACTTCTGTACAGTTAAGAAGACAACAAACAAAGCAAATAGACAACCTACACAATGGGAAAGGACATTTACATATTTTGAATCAGACAAAAGCTTGATAACTAGGCTATGTAGAGAACTCAAATTAATCCACTTGAAAAAAGGAACAATCCCACATATCAATGGGCAAGAGACATGAATAGAACCTTCTCTAATGAAGATAGACGAATGGCTAACAAACATATGAAAACATGTTCATCATCTCTATCTGTTGGAGAAATGCAAATCAAAACTACCCTGAGATACCATCTAACCTCAGTGTGAATGGCCCACATCTAAAAATGTCAAAACTGCAGATGCTGGTGTGGATGTGGAGAGAAGAGAACACTTTTACACTGCTGGTGGGACTGAAAACGAGTACCACCTTTTTGGAAGAAAGTATGGAGAAACCTCAAAGCACTCAAGCTAGAACTCCCATTTGTTCCTGCAATACCATTACTGGCCATCTACCCAGAAAGAAAAAAAACCTTTTATCATAAGAATACTTGTACTAGACTGTTTTTGCAGATCAATTTACAATCGCCAAAATGTAGAAATAGCCTAAATGCCCACCAAACCAGGAATGGATTAACAAGCTGTGTTATATGTACACCATGGAATACTATTCAGCCATTAAAAAAATAAAGACTTTACATTCTTTGTATTAACTTGGATGGAAGTGGAAGACATTATTCTTAGTAAAGCATCACAAGAATGGAGAAGCATTAATCCTTCATACTCAATTTTGATATGAGGACAATTAATGACAATTAAGGTCATGATATGGGTGGGAGAAGGGCAGAGCAGTGAGAGAAAGAATGACGGAGGGTTCGAGAAAGGAAGATCAGAGAGAGGGAATGAGTGAGGGGGGTGGGTCCTTGGTGTGTGCCACACCTTTGGAGGCAAGACGCGATTGCAAGAGGGACTTTGCCTAACCAATCCAACCAGTGTAATCTGGTTTATTGTACCCACAATGAATGACCAAAAATTAAAAAAAAAAATTTTTTTTGACCATTTAAAGCTAATTCAGCATAGCCAGAAGAGGAACCATCAGTAAGGGAAAGAACTGCATGAGGAAGTGGGACAGCAGAATGCAGGCAAGGAAAATTCAAAGGGTGCTGGCATAAAAATGAAAGTAATTTAGATCCAGGGTAATGATAAGTAATCTGACCTGTAAAACTGGCAAAAGCATGTTGCCAGGCAGTATTAAACTGCCATAATTGACTGACTTGTGCTGCGGTGTAAGGAACTATAATAAAATGAGGGCCAATCCCACACAGTTGCCACACACATATACGGGGAGCTGTGATGAGATGTGCTATTAATCAAAATAAAGTTGCAGTGTACGACGTCAAGAAGATAGCAAATACACCCATTCAATAGTGGCTTTCTGCCTAAAGACACCGGTTTGAAATGAAAAAGTATTCAAAACTATAAACATTAAAGGAGAAGCATAATCTATTCAAGTAACCTGAGTCTGTTTTAGGGCCTGCTCCACCAATGTTAGGGAAGCATGCACTGAAAAGTTGAGAGAAGAGGGAGAAGTGGGAGAGGTACCCCCTGCAAAATGTCAAATAAAATTACTTCATGGGTTGTAATATGGAGTGACAGGTGCAGCCAGATAATGTCACCTAACAGTTTCTGAAAATCATTCAAAGTCTGCAAACAGGAGGTATCCAACACAAGGCGTTGAGGATGCAGTATACTTTGGAAAACTTTCATGCTCAAGTAAATCAAGGATAAGTCTGTTGAATATTTTCAGGGGCTACAACCAAATTGTGCTGAGTGAAATGACAAGTTAAATGACTCAGCATTTTATCTAAAACGTCTTGGGAAGGATGAGACAAAAGAATGTCATCCATGAAGTGAATCCTGTAAACCTGTGGATACTGCAGCTAGAGGGAGAAAAAAAATTGAGCTACCAATTTCTGGCAAAGAGTGGGACTGTTAGCCATTCCCTGAGCCAAAACATGCCACTGAAAACTGGGTCTGTTCAATGGCTGGGTATTCCGAATCAATTTCAGTATGATGACATAGCCATATTCCAGACAAGGCTGTTGTCTTAGGGCAAAGGAAAAGATTCAGGCTCCAGGAGAGATCTCTAAGACTTTTATTAAGATAATATAGTTGGGGAATGGAACTTATACCAACTTTCTCACATGATTAAAAACTGAAGTTGATAAGGCCGTTGCCCAGCCAGAGATCAAAGACATGCTTTTCCAAATTTTAGCATATGAGAATGCTAACTCTCAGTGTGAAAAGGCCTTGTGACCTTTAGGAGCACAAAGTGCTCCATTAGAGGAATATATATGGGCATGTGCTGATACAGGAACAGAATCCCACATGGTTAATTTACTTGCTGCTGCTTTAAAAGAAGCGGTCAGAGAGATTAAAGATGGCGGCCGAGTAACAGCTTCCCTGCAACTGGGAACAGCGAGTCTGGGGAGACAAGACTCCAGGCATCACTGGCCGGTGGGATCTGCCTATAATCATCCCTTTGAGGATACAGGGATCCAGCAAGGGACTTCTGGACCCCAAGAGGAGGACAAAAACAGTGGAAAACTGGCAAGTGGTTGCATGTGTTCAATTGACCTAATCACGACGACAACTTTAAGTACAAGCAGCACTGAGACTGCAAACCAGAAAGGCCTTACCTGTGAAATGTTTCGGTGTTCTTGGACATGGCACTCAGCTGAACTGCCTTGGGGAGAGCTTGAGCAGGTGTGTGGAGAAATTTAGGCATTGTCTGGGGCCCCAGACTGAGCCATTGAGCTGGGCGCAGGAAGCCATTGTGAAAGTACTGCCCCGGCAAGTCCCGCACTCAGGGTCTAAGAGCAAGGATTGGGCAGGTCAAAGTAACCTACTGACTGAGCAGCCAAAAGGCGGGGATTGAGCTACCTTACAGCCTTAATCCTTAGGGGCAGAGTGAGACGGTTTTGGCATACTGGAGCCTTGGGCTGTTGCCCTGGATAGAGTGCTGTGACGTCACAGCTCAAAGCAACCTCAAACTCCTGGGCTTGGCGCAGCCCAGACATCCAAAAGAGCTGTGCAGCGACCCCCGACTGGTGACCCATACCCACCAGGCCTCCACATGCCCTAACCAGGAACTGCGGGAGCCACGCAACCCTGCGTCCTCTCTCCTGTGTAATCCCAGCTTCCACATTAGCCTGTTCATCTGGAAAGGGACACTAGAAGCTGCGTGCCCTTTGGAGCCCTCCCTGCCTCTGAAAAGAGTCTTCTCCTGGGCAGAGACTGCTGGAGCCTTGCGCTCTCTGAGCCAAAGTCACTGGGCACCTGGCACTGTCAGAACCATGTGCACCACCCCGAACCCTGTTGCTGGATCCAGGTGTGTCACAAACCGGAGCTGCTTCCACAACCAGAACTCCCTAGCTAGAGCACCCCCAGAGGAACTACACAGGGTCACTCCCTACAAAGATTCAGCAACAATAGAGTGATCCCGCTGGGGTCTAAACTTGGAGAGACACCTCCCCAACTCTTAGGATGGCCAGAGGCAATGGTGAAAAACAGTCATGAGGCAAAATCAACAGAAAAACTCTGGCAATATGAATAATCAGAGTAGATATACTCCACCAAGGATCAATGGGGCAGAAACAGCACAAGACCCCATGCACAAACAAATAGCTGAGATGTCAGAAATTGAATTCAGGATCTGGATAGCAAATAAGATAGAATTAAAATTGCAAAAGTTATCTCACGAATTCAACGGATTCAAAGACCAAATGACCAAAAATTTTGCCACATTGAGACAAGAAGTTGGATCCCTCAAAGAACTGAGAAACACAGTAGAATTCCACAGTAACAGAAGGGAGTAAGCAGAATAAAGGATGTCTGACATTGAAGACAAAGCTTTCTAACGCTCCCAAACCCTCAAAGAAGAAGAGAAATGGAGAGCAAAAACAGACCACACTCTCAGAGAGTTCTCAGATAAACCAATATTTGTCTTATAGGGATCCCTGAAAGTGACGAAGTGGCTTCACAAAGCACAGAGTCTCTTCTCCATGAGATTATGAAGGAGAACTTTCCAGATATCCCAAGAGATACTGAAATTCAATAGCAGACAGTTTCAGAACTCCAGCATGACTCAACCCAAATAAGACATCCCCCAGACACATCATAATCAATTTCACTAAAGTTAATATGAAGGAGAAAATTCTGAAAGCTGCCAGAAGAAAGAAAACCATTACCTACAAGGGGAAGAATATCAGAATAACTGCAGATCTCTCTCCTGAAACCTTTCAAGCTAGAAGAGGATGTTAATCGACTTTTTTTTTTTTTTATTTTTGTTCATAATATTTTTGAGTGTGATACTTCTTTTTTTTTTATTGTTGGGGATTCATTGAAGGTACAATAAGCCAGGTTACCCTGATTGCAATTGTTAGGTAAAGTCCCTCTTGCAATCATGTCTTGCCCCCATAAAGTGTGACACACACCAAGGCCCCACCCCCCTCCCTCCTTCCCTCTTTCTGTTTCCCCCCCCAAAACCATAATTGTCATTAATTGTCCTCATATCAAAATTGAGTCATCGACTTTTAATCTCCTAAAACAAAATAACTTTCAACCCACGATCCTGTACCCAGCGAAACTGAGCTTCATTTATGACGGAGAAATTAAATTCTTCAAAGACATTCACATGTTGAAGAAATATGCCACAACTAAACCAGCTCTCCAGGACATTCTTAGAAATATCCTCCATAAAGAAAAGTGTAATTCTCCACCACAAAAGTAAACCCACCCAAAAAATATTTGATCAAATTCCAACTTCCACAGTCGCAAAAGGATTAAAAATGTCCACCCATCTCTCAAAAGGCTTACCAATATTCTCAATTAATGTGAATGGTTTAAATTGTCCTCTAAAGAGGCATAGGTTGGTGGACTGGATAGAAAAACTCAACCCAGATATCTGCTGCATACTAGAATTGCATCTCACATTAAAAGACAGATATAGACTCAAGGTGAAGGGATGGTCATCTATATTCCAGGCAAATGGAAAGCCAAAAAAAGCAGGCGTTGCAATCCTGTCCTCAGACGCAATAGACTTTAAACCAATGAAAACAATTAAGGATAAGGATGGACACTTCATATTTGTTAAAGGTAATACTTAATATGATGAGATCTGAATTATTTATATTTATGCACCCAACCACAATGCACCTCAATTTATAAGAGAAACTCTAACAGACATGAGCAACTCGATTTCCTCCACTTCCATAGTAATTGGAGATTTTAACACCCCTTTAGCAGTCCTGGATAGATCCTCCAAAAAGAAGCTAAGCAAAGAAATTTTAGATTTAAACTCAACCATTCAACATCTGGACTTAACAGACAGCTACAGAACATTTCATCCCAACAAAACTGAATACACATTCCTCTCATCACCCCACGGAACATACTCCAAAATCGACCACATCCTAGGCCAAAATGTAACCTCAGCAAATTTAAAAATTAGAAATTAATCCTTGCATCTTCTCAGACCATCATGGAATAAAAGTTGAACTAAATAACAACAGGAACCTGCATACCCATACAAAAACATGGAAGCTAAACAACCTTATGCTGAAGGATACATGGGTTATGGACGAGATTAAGAAGGAAATCACCCTATTTTTGGAACAAAACATAAATCAAGACACGAATTACGAATTATTAGAACCTATGGGATAATGCAAAGGCAGTCCTCAGAGGAAAATTTATAGCACTGCAACCCTTCCTCAAGAAAAAGGAAAGAGAGGAAGTCAATAACTTAATGGAACATCTCAAGCAACTGAAGAAAGAAGGACACTTCAACCCCAAACACAGCAGAGAAAAGAAATAACCAAAATCAGACCAGAATTCAATGAAATTGAAAACAAAAGAATTATACAACAGATCAATAAATCCAAAAGTTGGTTTTTTGAAAAGATCAATAAACTAGATAAACCTTTGGCCAACCTAACAAGGAAAAAAAGAGCAAAATCTCTAATTTCATCAATCAGAAATGGTAATGATGAAATAACAATGAACCCCTCAGAAATTCAAAAAGTCCTTAATGAATACTACAAGAAACTCTACTCTCACAAATATGAAAATCTGACAGAAATTGACCAATACCTGGAAGCACACCACCTACCATGACTTAGCCAGAATGAAGTGGAAATATTGAGGAGGCCTATATCAAGTTCTGAAATAGCATCAACTATACAAAATCTCCCTAAAAAGAAAAGTCCAGGACCAGATGGCTTTACGTCAGAATTCTACCAAACATTGAAAGAAGAACTAGTACCTATACTGCTAAACCTCTTCCAAAATATAGAAAAAGAAGGAATATTACCCAGCACATTCTACGAAGCAAACATCACCTTGATCCCCAAACCAGGGAAAGACCCAACAAGAAAATAAAATTATAGACCAATATCACTAACGAATATAGAGGCTAAAATACTCAATAAGATCCAAACAAACAGAATCCAACAACACATCAAAAAATTATACACCATGACCAAGTCAGATTTATCCCAGGGTCTCAAGGCTGGTTCAATATACGTAAATCTATAAATGTAATTCAACACATAAACAAACTTAAAAATATAGACCAAATGATTCTTTCAATTGATGCAGAAAAAGCTTTTGATAATATCCAGAATCCCTTCATGATCAGAGCCTTAAGAAAATTGGTATAGAAGGGACATTTCTTAAACTAATAGACGCCATCTACAGAAAACCCACAGACAATATTGTATTGTATGGAGTTAAATTGAAATCATTTCCACTTAGATCAGGAACCAGGCTAGGTTGCCCATTGTCTTTAACGTTGTAATGGAAGTTTTAGCCATTGCAATTAGGGAAGAAAAGGCAATCAAGTGTATCCACATAGGGTCAGAAGAGATCAAACTTTCACTCTTCGCAGATGATATGATCATATATCTGGAAAACACTAGGGATTCTACTACAAAACTTTTAGAAGTGATCAAGGAATATAGCAATGTCTCAGACTACAAAATCAACACCCATAAATCTGTAGCCTTTATGTATACCAACAATAACCAAGCTAAACAAACAGTCAATGACTCTATTTCTTTCACAGAAGTGCTAAAGAAGATGAAATATTTGGGAGTATACCTAACAAAGGACGTGAAAAATCTCTACAAAGAGAACTATGAAACTCTAAGAAAAGAAATAGGCGAAGATGTTAACAGATGGGAAAACATACCATGCTCATGGCTGGGAAGAATTAACATTGTTAAAATGTCCATACTGCCCAAAGCAATATATAGTTTTAATGCAATTCCTATTAAAGCTCCATTGTCATACTTTAAAGATCTTTAAAAAATAATACTTCATTTTATATGGAATTAGAGAAACCCTCGAATAGCCAAAACATTGCTGAGCAATAAAAACAAAGCAGGAGGAATCACGCTACCAGACCTGAGACTGTACTATAAATCCATAGTGATCAAAATAGCATGGTACTGGCACAAAAGCAGAGAAGTAGATGTCTGCAACAGAATAGAGAAAGAAGAGATGGATCCAGCTACTTACTGTTATTTGATGTTTGACAAGCCAATTAAAAACATTCAGTGGAGAAAAGATTCCCTATTTAACAAATGGTGCTGGGTAAACTGGCTGGCAACCTGTAGAAGATTGAAACTGGACCACACCTTTCACCATTAACGAAGATAGACTCTCACTGGATAAAAGATTTAAATTTAAGACATGAAACTATAAAAATACTTAAATAAAGTGCAGGGAAAACTCTTGAAGGAATCGGCCTGGGTGAATATTTTATGAGGAGGACTACCCAGGCAATTGAAGCAGTATCAAAAATACACCATTGGGACGTGATCAAACTAAAAAGCTTCTGCACAGCCAAGAACTAGTGAGTAAAGCAAGCAGACAGCCCTCAGAAGTGGAGAAAATATTTGCAGGTTATACCTCCGATAAAGGTCTAATAACCAGAATCCACAGAGAACTCAAACGTATTAACAAGAAAAGAACACGTGACCCCATCTCAGGGTGTGCAAGGGGCTTGAAGAGAAATTTCTCTAAAGAAGACTGACTCAAGATCTACAAACACATGAAAAAAAGCTCATCATCCTTAATCATCAGAGAAATGCAAATCAAAACTACTCTGAGATATCACCTAACCCCAGTAATAGTAGCCCACATAACAAAATTTCATAACCAGAAATCTTGGCATGGATGCGGAGGAAAGGGCACACTTCTACACTGCTGGTGTAAATGCCCACTAATATGTTCCTTCTGTAAGGATGTCTGGAGAACACTTAGAGATCTAAAAATAGACCTGCCATTCTATCCTATAATTCCTTTATAGGTTTATACCCAGAAGACCAAAAGTCACAATATAACAAAGACATATGTACCAGAATGTTTATTGCAGCCCAATTCATAATTGCTAAGTCATGGAAGAAGCCCAAGTGCCCATCGACCCACGATGGACAAGCAAATTGTGGTACATGTATACCATGGAATACTATGCAGCCTTAAAGAAAGAAGAAGACTTTATCTCTTTCATGTTTACATGGATGGAGCTGGAACATATTCTTCTTAGCAAAGTATCTCAGGAATGGAAGAAAAAGTATCCAATGTACTCAGCCCTACTATGAAGCTAAATTATGCTTTCACAGGAAGACTATAACCCAACTATAGCACAAGACTTTGCGGAAAGGGCCAAGGAAGGGAAAGGAGGGGGTGGTTTTGGTGGAGGGAGGGTAATGGGTGGGGCCACATCTATGGTGCATCTTTAAATGGGTACAGGCGATTTCACTAATGTACACAGCTATGATTTAACAATAAAAAAAGAAAAAAAAGAAAAAAGAAAGTAATACTCTGATGGTCTCCATCATCCTGATGGCTCTTCCCTCAGTAGGGCTGCCCCACACAAAACCTGCTTCTGCTGTTTTTCTCACAAAAGTGCTTAAAAAAGAGAACTTAAAGGACCATCAGAGATCCACACACACACTGTTCCCACTCCTCCCAACATGCTATGTACCCGTGCGTGCTCACACACGCACACGCACACACACTCACTCCCCCCAAAATAAATAAATAAATAAAAGAAGGGGTCAGTCCATACCGTCCTAGATGTCATAACTGCACAAAAGTGGGACATAGGAGAAAAAAGAGTTGTAAAGGGAATAATGTATAGAAAAAACAATGAACAAAAGACTTGTAGAAAATGAAAACCCCTGGGTTGTGTCCCAGGTGTATGAAAGCACCACATTGGGAGAGTGAGTGCCACTCTCATTTCTAACACCTTTACCACAGGAGAACTAGTAGACAGATCTGCCTGGGGCCCACAGGCAAAAAATATGGGTCTGAAATCTGCACATTCACTAGCAACTTCACTCTGTTCAGTCTCTTACACACCACCTAAGGCAGTGTTGCTTTGGACTTACCAGAATATGATAATTTCCTTTTGCTTCCCAGTATGGGAGCCAAAGAATTGAGAACAGGACTGTGTGGTCCTCTTCCCCCAGGTATTGTTGGATTATTGCTCAGGAAAAGTGAATTAGCAGCTCAGGGAATGTTCATTCACACAAGTGTTATTGATGGTAATTACTTACGGAAAATACAGATCATGATCTCAGTAAACCAACCAACTCAAATTTTGGCCAGAAAAAAGATTGCTCAATTGGTATTCCTACCGTGCATTAAGTTATAAGCTGCTGGGGAAAAACATACTGGTTAGCCTGGTAACACAAGCCATGTTTTCTGGAAAATGTCTGTCAATAAGAGTAGGCCTCAATTAACTCTTAGTCTGAAGGGTAAAACTTTACTAGCCTATTAGACATAGGTGCTCTAAATCAGTGGTCCATTGAATGGCCAAAACAAGTTGTTGATGATACTTTTGTTGGCATCAGAAGTCTAGATTCAATCTATTAGAGTATTTTGTCTTTGACCTGCTTAGCGCCAGTAAAGCAGGATGCTCAAATCAGACCATATATAGCCAATATTACTATTAACCTATGGGGTCATGATTTGCCCCAGCAATGGAATGCTGTGACAACCATACCATCACCTCATGTAAATTTCTTGCAAATGTCAAATTTAGTATACAGGCCAGTTCCCCACAATAGGTCTTAGGTTATCCAGGAAGAGTGGTAATCCAGTGTGCATGGAGCAGTGACCGTTAACTATGGAACAACTGGATGCTTTAAAATTAGTAGTACAGGAACAATTGGAGCAAGGACATATCAAGGCCTCTACCAGCCCTTGGAATTATCCTGTTCTTGTCATAAGAAAGAAATCAGGCAATTGGAAAATGCTCAGTGACCTTCGCAATGTTTACAAAACTATTATAACCATGGGAACCCTGCAGTTAGGCCTTCCTTTAACCTCTATAACACCTTCCAATTGGTATTTGTATGTTGTTGACTTAAAGGATTGTTCTTCTAACCATATACCTGCAGCCTGAAGATCAACCACATTTTGCCTTTTCTGTTACTGTCTATAATCAGCAGAAGCCTCCCAAGTGTTACCCGAGGAATATTCTGCCACAAGCAATGATGGAAAGACAGCTGAAGAATGCCACTGGACATCTCTCATTCATCCATCATCCTCTCCAATACAATAATGTATTTTTTTATAGAAAAGCTGACATGTCAGAGTTGAAGTCTGCTTATCTACTGCATTTAGGGTCAAGGTTTTGCTCATATCATTACAGAACAACAAGAGAGGTAGTGGTTACCAGCCTGCTAGATTAAGCCTCAAAATGAGCAGGAAAACTTGCCAGTGCTTTAACAAATTTGTTTTCACTAACTTTTCTTTTATTCACAGGACCCTGATTTTTGGAGCCTAGGTAATTTCATAATAGAGAAACCCTGGACCACTCTCCTCTGTGGGAACTCTAGATGCCTCTCCCATATCACCGTCCATCATCAGCAGGAAACTGTTAAGAGCATCAGCGTCCTGTTTCCCTAAGAGGCACTTGGAGCTTCTAGGCAGAGAGGGAAGATTGAAACCGGATTTCATTATTTTGGGCTGAATAACAAGGCCCAGGTAAGCTTAGTATGCATCTTCTAAATCTTTGAAGGTTATGACAACAAAGACCTCAAACATCAGGCTTTGAGGTAACAGTCTGGTATCAGCATAGGCCAAGGTAAGAGAATTTCACTTGTTGGATTTATATCTGTTTCAGTTGGGCACCTGATCTTAACTTAAAATCATACTCCTCTTTCGAAAGAATCTGAGTTCAGTACAGCCCTCCCCACCTAACGTAACTTCAGGTGGTGGTTAATACTTCCCACATGAGCATCCTGGGCCCTATGGGTCAGCCCATGGCACATAGTTGGCTGGTGGTAAGCAAAAGGGGACATGTTTTGCCCTATGCCTAGTTTGGGTACAATAGTTTCCCTTATACCCGGATTAGTTCCATTGTTGTAATTCTGTTATACTTATATGCCCTTTCTTCCTTTCCTATCCAGAAAGGTCTTTAATACACTAGTGGGGGGTAATGTAGAGGATGCCAAGAGCCAGACGACCTCTGACCAAAATGATTTGTGGTTGGGGGGCAGACGCTTGGGCAAATCATCTGGAGTTCTTCATTGTGGGGAAATATTCTGAGCCCATGGCTATCCTTAGGCATGTAATCATTGTCTAATATTCCCCTCACACTCTTGAACTGTCTCAATAAAAGGCTACTGCTGAGGTTGCTTGGGGATACCCTGCAATCAAAGTTACCCACCACCTGCAAGCTTGTATGTCTAATCCATGTACAACTTATTCCTTCCTGCAGTGATCAAGACCAGGGCCATACAGGCTGTGACACTCCTGCTGCAATAAAAACAAGATAAAAAATACATCCAAATAGTTGTCGTTCAGAATTAATAAATAACATAAGAAGAGGCAGTCTTCAAGTAGCTTACAGATTTCCTTGGATGTCTGACAAGCAGTCTGTAGACTTTTAAATTTGGGTTGGAAACCCAAAAGAAAAGCAAAATGAAACAAGAAGAAAGGAGAGGTTGTAATCTTATTTTTAGATACAAGCAGTTTTAAAGCAACTAAAGTTAAGAAAGACAAAGATGGGAGAGAGGGAAGGAGGGGAGAGGGTGAAGGTCATGGTGTTTGGCACACCTCTTGGAGGAAGAAAACATTTATAATAGAGACTTTGCCTGAAAAATGCAACTAATGTAACTTGGTTATTTGTATCCTCAATGAATTCCCCAAAAATGAAAAAGAAAAAAAAAAAAAAGAAAGAAAGACCAAATGGATACTTATTACTGGTCAAAGGAACAATACAACACGAAGATACTTTAATTTTAAATGTTTATTCACCCAACTTTAACGCTCACAGATTTATGAAACAAACAAACCTTGAAGGATATGAGCCATATAACATCCCCATTACACCATGATAGCTGGGGATATTAATACACCTCTGACAAAACTGGACAGAACCTCTAAACAGAAACTAACAATGATACAAAGGACTTAAATATGACCCTAGAAAAAATGGGTTTGATAGACTTATATAGACCACAACATCCCAAAGCTAAAGAATATACATTTTTCTCATCAGCTCATTGTACACACTACAAAATTGACCATATCCTAGGATACAAATTAAACCTCAGCAAAATCAAAAGAATAGAAATTATACCTTCTCAGACCACAAGGCAATAAAGGTGGAATTCAACTCCAACAAAAACGCTCAATTACACACAAAGACATGGACATTAAACAACTTTTAGCTGAATGATAGTTAGGTTCAAGCAGAGATAAAAGAGGAAATCATTAAATTCCTCAAACATCACAACAATGAATGCACAAGTTACCAAAACCTGTGGGATACAGCAAAAGCACTCCTTAGAGGGAATTGTAGCGCATTAGATGCCTACATTTGAAAAACAGAAATGAAGTGCATTGACAAACTCATGAGCCATCTTATGGAATTGGAAAAATATTCCATTGGAAAAACAATCTTATTCCAAAACCAGCAGAAGAAAAGAATTAACCATAATTAAATCAGAGATTAATGAAATTGAAAACAAAATAATCACTCAGAAAATTGACAAAACAAAAAGATGGTTTTTTTGAAAAAATAAAGAAAATAGATAACCTCTGGCCAGATTAACTAGAAACAGAAAAGCAAAATCTTTAATCACCTCAATCAGAAACAATAAACAGGAAATAACAGATGCCACAAAGATACAAGAAATTATCTCTGACTACTACAAGAAACTCTATGCCTAGAAATTGTACAATGTGGAGGAAATGGATCAATAACTGGAATAATATCCTCTCCCAAAACTTAACCAAGAAGAAATAGATCTCTTGAAAAGACCAATTTCAAGCACTGAGATTGAAGAAAAAAATAAAAAAATCTTTCTTCTAAAAAATGCCCTGGTCCAGATGGCTTCACACAAGAATTTTATCAAATCTTCAAAGAAGAGTTATAGGAGGATGATGGTGGACAGGAAGGATGTTTAGTTCAGCTCTCTTGGAACAATAGGAGTTATTGATAAAATTTATGTAATTATTATTGTTTCTTTTTCTCTGATTCCCCCCCCCATTTTTTCCTACAGTCTCACTAGGTCACCTTACGTGGGGTGCTGTGATGTCGAAACTCATGGCAAACACTTGGGCTGAGCAATTTACTTGTTGCAGTCTCCCAGGTGACTGGGGATGCAGGGGCACAGCACAGTACCAGGCTGTTTCTTTGGTTGTGGTTGTCATTTTTGTTTAGCAGGCCCTGGGTAGGGTTTGACCCCACCAGCTTTGGTGTGTGTGGCTGGTGCTCTGGCCTCAGGGGTATGGGCTCTGAGCCCTCCCCTTCCTCTTATTTTTGCTGAGAATGCTTACATCAGGCTATTTTAGGTTATTGTGATTGTTTGTGTATGTGTGTGTGTGTGTGTGTGTTTGTATTTTTTGATTGTGTGTTTGTGTGTTTGATTTTTTGGGTTTATTTGTTTGGTCGTTTTGTTTTAATGTGCCTTGTGTTCTGCTAAATCCTCATGTCAGCTATTTTCTGTAACTCCAATTTTTATGTGCAATAAGAGCAAAAGGGCGTGGGGGATGATAGCCAACTGAACCCAGCTTTCAACAGAAGCTCCTGCCAGAGGGAGAGATAACAGCCAGAAAGCAGAATGTTGGGATCTGAGCTGGGAGACAAGATTGATAATTGCATGTCTTCTCTGCATAGGCAGGTTGAAACTCTAAGGAAACAAATTTCATGCACAAAACCCACCTCAAAGATGATGCATATCCAACCCCTCCCCCGAGAGAATGCTTGCTTGCTTGCTGTGAAATCTCTACTAGTGAGCAGTGAATATGAGGTCTTATTCTCTCATCCCATGGAAGCGAGTTGCTGGGAGCTAGGACTCCTTCTCCATAAAGTCCCTGCTGTGAGCCTGGGTATTATTTTGTCTGGAATGAAGGTTGAACAAATATTTTTCCTGCCACTTTGAGCTCCCAGTTCACCCCATGCCAAACCCTGGCCTGGCAGTCTAGAAGCCTAAAACATGCAAAGACCAGAACATTCAAGATTCTTGTTAAGACTGGACATTGCATGGTATGAGGTAGCGCAGCTACACTGTAACTGTCTTAATAGGCAAAGGGGGAAGGTGTCTGGTAACAGTGTAGATAGGTAAAGTGGGGGGGTGTCTGGCTTGGCTCTAGGAAACGGCAACTCAGCACTGGGCAGAAGCGTGGGCCTCTGTACAATAGGGAGAGGCTTGGAAAGCACTGAGGCATGGGATCCCAAGTGAAGACACCTCTCACCTAGCAGCAGCTTTAATAGAGCAATCCTGCCAGGGTCAATTTTTGGAGAAACACCTCCCCACTTCTGTGAACTGCCAGAGAGAGTTAGATCTCATATTGCAGGGATACCAGAGAAGCAGATTGGCAGGGGTAGAAGAGTCTCTGAGGGTGAAAAATATTTGCTGCTTTGTTAATCTCTCATTTAGAATGAGCTCAGGTGGAACACTCCTCAGTTTCCATTGAGAATTTGATGTCATCAGACTTCAAGTCCCCCTGGTGGTTGGTGGCAGAGTGTAGTCACTTGGACAATGAGGCATTAACCTCCTTCTGACTCCAGCAGGCCAAAATCCCTTGCACAGTTGCTCATTGGAGGGAGCTGGGTCACATCCCCTTGGGGCTACCAGTGCTCGGGTAGTGACACAGGTTCAAGGTGTGGAAGACAGTACCAGCCCCACTTGACTATTTTGCTGGGTGGGCCTTTCTGACTCCACAGAGCACTGGAGTGAGTTATACTTGAGCTTCAAGTGGACCAGCTGCCTAGATGCTGAAGACATTTTGAATTCTCCCACCTGATCGGTGTTTGTTTTGACCAGGACATTTGGTTTGGAACTCTTGACCTGAGCCGATCACCAGGGATCCCACCAAAATTGTACTTTGGTTCTGTTGTTATGGGAGTGAAGGATTCTCCTCTTCCACTTGTTGCATGGGGGGTGGGTATGTGGTGTTTTAGTTGCTTATATATCTCCATAACTGAGATTTGAGCCATAAACTGCTGATTTAGTAGGATTGGACAGAGACTAGTTGAATACAGGTCAGAGCCATCTTAGCCTCACCATACCAAGGAGGTCGCCAGGGTTTCAGGCTGCAGTACTGAAAGGGACCTTTGTAAAGCTCTAGGGTAAAAACCACAACCACCAGTCCCAGTTGTTTGGTAAGGAGCTACTTAAGAACAACTCCAGGAGCCCTCAATTCAATTTCACCTTATCAGCTTCTCTAGCCAAATGGCGAAAAATAATCATAAGGGCAGAATCAGTGGAAATACTCTGGGAACGTGAACAATTAGGGTAGATCAACTTTTCCAAGGAAAGACAAAGGAGACACAAGAGAAGATCCCATTCATAAACAAATGGCTGAGATATCAGAAATCGAATTCAGAATTAGAATTTCAAATAAGATTACCAATGGAGGCAAGGATGGAATTAGAAATTCAAGGAGCACTTCAAAAGTTCTCTCAAGAATTCAATGAATTCAAAGACAAAATCACCAAAGATTTTGACACATTGAAGCAAGAACTTGCAGCCCTCAAAATCGAAGAAATACAGTAGAATGCCTTAGTAACAGAATGGAGCAGGCAGAAGAAAGAATCTGACATTGAAGACAAAGCTTTTGAACTCTTACAAATGCTCAAAGAGAGAAGTGGAAAGGAAAAAAAGAATCATCCTTGAGAGAACTGTGGAACCACTCCAAAAGGGCAAACATTCACCTTATATGAATCCTTGAAGGAGAGAAGGATGGTCCAAAAGGTGCAGATACTCTACTCCAAGAGATAATTGAAGAGAACTTCCCAGCATGGTAAAAGTTACTGAAATTCAGATAGCAGACAGTATCAGAACCCCACAATGACTCAATGCAAATAAAACATCTTCTAGAAGCATTGTAATTAAGTTTGCCAAAGTTAACATGAAGAAGAAAAACCTGCAAGCAGCCAGACGTAAGAAAACCATAAGCTACAAGGGGAAGAATATTAGAATGACTGCAGATCTCTCAGCTGAAACTTTTCAAGCCAGAAGAGGATGGTCATCGAACTTCAGTTTCCTAAAACAAAACAACTTTCATCTCAGGATCCTATACCCAGCTAAAATGAACTTTATTTATGATGGAGAAGTTAAATACTTTAATGACATACACACATTGAAGAAATTTGCCATAACCATACCAGCTCTTCAGGATATTCTCAGATCCATCCTCCATAAGCACCAGCACAATGCTCTACCACCAAAATAAACTCACTCTGAAATTATTGACCAAAAGCCAACTTCCACAATGGAGAAAAGTTTTAAAATGTCCACTGGACTTTTAAAAACCTTAACACCTAAAATACTACCAGGCTTATCACTACTCTCAATAAATGTGAATGGCTTAAATTGTCCTCTTAAGAGGCACAAGTCAGCTGACTGGATGTAAAAACTCAGGCCAGATATCTACTGCATTCTTCTTTATGGTAAGAATCTCATCTTACCATAAAAGATAAATATAAACAAAGGGTGAAGGGATGGTCACTAATAATTTAGGCAATTGAATATCAGATAAAAGCAGGGGTTGCAATTTTATTTGCGGATTCATTAGGATTTAAACTAATAAAAGAAAAGATAAAGATAGTCACTTCATATTTGTTAAGAATCACACTCAACATGAAATTTCAATTATTAACATTTATGCACCCAACCAGAATGCACCTCAATTTATAAGAGAGACTCTAATAGACATGAGCAACTTGATTTCCTCCAGCACCATAATACTCAGAAATTTTAACACCGCTTTTGTGATATTGGATAGATCATGTAATAAGAAACTAAGCAAGGACATTTTAGACTTAAACTTCATCATTCAACAATTGGATTTGACAGACATATACAGAACATTCCATCCTAAGAAAACTGAATACACATTCATCTCATGTATTCATGCCCATGTAACATCCTCCAATATTGATCACATCTTAGGTCACAAGTCTAACCTCAGCAAATTTAAAAGAATAGAAATTATTCCTTGCATCTTCTCGGACCATCATCGAAGAAAAGTTGAACTCAGTAATAACAGGAATCTGCATACTCATACAAAAACATGGAAACTAAATAACCTTATTCTGAATGATAGCTGGGTCAGAGATGAGATGAAGAAGGAAATTACTAAATTTTTAAAACAAAATGATAATGAAGATACAAATTACCAGAACCTCTGGGATACTTCAAAGGCAGTCCAAAGAGTGAAATTTATAGCAGTACAAGCCTTCCTCAACAGAACAGAAAGAGAGGAAGTTAACAACTTAATGAGACATCTCAAGAAACTGGAAAATGAAGAACATTCCAATCCCAAACACAGCAGAAGAAAAGAAAAAACAAAATAAGAGCAGAATTAAATGAAATTGAAAACAAAAGGATTATGTAACAGATCAATAAATCAAAAATTTGTTTTTTTGAAAAAGTCAATAAAGTTGATAAACTTTTGGCTAACCTAACCAGGAAAATAAGAGTAAAATATCTAATTTCATCCATCAGAAATGGTAGAGACGAAATAACAACAGACTGCTCAGAAATTCAAAAAGTCCTTAATGAATATAACAAAAAATTCTATTATCAGAAATATGAAAATCTGAAGGAAATAGACCAATACGTGGAAGCACACCACCTTCCTAGACTTAGCCATAATGAAGGGAAAATGTTGAATAGGCCAATATCAAATTCTGAAATAGCATCAACCATACAAAATCTCCCTACAAAGAAAAGCCCAGGATCAGATAGCTTCACATCAGAATTCTACCAAACCTTTAAAGAGGAACTAGGACCTATATTACTTAACATTTTTCAAAATATAGAAAAAGAAGAAATACTACCCAACACATTCTATGAAGCAAACATCGCTTTTATCCCCAAGCCAGGAATAGACTCCCAAAGAAAAGAAAATTGTAGACCAATACCCCTAATGAATATTGATGCACAAATATTCAATAAGATCTTAGCAAGCAGAATCCATAAACATATCAAATAAATTATACACTATGAAAAAGTGGGTTTTATCCCAGGGTCTCAAGAAAGGTTCAATATAAGTAAATCTATAATTATAATTCATCACATAAACAAAATAAAAAACCAAGATTGTATGATTAACTCAGCTGATGCAGAAAAATCTTTTGATAATATCCAGCATCCTTTCATGATGAGAACACTTAAGAAAATTTGTATAGAAGGGATATTTCTTAAACTGATAGAGGCCATCTACAGCAAACCCACAGCCAATATACTATTGATTGAATTTAAATTGAAATCATTTCCACTCAAATAAAAAACCATGGAACATTTCTCATTGTCTTAACTGCTTTTTTATCTTGGCCATCACAATTAGGTAAGAAAGGGGGATAAAGTGTGTCAATTTATGATCGTAGGAGATCAAACTTTCAGTTTTCACAGATGATAAGATTGTATATCTGAAAAACCCCAGGGATTCTACTAATAAATTCTTACAAGTGATCAAGGAATACAGCAGGATCTCAGTTATAAAATCAACACTCATAATTTTTTAGCCTTTATATATACCACCAACAGTCAAGCTGAAAACAAACAAACAAAAAAAAAAAAACATTCAAGGACTCTATTCCTTTCACAGTAGTGCCAAAGAAGATGAAACATTTGGGAGTTTCCCTAACAAATGAAGTAAATATCTCTATAAAGAAAACTATGAAACTCTAAGAAAGAAATACCTGAAGATGTTAACAAATGGAAAAACATACTATTGTCGTAGTCGGCAGGAAAAGGGGATCACAAAGGAGCAGGAAGCCTTTCTGGACACTGGCCGCCTCTGCCAGGATGCCTCGGAGAGATCTTCGCTGGAGCCGCTTGAGGTAGGCTTGAGAACCCTGTAACTGGAACAGTTCTGTGGCCACGCAGAGCATGTGGTACGTTTCCAGATTAACAAGAAACATGGGTGGGAATAGTATGAGTATTCAACTCAGTTCTTCTCTAGAAGTTCAATATATAGCCATACTGAAAGCATTAATTGCTTCCACTAAAATTCATGTTAAAACTAGCAGCCTAAGGGAATTATTTAAAGTTGTGACTAAGCACTGTCATTGGTTTAAGCCAGACAGAAAAGTGCAAATAAATTTGAGAATATGCAAAAAAGTAGGGAGAGCTTTGCGTTGCGCACACCATGAAGGAAATTTTATAAGCAGGGAGGTCTGGACTACTTTTCAATTGGTCTATATGGCCTTGCAGACTTTCCAACCCTGCCCACAAGAATCTTCAAGAATAGAGGATAGTGGGGCTTACGAGATACCATCCTTGTCTCCTCCAACAGAAGAGGGAAAAGAGGCAAAACACTCTGAAGAACATGAGCATAATAATTCAGTAACTGCAAATCCAGAACCTGATCAGTCTGTTAAGCCTGCTAAAAAGTATGTTGGTGATCTAATTAGTTTAGATAGTGATGCAGAAACCTGTCCTGAATTAGTTGAAGAGGTTGATTAAATGGCTCTAAAAGAGTCTGAATTTGAACAATTTAAAAAATTTATGGCTGAAGGTATTCAGTCAGTAAATAAAAGACTTTTTAAGGAAGGATCATGTAAAGATGCAATACCACCTTATAAGCCTCTTACTCCTTCTGTACCACCAGGTCCTCTGCAATGGAGAGACGGTCCTTTACATCCTAATGCACCTCCAGGCATTTATGCAGTGTCGCCAAATCCGCCTAACACTTGATTTGTAGCTCGATATCATTTTCCTTGAGAAATTTCTGTAGCTAATGAAAACTCTATACAGACTACCCAAAAAGGCTCTAAGGAACTGGCTTTTTTTTTTTTTTTTGTAGAGACCGAGTCTCACTTTATGGCCCTCGGTAGAGTGCCGTGGCCTCACACAGCTCACAGCAACCTCCAACTCCTGGGCTTACGCGATTCTCTTGCCTCAGCCTCCCGAGTAACTGGGACTACAGGCACCTGCCACAATGCCCGGCTATTTTTTTGTTGTTGCAGTTTGG
Source organism: Nycticebus coucang (assembly GCF_027406575.1). Classification (NCBI taxonomy): domain Eukaryota; kingdom Metazoa; phylum Chordata; class Mammalia; order Primates; family Lorisidae; genus Nycticebus; species Nycticebus coucang. Next base: position 27,306,515 of record NC_069805.1, on the reverse strand, counting down.
TCGGGGCTGGGCCTGAACCCACCACCCTTGGCATATGGGGCCGGCGCCCTACTCACTGAGCCACAGGCGACTGGCTTTATAGGCTTATCCAGTTTTCAGATAAATTCAGGAAGATGAGCATCTTGGCGCTCCACACCATGTACCCATTGAAGTAAAATTTCTAAGAACTACGAAAGATGCTGTTTATGTATATAGGTTTACATCTCCTTTTGTTATTGGATCTGTACTGATTATATTTTTGTCCCCACGGACTGGGAAACATTAGCATGAACTACATTAAGTCCTGATCAATTCTCACAATTTAAAGCTTGGTGGTTAGAGGAGGCTAACCTACAACATTGCTCTAATGGAGTCCCAGTTAATTTCCTTATGGGGACTGGTGATGAGGCAGATATTCGTGCACAATTGCATCTTCCACATGACATTCTTATTCAAGTCAAAGATGTTTGTATTCGAGCTTGGCAAAGACTAGAAGAAAAGGATGGTGTAAAACAATTTTTTACTAAGATAATACAAGGAAACAATGAGCCTTACTCAGAATTTGTGGCACGTCTACAGACAGCCATTGAGAGATCTATGCCCAGAGCAGAAGCTAGACAGATGCTTTTATTACAACTAGCATTTGAAAATGCCAATTCTGACTGTAAGCAGGCACTGACTCTAGTCAGAAATCAAGATAATGTGACCATTGAGCATTATCTCCGTACTTGTAAAGATGTAGGCTCAGGCACATTCCAAGCTAAGTTAAATTCTACAGCTTTAGCAGACGCCATACAAGGGTTAAAAAGAAACCTAAATGCTTTAATTGTGGAAAGGTAGGCCACATCCAGTGATGACTGCCTTAAAAGCAAAAGTGAAACTGCTTCAGCATTGGTCTTAAAGACACAGGCACAGGGAGTCTGCAGACGTTGTAAAAAAGGTAAACATTGGACTAAGAAATGTAAATCAATAAGAGAAAGATGGGAATTTACTTCCCACCAATGAGGAACGCACTTCTGCACAGAACTTGTGAAACAGGGGGTCGGGCTCAGCTCGAGGCCCTCAGACAAAAAACATGAGCAATCAAACTCAATTTTCAGTCAGCGACGGTGTAGCCCATGCCCAGATGAATCAGAACAATTAATAAGTATAAAAACTGTTAAGGTATATGTTCAAGATCTTTTTCATGCTACTCAAAGAAGTGCAGCATTAGATCTGCCAATTTTAAAAGAGGAGGAGATTTTTTCAGGACAATTGTCTAAAACATTAACGACAGACATATATGGACAAATTCCAGAAAATACAGTGGGTTTAATTATAGGAAGAAGTAGGTTAACAATGGAAGGTTTAAATATTCACCCAAGAATAATAGATTCTCACTATCAGGGAGAAATTTTGTTAATGGCTTCTTCTACTCAAAATGTGTAATTAAAAGCTGGACAAAAGGTTGCTCAAATACTAATTTTACCTTATTATAATGGGAAAATAGCACCCATTAAGAGAGAGGGTGATTTTGAAAACACTGGAAAACAGGTTTTTCGGCATAGTTATGTTAATAACTCCAGGCTACATTGTACTGTGATCTTTTTCTGATAACACCTCCATTAAGGGCCTTAAAGATACTGGAGCTGACGTATCAATTATTGCTTCATATGAATGGCCAAAGCATTGGCCTAAGAAAAAAATTACAACAACTTTTGTAGGAATGGGAACTTTATCTGATATAGAACAAAGTGTTAACACTCTTGATTGCAGAGGACCTGAAGTACAGAAAGCTCAACTGTGCCCCTATGTGGCTCCTATACCTTTATCTCTCTGGGGAAGAGATGTTTTAAAACAATGGGGCACTATGATTTCTATTTCTACTATTTCTAAATCTGCACAAAACATTATGTTTAATGTTTTGGGCTATGGGCTATAGTCCAACTGATCCAACTCTGGTTCTTAAACCAGAAGTTATAAGAATGGGCAATGATAAAACTGGCTTAGGTTTACCTGCACTTCATGAGAATTTTTTGTAAAGGCTTCCGTTCCACGCTTTGCCCTGCTGTTATATTGGAAAACAGATAAACCAATATGGGTTGAAGCCCAGTATTTCCTATAAAAAAGAAATCAGGAAAATGGAGAATGCTAACAATTTTAAGACAAATTAATGCTATTATTGTACCAATGGGAACACGCCAATTTGGTATTCCTAATGCAGCATTAACTCCGAAAAGTTGCTCCATAATTATTATTGACTTAAAAGATATTTTTTACCATCCCGCTGCATCCTAATGATGCAGAAAGATTTGTATTCACCATTCACCATCCCTTCTCTGAATTCAGAAAAGCCAGCTAAACGTTACCATTGGAAGGTGCTTCCTCAACCCATGTTAAATAGCCCCACTTTGTGTCAATTTTTTGTAAATCAACCTTTAGAAAAGGTTAGGACATTATTCCCTGAAGGAATATGTTTACATTATATGGAGGATATTTTAATTGCTCACGCTGAAGAAACAAAATTACATTTGATGTTTAAAGCAGTAAAAGAAAATTGTCAACAATATGGATTAGTCATTTCGCAGGATAAAATTCAAGATATGGATCCTTGGGAATATTTAGGATATAAAATTATTAGACCACAAATAATTCCTCAAAAAGTAACAATTAGGAGAGACTCATTAAAGACTCTTAATGAATTAGCCGGGCGTTGTGGCGGGCGCCTGTAGTCCCAGCTACTCGGGAGGCTGAGGCAAGAGAATCGCATAAGCCCAAGAGTTGGAGGTTGCTGTGAGCTGTGTGAGGCCACGGCACTCTACCGAGGGTGGTACAGTGAGACTCTGTCTCTACAAAAAAAAAAAAAAAAAAAAAAAAAGACTCTTAATGATTTTCAAAAATTGTTGGGAGATATTAATTGGATTAGACCTAGTTTAGGGATATCTACTTATGCTTTAAAAATTTATTCTCTACTTTGGAAGGTGATTCAAATTTAAAAAGCCCTGGAAAATTAACTTCTGAGGCTGAAAAGAATTACAGTGGATAGAACAATATATTCAACAATCTCAATTAGATAGAATTAATACTGTAGGAGTATTCTACTTATCCATTTTTCCTTTTAGCCATTCACCTACAGGCTTATTAACTAAAAAGGAAGCTTTTATAGAATGGTGTTTTTTTACCTAATAAAGCAATTAAAAATATGGAAACTTATATTTATAAATAGCAGCAGTGATTCTTAAAGGTAGAGAAAGACTTCCGAGATCAGATGAGATCAGGCGCGTTCAGGGTGGTATGGCCATAGACTAAAGGTAGACAAAGACTTAGACAACTTGTTGGTTTTTACTCTCATAAAATTATTGTTCCTTTAACTAATTTCCAAAATAATAATTTGTTTATTTTTAATGTGGAATGGCAAATTCTCTCTCTGATTATTTAGGAATTTTAGATAATCCTTATCCACAAGACAAAAGGATTCAATTTCTTAAAAAAACTAATTGGATATTACTTAAAATTATTAGAAAGGAACTTATTGATAATGCTTTAACTTTTTATACTGATGCAAATAAATAAGGGATGGCAGGGTATATTGGACCAAATGTTCAAAAAGTAGAACAATCACCTTATAAATCTATTCTAAAAGCAGAACTGTTTGCTATTATAATGTTATTAACTGATTATTAAAAAATAATTTAAATATCATGAGTGACTCAAAATATAGTACAATAGTAGTACAAAATATTGATACAGTCACTCTTTCTGATAACATCTCTGAGTTAAATCAATTATTTACTCAATTACAAGCCTTGATTAGAGGTCGACAACATCCTTTGTATATAACATACAAAAGAGCTCATTCAGGATTACCTGGACCTTTGTCTGAAGGAAATCATATAATTGACCAACTAGTTGGTTCAGATTTTCAGCTCAACAAGAACATAAATTACATCATTGAAATGCCACGTCTTTAAAACAAAGACATGGAATAAATTGGCAATCAGCAAGGGCTATAATAAGATCTTGTCCTACTTGCCAAACTATATTGGCTCCTTCTTTATCAAAAGGAGTTAATCTTTGAGACTTAAAATCTAATCAAACCTGGTAAATGGATGTAACTCAATTCCCAGAATTTTGTAAGTCCAAAATATTCATCATTCTGTTGATACTCTCATTTTTCATGGGCATCAGCTTTATCTTCAGGAAAAAAGCTGATGCAATAATCACACATTATTAGAAACTTTTGCCATTATGGGAAAACCTAATACTATCAAACAGATAATGGTTCAGCATATATATCTCATAAATGTAAAGAATTTTTAAATATTCATCAAATTAATCATAATACTGGAATACCAAAAAATTGCACTGGTCAAGCTATAATAGAAAGATAAAACAGAACTCTAAAAGATATGCTTTTCAAACAAAAGGGAGAAGGACAGTATACTAACCCTAGAAATAGATTATCCTTAGCACATTTTACTTTAGATTTTTAAAATTTGAATGATGAAAATGAAACACCAGCTTTTAAACATTGGAATGTGGTCATAACGCCACCTATTGACCAACTAGTATATTACAAAGATTCTTTAAAAAAATGAGTGGCTTCCAGCCACAATCATAAGACGGGGAAGAGGGTTTGCTTATATCTCTACAGGAAACCAAAACTTCTATATTCCAGATAAGAATATAAAGTTGAGACATCTTCCTCATGAAGAAATATCCTCAAAATAGGTTACTGGAGGCATCAGTGAACAACATAACCAGAAGATTTTGCCGCCTGTCTCTGACCAAAAAGATGAGAAAGAGAAAGATGAAAGTGACTCCTCACCTCAAGATGCCCACTATGAAACAACTGCAGAATCTGGGAAGGATGGCATTTAAAAACATACGAACAAAAAACGTAAGGTTACACCTGTCTCAGTATTTTTAGCAATGTTTGCACTTCAGGTTACCACAGCAAGAGAGGAGGAGTATCATTACTGGACCTATGTCCCTAATCCACCTTTACTGTGAGGGGTTAGTTGGACAGAACCTACCATACAAATTTATGTTAATGAACCTGTAAGGCTTCCTGGCTCACATGACACATGAGGGCCATTTCCTGAGGAAGAAGGTATGGTTGTAACTAATTATGTTACTGAAGTCACAGGCACTCCCATTTGTTTTGGGCAACAATATCAATGTCTTAATATGACAACTCAGTATTGGCTAAGTCATTATGACAGGCCTGCTCCTAAAGGAGATATAAAAGGAAAAATGTTTATGTTGAGTGCTAACTCTATTTCCAGATTTATCCCTAGTTTTGTTCCTATAGATGTAGAGACTCCATCTTGTAAAGAACAGAGTTTTAAAGAAATTAAGAATTGGGTACATTGGACTAAATGTAAAGGTGAAAAAACTTTTTTCCTCACCAATACATCCAAGGGAGCAATAATGGATTGGAGTCCTAAGGCAACTTTATTAGATCATGATAAAATTCCTATTAATATGGATTTGTCTCAAGAAAAGCACACATATCCTATAACAAAAGAAAGATAAATATAAATATGTTAACATCTATGAGCTGGACGGATGTTGGGTTTTAACTGCTAGCACCAGGAGTCTATGGATTCCCAAAACAAAATCATTTATGGAAAGTTGCTGTAGCATTAAAGCCATTGAAAGCTTAGACAGGTGGTCTATATTATAATTACACCAGCAATCCTCAAATGTATGGCATGGAATTTCTAGTGCAAGAAGAAAGAACTATTCAGGCTTGTGTGCAGTTACCATTTGTTTGGTTAAAAGGAGATATTAAATGGAGTGAAAAAGCCGGAGAATTATCTTGTGCCGTGTGTCAATTGTTTACTTGAATTAATAACCTTGTGAGTTTTAATCCAGAAAAGGAACAGCTGTATTTATTAAGAGCCAGAACAGATGTGTGGCTGCCAGTTGACCTAAACAGATCGTGGTGACAGTCTCCAACTTTAACTGCTCTTCAACTGTTAGCAGACCGAGTTTTTGTGGCTGATTGGCATGAGAACTCTGAACAATTATGGATAGCTCAAAAAAAAATTAACAGTAAATTATATAATGAGATATCTGATCTGGAACAGACTGTGGGAATGTCAAAAAATGAATTAGTAAATTTAAAGAAACAATTGAAATTGAAATGTGATTGGAATGTAACAACATTTTATACTACACCTATTATGTATAATGAGACTAAGTTTCCATGGAAAAATGTAAAAAAAAATTGTTAACTCAAGAAAATTTAACGAAAATAATTGTTAATTTACAACATATAGTATATTTCACATTTGAAAATAAATTACAGAAGATAGATGGAAATCAAATACTACAAAGAATAGCTAATGGTGTAGAACAGATGAATCTTTTACCTAAAATACAAAGATTAATTGAAAGTTCATTAGGATCTTTAGTTTTGTTTTTAATCATTAGTTTTATTTTATATGTAATTTGTAGAAAAATAAGAGAAACCCAGCACAAAAACGAGAATTATGTTCTGGTTTTCCCTGCTATAATGACAGATATGAATGACATACGTCATAATAAAGGAAAGGGAATTGTGGGTTAAACTATCCCACGTGAGCAACACAAAGCAAGTGTGTAATGGGTTTAAAAAAGCTTTTGCTAACACAAAGGCAAAAAGGGAACTAGCCTCCCCTCTGAGGCATACTCAGAGTGTGTTTAAGGACAGTTTCTCTGATGATATGCTCCTGTTAAGCCCACGTGGTCAGAGACATACAATCTCTCCACTGGAGATACAGGCCAGAGGATGACAGGTGTTAAAAACACATGGTCTTTGGAGCCTAAAGGTCTCTGCCTTGTGGAAGAACAAAGTCATTACTCCAGTATGAGGCAGAGTAAGTGTGTGCTGGAGGGATTTTGTTTCCCCTTCCTCCCCAGGAGTTCTATGTGATTTTTATTTGCATACCTTGCTCAAGAATTAACGTATGTCTGAGGAGAAAAAGCACAGGAAATTGTGCTGATTTGTACACTTGATTTCTCCTCACAAGTTAAGGTTAGATATAAAGAGTTAGAGATCATAGATTAAGTGTGTACGTAACCATCAGTGTATATAAGGTAGTTAAGAATAAAGATGTTTGGCTACACGCCATCCCACTTGATGTAGCCTGTTTCTTGTTTACCCTCAATAATTACAGAAGCGAGCTTATATCCATGGCAAAGCTGCTGTTCTTGCAGTGTCTCCGGTCACGTAACACATACCATGCTCATGGCTGGGAAGAATCAACATTGACCTGGTAGAGCTCAGAGAGGGCAGAGTTCTGGGGAGGGCAGGCCTGGTCAGGGAAACCAGGTCTGGAGAGGATGTGGTGCCACAACCTCCAGCAAAATGGGCTGCCTGTGCTCGGGACCCAACCCTTCAGCCTTGGCCTCTGAAAACGCAAATATGCTTCTCTCCTAACAGCCAGTGCTACAGAGCTTTGGGGAGAAGTGTGACGAGACATTGCTCTCTGCAGCTCTGCAAGCAATGCCTCATTTAAACTTCTCTGAAGTGGAAGTAAAAGATTGGTGCCCTGACTTGACCATGTGAAAACAGACACCCCATCCCTATCTGCACAATTTTCCCTGTGCACGGGGATAGTTAGGAGTCAAAGCCAGACTTCTTATCCGTTACCTGATACTCTCTCCACCATCCTCTTATGTCCGATAAAGGCTCCTATACCCAGGTCCTGGCCAAGCAAGACTCACATTCTCGGGCGAGTAGCCGCCATCAATGGTAGACTGGGAAATACTTTCCCGTTTGCTTCCCTTCTTCTTCCTGATGTAAGAAGAGGGTAAATTGTGTTTGAGTTGGCACTCCATCAGCTGTGGACTGGAGAAGCATTAGTACTCGAGAGAAGTGGAAGCCCTTCTGCCAATTTCAAATTTCCAAGGATCTGGTTGGTCTATCGGTCTACTTTACAGCTTTGACAAAAGACTCGGTATTGTGTGCACCGTCTGATCTAATACCATGGACAACCAGACAAGTGAGTGTGATGGTCACCAAGTGGCTGAAAGGGACCCATCACTTGGCTCACAAAATGGAAGAGTGGCTCTAAATTCAGTCATCTGACATGAAGCTCCTGAGTGTTGCCGGGACTCTGCAAGTGCCAGGGGGCAAAACAGAGGGTTTTGAAAAGGAACTAGAAAAGGAAGCCTTGAGTAGGCAGGAGCTGTGCACTGTGTGCTGTGGAGTCAGACAGCGGGGCCCTCTCTTGCATAGGTGTGAGCGCTGCGCCCCAGCACGGATCCAACTTTGACGTCAGTGTATCCTAATGGCACAAAGGTGGTGAACACGTGGGTCTAGTCAATCTGGGAACCTCACAGAAAGAAGCCAAGCCAAGCACCATTTAAGAGAGAGGTCTACCTGACAAATCACAACCTGATATAACCTGAATATCAAGGCAGATCTTATCCATGAGTCCATGAATGCTTTTTGACTCTCCAGAGCTTATGGGAAAACTGATGCTCTGCAAAGATGCCCGATGTTAAGTGTATGACAGCCAGAGAACCTCAGGTTGATACGATTGGGGGAAGATACGAGGCTGTGAAGTTCGCTTTTCCAGGGTCTGGCCCACAAAAGCCAAGTAGATCTCACTCCAGATAGAAGTGAGTGAATGTGAGGAGAGAACTCAGTGAAAAATATCACAGTCTCTCCAATTGCAGAGCACAGTGAACCAAACCTGTTCCCCCATTGCCACGCAAAGATGTTGCTGATGACTGAATGAAGGGAGAGAGAAAGCCTGAGACTTCTCAGACTTGAATGCTCTGCTCCTTAAACCCCATGCCCAGGGTAATCTGCGTGGAGGTGGGCAACAGCCAAAAGGGAGTTAACAGCTGAGGTAGCCGGCTGTCCAATTAGGGACCAGGCTACGGGCAGTAATGTCAGTATTCAGGGGCGTGGTTCCCTCACTGCGTTCCACTCCTGCCTACCTAGTCCATCCGTGTCCCCATTCTCTGCTCTGCTGGGTGGTAGGAACTGGAGCACAGAGCAGGGACCCAGGGCCATGGTGACGGGAGGCGGCAGAGTCCAGGGAAGGCAGGATTTGGGTGGCAGGAGGCCAGAACCCAGGCCAGAGCTCAGACTAGGGGGAATCACCAGCCCAGAGTCACTGGGGGGCCACTGGGCTGTTGACGGGCCAGGACCGGATGAGGAGATGTTGCGGAGGGAGACAATGGACACATTGGGGGCATCTCTGGGTGTCTTAGGTGTGGTACACAGACTGTAGCCTTGGTCCTGGCATAAGAGCCTGGGGTGGGGTGGGATCGTCAGGCTGTGTTGGGAGCTGCCACTCTGGCACGTTGTACCTTCTTCTTGGCTCTGGACAGTTTTTCCTATCGTATTTCTTCCAACATCCCGGGTTTTGTCAGGGGAAAGTTGGACTTATGGGAACGGGGATGGGAATTCACGGATGAGATCCCTCTGAGTACAGCACCACGTCCAGACAGCCTCCACTCCTTAGCAGGGCAGAAAGGCGACTGAGCCTGGACATGTGGGTCCCGGAGTTACCTGGGAAAAAGCTGTGGGTGGCCGTGGCATCAATGCTCCAGGCCCATTGGTCGAGGAAAAAGGCACAAGTCAAAGGGGGCATGCCTGGGCAGCCTGGCAGAGGACAGTCTCAATGGAAGATGCCCATAGGGCACTGGCACAGGCCCCACCCACTCCAAACATAGAGGTGGGGTGGGCCCAGTGGGGCCCTTCATGTCCTCTTTCAAAGACTTCTATGACTTACTTCACCTGATATAGGCTGCTCTCCAGACTAAAGCCTGAAACCAGTGGTTCCTCTGAACCCCCAACCCCATCCCCACCCCACCCCCGCTGCAGAGGGAGGTCTCTGGCTCCCAGATCTCGGGACAGCCTTGAGCATGCAGACTTCCTTAAGCCAGACATCAGCTCCAGGGACCCCCAACCCGTCATCAGAAGTACTCTCCCTCAAGGGTCCCTTCTCGGACCCTGGAAGTCTCTCTGTCCAACTCACCGCTGGATCCAGCCCAGGGCACTCCCACTGCTTCCCCAGCTGTTCCTCCTGCTGCACCCTGAGGTAAGTCCCCTTTCCTCTGAAAGCCAGCTCTGGTTCCCATGGTTACCGGGGCCAGGGTCCTTCCAAAGCTCTGTCTGTGTACTGGGACCTCTGCCCTACCTCCAGCAAGTCTATCACTGCTGTCCCTGGCCCTCCTCTGCATCCCAACCCCAGGCCTGACCTGCTCAGAACCCCAAGGCCATTTCTAAACCCCTGCCCTCATTTCCCCTTGCTCTCCCATCTTCCAAGAGGTGCTCTGCTGTCCTGGCCTGGGACTAGGTTGACCGCTCCTCCTCCTCTTCCCCCTCCTGCTTCCACACCCAGGTATGCAGCCTGCCTCCTTTAATGTCTGTCCCGTAACTAGCTTATTCTCAATCTAAATCAACCTCTTGTGATATTGATTGGGAAGAGAAACAAACAAATCCCTTCACACTTATGATTTTGTAAGGAGAGGGCTGCCCATGCTGGCTGGATCCTAGAAATTGTCCTTCACTCTTTGGCATCATCATTTAGTAGAGGAGTCCGGTTTAACAGACAAAGATGCACACACTCACAAGTTAATCCTTTCAACTATGTTGTCATTGTTATGGAGGAAAACCCCTGAGGGAAGGATTAAGGGAGAGGGATGGGGGAGGGCAGAGGTGACAAGAGGAGAGAATGGGAAAGGCCAAGGGGGGGGCCTTTGCTAAAGAATTCCAGTTGCACAAGGAGACGGGAAGGAGCCACCCCTGGCAGGTGAGGATGTTGAGTATGGTCTTTTCAGTAGCCCAGTAGAAGAAGGGGAGGCAGGTTGTCATGTCCCATCCGGGGTGCTCCTGGGGCTTCTGAGCTTAGCCCAGCAGCTGCATGACCTGCTGAGCACGAGGCCTCTAAAGCAGAAACCCCTTCCTGGCCTCTCTCTGTGCCGGCTCCATGTGGTTTGGAAAAATGTTTGGAGAGAGAGAGGCAGAGCTCTAAGACCCCTGTGGCCCTCCCCTGCTCACGCCCACCCTGCCGGGGGCCTCTACTCACCACCCTGCAGCTGGAGTGCCCAGGGCCCTGAGTGGGCTCCTGTGCAGGGCTCTGCTTGGCAGCAGGGAATTCTCCCTGCTGTGCGCACCTCTGCCCCACTGCTGGGTTCTATGGCTGCCGCGGCCTGGCCTTGAGGGACAGTAGCCCTTGAGCCGCCATCTCCAGCTGCTGCTGAGCTGGGGTCACCTGTTGAGGCGGGAGCTGATGCTGCCACATTGGCTACTTCAGCTGCTTGGGCAGCGGGGCTGAGTCTTTCTCCTCCTTAGTGAGAGTCGAGAAAAATTGCCACCTGCAGGGATGAAGTAGGTATGCTTGTGGAGGGTACTCAGCATGTAGGGACTCAGGGAAGCCCAGAAGAGCCCCACACACCTGGGTTTTCTGAAGGGTGCATCTGTGGCTCACCTGTGGCACAGTGTCCAGCCACTTGCTGCCGAGGAAGTGTGGGGTGGTTGAGTGTCAGGAGAGACCTGAGGGCAGCGAAGCCAGGAACACAAGGGTCTCAAGCAGGGACATTGAGTGGGTCAGGAATGGTGGACAGAGGAGGCGCAGGAAGAGTGATGGCCTACCTTGGCTCCTGGGCGCTTCAGGTCCTCGAGGATGCCTGGCCTGGGCATAGCGGCCTCCCTATCTGTGCTCCCCTCTTTCCCTGGGTCTGCCACTCCTCCACTCCCTCACTCCACACCTCCATGTTCGGGTGTGTGGGTCTTTGCTGGTCCCTCCTTTTCTTCTTCCTTTCTTTCCTCCTATTGCCCCCCCTCTTGGGGCAGACAGAGGGATCCTCAGAAAACACCACAGAGCAAGGCTGAGTAAGACAACCCCACTCCTAACTCAAATACCAACCCCAACACTAATCCCTAATCCCAGCATAACCCTAATCCCTAACCCCAGCCATTAATCACAACTCCAAAGCCCAGCCCCAAAGAACAATCTATAACCCCAATATCTAACCCCAAACCCTAACACTAATCCGTAACCCGACCTCTAACTCCAACCCCACAGCACAATCCCAAACCCCAACCTCAACGCTTAACCCTAAATCCCAAACCCAAAGGCCACATTCTAAGCTCAACCCCAAAAGCCAACCGTAATCCCAACCCCAAACACCAACCCGGACTCCTAACCCCAACACTTAGCCAACTGTAGCAATAAACCTAGGCCTAGCCCCAACCCTTAGCCCAACGCCTAACCCCCACCCCAACTTTAACCCCTTAACCCTAACCAGTAAACAAAACTCTATCCCCAACCCTAACCCCTAACCCTGTTCACTCTAACCCTAACCTCAACCCTAACCGTCTTTTTCCTAACCCTTAACCCTAACCCAGACCCAGACCCCAACCCTAACCCCCTTCTTCATAACCCTAATCCTAATTCCAATCCCAACACTCACCCCAAATTCCAACACTTAACCCTAACAACCCTAACCCCCACTCCCTACCCCAACCCCTAAAAAATTAATTCCTACTCCCTAACCTTCAGCCCATAACCCCTGCTCCCTCACAGTAACCCAAACCCCCAACCTTTTCCAAAACATTATAAAAGAAATAATACTTTCCAACACATTCTATGAAGCAAATATCACCCTGATGCTTAAACCAGGAACAGATCCAAAAAAAAAAAAAAAGAAGAAGAAAGAAAATTATAGGCCAATATCATTAAGGAATATAGCTTCAAAAATATTCAATAAGATCCTAGGAAACAGGATCCAGCAACATATCAAACAAATTATACATTATGGCCAAGTGGGTTTTATCTCAGGCTGTTAAGGTTGGTTCAATATACATAAAGCTATAAATATAACACATCACATAAACAAACTAAAAAACAAGGACCCCGTGATTCAATTGAAAAAGCTTTTGACAATATCCAGCATCCTTTCATGATCAGAACAGTTAAGAAGATAGGTATAGATGGGACTTTTCTTTCTTTATTTTATTTTGTTATTATTATTATTATTATTATTATTTGCAGTTTCTGGACAGGGCTGGGTTTGAACCCACCAACTCCAGCAGTGGGACTGGCACCCCACCCCTTTCAGCCACAGGCACCACTCAAGATGGGATTTTTCTTAAACTGATAGTGACCATCTACAGCAAACCCACAGCCAATATCATATTGAATGAGAAAAATTCGAAACATTTCCACTCAGATCCAACCAGGCAAGGTTGCCCATTGTCTCCAGTGCCATTCAACATAGTAATGGAAGTATTAGCCATTGCAATTGGGCAAGAGAAGGTGATTAAGGGTATACGAATATGGTCAGAGGAGATAAAACTTTCACTCTTTGAAGATGACATGATTTTATACCTGGAAAACCCCAGGGACTCAACTACAAAACTCTTAGAAGTGATCAAGGAACACAGAAGTGTCTCAGGATACAAAATCAAAACTCACAAATAAGTAGCTTTTATATATACCAATAATAGTCAAGCCCCCCAAAATTCAAGGACTCTATTCTCTTTATAGTTGTGCCAAAGAAGATAAAATATTTGGGAATTTATCTATCCAAGGATGTGAAAGATCTCTATATGAGAATTATGAAACTCTAAGAAACAGCTGATGATGTTAAGAAGTGGAAAAACATACCATGCTCATGGCTGGGAAGAATCAACATTGTTGAAATGTCCATATTACCCAAAGCAATCTACAAATTCAATGCAATCCCTATCAAAGCACCACTGTCATACTTTAAAGACATGCAAAAAATAGTACATCGTTTTATTTCGGAAAAATAACTCCAATAGCCAAGACATTACTCAGAAATAAAAACAAATCAGAAGGAATCACACTACCAGACTTCACCCTATTCTATAAATTTATAGAGATCAAAACAGCATGGTATTGCCACAAAAATAGAGAGGTAGATGTATGGAACAGAATTGAAAACGAAGGGATTAACCAAGACGCTTATCATCATTTGATCTTTGATAAGCCCATCAAAAATATGAATTGGGAGAAAGATTACCTATTTAACAAATGGTGCTTGGAGAATTGGCTGGCGACTTGTAGAAGACTGAAACTGGACTCACACCTTTCACCATTAACAAAAATTGACTCTCACTGGAAGAGATGTAAACTTAACACATGAAACTGTAAAGATTCTTGGAGAGAGTGCGGGAGAAACACTTAAAGAAATCAGCCTGGGAGAATGCTTTATAAGGAGGACTCCCAGGCAATTGAAGCAACATCAAAAATGCATTACTGGGATCTGATCAAACTAAAAAGCTTCTGCTAAGCCAAGAACACAGTAAGTAAAGCAAGCAGACAGCCCTCAGAATGGGAGAGGATATTTGCAGGTTACGCTTCTGACAAAGGTTTGATAACCAGAATCCACAGAGAACTCAAACTTACTAATTAAAAAAAATAAAAATACAAGTAATCCCATTTCATTGTGGGCAAGGGACTATAACAGAACCTTCTCTGAAGAGGATAGGTGCATGCCCTACAGATACATGAAAAAATGCTCATCGTCTTTAACTATCAGAGAAATGCAAATCAAAACCACTTTGAGATATCATCTAACTCCAACAAGAGTGGCTCACATAACAAAATCCCAAAACTACAGATGTTGGCGTGGATGTGGAGAAAAGGGAGCACTTATGCACTGGTGGTGGGAGTGCAAGCTAATATTCCCCTTTTGGAAAGAAGTATGGAGAATACTGAGGGATCTAAAAGCAGACCTGTTGTTGTTTGATCATGAAATTTTTCTACTAGGTGTATATCCAAAAGACAAAAAATCACTTTATAAAAAATATATTTGCACCAGATTGTTCATCGCAGTTCAATTCATAAATAGGCAATTCATGGAAGAAGCCAAAGTGCCCATCAACCCATGCATGGATTAATAAATTGTGGTGTATGTATACCATGGAATAGCCTTTAAAAAAGATGGAGACTTTACCTCTTTCACGTTTACATGGATGGAGCTGGAACATATCCTACTTAGTAAAGTATCTCAAGAATGGAAGAAAAAATATCCAATGTACTCAATACTATTATGAATCCAATTTACAATCACTCACAGTTTCATATGAAAAATAGATCACAACTACCAGGATGAAGGAGGGAGGAGGGGGGACGCGATGGGATGGGGATGGTCAGATCAAGTGAGGGTGAATTGTGGGATCAAACCTATGGTGCATAATGCAAGGGTACTTGTCAGATTTATTAAGTATAGAGTATAAATGTCTTAACACAATAATTAAGTAAACGAGATGAGGTTTATAGTAACCAGTGTGATGGAAATTCTCCTAATTCTATATATCAGCACATCGTACCCCATACATGAATTAATGTATACATGTGCTATTCATTTTATTTTTTTTTATTTGTGGAGACAGAGTCTCACTTTATGGCCCTCAGTAGAGTGCCATGGCATCACACAGCTCACAGCAATCTCCAACTCCTGGGCTTAAGCAATTTTCTTGCCTCAGCCTCCCGAGTAGCTGGGACTATAGGCGCCTGCCACAACGCCCGGCTATTTTTTAGTTGCAGTTCAGCCGGGGCCAGGTTTGAACCCGCCACCCTCGGTATATGGGACCGGCGCCTTACCAACTGAGCCACAGGCGCTGCCCTTCATTTCTGATTTAATAAAAAGAAAGCATTAATGTAAAAAAAAAAAAAAGAAAAGAAAATGTTCATACCTTTTTTTTTTATTGTTGGGGATTCATTGAGGGTACAAGAAACCAGTTTACACTGATTGCACTTGTTAGGTAAATTCCCTCTTTCAGTCATGTCTTGCCCCCCAAAAGGTGTGGCACACACCAAGGTGCCACCCTGCTCCGTCCTTCCCTCTCTATGGTCTTTCTTTTCCCTCCTCCTTCTTTCTCTCTCTTCTATCCCCTTCCCCCACCCCCACCATGTCATTAATTGTCATTAATTGTCCTCATATCAAAATTGCATTAGATTCATGCATCTCCATTCCTGTGATGCTTCACTAAGAATGTGTTCTACTTCTATCCAGGTTAATTACAAAGGCTGTAAAGTCTCCATTTTTTATTAAATGGCTGAATGGTAATCCATGGTGTACATATACAACAGCTTGTTAATCCATTCCTGGGTTGGTGGGCATTTAGTTGGTTGTTTCCACATTTTGGTGATTGTAAATTGAGCTGCAATAAACAATCTAGAGCAAGTGTCCCTATGATAAAAGGATTTTTTTTTTCTTCTGGGTAGATGCCCAGTAATGGGACTGCAGGATCAAATGGGAGCTCTAGCTTGAGTTCTTTGAGGGTCCTCCATACTTCTTCCTTCCAAAAATGTTGTATTAGTTTGTGGTCCCACCAGCAGTGTAAAAGTGTTCCCTTCTATCCACATCCACACCAGCATCGGCAGTTTTGAGATTTTGTGATGTGGGCCATTACTGCTGGGGTTAGTTGATATCTCAGGGTGGTTTTCATCTGCATTTCTCTAATAATTAGGAATGATGAACATTTTTTCATATGTTTGTTAGCCATTTGTCCTTTTTAGAGAAGGTACTATTCATGTCTCTTGCACATTGATATAAGGGATAATTGGCTTTTTTGATGTGTATTAATTTGAGTTCTCTTTAGAGACCCTAATTATCAAGCTTTGGTCCTATTTAAAACATGCAAATATTATTTCCCATGTGTAGGTTATCTATTTGCTTTGGTTGTTGTTTCCTTAGCTACATAGAAACTTTTAATTAGGTCCCATTTGTTTATTATTGTGAAAGGACCAAGATAACTCTATTTTGTTAAAACTAACTCCATTTTGTCTCACAGCCTTCATTGACCCCACTTTGCCCCACACTCTTCAATTTTCAGCTGCATACCAATGGTGATAGGCAACCTGATTCTTTCCCCACCCCGGGCTCCAGTATGTCTGCCTAGAGCATTAACGGCACCCACCTTCAGCCCCAATAGTAGTAAATCTTTCCCCAGGCTAATCAGCCCAGATCAAACATTGTCCAATTCCCTAAGCCCTCATCAGCTCTCCCCAGCTGTTCGTCCAATTCCCCCTCCCTTTTTCCTTTCTGTATCCTTAAAACTGTTCTTCCCTCTGCGGTCGGGGCTTCTCTGCTCTCCTGCTGCATCAGGAACGAAGAAGCACAAGGCTGACCTTGTGAATAAACTACCTCTTTCTTTTGCATCAGACTTGGTCTTTGGGTGATTTATGAGGGGTACCCCGTGATCTGGGCACAACAAATGTTGTTGTTGCAATTGCCACGGCAGTCTCCTTCATGAAGTCTTTCCCCAGGCCAATATCTTCCAGTGTTTTTCCTATGCTTTCTTTGAGGATTTTTATTGTTTTATGCATTAAATTTAAGTCCTTTATCCATCGAATCAATTTTTGTGAGTGGAGAAAGGTGTGGGTCCAGTTTCAGTCTTTTACATGTGGATATCCAGTTCTCTCAGCACCACTTATTAAATAGGGAGTCACCAAATTTTTGGAACAAAATGATAACGAAGACATAAATTATCAAAACCTGTGGGATACTGCAAAGGTAGCCCTAAGAGGGAAATTTATAGCATTGGAAGCCTTATCAAGAAAACAGAAAGAGAGGAGGCCAAAAACTTAATGGATCATTTCAAGCAACTGGAAAAAGAAGAACATACCAAGCCCAAACCCAGCAGGAGAAAAGAAATTACCAAAATTAGGGTAGAATCAAATTATATGGGGAAAAAATCATATAGAAGATCAATGAAACAAAACGTTGGTTTTTTGAAAAGATTACACAATTGATAAATCTTTGGCCAACCTAACTAGAAACAGAAAAGTATAATCTCTTAGTATCATCTATTAGAAACAATAAAGGAGAAATAACGACAGACACTTCAGAAATTCAAAAAATCCTCAAAGATTGCTATAAAAATCTCTATTCCCAGAAATATGAAAATCTGTAGGTAATGCACCAATATCTGAAAGTGCACCACCTTCCTAGATTCAATCAGAAAGAATTATAAATCCTAAATGGACCTATATCAATCACTGAAATAGTATCAACAATACGAATTCAAAAAAGAAAAGTCCAGGACCAGACGGCTTCACATCCAAATTCTATCAAACCTTTCAAGAGGAACTACTACCTATATTATATAATATTTTCCAAAGCACAGAAAAGAAGGAATACTTCTCAACACATTCTATGAAGCAAATATCACCCTGATACCCAAACCAGGAAAGGATCCAACAAAGAAAGAAAATTATAGACCAATATCATTAATGAATAGCAATGCAAAAATATTCAATAAGATCTTAGTAAACAGAATTCAACAACACATCAAAAAAATTATACACTATGATCAAGTTCATTTTATTCTAGGGTTCCAGGTTTGGTTCAACATATGCAGAACTATAAATATAATACATCACCTCTATAAAATAAAAACAAAGACCATATGTGCTCTCAATTGATGCAGAGAAAGCCTTTGATAATATCCAGCATCCTTTCATGATCAGAACACTTAAGAAAATAGGCATAGAAGGAACATTTCTTAAAGTGATGGAGGCTATCTACAGAGAACCCACAGACAATATTGTATTCAATGGTATAAAATCGAAAACATTTCCTCTCAGATGAGGAAGGAGGCAAGGATGCCCACTGTCTCCACTGCTATTCAACATAGTAATGGAAGTTTTAGCCATCGCAATCAGGCAAGAGAAGGTGATCAAGTGGACCCAAATAGGGTCAGAGGAGATCAAACTCTCACTCTTTGGCTGATGATATGATCCTACACCTGGAAAATCCCAGGGACACAACTTCAAAACTCTTAGAAGTGATCAAGGAATACAACAGTGTCTCAGGATACAAAATCAATACTGACAAGTCAGTATGTTTTTAATATGCCAACAACAGTCAAGCTGAAAATACAGTCAAGAACTCTATTCCTTTTACAGTAGTGCCCGAGAAGATGAGATATCTGTGAATTTTCCTAACAAAGGATGTGAAGGATCTCTATAAAGAGAACTATGAAACTCTGAGAACAGAAATAGCTGAAGATGTTAACAAATGGAAAAACAGATCATGCTCATGAATGGGAAGAATCAACATTGTTAAAATGTCAATACTACCCAAAGCAATCTACAGATTTAATGCAATCCCTATTAAAGCACCATTGCCATACTTTAAAGACCTGGAAAAAATAGTACTTCATTTTATATGGAATCAGAAAAAGCCTTGAATAGCAAATACATCAGTCAAAAATGAGAACAAATCAGGAAATATCACATTACCAGACTTCAGGCTATCCTATAAATCTATAGTGATGAGAACAGCATGATACTGGCACAGAAACAGCAGACTTATGGCACAGAATAGAGAACCAAGAGATGAATCCAGCTACCAGCTACCTATCATCATTTGATCTTCAACAAGGCTATTAACAATATTCAGTGGGGAAAGACTTCCTATTTGACAAATGGTGCTGGGTGAACAGGCTGGCGACCTGTAGAAGACTAAAACAGGACCCCCACCTTTCACCATTAACAAAAATTGATTCTCACTGGATAAAAGATTTAACCTTAATACATGAAACTATAAAGACCCTTGGAGAGAGTGCAGGATAAACACTTTAATAAATTGGCCAGGGAGAATATTTTATGAGGAGGATCCTCTGGGCAATAGAAACAACACAAAAAATACATTACTGGGATTCGATCAAACTAAAAAGCTTCTGCACAGCCAAGACCACAGTAAGTAAAGCAGACAGACAACCTTCAGAATGGGAAAAATTTTTTTCGGGTTATGCTTCCAACAAAGGTCTGATAACTAGAATCTACAGAGAACTCAAACTAATCAATAAGCAAAGAATAAATAATCCCATTTCTATGTGGGCAAGAGACTTGAACAGAAACTTCTCTGATGAAGATCGGGCTATGACTTACATACACATGAAAAAATGCTCATCATCTTTAATCATCAGAGAAATGTAAATCAAAACCACTTTGAGATATCATCTAACTCCAGTCAGAGTAGCCCACATCGCAAAAATCTCAAAACTGCAGATGTTGACATGGATGCAGAGAGAAGGGAATGCTTCTACATTGCTGGTGAGAATGCAAGCTAATACCGCCTTTTTGGAAAGAAGTTTAAGAGAACCCTCAAGGAACTAAAAGTAGACCTACACTTCAATCCTGCAATTCCTCTACTAGGTATACACCCAGAATATCAAAAATCATTTTACAACAAAGATATTTGCATCAGAATGTTTATTGCAGCCCAATTCGTAACAGCCAAGACATGGAAACAGCCCAAGTGTCCATCAACCCATGAATGGACTAACAAACTGTGGTATACATGTATACCATGGAATACTATGCAGCCATAAAAAGGTGGAGACTTCACATTTTTTGTTTACCTGGACGAAGGTGGAACATATTCTTCTTAGTAAAGTATTTCAAGAATGGAAAAAAGGTATGCAATATACTCAACACTACTATGAAATCATTATACGATCACGTACACAATCATATGAATGGCAAAACATAACTATAGTCCAGAAAATAGAAGGGAAGAGGAGAGAGGGGGAGGGGAGGGGAGGAGGGATAAAGGAAGAAGGGGAGTATTTAGGGGGACCTCACCTAATGTGCATGATGCAATGGTACATTTCAAAACTATTAAAAAATGAGTATAATTGTGATGGATGTGTTACTTAGTTCAATATAAGCATTTCACATTGTATATTGAAGCAGTACCCTGACCCCCATAAATGCATCAACATACAAAGTTATGATTTAATAAAAAATAAAGAAAACAAACAAACAAACAAGAAGGCCAGTAACAGAGAACACACATGATCTGCCTCGCCCACTTGACAATACCCTGTGTCCTTTAAAGGTAATATGACTTTTCTTTTTTTTTGCAGTTTTTGGCAGGGGCTGGGTTTGAACCCTCCACCTCTGGTATATGGGAACAGCACCCTACTCCTTGGAGCCACAGTCACTGCCCAAGTTAATGTGACATTTAATCAAAGAGAACAGGGATGATTAATTCCCTGTTTAATAACATGTACACATTCACAGTAATAGAAATTCTAAATGGTTACCAGAGAAGGCTTCCGCACAAACTATAGTATTCCACAAACAAGTGTGATGCCACTGGCCCTGGGTTCCCCACACAGAAAATTTGGCGGCTCAATAAAGGTATTTTCACAGCTAAGCTTTATTAATATGGCTAATCTTTATTTATTTCTATGGTAGACTTAAAAGAAGGATGTAGTTAAATTAGCAAGCCCTTTTAGATCCTTATAAATCACACCCCAGATTTTCTGGAGATGAACCTGAAATAGACCAGCCAGGATAGTATTTTTGGAAGTTGAAGCAATCACTATACGCCCTGTTTGTCTTTGGGGACCCTTACCAAAAAATGGGAGGGCCCTCTAGCTTCCTTAAATTAGAACCCATGAACTTCTAAGAGCATGCTATTGAAATCATGGAACAGATTACCTCCCTAGATGGATGTAGCTCGTAATTAAATGGGCATGTACAAAACTCATGTTACTGGAGTGAACAGGATCAGACACAACTGGGTTCCACCTGAACAGAAGCACCACAGACACAGGCAATTGGGTGTGTACAGAAAAGGGAAACACCAGAAAGAGAAAAAAAATGCCTGAATGTTCTTAGAAAAAAAAAATTATTCTCAGACTGAGCCCAAACTTTAGCAGCACATATTTCAAAATCTTTGTTTCTAATTTTAAAGTCAATACTTTTTGTTTCAAACAAAATCTCAATAAATGAAGAAAGAAACATTTATAACAACAACAACAACAACAAAATAGGTTTTTCAGTTACAATGTTATTATCTCCAATAAGCTCTGAAGTTCTTCTTCTGTTTTATTTAAGCAAGTTGCCCAATGTTCAGAAAAACAAATCGTGCTTGTATTCAGAGACTCACATCTCTGATCAGTCTCTTCAGATATTTCTTCCAGCTTGATACTCAGTTTATCATTTTGTTTCACAGACTCTTCAACCAATTTTTTACTTTCTTGGTTAAAATGTCTGAGTTCCTGTGATAAGACATCTGAATCAGCACAAATTTTTTTACTTTGAAAACTTGTTTGGTTGATTGTATCATTAGATTTCCTACAAAAAGAGAATGACATTATTGAAATGGGAAACCAATAATTTCTCAGGATTGCACAGCTCTAAGGTGGCAGTTTTGAACACGATTGTCCAGCTCAGGAGCCCAATGTCTTATGAATCTTCTACATTCATGAATGATGCTTTGGCCAGTGTCTTTTCACAGCAGAATGACATCACATCTGCCATTAAATGACCTTTGAAAAGATCATTCTTCTTCATGAAAACTTTCCCAGACCTTCTCCTGATTTCATGTTTTGTTTTGTATCTTTTACAGTATTTAATTATACAGTTATTAAAATTAAATTTCTCTACTTGTATTCCTCCTACTAAACTATGTCACTTCGAGGCAGCTCCTACAGCCTCTGGTCTACCCCTAAATTGCCCAATCAGTCCGTGATTCTGTTATGAAGCAGCTTCCCTTGCCTAGGACATAAATAAATCATAAACATTATGTTATTTTAAAAGTCATCTATAATGCTTTCTTATAATTAAAAGAAAATATACTTGAGTATGACAAATTATAATATAACCCATATAGAAGAGTGTGACATAAACTTGATATAAAACTAATACCAGTTAGAATATACACATAAAATTCACTGAATTCTTCCTCTCAGCAAGTTTCTCTTAGACTTCAAAGCCATCTCACAGGACCACAGAGTTAAATCCCTCTATTACCAGTAGATGGTAAACCATATAAATAAACCACATAAGCAAACATGTTCAAAACCAAACTTACAAAGTGGAAGTGGCTGGAAAAGGAAAATAAATTTAAATGGTAAGCTTAGAGTCTATCAACATAAATCATTCCTCACAAAGAACTAACAACCTTGTGTGAAGATGAGATTTAGTCAAATGTGGTTACCAACCACTACAAATAATGCTAAAGGCAGTTATGTTCAGTGTACACAAACCTCTACCTAGACTCATGAGTGATTTTGAGACAGAGTTCCTAGACCACACTAATAAACACTGACATGGACAATTAATGTCAGGAAGACTGGAAAAATGACTACCATAGCCCTTAGGAAAATATTTCATACCTCCTTTCCCACTTCACTTCTCTAGTATTCCCTCCAAAGCTATGGAATGGGCTAAAAAAAAAAAAAAAATCAATCAGTCTAAATACTAGGAATGAAAAAGAAAGAAATACTTTCTAGATTCAAAATCTAAAGAGTTCACGATAGAATACCCTATACTGGGGCAGTGCCTGTGGCTTGGTAGATAGGGGCCCGGCCCCATATACCAAGGGTAGCAGGTTTGAATCCAGTGCTGGCGAACTACAACAGCAGTGACAACTGCAACAAATATAGATGGGCATTGTGGCAGGTGCCTGTAGTCCCAGCTACTCAGGAGGCTGAGACAAGAGGATTGCTTAAGCCCAAGAGTTTGAGGTTGCCGTGAATGGTGGCACCACAGCACTCTACTGAGGGTGACATAGTGAGACTCTGTCTCAAAAAAAAAAAGTAATAAAGTATACACAAGTTAATGAAAGAGATAAAAATGTTCAATCCAAATTAGGAAGAAAGACTTGGCACCTGTAGCTCAGCAGCTAGTGCTCCAGCCAAATACACCAGGGCAGGTGGGCTGGAACCTGGCCTGGGCCTGCCAAACAACAATGACAACTACAACTACAAAAATATAGCCAGGCGAGGCTATGTGCCTGTAGCACTGTGATTATGGCACTAGCCCCATGCAATGAGGCTAGCGGGTTCGAGCAGAGAGAGGGCCAGCTAAATGACATTGACAACTGAAACAAGAAAATAGCTGGATGCTGTGGTGAGTGACTGTAGTCCCAGCTACTTGGGAGGGTGATTCAAGAGAATCACTTGACCCCAAGAGTTTGAGGTTGCTGTGAGCTGTGACGCCATGATACTGTACCCAGGGTAACGTAGTGAAACTGTGTCAAATATAGAAAAAAAATAGTCAGGAATTATAGTGGGTGCCTGTAGTCTCTGCTACTTGGGAGGGTGAGGCTAGAGAATTGTTTAAGCCCAAGAGTTTGAGGTTGCTGTGAGCTGTGACGCCATAGCACTCTAGACAGCTATATAGTGAGATGTTGTCTAGAAAATTAATAATAAATAAATAAATAAGAAAATAAAAAGGAACAAAAAAGAAACAAGCAAATGATGCAACAAATAGAAAATAGAAAAATGGCATCTTTTAATACAACTGTAACAGTACTCACTTTAAATATAGTCTAAACAAATTAGTTGAACATTATACACTGTTAAATCTGATGAAAAAGCAAAACACAACCATATGCTGTCTACCAAAACCATCTACTAGAAATAGAAAAAGTTAGGCTGAAAATGGAGATGGTCATATATTACATAAATAGTAATCAAAGGAAAGCTGGAATACCTGTCTTATTTAATTTCAGACAAAGCAGACTTAAGAATATGATCAATATCAGGAATAAAAAGGATTTTTTTTTTTTTTTTTTTGGAGAAAGTCGTTGTTGCCTTTGGTAGAGTGCTCTGGCATCATAGCTCACAGCAACCTCAAATTCTGAGGTTCAAGTGATCCTCTTGCCTCAACCTCCCAAGTAGCTGTGACTACAGGTGCCCATCACAACACATGGCTATTTTTATTTATTTATTGTTTTTTGTAGTGTTTATTTATTTTTTTTTTGCCTGGGCTGCAGGGCTGGGTTTGAACCTGCCACCGCCGGCATACGGGGCCAGCACCCTACCCCTTTGAGCAACAGGCATTGCACCGCCTGGCTATTTTTTAGTTGCAGCCATCATTATTGTTTGGCAGGCCTGAGCTGGATTCGAACCCACCAGCTCAGGTGCATGTGGCTGGTGCCTTAGCCACTTGAGCCACAGGCTCTGAGCCACGCATGGCTATTTTTAGACATGGGGGTCTCACTTTTGCCCAGGCTGGTCTCTAACCATTCATCTCATGCAATCCACCCACCTCAGCCTCCCAGAGTGCTGGGATTAGAGGCATGAGCCACTGTACCCAAGTGAATAAAAAGGAATTTTATACAATGATAAAGGGGTCAATTCTCCAAAAAGACATAACTATCCTAAATGTATATACACCCAACAACAGAGTATCAAAATACATGAGGCAAAAACTGATGGAACTGATAAGAAAAATTTAAAAAAAAATCTATAATTATAGATGGAAATTACTACACCAGACAAACACCGAACAAGATAAACTAAAAAAAAACACCAGACAAACACCGAACAAGATAAAAAAAAAGAAATGTAAGTAGGCATAATATATTCACATCTCTAAACACTAAAGACAAAAAAGTTTTAAAGGCAGCTACAGAGGAATTGCCTATGGGGGAAAATTACTTGAATGACAATGGGTTTCTCATCTTGTAGATTCCAGAAGGAGATGGAAAAACATCTTTCAAATACCATCCCCAAAAGAAATGTTAACCCTGAATTCCATGTCCAGTGAAAATATCTTTCCAGAATGAAAGGAAAATCAGGACATTCTCAGATAAAGGAAAACAGAATTTGTAGCCAGTATACCTACCCTGGAAGACTAAAATATTCCTCTACCCTGAAGGAAGCTTGAACTTCAGGAAGAAAACAATCAAATGGCCAAAAATAGAAGTAAATATAATACAATACCTTATTGTGAGTTAAGACTATCCATAGGCAAAAAACTGAACCTTTGACAAATATTTTGCTAAAAAGAAATTTTAAATGGATCATGGATATAAATGTCAAACAAAATTATAAAACTCTAAAAAGAAAACATAGGTCTGATCAGAGTATATGGTTATGTGGAACTGGGAAGCAATGAAGCTGTAAAGAAATATTAAATTCTAGTATAGAAATCAGCAAAGTTTTCTTTAGAAAGTCAGATAGCTTATGGTACAATGACTTAACTCCACCATTGTAGTGCAAAGGCAGCCAAAGACACCTAAAGGCAACCTGTAAATAAATGGGTATGACTGTTCAAATCCAGTTATTAATAACAGGTATCCAGCCTTCCAGCCATACTTTACCAAGGTCTGCTGTAGTTAGTAAGTATATTTTTTATCAGTGATATAGGTCAGAAATGATTAAATTACTTTAATGTGTATTCTCAGATGAAGGAAGTGAGAAAATAGATTCCCAATAATAGCCAGAGGCTATCTGAACAGGCAACACAAATTAAATAAAAAGGTATTTATGTGCATGTATACATACTTGTACACACAAACACACAATAAAATATTAGCAAAAGAGAAATGTGGTTGAAATGTCGTTCAATCTTCGACTACAGGTGGAAAATATACAAAGGAGTACATTTGAGATGAAAGTTCACCCATCTCTAAACATAGCTGGGTGTTGTGGTGGGCACCTGTAGTCCCAGCTGCTTGGGAGGCTGAGGCAAGAGGACTGCTTGAGCCCAAGAGTTTGAGGTTGCTGTGAGCTATGATACCACAGCACTCTACCAAGGGAAACAAAGTGAGACTATCTCAAAGAGAAAAGAAAGAACTTTAATTGATACACAGTTGATTTTTTGACTGATAACATTACTAGAAGGGAAAATTAATGCAGATAATCTACTGGGTCAAGCAATCCAAAAATAGTATCAACTATTAGAGCTGAATAATTTTACAAAACTTAGTTGGATATTAATAAAATATAAGTAGAGTCTTAACTTTGTTCACATTTGACATCTTTAAGTACACAACATGCTACACTGAAGACCAAGAAGTGCTGAAAGTGGATCCAGGATTCTTGTTCCCTGATCAGTCTGTGAGTTGGCCAGTATCTCTGAATAACACTTCAGCTGACAATAAATGTCTAATATTCTGATTATGAATAAAGCCTGTCAGTATTTTTATTAATTTCAAAGTAAGGGGTAATATAGGTGTTGTACCAGATTTATCTACATGTAAATATGTGTGAGTTTTACATAATGCTTTTATTAGTGTTCACTTCAAGTTTTTGAAAACCTAATAATTAACTTATGGAACTTGAACTTCTTTCTTAGAAAGCCATTAGATACTTTTAAGGTCAGTCTTTGTGTTTTGATTTCTTAATCAGTTGAATACCAATTTTCTTTCTTTTTTTTTTTTTTTTAGAAAGAATCTCACCGTGTCACCCTTGGTAGAGTGCATGGCATCACAGCTCACAGCAAGCTCAAACTCTTGGGCTTAAGCAATTTTCTTGCCTCAGCCTCCCGAGTAGCTGGGACTATAGGCACCCGCAACAAGGTACAGTTATTTTTTTTTATTCTTGGTTGTAGTTGTCATTGTTGTTCGGCAGGCCCAGGCTGGATTCAAACCCACCAGCTGTGATGTATGTGGTTGACGTCTTAGTCGCTTAAGCTACAGGCACTGAGCCTATTGATTTTCAATGTAGACATCATAAAATCTTTTCCAGTGAACTTAGAAGGTCAGGCTTAAGTACATTTTGGTTCTAAAAATAGACAGATTGTTAAAGAAGAATATTTTTACTTCTATAAACCTAACTGGTTAAGAATAATAAAATAGTTTAGTAACTACATATGCACATTAAAATTCTAAGTTTCCATTTTCCATCCTTTATAGCCCCCAGAGATATATCTGTATATTTAAAGTTTTCATTCATAATAAGTCACTCAGTCCTGCCTCCAGTAGTAATTAAGAAAATGGTCACTTAGAGGCTGGGTGAAGTGGTTCAACCCTGTAATCCTAGCATGTGACAAGAGGATCCCCTAAGCTCAGGAGTTCAAGACTAGCCTGAGCAAGAGTGAGACCCTGCCTCTACAGAAAATGGAAAAATTAGTCAGGCATTGTGGTGGGCGCCTACAGTCCCAACTACTTGGAAGCCTGAAGCAGAAGGATCCATTGCACTCAGGATTTTGAAAACACTGTGAGCTAGGCACTGATCCATTGCACTCTAGCCTGGAGCAAAAATGAGATTCTGTTGAAAGAAAAGAAAACAGTCAAGGGGCTAAGGCGCCAGCCACATACACCTGAGCTGGTGGGTTCGAATCCAGCCCAGGCCTGCCAAACAACAATGACAGCTGCAACGGAAAAATAGCCTGGTGTTGTGGTGGACGCCTGTAGTCCCAGCTACTTGGGAGGCGGAGGCAAGAGAATCACTTAAGCCCAGTAGTTGGAGGTTGCTGTGAGATGTGATGCCACGGCACTCTACCCAGGGTGACAACATGAGGCTCTGTCTCATATTTGGGAGGTGAAGGAAAGAGAATCCCTTAAGCCCAAGAGTTGGAGGTTGCTGTGAGGTGTGATGCCACTGCACTCTACCTAGGGTGACAGCTTGAGGCTTGGTCTCAAGAAAAAAAGAAAAGAAAACTGCCTCCATGGTCGGGAGCAGTGTCTCACACCTGTAATCCTAGCACTCTGGAAGGCCAAGGCAGGTATATCGCCTGAGCTCAGGAGTTGGAGACCAGTCTGAGCAACAGTAAGAGCCATCTCTAAAAACTAGCTGATGGATGGTGCCTGTGGCTGAGTGGATA
Organism: Nycticebus coucang; assembly: GCF_027406575.1. NCBI lineage: Eukaryota > Metazoa > Chordata > Mammalia > Primates > Lorisidae > Nycticebus > Nycticebus coucang. The sequence goes on along the minus strand of NC_069805.1, from coordinate 27,278,049 downwards.
GGACGCCAGCCCCATGTACAGAGGGTGGTGGGGTCGAACCCAGCCCCAGACAAATGGCAAGAAAAAATAGCCAAGTGTTGTGGCGGGCACCTGTAGTCCCAGCTACTCGGGAAGCTGAGGCAAGAGAATTGCCTAAACCCAGGAGTTGGAGGTTGCTGTGAATTCTGATGCCACATCACAGAGGGCAATAAAGTGATACACTGTCTCAAAAATATAATAAAACAAAATTAGGCCGGCGATGTGGCCAGCGCCTGTAGTCCCAGGTGCTTGAGAGGCTGAAGCAAAAGGATCGCTTGAGTGAAAGAGTTCGAGTTTGCTGTAAGCGACCACTGCATAGCACTCTACCAAGGGAGACAGTGAGACTTTGTCTCAAAAAAAGAAAAGAAAATTAAATTTTCACTTCATCTACAATAATTTCTTAACTGTCTAATGAAAAAGAAATCAGAAGATTTCAGAAGAACAAAAAATGACAGTTAATTGATAACATTTCAATATTCCGAACTGTGGGTAAAATACTATCAAACAACATTATATACTACTTTAATAAAAGAAACAGCAATCAAAGCAGAAAACTTCATTATAGTCTCCTTTTGAGAAAATGTCATAACCACCCTGTTCAATCAGCAGCCATCAACATTGAGGCAAGACCCTCCACCAGGAAAAACATTATAACTTGCTAATGACTTACATGAGCATCAGCATTTTCTAGTGATAAAGTATTTTTTAATTAACGCATACAATGCTTTTTAAGGCATAATGTTATTGCATATTTAAATAGACTGCGGTGTAGTATAAACTCTATATGCAGTGGGAACAAAAAATCGTAGTTCACTTTATTACAATTTTCATTTTAGCGTGGTTGTCTGAAACAAACACAAAATATGTCCAAGTTATGCTGTATATATACACCATTTAGTGAATGAATCAATTTTTGAAGTTGGTATTAACAGAGTATCTTTTAAGTTTGCCAAATTTGGGTGCCAAAAATACTATCAAATAGTGTCATATAAACACTGAATTAAGTCAAAGCGTCAGCTAACAGTTGTGGTACTTACTTGGATATGTTTAATAAGTATTGTTAAACTCAAAAAAGCAGGCAGAGGGCCTATGCATATAAAAATAGGTGATACAGACAGGAACTTCTTAGACAAACCATGCCATTATTGAATAATATTAAGTATGATTAGATGAGTGACTTTCATAGAAGTGTGAGGGAAAATCTTTACAGTTAAGCCCCTGAAGGACATGGCCACACAGATCTAACCCCAAAATTATTCCTAGAATTCTAAATGTTATTTTTCTTGGATCACCATTACATATTACTATCACATATTACTGTAGTTTTAAAATAAAGTACCCGATATCTCTTTTCGATTGGGTCCAAAAACGTTGGGAAAAGGATGACTTATCAATTTCTAGGCCAACTAACAAACAAACAAGTCATGGGTCCCCCAAAATCATGTAGTACTAAGTCTGCCCTTTATTCATTAGAAAGCTCACCAATACTGCCCACTTAGAATGTTACAAGATATAAGTAAAAAAAGTTTCAAATGTTAGTTATATACATTTGGAGATCAATCTGGGAAGAAAAAAACAGTAGAGAAATTGGTCTTTAAAAATATTAACACAGTGATACATCTTATAGTGAAATGTCTATTAGTGTCTAGCAAAGCTTAAGATGACAGAACAGTCAACATTGTATTTCCGATTTATCAAATGTCATTTGCCAAAAATATTTTAAGAGAGATACTGATAATCAATTCTTGTTGTACAGTTTTACTTTTTGCTGATATTGATTGTTCTTTTAATGTTATCTTCAGAATCTGAGAAACATGAGTAGACACATTTTCTGGAATAGATCTGGGAGATCCAAGTGCTACTGTGGTAATGTTATCTAATGCAGAGAAACTGGAAGATAGTAGATTACCTATAACAAAAAAAAGAGGTAAACTTCGATGTAAACATATTTAAATATAGCTTAAACCATTTCAGAGAGTTTGTCAAAATTATATCCTTGAGGAATTTGCAATAACAAGTAAGCTTAAAATAATTGGCTCACTATACAAGAAAGGAAATGTGTTAAATATGCATTATACACATTCAATAGTGTTCTGTAGGACGTTGATATATTTGTAAGTGTATGAGACCCTTAAATATAACTCCCAGTAAACCAAGAATTAGAATATTCTAAAATGAATCTCTAAACAAAATTAACATTTCAATAATTATTAACAGTATTCCTACCATAATACAGTAGGAAGGGTTCATAGAAGAAAAGAGAAACTATACGGTGGAACCTGTGGCTCAGTGATTAGGGCTCCAGGCACATATACTGATGGTGGTGGGTTCAAACCCTGCCCCAGCCAAACTGCAACAACAAAAACAAAATAGCCAGGTGTTGTAGTGGGTGCCTGTAGTCCCAGCTACTCAGGAGGCTGAGGCAAGTGAATCGCCTAAGCCCAAGAGCTGGAGGTTGCTGTGAGCTGTGATGCCATGACACTCTACCAAGGGTGACAAAATAAGACTCTGTCTCTAAAAAAAAAAAAAAAAAAAAAAAAAATAGAGAGAGAGAAATTATAAATCCCCCAAATTTGTAGTGGTTAGCTTAGGGTGACGAGAGCCTAGGTATTTTTTTTTTTTATTTTCAAATTTCTGGATCTACAAATTTTCTATAAGGAGGATAGTATTTCATAATAAACTATGCTGAAGAGTGTTTTTTTTATATAGAGAAATTGAAATAGAATGGTTAAAAATAATGATATAGGCTCGGCACCTATAGCTCAGCAGCTAGGGTGCCAGCCACATACACTGGTTGGAGGGCTCAAATCTAGCCTGGGCCTGCCAAACAACAATGAGAATGACAACCAAAAAATAGCTGGGTGTTGTGGCGGGTGCCTGTAGTCCCAGCTATTTGGGAGGCTGAGGCAAGAGAATTGCTTAATTCCAAGTTTGAGGTTGTTGTGAGCTGTGATGCCACACACTCTACTCAGGGTGACAGCTTGAGACTCTGTCTCAAAAATAAATAAGTAAATAAATTAATTAATTAAATGATACATACACATATTCTGACAATCTGTAACAAACCTTCAAGGTAGACATTCACAAAAGAAAATAAAGTTGGGGAAGGGGAAAGAAGGAAGGGGGAGAGGGAAGCGGGGTGGGGGATGGGCGAGTTCTCACCTAATGGGTACAATATAGGGGCATATGGCACACCTCCTAGGTGAAGGGCTCAACTACAACTTGGACTTTATCTAACAAATTAAAACAACATAATCTAATTGTTTCTACCCCTATATTAATATGAAATAAAAAGGAAAAATTTACATACAGAAAACTAGAAAGAGACCCAGGAAATGTAACAGTAATATCTATAGAGTATGGGCCAGGATCAGGAATAAAGAGGACTTTATAAATACAGTCTTAATCATTTAACAAACAGCATTTTGTAGAAAATGGGGGGACCCCAAAAATTTGTTATAATTCAAAGACAGTAAAAGATTAATATCTAGTTTAAACAGATAGTGAATGCACCGGGGAGGTTATTAGAGGCCTGGTCACCTAAGTTTTATAAAATCAAATTATTGGTTTTGAAATTAGCCTCACACTAAACAAACAAAACACTAGAATATAAATGTTTTAATGTACCAAACAAGTGTTGGTGAACTTCTAAGCATGGCTTTTTGTTCTGAGCTGCCATCCTTAATTAATTCTCCCATATTACTAAACAGACTATTTAAATTTTTGCCAAAAATATCTTGAGCTGCTGCATTGTCTTGATCAACTGCCTCCTTCTGATTCAGTTTGGAATGGAGAATATACACATCTTTCATAGTGTCTTCAACTGTGCTAAGCAGCTATATAATATTTTTAAAAATAAGTGTTGATTAGATAGACATGACAAAAGCAATCTAATGGAAATATCTGTGCTACATAAGGGTTTCTCCTAACAAGAACTAGTCAATTTTAGATATTGTATCAGAAGTACTTAATCTCATGCTTCAATTTATTTAGATGCCCAGGAATGTTTATTTCTCATCTGCTAGCCATTTATGCAAGCAAGGAAAAGTGATTTTGCAATAATTATGCTTCCTGAAAATTTTTTCTCTATTATGTTCTACCACTTCCTAAAAAGTACACCTAATAAGAAATTATAGACTCAAAATCTTCCATTATTAGGAAGTACTAAATTCTTCCTTACTCATTAGTTTCAATCATCACCACAAAGAAAAAGCACCATAGCATTTTATTCTGTGAGTCCACAAAATATACTACGAAGTCGTGTTCCATTTTCAAGACCCCAGAACTAGTTTTTTTCTGAAGTCAGCATTTCCAGGGAGAAAAATATAGATGAAAGAGTAAAATAGTGATATTTATATTGACAGAAATATCATTTGGAATGAATAAAAAAACTCACAATTAACACTTAAGCACAGAAAGTTACTTCTACCCATTCTCTAATTTGTTTAATTTAATTGTTAAGAAGCTAAATTTCTTTTCTTTCCTTTTCTTTCTTTCTTTTTTTTGTTTATTTAGAGACAGAGTCTCAATTTATCGGCCTTGGTAGAGGGCCATGGCATAACAGTTTACAGCAACCTCTAACTCCTGGGCTTAGGCGATTCTTTTGCCTCAGCCTCCCGAGTAGCTGGGACTACAGGTGCCTGCCACAATGTCTGGCTATTTTTCATTGCAGTTTGGCTGGGGCCGGGTTCTAACCTGCCACCCTTGGTATATGAGGCTACCACCCTACCCACTGAACCACAGGTGCTGCCAAATAAGTTAAATTTCTTTAATACTTAATGCAAGTACAAATGAATACCAAGGACAAACCTAGCTAGGAGCATCATGAAGTTTGTCTTCAGTACTTTCCAAAACTGATGTGATGTATTCTTCTTTAAAAAGTTGTAATTTAGTTTCTTTCAAATGTTTTTAAGTGCTTTTGAGTTCCTGTATCTTAATTTCAGGTCATGTTTACACTAGTCAAGTTCATTTTTATTAGTCGTAAACAACTCAGCAACTTAAATATGTTGAATATTAAAAATTAAAAAAAGATTGAGGTTGTTAAGACATCTGGCTAACCCATAATATGATATTAGAAGAATGAAAAAAATTACTTCATACAAAATTTTTAACAAATGATCAGCTATTTTATATGGCACTTGTCTTCTTCCTGTAAGTTTATTCTAAAGTGTGAGATTAGATTACAGGTCTGGTATAGGGATACCGATTCTTCAGTTTCCTTCCAACACTGTTTATAGATTTTAATATAAATGTATTAATGTAAAAGAAGCATTGAAAGGTCCAGTCTGTTGCCTAAATTAGTTATCATTTTTACTTAATATCCTTTCTATCCCAACATATGTATCCCTTCCTCTGATAATCATGGAAAAAAAAATGTCTTGGCACTCACTATCCTGTAGCTATACAATAAAACTGCATTATTCAGTTATCTTCTGAAAACATTGCATTCATTAGACTTTTTCACTGTCATTGATGATAATAAAATCATGATCCCAACTTACTTTCAGTATAAGGGTCATCCGAAAAAAATCTTAAAGAAAGAAACTGTATCGGGTCCTTCACATTCTAAAAGTTTCTTATAGTGTTTGCTTTCCACATAACATTGAATGCTATTTTAAATGCTTACCCTACTTAGTTCCTCCTCAACCTCACCAATTTTTTCAATCATTTCCACAATCTGTTCTTCTTTAACAATTTTCCATTCAGGGGACGCCTAAGACATTCTGCAAATCAGATATTTACATTACAATTCATAACAGTAGCAAAATTACAGTTATGAAGTAGCAATGAAAATAATTTTATGGTTGGGGGTCACCACAACATGAGGAACTGTATTAAGGGGTCATAAAATTTGGAAGGTTGAGAGCCACTGATAAAAACAAAGAAATAAAAAGATCAAGTCAGAACACTGCTGGCCAAACACAAAGCTTATAGGCCTTCGAGAACCACTTTCCTGGATCTGATTAAAGTGAATTCCTACCTTTTGCTTGTCCAGTTCCTTCATCGCTAAAACAATTTTCTATTCCATGTTATGCTTACATGACAAAGAATCTTCTGCAAATGCAAATCATCTCAATATATTAACTACAGATATTATTCATTAAAGAAAAAAAACAGAGGCATAAGAGGAGAGTTAATTCTAACAGCCTTTTGAGAAAATATATTACCTCTTCACTAGAAATAGGTCTTTTGTATAATGAGATATAATTTTCTTCTTCTTCTATTTTTTTTTTATTGTTGAGGATTCATTGAGGGTACAATAAGCCAGGTTATACTGATTGCATTTGTTAGGTAAAGTCCCTCTTGCAATCATGCCTTGCCGCCAGAAGGCATGGCACACACCAAGGCCTCACCCCTCTCGCTCCTTCCCACTCTTTGCAATTCCTTCCCCCCATTAACTTAATTGTCATTAATTGTCCTCATATCAAAATTGAGTACATAGGATTCATGCTTCTCCATTCTTCTGATGCTTTACTAAGAATAATGTCTTCCACTTCCATCCAGGTTAATACAAAGGATGTAAAGTCTCCATTTCTTTTAATAGCTGAATAGTATTCCATGGTATACATATACCACAGCTTGTTAAACCATTCCTGGGTTGGTGGGCATTTAGGCTGTTTCCACATTTTGGCGATTGTAAATTGAGCTGCAATAAACAGTCTAGTACAAGTGTACTTATGATAAAAGGATATTTTTTTCCTTCTGGGTAGATGCCCAGTAATGGGATTGCAGGATCAAATGGGAGGTCTAGCTTGAATGCTTTGAGGTTTCTCCATACTTCTTTCCAGAAAGGTTGTACTAGATTGCAGACCCACCAGCAGTGTAAAAGTGTTCCCTTTTCTCCATATCCATGCCAGTAACCGCAGTTTTTAGATTTTGTGATGTGGCTCATTCTCACTGGGGTTAGATGGTATCTCAGGGTGGTTTTGATTTGCATTTCTGTTATACATAGGGATGATGAACACTTTTTCATATGTTAGTTAGCCATTCGTCTTCTTTGGAGAAGGTTCTATTCATGTCTCTTGCCCATTGCTATATGGGATTGTTGACTTTTTTCATGTGGATTAGCCTGAGTTCTCTATATATCTTAGTTATCAAGCTTTTGTCTGATTCAAAATATGAAAATATCCTTTCCCATTGTGTAGGTTGTCTATTTGCTTTGGTTGTTGTCTCCTTGGCTGTACAGAAGCTTTTCAGTTTAATGAAGTCCCATTTATTTATTTTTGTTGTTGTTGCAATTGCCATGGCAGTCTTCTTTATGAAGTATTTTCTGAGGCCAAAATCTTCCAGTGTTTTTTCCTATGCTTTGTTTGAGAATTTTTATTGTTTCATGCCTTAAATTTAAGTCCTTTATCCATCTTGAACCAATTTTTGTGAGTGGGGAAAGGTGTAGGTCCAGTTTCAGTCTTTTACATGTGGATATCCAGTTCTTCCAACACCATTTATTGAAAAGGGAGTCTTTCCCCCAAAGTATGTTCTTGTTTGGTTTATCGAAGATTAGACATACACACTTGGAAGATTAGACATACACTTGAAGATTAGACATACACTTCTTGTTTGGTTTATCGAAGATTAGACATACACACTTGGAATCGAATAGAAAACCAAGAAATGAAACTAATATCTTAAGATGTTAGTAAGATGTAAGATGTTAGTTCATTTCTTGGTTTTCTATTCAATTCCAAGTGTGTATGTCTCTATTTTTCTGCCAGTTCCATGCTGTCTTGAAAACTATGGCTTTGTAGTACAGACTAAAATCTGGCATGCTGATGCCCCCAGCTTTATTTTTATTACGAAGAACTGCCTTAGCTATATGGGTTTTTTTCTGGTTGCATACAAAAAGCAGAATCATTTTTTTCCAAATCTTGAAAGTATGATGTTGGTATTTTGATAGGAATGTCATTGAATAGGTAGATTGCTTTGGGAAGTATAGACATTTTAACAATGTTGATTATGCCCATCCATGAGCATGGTGTGTTCTTCCATTTGTTAAAATCCTCTGCTATTTCCTTTTCGAGGATTTCATAATTTTCGTTATAGAAGTCCTTCACCTCCTTCGTTAAGTATGTTCCTAGGTATTTCATTTTTTTTTTGAAACTATGGTGAAGGGAGTTGTGTCCTTAAATAGCTTCCCATCTTGACTGTTATTGGCGTATAAAAAGGCTACTGACTTGTGGAAATTAATTTTATTTCTTGAAACACTACTGTATTTTTTGAAGACTTCTAGGAGTGCAGTGGTTGAGTATTTGGGATTCTCTAAGTATAAGATCATGTCATCAGCAAAGAGGGAGAGTTTGACCTCCTCTGCTCCCATTTGGATTCCCTTTATTTCCTTTTCCTGCCTAATTTTATTGGCTAGAACTTCCAGCCCTATGTTGAATAGTAAAGGTGACAGAGGACAACCTTGTCTGGTTCCAGTTTTAAGAGGAAAAGCTTTCAGTTTTACTCCATTCAGTAAAATATTGGCTGTGGGTTTGTCATAGATAGCTTCGATCAGTTTTAGAAATGCGCCACCTATGCCTATACTCTTCAGTGTTCTAATTAGAAAAGGATGCTGGATTTTATCAAATGCTTTTCTTCATCTATTGAGAGGATCATATGATCTTTACTTTTGCCTCTGTTAAAATGGTGGATAACATTTATGGACTTGCATATGTTAAACCAGCCTTGCATCCCTGGGATGAAACCTACTTGATCATGTTGTATGACATTTTTGATGATAAGAACTGTAATCTATTGTCTAGAATTTTGTTGAGAATTTTTGCATCTATATTCATGAGTGAGATTGGTCTGAAATTCTCCTTTTTGGTTGGATCTTTTCGTGGTTTTGGTATCAGGGTGATGTTAACTTCATAGAATGTGTTGGGGAAGATTCCTTCCTCAAATTTTTGGAGTAATTTATGCAGTACAGGAATGTGCTCTTCCTTGAATGTTTGATAGAATTTTGGTGTAAAGCCATCAGAACCAGGGAATTTTTTGGTTGGAAGATTTTTTATTGTTTCTTTAATCTAAGTGCTTGAAATCAATCTGTTCAGGAGCTCTATTTCTTCCTGGCTAAGTCTAAGGAGAGGGTGTGATTCCAAATATTGATCCATTTCCTTCACATTGTCAAATTTCTGGGCATGGAGTTTTTTGTAGTATTCAGAGATGATCTCTTGTATCTTTGTGGGATCATTTGTTATTTCCCCTTTATCATTTCTGATTGAAGTCACTAGAGATTTTACTTTTCTATTTCTCGTTAGTACGGCAAATGGTTTATCTATTTTATTATTTTTTCAAAAAAACAACTCCTAATTTCATTAATTTTCTGATTTATCCTTTTGCTTTCAATTTCATTGATCTCTGATTTGATTTTGGAGATTTCTTTTCTTCTACTGACATTAGGCTTAGATTGTTCTTCTTTTACCAATTCCATAAGATGGCTTGTGAGTTTGTTGATGCGCTCTCTTTCTGTTTTTTGAATGTAGGCATCTAAAGCAGTAAATTTTCCTCTCAAACCTGCTTTTGCAGTATCCCACAGGTTTTGGGAGCTTGTGTCTTCATTGTTGTTACGCTCAAGGAATTTAATAATTTCCTGTTTCATTTCTTCCTGCACCCATCTGTTATTCAACAGAAGATTGTTTAATTTCCGTGTCTTTGTGTGTGGTCGAACGTTTTTGTTAGAGTTGAGTTCTATACTTAGTGCCTTATGGTCTGAGAAGATACAAGGTAAGATTTCAAGTCTTTCGATTCTGTTGATATTTGTTTTGTGTCCCAGGACATGATCAATTTTGGAGAATGTTCTATGGGGTGATGAGAAAAATGTGTATTCTTTATCTTTGGGATGGAGTGTTCTATATGTGTCTATCAAGGACAGTTGTTCTAGGGTGTCATTTAAATCTTTTATATCTTTGTTTAATTTCTGTTTAGAGTATCTTTTCAGCTCTGTAAAAAGAGTGTTAAAGTCCCCTTTTATTATGCTATTATTGGATATCATGTAGCTCAGAATGAGTAAGGTCTGTTTCAAGAATCTTGGAGCATTTAAATTGGGTGTATAAATATGTAGAATTAAAACCATCTTCTTGTTGTATTTTTCCCTTGACTATATACAGTGACCATTTTTGTCTTTTTTGACTTTAGTTGCTTTACATCCACATGTATCTGAAAATAAGATTGCAACTCCTCTTTTTTTCTGAATTCCATTTGCCTGAAAAAATGTCTTCCAACCCTTGACTCAGAGCTTTAATTTGTCTTTTGAAGCCAAGTGTGTTTCTTGCAGACAACAAATGGATGGGTTGTGTTTTTTAATCCAGTGAGCCAATCTATGTCTCTTCAATGGGGAATTTGAGCCATTAACATTTATTGAGATAATGATAAGTGTGGTAGTGTTCTATTCATCTTATTTTGTGAGAGTCCATTGCTTAGTTTTATCTTTTGCATCAGTGTGGAGGTTAGGTTCTGTCCTTTAATTTCTGAGTTTTTACTTTGCTGCTGATTCATTGTGATGGTCAGTGTGTAGAACAGGTTGAAGTATTTCCTATAGAGCTGGTCTTGTTGTGGCGAATTTCCTCAATGTTTGTATGTCCGTAAATGATTTGATTTCATCGTCAATTTTAAAACTTAGCTTAGCAGGGTACAATATGCCGCACTGTAAATTGTTCTGTTTAAGTAGATTAAAGTTAGATGACCATTGTCTTCTTGCTTGGAAAGTTTCATTAGAGAAGTCTGCGGTCACTCTGATGGATTTTCCCCTGTAGGTCAACTGGCGCTTACTTCTGGCAGCTTGCAGAATTTTTGTGTGTGTGTGTGTGTGTCTTTACTTTGTACTGGTTCATCACAACGTGTCTTGGAGAAGCTCGGTTAGAGTTGAGGCAACCTGGTTTCCAATATCCCTCTGAAAGCAGTGTGTCAGAATTTTTGGTGATATTTGGGAAATTTTCTTTTACAATATTTTGTAGTACAGAATATTTTTCTGCTGATTCTTCCTCATGAGTGATTTCTTGTATCTGTTTCCTTGCCCTAATTTTCCTTTCACTTCCTCTTGCTCTTTAAGTTCCTGTGCCTGTGGACTAAGGTTTCTATGATTCTTTTAATATAGGACAAGAAGGATTGGAAGGTTGAAAAGCAATAAGGGATGAAAGAAAGAATGAAAGAATGAAAGGAAAATGCAGAAAGGAGAGGGGGTGGGTAAAAACGAATATTGACAAAAGGAAGAGAGGCACAGAAAGAGAGAGACAGAGCACTATAGGTGTACAGTAGTGTACTTTGACACAACCTTAAAAAACCCCAACCTCTGGGGGTGTCCAGTTTGCTGGTTCCCTTGAGGTCAGCAACTCTTTGCTAACCTGATGAGACAGTACCCCACCTCCACCAAGTAGAGAGGAAAGACAAAAATGCTATAAATCAAACCAAAACAAGCAAACAGAAAACTTTACGGGATAAAATTGGGTGAAAAACAAAATAATAGCGGTAGAAACACTAGCAAAAATGAAGTTCTAGGTATTGGAAAAGGCAGCAATGGAAAATAGGTTACTAGGTCCCACCCAATCCTTGCTCTGCAATGCCTAGGGTGGACCTTGTTGGGCCAGTTCTCTCACAATGCCTCCCTGCGACCCACATCCAAACACTATTAGTTCTGTCCATCTGGCTCAGTGGCTCAGTCTGGGGTCCCAGACAATGCGCAATGTTCTCCACGTTCCCACTCCAGCTTTCCTCAAGGCAGTTCAATTGAGTTCCAAGTCCAAAAACACCAAAACAGTTCACAGGTAAGGCCTTTCTGACTTGCAGTCTCGCTGCTACTACACTTACAGCTGTCAGCGGGATTAGACAAATCGAACACATGTGATTACTTGCCAATTATCCACTGTTTTAGTCCTCCTCTTGGGGGCCCAGAAGTCTCTCGCTGACTCCCTGTATCTTCAAAGGGATTATTATAGGCGGATCCCACCATCCAGAGATGCCTTGAGTCATATCTCTCCAGACCCACGGTGCCCAGATGCAAGGAAGCTGTCACTCGGCCGCCATCTTGCTCTCCAGCCATATAATGAGATATTTTAAAGGATTTTCTTATATTGAATGCTGTTGTATGGTTATGATTCATTTATTTATTTATTTGAAGACACAGTCTATGTTGCCGTTGATAGAGTGTCACGGCGTCACTGCTTATAGTAAACTGAAATTCTTTGGGCTTAAGCAATGCTCTTGCCTCAGCCTCCCAAGTACCTGGGAATACAACACCTATTTTTTTTTTTTTGTAGTTGTCATTGTTGTATTGGCAGGCCCTTGCTGGGTTGAAATGTGCCAACCCAGGTGTATGTAGACAGCACCCTAGCCACTGAGGTACAGGTGTCGAGTCAATATGATGATTTTGATATGATTTTAAAGCATCTAGTCAGCTTGCAGTAAATAAAGGACTACCCTATTTTAAACATTGGCTATGTTCCATCACAATTAGGGAAGAAAAGGCAATCAAGGGTATCCATATAAAATCAGAAGAGATCAAATTTTTGCTCTCCACAGATGATATGCTTATATATCTGGAAAACACCAGGGATTCTACTACAAAACTCTTAGAAGTGATCAAGGAATACAGTAGCATCTCAGGTTACAAAATCAACATTCATAAATTGGTAGCCTTTATATATACCAATAATATTCAAGCTGAAAAAACAGTTAAGGACTCTATTCCAATCACAGCAGTGTCAAAGAAGATGAAATATTTGGGAGTTTATCTAACAAAGGATTTGAAAGATCTCCATAAAGAGAACTATGAAATTCTAAGAAAAAAAAAAGCTGAAAATATAAACAAATGGAAAAACATACCATGCTCATGGCTGGGAAGAATCAACATTGTTAAAATGTCTATACTAACCAAAGCAATATACAATTTTAATGCAATGCCTATTAAAGCTCCACTGTCATACTTTAAAGATCTTGAAAAAATAATACTTTGTTTTATATGAAATCAGAAAAAACCTTGAATAGCCAAGACATTACTCTGAAATAAAAACAAAGCAGTAGGAATCACGCTACCACACCTCAGACTATACTATAAATCGATAGTGATCAAAACAGCATGATACTGGCACAAAAACGGATAGGTAGATTTATGGAACAGAATAGACAACCAAGAGATGAACCCAGCTACTTACAGTTATTTGATCTTTGAGAAACTAATTAAAAACATTCAGTGGACAAAAGACTCCCTATTTAACAAATCGTGCTGGGTGAACTGGCTGGCAAACTGTAGAAGACTGAAACTGGACCCACACCTTTCACCTTTCCAGTGACACTCTCACTGGATTAAAGATTTAAACTTAAGACATGAAACTATAAAAATACTAGAAGAAAGTGCAGGTAAAACTCTTGGAGTAATCGGTTTGGGCAAATATTTTATGAGGAGGACACCCCAGACAATTGAAGCAGCTTCAAATATATACTACTGGGACCTGATCAAACAAAAAAACTTCTGCACAGTCAAGAACACAGTAAGTAAAGCAAGCAGACAGCCCTCAGAATGGGAGAAGTTATTTGCCGTTTATATTTCTGACAAATGTTTAATAATCAGAATCCACAGAGAACTCAAACGTATTAGCAACAAACGAACAAGTGATCCCATCTCAGGGTGGGCAAGGACCTTGAAGAGAATCTTCTCTGAAGAAGACAGGCATATGGCTTACGGACATATGAAAAAATGTTCATCATCCTTAATCATCAGAGAAATGCAAATCAAAACTACTTTGAGATATCATCTAACTCCAGTAAGATTAGCCAATATCACAAAATCCCAAGACCAGAGATGTTGGCATGGATATGGAGATATAGGAACATTTCTACACTGCTGGTGGGAATACAAATTGATACATTCTTTTTGGAAAGATGTTTGGAGAACACTTAGAGATCTAAAAATAGATCTGCCATTCAATCCTATAATTGCTCTACTAGGTATATACCCAGAAGACCAAAAATCACATTATAACAATGATATTTGTACCAAAATGTTTATTGCAGCCCAATTCATAACTGTTAAGTTATGGAAAAAGCCCAAGTGCCCTTCGATCCATGAATGGATTAGTAATTTTTGGTATATGTACACCATCGAATATTATGCAGCCTTAAAGAATGATGGAGACTTTACCTCTTTCATGTTTACATGGATGGAGCTGGAACATATTCTTCTTAGTAAAGTATCTCAAGAATGGAAGAAAAAGTATCCAATGTACTAAACCTTACTATGAAACTATTTTATGGCTTTCCTGTGAAAGCTATAACCCAGTTATAACCTAAGAATATGCGGAAATTGGAGAGGGAGGGGAAGGGGGAGGATAGGCAGAGGGAGGGTGATTGCTGGGATTACACCTGTGGTGTATTTTACAAGGGTACATGTGAAACTTAGCAAATTTAGACTATAAATGTCTTAAGACAAAAACTAAGAAAATGCCAGGAAGGCTATGTTAATCAGTGTGATGAAAATATGTCAAATGGTCTATAAAACCAGTGTATGGTGCCCCATGATTGCATTAATGTACACAGCTATGATTTAATAAAAAAAATTTAAAAACATATCTGATAATACTTCTGGGTCTGCCAGCAAATCCTCTGAGTCCTGACCTTGTCCATTTCATTGGGTTTCATTTCAATGGGTTTCTATAGTATCCAAAACATCCCTTCATAACACATGCCATGCTTGTAATTTTGATTAATGACTGTCTGTAGTGAGAAGAACTGAAGGCACCAACAGTGGATGCCAGGAGAACCAATCAGAGATTAGTCCTGGTATCAATGATGGGGATGGCGAGTAGTTGATGGATAATAGAGTTTTAGTAAGTAGAATACATAAGACCTGGCAATTCATTTATGCAAATGTACAGGCTAGAGCTTATGAGCTAGCTATTATGTTTCTGGTTTGAGTACATGGTAGATGCTGGTGTTTGAGATAAAGAATATTGACGATTTAGTGGTTGAACAAGTTAGTCGCAGGAAGATGCTTTATTATGATAAGGATAAATTTATTGGGCAACTTCGGTTTGAACCAAATCCTAAATTTTGCAAGCTCCTCTTAAGATATCATATGTAAATGAATTTGTGCTGAGTATCAGCTGATGTCTGAAGGAAAATCTACTTGATTAACCAAATATAGTTTTTTTACAACTTACATATTTTTCAGCTATAAATTTCTCTTAAAAATGAAATATAAGAGGTGGCACCTTTGCCTCAGTGGGTAGGACTCAATTCCCATGTACTGAGGGTGGTGGGTTCAAACCCAGCCCAGGCCGAATTGCAACAAAAAAATAGCTGGGCATTGTGGTGGGTGCCTGTAGTCCCAGGCACTCAGGGGGCTGAGGCAAGAGAATTGCCTGGGCCCAGGAATTGGAGGTTGCTGTGAGCAGTGTGACACCATGGCACTCTATTGAGGGCAATAAGGTGAGACTCTGTCTCTACCAAAAAAAAAAAAAGGAAAAAAGTTAAAAAATAAAAAGAAATACAAATAGGAAATAATATAACAGAAGTGGGGATAATTTAATAGTATGGAATGCTACCTGTGTTTAATTTTATTAGTTAAAATTTAATGGGAAGGGAGAAGAGACTAGCAGTTAAGACCACAGTCCTAAGGGAAGCTAAGAAGAGGAAACATATGTGGGTCATTAGAGATAATAGTTTTCAATAAACATTAACTTTAAAGTTTCCTGACATTTGTATTAAACGGGTGCCAAAAACTGTCTGATAAGCATAACCATGGTGTACATTTATACTATCATTTCAAAAACATTCAGAAATAAAAGCACATTCAGAGCTCCAGGTGGGGAAGAGTATCTCCTTCCATTATCTCTTGAAAATTCAAACCTACAAAGTACCTAAAAATAAGATTTTGTAATGGGGGTCTCCAGCCTATCTCCATTACTAAAGAATGAACACTCCCAGGTATTCTTCTGAGTACTGCAAATAGCCATTCTATAAAAGATAACTAAAGAAAATCTAGGAACAATAAAAAACAAAGTGATAAACTGATGGTGGTCCTCAGTCTTAAGAACCAATCAAATAGTTCAAACTGACTCAGGGCAAAAACAACTGGGCCCAGAGCATTTTTTTCGGTAAAGTCACTAAGCCTTCAGAGTGTTAATACTGCCCAAAGCAGTGTTCACATCCAGGGCTTTGAAACCTTCCTGGCACCGCACCCCCACCACGCTCTGGGGCAGTAGCCGGCCTCTCTTCCCTCCACTCGACATTTCCCTACCCCTTTTGCCAGGGCTGGCTCACTCCTGCTTCCCAAACCTGGGCTCTTAATTGCCTACCTCCAAGTCAGCCGTGCAGTGCTCCACCTCCCACCTCTCTCTGTCCACCTCCAGGCCATCTCTTCTCATCTGGACAGGACTCCGGAGCCCAGCTGGTGGTGCTTCAATTGTGTTGCTAATTGAGATCACATCTGCAGAGAATTAAACAGCCAGTTAGAAGCTTTATGGAGCCCTCCTAGCTCACCCTGAGGCCAATTACCCAGTGTTAGGCAATTGCCCCAGAGAAAGCCCCTCCACCAGAAAAACCCTTTCCTACTTTCAACAGACCAAGATTAGCTGTCTCACTCTTAAAATTACAGCTACCCACTGAAAATTTCAAACTTATGGCCTGCCCCTAAAGACTCTTCCCGCCAGAGCAGAAATCCTTATTGGCTATTCTACCATCTCATCACAATTCTAAGACTTCCCCTAACCGAACTTATATAAAGGGGGGCACTCTCTCTTCCTCTTTCTCTCTCTTGGTCTCTCTTCTCCTTGGTGCTGCTCTGCAGCATCCCTCTCTCACCAATAAAATACTTTCCTACAAGCCTTGGTGGTCTGTGAGATCTCTGCCAGTCAAGTGTCACCCTTTCACCCAGAGGCTTCCATCTCCTAATCTTTGGGGGGAAACTGGTAATCCTGAGGTGGGATCTAGGTGTGAGGGGGTTGAATAGCTGATGGGTGTCAGAGTTTGCACATTGTTGCAATTAACTCGGAGTGTCACTGGGAAAGCAGTCTCATAGTGGGCATGTTGGGGTGAAAGAGAAGCAAGCCTTACTCCATTTTGTTGTTTTGCTATTCCTGAGAGGCAGTGGGAGGCAAAACAGGCCTGATTCCATTCTGTTGTTTTGCACATTTTATTGCTTTGGAAGGTAAACAGGTTCTGCTTGCCTCCCCACCCATTGTGTAGAAAGTCACTGCTTTTATGACAACAGCCCTCGTGTTTATGTTAAGGTAGTCTTCATGCTAAAAGAGGAAGTTTAACTCCACTTTACTGTTACTCATTTTCTGTTATATTTCATTGCCTTAGAAACTGATATTTTTTTTGGCTCAGGCCATGTTTGAACCTGCCACCTCCAGTATATGGGGCCGGCACCCTACTCCTTAAGCCACAGGTGCTGATCCTAGAAACTGGTTCTTGACTTCACTCCTGATTATATTCTTGCAGTTCATCACTTTTTGTGATCATGCTGTTTACGACCCCCACCTGCGAGTTCCCCTTCCTACACTGCCCTAGGGCACTATAGATTGTATTTGTTTTGTAGAAAGAGTTACTAAGTGCTCTCATTATAATAACATTGTAAACTGACTAAACTGCCAGAGTAACTAAGTGCTCTTGTGATCATAATGGTGTAAACTGACTAAACTGCCATATCCTCCTGATTTCCCCAACTTCTTGTTTTCGCCCCTCATGATTCCCCTAATGGCTGTTTTTCTGCTTCTATGACTATGTTTATCTGCCCCCTGGAAATATTCTGCCCTATAAAAGTCAGAGCCTCAATTAACTTGGGGCTGCTCTCAGAAACCCCATGTTGGGGCACTGAGATAGTCGCTGCCCAGATCTTCAATAAAGGACTCTTCTTTAATTTAACTTGCCTGGTGGTGTGGTCTTTGGAGGAGCTCCAGGGCAACATAATAGGCAATGGTCCATCACTGTTTCTGTTGCAATCTTTTGCATCGATCAGTCCCATGTATGGTGACCGACTTAGGAAACCTGGAATTTTTTTTTTTTTTTTGTAAAATGTGAAAAAGAGTTCCTAGATGGAGAGTTCAAGAGAAGGCATTGCATCACAGAGGGCAGGGACCCACTCTTCTATCCCTCTTTTGAGTTATAACAACATGAGGTGTTAAGGTGGTCTTTCAAAATAGATTTTGAAAATTGTGGTTGTGGGAAAATATAGTTGTCATGTAACATATCAGTAGAACTTACTCATTCCTAGATTAAAAAAAATATATATTGCATAAGGATGCCTTATACAGGTTACCCAATTTATCTTGCTTAGTCCATTTCATTTGCCATTTTCCTACCACTCATATTACTATACATTTATACTTATTTCAAGCACCTTCAAAGTTCTCACTCTCCCAATACCATCAGAAATGAGAGATGCTATAAGGAAATGGGCTGCCTACAGTCATGAAGTTGACAGTGGGGTTTATTCCTGGAATCCAGCTTTCGAGAATACTAATCAAGGCTTGTCTTTCAAACACAGTAAAACCTCTGTAACTTGACCACCCAAGGGACTGTGACAAACTTCTCAGCATGAGGAACTGGGCCTGTTGCACTGACATTTGTAGAGCATGTGCCCTCTATGAGGATCAGGTCGACTGAAGGTGGTCAGTGAAGCAGGGGAATGACTGGGAGGTTCTGCTACAGTCTGTGTGGGATGTTACTCACATAGCCTAAACCTGTGCCAGTTCTTAGGGAATGGCTACTTCTGAAGAACTTTAGGGAACAAATATGGATGTATACATGGGGGAACACTTTTTCACAGAGGTGCCCATTTGTGTGAGGTGGCAGTTTTTACCAGATTTGTGCTCAGAAGACACTTTCCCTATAGGCTTCTTCCACCTTATGTTTCTTTCAGCAACTGGGATTATATTTTCCTTTTTTTTTTTTTTTTTTTTTTTTGAGACAGAGTCTTACTTTGTCGCCCTCGGTAGAGTGTCATGGTCACAGCTCACAGCAACCTCCAACTCTTGGTCTTAGGAAATTCTCTTGCCTCAGCCTCATGGGTAGCTGGAACTAAGGCGCCTGCCACAATGCTCTGCTATTTTTTAGTTGCAGTTTGGCTGGGGCTAGGTTTAAACCTACACCCTCAGTATATGGGGCTGGTGCCCTACCCACTTAGGCACAGGCACTGCCCCAGGTCCTTTCTAAGTATTGATTTCTCAAGAGGCAGGAACTATTCCAAATGGCCACACCGTGGCTTTTGTACATGGTCCGTGACCCTCTCTGACCCAGCCAGACAGGGTTGGGTTTGGTGTTCTGTTCTGGTCAAGGAGACAACCCATAGAAGTCACCACAACTTTTGACACTGTCCACACTCTCAGGCTCATGGAAACATTCTTCAGACGAGCGATGGCTACTCAGTGTCACCATTTGCCAAAGATGAGCCAGCTGCCTCCCACCCCTGACAGCCCTGTTTGGCCTCCACAGCTCTTCATTCTCAGGGGCTCTCAGTGGGGTGTGTCCCTGTCTGTCCATCTACCCCTTTTCAGGGATGGGCAGGTCCAGTGGGTTGAAGTGTGTGGAAAAGGACTAGGGAGTTCCCAAAGAAAGAAAGAGGGTGAGTGGCTGGGTGGGACAGGGAGGGAGAGAAGCCAGAGGCCCTAATGAAACCTGCAGATGAGGGGAGAAAACCCAGCCCACTCGGTGGGGAGGCTTCCGAGCCCACACACACCTTGGGGCAAGGATGGTTCCAACCCACTCACAGCTGGCTCTTTAACAGTCCCCTTTGGGCCAGGCCACAAAGAGGACAAAAGGAAGGTTGCCTGCAGGTTGGCTCTCAAATGGTTTAGGAGGTTTCCCAAGGTAGCGGAAGATAAAAGAGATTGGTACTTTTAGCTCACACCCGCGGAGTTACCGAACTGCACTCCCTCCCCAGACACCACACTGCGTTCAGCTATGGGAAAGCTTCAGCTCACAGGGCAGGGGCTGGGTCGGGGATGAACGCAGAGAGGCGCTGGAGGCTACCTGAGCAGTCAGTGCCCAAGGTGGTGGGTCACAGGGAGATGCAAAGACTTTATAAAGTTGAGAAATCTAAGTCAAACCATCATAACTGAGGACCATCTGTACTATGTTTCATTAACTTTTCCTAAATATGTTTTCATTTCTGTCTTCTGGTTCTATGATTTTTTTTTTTTTTGAGACAGAGCCTCAAGCTGTTGCCCTGGATAGAGTGCTGTGGCCTCACAGCTAACAGCAACCTCCAACTCCTAGGCTTAAGCAATTATATTGCCTCAGCCTCCCAAGTAGCTGGGACTACAGGCACCCACCACAATGCCCGGCTATTTTTTGGTTGTAGTTGTCATTGTAGTTTTGCAGGCCTGGGCGGGATTCGAACCCACCAGCTCTGGTGTATGTGTCTGGCACCTTAGCTACTTGAGCTATAGGCACTGAGCTGGGATTTCCAGTCTTAACACCAAAATGTGTTCATCCCTGAAATGAAGTCAGGCGCTAGCGGCCCTAGCCTTTACTGCAGGCTGAGCTGTCATTTGCCATCACTACCCAGCGCTCCTGCCTGCCGGACCTTAAATCTTCCTGGAGCGCAGAGTCCTCATACAGGCCATGGGCCTACCGAAGGCCTTTCTGTTTTGAAGATTACTGCACCTTTCTACTGTAGTTCACGTGAGACCGAGATGCTATTCTTGCCAGAAGTCTTAGGGCAGTGGTGATGGCGGGAAGCAGACTTGGGCTGGGAGTGATTGCTGGGCCTGGCCCAGGAGCAACTGCAAATGCAAGCATTGCAGAAGAAGGGGAGAAGAAGGCATGGTGGCTGTAGCAGCCACTCTGGCTGCAGAGGGGACATCGGCTGCTTTGGCAGCTAAGCCCAGTTCTGGAGAGGATGAAAGCGGGTAAGAGGTACTGCTGCCCAAGGACAGAATCAGAGGGAGGTGGCCCACCCCTCTTGGAATCCTGCGGCTCTGGGAGCCCTCCAGTTGCCCCAGAGAACCCAGGGCCTTCAGCCAATGGCTCGCAATGACCCTGCTGCGATGGTAAATGTGCCCACCTCTACTACCATTACTTCAGAGCAAACGCCAGATTACACACCTTCCTCACCTTTCCCATTCAGTGAGAAAACTGAAGGCTCTTGTCCTGTCTCCAACCCTGGCACTCTGGTAGGGAGCTGGTAGTTTACTTTTCTAGCAGGAATCTTTCAAACATACCAGAAAAGAAACCACTTTGCAGTGCCAGACTGGAAGAAGTAATGGGTCCCCTGAAAACCGAGTGGGAGGACTGTATCTCCTTAAACCTCTCCCAGGCCCAGCTGTAACCCATGCAGACTTGTTTGTAAGGGACGATTATGCTTCTTGGTTCTCCTTGGGCCAGCTTGGGCTAGCATCCTGGTCACATTCTTCTTAATATTTTGACAGTAATCCTGCACTTAGCTGAAAAAGCAGTCAGAGTGTGAAGTTCAGCTGTATTTTGATCATCATCTTTGAGAACAGGTGTTTTGAGGTTTGTTTCTATTATTTTTTTTTTTTTGAGACAGACTCTCACTATGTTGCCCTCAGTAGAGTGCTTTTGTGTCATAGCTCCTTGGCACAGCAACTTCAAACTCTCTTGTCTCAGCCACCCAAGGAGCTGGGACTACAGGCACCTGCCACAACACCCAGCAATTTTTTTTGGTTGCAGTTGTCACTGTTGTTTAGCTGGCCTGGGCTGGGTTCTAAACCACCAGCCTCTGTGTATGTTGCCAGCACCCTATTGACTGAGCTACGGGTGCCACCTATTGTCCACTTTCTTTTTTGTTTGTTTTTTTTTTTTTTTTTGAGCTTCCAACCTTGGTTCCATGCAGTTACAAAACATTATGTAAACAAAGTTAAGACAGTGTCATTTAAACTTTGTATTGGGTGATAGGGGTTTATCATAAAGGGTTGATAGTCAGGGCAGGGTGGTGCATGCTTATAACTCCAGCTACTTGGGAGGCTGAAGCAAGAGGACAGCTTCAGTTCAGGAGTTTCAGGTTTCTGTGAGCTATGACAATACAGCACTCTACCAAGGAAAACAAAAGTGTTTCAAAAAAAAAAAATCAAAACAGTTCAAAGATTTGGTAGCTTTGAGGAGACCAGCTTGTACCTGCATTTGAGAATTTATGTTGAAATCCCAATTTGGTGGGATAGATTATCTTTTATAACTATAAGTGACCAGGAATGAAAAAGGCTGCTGTGTGTGTGTGTGTGTGTGTGTGTGTGTGTGTGTGTGTGTGTGTTTGAGAGAGAGAGAAGAGAGAGAGTGAGTTTCACTTGCTGACCTCCTAAGAATACAATGGACTCGTAGCTCACAGCAAACTGAAACTCCTGGGCTCAAGTGATCCCCTTGCTTCAGCTTCCCAAATACCTGGGACTAAAGGCACCCTTCACAATGCCTAGTTACTTTATTTTTTAAGAAATGGGATCTTGCTCTTGCTCAGGCTGGTCTTGAACTCCTGAGCTATCTCAAACCAGCATAGTGAAGGAAAGCAAACCAGAGTGGAATTGGTTTGCTGAGGAAAATACAGCAGAAGAGAAGACACGGAAGCAAAGAAGGGACAGGGAGGACTGACTGAGCTGATGGCTACAGCCAGCCCCAAAGCACAAAATCAGCTTTATTTTATAGTATCTGTACAGGGTTGTCTAGTGGGAAGTAGCATAGACAAGATGGGGAAATAGCATAAACAAAAGACATAGTTTTGGTCTTACAATAGGAAAGTGTAAATGACTTTAACAAAGACAAACCATCTTGTTAAAGGTTTATGCTCAACTTCATTAATATATGACAAGAAGTAAGAAGGGCAAGATCACAAGGATCTCAGCTTAGTTGACAAAGAAAAGAAAGAACTATGTGACTTAGTGTTTACTACTTAACTTTGATAGCATATGAGGAGAAAGAAGGGAGAGATCTCAAGGATCTCTGCATAGTTAGCTAAACAAAGGGCTAGTTTTTTCTGGCAGAGGGAGAATGAAGAAAGGATTATGGCTGTTTTGGGAATGGAGCAGAAGTAGTTAGGGGTTTATTCTCTGAATGTTTCCCAGGATGTGAGGGCTCTGCTGTCTCATAACCCGCTCTCTACACTGAGATCAAGGGATCCTTCCTCCTCGACCTCCCAGAGTGCTAGGATTACAGGTGTGAGCCACCAGGCCTGGACCTCTGCTGTGTCTTAAAACGTTTGTTAGCTTTGAAAATTCAGGATTTCACATAGAAAATTAGACTCTGTCTCTTGTACTGTATTGATGTCTGACTACACTGCTCCTGAACTCCAGTGTGCCATGCACCCTCCACCCTCTTTACCCAGGTGATTGGTTTGTTGCTATTCATTGTCCTTAAACCATTTTGATCCTTACACTCGGCTTGCCTCACACGTGCCAGTAAGGATGCTTACCTATCTCTGAATTGTCCAAGTGTGGCACTCCTTTAGGATCGTCAGTTTCAGGGGCTCAGCACCTGAAGCTCAGTGGTTAGGGCACCTGCCAAGTACACTGGTACTGGTGGTTCGAAACTATCCCAGGGGTGCTAAACAACAATGACAACAACAACAACAAATAGCCAGATGTTGTGGCAGGCAGCTACTTGGGAGGCTGAGGCAAAAGAATCTCTTAAGCCCAAGAGTTGAGGTTGCTGTGAGCTATGACGCCATAGCACTCTACTAAAAATTATGTAGTGAGACTCTTGTCTCAAAAAAAAGGTTTGTCAGTTTCAGTCCCCATTCTATTAGAATTTCTCCTGTTTATGAGCATTGCCAGATTGAAATATGTAACCTCCTTTCTTGATTGTGTATTTTTTTCTTCTAGGATCTTAGTAATATAATATTGGTCCCGCTTATGACAACCAAAAACAAAGTAGTGCAGTGTCTACCAGTGGGAAGCTGAATGGTAAGTATTTAAATATCTCATTTAAGTAGTTTAAATATTTTTTAAGCTATTGAATTCAAATGTGCATAGAGATGGACGTTCTTTGAGTAAACCCTTAACCTGGATATTTACCATGATGTTTTAAAGCCTGAACACAATTTTTAGGTGTTAACCAAGGATTTGGCAGATGGTAAAGTTCAAGAACTTTTGTCATTTTACATCACAGTTTGGTTTTGAGTGAGACATGTTTAGGCTAAAACAATGTGCATTTTTTTGGTTTTGTTTTGTTTCTTTTGAGACAGAGCCTCAAGCTGTTGCCCTGGGTTGAGTGCTATGGCATCACAGCTCACAGCAACCTCCAACTCCTGGGCCTAAGCGAGTCTCCTGCCTCTGCCTCCCAAGTAGCTGGGACTACAGACCCCGCCACAATACCCGGCTATTTTTTGGTTGTAGCCATCATTGTTGTTTGGCGTGCCTGGGCTGAATTCAAACCCGCCTGCTCTGGTGTATGTGGCTGGTGCCTTAGCCGCTTGAGCCACAGGTGCTGAGCCACAATGTGCAATTTTAAGGTAAGATTTGCTGTGTCTATATTGCCATCTCCATCTTTATCCTCATAACTAACATTTAATTTGAAAGGAATCAGTGGCTCTCCACTCTTTCCCATAATTCAGCTATTACTTAACCAACTTCCTGTATGCATCATCTAACATTCCTTGCCTTGAAACTTCAGCTTATCCATGTGACAGCATTTCTGTATCGATCACCTGCTTTATCATGTTCTTCTGTCATTAACCCATCTACAAGGGAAATGCCCTTCATTACTAATGACAATCTCAAGAGGGTTGGGGTAGCTGATAGCTTGTTAGCTATTCATCTGACACATGCCATCATTAGCTTGTCTTTTGGAATGGTAGTATCTTAAATATCTAATCATTTCCACTGTTCTAATGTTACAAGGTGAGTTGGAAATAGCTAAGTGTGTTGTTTTATCTTTTTACACCGTATTTTCCCCTTTTAATTGTTTTGACAGATACTTGGTGCCACTTCTGTTCTTACAGGTGGTGCCACTTTTGAAGGTGAATTCCTCTTCTGTCTTCTTTCAGCCTCTTGGACTTAAGTATATTGTAATTTGGAAAATGCTTTTTCCTGAGTTGTGCTAGAAACTAAAACTAAATCATTTTAAAGCATTGTGAAATGGTGCCAATAGCACTTAATCTGAAACAGTAGTTTAGTTTAATGTTAGTAATTAAAAGCTTGTATGTTGTCATATTTGGCCTCGCATGGCCAGTAATAATTAAAATGCAAATAATAATTAAAAATGTAATAGTTTCTTCATATGTACAGGGAAATAGAAAAAAGAAAACAAAAAAATTAACTGTTTTGTTATTACGGTAATTCTAAAAATAGAGATAATGATATTGCAGCAGTTCAGCATTAAAACCTTTATGAGAAACAGTAGTAACATCTGATGTGTTCATAATGGGAAATTCTGCATAAATCTGGTCTTGTTTATGTGGAATATGACCTACCTCCATGTCTGGATCCTTTTTATTGCAGAAAAACTGCTAATAATTTACAAACTTGCCTCATATTAAGATATAGTTTTCTATGCAGTTGTTTACATAAAGGTATTTTTCTGCAGTTTCAGGGACATTTTTTTGAGGAGGAGGGAAAAATCTAATTGAGAGGAATAATAGAATTGGGCAAATTTCAAAGTTTACTATTTCAGAAATACACAAGATAGTTTTGGGCACAGTGGCTCTTGCCTGTCATCCTAGCACTCTGGAAAGCCAAGGTGGGTAGATTGCTTGAGCTCAGGAGTTGGAGACCAGCCTGAGCAAGAGTGAGAGCCCATGTCTAAAAAATAGCCAAGCATTGTGGCTGACATCTGTAGTCCTAGCTACTTGAGAGACTGAGGCAAGAGAATCACTTGAGCCCAACAGTTTGAGGTTGCTGTGAACTGTGACACCATAGCACTCCACCAAGGGCAAAAAGGGAGACTCTGTCTCAAACAAAACAAAACAAAACAAAAACAAAAATGCAAGGTAATTTTCCTTGTGTCCTTAGTATGCAGCTATATTTTTTGTATGAAATATTTCAATTGTATATTGATATTAATTCCTCAGAAGTCAGGGTAGTCTAACCTGAAATTTATGCATTAGAAAGTTCTTAATATATGTTGCATTGACAAATGGATATGGAACTAAAACTTGCCTGCTAAATTTAAAGTCTTCTTTCTTGTGTTCTGTACACCCACTGAGAACCACAGGGTTAAGGCATATTGAGAAAGGATAGATGGGGGAGAAGGAGTGAAATCAATATTGAAAGTTAGTTCTTTTACTCAGTTCTCTGTTTCTCACTTTCATGCGTCTTCTCTTCCCTTTGTCTAATAAATATAACAGATAGTAAGTGTTCCTCTCTCTGAGTTTCTGTCTACAATAATAAATATACTCAAGGAAATCACTTTCATTCTTCTTCTCCACTTCTTTCCTACAAAGCAAATGCTCAGAAACCACCAGGAAGATCCCTGTAAAGTATAAGTAATTTAACCAAAATTGCTTTGCCAAATAAAGTTTATCCTTCTCATTTCTCCATTTTGCCTGCAGAGGGCAGAATGATTTCTTTGAGTAATGAAAAGTGTTGTGAAGTTCTGTGTGTTCCAACTGAAATCTACTAGGAGTTCTTTCTCACACAATTAAATGCAGTTGAACTAGAGGGGTTTTTATTTTCTTGATTTTATTTTTTCCTTTCTGCAGTGATCCTTTGTTTTCTGCTCAGTACCTTCCCCCACATGGCTATCACTTTGAACAGCCATTTAACAAAATGGCTATGGGTATATTCTCCCTGAGCATGATAGCCACGCCCCCGACCCTGAGAAGCTTGAACTTGACTGCTGGGCAGGAAAACCTATTTCTGGAGACCTCTACAGAGACCGCTTGTAGGAACAGGTTTTGTTTGCCCTGCATGACAGAGGTAAGTAAGGTATTCAAGATCACGTCCGTTCAGGGTTACTTTGAACTATTGTCATTGTCAGTCTAGAATTACACATGCATCTCAGTCTCTTACCAATACACTGGCTCCCATCTCTACATACACCCAGAATGTGGAAGAAATATTTTCCTTCTCTGTCTCTTCCTGCAAGTTCTAACCATTTTATATACATATACATAGTTTGAAAAAATTTCTTTCTGTTTTTTAGACAGAGTCTCACTCTTTTACCCAAGGCAAGAGTGCTGTGGAATCATCATAGCTCACAGAAACCTCAAAACTCCTGGGTTTAAGCAATAATCCTCATGCCTCAGCTTCCCGAGTAGCTGAGACCACAGGTGCCTGCCAGAACATCAGTCTTATTTTTCTATTTTTAGTAGAAATGGTGTCTCACTCTTGCTCAGGTTGGTCTCAAACTGTGAAGCTCAAGCAAAACTTTTACTTTGGCCTTCCAGAGTGTTAGGATTATAGGCATATGCCACTGCGCCTGGCTTTGTGTTGATTTTTTTTTTTTTTTCCAGACAGTGGTGCCATAGCTCACAGCAACCTCAAGTTCTTGGGCTCAAGCAATTCTCTTGTCCCAACCTCCCAAGTAGCTGGGACTACAGGTACCCACCACAATTACTGAGTATTTTTGTTGTTGTTGTTGTTTTGTAGAGACAGAGTCTCACTTTACCGCCCTCGGTAGAGTGCCATGACATCACAGGACTCACAGCAACCTCTAGCTCTTGGGCTTCTGTGATTATCTTGTCTCAGCCTCCTGAGCAGCTGGGACTACAGGCGCCTACCACAACGCCTGGCTATTTTTATTGTTGTTTAGCAGGCTGTTTGAACCCACCAGCCCTGGAGCATGTGGCTGACTCCCTAAGCACTGAGCTACAGGAGCCCAACCTGTGTTGAGATTTTTAAACTTCTGAACTGATATATCAATATTTTTCTTGTTTACTTAAGTAAAAGAATTTCTGTCACCCAGGCTGGAGTGCTCAATCTTCTGTCTCAGTCTCCTGAATAGCTACAACTATAAGCTCAGTATTTTTTTTAACTGAATATAAGGCCCCATGTTTTTGTGGCAATTGTCTCCAATAATCTCAATAATTGCATGCCCGTTTGAATCTCCATCACTGCAACTCCCCAGTTAAAGATCTCTGATGATGGTCTGACTGTAGTTGGAGAGAAGGGTTACTATATGGTGAAGGCCTCTCATGGGGTACAGAAAGGTGCCTGGGACTTTGAAATCACCATGGATGAGATGCCACCAGACACTTCTGCCAGACTGGCTTGGTCCCAACCCTTAGGTAAGCCAGGGCATTGGTGTTAGCATCACAGCAGGTGTGGCAGTATCAGCCATCTAGCTAAGTCTTGTTTGGTGGGCCTAATCCCCATCTCTGCATCTGGCTGACAGTGAAAGGTCGCCAAACTCTCTTCCTTTGGTAATGAGAGGATCACTTGAGGCCACGGATTTGAGGTTGCAGTGAGCTATGAGGATGCCATAGCACTGTAGCCTGGGGAACAGAGTAAGGCCTTGTCCAGAAAAAAAAAAAAGAAAGAAAAGAAAAGAAAGAGAACACAGGTCAATGATGGGTTCAGTGAGGGTGATGTGACTCGACAGAGTTCACATTACTAATGTACATGTCACTGGGTTCAAACTCTGAGTCTCATAAAGCTAGCATATCCCCCCATATACACCATACTTTGCCACCTCTGAGATTATAAATCTCACGTCTCAAGAGACCAGCTGAGACCCTTCTGGGAAAGCGAGAATAGAGTCAACTGTGGCATGGCAGGTCAACAAGGCTCCTCTCTGTAGACAGTCTATAGGCGTATGGAGCCATTAAACACTGCTTATGAGGAAAATAACATGTCAAGGGAAATGAAACCTCTCTTCCTCTTACAGTACTTTCTGGTCAGATGCTCATTCACAGATTGAGATCTATCATTCAATCTCAGCATTATCCACAAGTTACTCCTTGCAACTTTCCAAACTTTTTAGGACATATCATATTTATGAAGATGATGGTGGCAATGATGGCTTAGATGAAGACTCTACCCCTCTGGTGGGCAATGGATGCTGGTCTATACTGTGGAAACTTAAGATCAGCTTTTGTGAGGCCCACTATATTCACAATTTTAATCTTGGAAAACAATGCATAGTTCTCATCATCTTAGATACAGTCAGCAGAAAACATTCACAGATAAACAACCTATGTGAGATCTTCCACAGATATCACTATTTTGGGGGTGGGGGAGATGATAAATATTGAGGGTTGAAGATCATTTAAATGATTTAAAAGCAAACCAAACCCAAACTCCTGGTACCTCAATACAGGCATTTCTTTAAAGGTTTGTATGCACCTTAGGTAGAAAGTCAAAGCAGCTTTAAAAAATAATACTGTGAGACCTGGTTATCATAATAGCAGTAAGTGCTATCCTGTCACAGGTATAAAATATATTAACTCTGGCTTATGCCAGTTTGGAGTGTACAGAGATAACCATGAGCACCACCACCATCCCATCCAAAGATGTCAATGAAAAAGACAAAATGTAAAAGAAAAAGCCCTCGGACTGATGGATGTGACAATAAGTGACTGTCAATGGATAAGAACCCCAAAACTCTGTAAAATAATTTAGAGAGGTTGGTTCTAAGTCCCGTAAGTGGTCCCACGACAGTTGGGTTACAGCTTGGCTTCACACATTTTAGGGAGACGGGGATGACATATAAAATCATCAGTCCATAGGTGGAAAGTGTACATGAGTTTGGCCTGGAAAGACAGGACCTATGTAAGCTGAGGGAGGGGGTTGACAGGTTGCAACTGGCTTTAAAGCTGCTTTGATTCTGGGTAAGGGAATGGCATCATAGTTCACTGCAACCTCAGACTTGGGCTGTGGGCATCCAGCTGTCTCAGCCTCTGGAAGCCACAGGGATTACAGGCACCTGCCACAAAACCCAGCTATTTTTAGAGATGGGGGTCTGACTCTTGGTCAGGCTGGTCTCCAACCTGTGAGCTTAGGGTAATCCACCCACCTCAGCTTCCAGAATTGCTAGGACCACAGGTGTGAGCTAGTGAACTGGCCTACTTGCGGGATTTTATTTTTTTTATCCTCCTAGATATTCTCACAGGCTTAGATAAGACAAAAACACACAAGTTAGCTAACCAACAAACAAAAATCACTGATCCCATAGGCTATCCCTAAAACTTAGATTTTGTGTTTCCTTGCCTCTTTATAACTGAGCAACATACAAAATTAAAGAATGGACACACACTTTCAAAAGGTTTGTATGCAACTCCTTTTATTTATTAACCAGACAAGAGCTTTGTGTTATTTGTTAATGGGAAGCTGGTATTCCCATTAACCTTGTGGCCAAAGTGCTTGCCTGTCATTCGTTAGGGTAAAGCCAGTTTACCACCTACAGAGAGGTGCTTACATTACAAGTAGTATCTATTTAAACACTGGGAACAACAAGTTTAAGAAATAAATAGATCTACATTTCTGACCCTAAAAAGCATTTACTCCCATGGTGTGACCCATGAAAAGTCCATACTGGCACTTTGGGAAGCTTAGGTGAGAGCTGAAGCTAGAAAAGTATGGCCTGCAAGATAGAGTCTGAGCAGCCAAGCAAACAGCTGACCTAGTCTGCCTAGCTTTCCTCCTGCCTGGGATACTCTAGTTAAGCTTTCACCAGCCCTAGGCAACTTCATGTAGGGAACCCCCTGACCTTTTGCCCCTATGGAGGGACTGCATTCATTTGTCAATAACACTCATTAACACTGAAAAAGTATTTCCCTCTATAAAGTCCTGGATAAATGCTATCCTTAGGAAATGATATTAGACAAAGGACCCAAGTGAAGACTCCGCACTTGGGTCTTTCCCTCTGCCAGAAGCTCTGTCCGAAATCTCTGGTGCTTTTTTACCTTTTCTGTCTAATAAAATTCTATCTTACCACTGATCTGTTGTCCGCAGGTTCATTCTTTGAACCCCTGAGACGAAGGACCTAATGAAGAAAAAAATTCTGGAAACACTAGTATTACAGAGGTGAGTCAAGATCCATAGCTTCTTATGGGCATTTTTAAACACAGCTAAGACTTTATTTCTCCCAGTATCATTTTTTTCTGGATTTGAATTAAGATGCTAATATATATACATATGCATACATATACATATATATATATATATTTTGTTTGTTTGTTTGTTTTGAGACAGAGTGTTACTTTGTGGCCTTCCATAGAGTGCTGTGGCATCACAGCTCACAGCAACCTCAAACTCTTGTGCTCAAGAGATTCTCTTGCCTCAGCCTCCTAAGTAGCTGGGATTACAGGTTCTTGCTACAATGTCCAATTATTTTTATAGGCAGGGTCAAACTCTGGCTCAGGCTGGTCTGAGCTCAGGCAATCCAACACCCTTGGCCACCCAGAGTGTGAGGCTTATGGGCATGAGCCACCGTGCCCAGCTAAGATGCTAATCTTAATGTTTCTGTCAAAGGCTCCTTAAAAAATCTTGGTTTTTACCATAGCTCATTATCCACATTCCAGCACATTTAATCCCACAGGTAAGAGTTGGAGTAAGGTATCTTTTAACTTACTCCTATGTACATATATCTAAATGGGAACTTTTTGGGTTTAGGACATCTCAGCATTGATAGGTGGAAAAGCCAGACAGGAACCGGTAGGGATGTTGGGTGAGGAAGCAGATAGTGTATGGAACAACATTCCCTAGGGCTCCACTTAAACTAGGGTGTGTTGAAACATTAACACAACTTTCCTGGCAAGCGTCTACCCATCCATTTTAATTCCATAGTCTGCCATGAAGAAAGTGAATAAAAGGGAATGTTCTGACACCTGGAATGGTCTATGTTAGGCTGTGACACATTAGGAAGGAATGATGTCACCTAACAAGCCAATACACTAATTTTACATTATAAATTAGTTATTTAATAAAGTGAACTATTAAAACATTTTTGAAAAACTAGATATATCTCAGTGGATATATTCTCAGATTAGGAATATCTTAGAAACACCATATCTGACAAAGGATTGTCATCTAGAATACATACAGAACTCATTACAACTCAGCAGCAATTAACCCAATTAAAAGATAGACAAGGCAGTGTCCCTAGTTCAGTGGGCAGGGCGCTGGCTACATACACCGAGGCTGGCAACCCAGCCCAGGCCAGTTAAAACAACAATGACAAATGCAACAATGTAAAAGATAGCCCAGTGTTGTGGCTGTGGTGGGTGACTATAGTCACAGCTACTTGTGAGGCTGAGGCAAGAGAATCATTTGAGCCTGAGAGTTTGAAGTCACTGTGAGCAGTGATGCCACAATTCTCTACCAAGGCAAAAGATTGAGACTCTGTCTCAAAAAAAAAAAAAGCATAGGCATAATAGGCTCAGCACCCATAGAACAGTGGTTATGACACCAGACATATGCGGGTTCGAACATGGCCAGGGCCAGCTAAACAACAATGACAACTGCAAGAAGAAAATAGCCAGGTGTTGTGGTGGGCACTGTAGTCCCAGCTACATGGGATGCTGAGGCAAGAGAGTCACTTAAGCCCAAAAGCTGAGGTTGCTGTGAGTGGTCACACCACAGCACTCTACCGAGGGCAACATAGTAAGGTCCTGTCTCAAAAAAAAAAAAAAAGAAAGAAAGAAAGTAAGTAAACAGGCAAAATATTTGAAGAGAATTTTCCCAAAAGATGGATAAATGGCCAATAAACCATGAAAAAATTTGCTCAATATCATTAGTCAAAGAAATGCTCATTTAACCCACACTGAGAAACTACATATGTATCCATCAAAAAGGCTAAAACTGCGTTGACAGAAAATAATAAATGATAGCAACTAAAACTCTTACACATTGTTGGTGGAATGCAGTTTGATAATTTCTTATAAAACTAAATGTGTAACTACACTATGACCCAATAATTCCATGTCTATATACTGACCCCAAGTAAATAAAAACATGTTGACAAAGGACTTATATAGGTCTTTTCATAATAGCATCTTATTCATAATAGCCCCACACCTGAAATAGCCCATGCAGCCAGTAACAGGAAAATGGATAAGCACACTGTGGTACATTCATACAAGGGAATACCACTCTGTGGCATAAAGATGCTATAGACATATGCAGCAACACAGATGAATCTCAAAAGCAGTATGTCTAACAAAAAAAGCCAGAGACAAAAGACAACACACTTCATGATTCCATTTATATAAATTCAAAAGTAGGTAAAAGCAGACCAGGCATGGTGGTTCATGCCTGTAATCTCAGCACTGAGGAGGTCAAGTTGGGTGGATTGTCTGAACTCACAGGTTCGAGACCAGCCTGAGCCAGAGAGACATCCCTGTCTTTAATAATAGGCAGGCATTGTAGCAGGTGCCTGTCATCCTAGCTACTCAGAAGGCTGAGGTAAGAGAATTGCTTAAGCCCAGGAGTTTTAGGTTCCTATGAGCTGTGATGCCATGGCACTCTACCAAGGGGAAAAAAGTGAGATTCTGTCTCAAAAAGAAGAAACAACAGCAACAACAACAAAAACTAGGTAAAAACTAATATATGGTGAGGAAAAAGTTAAAAGAATGATTTACCTCTATGGGGTTGGGGATGGAGATCTACTGGACAGGGGCATCCTGAGGTGATGGTAGGATGGTAGGAGTCTACAATAGTGTAAGTCAACTCAAAATCCAGTAAATATATACTATACAAATTTTATAACAAAAAAATTAGAAAAGTTTGAACTTAGGCTAATTTTCTGTGTAGCACATTGAAATAAAAGTGAAGAATGAATGGAAGAAATGTTAAAATGGTAAAATAGGGTGATGAGTTTTCAGCTTTTAAATTCTTTCAACTTTGCTGTTCCATCTGGAAATTTTTGTAATAAAATATCAGGAGGACAGACAAATGAACTGGGGTCAGCATCACAAGAGAACACACAGACACAACAGCTCCAGGCAGTGGTTGCCCCAGGTTTTGGCAGGGGGAACAACCTACCTTATCTTTATAAGTATCAGGCAATGACTTGGCTGTCTCTGTGTCTTCAGGAACGTTAATATAAAATCCCAGGATGTCTCCCTGTCCATAGCCAGAAGATTAGTGTTTCCCAATGGACTGGTGGAACTTGGTTCCCTTTTTGCTCTGCCAGGAATAGCTAAGTTTTTCATAACCTAAGGGAGCTTGAAGATTACCTGTCCCAATAAAAAGATATATAGGAAGTCAGGAATCCAAGGCAATTCTGGTTTGTTGAAGGAAAAAAGATTCTACTCCTTTTTTATTTATTGTTCATTTTGTAAAGTTCCTTACAAAATGGTGTCTTACAAGCAAAGAATTGCAAAAATATTCCAAGAACTGCAAACAATTAAACCCTTGGGAACTGAATTTTATGCCCACAGCCTTATAAACCAAATAATTTCAAACACTTAGCTAGATGGCTGATATCGCCACACCTGCTGTGATGCTAACAACATGGCCCAAGCTTACCTAAGGACTTGGACCACCCCAGGCTGTCAGCAGTGTCTGGTGGCATCTCATCCACTGTGATTTCAAAGTACCAGGCACCTTTCCGTACCCCGATGGTGAGAGGCCCGCACCATAGATTATCCCTTCTCTCCAACCATAGTCAGTCCATCTTCAGAGATATTTAACTGAGGAGCTGAAGTGACAGAAATTAAAACAGGCCTGCAATTATTGAGATTAGTGGAGACAACTGTCACAAAAACATGGAGCTTTATACGCCAGTAAGACAAAACAAAAAAATACTACCTTGCAGTCAGTATTGCTATTCAGCTTGCTGAGACAGAAGATTGAGCACTCCAGCCTGGGTAACAGAAACTCTATCTCAGAAATAAATAAACAACAATAAATATTGACATATCAGTTCAAGAGTTGAAAGCTCTCAATAAAGGTTGGGCGCCCATAGCTCAGTGCTTAGGGAGCCAGCCACATGCTCCAGGGCTGGTGGGATTGAACCCGGCCTGGGCCTGATAAACAACAATAAAAAAAAATAGCCAGGTGTTGTGGGGGGCAGCCGAAGTGGGTAGATGGCTTGAGCTCACGAGTTTGAAACTGGCCTGAGCAAAAGCAAGACCCCCATCTCTGCTAAAAACAGAAAATCTGAAGCAAGAGGATTGCTTGAATCCAAGAGTTAGAGGTTGCTGTGACCTATGTGACCTTCAGGCAGACTAAAAAAAAAAATGCTGAAATATGCAACTTCCTAATTTAATTTGTGAAAACTATAAAAATTTACAATTAGTGGGGGCGGCACCTGTGGCTCAAGGAGTAGGGCGCCGGTCCCATATGCTGGAAGTGGCAGGTTCAAACCTAGTCCAGGCCAAAAACCAAAAAAAAAAAAAAAAATTACAATTACCTATATCTCATACTCAAAGATTTAATACTGGCCAGGCACAGTGGCTCATGTTTATAATTGCAGCACTTTGGAAGGCTGAAGAGGGAGTATCTCTTAATCGCTGAAGTTTGATATCAGCCTGAGCAACATAGCAAGACCAAGACTTAAAAAAAAAAATTTAAAAATTAGCCAGGCATAATGACACACACCTGAGTTCCAACTACTTGAGAGGCTGAGCCAGGTAGATTGCTTGTCTCAGGAGTTTGAGGTTGCAGTGAGCTGTGATGATGCCACTGCCCTCAAGCCCATGCAAGAGAGAGACCATCTTCCATCGTATCAATGTACACAGCTATGATTTAATAAAAAAATAAAAATAAAAATAAAGTAGAAAGCAAAAAAAAAAAAGAAAAAGGATAAAAAGATTTAATATTAATTTTTTTTTTTAATTGAGACAGAGTCTCACTTTGTCACTCTTGGTAGAGTGCCCCGGCATAATAGCTCACAGCAACCTCAAACTCAAGCGCTTATCATACCTCACAGCAATTTCAAACTCAAGCGATTAAGTTGCCTCATCATCCCTAGTAGCTGGGACTACAGGCACCTGCCTTAACACCTACCTATTTTTTTCTTTCTTTGTTTGTTTTGTTTAGCAGGCATGGGCAGTGTTCAAACTTACCAGCCCTAGAGTATGTGGGCAGCACCCTAAACACTGAGGTATGGGCGCCCAGCCTTTCCTCCTTTTCTTTCTTTCTTTCTTTTTTTTTTTTTTCTTTGAGAGAGAGTGTCACTATGTTGCCCTCAAAGTATAAAAGATAAGGAACTTTTTTTTTTTTGAGACAGCCTTTCACTTTGTCCCCCTCTATAGAATGCCATGGTGTCATAGTTCGCATCAACTTTAACCTGTTGGGCTCAAGCAATTCTCTTGCCTCAGTCTCCCGAGTAGCTGGGACTACAGGTGCCCACTACAATGCCTGACTATTTTTCCAGATGAAGTCTCACTCTGGCTCAGGCTGGTCTCGAATCCCGGAGTTCAGGCAATCCACTTGCCTCAGCCTCTCAAGTAGTAGGATTTCAGGCACGAAACGATAAGGCACTTCTGAACAACTTTGTAGCAGACCATTGTGAAGTGAGAGCTAAGCCTGGAACAATCAGTAAGCATGAGAAACATCTGTGAGCTCGGTGATTACTCTCCTTAACGCAAGAGCAGGAGAGCCTGAGAGACACACACTGTTCTAGTGGTACAAGGAGCATCCACACCTGTGGTGTACAGAGCCACTGGACGACGCGTATCAAAGCCCTGGGAGAAGGCAGCCGCGGGTTCTTCTGTGACTCCGCCTCCAGCTCCTCCCCTTGCCTCTGCTTCTGGATGCCTGCTTGGCATTCCCCTCCTGAGGAGACTTCTGTGCCTTAGGGACACTTCAGCGTGTGAGCTTCCTCCTACAAAGACTCTCTCTTCCTCTCTTTTGCTCACTCTCCCTAGGTAAGACAGCAGCACAGCGGTCCGTGTCTGGACAGTAGATGACCGGGGCCAGAGACAGGCCAGTCCTGGTGTTTGCAGCTCTGGCAATTGGTGGCCCAGTTGGGACTGTAGACAGCCAGCTGCACAACTTCTTTTTTAAAGGTTGAGCATAGCAGTCTTAATGAGTAGATTTTTAGTTTAGATACTACCATCAACTATTACTTGTAAGTTATTGTACAACTTCTGTTATATTTTAGATAACAGAACTACGTTATTTTCACAATTCAGTAATTGTCCTCTTCTTTATATGACAGGAAACTTTGAGTACCTTGGAGTATGCTCACAGAGCAAAGAACATAAAGAACAAGCCTGCAGTTAATCAGAAACTCACCAAAAAAGCTCTTATTAAGGTAATTGTGAATTTTTGTGAAGCAATGCAAACTTCTTTGACAAATGTGAAAACAAAGAACTGAAACAAATTATTGGATTTGTTTTTTGTACTTGGTAGAGTGCTGTGGCATCATAGCTCACAGCAACCTCAAACTCTTGGTCTGAAGTGATTCTCTTGACTTAGCCTCCCAAGTAGCTGGGACTACAGGTGACCCCTACAACACCTGGCTATTTTTCGAGAGGAGGTCTCACTCTGGCTCAGGCTGGTCTTGAAAATGTGAGTTCAGACAGTCCACCTGCCTTGGCCTCCCAGAGTGCTAGGATGACAGGCATGAGCCGCCTCCCCTGGCCAAGAAACACATAATTGTTAAATAGGATTTGTTAAATTGCCTGTGAAAGGCTTTTTTATCTAGTGATTTAAACTAAATATGCTATATGTTGAACTATTTTCTACTGACAGTTTGTTGACTTCATCAGCTCCACCGAGTTGATATCCTCAACAAAATTTGCACTTATTTACATTTACAAACTTTATTTATTTGCATCTTTTATTTTGTTTGGTTTTTGAAGCAGTGTCTCACTCTTCAAAAGTGCCTCTTGTTTTTTTTTTTTTTTTCTTTTTCTTTTTTTTGAAAAAGAGTCTGATTTTTTGGCCCTTGGTAGGGTGATGTGGCATCACAGCTCACAGCAACCTGAAACTTCTGGGCTCCCATGATCCTCCTGCCACAGCCTCCTGATTAGCTAAGGTAGAGGTGTCTGCCTTGATACACAGCTAATTTTATTTTTTAGTAGAGATGGCATCTTGCTTACCTCAGGCTGGTGTTGAAATCCTGAACTCAAGGGAACCTCCTGCCTCCTAGGATTACAGATGTGAACCACCTTGCTCAGCTCCTATGTGACTATAGTACAGTATCAAAACTGGAAAACTGGCATTGGTACAAAGTGAGAGCAG
Source organism: Nycticebus coucang (assembly GCF_027406575.1). Classification (NCBI taxonomy): domain Eukaryota; kingdom Metazoa; phylum Chordata; class Mammalia; order Primates; family Lorisidae; genus Nycticebus; species Nycticebus coucang. The sequence goes on along the minus strand of NC_069805.1, from coordinate 27,240,097 downwards.
ATTTGTGGAACTACAAGTGTAGATCTGTGTAACCACCAATGCAATCAAGATGCAGAACTATACTATTATCACAAAGATCTCTCTCAAGAATCCTTAGTAGGCTCAGCGCCTGTAGCACGGTGGTTATGGTGCTGGCCACATACATCAGGGCTGGTGGGTTTGAACCCAGCCTAGCTCTGCTAAACAACAATGACAAGTACAACAAAAAATAGCTGGGCATTGTGGTGGGTGCCTGTAGTCCCAGCTACTTGGAAGGCTGAGTCAAGAGAGTTGCTTATTCCCAAGCGTTTGAGGTTGCTATGAACTGTGATGCCATGGGCACTCTACCAAGGGTGACATAGTGAGACTTTGTCTAAAAATAAAATAAAATAAATTCCTTTCTGTATTTACCCTTCAAGATGTAGGGAGGATGAATTTTACAGAACATTTTTACAAAATTAATAATGGTAAAACATTTAGATCTAATTAATAGTCAGAATCAGGTTAGTGTAATCTTTCACTGAACTTTTTCATAGATATTAACATTAAAGGCTAGGAGTGGTGGCTCATGCCTGTAACCCCAGCACTCTGAGAGGCTAAGGTGGGTGGATTCCCCTGACCTCACCGGTTTGAGACCAGCCTGAGCAAGAGTTAGACCCCGTCTCTAAAAAGAAAAAAGCTGGGTGTTGTGGGTGCCCGTAGTTCCAGGTACTTGGGAAGCTGAGGGAAGAGAATCACTTGTGCCTAAGAGCTGGAGGTTGCTGTGAGCTATGACGCCACAACATTTTACTGACCGTGACAAAGTGAGACTTTTCTTTGAGACAGAGTAAGACCCTGTCTCAAAAAATTGCCAGGTGTTTGGGTAGGTTAATTAGACCCAGCTACTTGGGAAGCTTAGGCAACAACACAATCACCTCAGCCCAAGAGCTGAGGTTGCTGTGAGCTGTGATGCCATAGCACGCTACCGGGGGCAACAAAGCGAGACTCTGTCTCAAAAAAAAAAAAAAAAAGATATTAACATTACATGATCACTTTAGTAGTACATAAACCATACCCATAAACCAAACTCAGTTTTTTCCCACGTATTGATACTTTTCTGATTGTTATGATGTGATACATTCTGCTGGTTCATACACTAACTTTACAAATGCATTGTATGAATATCATAAGTTATTAAATTCTTTTTCATTTTTCTATGTTACTTCAGTTTTGTTTGGTTATTTTTTTTGCCATATCTAGTTGGCAAAAAAATTTTACAAAAAATCAGTTTATAAATTTGTGCTCAATTTTTAAACTTGATTTTGTTGTTGTTGTTGTTGCAGTTTGGCCCGGGGCCGGGTTTAAACCTGCCACCCTCGGTATATGGGGCCAGGGCCCTACTCACTGAGCCACAGGTGCTGCCCTAAACTCAATTTTTTTTGCACTTTTTGGCTGGGTCTGGGCTTGAACCCACCACCTCCAGCATATGGGGCCAGCACCCTACTCCTTTGAGCCACAGGTGCTGCCAAAACTTGATTTTTTTATGTTTTTCTATTTATCCCTAGTCTTCAAATATATGGTAGAACCTCTGTAAGTTGACCGCCCAAGGGACTGGACCCAACTGCTCAAAATGTGGTGCTAGGCCTCAGTATATGTGGTGCATGTCTGATCTGTAAAAATTAGATAAATGTAAGGAGGTGGTCCACTATGGAGGTTCTACCATACTTCTTTATAGTAAAGTAACTAAAGTGTTTCAGTATATTTTTCAATTGTTTCATTGTACCAATGTCCCTGTTTCAAATATATATATATATATTTTTTTTTTTTTTGGGAGACAGAGTCTCACTAGATCACCCTGGGAAGAGTGCCATGGAGTCACAGCTCACGGCAACTCTTGGGCTTAAGGACTTTCTTTTTTTGTTTTTGTTTTTGGCCAGGGCTGGGTTTGAACCCACCACCTCTGGCATATGGGACTGGCGCCCTACTCCTTGAGCCACAGGGGCCACCCAGGGCTTAAGGACTTTCTGCATTACCCTCCCAAGTAGCTGGGAGTACAGGCTTCTGACACATGCCTGGCTATTTTTTGCAGTTGTCATTGCTGTTTAGCTGGCCCTGGCTGGGTTCGAACATGTCAGCTTGGGTGTATGTGGCCCACGCCCTACCCACTGAGCTATGGGTGCCACCTGTACATGCTATTCTTATCCATGTCTAGCGTACATGAGAAGCTGCCTGTCCTTTACCTATTAGAACTGGTCAGGTGCTTGCCAAGGTAAGGCCTGAGCTGTCCATCTATGAATCAATTGCTGTCAAGAAAGTTGAAATTTACCTTATTTATTGTCTTTAGCCAGCCAGGTTTTGTTTCTGGATCTGGGAATAGGGTCAGACCCACTAGAACAGCGTGATCAGCACAGTTAGGGGAAGGTCATTTCCCAAAAGAAATCTGGGTTCTGCAAAAGGGTGCTTCGTAAGCAATAAATGAATGTGTTCTACAAATAACTTTACTCCTTGATTTCCTATTAGTAGTCAAACATTGGCACCTTATGCACTGTCTGATTTTCTTATTTTGTGCTATTTATGTCTTTGAGGTTTTGTTTTGTTTTTCAGAAACAATTTAATGGGCTTTACAGAATACTCAAAGTTCATCCACATATGCTTAAGGTGTGGTAGAGTAAGAGGCAATATAAAATTGTAGGTTAGGTAACAGTTTACCATGACTAAGGGAGGTTTTGTTAGTGCTTTAGGAGTGAATAGCTAACAAGGTGCATAGTCATGGCTAAAACCTTTAGAAATGATATTGTTTATTGGTCTTCATCTTTTTGGTATTTTTTTAGCTTAAGAAACAACATTAGTTTTGAGTTGTTAATCTCATGATTGAAAAGACAATATTTGCTTTCTAGTAGACCTGAGGCATAACCTGAAACAAAGTTCCTTCTGAAAAGCTCTTGGAATTATTACACTCTTTATAGTCAGAAAAGGGCAACAAAAGCTATAGCCAATGTTTAAAACAGGTCAATGCTTTATTTACTCCAAGCTGACTAGGTATATTAAAACCATATCAAAACCATCATATTGGCTCAGCGCCTGTACCTCAGTGGCTATGGCGCTGGCCACATACACCTGGGTTGGCAGGTTTGAACTAAGCATGGACCTGCCAAAACAACAATGACAACTACCAAAAAAAAATTTTATATATATATATATATATATATATATATCCAGGCGTTGTGGTGGGTGCCTGTAGTCCGAGCTAATTGTGAGGCTGAGGTAAGAGAATTGATTAAGCCAAAGAGTTTGAGGTTACTGTGAGCTCTGAGGCCACAGTACTCTACTGAGGGCAACATAGACTATGTCTCAAAAAAAAAAATCATAACTATATAACAACATTCAATATAAGAAAAGCCTTTCAAAATCTCATTATATAACAAAACTATTTCCAATAAAGAACTAATATATTTAATCAAAAGACTGTTAGAATTAACTTTCCAGTTACATTCTGTTTCAGTTTTTTCTTTAATTAATAATATCTCTAGTTAATATATTGAGGGGATTTGCATTTGAAGAAGATTTTTGTCATGTAAGCATAGCATGGAATAGAAAATTGTTGGTAGTGATGAAGGAACTGGACAGCAAAAGATAGGCATTCACTGTAACAGATCCAGGAAAGTGGTTCTAGAAGGCCTATGAGTTTTGTGTTTGGCAAATAGTGCTCTGACTTGATTTTTTTACTTCTTTGTTTTTATCAGTGGTTCTCAACTTTTCTAATGCCGGGACCCTTTAATACAGTTCCTCATGTTGTGGTGATCCCCAACCATAAAATTATTTTTATTGCTATATCATAACTGTAATTTTGCTACTGTTATGAATTGTAATGTAAATATCTGATATGCAAGATGTCTTAGGTGACCCCTGTGAAAGGGATGTTCGATCCTCAAAGAGGTAGTGATCCACAGGTTGAGAACTGTTGGTCTTTATCTTCTAATACTTCTCTTGTCTTTTATTCCTACTCTCCTTTTTAGTTTCTAAAACTCTTGTACTTTGTCCCACTTACCCTTTCTTTTTAAAAACAATCTAGTATCCTGTTTTTTTATAGATACAATATATCTCTTATCTCAGAAATTATTAATGTTATTACAGGTTTTTCTCCCCATCTTTCCTTTGGGATTCCCACCCCCTGGTTGTTGTGATATCTCATTTGTGTTTATTTTCTTCAAATATCTGGTGATTTTTGAATGGCAGTGAAAATGGATTAGAGACTTTGTACATGGGTGAAGCTTGTAAACCTGTGAGTTCACCGTAGGGTGAAAAAGTGTGGACATAAGTGTTAAGTATGGACTTCTATCAAATGTCATTCTTTGTTGGAGTTTTATTCTTTTGTATAGACCTTCACGTCTTTCCTGAGAAGACTTGCCCAGTTTTCCAATTAGAGGCGATTCTGACTGCTTATGTTCTTAGTTTAGAGTGGTCCTAGGGGGACTGAGGATCCTACCAGTATGTAGATTTATACTTAAAATGCCTATTTGCACCCCTAAACCTTACTCCTACCCTCCATTATGTCTAGTGAAAGTGAAGCTGGAAGTTCTAGTTCAATTCCTGTGGCTCTCAATAAAGTTGGGGGTTTGGGAGGAGTGATGGTTGTGGTGGTAAATCTTACCCACCCAGAGCACATTTGGCAATGCCAGAGACATTTTCTGATTGTCATGACTGGGATGTTAGTAAACATACTGAAATGCACAGGACTTCCCCACAGCAAAGAAATATCCGGTTTAAAGTTATCAGTTGTGCTAAGGCAGAGAAACTCTGCCCTAGAGAATAATCCCTTGATTAACTCTCATGAGGGTTTATGCGGTGGTGTGAGAGTGGTATGTATGCAAGAGTCAGGGGTATAATTATTTTTGTACACATAATTCAATTTAGGCCTCCATTTTTTAGCCCTTTATCACATCCCTTCCCCTGTGATACCTGATACCTTCCAGTCTCAGGTCTTCCCAGCATTCTGTAGGGCGTACTTATATCCATACGCCTGATTACAAGCACTTCAGTTGTAGTCCCTCCCTTTCTACTTTGAGTTGTAGTCCTCTGCTGGTTTTCTAGCTTTAAAAATTTGATATACATATGATTTACCCATTAGATATAGGAAATCTTGGTTTCAGAATGGAAGTCAAAAGAAAAATGTCACAAAGTCATTTGTTCTTTGCTGTTTCTATTTATTGTTTATGACACTTAGGCACCATTATTATGATGGTGATAAATGGTAGAGATGAGTTCATGTAATGACCGTAATTGTGTTAGAATACATTTTACATGGGTTAGGAAAAAAAAATAACTATTAAACTTACATTAAACTTTATTTTAGAGCCATGAATGGAAAATTAACTGTTAAAGAAGAACAGATTGTAGAACTGATTGAAAAAATTGGTGAGGTTGAGGAGGAATTAAGTAGGGTAAGCATTTGAAACAGTATTCAATGTTACATGGAAAGCAAACACTATAAGAAACTTTTAGAATATGAAGGAGCTGATACAGTTTCCTTCTTTAAGATTTTTTTCTGGTTGACCCTTATATCGAAAGTAAGTCGGAATCATGATTTTACTATCATCAATGATAGTGAAAAAGCCTAATGAATGCAATGTTTTCAGAAGATAACTGAATAATGCAATTTTGTTGTATAGCTACAAGATAGTGAGTGCCAAGACATTTTTGTTGACATGATTATCAGAGGAAGGGATACATAAATTGGGAGAGAAAGGATATTAAGTAAAAATGATAACTAAGTTAGGCAACAGACCAGGCCTTTCAATGCTTCTTTTACAGTAATACATTTGTATTAAAGTCCATAGACAGTGTTGGAAGGAAACTGAAGAATCGGTATCCCTATACCAGACCTGTTATCTAATCTCACACTTCAGAATCAGCTTACAGGAAGAGCACAGGTGCCATATAAAGCAGCTCGTCACTTGTTATAACTTTTGTATGAAATAATTTGTTCCATTCTTCTAATATCATATTATGGGTTAGCCAGATGTCTTAACAACCAGATCAGTCTTTGTTTTTTTTTTGTTTTTTTTTTTGTAGAGACAGAGTCTCACTTTATGGCCCTCTGTAGAGTGCCGTGGCCTCACACAGCTCACAGCAACCTCCAACTACTGGGCTTAAGTGACTCTCTTGCCTCAGCTTCCCAAGTAGCTGGGACTACAGGCGCCCGCCATAACGCCCGGCTATATTTTGGTTGCAGTTTGGCTGGGGCCGGGTTTGAACCCACCACCCTCGGTATATTGGGCCGGTACCCTACCAACTGAGCCACAGGCACTGCCCAGTCTTTTTAATTTTTAGTGTTTAACACATTTAGGTTACAAAGTTGTTTACAACTAACAAAAATGTACTTGACCAGTGTAAATATGACCTGAAAAATAAGACACAGGAACTTGAAAGCACTTAAAAACATTTGTAAGAGGGGGGGGGAGACAAGTTGGCGGACTGAAGCCAGCTTTCAACAAAGGCTCCCGTCCAGAAGGAGAGTTAAGGGAAAGGAATTTAGTAAGTATCCTGGTGGACTTGAGCCTCACCAAGAGAGAAGGCTGAAGAACGCACATCAACACCGCTGAGGCAAGTTGTGATCACAAGGACGCAAACAAAAGCTGAAACTTCAAGCCAGAGTAGAAGTTGCAATAGGATCGAACAGAAGCTGAAAACAAGACAACCACTTTGCTCCACCACACCAGACAGGGCCCCAGTTTCTCAGGCCACAACACTGTACGGGCCCTCGATAAAACCCCAGGGGAAAAACCAAAGGGAGTAAACCATGGGGCGGAATCAGCGGAAAAACTCTGGTAACATGAATAACCAGAATAGATCAACCCCCCCAAGAAAAGATACGGCAGATGTGATTGAAGATCCCATTCATAAACAACTGGCTGAGATGTCAGAAGTCGAATTCAGAATTTGGTTTGCAGACAAGATTAATAAAATGGAATTAGGAATTCGAGGAGAAATTCAAAAACTGTCTCAAGAATTTAACGAATTTAAAGACAAAACCACCAAAGACTTAGACATACTGAAACAAGAACTTACAGCCCTCAAAGATATGAAAAATACAGTAGAATCCCTCCGTAACAGAACGGAGCAAGCAGAAGAAAGGATTTCTGACATTGAAGATAAAGTCTTCGAACGCTCCCAATCTCTCAAAGAGGAAGAGAAATGGAGAGCAAAAACGGATCACTCACTCAGAGAGCTCTCAGATAATTCGAAAAAAAACAACATAAGGGTTATAGGAATTTCAGAGAATGATGAAGTGGCTGCCAAGGGCACAGAGGCCCTTCTACATGAAATTATGAAAGAAAATTTTCCAGACATACCTAGAGAATCTGAAATTCAGATAGCAGACAGCTTCAGAACCCCAGCACGATTCAACCCCAATAAGCCATCTCCCAGACATATCATAATTAGCTTCACTAAAGTTCACATGAAAGAGAAGATTCTCAAAGCAGCCCGGCGAAAGAAAACTATAACGTACAAAGGTAAGAATATTAGAATAACTGCAGATCTCTCTGCTGAAACTTTTCAAGCAAGAAGAGGCTGGTCATCAACTTTTAATCTCCTAAAGCAAAATAACTTTCAACCCAGGATCTTGTATCCAGCTAAACTGAGTTTCATCTATGATGGAGAAATTAAATACTTTAATGACATTCATATGTTGAAAAAATTTGCCATAAGTAAACCAGCTCTTCAGGATGTTCTCAGACCTATCCTCCACAATGACCAACCCAATCCTATACCACAAAAGTAAACTCACTCAGAAACTTCGGATCAAACTCCAACTTCCACACTGGCGAAAGGATTAAAAATGTCCACTGGACCTTTGAAAATCTCGATACCCAAAATTCCACCAGACTTATCAATACTCTCCATCAATGTGAATGGCTTAAACTGTCCTCTAAAGAGGCATAGATTAGCTGACTGGATACAAAAACTCAAGCCAGATATTTGTTGCATACAAGAGTCACATCTCAACTTAAAAGACAAATACAGACTCAGGGTGAAAGGATGGTCATCCATATTTCAGGCAAATGGTAATCAGAAAAAAGCAGGTGTTGCAATTTTATTTGCAGATACAGTAGGCTTTAAACCATCAAAAGTAAGGAAGGACAAGAATGGTCACTTCATATTTGTTAAGGGTAATACTAAATATGACGAGATCTCAATTATTAATATCTATGCACCCAATCAGAATGCACCTCAATTTATTTATTTATTTTTTTTTTGGCCAGGGCTGGGTTTGAACCCGCCACCTCCGGCATATGGGACCGGCGCCCTACTCACTGAGCTACAGGCGCCGCCCTGCACCTCAATTTATAAGAGAAACTCTAACAGACATGAGTAACTTGATTTCCTCCAGCTCCATAATCGTTGGAGATTTCAACACTCCCTTGGCAGTGTTGGATCGATCCTCCAGAAAGAAGGTGAGCAAAGAAATTTTAGATTTAAACCTAACCATCCAATATTTAGATTTAGCAGACATCTACAGAACATTTCATCCCAACAAAACTGAATACACATACTTCTCATCAGCCCACGGAACTTACTCCAAAATTGATCACATTTTAGTTCACAAGTCTAACCTTAGTAAATTTAAAGGAATAGAAATTATTCCATGCATCTTCTCGGACCATCATGGAATAAAACTTGAATTGAGTAACAACAGGAATCTGCATACCCATACAAAAACATGGAAGTTAAATAACCTTATGCTGAATGATAGCTGGGTCAGAGATGAGATTAAGAAAGAAATCACCAATTTTTTGGAACAAAACGACAATGAAGACACAAACTATCTGGACCTCTGGGACACTGCAAAGGCAGTTCTAAGAGTGAAATTTATAGCACTGCAAGCCTTCCTCAAGAGAACGGAAAGAGAGGAAGTTAACAACTTAATGGGACATCTCACGCAACTGGAAAAGGAAGAACATTCCAACCCCAAACCCAGTAGAAGAAAAGAAATAACCAAAATTAGAGCAGAATTAAATGAAATTAAAAACAAAAGAATAATACAACAGATCAATAAATCAAAAAGCTGGTTTTTTGAAAAGGTCAATAAAATAGATAAACCTCTGGCCAACCTAATCAGGAAAAAAAGAGTAAAATCTCTAATATCATCAATCAGAAACAACAAAGACGAAATAACCACAGACTCATCAGAAATCCAAAAAATCCTTAATGAATATTACAAGAAACTTTATTCTCAGAAATATGAAAATCTGAAGGAAATAGACCGATACTTGGAAGCACGCCACCTTCCAAGACTTAACCAGAATCAAGTGGAAATGTTGAACAGACCCATATCAAGTTCAGAAATAGCATCAACTATACAAAACCTCCCTAAAAAGAAAAGCCCGGGACCAGACGGTTTCACGTCAGAATTCTACCAAACCTTTAAAGAGGAATTAGTACCTATACTACTCAACCTGTTCCAAAATGTAGAAAAAGAAGGAAGACTACCCAACACGTTCTATGAAGCAAATATCACCCTGATCCCCAAACCAGGAAAAGACCCAACAAGAAAAGAAAATTATAGACCAATATCACTAATGAATATAGATGCAAAAATATTCAACAAGATCCTAACAAACAGAATCCAGCAACACATCAAACAAATTATACATCATGACCAACTCGGTTTTATCCCAGGGTCTCAAGGCTGGTTCAATATACGTAAATCTATAAATGTAATTCAGCACATAAACAAATTAAAAAACAAAGACCATATGATTCTCTCAATTGATGCAGAAAAAGCTTTTGATAATATCCAGCATCCCTTCATGATCAGAACACTCAAGAAAATTGGTCTAGAAGGGACTTTTCTTAAACTGATAGAGGCTATCTACAGCAAACCCACAGCCAATATCATATTGAATGGAGTTAAATTGGAATCATTTCAACTCAGATCAGGAACCAGACAAGGCTGCCCATTGTCTCCATTGCTTTTCAACATTGTAATGGAAGTTTTAGCCACCGCAATTAGGGAAGAAAAGGCGATCAAGGGTATCCATATAGGGTCAGAAGAGATCAAACTCTCGCTCTTCGCAGATGATATGATTGTGTATCTGGAAAACACTAGGGACTCTACTACAAAACTCCTAGAAGTGATCAAGGAATACAGCAGCGTCTCAGGTTACAAAATCAACATTCATAAATCGGTAGCCTTTATATACACCAACAACAGTCAAATTGAAAAAACAGTTAAGGACTCTATCCCATTCACAGTAGTGCCAAAGAAGATGAAATATTTGGGAATTTACCTAACAAAAGACGTGAAAGATCTCTATAAAGAGAACTATGAAACTCTAAGAAAAGAAATAGCTGAAAATGTTAACAAATGGAAAAACATACCATGCTCTTGGCTAGGAAGAATCAACATCATCAAAATGTCCATACTACCCAAAGCAATATATAATTTCAACGCACTCCCTATTAAAGCTCCACTGTCATATTTTAAAGATCTTGAAAAAACATTACTTCGTTTTCTATGGAATCAGAAAAAACCTCGAATAGCCAAGACATTACTCAGAAATAAAAACAAAACAGGAGGAATCACACTACCAGACCTCAGACTTTACTACAAATCGATAGTGATCAAAACAGCATGGTATTGGCACAAAAACAGAGAAGTAGATATCTGGAATAGAATAGAGAACCAAGAGATGAATCCAGCTACTTACCGCTATTTGATTTTTGACAAGCCAATTAAAAACATTCAGTGGGGAAAAGATTCCCTATTTAACAAATGGTGCTGGGTGAACTGGCTGGCAACCTGCAGAAGACTGAAATTGGACCCACACCTTTCACCATTAACTAAGATAGACTCTCATTGGATTAAAGATTTAAACTTAAGACATGAAACTATAAAAATACTAGAGGAGAATGCAGGGAAAACCCTTGAAGAAATTGGTCTGGGTGAGTATTTCATGAGGAGAACCCCCCGGGCAATTGAAGCAGCTTCAAAAATACACTACTGGGACTTGATCAAACTAAAAAGTTTCTGCACAGCTAAGAACACAGTAAGCAGAGCAAGCAGACAGCCCTCAGAATGGGAGAAGATATTTGCAGGGTATAACTCTGACAAAGGTTTAATAACCAGAATCCACAGAGAACTCAAACGCATCAGCAAGAAAAAAACAAGGGATCCCATCGCAGGCTGGGCAAGGGATTTGAAGAGAAACTTCTCTGAAGAAGACAGGCGCACGGCCTTCAGACATATGAAAAAATGCTCATCATCTTTAATCATCAGAGAAATGCAAATCAAAACTACTTTGAGATATCATCTAACTCCAATGAGACTAGCCTATATCACAAAATCTCAAGACCAGAGATGTTGGCGTGGATCCGGAGAAAAGGGAACACTTCTGCACTGCTGGTGGGAATGCAAATTAATACATTCCTTTTGGAAAGATATATGGAGAACACTCAGAGATCTAAAAATAGATCTGCCATTCAATCCTGTAATTCCTCTGCTGGGCATATACCCAGAAGACCAAAAATCACAACATAACAAAGATATTTGTACCAGAATGTTTATTGAAGCCCAATTCATAATAGCTAAGTCATGGAAAAAGCCCAAGTGCCCATTGATCCACGAATGGATTAATAAATTGTGGTATATGTATACCATGGAATACTGTGCAGCCTTAAGGAAAGACGGAGACTTTACCTCTTTCATGTTTACATGGATGGAGCTGGAACATATTCTTCTTAGTAAAGTATCCCAAGAATGGAAGAAAAAATACCCAATGTACACAGCCCTACTATGAAACTAATTTGGGACTCTCACATGAAAGCTATAACCCAGCTACAACTTAACAATAGGGGGAAGTGGGAAAGGGGGGGTAGGTAGAGGGAGGGGAATCGGTGGGATCACACCTGTGGTGCATATTACAGGGGTATTTGCGAAACTTGGTAAATGTAGAATGTAAATGTTTTGGCACGTTAACTGAGATAACGCCGGAAAGGCTATGTTAACCACTGTGATAAAAATGTGTCAAATGGTTTATGAAGTGAGTGTATCATGCCCCATAATCATATCATTGTATACAGTTATGATTTAATAAAAAAATTAAAAAAAAAAAACATTTGTAAGAAACTAAATTACAACTTGTTAAAGAAGAATACATCACATCAGTTTTGGAAGTACTGAAGAGAAACTTCATGATGCTGCTAGCAAAGTTTGTCCTTGGTTTTCATTTGTACTTGCGTTAAGTATTAAAGAAATTTAAGTTCTTAACAATTAAATTAAACAAATTAGAGAAAGGGTGGAAGTAATTTTCTGTGCTTAAGTGTTAATTGTTAGATTTTTTTTCATTCCAAATGATATTTCTTTCGATTTAAAAATCATTATTTTACTCTTTCATCTATATTTTTCTATCCAGAAATGCTAACTTCAGAAAAAACTAATCCTAGAGTCTTGAAAATGGAACATGACTTTGCAATATATTTTGTGGATTTGTAGAATAATGATGCTATGGTGCTTTTTCTTTGTGGTGATGATTGAACCTAAGAAGTCACAAAGAATTTAGTACTTTCTAATAAGGGAAGATTTTGAGAGTCTGTAATTTCTTATTTGGTGTACTTTTGAGGAAGTGGCAGAACATAATAGGGAAAAATTTTCAGGAAGCTTAATTATTGTAATAAGTTGGCAAAATCACTTTTCCTTGCTTGCATAAATGGCTAGCAGAGGGGAAATAAACATTCCTTTGGATTTAAATAAATTGAAGCATGAGATTAAGTACTTCTTCTGATACAATGTCTAAATTTTACTAATTCTTGTCAAGAGAAATCCTTATCTAGCACAGTATTTTCATTAAATTGCTTTGGTCGTGTCTATATAATCAACATTTATTTTCAAAAATATTATGTATGTGCTTAGCACAGTTGAAAACACTACAAAAGATGTGTCTGGTCTTCATTCAAAATTGGTTCAGAAGGCAGTTGATCAAGACAATGCAGTAGCTCAGGATATTTTTGGGAAAAACTTAAGTGTTCTGTTTAGTAATATAGAAGAATTTATTAAGGACGGTGGCTCAAAACAAAAGGCCATGCTAGACGTTCACAAGCCCTTGTTTGGTACATTAAAACATTTATATTCTAGTGTTTTGTGTGTTTATTGTTTAATTTCAAACCTGATGATTTAATTTTGTAAAACTTAGGTGACCGTGCCTCTAATACCCTCCCTAGTGCATTCACTATCTGTTTAGACTAGAGATTAATTCTTTTGCTGTCTTTTAATTATAACAAATCTTAGGGTTTTTTCCCCCCTTTTTTCTACAAATGCTGTTTGCTAAATGATTAAGAGTGTGTTTATAAAAGTTCTCTTTATTTCTGATCTAGCCCATTCTGTGTAGATACTACTGTTAAATTTCCTGGGTCTCTTTCTAGTTTTCTGTATGTAAAATTTTTCCTTTCTTTTTCTTTTTATTTCAAATTAGTATAAGGGTAGAAATAATTAAGTTATGTTGTTTGCATTTGTTAGATAAAGTCCAAGTTTTAGTTGAGCCCTTCACCTAGGAGATTGCCATATACCCCTACATTGTACTCATTAGGTAAGAACACACCAATCCCTCTCCCTGCCTCCCTCTCCCCTCTTCTTCTTTCCCCTTCCCCAACTTTATTTTCTTTTATGAATGTGTACCTTGAAGGTTTGTTATAGATTTTCAGAATATGTGTATGTATTATAATTTTTTTTGAGACAGAGCCTCAAGCTCTTGCCGTGGAGTACAGTACCAGTAGAGTGCGGTGACATCACGGCTGACAGCAACTTCAAACTCTTGAGCTTAAGTGATTCTCTTGCCTCAGCCAGCCAATTAGCTGAGACTACAGGTGCCCACCACAATGCCCAGCTATTTTTTCATTGTAGTTGTCATTGTTGTTTGGCAGGTCTGGAATGGATTTGAACCCACCACTTCCAGTATATGTGGCTGGCACCCTAGCCACTGAGCTATAGGTGCCAAGCCTGTATCATTATTCTTAACCATTCCAAATCTTCAGTATGGTATATTATGAAATACTATCTTCTGTGCTATGGGTGCCGAGCCAATAGTTAATATTTATTAAGCAACTGACTGATTTTATTTCTCCTGCTAAATAGATGGATATTCTATTAGTAGCTCAGTTTTCTAAAGAGGAAATTACCTTATGAGCATCTAACAGCATTTACATCAACCTACAGGTGGTGGTAGTGATTATGTTACCTGAAAGAGCCACTTTTTAGTTGTTTTTCTACATGTTTCTTGGCAGTGTGAAATTGCAGCAGTTTCTCATATCCCTATACATGGTGTATTTACCTTAAACTTGCTGAAAACTTATGAGGTATATAATTTAAGGCTGCTCTGCTCTTTATAAATTGTTCTGAAATAGTTAAAACTGGTAGACAACTAGGCCTGGCATGGTGGCTTATGCCTGTAATCCTAGCATTTTGGGACGCCAAGGTGGGTGGAACACCTGAGCTTAGGAATTTGAGTCCAGCCTGAGCAAGAGCAAGACCTTACCTCTAAAAATAGCTGGGCATTGTGCTGGGTGCCTATAATCGCAGATACTTGGGAGCCTGCTGCAAGCAAACCACTTGAGCCCAAGAGTTTGAGTTTGCTGTGAGCTATAATGCCATAGCACTCTACTGAGGGTGACAAGGTGAGATTCTGTCTCAAAAAAAAAGAAAGAAAGAAAGGTGCCCATTGCACAGTTGTTATGGCGCCACCCATATACATTGAAGCTGGTGGGTTTGTTTGAACCCAGCCTGGGCCAGCTAAACAGTTTTGACAAGTGTAACAAAAAACATCCAGGGATTGTGGCAGGTGCCTGTAGTCCCAGCTATTTGGGAGGCTGAGGCAAGAGAATCCTTTAATGCCAAGACAATTCTTAAACATAATATGACATCTGGGTTTTTTTTGATTACTCTTGAGGTACCTTGGAAGTAATTCATTATTCCATAGTTAAAATAGAAAATTTGTGAAATTTTCCCTCCCCCAAATCCCTATATTGTCCTGTTATATTATTTCCAGTGCTTTCCTTTCCATCTAGGAGATAGATGGAATTGCAGATCTCTTGTCAAGAATTTGTAGTATGGAGAATACTTCTTGTCATCATATATAGCAAAACTATTCAAGTGTCATAATTTTAAGTGTCTTCTCTTTCCCATACCTTTCTTATAGGAACTTGGCCAGTTAATAAACCTCTGAACAGAGATTCTGTGCTTTGGAGGAAAAGTGTGAGAATATCCAGAAAGAACTAATGAAAAAGAAAATATAGAGCAGTAAGTTATTTTGGAATTCTTTTAAGCTTTTCTATAATTCTTAAGTTATTTAAGAAGAAAAAGCTTTACATATTATAATGAATTTCTTTGTATACTTTCAACCTGTAGTCAAAGGTTGAACCACATTTTAACCACATTTCTCTCTCTCTCTCTCTCTCTTTTTTTTTTTTGAGATAGAGCCTCAAGCTATAGCCCTGGGTAAAGTGTGGCGTCACAGCTCAAAGCAACCTCAAACTCCTGGGCTTAAGCGATTCTTTTACCTCAGCCTCCTGAGTAGCTGGGACTATAGGCATCCGCCACAATGCCTAGCTATTTTTTGGTTATAGTTGTCATTGTCTGGCAGGCCCGCGCTGGATTCAGACCCACCAGTTCTGGTGTATGTGGCTGGCGCTTAGCTGCTTGAGCTACAGGCACCACCATCAACCACATTTCTCTTTTGCTAATATCTTAGTGTGTGTTTGTGTGTACACATATGTGTAAATGCACATAAATACATTTCCATTTCACTTGTGTTCCCTGTTCAGATAGCCTCTGGCTATTATCGGGAATCTATTTTTTTACTTCCTCCATCTTAGAATACACATTAAAATAATGTAATAATTTCTAACCTATATCACTGACAAAAATATACTTACTAACTAGAGCAGATTTTGGTAAAGTATGGCTGGAAGGCTGGATGCCTGTTATTAATAACTGTATTGGAACAGCCATGCCCATTTATTTACACATTGCCCTTGGGTGTCTTTGGCTGCCTTTGCAATACAACTGTGGAGTTAAGTCATTGCATCAAAGTCATTACACCATAAGCTATATGACTTTTTAAAGAAAACATTTGCTGATTTCTATACTAGAGTTTAATAATTTTTTAAAGCTTCATTGTTTCCCAGTTCCACATACTTAACCATATACTCCCATCAGACCTATGTTTTAAGAGTTTTATAATTTTGACATTTAAATCCATGATCCATTAAAAATTTTTTGTTTAGCATGATATTTGTCAAAAGTTCAGTTTTTGCCTATGGAGAGTCGTAACTCATAAGAAGATATTCTATTATATTTACTTCTATTTTTTGCCCATTTGATTGTTTTCTTCCTGAAGTTCAAGCTTCCTTCATGGTAGAGAAATTTTTTAGTCTTCCAGGGTATGTATGCTGGCCACAAATTCTGTTTTCCTTTGTCTGAGAATGTCTTGATTTCCCTTTCATTTCAGAAAGATATTTTCACTGGACATGGAATTCAGGGTTGACATTTCTTATGGAGAGTGTATATGAAAGATGTTTTTCCATCTCCTTCTGGCCTCTATAAGATGAGAATCTATTGTCATTCAAGTAATTTTTCCCACTATAGGCAATTTCTCTGCAGGTGCCTTTAAGATTTTTTTGTCTTTAGTGTTTAGAAATATGAGAGTATATATATATATATATATATATATATGTATGTATGTATGTATGTATATTAGTTTATCTTGTTTGAGGTTTGTCCAGCATAGTATTCTCCAAATATAATTGTAGATATTTTAATTTTTCTTGTCAGTTCCATCAGTTTTTGCCTCATGTATTTTATACTCTGTTGTTGAGTGTATATACATTTGGGATATTTATTTCTCTTTGGAAAATTGACCCCTTTGTCATTGTATAAAATTCCTTTTTATTCAGCTGGATGTGGTGGCTCATGCCTGTAATCTCAGCACCCTGGGAGGCCAAGGTGGTTGGATCACCTGATCTCACTGGTGAGAGACCAGCCTGAGCAAAAGTGAGACCCCATCTCTAAAAATAACCATGCGTTGTGGTGGACACCTGTAGTCCCAGCTACTCAGGAGGCTGAGGCATAAGGATAACTTGAATCCAAGAGTTTGAGGTTGCTGTGAGCTATGACACAATGAAACTCTACCAAGGGTGACAAAGTGAGACTGTTTCCACCATAAAAAAAAATCCTTTTTATTCCTAATATTTTTCATATTCTGAAGTCTGCTTTGTCTGAAATTAAATAAGACGGGTATTCCAGCTTTCCTTTGATTGCTATTTATGTGATATATCTTCCATCTCCAATTTTGGCCTAATTTTTTCTCTTTCAACTGGATATTTTTGATAGACAACATATAGTTGGGTATTGCTTTTTCATGATACTTAACAATCTATAACGTTGAACTGATTTGTTTAGACCATGTTTAAAATGAGTAGATATAGTTGAATTGAAAGCTGCGATTTTGCTATTTTCTATTTGTTGCATCATTTGCTTTTTGTTTTCTTTTTTCCTCTTTTTTTTCTGTCCTTATTTATTTATTTTATTATTATCTTCCTAGACAGAGATTCACTATGTCGACCTGGGTAGTGTTCCATGGCATCACAGCTCACAGCAACCTCAAACTCTTGAGCTCAAGCGACTCTCTTGCCTCGGCCTCCCAAGTAGCTGGGATTACAGATGTTTACCACAGCATCCAGCTATTTTCTTCTTCCAGTAGTCAATTTCATTTAGCTGGCCTGCCCTGGACTCAAACCTGCCAGCCTCAGTGCATGTGGCTGGCACTGTAACCACTGTGCTACAGGCACCGAGCCTCATATGGCTATTTTTTTCTAGTTTTAATTGTTTGGTAGGATCAGGCCAGGTTCCAGTCTACCAGCCCTGCTGTATTTGGCTGCCTCCCTAGCTGCTGAGCTACAGGTGCCAAGTCTTTCTTTACTAATTTAAATTGAACATTTTTTATCTCTTTCATTAACTTGTGTATACTTTATTACTTTTTTTTTGAGACAGAGTTTCACTATGTTGCCTTTGCCACAGCTCACAGCAACCTCAAACTCTTGTGCTTAAGTGATTCTTTTGTCTCCGCCTCACACGTAGCTGGGACTACAGGCGTCCGCAACAACCCCTGGCTATTTGTTTGTTGTAGTTGTCATTATTGCTTAGCAGGCCTGGGCTGGGTTTGAACCTGCCAGCCTTGGTGTATGTGGCTGGCCCCTAACCAGTGAGTAATGGACGCGAGCCATACTTTATTAGCTTTCTTACTAGGAATTACAATATCTTTTTTTTTTTTTTGAGACACGGTCTGTCTTTGCTGCATGGGCGAGAGTGCAGTGGAATCATCATAGCTCACAGAAACCTCAAACTCTTGAGCTCTAATGATCCTCCCGCCTCAGTCTCTTGAGCAGCTGGGACTATAGGTATGTGCCACCAGGACCAGCTAATTTTTTTCTATTTTTAGTAGAGGTGAGATCTTGCTATTGTTCATGCTGGTCTGAAACTCCTGGCTCACATGATCCTCTTGTTTTTGCCTCCCAAAGGAGGCTAAGCCACTTGTAGTCCCAGATTCTTGGGAGACTGAGGCAAGAGAATCGCTTAAGCCCAAGAGTTTGAGGTTTCTGTAAGCTGTGTTGCCATGACACTCTACTTAGGGTCCATAGTGATTCTCTGTTTTCAAAAAAGCAAAAGAAAAAAAGATTTTACCATTGTTATTGTTTAGAATTCCTTTTTGTTACTTCTCTCCCTCCATTTACATGGCTCCCAAGCTTCACCAATTCTTGTATGCCTCATTTTTTTCATTTGTGTTAGTATCATTCTAGGTCAAGCCTCTTTTTACCTTCTGCTGGATTTGCTACAAAGCTTCTTTTGTATATTCAGGTTTTCTAGTCGCTTCCTCTTCAGACCCATTCTTTCACTTAATTTGTTACTTTACCCATGTCCCTTTCTTTTCAAGGAGTTCATATTACCCACAAAAAAAAATCCAGTTAATATCTGTCATGTAAGGCCTCCTGTGTTTCCCACCATTCAAGCCATATCGTTATCATAGCCCTGACAAATTCTCTGTCCTGGAAATAACTTGTTGACTGAGTTTACCCCCAAGCCCCTAGCTTTCACTTTTCTCATCTCTGTACATAGTACACCTGTCTAAAAAAACCACTCATCTGGCAGCAACCATAGCTCAGCAGGTAAGGCGCTGGCCACATACATTGGGGCTGGGAGGTTCGCACCTGGCCCGGGCCAGCTAAAAAATCAATGACAACTGCAACAACAACAAAAAAAAATAGCCAGGTGTTGTGGTGGGCAACTGTAGTTCCATCTACTTGGGAGGCTGAGGTAAGAGAATCGCTTAAGAACAAGAGTTTGAGGTTGCTGTGAGCTGTGATGCCACACCACTGTACTGAGGGTGACATAGTGAGACTCTGTTTCAAAACAACAACAACAACAAACACTAATCTTTATAAATCTAGTTCATAATTAGTGTTCTTGAAAAATCTTTCCTAACTACTAAATCTGAAGTTTCTACTTGGGTCCATTGAATTCTTCGGGACTAATGATCATCTGAAGGATTCATCTAGTTATGAGGCAAGTAATGTTTTGTGACTCTGCTTTGTCTTTGATAATATTTACGTTTTTAATTCATTTGTCAAACATTTTGTATGCGCTTTCCAACATTATTGGCGGATATGACTTTCATTACTTTGTCTTCTTCCACAGTTAGTCTGTTGTACTCAAAAGGAAACTGAGCTGGGATAGGTGAGAATGTTCCAGATGCTAAATTGTCCACAGTGGTAGTTAATGTTTTATTAATTTTTTGTGATATAAAAATGTTGGTAAAGGCCCAGTGCAGTGGCTCACACCTGTAATTCCAGCACTCTGGGAGGCCAAGGCAGGTAGATTGCTTCAAATCACAAGTTTGAGATCAGCCTGAACAAAAGAAAAATCCCTTATCTACTAAAAATAAAAAAACTGAGGTAAGAGGATCACTGGAGCCCAAGAGTTGGAAGTTGCTGTGAGCTATGATGCCATAGTCCTCTACCCAGGGTGACAGCTTGAGACTTTGTCTCAAAAAAAAAAAAAAAAGAAAGAAAGAAAAATGTTGCTATTAGTGAAAATGCAAGCCTGTTGTGGTTTTGAAGACCTTTTTACATTTTAAGAGTATGTTAACATATTGATTTTTTTTTTTTTTTTTTTTTGAGACAGAGTCTCAAATTTTCACCCAGGGTAAAGTGCTGTGGTGTCACAACTCACACCAGCCTCAAACTCTTGGGATTAAGTGATTCTCTTGCCTCAGCCTCCCAAGCAGCTTGGACTACACGTGTCTGCCACAACACCTGGTTGTAGTTGTCATTATTGTTCGGGGGGTCCAGGTTAGATTTGGACCCACCAACTCTGGTGTATGTGGCTGGTGCCCTAGCCACTGAGCTATAGGCGCTGAGCCAACATATTGATATTTTTATCCAGTTTTCATGGAGGGGAAAGGATTCCTGTTGATTTTTGTCTCATCTGGAAGTATGTGTTTTACTAATTTGTAAAATTTATTTGTTTAACAGATCCTGTCTGCTGTTCATGACCAACACATTTGTCATTGCAATGTATGTCATCATAGTGGTAATACTTATTTCCTCCAGAAGCAAGGAAGTGAGAACAAACTCTGGACTATTTCAAGATGACCATTTGCTGGAAAAGAAGCACATGTAGGCATAGCAGATTCAGAAGACCTTTGCCTGGTAGCTGGTAGAAATGAACTTGGGGTTTAGCGCTGAATAATTGCTATTGCCTATTTCAGATCAAGTGATGGCTCCACTTTTTTTGTTGTTGTTGTTGTTGGAGACAGAGTCTCACTATGTCACCGTTGGTAGAGTGCCATGGCATCACAGCTTACAGAAAACTCAAACACTTGGGCTTAAGTGAGTCTCTTGTCTCAGTTTCCCAAGTAGATGGGACTACAGGCACCCACCACAATGCCTCACAATTTTTTATTTTTTTGTTGCAGTTGTCATTGTTGTTTAGCTGGCCTGGGCCAGGTTCAAACCTACCGGCCTTGGTGCATGTGGCTGGCACCATAACTACTGTGTTAAAGGTGGGGAGCCAATGGCTCCACTTTTTGCTGCTTTAGTTGTTACTTAATGGACCATCTTGTTGAATACTCTCTTGATGATAGAGATATGATACTACAGATAACTTTTTTCCTTTTTGTTTTTGATAGACTTGAAGTAAATGTGCCTTAGTGCTTTGGCCAACTTAATATGGCAGTACCGAATGCAGGATAAACATCCAAAAACCATGTTTTCCAAAGACAAGGTAGAAATGGAATTAATGTAATGATAATTATGCAAGCGGGTGGAACTTCTAAATACTTTTTTTTTTTTTTTTTTTTGTAGAGACAGAGTCTCACTTTATGGCCCTTGGTAGAGTGCCGTGGCCTCACACAGCTCACAGCAACCTCCAACTCCTGGGCTTAAGCGATTCTCTTGCCTCAGCCTCCCGAGTAGCTGGGACTACAGGCGCCCGCCACAACGCCCGGCTATTTTTTGGTTGCAGTTTGGCAGGGGCCGGGTTTGAACCCGTCACCCTCGGTATATGGGGCCGGCGCCCTACCGACTGAGCCACAGGCGCCGCCCCCTAAATACATTTTTAAGTGTTTTCTCTCCAATTTTTATGATATATGACTGATTCAATGGTTACCTTGTTCTGGTGTTATTTACAGATTTCCTAGTTATGTGTCACTTATCTTAACTATTGGTGGTATGAATAATTTTCTTTGCTTTCCAGAAGCGAAAAATTGTCAATCCCACAATAATCAGATCTGAGGTGATCCTTCTCAGCCTACAGAAGGTGAGCCTTTCTATAGATGCCTATCATAAATTTTGTAAAGAAGAAAGGGGGTCAGTTGTTTTTTGTTACCAAAAAAATTAGTTTTTGTTATTAAACTAGAAAACCATGTGACTAAAATCAGGACTCAAAAATAGGTGATTAGCTCCTACATGAGTTTTACCTACTATGATTTCTGATAAGAAAAGGGAAAAATATGTGAGTTTTTAAATGGAATTTACATTGGGTCCTTGTATGCAGTCATACTAACCTGCTTTTATTTAAAACTGAAAAGTTCCACAGAACAATGTTAAACCTTTAATGTTTTCCCTCTGCACTTTAATATTTTCTATTTTAGGCAATGTTTCTTTTGTTTAGTTTGTTTGTTTTTTTTAATTAAATCATAGTTGTGTACATTAATGTGATAATGGGGTACAATACACTGGTTTCATAGATCATTTGACACATTTTCTTTTTTTTGTGTGTGTGTGTGGTTTTTGGCCAGGGCTAGGTTTGAACCCACCACCTTCGGCATATGGGACCGGCGCCCTACTCCTTGAGCCACAGGCGCCGCCCCATTTGACACATTTTCATCACACTGTTAACATAGCCTTCCTGGCATTTTCTTAGTTATTGTGCTAAAACATTTAAATTCCACATTTACTAAGTTTCACATATACCCTTGTAAGATGCACTGCAGGTGTAATCCCACCAATCCCCCTCCCTCCACCGACATCCCCCCTTCCTCCCCTCCTTTTCCCCCTTCCCCCTATTCTTTGGTTATAACTGGATTATAGCTTTCATGTGAAAGTCATAAATTAGTTTCATAGTAGGGCTGAGTACATTGGATACTTTTTCTTCCATTCTTGAGATACTTTACTACGAAGAATATGTTCCAGTTCCATCCATGTAAACATGAAAGAGGTAAAGTCTCCATCTTTTTTTAAGGCTCCATGGTGTACATATACCACAATTTATTAATCCATTCGTGGATCGATGGGCACTTCAGCTTTTTCCATGACTTAGCAATTATGAATTGGGCTGCAATAAACATTATGGTACAAATATCTTTGTTGTGATGTGATTTTTTTTCTTCAGGGTATATGCCTAGTAGAGGAATTATAGGATTGAATGGCACATCTATTTTTAGATCTCTAAGTGTTCTCCATATCTCTTTCCAAAAGGAATGTATTAATTTGCATTCCCAACAGCAGTGTAAAGTGTTCCTTTTTTTCCACATCAACGCTAACATCTCTGGTCTTGGGATTTTGTGATATAGGCTAATCTTACTGAAGTTAGATGATATCTCAAAGTAGTTTTGATTTGCATTTCTCTGATGATTAAAAATGATGAGCATTTTTTCATATGTCTGTAGGTCGCGTGCTTGTCTTCTTCAGAGAAGTTTCTCTTCAAGTCCCTTGCCCAGCCTGTGACGGGATCACTTGTTCTTTTCTTACTTATACGTTTGAGTTCTCTATGGATTCTGGTTATTAAACGTTTGTCAGAGACATAACCTGAAAATATCTTCTCACATTCTGAGGGCTGTTTGCTTACATTACTTACTGTGTTCTTGGCTGTGCAGAAGCTTTTTAGTTTTATCAGATCCCAGTAGTGTATTTTGAAGCTGCTTCAATACCTGGGGGATCCTCCTCATAAAGTACTCGCCCAGACCAATTTCTTCAAGGGTTTTCCCTGCACTCTCTTCTAGTATTTTTATAGTTTCAAGTCTAAAGTTTAAATCTTTAATCCAGTGAGAGTCTATCTTAGTTAATGGTGAAAGGTGTGGGTCCAGTTTCAGTCCTCTGCAGGTTGTCAGCCAGTTCACCGAGAACCATTTGTTAAATAGAGAATCTTTTCCTCACTGAATGTTTTAAATTGGCTTGTCAAAGATTAAATAACGGTAAGTAGCTGGATTCATCTCTTGGTTCTCTATTCTGTTCCAGACATCTAATTCTCTGTTTTTGTGCCAGTACCATGCTGATTTGATCACTATCGATTTATAGTATAGACTGAGGTCTGGTAGCATGATTCCTCCTGCTTTGTTTTTATTTCTGAGTAATGTCTTGGCTATTTGAAGTTTTTTTCTGATTCCATATGAAACGAAGTATTGTTTTTTCAATATTTTAGTGTATGACAGTGGAACTTTAATAGGGATTGCATTAAAATTATATATTGCTTTGGGAAGAATGGACATTTTAACAATGTTGATTCTTCCCAGCCATGAGCATGGTATGTTTTTCCATTTGTTAACATTTTCAGCTATTTCTTTTCTTAGAATTTCATAGTTCTCTTTATAGAGACCTTTCACGTCCTTTATTAGATAAACTCCCAAATATCTATGCACCCAACCAGAATGGGCACATCAATTTATAAGAGAAAATCTAACAGATGTGAGCAACTTGATTTCTTCCATCTCCATAGTAGTTGGAGATTTCATTTCCTCCAGCTCCATAATTGTCAGAGATTTCAACATTATTTTGACAGTGTTGGAGCAATCCTCCAATAAGAAGCTGAGCAAAGATATTTTAGACTTAAACCTAACCATCCAACATTTGGATTTATCAGACATCTACAGAACATTTCATCCCAAATAACCTGAATATTCATACTTCTCATCAGCCCATGGAACATACTCCAAAATTGATCAAATCTTAGGTAGCTAGTCTAACCTCAGCAAATTTAAAGGAATAGAAATTATTCCTTGCATCTTCTTGGACAACCATGGAATAAAAGTTGAGCTCAGTAACATTAGAAATCTGCATACTCATACAAAAACATGGAAGTTAACCTTTTGCTGAATGATAGCTGAGTCAGAGATGAGGAAGGAAATTGCCAAATTTTTGGAACAGAACAACAATGAAGACATGAATTATCAGAACCTCTGAAATACCACAAAGGCTGTCCTAAGAGGCAAATTTATAGCACTGCAAGCCTTCCTCAAGAGAATTGAAAGAGAGGAAGTTAAAAACTTAATGGGGCATCTCAAGCAACTGAAAAGGAAGAACATTCCAACCCCAAACCCAGTAGAAGAATAGAAATAACCAAAATTAGAGCAGAATTAAATGAAATTGAAAACAAAAGAATTATACAACAGATCAATAAATCAAAAGGTTGTTTTTTTGAAAGGTCAATAAAATAGATAAACCTTTGGCTAACCTAATCAGGAAAAATAGAGTAAAATCTCTAACGTCATTAGTCAGAAAAGACAAAGACAAAATAACAACAGACTCCTCAGAAATTCAAAACATCCTCAATGAATATGGCAATGCTACCTTTGACCTACAAACTAACCTACAGTTTGAAAAACAGTGGTTCAGGGTATATTGCGAGATCAGTGCTGTCTGGATGAGACTGGCAAGGGCCTTGTCTACTAAACAGGAGTTTATACTTAATCGTGTAAGCTGGAGCACTCAGTAGACTTTCCTTCTCCCATTTTTTTCTGTACTAAAAGTAAATAAATGGGGATTGTTGTAGATTACATTTTTTAAAAATTTTTTCAGGGTTATTTTGAAATTTTCAAACACATAAAAATTAAATTAATGAAAATATTTATCTTGTTTTTAGATTTGCTTTTTGTTAATATTTTGCTACATTGTTTTATCTCTCCATGTACATATTTTTTCAGTAAAGCCTATGAGATTAATTTAGAGAAAAGTTGGAGCGTTTCCTAGTTGGGTCCCCACCCCCACTGCTGGAGGTTCTGTTACCCTTCTTTTGCTTATCAATTTTCCTATTGGTCTGGTTACAGTGGGTCAGACCTGTAATCCTAGCACTCTTGGAGGCTGAGGTAGGTGAATTGCTTGAGCTCTCTAGTTTGAGACCAGCCTGAGCAAGTGTGAGACCCCGTCTCTAAAAATACCTGGGCATTGTGGTGGGTACCTGTAGTCCCAGCTGCTTGGGAGGCTGAGGCAAGAGGATGTCTTAAGACCAAGAGTTTGAGGTTGCTGTGAGCTATGATGCCATGACACAATACCTAGAGCAACAAAGTAGATTCTCTCAAAAAAAAAAAAAAGTTATTTTTCTCTCAACCTGTTTGTGTCAATAAACTGTATCTTGTCACTTGTGGGCATGCTCTGTGATTTAACTCTTTGAACCCTGATATTAAAGATTTGGCATAGAGAAAAATTCTGGCAACAATACCTTATTTACAAAGAATTATGGTTTAAGAAAAAAGAAGAGTGAGACTCTGTCTCAAAAAAAAAAAAAGAAAGAAAGAAAGAAAGAAGAAAAGAAAACCAGGCACCAGGTGTCTTATACCGGTAATTGGATTCTAGGACTCTGGGAGGCCAATACCAGAGGATCTCTTGAGCTCAGGCACTTGAGCAACAGTGAGACGCCATCTCTACTAAAAAAAATAGAAAAATTAGCCTTGCTCCTTTCCCCCAAGTAGAGTGCAGTGGAACCATCATAGCTCATGATGACCTCCTGTCTCAGAATCTCAAATAGCTGGAAATACAGGCATGCACCACCATGGCCAGTTTTTTTTTTATTTTTATTTTTATAGAAATGAGGTGGGGGAGGGGAACTGGGGATCTTCTTACTCAGGCTGGTCTTGAACTCCTGGACTCAAGTGACCCTTCCTCCCTGGTTTTAGGATTGTAAGTATGAGCTATAATGCCATATCCAGAGTTCTGTTTTAGTCACAGGGAGTTTGAAATGCCTTTAGGATGTCCACCTGGAAATATCTCAAGTAGGTAGAAACAGAAGCTCAGGAGAGAATTTGGGAGACATCATCCAGGGCATAAATAAGGGACTATGGTTGAGCTTTCCCTCCAACTGTGTTGTAAGCCTTACGTGGCTGAGATGTATATAGCATTTTGTTTTGTTCTGTTCTGAGACAGTTTATCACTCTGATGCCCTGGGGAGAGTGCTGGGGTGTCACAGATCACAGCAACCTCAAACTCCTGGGATCAAGCAGTCCTCTTGCCTCAGCCTCACAAATCACATATATGGCTAATTTTTCTAGTTTTAGTAGAGACAGGGTCTCACTTTTGCCCAGACTGGTATTGAACTCCTGAGCTTAGGCAATTCACCTGCCTCGGCCTCCCAAAGTGCTAGGATTACAGATGTGAGCCACCACATCAGGCCAGATTTGTATATACTTGTAAAAATCTTCATAATGAGGCCATGCACTGTGGCTCATGCCTCTAATCCTAGCACTCTGGGTGGCCAAGGCAGGTGGATTGCTTGAGCTTATGAGTTCGAGACTAGCTTTAGCAAAAAGGGAGACCCCATCTGTACTAAATATAGAAAAACTAACACAAGAGGATCACTTGAGACTAAGAGTTGGAGGTTGCTGTGAGCTTTGATGTCACAGACTCTACTCTGGGCAACAGCTTGAGACTGTCTCAAAATAAAAACAAATAAAATCCTCATAATATATATACATGTGATTTCATGCAATTAAACATTTAGTGATTCAGGGGTGGCGCCTGTGGCTCAAAGGAGTAGGGCGCCGGCCCCCTATGACAGAGGTGGTGGGTTCAAACCCAGCCCTGGAAAAAAAATGCAAAACGAACAAACAAACAAATAAAAACATAAATATTTAGTGATTCAGTGATTAAAAGATTAAGTGTAGATTTTTCTTGCTTCTGACAAGGTCTTTGAAAATGCTGTTGTCTTATTTCCTTGTCAACATAACTTTGAAAACAAATACAAAAATCTTCATATATTTTATTTTGAAAAATAGGATATTAGGTGGCACCTTTGGCTCAGAGAGTAGGTACCGGGCCTATATACCAAGGGTGGCAGGTTCGAACCCACTCCCAGCGAAAGTGCAACGAAAAATAGCTGGACGTTGTGGCAGGCACCTGTCATCACAGCTACTTTGAAGGCTGAAGCAATAGAATTGCCTAAGCCCAAGAGCTGGAGGTTGCTGTGAGCTGTAATGCCATGGCACTCTACTGAGGGTGACAAAGTGAGACTCTGTCTCTAAGAAAAACAAACAAAAAAAAAGAAAATGAGAACAGATGGTTTTTCTTGTTTTCATCAGTGTAATAAAAGTATAATTAAATGGTTGTAAAGGAAAAATTAGAACAAAAGATCAAATATAAATTAATTGTAATTCTTCTAAAGAAATAACTTCCTCTCTTGCATTTTCTTCATGAATAGAATTCTACAGAGGAAGAGATGAAAATAAAAATTAAACTCCAGAAGAAGGAGGAATTATGTACAAATTTGGAAGCCCAGCTTACTCAGATTCAGGGAGAGCAAGCTCCCCAGGTAGGGGGTGTATGTTACTTAATAATTATTAGGCAAACGAACATTAAAGCCCAATGCGTTGTTAAATGACAAACATATTTTTCTAGATGCCGAGTGGGTATTTATTTATTTGTAAATGTTCTTCTAACTC
Source organism: Nycticebus coucang (assembly GCF_027406575.1). Lineage (NCBI taxonomy): Eukaryota > Metazoa > Chordata > Mammalia > Primates > Lorisidae > Nycticebus > Nycticebus coucang. The sequence continues at coordinate 27,211,946 of NC_069805.1, read as the reverse complement.
TCTTCCTGCCTCCATTTCTTTCGTTTCTTCCTCCCTTTTTCATTCACTTTTTATTTCCTTCTTCCTCCCTCTCTCTTCTCCTTCTTTCCTGTCTATGAGTTATCTGACCAGATGCACTGATGTTTGTAATTTGGGGTTGATATTTGTGGGGACCCCAGCATGCTATTTCAACATATGATGTCACATATTTTATTTCATAATAGGTTTTCTTGAATTATGATGTGTATAGTAGTATGTGATCTTTTCCCTTGTTTGGGTTTTCTTCTTTGGGGATTTCTATTATCCATTTGTTTGGTCTTTGATGATCTTCAGTATTTATCCCTTTCTCTGAGTTGTTTTCAGTATTTTTTATTAAACTCTTTAATTGAAGTCTCTTTTTTTTTTGGTTTTATTTCACTTAACATATTCTATTTGTGTTTATTTTTGTTCTTGTTCTTTTTTTTTATTAAATCATAGCTGTGTACATCAATGTGATCATGGGGAACCACACACTTGTTTCATGGAATATTTGACACATTTTCATCTCATTAGTTGACATAGCCCTCCTGGCATTTTCCTAGTTACTTTGCCAAGACTTGGCAAATGTGGAATGTAAATGTCTTGTTCTTGTTCTTATACTACCTTTTATTCAGAAAGTATTTTTTCTTTGATAGCAAATTTTTCATGAGTTCTGTCACTTCTTTTCTGAGTTTTAAACTCTTGATTCATGTTTTTCTCTGAGGTCACATAATTTTGAGAATATGAAAAAAATCTTTTTGAAATAGATTGGAATTTTTACAATTCTTAATATAACTCTAATATGCTCTTATTATGTGTAAACATGTTATTCTGCTAATTAGTCTATTTCTTTAATTTGTAAAGAAAAGAAATTTAGCATGTCTCCTTCCAAGACTTAGCCAGAATCAAGTGGAAATGTTGAAGAGGCCTATATCAAGTTCTGAAATAGCATCAACTATAAAAAATCTCCCTAAAAAGAAACCCCGGGACCAGAAGGCTTCGTGTCAGAATTCTACAAAACCTTTAAAGATGAACTAGGGCCTATATTACTCAACGTGTTCCAAAATATAGAAAAAGAAGGAATACTACCCAACACATTCTATGAAGCAACCATAACCCTAATCTCAAAACCAGGAAAATACACAAGAAAATTATAGACCAATATCATTAATGAATATTGATGCAAAAATATTCAACAAGATCCTAACAGAATCCAGTAACAAATCAAACAAATTATACATCATGACCAAGTGGGTTTTAACCCAGGGTTTCAAGGCTGGTTCAATACATGTAAATCTGTAAATATAATTCAGCACATAAACAAATTAAAAAAGAAAGACCAGGGCGGTTCCTGTGGCTCAGTGAGTAGGGTGCCGGCCCCATATGCCGAAGGTGGCAGGTTCAAACCCAGCCCCGGCCAAACTGCAAAAAAAAAAAATAGCTGGCATTATGGCGGGCGCCTGTAGTCCCAGCTGCTCGGGAGGCTGAGGCAAGAGAATCGTGGAAGCCCAAGAGTTAAAGGTTGTTGTGAGCCATGTGACGCCACGGCACTCTACCCGAGGGCGGTACAGTGAGACTCTGTCTCTACGGAAAAAAAAAAAAAAAAAAAAACATGATTCTCTCAATTGATGTAGAAAAAGCTTTTGATAATATCCAGCATCCCTTCAGGATCAAAACACTTTAGGAAAATTTGTATATAAGGTTCATTTCTTAAACTGATAGAGGCCATCTACAGTAAACCCACAGCCAATATTGTATTGAATGGAGTTAAATTGAAATCATTTCCACTCAGATCAGGAACCAGGCAAGGTTGCCTATTGTCTCCACTGCTCATTAACAGTGTAATGGAAGTTTTACTCATGGCATTAGGGAAGAAAAGGCAATCAAGGGTATTCATATAGGGTCAGAAGAGCTCAATCTTTCACTCTTCGCAGATGATATGATTGTATATCTGGAAAACACAAGGAATTCTACTACAAAACTCTTAGAAGTGATCAAGGAATACAGCAGCATCATAGGTTACAAAATCAACATTCATAAATTGGTAGCCTTTATATATACACCAACAATAGTCAAGCTGAAAAAAAAGTTAAGGACTCTCTTCCATTCACTGTACTGTCAAGATGAAAGATTTGGAAGTTTATCTAACAAAGGATGTGAAAGATCTCTATAAAGAGAACTATGAAACTCTAAGAAAAGAAATAGCTGAAAATGTTAACAAATGGAAAAACATACTATGCTCATGGCTGGGAAGAATCAAAATTGTTAAAATGTTAATATTACCCAAAGGAATACACAATTTTAATGCAATTCCTATTAAAGCTCCACTGTCATACTTTAAAGATCTTGAAAAAATACTTCATTTTATATGGAATCAGAAAAAACTTTGAATAGCCATTCTAACATTACTCAGAAATAAAAACAAACTAGGAGGAATCATGCTACCAGACCTCAGACTATAATATAAATCAATAGTGATCAAAACAGCACGGTACTGGCACAAAAACAGAGAGTTAGATGTATGGAACAGAGTAGAGAACCAAGAGATGAACTCAGCTACTTACCATTATTTGATATTTGACAAGCCAATTAAAAACATTCAGTGGGGAAAAATTCCCTATATAACAATGTTGCTGTGTGAACAGGCTAGCCACCTGTAGAAGACTAAAACTCAACCCTCACCTTTCACCACTAACTAAGAAAGACTCTCACTGGATTAAAAATTTAAACTTAAGACATGAAACTATAAAAATACTAGAAGAAAGCACAGGGAAAACTCTTGAATAAATCGGCCTGGGCGAATATTTTATGAGAACACCCCCCCGGGCAATTGAAACAGCATCAAAAATACGCTACTGGGACCTGATCAAACTAAAATGCTTCTGCACAGCCAAGAACACAGTAAGTAAAGCAAGCAGACAGCCCTCAGAATGGGAGAAGATACTTGCAGGTTATATCTCTGACAAAGGTTTAATAACCAGAATCCATAGAGAACTCAAATGTATTAGCGAGAAAAGAACAAGTGATCCCATCCAAGGTGGGCAAGGGACTTGAGAGAAACTTCTCTGAAGAAGAAAGGTGCATGGCCTACTGACATATGAAAAAATGCTCAACATCCTCAATCATCAGAGAAATGCAAATCAAAACTACTATGAGATTTCATCTAACTCCAGTAAGATTAGCCCACATCACAAAATCCCAAAACCAGAGATGTTGGTGTGGATGTAGAGAAAGGGGAACACTTCTATACTACTGGTGGGAATGCAAATTAATACATTCCTTTTGGAAAGATGTTTGGAGAACACTTAAAGATCTAAAAATAGACCTGCTATTCAATCCTACAATTCCTCTACTAGGTATATACCCAGAAGACTAAAAAATCACATTATAACAAAGATATTTGTACCAGGATGTTTGTTGCAGCCCAATTCGTAATTGCTAAGTCATGGAAAAAGGTTAAGTGCCCATTGATCCATGAATGGATTAATAAATTGTGGTATATGTACACCATGAAATATTATGCAGCCTTAAAGAAAGATGGAGACTTCACCTCTTTCATGTTTTCATGGTTGGAACTGGAACATATTCTTCTTAGTAAAGTATCTCAAGAATGGAAGAAAAAGTATCCAACGTACTCAGCCCTACTATGAAACTAATTTATGACTTTCATATGAAAGCTATAACCCAATTATAACCTAAGAATAAGGGGAAGGGTCAAAGGGAGGGTAGGGGAGGGGGAGGATGGATGGAGGGAGGGTGTTTTTGGGGACCACACCTATGGTGCATTTTACAAGGGTACATGTGAAATTTATTAAATGTAGAATATAAATGTCTTAGCACAATAACTAAGGTAATGCCAAGAAGGCTATTTCAAAGAGTGTGATGAAAATATGTGAAATGTTATATAAAACTAGTGTATGGTGCCCCATAATTGCATTAATGTACACAGCTATGATTTAATAATAACAACAATAATAAAGGAATTGTTGTGCAGGCTGAGAAATCCAAGTTCATGGGCTGTAGCTGGTGAGAGTCTTGTTGGTGGAGGCTGTCTGTGCTGCTTCAGAGATATTTGGGCATTATAGGGTGAGGAGGCTGACTGTGCTAATGTGCTGGCTCAGGTCTCTCTTCCTCTTCTCATAGGGCCATGTGTTCCCCTCACATGGTACACATTAAGACATTCACCCATTAATCCATGAATGAATTTATCCATTTCTGAGGGCAGAAACTCATGATTTGGTAACCTCTTAAACCCCCCTTCCATCCTACTGCCACATTGGCTATTAAGTTTGAATATGAGTGTTCTCCAAACTTCCTTCCAAAAGGAGTGTACTAGCTTTCATTCCCACCAAAAGTGCAGAAGTGTCCCCTTTTCTCCACATCCACGCCAACCTCTGTTGTTTTGGGATTTTGTGATGTGGGCTACTCTTACTGGAGTTAGAAGGTATCTCAGAGTAGTTTTGGTTTGCATTTCTCTGATGATAAAAGATGATGAGCATTTTTTCATGTGTCTGTAGACCATGTGCCTATCTTCTTTAGAGAAGCTTCTGTTCATGTCTCTTACCCACAAAGAAATGGGATCACTTGTTTTTTGCTTAGTAATAAGTTTGAGTTCCCTGTGGATTCTGGTTATTAGACTTTTGTTGGTAGTATAACTTGCAAAAATCCTCTCCCCTTATGAGGGCTGTCTACTGTATTACTAGTGTGTTTACTTAGTGTGTTCTTGGCAGTGCAGAAGTTTTAAATTTGATCAGATCCCAGTAATGTGTTTTTGATGTTGCTTCAATTGCCCGGGGTGTCTTCCTCATGAAGTATTCCCCCAGGCCAATTTTCTTAAGTGTTTCCCCTGCACTCTCTCTAAGAATATTTATAGTTTCATGTCTTAAGTTTAAGTCCTTTAACCAGTGAGAGTTAATTTTTGTTAGAGGAGAAAGTTGTGGGTCCAGTTTCAGTCTTCTACAAGTTGCCAGCCATTCATCCAACACCATTTATTGAATAGGGAATCTTTCTCTCAATTTGTATTTTTAATAGGCTTATTAAAAATAAAATGATGATAAGTGTCTGGGTTCACCTCTTGGTCTTCAATTCTCTTACATACATCTACCTCACTATTTTTGTGCAGTACCATGCTGTTTTGATCACTATCGATTTATAATATAGTTTAAAGTCTGGAATCATGATTCCTCCCGATTTGTTTTTATTTCTGAGTAATGTCCTGGATTTTTGAGGTTATTTTCTGTTTCCGTATAAAATGAGGTATTAATTTTTCCAGGTCTTTAAAATATGAGAGAGGTGCTTTAATAGGGATCGCATTAAATCTATAAATTGCTTTAGGTAGTATAGACATTTGATCCTGCAATTCCACTTCTAGGATCAAAAATCATTTGGGAATAAAGATATTTTCACCAGATTGTTCATTGTAGCTCAGTTCATAATTGCCAAGTTATGGAAGAAGCCCAAGTGCCCAGTGACCCATGAATGGATTAATAAAGTGTGGTATATGTATACCATGGAATATTATGCTGCAGTAAAAAATGTAAACTTTATCTCCTTTATGTTTACATGTATGGAGCTGGAAAATATTCTTCTTAGCAAAGTATCTCAGGAATGGAAAAAAAAAGTATGCAATGTACTAAGTACTACTGTGAAACCAATTTATAATAACTCACACTAGCATATAAAAAATGAAACATAACTTTAGGCTATGATGAAAAAGGGAAGGGGAGGGCAAAGGACGGAGAGGGGGTGGGAGAGACAGTAGGCGATAATAGGGGGACCACAAGTATGGAGCACATTGCAAGTACAAGTTGACTCTATCATGTGTAGAACACAAATGTCCTAATGCTATAATTGGGTAAATGAGATGAAAGCTATGCTGATTAGTATGACATAAGCACTCCAATTTGTACAAATAATCAACTCACTGAAATGGGCATAAATGTTTTTATGATCTATGTACAAAAGACTTAATTATTTTTTTTTAAAAGAGAGAAAAAAATAAAATTAAAAAAATAAATTTAAATTAAAAGTTTGAATATGAGTGTTGGAGGGGACATGCCAACCACAGAATTCCACCCCTGGGCCTGTAAAACTTATCCCCTTCTGACATACAAGTACATTCTTTTCATGTTCATGGCTACAAAGTATTTAAATCCCTCCAGCACCAGTTTAAAAGTACAAAGTTATATCTTTGAGCCTGTGAAGTCCAAACTAGCTATATCCTTCCAAGATATAGTGGGACAATCATACGGTAAAGGATCCCAATTAAAAGGGAACAAGGGAAGAGAAAAGGGGTGACAGGCCAAGCAAGTCTGAAACTTAGGAGAGCAGACATTGGGTCTAAAGCAGCAATTCTCAACCTATAGGTCACAGCCCTGTTCTTCCATTTGGAACAAGACAGCAGTTAGGAAGGTTAAGAACCACTGGTCTCAAGGCTCCAGAATAATCTCCTTTGACTCTATGTCCAGTATCATCTGCACTCTGGTGTGCAGGATGGTTCCCCAAGCACTTGGGCAGTCCTGTGCCTATGGTTTGGCTGGAATGAGTCGACCTAGCTCTCCGTAGTTGACCTTGCACACTGGTAGCTCTTTGGTTGTGGGGTCTTGGTGGCAGTCCTGCTACCATGGTTCCACTGGGCATTACCCTAGTGGAGACACTTGTCAGTGGCATTGCTCTCACAGCTTTAGTAAGCATTGGCCTCATTGTGAAAATTTCTCTCTATGCCTAGTCTTTGGTCTCTGAGTTGGAAGATTGAAACCACAGACCACGCAGATAACTAACATCATAGATTTTATTGACAGGGAAAGATTAGTAGAAAGAGTGATAAGCCAGTGGGAAAAGAACTTCCAGCAGTTTCAGTGTAGGGGGTTTGAGTGCTGTTTTTCCTATCCTTTGGGCAGGGTGTTTAGGGGAGTATGGCACAATTAGCCAGAGGACTATGTGCAGAAAATGATCCTGATCTTTGCTGAGGAATCCAACCCTCTTGGGTTTTGAAAGAGGGAGCCTGTTTGTGTTTTGCGATGGGGGTCTGTAATGATACTGCTTTCTGTGTTCACCTAGGGTGAGAAAATAGAATTCCCTTTCATGCCTTGAGCAGCAAAACACTGCATCACTCTGATAGGGACTCTCTGTTGCAGTTCCAATACCATCTTTCCAATTGGCACAGCTTTCGTGAGGATTTTTCTACTGAGACAGATCTCTGTGTGGGCATAACTGGATTTCAAAGACTCTCCTAACTTAAGTTTTGAGCTCTTTTTCTTTTTCTTTTTTTTCTTTTTAGAGACAGCGTCTCACTGTACTGCCCTCGGGTAGAGTACCATGACGTCACAGCTCACAGCAACCTCTAACTCTTGGGCTTACGCGATTCTCTTGCCTCAGCCTCCCGAGCAGCTGGGACTACAGGCGCCCACCACAACGCCCAGCTATTTCCTTGTTGCAGTTTGGCCGGGGCTGGGTTTGAACCTGCCACCCTTGGCATATGGGGCCGGCTCCCTACTCACTGAGCCACAGGCCCTTCCCTCTTTTTCTTTTTGTTGCAGGTTTTGGGCAGGGCCAGGGTGGAACCCAATACTTCCAGTGTATGGGGCTGCCACACTACTCTTTTGAGTCACAGGTGCCTCCCTGTACTTTTGCTAAATGATTTGTTATGTATACATCTCTTTAATTTTCTCTTTGGTACAGTAGAATAATACTTTAACTGCGATAATATTTATAAAATGTTTAACATTTCTAAAATACTGAAGATAGTATAATGTTTGTGAGTATTATTATTATTGGATCAAAGTTTGAAAGATTCTTAAGTTAATAGGATATGAGTCAGGCAAAACAAAGGATGAAGTTGGAGTAAGGAAAATCCTGTGTAGAAGATAATACCTTTTCCTTGCTGCACTGGCCACTTTTTCCTTTTATCTGAAAACTAGGAATCAACCCAGGAAACTGGGATGAACTTTACCAGAACATATGAGAGTGTTCTGAAACACCTGGCTTGTGCATAGCAGTTGGTAGTAGAGCTCAAAGACATCATCAGGCTGAAGGATGTTCAGCTATAGCAGAAAGATCAAGCCTACCAGGTATCATTTTTTCAGTTCTTGAAGAACATTTAATAAAGCACAGATACCTGTTCTTTTAGATTTTTCTCTTCACGTAGATTATTAGAGAATCTGGTCCCTGTTTCCCTAATACAGTAACATGATGTCTACTGAACATAAGTATGGTTATATGGTAGGTAAGTGATGAATACACATTTGTCTATTGCCCATCCCTTGAAAAAAAAAGCTTTAAAAAAAAAGCTTTCAGTAAAAATGATAATAATAATAATAATAATAATAATAACAAACCAAAAACTGCATGTGAAGGCTGAAGTCACTCTGTTGAACAAACAGATAGAAGAACTGAAGGCACAACATCTACCAGGGGAGCCACTCTCCCGGGTATGGTGACTGGGTGGAATGTACATTTTTTCATTCAGAAATGCCTCCCAACATAGCAGAATAGTAAAGCGGATCTCCACTAATCACAGACATTTGAGATGGTACATTATACAACACTAAATGCTGTCCTTTCCTAGTGACCTTGGTGTCCAGCTGGACTATAGACTGCACACAGGGAGAAGAAAAATGCTACAGAAACATGGACATGGAATGTCTCACTGTGACCCAGACTTGAAGAGAAATAAAAAAAAAAAAAAAAAAAAAAAAACAAGAGGAAAACAGTACTGACAGGAAGAATTTACAGAGGAGATATACATCTCCTTTGGAGGCGTTTCATCATTGGTTAGAAGATTAGGGGACCTCTAAGGTTTATTCCAGCTCTGAAATCATTCATTTCAATTACACTATACAGAATGTTCTGTGTCCTCCATGGCTTCATGGGTTCTTGTGTGCATGAGTTAGATTACCGTGGACTCCCCGGAGGCAGGCTTTCTAGTTTTCAACTGCTACCACTAACACAGTTTAAGACTGGGGACACAGAGGGGAATAAGGACAGCACTCCCTTTTGAGGATCAGAGCATTGACCCATACACACTTTCATCATCTTCCCTCTGTGGTTACAGATACTAGTGTTCAGCCAACTATTTTGAGAAGCAGAGACTTCAGTTTTGTGGAGAGTTTGGCACATGGAGGGAGGAATATCACATGTGCATATTATTGTTATTGAGTTCAGATTTTGCCTGCATAAGAGATCTTTTTACTTTCACAATTTTCCTCTGTTTTACCCTTTGGCCCAGTAGTATTCTATTCTCAATTTGCTTTGCTCTTGTGAAGAGCAAATAATTTAATAACATAAATAATAATTTATCTAGGCCCAATGCATGGGGTCATTGGCTAGTTTTATAGCACCCAGATTAGTTATGTTTTGCTTTGTTTTCTTTTGGTTTTTCTGAGGGTTTATGTTTAGAGGACCTTTTTTTCTCTGAATTGATAACCTTATTTAACCTTGCAAAGCATATTTTAAAAGTTCTTCTCAAATAATTTATTTATCTTCATTCTTCTTTCCTTTCTGTTTTTTTTTTCTCTGACAACTCTCACCCCCACCAGCTGCGGTAACACCCACCTCTTTCCCCATGTTGGTTGGTTCCTTTATCTTCCCCATAGTTATGTCATTAGCTTTTTTAATTGTCCATTTACTATGGCACTTTTTAATTTAACTTTTAGCTATGAGACCTTAACCTCAGCAATGTGATATAAATCATTTCCTTCTGTTCAATAAATGATTTCTAAACTCCAGCAAGCAGTTATAGTAACACTTTAACTACAATGAAGCCAACACAGGGCTAAGTATTTTGTCGGAAATGTAATTAAAGAAATGATAGCAACTCGGATATGCTACATGAAAAAAAATGCAAACTTTTTTTTTTTTTTTCTTTTTGTACTTTCACTAACCAGGGCTAGGTTTCTTTTGGGAGGTGAATTCAGTTGAGAGGCAGAATCTCAGCTGAGAACTCTCAATCTAAGAGATTGTGGGAAGAAAGCCAAAAAGATTACTGAAAGGTTTGGTTTTCTGTTCTTTTCTGAAATTTTTCTTCTTATTTGGCAGTTGTAGTTTCCTGAACTCTATTCTTGGTTCTTCAAGGCAACAAAACTGTGGCATTTGAATCAGTTTTGTCCTACATGGTACTGATTGATTTTGCCCTCAGAAAAAAAGCCATCACAATGGGAAACTCAGTGCCATGTTTCCCAAGTATAATTTCCCAGCATTTTCCTGCCTTAGTTGCTCTCCATTCTTTTCAGATGGCTTTTCTCTGTCTTATCCACAGTAAAGAGCTGTTATCTGTGGGAGGGTGACTCTACTGGGAGCTGCTTGGCCATAGTGTAACTGGAAAACCCTAGGATTCTTTACTTGTAGTTAGGTCAGGTGCTTTGTGTTGCTTTCACCAGTTGTAAAGGGAAAATTAGAGCAAAAGATCAAATATATATTGATAGTATTTTTTTTTGGTTTGAGACAGAGTCTCACTTTATCATTCTCAGTAGAGTGCTCACAACCACCTCAAACCCTTGGGCTCAAGAGATTCTCTTGTCCCAGTCACCCAAGTAGCTGGAACTACAGGCGCCTGACTCAATGCCCAGCTATCTTTTTGGGACAGGGTGTCACTCTGGCTCAGGCTTGTTTTGAACCCATGAGCTTAGGCAATCCACCCACATCAGCCTCCCAGGCATCGACCCTCTCAGCCTGCCAAGATTATAGGTGTGAGCCACTGCGCTGGAACCTAATTGTAATTCTTGTAATGAAATAATTTATTTCTTGCATTTTCTGCATGAATGGAATTCTACAGAGGAAGATATGAAAATAAAAAATAAAAAAAGGAGTAATTAATTACTACTTTGGAAGCTGAGCTTAGGCAGGCACAGGCAGAGCAAGATGCCCAGGTAGGGGTCTTATGCTACTTCGTAATTATTAGGTGAACAAATCACTAAAGCCCAAAGCATTATTAAATGCCAAAGATATTTTTCTAGATGCCCAGTGGGTACTTAATTACAAGTGTCCTTCTAACTCTCTTCCTGTCTCCCTTCCTTTCTTTTCTTCCTTCCTCACTTTTTCTTTCCTTCTTCCCTTCCTCTCTCTTTTCCTTCCTTGCTTCCTGTCTAATAATTTTATTTCCAGAATCACTGATGTTCGTAATTTGAGATTGATATTAGTGGGGAGTACAGTATGCTATTTCAATATATGATTACACATATTTTTATTTCATAACAGTTTTCTTGAATTAGATAACGTGTAGTAGTATGTAACCTTATCCCTTGTTCTGGTTTTCTTCTTTGGGGATTTCTATTATCCATATGTTAGGTCTTTGATGATCTTCAGTATTTATCACTTTCTCTGGGTTATTTTTATCTATTTTTTAGGGTTTTTTTATTAAATCATATCTGTGTACATTAATGCAATCATGGGGTACAATGTGCTAGTTTTATATACAATTTGAAATATTTTCATCAAGCTGGTTAACATAGCCTTCACGGCATTTTCCTAGTTATTGTGTTAAGCATTTGTATTCTACATTTAGTAAATTTCATATGTACCCTTGTAAGATGCACCATAGGTGTAGTACCACCAATTACCCTCCCTCTACCCATCCTCGCTTCTCCCCTCTCCTCCCTATGGCCTTTCCCCATATTATTGGGCTATAATTGGGTATAGCTTTCATATTAAAAGCTTGGGCTTAGTCCCACCACTTACCCTCCCATCACCCATCCTCTGCCCTCCCCTCCCCTTCCTATTTTCTTTCCCCATATTCTTGGGCTATAATTGAGTTATAGCTTTCATAAGGTTTCATAGTAGGGCTGAGTACATTGGATACATTTGATTCCATTCTTGAGATACTTTGCTAAGAAGAATATGTTCCAGCTCCATACATGTGAAAATGAAAGAGGTCAAGCCTCCATCTTTTTTAAGGCTGCATAATATTCCATTGTGTACATATACCACAATTTATTAATCTATTCGTGGGTTGATGGTACTTGGGATTCTTCCATGACTTCACAATTATGAATTGGGCTACAATAAACATTGTGATGTAAATATTTTTGTTTTAATGTGATTTTTGTTTTTCTGGATATATACCTAGTAGAGGAATTGTAGGATTGAATGGCAGGTCTATTTTTAGATCCCTAAGTGTTCTCCAAACATCTTTACAAAAGGAACATATTAGTTTGCTTTCCTACCAGCAGTGTAGAAGTGTGTCCTTTTCTCTACATCCATGCCAACATCTCTGCTTTGGGATTTTGTGATGTGGGCTAATCTTACTGGAGTTAGATGATATCTCAGAGTAGTTTTGATTTGCATTTCTCTGATGATTAAGGATGATGAGCATATTTTCATATGTCTCTAGGCTGTGTGCCTGTCTTCTTCAGAGAAGTTTCTCTTCAAGTTCCTTGCCTACCCTAAGATGGGATCACTTGTTCTTTTCTTGTTAATATATTTGAGTTCTCTGTGGATTCTGCTTATTAAACCTTTGTCAGAGAAATAACCTGCAAATATCTTCCCTATTCTTAGGAATGTCTGCTTGCTTTACTTACTGTGTTCTTGGCTGTGCAGAAGCTTTTTAGTTTTATCAAGTCCCAGTAATGTATTTTGGTGTTGCTTCAATTCACGGGGATCCTCCTCATAAAATATTCACCCAGGCTGATTTCTTCAAGTGTTTTTCCTGCACTTTCTTCTAGTATTTTTATAGTTTCATGTCTTAAGTTTAAATCTTTCATCCAGTGAGAGTCTATCTTAGTTAGTGGTGTAAAGTGTGGGTCGAGTTTCAGTCTTCTACAGGTTGCCAGCCAGTTCACCCAGCACTATTTGTTAAATAGGGAATCTTTTCCCCACTGAATTTTTTTTTTTTTTTTTTTTTTTTTTTGTAGAGACAGAGTCTCACTCTATGGCCCTCGGTAGAGTGCCGTGGCCTCACACAGCTCACAGCAACCTCCAACTCCTGAGCTTAAGCAATTCTCTTGCCTCAGCCTCCCGAGTAGCTGGGACTACAGGCGCCCGCCACAACGCCCGGCTATGTTTTGGTTGCAGTTTGGCCGGGGCCGAGTTTGAACCCGTCACCCTCGGTATATGGGGCTGGCGCCTTACCGACTGAGCCACAGGCGCCGCCCCCCACTGAATGTTTTTAATTGGCTAGTCAAAGATCAAGTACCAGCAATTAAGTCTCTCCACCCACCAAGGGCAACAACTAGAAAAGAAAAATCAAACCTTCCCACAACCACATTTCCAGGGTACTACTTTCAATAGTCCTTGGCTGATTGGCCCAGTTCAAAAGATCCAAATCAATTGTCCCAGTAAGCACCAGTCTCAGGTGGGAGAGTCTGAAGGACCCACCCAGAAAATGAATTAGTCTGGGAAGGTTGATGCCTCCTTCTCCACCTTGCACCTCTATCACACCCAGTCACTCTTAACTCGACATGGCTGTGACCCAGGTTCCTCCAATGAGCGAATGCTCCAGGTGTTTGCACCTGCCTGAATCACAGGGAGATCTATGTCTCTTCTGCCAGGCCACTGCTGTCTGACACTATCCTGAAGGAGAGGCTGAGGCCTGAAAACCTTAGGTGCTTAATGGAGGCTGGGGCAGTTCACTCAGTTCCAGCCCTGCCCCTGATTGTTGTTGCTGACAGAACAATTTCACACAATTTGTTTCTGTCCTGGCTATATTTCCCTGTGGATCAGACGCCATTTGAGTTCACAGAAATTGCAACTCAGCCCCTGTCTGTGCCGCTGCCTGGAGCTGGGATGTCTGTCTCAACTACAGTCTATGTTGGGACAAGCACGGTTAGAGCTCACACTCAGCTTTCAGTTTCCCGCCTGCTTTTGTCTCGGTTATGATGCCCTGGGGGCCGGGTGTGACTTAGGTTCATTGTAGCAGTCCTTCTGCTCAGAACGCTCTGGGAGTATGCCATCTCTGTGCCATCCCAGCTGCACGTGGCCCAGGGAGGTACGGCCTCAGGCATACTCTTTACTCATAAGATCTGTTTTCATCCCAGATCTGTTCTGCCAGTGTCTGCCACTGGAGAAGATTCTGGGCTTCCTCTGGTTTCCTAGAGAGGCAGAGAGAGTCACTCTCCCACCTGAGACTGGTGCTGACTGGGACAATTGATTTGGACCTCTTTAATTGGACCAAAAGGTGTGGCACATCAAGGCCCCACCTCTGTCCATCCTTCCCTCTCCCTGCTCTTCCTTGCCCCACCCCTCTCTTCTTCTTTCTCTCTGTGCTCTCCCCTTCCCCAACACCCAAAGTGACCTTATAGTCATTAATTGTCCTCATATCAAAATTGAGTCCATAGGATTCATGCTTCTACCTTCTTGTGACTAAGAATAATGTCTTCCACTTCCACCCAGGTTAATACGAAGGAAGTAAAGTCTATATTTTTTATTTTAATAGCTGAGTAGTATTCCATGGTATACATATACCACAACTTGTTAATCCATTCCTGGGTTGGTGGACATTTAGGCTGTTTTCACATTTTGGTAATTGTAAATTGAGCTGCAATAAACAGTCTAATAGAAGTGTCCTTATGATAAAAGGATTATTTCCTTTCTAGGTAGATGCCCAGAAATGGGATTGCAAGATCAAATGGGAGGTCCAGCTTGAGTGTTTTGAGGTTTCTCCACACTTCCTTCCAAAAAGGTTGTACTAGTTTGCAGTCCCATCAGCAGTGTAAAAGTGTTCCCTTCTCTCCACATCCATGCCAGCACCTGTAGTTTTGAGATTTTGTGATGTGGGCCATTCTCACAGGGGTTGGATGATATCTCAGGGTTGTTTTGATTTGCATTTCTCTAATAGATAGGGATGATGAACTTTTTTAATGTATTTATTAGCTATTCATCTGTCTTCTTTAGAGAAGGTTTTATTTATGTCTCTTGCCCATTGATATATGGGATTATTGGCTTTTTTATGTGGATTAATTTGAGTTTTCTCTAGATCCTGGTTATCAACCTTTTGTCTGATTCAAAATATGCAAATATCCTTTTCCATCATGTAGGTTGTCTCTTTGCTTTGGTTGTTGTCTCCTTAGCTGTACAGAAGCTTTTCAGTTTAATGAAGTCCAATTTGTTTATTTCAGTTGTCATTGCTATTGACATGGCAATCTTCTTCATGGAATCTTTCCCCAGGCCAATACCGTCCAGTGACTTTCCTATGCTTTGAGAATTTTTATTGTTTCATGACTTAAAGTTAATTCCTTTATCCATCTTGAATCAATTTTTGTGTGTGGGGAAAGATGTGGGTCCAGTTTTAGTCTTTTACATGTGGATATCCAGTTCTCCAAACACCATTTATTGAATAGGGAGTCTTTACCCCAAGGTATGTTCTTGTTTGGCTTATCAAAGATAATGTGGTTGTAAGATGTTAGTTTTATTTTCTGGTTTTCTATTTGATTCCAAGTGTCTATGTCTCTATTTTTTTTTACCAGTACCATGCTGTCTTGACCACTGTGGCTTTGTAGTACAGCCTAAAAATTGGTATGGTGATGCCCCCAGCTTTATTTTTATTATTAAGAATTGCCTTAGCTATATAGTTTTTTTCTGGTTCCATACAAAATGCAGAATCTTTTTTTCCAAATCTTGAAAGTACGATGTTGGTTTTTTAATAGGAATGGCATTGAATAGGTAGATTGCTTTGGGAAGTATAGACATTAACAATGTTGATTCTTCTCATCCATGAACATGATATTTTCTTTTATTTATTAATGTCCTCTGCTATTTCCTTTCTGAAGATTGCATAATTTTCTTTATTCAGGTTCTTCACCTCCTTCATTAGATATATTCCAGGGAATTCATTTTAATTGAAACTATGGTGAAGGGAGTTGTCTCCTTAATTAGCTTCTCACCCTGACTGTTATTGGCATATACAAAAGCTACTGACTTGTGGACATTGATTTTATATCCTGAAACATTACTGTATTTTTGATGACTTCTAGGAGTCTTGTGGTTGAGTCTTTGGGATTCTCTAAGTAAAAGATCTTGTCGTCATCATAGAGGGAGAGTTTGACATCATCTGCTCTCATTTGGATTCCCTTTAATTTCTTGTCTTGGCTAATTGTATTGGCTAGAACTTCCAGCACTATGTAGAATAGTAAAGGTGACAGAGGACAACCTTGTCTGCTTCCAGTTCTAGAAGAAATGCTTTCAGTTTTACTCCATTCAGTAAAATATTAGCTGTGGGTTTGTCATAGATAGCTTCAATCAGTTTCAGAAATGTGCCACCTATGACTATTCTCTTCAGTAGTCTAATTAGAAAATGATGCTGGATTTTATTGAATGCTTTTTCTGCATCTATTGAGAGGATTATATTATCTTTATTTTTGCCTCTGTTAATATGGTGCATAATATTTATGGACCTGCGTATGTTAAAGCAGCCTTGCATCCGTGGAATGAAACCTACTTGATCATGATGTATGACTTTTTTGATGATAAGCTGTAATCTATTGGCTAGAATTTTGATGAGAATTTTTGCATCTGTATTCATGAAAGAAATTGGTTTGAAATACTCCTTATTGTTTGGGTCTTTTCCTGGTTTTGGTATCAGGTTGATGTTTGCTTCATAGAATGTGTTGGGGAAGATTCCTTCTTCCTCAATTTTTTGTAATAATTTGTGCAGTACAGAAATAAGCTCTTTCCTGAAGGTTTGATAGAATTCTGGTGTGAAGCCATCTGGACCAGGACATTATTTTGCTGGAAGCTTTTTTTATTGTTTCATTGATCTCAGTGCTTGAAATTGGTCTGTTCAGGAGCTCTAGTTCTTCCTGGCTAAGTCTAGGGAGATGGTTTGATTCCAAGTATTGATCCATTTCCTTCATATTGTCAAATTTCTGGGCACGGAATTTCAGGTAGTGTTCAGAGATCATCTCTTGTATCTCTGTGGGATCAGTTGTTATTTCCCCTTTATCATTTCTGACTGAGGTTACTAGAGATTTAACTTTTCTATTTCTCATTAGTCTGGACAATGGTTTATCTATTTTTTTTTTTTTTTCAGAAAACCAACTCCTTGTTTCATTAATTGTCTGAATGATTTTTTTGTTTTCAAATTCACTGATCTCTGATTTGATTTTGGATATTTCTTTTATTCTACTGACATTAGGCTTAGATTGTTCTTCTTTTTCCAATTCCATAAGATGGTTTGTGAGTTTGTTGATGCCCTCTCTTTCTGTTTTTCAAAAATAGGCATCTAAAGTGATAAATTTTCCTCTCAAAACTGCTTTTGCAGTATCCCACAGGTTTTAGTAGCTTGTGTCTTCATTGTCGTTATGCTCAAGGAAAATAATGATTTCCTGTTTTATTTCTTTGTGCACCCATCTGTCATTCAACAAAAGGTTGTTTAATTTCCATGCATTTGTTTGGGGTTGAGTGTTTTTTAGAGTTGAGTTCCACCTTAATGCCTTATGGTCTGAGAAGATACAAGGTAAAATTTCAATTCTTTTGATTCTGTTGATTTTTTTTGTGCACAAGGATATGATCTATTTTGCCGAATGTTTCATGGTGTGATGAGAAGAATGTATATTCTTTATCTTTGGCATGGAGTGTTCTATATTCGTCTATCAAGAACAGTTGTTCCAGTGTCTCATTTATATCTCTTATATCTTTGTTCAATTTCTGTTTAGAGGATATGTCCAGCTCTGTAATTGGAGTGTTAAAGTCCTCTGTTATTATGGTGTTATCCGCTATCATATTGCTCAGACTGATTAAGTTCTGTTTCAAGAATCTGGGAGCATTTAAATGGGTGAATAAATATTTAGAATTGAAATGTCTTCTTGTTGTATTTTTCCCTTGACCAATATAAAGTGACCATCTTTGTCTTTTTTGACTTAGTTGATTTAAATCCACATATATCTGAAAATAAGATGCAATTCCTCTTTTCTTCTGAATTCCACTTGCCTGAAAAATTATCATACAACCCTTGATTCTGAGTTTTAATTTGTCTTTTGAAGCCAGGTGTGTTTCTTACAGACAGCAAATGGATGGCTTGTGTTTTTTAATCCAGTGAGCCAATCTGTGTGCCTCAGTGGGTAATTAAAGCCATTAACATTTATTGAGATAATTGATAAGTGTGGTAGTATTCTATTTATGTTTTGTGAGAGTCCATTGCTTAGTTTTATCTTTTGCATCATTGTGGAGGTTAGGTTCTGTCTTTAAGTTCTGAGTTCTTACTTTGCTTTTGATCCATTGTGATGGTAAGGGTGTAGAACAGCTTGAAGTATTTCCTGTAGAGCTGGTCTTGTTGTGGCAAATTTCTTCAATGTTTGTATATCCGTAAATGATCTGATTTCTCTGTCAATTTTAAAGCTTAGCTTAGCAGGGTACAGAATTCTTGGCTGAAAATTGTTCTATTTAAGTAGAATAAAGATCTATAACCATTGTCTTATTGCTTGGAAAGTTTCATTAAAGAAGTCTGCAGTCACTCCGATGGATTTGCCCCTGTAGGTAAACTTGAGCTTAGTTCTGGCAGCCTGCAGAATCTTTTTTTTTTTTTTTTTGTCTTGACTTTGTAAAGGTTCATCACAATGTGTCTTGGAGAAGCTCAGTTAGAGTTGAGGTGACCTGGCATCCGATATCCCTCTGAAAACAGTGTGTCAGAATCTTTGGTGATATTTGGGAAATTTTCATTTATAACATTCTCTAGTATGGCTTCCATTCCTCTAGGGCATTCTTCTTCCCCTTCAGGGATTCCTATATCTCATATGTTGGAGTGCTTCATAAAGTCCCATAATTCTGACAGTGAATGTTCTTCTTTCTCTCTCTTCATTGCTACCTCTTTAATTATCTGAGTTATCTCAAAAACTTTGTCCTCTACCTCCGAAGTTCATTCTTCTGCATGGTCTAACCTGTTGCTGATACTTTCCATTGTATCTGTAAGTTCTCTAATGGACTGCTTCAGTTCCTTCAGCTCTGCTATATCCTTCCTATATTCTTCAGATTGTTCTTCTCGTATTTGATTCTGCTTTTTTATTTCCTTTTGATTATTTTCCACTTTATTAGCAGTTCCCTTCGTTGTTTCCATCATTTCCTTCATTCTTTTCATCGTGTGTATTCTAAATTCCCTTTCTGTCATTCCTAACATTTTTTTTTATAGGTATAATTCTGTGCAGTATCTACCTCATGGTCCTTTGGAGGGGTTGCTCTTGACTGGATCTTCATGTTGCCTGGAGTTTTCTGCTAATTCTTCTTCATGAGTGATTTCTTTTATCAGTTTCCTTGCACTAATTTTCTTTTTGTTTCCACATGCTCTTTAAGTTCCTGTGCCTGTGGAATAAGGTTTTGATGTTTCCTTTTGGTACAAGGCCAGAAAGATGCGAAGGTTGAAGAGGAAAAATGGATAAAAGAAAGAAAGAAGAATGAAAAGAAAATAGAGAAAGGAGAGGGGGTGTGTAAAAGGAAATATTGACAAAAAGAAGAGATGCACAGAAAGAGGGAGACAGAGGAATATAGTTGTACAGTAGGGTACTTTCACACAATCTTAAAAAAATCCAAACCTCTGGGGGTGCCCGGTTGGGTGTTTCCCTTGAGTTCAGTAGCTCTTTGCTAACCTGATTTGACACAGTACCCCACCTCCACCAAGTAGAAAGGAAAGACAAAAAAGCTATAAATCAAACCAAAACAAGCAAACAGAAAACTTCACAGGATAAAATTGAGTAAAAAAACACATAATAACAGTAGAAACACTGGCAAAAATGAAGTTCTAATTAATGAAAAAGGCAGCAATGAGAAATTGTATTTAGACTAGAAAAATGGAGAAAGAAAAGAAAGAAAAATAGAAAAGAAAAAAATCTGTACACAAAATGTTGAAATTAAAAAAAAACAATAAAATAAATAACAAACAACAACAAAAATAACAACCAGAAACAAAGCAGTATATATACTTTGTTGAATATTGTCTGGGCAACAGGTGGTCTTCTAGGGTATGAGATGTTAATACAATGCTGATACAACTGGAGGCCTCTGCTGATTTCTCAAACCCCACAGGTTGGTAACCCTAAATCTCTCTTCAGCCATCTTAAAAGGCACTTTAAACTTCTAAACTTGGCTAAGCAGAAGCTTTTCCAAGGAAACTGCTTGTCACTGTGATCACTGCTAAAGTGGCTATCCAATTACCCAGTGTGCCAAAATCAGTCTCTCTCTGCCTCTGAGGGTTAAGGGTGTAAGGTGGCTCAGTTTCCGCCTTTAGGCTGCTCAGTCTCTAGGTTACTAGCTTCTTCCTGATCCTTGCTCTGCGACCCTGTGGGCGGAGCTTGTGTGGCATTTCTCTCACAATGGCTCCCTGCAGTCCACAGCCAAACACTATTAGCTCCGTCTGGCTCAGTGACTCAGTCTGGGGCCCTAGAAAACGCCCAAAGTTCTCCACAATCCTGCTCAAGCGCTCCCCAAGTCAGTACAACTGATTGCCAAGTCAAAAAACACCAAAACAATTCACAGGTAAGGCCTTTCCGGTTTGCAGTCTCTCTGCTGATGTACTTACAGGTGGTAGTGGGATTAAATGGATCGGACACACCTGAGCACTTGCCAGTTTTCCACTGTTTTTGTCCTCCTCTTGGGGTCCAGAACTCTCTAGCTGACTCCCTGTATCCTCAAAGGTATAATTATAGGCAGATCCCAACATCCAGAGATGCCTGGAGTCTTATCTCCCTAGACTCACCTTGCCCAGTTGCAGAGAAGCTGTTACTTTGCCACCATCTTGCTCTCTGCTCCCAGGCTATTTTCTTATTGCAGTTGTCATTGTTGTTTATCTGGCCCTGCCTGGGCTTGAACCTTCATATGGCTGGCACCATAATTACTGTCCTACGTGCGCTGAACCTATTTTGCCGACCTTTTCATTTTTTTTTTCTCATCAGAGATAGAGTCTAAAGCTGTCGCCCTGGGTAGAGTGCCATGGCATCACTGCTCACAGAAACCCTCATTGGGTTCAAGCAATTCTCTTGCCAAAGCCTCCCAAGTAGCTGGGACTAAAAGCACCCACCACAATACCCAGTTATTTTGTTCTATGTTGCGGTTGTCATTGTTGTTTTAACTGGCCTGGGAAGAGTTCAAACTCACTAGCCTGTGTGTATGTGGCCAGCACCCTACCCACTGAGCTAAAGGCACTGCTTTGTCTATCTTTTATTTGGTTATTTGCTGCTGAGTTGTAAGAGTTCTGAATGTATTCTAGATGACAATCCTTGTCAGATATGATGTTGCTAAGATATCCATAATCTGAGGATATATTCACTGAGATATATCTAGTTTTTCAAAAATGTTTTAATAGTTCATTTTATTAAATAACCAATCTTGTAATGTCAAATCAGTGTATTGGCTTATTAGGGGACATCATACATTCCTTAATGTGTCACAGCCTAACATAGACCATTCCAGGTGTCATAACATTGCCTTTTATTCTTTTTATTGAGGACAGTATGGAATGAAAATGGATGGACAGATAGTTTGCTTGTCAGAAAAGTTGTGTTAATGTTTCAACATACCCTAGTTTAAGTGGAGCCCTAGGGAAAGTTGTTCCATACACTATGTGCTTCCTCACCCAACATCCCCACTGGTTACTGTGTACCTTTTCCATCTAGTAACTCTGAGATGTCCTAAACCTAAAAAGTTCCCATTTAGATATATGTACATAGGAGTAAGTAAAAAGATACCTCATTCCAACTCTTACCTGTGGGATTAAATGGCCTGGAATGTGGATAAGGAACTATGGCCAAAGCCAAGATTTTTTAAGGAGCCTTTGACAGAAACATTAAGATTAGCATCTTAGCTGGGCATTGTGGATCATAGTACTAAGTGTGACATAGTAAGACCCTGTAATCCTCACATTCTGGGAGGCCAAGTTAAGTTTGAAGTTTCCTCCATAGCACTTTAATGTTTTTCCACAGTAGGTCCTTCACCTTTCCTACTGAATTCATCCCTAGCTATTGCTTCTTTTTCATCTTTTTTCGTTTTTCTACTTCAGCCTTCTCTTCTTCACATACCAGAGTAGAAATGAGTGATTCTGTTAGTGCTTGATGTGATCTGTGTAATAGATGATTTTCCTGAAGTCTGATAAACAGTATATCTCTACCTCTATGTATATATGAAACAATATAAAATGTACCACAAGACCTAAATGGTTAGTGTTTCACACAAATACTTTCCAAGAAATTCAAGGATTTTGTTTTGATGCAAAATTTAAAAAGTGAGAAAATAAAGGAAAAAAATCACAGTGTTTGTCTTCTAGAGTTTCCTGGGAATTTATTTATCTCCTTTATTACTCCCATCCTTATTCATTACTTCACAGTTAACATTTGGTCTAGTTCATTTGTGGAAGAACCAAGTTTCTTGCACTTACATTACACTTTTTTTCTTGCCTGGAATGATTTCTCCTTAAGTTTCTGATTCTCTTTCAGATCTCAGTTATAATGTAAACTCCTTTCCCAAATTGGGCCTCTCCCACCATCATTCTTTCCCTGAACTTCATTTCCTTCTGAGCACCCATCACAACCTAATAACATCTACCAACTCCTTCCTCCAGTGCCTACCAGAGTACAGGGTACACACTATGCCTTCAATAAGTATTTTCACGGATAAAGAGAATTTATTTTATTTATTTATTTTTATTGTTGGGGATTCATTGAGGGTACAATAAGGCAGGTTACACTGATTGCAATTGTTAGGTAAAGTCCCTCTTGCAATCATGTCTTGCCCCCATAAAGTGTGACAAACACCAAGACCCCACCCCCCTCCTTCCATCCCTCTTTCTGCTTCCCCCCATAACCTTGTTATTAATTGTCCTCATATCAAAATTGAGTACATAAGATTCATGCTTCTCCATTCTTGTGATGCTTTACTAAGAATAATGTCTTCCACTTCCATCCAGGTTAATACGAAGGATGTAAAGTCTCCATTTTTTTTAATGGCTGAATAGTATTCCATGGTTTACATGTACCACAGCTTGTTAATCCATTCCTGGGTTGGTGGGCATTTGGGCTGTTTCCACATTTTGTCGATTGTAATTGAGCTGCAATAAACAGTCTAGTACAAGTGTCCTTATGATAAAAGGATTTCTTTCCTTCTGGGTAGATGCCCAGTAATGGGATTGCAGGATCAAATGGGAGGTCTAGCTTGAGTGCTTTGAGGTTTCTCCATACTTCCTTCCAGAAAGGTTGTACTAGTTTGCAGTCCCACCAGCAGTGTAAAAGTGTTCCCTTCTTTCCATATCCACGGCAGCATCTGCAGTTTTGAGATTTTGTGATGTGGGCCATTCTCACTGTGGTTACATGATATCTCAGGGTTGTTTTGATTTGCATTTCTCTAATATATAGAGATGATGAACATTTTTTTCATGTGTTTGTTAGCCATTCATCTGTCATCTTTAGAGAAAGTTCTATTCATGTCTCTTGTCCATTGATATATGGGATTGTTGGCTTTTTCATGTGGATTAATTTGAGTTCTCTATAGATCCTAGTTATCAAGCTTTTGTCTGATTGAAAATATGCAAATATCCTTTCCCATTGTGTACATTGTCTCTTTGCTTTGGATATTGTCTCCTTAGCTGTACAGAAGCTTTTCAGTTTAATGAAGTCCCATTTGTTTATTTTTGTTGTTGTTGCAATTGCCATGGCAGTCTTCATGAAGTCTTTCCCCAGGCCAATATCTTCCAATGTTTTTCCTATGCTTTCTTTGAGTATTTTTATTGTTTCATGCCTTAAATTTAAGTCCTGGATAAAGAGAATTTAATTAGAATGTATAATTTAGGCACAGGTCTCATTGTATTTTACATGCATTTCTCAAGGGCAGGCATTCAGAACTCCAGCCTCTTAATTCTTGAAATTTCCTCGCCCCACCTGAGGACCTACCGCCGCCCTCCCCCAAGTCCACTCCTCCTGCTTCCAAGAGCCTGATCGGTGCTAACCAGTGGAGGCTTCCAGGGCTGGGATGCCGTAAGACCCGCACGTGCGCAGTACTTACGCAGTTGCGCCCGTCCATGTGGAAGGCCTTGGCGGTACTTCAGCTGCTGCGGTTGGTTAGCACTGGGCTATGGTCCAGGGCACCGGGGAAGTGGTAGCAGTGCTGACCTCCAGGACTGCCAAAGGACTCAGCAATGGAACAGGCCTGACCTTGAGGCTGTCCAACAACACACTCTCCCACAAGCTGCGTGGAGACTATGCTTGACAAGGACAAGGTAACTCGGCCAGCGGGGGTGTTGTTCTGGGTCCTCTGCGGAGCTATGGCGGTGTCAGTCCGGCAGCTGCTGCGGTCTTCCTGCCGCCAAGGAAGCCGCTGCTTAGCGGGAACGGAGTGGGTGTAAATGGGGATGTCAGGAGCCCCTGGAAAAGCAAAGGGTTTTCTCGGGTGCTTTCCCTGCTTAGAAAGGTTCCTTGGGGGCGGTGGGTCACATTTGTAATCCCAGCACTCTGGAGGGCCGAGGTGGGTAAATTGCCTGAGCTCACACGTTCAAGACCAACCTGAGCAATATCGAGATCCCTCTCAAAAAAAAAAAAAAAAAGCCAGACACTGTGGCAGGCGCCTGTAGTTCCAGCTACTTGGGAAGCTGAGACAAGAGAATCGCTTGAGCCCTGGGGGTTGAGGTTGCTGTGAGCTGTGATGCAGACTTCATTCTACCGGGAGGACAAAATGAGACTCTGTCTAAAAAAAAAAAAAAAAAAAAGATCCTTTGAAGACTCAATGGACGGGGTTAGTGGACCAGGGTTCCCCCAGAGGTCTTCGGTGGTCTGAGATGGGAGAGATAAGAGCACCGGGTAGGATTCGAAACCAGTGCAGATATGGCAGCGGAAGGGGGAGTGGT
Source organism: Nycticebus coucang (assembly GCF_027406575.1). NCBI lineage: Eukaryota > Metazoa > Chordata > Mammalia > Primates > Lorisidae > Nycticebus > Nycticebus coucang. The sequence goes on along the minus strand of NC_069805.1, from coordinate 27,187,207 downwards.
AGGAACCAGAGAACAGTGGTCCGCAGTAAGAGAAGTGACAAAAGCCACAGTCCAAAAGAACTATCTACCCTTCTGCCTTTGGCTCATGTGAACTCATAACTACTAATTTTGTTGTTAGCTAAACACAGTATATTATTTATGGGGTCAGGCTGTGTTTCTTTCCAAAATCAATCATCCATATGCTCTCCCAAGTACCTCCAGAATCTTTAGCTGAACGTTCCAGCTACCCAGTTATCTCTTTGTGTCCCTGAGTGGCTAGATAAATTGGCCATGCCAGTGTAACATTAAAAATGTATGTAAAAATGACAATTTTACAGAGAATCTAGAGATGACTGAAAATAAGCCATTAATAGGACTTTGACTCCTGCGTGTAAAAAATATAACATTACAGTGTAATGAAAAAGAAGAGCTTTGACCACCACTTACTACAAGATGTAATAACCACTAAATGTGTGTGCTGTGATTTAAATAAGTCCTTTAACTTCTCTAAGCCTCTGTTTAGGAATTGAGAACAGAGCTGGTAACTTCTCATGGCTGTTGTGAGGACTCTGAGAGAATCCAGGTGAAGCCCTTAGCACAGTGCCCAGCACTTACTGTTTCTTAACGAATGTTAATTTTATCATGCAATTTATAAAGTGTTTAATGTGTCTAGTATTGATATTTATTATTTCATTTAATAGAGATACTCTTAACCCTGAGCAAAATAAGGCATGGAGAGAGTGCAGCTGGGTTAAGTTCTGTAACTAATAACTGGTGGAGCTGTAATCTGCACCTGAGTCTGTGTGATCTTTGTTTATTCTGCATTTACTGACTAATACTTTGAACCGGGTCTTAGGATATTACAAGGCTGTAGTGAAAAGAAAGTGCTTCACTTTGTGGATTTTTTTTGTATAAGTACTGGTAATTGTAAATACTTTTTTGCTCTCAAATATTAAATTCAATTTGAATAGCTTTACTGTTTTTGTCAATTCAGCCAATATTTCAAAATAACATTATAACAGACATAAAATGGTAAGCCTGTTAGAATTATACATTAGTTAAAGTGTAGAAATCTGTATAGCTTAGGATATTGTTGGGATGTCCTGGGCTTGGTCCTTTCCTCAATCTGTATTCTCTTTGTAGAAGGAATCTTTTGCTTTTATGATTTAAATACTAACAAGCATTGTGACTGTCATCTTTATAATCCTGTTCTGACATCTCAATAGAACTCCACATTTGTACAATCAGTTGTCTATTTATACCCCCAGTTGGGTACCTGGTTGACATCATAGTAACATAACATGGGCAGAATCTGCATTTTTTTCTAAACTTGTTTCACCCTCACTGTTAGTAAAGAACATCACCATTTATCTACTCAAGCAAGAAAGATATATGTAATTTTGGTCCCTGTCGCTTTTGACAATCCAATCCGTTAACATATCCTCTAGTTTTGACCTGGAAAAACATGTTTTTGAAATACCTTTTTCTTTCTTTTTTCTTTTTGACAGCCTCATTATGTCACCCTCGGTGGTGTTTTGTGGTGTCACAGCTCACAGCAACCTCAAACTCTTGGGTTTAAGCGATCCTCTTGCCTCCAATTACAGGCACCCACCACAATGCCCAGCTATTTTTTACTTGCCGTCATTGTTGTTTAGCTGGTCGGACTGGGTTGGAACCCACCAGCCTCAGTGTATGTGGCTGCCGCCAAGCCTGGAATATCTTTTTCATCTGCATTACTGCCATCTTGGTCTAAGTCACTATCACATCTTGCTTGGATTTGGATTTTACCCTACCTGCTTGCTTTCTTGTACCCCTCAACCATTCATTCTCTTTACAAAGCTGGAATAAACTTTTAAACATATAGTGCATATTGCTGCTTAACACCTTAATTGTTTCCCATACCTCCAGTCACACTGGTCTTTCTACTGCTTTAGGGTCAATTGTACTCAATGTTTCCTCTGTTTGGGGAAGGCCTGGCCTCTGTGACTGGCTGTTGTCTACCACTCAATCTTCAGTTCAAAAGTTCCATCAAAGAGGACTCCTTCTGTGAGTTGTTTCCAGTTACTCAGTTCCTTGTCTAGAGACTGCCAGTGGTACTTATTCTTGTGTACATAGTTCCAGGTATACTTTATGTATATACAAGTAAAAATACATGTGTATATTCCTTTTTATTTTGTAACAGTTGTTATTATAAATTTACCTTGGTGTTTCACTTACCGTATCTCAAAGTTCATACTATGTCACTATCTAAAGAATTTTCTCTTGTTAAAAAAAAATGGATATATCATTAGATAGGCATTTGTACTATTTCCAATCTTTACAATTCCAAGCAGTTCTGCAATGAATGACTATACATGCATATATCCATACATATACATATATACATGTACATATATATATCTATATGTGTGTGTAAATATCTGCTGTTATGCAAAAGTAAGTATACCTTTACTGTTTTCAGGAGATAAGTTTAACCTTCAGTAATTTGAAGGTTCTCCAGCATGTTTTAGATTATTTAATAGAAAGAAATTATTTGGAAATGATCTCATTATATTTTAGCTTCAGATTAGGAAACTTTTAAAATTCAGTCCCGGCGGTGCCTATAGCTCAGTTGGCAGGGCCCCAGTCACATACACCTAGGGTGGTGGGTTTGAACCTGGCCCTGGCCAGCTAAGCAACAATGACAACTGCAACCAAAAAATAGCCAGGCGTTGTAGTGGGTGTCTGTAGTTCCAGCTTCTTGGGAGGCTGAGACAAGAGAATTGCTTAAGGCCAAGAGTTTGAGGTTGCTGTGAGCTGTGATGCTATGGCACTCTACCCAGGACAACAGCTTGGGAGTCTGTCTCAAAATAAAATAAAATAAAATAAAATAATCAAATATAATAAAACTCCCATTCACTTTATTCTCTTACCAATTGTGTAGGAAATGTTGGAAGCTCTAAAGGTACTTTTAACATTTTTCATTGAAAATAGTTTGCAGACTTGAAGTAATTTACATGGAGATACTGAACATAGACATTTAGCCATCAATGAAGAATTTGTAGGCATTTTTAAGGAAGTAAAGGGGTTATGTAAACTCTTTTCACATAGCATTTATTGAGAAAGTACTGTACGCCTGGCTCTGTGCAAAATATTTTTTAATCAGGTTGATATGTTTGTTGTTCATATACTATGAACTCTTGGTCTCTATTTGGACCACACATTATTGTGATTCAGAATCAGATCTCCACTAATGCTGCTTCTTAGAAAGTTGTATTATTGTTCTAGGAGATTATCTTAGGAATTTTATCTTTTTAAACAAAAAATAACATGTCTTTGAATGGCATTCCAATAGGACTGTCCACTCCTTGATAACCTTTACTCCATTGGATATTAGTTAGAATTAACTAACTATTAACTATTAACTATTTATTAGAATTAACTAATATCCAATGGAGTAAAGGTTACTGAATCTTAAAGTATGAATTTTTCAGATTAAGGTCAATTATTTCTTTATTTTTCTTTTTTGAGACCGAGTCTCACCTTGTCACCCTCAGTAGAGTGCTATAGCATCACAGCTCACTGCAACCTCAAACTCTTGTGTTTAAGCAATTCTCTTGCCTCATACACCCAAGAAGCTGGGACTACAGGCACGTGCCACAATGCCCAACTATTTTTTTTTTGTAGTTGTCATTGTTCAGCACACCTGAGCTGGTTTCCTAACCACTAAACCACATTAAGGTCAATTATTTCAATGCATAAATAAGATTTATCATACTTGAGAATATAATCCATTCACTATAGAATGAAAATAAATTTTATTTACATTATTACATTTTATTTATTATGTAATATTTATTAATTATGTTAACATGTTATAATAACATTTTTATGTGAGTTATGGAAATGTTACATATGGTTTCTTTTTTTTCTCTTTTCTTTGTTTCTTTAGCAGGCTCAGCAGGGTTCAAACCTACCAGCCTTGGTGCATGTGTCCTGTGTCCTAACCACTGAGCTATGGAAGCTCATCTTGCCTGCACCTGGCTGCTTTCTTTGGAGATGATGTCTCACTTTGGCTGAGGCTGGTTTCGAACCTGTTAGCTGAGGCAATAGACCCGCCTTGGCCTCCCAGAGTGCTAGGATTCAGTATGTATTACAAAACAAAGAAATCAGTGTTGATATCAGTCAACCATATATTTAATAAGCAGCTTTTATTTGTCTAACTTGGCATTCTGCTCCAGAATGAGGTGGCAAGAACAAGTGTTTAACAGATCTATAAAACGTCGTCTTCAGCCTAAGAATGTTGTGCTTACATCAGAGATATGTGATGTGTAGTATGCATTTCTTTATGTCACAGTCTTTAGGTTTAGGTTTGCATTTCCCTTTCACTAGACTATGTACTTCTTGAGAACAGGGATTTTTGTTATAAATTTTGTATTACTAGCAACTAGCACACTATTTGTATTTGGCACATAGAAGGAATCAAATTAATCCATGTTTTAAAATGAGAACAAATACCTGTTAGATCTTCCATGAAAATTTAGAGAAAGTAGAGATCTATATGGGAAGCCTAATTAGAATCGGTGAAAGAATTTGTTTTCCGTTCAGAGTGATCCTTCAATTTCAAGTAATGTAATTTTACCAGAAAGCCTGGGCAAGAGACAAGAGAATTGCTTAAGGCCAAGAGTTTGAGGTTGCTGTGAGCTGTGATGCTTACACTCTTATTTTAAAGGATTTTTTTCAAGACACTGGTAAGAGTAAAACAGATTAATAGTCATGTAAAAGTTCTCTTGTGTACAAATCAGCAAACAGCTGGGTGAGTAACAGCTCATTGAACTAATGAAATTGCTACTTACATTTCTAAATTTTTAAAGCTGTTTTATGCAGAGATTCTTTTCGAAACTGTGTGACATGTTGTGAAATAGAAGTTTAATCTTTATCTATCTTTGGAAAAGGGGCAAGTTACACCCTGACATGTTTAGATTAAAACAGTTGTTATTAAGTAATTTGTAGTATTAAAATTTGACATTTGTTTAACTATAAAAAATTATTCCATAAACGATCAAAATTTAGTATACTGTAGCCAAGTCATTCTATAATTAAATGAAATAATTAGGTGCTTAAGTGTAGCTGTTGACTAAAAGTTTAAATTATAATAAATGCTGATTTTTTTTTTTTTTTTTTAGTTATAGTGGAATAGATGCCCTTACCTAAAGAAGCAGCTTATGTGCTCAGTGCCTACAGCTCAGTGGCTAGGGAACCAGCCCACATATACTGGAGCTGGTGGGTTGGAACTCAGCCCGGGCCTGCCAAACAACAATGACAACTACAACCAAAAATAGCCTGGCATTGTGGCAGGCGCCTGTTGTCCCAGCTACTTGGGAGGCTGAGGCAAAAAAAATTACTTAAGCCCAAGAGTTTGAGGTTGCTATGAGCTGTGATACCACAGCACTCTACCCAGAGCCACATAAAGAGACTCTGTCTCAATAAATAAATAAATAAATAAATAAGTAAATAAATAATATCACTAATGAATATAGATGCTAAAATACTCAATAAGATCCTAACAAACAGAATCCAACAACACATCATAAAAATTATACACCATGACCAAGTCGGATTTATCACAGGGTCTTAAGGCTTGTTAAATATATGTAAATCTATACATGTAATTCAACACATAAACAAACTAAAAATAAAGACCATATGATTCTTTCAATTGATGCAGAAAAAGTTTTGATAATATCCAGCATCCCTTCATGATCAGAACACTTAAGAAAATTGGTATAGAAGGGATATTTCTTAAACTAATAGAGGCCATCTACAGCAAACCCACAGCCAATATCGTATTGAATGGAGTTAAATTGAAATAATTTCCACTTAGATCAGGAACCAGGCAAGGTTGCCCATTGTCTCCATTGCTCTTTAACATTGTAATGGAAGTTTTAGCCATTGCAATTACGGAAGAAAAGGCGATCAAGGGTATCCGCATAGGGTCAGAAGAGATCAAACTTTCACTCTTCGCAGATGATATGATCGTATATCTGGAAAACACTAGGGATTCTACTACAAAACTTTTAGAAGTGATCAAGGAATATAGCAATGTCTCAGGCTACAAAATCAAAACCATTTAATCTGTAGCCTTTATAAATACCAACAATAACCAAGCCAGAAAAACAGTCAAGGACTCTATTTCTTTCATAGTAGTGCCAAAGAAGATGAAATATTTGGGAGTATACCTAACAAAGGACGTGAAAGATCTCTACAAAGAGAACGATGAAACTCTAAGAAAAGAAATAGCTGAAGATGTTAACAGATGGAAAAACATGCCATGCTCATGGCTGGAAAGAATCAACATGGTTAAAATGTCCATACTGCCCAAAGCAATATATAATTTTAATGCAATGTCTATTAAAGCTCCATTGTCATATTTTAAAGATCTTGAAAAAGTAATACTTTGTTGTATATGGAATCAGAAAAAACCTCGAATAGCCAAAACATTACTGAGCAATAAAAAGAAAGCAGGAGGAATCACGCTACCAGACCTGAGACTGTACTATAAATCCATAGTGATCAAAACAGCATGGTACTGGCACAAAAGCAGAGAAGTGGATCTCTGGAACAGAATAGAGAACCAAGAGATGGATCCAGCTACTTACCATTATTTGATGTTTGACAAGCCAATTAAAAACATTCAGTGGGGAAAAGATTCCCTATTTAACAAATGGTGCTGGGTAAACTGGCTGGTAACATGTAGAAGTTTCAAAATGGACCCACACCCTTCACCATTAACTAAGATAGACTCTCACTGGATAAAAGATTTAAACTTAAGACATGAAACTATAAAAATACTTGAAGAAAGTGCAGGGAAAACTCTTGAAGGAATCATCCTGGGTGAATATTTTATGAGGAGGACTCCCCAGGCAATTGAAGCAGTATCAAAAATACACTACTGGGACCTGATCAAACTAAAAAGCTTCTGCACAGCCAAGAACCTAGTGAGTAAAGCAAGCAGACAGCCCTCAGAATGGGAGAAAATATTTGCAGGTTATACCTCCGATAAAGTCTAATAACCAGAATCCACAGAGAACTCAAACGTATTAACAAGAAAAGAACACGTGACCCCATCTCAGGGTGGCCAAAGGGCTTGAAGAGAAACTTCTCTAAAGAAGACAGATGCAAAATCTACAAACACATGAAAAAAAGCTCATCATCCTTAATCATCAGAGAAATACAAATCAAAACTACTCTGAGATATCACCTAACCCCAGTAAGAATAGCCCATATAACAAAATCCCAAAATCAGAGATGTTGGCATGGATGTGGAGGAAAGGGAAAACTTCTACACTGCTGGTGAGAATGCCCACTAATACGTTTCCTTCTGGAAGGATGTTTGGAGGACACATAGAGACCTAAAAATAGACCTGCCATTTGATCCTATAATTCCTTTACTGGGTTTATATCCAGAAGACCAAAATTCACAATATAACAAAGACATCTGTACGAGAATGTTTATTGCAGCCCAATTCATAATTGCTAAGTCATGGAAGAAGCCCAAATGCCCATTGATCCACGAATGGACTAGCAAATTGTGGTATATTTATACCATGGAATACAATGCAGTCGTAAAGAAAGATGGAGACTTTACCTCTTTCATGTTTACATGGATGGAGCTGGAACATATTCTTCTTTCAGAGTATCTCAGGAATGGAAGAAAAAGTATCCAATGTACTCAGCCCTACTATGAAGCTAAATTATAGCTTTCACATGAAGACTATAACGCAACTATAGCACAAGACTATGGGGAAAGGGTCAAGGAAGGGGAAGGGAGGGGGGAGGTTTTGGTGGAGGGAGGATAATGTTTGGGGCCACATTTATGGTGCATCTTAGAATGGGTACAGGCGATTGCACTAATGTACACAGCTATGATTTAACAATAAAAAATAAATAAAGCAGCAGCTTATGAAAGACTTTACCAATGGGCTCAAAATTAGTGATTTTTTTCATGTTGTCTGGATTCATGAATATTCACATTTTGTTTTTGAAATTCTACTTGGTCTTTATTTCATATGTTTTGATTCTATTTATTTTTTCTTTCTTTTATTTGAGGCATAGCCTCAATCTATCTCCCTAAGTAGGGTGCTATGACATCACAGCTCACAGCAAACTCTAACTCAAGCGCTTAAGTGAGTCTCTTGCCTCAGCCTCCCAAGTAGCTGGGACAATAGGTGTCCACCACAACCCCTCACTATTTTTTTTTTTTTTGTAGTTGTCCTTGTGCTTTAGCTTCCCCAGAATGGATTTGAACCTGTCAGCCCCGGCCGGGGCCCTAAACACTGAGCTTAGACACTAAGCCAAGAAAAAAAAAAAAAATTTTTTTTTTTTGATACTGAGTCTCACTATGTCATCATCCATAGAGTGCTGTGACATCATAGCTCACAGCAACCTCAAACTATTGGGCTTAAGTGATTCTCTTGCCTCAGCCTCCCAAGGAGCTGGGACTACAGGGGCCTACCACAATGCCTGGATAAATTTTTTTGCTGGTTTCATTGTCATCATTTAGATGGGCTGCGCCGCACTCCACCCGCCAACCTCTGCTGGCACTGTAACAAGTGAGCTATGGGAGCTGAGCCAGCTCTCTCCTGTTATTTACATAACTGTAAAATTATAAATGGTAAGTTAATTTTGTCCCATTGCTGTAATAAATCACCACAAACTTACGGCTAAAACCAATATAAAGTCATTATCTTATGTTCTGGGGAACAGAAGGAGACAAGGTTCTCACTATGCTAATCAAAGTGTTGGCAGGGCTGTGTTCATCTCTCTAGGCTCTAAGGCAGTGTTTCTCAACCTTTCTAATGCCACATTGTATTTTCATTATTAAAAAGGGGTCGCGACCCACAGGTTGAGAACTACTTCTCTAAAGGATAGTCTGATTCCTTGCTCATTCATTTTTTTGGTGGAATTCAGTTCCTTGCACTTGTGTTGGACCGAGGTCTGTGTTTCCTTGATGACTGTCACTCAGGATTTTTCTAGTCTCTAGAGGCTGCCTGTATTCTTAGGTGTGTGTCCCTTTCTCTGTCTTCAAAGTCAGCAAGAGGGGAGGGGGGGTGAAGTTATGAAGTCAGTCTCTAACTTTGAATTGTTCCTGCCTATTTTTCTATCTCCTATCTCTGACTAACTCTTTTGCTGACCTCTTCCATTTTTAAGGCAATATATGATTATCGTGGACCCACTGGGGTAATCTGAGAAAATTTCCTATTTTAAGATCTGTCACCTTAATTTCGTGTACAAAGTCCCTTTTGCCAAGTAAGATAGCATGGTCACAGATTCCAGGGATTGGGGCATGGACATATTTGGAGGGCCATTATTTGCCTACCACATATGCATTATTTGCTTTAGTTTTGTTTTTAAATATTTCAATACACTAATTGCAAACAGCCTCTTAAAACCAGAGAAGATAGATAAAACAAGCAACAGAGGAACAGGAGCATGTGATGTTGTGATAGGTGGAACCAAATGGCTATTGCAAGGAGTTGGAGTTAAATGCAGTTACCACTTACACCTCTTCTATACTATAAAAACCGAATTCTCTGGTCTGAAAGATTTGCTCTTCATCCCTGAAGCTTGTTTTCCTACCTCTCTTGTTGTTTATGTTGTTTACTCCCAAGTGCTATTTGGCTTTCTCTCTTTGTATCCAAATCCATCATGGCTGTGCTCAGGTTCTACATCTTCCTGTTGCTGCCCAGGACTTCAGAAGTCACACTGACCTCCTCTCTCTGAACACAAATCACTGGAAATATTTATTCAGCACTCAGTAGCACACTACTCTTACTACGTTTCACACCATACCTTTTCTCTCCAGTTGAATTTCTACTTTCTCAAGGGCAAGGGCATTGCCCCAGACTTCATTTTGCTTTGACAACATCTAACAGCATTTCTGACTGTGGGTTTCTGTCTCCTAGGGACTGCGAAGTCATTTTAAGACACTTTCATGTCTAAACATGCATGTTTTTCTTCATTCAGTGCATGCCCTGATACCCTGCTGGTATCCAAATTTGTTGAACATAGTAGGCACTTAATAAGCACTTTATGGATAGATTTAGAATGGTAAAATAAAGAAAATGTTGGGTATAGAGATTTTGGGGAGTTTAAAATCTGAACTACTTTGAGATTATAGCTTTATTACTGTATATTAGTTATATGCATGAAGATTTTTAACACGTTGCTAAAAATTGCTCCTGAGGAAAGAACTGGTAATATATATTTTAGTACTCCTCCTACCTGTCTTACACTGTCATGTTTATGGTGGTTATTCAAGAAATATTTGTTCCTTGATTGGTTTCTTCCTAACTGTAATTTTTTGTGGAAATAAAATACACACATGTGGTGTGCTGATGGCATATGTGGTCACTTAAAGTTACATAACTACTTAACTTTAAATTTTTAGTTTGTTTGAGGACATGAATTAGATTTGATTGGCTTTTTTTTTTTTTTTGTAGAGACAGAGTTTCACTTTATGGCCCTTGGTAGAGTGCCATGGCATCACACAGCTTACAGCAACCTCCAACTCCTGGGCTTAAGCAATTCTCTTGCCTCAGCCTCCCGAGTAGCTGGGACTACAGGCGCCTGCCACAACACCCGGCTATTTTTTTATTGCAGTTCGACCGGGGCTGGGATTTAACTTGCCACCCTCAGTATATGGGGCTGGCACCTTACCGACTGAGCCACAGGTGCCTCCCTATTCTTTAGGATTTTATAACCTTTTTTCCTGGCATGTTTGCTATAGAATTTAGATTGCAGGTATGCAATGGACATAAAAAGAGTTAATTTTAATTTAATGAAATTATAATGTTAATTATTTCTCAGGTGAATGTAGAACATTGACAACAGTATCATGACATATATGTCCAGTATTAACTCAGGCAGTGGAAGCCCTGCAGAATAGACCTGTCTTAAGTAAGTTGTGACTTTTTTCCTTTTATCTTTTGTATTTTATTTTTTTAAAAAATCCAAAGGTAGTGAGAACTGACTTTCTACTAATTAAAAAAGAAACTGTACCCTTCCTTTGATAATTTACATTAATTTTTAGTATTATCAAATTCATAGTTTGAATAATATTCATAATTTACAGTGATATTTTCATCTCAACTTACATGTGTATCATTTGCATATCAGCTTATTTGAATATTGCATGCTGTAGAATACAGTATGGAGAGGAGAATCAAGGCATCCCTGTATCTAGACTACCTCTTACTTATGCAGAGGTCAGGGTCTTTCCCCAGTCTGTCATCTCATTTAACTGTGTTATAATTCTAAGTAATTAAAACTCCTGTGCCTGGGGAGAAGGAAGTCATATTGGGACTATAGGAAATAATAACCCAGAGATGAAAAAATGAATATTTAATATCAGAGTTCTATTAATATAATTCAAGAAAAGAGAGGGTTCAGGTCTTTTATCGGGTAATGCTTTAGATAAGAATCCTGTATGTTTTATTTATTTATTTTTTTATTGAGACAGAGTCACACTATGTTATTCTTGGTAGAGTGCAGTGGCATCACAGCTCACACCAACCTCGAATTCCTGCCAAGCAATTCTCTTGCCTCAGCCTCTGGAATAGCTGGCACTATAGGTGCCTGCCCCTATGCCCAGCCACCTTTTGGTTTCAGTTGTCATTGTTCTTTAGCAGGCCTGGGCCCAAGCTGGAACCCACCAGCCTTAGTGTATGTGGCCGGGGCCCTACTCACTAGGTTACAGGTACTGAGACAGAATCTTGATTTTAAACTTGTTGATATGTATATATATGTATATGTATATACATATATATATATAAAACAAGTTTATATATATATATATATATATATATATATATATATATATATATATATATATATATTTTGTACAGGGTGGCCATAAAGTTCGTGGGCAATTTAAATAGTTGCACATGAACTTTATGGCTACCCTTTATTTTAATTTTCTTTCTTTGTTTCTCATACAATAGAAAGTAAATTCTTTTTTTTTTAATGCCTAGGATGGTATGAGAATTAAACTTTAGGTAGACCAATGGGTTGATGATAATTCAGGAAACAGGAAACTAGGGTACTCTTACCAAGGTATTGAATCCTGCAGTGAATCATCCCTGTTAGATATTGCTTATACTATTTTTAGAGGATTTCTCTATTACTTTCTGACTTGGAATGTTATTTATACTATAATAAGTTTACAGAACACAAATGATGTGACAATTTTGTAAAATAATAACACTCAAGTGCCACTTTCTGAGTACTGTGTGTTAAGTACCATCCTGAGTGCTAAATACACCACATCAGTAAAGCACTGCCCTCAAGTTGCTTTATTTTATGGAATCAAACATAAACAAATGCATTTTAATCAACTATATTAATTATATAGAATAAGATCATGTCCCAGATGCCATGTGGAAGAAGTATTCTGGGGTAAGGGAAAGAGATAATATCTCAGAAAGTTTCCTAAGGGAAGTAGGTATAAAGTAAGTTGTGACAGTTGAATAGGAATTTTCTTAGAAGAAAAGTTAGGACAGACTCTGCGCTCGTAACTCAGTGGTTAGGGCACTGGCCACACGAACTGGGGCTGGTGGGTTTGAACCTGGCCCAGGCCTGTTAAGACAAAAAATGAATATTAACCTCCATTTGTACTGATATATGAACTTTTCAATAAACACAATCATTTGTTAAAAAAAAAAAAAAGACAAAAAACAAATAGCCAGGCGTTGTGGCTGGTGCCTGTAGTCCCAGTTACTAGGGTGGCTGAAGAAAAAGAAGCTCTTGAGCTTCTCGAACCAGAGTTCGAGGTTGCTGTGAGCTATGACGCCACAGCACTCTACCAAAACTGACATAGAGAGCTTCTGTCTCAAAAAAAAAAAAAATAATAAATAAAAAATAATAATAAAGAGAACAGTTAGGACAGAACATTTCAGGTTGAGAAGTACAAAGATGTGGAGTAAGAGGGAACCTGCACTTTGGAGAAATTATGTGCAGAAGCCTGCCCTGGCTCTTGAGTTAGTAGCAAAGGCCAGATCATAACAGCCCTGAATGTTGAGTTTATACATGTGATCAATTACTGTTCATTGTTTACCAACAGCTTAGTGCTTTATTTCTGTTTTGAAATTTTTTTCTTAACTTTTTCAGTTTTAGATACTGCCATTACTTGGGTCTTTATTACTTTAAAAATTTGGTGTTTGATTTCAATCTGGTATTAACATTGTGTACAGATTAATATTTGTTCACAAGGCTAGTCATTTTTTAAAAATGCTTTTGTAGGCTTGGCTCCCATAGCTCAGCGGTTACAGTCCTGTCCACATACACTGAGGCTGGTGTGTTCCAACCTGGCCCAGGCCTGCCAAACAACAATGACAACTACAACAAAAACATAGCTGGCCATTGTGGTGGGCGCCTATAACTACATGGGAGGCTGAGATAAGAGAATTGCTTAAACCCAAGAGTTTGAAGTTGGTGTGAGCTGTGATGCCACAGCACTATACCAAGGGCAACAAAGTGAGACTCTGTCTCAAAAAAAAAAAAAAAACCTTTGTATGTTTTGGGCATCTAAAAAAGATAGCCAACTTCTACCATGCAAATACATTTTTACTAAGTTATAATTCTTGATCAACTCTTGGAAAGGAGCAATATTGAATAATGATTTTATAAAAAGGTGGGCTCTTGAGTCAGATTTATTTGACAAGGCCTTAAATTCTTATAAGCTTTCAGTTTCCTTGGCTGTCAAATGAGTATAATAATAATGCCTATTTGACAGTTTTCTGAGGATTCAGTTAGTTCACATAGGTGCTTAGTAGTGTATAATGCTTGGCACATCACTAAATTATTCATATTATTTTTATTTTGAGAGGAGGTGACTGGAAAGAGGGGTGTATTAAGGCCTACCTGTTAATATTGGGAAAAGCTGGAAAGACAAAGAATGGGTCTATAATAGAGAAGCAGAGAAAGTTTCTCTCTGAAGGATATGTCAGGGAATGAGGGCAACAATGGCAATTTGGGAGACTTTAAGAAGTGTTCAGGCTTGGCACCAATTCCTCAATGGTTAGTGTGCCGGCCACATACACAGGTCTGTCCAGTTTGAACCCAGCCCAGCCAGGCTAAACAACAGTGACAACTGCAACAACAACAACAACAACAACAACAAAAATACCTGGACATTGTGGCAGGCAACTATAGTGCTAGCTACTTGGGAGGCTGAAGCAAGAGAATAGCTTCAGCCCAAGAGTTGGAGGTTGCTGTGAGCTGTGACACCACAGCACTCTACTGAGGGCAATACAGTGAGACTCCGTCTCAAAAAAAAAAGTGGAAGTTGAGTTGGTAAATAAGTTTTTAAGACCAGATGATTAAGGTGGAATAAATGCAAAAAAAAAAAAACAAAAAAAAAAAAACACAGAAAATTGCCTTTTTTTTTCTGTAGTCGTCTATTTCTAAGAGGGTTTACTTATCTAGGAAAAATTAATGTATCATATTAACCACTGGATGACATTCTGTGAACTTTATATGTATAAAAGCTTCACTACTTATTATTATATGTGTAGGTATAAAGTGTAAGAAAATGGCAATTATGGAAGGTGATACTTAGTGTTTCTTAGGTGATATTCACTGGAATGTTAATATATTATTTAGTTTTAGTGAATCGAGTATATACATTTCTTTAAAAAGAGATTTACCATAGGCTTGTTGACAGTAGCACAGTGGTTACAGGCCCAGCCACATACAGTGAGGGAACATGGTTGGAATCCAGTCCAGGCCAGCTAAACAAAACTGACAACTGCAACAACAACAACAAAAATCACCAGGCATTGTGGTGGGTGCCTATAGTCCCAGGTACCTGGGAGGGTGAGGCAAGAGAATCGCTTCAGCTCAAGAGTTTGAGGTTGCTATGAGCTGTGACATCACCACACCCTACCAAGGGTGACATAGTGAGACTCTGTATCACAAATAAGAAAGAGATGGGTGGCACCTGTGGCTCAGTGCTTAGGGACCCGGCCCTATATAATGAGAGTAGTGGGTTCAAACCCAGCCCCAGCCAAACTGAAAAACAAAAATATAAATGGGCATTGTGGTGAGTGTCTGTAGTCTCAGGTATTTGGGAGGCTGAGGCAAGAGAATTGCCTAAGACCAGGAATTGGAGGTTGCTGTGAGCTGTGATGCCATGATACTATACCAAGGACTATAAAGTGAGACTCTGTCTCCAAAAAAAATAATAAGAAGAAATAAAATAAAATAAGAGATTTACTATAAAGGTAAGTGAAAAAAATTAGGTGATTTTGTTGGTAAATGTACAGAATATATAAGTTATTTAAGAGTGTAATAATGGGCACATTGCTCATATTCTTCATTTCAGGTATCCTCAAACTTTTTGAACAGAGGGCCAATTCACTGTCCCTCAGACTGTTGGAAGGCTGGACTATAGTTAAAAAAAAAAACAAACTGTAAACAAATTCCTATGCACACTGCACATATCTTATTTTGAAGTAAAAAAACAGAACGGGAGCAAATACAATCACACCGCCTCATGTGGCCTGCCATTGTGAGAGAACTGCACTGGCAAGCTCCTCCCTCAGGGTTACAGGGCAAGGATGGGGCCGGAGGTAGTAACCTAGTGACTGAACAGCCTAAAGGTGGGGACTGAGCTGTCTTAAAGCATTAAACCTCAGGGGCAGAGTGAGACTGGTTATGGCAACCTGGAGACTTGGGCTGTTGCCCTAGGTAGAGTGCTTTGGTAATACAGCTCATAGCATCCTCAAACTCCTGGGCTTTGCACCACCTCAACCTCCATAAGAGATGTGACCCTGGGCCTCCCCATTCCCTTACTAGGAACAGTAGGAAACACACAACTCTGTGTCCTCCCTCACTACTGTAACCTCCGTGCCTCCACACCAGCCCACTCATCTGGCCAGAGACACTGGCAGCCGCATGACTCCCGGAGACCTTCCTGCCTCTGCGCAGAGACCTTCTCATGACCAGAGACTGCTGGAGCCTTGGGCTATCCTTGCCAAACACATTGGGTGCAAGGCACTCCCAGAACCATACACACCACCTCCCACCCTGTTGCTGGATACGGGTGTGTCACTCTCCAGAGCTGCTTCCACAACCAGAACTCCCTAGATGGGGCAGCCTCAGAGGAACTACACAGGGTCACTCCCTACAAAGATCCAGCAACAATAGAGTGATCTTGCTGGGGGTCTAATCTTGGAGAGACACCTCCCCAACTCTGAGGACGTCCAGAGGCAACAGTGAAAAACAATCATGAGGCCAAATCAACAGAAAAATTCTGGCAATATGAATAGTCAGAGTAGATCAACTCCCCCAAGGATCAATGGGGCAGACACAGCACAAGATCCCATGCACAAACAAATAGCTGAGGTGTCAGAAATCGAATTCAGAATCTGGATAGCAAATAAGATTGAATTAGAACTCCAAGCAGTAACCTAAAAGATATCTCAAGAATTCAACAAATTCAAAGACCAAATGACTAAAGATTTTGACACATTGAGGCAAGAAGTTGCATCCCTCAAAGATTTGAGAAACACAGTAGAATCCCTCAGTAACAGAATGGAGCAAGCAGAAGAAAGGATTTCTGACATTGAAGACAAAGTTTTCGAACACTCCCAAACTCTAAAAGAGGATGAGAAATGGAGGGGAAAAACAGATCACTCTCTCAGAGAGCTCTGGGATAATTCGAAGAAAACAAATATTCATCTTATAGGGATCCCCGAAAGCGACAAAGTGGATTCACAAGGCACAGAGTCTCTTCTCCATGAGATTATGAAGAAGAACTTTCCAGACATGACAAGAGATTCTGAAATTCAGATAGCAGACAGTTTCAGAATTCCAGCATGGCTCAACCCAAATAATACATCCCCAAGACACATCATAATCAATTTCACTGAAGTTAACATGAAGGAGAAAATTCTGAAAGCAGCCAGATGAAAGAAAACAATCACCTACAAGGGCAAAAATATTAGAATAATTGCAGATCTTTCTGCTGAAACCTTTCAAGCTAGAAGATGATGGTCATCGACTTTTAATCTCCTAAAACAAAATAACTTTCAACCCAGGATCCTGTACCCAGCTAAACTGAGTTTCATTTATGATGGAGAAATTAAATACTTCAACAACATTCACATGTTGAAGAAATTTGCCATAACTAAACCAGTTCTCCAGGATATTCTCAGATGTATCCTTCATAAAGACCAGCGTAATCCTCCATCACAAAAGTAAACCCGCCCAGAAAATTCTGATCAAATTTCAACTTCCATAGTCACAAAAGGATTGAAAATGTCCACTGGACTCTCAAAAGACTTATCAATATTCTCAATTAAAGTGAATGGTTTAAAATGTCTTCTAAAGTTGCACAGGTTGGCTGAATAGATACAAAAACTCAAGCCAGGTATCTGCTGCATAAAAGAATCGCATCTTACATTAAAAGAAAAATATAAACTCAATTTGAAGGGATGGTCATCTATACTTCAGGCAAATGGAAAGCAGAAAAAAGTGGGTGTTGCTATCCTATTCTCAGATGCAATAGGCTTTAAACCAACTGAAATCAGGAAAGATAAGTATGGACACTTCATATTTTTAAAGGTAATACTCAATATGATGAGATTTTAATTCAAAATATTTATGCACCTAACCACAATGCACCTCAATTTATAAAAGAAACTCTAACAGACATGAACAACTCAATTTCCTCCACTTCCATAGTAGTTGGAGATTTTAACACCCCTTTAGCAGTGCTGGATCCAAAAAGAAGCTAAGCAAAGAAATCTTAGATTTAAATTTAACCATTCAACATCTGGACTTAACAGAAATCTACAGAACATTTCATCCCCAAAAAACTGAATACACATTCTTCTCATCAGCCCATGGAACATGCTTCAAAATCGACCACACTCTAGGCCACAAATCTCACCTCAGCAAATTTTAAAAAGTACAAATTATTCCTTGTATCTTCTCAGACCATCATGGAATAAACGATGAACTCAATAACAACAGGAACCTGCATACCCATACAAAAACATGGAGGCTAAACAACCTTATGCTGAAGGGTAGATGGGTTATAGACAAGATTAAGAAGGAAATCACCAAATTTTTATAACAAACAACAATCAAGACACAAATTTTCAGAACCTCTGGGATACCGCAATGGCAGTCCTAAGAGGAAAATTTATAGCACTGCAAGATTTCCTGAGGAAAATGGAAAGAGAGGAATTTAATAAATTAAAGGTACATCTAAAACAACTGGAGAAGGATGAACACTCTAACCCTAAACCCAGCAGAAGAAAAGAAATAACCAAAATCAGAGCAGAATTAAATGAAATTGAAAACAGAAGAATTATACAGCAGATCAATAAATCCAAAAGTTGGTTTTTTGAAAAGATCAATAAAATAGATAAACCTTTGGCCAACCTAACAAGGAAAAAAAGAGTAAAATCTCTAATTTCATCAATCAGAACTGGTAACGATGAAATAACAACAGACCCCTCAGAAATTCAAAATATCCTTGATGAAAACTGTAAGAAACTCTACTCTCAGAAATATAAAAATCTGAAAGAAATCGACCAATACCTGGAAGTACGCCACCTACCAAGACTTAGCCAGAACGAAGTGGAAATGTTGAACAGGCCTTTATCAAGTTCTGAAATATCAACAACTATAAAAAGTCTCCCTAAAAAGAAAAGCCCAGGACCAGATGTCTTTACGTCAGAATTTTACTAAACCTTTAAAGAAGAACTAGTACCTATATTACTAAATCTCTTCCAAAATATAGAAAAAGAAGGAATATTACCCAACACATTCTATGAAGCAAACATCACCTTGATCCCCAAACCAGGGAAAGAACCAACAAGAAAAGAAAATTATAGACCAATATCACTAATGAATATTTTTGCTAAAATATTCAATAAGATCTCAACAAACAGAACCAAACAACACTTCAAAAAAAATTATATACCATGACCACGTGGGATTTATCCCAGGCTCTCAAACCTGGTTCAATATACATAAATCTATAAATGTAATTCAGCACATAAACAAACTAAAATATAAGGACCATATGATTCTTTCAATTGATGCAGAAAAAGCCTTTGATAATATCCAGCATCCCTTCATGATCAGAACAGTTAAGAAAATTGGTTTAGAAGGGACATATCTTAAACTAATAGAGACCATCTACAGCAAACACACAGCCAATATCTTATTGAAGGGAGTTAAATTGAAATCATTTCCACTTAGATCAGGAACGAGGCAAGGTTGCCCATTGTCTCCATTGCTCTTTAACATTGCAATGGAAGTTTTAGCCTTTGCAATTAGGGAAGAAAAGGCAATCGAGTGTATCCACATAGGGTCGGAAGAGATCAAATTTTCACTTTTCGCAGATGATATGATCCTATATCTGGAAAACACTGGGGATACTACTACAAAACTTTTAGAAGTGATCAAGGAATACAGCAATTTCTCAGCTACAAAATCAAAACCCATAAATCTGTAGACTTGATATATACCAAAAATAACCAAGTAGAAAAAACAGTCAAGGACTCTATTCCTTTCACAGTAGTGCCAAAGAAGATGAAATATTTGGGAGTATACCTAACAAAGGACGTGAAAGATCTCTACAAAGAGAACTATGAATCTTTAAGAAAAGAAACAGCTAAAGATGTTAACAAGTGGAAAAACATACCATGCTCGTGGCTGGGAAGAATCAACATTGTTAAAATGTCTATGCTACCCAAAGCAATATATAATTTTAACACAGTTCCTATTAAAGCTCCATTGACATACTTTAAAGTTCTTGAAAAAATAATACTTCCTTTTATATGGAACCAGAAAAAACCTCAAATAGCCAAAACATTACTCATCAATAAAAACAAAGCAGAAGGAATCATACTACCAGACCTGAGACTGTACTATAAATCATTAGTGATCAAAACAGCATGGTATTGGCACAAAAACAGAGAAGTAGATGTCTGGAACAATAGAGAACCAAGAGATTAATCTAGCTACTTAACATTATTTGATCTTTGATAAGCCAATTAAAAACAATCAGTTGGGAAAAGACTCCCTATGTAACAAATTTTGCTGGTTAAACTGGCTGGCAACCTGTAGAAGATTTAACCTGGACCCATAACTTTCACCATTAAATAAGATAGACACTGTCTGGACAAAAGATTTAAACTTAAGACATGAAAGTATAAAAATTCTTGGGGCAGTGCCTGTGGCTCAAGGAGTAGGGTGCCGGTCCCATATGCTGGAGGTGGCAGGTTCAAACCTAGCCCAGGCAAAACAACAACAACAACAACAAAAAAAAAATACTTGAAGAAAGTGCAGGGAAAACTCTTGAAGGAATCGGCCTGCGGGAATATTTTAGAAGGAGGACACCCCAGGCAATTGAAGCAGTATCAAAAATACACTACTGGGAAACTTAAAGCATGAAACAATAAAAATCCTCAAAGAAAGCATAGGAAAAACACTGGAAGATATTGGCCTGGGGAAAGACTTCATGAAGAAGTCTGCCATGGCTATTGCAACAACAACAAAAATAAACAAATGGGACTTCATTAAACTGAAAAGCTTCTGTACAGCTAAGGAGACAATAACAAAAGCAAAGAGACAACCTACACAATGGGAAAGGATATTTGCATATTTTCAATCAGACAAGAGCTTGATAACTAGGATCTATAGAGAACTAAAATTAATCCACATGAAAAAAGCCAACAATCCATTATATCAATGGGCAAGAGACATGAATAGAACTTTCTCTAAAGACGACAGATGAATGGCTAACAAACACATGAAAAAATGTTCATCATCTCTATATATTAGAGAAATGCAAATCAAAACAACCCTGAGATATCATCTAACCCCAGTGAGAATGGCCCACATCACAAAATCTCAAAACTGCAGATGCTGGCGTGGATGTGGAGAGAAGGGAACACTGTTACACTGCTGGTGGGACTGCAAGCTAGTACAACCTTTCTGGAAGCAAGTATGGAGAAACCTCAAAGCACTCAACATAGACCTCCCATTTGATCCTGCAATCCCATTACTGGGCATCTACCCAGAAGGAAAGAAATCCTTTTATCATAAGGACACTTGTACTAGACTGTTTATTGCAGCTCAATTTACAATCGCCAAAATGTGGAAACAGCCTAAATGCTCACCAACCCAGGAATGGATTAACAAGCTGTGGTATATGTATACCATGGAATACTATTTAGCCATTAAAAAAAATGGAGACTTTACATCCTTCGTATTAACCTGCATGGACGTGGAAGACATTATTCTTAGTAAAGCATCACAAGAATGGAGAAGCATGAATCCTATGTACTCAATTTTGATATGAGGACAATTAATGACAATTATGCTTATGGGGGGGAAACAGAAAGAGGGAAGGAGGGAGGTGGGTGGGGCCTCAGTGTGTGTCACACTTTATGGGGGCAAGACATGATTGCAAGAGGGACTTTACCTAACAATTGCAATCAGTGTAACCTGGCTTATTGTACCCTCAATGAATCCCCAACAATAAAAAAAAAAAAAGGAAAAAAAAATACACTACTGGGACCTGATCAAACTAAAAAGCTTCTGCACAGCCAAGAGCATAGTGAGTAAAGTAAGCAGAAAGCTCTCAGAGAAAATATTTTCAGGTTATACCTCCAATAAATTTCTCATAACAAGAATCCACAGAGAACTCAAACGTATTATCAAGAAAAGAACAAGTGATCCCATCTTAAGGTGGGCAAGGGACTTGAAGAGAGACTTCTCTAAAGAAGACAGATGCAAGATCTACAAAGACATGAAAAAAAGCTCATCATCCTTAATCATCATAGAAATTCAAATCAAAACTACTCTGAGATATCACCTAACCCCAGTAAGAGTAGTCCACATAAAAAAATTCCAAAACCAGAGATGTTGGCATGGATGTGGAGGAAAGGGCTCACTTCTACACTGCTGGGGGGAATGCACACTAATACGTTCCTTCTGGAAGGATGTTTGGAGAATACTTAGAGACCTAAAAATAGACCTGCCATTTGATCCTGTAATTCCTTTACTAAGTTTGTACCCAGAAGACCAAAAATCACAACATAACAAAGACATCTGTACCAGAATGTTTATTGCAGCCCAATTCATAATTGCTAAGTCATGGAAGAAGTGCAAGTGCCCATTGACCCACGAATGAAGTAGCAAATTGTGATACATGTACACCATGGAATATTATGCAGCCTTAAAGAAAGATGGAAACTTTACCTCTTTCATGTTTATACGGATGGAGCTGGAACATATTCTTCTTAGCAAAGTATCTCAGAAATGGAAGAAAAAGTATCCAATGTACTCAGCCCTACTATGAAGCTAATTTGTATCTTTCACATGAAGGCTATAACCCAACTATAGCACAAGACTCTGAGGAAAGGGCCAAGGAAGGGGAAGGGAGTGGGGAGGTTTTGGTGGAATGAGGGTGATGGGTGGGGCCACACCTACGGTGCATCTTAGAATAGGTACAGGAAAAACTTACTAAATGAAGAATACAAATGTATACATACAATAACTAAGAAAATGCCATGAAGGCTACGTTGAACAGTTTAATGAGAATATTTCAGATTATATATGATATCAGCACATTATACCCCTGGATTGCACTAATCTACACAGCCATGATTTAACAATAAAAAAAAAACGTTCTCGGGGCCGCGCCTGTGGCTCAGTCGGTAGGGCGCTGGCCCCATATACCGAGGGTGGCGGGTTCAAACCCGGCCCCGGCTGAACTGCAAAACCAAAAAAAAATAGCTGGGCGTTGTGGCGGGCGCCTGTAGTCCCAGCTACTCGGGAGGCTGAGGCAGGAGAATCACTTAAGCCCAGGAGTTGGAGGTTGCTGTGAGCTGTGTGAGGCCATGGCACTCTACCGAGGGTGATAAAGTGAGACTCTGTCTCTACAAAAAAAAAAAAAAAAAAAACGTTCTCGTGTAAACAGTTTTTTACTGTTTTTTTTTTTTTTTTTTTTTTTTTTTTTTTTTGAGACAGACACTCACGCTGTTGCCCTGGGTAGAGTGCTTTGGCGTCAGAGCTCACAGCAACCTCCAACTCTAGACCTAAGCCATTCACTTCCCTCAGACTCCCAACTAGCTAGGACTTCAGTCGCCCACCAAAGTACCTGGACATTACTTTTGTTGCAGTTGTGAAGATGGGAATGGAAGTCTGGACATGTGGGGAGGACGGGTGGCATGATGCCCAGTCCGACTCAATGCATGGGGCATGGGTCGACACAGGTCGACCCCCAGAAGACTCTCTCTGGCCCCCATGGATGGTTGCAGCTGCCCTGTCCTCCCAGCTGCCCCCTAGCCTTGGAAGAAGCCTGGGTAACACCAAGGAGGTGTGGGAGCGGCAACGGGGTGCGGGGCTCGCCCCACCCCCAGCACCCTGCCTCTTGGTCCTCTTTTACCATGTGGTTCCTTCCACCGCTGTGGTCAGGCCCATCACAGCCCACCTCAGCCTTGGTCGGGTGTGAGGGATGGTCCCGATGCCGGTGCCTAACCTTTTACACTGGACAGCCAGGCTTGACTGTGGTGAGCAGTTGGCCCCTAGGGAACGGGGGCGAGTCATCATCCATCGTCCTCCAGAGGGACAAGGCGCCTACCATGGCCCCCACCCTCACCCCTTTCGGAGATTTCTTCTGGGGGGTGGTGGCCCTATGCCCTTTCCCTCTTACTCTTTCAACATGAGGGTCTGAGGCGGGACTTGGGGTTCAATGTCTCCCTGCTGCCTCCCCAGGTCGCCTCAGGTGGCACGGCAGGGCTGGCGACCGCTACCAAGCCCACCGGCGCTAAGCCTGGCTGTCAAGTCTGTTGGCAGTAGTTGGGAGCCCCAGAGGCTTGGCTGCAGCTCGCTCAGACTGCCCTGGCCTGGCGGGAGTGGGCTGCGATGTTCACGCTGATCGCCAGCAAGCACCTCTTCCCACACCCCCGGGACAGCTGTGTCTGCCCTCTCCTGCCTGCTGCCCCCGCCAGGCCTTGCCAGAGGCCTTGATCACCCCCAAGAGGGGGGAGGGCCTGCCTGCGCCCCCACCCTTCCTGTTGGTCTCCCCACCCAGGTGCAGAAGCCTCCATATGGCCTACTCCCACCACCCCCAGAGATCTGACCCTGGGGTTAAGGGCCCCAGCCACTTCGACCTTCCTGGCGTGGTGGCCCCTCTGCCGGGGTGTCCACCTGGCCTGCACCCGCACTAAGCAACTGGCGCGCCCCTGTGTGACCAAGCATCCTGGGCCTGCCTCTGCCCTTGCCCTTGACCTTGCCCTTGCCCCTGCCCCTGTCCTTGCCCGGAAGCCCCTCCAGCTGCTTGCAGAGCCAGTCACAGGCTGGCAGCCACCGTGAACCCCACCCCCTTCCCATGAAACCAACCCAGTGTGTGGCTGCAACAACAGCACCAAGCGAAACTGGGTTCCCATCCTCTACCCAGAAAGACACGGACGCCCAAGCATTGCCACAGTGCCCTCTCCCCGGCCCTACTTCCCCATTCCCCTTCAGACTCACTCTGCTGCCAGGAGGCTGAGATGAACTTGGACACAAGAAGTCCGAGTGTTCCTGGAACTGGGTGGCTGGCCTGGAGCCAGGACCATTCCTTCTCACAGGTGAGAGCCCTGGTGAGGAAGTAAAAGTGGTGGTAAGTGACAAGAGGACAAGGTAGCTCCGGGCATCACCTGTCCCAGCACAGTCTCCTTTCTGCCCCACTAGGGAGTGGAGGCTGTCTAGACAAGGCAATGTGCTTAGCTGGGTCTCATCCATAAGTTCCCATCCCTGGGTCCCGCTTTCCAAGCCACCACCAGTTATGTCTGAACAAATCCGACAGGACAAACTGGCCAGAGCCAGGAAGAAGGTACAATATACTATGTTGGAGGCTCCCAACACAGTCAAAGACCCCCCCCCCCACACACACACACACACTCCAGTCTTTCAGGTCAGGACCATGATACAGTCTATGTGCCACACCTGACACATGCAAAGCTCTGACCAGGGTGCCCCTTGGTTATCTCCACAATGTCTCCTCATCGATCCTGACCCCTCAACAGACAGCCTGGTGGCCCCCCAGTGACTCTCGGCTGCTGATTCCACCTGGCCTCCAGTCACTCCAATCCTGCCCTCCGTAGGCTCTACGGCTTCCCATTCCAAGGCCCTAGGTTCCTAACCTGTGTTCTCCTCCCTCCTGCGCAGCAGAGCAGAGACTGGGGACACAGGTGGACTAGGTGGGCAGGAGTGGAATGCAGTGAAGTCACCACGCCCCTAAGAATTGATATTACCGCTCAGAGCCTGGCCCCTGATTGGACAGGCGGCAAAACCAGCTGTTAACTCCCTTTCGGCTTTCGCCCATCTCCACGTAGATTTCCTGGGGCAAGGGGGCATAAACAGCACAGCATTCAGGTCTGAGAAGTCTCAGGCTCAACCACTCTCTTCACTCAGTCATCAGCGCGTCTCTGAGTGGTGATGGGGGAACAGGCTAGGTTCATGGTGCTCTGCGACTGGAGAGACTGTTATCTTTTTCACTGAGTTCTCTCCTTGCATTCACTCACTTCTATCAGGAGTGAGATCTAATTGGCTTCTGTGGGTCAACCCTGGCAAAGTGAACTTCAAATCCTCACATATTGCCCCAATGGTCTCAACCTGAGGTTCTCCGGTGGACACACGCTTAACATGGGAAAACTTTGTAGAGCATCGGTTTTCCCAGAAGCTCTGGAGAGTCAACAAGCATTCATGGGCTCAAGGATAAGATCTGCCTAGATTTTTCAAGTTGTGTCACGTTGATTTTTCAGGCAGCCCTATCACGGAAACGATGCAGATTGACTAGGCACGCATGTTCACAACCCTTGTGCCATTAGGATACACTGCTGTCAAAGTTGGATCCGTGCTGGGGTGCAGTGATCACACTTGTGCAAGGGAAGGCCCCCGTTGTCTGAGTCCACAGCGCACAGCTCCTGCCAACTCGAGGCTTCCTTTTCTAGTTCCTTTTCAAAACCCTTTCGTTTTGCACCCTGGCACTCACAGATTCCCGTCAAAACTCGGGAGCTTCGTGTCAGATGACCGAATTTAGACGTCACTCTTGCACTTTGTGAGCCACATGATGGGTCCCTTTCAGCTACTGAGTGACCATCACAATCACTGGTCTGTTTGTCCGCGTCATCGATCGGACGGTGCACACGATACCAAGTCTTTTGTCAACACTGTAAAGAAGACCCGACAGACCAACAAGATCCTTGGAAAGTTGAATGTGGCAGAAGGGCTTCCCCTTCTCACGAGCACGACTGCTTGTCCCGTCCACAGCTGATGGAGTGCCAACTCCAACACCATTTGCCCTCTTCTTACTTCGAGAAGGAGGGAAGCGAACAGGAAAGTAGTTCCCAGGCCAGCAGTGATGGCGGCTACTTCGCCGAGAATGTGTCTTGCTTCCCCAGGGGACGTGAGCGGGTGGTGGAGAGAGTATCAGGTGACGGTTAAGAGACCTACCTCTCCCATCCACGGGGCAAATGGGGCAAATCAGGTGTGGGTGTCTCTTTTCACAGGGTCAAGTCGGGGCAGCAATCTTTTACTTCCACTGAAGAGAAGTTGAAATGAGGCTTTGGTTTCAGAGCTGCAGAGACCAATGTCTCGCCCCACTTCCCCCACAAGCTATGCAGCACTTGCTGTCAGGAGAGGAGGAGATTTGGGTTTTCAGAGGCCAAGGCTGAAGGGTCGGGTCCCGAGCACAGGCGGCCCTTTTCGCTGGAAGTTGGGGTGCCACTTCCCCTCCAGACCGGGCTTCCCTGACCAGGCCTGGCCTCCCCAGAAGTCTGCCCTCACCGAGCTCCAGCGGGTCAGCCATCCTTGCCAAGCCCTGCCAGAGGGCCTGTTGGACCTTAGAAGATGTCTGGAGCCACAGGCTTGTACTGAGAATCAGGCCCGGGCCTGGAGAGCGCAGGCAGCAGAGCTCCACAGCACTGTGCTGCCCTGGTCACGGCGGGCTCAGGGTCCGCACGCAGGCCGCCACCTGCCCTCACGTCCAGACTCTTCCCACACAGAGTCTGCTGCAGGAAAGGGATACGTGCCTGCTCCACTCACGGCAGTACTCACTGGCACATCGACATATGATCCAGGAAAACCAGTCCCTGCGTAGGAGCTCCTGCTGGCAAGGCAGACTGCGGAGAATCTCCCGGAGGAGAAAGCTCAGGCAGTGCTGGTGGCCCACCTGGCACGCCAGGAGCTGCGTGAGACCCAGGTGAATGGACTTGGTCAGGGATGACCCCTGCGTGGGACAACCTGGCGGGCTCTGTGCCTTCTCAGGCTGTTTCCTGGCCCTTTAGGAGCTCCTGGAAGCCACCAGGAAACTGGTGGCCACTGGCTCCCAGTGAGCCTTCAGCTGCAGGCCCAGCTCAGCCTGATGACTGACGATGGGAAGGGTAAGTGGGATGGCTCTCGCCAAGAGGAGGGACCCGGGGAGGGCTAGGGGCTGTCCAGGACGGCTGGCCATTCCGTGGAGAGGGGCTGGCCCGGAGCACGCCCTGTGGGAGGTGGGCTCACTCGGCCTCCCTCCTTGGGCTTTTCTGAGGATCCTTCTGGCTGCCCCCAGAGGGAGTCCAAGAGGAGTAGGGAGAGGAAGAGGACGAGGAGGGTCCAGCAAAGACCCACACACAGGACGGTGGAGGAGTGCAGGGAGGGAGTGGAGGAGTGGCAGCCCGAGGGAAAGAGGGGACCGAGGATAGGGAGGCTGCTAGGCCCAGGCCGGGCATCACGGAGGACCTGGAGAGCCCAGGAGCCTAGGTAGGCCCTCGCTCTTCCTGCCCCTCTTCTGTACACCATTCCCGACGTGCTCTGTGTCCCTGCCGAAGACCCTTGTATTACTGGCCTCCCTGCCCTCTGTTCTCTCCTGAAAGACCCCCCCCCACTGTTCCGTTCCTTGGGAGCCAGTGGCCAGACGCTGTGCCACAAATGAACCACAGGTGCACCACTGAGACACCCCAGGTGGGGAGGGCTCTTCTCGGCTTCCCTGAGTCCCTACACGCAAAGAACCCTCCACAAACATACCCACTTCTTCCCTGCAGGCGGCAAATTTTCTTCGGGGCTCTCGCCGAGGAGGAAGAAGAGTCAGTCCCTTTGCCCAGGCAGCTGCAGGAGCCAATGTGGCAGCATCAGGGCCCGCCTCAACAGGCGGCCCCAGCTCAACCGCAGCTGGAGGCGGCCGCTCCAGTGCTCCTGTCCCCTCAGGCCAGGCTGCGGCATCCAGCCACAGGGCCCCGCAGTGGGGCCGAGGGGCGTGCAGCAGGGAGGATTCCCTGGGGCCACCCAGAGCCCTGCCCAGGAGCCCAGTCAGGGCCCAGGGCACCCCAGAGGCAGGGTGGTGAGTAGAGCCCGTGGGCAGGGTGGGCGTGAGTAGCGGAGGGGCACAGGGGTCTCAGAGCTCTGCCTCTCTCTCCCGGAAGGTTTTCCCCAACCGTGTGGAGCCGGCACAGGGAGAGACCAGGGAGGGGTCCCTGCCCAAGAGGCCCCCTCCGCAGAGGGCCATGCAGTTCTGGGCCAAGCTCAGAAGCCCCAGGAGCACCCCTGCTTGGACACGACCACCTGCCTCCTTTTTTTCTACCAGGCTGATGCAAAGACCATACTCAACATCCTCATCTTCTAGGTGTGGCTTCTTCCCCCGTCTCCTTGTGCAGCTGGAGTTCTTTAATACGGGCCCACCCGCGGCCCTCTCTATTCTCTTCTCCTGTCACCTCCGCCCTCCCTCATCCTGCTCCCTTAATCCTTCCCTTGGGGTTTTTCCTCGGTGACAATGACAGAGTTGAAAGGATTCACTCGTGAGTGTGTGCGTCTTGGTCTGTTGAACCAGCCTCCTCTGCTAAATGATGACCTCTGTTGGGCATCCTGTGCCCCGGCTCGCTGCAGGGGGCGTTGCATACAGTAAGCGTGCCATGTGTATGCCTGGCCTGGGGAGATGAACCCTGCCTATGGGTACGGTTCTCACAGCCTGTGGCCCTTGGCTCATGGAGCCGGAGGAAGGAGTGAGCCAGGCATGCCCAGGCCCCTTCCTCCTGGTGGAAGCTGATCAGCAAGGAGAGGTCCCTCTCCATGGCAGAAAGCAGCCGCTCCCCCATGCTGTCCTGAGCTGTGGCCACAGGGGCAGGGAGTGTGGAATCCGCCCCCAAACCTGGGTCACCGGGCAAGCCCTGGCGGTGGGTGTGACTGAGAGAACGGGGGCTCTGCCTCTGCTCCCTTCCGGGACCTCATCTCCCAGGCCCCTCCTCAGAGCATCCAGTGAACACCGGAGGAGGAGGCCAGAGGAGGGGTGGTGTCAGAGCAAAGCCCTCTGGGGCCAGGCTCGCCCTCTTGAGCCTTCCGTACCCCTCTCTGTGTTCCCCCAAAGCCTCGCTGACCACCCAAGCTGCAAGGCCACCGGGCAGCTGAGCTGAGGGGGTCACCGCGGCCTTTGACAGTGAACATGAGAGCCAGGCATCCCTCCCTCTCTCTCCTTCCCTCCCTGCTCAGGCGAGGGTTCCCTCGAGGTGGTCTCACCATCTTTGCCACTGAGTCCACCCTGCACCCCGAGATCCGACCCACTCCTCACCACCCGCTCCTTGCCCTGACCATCAGCCTCTGTCCTCCCCTTGACCACAACCAGCCCTCCCCACCCCAGGATGGGACCTCCTACACCAGGGACCTCCTGCTCCCTCAGGCCCCACCCCGCTTGGGACTCTCCTAGGGTGGGGTGGTGGGCCTCAGCTGGGCCCTGCCTGCAGGCCAGGTCTCCACGAGTGAGGGCAGGACCTGACTCATGTCCAGGGACGGCACACGGTAGACAGACAACCCATAAAGGCACGCGAGAAAGGCTGGCCTTCATCAGCCAACGCTATTTGAAAGCAGACCGTTTTGAGACCTGGGAGATGAAGAATAGATATCGATCATGACCGGTTTGGCCCAGTATGTGGACACAGGCTCTCCTGCACAAGCGGAGTAGCACCTGGGAGGGCAGTTTGGCCACGTCTGGCAACACCTAGATGCACATATCCCGCGGATGAAATCTTCAAGCCATCAAGATTTCTCTTGCTGAAAGTCCAGCGTACCTAGTGTGCAATACAGAAAAATCGGGAGTGAGCCAACCGTCAGCAGAGGGCGCTGATGAGACCGTGTCTCAAGAAAACTCCGCAGCCACGCCAAAGAGTGAAGAACAAGTTCTAGGATCCCGCCGGCCCGGGCATCCCTCTCCTTCCAAAATCCTAAGTGTGAAGGGACTTGTTTGTTTCTCTTCCTGATCGATATCCAAAGAGGTTCATTTAGATTGAGAATCAGCTAGTTACCGGACAGACGCTAAGGGGGGCAGGCTGCAGAGCCAGGGCGGGGAAGCAGGAGGAGGAGGAAGAGGAGGAGAAGGAGGATTAGGAGGAGGAAGAGGAGGAGGAGCACGAGGAGGGGGAGAAAGAAGAAGAGGATGAGGAGGAAGAGGAGTAGCGGTCACCCTAATCCCTGGCCAGGACAGCACAGCACCTCTTGGAAGATGGGTGAGCAAGGGGAAAGGGAGGGAGGGGGTTGAGAAATGGCCTGGGGATTCTGAGCCTGGCAGGCCCGGGATTGGGATGCAGAGGAGGGCCCGGGGCAGCAGTGATTGACCTGCTGGGGGTAGGGCAGAGGTCTCGGTGCACAGACAGGGCTTTGGGAGGACCCTGGCCACGGTAACCTCGGGACCCAGAGCTGGCTTTCAGAGGAAAGGGGACTGACCTCAGGGTTCAGGAGGAGGAACAGCTGGGGAAGTAGCGGGTGTGCCCTGGGCTGGATATGGCAGGGAATGGGACAGGGAGGCTTTCCAGATCTGAGAAGGGACCCTTGAGGGAGGGGGTTTCTGAGGTCCAGTTGGGGTCCTAGGAGGTGATTTTTGGGATAAGGAAGTCTGCATGTGGGGGGCTTTCTGGAGAAAGCCACAGTACTCCACCGTCTGCGGGCCGTGGTTCCTAAGAGCCACTGTGTTCGGGGTTTAGCTGTGAGAGTGGCCTCTCTCAGGTGCAGTAGTTCAGAGGAGTCTTTGAAGGAGGACATCAAGTGTCTCGCTGAGGTGCTGCTCTGGGCAAGACTGGTGCCACTGCCCCTTGGGCAGCTTGCCTTGTGGCTGTCCTCCCCACGGGGCTGCCTGGCCATGTCCCATTTGGCTTGTGCCTTCCACCTCGACCAATGTGCTGGGTGCATTGAAGCCTCACCCACCCACATCTGTTTCCCTGGTAGCTCTGGTCCCTACCTGTCCTGGCTCAGTCGCCTTTCTGTCCTGGGATGTCGGAAGAAATCCGACAGGATATACTGGCCACATACACCGAGACTGGTGGTTTCGAACTTGGCCTGAAGCTGCTAAACAATGACAACTGCAAAAGAAAAAATAGCCGCGCATTGTGATGGGCGCCTGTAATCTCAGCTACTTGGGAGATTGAGGCAAGATTATCGCTGAAGTCCAAGAGTTGGAGGTTGCTGTTATCTGTGACACAATAGCACTCCACCAAGGGTGACATAGTGAGACTCTATCTCAAAAAATAAAATAAAATAAAATAAAATAAGAAAGATAACAAATAATTCCCAAACACTTAGAAACAAAACAACATACTTATAAATAATCCATGAGTCAAAATTCTCAAGAATTGAGAAAAAATGTACTAAATAAAAATTTAAAAATAGCATATAAAACCTTGCAGTACATTGATAAAGCAGTGCACAGAAAGAAATTTGTAGCACAGAGTCTTGTTATGTTGCCCGGGCTGATCTCAAACTTCTGGCCTCAAAGCTATCCTCCTTCCTCCCTAGCCTCCCCTGCCTAGGATTACAAGTCTGAGCCATTGTGCCCAGCCTTTTTTGCAAAGAGGAACTCTTGTAAATCCATAATATAAATTCTCAGCTCAAGAACCTGAAAAAGAATCAAAATGAAACCAAGGAATACAGAAAGAAAATTAAATAAAGACTAGGAAAAAATAAAATGGAATACAGAAAAACAATTTTGTTATCACTTTCATACTGAAACCATACAAAAATAGCACAAAGAAAAAGGTACACATGAATATTTGTCATGAATATAAGGGCAAAAAATTCTAATAAAATATAAGCAAGCAGGATTCAATTATAGAAGGATTTTATCTAACAAATGCAATCAGTTTACCCTAATTCTTTGTAACCTCAATGAATCCCAAACAATAAAAAATAAGCAAATAAAATTCAGAAATACATAAAAGAATTATACAATGGCCAGGCTCACACCTGTAATCCCAGCACACTGGGAAATCAAGGCCGGAGTATCACTTGAACCCAGAAATCAAAAAGCAAGCTGTACAACATAGCAAGACCCTGTTTCTACAAAAATAAAAAAATAGTAGCTAAGGTAGTGCATACCTGTAGTCCTAGCTACATAGTAAGCTGAGGTAGGAGGATCACTTGAGCCTGAGTTTTAGGTTATAGTGAACTATGTTCATGCCACTACACTCTAGCCTAGATGACACAATGAGGCGAAACCAAAGCCTGGGAAGAAAAAGAAAAAAAAAAGATAGGGAAGAGAGAGAAGGCAGGGAAGGAGAGAGATAAAGTACGAAGGAGACAGAGGGAATCAGGGAGGAAAGAAAGAAGGAGAAATAAACAAAAGAACTATACAACCTAACTAATCAGAAATTTGTATGTTCTCTATCATATTAACAGGCCAAAGAAGAAAAATTATATGATCATATCAATTGATGCAAAACATATTAGATAATTAGATATGATTCAACAACCCATTCACAGACATGAAAATTCAAACCACAATGAGATCACTAAGCATCTACTTAAACAGCTTAAGCCGTTAAAAAAAAAAATGACAATACTTAATGCTGGTGAGAAAAGAGAGGAACTGGATCATTCACATATTGCTGGTAGGAATGAAAATAATATAACCACTCTAGATAACGATGTGGCAGTTTCTTCAAACAAACAAAAACTGAACATGTAACTACCATACAACCAAACAACTGCATTAGCCGGACACTTGTCATGGAGGGATAAAAACTCACACAAAAACATACACATGACTGCTTACAGTGACTTTATTCAGAATAGCCCCAAATACAAACCCAGAAGTCTGTTTTTCAACAGGTGAATGGTTAAAAACAAACTATGGTATCTACATATCATGGAGTACTACTCAGTGGGAAAAAAAAGGATTCTTGATACACACAAAACTTGCATGAATCTCCAGAGAATTACGCCTAGTGAAAAAAAGACAATCTCAAAAGATTACCTACTATACCACTTGACTTCTATAAGATTACTGAAATGACAAATCACAGAAATCAAGAACACCTAAATGTCTGAAAGGCAATGGGGGCAATATGAGGGATTACTAGGGTGATAGCAACGTTCTGCATCTTGACCATACATGTGTGAACACCTTGGTTGTGATATTATACTATCATTTTTAAGAAATTTCCACCAAAGGAACGTAGGTAAAGTGCACATGGAATTACAAATTGAGTACCCCTTAGCCAAAACACTATGTAGCCTGAGCAACAGTCTCTTAAAAAAAAAAAAAAAAAAGCCAGGTAAGATGCCACATACTGAATTCCAGTTACGTGGGAGACTGAGGAAGGAGGATCACTTATGGAGGTTCACTTATGAGCCCAGAAATATGAGGTCATAGTGAGCTATGATTAGGCCATGCACTCTAGCCTAAGTGACAGAGAAAGCCCCTATATCCAAAACAAAACAAAACAAACATAAAAAAAAATTCCAAAATGACTTAGATCAGAAGTGTTTCGGATTTTGGATTTTTTCAGATTTTGGAGAATTTACATTGTACCAATTAAGCATCCCAAATCAGAAAATCCAAAATCTACAATGCTCCAATAAGCATTTCCTTTGAGTATCATGCCAGAACTTAAAAAACTCTCTTGGGGCATTTTAAAGTTTTTGGTTTTGGATGTTCAACCTGTATTTCTGATAACTACATGTGATTCTACAATTTTCTCAAAAAAGTTTAGTAAAGGGTGGCACCAGTGGCTCAAGGAGTAGGGCGCCAGCCTCATAGACCAGAGGTTGTGGGTTCAAACCTGGCCCCGGCAGAAAAAAAAAAAAAATTAGCAAAAAAATTACAGAGCAGTACTGATTTGAAATATAAAAAAATGAAAACAGGTGAGTAGGGAATGCTTCTCCTCATGTTTTTATTCCGTGGGTGGGAGTAGGCTCCTATGCAAAGGCTTCAAGCCTCAGTCACCAAGTTTAGATTTTACTTTCAGTCTACACTCCTTAGCTCTCTCATTTATCCTGAGGCTTCAATCACCATATGCCGATGACTGCCAAATTTGTATTTCAAGTTCATTCCTCCCTTATAAAGTCCAAACACATTTTATTTTTAAATATATACCTCGATCTAGGTATCTCACAAGCCCTTCAAGCTCAACATGCGCACATTTAAACATACCATCTTTTCCCTTACATCCCCCAAATCTGCTTCTCCTGGGGCTTTTCACTGTTTGAGCAGGTGTCACCTGCTACGGTCTGAACGTTTGTATTCCCCCAAAATTCTTACGTTGAAATCCTAAATCCCAAGGGGATAGTCTTAGAAGGCAGCCTTTGGGAGGTGATTTGGTTATAGGAGTGGACCTTTCCCAAAACAAATCAAATGCCCTTATAAAAGAGGCTCCACAGTGGCCTTGCCCTTCCCACTATGTGAGGACACAGTGAGCAGGTGCCATCTATGAACCAGCAAGGGAACCCTAAATGGATACTGTATCTGCCTTCGTTCTGGACTTTCCGGCCCCTACAGTGTGAGAATAAATTTATTTCTGTTGTAAACAGGCTACCCAGTCCATGTTATTTTGTTATATAAGACTGAATGAATCCAAGACATCACAATACCATCCAATGCACACAGATGCTCAAGCTTGTATGTGGTTTATTCTGCCTCTCATTCATCTAGTCAATCACAAAATACCATTAATTCAAGTTCTTAAATACACGGTCAGTCTACTTCTTCCCATCCCAGTGCTGTCATCCAGTTGAAGTACCTCTGTGACAGCATCCTGGCTGATTTCTGTAGTCCCACTTAAGCCCTCTGTGAAAGCATTTCTCCTGTAGCAACAAGACTGATCTTTACAAAATGCAAATCAAAACACTTCACTCCCCAGCTTAAAACTTTTCAATGTGCTTACCATAATCCTCACAAAAGCATACAAAGGCTCACAGAGTCTGGCTTTCATGCCATTCTTCGCACTCATCTCTAAAGCACACAAAATCCCACAAAGTCTGGCTTCCATGCTCATTTCTAAACTCAAGCGATAATAACAGTTTTCTCCAAGGCACTGGGCTATTCTCCCTCCAGGGCCTCTAGAATTCCCTCTCACCACTCCCAGCCCAATCTACCTCACATCCACGTATCACATCTTGGCTTATCTATGCCCTCCTCTAAGGCCAGTTCTCCTGAACACTCAGACTAGGGTACTTGTTAAATAATGAAAGGGACACTCACACAACTTCAAATACAACTTGTTTAAAGTGTTATAATAAAAAATAAACAATTCTAAGATTCACGGAAAAATAATGTCTAAGATAAAAATCAATATACAGTCGGCTCACCTAATTTAAGGGCTAGTCATCTGCAGATTGTGTCAAGCACAGTTTGACAACACTCCAAAAATTAAAAAAAATATACAAACAAAAACACAGTATAGTAACTACACAGCATTTACGTTGTATCTGATATTATAAATAATGTAGAGATGATTTAAAATACATGAAAGGATGTACATCTCTGTTTCTTCATCTGCAAAATTAGGGGACTAAATATTTGTCTCCCCCTAATATGAGAAAAGCTCCCCATGCTATGATTCAATAAGTGCAGAGTGATGTTACTCTACCATCAACTGAGTGCCTGTGTCACAGTAAGACTGACAGAGAGAGGGAGAGGGACAGAGAGGGCAAGCTCAGGAAGGAGAGAGATGGGGAGAATATCTAACTGTCCAAGGAACGCAAGGATACCCAAATTACTAAGACAACTTTTCTCTGAAGTTAACTTAAGAATGTTAACTAGTTATTTTACTCTTTCATTGCTTTGGGCAGAACACTAAATGAATAACAAATCAATGACTGTTTTCTATGTTAAAATGCATCAGGTTAAAATATTAAATATCCAGAAGAAGAAAGTAAGGAATCCATGGAGGCTTTTGTTTCCTTTCAGTTATCTGTGAAGTCTTATCATAAATGACAAATTGTATCAGCACTCGTGGTTTGATACAAAGAGTACAAGAGCAAATTCCAGCCTCCAACAGTAGTCCACTGTGTGATGTTGGACAAGTCACCCGCTCATCTGAAAAATATTTTCTTTTATTTCTGTCGTTAATCAAGAATATTACAACAAACACAAAAAAATTATTTTAAAATAAAAATGTTACGCCAATAGTTGATGCCATGATTACAATGCATTTTAATTCTGGAAAAGCATTTGACCAACTATTG
This sequence comes from Nycticebus coucang, assembly GCF_027406575.1. Lineage (NCBI taxonomy): Eukaryota > Metazoa > Chordata > Mammalia > Primates > Lorisidae > Nycticebus > Nycticebus coucang. The sequence continues at coordinate 27,150,754 of NC_069805.1, read as the reverse complement.
AACATAAACATTAAGACAGGCCATGTACAGTCAAATGGATTCTTAACTCTGAGCAGCAAGTTTTGAGTAATGAATCAGAAGGAATACTGGAAAGATGGACTGAATTAACAAGAATAAATTTAACTGCGGATTCAAAAGAATGGCCTAGATCACTCTTTTAAATTACTGCTAAATGCAGATAATAAACTTCTGGCATTCAGTATGGACATATCACTTTCCCTATGAGAAAGAACTAACTAACTGGGTATTCCCCTTATGTTTCACAAGTATAAATGTAAATCCTGGCACTAAAGTGGGAAAAAAAATCTACAAGCATGGACTAGGAAAGACCGGATTTAAGGTCAGTTCACATGAAGAAGACTAAGAGCCTGAGCTGACTCCAAGCTCCACATGAGTTAAGAGTGCGACAAAGCTGCCAAAAAAGCTATCGTAATCTTAGACACAAGTAACAGAAGTGTAGTCTCCAGAGCAAAGGAGCTACAACTTTACTGTGTGCTCTACGCCCTGCACTGGGTCCCACGCATCCCGAATGATAGGATCAGTCACAAGGAACTTATGTAGAATAATACTTCCAAAGAAGGGCAATACCGGAAGGAGAATGACCAGAATGGCGAAAGACCTTGAAAACAAGTTCTGAATACTAAAGTAACTAGGAGTAATTTGCCTGGAAATTTGAAGTCTTGGGGGAAAGATAATATGAAATATCTAATCAGCTGCTATGTAACACAGGAATTCAGACCTACGAGGACACATTCCAAAGCAGATATAAAAAGTATCTAAAACAGAATGAGCTTCTTCAGCACTGAGAATGCTTAGGAAAGGCAACTGTTGTCAACTCTGACTACACATTACAAACTCCTGGGAATAGTATTAAACTATCAATGCCCATGCCCCTCCCCCAACCAATTAAATTAGCATCTCTAGGAGAGGGCCTAGGCAACGGTAGGTATTAAAAACTCCCCCTGGGTGTTCTAATATGCAGCGACACTTTAAAATGACCAAGGTAAACACAGGCATGTCTCAAAGACACTGTGTGAGTTGTAGTCTTCAAGTTTTATATGCACTGGGAAACCAAAAAGTTATCTTTACGCTCGCCTATTTTCTTCTGAATATCAACAGCATCATGTGTACAAAAAAAAAAAAAGACAGACCTTAATTTAAAGACACGTATTGCTAAAATATGCTAAAAATCATCTGACCTCTCAGCCAAGTTGTAAGCTTTTTGCTTGTGGATGGGCTTGCCTTGACATTGATGGCTGCTGATCAGAGTGGTGGTTGCTGAAGGTTGGGGTGATTATGGCAATTCCTTAAAATAAGACAGCAATGAAGTTTGCCTCATTGACTGACTCTTCCTTTCACAAATGATTTCTCCGTAGCTAGTGATGTTGTTTTATAGCATTTTATCTACAGTAGAACTTCTTTCAAAATTGGCATCAATCCACTCAAACCCTTCCACTGCTTTATCCACTAGGCTTATTTAATATTCTAAATCCATTGTTGGCATTTCAACAGCATTCACCGAATCTTCACCAAGAGTAGATTCCATCTCAAGAAAAAACTTTCTATGCTCATTCATAAGAAGTAGCTCCTCATGTCTTCAAGTTTTAGCATGCAATTATAGCAATTTTGTCCCATCTCCATGCTCCAATTCTAATTCAGTCCTGTTGCTATTTCCACCACATTTGCAGTTAATTTCTCCTCTGAAGTTTCAAATCCCTCAAAGTCATTTGTGAGGGTTAGACTCAATTTCCTCCAAACTCCTATTAATATGCATGTTTTGACCTCCTCCCATGAATCACCAATGTTCTTAATGGCATCTAGAATAGTGAATTTTGGGGGGAAAATTTTCAATTGAATTTACCCAGATCCATCAGAGGAATCTTTGGCATACAACAGCAGTAATACTTGAAAGTCAAGATTACTCCTTGATCCTTGGACGACAGAAATGATGTTGTGCTGGTAGGCAAGAGAACAATATTAATTTCTCTATATAACTCCATCAGAGTTCTAGGGTGACCAGGTACATTATCAATGAGCAGTAATATTTTAAAAGGAATCTTCTTTCAGAGCAACAGGTCTTAACAGGAAGCTTAAAGTATAGAGTAAACCATGCTGTAAACATGTGTGCTGGCATCTGGGCTTTGTTGTTCCATTTATAAAGCACAAGCAGAATAGATTTGGCAAAATTCTTATGGTTTTGAAAATGGTAAATGAGCACTTGCCTCAACTTAAAGTCATCAGTTGCATTACCTCCTAACAAGAGAACAAGCCTGTTCTTTGAACTTTTAAAGCCGGGCATTGACTTCTCCTCTAGCTATAAAAATCCTAGATGGCATCTTCCAATAGAAGTCTGTTTCATCTATACTGAAAATCTGTTGTCTACAGTAGCTACCTTCATCCATGGTCTTAGCTAGATCTCCAGATAACTTGCTGAAGCTTCTACATCAGCACTTACTGCTTCACGTTGTACTTTGTGTTATGGGGAAGGCTTCTTCCTTTCAATGAACCAACATCTTCTAGCTTCAGACATTTCATTAGCAGCTTTCTCATCTCTCTCTGCCTTCATACAAAATTGAAGAGAGTTAGGCAGACTCGCTCTGAATTAGGCTTTGGATCAAGGGAATGGTGTGGCCGGCCAGATCTTCGATCTTGTATAGTGAAATTTTCTTCCTAGCCGTTTTGCTTTCTTATCATTCATGTGTTCACTGTAGTGCACTTTTAATTACCTTCAAGAATTTTTCTTTTTGGCTTGGCGCCTATAGCACAGTGGATATGGAGGCAGCCACATACACCAAAGTTGGCAGGTTAGAACCAAAATGGGGCCAGCTAAAACAACATCAACTGCAACAAAAATATAGCAAGGTGTTTTGGCAGGCACCTGTAGTCAAACCTACTGGGAAGGCTGAGGCAGGAGAGTCGCTTAAGCCCAAAGAGTTTGAGGTTGCTGTGAGCTGTGATGTCACAGCACCCTACCAAGTGCAACATAGTGTGGATTCTGTCTCAAAATCATCATCATCATCATCATCAAAGAACTTTTCCTTTTCATTCACAACTTGGCTTATTTTGAGGGGCACAAGAGGTCTTAGCTATTGTGTCATCCTGGCTTTCAATATGCCTTCCTCACTAAGTAAATCATCTCTACTTTTGATTTAAAGTGAGAGATGTGTGATTTTTCCTTTCACTTGTATAGTTAGAGGCTATTACAAGGTTAATTGGTCTAATTTCAATATTGTTTTGTCATAAGGAGGCCTGAGAAGAGAGAGTAACTGAGCAGTGGAGCTATCAGAACACACACAGCATTCACTGATTAAGTCCTCTCGCCTGTATGGGCCTAGTTAGTGGCATCCAAAACAACTACAATAGTAACATCAAGATCTTCAGTTACAGGTCACCACAACTGATATAATCATAATTTGAAAATTTTTGAAATAATTGCAAGAATCGCAAAATCAGGCATAGAGACACAAACCATGCATGAGCTGTTGGAAAAAGGGCACCAACTGACTTGCTTGATGCAATGTTGCCACAAACATTCAATGTGTGAAAAACACAGTATCTGTGAATCTCAATCAAGCAAGGTATATCTGTACAATCAAGGTGGCCATCTGTCTATATGAGGTGTAGGGGGTATTTCTCCTAAGAGGCCTGCATTTATTTACCAGATCTTTTCTGCTCTACATACTTTCATATTTTTAACTTATAAAACCCAACAGTATCCTCTATAATTATAAACATTAATTCCTCTCTGCATATATTTAAGAAATGAAGCTTAAATGGTGCACTCTCTAAAAGGGAAAAAATTAGGTGGAATTATAATAGCTAGCATACTGTAATCACAAATAAGAGGTTTCAAAGATGTAAGCACTACTGTCTTGGTGGAAAACAACAGTACCAGCAACTTCATATATAAATAAGCAACTTAATTCCAAAATTTTATAAAATAAATTTGAAACATACTAACATTCAAGAGTTCTCCAGTTTCTTCCATGATAAAATAGTTAAAATCAGGTAACTGCCACTAGTAGTTTATCTAGTGTATGTGACAAGGTGTTAGATTTTATTACTTTTAACATTTTCTAAAACTTTCTGTACCAGAAAAGCTTGAATTTTTAGTAATGAATGTACAGTTCTCCATGCTTCCTTAGGCATTGGTTATATTCTTGGTCTTAATCCTTTTCTCTGATTACTGAATAAAAACACTTACACAGCTTTCTTAATCTCCTTTGATAAGATAGATCCATGTGTGTTCAAAGCCTTTTGGCTGTAAATGCAGGTCAAGCATCAACAGTAGTGACTTATGCATCTAACTTTTAGTGTCCCCTCCAGATTTTTCCACTTAGATGTAACACACCCTCTACACTTTAAAACTTTCACTTTAGATTATGCTAAAACATCACCCATTTCCTTTTACTTTTGGCATCAGCACAAAAAGCTCCTAATGAATCTGAAGCTGCTTCTAGGCTACTTAAAGTCTCTCTCATTAATCTTCGTCGTGTGGTTCATTAATAATGAGAGAGATATGAAAGACCATCATCTTGTTTACAGACAACCACCACCAAAAGAGCCTGGAATAACTATGTGGATTTGACTAGACATTTTCAGCCTAAATGAGTATTTCAGGAGTCCTGATTTGTGGAGGAAGCACACATTTAACCTCTTTTAAACCAGTAAGCTGGCTAACTGTACTAAGTTTCCAGTAAGGATCACTCTTTCCACCTCAAAACACTAGAAAGCATTACGACCTCACAGTCATCTGAGCAGCGGCTGCCAGGCATTCTGCTCCACAGCCAACAGTCACCTGTCCATGTTTTGAGCACATACCGCTTACAGAAATATTTTCAGTGCGGCAGTCTGCAGAGCTGGTTCTAACACCGGCAAGATGTGACAACAAAATTCAGGATGATTTTGCTTTTTCAGCCTGCCTTTTTTTTTTTTTTTAAATTCTTTCCTCCCTTTTCCACCTACTAAAGAACACTAAAGCAACAACATTTCCAACAAAACCTGCCTCCGACTTGTGAATACATAACACTTTCAGTGAAGCAGACCAGCTTCATAGGAGTACAGCTTTCCCTAGAAGCAGGAAGCTGATCTGAGCAGCAGAGAGCAGGGATGGGGCGAAGCAGAAAGGAACTGAGCTAGGGGTGAGCGAAGCACATACAACCCTGGCTGCTTCTAGTTACGTATTGACAGTTTCATCTACTAGAAATAAAGTGAGCATCCATCATACTGTACCTTTTCTTTCTTTTATGAATCTCGGTCAATCTGGTAAACTATTACACCAGGGGAAAGTAAGGCAGGGAAATGATGTAAGCTTCCCACCTCTCAAGAGCACCTGCTCTGCCAATCCATTTCTATTCTAACCTGTTAATATCCCCTCCCTTCCCTGGGGCCACTGCCCTGGGGCCAGTGGGTAAGGAGTATTAATTTGAGAAAGTCTTCAATGAGAAACTAAATGACCTTCTATCTAAAAAATAAAGCTGAATCACGAAAAGCTTGTTTGTCCCAGGAGAAATAATACTAAATAGGTTTGAGGTGAGGAGAGCATTTTAGCAACAGGCAGCAAAAGTGTGATACAGCAAGTAGTCTAATATTAGTAGTTAAGAGATATAGGTTTTACTCTTTTGCTACCATCTTTGTGTCCTTGGGAAATTAGCTTAACATCTCTGGTTTCATTTTCTGTAAAAGAAAAGAGTTAATATAAATTGTATTTGAGGTCTTTTATTGTAATTTTATCCCCTGGAAAAGAGCCAGGATTCAAAAAGTATTCTCACATGGCCAATTGTTTGTTGTTTACTCAAAATTGCATGTAATTCCTCATATTAAGCTATTTTAGATATGATATGCCAAAATACCATTAAATGTGAGTAAAACTACCACAAGATAAACAAGGAGAAAAGTTACAAGCAGCTTAAATATTATTCCTGATCTGGAGAATGTATAGAGAATTAGAATAGGAAAGACTCTTGGCTCAGGAAGAGATTTCATATACAGATGCACAGACGCAATCAAAACCTACACAGTATAAAGCATTTACCTTAGTTAGCGGTATTCTAAGTTCAGAGGACAAATAAACATATTGGAAATTAAAAAAAAATTAATTAACACCCCATAGTGTGGGCTTTTAGCGGAACAGTCTTCAGTCAAAGCTAAGTATGCAATCTCCTGGAAGTACATGACTTTCCAAAGGGTATTCAAGCATACAGATAATAAATCAATTTCCAGATCAACTTTTCTAAATACCTTTCCTAAAACTGACTTCCCTGAGAAGGCTCCTGGAGAGTAGCATAACCTTCCCCACCTTCCCCTTCTCAATCTCCTAATATCCCACTTTACAGCTCATCCATCAAAATCTCACTCTGGGGCATTGCTTCGGGTAGGAAGGAAAAAAAATCTCCGTGCAGTACACAAGGGGACAATTAGAAATACTCTTGGTGAAAAGTGAATGACCACAATTAATCACTCTTCTTTTGCAATTCAGGTGACTTAGCCAATTTTTTGCTTAGAATAAAATTGGAGAAGGACCTAATTGAATTGTCAGCTGATAAATCATTAAAGATAGTTTTAAATGATAAATCACTGTGATTTTGAATGTAATCCAGAAGGAGTTCAAAGAAATGAGTGACACTGCTTTGTAAATAGTCTCCCTCTCTTCAAATTATTTATGTCAACAAAATTTCACAGTGCATATATCAAAAAATAAAAAATATGCTAAAATCTTTCTTCAATGAAAAGCATTCACCTACTAATTATGAACTAATTACAAGAAAAACACCAAGAATGTATTAACGGATACATTTCCAACAAAATATCTTTATCTCCAATATTATTTATAAAAATTTGGAATTGAGGCATGTTATTTTGATCAACAGTATATTAATCATCACCCTAATGATAACCCTTTAAAAAATAACTTAGAACCATATGGTCACTGAAAATTAATTTTTTATCACAGAAATATGATAGGCTGATCAATACTAGATTTTTAAATATAATAATACATAAATAACATTTGGTGGGAAAAGTATAATAAAATAAGACTTCACTGCAAAAAATAACACTAAAATTTCAGATTGCTAAAGCATACCTGTAAATGGATAATGGAACACCTTCCATTATAAAACTATACCAATTGAGTAACATAAATGTATTTTAAAAGGCTACAGCAAATTTATTAAGAAAAGTCAGTATTTACAATAAGTGACAATTATATCACTAGCAAATGATTTAAACTTATGATGGAAAATTTAAATGTAAATGAAGAAATGGATGAGGAAATCCACAGTTTTCAAAATTCTTTTACTGCAACAAAATAGTTTAAAGATCACTGCATTGGTTTACCTTGTATTTCCAAATATAAAACACATTTTAAATGTTACTACACAGAAAAACAAAAAGAAGAGAAAAAAAAACAGCATTCTAGAACCTTAAGAAATCAATTACTTAGATCAACTAAGTTCTCTTGATATCTATGGTTATATTCTTTGAGTACTAGTTTTGTTTTCTAATTTTTAAATATTCTATATGAAAATCTTTTCAATATGGGGAACACTCTCCTATCTTCTTAACAGATCACATCATCATGATTTAATCTGTATTAGCCTTTCTAGGCAATCATTAGTAGCACCGTCCTGCTGGGCACTCAATCATAATGCCCCCAGACAGCCAGGCTCCTGCTGGTTGGCCATCTGCATTTCCACTAGTCAACTGACAGGGTATCGAATCTCATGAGCCAAGTTCAATTTCTGATCCAGCCTATCAGCTGCCAGCCTAGGAGAAAAGCACTGGAGACTCTCTGAGCTCCAACTTTCTTCACTTTAAAAAGTTGTTAATAATATCACTTTCTTAAACTATCTCACAAAACTGACATGAACTTACTATATCTTACTATATTCAGGGTTTTTTTTCCCTTTTGGTAAGGCTCCTCCTACCACTTCTCACCACTAACAGCCTGCATGAAGTACTCCTCCCCCACTGCTGCCTCCGTTTTTCATTGGTTAGTCTTGAAAATCTGCCAATATGTTAATCAGATCTATTTATTTAATTCTAACAGAAACGGGTTAAATATAGGATGAGTTTGTCATCCATAAAACACAGCTGACCCTTGAACATGAGTTTGAATGGTGTGGTTTCAAAATATGTCAGAGATTTGCAATACTTTGAAACAACTCACAGACCAACTATGTAGCCAATATAAACATTAAAAAAAAAATTGATCAACCTAAGCTAAAGCAAGACTCTGTCTAAAAATACAAAAATTACACAGTGAGGTGATTAGTGCCTACAGGATCAACTACTGGTGAGACAGGAGTACTGCTTGAGGTCAGGCGTTTGAGGTTGCTATGATAACTATGATAACACCACTGCACTATACCCAGGCACCAGAGACAATGTCTTAGAAGAAAAAAATAAATATTGAAAAAATTTAAGAAAAAGTTAAGTATGTCACGAATGTATAAAATACATGTAGATACTAGTCTATGCAGTAATCAATTATTTATGTTATTGGTAAGGCTTCTAGTCAGCAGTAGGTTATTAGCAGTTAAGTTTTGAGGTAGTCAAAAGTCATATTTAGTTTTTAACTGCACAGGAGTCAATGTCCCGAACTCCCATGTTCTTCAGGAATTAGCTGTATATCAAATTTGTCATATTTGCTTCCAGAGTGTGGATTCTGGATCATCGATAGTGATTGGCGAGTAATGTATAGAAAGATTTAAGTAGATATGTTCCATTCAAAACCTCAATCAAGTCTTATATAACAAAAGATTCACAGAAAGGAGAGGCCCAACATATTTTTAAGTTGTAATCCTCATTCATTTTAATATCAAACCATCCTTCTCCCAGCTACCCACACAGGTCAATATTACTTTCATTAATTTTCTGCTGACTGAATGTTTTTGATTATAGTATTTGATAATGCAAAGCTTCAGTTTCCAAGCTCCTGGTTCACCTAGTGCCTTGAAACCTCAGATTCATTCCCAGAAGCACAAAATAAAATTTTCACTTTCAAAAAATAGCAAATAGCCAGGCAAAGTGGTGGTTCACACCTGTAATCCCAGTGCTCTGGGGGACCGAGGTGGGTGCATTGCTTTAGCTCACAAGTTTGAGGCATAGCCTGAGCAAGAGTGAGTCCCCTTCTCTAAAAAATAGCCAAGCACTGTGGCAGGCGCCTGTAGTCCCAACTACTTGGGAGGCTGAAGCAAGAGAATCGCTTCAGCCAAGAGTTTGAGGTTGCTCTGAGCTATGACACCATGGCACTCTACAGGGGGCCAAGAAAGTGAGACTGTCTTAAAAAAAAAAGTAGCAAATAAAATTCAAATAACATGAGAAAGGAGATAAAATTCTTAAAGTTTACATTATATTACCTACAAGGTATTCTATTTAAAATGCCTATGTGGTAAGCTATGCATATTATTCTCTTCCATGAATTGCTTGTTACTATTACTATATATACTTTCTTGATACTCTATACAACTCTATTATGTTTCCAAGTTATTAATTATGAATCTGAGCCTCAAATGTACTGAAGTGACTTGCTCAAGATCACAAAGGCTGCAAATGAAAGTCAGAACTAGAACTGAAGCCCCAGAAGGATGGCCCAGTCAAGTTAATTAGCAAGTATGCTTCCCCACTGAAGCAACTGTCACAGCAAGCAAGGACCACAGCAAGCAGAAGCAGCAGCAGAGGCAGCAGCAGCAGCAGCAGCAGCAGCAGTCTTCCCACTCTGTTCTGTGACTCCTACGGGACACCACGTTTCAGTCTAAATTGCAGGTATTCCGGAGTTACACAGAACTGAGTCTGAATCCATAGGACGTAACTGTTGTGCAAGTTATTTAACTTTTCTAAGCCTCAATTCCCTCATCTACAAAAGACAGTAACAGCATTTATAGGGATTAAAAGGGACAGTATCCTTAGCACATGCCATTTATAAACTTAAATTTACTAAATAATAACTAATGTTTTCTAAGCTCTTATTGTATGGTGTCTTAATTCCCATAATTCTTCAACAATCCTATGTGGTAGGTACCATTATTTTCACTCCAACTTTACTAATAAGTAATGAGGCTGTCCAGGAGAGGTCTGCCTAGGGTCAGACAGCAAAGACATGAAAGCTGACACTGAGGCTAAGCATTCTGACTCCGGGATGCAGAATCAGAACTATTGCCTCTCTAGAATTGATAATAACTACAGCACTACCTTTATTCTCGCCACCACCATCATCATCTCCATTGCCATCATCAGCCTTCTTGCTAGTTAGCCTGCAGGGCCTGAGTCTATGAAATACCCCCAGTGATGTGACAGAAAGAGCTGAGACTTGACTAAGAGAGACTGACTAGGAGCAAGGGTTTCTGGGAAGGAGTCAAGAAGGAAACTGGTTCCTGGAATAAAATGATGTGCTGCAGAAGGGAAAAAGCAAATGAAGGCCTGAAACCGGGAACATGAAAAAATATCACTTACTAAATAGGTTGGGAAACACTTCAAAAATGACAAACTTAAGTTTATAAAATTTTATTGGATGTCTAAAAGAAGAAAAAACATGGCAAAAATCTGGCCTGTGATACAAGTTGTCAATTTCATAACTGCTATCTGACCCTGGGACAAAAATGTGATCATTTTAATCAACCCTCATTGATGACCTGATACAGGCACAATGAAAAGCATTTGCCTCTAAAAATATCAGAGCCCCGTGAATCCTCTCACCCAACTACTGAACTGCAATTCTGTCCCTTTGGAAAATCTTAAATCATATGCTCATGGAATGTTATTTCTTGGGTTTTTTGAATAACTGTGTTTTGGGTTTTTAATCTGCATTATTTTCCTCTATAGGTTTTGTCTAAACCTAAAGCCTTTTCTTCCACTTAAAGGGATTAAAGGAAATCATAGTTTGCTGGTTTCCCTCAGGCAGTTAGGCTGCATCCCATGAGCTCCCAAATACTCTGCGTACACCACCACCATTAGAGTGCTGATGACTCCCATTTGTGACTACAGATCTGGTTTCCCCTTTACACAGTATGATCCCACAGAGGAGGGCTCATGTTTTGTTCATCTTTACAATCCAGCACCTACTACAAGTGTTGCTCTCAATAAATGTATGAAGAAATATTATTTCAACGTTTTTAAGTATTTTTTTTAATCTTTCAAGATTTCCTTTGCCAATGAACTTACTACAGAATCCTATCTCCTTAGTGATAATCTTAGATCCTCAATATTGATTAGGATTTAGTGGATTAAAACAAGGTCATGAAAGGTCGGTAACTAAGTTAAGGGCAATACTGTAACAGACAAACTGACTTCCCCAGGACCACACAACTTGTCTTGCCATTGATAGTAGAACCTTTGACCCCCTACTCTAAAGCAGCTTAATTCCTGCTCTCTCTCCTTAACCCAAGTGTTGTGCCTAGGCCCAGGGGTGTAACTGTTGAAAAAAAAGTAAGTAATGAGTAAATAAGCTCCTAAATGTAAGACAGACAGGCAAGCAGCCCCATATGTTCACTGAGAGAAAGGGGACTCATCTGTGTAGGTAGGCAGAGCTCTGACTGACCCTTACATCTTAAATAAAAGAGGGTCTGGTAAAATAAGATAAGTGAAGACTCCTAAAACTGAAGTAAAATAGATGAAAATAGTTTTCACTCATGTATGGGAGCTAAAAACAATCTTGTGGAAGTAGGAAGTGGAATGGTGGTTATCAGAGGCTAGAGTGTGGGGGCTGGGGGAGGAACAGGAGTTGGTTCATAAGATTAAAAAATATAGTCAGATAGTAGGAATAAGTTCAAGTTTTGATAGCACAGTTGGATAACTTCATTATCAAAAATTTTTTGAATAATATATTGTATTGCATTATATAATGTATAAATACTTTTAATATTTTAAAATACCTTGAATAGAAGATTTAGAATGTTCTTCACACAAAGAAATAACAACTGTTTGAGATGATGAATATCCCAATTACCTTGATTTGATCATTATACATTATGTGTAGGTATCATAATATCACATATACCCCATAAATATGTACAATTATGGATCGATATAAAATATTTGAGGCCAGCACCATGGCTCACACCTATAATCCTTAGGTTTAAGAGGACAAGGAAGAGGACTACTTGAAGTTCTGTCTCTACAAAAAAAAAAAAAAGAAAAGAAAAAACTAGCCAGTTATGGTGGTGCACAACTGTACCCCAACTACTCATGAAGCTGTGGCAGAGGATCAGTTGGGCCCAGGAATTTGAGGCTGCAGTGATCTATAATCCCACCACCACACTGTAGCAAGGGTGACAGAGTGAGACCCCATCTAAATTTGCAATAATTAAAAATATTTTATTGTTTTTATCTTCTTTGCAAATGTCTTTTACCCAGACAATAAAAAATAAATGCATATATAAAAATACTTATATAATTTTGTTTAATTATGTTAAGAAACATGTAAATATTTGACTTATAAAATCTTTATGCTTAAAGCTGGTACAACTCTATCAGATATCTGTCCAGAGGCAATGAAAAGCATAATTCCATTTCTGAAACTGTAAATAAGAATTACGTGGCACTGCTCAAAAAACCAAGTCAAGATTTTAGCTTTCATGCTTCCTCTGGTGGAACTTCTTGAAACAGCAACAACAAGAATCTTTTGATCACACAAACCAGTGCTGCTCAGTCAGAAGTAGAATCAGTGATCATTTCTCCGTAATATTTTTATTTTCAAATAACTATCTGAAAGACCAAAATAACTTGATCAAAAAGGCAATCTGGAAGCAAGGTAAAGACCACCTGATTAGAAGGTAAAAAACCTGGAAAACAGAATTAGGAATAAACTATTTTGAATTCAACTGTTCTCTATTCGTTCTCTATTCATTTTCTTTTCCTTGTTTTCTACGATTTTCGGGGTAGGGGAGGGTAAAGAACCAAATACCCTCTTTATATAGCTTCCTAAGAACTCAACAAGAGGATGGTCAAATAGTAGATGTTCAAAAGATATTTATTTAGTCATTGACTATAATTAACAGGCTCAAATAATGTGTGTATAATACAATGAAATGGCTGCTTATTTTTTCACTAAAGTTCATATTAAAAATAGGAGAAAATACATAAAATGATGCCTAAAGGATCTAATGTGACAAGTCAAAAAGGCCAAATTGGAGTTTTACTGGGAGGGAAGTTAAATGGCAAAGATAAGTAGGTGTAAGGTATAATCCTTAATTCTGACAACACACATGTTCTTCCCTAACTTGGGAGATTAATTTCTCATAATTATGAATGTTAATCAGTAGACTATGTATGTGATTTTTTAAATTAAATAATCATTGCCTGTAATCACACTGCTATTGATTTTTTTGTTTTTTGAGACAGAGTCTCACTGTGTTGCCCTCAGTCACATCTCACAGCAACCTCAAACTGTTGGGCTTCAGCAATTCTCCTGCCTCAGCCTCCCGAGTAGCTGGAACAAGCGTCCACCACAATGCCCAGGTATATTTTGGTTGCAGTTGTATTGTTGTTTAGCAGGCATGAGTCGGGCTCGAACCCAGCAGCCTCAGTGTGTGTGGCTGGCACCCTACTCACTGAGCTATGGGCCCCGAGCCACTATTCATATTTTTGACCCATTCTTTTTGTTTGTTTGTTTGTAATTCTGTATCATAAAGAAGAGTCTACCCTTAAATCATGCTGTGTGTTCTATTTTTACCATATTTATTTTTATTCACTTCTTTTAGTTTTAGGAAAAACAACATAAGCACGTCCCCATGCTATTCAAAATATTAATAAATCCATCTCAATTTGTGGATTATATTTCTTTTCACTGTAATTGAGAAACTCAGGCACAGAGAAATTAAGCAGGTGAAACAAAGTGACCCATTTTATAGTGCCCACATGTGATTCCAGAGGTCATGCTAGAATCTAAATTACTTCTCTGAGTGCAGTGTGCGCCTTGGCCCTCTCCTCCTTCCAATTGTATTTCATGCCCACATGTTAGCTCCTGGCTTCCACCCAACATTAAAGGGCTGCTTAATCCAGGCTGGTTTCTTTCTCTGGTCCTCCTACCTTCATCCATCCTTGCATTTTCCCACCAGCTTCTCCAGGTCCCCTCTTTTACTTTCTGACCCTGTTTTTCATCCAGATCAATTAGGCACTTCCCCCTTTCTCTACTCATCAAGGCATAACCATAATAAATATCATTTAACATCTGGCTTATGACCCCTCGCCTCTATAAACACTACCTGACCAATGAGAACCTTCATTCACTCATTCAAATCATTTAATAATTATTTATTTAATACATACAGGGTAACAGGAATTGCACTAAGCAGCAGGATAGAAAGGAAAATAATGCAGACAAGGCTTCTATCTTTACAAGAAGAACAGAAGATAAACACGTTAAAAAATGCAAAAATAATTTCTGCCAATGATGTGTCCTGTGAACATAAGGTGATTTCTATACTATTTTTGGCTGGCTTTCTGCCAAATTGCTATAAAAGTATAAATTGCTGAAGGCATTTTATATCTATATCTTGGCACGTAGTAGGTACTTCAGTGATGAGTAAATTAATGAATTTATAAACGAAAAGGATGGGAAGGATGAACAGATGAATAAACTGCCTCAAACTCTGACTAAATCATTTCATTTGTTAAGTTTTGCTTCGCCCAAATTAGCCTGTCAACTTCTGCAGCAAGAGTCTTGAGCCTTCAAATCTATGTTGATCTAACCTACCAAAGGAAGGAGAAAATGAAATTGAGTCTTGAATGATGCATCACCTGTTAAGCTACCACCCCCACCATTTCCTAAGTTCTTACTAAAGACCCCATTCACATATTCAAGCACCCTGCCTGGGTACTGCAAGCATCTATCCCTAAGCAGATTTTGCTTTAGGACAGGAATCCAAAATTTAATAACTAATAGTGGCCAGCAAATTGAAAAACTTTGTAACATATTCTCAACTAATTCTTTAGGAACTGTGAGAATAACAATTTCTAGTTAGATTTCCTGAAATTATAAAAAAAGGTACAAATAATCCTAATAATGGACTAAATTCTCAAAAGCTTATCAAAAGTAATTTCACTTATCTTTTAAATTATTAGTTTAATTTTGTAGAACATTCAGAAGTGGTGAAATGTATTTCTAAATAAAACAAGACAGCAAAAATCTCAAAGTATGAAATAACTCGTTTACATCATCACAATAATCACAGACCATCATCAAGGACGCTATTTTTCAAACTTGCTTGAAAAGAGAAATAAATCCACAGACAACTCATAAACCCCATCTAAAGAACATGGCCTTTATAGTTAAAAGTTCACTGTAACTACACGTTTAGTGGCCAAGAGTGTCATAAGCACAAAAGCAAACTTTGTGATGAAAATCCAATAGCAATGCTCTGTTATAATCTAATCAGGTCACCTACAAAATCTATTATTTACGTTATATTTGTTATCTAACTGAAACATTAAAAAAATTGTTATATTCATAAAGGACTAGCTGCTGAGGTTAAGTCCAATATTTGAGTCAAGTTTAAGAAATGCATATCTAAAAAACACAATAGTATCAATCAAGAAGTAAATGAATGTACTGAATTTTGATATGAGGACAATTAATGACTATTACTGACACGGTGAGGGTGGGGAAAGGGGAGAGCAGAGAGAGAAAGAATGAAGGAGGGGTGGGGGAAAGGAAGAGCAGAGAGAGAGAATGAGCGAAGGGGTGGGGTCTGGGTATGTGTCACACATTTTGGGGCAAGACACAATTGTAAGAGGGTCTTTACCTAAATATTGCAATCATTGTAACCTGGTTTCTTATACCCTCAATGACTCCCCAACAATTAAAAAAAAAGTGAATGAATGTATCCTTATGGTATAATAATATTTATGTACAACAAACTGCACAGGATAGAAGTTCATCATCAATTAATAATCAAATGCTAGAGATTCTTAAAAGAATTTAATTTAAATTTCTCTATCAGCCACAGTTTCCTGGTGGACATGTTAGTTAATAATATATAAACTCCTTAAAGTAGCAGATCACTGTTAAGAAAAACACATAGGTAAATTATCATAGTCAAATAATCACTCCCTAGTTATTTAACTCCATTTTTTTTTTGCACTGGGTTTCCTTAAAATGAGAATAGTAAACATAAAATGAGAACATTTAATAATCCAGTTATACAATAAAAGTGTAGAATAATATTTAGAAATAAACATATCTTAAATCAAGCACACAAAATGAACTCAGTGTGAGTTTAAAATGACTTGCTTTTCTTCCAGAGGCTTAAGGGACCTGGGGCCCCCTGGGATACACGCAGAGTTGGCTTCCCTGGAGTTAATTCCATAAGCCATTTCTTTGAAGCTGTACACCCCATGAAGCATGAAATCAAAGGGCATGCCGCCCTTCCTCAGAGATAAGGGCCAGAGGGTTGATGTATGTTAACAACATATTGTCAGAGGTCTATAGGTGCTCTTCCCTGAGGAAAAGACACAGTCATTACTTTATACTGAGTAAACTGAATGAATGCTTGAAGATATTCTTCTATTGACTCTGTTCCCCCATGGCTACTTTCTTCTTTATGATTTTGTTTACATACCTATCCAGAGATTAGTCAGTGTTTAGAAGAAGATGTTTACTGCAAAAGTGATTGTGTTGATGTGGTAACAGGATATTTCCTTTTTAGTTGATTTCAGATAGGTAAATTGAGGTAATGGTGAAAGTAATAGATAATAGATTAAGTGTGTATGTGACTAGAAAGGTATAAAATCAAACCCCTAAATAAAGATCTTCGCTACATGCCATCTCATCTTGTGTAGTCTGTTTCTTGACTTAATAATTACAGGAGCAAGTTTACACCCATGGCAAAGCTGCTGTTCGTTCGCCTCCCTGGTAACGCAACATAAAAAAGCATCAGAAAACACATCTAAAACTCAATCTTGTGTTCTTTCACAGAAATATCCAGAGTGAAAGGTGTAGTTTATGGAACCTCCAACTTTAGAGGTCACTGACCTCCTTTGTGAAATAAATTTGATCAAGTATCTTTTTTTTTGGTATCTTCCCACTGTGTTTTAATAACTTAATTTAAGCAAGCTCACTTTTTAATTCTCCAAAGTAATTCATATACATATGCATACATAATGATATATATATTTATATTTATATTTTATTTCATTAGGATATTATATTTCCTATACATACATAGATCACAAGTTTCCTATCCCAAAAGTAGTTATTTTGTTATTTCAAGTTATTTCATGCGAATTCAGCATCATGAGAAATTACATATTTTGATAAAACATTTTCCAAAGAAAATAAAGAACTATTGAAAATGAAGTAAGATAGTACTATTTGCTACATTGAAAACACTATAATTTGGGAGAAAGGGGTTCTTACAAATATTGGAATTATAAAAAAAGGAATAATATATATATATATATTTTTTTTTTTCCTTTTTGAAAAGCTACTTTTATTTCTTTATTTTTGTGAACTGAAAGCTGATTTGGTCATACAATACTTTTTTTTTTTTTTGGCTAGGAATGGTTGTAGCCAATAAAGTTTAATGTGGTATTTTCAAAATTTAATATTCTTGGTCACATACACAATCTTAATGAAATTCTTTTTTTTTTTTCAGATTAATACAAGAGTACAAATGATTAGGTTATACTGTTTGCATTTCTAAGGTAAAGTTCAAGTTGTAGGTGAGTCTTTCACCCTGGCATTGTGTACATTATCTGAGAGCACACCAATCCTCCTTACACTTCGCCTCTCCTCTTTCCCTTGAAATTATTTTATTTTTTTAATACTTTTGGATTCACTGAGGATACAAAGAATTAGGTTACACTGATTGCATTTGTTATAAGTCCCTAGTATAATTGTGTCCTGCCCCCAAGAGGTATACCATACACAGTGACACCCCCATCTGCCTCCCTTCTTCCCTCTCCCCACTCCATCCTCCCCCTACCCTCCACCTTGTATTAGATCATCTACTGCCTTCACATTAGAATTGAGTACATTCATTCTTGCTTCTCCATTCTTGTGATGCTTTACTAATAATAATGTGCTCCACTTGCATCCAGGTTAATACAAAAGATGTAAAGTCTCCATCTTTCTTACTGGCGGAATACTATTCTGTGGTATATATATATACCACAGCTTGTTAATCAATTCCTTGGTTGGTGGGCACTTAAGCAGTGTCCATATTTTGGTGATAGTAAATTGAGATACGATAAACAGTCTGATGCAAGCATCCTCATGGTAAGAATATTTTTTTTCTTCTTGGTAGATGCCCAGTAATGGGACTGGAGGATCAAATTGGAGGTCTATTTTGAGTTCTTTGAGGGTTCTTCATACTTACTTCCAAAATAATTGTATTAGTTTGTAGCCCCATTAGCATCATTCCCTTCTCTCCACATCCATGCCAGAATCTGCAGCTTTGTGATATGGGCCATCTTCACTGTGTTTAGGTGGTATCTCAGGGTAGGTTTGATTTGCATTTTTCGAATGATTAGGAACAATGAGAATTTTTTCATGTTTGTTAGCCATTTGTCTGTCTTCTTTAGGAAAGGTTCTATTCATCCCTCTTGCCCAATGATATATGAAATTGTTGGGTCTTTTTTGTTGATTAATTTGAGTTCTCTGTAGATTCCAATTATTAAGCCTTTATCACATTCATACCCTGCAAATATCTTCCCATTAACAAGGCTGTCTGTTTACTTTGGTTGTTGTTTCCTTAGCCATACGGAAGCTTTTCAGTTTAATTAAGTCCCATTTGTTTATTTCTGTTCATTGTTGCAATTGCCATGGAAAGCTTCTTTATAACATCTTTCCCAGGCCAATATTTTGAAGTGTTTTCCCCACACTTTCTTTGAGGATTTTTATGTTTCATTCCTTACATTTACAACTTTTATCCATCTTGAATCTATTTCAGTGAGTGGAGAAAGGTGCAGGTGCAGTTTCAGTTTTTACAAGTGGTTATCCAGTTCTCCCAGAACCATTTACTGAATAGAGATTCTATTCCCCAGTATATGTTCTTGTTTGGTTTACCAAAGATCAGGTGACTGCAAAATGTTGGTTTCATCTCATGGTTCTCTATTCAGTTCCAAATATGAATGTCTCTATTTTTGTGCCAATACCATGCTGTTTTGATCACTATGGCCTTGCAAGTTAGCCTAAAGTCTGGTAGGGCAACACCCCTGGCTTGTATTACTAAGAATTGCCTTGGCCATACAGAGTTTCTTCTTGTTCCATACAAAATGAAGAATTATTGTTTTCCAAATCCTGAAAGTAGGATGATGGTATTTTAATGGGTTCACACGAATATGTAGATTGTTTTGGGTAGTATAGACATTTTGACAATGTTGATTCTTCCCAGCCATGAGCAAGTATGTTCTTGTATTTGTTAATATTTTCTCTATTTCTTTTTTAGGATTTCCTAATTTTCTTTGTAGAGGTGCTTTACCTCTTTTGTTAGATATTTTCCTAGGTATTTAATTTTTTTGGAAGGTACTGTGAAGGTAATTGTGTCCTTGTCATCTTGGCTGTCATTGGCATATACATATGCTACTGATTTGTGGACAATGATTTTATATCCTGAGACATTACTGTATTTATTGGTCACTTCCAGGAGTCTTGCGGTTGAGTCTTTGGGGTTCTCTATGTATCATCAACAGAGAGCGATAGTTTGACCTCCTCTGCACCCATTTGAGCACCTTTTATTTCCTTCTCTTATTTTATTTTATTCTCTTTTATTTCCTGCCTTATAGTATTTGCTAGAACTTCCAGCACTATGTTGAATAGCAGTGGTGGCAGAGGACAACCTTGTCTGGTTCCAGTTCTAAGTGAAAAGATTACAGTTTTACTGTATTCAGTATAATAGGTGTGAGTCTGTCATAAATGGCTTCAAATCAGATTAAGAAATGTGCCACCTATGCCTAAATTCTTAAGTGTTCTAATTAGAAAAGGATGCTAAATATCATCGAATCCTTTTCCTGCATCTACTGAGAGGATAATATGGTCTTTCTTTTCACTTCTGTTGAAATGGTGAATTGTTTATGGACTTGTGTATGTTAAACCAGCCTTGCATCCTTGGGATGAACAAAGTTGATGTGATTAATGATTTTTTAATGAGTTGTTTTAAGCTGTTATCTATTGGCTAGGATTTTATTGAAAATTTTTTCATCTCTATTCATTAGTAAAATTGGTCTGAAATTCTCCTTTGTAATTGGGTCTTTTTCTTGTTTGGATATTAGGGTGATGTTTGCTTTATAGAAAATTTTGGGAGAAGATTCCTTCTTTCTCAATTTTTTGGAATCATTTCTGCACTATGGATATAAACTCTTCTTTGAAGGTTTAACAGAATTATGGAATGAAGCCATTTGAACTAGGGCTTTTTTTTTTTTTTTTGGATGGGAGATTTAGTGTTGTTTCTTCTATCTCAATTCTTAAAATCAGTCTTTTCAAGAGATCTATTGCTTCTTGATTAAGTCTAGGAAGAGGGTGTGATTCAAGGTATGGATCCATTTCCTCACAAATTTGTCAAATTGTCAAATTTATGTGCATAGAGTTTCTTGTAGTAGATCAGAGATGATCTCTTTTATCTCCATGGCATCTGTTGTTATTTCCCATTTATCATTTCTAATTAAATTTATTAGAGATTTTAGTTTTCTATTTCTAGTTAACCTGGTCAAAGGTTTATCAATTTTATTTATTTTCCCTTTTGTTAGAAAGACCAACTTTTTCTTTCATTAATTTTCAGAGTGATTCTTTGTTTCCATTTCATTAATCTCTGATTTAATTTTGCTCATTTCTTTTCTTCTGCTGGGTTTGGGATGAGATTGTTCTTCTTTTCCCAATTCCATAAGATGGCTCATGAGTTTGTTGATGCGCTCTCTTTCTGTTTTTCAAAAGTAGGTGTCTAATGCGATAAATTTCCCTCTTAAGACTGCTTTTGCTGTATCCTGCAGGTTTTGGTAACTTGTGTCTTCATTGCTGTTATGGTTGAGGAATTGAACAATTTTCTCTTTATCTCTCCCTGAACCAAACTATCATTTGCATAAAGTTATTTAACTTCCAAGTCTTTGTGTGGGGATGAACGTTTTTGTTAAAGTTGAATTCCAGCTTTATTGCCTTATAGTCTGAGGCAATAAAATTACACCTTTATTGCCAATAGTATGAGAAGATACAAAGTATAATTTCTGTTTTTAATTTTGCTGAGTTTTGATTTGTATCCTAGGATGTGGTCAATTTTTGAATATGTACCATAGCCTGACAAGAAAAGAAATGTATATTCCTTAGCTTTGGGATGGTGTGTTTTGTATATGTCCATTAATCCCATTTGTTCTAGGGTCATATTTAAGTCCTTGGCATCTTTATGTAGTTTCTGTTTAGAGAATCTGTCCAGTTTGTCAGAGGAGTGTTAAAGTCTCTGACTATTATGATGTTATGGGATATCATATTGCCAGACCCATCAAGGTCTGTTTCATAAATCTGAGAAAATTTAAGTTGGGTACATAGATATTTACAACTGAAATGTCTTCCTTTTGTATTGTTTCTTTGACCAGCATAAAGCATCAATCTTTGTCTCTCTTAACTTTATTTGCTTTAAATCCACTTGTATCTGAAAATAACATTTCAACCCCTCCTTTCTTTTTCTTTCCATTAGCTTGAAAAAAAGTTTTCCATTAAAAAGAATAATTTTTAAAGATTTCTTCTTTCTACTTGTTTTCATATACTGGATGGCCATAAAGTTTATGTGAAATTTAAAATTAATTTTAAACTTTATGGCCACCTTGTATATATAAGAAATATTATATATATATATATATATAATACATATACATACACACATACACACGTATATACAGTACAGACTTTTTGAGACGCTAAGACTTCATTAGCCACCAAAGTTATTTTTTTCCACTTGCGTGTAAAGATATATTCTATTTATCTTAACATAAATAACCAGTATGCTATCAATTCTATCTCCAGCTACTATCCTATCCATCTTTTCCTTTCCCAAGTAAAGTTTTTAAAAATGGTTTCCATCACCATTTTTTTCCCTTTAAACTCTCTCCTCAACCCAGTAAAATATGGCACTCATTGCCTGCATTTCTCCAAAATGACTCTCTCCACAACATCGCCAATGGGCCTTCACATTGCTAAATGCTGTGGTGGGTTTACATCCCCACCACAGTGGGGATGCTTCCTCCACTTTGGTTACAGACTGAGCAGTCTCCTGGTTTCCTTCCTGCCTCCGGTTCTCACTCTATCTGATCTCTAAACACTATTCATTTACTGTGCCCTTCATTTTTCCCAAAGGGCAACAATTCTCAATTTTCATTTGAAACATCACTTCATTTTTAAGAGATAGGATCTTGTTTCATTGCCCAGGGCTCAAGTGATCCTCCTGCCTCCTTGCCCTCCTAAGTAACAGAAACTATATATAGCTGTGGACCCCATTCCATGACATTCAGCTTTTTTTTTTACTTTTTGTAGAGACAAGATACAACATTTTATCCAGACTGGTGTCAAACTCCTGGCCTCAAGTCATCCTCTAGACATGGCCTCCCAAAATACTAGGATTACAGGCATAACCCATGCACTTGCTGTGAAACATTACTTCTTAAAGAAGCCCTCCATGCCCATACAATTTGGGTAAATTCTATACCCATAATCCTCTTGCTGTGCCCCTCTTCCACTGTTAAGCATTTATGACAATATAAACTAAAATAACTACAAAATTAATGATCTGATGTAGACTATCATCAGTAGAATGTACTAAGAGCTATAATCCCTCGTGCCCAGGACACAGCTTTCCACACATGAACATCTGAATAAGTGTCACAAACTGACAAATACTATCTTTAATTCTCAAAGATGTATAAAACTAATAATTTGATTCAGATGCTAAAATCAAACCCAGTACAAAATTAGGTGAACTTAAAAGGAACTAGTACTATTAGAGATACTATGTATATCTAAAGTACAGTTTATCCTAAAGATTTAAATGAGTGCCCTTTTATGTTTTTAAACAAAATAACCCTGTTAAAAAACAATTCCAGAAATCAAAATGAAGACTGTTTTGCAAAATTGATAATCAACTTGGGCTCCGTAGAAACCAGGCTATAATAAAGCAAGTCATAAATATATTGGAATAAATACTTCTTGAACTTCAAGCTGGTTAATGAGTACTAAAGTATGGCTACATAGAAGGAAGACATTCTAATAATAGAAGTAATAGTTACTAATTTATTGTATATTGCAAAATAGCTAAAAAAGACGAATTATAATGTTCCTAACAGAAAGAAAAGTATTAGAGGTGATGTATATCCCAATAACCCTCATTAATCATTATATATTGTATGTGTATCAAAATATCACAGGTACTCTAAATACATGTACAACTATGATATACACGTGTATGTTATATACACAACACATATAACACTCAGTGATTAAATCTGCTCTTAGAAAGATAACTGAAGTGTTTTGGTAATAAGGAAGTAAATCATTCATGACACATTTCCTCACAAATAAGCAGCTGAGTAGCTCATCTGGAAGGTCCTTTCCAATTGTTTTGAAAGTTTTAATAGTTAATCAGAAAGCCCTCTTCTGGTACTCTTAATTATTCAAAATACAAGAGATTGTAAGCCTCAATAAACAGTAAAGTTCCTCCGTATAGCCAAAATTCGTTTTTGCTAATATGCAACAAGTCCCATATATTTCAGAAGGCCTTCAAACCTCAAAACATGTTGATTTTAATTTTGATCACAATTAAAATACTTCATAGTTGCTTTATTATACAGTAGCAAATCACATAACTAGGCTGCTAACTGCCTTGAGAAGAGTCATGTAAGAAAAAAAGGATATAAAAATTATTAAAGTGCAGATCATTCTCTACAGAACAGAAGCAAAGAGCCCAGTACACCTCAGGTGTGACATACACCACTGTATTAGTCCTAAAAGCAATAATGAGGGCTTGGAATTTTTTTTTAAGTAAAATTGTGTTTGTTAAATTCTATTTAGCAAAGCATGAATATGTTATCATTATTGAAAAGTATAATTTTAAATACTTTTTGAAAATTTAAAAAATATTTAAAACAAAAAATTCTGAAACTGAAACTCATAAGAATTATAATTTAAGTAGTACATTATATTCCCAGCACCAAAAACATTAATACAGGAAGTGCTACCTTATTTATATGCCAACAGATTTAAGGTAGGATAATATTAGTGTGACAATGAGAAAAAAACTCTTCTCCACTCATTATTAAAAACAAACAAGCAAACAAAACAAAAAGAGTACTTTTCTTTGTTGAAATTTATGCCTGGAAGCTATGTTAAAATTAGTATTCATTGTTTGGTATTTGGGTATCAGTAAGTTTTCAAAGATGGGAAACTAGGACAATCTTTCACCCACAAAGACATAATTAAAATCCTTTTGTAAAAATATTAGTTTTATAAACATTATATAGATACTAGGATAAAACTAATATAATTAGACTTAAAAACAAAGCAGAAAAATGTCATGCTTAAAAAAAAAGTTTACACATATGCCCTAAGTGTGCTGAAAATTCTTAAGATAAAACTGCACAAATTTTTCCTAAATATTTTCAAAAGTATACTACAATTTTGTTCAATGTTTGCTTACCAACGAAGGTACTTCAAAACCTCTTTAAGTTGACCACTCAATGGCCTAAAACGAACTGGTCAACATTCAGAGTTTGTCAACATAAGGAACCAGGACTGTATGTCTGGTCTATGAAAATTAGGTCAACTTAAGGAGGTGGTCAATGTAGGGAGGTGGTCAGCTGTCGAGGTCCTACTGTACTTCTTTCTACCAGGTAAAAACAGATATTTTAATAAAGAGAAACCATGCCAAAATATCTGACATCTTAACAAGCTAAGAAGAAATGATTGTTTCTGCCTAAATATTTCAAAAGTAATTTTTTAAAGAATCTTTTAAAAAAGAATTTTTTAGCTCATATAAATACATATTGTACCATAATAAACATTTTATAAATATACCACTACAGATAAAGTGATACTGCATGCACATTGATAAAGGTAACCTAAATTCTATAAAATACATTGTAAGATTAACAGTAATAATACAGCATCTAATTCTTTTCTAAAAATATCAGGGAAAACCATTCCTTCAAAGACATAGCACATGATTAAGAATGATATTTAAAAAATTCTGTAAGTTTTGCCCTGTTGCCAATAAATTATTTTAACTCAGATCGTTGTCATAAATTCCTGTTTGCAAAGTAAAAGAAACAGCTACTTCAAGGATATTAAATACTGGACATGGAAGTAATGTATGAAAACTGAGTATCAGCTCAAGCCCATAGGATGAGACCAATTAGCAAATTACCAATTATGATTTGGCATAATCTATTCTCAAAATCACTTTTTAAAATTATCTGCTTAATGCCACAATTATTGCTATCTAGTATACGCAAAGCACTGCCAACCGCTGGAATATAAACTGAAGAACATACGGTCCCTTCACTTCAGACTTGGTAGGAGCAAGGCACAAATGAAACATAAGAGAAAGAGAATTCCTGAGTTCAAGGATCTTTCATGAAAGAGACTGGGCTGGACCACCAAAAAAGTAGGAGAAAGGCCATAGCTTTCCTAAGACACAGGGAAAAGATTTTAAATTCCCTCCCAACATTTCCAAAAAACATGTAATAATGATACATCATAGAAAGTATACGATGAGCATAATTATTCTTTAAAAGCTCAGTAAATGAAAATATGATAGAAAATAATTTTTTGTTCTTTATTGTTGGGGATTCATTGAGGGTACAATAAGCCAGGATACACTGATTGCAATTGTTAGGTAAAGTCCCTCTTGCAATCATGTCTTGCCCACAGAAAGTATGACACACACCAAGGCCACACCCACAACCCTCCGTCCTCTTTCTGCTTCCCCCCCATAACCTTAATTGTCATTAATTGTTCTCATATCAAAATTGAGTACATAGGATTCATGCTTCTCCATTCTTGCGATGCTTTACTAGGAACAATGTCTTCCATTTCCATCCAGGTTAACACGAAGGATGTAAAGTCTCCATTTTTTTTAATAGCTGAATAGTATACCATGGTATACATATACCACAGCTTGTTAATCCATTCCTGGGCTGATGGGCATTTAGGCTGTTTCCACATTTTGGAGATTGTAAATTGAGCTTCAATAAACAGTCTAGTACAAATGTCCTTATGATAAAAGGATTTTCTTCCTTCTGGGTAGATGCCCAGTAATGGGATTGCAGGATCAAATGGGAGGTCTAGCTTGAGTGCTTTGAGGTTTCTCCATACTTCCTTCCAGAAAGGTTGTACTAGTTTGCAGTCCCACCAGCAGTGTAAAAGTGTTCCCTTCTCTCCACACCCACACCAGCATCTGCAGTTTTGAGATTTTGTGATGTGGGCCATTCTCACTGGGGTTAGATGATATGTCAGGATTGTTTTGATATGCATTTCTCTAATATATAGAGATGATGAACATTTTTTCATGTGTTTGCTAGCCATTCATCTGTTATCATTAGAGAAGGTTCTATTCATGTCTCCTGCCCATTGGTATATGGGATTGCTGGCTTTTTTCATGTGGATTAATTTGAGTTCTCTATAGATCCTAGTTATCAAGCTTTTGCCTGATTGAAAATATGCAAATATCCTTTCCCATTGTGTAGGTTGTCTCTTTGCTTTTATTATTGTCTCCTTAGCTGTACAGAAGCTTTTCAGTTTAATGAAGTCCCATTTGTTTATTTTTGTTGTTGTTGCAATTGCCATGGCAGTCTTCATGATGTCTTTCCCCAGGACAATATCTTCCAGTGTTTTTCGTATGCTTTCTTTGAGGGTTTTTATTGTTTCCTTCCTTAAATTTAAGTGCTTTATCCATCTTGAATCAATTTTTGTGAGTGAGGAAAGGTGTGGGTCCAGTTTCAGCCTTTTACATGAAGACATCCAGTTCTCCCAACACCATTTATTGAATAGGGAGTCTTTCCCCCAAAGGTATGTGATAAACCATAAACATCTATGGTTTATCGATGATTAAGTGGTTGTAAGATGTCAGTTTCATTTCTTGGTTTTCAATTCGATTCCAAGTGTCAATGTCTCTATTTTTGTGCCAGTACCATGCTGTCTTTACCACAATGGCTTTGTAATACTGACTAAAATATGGTATGCTGATGCTACCAGCTTTATTTTTATTACTAAGAACTGCCTTAACAATATGGGTTTTTTTCTGGTTCCATACAAAACGCAGAATCATTTTTTCCAAATCTGGAAAGTAAGATGTTGGTATTTTGATCGGAATGGCATTGAATAGGTAGATTGCTTTGCGAAGTATAGACATTTTAACAATGTTTATTCTTCCCATCCATGAGCATAGTATGTCCTTCCATTTGTTAATATCCGCTGCTATTTCCTTTCTGAGGATTTCATAATTTTCTTTATAGAGGTTCTTCACCTCCTTCATTAGGTATATTCCTAGGTATTTCATTTTCTTTGAAACTATGGTGAAGGAAGTTGTGTCTTTAATTAGCTTCTCATTTTGACTGTTATTGGCATATACAAAGGCCACCCACTTGTGGACATTGATTTTATATCCTGAAACACTACTGTATTTCTTGATGACTTCTAGGAGTCTTGTGGTTGAGTCTTTGAGATTCTCTAAATATAAGATCATGTTGTCAGTATAGAGGGAGAGTTTGACCTCCTGTGCTCCCACTTGGATTCCCTTTATTTCCTTGTCTTCCCTAATTGTATTAGCTAGAACTTCCAGCACTATGTTGAATAGTAAAGGTAACAGAGAATAACCTTGCCTGGTTCCAGTTCTAAGAGGAAAAAAAATTCAGTTTTACTTTATTCAGTAAAATATTAGCTGTGGGTTTGTCACAGTTAGCTTCAATCAGTTTTAGAAATGTGCCACCTATGCGTATACTCTTCAATTTTCTAATTAGAAAAGGATGCTGGATTTTATCAAATGCTTTTTCCGCATCTATTGAGAGGATCATATCTTTATTTTTGCCTCTGTTAATATGGTGGATAACATTTGTGGGCTTGTGTATGTTAAAGCAGCCTTGCATCCCTGGGATGAAACCTCCTTGATCATAATGAATAACTTTTTTGATGATAAGCTGTAATCTATTGGCTAGGATTTTGTTGAGAATTTTTGCATCTATATTCATGAGTGAGATTGGTCTGAAATTCTCCTTTTTGGTTGGGTCTTTTCCTGGTTTTGGTATCAGGGTGATGTTTGCTTCATAGAATCTGTTGGGGAAGATTCCTTCCTCCTCAATTGTCTGGAATAATTTCTGCAGTACAGGAATAAGCTCTTCCTTGAAGGTTTGATAGTATTCTGGTGTGAAGTCATCTGGACCAGGGCATTTTTTGGTTGGAAGCTTTTTTATTGTTTCTTTGATCTCACTGCTTGGAATTGGTCTGTTCAGGAGCTCTATTTCTTCCTGGCTGAGTCTAGGGAGAGGGTGTGATTCCAAATATTGATCCATTTCTTTCACATTGTCAAATTTCTGGGCATAGAGTTTCTGGTAGTATTCAGAGATGATGTCTTGTATCTCTGTGGGATCAGTTGTTATTTCAACTTTATCATTTCTGATTGATGTTACTAGAGGTTTTACTTTTCTTTTTTTTTTTTTTTTGTAGAGACAGAGTCTCACTGTACCGCCCTCAGGTAGAGTGCCGTGGCGTCACATGGCTCACAGCAACCTCTAACTCTTGGGCTTACGCGATTCTCTTGCCTCAGCCTCCCGAGTAGCTGGGACTACAGACAGCCGCCACAACGCCCGGCTATTTTTTTGTTGCAGTTTGGCCGGGGCTGGGTTTGAACCCACCACCCTCAGCATATGGGGCCGGCGCCCTACTCACTGAGCCACAGGCGCCACCCAGAGGTTTTACTTTCCTATTTCTCATTAGTCTGGCCAATGGTTTATCTATTTTGTTAATTTTTTCAAAAACCAACTCCTTGTTTCATTAATTTTCTGAATGATTCTTTGTTTTCAATTTCATTGATCTCTGATTTGATTTTGTAGATTGCTTTTTTTCTACTTAGTTTAGGCTTAGATTGTTCTTCTTTTTCCAAATCCATAAGATAGCTTGTGAGATTGTCGATGCGCTCTCTTTCTGTTTTTCGAATGTAGGCATCTAAAGTGATGAATTTTCCTCCAAAACTGCTTTTGCAGTATCCCACAAGTTTTGGTAGCTTGAGTCTTCATTGTTGTTAAGCTCAAGGAAGTTAATGATTTCCTGTTTTATTTCTTCCTGCACACATTTGTTATTCAACAGAAGATTGCTTAATTTCCATGCCTTTGTGTGGGGTTGAGCGTTTTTGTTACAGTTGAGTTCCACCTTTAGTGCCTTATTGTCTGAGAAGATACAAGGTAAAATTTCAATTCTTTTGATTCTGTTTATATTTGTTTTGTGTCCCAGGATATGATCAATTTTCAAGGCTGTTCCATGGGGTGATGAGAAGAACATTTGTTCTTTATCTTTGGGATGGAGTGTTCTATATGCGTCCATCAAGCACAGTTGTTCTAGGGTCTCATTTAAATCTCTTATATCTTTGTTTAATTTCTGTTTAGAGGATCTGTCCAGCTCTGTAAGAGGAATGTTAAAGTCCCTTGTTATTATGGTATTATCAGATACCATATTGCTCCGACTGAGTAAGGTCTG